>NC_142468.1:34415000-36915000 GCF_049115385.1 Moschus berezovskii | reverse complement strand
TTTCAATAAAACCAAAATGAGCCCTACAAGTTCCTATAAACGAAAGCTTCCAATGGACTAAGGACAGTCAATAATTAATGCAATCATTCAAGGGATTATGGCTGTTCCTTAAGGAGTGCAAGTTCAAACCTGTCAACACCAGAGGTATCATTTTATATTAATTTATACGTAATTCCATTTAAATTCTTTATCCGAGTATAACATATGAAAACAGTCTTTCCACAAGCAAAAAATGTGGAAACATTTAAAAAATAAGGAGTCATTTTTAAAGTAACTGATCAGATTCCATAGGCTACTCTTGGAAACAGGATCTTGCTGGATAGAATCCCTTCATTGGTGGCTTTTTGCATGCACGTAACTGGACCAATTCTTCTAAGCGTTGTTCTAAGAGCTCACCAAAACATAGATCATGCTGAAAAGAAGAAAAAGGCTATTGTTAATTCAAACATTTCTAACTATAAAAACTAACAGCACCAAAAAGTTGAGTATGCTTTATATAGTAGTTTGTGGTATCACAACATCACAGAAAATGCTAAGACCAATGACAAGTTCACGATACAATTTTAATCCGCATGTATGGACTTTTGCCTAAGGTACGACTAGCTCAGTACATGGGCTGAGTTGTCCCCTATTTCCTTTCCAATTTTAGCAAGTAGAACAGCACAGCTGAAACCTTAATGGGGGATCAGAGCTTAGAGAAGCAATCCAAAACAGCACCCTGCTCCAGAGCTGTACCTAAGAATAGGAGTGAGCATCTCCAAGGGCTCACTTCATGCCAGGCCTTCTGGAGGCCTAGGTCCTAGGAGGTAGGGTACGTATCATTATTATCCCCATTTTACAGACAGGAATAATCAAGGAACTTTCCCATTAGAGAAAGGCTCTAGGCAACAGCAGCAAGTTTAAAAAAGAAAAGGAGACCAACAAGCAAAATAAAAAGCAATAACCATTTGATCCTACATGCAGGGCGAGGTGAGAGAGGCATGGTTCAAGAGTATGTGTGTCTAAATGGAAATACAAAGCAAGGAGATGAGCAAGCTTGATAGACAATTTAAAACAAATGAAGGGGACTTCCCTGGTGGCGCGGTGGATAGGAATCCGCCTGCCAGTGCAGAGGACAAGGCTTTGATCCCTAGTCCGGAAAGACTCCACATGCCACAGAGCAACTAAGCCCATATGCCACAACTACTGAACCCATGCCCTAGAGCCCATGAGCCACGACTACTGAAGCCTGCATGCTAGAGAAAGCCCTCACAAAGCAGCTAAAACCTAGTGCAGCCAAAAGAAATAAAATTTCAAACATGAAATGAACCAGTGCTACCATCTCCTGGTGAACATTTTCCCACAACTCTATCATTTATTCACTGATTGCCTTCTTTCAACAAGGAGGTTTTACGTGTCTACTAAATGCCAGCACTGTTTCAGACACTTATTATAGAAACTAAAATACGGAAAATAACAGAAATTAAAAGGACACATGGAAATTCACTTTTCAGAACTTTTTCACTCTGTTTCATGTACGAACATCTGCAGACACTCATTTTTCACAAATATAACCTCTAAAGGCATAAAAATGCATTTTCCATAAATTTAAGCCTAGCCCTTCACCCTCTTCCATAATGGAAAATAATATGAACAAGAAATATGACTACATGCCTACACTAAGAACGTTTTCAAGTAACAAAAAGGAGAGGGAAGAGAACCTTAATTACTGCAATAACTTCATCTCATACAATCTTCTTCATATTTTGAAAATCGGGTGGAAATTTCTCTCCAAGTTGAATATATATCAATAAAAAATGAGAGAGATGTATTTATACAAAGAAAAATCATAACTGTATTCTAGCCTTAGTTTTATTCTAGTTTTAATAAGCAGCTGTCTTCCTCCACTTACAGTACACCTAGAATGGTGGCTCTCAACCAGGGCGATTTTGCCCCACAGGGAGCATCTGGTAGCGTCTAGAGACATTTCTGGTTATCACTGGGGCAGGGGGATGCTACTGGCATCTAGTGGGTAGAGGCCAGGAATGCTGCTGAACATTCTACAACACACAGGACAGCTTCTCAAAACAAATTCTGTCTTGCCCAGAATATCAACAGTGCCAAGGTCAAGAAACCCTGATAAAGAGGAATGATATGAGTCCATCTAAGTATAAAAGGATAAAAATCAGTAACTGTACCATCCTGTATGATAGAACTTTTCTTTCCTTCATGCCATACAGAGCATGCAAACCAGAAAATAAATGGTAGAACATATAGTTTAACAAGAATGATTAAAAAAAAAATTAAACATAATCTTGAGACAGACACTGAGGCAAGCAAAAACTTTTTTGCAAATGCACACAGCCACATGCTCTTGCTCTGCCATGGAAAATGAGGACTGTCTGAGACTCTGGAAGCAGCATCCCCACCCCAGTTTTCTGCCTCTGACAGCACATCAGCTGGCTGCCTTGACAAGTACCAGTTTATTCAATGAGCGTGCATTTGTCAGTGTGCACTGTGCCATTACCAGTACCACCAATCAGGACATGAGTTATTCTTCAAGTGGGTTTTAAGGTGTTCACACCTAATGCCTGCAAATGTTTCAGGCAGCAAAGTAAAATGGTATTTTCATCTTTTAAACTTACCCATATAGGTAGTAAAAAAATGCTAGAAGATAAAAAGCTAATTTGCACCATCCTTCTTTCTGACAATATGCTAGAATATCTGCATTCATGATGGTTGTAGGATCATAGAGTCCTGGTCCACTCATCACTGGTCTACTCATATACCTGTAATAAGCACAATTGATTAGCCACTCAGAATGGAAGCTAACCTTCAAGATGGACAGAAGCATTCTTCTCAAATAATGTTGATTACAATGAGAGGTGGCCCACATAGAGAAGCATACTTTTAGTTCTAGGTGGAGTTCTTTCATCATCTTAATTTTAAAACTAGAGCCCCTAAAGGGGAAAACAGAGCAGTTAAACAAGGCATATCTGGTCTCCTCTACACTTTCAGAAATCCAAGAGAATTACAAATAACCGTAAAAAGGAAATACGATTTTTTTCCTGTCAACTTTCTACTTTAACATAAAGAAGCCTTCACCAAGATGTTCCAAATGTTCACATTAACCATGCGGCTTTGTTCTTCTCTTTTCTGTTCTCTAAATACATGTACATTTTTTCCTGAGCCATATCAGAGCCCATTACAGACGTGAAACCACTTTACTTCTAAGTATTTCTTCCACATGTACTTCCTAAAGTCAAAGGCAATGAGACTCTGCCTATCTGAAACAAAACATGTAGAAGTTATGAAATATGAATCTTTTATAAGTAACCAAATTTAAAGTCATAAAGTAAACAAGGAGAAAGACACACACTGTACAATCTGATTTACATGAAGCTCAGAAATGGACAAAACTAATCTAAGTGACAAAGAATCACAGGTTCTCCTGAGGAAGTCAGAGGGTGACTGGGATGGGACACAAGGGACTCTTCTGGGGGCTGAAGCTAATGTACACCTTGATCTGGCTGGTGGTTTCACAAGTGTACACAGACATAAAAATCCACTGAGCTGTGCACTTCAGACTGTGCACACATTACTGTAGGTAAGATATAGCTTAATTTTTAAAACACCCTTTAACAAATAGTAACATAAGCTCCATGAGAGGTATTAAAGCAGTTATTTGTTCATCCATGTGGTTTTAAAAATACATGCTAACTACCTTCATTTAGGGGGCTTCCCTGGTAGCTCAGTCGGTAAAGAAACAGCCTACAGTAGAGGAGACCCGGGTTTAATCCCTGGTTCAGAAAGAGCCCCTGAAGAAGGAAATGGCAACCCACTCCAGTATTCTTGCCCGAAGAATCCCATGGACAGAGGAGACTGGTGGGCTACGGTCCACGGGGTCACAAGAGTCGGACACGACTTAGCGACTAAACCACCACCACTTTCATTTAGGTGACTAGTACGTTAAAATAATCGTATCAACCACAGTATAATTAAAATTTAATTAGGAAAAGTATTAGAAGTGTATCTCAATATTACCTCCAAATATGATATGCCAAGAGGGGCATATTGAGACCCAGTGTAAGCCACTCTGCTGCACAAAGAAACATGACACAGAAGAAAGCATGGATGAGGTACTCTGGAAGGACAAGCTGGAAGAAAAAACACAAGCCAGTTATCAGTTATCAAAACACCATGGCATTCAGTCAAGGCTAATTAGGAGAGCAGGTGGCAACTAAGTTTCCATAGTGAAAAGTCACTTGTTTTCTTAGAATCAGAAATGAAAAATGCTACTCAGTTTTATTTTCATATTTAACTTCTGACCAAAAGCAGGATTATATGCAAACTGACCAGAGGTTATAGCTTGCACTAAAACAATAATATGTGACTCAAAATTTAAAACCCAAGTTCTTACAACAACAGCTTAAATTATACAAAGTTACCACCCAGATTGTTCAAACACAGCTATGTGCTAATCACTTAGAATAACTTGGAATATTTTTTCTTTCCACTATTTAAAAATGATAAAAATATAAAAATGAAGTATCTGATCACATGCAACATGATATAAAAAAATTCACAAGAACAAAGCTCCCTTTAGAAGTTCACACATTAGTGTTTTTAAGCCTTTAACAGAAACCAGGGTGCTACAAATACAGTATTTAGCAAAACACACATTACCACAAAAGTAATTTTTCAATGGAAAGCCAACAGCCAATAATCTCAGCACAGTCGGAGTGGAAGAACACTAAAATGCACAGATGCAAACGATGTGCTTTCTGCAATGTAGGAGGGAAAAGACTGGGATCTAAACCATGAAACTGGAATTCCCCGTTCCTGAGCTCCCATTCCTACACAGCTTTTCTGTTTCTTTCACCCTGCTTTCTCCAGTGAAGTGCTACAAACACAGCAGACCGGTAGCAGCTCAGAACTCAAAAACAAAATACATCATTTGATAGCAAGCAGTATTAAGTGAAAAACTAATCCAAGGAAAATGCTTTTTATAAATGACCAAGAGTTCATGCTTTAAATTATCTTTCTCATCCTAAAGATTTCAGTCTAACGACTCTGTTAAATATAAATACTAAAACCTTTCATTGAAAGTTTCAGCCAAAGAGTTTCCTACAGTAAGTCACAGCTGCAAAGCCAGTTTCTCAAATGTGCCTGAACTGTACCATCAGATCTTTCCCGAGGGAAAACTACAGCTGTAGAAACAATATAACTATATTACTTATTCAAGCCCATTTTCTAACACTCCCAAATTACCTTTCCCATTCAAAGGTGTAAAGCAAAGTTTTTAATTAATACTACTTTAAATAAAATTCCAGTAAAACCAATTAATTTGTACCACTAACCATATATTTTCCACAAATTCCAAAAATTTAAGCAATATAATAATAAGATTAAACTCTGAACATTTTTATAACATATAAATATAAATAATATGCACTGTTAAATCAGCATTTAGTTAAGATCAAAGTTAAACATCTGTAAGGAAACAAGAAAACGTCTAAGGGAAATCTCTGAAACACAAAGACTACAATCAGGACAAACCAAGAAAAATAAACATTTTATTAGGAGTTCCACTGGAGCTTCTGTTTATAATACTAGTTTAAATAACAAGATTTTTCTTTACAATATAATAAGCCTATTTCAGTTCTCTAAAAACCAACTGATCTAACAATACAAATCATCATTTAAGTTTTCATTCTACACTCCCAGCCTAATGTATGGGGAGAAAATGACTTTAAAAGCATGCTCTCTACTGCTTTTAAACAATCTTCTTTAATAAGACTGATAATAAAGGTCATCTGCAATTCTACCAGTTCTAGTATGAAACAAATGCCACACTCCCTCCCTTCTTCTCAAAGCAGTCCAGAAACTTGTATTATACATCTCTTCATTCCTTAATAATGAAATTTCCCCGTAAGTGGCACAAAAGTATTCCATTTAGGAACCAACATTTACACAAAAACAAGTATTCATAAAAAAACACCTCATGCAAATATGGCTGAAATGATAGTACTTAAACATGCAAATCATAATATTCTCTAGATAAGGTTCACATTCTAAAAAGTAATTGTCTTCCCCCATACTTTGGCAGAACTGTCAAAACAAATTTTCAATAGGGAAAACTGTCAGATGCACTGCTATTGAGCCAATTATTGGCACCCTATCCAAAACACAACTTAGGCTGATGTAGAAACCTCCCTCTGACCCACTACAGCATTTGGAGGTCCCAAGCACAAAGTGAGAATTTCTTTCCATTAAAAAAAGCTAGAAATCACAAACTATATGTTAAAATGAAATGAGTCCATCTTAGATGTACAGTAAATTAGGAAAACAGAAGAATTTGAACCTAAAAATCAGGCTGAGTTCCAATTCTGACTCTATGTTAGCAGTGTGACCCTGAGCAAAGTGCTCGAATCTCGTTAAGCCCCAGTTTACTCTCCTTTAGAGTATGATACATCCACCTCTTAGGACTATCATGAAAACTGAATGAAAAAACTCAGGTAAAGATGTTCAGCACAGAGCCTGGCACCCAGGATAGCCCTCATCTGATTTCAGCTATTACTATCATCATCATCATTTGGTTATTTGAAGTAATAAAAAGCCAACGAAAATAGTAAACTTTAATAAACAACCATCAAAAGGAGAAATTTCAGTTCAACTTCTTGGTAACAATTAAAGAGTAAGTTCTTTTACAATGAACATTACTACTTTCCAATAAGAAAGCAGATTTATCTTATATTTTGTTTCCTAAGAGTAGAGAAACAGTCAATACTTTTAACTGTACCTATATCAAGTCTAATTGTATCAGTTCTTTAAAGACAAACTAGGAATGTATTCCATCATGCCTATTTATCTAGGAAAAACAATGATAAAGAAGCAAATTAACTTTACAGACCCTTTCCAAATAAAATCCCTCTGGCATGCCAGTGTTTCAGTTTTACACAGTTCAAGTCTATATATGTTTTCATCTTCATTAAGTAATTTTTAAAGATGAATTAATAGTCTATCTCTTGAAGACATACACACTGCTTTCTTACAAACAACCTTTCGGTTTCTGACCAGTTCAACAAAAATCAAACCTACAGTCTAAAGGAGAATCCTCCTGAATGAGCAAACTAAATGAAGTAAAAATAAACATATGGCCCCAAGCACAATGGGGCCACATTATACCTAAATCCAAAAGAGCTCAGAACTTAAGTGTTAAGACAGTTCTGTTTTAGAAACTTAGATTGGATATACTGGAAATAACTATGTAGACATCTGTATATAAATTGTTAACCACAAAGTTCTAACAGCATGAGTAGGAGGGTAAGCATTACTTCAAGATCTCAGAGCCTAAGAACAGAGCTACCCACATAAAAGGTTCTGAATAAACAGCAGCTGAAAGAGTCAATAAATTCCAGAACCAAAGACAAAAGTAGATATGGTATTAGAGGCTCCACCTACAGGCTATCTCAGAGTAAGTCACAAAAAAAGAATCATCTCACCTATTAAAGTCATTTCAGGTTAACCAACTTTCAAACACTGTACCTAATGATCTAATATCGAAGTGCCTATGGCTATAACATTTTTTAAAACGCATGAGCATTTAACAGCTTTCCCTACTTGACTGGGCCAGCAAGCAAACATTTGCATAAAATGTGAAATTTCATGAAATCAAAAACCTCAACAGGCATATGAACAAGCACACTGAACAGTTTACAAATACAAATGCCTCGCCCGCCCCATGAAATGAATGCAGCATTAAAACATTAAACTAAAAAGCAGTACACACCTTTAATGCAATTTTGACTCTTTTAATCTTTTTGACCTTTTCAACTGTCTTTGGCGACAATGTAAAAAGCAGATTGGAAGAATGTTAGTATGACAGCTGACAAGATCACCAGCAGATTAATAATAGTCAGAATAGTCAAGCAGGACAGGAAAAGGAATATTTTTTAAAATTCTGCCTACTTAAAAAAAGTTCAAATTTATCATGCTACTGAGAATACTGGCCATTTTCAAATTAAATCAAGTTAAAACCAAAAACAGTTTAAAAATCTAGAGAAATACCCTATATTATAACTTACAGGATTCAGGGTATTACACTGGTCTATAGGATTCTTGTAATCAGTCTTCAGCTCATCGAATGCTATAATCTAAAATAAAAATAAAATAGTTAGGATCTCTCACTTTAACAAAAAGTGGCAACAAACCTGCCCATCAAGCAATAATTGAATACCGTTAATGAGGAAGTGTCCTAACTGTACATGTACCAGTTTACAGTAAACACAGTATGTGCTCATTAACAAATAACTAGAATCACATTTAAAGAACTGAAAACATGTACATCATTATCACCAAAACGATAAATATCTTCAATATTCAATTTTTTCAATGCCTCCACTCAGGTTATTTTCTCTGCTTGAAATGGTCCTTCCCTCAGCCGTAATTATTTACAAAAAGTCCTCTATCATCCTAAAAAACTCGTCCTATGTCAACCCCTCCCAGTAGATTTCCCTGACTTCCTTGGGCAGAAATAAGTGCATGCCTGTCTATAATCTCCACATAGCACAAGGCTTTATAACGCCACCAGGCTGGCATTTCTCATACTAGAGGAGAGGATTTAAGTTCAGGTTTACAGCCTCCCGCAGACCCTGCCCCTTAGGGTGAAGTGTTTCCAATCATCTGGGCACGTCCACCTCCGCCACAGTGTTCAGTGGGACACCAGAAATGGACTCGCATGCTTCAATTTGTTCCCATTTGTGTCCAAACACATATATTTCAAGCTCCTGCTTTGGTTTGGAAATTTCAAGTGCTGGAGAAGACTCTTGAGAGTCCCTTGGACTGCAAGGAGATCCAACCAGTCCATTCTAAAGGAGATCAATCCTGGGTGTTCATTGGAAGGACTGATGCTAAAGCTGAAACTCCAATACTTTGGCCACCTCATGCGACGAGTTGACTCAACTGGAAAAGACTCTGATGCTGGGAGGGATTGGGGGCGGGAGGAGACGGGGACGACAGAGAATGAGATGACTGGATGGCATCACCGACTTGATGGACATGAGTTTGAGTGAACTCCAGGAGTTGGTGATGGACAGGGAGGCCTGGCGTGCTGTGATTCATGGGGTCGCGGACAGTCGGACACGACTGAACGACTGAACTGAACTGAGATCATTAAACTCCACAGCCAGGATCACCACATACAGTAGTGCAGCTTCTGGACAGGACCAAAGGCCAGGTGGGGACACAACGCCATCACAGGCTCCTGCTGCCAAACACCCTGGCATGGGCTTTGCACCCAGGGATTGTTCAGGAGGGAGGACTTTTCCAGTCCTTCTGCCTCAAGGAGCATCTTACACCACACAGGAAAGAGTAGGCCTGTTTAAGGCCACTAAAAAAGTGGTCAGTCTGACCTTGTTTCATGTCCTCAGTATATTCCGACCACGTGCAGGTCCTTTCATTCGGTCACCAAATGAAAGACTAAAGAAAGGTAAAGCCCAGGTCAAGGCCAGCTTCTCATGGTCTGATAACTGAAACAGTTATATTCGTGGTAAGGGGGGAAAGAGCTCACTCACTCAAAATGCATGGCAAGAGCAAATCAACTAAAGTCAACTTTAATGTATATAAATAAATGAACAAATACATTTTTAAAAATCATACCATTAGAAAAAAGGCGAGAATCACAAATTATTCTGTCCAACAAATAGACTCACAGACTCAAGAGAATTATCTTATGGTTGACAGGGGGAAAGGATGGAGAGGAAAAGATAGGCAATCTGGGATGGAGAGGTGCACACCGCTATATTTAAAATGTGTAACCAACAAAGACCTACTGCATAGCTCAGGGAACACTGCTCAATGTTATGTGTCAGCCTAGATGGGAGGAGAGTTTGAGGCAGAATGGATACATGTATATGTATGGCTGAGTCCTTTTGCTGTCCACCTGAAACGACCATAACATTGTTAACTTGCTGTACTCCAATACAAAATAAAAAGTTTAATTAAAAAAAAAAAAATACATCAATGGGGGCTAAAAATGTTTATGTCCAAACTCTGAAAAGAAATGTGGCATTAACATTTAGGGTCAATGAACACAGAATTTCAAAGCCAAAATCAAAGCCAAAATGCACGAAAAATCAAATTGGGGTGACACACCACTTTGTGGTGTTCAGTGTCAAAATAAGAAGCCAAAGGCCCCAAGTTTATGGGGAAGCTATTTTAATTGCTGCCACTAATCACCCAGGGGACAAAGAATTTAATCCACCCTTCCTCTGGTGGGCTAGGACTAATCTTTATATGTGAGACAGTGCTACTCAATAGTACCAAAAATCACTTGAGTCATATATTTCTATCTTTTAATATGCTGGTTTAAATCCTTAAACCTTAATCCTTAAATCCTGTTAAAATCCTTAGCTTCATAAAAAGATGAGTTTAATTTCTGGAATTTTATAAAATTCACCAACCTGCGGAGAAGGCAATGGCAAGCCACTCCAGTACTCTTGCCTAGAAAATCCCATGGATGGAGGAGCCTGGTAGGCTGCAGTCCGTGGGGTCGCTAAGGGTCGGACACGACTGAGCAACTTCACTTTCACTTTTCACTTTCACACATTGGAGAAGGAAATGGCAACCCACTCCAGTGTTCTTGCCTGGAGAATCCCAGGGACGGGGGAGCCTGGTGGGCTTCCGTCTATGGGGTCACACAGAGTCGGACACAACTGAAGTGACTTAGCAGCAGCAGCAGTGACTATATAACATCCAGCTGAAGACTAGCAGGGGGGTACTCTTTCTGCCCCCTTCTGATGTCTATGTCAGAAGCTTTCTCTATCTCCTTTATACTTTAATAAAACTTTATTACACACACACAAAAAAAATTTCACCAACCTGGCCTAATAAAAATTCTAATGCAAACAGAAATGGAAGGAAATTAATTAAATATTAAAATGTAAGCTCCATGAAAGCAAAGGTTTTTGCTGGCTTCACTGCTCTGTTCCAGGGCCTAAAATAGTGCCTGGCACATATTTAAGTGTTCAATCAATATTTACTGAATAAAAGGGGGGGAAAAGGGGAAAAAAATAGCCCTATGCCTATAATAAAGTACAGAACTCACCAAAAGGCATTTTCCTTTGGGCTTCCCTGATAGCCCAAAGAATCCGCCTGCAATGCAGGAGACCCTGGTTCAATTCTTGGGTCGGGAAGATCCTCTGGAGAAGGGATAGGCAACCCACTCCAGTATTCTTGGGCTTCCCTTGTGGCTCAGCTGGTAAAGAATCTCCTGCAATGTGGGAGACCTGGGTTTGATCCCTGGGTTGGGAAGATCCCCTGGAAAAGGGAAACGCTACCCACTCCAGTATTCTGGCCTAGAGAATTCCGTGGACTGTATAGTCCATGGGGTTGCAAAGAGTCAGACACGACTGAGTGACTTTCACTTTCAATGACCCATAACACAAATACATGTTAAAAATACAAGTGTACAATTAAAGATATTAATTTATGATGTTTTATAGATATTATTAGTCAATTATCTGATATCAGCTGTGATATACTCCCAGTGAAATGGCAAGCCATTCCAGAATTCTTGCCTGGAAAATTCCATGGACAGAGGAGCTTGATGGGCTACAGTCCATGGAGCTGAAAAGACTTGGACCTGACTAAGCAACTAAACCACCACCACAATAAACTTTAAGACGAGGACCATGATCACAAATACAATTACTTCGCTTTAACAAGATTCAATTTAATAGCAAAGTATGAAACTTGTGCTTAAACTTTTTTCCCACTGGACATTTTCTTCAGGTGATTTCAAAGGATCTTTTAATGAGTATGTTGCTGAATGGGTTTCTGTTTGAGTGCTATAAACTAGAGTTGTCAAAACTCTTCTGAAGAGACTCTTAAACTAGTGGTTTTCAAATCTTTTGTGACTGTGGATCTGGATAAGGATGTTCACAAAATTTTCCACGGAAGTTCAAAAACAAAAAATAAATAATTTGATGCACATCTTTGGGGAATGACTTCTGCATTTTTAGCTTTCAAACAAGCCTGTGCTCCCCAACTCTGTTCTCCAAAAAATATCAAGCACATGAATTAGGACTACACTGACAGATATAACCATCAGCATTAAAAAATCCTCCACAGAACAGTTAACATAAAGGAGATTTTTTTTAATTTAATACTTTAAATTTCCAGATGAGTCTTCTCACAGACACTTAAACTACCTAAGAAAACAAACTGAGGGCTACATAGTTAACAGAAAAATTAAAACTATGTCTTTATTTAGAATTTTCAATTTGTTCCCCAAGGATGCATAATCTTCTGAACTACTAAGAAATCCCTAAGGACATAAGCTCTCCACTAATCTGAGTACAAATTTTTAATTCTATAACAATACTTAAAACTATCTGTGCGAGCTGCTAAGTCACTTCAGTCGTGTCAGACTCTCTATGAACCAAAGGCTCCTCTGTCCTTGGGATTCTCCAGGCAAGAATACTGCAATGGTTTGCTGTGCCCTCCTCCATGGGATCTTCCCAACCCAGGGATCAAGCCTGTGTCTCTTACGTCTCCTCCAGCGGGTTCTTTACCACAAGCACCATCTGGGAAAACCACACCCCCCAAAAAAATACCTATTTCACCCATATTCATTTAAATTGCCCATTTTTTAAAAGTGCAGTTCCAGGTTTTCTTTAAACCAAACACCATCTAGTTCAAAATGTAAGCATCCACAGCTCTAAGAATACTCATCAGCTCATCAGAAAACAAGTGCCCATGAATCAGGAAGTGATTAAATCCTCATCTACAGATGGCAGGGAACCACACATTTCAGTTTTATCAGAGGCTTACTAAGGCAGAGCTAGTTTGCATCCCGAATTATCTTTACTTATTAAGGAAGAGTCAAAGAAGAGTCCAAAATGCTCTTCAAGTTATGGGTTCCTACTGAAAAGCATTTCGAGGGAACAGTTACTTAATAGCCTACATAAGCATTCCCCACTACACAAGCAGTTGGGTTTCAAATACTTATAATCAGACTCTTTAGCAAAAGGAAATGGATTTAATTTTTTTTTTTTTTGCACACGACACTGCTGCCACTTAAATTACTCTGCTCCTCTATGTTCCATAACAAATCCTTGCTATGGACATGATGAAACCTGACTTAAGATTTACATAAGAGTGAACCTGCCCTATCATCCAAATTAAGACAATATTCCAAAAGGTATGGAGGGCAGAGCAAACATAAGATACATTTTAAATGAATGCTGGTTTCCAAAAGGCTGCTTCTAATCTTATGTTAGAGAAACAGGAATCCTTAAAAAAATCTCTTGAAGAGGGCTTCCCTCTTAATTAATAATCTGCCTTGCAATGCAGGAGACGCCAGTTGGATCCCTGGTCCAGAGAGACCACACAAGCGGCAGGGCAAGTAAGCCTGCGTGCCACAACTACTGAAGCCTGTAAGCCCTAGAGCCCAGGCTCCAAAACGAGAGAAGACACTGCAATTAGAAGCCCACGACCACAACAAAGACCCAGGGCAGCCAAAAATAAATTTAAATTTAAAAAAACAAAAATCTCTTGTAGAACTATTTCAGAGAAACAACAATCCTTAAAAATCTCCTGCAGGACTATTTCACAGAGAACTTAACTTGTTCCGTACAGGGACCAGTAAAGAGGTGCTTTTGTACTGCAACATGATATGAGTAAAAGGAGGGGAAAACTGTCCTAGAGAAGCGTAAGTTTTCTGAGCATTTTCGAAATAAAATTGAAACTATCTCTACTACGTCAAGCTACTCCGAATACAGAGATGGCTAAGAAGACTCTGGAGAAACTCTGTCGGTCAAAGTATGATTTAGGGGAAAAGTTCGGATTTAAGGTCAACAAAGTAATCAATTCAACCTGCATCAAAGTTCACCGGGCAACAAGGATCCGAGGAGAAAAAAGTGATTTTACTTGAAGTGCTGAAACGCAGAGTTGGAAATTTATCTAAAGTAGGTTACAATTATCTCATTTGGGCCACACTCCTGTGAATACCCGAAAACAAAGGCAATCTGTATTAAATATTAACAATAATTAGGCAAACTTCATTACGGCTGAGCACGGAGCACGCCTCTCTGCGCCCTTGACATCCTGCGGAGTGATGCGAGATCTCGAGGATGCGGAGCCGGTTCGCTAAGCGCTATCCCGCAGGGCCCATCAGCACCGCGGCCGCCCCACCCGGCGCGGGAAGAGCAGCGGCGCGCGCGGCCTGCGCCGGGACTCCGCGGGCGCAGCCAGCCAACCGCCCTTCGCCTCGACTCCTCCTGGACCTGCAGCTCCCGAGCCGGGGACGGAGGGGCGCGCAGACCCCTGGCCGCGCGGCCTGCACCGCCCCGGCCTGGCCCCACCCCCGGCGTGCCGACCTCCGAAGACCGTGGCCGCCCAGACCACGGGCCCGGGGCAAGAAGAGGCCGCGCCGCCACCCCGCCCTCCTTCCCCCGGCCCCGGCTACTCACGTGCCAAATGGCGAAGAAGATGAGCGCGGCGGTGAGCAGCAGCGCCAACATATAGCAGAAGGCCGCGAACGTGAACGCCATGGCCGGGGGAAAGGCAGCAGCGCCGGTGCCAGCGGAGAAAGGCCGCGCAGGGCCCTCTGGGTAAAACCATTCACTTCCCGCGGCCACAGCCCACACAGCCGCTTGCCGCCGCCTCCGCCGCCGCGGCGCCTGCCCTCCCAACGCGCCTGCGCACCGGTCCTGCTGCAAGGCGCCCTCCGGTGGCCAGAGTCCGCCATGCACTTATATTGTTTGCATAGCGGATTGATTTATTTTGTTTACTTCGCTTGTTTATTCTTTGAACAAAAATGTTCATTGAATGAGTGCCCAGTATCTTCCAAATACTGTGCTTCTCCTTTGAGATACAAAGATGAGTAAAATGATACTTGCACGGAAAGAAGTTACTATAATGCCAGAAATTAATATATAAATAAATCATTACAGTATTATAACCCTGTGGCACGTTGTGCAAGGTCAGAGCACAGCAACCAGCCCGCCCTGGAGCGTTCAGGAAAGGATTCCTGGAGTAGGTGTTTCTTAAGCGAAGGCTAACATGATGGGTAGAAGTTGTCCAGGCATATTTGTCCAGACTATAGAATCAGCCTTCCAAGGAGAGGGTTCAACGTAAGCAAAGGCAGAGATGAAAGTAAGAAAAAAAGCTCAATGTCTTAGGTGAAACCACCTTAGCAGTTCTAAATTAGTCGTTAAGACAGTGTTGAGAGTCTGAAAGGGGTCCCCTAGGGCTTAGATCATATCATACGAGGATATGCCGGTTAAGGAGCTCAGACTTCATATCCCATAAGCCCATGTTTTTCAATCAGCTCACCACACAGAATTTGCCTTTTTCACTGCAACGCAACAGAACATCTCACACGTTGAATTAGAGAGAGATGGACATCTGGATATAGAGACAAAGAAATACAGATATAGCAAAAATTTCACAAAACAAGACTACGTATCCACGGGTACCTGTCCTGTTATTCTTTTTTGCTGTTTTGCTTTTAATATTGGTTGAGACCCACAAAATTGGCTCACCCGCCTGCTAAATGATTGCTGCTGATGGAGTGGAAATCACTGAAAGCTTTTAAACAAGAGAGGGACATGGTTAGCTTTGCGTTAAAAGATCTCTCACACCAGCAAAATGTATAGAGAATGGTTTAGAAGCAGTCTATCCAGTGCTGTCCCACAGAACTTTCTGCGATGGTGGAAGTTTTATCAGTGCTGTTCAATATAGTGGCGATTGAGCAGTTGCAATGTAGCTAGTATAACTGAAGAAGTGAACTTTACATTTTACTTATTTTAATTAATTAAAATTTAAAGAACCACATGTGGCTGGTGGCTGCCGTCTTGGATAGCCTTCAGGATTATGTGGCATCTTGGTGCAAATTACAAAGGTACTCTCTCCAGATAAACAGAGCTTCATGCCTGGGCACAAGAATGCAGGTTATACTTCAGTCCCACTAACCTCCTTGGCCAGTCACCTCTGGCAGTATACAAATTGCCCAACAGACATGATGACCCTAATTAGAGAAGCGAGAGATAGGAAGCAAGGAGCCCATAAGAATGATCCAGGCAAAAGTTGCTGTGGCTCTGACTAAAGCTGTGGAAACTGGGAGAGAAAGGAGTGAATAGATTTAATAATATTTAGAAGAAATGCTCAGTAGGACTTGATTGACTGGATACAGTGGTGAGAGAGAGGAAGGTGTCAAAAAGATGTATATAGTACTACAGGCCATGGAAGCATGGCAAAATGCAGCACAAGGCAATGTTTGTGCCAGGAGAACTCATGATCTAATGAGAGCAGACCGTTTCCTGCTGTCAGGGGAAACAAGAGTTTGTGAGGAAAATTGTCCACGTCAAACCATGAGATCCAGCCACCTTCTTGGAAATGAATCCAATCTACATTTTGGAAAATGATGTTTCATCACCATTTACCTCAAGGATCTACCTCTTGGCAACAAGCTCCCCTGTCCCCTTCAGTTCAGTTCAGTTCAGTCGCTCAGTCGTGTCTGACTCTTTGCGACTCCATGAATCACAGCACGCCAGGCCTCCCTGTCCGTCACCAACCCTCGGAGTTCACTCAAACTCATGTCCATCGAGTCGGTGATGCCATCCAGCCATCTCATCCTCTGTCATCCCCTTCTCCTCCCGCCCCCAATCCCTCCCAGCATCAGAGACTTTTCCAGTAAGGCAACTCATTTCATGAGGTAGCCAAAGTATTGGAGTTTCAGCTTCAGTATCAGTCCTTCCAATGAACACCCAGGATTGATCTCCTTTAGAATGGACTGGTTGGATCTCCTCGCAGTCCAAGGGACTCTCAAGAGTCTTCTCCAGCACCACAATTCAAAACCATCAATTCTTCAGCGATCAGCTTTCTTCACAGTCCAACTCTCACATCCATACATGACCATGGGAAAAACCATAGCCTTGACTAGACGGACCTTTGTTGGCAAAGTAATGTCTCTGCTTTTTAACATGCTATCTAGGTTGGTCATAAATTTCCTTCCAAGGAGTAAGCATCTTTTAATTTCATGGCTGCAGTCAGCATCTGCAGTGATTTTGGAGCCCAAAAAAATAAAGGCTGACACTGTTTCCACTGTTTCCCCATCTATTTCCCATGAAGTGATGGGACCAGATGCCATGATCTTCGTTTTCTGAATGTTGAGCTTCAAGCCAAACTTTTCACTCTCCTCTTTCACCCTCATCAAGAGGCCTTTGAGTTCCTCTTCACTTTCTGCCATAAGGGTGGTGTCATCTGCATATCTGAGATTATTGATATTTCTCCCAGCAATCTTGATTCCAGCTTGTGCTTCTTCCAGCCCAGCGTTCCTCATGATGTACTCTGCATATAAGTTAAATAAGCAGGGTGACAATATACAACCTTGACGTACTCCTTTTCCTATTTGGAACCAGTCTGTTGTTCCATGTCCAGTTCTAACTGTTGCTTCCTGACCTGCATATAGGTTTCTCAAGAGGCAGGTCAGGTGGTCTGGTATTCCCATCTCTTTCAGAATGTTCCACAGTTTATTGTGATCCACACAGTCAAAGGCTTTGGCATAGTCAATGAAGCAGAAATAGATGTTTTTCTGGAACTCTCTTGCTTTCTCCATGATCCAGCGGATGTTGGCAATTTGATCTATGGTGCCTCTGCCTTTTCTAAAACCTGCTTGAACATCTGGAAGTTCACGGTTCACATATTGCTGAAGCCTGGCTTGGAGAATTTTGAGCATGACTTTACTAGCGTGTGAAATGAGTGCAATTGTGCTGTAGTTTGAGCATTCTTTGGCATTCCCTTTCTTTGGAATTGGAATGAAGACTGACCTTTTCCAGTCCTGTGGCCACTGCTGAGTTTTCCAAATTTGTGTCCCCTTAGTGAAAAATTAATAAATGGAAATTCATTAATAAATGAATTAAACAGGGACTGGAGACCAGAAGGGGGAGCTCTCATGCCCTGTGATGAGAGCAGAGCCCAACAGGAAGAAGATTGCTTCCTCTTCTTTCCTGGTTAAGGACTCAGCCAACAAAAAGCCCTGGGCTCTATGCTTGCCACAGTCCTCCCTACTTCCTTTTCCCACTTTATACAAGTGTTCTTCCCTTGCCAATTGGAGGACTTGCACATGGGTACAGATCCCGAATTGCAATTCTCTACTGATCCGGAATAAATCCATTTTGGCTAAAGAAATAGCTGGCGGTCTATTTCAGGTCATGATGTGACATATATCTTTCCCTTGCCTGGTAACTATATCAAGCACCTTATCACACAAAGTGCGACAGCCTTCCAAGGACCCACCCTCAGTTCTAGAAGGGACAAATCACCCGAGAAGGTAGAAGTCAGATAGAAAGCTGACTGATTCACTCAGAGGCTGGAGCAGTGTGAGGCTCCCTTCACATTTTAGCAGAGCACACAGGTAAACTTTAGGCCTGTTTACAGGAGCCATTAGTCATATGTGGCTGTTTAAATTGATTAAAATTGAATAAAACTAAAAACTCAGTTCCTCAGCTCCATTAGCCATATTTCAAGTGATCAACAGCCTGCTGTGGCTTCTGGACCCTATTGGACAACGTAGATACAGACTGTTTCCATCATCTCATAAAGTCCTATTGGAGAGCACTGCTTCAGACAATAGTACACAACTGTAATTGCTTAGAAAATATTGAGTTGGCCAAAAAGTTTGTTTGGTTTTCCATAAGAAGTTGTGGCAAAACCTGAATAAACTTTGTGAGCAACCCAATTCACCCATTTTAATGAGGGCAAATGGTTAATTAGATCATCCAACCATAGACAAGGCAGCTTGTGAGGAAAAGATTGGGTTTATTTGACACTTTGGAGGACCATTATCAGCAGTAAGTACTAACAAATCTCGGTATTTTTTTAGAAGTTGCAGTAACCCTTTTTAGCCCATGGGAATAATTCTGTAGTTCATGGTCAGTTAAGTTCTTGCTTCTGCTTACATACGTGCTTGGGACTGGATGGTACTGCAGATTAATCTTCTGCTTGCTCTCTCTCTCCTCCTCCTCTCTCTTTTCCTGGCTCACCTGTGTTCAAGTCATCTTTCTATGAGCTTGTGTCCACTCCACCCACTGCCTAGGCCCTCAGCCCAGATAGCTAGGTGCAGGTCAGCCACCAGAGAGCTCGAAAATAAAGCCCACAAACACAAAGCATGCAGCGTAAGAAAGGGAAAGTGAAGGTCGCTCAGTCACGTCCAACTCTCTGCGACCCCGTGGACTGTACAGTCCATGGAATTCTCCAGGCCAGAATACTGGAGTGGGTAGCCTTTCCCTTCCCCAGGGAACCTTCCCAACCCAGGGATGGAAATAGATCTCAAAAGTTCAAATACAAAGTGAGAGAACTTGCCAGCCCCGTAGACTAAATAAAGAAAGCCAGTGCTGAGGAAGAGGGAAGAGGAGGTGCTGAGCAGTCAGGAGAACGTGAGCTCCAGGAAGCTTCAAGTGTCCATGGGAACCAGCACTACCTTGCCAAACCCTGAAGAGCACTTGGCGGCTGAGCTCAGTTTTCCTTTCCACTGGTATCTGTAGAGAACCCTGCCATTCGACAGCAGGTCGTCTTCACACATCCACCAGTGAGTGGGAGCGATGCCACTCTGCTCAGCACCACATTCAGTCCTACCAAGGAGACATTCCTCTTGCCTTAGCCCCGTAGGCTCGCAGACCACGCACCCTCTCCGTAAAAAGGGGGTGGGTAGACTCCACCAAGACGTGGCAGTAACATAAAGAGAAAGCCCCAGGATTATGGTAAGTTTGTCCTCAACCAACTTGAGATCTCCCATAGGTGGGAAACAAGCCATCCAGGTGACATATACCATAAGGAACCCATGATGCTGTGGGAGGTCCTGGGCCCTTACGCTGAGTAATGAGCATAGGAAATTATGGGCCCGTAGTTCCAAGTCTTCCAGAAGAGGTTTGCATATCTGGGGAAAAACAGTATCACCTGGTGATTGTGGGTAGCAGCTGGATCCAGACATGTGACTGAGACATGAGCCTTGGAAAGAGTAGCTCCAGAGCTGGGGAGAACAGGAGGTGGAGCAGAAAGTATTGGTTGTCCCTCAAGCCACTCCCACTTCCTTCCCGTTGGCAGAGCTCAGGGTTTGTTCAAGGATTTTTCCTGTGCTTCAAGGAGGATCCCTTCCCCCAGCCCCAGTTTTGGGGAAATGCAGCTGCTGCTCCTCCAGAATGATGTCTGACCCGCAACTGCTATGTATGAGGCAGAGCTGATGACTGTTCTTTTCTGTTTACCACATACATTTCTAAATCATTGGATTAAGGCTACATACAAATAGACTGCTGGTGGCTCAGCGGTAAAGAATCTGCCTACAATGTAGAGGATGTGGGTTCAATCTCTGGATTGGCAATATCCCCTGGAGGAGGAAATGGCAACCCACTCCAGTATTCTTGCCTGGTAAACCCCATGAACAGAGGAGCCTGGTGGGCCGCATTCCATGGGGTCGCAGAGTTGGACACAACTAAGCGACTAAACGGAGAAGGCAATGGCACCCCACTCCAGTACTCTTGCCTGGAAAATCCCATGGGTGGAGGAGCCTCGTAGGCTGCAGTCCACGGGGTCGCTAAGAGTCGAACATGACTGAGCGACTTCACTTTCACTTTTCATTTTCATGCATTGGAGAAGGAAATGGCAACCCACTCCAGTGTGCTTGCCTGGAGAATCTGAGGGACAGGGGAGCCTGGTGGGCTGCCATCTGTGGGGTCGCACAGAGTCGGACACGACTGAAGTGACTTAGCAGCAGCAGAGTACCTTACCATTAAAATTATATGGTATGCATTCTTATGTCTGGATTCTTTCAGCATGTTTCTGAGATTCATCAACGTTATTGCTGTGCTACTAGTTCATTCCTTTTTGTTGCTCTGTAATATTCTATTAAAAGAATATATCACAAGGACATCTAGATTATTTCCAGTCTGGGGTTATTACGGATAAATATGCTACATACATTCTTGTATAAGTCTTTCTTTGCAGACATATTTTTTCATTTCTCTTAGGTAAATACTTAGGAGTGAAATTGCTGAGTCATAGAGAAGGTGCTGTGTTCTTTATTTTTTTAAATCACTTAATTCCAACTCCAATTCTGCTTCCACTAAATTAGTGGAAGCTTCTGTACCAGGAGTTATTGGGAATCTTCCTTTCCAGTGTCACACTGGTGTCCTGGAAATGTATGTGACCACAGCAGCAAAACTGGCAGGTATTAGAATCTTTGCCAATGTTAGAAACTCTGGTCCCTCTGGTACCCTGGGGTCCCCCTTTCTATTACATCACCACCTCCCCAGGGCCCACCGAGCAGGGCACAGGTCTCCACTCCGACTTCTATTGACTGCTTTCTCTCTAGTGTCTCTCCATTTGTGGCCTTGGTGACTCAGATGGTAAAGAACCTGCCTGTAATGAGGGAGACCCGGATTCGATCCCCAAGTCAGGAAGATCCCATGGAGAAGGGAATGGCAACCCACTCCAGTATTCTTGCCTGGAGAATTCCATTGACAGAAGAGCCTGGCGGGCTGCAGTCCATTGGGTCGCAGAGTCAGACACAACTGAGCGAGTAACCCTTTCACCTTTGTTGCTGACCATCCTTATATATCTCACATTCAAACTCCTGAGACAGGGTCAACTTGGGGACGTTGCCCTCATCGGGCAGAGCAGTGCCTAGGTGCTAGGTACCCACAACTGTGCAAAACTACAGACCTCTGATTGCTTTCCAGTTTAGGAGACTGGCTAGCTATTCTCTCTTCTTTCTCTTCTCGACCCCCAAAATCTTCACACATCACCCTCTCCATCAGGATCACCTGGCAGTTTCTTCAGTGCAATTAGAGCTTTCACAAAGGGCGAGGAAGCTATTAACTCAACGGCTTATTCTTTCTGCCCAGTCTGCAAATATCCCCTAGGCATGGAAGCCTAAACAGCCTAGCCACCTTCACGGTATTGGGGGGGTGGGGTGGGGAGAAGGAAATAGAAGAGAAAAACACTGTAATTATTTCAAGAAATTATTTAGCCACCTTTTAGTACCAGGGAGCACTTGATCTTCTGTATGATGGCTTTGCACATGTGATTTCCTGAGTTTGTAATCAGAACACCCTCTGTATTTCATACTCCCTATGGGACACATTGCTCTCAAATTTCCTTTACTAGATGTTCTACTAATTGGATCTGTGAATGGTTTTTCAGGCCCACTGGAGTTGCAGGGAACAGGGCCGTGCCCAGGATGTGTGGGTTTAGGGAAGTTTATCATAGTTAGACTGGCAAGTAGAGGAACCTGGAACTGCTGCCTGGGCGCTGCTCCACCCAACCAACACCACATCTCCAAGTGTACCACACACACACCCTGTGTCTCTGGGAGCGTGACTGTGAGATATACAAGGGCACCAGGCAACAGAGGGCCAGGCCACACGTGGAGAGATGCTAAAGAGAAAGCAGTCAACAGAACCCAGGAGTAAGTGGAATCCCAGGCTAAGCTGAAACCATAAATAGCACAAGTATGAGTAGACCAAAACCATATCTAACCAGAAGCAAAGCAGCCACTTTCCCCACTGGAGCCTGCTTCTCTTCCTAAACAAGAATGGCAAGTTATTCAAACTCAATAACAGTCAAAAGTTCAGCATGTTCACTGCTTGGGTATATATTGTCCATGTCATCCTAAGCCAACCTCTAAAAGACCCTGAAACATCACAGAACCTGATGTGGGGAGTCTAGTAACTCCACTGGCTCAGGGGAAAAAAAAAAAAAGAGGAAAAAATAAAGAGAGCAAATCTGCAGATATAACACAGCAAGTTGTGGCGCATGGAGGTACTTTCAGCTAGAGTGTGGCACCTTCTCAGGGCTTCTACATGTGGTAATTAGACTAGCTAACGAGTGCACTGTTGTTGTTGTTTAGCTGCTAAGTTGTGTCTGACTCTTTTGCATCCTCATGGACCATAGCCCACCAGGCTCCTGTGTGGATGGGATTTTCCAGGCAAGAATACTGGAGTGGATTGCCATTTCCTCCTCCAGGGAATCTCCCTGACCCAGGGATCAAACCTTGGGTTTCCTGCATTGGCAGGCAGGATTCTTTACCACTGAGCCACCAGGGAAGCCCAATGAGTGCATGGGTGCCTGCTTTATCTGTTAACCTTTGGATTTTACACTCTTGTGGTTAATCTTTAAACTGTACCCTCTCATGATCTTTATACACTTTTGTTAATAGAAATCTTTTGTAATTTTTTAAAGTAATAAATTTACAAATTTAAAAGAATTCATTTTCCTCCAGTTCTGTTGGACAAACTCCATTTGTTTCTCAAAGAGAGCCCCAAGCTGAAAATGAAAAGTGCAAGTCACTCAGTCGCCTCTGACTCTTTGCAACCCCATGGATAGTCCATGGAATTCTCCAGGCCAGAATACTGGAGTGGGTAGCCTTTCCCTTCTCCAGGGGATCTTCCCAACCCAGAGACTGAACCCAGCACCAGGCTAGTAAAACAATAATGAGATTCCACCTCTCACCTCCAGGGTTATAAGGACTCTCACCTTTGGAAGTTGGGCTGCAACCTGGTCAGGCCAGGGTAGGTGCCAACCTAGACAGTCACCATTTTGCAATGCACTGGACTGTTTGCAGTGGTGTGGGCAGGGCTGAAGGAGACAAACAAGGGGATGTGAAGTACACTGCGGCCAGAAATAGCCCAGAGCCACTACCACTCCCAGGCCGAAAAGGTTGTAATGGGAACTGAATCTGAATTTATAATGACAGTGGCTGTGAGGCAAGAAGGGCCGAGATGACCCCAGAGCAAGGGGAAGTGTAGTTGGTTTTGAGAACACCAAAGTGGTGAGACTGAAAAAAGACAAACAAAGTCAATGGCCAGGCAGGTCAACTGTGGTAACAGTGGAGGAGACAGACAGGCGTTTTATTACCCTCATGGCAGGTGATCAGCAAACTTCCGCATTCGATGTGGAAATCAGAAAATTCAGTCTTGCAGGTCAAGCTAGGTGCTTCCAGTTCCTGGGCCATATTCCAGTCCAATGGTACTCACTTGGTTCAGCCATCCCTGGGTCAGGCGCTTCTGACAGCGAGCAGGTGGGATAGATCTCACAATTAATCACATGACTAGAGATGGATTAAAATAAATACCCAGAACCTTCAACAAGGAATGTGTGCCACCAATATGGAAAACAAAAAAGGAAAAAACCAAAACGATACCACTTCTTAACAAAAGTGGAAGACCTAACTAAAAGATTTTCCTTGATTGAAGTTTAAAGAGATGTCATTTTCTCTCAAATGAATTTATGTTACCACAGTTGCAATGAAATGAGATTTGGAACATTTAAAATTCACCTTACAGAATACATGAAAATACCAAAATAATATTTGAAAACAAAAGATGAAGAAAAGAAATGAGCCTTATGAGATTTGAAAACATTTGACAAAGCTGTAATAATTATGACTGAGGCACAAAAATCAACAAACATATCAATATCTTAGAACTCCAGAAAAATACCCAGTTCCACATTATAGTTGAATACTTTTTAAAGGAGGCATCCCAACTTATTGGAAAAAAAAATTTTAGTGATGTTAAAATCACTGTTGAAGTACATTAATAATTTAAATTCTCTCTTGATACCATATGATTAGATAAATTCAAGGCAAACCATTTAAAAATAATGAGAGAACAAATAGGCTGTCAAATCTCTGGGCATTGGTATACCTTTTAAACTAAAACCAGTCGGTTATATCTCATACACATACACAGATAACTGTACCCAATCAACAAAGTCAATTATAAAATAAATAAAAATTTCAAAATACAAAAAACACCAAAATAAGGAAACTGAAACACTCCCAGTTAAAAAAAAAAAGACAAAGGATAAATAAGTACATTGAAAACTCTCTAAAATCAGTAATAAACCCCAAACTGATAAATGGAAAAAAGGTAGTATCACACAGTTTACAGCTGCAGTTGAATTAACAAACATGAGAAAACAGTCAGCTTTCTATAGTAATCAAAGAAAAAGCCAGTTTTAAAATAAAGATAGCCATTTTATTAAATCAAATTATGTAGTACTTTAAATAAAGGAAAACATTCTGTATTGGCAAGGGTCCCTTGTCCATAGCCACTGGGATCCCAGCTCAGGATAATAACCCTCTTGAAAATCACCCAAAGCATGGAAAAAGCCTTTTGCACAAAATATATCCCTAGCAATGGTATTCAGTTCAGTTCAGTTCAGTTCAGTCGCTCAGTCGTGTCCGACTCTCCGCGACCCCATGAATCACAGCACGCCAGGCCTCCCTGTCCATCACCAACTCCCGGAGTTCACTCAAACTCATGTCCACAGAGTCGGTGATGCCATCCAGCCATCTCATTCTCCGCCGTCCCCTTCTCCTCCCACCCCCAACCTTTCCCAGCATCAGAGTCTTTTCCAGTGAGTCAACTCGTCGCATGAGGTGGCCAAAGTATTGCAGTTTCAGATTTAGCATCAGTCCCTCCAATGAACATCCAGGATTGATCTCCTCTAGAATGGACTGGTTGGATCTCCTTGCAGTATAAGGGACTCTCAAGAGTCTTCTCCAACACCACAGTTCAAAAGCATCGATTCTTCGGCGGTCAGCCTTCTTCACAGTCCAACTCTCACATCCATACATGACCACGGGAAAAACCATTGCCTTGACTAGACGGACCTTGGTTGGCAAAGTAATGTCTCTGCTTTTTAATATACTATCAAGGTTGGTCATAACTTTCCTTCCAAGGAGCAAGCGTCTTTTAATTTCATGGCTGCAATCAGCATCTGCAGTGATTTTGGAGCCCAAAATAACAAAGTCTGACACTGTTTCCACTGTTTTTCCATCTATTTCCCATGAAGTGATGGGACCAGATGCCATGATCTTTGTTTTCTGAATGTTGAGCTTCAAACCAACCTTTTCACTCTCCTCTTTCACTTTCATCAAGAGGCTTTGGAGTTCCTCTTCACTTTCTGCCATAAGGGTAGTGTCATCTGCATATCTGAGGTTATTGATATTTCTCCCAGCAATCTTGATTCCAGCTTGTGCTTCTTCCAGCCCAGCGTTCCTCATGATGTACTCTGCATATAAGTTAAATAAGCAAGGTGACAATATACAACCTTGACGTACACCTTTTCCTATTTGGAACCAGTCTGTTGTTCCATGTCCAGTTCTAACAGTTGCTTCCTGACCTGCATACAGGTTTCTCAAGAGGCAGGTCAGGTGGTCTGGGATTCCCATCTCTTTCAGAATGTTCCACAGTTTATTGTGATCGACACAGTCAAAGGCTTTGGCATAGTCAATAAAGCAGAAATAGATGTTTTTCTGAAACTCTCTTGCTTTCTCCATGATCCAGCGGATGTTGGCAATTTGATCTCTGGTGCCTCTGCCTTTTCTAAAACCTGCTTGAACATCTGGGAGTTCACGGTTTACATACTGCTGAAGGCTGGCTTGGAGAATTTTGAGCATGACTTTACTAGCGTGTGAGATGAGTGCAATGGTATTGGAAACCATCAAAATATCCCAACAATAATAGAATTGTTAACTAAATCATGACATATGACTCAGAAAAATATTATAAATTTATCTAATTATGTTTATAAATAGTACCTCTTTTAATGGAAAATGTATATATTACTCATAAAATTGGATACATACTATACACAATTATCTTTCTAAAATACATGGGAAATGATTGAAAGGAAACTAATGTATATTTAAATGCTTTTCTCCAGCTTTATTGAGATATTATTGACTTATACATAAGTTTAAGATATACAACATGAATATTTGATGCAAATATATTGCAATATTAACACAATAAGGTTAGTTAACACCTTTGTCACCTCCACATAATTACCATTTTCTCTTAACAGTACGTCAATACATTCAAGTACATAACACAGTACTATTAATTACAGCCACCATGCTGCACGTGAAATCTTAATCATCTTATAGCTGGAAGTTTATATCCTCTGATCAAAATCTGCCCATTTCCCACCACCACCCCACCCTCTGCTGCTGCTGCTGCTAAGTCACTTCAGTCGTCAGCCCCTGGCAACTTCCATTCTACTCTCTCTGAGTTCGGCTGTTTTAGATTCTACACACAAGTGAAATCATACACTCTTTGTCTTTCTCTGTCTGATTTCACTTAGCATAATGCCCTCAAGGTGCCTTACTATTGTTGCAAAAGATCAAATTTTCCTCTTTTTCATGGATGAATAATATTCTGCTGGGTGTGTGTGATATTTTTTTATCCGCTCATCCATCAGTGGATACTTAGGTGGTTTCCATGCCTTGGCTATTATAAATACTGCTGCAATCAACATGGGGGTACACATGTCTCTTTAGGAAAGTAATTTCTTTACCTTTGGATAACTGAAGTAGAATTGCTAAATCATACGGTAATTCTATTTTTAATTTTTTGAAGACTAGCCACACTGTTTCCTATAGTAGCTATATCAGTATACAATTCCACCAACAACACGCAAGTGTTCCCTTTTCTCCACATCCTTGATAATGTTTTTTACCTCTATCTTTTTGATGACAGCTGTTTACATGGACATCACCAGATGGTCAACACTGAAATCAGGTTGATTATATTCTTTGCAGCCAAAGATGGAGAAGCTGTATACAGTTAGCAAAAACAAGACCAGGAGCTGACTGTGGCTCAGATCATGAACTCCTTATTGCCAAATTCAGACTTAAATTGAAGAAGGTAGGGAAAACCACTAGACCATTCAAATATGACCTAAATCAAATCCCTTATGATTATACAGTGGAAGTGAGAAATAGATTTAAGGGACTAGATCTGATAGATAGAGTGCCTGATGAACTATGGATGGAGGTTCGTGACATTGTACAGGAGACAGGGATCAAGACCATCCCCATGGAAAAGAAATGCAAAAAAGTAAAATGGCTCTCTGGGGAGGCCTTACAAATAGCTGTGAAAAGAAGAGAAGTGAAAAGCAAAGGAGAAAAGGAAAGATATAAGCACCTGAATGCAGAGTTCCAAAGAATAGCAAGGAGAGATAAGAAAGCATTCCTCAGCGATCAATGCAAAGAAATAGAGGAAAACGACAGAATAGGACAGACTAGAGATCTCTTCAAGAAAATTAGAGATACCAAGTGAACTTTTCATGCAAAAATGGGCTCGATAAAGGACAGAAATGGTATGGACCTAATGGAAGCAGAAGATATTAAGAAGAGGTGGCAAGAATACACAGAAGAACTGTACAAAAAAGATCTTCACGACCAAGATAATCACGATGGTGTGATCACTGACCTAGAGCCAGACATCCTGGAATGTGAAGTCAAGTGGGCCGTAGAAAGCATCACTACGAACAAAGATAGTGGAGGTGATGGAATTTCAGTTGAGCTATTTCAAATAGCTCATCATCTTTCAAATCCTGAAAGATGATGCTGTGAAAGTGCCACACTCAATATGCCAGCAAATTTGGGAAACTCAGCAGTGGCCACAGGACTGAAAAAGGTCAGTTTTCATCACAATCCCAAAGAAAGGCAATACCAAAGAATGCTCAAACTACCACACAATTGCACTCATCTCACACGCTAGTAAAGTCATGCTCAAAATTCTCCAAGCCAGCCTTCAGCAATACGTGAACCGTGAACTTCCAGATGTTCAAGCTGGTTTTAGAAAAGGCAGAGGCACCAGAGATCAAATTGCCAACATCCGCTGGATCATGGAAAAAGCAAGAGAGTTCCAGAAAAACATCTATTTCTGTATCATTGACTATGCCAAAGCCTTTGACTGTGTGGATCACAATAAACTGTGGAACATTCTGAAAGAGATTGGAATCCCAGACCACCTGACCTGCCTCTTGAGAAACCTGTATGCAGGTCAGGAAGCAACTGTTAGAACTGGACATGGAACAAAGACTGGTTCCAAATAGGAAAAGGATGCGTCAAGGCTGTATATTGTCACCCTGCTTATTTAACTTATATGCAGAGTATATCATGAGGAACGCTGGGCTGGAAGAAGCACAAGCTGGAATCAAGATTGCTGGGAGAAATATCAATAACCTCAGATATGCAGATGACACTACCCTTATGGCAGAAAGTGAAGAGGAACTCCAAAGCCTCTTGATGAAAGTGAAAGAGGAGAGTGAAAAGGTTGGTTTGAAGCTCAACATTCAGAAAACAAAGATCATGGCATCTGGTCCCATCACTTCATAGGAAATAGATGGAAAAACAGTGGAAACAGTGTCAGACGTTATTTTTTTGGGCTCCAAAATCACTGCAGGTGCTGATTGCAGCCATGAAATTAAAAAAGACGCTTACTCCTTGGAAGGAAAGTTATGACCAACCTAGATAGCATATTAAAAAGCAGAGACATTACTCTCCCAAAAAAGGTCCGTCTAGTCCAGGCTATGGTTTTTCCCGTGGTCGTGTATGGATGTGAAAGTTGGTCTGTGAAGAAAGCTGATCGCCAAAGAATTGATGCTTTTGAACTGTGGTGTTGGAGAAGACTCTCGAGAGTCTCTTGGACTGCAAGGAAATCCAACCAGTCCATTCTAAAGGAGATCAGTCCTGGGTGCTCATTGGAAGGACTGAGGCTAAAGCTGAAACTCCAATACTTTGGCCACCTCATGAGACAAGTTGACTCACTAGAAAAGACTCTGATGCTGGGAGGGATATGGGGTGGGAGGAGACAGGGACGACAGAGAATGAGATGGCTGGATGGCATTACCGACTCGATGGACATGAGTGAGTGAACTCCGGGAGGTGGTGATGGACAGAGAGACCTGGCGTGAGGTGATTCATGGGGTTGCAAAGAGTCGGACGCGACTAAGTGACTGAAGTGAATTCTAATAAGCACCTTCCCAGGTGGCACAGTGGTAAAGAATCTGCCTGCCAATGCAGGAGACCCTGATTCGATCCCTGTGTTGGCAAGATCCCATGGAGAAGGAAATAGCAACCCGCTTCAGTATTCTTACCTGGAAAATCCCATGGACAGAGGAGCCTGGCAGGCTAGGTTGGACATGACTGAGCATACATATATTCTAACTGGCACAAGGTGATATTGCATTGTGATTTTTATTTACACTTCCCAGGTGACTAGTAATATTGAGCATCTTTTCTTGTACCTCTTGGCCTTTTGTGTGTCATCTTTGGAGAAAAGTCTTTCCAGTCCTTTGCCAATTTTTTCGGAGAAGGCAATGGCAAGCCACTCCAGTACTCTTGCCTAGAAAATCCCATGGATGGAGGAGCCTGGTAGGCTGCAGTCCATGGGGTCGCTAAGGGTCGGACACAACTGGGCGACTTCACTTTCACTTTTCACTTTCACACATTGCAGAAGGAAATGGCAAACCACTCCAGTGTTCTTGCCTGGATAATCCCAGGGACGGGGGAACCTGGTGGGCTTCCGTCTATGGGGTCACACAGAGTCGGACACGACTGAAGTGACTCGGCAGCAGCAGCAGCAGCAACCCATTTTTTAATAGAATTGTTTGAGGTTTTTATCTACTGGGTTGTATGAGTTCCTTATGCATTGGTTGTTGTTCAATTGTGCCCAACTCTTTGCAACCCTATGGACTGCAGCACACCAGGCTTCCCTGTCCTTCACCATCTCCCAGAGCTTGCTCAAACTCATGTCCATAGACTTGGTGATGCCATCCATCTCATCCTCTGCTGTCCCCTTCTCCTGCCTTCAATCTTCCCCAGCATCAGGGTCTTTTTTAATGAGTCAGCTCTTCACATCATGTGGCCAAAGTATTGGAGCTTCAGCTTCAGCATCAGCCCTTCCAATGAATATTCAGGATTGATTTCTTTTAGGATTAACTGGTTTGATCTCCTTGCAGTCCAAGGGACTCTCAAGAGTCTTCTCCAACACCATAGTTCAAAAGCATCAATTCTTTGTTGTTCAGCCTTCCTTAGACATACTAGCTATTAATCCCTTGTCAGATAGTTGGTTTGCAAATATTTTTTCCCATTCTGTAGGCTGCCATTCCATTTTGCTAATTGTTTCTTTTGCTGTGCAGAAGCTTTTAGCCTGATGTTGTCTCTCTTGTTTATTTTTTATTTTGTTGCTTGCACTTTTTGGTGTCATATCCAAAAACTGTTGCCAAGACCAAAGTCAAGGAGTTTTTTCTCTGTGTTTTCTTCTAGGAGTTTTATAGTTTCAGGTCTTACATTTAAGTCTTTAACTCATATAAAGTTAATTTTTGTAAGTGGTGTTAGATAGGGGTCCAATGTCATTCCTTTACATGTGAACATCCGGTTTTTCCAACATTATTTATTGAAGAGACTATCCTTTCCTTGTTAATTAATATTTTTGTCAAATATTAGAGTTCAATAGGCAACAGACTCTTAACAGCACATTGAAGGTAGAAGGTGGAGGAGCAATGACTTTAAAATTCTGGGGGAAAGTGATTTCTACCCTACAATTTAATACCCAGAAAAGAGATGGCACTCTAAATTCAAATGACTTGAGGAAGATTTGAAGGAGGACTATTAATTACTAAAGAGTGGAAAGCGATGCTGCAGCCCTAAAAGCTTTGCTGTTCCCACCACCAGGCCCAAGGACAGAGAGGAGGTAGTGGTTATTAGGATTCAGAAAAAAGCACATCATGTGGCAAGAACTACCATGGAGTACAGGAATGATTTTCTTTCTTCTTATTTTATTTTTTGACCACACAGCATGTGGAATCTTAGTTCCCTGATCAGGGGCAAACCTGTGCACCCTGCCTTGGAAGCATGGAGTCATAACCACTGGACAACCAAGGAAGTCCTAGAAATGATTTTCAATGGAGGTCCATACCCTGGAGAAGAAACCCTAATGGAGTGACTGAGGGAATAAATACCCTCCCTTCACTCTATTCTCCTTAAAGACTGGCTGAACTCAGAATAAACCGGAAGGCAAGGGAACCAGTTTATATAGTTCCTAAAGATCAGCCTCCTGAGAGCAGAGACCAGGGTGGGGAAAGGAAGAAAGTGGTTCTGGAGAAACAAAAAACATCTGGCACACCGGACAAACCACAAATCAATTGTGCGTATGGAGGAAAAACACTTTCAGAAACATGACAGCTCCCCTCCCATGTGCCATGAGCCTCAGCGTAATGAGTTAATAAGATAAGGAATATGTGGGTTCTAACCAAGGGGTTTCAACTAATGAACAAGAGCAGGAAACTTCAGGACAACAGCTGGCCTCATGCCTCTAGGGCATCCTGAGTATGTGCAGATTTAGAGAGAATGAGAAGTGGGGAAGTAGGGCTCCAAGGAGAAATGATGGATTTTCTTACGTGCTGAAGCATTTGGAAGCATTGCTCTAGGCATTTTATTAATCTGTTGGGGTATTTGGGGGAGGGAATAGCAATGGATACATAAAAAAAAAAAAAAAACAAGAAAAATGGGGGAAATGATCATTATTAATCCAATAAAAGCAAAAGTTGTAGAAAATGTAATCATGAAGAAACCCCCAAAAGTCATCTTAAAATCCAAAGGATGACCCCTAGGAAAGAATCATCACCTGAATACTTACCCCACTCTTGGAACCACAGCTAGTTGGTGTTAAACAAAGAAGCAATGACATCCAGAAGCAACCTACCCACCAGCAGCACGAGATGCTCAAAGAAAGAAACCCAACCAGAAGAGAGTCAGCTTGATCTGGGCTTGATACCAGGCTCTTCTGCCCATGGGATTTTCCAGGCAAGAGTATTGGAGTGGGTTGCCATTTCCTTCTCCAGGGGATCTTCCCGACCCAGCAATCGAACCCGGGTCTCCCGAATTGCAGGCAGACGCTTTACGGTCTGAGCCACCACGGAAGCCTTTAGTATCAGAACAGGCACTTTTAACAACTAAGGGACTGACACACTGTGGAAATGTTATATCATTAAGGAAGTTTTCTAACCAGGGGGAAAAGAGAGGCTTGACAGGGAACAGAGATAGTAGTTTTTTTAAAACAACCAAAAATATGTTAAACCATCCCATTTGAGAAGCCTTCATCAGACCAGTTACATAAATCAGAAAAATATCAGATGGTGGTTAAGTGCTTTGTGGAGAATGGGAACAGATGGAATGTGAGTGTGAATGTGTTGCCACCTTAGGAAGGATGATAGGAAAGCCTTTGTGAGTGACACCGTTTAAATTCAGTTCAGAAAAAGAGTTCAGCCACAGGAATGTTGCAGGGGATGTGGTGAGGAGTAGACATGGGGAGTAGGCAATCTTCCCAAGAAGAAGCTACAGCAAGTGAGAAGGCTGAGCATGCTATTACAGAAGGACAAAAATAAGGCAGCTTGGCTCAGATGTAGCAGGCTAGAACAGGGGAGAATGAGATCAGAGAGGTATGCAGAGCTCTAACCCCCTCCCCGCTTCACCAACAGCAGCAAGGCAAAGACACGTTTTTTATAGGCCAGATATGGGTCTTGAGGAAGGGAACCGAACCAGGGACCCTGCTCAAGATGCCAGACTGGAAAAGCAAATGGAGGGTAACATGTTGACTCCTAGAAGCCAAGAGCTGGGAGGGATGGTTGTAAAGTCACCAGCTCTAGAAGGATGACCTGAGTCAAGTATCGTGCAGCCAAAGCCCCCGCTCGGGGAATTGGTTAAGGGACCCACAAAATCATTTCATGAGGGAAAAGTTAGTATTTGACACTGACCACCCCAGAGGGCACCAACTCCAGATTACATTTCTACCAGAACAATAAGTCATTTTCTGCTCCCTTATGTTGCCCCTTTCCTCTAATCCCCAAGGGCCCAGAGAGACTAGTGAATGGAGGAGAAGATCAAGGCAGTAATGAGGGACAGGCCACACCCCGAGCCCCAGGGCGGCGGCTTTCCCAGCCTAAAGGAGGTGGAGCGGAGGAAAAGGAGACGGAAGACAGGGAGCTTTAAAGAAAGTAAGATATTGAAGTTTCGACACTGGATTGGAATTTTTATTACCTGAAAAGCTGAGCATAATTCTATAATTCTTGTTTTAAAGCACTTATTTGGCCGCTCTGTGTCTTAGTTGCTGCATGCGGGATTTTTAGTTGCAGCAAGTGGGATCTAGTCCCCTGACCAGGGATTGAACCCAAGCCTCCTGCATACATTGGGAAGGTGGAATTTTAGCCTCTGGACCACCAGGGAAGTCCCATTTCCATAATTCTTAAGAGTGACCCGAAATGCTACGGAGTCAGAGAATTCCTCCAGAGACAAGGGGAGAAATATACAAAAATGTCACTGGGTTTCTCCAAGTGGTAGACCTTTTCTACGTTTTGCTTATTTGTACTTTCTTAAGTTCAGTTTAGTTGCTTGGTCATGTCCGACTCTTTGCGACCCCATAGACTGCAGCACACCAGGCTTCCCTGTCCATCACCAACTACCCAGAGCTTGCTCAAACTCATGTCCATCGAGTCGGTGATGCCATCCAACCATCTCCTCCTCTTCATCCCCTTCTCCTCCTGCCTTCAATCTTTCCCACCATCTTTTCCAATGAATCAGTTCTTCTCATCAGGTGGCCAAAGTATTGGACTTTCAGCTTCAGCATCTGTCCTTCCAATAAATATTCAGGGCCAATTTCCTTTAGGATTGACTGGTTGGATCTCCTTGCAGTTCAAGGGATTCCCAAGAGTCTTCCCCCAACACCACAAATCAAAAGCATCAATTATTCAGCACTCAGCTTTCTTTATAGTCCAACTCTCACATTCATACATGACTACTGGAAAAACCATAGCTTTGACTAGATGGTTCTTTGTCGGCAAAGTAATGTCTCTGCCTTTTTTAAAATATGCTGTCTAGGTTGGTCATAGCTTTTCTTTCAAGGAGGAACCGTCTTTTAATTTCATGGCTGCAGTCACCATGTGCAGTGATTTTGGAGCCCCCAAAATAAAGTAACGGTTTTTTTTACTGTTACCGTTTCCATTGTTTCCCCATCTATTTGCCATGAAGTGATGGGACCGGATGCTGTGATCTTAGTTTTCCGAATGTTGAGTTTTAAGCCAGTTTTTTTCACTCTCCTCTTTCACTTCCAGCAACAGGCTCTTTATTTCTCCTCTTTCTGCCACAAGGGTGGTATCATCTGCGTATTTATATTTTCTAATTTTTCTCTAATGATATTAGTTGTTCAAGTTTCTTTCCTGTTTAAGAGGATGCTGTATGTTTGGTTCAATGGACAGCAGACGTCATGGTTTACATGGCATTTCGGATTCTTTTTGAAGACTACTGATTTTGGCAGGCAGCAGCAGGGTAGGCAAGTGTTTCTGTTGGTGGGGGATGAGACCAGGGCATGTTTGTACACAAGTTGGGCTGGAGATAGCTTAACTATAGGGAGAGGAGCAGATGAAAACAAAGGTCGTGCTGGAGGTAGCTATTTTATGCAAGTGAATAGACTACCCCTATTAAAAGTAATGGAGTCTTTCTAGTAAGGATAGACACGCAGAGGAACCCAGAAAAAGATGACCAACCAACCAGGCCTCAGAAAGGTGGGGAGCTCTGAAGAGTGGCCCTGGATCAAAGGGGGCTCCAGGAATCTAGCAGTCAGGAGGTAGCCCTTCAGTTCAGGCTCCATCTTTAACATGGTTCAGCTGCTGGTTGTACACCTGCTTCATTATATACTTCCCAGCTGGCATCTTCTTTTCCTCTGCTCTGTAGGTTCCACTTGGCTTCTTCTCCATCTAATAGCATTCTTTGAAGCTCAGTTCCCACTGCTAACAACCTCATTCAAGAGGATGAGAACATGATCCTGTTATCAGGAATTGAACTATTCAATATAAAGTACCTCTTTATATTGTAACAAGTAAAAGTAACAAGACGAACAGTGGGAAAGCAACTGGCCCAGCTCAGTGTTTGGCACCAGTTAGGCAACATCTCGGCGACCCACTCTAGTATTCTTGCCTGCGAAATCCCATGAACAGAGGAGCCTGGGGGGTTACAGTCCATGGGGTCACAGAGTCAGATATAACTGAGCACACACATACACACAGGCAGCAACAGCCACTGAGGCCGGTGGCTCTTGGGACAAATCTTGTGTACTGAGGATCGGGAGGGAGCTGAAGACAGGAAAGCACCATCATGTGGGACAAATCATGGCTGCCTACAGACTTGCCCCTTCAGCAACGATCAGTGGCGGGGGTGTTTCTACCTAACAAAAGTCTGTGGCATATTGGGATGTGCTGTCCATTATTGGGATGTTCTCTTCATAGCTATGAAAAGAGAAGCGAAAGACAAAGGAGAAAAGGAAAGATATACCCATTTGAATGAAGAGTTCCAAACAATAGCAAGGAGATAAGAAAGCCTTCCTCAGTGATCAGTGCAAAGAAATCGAGGAAAACAATAGAATGGGAAAGAGTAGAGATCTCTTCAAGAAAATCAGATACCAAGGGAACATTTCAGGCAAAGATGGGCTCAATAAAGGACAGAAATGGTATGGACCTAATGGAAGCAGATGGAGAAGGAAACGGTAACCCACTCCAGTATTCCTGCCTGGAGAATCCCATGGACGGAGAAGCCTGTTAGGCTACAGTCCACAGGGTCGCAAAGAGTCGGACACGACTGAGCGACGGAGCAAATGGAAACAGAAGATATTAAGAAGAGGTGGCAAGGATACACAGAACTATACAAAAAAGACCTTCACGACCTAGATAATCACGATAGTGTGATCACTCACCTAGAGCCAGACATCCTGGAATGTGAAGTCAAGTGGGCCTTAGGAAGCATCACTACAAACAAAGCTAGTGGAGGTGATGGAATTCCAGTTGAGCTATTTCAAATCCTAAAAGATAATGCTGTGCAAGTGCTGCACTCAATATGCTGGCAAATTTGGGGAACTCAGCAGTGGCCACAGGACTGGAAGTCAGTTTTCATTCCAATCCCAAAGAAAGGCAATGCCAAAGAATGCTCAAACTACCGCACAATTGCACTCATCTCATACACTAGCAAAGTAATGCTCAAAATTCTCCAAGGCAGGCTTCAACAGTACATGAACCGTGAACTTCCAGATGTTCAAGCTGGTTTTAGGAAAGGCAGAGGCACCAGAGATCAAATTGCCAACATTCATCGGATCATCGAAAAAGCAAGAGTTCCAGAAAAACATCTATTTTTGCTTTATTGACTATGCCAAAGCCTTTGACTGTGTGGATCACAATAAACTGTGGAAAATTCTTAAAGAGATGGGAATACCAGACCACCTGACATGCCTCCTAAGAAATCTGTAAGCAGGTCAAGAAGCAACAATTAGAACTGGACATGGAACAACAGACTGTTCCAAATCGGGAAAGGAGTATGTCAAGGCTGTATATCGTCACCCTGCTTATTTAACTTATATGCAGAGTACATCATGAGAAATGCTGGACTGGATGAAGCACAAGCTGGAATCAAGACTGCTGGGAGAAATATAAATAACCTCAGATATGCAGATGACACCACACTTATGGCGGAAAGCGAATAAAAACTAGAGCCTCTTGAAGAAAGTGAAAAAGGAGAGTGAAAAAGTTGGCTTAAAACTCAACATTCAAAAAACTAAGATCATGGCATCTGGTCCCATTACTTTATGGCAATTAGATGGGGAAACAGTAGAAACAGGGACAGACTTTATTGTTTTGGGCTCCAAAATCACTGCAGATGGTGACTGCAGTGATACTTGCTCTTTGGAAGAAAAGCTATGACCAACCTAGACAGTATATTAAAAAGCAGAGACATTACTTTACCAACAAATGTCCATCTAGTCAAAGCAATGGTTTTTCCAGTAGTCATGTATGGATGTGAGAGTTGGACTATAAAGAAAGAGGAGCACCGAAGAACTGATGCTTTTGAACTGTGATGTTGGAGAAGATTCTTCGAAATCCCTTGGACTGCAAGGAGATCCATCCAGTCCATCCTAAAGGAAATCAGTCCTGAATAATCACTGGAAGGACTGATACTAAAGTTGAAACTCCAATATTTTGGCCACCTGATACAAAGAACTGACTAATTTGAAAAGACGCTAATGCTGGGAAAGACTGAGGGCAGAAGGGGATGGCAGAGGATGAGATGGTTGGACAGCATCATCGACTCAATGGACATGAGTTTGAGTAAACTGCGGGAGTTGGCGATGGACAGGGAGGCCTGACGCGCTGCAGCCTATGGGGTCTCAAAGAGTCAGACATAACTGAGCCAGTGAACTGAACTGAACTGAACTGTCCATTACCCACTGCAGGAATGGGTCAAAATACTGTAGGACTTAATTCCATAGTAACAGAATCTATAGTCAATCCTATAGGTGATAGTGACTAAAAGCCACACACACACACAGCCTTCTTCCTGCTTTTCTGGGTACTACAAGGTGACTTTTGGATGCAACCAAGACATTCTTTTTCTTTCCTGTAATTGGAAAAAAAGGTTACCTCAGTAGAGAACTTTCAGGATAAGAGAACTGTGAAAACTCCCTGAAGCTCCATGATAAGATGTTTAACTGGCTTTTCCACATAGTTAAAAATGTACTGCACATGGAGAGACTATCCACTCAGGGTGTGCCCTCATGCAAATGAGAGTGGGGTCTCACTGTGAGGGTAAGCGGTTAGAAATGCTTTTTGCTGCTGAAAACTGAAAAGGACAAAAAGACAATGAAGCTGAAAAAATTTAGGAGCTGGCTGGCTGAGCAGCTGAATGGCCAAATTTGAGAAATAAGGAAGACACTTCCTCATTCTGGGCAACTGTCCTTGTGAGATTCTTGAGTATTGGAAGGCGTAAATAACTCCTTTCACAACTGTAAACAAATTGTTACTCTAATAATACATATTCGTCACAAGAGGTATATGGTCAAGTCTTAAACACCGTATAAATACTGTTGATTTGTAGTCATTCAATAGATAGCCATGATATACAAACTATGGACGTTAATCTATAGTATAGGCAGAATGGCTCTTTCATGGATGTTTAATAAATAGTGACATACTATATTCAATAAAATTTCTATTTAATTTGATTTATTACAAAATATATAGCCCCTCTAACTTACAGTTTTCCCTTTGAAAGCAAGGGGTCATCATTTGAAACAATGCCCTCTGCCCCTACAAACTAACCATTTTAGTATCAGACCAAGTTTTAGAAATGTTTATAATCTCACTATATTTTCCCTCTTCTCATCCTACTTTTGCCTAGTAATTTGCTTATTCTCAGTTTTTCCAGATAAAGTAAACAAATGAATTTGTGTGTTTCACAGGGATGCCACAATTGAGCCAGTTTTTTCACTCTAAAAGAGAAAAGAGGAGAGTAAAAAAATGAAAAGCTAGAAGTCTTTTCATGTTAACAATTTATTTAAACCAGTACAAGCACCATGCTTAACAGAAGACTGTCCAAAATAAACATGCAATATGAACTCGCACAGACTGAAACCACAGTTTCAGAAGTTGTGCCAGCTGTTGATTTTGTTAAACGATGACAGGAAAACTGTTAAAATTCACAAGACCAAACCATTAATGTTTCAAGCCTCCTGAATGAGATTACATTGGACCATCTAAATCAGTGGGCACTACCCTGGCATGTTAGTGATCTCAAACAATATTCAAGCAATTACACATGTATGAACTATACTCCAAAAAGAAAACACAGTTTCTATCACAACCTTAATGTAGTTGTTTTAAAATATCATAGGAAGATGATCACTGATTTGAAATATCAAACGGCCTAAGAGGAAACAAATTTTCAAGAATATTCAACTTGGGACCACCGGTGTTATGTGGCCTGAGAGATTTACATTCTTCCAGAAATACAAAATAAGATTTGTCCAGAAATGTTTGAGACACTTCTTCACATAAGTTGTAAAGGCTCAAATTCTGTAGATTCCAGTATTATCAGTCTACTGAACAAACAGGGAAAGCAACCGTATTAAGAATATTTGAATTGATAGATTACAAGTCATTCTCTATTTCCACCAAATATCAGCATATAAACTCTTATGAAAGTATCTTTTCATTACTAGTCCACATTATGGATTAATGACACTGTTCATGTTTTAAAGTAGTCCAAACATATTTTTAAGTACACCTTCTTTACTATCTATGTGGATGGGGAACAAGGACAGCCAAATTTAAATTGGCAATACACTCCTTTAACTGGAAAAAATTTTAAGTGTCAGACCAGGATACAGTTTATGGCTACATTTGACTCCTTAAAATAGGAGACAAAAAGGGAGAGAAAAGTGCTGACAGACATTTTGTTGCAAACATCATTTAGTAATGACAATACAAAATTTAGCAAAACCCTCTCAAACAAGAGTATGTTTAACCACACTAGGTATTTAGTAAACCTTTTAGAAATAGACAATTTGAACATTTATTTTAGAATTCAATTAAACAAAAACAGTCAAACAACTTTTTCCTTAATATAATTGCTTCAATACCAGAACAAAGTGAATACTATTCAAAACTCTTGACATTTTGGAATTTCAGCATAGTAACCTGAGAACAGTTTTCTTCATACGTCATTTATGTTGTCACAAAACCATACTAAAAAAACATGCTGTGATTACTAGTCGGTTCTACTCTGACAACACCAGATGCTATGCAGAACTTATGCAAGTCCAACAATTTCAAAACTAATTCTGACTTAGAAAACCATGAAGGAGGTTCCCAGGAAAAAAGCTGCTGCCAAAAAGGAAAGATTAAGACTTAAGGCTGAATGGGAATGGCTGTACCAGAAGTGGAATGTGAAAACTGGAATTATGAAATCTGGAGTTACTAATTGAGAGAAGGCAGAAAAAGAGATTTCACAGGAAATATACTTAAAAAAAAGAACAATGCAAAAATTTGGTTAGATGAAAGGAAAATTTATATAAAAGTCAGAGAATAGGGTAAAGGATATATAACTCTCCCTACAGGAACAAGGAAGTAAAAAAATGTTCTACTGATCCCCTAACCTCATCCATTGTCTTGCAAAAATACATACTGATATCAATAAGGAGTCAGACAAGCTCAAAAAAGCATAGTTTATCACAGTTCTCCTGTTAGAGAACAGGGGAACCAAGAGTTCTGTGTATGGAGGTCAATATTATCTGACATTATAGAGGACTTTCCAATTAAATAAAAAAACCACTTAAAACATGCAAGACAAAAGAAGGAACCTCACTACAAAAACACATTCCGGGAGCCCTAGATTCTCTTATTGCTGTGAACCAGATGAAACAAAATCTCATTTCCTTCATTCAAAATCATTAGAAAAAGTCTCCATTCACTTGGATTATAGCTGCATTTATGCAGAATTACAAGCATTTTTCTCCAGTATCAAAATAGCTGTTTAACTTCCTGGGTGAAGCTCTCTCTCTCTCTGGAAATTGGAATGAAGAACCCTTCCCATTCAGTTACCAAAGCAAATACCCCTGTAGCACTTCCTCATCTCCAACTAACTTCCTATTACTTCCTGTTTTTTAGATTAGTGAAGCCAAACAGTGTTGGGAATAGAAGATCCCATATTACAAAAATTCCAACTATCTTTACATCTTTATTAAAGTTGGCACAGAAACCTCAAAAAAATGCAAAGCACATACAAATGGGAGATAAACCAAAATTAAAAAAATAAAATGCCTTTGCTAGCTTTGAAATGATTAAGATATTCTTAATATAAGAATTAACTCACCAAATTTGGGTGGTCTTTAGATTCTCAAGACCTTTTGTCATATTAATGTTAAAAGAATCTTAGTTACTTATATGTTTTTAAAGTAACTATATATCAGAATCCTTGCTTTAAAAATGCCAAGGATACCATCATCTAACAAGACAGGTGTCCAGTTTAAAATACCTTCTGATATTGAGGATATAAGATGAGATTTCTATTGATGCGTTAATGTTATTAACTATGGCCAAGGTTTAAGATAGCAATTTTTTCCTATGGCACAAACTAATCACAAATATGTCCCAAACTATAACTTTCAACTGCCATATATTCACCAATGCAAGTAGACAGCTGGCATTTTTAAAATATCAACTTGATTTTACTACAAATTTCAGATACACATATTAGAAAATTGTTTTACTTGGACCCTTTACAAAAGTATTAATTTCACCAAATCTGGAATATTGGCAGTGTAAAGTCTTCAATTAACTGTAAAGCTAACAAATCAAAGGCACAGTATTAACACATGTAAAATAACTAGTATTCACAGGACAATATTAAGAGGTCCTTTATAAATAAACTGTTACTAACCTAGATTTAAGATTATTTAGAAATGACATAACTAAAAATGAAGCCCTTGATTAGTTACAATCCATCCATTTCTAAGACTAAAATGCTATTTTCCATGAAGAGAAAACCTAATAGTCATAACTTTATTATAAAATCTAACTTCCAGACCTTAAAAATGACCAACTGATGAAAAGTTTCTGGACTTGATTAAAAAGATACAGAAAACTAAAGAAGACATGGAATTGATGGAAAAACTATTTGTAATGCAGATTATACTACAGTAAATTATTATTCATGGCTCAAAATTCGGTCACTTAAGTCTTTTATCCCAAATTGATTCCAAAGATTTGACAAGTGATAATATGCTATTTTCATATATAAACTGTTAATATCCAGTATTTGTCAAAAGGAGGCAACTGTTGTCTATCACAATCTAATAACCACTTTCCAATGGTGTCTGTAAATAGTAACAAATTCTGAACTGTAAGTTATAGAAATTAGTCACAAGAGTGCAAAAAGTCCCTGGAGAGAAGTAGTCCACCTAACAATTACAAATATAAGGAAACACTTTACAAAGTTTCATTACTATGAAGATGATTTCCTCTTTGTTCAAACTTTGAACAAATGAGAATTTTTCTTTACTGCAGGTAACAAACTGTAAATAACAGTGCATTTTTAGGCATAAATAAGTATTTATGTCTGGTTCCAGTATGGTCAGGTTAATACATAAATACTTTAGAAACACAGAAGTTCACATTAGTGGAAAAATCCAAGTTTCTCACGTAACCATTCTTCAGTTAGGTCTTCGGTATTTCTTATTTCAAATACCTTAAGAAAGAAAAATCATATATGTTGCATATTTGAGTATTAAATACCAAATTCTCATTCCTTTCAGTCAATTTTGTCCTTTCAGTCCTTTAATCTGTGTAAATTAGATATACCTTCACTTTTTCTTAAATGCTAGGGACTCAGTTACCAAAGTTTAGCAGTCAAGATGGCATAAAATCAAAACTCTCTTAAAAGCACATATCTACAAATGTTCTAAAAGAGTAGTTTTGTAAATATTACCCACTAAAAGAGAGACCCAAGGGTACACAACTAAAATCAATCTAGTTAGGAACTCGAAGAATGTGTGCTGATCCTCTACAGAAGGAGGAAACACCAAGCATTTTATAAGGACAGATTAGTAGTCCATAGCCAAAAATCTCCAGCCAGAATCTGAACACACACACAGGCCCACAAAGTAGAATGGGCATAAAAAGACAACGAAATACAGCAGGAAGGATGGGATTTCAGGCTAGATGTTACGAATGAATCCTAGATCTTTCATGTACTGATGAACAACCCTCGGTAAGTCATTCATTACAGTTAAGAACAGTAGTTTCACCATCAACTTACAAAGCTGTAGGGAGGATTCAATCAGATTATATATAAGAGTAACTTGTAAATTGTCATGCCTTAATTGGTGGCTCAGATAGTCTGCCTGCAATGTGGAAGACCTGGGTTCGATCCCTGGATTGGGAAGATCCCCTGGAGAAGGAAATAGCAACCCACTCCAGCACTCTTGCCTGGAAAATTCCATGGAGGGAGGAGCCTGGTAGGCCACAGTCCATGGGGTTGCAAAGAGTCAGACACAACTAAGCGACTTCACTTTAATTCCAACACTTTAGGGCATGCCAGGGATTAGAACAGACATGAGGCTGTTAGCAGAGCTCCTTTCTAACCACCCAGAGTCACTTTAGAGTACTCCTACGGTACAAATGAGGGAAGGTAATGTCTATAAGTTGGTGGTAGGGTGACAATCATGTGGGTTAAAGGGAAAAAGCAGAAGGCACTTAAAAACACCGCCTGGGTTAATGATTAAGCACCCAAGGGGGAAAGACTGAGGCTGTCCTTAAAACTTGAAAGAAAGTATTATTAAAAAGTTCAGTGATGTAAAATTCTATTTCAAGACCTTAAATGTATATACTTTTTCAACTCAACTAAAACATGGAAGTTAAGTTTGAGAGTAAGTACCATTCTTTAATTTTCAAAAATGCCATAAAATAGGAATATGTTAAATATTAAAGCAGGTGTCTTATATAAAACAGAATGTTCTAATTTAATAAAGTAATAAGCATTCTTAAAATTTTTATTTTTGGAAACAACACAGTTAACTGCAGAGTATGGAATCCCTGCACAGAATCTGGTTCATTTAGTCTATGGTAAAGGGCTCAGAGAAGCTTCAAATGCTGAATTTATCTACCAGAGATTACATTACGGAAAATTAAAAATTCTCAAAAGATTGAACAGTTTTCTAAAGTGGCCTACATTTTGAATGTGAGTTCTTGAATGTATAATTTTCACTCAAAAAACATGTGCTCAGTCATGTCCAACTCTTTGCAACCCTCTGGAATATAGTTCACCAGGCTCTCGTCCATGGAATTTTCCAGGCAAGAATACTGGAGTGGGTTGCCATTTCCTCCTCCAGGGGATCCTCCTGACCCAGGGATCGAACCCATGTCTCCTGTGACTCCTGCACTGGTAGGTGGATTCTTTACCACTAAGACACCTGGGAAGCCCTCAAAAATCACACTTTTGGTTAAATACTTATATCATTCTATTTCCAACTAGTAAAAAAACTCTAGTTTACTGCTCTATTCTAAATAACTTTCACCTACATAAACACTGAACTCTTCACATTACTTAGGTATTGCTCCATTTACAAAGAGAAAATACTGTCTCAACAAGTTAGTCAAATATAAATACCACCTTGGTAAGTTCAGCTGTTTGGACTAGCTTATTCTTACTCCCAGCATACATCATCTGTTGTTCAGGCTTACATCCTGGAAGAGAGAGATCAGAGTAGAAATGAGACTTAAATTTTTAAACAGTGATGAGTTTTCATTATTTATTTGATAAAAAAGACCCATTTAGGATTTCCAATGCTATCGAGTTTACAAAAGTCCTGTCTAAATATGTAAGGGTTTGAGAGTGTTATACTGCATACCATCTGAACAAAGAGAAATAACTGTATTACTAATGGACAAGGCTTTAGGTCAGCAAAAATAAATAAGGCTAGATCTATACAGATCTTGACTCAGAGCCTTGTGAATACTTCAAAATTTTTCAGCACTACCTTAATTGTGATGCTAAATATCAAGATCAGTTTTACAGATACCTAATATATGTTAAGTTTTGGGATATGGCTGGGTCAGTGGGGTGAAGAGATTGGCTCTGAAAAAAATGTACAGTCTGTTTACATATTAAAAGACACTTCACTATATTTTAAGTGCTACATATAATAAAGATCAAGGAGGAGTTCAATGAGCAGAAAGTTTACTGTGGGCTTGAATGGTGGTGGCAGAGGGAGTTGTGGTGATAATGGATACTTTAAACATCAATAAACCATATTAATATCCAATGTAAGCTACTCTGAGACTATTCTCAAGATTATGGACGTATCACTGACAACTATTATTTTAAGGATAAACACCAACTATATATCATAATCGTACACAAAGCTTACACACTTATAAATAAAATTAAAATACAGAAGAAAATATACTTTTGATACTTTAAAATGTCATTTCAAATTCATTAAAAATACATATACAATTTGACCTAACAACTACACTTGTAGGAATTTATCCTTAAAAAAAGCAAAATTTTATAGTAACCTCTTTTTAGGGATGCATTCCCATGTGCATGTGTGTGCACACACAGTACAATTAATTCAACATTTTCCTTCCTTAAAACAAGCATAAAATTCATCTAGGATAAAAGGTTTAATTTGATCAGAACCAGATATGCGCTATTTAAAGAAATTCACTTACCTACAGGACTGGAGAAAATAAAGCACAGAGGATATGAAACTCTTCCATCATCATGTTGATACTTATAACTATACACAATGAAGGTTTTTCTCAAGTTAAAGAAACTAAAATTATTGCTCTATTTCAGACAAGTACTTATCAACAAAGTTCTGAAGGACAACACACACTTGCCGAGCCAGTGAGTGGCAAATTTCTATCCTATTCATTTAGGTCATACTTTCATTATTCATTATCTTGCCACAAAATTATAAATGGGCCCCAAAAACAAATCATTAAATCATACACTCTCACAAATAAATTTATTAAAAGTATAGACTTAATGTGGATTTTTTCTTTCTCAATTTTTATTATATGCAACAATAAAAGGAATTTAAATAAACAATATCCATCAACTTTTGGGCCTTTTCCAGGGTGTACATACATTTTAATTTGGTTGTGACCACGGTGTAGGGCTTCCCAGGTAACACCAGTGGTAACAAACCCACCTGCGAATGCAGGAGACATGAGATATGGATTCAGTCTCTGGGTTGGGAAGATCCCCTGGAGGAGGGCATGGCAACCCACTCCAGTATTCTTGCCCGGAGAATCCCATGGATAAAGGAGCCTGGTGGGACGTGGTCTATGAGGTTGCAAAGAGTCAGACATGATGGAAGCAACTTGGCATGCATGGTGTAGAAGAAAATTTTGTAAAAAATATACCTTAGAAGTTGAACAAATGAACTTCATAAATAAAATTGTGACCAGTAAAAATAAACACCTTTTTAAAGCACTAAGAAAAGGATATCGAGGTTGTCGCTCAGGTAGTTCATCTTTAAGTTCATCTGGTGAAATGCCCTAGCACCATAAAGAAAACAACTTTTAACCATTTTCTTATCCATAGATTCTTAAGAGATATACTGAGGACCCATTCTACCAATAGGTATAAATTCATAACTTTATACCACATCATAACATTTTATCTTATTAAATTGTACATAAGCTGAGGTTATTAAAACCTCAATCCAATGAAAGCCCACCCCAACCCACTCAGCTTAGCTCTGTTAATTAACAAAACATGGGGCTGAGAGGCAGCATAGTCTATGCTCATGTTCCAACTGTCAGGAAATACTGAGTGAGATAAGCCAACCCCTCAGAGCAACAACAATATCTGATTCAGGGGGAAAAAGTTAATTTCTTTTCACTCTAAATTGGTTACTTAACTTGACAATCTAAATACTTAGGCTATATAGGGTTTTAGTTTGTAATTACTGGCCAACCAACTTAGAAGCAAGTTTTTATCAGACATATAGCCCTAACTTCTACTGCTTATGACCTGGATTTCATTAATGCTTTATTGAAGGTGATTATATTAGCAAGACAATCCACTACATAATAATTAACATGTGCTTTTCATGAATAATGAACACGTACAGTGGTTTAGAACTTTAGAAGTACATGTAACTAATGTTACATCTTTTGGGTGATAATAATTACTTAACTATAAAGCTATATTTAGCTGTTCAAACAAACCTCAAGCTCTTCATCCAGCACCACCAGGCGTTTATCCTTATCAATTTTCACTAAAATAAAAATATAGTATGAGTAAACTGTGATTCTAACATGACCTTGATCTACCCAACCCGCAGATTCCTAGCTCTTTTATGGGGATCCAAAATTAAAACATGAAGAAACACAAGCATACAACTCATTTGCAGTTTTAGTTTATGGTCTGTTAGCTGGCTTTGCTTTTCAAGCAGTCAGCATTTAAAAGCTTTTACCCATAATTCCCAGCACCTAATTTGCTTATTTAGAACTTTATGTCAACTCCTTACATTTACTGTGTATATGAAGAATTTTGCAACTCAAACCCAACCTCTTGGATGATTAGAAAAGGTCTGAAAAGGTCACTGTGACTGAGACTGGTTTATTGAACATGGTTAGAACTACAAGCGAAAGGTGGACAAGGGTCAGGACAGAACAATCACCAGGTTCCCAGCTTCTCAAGAGTCAGGATTTCATGGTGCAGGATGAATATTCCGAGAAAGTGAATTACCAAAGAGCAGTGATATCTCTATTCAAATACATGTAACATAATCTGAAGCCAAACTGAAATGTTTAGATAACCTATGCTTCTAATCTTTTCCATTACCCTGAAAGTTACCATTTTTGATTCTGCACTAACTTCACAGTAAATCCTGTGAGACACAATACATTCTCAAATAGCCTTACTCTTTGTGGTAAAATGACACTAACACACTTTGTCACTTTTTTTTTTACACTTTGTCACTTCTAAGAACTGTATGCCTGCGTTGTAGTATTTGTTTGTAAAAGAACCATAATTCAACAAGCTGTCACCACCTCACTACTTCACATCTTCCAAATATATCTGTTAGTATATATAGTTTTACATTCTCACCCCCTCATTCTTCCTTTATCTTTCTAAATCATTACCCACATATTAAATATTACCTAAGAATACAAAAGAAATCTACATAACATCACATACAGTTCACACTGGAAGAGGCAATATGCAAATCACTCTTTCCACTATCAAAAGTCAATGACACTTAAAAGTATTCTCCGTGAAACTAGAATTCAAGTCTAGAATTGAAGTAAGACCTCAAATCACTTTGAACACAATGCTGAACTTAATCACTTTAGGTGTGGGCAAAGGTTTCTGCTTGAGGATGAATGGCCAGGCTGTTTTTGTCCCCAGATAAGTTAAACGATGGAACTGGATGGGGCACTACAAATGACCAAGTGCCCAAGAAGACAATCATCTTCTCCAGAGCTGTGTAGGCAGTGAGGGGGAGGTGAAACACTCTGCCTCTGTTTTCTGACTGTAACTCTTACTTTTTTAAAGTGACCTAACAGGTTTGGGGGGTGAGGGGTTGGGTCGGGAGTGGGGGGACAGGGTGGGGAATTAAAACAGAAGGAGACAAATTACTTTCTAAAGGTTCAGGTTATTGGATGCAGCTATAGGATAAAAGGATAAACCAAACTAAGACCATGGAATGAGACAATCATGTTTAGCTTACTTATAATAGCAGCATTGTTCGTTTCTTTACGAAAACGAAACTTTCTCAGCTTTTCCACTAAATCTTCAGCAACATCACAAACCACCAAAGACTCACTCTAGAAAAGAAAAAAAAATCATGTTATCAAATGCCATGACTTCAATATATATGTACACCTTAAAGCCTATAAAACCTAATACCTTTAAGAAAGCATATGGACATCTACAAATGTCATAATTATGTATTAACATGAAACACATGAACGCTTAAAGAACTTTTAAATCTACTAAGCCTTGCGTTGGCATTATTAAATTATTCCCATTTGTTCATCTTATATGTAGGGTATACTTTAACGTTCTCTTTGGCTACTAAATATTTCCAAGAACTAGATATATACTAATGTGCAATTTCATCAGAACTGGAGAGGAAGGGAAGAATATAGAAAGGCAAGGATTATGGCTGTTGCTGCTAAGTCACTTCAGTCGTGTCCGACTCTCTGTGACCCAACCCCATAGACGGCAGCCCACCAGGCTCACCCGTCCCTGGGATTCTCCAGGCAAGAACACTGGAGTGGGTTGCCATTTCCTTCTCCAATGTGTGAAAGGGAAAAATGAAAGTGAAGTCGCTCAGTCATGTCTGACTCGTAGAGACCCCATGGACTGCAGCCTACCAGGCTCCTCCATCCATGGGATTTTCCAGGCAAGAGTACTGGAGTGGCTTGCCATTGTAGGAAGTATAATATTTTTCACTATGCAGGAAGAACAGGAAGATCATTTTATTGCACTTAAGAGTTAATAAGGCTTTAGTCCATTTTTGAGTCCAGTACAGTGCTCACTTCAGCAGCACATATACTAAAATTGGGTCCAGTACAACTATGAAAAACTAAAACTCAGCAAAAGAATGGAAAATAAACCATAAGAGTAAAGACCAACTACTATTTTATGTTTTAAATGACTATGGGAATCAAAAAAAGGGAGCTATTAAGAAATATGAAAGCAAAAGAAGATGAGACAAATATAAAAACTCAAAGAACCTTTTATAAATTATGAAAAAATATTAAGAGACTCTTCTCCATAAATCTGACAAGGAAATTATCAAAAGCACTCTCCAGTTGGCGTTAGGGTCAGCTGGTACAAATGAATTATTGATTGCAAGCAGGAAGATGGAAATCTTTTTCTTTAATGTATAAAAGTTCAAATACATAGAAAATTGGAGAAATTCTGTGAAATCTTATGCATTTAACACTCAGCTTCAACCATTATCAACACATAGCTAATCTCATCTCATCTAAAACCTTCAATATTGCTCCCACGGATCATCACACAGCAGAGGTCAATAATCATTTTACCTACAAATAATTTAATACATATTAATAAAATGATAATATGTGCCATTGAAAACACATACAATAATAATCAGTTCAGTTCAGTCACTCTGTCATGTCCAACTCTTTGCGAACCCATGGACTGCAGCATGCCAGGCCTCAATGTCCATCACCAACTCCCGGAGTTTACTTAAACTCACGTCCATTGAGTCGGTGATGCCATCCAACCATCTCATCCTCTGTCTTCCCCTTCTCCTCCCGCCTTCAATCTTTCCCTGCATCAGGGTCTTTTCAAATGAGTCAGTTCTTCGCATCAGGTGGCCAAAGTATTGGAGTTTCAGCTGTGAGAGTGCTGCACTCAACATGCCAGCAAATTTGGAAAACTCAGCAGTGGCCACAGGACTGGAAAAGGTCAGTTTTCATTTCAATCCCAAAGGAAGGCAACGCCAAAGAATGCTCAAACTACCGCACAACTGCACTCATCTCACATGCTAGCAAAGTAATGCTCAAAATTCCCCAAGCCAGGCTTCAACAGTACATGAACCGTGAAGTTACAGATATTCAAGCTGGATTTAGAAAAGGCATAGGAACCAGAGATCAAATTGCCAACATCGAAAAAGAGAGTTCCAGGAGAGGGAGACAGACGTTGAGAGAAGGAAGGAGAGAAAATGGCGTCCACGGATTATAGTACATACAGCCAAGCTGCAGCCCAGCAGGGCTACAGTGCTTACATCGCCCAGCCCACTCTAGGATATGCACAGACTACCCAGGCATATGGGCAGCAAAGTTATGGAACCTATGGACAGCCCACTGATGTCAGCTATACCGAGGTTCAGACCACTGCAACCTATGGGCAGACCGCCTATGCAACTTCTGATGGACAGCCTCCCACTGGATATTCTACTCCAGCTGCCCCGCAGGCATACAGCCAGCCTGTCCAGGGGTACGGCACTGGTGCTTATGACACCACCACTGCTACGGTTACTATCACCCAGGGCTCCTACGCAGCTCAGTCTGCTTATGGCACTCAGCCAGCTTACCCAGCTTATGGACAGCAGCCCACAGCCACTGCGCCTGCAAGACCGCAGGATGGTAACAAACCCGCTGAGACTAGTCAACCTCAATCTAGCACAGGGGGTTACAACCAGCCCAGCCTAGGATATGGACAGAGTAACTACAGTTATCCCCGGGTACCTGGGAGCTACCCCATGCAGCCAGTCTCGGCACCACCATCCTATCCTCCTACCAGCTACTCCTCTACACAGCCAACCAGTTACGACCAGAGCAGTTACTCCCAGCAGAACGCCTACGGGGAGCCAAGTAGCTATGGACAGCAGAGTAGCTATGGTCAACAAAGCAGCTATGGGCAGCAGCCACCCACTAGTTACCCTCCCAGGACCGGATCCTACAGCCAGGCTCCAAGTCAATATAGTCAACAGAGCAGCAGCTACGGGCAGCAGAGTTCATTCCGACAGGACCACCCCAGTACCATGGGTGTTTATGGGCAGGAGTCTGAAGGATTTTCCGGACCAGGAGAGAACCGGAGCATGAGTGGCCCTGATAACCGGGGCAGGGGAAGAAGGGGATTTGATCGTGAAGGAATGAGCAGAGGTGGGCGGGGAGGAGGACGCGGTGGAACTGGCAGCACTGGAGAGCAAGGTGGCTTCAATAAGCCTGGTGGACCCATGGATGAAGGACCAGATCTTGATTTAGGCCCACCTGTAGATCCAGATGAAGACTCTGACAACAGTGCAATTTACATGCAAGGACTCGATGACAGTGTGACTCTCGATGATCTGGTAGAATTCTTTAAGCAGTGTGGAGTTGTTAAGATGAACAAGAGGACTGGACAACCCATGATCCATATTTACTTGGACAAGGAAACAGGAAAGCCCAAAGGCGATGCTACAGTGTCTTATGAAGACCCACCAACTGCCAAAACTGCTGTCGAGTGGTTTGATGGGAAAGATTTCCAAGGGAGCAAACTTAAAGTTTCTCTTGCTCGGAAGAAGCTGCCCATGAACAGCATGCGGGGAGGGATGCCGCAGCCACTCCAAGGAGGTCCAGGGGGCCCCGGAGGCCCTGGAGGACCCATGGGACGCATGGGAGGCCACGGTGGAGACAGAGGAGGCTTCCCACCACGCGGGCCCCACGGTTCCCGGGGGAACCTGTCTGGAGGAGGAAACGTCCAGCACCGAGCTGGGGACTGGCAGTGCCCCAACCCGGGCTGTGGAAACCAGAACTTCGCCTGGAAAACAGAGTGCAACCAGTGTAAGGCCCCAAAGCCTGACGGCTTCCTCCCACCACCTTTCCCACCCCGGGGCGGTGACCGCAGCAGAGGTGGCCCTGGAGGCATGCGGGAAGAGGTGGCCTCATGGACCGCGGTGGTCCGGGTGGAATGTTCAGAGGTGGCCATGGTGGAGACAGAGGCGGCTTCCATGGCGGCCGGGGCATGGACCACAGTGGCTTTGGTGGTGGAAGACGAGGTGGCCCCGGGGGACCCCCTGGACCACTGATGGAACAGATGGGAGGATGACGAGGCGGGCGCGGAGGGCCTGGCAAGATGGATAAAGGCGAGCACCGTCAGGAGCGCAGAGACCAGCCCTACGAGACGCAGAGACCCGCAGAGCTGCATTGACTACCAGATTTATTTTTTAAACCAGAAAATGTTTTAAATTTATAATTCCCTATTTATAATGTTGGCCACAACATTATGATTATTCCTTGTCTGTACTTTAGTATTTTTCACCATTTGTGAAGAAACATTAAAACAAGTTAAATGGTAGTGTGCTGAAAGTTTTTTATTCTTATTTTAAAGACGGTTGTTTAAACAATGGGAACCCCTTGTGAGCATGCTCAGTATCATTGTGGCGAACCAAGAGGGCCTCTAACTGTAACAATGTTCATGGCTGTGATTTTTTTTTAAATAAAATTACAAATGTTTATTAAAAAGAAAAACAGAGTTCCAGAAAAACATCTACTTCTGCTTTACTGACTATGCCAAAGTCTTTGACTGTGTGGATCACAACAAACTGTGGGAAATTCTTAAAGAGACAATAATACGTCACCTAAAAATAATAATTCTAGTCTCAATTATTCACATAGAGTTCAAATTTCCCTCAATTTTTTTTTTTCTTTTCTAACAGTGAGTTTGATTGAGTGAGGTTCCAAACAAGGTCCACATTCTTTGGTTTCTTCATATATGGGGTTTCCCCCTTCAATTTTTCAGAAAATTAAGAGTTTTGAGACCAATGCCAAATACAAGTGTCTCATTACAGTCCAAAAGGATTAAGGATTCAAATCTTAAGTTAAAATTAAAGTCTGCTTTATCACCTTGTGTTGGGTAAATAAGAGCATATGTTACAACATTAAATGGTTATCAATTTTAAGCTGTCCTTTAAATTCACAACACTGGTAATATATAATCTTTGATATACCATAGAATGTGCTACTTATAGTTAGAAAATACACCCCAACAATACATATTTTCCAATAAATTAAGCTCCTGCAGGAGTCATGTATGTCCATCCTTTTACTTCTCTTTAGAGAAAGAAATGCTAAGTCATACGAGGTTCCTATAGTACTCAAGCCTAGTCTATTTTTTCCTATCAAGAAAGACACACAAATGGGAAAACTAGAACTTCCAATCTCTTGTCAACCAAAACCAAAGGTAGAGTCCATTAGTAGAAACTAGTAAATACTTTAAATTTTTGTAGGCAAAGAGCAATTTGTCACAACTCTTATCTTAAGGTTCTGATACCCAGAGCTGCTTCTGCAATTCTGACACCTTAGGGATAGCAAACCAAGTGAAAAATATGCTGTGGTTGAATCTATAAAGCTTTTTTCCCATTCTTACTCCTCCCAATACCATAAGGTCAAAAATTCCTTCCTACAAGAAAAAGAACTGCAACTCAGCCAACTCTAACAGTTTCCAGTTAATAGATGCATTTAAAAATTACACCCTGAAAGCAACACTACACGGTACATATTAACACACAAGTGGGAAGCTTGAAGTCAAGTAGTCATTTACTGGATAATCCATGCAATGAACATTTAATGAATGTCAAGATGTGCTAAGTGTTAGAGACACAATGATATAAAATAAATAGATTAAAACTGTGGGCCTGACGTAAAAGAGCTTATAAAGTCTACATCAAAATCATCAGGCAAAAAAACACACACTTGTTTGCATAACAACTATGAAAAGAGCTAGGAAAAAGAGAAACTTGATGCTATGAGAACTTAGTTCAGTTCAGTTTAGTCGCTCAGTCGTGTCTGACTCTTTGCGACCCCATGAATCACAGCACGCCAGGCCTCCCTGTCCATCACCAACTCCCGGAGTTCACTCAAACTCATGTCCATCGAGTCGGTGATGCCATCCAGCCACCTCATTCTCTGTCTTCCCCGTCTCCTCCTACCCCCAAATGCTCCCAGCATCAGAGTCTTTTCCAGTGAGTCAACTCGTCGCATGAGGTGGCCAAAGTATTGGAGTTTCAGCTTTAGCATAAGTCCTTCCAATGAACACCCAGGATTGATCTCCTCTAGAATGGACTGGTTGGATCTCCTCGCAGTCCAAGGGACTCTCAAGAGTCTTCTCCAGCACCACAGTTCAAAAGCATCAACTCTTCGGCGATCAGCTTTCTTCACAGTCCAACTCTCACATCCATACATGACCACGGGAAAAACCATAGTCTTGACTAGATGGACCTTGGTTGGCAAAGTAATGTCTCTGTTTTTTAACATGCTATCTAGGTTGGTCATAACTTCCCTTCCAAGGAGTAAGCGTCTTTTAATTTCATGGCTGCAGTCAGCATCTGCAGTGATTTTGGAGCCCAAAAAAATAAAGGCTGACACTGTTTCCACTGTTTCCCCATCTATTTCCCATGAAGTGATGGGACCAGATGCCATGATCTTCGTTTTCTGAATTTTGAGCTTCAAGCCAAACTTTTCACTCTCCTCTTTCACCCTCATCAAGAGGCCTTTGAGTTCCTCTTCACTTTCTGCCATAAGGGTGGTGTCATCTGCATATCTGAGATTATTGATATTTCTCCCAGCAATCTTGATTCCAGCTTGTGCTTTTCCAGCCCAGCGTTCCTCATGATGTACTCTGCATATAAGTTAAATAAGCAGGGTGACAATATACAGCCTTGACATACTCCTTTTCCTATTTGGAACCAGTCTGTTGTTCCATGTCCAGTTCTAACTGTTGCTTCCTGACCTGCATACAGGTTTCTCAAGAGGCAGGTCAGGTGGTCTGGTATTCCAATCTCTTTCAGAATGTTCCACAGTTTATTGTGATCCACACAGTCAAAGGTTTTGGCATAGTAAATGATACAGAAATAGATGTTTTTCTGGAACTCTCTTGCTTTCTCCATGATCCAGCAGATGTTGGCAATTTGATCTCTGGTGCCTCTGCCTTTTCTAAAACCTGCTTGAACATCTGGAAGTTCACGATTCACGTATTGCTGAAGCCTGGCTTGGAGAATTTTGAGCATGACTTTTGAGCATGAGCGTGTGAGATGAGTGCAATTGTGCAGTAGTTTGAGCATTCTTTGGCATTCCCTTTCTTTGGGATTGGAATGAAGACTGACCTTTTTCAGTCCTGTGGCCACTGCTGAGTGTTAATACTTGTTAACATGTATTAAACGCTATAAGAAAACACTGCTATGTCCTTTTCATAGATCCTCAAAACAATCCCATTAGATGAGTATTATGTCATCCCCAATGTGCAAGAAACTAGGACTCAGAGAGGTTAAATATCTTCCTCAGTGTTAGGCAACTAGGGGAGCCAGGATTCTAGCCAGACAGCCTGACTCTGTCTAGCCCACTCTCTGAACCACCACAAAGGACCTGGTGACAGACTGAATGCTAGGCAGGGTGGATTGGTAAAAAAGGTGACTCTTAAGCTTCTTGCTTGTGTAAAACACTTAAATGGTGCTACCCTTCACTGAGTTAAGGAACACTAGGTTTAAGGGGAAGAGATGTGTTCTATTTTGGATAAATCGAGGGGGCTTTGAGACACTCAAGTGGGTAAAGGCTTCCTAGGAGATGCTAACTAGTAGGATATACAAATCTGGGCTGGATCTCAGAAGCAAGGTCTGCAATACAAATTCCCAAGTCATCTACATACAGGTAGGTGGTAACTGAAGCTATGAGTGTAAGTAAGGAAGGAAGGAGAAAAAAATACAAAATGGAAACTGAAGTATTAGGATGGAGCCCAGGACTCCTTGTGATGTACAGGGAAGGAGGACTGCATGGGACACAGACAGACCCACAACAGGAGAAGCACTGCAGTTCTGTATCCGAGACATCCAAGGAAAGAGAATGCTTCAAAGAGGAGAGTGTGTCAACACCTAGAATGCAGCTGAAAGATCAGAAAAGATGAGAATTGAAGAGAGAGTCCCTTAGCTTTAGTGACCATGATAATATCTATTCGGTGGAAGTGGGTTGAGCAATAAGTGGGAGGTCAGAGACGAGGACAGTGGGATTTTTGTGTTTTGCTTCTAATGAAAGAAAAGCATATTTTAAAACCCGATAGGAAAGATCCAGGAGATCCTCGTGGGCAACTGATTTAATTCTCCACTATTTTTCAGCGTGGAGTCAAACCAGAGCCCCCAGTCCACGAAAGACAAAGCTTTTGACAGTCACTAAAAGGTCAAGAGCCAAAGCACTGGGTCAAAAGATTTCCAAGCAAGGATAAGCAGAAATCCATACAACCAGGCCGAGAGAAGGAGGAGACAGAGGCTCAGGCGAGGCCCACAGAATGGAATCAGAATTCGAACCCTCCCCCAAAGGCGGCCAGACGGAAGGGCTCGGCGCCCCCCGACCCCTCAGGCCTGGCCCGGGCCCTGACAGAGAAGCCAGCGTTTGGGGGAGCCCTCAGTTGGGCCAGACCCCTGGCCCCTCCGATTTTTCATCACAGGGCTTGTGACTCTCCATCCAAAAGGATTCGATGAGCACGACCCATCCCTACTGGCCGCACCCTAGTCACCGAGCCCGCTGGGCGGGTCAACCGCGGGCCCGGCAGGATGCTGCTGCCCTTGGGCGAGGCGGCAGCGGCGGCGGGCAGAAGACAAGGCTCCGACTGCGGGTACCCGCCAGCAGCCCGGCCGGAAGCGGCCGCCGACCCACCCCGGGCGATGCCCGCCGATACCGGCTCTGGCAAACAGGAAAGTCCGGCGGGCTGACCCGGCCCTTCGGCCAGCCCCCGCCCTCCCCAGTGGCAACTCACCATTTTCCTTCCGGCCGGCAGTAGCCTTTCTCCGTCCCTCGGGCCCCTTTAAGAATAGCACTGCAGCCGCCTCCCTTCCTGCCCGGCGCCTGGCAGGACCGCCCCCACTGAACGACGCAGCAACGACAGGCCGTCACGTGACGGGGGACGGCGGGCGGCGCGGCTCAAAATTAAATCAGAACGCGAGCGCCCGCCTCCTCCCAACCCTTTATAGAGGAGGATGTGCTGTCGGATCCCGAGTGAGCGGCGGTGCCAAAATGCACTGTTAAGATTTAAGCTAGTTTTTGCTTCCTTTTAATATTCCTCAAGTTCTGAGTGCAGTTTCCTGGTGACATGATTAAGTCCACGATTTCAGGGATAAATATGAATGTTATCCCCAGCCTACCTTAAAATTACACACCTAGGTACACCTGCCTTCCCTCCCACCCTCTTTGGAATCTTGTTTCCCCCCGGCCCCAACCAGCTTCCGGTACTTGGTTAACACATTTGTTTTCTCAGTGGAGTTTATTTATTGAAGTATGATTGAATGATGACTGATGTCTGGATGAGTGCTCTCGTAGCCGTTGCCTAATCGCTCACTAAGAATTAGTTGCTGTAGGAAGTACTGACTTACTCAGTTCAGTTCAGTCGCTCAGTCGTATCCGACTCTTAGCGACCCCATGGACTGCAGCACGCCAGGCCTCCCTGTCTATCAACTCCCGGACTTTGCTCAAACTTATGTCCAGATAGACGGTGATGCCATCCAACCATCTCATCCTCTGTCGTCCCCGTCTCCTCCTGCCTTCAATCTTTCCCAGCATCAGAGTCTTTTCCAGTGAGTGGCCCTTTGCATCAGGCGGCCAAAGTGTTGGAGATTCAGCTTCAGTATCAGTCCTTCCAATGAATATTCAGGACTGATTTCCTTTAGGATTGACTGGTTTGATCTGCTTGCAGTCCAAGGGACTCTCAAAAGTCTTCTCCAACAGCACAGTTCAAAAGCATCAATTCTTTGGCGCTCAGCTTTCTTTATAGTCCAACTCTCACATCCATACATGACTACTGGAAAAGCCATAGCTTTGACTAGACGGACTTTTGTTGGTAAAGAAATGTCTCTGCATTTTAATATGCTGCCTAGGTTGGTCACAGCTTTTCTTCCAAGGAGCAAGCATCTTTTAATTTCATGGCTTCAGTCACCATCTGCAGTGATTTTGGAGCCCAAAAAATAAAGTCTGTCACTGTTCTATTGTTTCCCCATCAATTTGCCATGAAGTGATGGGACAGGATGCCATGATCTTAGTTTTTTGAATGTTGAACTTTAAGGCAGTTTTTTTCACTCTCCTCTTTCACTTTCATCAAGAGGCTCTTTAGTTCTTCTTCACTTTCTGCCATAAGGGTAGTGTCATCTGCATATCTGAGGTTATTAATATTTCTCTCCATCTTGATTGACTGACTTATTGGAGCTAATTTATTTTTGAATGTGGTGGGAAAGTAGTTTGGAAGAAGTAATGATTGAACTCAGAATTCATACAGGTACCTTCAATGAAAGAAGCTGCCTGAGGCAAATCTCATGGTATTTACAGCTTATTCCCCAACTGCTAGCATGGTGCCCTGTCCATAATAGATGCTCAATTCATATTTGTTGAATGAGAGAAGCAAAGAAAAAGAAAATTCCAGAACATCCCTCCATTGCCATCCTTCTTCATTAGTGTTAGACTGAATTATTATAATTTTTTAAGTTTGTTTTTAATGTTAAATTTAATGACTTGTTAGCATGTTAATAAATAACATTTAATCAGTGTTCAAAATATGTAAACTAATACAATACCTATGTTTTCTCATAAATTAGAAGGATTTGTGGTTATTATTGTTGTTCAGTGGCTAAATCATTCCAACTCTTTGCGACCCCATGGACTGCACATGCCAGGCTCCTCTGTCCTTCACTATCTCCCAGAGTTTGCTCAAATTCATCTTCATTGAGTCAGTGATACTAACTATCTTATCTTCTGCCTCCCCCTTCTCCTTTTGCCTTCAATCTTTCCCAGCATCAGGATCTTTTCCATTGAGTCAGCTCTTCACATCAGGTGGCCAAAGTATTGGAGCTTTAGCATCAGTCCTTCCAATGAATATTCAGGGTTGATTTCCTTTAAGATTGACTAGTTTGATTTCCTTGTAGTCCAAAGGGCTTTTGAGAGTCTTCTCCAGCACCACAATTCACAAGCATCAATTCTTCTCTACTCAGCCTTCTTTATGGTCCAAATCTCACATTCCTACATGATTACTGGAAAAACCATAGCTTTGAATATACAAACCGTTGTCAGCAAAGTGAGGTCTCTGGTTTTTTATATGCTGTCTAGGACGACAGAGAATGAGATGGCTGGATGGCATCACCGACTCGATGGACATGAGTTTGAGTGAACTCTGGGAGTTGGTGATGGACAGGGAGGCCTGGCATGCTGTGATTCATGGGGTCGCAAAGAGTCAGACATGACTGAGCGACTGAAGTGAACTGAACTGAACTAGGTTTGTCACAGCTTTTCTTCTAAGGAGCAAGCATCTTTTAATTTCATAACTGTAGTCCCTGTCCGCAGTGATTTTGGAGCCCTAAAAATAAAATCTACCACTGCTTCCACTTTTTCCCCTTCTATTTGCCATGGTTTACCTGGTGGCTCAGACAGTAAAGACTGCCTGTAATGCAGGAGACCCGGGTTCAATCCCTGGGTTGGGAAGGAAGTCCTCTGGAGAAGGGAATGGCAATCCACCACAGTATTCTTGCCTGGAGAAGTCCATGGACAGAAGAGTCTGGTGGGCTGCAGTCCATGGGGTCACAATGAGTCAGACAGGACCGAGGGACTACCGCTTTCATTTGCCATGAAGTGATGGGACCAAATGCCACGATCTTAGTTTTTTGAATGTTGACTTTCAAGCCAGTTTTTTCACTCTCCTCTTTCACCCTCATCAAGAGGCTCTTTAGCTCCTCTTCACAAGGGTAGTGTCATCTGCATATCTAAGGTTGTTGATATTTCTCCCAGCAATCTTGATTCCAGCTTGTGATTCATTCAGCCCGACATTTCACACAATGTACTCTGCATATAAGTAAACAGGGTAACAATATACAGAAAGATTATCTATAAGAAATCCCACATTTCAACTACATTCTCTTAGTGATCTTCTCCCCTCCCTGTACTTTTTACTATGACTAGGGAACTGGTAGGGCTTCCCAGGTGGTGCTAGTGGTGAAGAACCCGCCTGCCAATGCAGGAGACATAACAGATGCGGGTTCGACTCCTGGGTCAGAAAGATCCACTGCAGAAGGAAATGGCAACCCGCTGCAGTATTCTTGCCTGGAGAATCTCATGGACAGAGGAGCCTGGCGGGCTGCAGTCTATAGGGTCACACAGAGTCAGACACAACGTGATTTAGAATGCATATTAGACTCAAAGAGAAGTCGGACAGACTTGTATACTGACAAGAAAAGGACAATGATATATTTTGTGGTAGGTGTAAAATGAACATAGACTATGTACAGAAACTTTACTTGAACTCAGTTTGTAAAATATTCTTTCAACCAGAAAAAAAAAAAATACATCTAGTTTAAATGAGGTTTGGGGAATGCCGCTGTGGCCTGGTTAATTCTAGTGGCTGTGTGTGGGGGAAGTTCAAAATGTTTTCCAGCACTTTTCTGCCTGGGTAGCCCCTATTAAAAACCCAAAGTCATCAAAATGTCTTTCATCTCTGGGATGCATTTGACATTAAGACATGATCAAGGTCAAAAGGAAAGGAGTATTCTAATTAAAGTTCAAGGGAAGATCAGAATTAAAATAATCTTTTCTGATCTGAATTTTTCTAAGTTCATTCTCTGTATTGCAGCCATGCTAAATAAAGTGTTTGTGTTTTTACATATTTTTATTCATGCATGCAACAAATAGTTATTGAGGACCCATAATGTATTGGCTGTGTCCTGGTGCCAAGATCCAAAACAGATTAAAATCCCTATTGTCCTAGATGGTGCTCAGTTATGCTCAACTCTGTGTGACCCCGTGGAGTGTAGACAACCAGGCTCCTCTCTCCATGAGATTCTCCAGGCAAGAACACTGGAGCAGGTTGCCATTTCCTTCTCCAGGGGATCTTCTCGACCCATGGATCAAACCCGCATCTCTTACGTCTCCTGCATTGACAGGCAGGTTCTTTACCACTAATGCCACTTTAGAAGCCTAGAACTAGCATTCTAATGGGGAGGAGGAGGTAACAGACAATAGCATAGTAAATTAGTAAATATTGTTAAGTTAGAAGGTGATCAAGGTTGGGGAAAAGAATTGAAAAAGGGAGATGAGGAGTGCAGGTGATGAGGCATATTTTCTTTTAAATAGGGAAGCTGTCCTAATCCTCACTAGGAAGGTCATATCTGAACAAAGATTTGAAGCTGTAGAGATTAACCATGGTATCCAGAGAAACATCCCACACAGAGGGAACAGCACTGCAAAGGCCCTGAGGCAGAAACATGCCTATTGTTATTGCATGCTCTATTCCGTACAGCCTTGTAAGCAATCACAAGGGTGTGCTATCAGAGAAACTGAGCAGGACAGTGGCATGACCTGTTACACTTGTCCTTCTAAAAGGATCCTTTAGTTTTATTAGACTGTAGGGATTAAGTGACTTCCAGAGCCAATCACAGTGAAGTAAGCAAGCTGCAGTCTCTCTCTGCCACTGATTACAAATAAAAACTCTGGCAGAATATGAAAAGCACTACCTGAGGACTCTGAAGAGTAAATAAGAGCAAAATAGCTAGTGGATTGGGAAAGGAAGTGTTTTCTGTGTTTTTTCTTGGCCACGCACATCTTTGTTCCCCAACCAGGAATCAAATTCAATCCCCTTGCAGTGAAAGCACAGAGTCTTAACAGATGGACCACCAGGGACATCCCAAGAAAGGAAGTGTTTTGATTATCTCTTCTTCCTCCTGTTTGTGAGAGAGGGATTCTCACCCTAGGATTATGGGGATGTCAGAGCACACAGCATCTAAAACTGGACAGGTGAAGTGGACAGCAGTTTTCTTGGTCACATACATTCACAGTCTGGGGGGGGGGGGAACAGCAAATACCATGTACTTGGGAACAGAGTGGACAACTAGAGGCAGGCTTGGCAGTATTGAGACGGTGAGGGGCCCCCTGGGTTCTGCAGGAGGGTATAGCTGGCTTATTTGAATAATTTCATAATTGGCAGGAAACAGAAACCCCGTACTCAAGGATAAGCACTGTGCCTGGTCCTCATGATAAGGAGAGTTGTTTGGCCAGGGGACCTTAGCTGTGGGAACAGAGTGGGGATAGAAACGTGCAGTTAGGTTATTCCCAATTCCACCAGGTATCAAGGCAGCACATAATTATTATCCTTTAATTTTAGGCCTTACACTGCAAGAAGTCAGAACTTGACAAATGACTAGGATGGTGCTGGTAAGTTTTCTACTTTTTTCCCTCCTCTATTGCATGACTTGCTGCTGCTGCTGCTAAGTCACTTCAGTCTGACTTGAGAGCAGTCTAAATCAGTGAAGCAGGGACTGCAAAACCTCCAAAAGGAACCCTTTCTTCTAGCCCCTGGGGATCGGGAAAAGGAGCCCCTGGGAACAGGAGAGTATGGATGGAAACTCCTTTTTTCTCTCCTAGCCCTCCCCTGAGGACAAAAGTAATCAAGTTGGCATTATCACGGCAGGGCAGGTCTAAAGCACCTAAAACCCTGAGAGAAAATCCATTTTGCTGCATAAAGGAATTTGGAAAGGGTCCCTGTCATGCAAAAATTGATGGAGGTATCCTGGGTTTTCTCTTTTACTTTGGCTATGCCGGGTTTTCACTGTGGTATGCGGGCTTTCTCTAGTTGTGGCTCCGGCTTAGTTGCCCTGCAACAAGTGGGATTGTAGTTCTCAGACCAGGGATTGAACCCCAGTCCCCTGCATTGGAAAGCAGATTCTCCACCACTGGACCACCAGGGAAGTCCTTTCCAATTAATATTTTCCTCCCTTTTCTCTTGTTACTTCACCTGAAGGACAGGCTTAGTCACTCAGACCAGCACAGTAAGTGTAGAGGGAAACTATTCTGGGAGCTCCCCATCTTTCAGTCCAGAAGAACAGAGAAAAGGGCCTCGGGGAGTCAGAGGGTGTAAGGAAATCCTGAATGGGAGAGACTGGGATTGACACTGGGCACACACCCAAGTTCCACATGTGCAGGACACACCCACAGAAGCACAGCAAAGACTTGGAGAGCCTAACTACAATGTAAATCCCTGCCAAGACTGGGGTTAACCCCAGAGTGGCTCATGTGAGGAATGGACCTAAACAGCATTGTAAAGATTCTGAAAATTGAGCTGCCACTCTGTATCTTGATTGTGGTGATAGGAACATAACCAGACATGAAGAATTTTTCTGTATGCAAATTAAAAATTAAAATTTTTAACACAGGGAAAAAATAAAAAAACTAAGTGTGGGAAACAGAGGAGCAAGGAAACCATCGAGGAGACTGTTGTAGTAATCCAGGGAATACATGGCCTCGACCAAGGTGGAAACAGTGATTTGGTGAAAAATGCCTAAAACTGATAGACTTTTCTGTATCCATAGTTCTCAACTTCAGCAATATTGACATTTGGAGTTGGATAATTCCTTGTTGTGGGCAGGCTGTGCTGGGCATTGGAGAGTGCTTAGCAGCATCTCTGACCTCTATCCATTAGACCCCAGTAGCCCCTTAATCAGAATATGTCCAAATGCATCCAGACATTGTTAGATGGTGCCAGGGCACACCGCTGAAGATGGCTGTTCTAGGCGAATGCCTTAAACTTTGGGCCACAGGCGAAGCATTGCATCAGTCATCAGTGTCAACTCAGTTGAAACAGGCTTCACATGGCCTCATGACACTTAGTACATACAGATTATAGAAGCCCAACATATAAGACCATGAGAGTTTTTTGTTTTTGTTTTTTAACTAGAAGAACTTAGAAGTTCAGTGGGCTACAAAAGGTTAGGTTCTGCCAGAAGACTGTAAATTTTTCACAGTTCTTGGCATCTATGAGATCATACCCAGATTCCACCTTCATTCAATGGTGTTGTGCAGTGATTGTCTCAAAGCTTGAAACTCAAGAGTCATGACGCTTATCATCTTCCTTGGTGTCTCCAAGACAGAGATGAATTTGACCTTCCCAGATATAATACAGGGGATAGAAATAGCCATATAAAATGAATGAAGGGGTTGCAGTTCCAATAAAAATTTACAATGGAAAATATTTTTTAAAACATGGTAGTATTTTTGGCATTTCTAATGAGACCTTCTCCTTGGTCACCTAGAAGTATCCATCAACCTTGGAGGATAAACAGAACTGTGAGGTCAGAAATGCCAAAGAAAGTAAGCAGCTTTTAACTACCAAAATAAGATTTTTGAATCTGAAGAAACACAGTAGTCTTGAAAAAGCCAGACAATACCAAGAGAGAAAGGTTTTATAAAACTGTAAAGCTCCATTAACATTTCAAAATCCAGACCTTGGCCAAAGTAAAAGTGGCATTTAATACACACCATATAGTAGAGAAAACTGAGGCTATGACACAAGGAAAGTACCTGCTGAGTGGGAAGGAGAGAAAGTTGCCCTTGGGATCTGGAGCAGCGTGGGAAGAAGGGGCTCAGGGAAGTGCAGTGGGCAGTCCCAGCCAGCCTGTTCTGGCAGCCCAGCCCCCATGCTGATGTCTTAGAATGTGGGGTAACGAGGGGTCATAGGAAAGAAGGAAGAGATAAGAATGGGCAGACCACTTTCCCTCTAAGAAAGGAGGGGAGGCCTTGCATTTAACTTTGCCCCTCCTTGAATATGGGTTTCCCTGGTGACTCGGATGGTAAAGAATCTGCCTGCAATGCAGGAGACCTGGGTTCAGTCCCAGAATCCAGAAGATCCTTTGGAGAAGATAATGGCAGCCCCCTCCAGTATTCTTGCCTGGATGGATAGAGGAGCCTGTCAGACATGACTGAGCAATTTATACTTTGACTTCGTTTCTCCTTGAATATGACTCAGGAGCAAAAATGTTCAATGGCAGTGGGGGCCTAATTTGGTATCCTGAAGTTCTTAGTGGCCTGCAGGCTACAAGTGGGAGAAGCTACATATTCCTAGTTCCCTCAGGAAGTACCACTGGAGATGATGAACAGTCTGGGGAACCAGCTAAACTAGTGCCTGAGGGGTTTACAACCAGAGGTAGGTGGCTAGTACCCTGAGTCTCAGGAGTGGTTGCCAACCCACGGCCACAAAAGGCCGGATGAAATCTGCATCATCTTACTGAGTCCCACGGGTGTGCAGAATGAGATCTCATTTTCCCACCCCTACCATGAGATCACACAAATACCCTTTACAGTTGGGCACCATCTTAGGGAAAAGCAAGAAAAGGAGAGACTAAGAACTTTTCTGAAAGAGATCAGCTACCCAAAAAGTGCAGTTAAACTTAAAGAGACTAAGTTAACTTTTTAAAATTTATTTGTTTATTTACTTTTCACTGCACTGGGTCTTTGCTGCTGCAAGCAGACTTTCTCGAGTTGCGGCGCTCTAGTTTCTCTAGTGGGGGCTACCCTTCACTACAGTGCTCGGGCTTCTCATTGCAGTGGCTTCTCTTGTTGTGGAGCATCAGCTCAGTAGTTGTGGCTTAGCTGCTCTGCAGCATGTGGAATCTTCCCAGACCAGGGAATGAACCCTAGTCTGATTTTTATCTGAATACTGTACCACCAAGGAAGTCCGAAGCTAAAATAAATTTAATTGATGAGTTTAAGCTCCCATTGTCCTTTCTCTTTCCCTTCTACGTTTCAGTGTGGGGTGGGAATTCTTGAGCAAAATTGTATCAGTTATAGATAATAAAGAAGAAGCATTCTTTCCTTTCACCAGAGAGTAATACATTTTTTGGCCTAACATAGGTGGCTCAGACGATAAAGCATCTGGCTGCAATGCGGGAGACCCGGGTTCGATCCCTGGGTCGGAAAGATCCCCAGGAGAAGGCAATGGCACCCCACTGCAGTACTATTGCCTGGAAAATTCCATGGACAGAGGAGCCTCGTAGGCTACAGTCCATGGGGTTGCAAAGAGTCAGACACGACTGAGCGACTTCACTTCTGCTTCTTCTATAGCTACTTTATGCTGCCAAGTTATCTTACGGAGAAGAGTCCCCTCCCCTCACCCCTCCCTTCTGTAAACGGGTTCTGAGTGGCTCCAAGACATGTGGTAAGTGCTGGTGGCACACATGTCACCTAGGTTTCCTTCCTGCCACAGAGAGCTGGGAACCTCTAGGCCAGACAGACTCATGAGCAGATCTTCACCGGGGTTGGGGGACCCCACATAGATCCACATGGGGTGCTCTGGGAGAGACATCTCCTCAAGGGTTGGAAAGTGTTCAAAAGGACTTAGGCTTAAGAATAGCTAAAAGTTCTCTAGGAGAAGGGGAAGGAAAGGAGAAGGGTTTTTCAGGCAAAGGGAACAGCATAGGTACAGAGCTGTGATGATTACTTTTATGTGTTGACTTCTCCACATATTGCTCAGATTAAACAGTACTTCTGGGTGTGATTGTGAGGGTGTCTCTGGACGAGATGAGCACATTGAATCAGTGCACTTGGCAAAGCAGATATCCTTCCCCAGTGTGGGTGGGTATCATCCAATCCCTTAAGGGCCTGAATAGAACAAAAGGCAGAGGATGGAGGAATTTGCTGCCCCGTTTTTCTTTCTACTTTCCAGCTCGAACTGGAATAGTGGTCTTCTGCCTTTGCACTGGGGTTTATGCCATTGACTCCCTGGGTTCTTAGGCCTTTAGACTTGGACTGGAATTACCCCACCAACTTCCCTGGCTCTCCAGCGTATAGATGCCTGAGCTAACTGTGGGACTGGACTTGTCAGCCTTCTTAATCCTGTGAGCCAGTTCCTCATAAGTCCCTCTCTCCCTCTCCCTCCCTCTCTGGAGAAACCTGACTAATACAATAGCTAATTCTGAGGTCTGCAAATAGTTTCTTTCACTGATTTTAAAATTTATCCCCCACCAAGATTTTGTTGTGGTTCAATCGCTCAGTTGTATCCAACTGTCCAACATGAACTGTAGCATGTCGGGTTTCCCTGTCCTTCACTATCTTCCAGAGGTTGCTCAAACTCATGTCTACTGAGTTGGTGATGCCATCCAACCATCTCATTCTCTGTCGCCCTCTTTTTCTGCCCTCTTTCTTTCCCAGAACCATGGCCTTTTCCAATGAGTTGTCTTTTCCCATCAGGTGACCAAAGTATTAGAGCTTCAGCTTCAGCATCAGTCTTTCCAATAAATATTCAGGGTTGATTTCCCTTAGGATTGCCTGGTTTGATCTCCTTGCTGTCCAAGGGACTCACAAGAGTCTTCTCAAGCAGCACAGTTTGAAAGCATAAATTCTTTGGGGCTAATCTTCTTTACGGTCCAACTCTCACATCCGTACATGAGTACTGGAAAAACCATAGCTTTAACTATATGGCCCTTTGTTGGCAAAGTGATGTCTCTGCTTTTTAATATGCTGTCTAGGTTTTTCATAGCTTTTCTTCCAAGGATCAAGTGTCTTTTAATCTTATGGCTGCAGAAACTGTCCACAGAGATTTTGGAGCCCGAGAAAATAAAGTCTGTCACTGTTTCCATTGTTTCCCCATCTGTTTGGCATGAAGTGATGGGTCAAGATGCCATGATTTTAATTTTTTGAATGTTGAGTTTTAAACCAGCTTTTCCAAAGTGCCCAAAGTAAATGAAGTTTAATTTTTGGGCCACTTGCTTGCATAGACCCCTCCCAAAGCCTTATACTTAACTTTGTATTTGTAACTTTGTGTTCACCCTCCTAGAATTGAGTCCCCAAATGGTATATGCTTCAGGCCTCACAAACTTGCATCTCTGATGTCTTTTGGAAAACCAGTAATTCAGTAGATTTAAGAGTTGTAGATCAGTCCTGGGTGTTCGTTGGAAGGTCTGATGCTCTGATGCTGGGAGGGATTGGGGGCAGGAGGAGAAGGGGACGACAGAGAGTGAGATGGCTGGATGGCATCACCGACTCAATGGACATGAGTTTGAGTGAACTCTGGGAGTTGGTGATGGACAGGGAGGCCTGGCGTGCTGTGATTCATGGGGCCGCAAAGAGTCGGACACGACTGAGTGACTGAACTGAACTGAAGAGTTGTATTTGGAGGGGATGAGGGAAGGGGAACAAGGATGAGAGATGAGAGATCAGAGATTAAGGATCTAATTTCAGTGAATGACAGCTACATCCACTCATCTGGTAGAAGAACCAGAACTTCAACTCCTGCTACTCTCATGCCCCATGTGCAATCCATCATTAGGTCCTGTGACAGAGTGCTGATTCTCCCTCAAACTGTTTTCTCCTTCCATAAGGAATAGATCCTTCCAGTTTTAGATGGACTGTATTTTCCAGCCTCTTCCAGTTAGATTTTGGCCAACAGCATGTGCAGTACATCCTGAGATTTTCCTTAAATTGAAATGGTGTCTCATTCTCCCTCATCTTCCTCCCTCTCGCTAGAAGGAATATAGACATGGTAGCTGGAGCTACAGCAGATGTCTTGGTCCATGAGGTGATTTTAGGAATATGGGGGCTACACATAGGGGAGCAAAACAGAAGCCTGAGTCCCTTGCACTGTGAAGCACTATACCAGTCGTGCATTACCTAGCTTTGGACTTTCATCTGAAAGAGAAATAAACTCTATCTCAAGTAATACTGTTATTTATTTAGTCACTCATAGTTGAAATCACTTCTAACTGATAATCCACTTCCCTGAAAGTCCTCATCACGTTCCTAATCAGAGTTACCAACATTTCTTGTCTAGACTTTTGAAAGAATCTATTAATTGGTACCTCCATATTCAGTTATATCCATCCCAGCTTCCTTCCAATGAATTTTCTACACAATTGCTAAACTGACTGATTCAAAATACATATAGAATATTACTCCCTGTATTAGTCTGCCTGGGCTGCCATAATAGAATGCCACAGACTGACTAAAACAAAAGAAATTAATTTTCTCACAGTTCTAGAGTCTAAAAGTCCAAGATCAAGGTGCCAGCAGCTGTTTTGGAGAGAATTCTCTCACTTGGTTTTTAGAAAGTGGCTTTCTCCCTGTGTCCTTATATGGCCTTTTCTCTGTACACATGCACACATAGCAATCTCTGGTGTCTAGTCATTTATCTTTTTATAATAAATACACCAGTCCTATTAGATTAGGGTTGCACCTTTATGACTTCACTTAACCTTTGTTCGGAGAAGGCAATGGCAAGCCACTCCAGTACTCTTGCCTAAAAAATCCTATGGATGGAGGAGCCTGGTAGGCTGCAGTCCGTGGGGTCACTATGGGTCGGACACGACTGAGCGATTTCACTTTCACTTTTCACTTTCACACATTGGAGAAGGAAATGGCAACCCACTCCAGTGTTCTTGCCTGGAGAATCCCAGGGACAGGGGAGCCTGGTGGGCTTCCGTCTATGGGGTCACACAGAGTCGGACACGACTGAAGTGACTTAGCAGTAGTAGTAACCTTTGTTACTTTCTTAAAGGCCCTATCTCCAAATATAGTCACATTTTGGGGTTAAGCCTTCAATATAAAATTCCTTTCTTTTTTTGAAGGGACACATTTCAGTCTGTAAAACTCTATTCCTCAATCATATGAGGGCTTCTCATTACTCTTAGTTTAGCTGAGTAGCTAAAATGGCAAAACTCCTGTATGATCTGAGCCCTACCTATCTCTCTATTTTCATCTCATAGCAAGTTCCTCCTCCCTCTCCATGCTTCTTTAATCATACTGGCCTTTTGTTTCCTTAGGTATGCTATGTTTTTCCACCTCAGGGCCTTTGCACGTGATATAGCCTCTGTCCTAAATACTCTATCTCCCTTCCTGTTCCTTGGCATGGTAAACCTCTCCCCATCAGCTCTCATATCAGTCACCTGTTCTTGAAAGAATCCTTCCCTGATCATCCTTTTATTTCCCCACTTCCAAGTTACATGCTCTCATAGTTCAATTTACTTATTTTTAATCGCGCTTATCATCATTTTCCCAGGTGCTGCTGGTGGTAAAGAATCTGCCTGCCAATACAGGAGACACAAAAGATGCAGCTTACATCCCTGAGATGGGAAGAAACCCTGGAGAAGGAAATGGCAACCCACTCCAGTATTCTTGCCTGGGGAATCCTATGGACAGAGGAACCCGGTGGCTACAGTCCCTGGGAGAGCAGAGAGTTGGACATGACTGAGCACTCTTATTATGTCATAATTTTTGCCTTTATATGTTGTTCAAGATTCTTCAGTTAATGTTTGTCTTTTCCATTAGATGATATACTCCATGAGAAAAGAGATATGTCACTTTTTGCTTATTACTGTATCACCAAGATGTTCAAGGTGGATTGAGAAAAGGCAGAGATCAAATTGCCAACATCTGTTGGATCATCAAAAAAGCAAGAGAGTTCCAGAAAAGCATCTACATCTGCTTTATTGACTATGCCAAAGCCTTTGACTATGCGGACCACAACAAACTCTGGAAAATTCTTAAAGAGAGGGGAATTCCAGACTACCTGACTTGCCTCTTGAGAAATCTGTATGCAGATCAGGAAGCAACGGTTAGAACTGGACATGGAACAACAGACTGGTTCCAAATAGCGAAAGGAGTACATCAAGGCTGTATATTGTCCCCCTGCTTATTTAACTTATATGCAGAGTACATCATGAAAAACGCTGGGCTGGAGGAAGCACAAGCTGGAATCAAGATTGCCAGGAGAAATATCAATAACTCAGATACGCAGATGGCACCACCCTTATGGCAGAAAGCAAAGAATTAAAGAGCCTCTTGATGAAAGTGAAAGAGAGTGAAAAAGTTAACTTAAAGCTCAACATTCAGAAAACTAAGATCATGGCATCTGGTCCCATCACTTCATGGGAAATAGATGGGGAAACAGTGACAGACTTTATTTTGGGGGCTCCAAAATCACTGCAGATGGTGACTGCAGCCATGAAATTGAAAGACTCTTACTCCTTGGAAGAAAAGTTATGACCAACCAAGATGGTATATTAAAAAGCAGAGACATTACTTTGCTAACAAGGGTCCGTCTAGTCAAAGTAGTGGTTTTTCCAGTAGTCATGTATGGATGTGAGAGTTGGACTATAAAGAAAGCTGAGCACCAAAGAATTGATGCTTTTGAACTGTGGTGTTGGAGAAGACTCTTGAGAGTCCCTTGGACAGCAAGGAGATCCAACCAGTCCATCCAAAAGAAAACCAGTCCTGAATATACATTGGAAGGACTGATGCTGAAGCTGAAACTCCAATAACTTTGGCCACCTGATGAGAAGAACTGACCATTGGAAAAGACCCTGATACTGGGAAAGATTGAAGACAGGAGGAGAAGGGGACGACAGAGGATGAGATGGTTGGATAGTATCACCGATTCAATATGGACGTGGGTTTGAGTAAACTTCGGGAGTTGGTGGTGGACAGGGAGGCCTGGTGTGCTGCAGTCCATGGAGTCACAAAGAGTCGGACATGATTGAGTGACTGAACTGACTGACTGATACATATATATGTATATACCTTGAACAGTGTAGGTTTGGATAGCGCAAATTTGGACTGCACAAAGTCCACTTACAGTGAATATTTTTCAATAGTAAATATTATAGTACTACATGGAGAAGGACAGTATGTATAGTACGACAGAGAATGAGATGGCTGGATGGCAACACCGACTTGATGGACATAAGTTTGAGGGAACTCTGGGAGTTGATGATGGACAGGGAGGCCTGGCGTGCTGTGATTCATGGGGTCGCAAAGAGTCAGACACGACTGAGCGACTGAACGGACTGACTGAACTGACATGGAGAAGGAAATAGCAACCCACTCCAGTATTCTTGCCTGGGAAATCCTATGGATAGAGAAGCCTGGCAGGCTACAGTCCATGGGGTGGCAAAGAGCAGGACAGGACTGAGTGACTGAGCACACACACACAGTACTACATGGCCTATGGTTGGTTGAGTCAGTGGTTGCGGAAGTACCACAGATTCCAACTAAAGTTATGCTGGTTGCTTTTCACAACTCATTCACTGATATCTCATTGGTTTGCTCCTAAGGCCACCTACCTACCATAGGTCAGAGAAAGGCAGGTAGTCTTTCATTCTGAGCAGCAGTATTCACTGCTACAGATGGGGCTTTTGCTATCATGGAAGAAAGGGACAAAGGACCTAGAGACAGATAACTTGTCATGCCTCCACACTCCCATATCACCAATAAAATTACTGCAGGAGGAAGATGAGTTAAATTTGTCCTGTGGCTTCACCTATCCCTTGGTGAAGGACCAGGTGTTGTTTGTGCTCTGGAGTAGTGTTGTGTGAGAAGCTTGGTTTAACAACATAATTTTTAATGACTGCATATATGACTTGTGAAAATTTATAGTTTATTTAATCAACCCTCAATTGTTGGACTTTTTATTATTACAAACAACACAGGAATGACATTCCTAAAGCTAAATCATTTGCTCGAGATAAATTTCTAGAGGTGGAACTTTTGGTTCAAAATGTATGTGGCTTAAACCTTTGAAGAAACACCATTCTCCAGAAATGTACCAATTTATGCTCCCTCTCTTTCATCCTCAGTTTTGTCACCATTTCATATTGTCACTCAATAAGATTTTGGCTAATGTGAAAGGCAATTTTTATTGAAATACACAGTAAAGAATTTCCATAATGAAAACAAAAATGTAAGGAATTCCAAGTTAAACTGATATATTAAACATATGCCTATAAGGCTGCTCTCTCCCCAAACTCCACTAAAATTACATCAAAGGGATTTTAAAAATAAATCAACAAAAACAAGAAGAACAGGAAATAAAATAACAGCAGCAACATACTGAAAGATGGAAAACAGATGAACAAGGATAATTCACTAGCCAGGCTATTAAAGCCAAATCCCAAACCAGCAGGGGAGAAAACAGACTCAACCTGACTCACACGGAAGAAGTCCCAGAAAAAAAAACAACAGGAACTAACACAAATTTAACTCAAGCCTTTATTTCCCACTTGGATAATTACTAAAACTGTTGAAACTTGTAACTTTATTTCCAACATAAATTCTTTCTAGTACATTCTACACAGTGCTAGAAAAAAATGATTTTTTAAAACACACTATATATTTTTAAACACATCTCTTATTTCATTCCACTGGTGAAAATTCTTGTTTGCCAAGCTATATGTCCTTGAGAATGAAGTCCCAAGTTCCTTATTTGGCAAACTCACCTCTCCATGACCCAACTCCCACTTACCTCTTACTACTCATTCAGAAAAAGTTAAAGGTCAGATATGTGTCAGAGACTGTAGAAAGCATTCAGTTCAGTTCAGTCGCTCAGTCGTGTCCGACTCTTTGTGACCCCCGTGGACTGCAGCACACCAGGCCTCCCTGTCCATCGCCAACTCCCAAAGTTTACTCAAACTCATGTCCACTGAGTCGGTGATGCCATCCAACCATCTCATCCTCTGTCGTCCCCTTCTCCTCCTGTCTTCAATCTTTCCCAGTATCAGGGTCTTTTCCAATGGTCAGTTCTTCTCATCAGGTGGCCAAAGTTATTGGAGTTTCAGCTTCCAATGTATATTCAGGACTGGTTTTCTTTTGGATGGACTGGTTGGATCTCCTTGCTGTCCAAGGGACTCTCAAGAGTCTTCTCCAACACCACAGTTCAAAAGCATCAATTCTTTGGTGCTCAGCTTTCTTTATAGTCCAACTCTCACATCCATACATGACTACTGGAAAAACCATTACTTTGACTAGACGGACCCTTGTTAGCAAAGTAATGTCTCTGCTTTTTAATATACCATCTTGGTTGGTCATAACTTTTCTTCCAAGGAGTAAGAGTCTTTCAATTTCATGGCTGCAGTCACCATCTGCAGTGATTTTGGAGCCCCCAAAATAAAGTCTGTCACTGTTTCCCCATCTATTTCCCATGAAGTGATGGGACCAGATGCCATGATCTTAGTTTTCTGAATGTTGAGCTTTAAGTTAACTTTTTCACTCTCTTTCACTTTCATCAAGAGGCTCTTTAATTCTTCTTTGCTTTCTGCCATAAGGGTGGTGCCATCTGCATATCTGAGTTATTGATATTTCTCCTGGCAATCTTGATTCCAGCTTGTGCTTCCTCCAGCCCAGCGTTTTTCATGATGTACTCTGCATATAAGTTAAATAAGCAGGGGGACAATATACAGCCTTGATGTACTCCTTTCGCTATTTGGAACCAGTCTGTTGTTCCATGTCCAGTTCTAACCGTTGCTTCCTGATCTGCATACAGATTTCTCAAGAGGCAAGTCAGGTAGTCTGGTATTCCCATCTCTTTAAGAATTTTCCAGAGTTTGTTGTGGTCTACATAGTCAAAGGTTTTGGCATAGTCAATAAAGCAGATGTAGATGTTTTTCTGGAACTCTCTTGCTTTTTTGATGATCCATCAGATGTTAGTAACTTGATCTCTGGTTCCTCTGCCTTTTCTAAAACCAGCTTGAACATCTGGAAGTTCACGGTTCATGTACTGTTGAAACCTGACTTGGAGAATTTTGAACATTACTAGCATGAGATGAATGCAATCGTGCAGTACTCTGAGCATTCTTTGGCATTGCCTTTCTTTGGGATTGGAATGAAAACTGACTTTTTCCAGTCCTGTGGCCACTGCTGAGTTTTCCAAATTTGCTGGCATATTGAATGCATCACTTGCACAGCATCATCTTTTAGGATTTGAAATAGCTCAACTGGAATTCCATCACCTCCACTAGCTTTGTTCGTAGTGATGCTTCCTAAGGCCCACTTGACTTCGCATTCCAGGATGTCTGGCTCCGGGTGAGTGGTCATACCATCGTGATTATCTGGGTCGTGAAGATCTTTTTTGTATGGTTCTTCTGTGTATTCTTGCCTCCTCTTCTTAATATCTTCTGCTTCCATTAGGTCCATACCATTTCTGTCCTTTATTGAGCCCATCTTTGTATGAAATGTTCCTTTGGTATCTCTGATTTTCTTGAAGAGATCTCTAGTATATATGTGTGTGTGTGTATCACATATGCACACATAATATATATTTAAAATTATTATGCAAGTGAAAATTAATACCAAAAAAATTCAAATATTTAATTCTTTCCTTTTTTTTTTTGAGTTCTAATTCTAATTTGAGGGGTAAAAGGGGACGAAAAAAAGAAGACAGGCATATGGGAAAACAGTTGATTTATTTCTCAGAATCTTGACACCGAATGCTAATTTGCCTCTCTCATTAAATCCAACTTGAAAAGGCTGACAAGGCGCCTAAAAAGTGCTTGTGAGCCTCTTTGGTGTTTTGTACAGTGCCTATTTGTAAGTTTTGTTCACAGAAAACAAGAGTTGGTGTGGGGTTATTTTACTTTGTAGAACTTAAGATGCCGGTTCTCCTCTTCCTGCCACATCTTTCAGATGTAATAGGCAGCAGCAGCAGCAGGATTTAGGCTCTGTGACGTGGATTTCGGGCTGAGTCTCCTCTCTCTGGCATCAGAACTCCCTACCTGAGTCTTGGACGGAGTCGGCACCAATATCTATTCAGACTTTCCGCAGAAAAGCGTGGACCGCTGGAACAAACAGCCAAAGATACTCCCGCTGGATATCAAACCCGGGAGCCGGGGGCGGGGCGAGCCTGGGCCCCGCCCCTCGGCGAAGCCAGTAACTCGGCACTGAGCGGGAGGGGCGGGGCGAGCCCTGCAGGCGACCTCATGATTGGCACGCAGGCTCCCACTCCCGGCGAGGCTATCCCTACCTCTAGCCTGCCAGAGCGCTAGGCTAGTGCGGATCTAAAAAGTTTGTCCGCTCCGGGGCACCGTAGTGACTTTTACGCTAGCGGAGAGGGCCCGGCTGGGCTAGGCTGGGCTGGCCGGCGGGATCCCGGCTCAGCTTAGGAGACCTCGATGGCTGCGGTGTTTCTCGTAACGCTCTATGAGTACTCGCCGCTTTTCTACATCGCGGTGGTCTTTACCTGCTTCATCGTGACCACCGGGCTGGTGTTGGGATGGTAAGTGTCCCCAGGGCTAAGGGCAAGGGGCATCGGGGCGGACAGCCAGGGAGATGGGCAGCGGCGGGCTGCAGGGTGACTGCTGGACTGGGGCTGTCGGAGAGCAGGTGCTCAGGGCTCCCACTGGCTCAGGAGGAAAACAAGGTGGACACCGCACCCGCATCACTGCCCTGCATCATCGTCCGATCCCCGTCGCTGCGGGTATCTGGGGATGGTGCAGGATTGAGGTATTTTACCCAAATTTGTTTCTGGGTGATAAAGCAGCCAGTAAGGGCTTAATCGTGGTGTGAGGCTGACCAACAGGCTTCTGTCCGCATTTGGGGCCTACTGTGTGCCCGGAGGACGGAGGTTCGTGACATTGTACAGGAGACAGGGACCAAGACCATCCCCATGGAAAAGAAATGCAAAAGAGCGAAATGGCTGTCTGAGGAGGCCTTACAAATAGCTGTGAAAAGAAGAGAGGCGAAAAGCAAAGGAGAGAAGGAAAGATATAAGCATCTGAATGCAGAGTTCCAAAGAATAGCAAGGAGAGATAAGAGAGACTTCCTCAGTGATCAATGCAAAGAAATAGAGGAAAACAACAGAATAGGAAAAACAAGAGAGCTCTTCAAGAAAATTAGAGATTCCAAGGGAACATTTCATGCAAAGATGGGCTCGATAAAGGACAGAAATGGTATGGACCTAACAGAAGCAGAAGATATTAAGAAGAGGTGGCAGGAATACACAGAAGAACTGTACAAAAAAGATCTTCACGACCAAGATAGTCACGATAACGTGATCACTGACCTAGAGCCAGACATCTTGGAATGTGAAGTCAAGTGGGCCTTAGAAAGCATCACTACGAACAAAGCTAGTGGAGGTGATGGAATTCCAGTTGAGCTATTTCAAGTCTTGAAAGATGATGCTGTGAAAGTGCTGCACTCAATATGCCAGCAGATTTGGAAAACTCAGCAGTGGCCACAGGACTGGAAGAGGTCAGTCTTCATTCCAATCCCAAAGAAAGGCAATGCCAAAGAATGCTCAAACTACCGCACAATGGCACTCATCTCACACGCTAGTAAAGTCATGCTCAAAATTCTCCAAGCCAGGCTTCAGCAGTATGTAAACCGTGAACTCCCAGATGTTCAAGCAGGTTTTAGAAAAGGCAGAGGCACCAGAGATCAAATTGCCAACATCCGCTGGATCATGGAGAAAGCAAGAGAGTTTCAGAAAAACATCTATTTCTGCTTTATTGACTATGCCAAAGCCTTTGACTGTGTGGATCACAATAAACTGTGGAACATTCTGAAAGAGATGGGAATCCCAGACCACCTGACCTGCCTCTTGAGAAACCTGTATGCAGGTCAGGAAGCAACTGTTAGAACTGGACATGGAACAACAGACTGGTTCCAAATAGGAAAAGGTGTACGTCAAGGTTGTATATTGTCACCTTGCTTATTTAACTTATATGCAGAGTACATCATGAGGAACGCTGGGCTGGAAGAAGCACAAGCTGGAATCAAGATTGCCGGGAGAAATATCAATAACCTCAGATATGCAGATGACACTACCCTTATGGCAGAAAGTGAAGAGGAACTCAAAAGCCTCTTGATGAAAGTGAAAGAGGAGAGTGAAAAGGTTGGCTTGAAGCTCAACATTCAGAAAACAAAGATCATGGCATCTGGTCCCATCACTTCATGGGAAATAGATGGAAAAACAGTGGAAACAGTGTCAGACTTTGTTATTTTGGGCTCCAAAATCACTGCAGATGCTGATTGCAGCCATGAAATTAAAAGACGCTTGCTCCTTGGAAGGAAAGTTATGACCAACCTTGATAGTATATTAAAAAGCAGAGACATTACTTTGCCAACCAAGGTCCGTCTAGTCAAGGCAATGGTTTTTCCCGTGGTCATGTATGGATGTGAGAGTTGGACTGTGAAGAAGGCTGACCGCTGAAGAATCGATGCTTTTGAACTGTGGTGTTGGAGAAGACTCTTGAGAGTCCCTTATACTGCAAGGAGATCCAACCAGTCCATTCTAGAGGAGATCAATCCTGGATGTTCATTGGAGGGACTGATGCTAAATCTGAAACTGCAATACTTTGGCCACCTCATGCGATGAGTTGACTCACTGGAAAAGACTCTGATGCTGGGAAAGGTTGGGGGCGGGAGGAGAAGGGGACGACGGAGAATGAGATGGCTGGATGGCATCACCGACTCTGTGGACATGAGTTGGAGTGAACTCCGGGAGTTGGTGATGGACAGGGAGGCCTGGCGTGCTGTGATTCATGGGGTCACAGAGAGTCGGACACGACTGAGCGACTGAACTGAACTGAACTGAACTGAACTGAACTGTGTGCCCGGAGTGAGCCCGTCATCTGCGGTACAGTGCTCAGACGTGGACAGTAAACCCGGTTGTTAATTGCTCTTCTGACGTGAACTGAGCTCTTGCCATGAGATCTTGCAGTGTAACTTATAGCTGAACTCTGTACCATTTGAGAATGTAATGGTTTCTACACACATTCCACACCTTTTGAACAGTGAAACTACATGATTTTAGAGCTGGAAGAGACCTCAGAGATAAGTTACACTAAGGCATAAGGGCACTTCACCTATTGGAGACTAGGAGAGTAGACTGTTAGTTCATCCGTGAGCCATTCTAGCTCAGAGATTCTAAAATTTCTCTCTCGAAGAGATGCCATTGTATCATGTTTAGAGTCGTCTTATAACACAGCTAGCTGAAACCATCTTATAGGTCCATCCTTTGAGGAGAGAGACATGAGCTGGATTTTGAAGAGTGAGTATTTTGAAAAAGAAATGGAGCTAAACGTGTATACTAGAGAACAGAAGGCATTTCAGAGATTACATGAGCAGAGGATCAGAGGAGACATGCTTGTGAATAGAGCAGGCTGTGTAATATGAGTTTTAAAATACCCTTTGAGCATGTATATGTGATTATTTGGGCTTCCCAGGTGGCTCGGTGGTAAAGAATCCACCTGCCAATGCAGGAAATGCGGGAGATGTGGGAGATCTGGAAGGAATATCCCCTGGAATGGGAGATCTCCTGGCAGAAGAAATGGCACCCCACACCAGTATTCTTGCCTGAAAACTCCCATGGACAGAGGAGCCTGGGGGGCTACAGTCTGTGGGGTTACAAAGAGTTGGATACCACTGAGCAACCGAGCACACACATGTGATTACTTTAAAGAAAGAACACAAGCTCTTGTCAATTTCAGAAAATATGCCATCTTTAGGAACTAAGTAAAGTTTTTAACATTTTCACACTGCTTTCCACGCTGTCAGCAGTAGATTATAAAATTCCTTCTTCAGTTCAGTTCAGTTCAGTCGCTCAGTCATGTCCGACTCTTTGCAACCCCAAGAATCACAGCATGCCAGGCCTCCCTGTCCATCACCAACTCCCAGAGTTCACTTAAACTCATGTCCATCGAGTCGGTGATGCCATCCAGCCACCTCATTCTCTGTTGTCCCCTTCTCCTCCCTCCCCCAATCCCTCCCAGCATCAGAGTCTTTTCCAGTGAGTCAACTCGTCGCATGAGGTGGCCAAAGTATTGCAGTTTCAGCTTTAGCATCAGTCCTTCCAATGAACACCCAGGACTGATCTCCTTTAGAATGGACTGGTTGGATCTCCTTGCAGTCCAAGGGACTCTTAAGAGTCTTCTCCAGCACCACAGTTCAAAAGCATCAATTCTTCGACGATCAGCTTTCTTCACAGTCCAACTCTCACATCCATACCTGACCACTGGAAAAACCATAGCCTTGACTAGACGGACCTTTGTTGGCAAAGTAATGTCTCTGCTTTTTAATATACTATTTAGGTTGGTCATAACTTTCCTTCCGAGTAGTAAGCGTCTTTTAATTTCATGGCTGCAATCAGCATCCGCAGTGATATATAAAATAGGACCAATTTTACACAATCTGTTATTCTTGACACATCAGAATTTCTTGCTGTTTTTCATTTCAAGAAAGCTTGTAATTGGAATTAGGAAGATGTTGTCTAAGTAAGAAGAGATGTCTAAACACAAGATTTTTATTGGCTATACTGTTACTGTCTTGAAGACTATAATTTTCCTCCATTAAGGAAAATAAGTAACCAGTTGATAATTGCTTAATATCCTTAAATTTTAATTTTCAATCAGCCTAATTATTTTAAAATTAATTTTCAGTTGGCTTGATTCAACTAATTAGAGATCGTAGATGTCTGTCTTTAGTAATGGGAGGAGGAATACAAGTAAAGACCTATTAATAGTGATGGTGGCATCTGTGAGTGAAGGGTAGTTCAGAACCTTGTGCTGGGGTGGTGAAGAGACAGACTTTGGAGTCAGACAGACAGGTTCAAATCCTGGCTCTGCCAAATTTGAGACTTGGTTTGAAAAGTTAATGATTATCTAAGCACTCCATTTACGTATGACTTTTACAAGGATGGAGGTAGTTGTAGAACTTCGAGAAGTCTGAATTAAGCATGGCTGAGGCTGAAACTCCAATACTTTGGCCACCTCATGCAACGAGTTGACTCACTGGAAAAGACTCTGATGCTGGGAGGGATTGGGGGCAGGAGGAGACGGGGACGACAGAGAATCAGATGGCTGGATGGCATCACCGACTCTATGGACATGAGTTTGAGTGAACTCCGGGAGTTGGTGATAGACAGGGAGTGCTGTGATTCATGGGGTCACAAAGAGTCGGACATGACTGAGCGACTGAACTGAACTGAACTGAGGCCACAAAACCATATAAGTGCCAGTCACTTCCATCCTGATTTGGCCCTAACCAGTCAACTTAAGCCTAATCCAGCCATTCTCTCCATATGGGTTAGCTTTGCCCATGTAAATAACCTTATTATTATTATTTTAAACTAATGTTTACAGTGAAGGCCATCTAGAGCTCCTCAAAATAATTTTCTAACAGTACCCCCAGGCAGAAGGCAAATGCATTAATCCGCTATGCTTCTTCACTGTGCTTGTCATTTTCTTTAACCTCCCCCAGTGTGATTTCTATTGGTCATCTGTCTTTTCTGTCATGGTTCTTGCCTCAGTACTGCTTTGCATTTCTGTCCCATTGCTTAGTTCCTTTCCCTGTCTTTCACACTGTGTGGGAATAGAGAAAGAACAGGAGCACCTGACTATTGGAATCCCAGTACCAATAGCAAAGAATAACACAACTGAAAGTATTGAATTTCTGTTTAACTACGCAATGGTTTCTGTGAGCTCTAATACTCAGCTTTATCAAGCTCTAGCTATTTTGCCAGACAGGTGCAAAAAGGAGGCCAGAGTGCCATATACATCCTTAAATAGTTTCAGGTAATTCGTGACCCTGACTCTGCAGTTGTTCTCTGCTTCTTCTTGACTGCAGATTATTAAGCTATTATCCTTCTGTACTTTGCTTGGTGACTGTGGGACAGAACCTCTAAAGACCTTTCTTCTTTGCTAGCTCACTGCTTCCATGAGGCTTTGCCAGTAGGGGAAGGGAGTAGAAGGCTGGAGGAGGACAGAAGGACTTGCTGCTTCCAGTTTGATTATTTTCCTCCTCTGTCTCACCACAGCCATGGTGCCTCCCTCTGGCCTTAACAGTGGGTCACAGTTCATAGTTTTCTACACTCTTAGAACTAGCCTCATTATACCCCTCCAAAGATTTCAGTATACCTTCCTCAGATCTGAGTCCCAGCTACACGGAGGTCTTTCCTCCAAATCTCTAAGCAGTAGGAATCCTCTTTGCTCTGTTCAGTGTGCTGGAAGTGATAGTTGCTTCCCACTGTAACTAATTCTGTGATACTCAGCATCTCCCTTTTGCCTTTTCAGTTCTTCAACATCTGGCTAACAAATTTTTATATTAAATTATCTGTTAAAATGCTGGTGTGACTTTGGTCTCTTGACTGGACTGATAAATATTAATATATTGATTAAGAATTTGTTACTCATAATGGGATCCGGTGGGGGGAGGGGTTTGGTCCTTTGATCCTTTAAGGATGGGATTAGGGTTTGGTCATTTCTTCAGCTCCTTCCGTTCCGTTCCGTTCAGTCGCTCAGTCGTGTCCGACTCTTTGCGACCCCGTGGACTGTAGCCTACCAGGCTTCTCCATCCATGGGGTTCTCCAGGCAAGAATACTGGAGTGGGTTACCATTTCCTTCTCCAGGGGATCTTCCAACCCAGGGATCGAACCCGGGTCTCCCGCATTGGAGGCAGACGCTTTAACCTCTGAGCCACCAGGGAAGCCCTTACAAATGGGAAATAAAATTCTAGTAACCCATGGTATGGATTGGCATCATGATTAATCAGCTTACTGCCTTTATTTGCTTGTGAGAAGGAGATGGCAATCCACTCCAGTACTATTGCCTGGAAAATCCCATGGACAGAGGAGCCTGGTAGGCTTCTTTGGGGTTGCAAAGAGTCGGACACGACTGAGCGACTTCACTTAACTTAATGATTTCTGAAGCTAAGTGCCTTGGGGGACCAAGTGGCTGAAGTACATGACCATTATGGCAGCAGTGATACTGCAGAGACTGGGGGAGGGATGGGATGGTCGCTTGTGTGGCCGCTGGAGCACGTACAGAAAGGAAATGACATGTTCACGTCTTTAAACTCTCAGATCAAGTCTTAGTCAGAGAATCAGAGTTTTTATGATGCTAAATCTCTTTACTTCATGTAGTTACAAAGCTACACAGTTTTAATTGTGCTGGTATTAGAATTACATAATAACCTTGTCAATGTCCTGTTTAGGACACTGACTAGGAAAGAGTCAGAGCCCTGAAACTTGCAATGGCAACATCTAAATGCACTTAGAGCTGAGGATCTTGAAACCCCAGTCACTGTGTGTGCCTCCCTTGTTGATGGAAGCAGCTTGCCGTCCATGTCTGAGAAAACTAGCCTTCTCTCGCTTGAAGATCCTGTAATACCTCTCTTAGGGCAGCTGCTTTGCAAACGGTGTCTACACTCAAAACCTACCTCTGTAACCTTTTGTCACTAGGCCCAGATCTCTCCATGTTCCACAGAACAGGGACAAAACCTGACCTGGTTAGAAAGAACCAAGCCTCTAAAAGAATAACAAAAGTTGGCTAATTTGTATCCATGCGAATTTGGGAAGTACCTGTGGGAATAAAGTGTAAATAGATTAGGCCAAAGAGGACAGAATGTAACAATGGATCAAGTTGCATTTATTGATCTGGATGTATTCTTTAAAAATTCTGACTTTAAAGTATTAACTTGTATATGGTTGACTGAAACTTGGACTAAGACCTGCCCTATATTTCATAAAGTTGAGATGCTAGAACTTTCCTGGCATAATGAAGAGGGAATCTGAAGGCTTAGGAAGAGAGGAATATTGGACTGGGTTTATTATGTGCCACCTGCACACCTATCCTCTTACTGCATCCTTCAACATGACCTGGAAGACACACTTCACAAAGGCACTAAAGAGAGACTGGTAGCCTTGAAACTCTCTGGTGCCTGTCCACTGTAGGTCTTTTATGCTGTGGGAGATGCTGCTATTCGGGTGGACCTCCTGATCTGAAGTGAAGTGACAACACATAACCACAAGAGTCAACGCGGACTTCTGTCCCCTAGTGGGCAGTGGAGGACAATGCAGAGAATGATTTGGCCCACAAGGATCTTTACCAGTGGCTAACGGATTAGAGCGTCCTTAGGAATAAAATGTATAGGTGGCCTCCTAAGTCCTACATCAAGTACACAGAAAGAGAAACTCCAGGCTGGAACTAGAAACGTGACTTGTCATAGGGGGAGTTATGACCTTTGGCCTACTTTTCAAATCTAAGTCAATCCATAGAGCTGGAGCCCCTGCTTGATGGTGAGGTCAGGTCCTCTTGAGGAAGGTCTCTGTCTCCTGAGTGCTGCCCCAAGGGTACTGTGAATCTTCCATCAGGTCTTCTCAAAGTCTGTTATCTCTCAGCTGCAGATGCGCTCTCTGTACTCTCCTTTTGATTCTGGAGCTGGGACTTTGCAAAGCTATTTCTCTTATGCTAGTTTGCTTCCCTGTTAGGCTCTGCCAGTTCAGTTCAATTCAGTCGCTCAGTTGTATCTGACTCTTTGCAACCCTGTGGACTGCAGTACGCCAGGCTTCCCTGTCCATCACCAACTCCCAGAGCTTGCTCAAACTCATGACCATCAAGTCGGTGATGCCATCCAACCATCTCATCCTAGAAAGAGTCTGGAAGGCTGGTAAAGGAGAATGGGACTTCCTGTTAACCATTTGCTTCCTTTTCCTGGTCTACATTCCTTCACCCTGGCCTGTGAAGCAACAGTTTATTTTAGTTTTCAACTTTTCCTCATACCAAGAATCAGCCTTATTGTACTCCTTCGGAAATATCAGTACCAGCAGGCCAGCACTCCTATTACAGAGGTCTGGACGCAGCTCTGAGGGATTCCTTCTCCCAGCTTCTAGTTGTAGTAATCCCCACGCTTCCTCTTGTTTCTTTAGCCTTAGGAAGGATAACTGCTTCTTGCTGGGATACCTTAATGTCCCCTTCTTGCCTTGACTGTCCTTCAGTACTTGGTTAATTGTTCTTTATATTAGGTTCTTTCCTAAAGTGTTGATGTGGTTTTCTGTCTCCTGCCAACCCTGCCTGATACACTGAGCTTGATGTTTCTCATCTCACTTGTCGAATGCAGCAGGTTGTGTGTGTGTGATGAGGTTGGTGATGAGGTACATGTTCAGTCACTTCAGTCATACTACCCCATGGACTGTAGCCTGCCAGGTTCCTCTGTCCATGGGAATCTTCAGGCAAGAATACTGGAGTGGGTTGCCATGCCCTCCTTCAAGGGATCTTCCCAACCCAGGGATCAAACCTGTGTCTCCTGCATTGCAGGTGGATTCTTTACCCACTGAGCCATGGTGGAAGCCCTCTTAGGAAAAGAATATAACATCATTTTGTATTTGCTTAGAGCTGTGACACTTCTGCTGGGAAGAAATTTCTTGGAACAATTTAGAAGAAAAAACTTTAAGAAATGGCATTTCAGACCTTAATAGGGCCTTAAGATAACTTATTCTAACCCTTCTTTTTACAGTTAAAAGCACAGAATTTTAGAGATTGAATCCCTTGACTCAAATTTGCTCAGAAACAACCCTCCTCCTCTCCAGGGATTTCCCCATGAAAGTTTTTTATTGATGTATCCCGATGCAGTGTCAGTAGCCAGCTAGCCAAGTGAGGCCAACTGTGCGAGGTGGCGCAGAAGAGAAGTACCCTTGCCCCCAGGTTAACAGTTGCCTGCGTGTTTTCTAATTGGCTTCGGTACTCAAGTCTGAAGGGGTGTTTACTTTCGGAACTTGAAACTTTCACCTCAAAGTAACTTTTATTCATGAGGGACTCTGTGAGACTCCAACAAGAAAAGAAGGTCAGTTCTACTGATTCAGCAGCTGACAGGAAGCTTAGGAAGTGTGTACAGGGTAAGACAGTGGATGGGCAATGTGAAAAGGCATGGATTGGATTGGAAGTCCCCAGGTTAGGAAGTTTAAGCAGTATGAAAGTGCAGCAAATGCTTTAGAAATGGGAAAAACCGGAATTACTGAAAATTCCAGGAGGATTAATTATGAATTGTAACAGTAAGAAGAATGGAAAATTCTCTTCCTGTCTCACTTTAGAAAGTTCTCTTGATGGGAAAAAAAAAAGGTGGGGGGGCTGGATTTATATAAAAGAGAAAGCAGTGAATGTTAAGAAACATTTATTTAGTTAGCATTCCATTATTAAGAGTTGTCAAAATGACTTTGAGTGGAAAAAGATAAAAATGAAATTTGATTGAAAAGAAAATTTGTCAGTTTTATATTTTACTATTTCTTCTAAAATCATATCAGTTATGATCTGATACCACATATCAATGTCTTTATTGCAATTTGATTAAAAAGAAAATTTGTCAGTTTTCTATTTTATTATTTCTTGTAAAATCATATCAGCCATGATCTGATACCAGGCATCAATGTCTTTATTCAGATTTTTGACTACAAACGTGGAAAAGACCAGATGTAAGGATAGTGGCTAGAGGCACATACTTTACTGGGTCTAAATACTAGTATTTTACAGAACCAGTTGTCAACACCAATTATGAATTGTTCCATAGCCAGTCTCCAGTGTTTAACCTTATTCTAAATCATTTCTGTATGTTACCTTTGAGTAATACATTATAGAAATATTGGCCCATCAAATAAGTTTAAACTGTGGAAGTTGTGGAATTTTTGTGCAAAAAGAGCAAATTCATCATGGGCCATGTATATGAAAAGGTTGAGGATTATTCTAGGCTGAAAGCTCGATAGGTGTCATCAGTGTGTCAGCTGGTGTGAGCTTAGACTACATTAAGCATAATGTTGGGGACAAGAGATGTGGTTGGGCTATGATATCACTCTGTCACACAGTGAATTCTACTCACCCCACCCCCTGTTTCCCCCTCAAAGCATGAGGATATCAGGGGAACAGGGCTGCAAAGAGCCTGGCCACTCTAGCTATGCTTTACTGACTCCTCTAAGAGGATAGGAATATGAAAATGTCTGAGATTGTAATTTAGAAGTGTAGCAGTGTTAAGACATAATTCATATAAAGCAGTAATGAAAAGTCAAAGAGCAAAAACATCAACCTTAAAGGAAAAGATTAATAGCTTTTACGTTAAAATTAAGAACCCTGTTCATCTAAAGATACCATTATGTATGTGAAAAGGCAAGGTATAGAGGGGCTGAAGATTTATACAAGTAAAGGACTAATATTCATACCATATAAAGATTTTCTATAAACAAGACAAAGACAAACCAGTAGGGAAAGGATATGAAAGGGCTTTCCCAAAAGAGGATATCCAAGTAGCAATAAACATAAAAAATGCTCCATCTCATTAGTCTTCAGGAAAATATAAATTAAAACCATAATTCAGTGCCACCATACATCTACCAGGATGGCTAATAATGTTTTGGCAAGGATGTGGAGCAAGGGGGGACCTCATTCATTGCTGGTGGAGTGTAAATCTATATGGTTCTATAACCATATAGAACAGTTGTTAACATTATCCACCAAAGTTGAAGCACAGACCTTTTGACCAAGAAACTCCATTCCTAACAGAAACACATTTACATATATACATTGAGAACCTGTTATGAAAATATTCATATAAGCATTATTCCTAATGACCAAGACGTGAGAACAACTTAAATGTCCATTAAGAGTAGAATGTGTAAGCAGATGATGGCATATTTTTGCAGTAGAATACTATATAGCCACAACAGTGCAGTAAGTATAGGTACAAAAATGAATCTTCAATGTAATGTGGTAAAATAGGAAATAAAAGTATACACAGCATGCTTCCACCTATATAAAAGTTCAAAAACAGGTAAACTAAATTATAGTACTTGAAGTCAAGATAGAGAAGGAAGGGTTAGTACATGGGAGGTGACATAGGAGACTTTCTGAGGATATTGTTTGGTTCTTAACTTGAATAACAATTATTTTGTTATTCAAAAAAGTACTTTGTGTACCTTTTTATAGGTATGTTATCCTTTGCAATAAAAAGGTTATATCAGATATAAAGGCTGACTATTTAGCAACATTTATAACAATTTTAAAAGATGTTAAATCAGGGACTGAAAATGTAGACCTGAGATTAAACATGAGGGAAAGAAATTAAAAATCTAGAGAAAGGAATTTCTTTTAATAATAGATGTACTTTGCCAACTGTTGATGTGGTGCTGTGCCAAGCAGCCTTGGGTAGGCATGCTTAAAGAGAAGCAGCATTTACATGTCAAATTATTTGTTTCATTCTGAGGTATATAGGCACAGAGCAGATATGGTTTAACCTCCTACAGTATTGATTTATGTAAAGATTTGGAGAAATATTTTTGTATTAAAAGCAGATACATTATGAAATATAAAAAGCTTTTCACAAAGGAATATCATGCTCACAGTGGGCTGCTTCCAGATATTTCCCTAAAGCTTTGTCTTTTGGGTTTCTGGCTCTTATACCTTAAAGGATTCTTTAATTGAAATTTTTAGGCACAGGGTTATAAAATACCTGAAATACAGTACTTGAACCTACAGTAGAAATGAACACGATGAGATCTAAATTCTTGCTTTTACTGCTGGTAATGTATTTATAGTCGGGCAGTGTGGGTAAAGAAAAAAAAAATGGTGGGATGAGTTAGGGAAAATTAAATAATGAGGAGGGGGCCAGAATTATTGCAAAATTCAGAACTAAATTGAAGAAAATAGGGAAAACCACTGGACCATTTAGGTATGACCTAAGTCAAATTCCTTATGATTATGCAGTGGAAGTGACAAATAGATTCAAGGAATTAGATCCAATAGACAGACTGCCTGAAGAATTATGGATGGAACAGGAGGTGGGGATCAAAACCATCCCCCACAAAAAAGAAATACAAAAAGCAAAATGGTTGTCTGAGGAGGCCTTACAAATAGCTAAGAAAAGCAGAGAAGCTAAAGGCAAAGTAGAAAAGGAAAGATATACCCCTTTGAATGCAGAGTTCCAAAGAATAGCAAGGAGAGATAAGAAAGCCTTCCTCAGTGATTAATGCAAATAAATAGAGGAAAATAGAATGGGAAAGACTAGAGATCTCTTCAAGAAAATTAGAGATACCAAGAGAACATTTCATGCAAAATAAAGACAGAAATGGTATGGACCTAACAGAAGCAGAAGATATTAAGAAGAGGTGGCAAGAATACACAGAAGAACTATACAAAAAAGATCTTCATGACCCAGATGACCACAATGGCATGCTCACTCCCTAGAGCCAGACATCCTGGACTGCAAAGTCAAGTGGGCCTTAGGAATTGGATGTGGAACAACGGACTGTTTCCAAATTGGGAAAGGAGTACATCAAGGCTGTATATTGTCCCCCTGCTTATTTAACTTATGTGCAGAGTACATCATGAGAAACGCTGGGCTGAAGGAAGCACAAGCTGGAATCAAGATTGCTGGGAGAAATATCAACCACCTCAGATATGGAGATGATACCACCCTTATGGCAGAAAGCGAAGAAGAATTTGATGAAAGTAAAGAGGAGAGTGAAAAAGCTGGGTAAAACTCAACATTCAAAAGACCAAGATCATGGCACCTGGTTTCATCACTTCATGGCAAATAAATGGGGAAATAGTGGAAACAGTGACAGACTTTATTTTCTTGGGTTCCATAATCACTGCAGATGGTGACTGCAGCCATGAAATTAAAAGATGCTTGCTCCTTGGAAGGAAAGCTAGGACCAACCTACAGCATATTAAAAAGCAGAGACGTTACTTTGCTGACAAAGATTCTTCTAGTTAAAGCTATGGTTTTTCCAGTAGTCATTTATGGATGTGATAGTTGGACCATAAAGAAAACTGAGCCCCAAAGAATTGATGCTTTTGAATTGTGGTGTTGGAGAAGACTCTTGAGAATCCCTTGGACTGCAAGATCAAACCAGTCCATCCTAAAGGAGATCAGTCCCGAATATTCATTGGAAGGACTGATGGTGAAGCTGAAGCACCAATACTCTGGCCACCTGGCAAAGAACTGACTCATTTGAAAAGACCCTGATGCTGGGAAAGATTGAAGGCAGGAGGAGAAGGGGATGACAGAGGAGGAGAGATGGTTGGATGGCATCACCGACTCAATGGACATGAGTTTGAGCAAGCTCTGGGAGTTGGTGATGGACAGGGAAGCCTGGCATGCTGCAGTCCATGGGGTCACGATTGAGTGACTGAACTGAACTGATGTGTAGAGTGGTTGTTTTTTTCCTTTGCTTTTTTTCATTCTATAGGATGTAGGTAAGAAAGGGAACGTGTTTTGACTGTCACAGGAAGATTATATCTTGTGTCCTACCACTTCACATGCCTGACTTGACCTCTAAAGGGCTATGGGGCAACAATGAGCAGTGAAGTCAAAAGCTGTGGGGTAACTGATTCTGAGGATCAAAGAGAAGTTACTGGATTTGTGTTTTCTCTCTGCCAACCCATAAGTCCACTCCATCATCAAGATTACAGTTGCAAGCACTTGCATAATGCCAGGCTCTGTTATAAACATTTACAGGTGGCGAAACAGTTACATAGAGTTGGAGTGATTGCTTAAGGACACGTGGCTGTTGAATATCTTGTTCCTGACTTTAGGAGGAAAGCAGTTTTAATTAAGTACAATGTTAGCTATACTTTTTTTATCGCCATCCTTTATCAGGTTAAGTTCTTTTTCCAGATCTAGTTTCCCGATGGTATTTATTGGACTAGACATTGGATTTTAGCAAACACTTTTTCTGCATGTATTGAGTATATTTTCTGTATTGAGAAGATTGTATGGTTTTTTTGGTTTGTTAATATAGTGTATTATATTACATTTCTAATGTAATGTTAAGCCAGCCTTGCATTCTTGAATATTAACCTTCTTATATACTGTTGGATTTAATTTACTACAATTTTGTTAAGGATTTTTGTATTTATGTCCCTGAGAGATATTTGTTTGCAGTTTTCTTGTGTTGTCTCTTCCCTTTCTCTGCAGACTTCAGTTTCATGTATATTAGATTGCTTGAACTTGTTGCTCAGCTTGCTGATGTTTTGGTTTTTTGTTCAGCCTTTTTTCCTTTGTGTTTCATATCGGATACCTTCTGTTGCTATATCTTCAAATTTACTAATCGTTTGTCCTGTGATATCTGTGGTTGTTGTTTAGTCACTAAGCTGTGTCTGACTCTTTGTGACCCCAGGGACTGTAGCCTGCCAGGCTCCTCTGTCCATGGGATTTCCCAGGCAAGAATACTGGAGTGGGTTGCCATTTCCTTCTCTCGGTATCTTCCTGAACCAGGGATCGAACCCATGTCTTTTACATTGGCAGGTGGATTCTTTACCACTGGGCCACCTGGGATGTCTGCTGCTAATCCCATCCTGTGTATTTTTCATTTTCAGAAATGGATTGGAGTCTTTTCTGTATCATCCTCGACTCTATACTGCAGCACAATCTTTGCTTATTTTCTTGACACGTGGAGTATGGTTATAACAATTATTTTCATACCCTTGTCTACTCATCCTAGTATCTATCCCATCCCTGGGATCTATTAATACTAATCCCATTATCTATACCACCCCTGGGATCTATTCATTAGTTTCTCTGCTCATTCTGGGTCATATTTTCCTGCTTCTTTGCATGCCTGTGAGGTTTTATTAGATGGTAAACATTGTGAATTTTACCTTAGTGGGTGTTGGATATTTTGTATTCGTATAAATATTCTTGAACTTTGTTTTGGGATTTAGTTAACTTACCTGGAATGCTTTGATCTGTTGGAGACTTGCTTTTTAGCTCTTTAAGGCAGGAATAGAACAGGCTTATCCAACATTCTATAAAATTAAAATCATCTGGAGTGAAATTTTGTTCCATTTGTTAATTTTATTGGCTTTCTCTTAGCAGTAGAGCTATGATTTTGGAATTTTAGTCTGCAGCCTGGATTTTAGTGGAAGTCTCCTGTCCCCTTCCTTTGTCCTCATCCTTGCTGTTTAACCAGATTCCTAGATCCCCTCAGGAAGGACTAGGTCTTACAATGACAATTCTGTTCCATATTGATACTGTCCTAACCCAGTTCCTGGATTCAAGCTGTGAACCTGGCTCTGGCCTTTGTCTGGAGTGGACAACCTGTAAGGCCCTCTGTCTGTGAGAAGGCTTAGTTGCCACTGCCTGCTGCCAGACTCAGAACACCTCAAACCATGGTATCCGTCTTACTCATTACTTTTTTTTTTTCTTTTCAGATCCATAGAAGATCCATCTTTTAACTCAGCTATGACTCTTTTTTTAATTAAAACTTACTAATTAACATTTTCAAACGTACAGAAAACTTGAATACATAGTGAACACACATATACCCATCACTAAGGTTCTACAATCAACATTTTATTATAATGTCTTTTTACATGTGTATCTATCCATCCATTCCTCTATCTACCCATCAGTTCATGTTAATTTCTTGAAACTTCAAAGTAAATTTGTACTCTTCATCTATAAGTATTAAAGCATTGCATATTGCTATCTAGAGTTGAATATTTGTTTGTAGTTCTTTTATTTTCTTTTGTAGTAATATTTATATACAGTGAAATGTACAAATCTTAAATGTTATCAAACATATGTATACAGCTGAAACCTCAACCAAGATATATGACGTTACCATCACCAGATAAAGTTTCCTCACGCCCTTGCCCAGTCAGTTCATACTCCCACCCCCTAGAAGCAGCCATTGTTCTGTTTTTTATTTCTACCGTAAATTAGTTTTTCCTTCTGTAGGGTTTCCTATTATGAAATCATAGAGCATGTACTTTTTTATGTAAGGCTTCTTTAGCACAGTATGTTGTTTTTGAGAATTATCCACATGGTTGTTTCCTTTTCATTGTTGAGTGGTAGTATTGTTTTGTTTAAACAGTGAGTAAACCACTATTTGTTTACTCATTTTGTTGGGCTCCTTTTGATTTTTCTTTTTCTTAATCTGTCACTGCTGTTTGGAGAGAAAACAGTGTATTAAAGTAACTGTGCTATCTTAAACTTAAGTCCCCTGGCTTAACTAATGTGTTTTCATTTTTAGTTGTTTTGTTTAAACTGAGTAAACTTATCTTCTTTCTACCATTATAAGGAATTGAATTTATGCACTCCATTTTCCCTCTAAGTTTGTTCTTTATCACATTTTTACATGAAATTTAAAAGTAGAGAATATGATATATTAATGAAGGGCTATATTTAGTTTTTAAAATTCTTTTGTCCCTTAAATAATATCAAATAGTCTACATATTAAATATACATTTACTTTTTATATTATTTAGAAGTTCAGTAATTCTATCATGTTTTTGCTATTGTATTAGGTACACTTTGGTTATAATCATGGAACTCCTTTGTAATTAACAATAATTAACAATAGAAATCTTTGTTTTCAAGAGTATGTTGATTCAGCCAGGTGAACAATATATTCCAATTCTATGGAATATCTAATCTCTCTTAATTTTGGATTACTTTTTCAATATAATGTAAATTTTCTGATACTTAGGTTAGAAAGAGTAACTAACAAAATACAAAATACTTTACATATCACTGAAAGTTTCAGTATTTGTTAAAGTTATGCTTTATTTTATTTTTACCTTTCTTCAGGTTTGGTTGGGATGTTCCAGTAATTCTGAGAAATTCAGAAGAGACCCAGTTCAACACAAGAGTTTTCAAAAAGCAAATGAGACAAGTCAAAAATCCCTTTGGCTTAGAGATCACCAATCCATCTTCAGCTTCAGTTACAAGTTGGTGGCTATTTTCCAAAGATTTTTCTCTATTTCTATGGCCCTTTCTTAGCCCTTTAATTTTCTTTCTCTATTGCTTTCTCTTCTTCAGACCCAACAAACATTTGTTGAGCACCTGTTCTGTTCTAGGAGCTATGCTGCATACCTGGGACACAATGACTAATCTTGCTCCTAAGTAGCTTATCAACTAGTAAATAAAGGCGTTTATATAAGAAGAATAAAGCGTCACAGGAGTTAATAAGAGAAGTCTTATTAGGATGCTGTGCCATTTTCATTGGTCTTCAGTGCAGAGAGGAAAGCAAAGCAATGTAGTAGAAGTAGAGCTAATTAAGGTTGCTACCCTCCTGAAAAACAGCCATCATTTCATCTGAAATTCTGGTCTTTTGATATTAAATGGTAACAATACATGGTAGTTGTTTCTATACTTGGGAAGATAAGTTGTCTGCAAAATTATCTAGGAAACACTGGAGTAAAAGAAAGAAAGGGTTAAGTTTCGGAAGGTGTGTGCAGGAAAAGCTTCATAAAGAGAAATGTTCTGTCTGTCTCATTTTTCTTTTCTTCCCCCACTCACTCTCTCTCTCTTTTTTTTAGAGTACAGTCTTGAGATAAGTAGGTGTTTGTTTTGGAAAGTTGGAAGAACTTCTAGGTAGAAGGAGAAGCATGAGCATAGCATTGAGATATAAGTAGAAAAATACATTAGAGAATCAGTAAGTAGTTTGTTGGGCTTCCCTGGTGGCTGAGACTGTAAAAAATCTGCCTGCAGTGCGGGAGACTTGGGTTCAATCCCTGGTTTGGGAAGATCCCCTGGAGAAGAGAATGGCAACCCACTCCAGTATTCTTGCCTGGAGAATTCCATGGACAGAGGAACCTGGCGGGCTACAGTCCATGGGGTCACAAAGAGTCAGTAGTATATACAGATATTATGATATGACTCAATTCGTTTTTAAGAGTCATAGTACCTCATTATAAAGTGTTCCATATTTTATTCATTTAATTTCTTTTGATATTTGTGTGGCTTTCAGCATTTTGATATAACCAGAGCTCTAAACATACATCTTTTCACATTTTTGCTAGTAATAAGAAATTCTTTTCTAGGTTCCATATTTTCCTTTTTCTACTTTTTTTTTATATGCCTTTTCTGTTTTTTCCTCTCCTATCTACTTCCAGATTTTTTTTCTTGCTTCAAGTAGTGTGGTTCTTAGGTGAAACAGAAGAAAGTATGTATGATTTTAATATATGTATATAATTTGTATTAATGGAATGTTTTTCTTCAGCTACTTAATAGCTAGTTGAAAAACATAGCTAATTGAATTTTCTATTCTTGAATTAATACCTGATGTTTGGAATTATATAAAAATTTGAAATCAAATTCTGTTCCAGTTACCTATGTGAAATTCCTGCCAATTAAGATTTTTTGCTTAACTGTGATTAGAAATTGCTCTCCACTGTTGCTAAGGTACATATTTGGAATCTGAGCCTCTGCGTACATACTACTAAACTGAGAAGAAAGTGAAAAACTCGGTCAGTTTTTGATGTCCTCTAGAGCATGGGGTCGCTAAGGGTCGGACTCGACTGAGCGACTTCACTTTCACTTTTCACTTGCACACATTGGAGAAGGAAATGGCAACCCACTCCAGTGTTCTTGCCTGGAGAATCCCAGGGACGGGGGAGCCTGGTGGGCTTCCGTCTATGGGGTCACACAGAGTTAGACATGACTGAAGTGACTTAGCAGCCACAGCAGCAGCAGAGCATCTGCTTGTGTCTGTGTAGCTCCTTCCCTAAGGAGATCACCCTTTAAGAAATAGATAATGCATCAATAAAAATTCCTATTTGTAAACAACAGAAATGATTCCAATAAAAGGACATTGAATAGTTTACAGAATTGCCAGTAGGTCTGGAGAGCCAGAATCAGATACCAAGGCTGTTCAGCCAGGAACAATGACCAAAACCATGCCCTTTTGCTCTGATAAGTACGCCATGGCCACTGAGCAGTAGATGTTGCAGCTTGCACTGTCCACAGTATGAGAAGTGAGTGTTGCTGCCCTTGAACCTGATATTGCTACAACTGCCATGGGCAAGGGAAAAAAAAATCATACAACTGGCATACAGTCCTATGTAAGTATTAATAGTTAAAACTACATAAGATAATTGTATGTGGATAAAGCAATTACTCTCCAATAAAAAAAATTTAAATTTAGAAAATATAATTGTATGTTCACTTATAACTTATATATCTACATAATCAGGTTTACTTAAATTATAATATCTTTTATTATGCTGAAAGCAAATAAGTGAGGGCAATAAGCAAATGAGTGAGGGCATCACTGTCAAACCCTGCATGTTTTGGAATCTCCACTCTTTCCTCAGGATATTTTGCATATTACATGGGACATTAACTGGATGATAGAGTATATTAGTGTTGTCACTTAGTATGTTCATATTAATACGGCTCAATTTCTTTTTAATGTTTTTTCTATTCTACTGATCATCTTGTGGCCCCCATGTGTTGTATATCTGCACTTTGGGAGACAGCTCTATTAGTTCTCATAGTGAGGGTTATATATGCTGTTAGAGCGGTAGGTTATCAATAGTGAACTGTATTTCAGTCTTTTAAATCTGTGTGGGCAGAGTCTTGAAGTCACCAAAAAAAAATTATAACTTCCAAATCTAAGTGTGAAATAATGTAACAGAGTTTACTGAGTGCGCTTCAAAACTGTGTAGACATTGAAGTTTTTTTATCTTTTGTTTCAGAGACCATTTCCTTCATTTACAGACACATACCCTTTAATGAGTTCCTTTAACTGCCATCAGCCTGGCCAGCATCCAAAAGGAAGCTTTTGTTACTCACTGTGTATAATTGTAATAGAAATTACATTAGGTCATTTTCTTCTCTTTATCTCATTTGTTTTCTACAGCTGGCATAACTTTGACAACAGATTGCCTTGAAGATAGCCTCCTAACATGCTACTGGGGATGCAGTGTTCAAAAACTATATGAAGCTCTGCAGAAGCACTTTTATTGCTTCCGAATAAGCACTCCGCGAGCATTAGAAGATGCTCTGTATAGTGAATATCTCTATCAAGAGCAGTATTTGTATCCTTTCATTTGATACATCCATTAGCACATGAAAATTTTAGACGAGATTTTCTATGAATAAAATTGCATTGCTAAGTTATTATTTACTCCTTTTGGTATATTGTTGTATTTTTTTGTTATAGTGGCAATTTACCTTTACATCTTCAAAAAGTATTAAAAAGGACAGCAAAGAAGAAATATATTGCCAGTTACCAAGAGATACTAAAATTGAAGACTTTGGTACAGTGCCGAGATCTCGCTATCCTTTGGTAGCGCTGTTGACCCTAGCCGATAAGGAGGACCGAGAAATTTATGACATTGTAAGTAATTTTAAAATTGTGGAAGCATTACTTTTAAGTGATTTGATTGGTGGGTCTTAATTATTTGGTGAAATAGAAAAAGATTTATTTTAATTTCTGCGGCCTGGACACATTTTTCTTGGGAAATGAATGTATGGGAAGTACTCCTGTAAGAGTTTTTTATGTGTGTTGCTTCTTCAGAGTGTGACTTGTGGTTTCCCATATGGGTTGCAGGAATATGATTATATTTAGAAAATAAAAGACAGAGTTGAATTATGTTAATTTCCTCATTCTGCATTCTGTGGTGTTTGCCACATAGAAGAAGGCTGTTAGGGAGCATGTTTATTCCTGGCATTTTTAGCACCGGATAACTATTGTAATGATCTGAAGTGCTCGATTTTAAGACAGTATCCACTCTTTTCTTTGCGTGCTTGCAGTCATCTTGTTTCCATCACAGCCCCTGTTGCATCTATATCTTATATGTCTTTGGTCCCTATATTTTCAGTTTTATTGTAATCTTCTTTTCTCATTATGTGCTATTTCTTTAGTCCAGTAGTTTATCCCAATTAGGAAGATAAAAGCATGTTAGAGATCTAAAAGGCCCTGAGCCTGACATTCCTCTAAGTACAGTAGAAGCTTGTTCATGAAATAAACTTTTGGTAAAGTCTTATCATGATAAGAATGCCTTTATAACCAATTTGCTACTTTTCTGAAGTGCTTGAAATAGATATATTGATTAATAAAGATATGGTAACATTTTTTATGACACTTCGTAACAGACAAAGTACATTGGCCACCAGTAACTTATTTATTTCTTCCAACAGCCTTGTATGTTAGGGCAAATATCCTTCTTATAGATACTAAAAGAGTTTGAAGAAAAATCCCAGCCATTCACGAAATAAGAGATGGAACCAGGGCTTGATTTTGAGCCTTTGTAGTCCTGTGCCAGTATCCTTTGTTTTTAACAGGATTATCTCCATGAAACAAGCATGCATTGAGCTTTGGAAGGTGCAGACCCTAACTGGGAGATCTAGATGCTGCTCAGTGTAGTTATGCCTCTGTAGTTTTTTTTTTTTGAAGGGGGATGTTAATTTGAAGTTCCACTGAGCTGAAGTCAGTTTGTTTTTTCCAAATACAAGTCATACTAACCAGTTCATTTGCAGGATCTAACAGTACCTAGAACTCAATGGGTACTCAGTAAATTTGTTAAGTGAAAAAAAAAAAAAAAGTCATACCAGTGAATGTTAGCAAGCCACTTACAGCCCCACAGCTAAGCTCCTGGATAGCCTACAGGAGAGCTCTTGTCCCTGTCTCCCTTCGCGCTCCTGTGGCCCTCCTCCCTTTTCCACCGAGTTGGCCGTTTCGTATTTCCAGCCTTTTGGTCCTTCACCCTGCCTACCTGGGCAACATAGCCCTTCTCTCTCCACCATGCCCCCCATCTCTTCTAAGCTCCCCTGTTTCTTTCACTCGAAACAGAAAGGGTCACTCCTGTCACCTTCTTCTCAGCTTCCCTTGCGGTTCCTTTCCCCCTCACTGCTGCTGCTCTTTGTCAACTTGAATTCTCAGACTCTTCCTTATTTTCTAACTTTCCTCCTCCTCCATCTAAACAGAGGAGTGTGTGTGTGTGTGTGTGTGTGGTGAAATACATATAACATAAAACTGACCATTTTAACCACTTCTCAGTGTAAAGTTCAGTGGCATTGTAAATGGGGAAAGATTTGCTCTCACACCCCTGATCCAACTGGAGTGAAGTCTCCTGGCCCAGCAGTGCTTGGAGGAGGCTTATTCCCACAGGGCAGCTGGGTACCTGGCTCTACAGGTCAGCCATCCTGTTCTCTCCTTCTTTGTACCTCCCTGCCTGGGTCCTTCTCTGGGTCTTCTGTTCTTATCAGCAGGCTCCCTGCTTTCCTTCCTGTTAATCCTAGCTTCTCCATCTCTTATCTCTCATATAGGGCCTAATATTGCAACTAAAGTCTATTGGTATATTTTGTATTTGTGTTCTCTGTTCTTAATTTTAAAAGCAAACTGGGCATTTGGTTTTTCAATATTTTATCTGGAGTCAGAGATTCTAAATCTAAAAAAAAAAAAATTTAAACTCTCTCATTCCTATTGTAACTCCTATTGTAAATTACATTCAGATCCTGTAGTTAGGAACTACTTTGTTATTTTAGCTAGATAAGGAAAGTGAAGACTGTCATTGCAAGATTTTAACTTAAATTTTTTTTTCACTTTTACTAAATTATGCTAGTTTCTGTTTTGTATTACTCAAATAATGTATGTTTGTGGAAGGAAATAAAAAATCTAGAAAGGAAAAAAAGGAAAATCACCGGTATTCTATCACACAAAGATAGTAATTGTATTTGTCTATATCTTTCTAGACCTTTATATATGTAATTTCAAGACAAAAATGGGATCAAATTGTCCATTTTATTTTGGGGTCTGCTTTCATTTAATATGTTTTGTACATTTTTCCACATCAAATGTATATCTACAATTACATATATATTCATAACTAGCATGATAGTAGCTTCAGAGGCTTTTGATGTTAAATGGCAGGATTGTTAGTAATAGGTGATAGCGTTACTGTCTTCTACCAAAATACAATCCTGTTATTTTGATATTATATTAAAAGTCTCTGAAGTCATTGCCAAATTAATACATCCTTATGAGGCTGTAAAGAATATAGTATGTTTACAGCCATTGTTTTTTAAACTTTCTATATGCATATAATTTCAGAAACTTGCCAAAATAAAAATGTAAAAGAACACCCATATACCCTTTCAGTTCAGTTCAGTTCAGTCACTCAGTCGTGTCCAACTCTCCACGACCCCATGAATCACAGCACGCCAAGCCTCCCTGTCCATCACCAACTCCCGGAGTTCACCCAAACTCATGTCCACAGAGTCGGTGATGCCATCCAGCCATCTCATTCTCCGTCGTCCCCTTCTCCTCCCGCCCCCAACCTTTCCCAGCATCAGAGTCTTTTCCAGTGAGTCAACTCGTCCCATGAGGTGGCCAAAGTATTGCAGTTTCAGCTTTAGCATCAGTCCCTCCAATGAACACCCAGGATTGATCTCCTCTAGAATGGACTGGTTGGATCTCCTTGCAGTATAAGGGACTCTCAAGAGTCTTCTCCAGCACCACAGTTCAAAAGCATCGATTCTTCGGCGATCAGCTTTCTTCACAGTCCAACTCTCACATCCATACACGACCACGGGAAAAACCATTGCCTTGACTAGACGGACCTTTGTTGGCAAAGTAATGTCTCTGCTTTTTAATATACTATCAAGGTTGGTCATAACTTTCCTTCCAAGGAGCAAGCGTCTTTTAATTTCATGGCTGCAATCAGCATCTGCAGTGATTTTGAAGCCCAAAAAAATAAAGTCTGACACTGTTTCCACTGTTTTTCCATCTATTTCCCATGAAGTGATGGGACCAGATGCCATGATCTTTGTTTTCTGAATGTTGAGCTTCAAGCCAACCTTTTCACTCTCCTCTTTCACTTTCATCAAGAGGCTTTTGAGTTCCTCTTCACTCTCTGCCATAAGGGTAGTGTCATCTGCATATCTGAGGTTATTGATATTTCTCCCAGCAATCTTGATTCCAGCTTGTGCTTTGTTTACCCAGATCTAATTGTTAACATTTGCCCCATTTTCATTATTTGCCCATATGTATATGTATATATGGACTTCCGTGGTGGGTCAGTGGTAAAGCATCCACCTACCAATGCAGGAGATGCAAGTTTGATCCCTGGGTTGGGAAGATCTGCTGGAGAAGGAAATGGCAACCCATTCCAGTATTCTTGCCTGGGAAGTCCCATGATCAGAGGAGCTTGACAGGCTAGAGTCCATAATGTTGCAGAATAGTCAGACATGACTTGGCGCTAAAAACAACAACAAAGAACATGTATGTGTATGTATATATATATTTTTTTAATGGATTGAGAATAAGTTGTATACATGATGTTTTTTACATCCAAGTACTTCAGTGTGTATTTCCTAATAATAGGTGTCTTCTCTTAAGTAACTATTATGTAGTTATCTACTTTATAAATCTAACATTGATACAATATTTTATCCAATCAGTTATCTGCATTCCAATTTATCAGCCTATCTAACAGTATTGTTTACAACATGTCTTTTCCCTCCAGTACATATTGTAGTTTAGAGTCAGAAATTATATTTGTCATGTATTTTTAACCTCCTTTAATCTGAAACATTTCCATAGCTTTTTTTGTCTTTTATGACATTAGCATTTTTGAGGAATACAGTCACATGCACATACTGTTTTTGTAAAACAGGACATTCCTCATTTTGTCTGATGTTTCATAAAAACAGTGGAAACAGTGTCAGCCTTTATTTTGGGGGGCTCCAAAATCACTGCAGATGCTGATTGCAGCCATGAAATTAAAAGGCACTTACTCCTTGGAAGGAAAGTTATGACCAATCTTGATAGTATATTAAAAAGCAGAGACATTACTTTGCCAACAAAGGTCCGTCTAGTCAAGGCTATGGTTTTTCCCGTGGTCATGTATGGATGTGAGAGTTGGACTGTGAAGAAAGCTGATCGCTGAATTGATGCTTTTGAACTGTGGTGTTGACGAAGACTCTTGAGAGTCCCTTGTACTGCAAGGAGATCCAACCAGTCCATTCTAAAGGAGATCAATCCTGGGTGTTCATTGGAAGGACTGATGCTAAAGCTGAAACTGCAATACTTTGGCCACCTCATGCGACGAGTTCACTCAGTGGAAAAGACTCTGATGCTAGGAAAGGTTGGGGGCGGGAGGAGAAGGGGACGACAGAGAATGAGATGGCTAGATGGCATCACTGACTCTGTGGACATGAGTTTGAGTGAACTCTGGGAGTTGGTGATGGACAGGGAGGCCTGGCGTGCTGTGATTCATGGGGTTGCGGAGAGTCGGACACGACTGAGCGACTGAACTGAACTGAACTGAACTCTGAAGCATTTTCAGCCAGTGTACCAGGCCGGTGATAATGTTTGCTTTTCAGAGCATCGCCTGTAGAAGAATGGGAGGTTCTTTTCCCTCATTGGCAATGTTAATTTTGTTCTCTCAGTCAAGGTATTATCTAATTTCCCATTGTTTCCTGTTTTTTTTTTTTTCTCCCTCCCTTGCAAATAATAGGCAGTGTGTGAAAAGGCACTTTAAGACCATACAAATATCTTGTTCTTTATCAAAATCTCCCCTTGGATTTAGTATCCATTAATGATTCTTATCAGAGTTCGTCTTTACCATGATGGTTGCAAAATGATTATTTTCCAACTTCAGCCCTGCATTCAGCCCTCTACCTTCTATTACAAGCAGGAGACCTCTGATTTATCTCTTTAATTATCTATTTGTTATCTCACAGCTTCATAAATTCCTTTTCCTCCCAGTGGTTTATAATTCATTACTGAATTTGATTATTTAAGTCCTCAAACTACCCTTTCCTTATTTCCTGCCCCAAACTGAGGATTTATCATCAAAAACAGTGTCCATAAATTCCTCGGATTAGTTCTCTCAAAAGTGAAAAAACTACATAAAGAGGTATACTCAGATGATGCTTTCATCCCCAAGTTCATTGTTTTCTGGCTTATCCTTCCTATGTTTCTTATTCTAATGGTAAGAAAATACAGATATCTATCTTTTCCCTTCTTTCTTATACAAAAAGTAGGAAACACTTTACACTATGCATGTTCTCACCTTTTTTACTTTATATCTCCTGGAAATCACTCCAGATCAGTTCATAGAGATCTTCCTCATTTTTTTTTGAACAGCTGCCTAGCACTCTATTGTATGTAGGGTATACATATATTAATGCCATAGTTATTCAACCAGTCTCCTGTGGTTGGACATTCAGGTGTTTTTCAGTATTCTGTAATAACAAATAATCTTCCACTGGATAACTTGTGTGTCTGTAGTTTAATATTGGTTAGGTTATGTGGTTGAAGGCTAAGTAAGTGTGGTCATTTTGTTCAGTTCAGTTCAGTTCAGTCACTCCGTCGTGTCTGACTCTCCGCGACCCCATGAATCACAGCACGCCAGGCCTCCCTGTCCATCACCAACTCCCGGAGTTCACTCAAACTCATGTCCACAGAGTCGGTGATGCCATCCAGCCATCTCATTCTTGGTCGTCCCCTTCTCCTCCCGTCCCCAACCTTTCCCAGCATCAGTTACCTACTGCCAAATTCCCCCCCACTGGAGTTGTTCCTTTGGAATTGTATTTTTTTTTTAAACACATTTCCTCCAGCAGTATATGAGAGTGGTGGTTTCTCCATAGAGTGTACTGATAAGCTATTCAATTTTTGTTAATCTGATGAGCAAGAAATGATATCTCAGTGAAGTTTCAATTTGCATTTATCATAAGTGAAATTGAACATCTTTTAATATGGCTAAGGACTATGTTTTATCATTCTGTAAATTATCTGTTCATGTCTTTGCCCTATTTCTGTATAGAATTTTTATTCACTCTTTCTTCAGTTTTTTAAAAGTTCTTTATAAGTTAAGGATATTAACTTATGTCTGTGACATACATTGTGTATATGTATTTTAGCTTGTCATATGTCTTTTGACTTTACATATAGTGTTTTTTTGTCATGCAAATTTTACATTGTTATGTAGTTATATTTGTCATATTTATCTGCCTCTAGGTTGGAATCATAGAAAGTCTTTTTCTACACTGAAACTAAAAAGAAATTCATGTTTTTTTCCTAGTACTTGTATAGTTTTATTTTTTACAATTATGAATCTAATTTTGTTTTCCCAAACAGCTATCCAGTTGCCCCAGTATTTTTTATTATTACAAAGACTCTCTTTGTTTAGTTATTTGAAATGTAACCTTTATATTTGCATATATGGTTAAGTCTGTTTGTGAACTGTTTATTCTGTTCCATCCAGCTATCTATTCATGTGCCAGTACCACACTGTTTTAAAATTTTAGAGGCTTTGTAGTATGTTTTCACATCTGACTGAACTTAGTCCCTCTCATAGCTTTCTTTCCAGTATTTTCCTAGCTCTTATATTTTAATTGTAGAGTCAACTCATGTAGCTATATGAAAAACTAGTTGCTATTTTTGTTGGGATGACATTAAATTTGTGAATTTGAGGATAAGTAAAATAACTCTGGCAAAATATATATAACTGGGTTCTAGTGACTGTGATTTAAGGAAATTATTATAAATTTTATCAACCTCTTATTTTTACTTGAGAAATATTTTTCACATATCTGTGAAATAATATAAGGAAATCACATACTGACTGGTGTTTAATTTCTGTTTTAGATTTCCATGGTGTCAGTAATTCATATTCCTGATAAGACTTATAAACTCTCCTGTAGGATATTATATCAATATTTACTCCTAGCTCAAGGTCAATTTCATGATCTTAAGGTAAGTTGTACCCTGTAGTCTTATTTTTGTCTTTTCTGTTTGCAGAGTTTCAGAGAATGACTATTATAAAGAGATAATAATATTTTCAGTTACTTATTATAGAAGTTAACTTTTATTTGCTATTGGATTTGCTAGTTCATATGTTTTTAGCAGCTCTTATAACCCCTGTACTTGAAGCATAATTGTCATTTGTAATTATTTTTACATTTGTTTCTTTGATTTTCAGCAACTTTTCATGTCTGCAAATAATAATTCCACTCCAGCCAGCAATTCTTCTCCAGAAGAAAAAAACACAGACCGAAGTTTGCTAGAAAAGGCAGGACTATCTGAAAGTGAAGTGGAGCCTCCAGAAGAGAATAGCAAGGACTGTGTGGTTTGCCAGAATGGGACTGTGAACTGGGTGCTCTTGCCGTGTAGACACACATGCTTGTGTGATGGCTGTGTTAAGTATTTTCAGCAGTGCCCAATGTGTAGGCAATTTGTTCAGGAATCGTTTGCACTTTGCAGTCAAAAAGAGCAAGATAAAGACAAACTGAAAAGTCTCTGAGGATGTTGTAACAACTGAAAAGTACACTTCCTACTGAAGATGCAAACTTTGTATTCTTGGAACTAATCATAACATGGAATCTACAGTGTTAACCGTCAGTGAAAATTCTATTTTAACTTCATATTTGTATGATACATGGATGGCGAAAATTAATTATTCCTTGCTGTTCAGTATGGCAAATACTGAAATTCCACTCTGTGTCAATGCATAAAAACCCATTCAACCTCTTGTGAAGAACGTAAACATTTGGCCTTTTATCAGCCAGAGGATTTCATGTAATATCGATTAGAAAAATTCTGAAAAGCAATCCACCTAAAATTTGAGGAAGTAAAAGTCTTAATATTTCAGAATGTTTTTTCTTTGACGTAATCTGGAGTGCAATTGGGTAAAAGCTGAATTCTTCTTAAAGTAATTGTATGTTTCTTAGTTTACAAAAGAGTTGGAAAGGGCTTCTAACTGTAAATCCTTTCATGAAATATCAGTTTTTATAAATATCCATCTGTTTTGGTTTCTCATTTTCCTTATAATCATAGTCACATAAACATCTTAATTTTTAAATATAGCTTCTTAAATTATAAATGCAAGAAATAATTCTTGACTGTTCTCAGTATATCATAGATTTAAATGATACTCATTTATAGGAAGCAGATATATAAAACATGGATAATAAAATTTCTTGGATAATTAAATTTATTGTCAAATATGATTAGATTAGCAGGATGTGACCTACTAGGGAAGCTCTGTGAGACTCTCAATACCTTACGTTAGATTTCCTCCTGCATAAAGAATCCATCCAAACTGGAGAGGTTTCAGAGCCAGAAAAACCACTAAAAGAAACAAACCATTTTTTTTCTAGTGTGTGTGTGTGTTTCTTTTAATGCCAGATTAACCCCATGTCCTTCTGAATAGTAAATCACTTTGTTTATCCCATGTTACATCCTCTTAGGAGTTGAGGAACCTGGTAGTCAAAAAAGCCCCGTTCCCCACTTTTCCCAAGATGATTAAGAAGAATAAAGTAAATCAGAGCTTCCTGTTTCTTCAATGGAAATTACCTTTAATTTACTAAGAAATTATATCATGGCAAATAAACTGTGACATGCAGGGAGATTTCCAAGCCTTATTTTGTCCTATTTGTATTAAAAATTATACCTTATCTATCATTGTGTTTATATAATATTATTTTATTCCCATCAAATATAGCACTCTCAAAAAGACTACTTTTTCTTCATTTTATAAACCAAATCAAATTTTATCTGTATTCAATAACTAGGTAACAAATATCTTCTAGGGGCCAGATACCTTTTGGGAGTCTGGGCTACAAAGAATCAGACAAGGTTCCTGACCTCAAAATATCTGTCTCTAACAGAAGCATTGATGGCTTATTAGAAGCACATCCCTGACTTAGATGTTCCTAAAGCCCTGTTCTAAGCCTGGAACCCAGTGGTCAAAAACTACAATCCCTGTTGCAGTTGGCTAGCTGTTTAGCAATTCATCTGGGAACTTCATTTTGTATATCAATTCCAGGGGACTACTCAGAGGTCATTTTGACATCCTTATCCATCCTGCTTCCCTTTACAGGTCTGTTTGTCCCTAAACTGTCCTAGACACACGCTTACTTTCTCATCTTAGGTAGATTCCACCTGCAGTCTTATGCTATTTTTCATAACTTTTTTTTATTGTAGAAAAATGGATATAACATAAAAGTTACCATTTTAACCATTCTTAAGTATGCCACAGTTCAGTGGCATTAAGTACTTTCACATTGTTGTGTGACCACCACCAGTTTCCATATTCAGACATTTTCCATTATCCTAGACTGAAGCCCTATACCCATCAAACAGTAACTCCTTATTCATTACCTGTCCCTTCAGCTCCTAGGCAACCACCATTCTGTTTTCTGTCTCTGAGGGGATAATCCAGCATTTATGCAGACTGGGGGTGGCAGGGGACTAGTACAATAAGATGCAAACAGTGAGGTAGAAGGAAAATCAGAAGAGTGGGCTTTACAAACCATCCCAAAATGGAGTTGTGTAAAACAACCACCATTTTATTATGCTCACAGATGGTGTGGTCAGGTATTGGGACGGGATATGGCAGGGATGGGAATGTCTAGAAGCTTAGTTGGGAAGACCCAAATGACTGAAGCGACTCAAGGCCAGAGGACTAATATCATCTGGAGGCTCTTCACTTACGTATGTGATACTCAGGCTGTGGTCACTTGAAAGCTGGGATGAGCTGAGACAACTTGTGGCCTCTTCAGGTGGCTTGGGCTTTGTCACAGCCAGGTGGTCTTAAGATAAATTCCTTAAATGGGGGCTCAGGATTCCAAGAGTAAAGTGTTCCTACTAAACAAAGCAAAAGCTTCAGGGCCTTTTTTGGTTTTGCCTTTTTTCTTTTTAATAGCTTAACAGAGATACAATTTAAATACCATATAATTCCCCCATTCAAGAGTTTAATGTACTCACAGAATTTTCCAACCACCACTACAATTAATTTCAGAACACTTTAATTACCCACAAAAGAAACCCTGTGTACATTTAGCCATCACCCCAAATCCCTGCCATCTTCCCCCAACCCTATACAACCACCAGTTTACCTTCTTTATAGTAAAAAGTGTAGATTTGGCTTTGCATGTGTGCTCAGTTGCTTAGTCGTGTCTGACTCTTTGTGACCCCATGGATGGCAGCCCACCAGACTCCTATGTCTATGGGATTCTTCAATAATACTGGAGTGGGTTGACATTTCTTCCTCCACGAGATCATCCCCACATCTGTCAGATCTCCCGCATTGTCAGGTGGATTCTTTACCACTGCACCAGCCTCTTCTGGACATTAAATAGAATGTAATTACATGTAGAATCACAAATGAAATCACACACAACATGTGGGCTTTTGTAACTGGCCACAAAACAACACTTAGCATAATGTTGTAAGGTTCATCCATGGTATAGAATAAATCACCATTTTTTTTTATTGCCAAGTAATATCCCATTGTATAGCTATAACACATTGTATTTATCCAGTCATCAGTTGATGGGCATTTAGATTTTTTCACTTTTCAGCTATTATGAAAAATGCTGCTGTGAACATTGGCTACAGGTTTTTATGTGAACATATGTTTTAATCTCTCTCGGGTATATGCCTACAAGTGGAAGTGCTGGTTCATATCACAACTCTATGTTCAACAATTTGAGGAACTTCCCAACTGTTTTCAGAGAAGCTGTACCCTTTTACATTCTCACCAGCAATGAATAGGATTCCAATTTTCTCACATCCTCGTCAACGCTTGTTATTACATTTTTACTATTGCCATCCTAGTGGGTATAAAGTGGCATCAAAAATTTTAATTGGGTAAAAAAATATATAGCATAAAATTTACCATTCTAACCCTTTAAAAATGTATAGTTTCAGTTCAGTTCAGTTCAGTTCAGTCGCTCAGTCGTATCCGACTCTTAGCGACCCCATGAACCACAGCACGCCAGGCCTCCCTGTCCATCACCAACTCCCGGAGTTCACTCAAACTCATGTCCATCGAGTCAGTGATGCCATCCAGCCACCTCATTCTCTGTCTTCCCCATCTCCTCCTACCCCCAATTGCTCCCAGCATCAGAGTCTTTTCCAGTGAGTCAACTCGTCGCATGAGGTGGCCAAAGTATTGCAGTTTCAGCTTCAGCATCAGTCCTTCCAACGAACACCCAGGACTGATCTCCTCTAGAATGGACTGGTTGGATCTCCTTGCAGTCCAAGGGACTCTCAAGAGTCTTCTCCAGCACCACAGTTCAAAAGCATCAACTCTTCAGCGATCAGCTTTCTTCACAGTCCAACTCTCACATCCATACATGACCACGGGAAAAACCATAGCCTTGACTAGACGGACCTTGGTTGGCAAAGTAATGTCCCTGCTCTTTAATATGCTATCTAGGCTGGTCATAACTTTCCTTCCAAGGAGCAAGCGTCTTTTAATTTCATGGCTGCAATCAGCATCTGCAGTGATTTTGGAGCCCAAAAAAATAAAGTCTGACACTGTTTCCACTGTTTCCCCATCTATTTCCCATGAAGTGATGGGACCAGATGCCATGATCTTCGTTTTCTGAATGTTGAGCTTTAAGCCAACCTTTTCACTCTCCTCTTTCACTTTCATCAAGAGGCCTTTGAGCTCCTCTTCACTTTCTGCCGTAAGGGTGGTGTCATCTGCATATCTGAGGTTATTGATATTTCTCCCGGCAATCTTGATTCCAGCTTGTGCTTCTTCCAGCCCAGAGTTCCTCATGATGTACTCTGCATATAAGTTAAATAAGCAGGGTGACAATATACAACCTTGACGTACTCCTTTTCCTATTTGGAACCAGTCTGTTGTTCCATGTCCAGTTCTAACTGTTGCTTCCTGACCTGCATACAGGTTACTCAAGAGGCAGGTCAGGTGGTCTGGTATTCCCATCTCTTTCAGAATGTTCCACAGTTTATTGTGACCCACACAGTCAAAGACCTTGGCATAGTCAATGAAGCAGAAATAAATGTTTTTCTGGAACTCTCTTGCTTTCTCCATAATCCAGCGGATGTTGGCAATTTGATCTCTGGTGCCTGTGCCTTTTCTAAAACCTGCCTGAACATCTGGAAGTTCACGATTCACATATTGCTGAAGCCTAGCTTGGAGAATTAGTGTTAATATATCACATTGTTGCATAACAGATCTCTAGAACTTCCATTTTGCAAAACTGAAACTCTGCACCCTTTAAATAACAACTCCCTATTTCCCCCTCATGCCAGTCCCTGGCAACTACCATTCTACAGTATAAATCTGGTTTTAATTTGCACTTGCCTAATGGCTAATGTTGAGCGTCTTTTCATGTGCTTATTAGCCATTTGTGTATTATTCAGATTTATGGCCCATTTTAAAATTGAACTGACTTTTTGTTATTGACTTTTAAGGGTTTATATTCTACATACAAGTCCTTTATCAGATATATGATTTACAAATATTTGCTCCCATTCTATGGGGGGATCTCTTTTCATTTTCTTTGTGGTGCTCTTTGAAGCATGAAAGTTCTTAATATTTATGAGGTCCAACTTAGCTGTTTTTTATTTTGCTACCGTTTTGTTGTCACATCTAAGAAAGCTTTGCCTAACTCAAGGTCACAAAGGTTTAATCCTATTTTTTTTTTAAGTTTTATCATCTAGGTCAATAATCAATTTTGAGTTAAATTTTGTATATGATATGATTCAACTTCATTCATTTGCACATGGAAATCCTCAACAAAATATTAGCAAACTAAATTCAACGATAATGAAAAGAATCATACATTGTGATCAACTGGAATATTTTCCAGGGGTGTGAAGGATGCTTCAACATATGCAAATTTATCAGTGTGATACACCACATTAACCCAAGGATAAAATTCAGATGATCAAATCTTAAAAGTACTGAAGAATCACTGCAGTAATTTTAAACAGAGCAATACGGTCAGATACGCATTTAAGAAATGTCAGTATTAGAAGTGCTTTGAATGTAGCGATCTACAAAGTGGAATGTGGGGAAAAGATTGGAATTCATGTTTATTTTTATCTGCATAAGAAATTAAATTTTACTAATCTTAGATTAGCTGCAGAACATGTCAATTACTTATGAATAAATATATAAACTTGTAGGATAGTTTAGAATTTGAAATGGGAGAAGACTAACAATGGGAAAATCAGGATTGAGATACTATTACAGTAATCCAGTTGAGAAACAGCAAGATCCTAAGGACTTGATCAATTTGGATCATAGAGATGAGAGGTCTAGTTCAGTTCAGTTCAGTTCAGTTTCTCAGTCTTGTCTAACTCTTTGAGATCCCACGGACTGGAGCACACCAGTCTTCCCTGTCCATCACCAACTCCCAGAGCTTGCTCAAACTCATGTGCATTGAGTCGGTGATGCCATCCAAGCATCTCATCCTCTGTCATCCCCTTCTCCTCCTGCCCTCAATCTTTCCCAGCATCAGGGTCTTTTCCAATGAGTCAGTTCTTCACATCAGGTGGCCAAAGTATTGGAGCTTCAGCTTCAGCATCAGTCCTTCCATTGAATATTCAGGATTGACTTCCTTTAGGATTGACTGGTTTGATCTTCTTGAAGTCCAAGGGGTCTAGGATAGCTGTTAGTTGTGGGCTGGGTGAAGTTGATAACAGTTGGTAAAACTGGTAAGATTCTGTCTTATTCATGTTTGTACACTCAGAACACCATCTATCCATCTAATGAATACTTTGGTCTTATTTGGATTAGCTGTTGTGTTTGGTGCTAGAGCTGGAGGATGAACAATATACGTGAGGTCTTTGCCCTTGTGGAGTTCACTTGGATGAGTGTAGGAGACTAACAATAAATAGTAAATTTAACAAATAAGATGATACTGCTTATGCTGCATACTCCAAAGAAAAAAAGCAAGTTACCAGGTAACTAGGTAGGATGGTGTTGGTAGAGGTCTCTCTGAAGAGCCTACAATTGAGCTGAGCCCTAAGGGTTGAGGAAACCTGCCTTGTCAGAAGCCTTGGCACAGGATATTGGATGGAAGAAGCAAAAAGCACAATATGAAAAAGAGCTTGGGTGGTAGAGGAAGAGTTGGTAAAGGAGAAGGAGGTATGTGGATGCGGTTGGAGAGAGGGCAGGCCTTGTCATGAGCAGGAGCCAGGATGGTCTGCCTGCAGTGGGAAGACCTGGGAGAGTCAAGGCAGGGAGGTAGCCTTGTTGCACTTTTAAAAGACTGAGGGGGAATGCATTTGGGGAGGATGGAAGGGGCAGAATCAGGAGTTCAGTTTTAGGTATTTGAAGTCTGAGCTGTGATGTTAGGCCTACGTTTAGGCTTGTTTCACTTATTTAGTTGAACTTGCAGGCATTTAGTTTTGTCTCTCTTTACTGTATAGGTCGTACGGAAGTTCTGCAAATCCACACCAGGCATTGGACTGTCAGTCAGGTTCGGGGAGGAGGAATAGCTGTCATATACTTTTGACGCCCTGAGCACTTTGTATTTGTGCCAGCAATTGTCATTGCCTCTCAGCTGCAAACCCACCCTTCTCTATTTGGCTTTGTGATGTTGGTGTGTGTGTATATGCTCAATTGGTAAGTTGTATCTGACTCTTGTGACCCCGTGGATTGTAGCCCGCCAGGCTCCTCTGTCCATGGGATTTACAAGTAAGAATACTGGAGTGGGTCGCCACTCCCTTCTCCATGGGACCCTCCTGACCCAGGGATTGAACCCACCTCTCCAGATTGACAGGTGGATTCTTTACCACTGCACTACCTGTGAAGCCCGATGCTGGGGTAAGACTCAGCAAACCACGTTTGTGTTTTGTCAGCGGGCTCCCTATGAGACTTTGTAAGCTAGAACAATATAGGCAAACTGGAAGACAGGAGGGAGAAGGGATTTGCTCCTTCCTGTTGGTTTCCTGTGGGCTTCATGCTGGCTTCCTGTTCCTGTGAGCATCACTCAAGCCTCGCTTCTTTACCTTGACATTGCTTGTTGATTCCAGGGGTGGCAGTTGAAACCATATTGCAGTCCTCTCAACATTTGCCAAACCTGCCTCCTCAACCCCTTGAGGACACCGTCCCCAGCCTAGCAGTGCCCCCTCCTCAGAGACCTGAGTTCTAACTCTGAGGAGCCCCTCCTCCAAACCCCTAAGTTTTTATAATTCCAACTTCTTCACTTTGTTTCCCCAGCCCTCTGGGTGATAGCTGCTTCCTGCAATTGCTCCCTGTGAGATACCTTCATGTTCTTTCAACTTTTCAGCAACCAACTCTTTATATTCATGGTCTCTGATAAAAATAACTAGTGGTTTCTGTTTCCTGGCTATACTAATTGATACAATTAGATATTACCTCCTAGATACCTGGCTCAATTTACACAGCAGACAGAAAACTGAGACCAACTTAGGTCGAATAGCCCATATCACACATCCACTAAGTGATAGAGTTAGGATTTGAATCCAGTTCTGCTTTGTTTTATTTTGCCTGAAGCTTGTGCTCATAATCACTAATCACCTTCCTACACATGGCTGGATGGCATCACCGACTCTGTGGACATGAGTTTGAGTGAACTCTGGGAGTTGGTGATGGACAGGGAGGCCTGGCGTGCTGTGATTCATGGGGTCGCGGAGAGTCGGACACGACTGAGCGACTGAACTGAACTGAACTGAACACTGGCTAAAAAGCACCTGCTTTTCAATATTGAACTATGGGTACAATTTTAAATTTTTTCTTCATTTTTATTGTTTTCCTTGTTCTTTTTTAATTTTTATTTTTTAATTGTAGGATAATTGCTTTACAGAATTTCAAATAGGAAAAGGAGTATGTCAAGGCTGTATATTGTCACCTTGCTTATTTAATTTATGTGCAGAGTACATCATGAGGAACGCTGGGCTGGAAGAAGCACAAGCTGGAATCAAGATTTCTGGGAGAAATATCAATAATCTCAGATATGCAGATGACACTACCCTTATGGCAGAAAGTGAAGAGGAACTCAAAAGCCTCTTGATGAAAGTGAAAGAGGAGAGTGAAAAGGTTGGCTTGAAGCTCAACATTCAGAAAACAAAGATCATGGCATCTGGTCCCATCACTTCATGGGAAATAGATGGGGAAACTGTGGAAACAGTGTCAGACTTTATTTTTTGGGGCTCCAAAATCACTGCAGATGCTGATTGCAGCCATGAAATTAAAAGACACTTACTCCTTGGAAGGAAAGTTATGACCAACCTAGATAGCATGTTAAAAAGCAGAGACATTACTTTGCCAACCAAGGTCCGTCTAGTCAAGGCTATGGTTTTTCCCGTGGTCATGTATGGATGTGAGAGTTGGACTGTGAAGAAAGCTGATCGCCAAAGAATTGATGCTTTTGAACTGTGGTGTTGGAGAAGACTCTTGAGAGTCCCTTGTACCGCAAGGAGATCCAACCAGTCCATTCTAAGGGAGATCGATCCTGGGTGTTCATTGGAAGGACTGATGCTGAAGCTGAAACTGCAATACTTTGGCCACCTCATGCGACGAGTTGACTCACTGGAAAAGACTCTGATGCTGGGAAAGGTTGAGGGCAGGAGGAGAAGGGGACGACTGAGAATGAGATGGCTGGATGGCATCACTGACTCTGTGGACATGAGTTTGGGTGAACTCTGGGAGTTGGTGATGGACAGGGAGGCCTGGCGTGCTGTGATTCATGGGGTCGCGGAGAGTCGGACACGACTGAGTGACTGAACTGAACTGAACTGTGAAACACAACATGAATCAGCCATACATGTACATATGTCCCCTCCCTCTTGAACCTCCCTCCTATCTCCCTCCCCAGCCCACCCCTCTAGATTGATGCAGAGCCCCTGTTTGAGTTCCCTGAGACATATAGCAAATTCCCATTGGCTATCTATTTTATATACGGTAACGTAAGTTTCCATGTTACTCTCTCCATACATCTCACTCTCTCTTCCCCTCTCCCATGTCCATAAGTCTGTTCTCCATGTCTGTTTCTCCATTGCTGCCCTACAAATAAATTCATCAACCCGTTATCAGACCCAGCATTTCCCAAACCATATCCCAGGCAACACTATACTACAAGACCTATGAAGAATGCATTCTGGGCTCCAGTAACCTTAGGACCTGCCATATACTATACTCTATGAGCGTCAGCATAACAAAGGCCCTGAGAAATTTTTCAATAAAATTTAAACGTGTAACCAGGCAGTTTCTCATAAAATTTCTAACTAGGGACATTCCAAGGATGTGGAAAATGTGGGATTAATCAATATTTAATGTATCCTATGCAACAGTAGTATCTGGTTAAGAGAAAGTTGGTGCCAGCAGTCTTGGAATGTTCTCATCACAGAGTTTGCTTTAAAGAATATTGGAGAAGGGGAGTCTGATCTTTGTTTAGATTATAGAAATATGACTTTAGATGTGTACATTACAAAAGTTCAGCTATTTAGGGACTGCTAGGGAGAAGACAATGGCAAGCCACTCCAGTACTCTTGCCTGGGAAATCGCATGGACAGAGGAGCCTGGTGGGCTGCAGTCCATGGGGTCGCTACTAGTTGGACACGACTGAGCGACTTCACTTTCACACATTGGAGAAGGAAATGGCAACCCACTCCAGTGTTCTTGCCTGGAGAATCCCAGGGATGGCAGAGCCTGGTCAGCTGCCGTCTATGGGGTCGCACAGAGTCAGACATGACTGAAGCGACTTAGCAGCAGCAGCAGCAGCAGGGAGCAACTGAAGTGACTTAGCAGCAGCAGCAGGGAGTTTGGGATTGACATGTACACACTGCTCTGTTTAAAATGGATAACCATTTTAAGGACCTACTGCATAGCACAGAGAACACTGCTGATGTTATGTGGCAGACTGGATGGGAGGGGAGTTTGGGTGAGAATGGATACATGTATATGTATGGCTGACTCCCTTTCTTGTCTACCTGAAACTATCACAACATTGTTAATCATTTATGTGCCTGTTAAGTCCCTTCAGTCATGTCCGACTCTTTGCAACCCTATAGACTGGAGCCCGCCAGGCTCCTCTGTCCGTGGGCACTTCTCCAAGCAAGGAAAATGGAGTGGGTTACCGTGCCCTCCTCCAGGGGATCTTCCCAATCCAGGAATCAAACCCAAGTCTCTTATGTCTCCTGCATTGGCAGGAGGGTTCTTTACTACTAGCACCCCTGGGGAGCCCGTTAATCAGCTATGCTGTTGTTCAGTCACCCAGTCGTGTCTGACTCTTTGCGCCCCCATGGACTGACTGCAGCACGCAGGCCTCTCGTTCCCTCACCATCTCCTGAAGTTTTCCCAAATTCACATCCATTGTATCAGTGATGCCATTCAGCCATCTCATCATCTGATGCCCTCTTCTCCTTCTGCCCTCAATCTTTCCCAGCATCCAGTGAGTCAGCTGTTAGCATCAGATGACTGAAATACTGGAGTTTCAGCTTTAGCATCCGTCCTTACAATGAGTATTGAGGGTTGATTTCCCTTAAGATTGACTGGTTTGGTCTCCTTGCTGTCCAAGGGACTCTCAGGAATCTTCTCCCGTACCACAGTTCAAAAGCATCAATTCTTCAGCTCTCTGCCTTCTTTATGGTCCAGCTCTCACAACCTTACCTGACCACTGGGAAGATCATAGCCTTGACTATACAGCCCTTTGTTGGCAGAGTGATGTCCCTGCTTTACAACGCACTGTCTAGATTTGTCATAGTTTTCCTACCAAGAAGCAAACGTCTTCTGATTTCTAGGCTGCAGTCACCATCCACAGTAATTTTAGAGCCCAAGAAGAGGAAATCTGTCACTACTTCCACCTTTTCCCCTTCTCTTTGCCATGAAGCAATGGAGCCAGATGCCATGATCTTAATTTTTTAATATTTAGTTTTAAGCCAGCTCTTTCATTCTCCTCCTTCATCCTCATCAATCATCTAAACTCCCATACAAATAAAAAATGATCAGCTATATTCCAATACAAAATAAAAAGTTTAAAAAAGAAAGACGAGTTTGTAAATTTAGAAAAAAATGGCAGATGTTAGGTTACTAAAAAAGTAATTGCTGTTTCCCATTGTTGAACGTTGCCATTTGATATTGGAATGCACTCTTAAACAAATGTGGTTATACATAATTTTAATGTTCATTTCTCATTTTATTTTATTTTTTGCTAATTACATACCTGCTGTTTATTTTATATTTATTTTAGACTATAGAAATAAAGTTAGACAAAAAGCAGATTTGAGCAATTTTTTTATTTGAGTTCAAAATGAGTCATAAAGCAGCAGAAAAAACTCGAGACATCTACAATGCATTTGGCCCAGGAACTGCTAATGAAATGAACGTACAGAGCAGTGGTGGTTCAAGAAGTTTTGTAAAGGACACAAGAGACTTGAAGATGAGGAATATAGTGGCTGGCCATCGGAAGTTGATAAGGACCAATTGAAAGCAATCATCAAAGCTGACTTTCTTATGGTACACAAGAAGTTGCCAAAGAACTCAACGTGGACAATTCTATGGCCACTAGGCATTTAAAGCAAATTGGAAAGGTGAAAAACCTCGATAAGTGGGTGCCTCATGAGCTGACCACAAATTAAAAAATAATAATAATAATAATTTTGAAGTTGTCAAATAAGTTGTCTTCTCTTACTCTACACGACAACAATGAACCATTTCTTGATCAGATTGTGACATGCAATGAAAAGTGGATTTTGTACAATAATCTGTAATAACCAGCTCAGTGGTTGTACCTAGAAGAAGCTCCAAAGCTCTTCCCAAAGCCAAACTTGCACCAAAGAAAGGTTATGGTCACTGGTGGTCTGCTCCTGCTCTGATCCACTACAGCTCTCTGAATCCCAGCGAAATCATGACATCTGAGAAGTATGCTCAGCAGATCGATGAGATGCACCAAAAACTGCAATGCCTGCAGCTGTCACTGGTCAAAAGAAAGGGCCCAATTCTTCTCCACGACAATGCCTGACCTGCACAATCAATGCTTCAAAGCTGGGCTATGAAGTTTTTCTTCATTTGCCATATTCACTTGACTTCTCACCAACTTGACTCCCAGTTCTTAAAGCAACTTTTTGCAGGGAAAATGGTTCCACAACCAGTTCAGTTCAGTTCAGTTGCTCAGTCATGTCTGACTCTTTGCTACCCCATGAATCACAGCACGCCAGGCCTCCCTGTCCATCACCAACTCCCGGAGTTCACAAAAACTCACCTCCTTCGAGTCGGTGATGCCATCCAGCCATCTCATTCTCTGTCGTCCCCTTCTCCTCCTGCCCCCAGTCGCTCCCAGCATCAGAGTCTTTTCCAGTGAGTCAACTCTTCACATGAGGTGGCCAAACTATTGGAACTTCAGCTTTAGCATCCACAACCAGTAGGAGGCAGAAAATGCTTTCCAAGAGTTCCTCGAATCCTGAAGCACAGAGTTTTACACTATAGGAGTAAACAAACTTATTTCTCACTGGCAAAATGTGTTGTTGTAATGGTTCCTATTTTAATTAATAAAGATGTGTTTGAGCCTAGTTATGATGATTTAAAATTCATGGTCCAAAACTGCAATTACTTTTTTGCCAACCTAGTATTTAAAACTGTGGACATGTTTCAAGTGTATTTTCAGTTTGAAAAGATACTGGCAATTCTTAAATCAACAACAAAGATCAGAATTAGGATTTGACTACTTCTATAATGAATAATTTTTGCTTTCTTTCTCTCATGATAATCCAGGGCAATTTATCCCTCTAAAAGATCTAAGCTCCTATTTTCATAACCCTAACCTATACAAAGCCTATAAATAGGAGTAGTGAACCCGTCTGCATTTGTGTTTGAAATTGTGGTTCAATTGAATTTGTGTTTTATTTAAGTGCCAGGTAGTAAGTTTGGATTATACTGTTTAGAAATCAGTCAAAAAGACAATTTACCTGAATATACGCCCTACAAACTAGAGTTCACCTTTCTTATCAAGCTCCATTCTAGAGAAAGCCGTCTCAAAAGTTATCTTCATGCAACATTAATCAGTCTTAAAAATGAATAACATTCTGATACATGCCACAATATGGATGAAGCTTGAAAACATTATGCTTAGTGAAATAAGCCAAACACAAAAGGACAATATTGTACAAGTACACTTATGAGGTACCTAGAATAGACAAATTCATAGAGACAAAAAGTCGAAACGGTGGTTCGCAGAGACCGAGGGGAGTGGGGAATGAAGATTTATTGTTTAACAGGTACAGAAATTCAGTTTGGTAAGATGAAAAAGATCTGGAAATGGATACTTCAAGATGGTTGTACAAACAATGTGAATGTACTTCATGTGATGTAATTTTATACTCAAGACTGGTTAAAAGGGTAAACTTTATGTTATACATATTTTACCAAAATTTTTAAAAAGCTTTTCCTCATAGATTCAATAAGTCCATCCAATTCATATTCATGTTTGACTCCTGAAGAGTAACGAATCACATCTGTTATGGCCTTTGGGTGAAGTGACGTGAAATGAAAATTGCTCAGTCCTTTGTCCGACTCTTTGCAACCCCAGGGACTGTACCTGCTAGGTTCCTCTGTCCATGGAATTCTCCAGGCCAGAATACTGGAGTGGGTAGCCTTTTCCTTCTCCCGGGGATCTTCCCAACCCAGGGATCAAACCCAGGTCTCCCACATTGCAGCTGGATTCTTTACAGTATGAGCCACCAGGGAATGGCCTTTGGGTAGTGGCATTCCTTTTTTGTTTTTTAATTAAAATTTAATTGAAGGATAATTGCTTTACAATGTTGTGTTGGATTCTGCTGTACAATAGTGCAAATCAGTCATAATTATATATGTATCTCCTCCCTCTTGAGCCTCCCTCTCCCCTCCTATCCCAACTTTATAGGTTGTCATGGATAGTTTTCCTACCACTGGGTTTAAGAAGTTTTTTTTTTTTTCTTTCTGGAAAAATCCTCTAAATTGAGGAACTGAAGAAAATTTGAAAACTATACGGAGAGTGGTAAGAACTTCAGTGAAAAGCAAAAGCAGATTCCTCAAGAGTCCCACTGCTTTACCACTGGCTGGTCTGGCCAGGTTTACTCTGGGCCAGTCAGCACCCCAGGTTGGATGGCATCACCGACTCGATGGACATGAGTTTGAGCAAGCTCTGGGAGTTGGTGATGGACAAGGAAGACTGGTGTGCTGCAGTCCATGGGGTCGCAAAGAGTCAGACACGACTGAGCAACTGAACTGAATTGAGTCAGCAGCCATGATCCTGGTGCCGGCATAAAATGGTGCTAGGGATATAGGAAATTGGTGCTGGCCATCAGCTTTCCATCCTGGGCTAACAGAATACCGGCTTTCTATCTGAATGTGTGCCCCTGCCAACACTGAGATATTTCTGAACTCCTTCTAATGAGATCTGAACTCAAGTTTAGTCTCCCTAAGCCGTGGCTCCTGGGCCTCACCCAGCTTGCCTTTCACTGTTGCTATCTTAGCAGACCTGACTCCTGATTTAGCCTTCCCACATTCCATCTGTCACCAGTTCTGCAGTTTCTTCCTCCACATCACTCTCTTCATCCCCTCGAATCCTAATTCAAGCCCTGGCAATCCTCTCTTAGGCCTTATTACAGGGCTTTTGAGAGGGCACGTTTTTGAAGAATGAAAAAACATGTTTCTTTATGAGGCAGATCCAAGATGTAAATTAGCCAAATTAACATACTCTGTGCCTACAAAGAAGGAAAACTAATATATATCAAGTGCCTACTATGTACAAAGGAATGTGCCAGTTATTTTCAGACCTCCTAACAAGTTTATGAGAGCAGGCGTATAATTATTTTTAAATAATATTCTCAATACAGAAACTACTTGACTGTAGCTGTGCTTACTCTTCAGGAAGCACACTAGATCCTAGTGGCAAATATTACAGAGATAGAGTTCTATCTGAGGCAGATGCCAGCTTGGCTCACTTTCAATCAGTCTTCAGATTTCCTCACTCCTGGGTACTTATGTTCAGTCACCCAAGTCTAATACTTTCATAGTCAAATCCTTCTCTACATCTTGGCCAGCATAGCTTATTTTTGCCTCCATGCTCATGACTTCTGCACCTTTCTGAGTACAGTGTACAGAGAAGTACCCGGGCTTGTCTCCTGGACTTCCCTCCCTGCTAGCCATGTTTCTTGCTCACCTATTAATAAAATCCCACTCCTCCCATATTACTGCCTAATCATCTATTCTCTGGAAGTTAGAATTTGCACTAAAACTCCTTTTCCAAGTCATCATGTGGGTATTTAGTAATTGTTCAGTTCAGTTCAGTTCAGTCGCTCAGTCGTGTCCGACTCTTTGCAACCCCATGAATCACAGCATGCCAGGCCTCCTTGTCCATCACCAACTCCTGGAGTTCACTCAAACCCACCTCCATCGAGTCAGTGATGCCATCCAGCCATCCCATTCTCTGTCGTCCCCTTCTCCTCCTGCCCCCAATCCATCCCAGCATCACGGTCTTTTCCAGTGAGTCAACTTTTTGCATGAGGTGGCCAAAGTATTGGAGCTTCAGCTTCAGCATCAGTCCTTCCAATGAACACCCAGGACTGATCTCCTTTAGAATGGACTGGTTGGATCTCCTTGCAGTCCAAGTTAGCCACTTCTTAATCTTCCCCGGTGGTGCTAGTGGTAAAGAATCTACCTACCAATGCAGGGAATGTAAAAGACACGGGTTTGATCCTTGGGTCAGGAATATCCCCTGAAGGAGGAAATGACAACCCACTCTATTATTCTCACTTGGAAAATCCCATGGACAGAGGAGCCTGGAGAGCTATAGTCCATGAGGTTGGCAAGGAATCGGACATGACTGAGCGTCTGAGCACAGCCACTTCTTAATTATCCATAAAAACTGGGTAGAGGTTTGAATAGGAAAAATCCGTATTTAAGACAAAAATATATATTTAACTGAGAGTATTGGTTTCCTTCCTTCAGTGTGACTTGACTCTGTGAGGAAGTGAAGCAGCCTCATTGGGTTTCATCTCCACTCTGGGTTTCATCTCCACTACTAGGGAAAAGGCCCAGAGGCAAGGGAAGTCACAAGTGTTGTGAACCCACCAAAACAAGGCAGGTTGGCAACTCATTGACGCTCCTCTTTGTATTTTTCAAAAAATAGCCAAAAAATTAGCTAAATCTTTCCTTAGGTCAAAGGCTGCTGTAAGCAGTACACTTTTCCAGTAGGTGGCAGTATTTTCTTTCTTCAGTTTAAATAGAAGTCAATTCGCCTCAAGGTTTGTTGGTTTTGTTTTTTAGTTTTACTATTGAGTTAGTAAACTGCTGGTGACAATAATTAATGAAAGTGACTTTTCCCACTCGGAGGCTTCCGGAAGCTCCAGGTGGGCAATTTCTGTTTTGGTTGCAATTGATAGCAAGGTGTATACTGACATAGCCTGTGCTGGAAACCTTTTCCCCATTTTCTGATAGGGATTATTACTAAGTACTAGCTAGTGATAATAACGTTTTGGAGAAAATACTTCAAGATTTCCTGCCTCTGTAATAATAAGACAAAACAAAATTAAAACATTGACTCTAGAATTCTTGTTTTGGGGGTAAAATATTCATTAAATTATGCAGATACTTTTCCTGGTTGGCTAATAATGAGCTTAAGAAAATTATTCACATACCCTATTTTAATGGTAACACCTAAATTTTTGCAGCTCCACAGACCTTTCAATACACCAGCAGATGGTGAGGTGCTGTCACGTGTCTCACAGGAACTAAATGGTGCAGAAACTAGGTTTGAAGGAGGAAGGAAGAAATGATTGAAAATCCAGGGACATATGTTGGAGTTAAAGAAGGAAGTGTTAAATCCGTGGATAATATCTCAGACACTTTATCTTCAAAAATACTGTATTAGCGAGAGTAAAGAGGCTGGATTTGAAGCATGCGTTTCACAAATGTCTCAGAAGTACTCATAAAGAAAGCCACAGGTTGCTGGAGAAATGTTCGAGGGCTCTGTGTTTTCACTTAAAACATGGGGAATAGTCTGGATTTGGTCACCAAGCCCTCTTGTGCATATTCAATTAATATTAGAAGGCACAGAGATTTTTAGGTTTTAGGGTATTTTTAACCAGTTCTCTACTTTGGGGACTAGCCGAGGCCACTTTCCCAGACCTCCCTGTGCTGCCTGGCCTCAGCGCTGCACTCCCCACCCCACAACTCCACCCCCCCACCCCTGGAGCGCGCCGCGAGGACCTCTGAAGCCCCTTGCCCGGCCCAGGCTTCGCACACTCTGCAGGGCCAGGTGAAGGCTGCCCAGCTCAGGACGACGCAGACGCGCTGACAGGTGGCCTCGCCCGCCTCCTCGCCGCCCGCGGCGGAGTTCCTCTCCGCTCAGGGCCCGCAGCCGGAGCCTCAGCCGCAGCCGCAGCCAGCGCGCCAGGCATAGTTTCCCGGCTGGCCCCCAAAGTCGGGTGACTTCCCCAGGGGAGAGCGAGGCCCCAAAGGGGCCGGGGCCGCCCACAAGAGCAAAGGACATCTAAGGTCCGACCCGGGCGAGGGGTGAGCAGCCCGGGAACTTCTCGCGCCCATAGGACATGGGCCGCACGGAGCCTGGTGTCCAGGCACTTCCAGCCCTGCATACGACCCCTCGGCCTCCTCCGCCCTTCGCTTCTGCGACCCCTGGAACCCGTCCACACCCCCAGCGTCCTTGACCCCAGGTCTCTGCCACCCCGGGGCCCCAGTAGGGCCGAGGGGTCACCGGAGTCGGCGCACCACATTCCCAAGGACAAGCAGCCGGTGGCAGCACCGCCCCTTCTCAAGCGCCCTCCGGGTCCCCTCCCGTCCGCACTCCGGCTGCCCAAGCGCCCTGGCCCCTCCAAAACAGGCCGGCAGCGGAGGGCAGGAATTCACTTGGACCCCTCCCCTTCCCCAAACTTCTTCCCTCCCCGCCCCGCCGTTCCTCCAACCCGACCCCTCTGCGCCATCTGGCTCCTCCCTCTCCGCTCCCCTCCCCTTTTCTGGTCCCCACTTAGGAATCCACCTCCCCCCACCCCCGCCGCCGGCCGGGTCCGGGGATCCTCCCCCGGCTCCCCCCGCGTGCCGCCGCCGCCGCCGCCCGGGTTCCTCTCCCCCCGCTCGGGCGCTCCCTGCCAAGCCCATGATGTAATGGTGTATGTTAATCAGTAGCATGTGGGGAGCTCCGGCTCTGGCGGCTCAGTCCTCCGCGAGCCTACACTGGAGGCAGCAGGAGCGGCGGCGGCGGCGGCCCGAACCCGCAGCGCCGCACTCTCTCCGCGCCGCCCGCCCCGACGGCATGGCCCGCAGCCCGCCCTCCGGGCGCCCCCAACCTCGCTGAGCCGCAGCCGCCCCGGACCCGCGCGTGGGGCCCCGAGCCGCCGGGATGAGCCGCTCCGAGGTGAGCGCACTCCGTCCTACGCCCCAGGCCCGGGGGCCCGCGGTCTCTGGGTCCCCTTCCCGGGGGCCTTCCTCCGCCTCCGCTCGACAAGTTCTGGGAACCGGGAAACGGGGGTGCTGAGAGCGAGCCGCCCCTAGAGGGCTGGCCGAGTCGCTGGGCTCTCTCTTCTTAGCCGCTGGCGGCCACCCGGACAGGGTTAGGACTGGGGGAGCCCTCGAAACCGAACTTTTCTTCGCGCTCGTTCGGGGGCGTGTGCCGGAGGCGCGGAGCCGCAGTCCCCACGGAACCGCCCTGCCTGCCGGGGGAGGCAGTGCTGTGGGCGCCGACCGTCTCCGCACTCGGCGTGCGCCCATGGCCGTGCCGACTTCGGCCTGGGACGCGCGGGCCAGGCGCTGGGCCGGCCGGACCCGCCCGTAGGCGGCGGGAGCTGGGGCAGGATGCCTACAGCACACACACGAGTACACACACACACGCACGCACACATCTGATCGCTCAGGACCAAGCGGACCCTCAGAGACCTCCCGGGTGGGCTGGAGCCGAGGCTCCGGCTGCGCCTCTGCCCGCTGGGCGCTGAGCTCTGGGTGGGGAGAGTTTATTTTTGTCTCGAGCTGCTGCCGCGGCTGCTCACGGCCTAAATCCAGAGGGGCGCCTGGCGGTGGAGATGCTGGCTGTAGCTGTAGATGGAGCTGCAGCCCGGCTGCTTCTCCGAGAGGAGGAGGAGGAAGAGGTGGCGGAGGAGGAGGAGGGAGAGGAGGAGGGAGAGGAGGAGGAGGAGGAGGAGGAAGGAACTCGGGCTGCCGCGCCTCCGCCTCTGCTTTGGATTAGCCCCCACCCCCACCCCCGCGCCCCTTCGCAGCCGCAGTGCAAGTTTTCTGCGCGAGGAAGATCTGTTGCTGGTGCGGGCGTTTGCAGGCACAGCCCCCGAGGCCACCCCGGGCGGGGTGTGTGGGGAGCACTAGCCGTTCGCAGCGGCAGCAACAGGAAGCCGTGCGGTCTTCCTCACGCACCTGGGAAGGAGGCTTCTTGCCTTTCCCAGAACGAGAATAGCTCCTCTCCAGCATCCGGGTGCGGAGGGGGCGGCCGGATTTTGGGGGACTAAGACCCCGCGGCGCGCCCCCCTCCGCCCCCTCAGATGCACTCGCTTCCCCGGCGCGCTCCCTCGCTGGCCGAGGTCTCACTGCAGCCTTTTCTCTCCTTCCAGTGGTGATCGCCACTCGGGAATGCGGGTGTGAAGGGTCCGAGCTGCTGCCCAGCGGGGAAGAGACCCCAGGACGCCGGAAATCACCATCCCGAAGCTGCGAGAAGAAGGGAGGGGGAAAGAGAGCCTTCTTCATTCAGTTTGTGTGCCTTGTGGGGAAATTTTTTTTTAATCGTTATTTTTTTAAAAAAGAAATATTTCCGTGCTACTGTCTGTCATCATCTCTGGGGAAATCAGCCAGAACCACGAGAACGTAACTGAAACCAGACGAGAGAGGCAGGAGCCGAGGCAGTACCTGCAGCGTCCGGGCACCAGAGCCACCTTGGAACGGGAACGCGTCTCCGGCGGCCGCGGGGCTGCGGCTCCGCCAAACTTTGGGGCGGGCTGGGCGGGCTGGGGCGCCCCGGGGGCTTTGTAGACTGAGGGCCGCCCCCTAACCATGATGTTTCGCGACCAGGTCGGGGTGCTGGCGGGCTGGTTTAAGGGCTGGAACGAGTGCGAGCAGACCGTTGCGCTGCTGTCGCTGCTCAAGCGCGTGAGCCAGACCCAGGCCCGCTTCCTCCAGCTCTGCCTGGAGCACTCGCTGGCCGACTGCGCCGAGCTGCACGTCCTCGAAGGCGAGGCCAACAGTCCGGGTAAGTGCACGGCCGCCGCCGCCGTCCCGCGGTCCCGGTTCCCCTCCCCACCCCCAACCACCGCTGCCCAGCCTCGGGCCTGGCCCCGCCCCAGGTCGCCGGTCCTTGGGGACCGAACCCCCGCGGCCCCCAGGTCCTTGGCATCTCCCCGGCAAGCCGCCCGCGCCCCAGGCCGTGCCGCCCACTTACCTCCGCTGGCAGCTTCGGGGTTTTTTTGCCCACTGTCAGCTCCTTCAGTCCATTCCGTGTGGTAGCTACAGTAGCATGAATGATTGATTTTTCTCTCATGCAGTTTCCTGGGAAATAATTAAGTCAGGTCACGTAGAGTCTGGATTTTCTGGGCTTTTTTTCTTTCCTCCTTTTGGGCAACGTGGCTCTCTGGATTTCAGCAACACATGAAGAAGCCTGAGACTGCCCTTCAGAAGCTGAGCTTTGATTAGGCTATATGAGGAATATATGAAAACCCAATTTTACATTCTTTTTTTTTCTCCACCGATATTCCAATTTTAGAGCTCTGTTTTCAGAATAATTTGTAGGTGACGCTACACACTATTAAAATGATATTTGCATTTCATATACTACGTGGTTACTCTTAACTATCACAACTTTATTTATATTGATACGCATCTTATAGAAAGGGTCTCATAGGGAGCAGACATGAATCAGGGTCTTTAACGCTTTTGTCAGGAAACTTTACTGAACTTAACAGAATTGTTTCCTATTACCCTGCTAGTGTATTTACAGACACCTGAAGTAGTATAGAAAGTGAATATACTGAGATATATTCATCAGTTTGCTGTTTGCTAGCATGGGTGGTGACAGACTGGAATTATATCCGGGGCTGGGGGTAGGGGGTGAGGATGGGGGTTGGGGAAAGGTCTGTTGGTTGTAATTTGGGATGGGGAAATTCTTTCCTTCATGCTGCAGCAGGAGGGTGAACAGAGCCCCCAGTGTTTATGCAGGGAAAAGAATGCAGGGTCCTCTTCCAGCTGTTCCATGTTAGAGCCGCCAGCCTGCAAGACTCAGCAGAGGTCTGGGCTGCCATTTGATGACAAGGTCCAGTTCAGGGCAGCAGGGCCTGGGAGACACCGGAGTGAGTGTGCTGGTGGGGCCGCAAGAGGGAGGCTGGTCTGCTGCTCACTCCTCCTCCCTGGTGTGGTGCTTACAATGCTGGACACACTAGGATGGGATGTTTCCATATATAGAATCATAGGCTGGCAGTGACCACTGGAAATCTTCACAGGCTTTTTCCTGACAAGACAGGACTGCACCCAAAGGATCCAGGGCTGCCTAGTATGGTGGGCCATTCTGAGGGAAAGCCCACAAGGCCCCAGGGGATTCAGCCTGAACCTCACAGCCCACCCTGGGTGTTACTCACAAGGGTGGCCATGGCAGGGCCCCCTTCCCTTCAGTTCTGTCTTTATAAACAGCTGGAGGACCAGCCTCCTTCGTAAGGGTGTGGAAACATAACTAGGATAACTGATGACCTACTCTCTTTACTCCCATTCTCAATGTGACAGGATAGCCTGGATCACCTGCTTGGTTTTGCTTTCTCAGGTTTGATGAACAAGGTTATATAAACTTTAAGTACAGTAATTTATGTTGAATGCTTGACCTCAGTGCTTGTAGGCTGTTTAAAACAATGATATTAACCTTTAGGTTACTCACACATTAGAGCAACCATTTTTCCCTTTGAGTAAAAGAGAAGACTTTTCCCAGTATAGCAGCCATCAGTTTAGTAAGTGAAGTCAATAGATGTGTGAAATTAAAAAGAAGTTTCTTAGCCTAAGTATCTAATAATTTAATAAACTGAGAAAAAATTGAACTTCCGTGAGTTTAAAAAAATCATTTGGTAATTTTTCCCCTAAATGTTTTTTTAAACCATATTTACTTGTGTAAGCTACCTACCTGTTCCTGATGCTAAATACTGTAAATATATGAAACCATAACTATTGTGTAAGATAGGGACCATTTTCCAGCTTCTGGATTAATCTTTCAACCTGAATATTTTGCTTCCTTGGAAACTTTGCATTTCTTTTGTTGTTTGGCAAGTACAGAAATTCATTAGTGAGGTCATGTGATAGTTTGGTTTACATCTGCATTAGGAGGGGGATCATAAAGAGCAATAAGATTTGTCACAGAATGCCTGAGACTGGAGCACAGCTCTCCTAAGTATCTGGAACCTAGCCAAGAACCAAGAAAGGGGCAAATATGCCTACTCAGCAACCAAAATAGATGGCATAAAGTCTGGGAGAATACTTCAGACCCTCTTTTGGAACTTACTCTTATTTTAAATAACAGTCCTAACTTTTTTTTCTTATTTGACAAATGATCCATAGCAAATACACGGTAGCACAATTTAGAATGGGGTGAGGAGTTGCTGTAACCAACAGTGAAAACTGACCCCTGACAGTTTGACAACTAGGAAATAGAAAAATTATAACTTTAACTATAAGAATTGGGAGGAAAAGCCCTGAAGGTTTGGGAATATTAGGGTAGGGAATCTCAACCGGCCTTTCAGACATTACTTTGTAATTAGCTAAGTCCATAATTGCTATTTACCATTAATGAGAGTGAAGGTCCAAAAAAAATGACCAAAAAAGATACATTTTTAAATGCATTCTTTGGGAAGGAAGAGAAGTCTGCCATAAACATTGGAAATATTAACACTCAAGGTAATTAACCTCCAGAGCTCTTTTGGTATGTAAAGCTATTACCCATTCAGAAAACTAGGCTGTTAGAATGACTCATTCTTTGGCTGGCTGATTTTTCCTATACCAAAATCCTCATATATCACTTACCTTATTTTGTAATCATGAGTTAAACAAACACACATATTTCTTCTGTTGCTGAGAGATTTTAAAACTTGGTAAATGAGAATGAAATTCATATCTGGGGCTTGATCTCAGTATAACAGAATTAGTGTACACTTGGCTTTCTTTTCTCCAGGACTAACTTTAAATAGGGAGATAATCCTTCACATTAAACATGGTTTATTTGAAATCTGTGGAATGTATTTTGATAATAACTTTCTGTTCTTTTAAATTTAGCGTTTATTGAGATTCTAGAGGTTCACTGGTTAATCTTTTGCCTCAGGTTCATAGTCATCAGGGATCCAAAGACATCCTTTAGTTAGTCCTTATGGATGTGTGTTTTACTCTGGATTTAGTCAGTGATTACTGGTCATGATCAGCTCTCTGAGATAGAAGGTTGTTTCTAGAACCCTCATAACCTCAGGTACATGTCCTTCAGCCACCAGCCCAGGTTACAGGTTAGCATTGTGATTTCTGAACAGTCTCAGTATGTAGATGACTGTTTCTGATGCTAAAATGTCATTTGATACCTGAAAATGGAACCTGTTGACTTTATTTGCAGTTCTTCAAAGAAAAATAGATTCTGTGGCACTGGTGTATGACTTTTGTCATTTGAACTCGAAATATATTTTCCAGTGGAAATAGTGTAATAAGTGGAGATTCACAAGTGAATCCACAGACTTACTAACAAAGCAGGTCATATTTTGTGGAGAAATTGCATGTTTGTAATAAATAAATGGCAAAAGGATTTATAAATAAATACAAGAGAAAAGATTACCTGAAATGGTAATGTTGGAGATAAAGCTAATTGTGGAGAATGAAAAGGACTTGTGGGTGTATTTATTCTCTTTAGAGGATAAAGATGTTAATTCTATGATTTTTTATGATTTTTGGTTTCCGTAGTAGAGGTATGCCGCATCTGAGTTGATTTTTTAAGTCAAAATTGAGTAAAAGGAAAGCAGAAGAGTACGGGCTTTCCTGATGATATTTCCTGGATAAGATCTTGTTTGTCGTTCTTTTGCTTTTTCATTCAACAAACATTTCCTGACTGCCTACTACTTTCCTGGCCTTGTGTCATGAAGTAGGAATGCAAAGGTAACTTGCTATATTCCAATGCCTGGTCCATGGATACCCAGTGTTGAGTAAATGACTAATACTGTATCACAGGTGCAGAGGCATAGCAATAAAAAGGGTGGTGGGGTGGGGATTCTGGAAACATTATGAACATACAGGTAATTGCCTGAGGGAATCAGGGAAAACCCCACTGCAGAGGATATAGCTTGAGCTGAATTTTGAAGGGTGAATAGGAGTTGGTTTAATATGTAAAGAGGATTGTAGAGAGCAGGCATGAAGCTGTTTTCCAAGCAGAAGAGATACCATTCATAGAAATGTTGTTTTATGAAAGGGCCTGGTTGTGTGCAAGAAATAATGAGTTCTTGGTGGTTAGAAGGCTGTAGAATGCTGGGCTGTAAGAGACAGAAGTTAAAACAGAAGTGATGTTTGTGCAGGACTTTGCAAACTAAGGAATTTGACTTAATCCTGCAGAGATGATAGAGAACCCAAGAAGACTTTTAGGCAGAGGTGTCCTGAGATTGAGGAAAGAGGAAGAGAGTTAAAAGATGACAGAGGGTTTGTGTGTGTGTGTGTGTGTGTGTGTGTACATTTTTGGGAAAGCTTTCTAATGTATGCATGCTTTTCTGAAAGGCGACCATGGGCGAAGTGAGGCGGATTTCCATTCTGGCTACATGGTGGTGTCATCAGCCTAAGGCAGCTTTGTTATCCTCAGCATTGCTGTACTGGGGAGAAGGAAGGGTTGAGATAGTGAGGAAAAGAAGGTATTATCAGGTGGCCGTTTATTTACATCCATAGGAGGGAATATGTCTAGAGGACTCCTAGAGCATGAATGTTGAAATCGACCAGACTAGGCTGGTCAGTTAATTTCTGAGTCTTTGTTGTAGTTCAGTCGCTAAGTCACATCTGACTCTGTGACCCCATGGACTGCAACATGCCAGACTTCCTTGTCCTTCACTGTCTCCTGGAGTTTGCTCAGATTCATGTCCGTTGAGTTGGTGATGCTAACTATCTCATCCTCTGCCACCTGCTTCTCTTTTTGCCTTCAATCTTTCCCAGCATCAGGGTCTTTTCCAGTGAGTCAGTCAGGTGGCCAAAGTAGTAGAACTTCAGTTTCAGCATCAGTCCTTCCAATGAATTTCAGGGTTGATTTCCTTTAGGATTGATTGGTTTGATCTCCTTGCTGTCCAAGGGACTCTCAAGAGTCTTTTCCAGCACCACAGTTGGAAAGCATCAATTCTTCATTGCTCAGCCCTCTTATGGTTTGACTCTTACATCCATACATGACTACTGGAAAAACCATAGCTTTGACTGTATGGATTGTCTGTAGAAGGGAGCTAACAAAACTTTGTTATTGTCTGGAAGCTGCTGCTGCTGCTAAGTCACTTCAGTCGTGTCCGACTCTGTGTGACCCCATAGACAGAAGCCCACCAGGCTCCGCCATCCCTGGGATTCTCCAGGCAAAAACACTGGAGCGGGTTGCCATTTCCTTCTCCAATGTGTGAAAGTGAAAAGTGAAAGTGAAGTCGCTCAGTCATGTCCGACCCTTAGCGACCCCATGGACTGCAGCCTACCAAGCTCCTCCATCCATGGGATTTTCTAGGCAAGAGTACTGGAGTGGCTTGCCATTGCCTTCTCCAAGCTTGTTAACAATTCAGTGAAGACCTATTCCTTCCCCCAGGTTTAAATTTTCCTGAATTAATATGGAATTTATATAAATAATGTTTTCCTAAATAAGACATCTTTTATTTAAAGGATTATCTGGAAGAGATTGAAGATGACTTGGAACCCTGAAAAGATACATCTACTTCGTTCCACTTCCTATATTTTAGATGGTGCTAGTGGTGAAGACTGAGTGACTTCACTTTCACTTTTCACTTTCATGCATTGGAGAAGGAAATGGCAACCCACTCCAGTATTCTTGCCTGGAGAATCCCAGGGATGGCGGAGCCTGGTGGGCTGCCGTCTATGGGGTCGCACAGAGTCGGACACGACTGAAGCGACTTAGCAGCAGCAGCAGCAGCAGTGGTGAAGAACCTACCTGCCAGTGTAGGAGATGCCAGAGACGCAGGTTCAATCCCTGGGTTGGGAAAACCCAGTGGAGAAGGGAATGGCTACCCGCTCCAGTATTCCTGCCTGGAGAATCCCATGAACAAAGGAGCCTGGCAGGCTACAGTCCATGGGGTCTCAAAGAGTTGAACGCAACTGAAGTGACTTAGCACACAGCACTTTGTTCCACCTCCTATATGTTACCTATATTGTGCTATTCCATATCATTATTGTTGTTCAGTCACTAAGTCGTGTCTGTTTGGGACCCTATGAACTGCAGCACGCCAGGCTTCCCTGTCCTTCACTGTCTTCCACAGTTTGCTCAAACTCATGTCCATTGATTCAGTGATGCCATCCAACCATCTCATTCTTTGTCGCTCGCTTCTCCTCTAGCCCTCAATCTTTCCCAGCATCAGGTTGAGTCCTAAAAAACACAGCACTGAAATCAGTTTTCCCAAATAACTTGTCAACACTTTTCCCCTGTAGTTGGTGAACATGAAAACGGGAAATCATTTTGTGGAATGAAATGTATAGGGACTTTATATCTGAAACACGTTTTACTTTGAGTGTTGTAATTTTCTTTCGGTTGGTCTGGGATGACAGGGAACAGGTCACACACATTTGTGATCTTGTGCATAAGGTGGATTTGGTTGTTTAGCTTGGATGCTCAAAGGCTTCAGCAGATGACTATGTATTATAAACAGGTCCCATCAAAGCAACTAGAAGGCAGACAAACTTACCAGCAGTCAAACTGGTTTGTTTATGTTTAAATAAACAAATGAGAGTGAAATGAATGTCAGAAGCACTGAGAAGTAACTGAAAACTCCCCAGTATATCCTGCAGAAGCTTAATTCTAATATGAATTGACAATACTGGAGAAGAAAAAATACCTCTCTTCTTTGACCTGAGGAGAAATTTGGAGGTTTTCATCCATGAGGGAAGTGCCTTATGTAGTTCATTTGCTAGGAAAACTGCGGTGCTTATAAAAATCCTTTTTTTCCTTTAAACATATAATTACTTTGAGTTTTTAGTCTGTTCCTTCCTTTCCCTCTTTTCTAATCATTCCTTCCAAGGGTGAGTTCATCCGAGTCACATAGATTAAGATGCAGAATCAGACGTCTCCTCTGAGCTATTTTTTGCTTCTGTGGAAGCTGCCTGAGGCAGGAATCTCCTAAGGAAAGCAGAACTTTCAGTAGAGAAGCCAAGCTTTCTCTCGAGGTTAACCAGTCAGGGTGTGGGCCTTTTCCTGAGCCTGCACCCCAAGAGCCAGCTCGGAGCTCAGAGGAACCTGCTGCTTTTATGTAGGAGCATTTCATTCCTTGGGCTTCCCTGGAGGCTCAGACGGTAAAGAATCTGCCTGCAATGCAGGAGACGTGAGTTCAATCCCAGGGTCGCAAAGATCCCATGGAGAAGGGAATGGCACCCCATTCCAATAGTCTTGCCTGGAGAATTCCATAGACAGAGGAGCTGGGCGGGCGACAGTCCATGGGGTCATAAAGAGTCAGACTTGACTGAGCAACTAACACTTCACTTTCATTTCACTCCTTAGGACTCCTAAGCTAGTACTAGGGTTTTGTTCTCATCATTTTAATACAATTTCCTTGCCTTGGTTTACCAGGGGGATAAAGGCAATCAAATGATTCAGTGGTTTCTTTTATACTATAGATTAAACTGTTAAATGGTACCTGGAGAAGAGTATCTGGTAAGAAACTGTGGGACCAAGTTCCTCAGTACACATAATTCACTAAGTCTTGCAGCCGAGTGCTGGGAGCTGCGTCCAGAGGTGAAATAGGTGTGATGGTTCCCCTTAGGAATCTTACACTCGAGTTGTGGAGGTAAAACAATGTGTGATATATACAGATGATCCCTGACTTACAGTGGTTTGAATTAGACAGTTTTTTGACTTTATGACTCAAAAAGCGATGTGCGTTTTATAGAATTCATTCTTGGAATTTTGATTTTTTATCTTCTCCCAGGCTTGTGATCTTTCTATGTTCCTCTCTGGTGATGCCAGGCAGTGGCAGCCGCCAGTCAGCCACATGATCACCAGAGAAAACAACCAATAGTCTTACAACCATTCTGGACCCATTCTGGTTTTCACTTTCAGTACAGTATTCAAGAAATTACATGAGATATTTTCAACATTTTATTGTAAAATAGGCTCTGTGTTGGATGATTTTGCCTAATTGTAGGCTAATGTAAGTGTTTGAGCACATTTAAGTGGGCCAATTCTTCGGCGATCAGCTTTCTTCACAGTCCAACTCTCATATCCATACATGACCATGCGAAAAACCATAGCCTTGACTAGACGGACCTTGGTTGGCAAAGTAATGTCTCTGCTTTTTAATATGCTGTCTAGGCTGGTCATAACTTTCCTTCCAAGGAGTAAGCGTCTTTTAATTTCGTGGCTGCAATCAGCATCCGCAGTGATTTTGGAGCCCAAAAAAATAAAGTCTGACACTGTTTCCACTGTTTCCCCATCTATTTCCCATGAAGTGATGGGACCAGATGCCATGATTTTCGTTTTCTGAATGTTGAGCTTCAAGCCAACCTTTTCTCTCCTCTTTCATTTTCATCAAGAGGCCTTTGAGTTCCTCTTCACTTTCTTCCATAAGGGTGGTGTCATCTGCATATCTGAGGTTATTGATATTTCTCCCGGCAATCTTGATTCCAGCTTGTGCTTCTTCCAGCCCAGCATTCCTCATGATGTACTCTGCATATAAGTTAAATAAGCAGGGTGACAATATACAACATTGACGTACACCTTTTCCTATTTGGAACCAGTCTGTTGTTCCATGTCGCCGAAGAATTGATGCTTTTGAACTGTGGTGCTGGAGAAGACTCTTGAGAGTCCCTTGGACTGCAAGGAAATCCAACCAGTCCATTCTAAAGGAGATCAATTCTGGGTGCTCATTGGAAGGCCTGATGCTAAAGCTGAAACTCCAATACTTTGGCCACCTCATGCGACGAGTTGACTCACTGGAAAAGAGTCTGATGCTAGGAGGGATTGGGGGTAGGAGGAAACGGGGACAACAGAGAATGATATGGCTGGATGGCATCACCGACTCGATGGACATGAGTTTGAGTGAACTCCGGGAGTTGGTGATGGACAGGGAGGCCTGGCATGCTGTGGTTCATGGGGTCACAAAGAGTCGGACACGACTAAGCGACTGAACTGAACTGAACTGAAAGTGGGCAAAGCTAAGCTAGGTGGGTTAAGTGTAATGAATGCCTTTTCAGCTCCTGATGGGTATAACAGGAGGCAGTCCAATTGTAAACTGAGAAAGATCTGTATTTATAATGACTAGACCATAAAGAATTGTTAAATTCTATGTTTCCAATGAGAGAACAAAACTGGACTCCAGTGAAGGGGAGGGAACAGGATGGGTTGGGTCATCCAAGAAGTAATGGATAAAAGACGTAAACTTGAATGGGTTATTTGGAATAAGTAGCTTTAGAGCTTATGAGATTCTTGCCTTTTTAGTACCTTTAATGAGCATTTCATTATGAAAAGCACGCATATAGGAGGTGTCTGCTGGGCCATGTAAGTTGCAGGCTTCCTGGGCCTTTGAAGGATGAGTTGGGGTACGTTAGAAAGAGGGGAGCCTGGTGCATATTGTCCATCAGGAATATCTTCTTTAATGGAAGAAGGAGCAATCCAAACACTCCTCAGATTTCTAACATATTTAAAGGAAGAAAATAGTACATCAGCTCACCCCAAATTTTTATCCCCAAAATTGCCTGTAAAATTATGAGACTTAGTTTTCCTGGCTTCTTTCAGTAGAATACTTTAATACGTTACTTTGATTAGAACTAGCATTAAGAAGAAGCATATTAAACACTTACAGGAAAAGATTAAAAGTGTCTTAAGCCAGTTTTCAAAATGTAATGTGCAAACAGATTGTCTGGGGATCTTGTTAAACTGAAAATTCTTATTGAGGATGTCTGTAAGGGGCCCTGAGTGCCTGCATTTCTAGTAAACCCGCAGGTGATACTGCTGCCACAGGTCTGTGGACCACACTTTGAGTAGAAAGATCATTGTCTATTAGAGGTGAAAGGTAATTTAGAGGTAATTGGTACATTGGCTTTCAAGTTTTATGGATGAGTATCATGGATTTTTGTTTGCAAATGAAAATGTATGTGAAACCTTATGGGAAGTCGATGGTTTCTGCCTCCCAAACCCCATCTCCACTCCCAATACTAACTTTCCAAGGGGCAGTTTGAAATCTCTGATTTCCCCAAGCTCAGAGACAGTCAGCCTGAATTGAGTCTGAGATTGAGGAAGGCAGAGCTGGGCTCTGTTGTAGCATTTCCCGAGCTTTTTGGCCATACCCCTGCTGGAATTTCCAGGCATTCTAATGGTCAGTGTCGCATGGAAAATGAGGCATCAGGAAAGATTCATTTTTTGCTGATACTATGGACTGTAAAGTTGATCTGGAAAGAGGAGTGTTAATCCCAGAGACCGGATGGGAGAGATCTCTTCCTACTTCCCCAGCATACTCCTGCGAAGCGCAATCATCGGAATTTCTGAAGCAGCTTATCCTGATCTGTCAGTAGAATTCAAGTGTTTGTGTGTACAGCATAAATACATATAGAATATGGACTTTCATTGTGTACATTTCTATCTGAGTTAGTATGTGCACCAAATATGTGATTTGAATACGTGCCTAGAATGACAATGTAAAAACCACTTTTGGATTTCTGAAGTTGTAAAGGAATAAGAGGGGAATCATCAGAAGCCTCCATAAATAATGATGTCTCTGAGAAGGAGAAATGGAGGGAAAAAGCAAATTCTGTACCTTGTAAGGATACGTGAGGTCAGTGGTGATTTTTATGGGAGATACCAGAAGAATATCTGGAATGTAATGTATGAACATTTGGATGAGGAAATAGGAGGCAGCCTGGTTTTCCTAAGAATAGGACGACTGGGTCATGGAGAATTCATGTCATTTCCCTTTTGATGGGGGAATAGGAAAGGAAGAGAGATAACATTTTTATTTACGGAGAGACTTCTGTATTATGAGCAGATTACAGGAATTCTGGTAGGTATCCCGTATCTAAGTATCAGCATAGCCTTTGACAAAAGCCCCTTAATTCTTGATGAGTAACATGGAGACCTGGGGCTAGATGAGAGGCTAATTGTGTGCCCTTAGAGTGACCTCTGATGTTGGCCTTATGGGAGGTCTCTGGTGCTGTGCCTTGGGGCTCACTTGTCCTACATCATTATTCCTGTTGACTGTGACTTAGCCTGGAGTCCCCAAGAAAGCAGAGTCCAAGACAGTGGCTGGCATGCAGGTAGTTTATTTTGGGCAGTGATCCTGGGGAACAGGGGTGGGGCTGGGGAGGAGAGAAACAAGGGCGGAGGGGAAGCTGGCACAAGCCTATGTGATCACGCCAGTCATCGTCGTGAGCTCTGGGGACCTTCTGAGCAGCCAGGCAGTCTGTGCCTCAGAAGAGACAGACACGCTGGGTATTTTATCAGTGGGCTCCCCTCTCCTTGGTCAAGAGCTGGCCCAGCTCACTAAGTCCTTGCACTCAAGGTTTGTACACGTGTAAGTGCTGGCCTTTTCCACAGGGTCCCAGCTGTGGTGTTGGAGGATCCCCAAGATGGAGAGCTGGAGAGAAGTGGTTTGGCGGAGGTGGGGTGCTGTCAGATTACAGCTGCTTGAAACTGGTGGCTACAGCAAGGACGGGGGTGTAAAAACTGAGCTGAGAAGGTGTAGTCATTAAATATGTGGGTGGACCCAGAGGGGTAGCTCAGGCCTTGATAACAGAATCATGATCCAAAACATTAGGATATAACAAGATGGCTATAACACTTCTAAGTAAGATGGGTTCCTATTTCTTGAGCACCTGCTCTGTTCCGGGCACCTTGTTGAATTCTTTGCATACATTATCATATTTATTCATCCCAGCAACCCTTTGAGATGAGGTGGAAACTGTCATTTTTATGTTGATCAGGGAAGAAACAAACAGTTCGGCTTCAGAACTCCTCCATGTGCTTCTCTTCTGCAGGGACGCAGTGTGTATTTCCTTAAAAAGAACGCGTGGCCTCTTAGTGACCTCCAGAGTCCCTTATAACCTTAAGATTCTGTGACTTCTGTGAATCAAGAATAAAGATAAGGAAACTTATCCAAAACTGTGTAGAGCTGAGGAGAAACAGAGAGAGAGATGAGTGACTGAAGTAGTGAATGAGAAAGGGTGGTCTTCAAAGTCTTCTTCAAGTGATTTCCAGTGTATTCCTCCTGGGCTACAGATCTGTGGTGCTTTGTTTAGAAAATGCAAAGTAGAGGGATTTTCTGTTCTTTTTTAAAGTAGGCATTGAGGTGAGGCTAAGTCACTATGAAGACTAGGGTCACCATAATTAAAAAGAGGTTTAATGAACCCAATTCAGCCTCGTTTCTTTTGGGTCCCACAATAACAGTGGTAAGTTCTGAGTGTGTCCGTCCTTCATTAGCAAAGTAAATCGTAAACGCAGCCTATGTCTCCAAATCTTCTTTGTTCTCTCCATGTAGTTCTAAAAGTGACTAGAGTGGAGTTTCCTGGTTGCCTAGTGGTTAGGGTTCTAGGCTTTCAGTGCTTTGGCCCCGAGTCAATCTGTGGTCAGGGAACTGAGATCCTGCAAACCAAGTGACACTGTCTAAATAAATAAATAATGACAATAAGATATTCTTTGTATGGTAATGGAGTCCTTTTATCCTCCCCCCGCTTTTTTGTATCGGTCAGGCACTGTGCAGATAGCTACATACTTCACAGATTATTGAACAGATGAAGCATATAAAAATGCAGAACTAATGGTTGTGAAAATTAAATGCAATCTATTGTAATAATTAGGTAATGTGCTTATTATTACCGAGAGTCCAGCACATAGTAAGTGCTTAATAACTGGTTTCTTTTCTTTTTTTTTATTGGAGTATAATTGTTTTACAATGTTGTGTTAGTTTCTGCTGTATAGCAAAGTGAATCAGCTACGTGTGTATACCTCCCATCCCACCCCTCACCCCTCTAGGTCATCACAGAACACTGACTGAGCTCTGGCTTACTAACTGGTTTCTGAATGATTATTATTTTGTGTATATAAAGTAAGGTAACATAATACTTTGTAGATAATACAAAGTAGCATAATACTATGTATATAATACAAAGTAATATAATACTGTGTATCTAATAAAAAGTAGATTTTGTCTCCATTTTACAGATGAGGAAACTTAGAATGTGCTGAGATCACCAAGGTGTTTGTGATCTAAAAGCCCGTGTTTAATGCTTGCCACTGTATGAATGCTGCGGATCTTTTCCAGTTCTTGGGTAAATAAAATGTTGGTGTTTAAAAGAAAAGTACTAAAGGATATTTAATGGTAGTTCTAGTTGTAGTAACATTTTATAAATTCAGTCTTGGAAGAATTCTTTTCAGCTTGTCCATTTTAATGTTCCTCTTATTTATCACATTTTAATCCTATGTAGCTTGATATGGCTCAGCTTCTTTTTTCCTCTGGCATTTAAAAAAAAATTAAGTAAAAGGCATTGATTCAAACATTTCCCTTCCTATTAGGAAGATTCATGGGACAGGAGGCTTTTACTGCCTCTGTCTGAACAGGCAGGACTTGAGGAAGGAAACAGGCTCGGCAAGCTGCAGAGAGGAAAGGATGAGGAATGTGTTATCTAATAGCTCGTGACATCCTTGACTTTGACAAACTAGCAATTGATGAGCTGGGTCAGGATCTCCTTAGGATTTGGAATTGGGCAAAACACCAACTTGAGGGCTGTAAATTAAAACAAGCTCTCCCATTGTTTGTAAATGGTAGACATTTTCTGAAGATTAGTGTAGGAAAACATATGTTATAGTTGGTCTAAGAGTGAGTTCTACTTATTTCATTTGCTAGCAGCATAAAATTAAGGAGGTGGAAGAGACCTTATCTACTCCAGCCCCTCTGTTGAAGATTTGATAAGACTGAGGTCAGCTCAGAGTACCTGCTTGTAGGGAAGGGCTGTTGTTCCGCTCAGTTGCTTCCTGACCATCTGTGACCTAGACCTTGATCTCCCGCAACTTTCCCACGACTGAGTCGGCCACCATGGACACATTGAATGACTGTGCTGGGCACGGGAGATGTTCTGTTTATTTGATTGTCAAAGACATTGGTCATCAGGATGGTCTCCTTCCTCAAAGTTGTTTCCAGACTCCGCTCTTTTTTGTTTCTTTACTCACCATAAGGCACAGATTTGTTTTCATTGGAGAATGATTAGCACTCATATTTTGAAATGGCAGAGAATTGTAGTGTAGGAAGATTTGGCTTTATTTTGGCATGTTTTTATCACAGTTCCGGTAATGTCCTCTTGGTTTATGCAGGATCTGACTCAGCCACTGGTGTTACCCTAAATCCCAGCAGAGAACTGGGTGTCATTTCATGACTGCCCCACTACTTGTAGGAGGGATTTCATTCACTGGTTGTTGGAGCAGTTCCTTTGCACGAAGGTGTGGTGGAGCAGCCAAGACTTGTCCTGAGAATGTCTCCTGGCCCCACAGGGCCCACTGGCACCCTGCAGACACCTTTACAGCTCTTGTCACAAGCCTTTGTCATTGCTCACCCTCCAGACTAGTCTGTGTCTTAGTAACTTTAGTCCTCCAGCACCGAATGTTGGCTTCCCTGTGGCTCAGATGGTGAAGAATCTGCCTGCAATGTGGCAGAGCCAGGTTCGATCCCCGGGTCAGGAAGATCCCCTGGAGAAGGAAATGGCAACCCACTCCAGTATTCTGGCCTGGAGAATCCCATGGATAGAGGAGCCTGGCGGACTACAGTCCATAGGGTCACAAAGAGTTGGACACGACTGAGCAACTTCACTTCATCGAATATTGTGCCTGGACTTAAGTGGTTTTGGTACATTTTTGTTGAAAAAATGGATAAGTAAATACAAAGAAATTTAACTTATAGCCCTTGTCCATATGGGGCTTACATCTTGGATGTGAGGAAAATCTAATTGCATAAAAGTTGAATAGTAAAACAGAGCAAGGTGATAATCCTAGTTCTGTTACCAAGAGATACAGGATAAAGGCCAGATAAGAGAAATAGATGCAGTTACTTTTCAGTCCCTTAACAGAAGACATAGGATAGTATCTTGGTATCATCACTTAGAAATGTATCACTGTGTAAAAATGGTTTAAACTCTCTCAGCCTCAGTTTCTTCATCTGTGAAATGGAGTTACCTCTACAGGAGTCACAGGGCTATTACCAGAGTGAAGTGGGATCATGTGTGTGTAAAGTACTTTGTAATAGAAATGCCAGGTGATATTCTGAAATGACCAATTGAAACAATAGGATAAAAAATTCAGAGTGTATAATACAGGGAGCTCAACATGGGGCTCTGTGACAACTTAGAGGGTTGGAATGGGGTGGGGTTGGAAGGGAGGTTCAAGAGGGAGGGAACATATGTATACTTATGGCTGATTCACATTGTTGTATGGCAGAAACCAACACAACACTGAAAGCAATTATCCTCCAATTAAAAATAAATTTAAAAATACTATATGTAAAAGAAATTCAGGAAGGTGGGAGTTTAAAAGATCCAGGAAAAGATAACATTGGGTTCTTTTTCAAAATTTTTGCTTGTTAGCAAGAGCTGAAATAACCACATGGTTCTCTTAATGAATACCAGACACCTCTGGGCCTGGACCAAGGCCTGGATCTGATGGTTCAAGTGGGACTTGTAGCTGATGGCCCAGAGTCCCCACAGGTTAGCCTGGCTGTAGCTTGTCAAAGTTCAATTTGTGTCCACTTTCATCCTTTTAATTGATTAGATCTGTGAGTGCATTCTCTTCTAGTATGAAGGACTTCAGATGTCAGTGTTGAAGAATTTCTTTTGGAGGAACTTATATAAAATGTGTGGTGACCTCTGTATTCCTGCCTGCAGATATTCTGGTGTGAGTGTTCATGGAGCCACTGAAAACATGCCACAGGGGTTCTGTACATTAATTGGCAGGTCTGAATTCTTTAAAAATGTGTGATAATTAAGTTTTTAAGTTTTATTATTAAAGAGGTAATTGTTTTGGAAAAGTTATTATCCAGTTTAAAACTATGCAGGAGGAAAACTTTGAGTATTTTTGCATATCTCAGCTAAACAAGCAAATAATTATGCTCTGCTTTTTATTCTTCAATGTTATCTTCACCTTTACCTTTCATTAAACAAGTGTTAGTTGGAAACGAACAGTCTTTTACTATTGTCCTTGTTGGTTGTTTTGTTTTTTTTTTAAACAAAACTTCCCTATTCTCACATTTTTCTTTCACTGGCAGAATGAGCTGTGTTAGCAAATTTTCCAGATTATTGCGGTATTTGCAGAGTACAGTTAAAATATTGAAATTGTGAGCTGGGAAATCAAAGTTGGACCTTATGCGTGATTCTGATATTAAGGTGCCAATACATTACACAGAAATCACCATGGTGCAGTAGTTTTGGTAGGAATAATCTGGACAAGAATTGCTGCTGCTACTGGTTTTCTTTAAGATACTCCAGCATTTTCATTGAGAGAGAAAGGTTCCTAGAGTTAAAATAGGAAATGCTGGGGTGTTTTGTTGAACTCCACTGGAGGTAAAATGGCTAGTGGTGTTCAGGAGCTACTCAGTTCTTGGACAGAGCAGATTGTGTGTGTGTGTGCGCATATGTAGACAAATCAGGAGGTGCCTTCCCATCTCTGGTGCTCCCATATCCTCTCTGCACATGACCAGCTCGGCACTTAGCACACTGGCTTGCAATTACTATATTAGCTGATGAATGTTTCCAGAATAAGGGAAGCTACAGAGATGACAACGAAATACACATGGAGTTTTGGATTGGATCCTGGATTGGGAAAAAATATTGCCATAAGGGATAGTATTGGGACAATTGATGAAATTTAAATGTGGGCTCTAGTTAACTGTGAATGAGTTGAGTGAATGCAAAATTGCTCAGTCATGTCCGATTCTTTGAGACCTCATGGACTGTAGCCTGCCAGCCTCTTCTGTCCATGGAATTCACCAGGCAAGAATACTGAAGTGGGTAGCTATTCCCCTCTCCAGGGGTTCTTCCTGACCCAGAGATTAAACCTGGGTCTTCTGCATTGCAGGCAGATTCTTTACTGTCTGAGCCACCTGGGAAGCCCCTGTTTACTATAGAAGATAATATTATATTTTAAATCTTAATATTATCCTTATGTTTTGATCACATCAGAAAATATCCTTATTGTTAAGAGATGCATACTGATGTCTTCAGGGGTGAAGGGACACAATGTCTGCAACTTATTCTCAAGTGGTTGTCATGTGTAAGGTGATACAGATTAAGAATTGGTGTATCCAGGTGAAATGCACCTTCCCTAGTGGCTCAGGTGGTACAGAATCTGCATGTAATGTGGGAGACCTGGGTTCGATCCCTGGGTCGGGAAGATCCCCTGGAGAAGGGAATGGTAACCCACTCCAGTATTCTTTTCTGGAAAATTCCATGGATGGAGAAGCCTGGTGAGCTATAGTCCATGGGGTCGCAAAGAGTCGGACACAACTGAGCGACTTTACTTTCTGGTGAAATGTATGCAAGAACACCTTTCTTAAAAAGTTCAACACGTTTACCTTTTTAGTTCTTGATATCCTGCAGCACTGAAACACTGGCTCCAGGAAGGCAGGGCCTTTGTTTATTACTTTTTTTTATCACCCTCATGTAGGTTGCCAGATAAATACAGGATGCCCAGGTAATTTTGAATTGCAGATGCACTATGAATAATGGGCCGTACTTGTATCACTTATACAAGTTTTGTTTTGGTGTATCTGCAATTCAGAGTTAAGTGGAGTACCTGTATTTTTATTTGCTGATGTTGTCAACCCTGTCCCAGGAGCAGCAGGGTAGGTGCATCCAGGTGACAACCTACTGTTACAGGGCATGAATGGCGTGGCTTTTCAGAATCCTGATCTGAAGTCTTCTATTAGATAAAATCCATCATGTCTGAGCACAGAACTGGGACTTTGCAGGTTTTTGGACTTGATCTCCTCTTCGTCCTGCTCCTTTAATGGGTCTTTTCTCTTTGAGCTGATGCACAGCTTTCTCCATTTCTCTGTAGTTGGTGGAGTCAGCTGGGTTACATTTTATAAGTTACCTACATGACACTCCTGACAGCTTTAAGATCTTCTTCTAACATATTTGAGTAGAATGGATACTGGAATCTGTTTTGACAATTGTTGAAAACCTAGGCAGTTGCTATAGCACACTGGTATTATTCAGTTATCCTTTTAAAAAGATGTGCACCCTGTTCAGGCAAATAGTATTTTATAGAATTTAAATGATATTGATGTTCACAGTCAAATTTTCAAATATAATACTCCTAGGGATTATACATGTAGTAATATTTTCCATTAATTTTCCTCACCAATGCAGTGATAGTACATACAGTGATCTCTATTACCAGTGCCTTTTAAAATGCAGGTGTAGAGTCTTTAAAATACCGTGAGTCTATTGCCAGCTGTCCCATTGATAACCTTCCCTTGAAAAGTGACCTTTGAGCAATTTCATAAAGAATGAATATTTATAGTATTTTCTTGCTGAGCTGCTAAAAGAGGGGTCTATGAAAGTAACAGGTGGCTTCAGTTGGCCTGCGTTCACTGAAATGTGATTCAGATAAAGCATTGCATTATTTTACCATTGGAATTGTGATTATGTGCTAGAGTGACTTCATTTTTGGCAAATTTCATGTGAGTGTTGAGGTTTGGTTTTAGGGTGGGGTGTCTTGCGTGTACAGGAACAGGAGAGCTTTATAGTTGAGACATAGCAGCTGAGGGATGAGACATCCAGGGTCTTCTTTATGCAGCAGAGGAATTTTTACCAGTGGAGCTGTTGTTCTTATGGGCTTTAGTTTTAAGGGCAACTGTCCAGATGAACATTTTAGACCTAAGTGTTCTTTCCTCTTCAGGGAGGGTTCTGTCAAATAATTATCAGTGAAGTGCTTAGCACATAGTAGGCACTCACAGTAAAATTTGTTCAATAGAATGAATTAGATAATTTTGTTTGGGCTATTATTTTACTTTTAATATGATTTAATTACTTGAAATAGAAGATCTTTCTGTTACTGCCCTTTTCCCAATTGCTTGGCAACACAATTGTTAACATGTTTTCTGATTAAAATAAATGTTCCCATCTAAGTTTATACTAGATAAGATTATAATATAAAGAATTAGACGCTTTAAATGGATGAAATGGAATTTGTCACAAAAGCTATTTCTGAGAAGTCTGTTTTATTAAGAATACTTTCTCCCATGTCTGAAAAGATTTATCATATTGTGCAAATCAGGTCCTAGCAAACTGAGTAAAAGAGTCTTTTTTTTTTTTTTTTTTACTTTATTAAAATACTGAGTTTATTAAAAAGCCAACATTTTTTATAAGAAGAATTACATTTCTATGGGAGAAAAATTGAAAAAGAGAGATCACATAAATAACCCCTGTAATCTTATTTCTCATTTTATTGAATATATTTAAGAGTCTTCTTCCCTACCATTAATACACAAGTACACTTTTTTACACACATACACAAAATTAGAACTATATGAACATATTGTAGTGGTAGATATGTGTTTATATACTGTTCTCTTTAAACTGTCTTTTAAAACTTAATACATCATTCATATTTTAATGCATCACCATTTATTAGTTTTCTTACAAAAGTATTTTTAATTATTATGTTGCATTTCATGGTTTGGCTGTGCCATGATTTCCATGATTTATTAAACCAAAGCCTTACACTTGGTCATTTAGGTTATTTCCAGTTTTTTTACAGTGTTGTGATAAATAAGCTTTAAAGCATGGTTATTACTTTGGGATCCATGCCCAGAAGTGCAAGTTCTGGGTTACACATCCTTACATTTCCATTTGTAGTATATTAATAACCATATTGTCCTTCTCACAGTTTAGGCAAATGACTGTTTCTGTGAACATTTAAGTATTTAGCTCATCTACATTCGTTCCTACAATGGTTATTATTAAAAACAAGAAAAAGAAACCTTTGGTAGGTTCTTACTTTCCAATACATTTCTTTGATGATATTTTCTTTCTATATTTATAATACAGCTATAGTTTTTATTCTTTTTTTTCTGTCTTTCCATCAAGATATTTGTTTTTGCTTACTAATTTATGATCCCTCTTTATCACATATTTTTTCCTTCCCATTTCTGTATAATGTGATTTGATGCTCAGAAGTTTTAGATTTTGATGCAGTCATTCTGTTGGTAGGAAAAGGATTTTTGAGAGCAAGTGATATTTCTGTCCAAAGTATATTTTCTCCCCTGTATGGTATCATTTAGTTTTTCAAAAAGAAGGAAGAGGTAACCACTTAGTTTAATCCCTTCAGAAACGTTTTAAGTTATTAAAACGTATACAAAAGTTATACTCTTCTAAGAATCAAGACATGTTTGCATTTGCATTGTTTGAATAGTATACCCAAAACTCAGATTAGTGCTTTCATCCTAGAAAGTTCTCATTTTGGAGTTTGGTCTATTTTCTATCAAGACACATTGGAGGTGGGACAAGAGTTAAAGTGGATAAGTGATTCATTGTGTGTGAAATTTTCTAAAGACGGAGTAATTTACGTACTCATCTAGCAGGAATGCCCAGACACGGGGATGGAAACAATGACTGCGATAGGCCTGTCACAGCTGATGATTTTCTGATTCATAGACACCTACTGGGTCAAAAAGCCTCATGCTTTTCACTCCAGGGATGGAATTTTGTAACCATATGTGGTATGAATACTTTGGTTCGATTTTTTCATATTGGTATTTTTCTGGTCCATTCTGCATCAGACTTCTGTGACCAGTATAAGTAGCCAGACTCAACTGTATGTGAAATTATTTCAGAAACCAAGCAGTGTTTTTTTTCTTTTCTTATAAATTTATTATTTCCCCAGCTTTATTGAAATAGACTTGACATATAATATTGTGTAAATTTAAGGTGTGCAGCATAATGATCTGATATATGTATGTGTTGTAAAATGTTTACCACAGTAAGGTTAGTTATATACATCACTTCACATAGCCAAGCAATAATAACTCAGAGTCAGTGATGTTCCATGTGGGGAGTATGCATGTCCTTCCAGAAGGTGATAAGGTGACTTGTGTCATTCATTCCTTCACTAATTTTATTTTGTGCCTATTCAAAACTACATTTGGTATGAAACCATACCTGTGGTGTTGGAAATTGATATTCTGCAGTATACATGGCATTGTGTGTGTGTGTGTTAGTCACTCAGTTGCGTCCAACTCTTTGCAACACCATGGACTGTAGCTCACCAGGCTCCTCTATCCCTGGAATTACCCAGGCAAGAATACTGGAGTGGGTTGCCACTCCCTTCTCCAGGGGATCTTCCCAACCCAGGGATCAAACCCAGATCTCCCACATTGGGGACAAATTCTTTACCATCTGAGCCAACAGGGAAGCCTACATGGTATAGCCTTTTCCTTAATTTGAAAGCAAAGTCCATTGCTTTAATTTGTTTTAATCATGATAGCTTTAATTTTCGAATAAGGTAGAGATTCCCTCTTTGCCTCAATGTCCGTGTAGCTCATTTCTTCATGTCTTTGGGTCTCCACTCATATGTTTCCTTCTCAGAGAAATTTTCCTAACCACCTTCTCTTTAAGTCCCTTACCCTAGTTCCTTTATTCACCATGCATTGCTGTATGACATATTACATTATGTATCTGTTTATCATCCAAACACCCCAGTAAAATGTGAAGTCCATGAGAGAAGGACATTGTCAGTTTTGTTGACTGCTCGTCCCCTGTTTCTATCAGAAACGAACATGGAATATAGCGGGCACACAATAAATATTTGTTGAATAAATTAATTCACTGATTATTTGTATGCCTGTGATGTGCTAGCACTATAAGTGGTGATAAGTGCTGTGAAGAGAAATAAAGCAGGATAAAGAGACAGAGATCCTGAAAATGTCTATCTTAGAAGGGTCTCAGTTACAAAAGGTAAGAAGAGGCTGATTAGACCGTCTTATCTTCCCTTTACTTTCTGCCAGGTGTCTTTGAGCCGCCCCTCCCGACTGTGTCCTAGCCCCTCTGGCAGTCGTGCTGAGCCTTTCTGAGGCGTGACTTGACATTCTTTTCATGCCTTACTTCAAGTCGACCTTCCCACTCAAGTGAAAATCCAAATGTGGTCAACTTTTGAATTTGTATTTCCCAGACCCCCAGGTAACAGGCTTTCCAACAGCTTGCTCCTTTCAGAAGTAGCCGCAGGCTGCCTTAGGGTTTGAGATAAAGTCAAATGTTAGTAAGTGTTCAAGGGTTCTTTTATTTAGTTTTCTTTTTTTTTGTTGTTCTAATAATCATGTGATTCTGAACTTGTTATTTGAGAGATGTATCATAGAAAAACTTGCAAATGTTAAAAATGAGAGTTCCATATCTCAGGCCTGTCCTTTTCACAGTTGCTTCTGTTGCTTGTCATTCAGACCTTCCAAGATCTCAGCTAGTATCTCTCAAAGGCAAACTGGTAAGACCCAGAGAGGATGGATGAAGGCTGTTCTTGGTTATCGCCATGAGTGGACTTTAGCACCCGTGATAGGGAGATCCAGCATCCTACGAGACAGGAGACAGGAGACAGTTGTGCCCATGGGAAAAATGACCTGTCCAGGTGCCCCCAGTATAAATGCTCATTCTTTTCCAGTCCTTTTCAGCAAGAGTAGTTGTGGCCTCTGTGGGGGTTTAGAACCCTGTGAAACATTGTTGTTTTTCAGAGTTAAGGCTTTATTAGCTACTGACATTTTTTTTTAAATGCCTATTTTTATTCATTTATTTATTTGGCTGCAGGACATTTAATTGTGGCATATGGGATCTAGTTTCCTGACTAGGGAGTGAACCTGTCCCCTGCATTGGGAGGACAGAGTCACAGCCACTGGACTACCGGGGAAGTCCCTTGCTACTGACATTAATGGGCGTGGCCAAGGCGGTTAGAAATCCTGCAACGCATGGGGCAGATGACCACCTTGGAGAATTTCCCTGCTTCCTGCTTAACTTTCAAGTGTCCACCAGGTAACAGGGAAGTGAAAACCCTACTGATAATGATCAGAGCCTATGACCAACTTTATAAGCAAAAAGTACTCTTTGCACAGCTTGGCTGGAAGTGTGTATTTTGTTTTCTTCTGGACTTTACCAAGAGTCACCTTCCACATTGGCACCATTACTTGTGGTTTGTAACTGGCTATCAGTTGATGTGCGTAGCTATTGTATTCATAGATAGAGGCGAGGATCTGACTGCTTCATTTTGTCTTCTGGAAATCTGGTGTCTGAAAATGTACCTATTGTGATGTATATTATACCATTATAAATTATTTTCCTTTTATTTCTCCTTTATACTGAAGCTCGGTCATAATGCTGATTTATTTGAATTGCCTGTGGATTAGGTTGAATTACCTGTGATTTTCATTACAAGATGGTAAAGGGGGCATGGAGCCTGATGAGGTTGAAAACCTTCACTTAAACCTGACAGCAGTTATATTTCTTACTACTCTTCTACATGAACACTGTTTCAGGCAAATTCGTTTGCTCTGCATCCCATGTTTTCTTTCCCTTCACATGTGCCTCCAAGTATACCTTCTCCTCCAGATTCCTTCCATCACCCGCTCTATAAACCCCACTCACCCATCAGAGCACAGTTCCCTAGGCGGCCTCCTGGAGTCATCACTCCTCAACTACCAGAGCTCGATGACTTTCTGTTTTTTTAAACTACTGTAGCACTTGTAAGAACTCCTCACTCAACACTTGTCTGCAGCCTGGTGACATTAGGTGTCTTTTTATGTTTTCGGTTATCTCCTCGAATAGCTTGCAGGCTTCAGACAGTCCACTTGACTTCGTCTTTTTGTCTCATGCAGTGTCTAGGAGCGCTCACTGCTTCGACAGCTCTTGATCTCAGGTTGCACTCTCTTGTCCTCTTTCCCTTCCCAAATATGAATTCTTTCCTATCTGTCATTTTGCTAATGGCAGAAGTAAAGCATCTCCATTGTTAAGACATTTATGGAAAAGTAGAAGAAGAAGATAACCATCATTATGGATCTCCCACCCAGAATCACTTGCTACCCATCATCTTAGAACATTTCCTTTCAAGCTGTCTTCTCTGTGTATATCTGTGTTTCTAACAAAATTAGAATCTTGTACTTTGTATGGTTTGTATTGGATCCCCCTGCTCATTTCACTTAGTGTTATATCATGAGCATTTTCCTTTGTCACTCGTGTTAGAAAACATATAAAATAGGTTTTATGGAAAATTTCAGACATACAAAAAATAGAACAGTATAATAAATCTTAGATACCCAACATTCAGCTTCAATCATGATCAACATTCTGCCATTCTGAATATGTGGTTTTAAATGGATGCATACCATTTCATTGTTTGGATGATGCATAATTTATTCAGCCATTTCTCTGTTATTGTAAATTTAGATGATTTCTGGTTTTCTGTAATTACAGATGCTTATGTTTTTGTTCTTCTTGTCATAATTATTATTCTTGCTTCCTGCTTAACCTAATTAATTTTTTCATGATTAAGTAACTCTGATTATTATTAGTTTTGTATTCTGGGATTTTTATTGTATTTCATGTCTGTGTCTGGTTTCACTGTCATTTTTCTTTTTTCCATCCATCAAGTATTTCTTGTTCTAGCCAAATGAGTCTCAAGTGAGTTACAGTAACAAGTTATGTTTCTCTGTTCACTTTTTTAGAGAAAAAAAACTCTTGAAAACTGGCAATGTTAAAGAATGGTATTTACTTTCTAGATAATTTAAGAGGCAGTCATAAGAAGGAAGGATAAAATGTTTTCAGAAGAAACAATAGCTAGAAATTATATTGCCCAATGGAAATTTATTTTCCAAATACTTAATTTTGCTTAATTTTGACTGGAAAATGGCCCCCCTCTTATAGGATGAAATAGTGACCATCTGTCTAAACTAAAGGGCGCTTGAACCAGTATGTACAAGGATTTTTATCCAGCTGATTTAAATTTGTATTTTAACAAGTATACTTGGTATTAATGAAACCCAGCATCTTAATCTTTTTCTTAAACCTTTTATTTTGTATTGGAGTATAACCAATAACAATGTTGTGATAGTTTAGGTTGACAGCAGAGGGACTCAGGCATACACATACATGTATCCATTCTCACCCAGCATCTTGAAACTGATAGAAGGCACATGCAGCTTCTCTTTAAAAAGATGCTTTCTTAGGCAGTGGAGAGAGATGGTTTTCTTAACTGTGGTCCATTGCAAGCTGTGGGAGAACGAATAAGTGGGAGAGAACTGGATGGGTAGTAGGACTACTAGATCCCTGTGCAAATGAAGGCAGGATTACTGTTGCCCTATTTCTGATGGAATTTCTTCTGCAATATCTGCTGAAATTTCTAGACCAGATCATATTCAAGAAGATTATTCATGTGCCCCCTACTCTAAAAATTGTGTTTCTTTCATTACAAAGTAAAATATGGTTGCTATAAAACAGAAAAGTAGATTTTCAGATTTTTATAATAGATATGTATAGCATAGGAAACAAAAGTCTCCCATAACCCATACCCCTTGCCACTGGATGGCCTTTGTCAGCAGTGCAGTGTATGCTTGTCTTGATCTCCCCATGCCCATGTTAGCACCTATTATCTGCATAATGTAGGGCTTCCCTGGTGGCTCAGTAGTAGAGAATCCACCTGCCAGTGCGGGAGACACAGGTTTGATCCTTGGGTTGGGAAGATCCCCTGGAGAAAGAAATGGCAACCCACTCCAGTATTCTTGCCTGGAAAAATCCCATGGAGCCTTGAGGGCTACAGTCCTTGGGGGTCCCAAAGAGTCGGACATGACTTAGTGACTAAACAACAACACCTGCATAATGTACAGAACCAAAATGCTACCTTTTAAAATGCTTGTGCTAATTAGATAACTAGTAACTGTCCAGACCTTGGAAATATAGAGACTGCATATTGTTTTTCCTGGTGAGAGGTAAGATACTAAGTACAAATAACAGGACAGAACTAGTTAGGTGTGGAAAACTTAGCAGAAGGGAAAGCTTAAGAAAAGAAAGGAGTTAAGAGCCCAATATTATTATTCAGAGGTTAGATTTTTATCACTGAATCAGATTTAATTTGTGGTTGTACTTTTTCCCTTGGGAACATGTTAAAACATTCACTATGACAAGATGACTAAATCATGAATGAATTTAAAATACTAAACTAGTCTCAGTCATACTAACATATCAGCACCTTGTTGGAGTTTAATTTTTGCAATGCAATTTAAATGATAGAAATGAACATCGCCAGCATTAGGACTTTCAATTTTGAGAACAATGCAAAAAAATGCATTTCACAAGGTCTGTTTCCAGTTGGGCCAACAATGAATGATTATATCGTTACTCTAACAGGTGCTTAAATAATGAAGACAGTAGAATTCTTTGTCTGTAAAGACCTACTTTGTTCATTGCTTTAAAAAAAAAAAAAAGCCTGCCCTGTGCTATGAGCTATACTCAGTAGTAGAAACATGTAAGACTTGCCCCTCTTACTCTGTGGTGTCTTGTATATGTGTTCCTATCCATCTGGAATGCCTTCCTCCCTTCCATCTGTGAGCATCTCCCTCATCCTTCATGTCCCAACACAAAGGTCACCTCTGATGTCCAGCCTTTCCACCTCTGCCGACTGACTTCACAGATCCCTCAGTGATGTTCTCACGTTTGGACATGTCTCTACTAAAGCATTATCTCATGGCCTTGTAAACACACAATAACATAGCTATTGAATTCTTCGAGGTTGGGTACCTCATATCTCACAGCCTCAGTGGAATGGGTACATCAGTTCAGTTCAGTCGCTTAGTTGTGTCTGACTCTTTGCGACCCCATGAATCACAGCACGCCAGGCCTCCCTGTCCATCACCAACTCCCAGAGTTCACTCAAACTCATGTCCATCGAGTTGGTGATGCCATCCAGCCATCTCATTCTCTGTCGTCCCCTTCTCCTCCTGCCCCCCAATCTCTCCCAGCATCAGAGTCTTTTCCAATGAGTCAACTCTTCGCATGAGGTGGCCAAAGTATTGGAGTTTCAGCTTTAGCATCAGTCTTTTCAATGAACACCCAGGACTGATCTCCTTTAGAATGGACTGGTTGGATCTCCTTGCAGTCCAAGGGACTCTCAACAGTCTTCTCCAACACCACAGTTCAAAAGCATCAATTCTTCAACGCTCAGCTTTCTTCACAGTCCAACTCTCACATCCATACATGACCACTGGAAAAACCATAGCCTTGAGTAGACGGACCTTTGTTGGCAAAGGAATGTCTCTGCTTTTTAATATGCTATCTAGGTTGGTCATAACTTTCCTTCCAAGGAGTAAGCCTCTTTTAATTTCATGGCTGCAATCAGCATCTGCAGTGATTTTGGAGCCCCCCAAAATAAAGTCTGACACTGTTTCCACTGTTTCCCCATCTACATAGTTGGTACTAAATGTATTAATATATAGATATCATCTTATATGGGCATTTCAGGAAAATATTAGAAAAAGATCTTTGCCCCTGTGGAGTATATATGATTTCCAAATTTTATTTTTAGTGGGAGGATATCGTTTTTTGCCTTTCATGTTACCTGTGGCAGAGTGGGACTGCTCATCTAAGGATTTCGGTAATTCAGAACTGTGATTTAGAAATTAGACTTCGTGTAAGGTTTGAGAATTAATATCTTTTCAGACTAGCAACAAATGGAGTCACAGCAGCTTTACCTCTTTTCTCTACAAAACTAGACTTAAGGTCTGGAAGGGATGAATGTTGGTCTTGTAGGTTTAATATTGTAAGTACATCATGGTGTGTGATATGGGAAGATGTGCCAGTCAGGTCCTGACAGGAAGGAGATTGGTTCCTTCAAAAGGAGTAACATAGAAAATAAAGGGATTCCTAACGAAATCTAGGCAGGGATCAGGGAAGTCAACAAAGCGTCCTAGAGTTAAACACAGAGAGTCATTACCACTGCTTAGTCCTAAGAAGACAAATAAAGGGAGGGTCTCCTGTAACCCTATAAAAGAGGTTTAGTTGTAGGAAAGGGCTGCCTAACAGGAGCTATGGCCTTTCGGAGGAGATTGCACTCACTGTCAATGCAGCCCAGTGGAGCAGGATCTGGGGGAATAAACACCCCAATCTTTCTCTCTTGCCTCCCTTTGGTTTCTTGCTGGCCATTCTACTGGATGACCCAAGTGAACCCCAGAGATCAGGGAGCCAAGGGATGCAGTGTGAGGAGGGTAGCCTCCTGGGGCACAGAGGTTAAGAAGAAAGGTAAGAAGCAAAGGTAAGAAGAAAGGAGATGGATCTGGAGGGGCAAATGGAGAATATCCAGACCTTAGAGATAAGGGAGGTCTCTTAAGTTATGAAAACTAGCCTTTCCTGTTCATAGCATTCTTGTGTTCATTTGAAGGGTTAACTGGTGTGCCTTATTTCTTAGGATTTTATTGCTGGCAGACTAACCTCTTAATCAGCTGTCGTGAAAGGGAGCCCCACGCAGAAGTGTTTCGCTTGGGTCACAGTATTAAAAAATCTTCATTGTCTTTCGGGAGATTCACATCAAAATCTGAGCTTTGAGCTTTTGGCAAGTGGACTATTTGGGCACACTAAAGATGCATTCCTACATGGAGCCCATCTGCTAAACTTAGTAACAGCTGCCCTTTCGGACAGGGAGGGACTCTTCACTTTGCCTTAATCCCCACCACTCCCTATTGTGGTCTTAAACCCACATTGCTTCTGCCTGGTCCCTGTAGACATTTGAGTTCGTGACCCTGGCTTCCACAAAGCCATGTAGAGGAGGAAGGACAGATGGGTCACACTTAATCTCGAAAGAGAATGAACTCTGTCTTGGAAGACACATTTCTGTACCAAGGAAATAAAGAAACAGGGAGACTAATCTTGTCCCTAGGGACACAGTCTGAGTGTTTATTGGACTAACTGGGAGAAAGTTTTGCAAAGATAAGTCCAGTTTTATCCTCTTAGGTCAGTCTCAAAGTTTACTTTTAAACTTTTAGTTCTTTCCCCTAGAACAATGGTTGTTGGAGGGCATGGGTTCCCATCTCATCTCTTGTCGCAGGGCAAGGGCATGCTAGGGAAAGAGGAAGGTTGAGGGAAACCCAGGAGACTCCAAACCAGAGGGAAGATGAGGAGACTCTGGAAATGGAGAGAGGAGCCGTTTTGCCCTTTTGGTCCATTCTTTTCTCCAAATTGCTGCTTTGTCCCTTTGTACCTCCTGGGGCCCAAATGAATGGACTCAGGAGTTCCCCTCTCCTTAAGCCTAAAGTTTGTCTAAGTTATTGTTTTAAAATATAGGTAACCTAGGGCTTCCCTGATGGCTCAGGTGGTAAAGAATCTGTCTACAATGCAGGAGACAGGTTCAGTCCCTGGGTCAGGAAGATCCCCTGGAGAAAGGAATGGCTACCCACTCCAGTATTCTTGCCTGGAGAATTCCATGAACAGAGGAGCCTGTCAGGTTATAGTCCATGGGGTCGCAAAGAGTTGGACATGACTTAGCAACTAACACTTTACTTATGCATAACATAAAATTGACCAATTAATCCCTTTTTTAAGTGTATAGTTCTATGGAATTAAGTACATTCACAATATTGTACAACCATCACCACCAGCCCTCTTCAGAATTCTTTATCTTTCCCAGAGGGAAACTGTGCATTAAACACTAACTCTCTATTTCCTCCTCCTCCAGTCAACCAGCCTCCTAATTTCTGTCTCTATAAATATGACTACTCTAGGTGCCTTGTGTAAGTGGAATTACAGTATTTGTTCTTTTGTGTCTGGCTTATTTAGCACAATATTTTCAAGATGTTTGCATGTATCAGAATCTCCTTTTTAAAGGCTGAACAACATTCCATTGTGTGTGCATACCACAGTTGATTTATCCACCCATCTGCTGATGGACATTTATGTTGTTTCTACCTTTTGGCTATTATGAATAATGCTGCTATGAACATAGGTGTACAAATATCTGTTCAAATCCGTGCTATTGGTCATTTTTAAACATTACATAAGTAATCCGTGTAAAACCCACACAAACTGTAGAAAACTTGGATGAAACAGTAAAATATAAAAGCAGGAGGGACCCTAGCATCAAGGATGATGATGTTGATGACGTCATGTGTGTGACCCTCACTGTGGGCAAGGCACACTGCTAACTACGTGCCTTACCTGTTCTTCCTCATAATAGGCCTCTGAGACAGTCGTGATTGCTCTTCTCATTACAAATAAGAAAAGTGAAGAACAAGGAAGGCTAAAATGCTTAAGATTATAACAGAAAATGGCACATCCAGGATTCAAACTCAGGCAGTTTGGTTCTGAAATCCTTACCTAATATAACTATTATGTTATCCTGTCCACCAAGGCTAATCCCAACATAGACAAAGACTTCAAAAGTTTTCCTCTGCAAATATATACATATATGCCTGGAAAATCCCACGGGCCGAGGAGCCTGGCGGGCTACAGTCCATGGTGTTGCAAAAAAATTGGACATGATTTAGCGACTAAACAACAATGTGTATATACACAATGAGGTAATACCATATACATCCTATTTTATAATTGGCTTTCTGTATTTGGTAATAAAAGCAAACAGCAACATCTTTAACAGCTTTGTAATGGCCAATCTGATGAAAATATCATGATTGTTAAATATTGTTATGATAGAAAAAAAAATCTTGTTTTTTCCCAGTTTTTCACTATTATAAAATACTGTGCTGTATGTCTTTTACACACATATTTTCAAACATTGATCCTAGTCTTTTCATTTTTTTCCTAATCTTTTTATTAGGAAAAATAGGCTTGCTGTGTCAAAAGTTATTTTTGTCTCACTCTCTTTGTAAAAGTTGCCTTATTTTTCTGATTTTAAAAGAAATGCAAGCTCATGGCAAAAAACAAGTAAGTCAAGACAAAGAAGAAAATAAACTACCTGTAGTTTAGTAATCCCACTCTAGTCCTCTTGCCTGGAAAATCCCATGGATGGAGGAGCCTGGTAGGCTGCGGTCCAGGGGGTCGCAAAGAGTTGGACACGACTGAGCGACTTCACTTTCACTTTTCCCTTTCATGCATTGGAGAAGGAAATGGCAACCCACTCCAGTGTTCTTGCCTGGAGAATCCCAGGGACGGGGGAGCCTGGGGCTGCCGTCTATGGGGTCGCACAGAGTCGCACATGACTGAAGTGACTTAGCAGCAGCAGCAGTTTAGTAATATAAACAACACTGTCAGGAATATATTGTTATACTCTTATGCACTTACCCTGATTTCTTTAGTATAAATTCCTAGGAGAGGAATTGCTGAAGTAATGCACATTTATGTTTTTGATAGACATTCCCAAATAGTACATTTATTAAGACCTTCAATTTCTTTTGTCACCTTGACTTGTATAACTGCAGTGATAGCCACTATTCGAAGAAGTGAAGTCTCGGATATGGATGTGCATAACCCAACATAAAGTCAGCCTGTTACATGTTTATGACAAGAACACACTACATTTTTATTTTGTTGTTGAGGATTTTAAGTCAAAATTTATATTTAGAAACAAATATTCCTAGTAACAAATTTTTAAATAAAATTGTCACCTAGGAATACACCTTAAGATCCCATTGCATACTTCATTTACTAGCACCATCATTAATCTCAGCACCATAAATTATCTTTTGTAAACTATAGGTAGGATAACTGGAGCCCATAATTTTTTAAATGTTTAATCTTTACTTTTTACAGATTCTTAGAAGTAAAATTTATATGCAGTAAAATTCACCCATTTTTAAGTGTACAATTCAATGATTTTTAGCAGATTTACTGAGTTTTGCAAACATCACCACAGTCCAGTTTTAGAAGATTTTCATCACCCTGTGGAAGATTCTCTGTGCCCACCCTTAAATCCAGGCAACTACTGATCTACTTTCTCTGTTGTCCTATTTTTAATATAAGTAGCTTTTAATATAAGTGGAATCCTACAATATGTGGTCTCACTTGTTTCATGTAGCATGTTTTCAGGGTTCATCCATGTTGCAGCAACTATCCATTCTTTTTTTAAATGGCTGAATAATATCTCGTTGTATGGAAATGTCGCCTCTTATTTATCCGTTCACTAATTGATGTGGAGCCCACAAATTTTGCATCAAAATTTTTTCTTTGCTTTTTATGAGAAGATTAAAAAAAAAACGGTAGTGCTTGAGTTATATCAAGAGAAATGGGCTCCAATTTATATGATAAAAGATTTAGCATTAGAAGAACTGAGTTCTAATTCTGGACCAGGTATTTTTCTGTCTATATGATCTTGGACAGGTTACTTTGCTCGTCTTAACCTTCTCATCTATTCAGTGGGAAAATGCCATAACTGACTCACAGTATTATCGTAAGAATCAAATAAGATCATACCTAGATGAAAATATAGAGTACTTTGTAAACTACAAAACAGTATACAAATATACTGATAGCATCAGAAGCAACAGTACTACTATCCCTAAATTTTCCAGCTAGAGATACTTCTGAGTGTGTGTGCACTCAGCTGCCCGGTCGCATCCGACTCTGATCCCACAGGGTGTAGCCCGCCAGGCTCCTCTATCCCTGGAATTTCCCAGGCAAGAATACTGGCGTGGGTTGCCATTTCCTTCTTAAGGAGATCTTCCCTACCCAGGGATCTAACCCACGGTTTTGGGGTCTCCTGAATTGGCAGGTGGATTCTTTACCAATGTGCCATCTGGGAAGTGCAGAGTTACTCCTAATTAGGCCTTATATTACAGATTAATTAGTTGGGTGGACATCCCTTTAAAACTCTGTGCCTCTTTTCTTCTTAAAATACTGGGGTTTCTCCATTCAGAATACAAACTTCAGGAGAATTTATGGATGTGTAGTCTTGGATCTCAGAAGAGACATGTACTCCCGCATACTCCCAGATCATTAATCCTACTTTTAATTCTACTCCAAACCTTGTACCGCACCATTTCCTAATGCCAGACTGGAGTGAGTAATAACAACCTTTTGGCAGATCAGATTTCAATTTTAAATTTCAGGAAGCAAGCCATGGCCTGGCCTTTCTTCTTTTTAAATTATAGCTAAATGGCCCTTTTCTGTTTTTTAGGCAAGTGATGCCTGGTTTCTGCTAGACCAAAGGGAAGCCAGACCCCTCCTCTGTACACATCACTGTCGTAAACCCAGGCAGTCTGGTGAGGCAGCTGAATCCTTATGAAATAATATTGTAGCATTAAGTGCCCACACCTGAAATTAGGATCTTTGGAAGAGATTTTCTAGGATGTTGTTGTTTTTATGGGTTTTATTTTTCTGTTTGTTCCTAAAAAATATCTTTATTAAGTTCATCCAGTACTTCCTTTGACCCAGCCACATGGAATCTGGTGACCTCTCAATAGGATGTAATTTCTCTCAGAATTTGTTATTCTGCTGCTGCTGTAGTGTTTTGTGATGAGTTAGCCACCAGAGAACCCCTGCCCTTTACTTTCTAGACTTACATTATTTCTGTCTGTTGCCCAGAACTTTGTACTGTTATCTCTCATGTAACTGGTTTAGCATGTGAAACTTATTAAAAGCATGCTACTGACAAATAATATGGGTGTTGTCTGTAGGAGTCCTTTTTCTGGCAAGATTTCAAGACAGGGTCCTTCATCTTTCTAACAGAACATCAGCCATCAGTACCCACACATTGCACTTGAAATGTTCATCAGCAACCTTCACCACAGACATTGCTTTGCTGACAAAGGTCCATATAGTCCAAACTATGGTTTTTCAGTAGATATGTATGGATGTAAGAGTTGGATCATAAAGAAAGCTGAGCACCAAAGAACTGATGCTTTGGAATTCTGGTTCTGGAGAAGACTCTTGAGAGTCCTTTGGACAGCAAGGCGATCAAACCAGTCAGTCCTAAAGGAAATCAACCCTGAATATTCATTGGAAGGACTGATGTGAAAGTTGAATCTCCAATACTTTGGCCACCTGATGCAAAGATCCAACTCATTGGAAAAGACCCTGATGCTGGGAAGGATTGAGGGCCAGAGGAGAAGGGGTTGATAGAGGAGGAGATGGTTGGATGGCACCAGCGATTCAATGGACATGAGTTTGAGCAAATTCTGGGAGATAGTGAAGGACAGGCGAACCTGGCATGCTGCGGTCCATGGAGATGTGAAGAGTCAGACCGCTTAGCAACTGAACAACAACAGCAACAAACCTTAACCCTTCCTTGAGGAAGACAGTCTGTAGGGCAGGCTGGTCATCAGTTACTCCGATTCTCCAGGAGCTACCATTTTACCATATTAGCTCCGGAGTCCAGCTTGCATAGAGTACACCAGCTGTGCACAGATCTGAGTTTCAGCACCTGGATTTTGGTTTCTACCAACAGTTCAAGGAGGAAATGGCCACCTAGCTTCAGCAGAAGTCACCCTTCCTTATTTCTTAGCTCATTTTATGAAGGGACTACACCATAAATTCTTCTTTGAGATCAGCAGTAGAAAATGGACCGTCTCTCCTAACAAATCCTTCTGCTTCCCCATTTACGAAATTGAGAATGCCTAACCTATCATGTTTCCTCGTTAGCGGCAGTTTCCTAAGCTGAGAGCCAAAATTAGTGCTTCATTACAATAACTCTCCTCTCTGTTTCCTGGTAGTTATCTCCCCTTTCTTCCATGTGGATTAGCTCTTCTTTTCTTTACGTCAGTTATCCTGTCCATGTGTTTCTTTTAAGCCATTTAAAATCCTTTATGGAAGTAGGTAGATTTCAGATGATAAATCAAATGGCACCCCTTGTATTATTGTCAACGGTCACAGTATTGATTTGTCTATGGTGTTAGTCTCCATTAGTCTTCTGCTTTCCTCTGAACTTTTTTATCTCTTTCTATTCATTCACATTTGGATGGTGATGAAAAACAGGCATGGGGCAAAAAAGGAATACGATCCTCAACTGAAGCTGGGTGACATTTTGATAGTCTAAAGTATAAAATTATAAAGACTACTGTGCAAATATTTTTATTTTCATATAAGTCGAACAGCCATCACTTGTCTTAGGTACTAAGACAAGAATAATTGACTAGTGGACTTTGTTGAGGCTAACTGGTGGATGTCATGGCCCAGGGCTCCCCTAGAGCCTTCAGTGTTAAAATCTATAAAGCATTATTTTTTAAAGCTGAATCTCATGTCTGGGTATCGAGTTGCTGTTTTTTGTTTTTGTTTTAAAATTATTTAATTGGAGGCTAATTACTTTACAATATTGTAGTGGTTTCTGCCATACACTGACATGAATCAGCCATGGGTATACATGTGTCCCCCATCCTGAACCCTCTCACCTCCCTCCCCATCCCATCCCTCAGGGTCATCCCAGTGCACCAGCCCTGAGCGCCCTGTCTCATGCATTGAAGCTGGACTGGCGATCTAGTTCACATATGGTAATATATGTGTTTCAATGCTATTCTCTCAAATTATCCCACCCTCGCCTTCTCCCACAGAGTCCAAAAGTCTGTTCTTTATCTCTGTGTCTCTTTTGCTGTTAAAGTTGCTGTTTTAAGCAGAAACCAAGGCCAATGACTTGGAGAAAAAACTCAGACATTCTTACCTCACTTTCCATAAGACCTAATATGGGTGCTGGGGTTATAAGGCTACAGTCTGCCTCGAGTGACTTAAAGACTTTAGAGTAAGATGGCCATAGGTTATCGGAACAAGGAGAGAACTCCAAGGGCATCTGGCAATAATAGTGGAGAGAGTATCAAGGAAAACAATATAGAAACAAATTGGAAAGCAAGACAGATAGCAGGGTCCTGGGATCCAGGTAGTACCAGAAACTTCTCTGTCAGTCTCGGCTGGACCCAGGGAGGCATGTGGTTTAGAAGGGGATGTGGGAGTGAGTGGTGATGGCTTAGCTAAGCATGGAATCAGCAGCCCCTTTACTTGGAAGATCTTTCCAGGTCTGATCCATTCCCTTAGAATTAAGTCGAAAATCGCTGTTCAACAGGGAAGCACATTCCTCTATTATTATTATAAACCTCGGATAATGTATTTGCCTATTGCTAGAAGATGCTCCCCCTCACTATCCCTTTTAAACCAGAATGGCACCAACAGTGGCTTCAGGGATCAAGAAACTTCCCTTTGAGTCTATTCTAGTGAAGTCTCGTCTGGTTATATGAAACAGAAACCAGCGTGAGCTGGCTGGAAGAAATGGGGCTTTATTGCAAGCATCCAAACAGATTCTCTTTAATACTTCAGTACTCTAATACTTCAATACTTTGGCCACCTGATGCAAAGAGCCGACTCATTGGAAAAGACCTTGATGCTGGGAAAGATTGAAGGCAAAAGGAGAAGGGGGTGACAGAGGATGAGATGATTAGATAGCACCACCAACTCAATGGACATGAATTTGAGCAAACCCCAGCAGATAGTGAAGGACAGGGAAGCCTGGCGTGCTACAGTCCATGGGGTTGCAAAGTGTCAGACACAACTGAGCGACTAAACAAATAGGCTTTCTTGGGAATGACATGAGACTCCCATGAACAGGAACCTTTCCAGCCCCAGAGGAGCTAGAAATGAGACGGTTTGGGCTCTGAAGACAGCTACTTCTGGATTTCTCTCTCAGTTCATCCTGTCAGTCCAAATGCCTAGGTCCTTGTTACTTCAAGTGCAGCCTGGGGACCAACAGTATAGACATCACCTGTGATCTTGACAGAAATGCAGCTCTCTCCATATGAACATGAATTTTAACAAGACCCCCTGGTGATTCTTTTGCCCATTAGAGTTTGGGGAACACTTCAGTAGGTCCCTGGCTACTCACAGAGTAGTTTCCTTCCACTGAATGCTCACACTGATGTCGTCATCCGGATGAGGGGGTGGGCAGGGCCATGTGGCAGGTATGAACACCACTGGGGCTGTGGGAGAGAGAGGCCAGGCCAGGTGCATCATATCCAGTGCCCAAGACTCAGGCTTTTCTTTAGCTTGTATCATCTCTGTCAGAGCTATGGTCGTCCCCAATTGATAAAACAAACTTGATAGAGAAATCTAGTGATTTCTTTAAAAAGAAATAAAACTGGTTGTAGTGCCATTACTACTTTAAAATGTTATTGTTTTATTTATCTTACTTTCATTAGCCCAAAGATAATTAAACCTGAGAACACTATGGAATTAGTTGTATGAATGTGAGTTTTGAATTCTGACATAAATGAGCTCTCTGGTAATTTCACAATAGCTACCTTTTGCTTTGAGTTAGTGGAAACCAATCAGTACTGGAGTTTACAAAGCTCGTGGTGCCCAGCTCTCTGGAGTTCAGGGTACATAGCTGGGCTCCCTTCATACCCATTAGCCTGCTAAATTGATTTTTTTTTTAAAGGGTTGTATGGATATTTGCCCTGTGGCCAACCGTATGCTTGAGCACTTGAGTCCTGTTTGAGTATGACTCTATGAGTAAGGAGTTAGACCATTCAAGCACTGGTGTATGTGGATCTGTCATTCCCAGGGACACTTAGGATTCTTTTACAGTTTGCTACATAGAAGGCATCTTTTAAAAATGGAGATCTTTTCTACTTCCATTATTTTATTTTAAAGGATTATTTTGTTTTACATCTTAAAATTTTATTTTCATTTTTTAAAACAAATTTTAAGAGCCTTTTAAGATTTGCTGGAAAATCGAGGGGCTGGTACAAAGATTTCTGTAGGCCCCCTGCCCACGTATACTATTATTATTATTATTGGCCATTCCATGCAGCATGTGAGATCTTAGTTCCCTGACCAGGGGTCGAATCCATACTCCTTGTATTGGAAGCATGGAGTTTTAACCACTGGATCGTCAGGGAAGTTTCCACTGCTATTATTTTTTGAGTATTTTATTCCCTCAGCTAACCCTTGCTGACAATTGTTGTTTAAGATATGGTTAGCAGTTTGCTCCTTGCTTGACTGTTCCAATTTTTGGTATTTCAAGTTGCTAATTTATCCCTCTTTTAGTAACTGTTCCAGTAAGAATGGTGGATTTCCATAGTGCCTTTTAAATAGAATATGTCTTTTTAAGGCCCATTGTACATTTCTTTCTGAACTTCTTGAAGACGCATAAATCTGTATCTTCACTGAGACAATTCAGCTGATGGGAAAGAGTCAAGAAGGAAAGGAAGAACCAGGGCTGGTGGCGGGTAACACATTTAGGCCACTCTTCTGATTACAAAGTGAGCTTCTAGTGCTAAGAAAACTCCCAGTTCTCTGAAAATATACTAAACTATTAATAAAAGTCATTTTTTCTTAAAAAAAGAACCTCCCAGTTCTGAGTATGGAGTTGACAGTACGTCTGCACAAGGTGGAATTTTATTTTGGGAATGTTGTTAGAAACCCATTAAATTAGGTGGTTTTCAGTCTCTTGTAGTCTGAAATTTTATGAACTCTCACCTTCATAAACATTATTTATCCATCTGAAATGAAGAGGAAAAGGGCTCCCTGCCTTAAATTTGTATTCTAATGTATACTTTTAAAAGTTTGAGTTTCCATTGCACTTCCAATCTTTTTTTAAATCATGAAAATCTATCACTCAGACAAAAGAGTATATCATATTTATGTACCATTAACGATTAATAGCCCCCCAAATGATTAATAACCACCCCTACTCCTCAACTGAGAAACAGACTATCACCAGCGTCTTTGAAGCTGTCTCTGCTAATGTGTGTTTCTAGGCCGCTTTACTGTGTCAGACCTGTGCGCTGCAGTGTCTCATTTGTGAGCAGTAGCATCTTTTGGTACCAGGTGACAGGGGTTCAGCCATTTTTACCTCATGCCCAGACTTTCCGGGTTTGCAGTCTGTCTGATTCTGGACTTAAAAACAGTTAAACTTTACCACTCAGAAACTGATCTTTAACAAGCTAAGTATCCTGCTGAAAGATAATAGCATTGTTGTGATTTTAATTTTCCTGCTCACGTGACCATTACAGCAGCGGGGGCTTCCCTGAACAAGGGATGAGTGTCTTTCAGCTTGAGATTCTGCTGCAAAGAAAGCGAGGAGCTGGGGTGCTGAAAACATACCCAGGCTTTGGAGTAAGTGGAAGACCGGGAGAGGATATCTAATGGACACTCTCTTTAACTCATCAACGTTAAATCCAGATGACGGGCGTTGTTTCATAGATGCGTGCTAGGGGCATTGAAATCTCCTCTTTTATTTGTGATGTGGATTTTCTGTTGCCATCTATAATTCCAAGGAGGCACGATTGGATGCATGCATTTAAAAAATATGTGCTTTGGTGAAAAGCAGAGTTTTGAAAAAAGGAGAGTGAAGGACACTGGATAGCCATTACATTGCATCACTTAAAATAAGAAGCGAAATCTATTAATAATGCAAATGCCTCATAGCACAATTCTCAGGAGGCCCCGTGGAATGCCCAACCTGCTGCAGGTTTGGGCCCCTGGCCAAAGGCGCTGGTTCTTTTTTAGAAATGACCAGAGCTGACACTGAGTCCTTGCTATGTGACAGGCATCGTGTTCAGCACTGTGTTTACATGTATCATTTCACAACAACTCTGTTGAGTAGGTGCCGTTATAAATGAGGAAACTGAGGACCAGGGAGGCTGTGGCCCCTGCCAGGGCTGCATTACTTAATCCATGTCTGCTGGAGTCTTGAAGAGAGAGTGTTGCATGGAGATTCCAAGGATCAGTTCTGGGCAGACATTCCATGGCATTCAGCCACTTACTCTGAATAGCTCTGTGACCTTGGGCAAGTTCACTTAACTGCTGCATGCCTCAGTTTCCTCAACTGTAAAACAAGGATGATAGCCTTTCCTTCCTCCTAGGGTGGTGCTTAGGTTTAAGAAATAAAGACGGCAGAGCATTTGGTCCAGTGTCTGGCATAAAGTTCATGCTTACGAAAGAAGAGCTGGTTTGCAGAATGTAGAGAGTTCGTGCTGATTATTTCTGGAAGCCTGAGATTACTCAGATATTTTAATATTTTAGAAAATTACTCACTTTTTATTATAAGTAATAATGTTTATAATAGAGCAGTTAGAAACTATGTAGAAATAAAACAGGAAAAAAAACTTATACCACTATCCAAACATAATTGCGGTTAATATTATGCTCTGTTTTCTTCTGTGCTATTTTTAATATCATTCTGATCATAATCATATTCTATAAAGAGTTTTTTACCCTTTTATGCTTATGATAGCATAATGCTGATATGACTATCATCACTATAATATCTTTAAAAATACCATTTTAATGGCTATATAATTTCTATACTGCTCCGTTGCTTGGTATATGACTATTATAATTAACTTTTTCATAAAAATCTTTGTGAATAAGCTGTATTTCCCTAAAATAACTATACTTGAATAAAAATGGTTAAAAATAGATTGGGTCATTAAGCACACACACATATATATAACTTTAAAAATCTATTTTTCATAATAATCACTTTCCACTATGACTGACTCTGTGTGTAGACTTTTTAAGAAATTCATGTCTTTAAAACATGCTTATTAAATAGTTGGAAAGAGGTTATCCTCATTCTTCTGACTCTCTGATAGAGAAAGACTGCTGCTGCTGCTGCGTCACTTCAGTCGTGTCCGACTCTGTGTGACCCCATAGACGGAAGCCCACCAGGCTCCCCCATCCCTGGGATTCTCCAGGCAAGAACACTGGAGTGGGTTGCCATTTCCTTCTCCAATGTGTGAAAGTGGAAAGTGAAAAGTGAAAGTGAAGTCGCTCAGTTGTGTCCGACCCTTAGCGACCCCACTAGAGCTTAACTAAGAATAAAACAATAGTGAACTCATTTCGGTATTCAGTAGGTGCCCATTTTACATTGGGACTGTTCTGAGAACTAGGAGGGGGAGGAAATGGTAAACCTAACTTCTGGTGTGTGGTGTTTGTGTGTTCACACATGCTTTTGCAACACTGCTTCCATGCCTCGGGCAGGCTCACATGTAGTTTCCAATAGTGAGAGCTCAAGATGAGAAAGCACCTTGCAACCCTGGTTGCCTGTCACCGATTCGTATGACATTTCTGTTTACAAGCTGTTTGCAGAATGTTGCTTGGTGCTGCTTAATCTGTGGCATGTGTCTGCTTCTGACATGTCCCTTTGTGGGAGGCAGAGCTGAACCCTGGCAGGGAGCATGTGCTCTGCGCCGGCACGAGGCTGCTTCTCTGAGGCAGAACAGTAACCTCGGGAAGATGAAGGGCATGGGCCCTGTTTGGTCTCCGTGTTCTAGAAATCCCCACCAGACCATCAGCATTCATTCAGTGCATTTCTTGGGGGTCTTCTGTGAAATGCCTTTTCATAATGTCTGTTTGAAAGGCTTAGTTTTCTAAGTCCACAGAAAGCAGGGACTCAGAAAGTTCTTATTTCAGCAAGCTGCATGGTACCGGGAACCATGTTTTTGATCCCTCCCGCCTCCCCTGCCCCAGCCTTATAGTCCTTTAGTTTGGTGCCTGAAGAGAATCTATGATTGGGTTTCTTCTTCACTGTGGAAATCCTGCAGAAATAAGGGTGGGCAGCACATCTTCACATATTTGCCAACGCTGTCTTTGGTGCTACCCAAGGAGCCAGAGCACCCGAGTCTACTCTAGGGGGAAGTTCCTCCCTGGGCTGTATATTTCTTCTTTCCTGGTGGGGTGTGGAGGTCAGAGGGTAGCCTAGGCATTGGAGATGCCATGGGGTCTGAGGGAGTGACTCTTACCCAAGCTGAGCAACCACTGGAGTCATGAGAACAAAAGACTTTGACAGAACAAGATATAAAGGAGAGGCAGGAGTTTATTGATATCATGGTTCTTTACTGTTTTCAGTCATGTCCAACTCTACAACCCCATGGACTATAACCCGCCAGAGGACTGTCCGTGGAATTTTCCAGGCAAGAACACTGGAGTGAGTTGCCATTCCCTTCTCCAGGGGATCTTCACAACCCAGGGATCAAACCTGTGTCTTTTGCAGCTCCTGCATTGGCAGGCAGCTTCTTTACCACTGTGCCACCTGGGAAGCCCACGGTATCAAGGTTATCAGGTTGGAAAGTGGTGTCAGTGATGCAAACAGAGAATCAACCTAAGATCAAGGAATGGAGCAGAGCCTGGGTTACGTCATCTCGGTGGATAATTCTGATGGGCAGGCGGAGAGAGCTGAGACTGGAACTCGGAGAGCGCCATGTCAGAGGGAAGCTCTTCATGGGGATGTGCATTCGTGGGAGGTAGAAATTATTTCTATTTAGGAAGAAGGGCTGGTTCAGTCTTTGAGAAGAGAGTAGAGTACTGAGCAATGTCTGTAGTAGGAAATGGCAAGAAGTGTATAGGAAGAAAGAGGGGTCATAAAATTAGGAGAAGTGGCATGGCATCCTGCAAGCTAGGCAAGGAGAAGGATTCTCCATTCATAGCATCAAAATGACATAAGTGAAGAGAGCAAACAATTTGATGAAGAAAGACCTGAATCTGAGTCCTTGACTTTGCCATTTACTGTGTGGCCTTAGTCATGTTGGACTTGAATTTCTCACCAGCTAATTGGGGATGACTCTCTATACCTGACCAAGTCATAGCATGGATCAGGAGAAATAATGTATCGGAAAGGACTTAGTTTACTGAAGTATCACATATGAAACTTAGAAAATCTGCAGTGAGTCTCACTGTTTCGATCCAGATCCTTGTCTGTTATGATAGCTATTAATTTTTGTTTGTTGTTGCTGTTGAGTTGCTCAGTCACGTACACCTTTTTGAAACCCCATGGACTGCAGTACGCCAGGCTTCCCTGTCCTTCACCATTTCCTAGAGTTTGCTGAAACTCATGTCCATTGAGTTGGTGATGCCATCCAACCATCTCATCCTTTGTCGTCCCCTTCTCTTGCCTTCAATCTTACCCAGCATCAGGGTCTTTTCCAATGAGTCTGCTCTTCGCGTCAGATGGCCAAAGCATTGGAGCTTCAGCTTCAGTGTCAATCTTTCCAATGAATATTCAGGACTGATTTCCTTTTGGATTGACTGGTTTGATTTCCTTTCAGTCCAAGGGAGTCTCAAGAGTCTTCTCCAACACCGCAGCTCGAGAACATCAATTCTTCGGCACTCAGCCTTTTGTATTGTCCAGCTCTCACATCCATACGTGACAACTGGGAAAACCGTAGCTTTGACTATACAAACCTTTATATGCAAAGTAATGTCTCTGCCTTATAATACACTGTCTAGGTTTGTCATTGCTTTTCTTCCAAGGAACAAACGTCTTTTAATTTTATGGCTGTAGTCACCGTCCACAGTGATTTTGGAGCCCAAGAAAATAAAGTCTCACTGTTTTCATTGTTTCCCCATCTATTTGCCATGAAGTGATGGGACCAGATGCCATGATCTTAGTTTTTTGAATGTTCAGTTTTAAGTCAGGTTTTTCACTCTCCTCTTTCACCTTCATCAAGAGGCTCTTTAATCCCTCTTTGCTTTCTGCCATAAGGGTGGTGTCATCTGCATATCTGAGGTTATTGATAATTTTTGTTACACCCTTCCTAATTTTAAAGATTTGCATAGCACATGTCTTTATCATATGTTATGTGTCCTCAGATATGTACTGAAAAGAACCAGGACATAAATAGTGGAAAATAGCTTTCCTCTGTATCCCACTAGCAAATATTGGAAAATGTTAAACTAAGCCCAGTTAGGGCAGAGAGTATATCTCTTTTGTTCAGCACTGGACTTGCTGTGCCTGGCATATCACGGGTGTCGAGTTAATACTTGTTGAATCAAAGAACAAACGAATGTCTTGCCAAATTCTTTGAGCTGAATTTTGCTAGTCGGAGGAAGGGCGACCCAACTTTGTCTTTTTAGTGGGAGATGAAGGCTGTGATTTTATTAGGTTGAAACATGGAACGAATTGCTAGTCACAGAGTCATTGATTTAAAGGTAGAAAAGACAGCAGGAGAAGCAAGGTCTATTATTAATACTTTTTTAAAGGTGAGGTGCCTGTACCCATGATATGGCTGGATAGTCAGGAACAGATGAGAGGCTGATGAAGGTAAAATTTTCATTTTATTCTTGGTACCTGTGGGAAGCAAAATAATGGCCTCCCAAAGATGTCTACAACCTAATCCCAGGAACTTATGAAAGGTGTTGCATTATATGGCAAACATGCAGATTGATTTGATGTTCTTAATTTACCCTAAAATTATTTTGGATTATCCAAGTGGGCTTCCTGTAATCATAAGGGCCCTTAAGTGAAAGTGAGAGGCAGAAGAAGAGTTAAGGCCAGAGAAATGTGAGGGGAGAAAGACTTGATCAGCCATTGGTGATTTTAAGGATAGAAGGGGCCATAAACCGAGAAGTGTAGGCAGCCTCTGGAAGTCGGAAAATGCAAGGACACAGATTCTCCCCCAGAGCCTCTACAAGGAACACGGCCCTGTTGACACCTTGATTTTAGCCCAGTGAGACCCATTTTGGACTTCTGACCTCCGGACTATAAGATAGTAAATATATGATTTTCTTTAGCCACTGTGTCGGCAGCTGACAGGAAACTAACACAGTTCCAATATGGTCACCAAAGGCAGGGTCTGTCTGCTTCTGTTGGTTCGCCTGTAGAGAATAATTTACTTTTTGGCATCCAAATGCTTTTATGAAAGGCTAATTTATGCATCTGGAGAGGAAGGTGCATTTAATAGGACACAAGTTTGAAAGAAATAGCTATTAATTGACTAGAGTTAATCATCATGGGTTTCTCTTGGCCACACTGGCACTTCTTTTTTCTGCCACATAATTATTCTGAGTGGACCTTTCTTGCTATCAAAGAAAGTGAAGTTTTGTTAAATCCTTCCTGAATTAGACTGACAGCAAAAGTTAGACTCATTCAGAATATCTTGTTGGATTGTTTAAATTTGCTTGTGGGATCCTGCATTGTTTAGTCTTTGAAATAAAAGTAAAATCACCATCTCTGTGTGATTTTTTTTTTCCCCCTCAGTAAGGAATTTGTTTACTTTCTGAAAAAGGGAGCCTATTATGGCTTCTGAAAGCTTCTCTTGCTGGCACTGCTGATTTTAAGTTGCAGTATCTCAGGTGATTCAACTATGGATGCTGTATTTCTGACTCTCAGCTAGTCAGTGAATTCCTGTTGTTTTTCCATCCTTCCACAACCTGATTTTTATTTTCACTGTAAATGTGAAACATACCTTTCCAGGTCTAGAATACTTTCATTCAGTTCTGAATATTTAATAAAATTTCAAAAGGAAGCAAGAGTTTTTGGAGCATTTTTGCTTCCAAACAAGCTCGGGCTTATTTCTTCAAATGAGAATGAAACTGAAATGTGGCCGAATCAGCATCTTCATTTGAAAGGATGAGAATGTATTTCTACAAAAATATAAACTGAACTTTACAATGTAAAGAAGGAACAAAGTCGTCTATAGAAAAGCAAGGCCAGGCCCCAGAGCTCACAGAGTACCCATTATAATCATCCCAGAAAAGCGTTTTCTTTACCAAAGAACTTACCGGCTAGCTCAGCCTGGCACTGCAACAGGCTGACACTAGCTCTTACTATTCTCTCCACTGGGTGTCTGAAACGTATTTATTTATTTTTTTAGCACATTTTTCTGACCTTTGGTTCTCTGCCTCTACAGCTGGATATTGCTTACAGCTAAATATTTTCTGTGATAAAGTTAATTTCTGAAGCTTTCAATTTTTTTTTTTGAGCCAAGTTGCATGTAATACTCAGTCTCTATTGACAAAGTCTTACTACTATAAAAGTCCATTCTGATATATTTTTTTCAAGTCAGACAGTTCAATTCTTCTGTGAAACAGCTGATAATCAATGATATAATTGTTTGAGTCTGACACAATCTCCTGAAAGCTTAGCTCTAGAGCATTTTTTAGGGATGAGTGTGGAAAAATAAACTATGAAAAGCACTTGTAGCCAGACAGAAAAAGAGGAAGTTTTTATTTTTTCTTTCTCTCTCTGAACGCAGATATGCCCAAATTTTTAGAATTAAATTAAGAAGCTGATACAGCCCATGATAGGCTTAAATTTTTTCTGAGGTTTCACCTAATAATAATGATTAAAACCCAGCATGATGATAACTAAAATTTATAGCACGTTTAATTTGTACATAATATCATATTAATTGTGATTACTCAAGGCTCTATATAATAATGGCATGGAAATATGGTAATATTTTAGGCAAAATGAAGCCTTTACCTTTTGACTGGAGATATGGATCTTAAAAAAAAATCTAAAGAATTCAAAGAAGTCAGGAGGAAAAATTAATAATGTCACTTCCCCTTGTATTCATAAAACCTCATTTATTAATAGCAATAGCATCAGCAATAATGGGCATATTCCTTCTCTGCCCTACAAGTGGCCTTCCCGGTTTCACAGAGCCCTGCAATGCTCAAAACATGGGTCGCCTTCCAGAGTAGGCAGAAATTCCCTGGGTAGCTCCAGGTCCCACTTGATCAACCTTCATGTAGAGATCAGCATCCAGAAGGCACTGGAACAAACTCTTCTTTATGTTAGGTAAGCTTTTCCTCTCTGGTTTTGGCCCCTGGCTTCCTATCAGGTTAAAAAGAGAACCTGACATACTAGATTCCAGCAACATACCAAGTTTGATGGGAAATAAACCAGCAAGAGCTGTTGTTATTGCTAATAATTATAGTGTCGACAGATATCCTCAGTTTGGTGGGAAACCCCTAGATGGGCCTTCCGTTGATCAACCCCAGATGTGCAGACCCCTTGCTGAGGTCAGCTGGGTAGGTTGTTGTGGGTTCCTTGCACCACTGGAACAGGGTTTCTGTTGGTTTCCAAATTGCACCTCTGCATAGCACAGAATTTGAATTATTACTTAAAAAGTTGGTTATTTATGTTTGGAAAATAACAACTGTAAATTTACATGGAAAAAATTTTATTCAAAGAAAAGTCTTTCCACTAGGTTGCATATAGCTGGCCAGTTTCTTCTAATTTTCCATTTCTTTTAGCTTGTTGCTTAATATCCATATTTTCGTGATAGGCTAGCATCATTTTTGTATTCACTTGCATTTGACAGGCTAATCTGCATGTATCCCAGTCTTCTTTGAGTCATTAGACGCTCTTTCCTGCTCCATGGAATTTGGGCTATTAATTTTACCTCTTATTTAAAAATCTTATCTTTCTTTGAATATAAATGTCTTCATTTCCCCTAATGTCTATTCAGGCAGCTCTAATTGCTATTTCTTCAGTCTAGGGTCATCTTCATTAGATTAATTACTGTGGAAGCTTGTTTCCTAAATGTGCTAATAGCATGAAAATGACTTATTTTCATGTACTCTCTCACGCTGTGGTAAGATACAGACTAAAAGAAAAATTTGTAGAAGATTGAAAAATAGCAGTTTTCTTGAATGGGCCATTCGAGGAAGCTGCACCCTCTCAGCTACCTGGTGCCAGTACTTGAGTGTGAGGGGCTAAAACCAGTGTGGAGGTTGGAGTGGGCACTGCCGGAGACTGTCGGCAGTGGAAAGAGCCACAGTCCTCCTAAAGAGGAAAAGCCAAGGAAAGCAAATATACTCACCACTTGTTGTTGTGGTTATAACAACAAAAACAGGATTCATACAGGGGCAGAAGGCTTGACTCAGCAGCTCGGTGGAGATTGGAGGGAAGTGGGAGCAGGTTGGGGTGAAATGAAGCAGGTGGCAGACATAGCTATGACCAGGATCAAAACTAGGGTTCCCAGTTTGCCTCTGTTGGTTATAGGTTGTGGTATGTGCCTACTTGGCTGGTGTAATGTCTGTGACTGGTTCCAAACAGTCATGATGCCATAAAGAAGTCTTTACAATGTGCCCAAGTGTTCTTACATATTGTTGAGAACGTCACCCTGTCTGAAATGTGTGGAGCATTATAGTGCAATGACTGTTGCTGGGTTCTAGCTGGGGCTCTAGCCTTCCAGCATCTGCTTTCCAGTTTCCACGTCCACATGATGGTGGACCGGGGGCGACTGATTTGTTTGCACTTGATCTTTCTTCCGCACCTTGTGCCTTAAGTTTCACATAGTATATCCCTCGCTTTACCAGTTGTACATCAGAAAAGACGATTTGTATCTTTAAAGCAGAGGTTTTCAAGGTGTGGTCTAGAGAAACCTAACCTGCCTAAAACCTTTTCAGAGAATCTGCAAAGTCAGGCACATTTTCACAATAATACTATGACATTATTTGCCTTATTTGCTCCTATTATCTCATGACTATTTAGAGTACAAGTTCATCAACAGAGATTCATATTCCGTGTTGCAAGTAACCCTTCAAGACATGACCAGCTGTTAATGTTTTAGTGTTTGTCAAAGAAGAGTATCACAGTTATCCAAAAAGGCTATTAGAATACTCCTTCTTTTTCCAACTGTATTTCTGTGAAACTAAATATTCTTCACATACTTTAACTGAAAGAACACATCCCAGCAGAACGAATGCAGGAGATATGAAAATCTAGCTGACTTCAGTTAAGACAGACATCAAAGAGATTTGCAAAAATGTAAAGACTATGGCTTTTCTCACTGAAGTTTTTTCTGGAAATCAGCCCTTTTTCATTAAAATATGTTATTTATTTTAAGGTGTAATGGGCTTATTTATTTTAAAATAAATTAATGAATAAATATTTTAAAAGTTTATTCATTTAAATTGGCAATATAGTTAAACTGGATAAATATAATCTACATAAACACAAGTTCTGTGTGGTTTTCTATAATTTTTAAGATCCTAAAATGGATCCTAAGAATTTTGAGAAACTGCAGCTTTAAAGTGTACATTTTATGGATAATGCAAAAATTTGGTTGTTAAATGACATAAATAAATGTTTACAATCATATCAGATATTGATAACAGAAGTGACTTCTAAGAGGCTCTTGGTCTGGGTCTCTCTGGTCCTCTCTACCAGTGATTAGCATTTTTCCCTCTTCATTCTTCCATTTACATACCAATTGACCCCCCTTAGCTGTAAAACGTGATGTCAACCTTTTATAAATACGTGGGAAACATTTAGTTACTATTTATTCTCTTTTCATAAAATGTTTCTAGTTGCCAACAATACTTTAATAAAAGCAAGAAGTTTCTGCCCTTTTTGCCTGAGGGACGCAGAGCTTTACAACAAAATTTCATTGATTTTCAGTTATTTACGCATTACAATAAAAGCCAGAGAACAGACTCCTAAGAGGAAAACTGGAGAAGCCACTTTATTTCTCTCAAATTAAAGAGAGAGAGTGCTTGTGAAATGGGAAGTGGCTGTGTGATTGTCTCATTAAGTCCTGGAGTCAGAGGTGAGGCCAGGGTTGGGACCTGGTTCTCCTGAGTTCAGCTCAGACATGTCAGAATGTACCATTATTACTGTCATCTGTCTTTGGTTTTCTGCCCAGTGTGTGTTCAATAAATTAACTACCAATAGAGTAAGTTAGATGCCACCTCTAGTGCAGAAGGAGATGGACCAGAAGTCAACAGCCCTGTTTCTCTTGGCTTCTCAGGAGCTCACCTTACAACCTCGAACAAGTCAACCCAACCTCCCTTGTGCCCTGGGTTGTCTGTCCAATGAGGATTTAACTGCCTGGAGAGGATGAAGGTGGCTTTACAATGCAATTTTCTGGTACTCTGTCTCATTGAGTGCTCACAGCAAACCTCTTAAGTAACCTGGGCAGGTATCAATAGTTTTCACTTTACAGTTGAGGAAAAACCTGAGATTACGGGACTAGTAAGTGATGACACTTAATTCTGTTCTTTTTCCTAACAGTACAAAAACATGAACCAGTCTCTTGGCCCTTGAGAAATACCTGTTCAGAGCACGAGAGGTGTATTTGACTTCTCAAGTTGGAACTCTGAATTATTTCATATAGAAATATTATTACCTGTGGTTCTTCAGAATTTCAGGAACATCCTGGAGTATGTAGATTTATGAGTTGACTGAGGACCCTAATCACCTCATTGTTTCTTGAAAAAGGTGCTCCAAGTTCTAAACAACCTGTATATAAATGAGATTTTAGAATATAAAGCATTCTGTAGCTAGGTGCTATCTGTTCTCTATTTTAATATTTATCATTTTTATTTTGTGACTTATTTGAAATCACAATATGGTATTACTAATCAGAATATTTTATATGAAAGTGATAATTTTAAAAGTATACTATTTTTAAAAGTTTTACTTTATTATTTTATTATATTATATTATTATATAATATATAAAGCATAATTATTACAGGAGCCTCTCCTACCCCCATAGAAGGCAGCTTTAATTATATAATAGAAGTGAGTGGGGGAAAGAATTCTCATCAGAAATTTCCTGTGTAAAAATAAAATTTCATTGTACCCCATCCTCTTTCAAATAAAATTTACTTATATTTATAGATGGCTAAGATGGCAACCCACTCCAGTGTTCTTGCCTGGAGAATCCCAGGGACGGGGGAGCCTGGTGGGCTGCCGTCTATGGGGTCTCACAGAGTTGGGCACGACTGAAGCGACTTAGCAGCAGCAGCATGGGCTTCCCAGGTGACTCAGTGATAAAAATTCCACCTGCCCATGCAGGAGACACAGGAGATGCAGGTTCGATCTCTGGGCAGGCAAGATCCTCTGGAGGAAGAAATGGCAACCTCTAGTATTCTTGACTGGATAATCCCATGGACAGAGGAGCCTGGCGGGCTACAGTCTACAGGGTCACAAAGAGTCCGACATGGCTGAGCCACTGAGCATGCACGCATGCCGTAGGTGACTATACAATTTGTGGTATATCCCATGAGATTCTATATAAACCACACATTATTTCTAGAGAAGATAAGTGCCATTAAATAGCTGCCTCTTTTTAAATGTATCCAGTATAAAGAATCGGAGAAGGCAATGGCAAGCCACTCCAGTACTCTTGCCTAGAAAATCCCATGGATGGAGGAGCCTGGTAGGCTGCAGTCCGTGGGGTCGCTAAAGGTCGGACACGACTGAGCGACTTCACTTTCACTTTTCACTTTCACACATTGGAGAAGGAAATGGCAACCCACTCCAGTGTTCTTGCCTGGAGAATCCCAGGGACAGGGGAACCTGGTGGGCTTCCGTCTATGGGGTCACACAGAGTCGGACACGACTGAAGTGACTTAGCAGCAGTATAAAGAATGAAAATATAAAAAATATAAACCTTCCCTTTTAGGGAAGGATTATAAATTGCCTTGCTCCCTCCACTCATGTACATTTTATATCTATCTTTATTGTTCTCTTTAGAACTACTCAGAATTGTGCCATACTTTTTTACAGTCTGGGAAAATAATTTTTCCATAACTCTATTGAATTATGTGGCAAGGTCTAGTTTCTGTTTTTGAGTCTTAGAACTTAAGTCTTTCATGAAGAGGTACATCTCCTAGAAAGATCGTGTGCTAATGTATTGCTCTTCTTTTCCCATTAGAAGACTGTCCAGCCAGTTAGAGCTTTGTGTCATTGTGTGAAGCTGCATATGTCTTGGTGATTGTGTCAATATTCTTTAAAGTGTAAGATCTGCGAATGGGAATGTTCTGGTAGAGGTCTCAAGACTTGTTGGTTGAGGCAAGGTGGTATCTCAAGTCATCCAAAACAAATTGCTCTGTCTTAGATAACCAGATATAGTCAACATAATCTCTCATTGGCTTATTCCAGAATTAAGTAATAGGGATATTTGACTATTATGAATTTCTTTGGTTCAACTAAAGTTTTACAGAATCAAACTTACTATTGTTAATTTATTATTGCTAAATTGATATAATTATTTTGTTTGACAGATTCAAAACCTTTTAATGCTTGTCTTGTCACGAACCTTGTTTATTTTTCCTGAAGTAGCAATGCACACTTCAAGAATTCTGAGTTTTCAAAAAAATATGAAATTTTATTTTATAAGGTAGCAATAAAGAAATAATTCCCTTTAATTGAGAAAGGAGAATTTTAAATGTGAGCCAGTGAAAGCTGAAGCCAAAACTGGGATTTGTTTCCAGTCAATTTACCCTTGAGTAAAATTTATCTTTGATTTACTTATGTGTCAAACAAGTTATTCAAAACCCTGCTAACAAAATATATATTTACAAACCAAAGGATTTTTAAAGGTACTGAAATTATATAGTTAATAAAGTGGAGGTGTGTAAATATTGTACCATTCTTTGCAATTCTCTGAGGATAAAGGAGGGAAGATGAAAAGGTCATTCATTTCCTTGAGGTAATATATTCCATTGACTATTTCCTTCCATGGGTATTTCTTTCTTAATTGTACATAAAAAGATTGTGGTTCCCTAAACACAATCAGCTCTTTCAACCAAAGAGAAATTCAACTGCATTAAAATACATAAATAATCATTAAGTTATAAGAACATGCAAGTAGGAATTACTATATCAGTAATTTTATTGAAAGCAATAAACCATTTCTTTAAAGACATGAGCTCAGGCTTGGTTTGTTAAAATTATTTGAGGAGGAACCTCACAATTCAGAGACAAGTGATGTAGGAAGATAGTTTAGGCGTAGCCTGTTCCATGATGGCTTCACATTTTGTTCTCTTTTGAAGTTGAGAAAATGAGCAAACATCTGGTATCCCATACTGCACGTCATCATCCTGATGAGCCATTAGATTTCCCAACTAGTTTTAAGAAGTCTTCCTACTTCTTTTCCCTTCAGAGCTGTAACTACTACTACTTGCACATTATCTGTAGAATTAATGTTGTTATTAAATATTTAGTCTGTAAGTAGTGTCCGGCTCTGTGACCCCATGGACTGTAGCCCGCTAGACTCCTCTGTTCATGGGATTCCCAGGCAAGAATGCTGGAGTGGGTTGCCATTTTCTTCTCCAATAGAATTAACAGTCAGGCACTAATAATGATAGTAACTTTAAACTGGATCTGGATCACCATTCAATAAGTGTACCCCAAATGATTCTTTTCTCTGTAACTCATAACTTTGCTTCACTTAGAAATTTCTTGGAAGTTGGCTTCCTGATTTTAAGCACTACGTAAACTATGTTTTCACAAGTTTATTGATGACTACATTGTGTGGGAAAGACTCCAAGCCTTCCTGACATCAAGATAGATCACACCTTTTAGGCCTGGCCCTGATTTACTAAAGGAGATTGGTATACCAGGATTTGTTCTTTAAGGAGTCATTCCATTCGTTATCCTGCTTTTTTTCAAGGGTTTGCAATCGATTGTGCCCCCCAAATGTTAGTCTTTTGTTGACAAACATCAGAAGAATAAACAATTTGATGCTTTCAATTTGGATGAAGTGACTTTTGGTGCAACTCAGAATAAACTTGGCCCAAAGCTGTATGGTATCGGTGATATGCTTTATTTCCAATGGTGTCCTAGAGCCAGGTCACATCAGCTTCCATGAAATGACTGAGAACATTTCTTCCCAACTGGGTGACATCACCTAGGGAGTCTGAAATCAACCATGTTGGTAGTCTTTGTACCAAGGAAATTACTACATGCTCTATATTTTCCCGTTTGCCCCACAGAGAATCAGTGGTTAAAACATCTACTAACATAACACTGCTTCAAGAGATAGTAAAATATCTACCAAGAGTCAGTCACAATGGAAATATCAAATAAGGCCTTTGACATTGAGAAATCATAGAGTTAGCCAAACCATCTCCACCTAACCTTTTATCAAATTTATCTCCCTTCAAACTTGAAAATTATCAAGAGACTTTAAGCCTATGTTAGGATAGATAAACATGTCTTCAAATATATTTTTAAATGTTAAATTGATTTAATAGATTCTTCTGGGGGCAGGTCTTTGTCCAGTTTGGAGAGAACCAGGTAGTTACTAAGGTATATTTTCTCAGGGCTGCTAATCTTGCCTGGTATTCACAGAAGTTGGCCAGTCACTAAGATGCTTTCATTTCCTTTTTACCCCTTTTGTTTGTTTTATTTTTAACCTAACACTTGTCCTTTGGAAAATTACTTACAGGTGTCTTGGGCAGAAAAGAAAAATGTTTTGTTTTATTTCACTATTTATTGGATCTCTATAAAGCAATGTACTTTTTCCTGAGGCTAACTATATAATAGGGTTAGCATTCTATTTAAAAAGTCATGTCTTTTTTAAATGCTGAAAAAATATAGTTTTCATATAGAAAGATAATATATTTTGAGAATAGGTTTGTAGAATCATTTCCAATGTGAGTGAATACAACTGCCTTCAAATCTGTTAACCGTGATTTAAAATATCATGAATTATAAATGGAAAAATTGCTATGAATGATAATCCACTTATTGATAGAATTAACAGGTAATTGTTTCAAGTCAAAATATTAATTAGCCAAGATCAGTTTCTGGCATTCAGATATAGTTGTTATCAAGATGTTGAAAATGATAACAGCTTTCTTCCCATTGTTTTCTACTTTATATTTAAAATTCTTTAATTACTTGAAGGCAGGAGGGATAATCTTGAGCTCCTGCCTTTGCATTTACATTTTTCTTTTCTGGCTATGTCTGTAAGATGCATCCTAGCACTTACTGCATTTGACATAACAGGTGTTCTTTCCCTCTGTAACATATACTTGGAGAAATGAAAGGAACAAATATAATATAGAACTTGTTAGGAAATTGGGAAGGAGATCATACTTGTGGCTGTGTGCTCAGTCGCTCAGTCGTGTCTGACTCTTTGTGACCCCATGGACTGTAGCCCGCCAGGCTCCTCTGTCCATGAGATTTTCCTGGCAAGAATACTGGAGTGGGTTGCCATTTCCTACTCCAGGGAATCTTTTCGACCCAGGGACCTAACCCACGTCTCTTGCATCTCCTGAATCGGCAGACAGATTCTTTACCACTAGCACCACCTGGACCCTTTTTGTTTTAGTGAGAAGACAAAACAAAGGTAGGCAAGTTAATTACTTTAGAAAAAAATCCTGTTCTCCTTTGGACGTTGGAGATATTTGTGTTTTTTCACTGATCTCAGAAGAACTATCATCTGGATGACCTGAAACTTAGCCACGCTAACCTCCGACAACATCTCCTTTTCCAGCCTCAGCCCGTGATGTGAGGTGATGCATACCAGGAGACTGTGGTGAGCACCTCTTGCTCCAGGCATCCAACTAATACAGATGACTACCCTTGGGTGGGTACCATATATACTCCAGGCCAGTGGGGAGAGCCTCATCTCACGAGGTTGGCATTATTATAATCCTCACTTTTCAAATGTTGAAATGAAGGGTTGGGGAGTTTAACTCATCCTGGGAGTCATAGTTAGCAGCTATAAAATCCAAACTCATGTGCAAAGAGATCTCATATCAGTGCCCATCCCAAAGGGTTGTTCTGAGGATTAAAATAATTAGCAAATGAAGACTGCTGAGAACAGTGCCTGAAACAAGAATAGGCACTGGTTAAATCTTAGCTGCCATCAGCTTTCATCATCATCATCATCATCAAAACTAGGTCAACCTGATCCCCAAACTGGAGCTAACAGTCCTGCCTAACGTGCCAGGCGAATAGAATAGTAGTGGCATTCTCTCCACTATGGTGGCTGTGGCCTACCCAGAGGATGCCTGGATGAGGCAGCGGATGCTGTGGTACAGGTTTATATGCTGTTAGCCCTCCCTTCCCAGGTTAGGCACAGCTTCTGTCCCTATAGGTGGAGTGATTTTGACTGTTTTGATCTGAGCCCTTTTATTAAAAAAAACAAACTGGAGTTAAACCAGATAGGAAAGAAGTCTTAAGGAATATAAGCTAAAGCTTTGGAGGTTTTATGAGCAACTTAGGGCTTCCCTGGTGGCTCAGTGGTAAAGAATCCACCTGCAATGCAAGAGACCCAGGTTCAATTCCTGGGTCAGAAAGATTCCCCTGGAGTAGGAAATGGCAACCCACTCCAGTATTCTTGCCTGGAGAATCTCATGGACAGAGGAGACTGGCAGGCTACAGTCCACGGGGTTGCAAAGAGTTGGACATGACTGAGCAACTAAGCACGTACACATACAGACATAATTTAAAAATTGATCCTGGGGGGTGGAATCATTGTTCCATCTCTTTTTCCTTATGTGCGACTGAAGTTTCATATTAGATTAAGTGACACAAGGAGAAAGGAAGAGCTGAATCTGAGAGCTATTTTGATGGCGTGACCTCTAGGGGAAGGTTTGGTGCATTTCAACTCCAAGATTTCCTGTTTGAATTTTTAAAATAGCAACTCTGGAACCCAGATGGCACAACCACAGAATAGCCTCCCCCTGCTAACACTCATCAACACAGAAAGTCCAAGAAGGGCAAGCAAGACCTTCAGGGTTAAAAGTGCTTGAAGATGGTTCAATTTGTGTTTATTTGCAGATCTCCTATTTGAGGGACAGAAGCACCTCTAGATTGTAAATCATATCGTTTGTCTCTCGTTTCCTCTACCCCAAAAAACCCCAAAACAAAAAACCAATCTATTCCCTAAAATGTGCAGAGCATGGATGCTTTCAAATACATTGTCTAAGAGAAAAAAAGGGAAGTCTTGTGATTTTGAAAGTGTCCAAGTACAATCAGACTCATTTTTGATACGCCAGTGAAGCAGAGGAGAACAATTTTTTGGAGGGAATTCAGCAGCAATTAATATTTTAAGAATTGTTTTTGTTCATTCATTTAGTTCTTCTGTGTTACTCATAATATATGAAATTTAGGAATAGAATAATGAATATTTTCTTTATGCTGATTTTCCTCTGGAGGAAGGGAAATATTTCATTGATTTTTCATTACAAACATGTGCTATCTGTATCCAGTCTTTGTGATTTTGACTTAGAAAACTGATTTTCCTTAATGGGAATAGTTTTGTGGTAGAGACACTAGGATACAGCTTGTTAATGGGGGAAAAAGCCCCTTTTTTACATTAATATTCTGTTGTTTTTATTTAAATTAGAAATGAATCATTTAGGGTTTGTTACATCAGTTCTGATGTTTTACTGAGAAGGCAATTGTTATAATCTCTTCCATTTTGCATTCTCATTATCTTGTCCTCAGAGAAAATTTTTCTCAAATAACCATGCAACTGGTGGAGGCACTGTTCAGGGCCTATCAAGGGAGGCGGGATGCAGGATTATAATGGGCCTCTGATGTACACTTGTGATGTTATTGTCAAATGAGCTTATACATACAGTTGTACTTTGTGTAAAGGCTTTGGCTTGATAAATGTGAATACTTACAATATGCCACAATTTGAGTGATTCTGCCTTGGCAAAAAGGAGCCTCAAAAAGTGGAAGCGGCTCAGGCCTCTGCAGACAGGGCTTTGTTGATTTGCTCCTGAGTGTCAGGAGCTGGGATTCAGGCTGTGGGGACGCTCCTGGCCTCGGACCAGCTTCTAGGCCAGTGGGTCTCAGCCTTGGCTGCCCCCAGGATTGTTCCAGAGCTTTTGAGCGTACCGATTCCTGGTCTCAGTCCCCAAGACTCCGATTTCATTGGTCTGTCACGCAGCCTGGGTACTGAGATTTTTGCTCCTCAAAGTGGGTTTCATAGATCAGCGGTACCTGCATCACCCGGGAGCTTATTACAAATCAGAATCTCCAGCCCCACCCCAGCACTACTGACTCAGAGCCCGCTTTCCAGGAGTGGACCGCCAAGTCTGAGAAGCATGTTTTACCGCCTCCCACCCGAGGCTGATGGCTCTGTATATCACCTGAAAATGGAAGTGGTTTCGTTCAGTAACTGAATCATTAATTGATCCAGAAACTGTAAGAACCCGTTGGAATAGTGTCTAGATTTTATTATTTTGAAAACAGAAATATCACTGCTGCTGAGATCATCACCATAAAGGCAGAATTTGTTGAGTACAGTTAGAATCATGGGGAGTGACGTGACTCTACTGAGCCTGAGGATTCTGCCCAGTTGAGTGAAGATATGCCAAAATGTTGCCCTGGGTGAACCACACTTCTAGGTCTAGTCCTTGGTCTGATGTGTCAATATACCTGGAGGAGATCCATCTCTAGGGGCAGCAGACTCAAATCTCCAAACTCATGAGAATAAAGAGTGAAAACCAGCCATAGAGAATTTACAGTGACAAATATGGCTGCCACAGGGCAGTTCTTTTCCTCCTTGCAAGCACATAAAAAGGCAGATCACACCGGAAGATGGCTTGTGAACAGGGGATTGGGTGGAGGATTATGTTCCAAGTTTGGTTGTTTCCTGTCTCCTCCACTAGACTGACAGCCATGTAAGGACAGACTTGTTCTGTCCCCTGCTCTCCCCTCTGCTCCCAGGAGAGCCCCAGCCATGTATGGTTTCCGCCAATGCCTCCCCAGTGACTTTCCTTGAGCTCCGACCCCATGGCTGGCCAACTTCTCTTCTTTTGAGGTCTTGATGGTGTGGTTGCTGTTTAGTCTCATTTGGTGTCTTTGCTGGCCTATGCACCTGTCCCAAATATCACTCCTATGTTTTGTCTCTCAGAAGCTATCTTACTTCTGTTTCTAGCTTCTCGGCAGGACCTTGAAGTAGTCCTTTTGTAGTTTACCACTTGTTTTTAATATCATAAAGCCCACTTCCATTTTTAAAGCTCGTGAGCAGGTGGGAGAGCATTTACATTCACAGCTTAGTCCATATCAGTGAATTTTCAAGCGTGGGCAGGGAACCCAAATCTGTGGATGTAACTGATAACTGTGGTGACAATTCTGTTAAGAAATGGCTTGATAATTTGTGAAAAGGGAGGAAAAGATGATTCCAAATTATTAATCATTCATTGGACACTGGGAAAATGATGGCTGATTTCATGGGTGGAAATAGAGAAATCAAGATAGGGTCTATTTTGGCAGGAGAGAAGGATGAGCTTGTTTCGGACTTGAATTTGAGTTAAGGGAGGGTATCGATGTAGAAATGCCATGAACACAGTTGGAGATAACATTTGGGAGGTCCCCGTTATTACTGCCTTGCCTCCTTTACAGTCTCTTGGCCTGGAATGTTCTCATTCTTTCCACTCTTCCTGAAATGCTGGAAGGAAATGGACTATGGTTATCCAGGGTCCTTCTCCTGTAAGTTTACAACCAGGAAAAATAGGAGGAGGATATTTTTGTTTTCACAAGAATCTAGATTGAAGAGACAAGTCTAATGGAACTGGTTTGATTTCATCCAGTCCTATTTAATTTGTCATGTTTTCTCCAGTCACACGATAACTAACACATCATTGTGTAATGTGGGAAGGAAAAAGACATCAAACATTACTGAATGACCCCGGACTTCTTGTCTAGAACCACTTCCATTGACTCATTTACATACACCCTCACTGAGCCAGGGATCCCAAGCATTACCGATCTAAGGCCTTTTGGAGACCCCCTGCTTGGACATCTATTTCCATGCTAGCAGGAAGTTTCAGAAACAACCAATTTAACTGAGTGCAAATGATGTGCTCATTGAGCTTTGGTAAAAAGCCTACAGTTGAGACCTAGAAAGTAAGTGCTATTTTCCTTCTGAGTCACAAGTGACTTTTAATAGACTGAGAACTGACAGAACTGCCAAGAAAGCAAATAGTTTTATTCATATGACTGTACAATTATCCTCAATTACTGAGTTCAACTGATGAGCATCACGATTACTTCATAATATCCAGGACAACCTGGGAAAAGAGATTTTGTTTGTGAAGGAAAGTGACCAAAAATGACTAAAACTCGAAAGATATGGAGGCATTTTTCTTTAAAAGCATCAGAAAAATAATTACAGCTTTTCAGAGTGCATTCCAAATGTAAGGATTTTGTTGGCTAATAGAAGTCTTTGGAACACGTATCTCAAGTTGACAGCAATCGTCAGTCAGTTTGTTCTTTAGGGTGAATAATGACATGGGTTTGGGTCTCCATCCTTTGTTTGAACACTATAGTACTGCCACAAAAAGCCCAATCATTTCTTTCTTAACACTTTGCATTTTTCAGTGGGTGGCTTCTCTTGTTCCTCCTTCCTCAGCCATCCATCCCTGTGCGGGGTGGGGGCGGGGGGGGGAAGAAGCTTTAGGCAACCCGAAGAAACTGCCAATGATAGTGTTTTGCTAATCCTATAAATATTTCTGTAAACTTGACTCCAGTGAGACATAATTTCGGCAATTGGAGTAATGGGCTTTCCTGCTGTTGGAGCCATCCAGAGTGCAAGCTCTCTGGCTTGCTGAACAATTACTCCCACGTTCTGCCTCCCGACACTGTCATTAGTCTTCCCTACTCTAGGTGTGAGGTTGTACGGAAAGTAACGTAAACACTGCCATTCTGTAATTAGCTGCCCCAAAGTTCAGCAGTGAAAATAGCAAGAACACGTTTCTTTCCAGCACCTGGAAAAGCCGATGTGATTTGTTTGTGAACCCAGGTGGAGCTTGTTTATTGACAAACTGTTACTCTTCTGATCACCAGGTGATGTTTACACGAGATGGTAAATCTCTTCACACCTCTTAAAAAAAAAAATCCGTTCCCATATTTGCATGTGTTCTTAGAAAAAGGACCTCATAGTGAAGTGGTTGCCAGTTTGAAATGTAAAGAACTCAAGAAGCACTTGGAGAAGGCAATGGCACCCCACTCCAGTACTCTTGCCTGGAAACTCCCATGGATGGAGGAGCCTGGTAGGCTGCAGTCCATGGGGTCACTAAGAGTCATACACGACTGATCGACTTCACTTTCACTTTACACTTTTATGCATTGGAGAAGGAAATGGCAACCCACTCCAGTGTTCTTGCCTGGAGAATCCCAGGGATGGAGGAACCTGGTGGGCTGCCAGCTATGGGGTTGCACAGAGTCAGACACAACTGAAGTGACTTAGCAGCAGCAGCAGCAAGAAGCACTTAAGGAATAGAGCTTTATAGTAAAACAATTTAAAACATAAATTCTCTGATTTCCCCTGTGCAGCTTTGTTTATTGGGCCAGTTTAGTTCATGACTAAAAGTGAAAGAGGAGAGTGAAAAGGTTGGCTTGAAGCTCAACATTCAGAAAACAAAGATCATGGCATCTGGTCCCATCACTTCATGGGAAATAGATGGGGAAACAGTGGAAACAATGTCAGACTTTATTTTTGGGGGCTCCAAAATCACTGCAGATGCTGATTGCAGCCATGAAATTAAAAGACGCTTGCTCCTTGGAAGGAAAGTTATGACCAACCTAGATAGCATATTAGAAAGCAGAGACAGACCAGCGCGCCAGCAGGGCCAGAGCCGGCCTGGGAGCCCGCAGAGCCGATCGCAGCCGGTGGAGCGCTTGGGCGGCGGCGGCTGCGCGCGCGTGATGGCTCCCGCCGGGGACCGCGAGGGCTACTGGGGTCCAACGACCTCCACGCTGGACTGGTGCGAGGAGAACTACGCGGTGACCTGGTACATCGCAGAGTTCTAGGGCGCTGGAGAGACATTGCAAGAGGAAGAGTTTCCCTTCCTGGCGCTGGTGTGCTGGCTTGGTGACTTCTTAAGTGCCTGACCCTTGCAGTGGAATACAGTGAGTAACCTGATTATGATTTTACCTCCAATTTTTGGTGCGATGCAGAGTGTTAGAAGTGGACTGGAGAAGCGGTACATTGCTTCCTATTTAGCACTCACAGTGGTAGGAATGGGATCCTGGTGCTTCCACATGACTCTGAAATATGAATGCAGCTATTGGATGAACTCCCAATGATCTACAGCTGTTGTATATTTGTATACTGCATGTTTGAATGTTTTAAGATGAAGAACTCTGTAAACTACCATCTGCTTTTTACCTTAGTTCCCTTCAGTTTAATAGTAACCATGGTTTACCTTAAGGTAAAGGAGCCTGTATTCCATCAGGTCATGTATGGAATGTTGGTCTTCACTTTAGTGGTTCGATCTATTTATATTGTTACATGGTAAGCAGTTTGGATCATCAGAAGAGTATACTTAGGTGGTAAATCTATAGCCTAAATTGAAATAACTCATAAAATCCAACTCCAGAAGGGATATTGATAGAAAACTTATAACCCAACATTTATTATTGTATATTGCAAAGGAATACTAATTCTTTAAGCAAGTTGTTAATAGGCATCATGTGAAAGCAAGACTTTTAAAATTAAAGAAATTTGAAGAAAACTGTGTATGATGGCCTCCTTTTGAATATTTATAATGTACATGAGTATATTAAAGGCCTTGAAAACTCCTACAGTAGAAAGGAAAATAATTGTTTTTATGTTTCTCAAACTATTTAACTAAGAAACCCTTTTTGCAGACTATGTCTCAAGAAAGGCTATCTATGTCACAGAGAAACAGTGTTCCAGAAAGATCATTTAGGAAGTAGGCATCAACTTTATAGAGTTTGTGAAAAATAAAATAAATATTTCATGTGAGTACCTGACATAGGGCCTGGCCATATAGCAGATGCTCAGTAAGTAAATAGTATGTGATTTATGGCTTTGTTCCTTTTTTTTTTCCTCTTTTATTTAAACTTTTTATTTTGAGATAATTTTAGAAACACATGCATTTGTAAGAAATTAAATAGAGATCATCTTTACTCTTTACCAATTTCCTCAAGTGATAATGTCTTGCAAAACTATTCTGCAGTATCATAACAGGATTTGATGTCAAGATAACAGAACAATTCTATCACCCTGTGTTGTCTTTCTGTAGCCACAACCACTTTTGCTCCTACCCCATCCCCTCACTACCTATCCTTAACCCCTAGCAACCACTAATCTGCCTCTCCTTTCTCTAATTTTTTCATTCCATTTTATAAATGGAATCACACAGTATATATAACCAGTGGGATTGACCTTTTGCATTCAGCATAATTCACTGTGAGATTGATACAAGTGATTGAATATATCAGTAGTTCATCCCTTTTTATTATGGATAATATTTCATCATATGGGTGTACCACAGATTAATCATTCACCTGTTGAATGATGTCTGAATTTACAGTTTTTTATTTCTAGTTTCTTACTTTTAAAGTTAAGTCTGCTATGAAAATTTGTTTACAGATAAGTTTTCATTTCCCTAGAATAAATGCCCAGAATGCAATTACTTGGTTGTATGATAGTTGTATCTTTAGTTCTTTTTAAACCTGCCAGACTGTTTTCCAGAGTGGCTGTTCCATTTTGCATTCCCACCAGCACTGTATATGTGACCCATTTTCTCTGCATCCTTGCCAGTGTTTGGTATTATCACTATTTTTAATTTTAGCCATTCTTATAGATATATACTGATACCTTTTTGTCATTTTAATTCTCATTTCCCTAATGGGTATTGATGTTGAACATATTTTCATGTGCCTGCTTGCCGTCTATGTATCCTTTTTAGTGAAATGTCTGTTCATGTCTTTGTCTATATTCTAATGAGATTGTTTCTCTTTTTTTCTGAGTTTTGAGCATTCTTTGTATATTGTAGATATGAATCCTTCCTCAAATATGTGGCTCACAAATATTTTCTCACAATCTGTACTTAGTCTTTACATGCTCTTCACATGGTCTTTCACAGAGGAAAAGTTTTTAATTTTTATGAAGTCAGTTTATCAATTTTCCTTTTATATATCACACTTGGGAGTCCAGTCTAAGGACTGGTTTTTCCTTGCTTTTTTACTAAACGCTTTGTGTAGTTTTACATTTTACATGTAAGTTTGTATTTATTTTGAGTTAATTTTTATATAAGGGTAAGGATTAGGTTGAGGTCCATTTTGTAGCCTTTAGATATCCGACTACTCCAGGACCACTGATTGAAATGGCCATTTTTTCAATGAATTGCTTTTGCACCTTCCTCAAAATTTATTTGAATATATTTATGTGGATGTATTTCTGAGTTTTAAAATTCTATTCTACTGATTTTGATGTCTATTCTTCTACCAATCCTACACTCTATTGATTATTGTACCTGTAGAATAACTCTTCAAATCTTATAGATTGATCCTTCTCGCTTGTCTTTCAAAATTATTTTTACTATTTGGATTTCTTTGCCTGTACATACAAGTTTTAGAATAATAATGTCTATATTAAAGATCTTATTGGAATTTTGATAGGAATTGCATGTTGTATTAAACCATCATATCAATTAAAAAAAAAAAAGCAGAGACATTACTTTGCCAACCAAGGTCCGTCTAGTCAAGGCTATGTTTTTCCAGTGGTCATGTATGGATGTGAGAGCTGGATTGTGAAGAAAGCTGGTCGCCGAAGAATTGATGCTTTTGAACTGTGGTGCTGGAGAAGACTCTTGAGAGTCCCTTGGACTGCAAGGAGATCCAACCAGTTCATTCTAAAGGAGATCAGTCCTGGGTGTTCATTGGAAGGACTGATGCTAAAGCTGAAACTCCAATACTTTGGCCACCTCATGCAATGAGTTGACTCACTGGAAAAGACTCTGATGCTGGGAGGGGTTGGGAGCAGGAGGAGAAGGGGAAGACAGAGAATGAGATTGCTGGATGGCATCACCGACTCTGTGGACATGAGTTTGAGTGAACTCCGGGAGTTGGTGATGGACAGGGAGGCCTGGTGTGCTTTGATTCATGGGGTCACAAAGGGTCGGACACGACTGAGTGACTGAACTGAACTGAACTGAACTGAATAGTCTCCCTGGCCTTCCTTTCCCTATTTTCTTTCCTGATTCATCTCTATATATTGTACTTTTAAATGATCCCACTCCAATTTGATATCTCTTTGACTTCTGCTTAAAAACTTCTAGTTGTTTCTGAAGCACGCTAAGCAAAGTCTGTTTCAAATAATACCAAGATATGGTATTGTCATACTGGATAACAGCTCTACTGATAGGTGTGTGTATACATGTGTGTGTGTGAGTTACTTTGTCCTTTTAGACCCAAGTTCCAGGAAGTCAGGATAGGTAGTAACTCTGCTTTAATTAACATCCTCTTTTAGCACCTGATGCAGGGTCATTAACACACTAAATGTTAAAGTTTATCTCCTTTCCATCAGAATTTCACTTTCCACAGGATACTATATTTCTTTCATGCTAATCTATATTTTAATGGCCTCTAAATTGTCAATTGAGAGGATAATTAGTTCTAATTTAGTGTTAATGCTATGAACATAGAGTAAGAAGCTAATTGACATGGCAGGCTACCAACTAGAATTTTATGAACTAAAACTTTTAATCTCTTGCACAACAGTGAGTGAACTCATTATGCAAGTGCCATTTAGGAAGAAAAACTACTTTGCCCGCGGGTGTTCTGTACCTTATGGATGCATCACTGATGGCTTGGCGAGGGCTTTGATGGTCTAAATAGAACAGTTTACCTTTAAACCAACTTTGCAGAAGTTGGTCTAAAAACCTATAGGCGTATTTGGTTGGCACATTTTTGCTTTCAGTTGCATTTTTGTACCTACTAGATATAAGGAACTCCTATGGAGGCTGAAGTTTGTACCAAGCAGGAGAACATCCAGTAAATCTAGAATCTAGATTCTAGTAGAATTAACAACACATTCACTGAGCAGTGACTATTCTGTAAAACGTTTTCATGTATGTGACATCATTTGATCTTCAATTTGAATTACTGAGGTCAAGGCAGGTATTTTTATACCCATTTTATAGTTAAAACAACCAAGGTTCAGGGAGTTGAAATAACTTGTCTGTGATTATGTGGCTGGTTAAGTGATAGAGCCAAGCCAAGGACTTGAATCTGTGACTTCTGTTCCAGAGTTTTTTATTCCTGATCACATCCTACTTTTCTCATCAGTTTAACCATACAATCTTCTTGTGTAATTTTATGCAATTGCCATTTCCTTAAAAATTCAGAAAAATTACATAATCACAACCAAGCAAACTCATCATCTTTTTACCTTCTCACTCCCAGACCCCTGAGTTATCAGTACTGACTCTGTCCTCACTCAAACTCAAAAAAAAAAAACCAAAAACTGTCTTAGAAAAGGAGGTGAAAATGATAGAAAGTAAAGAAAATCAGGTCGAGGGGTGCTTCTGGCTGTTTTTTTTTAAGGAAAAATTTAACTGCTGCCCAAGATGTCAGTTCTCAGTTTAACCCAGAGTAGTTTTTCAAAGATGAAGCCTTTTAGTTACATTTGCTGCCCTCTGGCTGGTCTTAGCCTGCACTAGTCTACCAGAATTCTCTTTGGTCGAGTTTAGATTATTTGGCGCTTGCCTATCTGGTACACAAGCCCTGGTTTGTGTTCAGGTGTTTTTCTTTTGCCTACGATTTACCTTTTCCATGCTTTACTATTTCTTAGAAGCTCGCTCCACCAGAATGTAGCCAGGAAAACAAAAACAGGAAAATCTAGCAAGTCAGCTCTGTTGTGTGTGAGAGGCTCTGTCATGCTGTGGGCAGCGTAGAAGTCACTGGAAGATGAAGTCTCAGGGTTCCAAGTCTGTTTCTTTCATCTTTCTCTGCCCTCCTCCAGTTACTTTTAACCGCTGGGAGACGAGAGAGCCGAAGTTCTATTTGTGTCCTTCTGTTAGTTTATTTGTAAACTGCAGGTCAAAAAGTAATATTATATATAAAATCCAGACTGGACAATTAGTTGTTTCACGCAGAGAGAGAGCTTTAAAGGAAATCAGCTGACTTCCTGACTTGCTGAATGAAGTGTGAGTTTTAGTTTCTATCCTGTTAGGAAATGACATGTGAATAGAATACTTGTATGAGCAGGCTTTTATTTTTGTCAATGACTGGAAACTTGTAAAATAAAAAAGGAAAAGAGAAGTCTGTTTATTTTAGCATATCAAGATTCATTTCTGGGAAACAAAGGCAGAGATGGCAGTTTCTGAATCCTTTGGTGGTCTCTGTCCTGAAATTCCGTTTCTTCTCTCCTTCTGCCCAGAGTTGTTGGGTTGCCATAGCAACATGACTCCTCCCCCACAACCTGTAAGATTAACTGGATACAGATTTAGCAGCCAAGAGAGGCCAAGATCAAAATCCAAATTTAGGGCACTGATCACAGAAAGTGGGAAGTCTAAGGCCAAGGACCACTCTGCGTCCCTCCATGAGCAGCACGTGGCATGATGGGCGTTGCATCCTGATGGCATCCATGACACTGCTCGGAGACCCCGATGGCCGTGATGTGCTCACTTGCCACACTGCAGATGGGATCGCATCCAAGATGAGAGTTGGATAAGTGTGTGGAGCAGGAGTATTTAGTGCAGTGGTGTAACCCTATCTCAAATGAAATCACTGGAGCTGTGAAAGTCAGGCATGAGATTCTTGGGCAAGGAATGATGGAGAAAGCAAGTGAGTAGGTGCTGCAAAAATAAAGGCACTCTATGCCCAGGAATGCTTTCTAAGGGATTCTTAAGTGGTGATAACCATAATAACAATTGCTCACATTGATGGAGCACTTGTGCTGTGCTTGCTTAGTCGCTGAGTTATATCCGACTTGTTGCAACCCCATGAACTGCAGCCCACCAGGCTCCTCTGTCCGTGGGGATTCTCCAGGCAAGAATACTGGAATGGGTTGCCATTTCCTTCTCCACGGGATCTTCCAGACCCAGGAATGGAACTGGGGTCTTCTGCGTTGCGGGTGACTCTTTACCAGTTGAGCTACCAGGGAAGCCCACATTTAAATATCATACGGTATTTGTCTGGCTTCACTTAGTATGATAATCTCTATCCATGTTGCCACAAATGGCATTATTTCACTGCTTTTTTTATGGCTGAGTAGTGTTACATTGTGTGTGTGTGTGTATCTCAACACACTCACATTTATATACACACACACCACATCTTCCTTATCCATCAGTCTGTCGATGAACATTTAGGTTGCTTCCACGTTTTGTTAAAAAATGGGCACAAGATCTAAACAGACATTTCTCTAAAGAAAACATACAGATGGCAAATAGTTGCATGATGCTCCGCATCATTATAATGATTATCAGAGAAATGCAAATGAAAACTACAATGAGATACTACCTCACAGTAGTCAGAATGACCATCATCAAAAAGTCCACAAATAATGAATGCTAGAGGGGGTGTGGAGTAAAGGGAACCCTCCTGCAGTGTTGGTGGGAATGTAAATTGATGCAGACACTATGGAAAACAGTATGGAGGTTCCTTAAAAAATAAAAATAGAGTTGCTGTATGATCTAGCAGTCCCACTCCTGGGCATATATCTGGAGGAAACTCTAATTGGAAAAGATACATGCACCTCAGTGTTCATAACAGCACTATTTACAGTAGCCAAGACATGGAAACAACCTAAATGTCCATTGACAGATGAATGGATAAAGATGTGATGTGTGTGTATATATATATATATATACATACTGGGAGTTGAAGTCCTAACTCCCAGTGGCTATGAATGTGACCTTATTTGGAAATGAGGTCTTTGCAAATGTAATCAAGTTAAGATGAGGTCATTAAGGTGGGCTCTATTCCAATATGACTGGTGTCCTTATCAGGAGGGAAAATGCCAAGTGAAGAGAGACACACAGGGTGAACGCCATGTGACAGCAGAGGTGGAGACTGAAGTGATTGCGGCTGCAAGCCAGGGAACACCAAGGAAGGATTGACTGCTGCCGTCAGAAACTGGGAAGAAACAAGGAGGCCTCTATCCAGGGTCTCGGAGGGAGTGTGGCCCTGCTGACACACTGATTTCAAACTTCTAGCCTCTAGAACTGGAAGAGAGTGAATTTCTGTAATTTAAGCCACTCAGTCCATTACTGCCACCTCGGGAAGCTAATACAAATATGTTCTTACTGTACCAGGTTCAGTCGATACAGAGGCACACAGTGATGCAGTAATATTCCCATTATGCTTCATCTCCCCATGCCCATCTTATGGACAACTGGTAATGACAGTTTGGTGGCTCAGATGGTAAAGAATCTGCCTGCAGTGCAGGAGAGCCAGGTTCAATCCCTGGGTCAGGAAAATCCCGTGGAGAAGGGAATGGCAACCCACTCCAGTTTTCTTGCCTGGAGAATTCCGTGGACAGAGGAGCCTGGCGAGCTACAGTCCATGGAGTCTCAAAGAGCTGGACACGACTTAGTGACTGAGCACGCACACACGCAATGACAGTTTGTCTCCTTTCTGTATGTGGATGTGTACATTCATTTTTATATAATGGGACTGTATTATGTGCATTTTACTGAAACTTTTTCTTTTTAAATCATACATGTGTATCTTAGAGATCTCTTTAAGTCTTTAGCTTTTTTAAAAATTGTAAAATACACATAGCATAAAATTAACCATTTTTAAGTGTGCAGTTCACTGGTATTCAGTACATTCACATTGTTGTGTAACCATCATCACCAGCCCCCTGCAGTGTTCCTTTCATTGTAAAGCTGAAACCCTGTTGTATCTATTAAACAAAAATTCCCCATTTCCCCCCAGTCTCTAGCTCTGGGTAACTACCGTTCTACTTTCTGACTTTATGAATTTGACTACTCTGCTGCTACTGCTGCTGCTAAGTCACTTCAGTCGTGTCCGACTCTGTGTGACCCCACAGACGGCAGCCCACCAGGCCCCCCCGGCCCTGGGATTCTCCAGGCAGGAACACTGGAGTGGGTTGCCAACTAAGTACCTCAAATAAGTGGAATGATACAGTATTTGTCTTTTTATGTCTGGCTTATTTCACTTGACATATCCTCAGGTTTCATCCATGTGTGGCATGCGTCAGAATTTCCTTCCTTTTAAGACTGATTAATATTCCATTTATATGTTTACATTTTGTTTCTTCATTCATCTGTCAGTAGACTCTTGGGTTGCTTCTGCCTTTTGGCTATTGTGAATAATGCTGCGTTGGATATGGGGGTACAAATATCTGAGATCCTGCTTTCAATTCGTTTGGGTATATACCCAGAAGTGGAATTGCTAGATCATATGGTAATTCTATTTTTAATTTTTTGAAGACTTGCCATACTGTTTTCCATAGCAGCTGCATCATTTTACATCCCCACCAGCAGTCTACAAGGATTCCAATATCTTCACATCCTTGCCAACACTTGGTTTTTTTTTTATAGTAGCTGTCTTAATGGATATGAGATGATATCTCATTGTAGTTTTGATTTGCATTTTCCTAATGATTAGTGATATTGGGCTTATTTTCATGTGCTTATTAGTCATTTGCATATCTTTGGAGAAAAGTCTATTCAAGTCTTTGCCCATTTTTTTTGGTAATTGGGTGGTTTATTTAAGGAGCTCCTGTGAATGGACATTAAGGTTGTTACCAGTGTTTTTTTTAATTAGAAGCAGCACAGAAATATATAATCCTGCAATATATATCACTTCACATGTGTACAAGTTTATATTTAGAATGAATTCTTAGAAGTAGAATTGCTCAGTCAAATAGCTATGTATATGCCTTTAGGTATTGATTGATTTAGCCAACTGGCTGTCTGAAGAGGTTTACCACAATCCATAGTCTTAGCTAGAGTGTATAAGAGAAGTCTGTGGGAGAGAGGGATTACTTGAGACTGAGTGACCACGGAAAGTCATTCCATGGATGTGACATTGAGATTAAATCCTAGATGCTAAGACAGAGCCAGCCCTGTAAGATCTAGGGTCACAACAGCTGAGGTTAAGCTACAAGGCAGAAGTGACCTTCGTGTGTTCAAAGGCAGGAAAGCAGACCACTGTGGCTGAAGGCTGGTGAGTGAAAAAGAGGGTGCTAGGCTGCGAGTTGGCCTGGAAGGCAGGGTTCACATAGGCCCTACTCAGGAGTGTCCGCTAGATGAATGGAAGTCAGAAGAAGGAATAACTTTTGATTTTATGAGATCGCTCTGGGTGTGAGGTTGAAAATAGACAGTTGAGGGCAGATGGAGGGATGCAGGGAGATTAATTAGGAGCTACTGCAGTGACCCATGTGAGAAAGAGCGTGGTGCCTGCGTGCCTGGGGTGGTGATAGAGATGGGGACAGTGGATTACAAGATTTGCTAATGGATTGGCAAAGAACTAAGGAGCTGGGTTGCGAGCAGAGGAGAGGAAGACAGAGAAGCCTCAGGATGATGGTGGCTTCTTGGTTCTGTTGCTCACTAGAGGCATGACCTGGGGCAATAATTTCACTTCTCTGTGCTTCACTGTTCTTTATAAAATAAGAGTAATTTCAACATTCTCACATGGTGATTCTGAATAAATGACTTAATATGTGTAAAATGCTTTCATTTTGGGAAATGTTGAATTTGAGACATTTATTATATCTCCAAGTCCAATGTTGATTAAGCAGTTGAATGTACAAGTCTAGAATTCAAGAGAGTGATTAATGGTGGAAGTTTAAATTTGATTAAATTTGTAAGTTGCTTGCCTTAAGTATCATCTATGGGGCATGAGATTGTATGAGATTACCGAGGGAGAGGGAGAAGATAGGGGAGAGACAGGGACTAAGAACTGAGTCATTTCAGTATCAAGAGTCAAAGAGTAGTGTAGGAACTAGCCAAGGAGGATGAACTGGAGCCAACAGTGAGGCTGGCTGAAAGCTAGGAGAGAATGGAGCCCTAGAGGTCAAATGAAGAAGGATCATTAAGGAGGAGAGAGTGTCCAAAGCCTCTCGTGAGTCAAGTGAGTGTCTTACCTCCTCCCACATGGAGAAGAGATCTGACCATCAGTCCTGTGTGTCTGCACAGAGGAGAATGGAAGGAGGCTTAGTGGATGCAGAGCTGTCAGTGGCATCCTTGGAAGAGAAGGGAAGTCTCTTCCTTCAGTAGTCCTGGCCCTTCAAGAAGAAGAGAAATGAGCAGAGGTGGAAGGTAGCCTTGTTAAGGACATCGGATGCCTTCTTGACCCTTTTTTTGACACTGGTTGTCTGCAGTAGGTTCTAAATGGCCTTTAAGGATTTCCAGCAGATGAAATTTCTTTTCCTTTTGTTTCATGTGCCACTGAGGATCTCTTGAATTCTTGAAATTTTTATTAAGAATTCCTCGTATACCAATAAACAATACCCAGACTCAATAGCCTCTGCTGACACATCGTGATTATGTTTAAGGAAGGTCTTGGGCAGCAAAACAGCTCACTTATTGCAGAGTCCCAGTGTTGGTAGCTTTTTGCCAAATGGTCACCATTCATACATCCTTCCTTCCTGGAAGGGATATAAATCCCAAAGCTATTTTTGCTCCCAGGAGATTATGGCACAACATATGGAGTCTTCACTCTCCAGGAGCAGAAGCAGAGTCTTGTCTTTGCTTGAGCAGGCCACTTGGTGAATGCCGCAGGTTTAGGGCAACTGTCATCCTCATGATTCATGGGTGACTGTATCAGGGAGCCGCAGCACAGAGCAGCTGGTCTGAGGAGCATTCTAACCTGATGTTTCCCACAGTGTTGTTCATGGCATTTGCCCCATTTGTCTTGCTAAGATGGCTCTATTAATCCTACCCAAATTTCTGTGTACATTAATATTTTACCTCAAACCTATATGCAATAGCATTCTAGAATATTGACATTCTGAAGGTGACTATTTGGGGATGGGTATTATAAACTTCTGGGGCTTCCCAGGTGGCTCACTGGTAAAGAATCTGCCTGCCAATGCAGGAGACGTGGGTTCAGTCCCTGGGTTGAAAAGATTCCCCTGGAGTAGGAAATGGCAACCCATTCTAGTATTCTTGCCTGGGAAATCCCATAGACAGAAGTGGGCTACAGTCTGTAGGACTGCAGAGTTGGACATGACTGAGCATGCTTGCACATTCAGTTATAAGCTTTTATGGATAGTCCCTCTTAACATAAATGTGAATAAATGTGAAAGAAAAAGAGAAGTTATAGCAAATTATCAAAAAGACTTAAATTTCCTGATTTAAAAGCAAATTTGTCTATAAGTCAAAAACTTCTACCAACAAGGACCTATTATATAGCACAGGGAACTATCCTCAATATTTTGTAATAACATATAAGGGAAAAGCATCTGAAAAAGAATATATATATGTGTGTGTGTATATATATATATAGTGTGTGTATATATATATATATAAAGCACACACACACTTTGTGCTGTGCGGTATACCTGAAACTAACACAACATTATCAGTCAACTATACTTCAATAAAAATCATTTAACAACAGAAAAGCTCAGTTTTCGTTACTATTCTTTGAGCAGTCAGAAAGGTTTCTCTAGGAGATTAAGCTGAAGAATTGACGCTTTTGAACTGTGGTGTTGGAGAAGACTCTTGAGTCACTTGGATCACAAGGAGATCGAACCAGTCAATCCTAAAGGAAATCAACCCTGAATATCCATTGGAAGGACTGATGCTGAAGCTGAATCTCCAATACTTTGGCCACCTGATGTGAAGAGCCGACTCATTGGAAAAGACCCAGATGCTGGGAAAAATTGAGGGCAAGAGAAGAGGACAAAAGAGGATGAGATGGTTGGATGACATCATCGACTCAATGGACGTGAGTTTGAGCAAACTCTGGGAGATAGTGATGGACCAAGAAGCCTGGCATGCTGAAGTCCATGGAGTCGCAAAGAGTTGGACACAACTTAGCAACTGAACAGCAACAAGGAGATTAGGCTGGTCACTTATTGTTTCGGGGTAGAGGATACTTTGAGTTATGATTGAATCCTGAAATTAATTTCTATTATCATGAAAACTGTATAATGATTCCTAGCCAAGCTAGAAATTGAAGAGTTAGTTTTCTGGATCCAGTATCTACTGATATTATGGCAGATAGACATGTAGCCAATTCTGTTATAAATGCTATTGTTGAAAAAACATTCCTCTCTATATTAGAAGGAAATAGGTAAAAATTGCTTTTACCTTTTGGCATGTACTATTTGTTAAAATCTGACCAAGTTGAGGCTTATTAACCTTAGGGCACAGAATTCCATTTCTCTCTAAATGGCTGAGCGAGGCCCATGCAGTAGAGCAAGGGCATGGCTTAGCAGCTCTGTGGACTGTGCTAGTTGGTATTTATTGATCCCAGCAATGACTTCAATCTATCTAAGCCTCTGTTCTTCATCTCTGTTATGGGGGAAATAACCTGCATCACAGAGGTATTGTGAGAATTGGATTAAATATTTCATGAGAAGCACATTGCCTGGTGTGTGGGGGCGTGGAATATTTGGCAGCTATTATTACTGTTGTCGCTGTGATCTCCTCTACCCTGCAGACTTGAAGCTGCAAGACAAGAAACACTGTGGTTGAGCCTTGGTGAAATATCTCAGCATCTTTGTTTCTTACGTGCGTCACGTGTTTGTCTAAAGCATCTGGCTCTCCTCTTGCTCTACCTTCTCTTCCAGTGGAGGCATCAGGGTTGGGAGTGAGGGGACAGAGGAGGGATCCAGCCTTGCACATGCAGGCCAGTCGTCATGGCCACTGCACTCTGGGTCACATGAAGCAGCAGCTGCCAAGGTGGCCTGTTGGGGGAGGGGGTCATCAGTGGTTCCCTCCTTCCTGCTCAGATAGCTCCTCTCCCTCTCAGACTCTGTCAGCACTTCTCTGCAGAGCCTGCTTCCCCACGGTCAATCCTGCGGTTTTTAGGTTGTTTCTCCTTTGCTTTGGGATTGCCAAGAGGCCAGCTCATATCACAGTACATCCATTTCCTCAGGATGCCAGTTGTGCCTGCTACTTGCCTGTGTTGATTAGATGTTTTGAATGTCAAGTCGGCGTTGATTAGAACACACGCGCACACACATGCTTACATGCTACCAGTTTCTAGTTCTACTACATCTGAGTTCTTGATGAGGATCTAACATGAAGAGATCTAACATGCTGCTATTGACAAACTTCCCCTTTAAAAGTGCTGAATCCTTGCGATTGTGTTTATTTTCATAGGATCTGTTTGGCCAAAAAGTCTGCATAAATTAGCTAATTAGAGCAAAGTACTTGTGTTTGATTAAAAGAAAATAATCATAACCTTTGCATTTTGTTTTCCGTGTGCCTTCAAGTCACCACGTGCAGACTGTTACCCCACACAAGTCAAGGCAGAGAATGGCTTCTGTTTCCTTCCCCCAACTAAGCAAGACCACGTCCCCTTTCCTTAGACATATTTTCTTTTCCCTGTTCTTCTCTTCCTTCCTCTCTCTCCCTGTCTGCCTCTCTGTATCTCCTTCTGTCTCTCTTTGTCATAACAGTATCTGGCAGTTTTTGTGCCATGGATTTACACCTTTTACTCTGGTTTGTAAATTTGTTTCCTGACCATGAAGATCTAGAGCTAATCCCTGAAATCTCTTATCTCTGTTTGGGATGTAAGAGGTCCCAATTGACACAGAATCAATCATTTATTGACTTAGAAGGAGAAAAAAAATAGAAAACAGCAAAGACATTGTCAGGATTTATAGATCTCATTTTGGATTGATGGGCTCTAAGACAAGTCTGTTTGGGGACTCACCACGAGGGAAACTGTTCCCAGCAGAAGGGGCTCCTTTTCTGAATTTAGACTCTTCCAGGGGGTCGTTTGATTGTGAAGAAGCTGGCGGTTTTGTCTGCAGACTTTCTGGTTTCATTAGCAGTCTGGTGGTGACAGCTAGCTCTAGCTGTTTCCTCTTGTCGTTGCTCACAGGAATGGTGCTGAATACTCAGAGGTGGCACGAGGCTTTGGGATGGCAGCAGCTTCATCAGTGTGCCCTCACCCCAGCCCTCAATTGTCACAGTTGCAGGTCGTGCCTCCGAGAATAACACTGCTGATTAGTGTGCCTGGTGCACTGGGCAGGCTGTGGGGGAAATGCCACGGTCTAATCTCTGTTGATTTCCCAACAATTACATTCTCTTTGCTTCCTACTGGCCTTCGCCTTCCAGGCAGACTATATTTTGTCTTCCATTATAAAGAATTTAATTTTGGTCTTTCCCACTAGGGTTCTCCCAGGTTGTTTTCCATGTCCGTAACTTCATTCTACCCCTGCTCTTGAACGTCACCAACCTTTCAGTCCTGATGAATAAATGTCTGCTTTTACTTCCTGATGCCTTTCTCCTTTCATTCAACAAGTCTATTGAAAAGAAATGTACATGCTCAGAGGGAATTGCACTGTATGATGAATTAAAATGGGGATAGTAGTTACTTCTTGGGGCTTCCCAAGTGGTGCAGTGATAAAGAATCCGCCTGCCAATGCAGGAGATGCAGAAGACATGGGTTTGTTTGATCCCTGGGCGGCGAGGATCCCCTGGAGTAGGAAATGGCAACCCATTGCAGTATTCTTGCCTGGAAAATTTATAGATCGAGGAACTTGGCAGGCTGTATAGTCCATGGGGTTGCAAAGACTTGAACATGTGGAGCATGTGCATGTGTGCACGCGTGTGCGCGCACACACACACAGTTACTTCTTAGGGTTATTGTTAGATTGAACAAGGTGAAACAGAGAAAGTGCTCAGAATAGTTTTAGATACCTGGCCTTCCCTCAGTAAGGGCATCATCATTGTCGCCTCTTTCTTCATCACCAGCGTCACCGATAATTCTGGGTCTATAGGCAGAGACCACTTGTAATTTTGATACTATGATTCTGTGTGGCCTGCATATCACAGCAGGTCTCCTCTGAAACTCACTTCATGTGGCACCAGTTTTCTCTCCTTTTATTTTGGATTTTTAAGGACTAGTCTTCTTATTCTTTCTTTTCTGTACTGTTTTACCTAGCTCATTTACTTACTACATCAGATTTGACAAACCATATTATAAATTAAACTGCAGTTAATCCATAGAACAACATGGTGTGATGGTGCATTCCCCTCTCCATTTTGCCTGTGATAACATTTCAGATCAGAGAGAGTACATGTGTTGCTTACCATAACTAACCAATAAAAGGCATCCCCAAGATGCAAACCCAACTCTTCTGACTCCAAGTCCAGTGTAGTTTCCATGAGGAGCCCTTTGTGTGTGTGTGTGGAGGAGCAATAACATTTAATTTTCTAACGTAGGCTTTAACTAAGACATCAATAAATTTTGAGTTCTTGGAAGGTAGATATTAGTTCTAAATGCATATTAATTTCTAAAATAAGATATTAATTTCTAAAATGCATAAATCTAGTCTTCTCCCAGCACTATGGCTTGAGCTACTTACCAGGTTTCTTTTCTGATATCTCACAGCATGTAGAAGACTAAATGAGGCTTTGTCTAGGCTGTAAGAGTAGTCTTCAGTTCAGTCGCTCAGTCGTGTCCGACTCTTTGCGACCCCATGGACAGCAGCACGACAGGCTTCCCTGTCCATCAGCAACTCCCAGAGCTTGCTCAAACTCATGTCCATCGAGTGGGTGATGCCATCCAAGCATCTCATTCTCTGTCATCCCCTTCTCCTCCAGCCTTCAATCTTTCCCAGCATCAAGGTCTTTTCCAGTGAGTCAGCTCTTCGCATCAGGTGGCCAAAGTATTGAAGTTTCAGCTTCAGCATCAGTCCTTCCAATGAATATTCAGAACTGATTTCCTTGAGGATGGACTAGTTGGATCTCCTTGCAGTCCAAGGGACTCTCAAGAGTCTTCTCCAACACCACAGTTCAGAAGCATCAGTTTAGGGGAGTATGATCCATGGGGACACGGTGAGAAGTACTAGGTATTATCTGAGAACTGGAGGTGGGAAGAGGTGACACAGAAACAAGAGCTGGTTCTGCAAACCAGATATAACTGCTGCACTCAAATTGGTCCAGCCTTGGCTGTAGAAGAATCCTTTTGAATTCATCTGGTGATGACCTGGCCCCAAATACAGGAATGTCTTTGCCCTGCTACCTAGACAGCGATGGAGACCAGGTTCATTCATTCATTCATTGGCAGACTTTCATCCAATATCAGCTGTGTGTCTAGTGCTTTGTTAGTCACGAGATAACAGGGATGAAAGATCCTATCAAGTGGATGATCCGCCTTCCTGGTGCCTGGGTAAGGAGAGGAAGGAGGGAGGGAAGGAGAAAGGGCAGAAATTCAGATGAAGAGAAAAGCATTCTGAATCAAGGAGGAGGCAAGTCTGCTTTAATCAAACCTGCAACCCTTGCCTTTCTGAGCATGGTGTCATAAGCTGGTGAGCACTAATAAATGCTAGGAGATGTATCACACAGTGTCACTGGCCTGCCAGAACCTCTAAGTGATGGAGAGCCCAGCAGTGAATCCAGCAAGCAGTTGGAAAGCCCTGGACTGTGAAGGAAAACAACCCCCTTCCCTCAAAATCTCAAGGCAATGCACTGATTCAACTGCATCTTTAGTTCCTCTAATATCGGAATAGGAAAGCATATGTTCAGGAAGAATAAAGCATTGAGTCAGCAGCAACTGGGTAAAAATCACATAAAAAACAGGCAAGAGCAGGGGTGTCAGAACCTTGATCCAAGAACTCTATTCCTTATAGAAGATATATAGATATATGAAGTGTTATTCAGCCATAAAAAATGAAATCCTGCCATTTTTGACAACATGGGTGGATTTAAGGGCATTATGCTGTGAGATAAATGAGAGAGAGACAAATATCATCTCACTTATGATTTCACTTATATGTGGAATCTAAAAACAAACAAACTCAGAAAACAAGATCAGATTTGTGGTTACCAGAGATAAGGGTGAAGTGGGAGGAATGGGTGAACTGGGTGAAGGTGTCAAGAGTTACAAACTTCTAGTTATAAGATAAATAAGTCTTTACTATGGACGTAATGGACGAGTAGTGTACAGCATGACTATTATAGTTAATGTTGTTTAGTCACAAAGTCATGTTCAACTCTTTTGCGACTCTTTGGACTGTAGTCTGCCAGGCTCCTCTGTCCATGGAATTTTCTAGACAGGAATATTGGTATGGGTTGCCATTTCCTTCTCCAGGGGTTCTTCCCAACCCAGGGATCGAACCCAGGTCTCCTGCATTGCAGGCAGATTCTTTACCGCTAAGCCCAGGGAAGCTGTAGTTAAATAAATATTGGAAACACACTAAGAGAGTGGATTTAAAAGTTCTCAGAACAAGAAAAAATTTGTAACTATGTGTGATGATGAATGTTAATTAAACTTACTGTTATATTCATTTCCCTGAGTGTGTGTGTGTGATATCATTATGTAGTATAACTGAAATGAATAAAATGTTATATGTCCATTATATCTTTAAAAAAATTTATTTTATGTGAACCATTTTTAAAGTCCTTTTATTAAATTTGTTACAATACTGCTTCTGTTGTATATGTTCCGATCTTTTGGCCATGAGTCAAGTGGAATCTTAGCTCCTTGACCAGGGACTGAACCTGCACCTCCTGCATTGGAAGGCAAAGTCTTAACCACTGGACCGCCAGGGAGGGCCCTCCACTATATCTTAATTTTAAAGAACTCCATTCCCTGCTCTGCTGAGTTTACTTCTGCTCTTCAAGAAATCTGATTTTGAAAAAAAAGAACTATAGGAAAGGGGAAAAAAGAAATATACTCTTTAGGATTATTTGCCCTAATTGTGAAACTCACTGAGTAAGCTCATTATTGGTCTAACTCCATGCAAATGGGTTGACTGTGAACCTTCTTCTCTATCTAGTAGTTGGCCACAGCCGGTGCATGCCTCACACCCAGGACTGTTTGGCTTCAAAATCCAAAGTTGCTCCTTTGACTTTGTTCCTAAACCAGACTTCTGAAAATGTCTGCCCTTTGATGGAAGTACCAGCCTGGAGCTAGGAGGTCTCCTAGACCTGAAGATTTACAGCCTGAGCTTTCAATAGATTGTTGTTATCATATCCAGAAAGCATTTTAAAGCACCCTCGAAATGCCTTGACAATGGGCTTAGATAGTTTAATTTCCATTTAAGCTGGTAGGCAGGGGTTGGTATGCTGTTTGAAGTTTGGTGGTGTTATAAGACATTCAGAGAAGTATGTGTGGCAAAGTATTCCAGGTATGTTTAAATTGTCAGTTATTGCTTATTCTGTTGTGCCTTCAAAGAGTGTTTGTATTACAGAGGTCACAGGGATTTTATACATTTCTTCTTTACTGAAGAGAAGAGTGGAAAACTACCTTCTCTAGAATTGAAAAGAAATTAGTTACAGGTTTGTTTTTCTTTTTCACTTTTGGCTTAGAGAAGAGAGGCCTCTCCACTAGGGGGAAGGAGAAGAGAGGGTCTCTAATGGAGGTGGGGGCCCAGGGAAGGGGCTTCACACACGCTGGGAAAGCAGGCAGGCCCACCAGGGACCCATTAGGACAAGCTCTCATTTTGGCAGTGAGCTGGCGACACAGTTAGAGATTTGAGAGCAAACCGTGATGACCAGCCATGATGCAGGGGAGGATAAAACGAAGTCTATTTTCTGTTTAGGAAACTTTGCCATTCCATAGGGTTTTCACAGATATTTCTTAAATTCCAGCTTCTTTGTCCTATGGCTGGGAGAAGGAGATGGAGAGGTGTGCCTTTTCTAAGGTTACTAACTTGTGGTAAATATAGATTTTTCCAAAGGTGAGCCCTCGTTATCAAATTTTGGGGAGGATTCTATGGTTGTAATAGATTGAAAATAGTAGCCAGGAATTAGTGTGGAAGGTTCTAAATTATACTGAGTTTATGAATTTAAATTTGACTTGATGATAACTAACTTTTATTGAGTGCATATTATGTGCCAGGCATTTGGCTAGATACTTGACATAAATGATTTCGTTTAATCCTTACAGTTCCACTGAGTAGGTAGATATTGTTTTTAATTACAATATTACAGATGAGAAAAAGAAAGCATAAGAGGTTATATGCAGGGACTTCCCTGGGGGTCCAGTGGTTAACACTGTGCTTCCTCTGCAGGAGACACAGGTTTGATCCCCGTTCTTGAAACTAAGGTCCTACATGATCCATGGCACGGCTAATAAATAAATAAATGAACAATAGAACCATTGATTTTAAAAAAAGAGGTTACATGCAGTTAATGACATAGGAAGTGGAGGAGTCAAATTTAGGCAGAAAACTGCTGAATCCCTGATTTAAGCCCTCCCATTGCTGCCTCCATACAGGTGCTCTGGACAGACCATCATTTAAGCTCAGGGTTTAATTACAGTGTTCACCTTTAGTTATAAAGGAGTTACGTTTTTGTAACACTGTAGTAACTTCATGATTATGATTCAGACCTTAGATTAACTCATGAGTGTTGTTGTAGAATCTATGATGGACAACATGATATGATAAAAAAAAAAAAAAAAAAGAGCATAAACCAAGACACCCAAGAAATGAGGATGAGCCTGGTTTCCAGTATCAGGAAGTTGGATGCAACAGGCAAATCCTTTAACCTTTCAGGATCTCAGCTTCTTCATTTACAGCTTGACTCAGCTGTACCAGTTGAGAAACTCTGTTTTCTGGTGGTCACATGCTCAAATGGTAGGGAAAGTTAGCTGAAAATGGTACCTAGAGTTATTAAGTAACATTCAATGAAAGGATATGAAAGGTTAATGTCCAATAATATGAATTATTTTTAAGTTAACTTATTTGATTTCTATCTAGTACAGTTAAAAGAGAGTTATACAAAATATCTACAATAATAAATTTGAATAGACCTCAAGGATTCAAAGGGAAAAAGTAGTAGTCTTATTTCTCTGCTCCCAGTCCCCAGTCCCACTACCCAGATGTAACTAGTGTTGGAAATTAGCTCTGAATATACAGCTGTGAAACACATCTTTTGTGTGAATTTATAAAAGACTCTGCTAGTTTCTTTAAATTATCTTAATTACAAAAACAGTATGTGACTATATACACTTGGTAAAAAAAACCCTTTGAACAAACCTGTTTGTAAAAAAAGCACAAGACTATGCATACTGAATTTTATTTTCTTCCACCAAAAACTGAATCAGGTGCTCTGCTGGAGAATATATTTGAATTGTGAAAATATAACTGTCAACATTATGGACGCATCAAAGTATTAAACTAAGCTTTCCGTTTGTTTTAGATCTTTTAAAAAATGACAACAAAAGTCATCTAAGGCTTTCTTGCTTAAAAAAACTTTCATGTGATGATTCAGGTTTTGAGAATCCAGAATACTTCTCCATTTCCCTCTAAATGAGTTTTGACTGTTAAGAAGTATTATGTTTTGAAAAAATCTCTGGAGAGGATTTCCTGTATCTTTCTTTTTTGTTTTTCATATAGCTGGTAGGATTTTGTTATATAATTCTGTGCTTCTTTTGTTTTCCACGACAATCAAAAGTAAAAATGTATTGGGGGCTTTCCTAAATTAGCTGCAATATGCTATCCTTTGTATTGTTACTCTGTGTCTCATCATAAATCAGTAACTCTTCCTGTAAAGTCCATGTAAGTTGAACCGTGTGATTTGGGCCTGTATGATATTGACTCTGTTCTATATGTAGATAGAATGCGTGGTTCCAGGGTTAGCTCCTGTAAATGACCCTCTGTGCCTTAGAGCCACAGAGGTGCCCCCTTTGTGGGTTCTACTTACATCATTAACAGCTCCACTAATTTTCACATCAGAGAGTCAAGTCTTAGTGAGGGAGGCTGAATCCATATCATGCAGTTATACAGGTGAGAGCCAGTTGAAGATACTATTAATACTCCCTGTCCAAGAGGAGGCCTAATGAATGGCTTCTCTGAGCTACCCCAGATTCAGGGCCCACCTCTGAATCCCAGCTCCTGAGGATAAAAGGACAGAGATCTTAGTGATCCGAAAGTGTGGAATGTGTGTACCCGCTTTATTTGTTCAATGGGATGATGAACCTTTAAGCACTCAATGTAAAATAATACCCACATGTGCTTTCCATTATAAGTCTTTCTTCTCTCTCTATTATTGTTTTGTTTTTCAGATTTTTGAAAAGACTAGTATGATTAGTTATATCCTGCCCATTTAACCACTTTCCACATTTCACTTTTAAAATGAAATCATCTTTCTTGCATTTAACTAATGGAAAGTTATTCAACTTGCCAAGCAAGGTTCCACTGTCCCTGAAATAAATTTTCCAAAGAACTGGAAACTCTATGCAGCTTTTATACAAGAAGCAGAATGGAAATGTTCAAATTTATGTTACATTGATACATATTTTCCACAGTGTGATATTTAAGTAATATCCATCACATTGTATCTGAAGATACTCATTTGACTCTGTAAGAAGAGCGGTTGCATTTAGAATTTCTCTTTCATCTTGCTTCCAACTTCCTCAAGGATTGAAATTTATTCTGTTTACAACTATTTAAAATAACTGATAGCAGCAGCAGGAATAGCAACTGACATTAGTGATTGTCATGTATCAACCATTGCTAAGAGATGTACAGGTCTGTTCTCATTTGATTATCACAACAACCCTATGAGGAAGACAGTTATTATTTTCTCTGATTTACAGATGCTTAAACTGAGAATGATGAGGGATTAAATAACTTGCCCAAGGTCCTTGGCAAGTAAGTGGCAGAACCAGAACTCAGATGCAGGGTAATTCCAAAGCCTAAGTGGTTTCCCACTATGCTACCACCCTTATTAAAACATACTCTTTAAAGAGTTCTTTATGCTTGGCATCATTAAGTATCGATCCCACCCCCAAAAGCTTTCGATCTGAAATACTCAACCTTATTGAGCAGATAGTAAGGACGTAACAGCTGAGCAAGCGCTGAAAGAGATATAAACTTAATTACTATTCAATTCATGGAGTAGCTCTGCTGTTCAACAGAGTGCCCACCAGTCACGTGTGGCCACTGAGCCCTTGAAATGTGACTAGCGCAGCTGAGGAACTGTATTTTTAGTTTTATTAAATTTTAATTAATTGAAATGTAAAGAGCCACATGTGGCTAGTGGCTGTCATACTGGACAGCATAGGGACAGAAGAAGGCCGTGGAAGGATTAAGTAATAGGAGGAGGATTGGAGCTGACATGCATGGACCCGAACTTGAGTGTAGAAAGAAGCCCTTGTCAGCCCTCTGGAAGGACACTTGTTACAGCAATATGAGGAAGCTAAGGGGCAACTGGAGGAGGTGTGGGATTTCATACATGAGATGAGTGGGGCAGACAGACACAAGGCTGAATAGAGGGAACAAGAGGGAAGGGCAAACCGGGACTTCTGTGGTGGGGAACGTGGCAGGATTTGGCAGCTGACTGACTGTGGGTTGAAGTACAGTGGAGGTTGGCAGCTACTTCAAGGCTTCCAGCTTAGTGATGGAAAAACAGCTCCTTTCTGCAGTGTCTAATTTATGTTGGCAGAGGGACATCTAACTTGAGATGCCTTATAGACAGAGTGTGTAGCCTCAGGCTGTATCTGAGAAGCAGGTTGGTAGATTGATGAATAGATTTAATGTTTACATAGAGACAATATTTAATCCATGTACACAGAAAACATTCAGAGTTATTTAAAAAATAGTAGGATTTTAAATAGTAGGATTTAAACAGCATTTAAAAAATAGTAGGAACGTCAGTGACTGGAGTGGGGTGAATAAGGCAAAGGGTGGAAGGAAATGTAGTTAGAGCGGAAGTTTTTACAGGCTATGGAGCTATCAGGAGCTCCCTGGTCCATGTAAAACTTTGGACTATATTCTAAGTGTGATGGGAAGCCTTTGGAAAGTTTGAGAAGAAGAATAGGTTTCATTTTACTTTGTGAATGACCACTCTGAATGTAAGAACAGACTTAAGTGAAAGTATAAGGGTGGAACCAGGGAGCTTAGGTAGGTTACTCTAGTATTCTAGGTGAGGGATGCTGTTAACTTGGACCAGCGATAACAATGATGGACATGGAGACAAGTGGGTGGGTTCTGGAGATATATTTTCAAGGCAGAATGATTCTGTTGGTTGTAGGAGGAAATATGTGGTGTGAGTGATAGAAAGGAGTTGGGAGTGATTCTAAGCTTTTGCCATGAGTGTTACTGTTTATTGAGTTGGGGACAATGGAAGGAATACTGGGGGTTTTACAACCAAAATCAAGAATTCAGTTTTGGACATATTAAGCTAGAAATGCCCATGAGACATCTTAGTGGGACTGTCTGTCAAGTGGGCAGTTGAACATGTGATCCTGGAGTTGTCCCATGACTTGACAAGTTGTGGTTTATTAGGTTTTCAGGGGAAAGGAGGAGCTGGAAGAGGAAGAGAAGACCGGCAAGAGTATTCACGAGTGGGACAGAGGTTTCAGGAATTGGGAAGTGGCAGGATCCCGTTTTGGGATGGACCCAGGAGAGGAATATGCCATTCCGATTGTGATGTTGTTGAAACAGAGAAGGTGTTTTTGAAGAGACAGGCGTAGTGTGGTGGTGGTCACTGGGTGGTGGGTTCCCAGCCCACCCTGGGAAGCTTTGGTGTGGTTCTCAAAGGATGGAGAGGGGAGGGAGAGAGAGCGGGCAGGCAGAACTCAAGATTAGCTCTGTGCCAGCACCACAACGGGGTAGAAGTCAGGCTGTCACTTGACTTTGTCACAATGCAAGGCAGTTTTTGCCTGTTCCTTGTGCATGAAAGCATTTTTAGGCTATTTAATCAAATTTTTATGCCTCAGGGTGGAATAACAGAGTGGGAAGTGTTGATTTAAATTGTTTTTTCAAGCAAGCATAAATGTCAGAATTTAGGAGAATTGTATGCTGGAAAAAGATTAGTTTATTTTAGAAGGGGGAACTTTTTTCCTACTTTTTCTCATTTGCCTGAAGTATTTGTCACACATAATCATCTTGCCTGCTTTTATAATGTAGGATTTCCATTTACATGAAAATATATATTTCATATTTTTCCCATTAAAATGGCCAGTGTTGATATATTTGGTACTCTCGTTCCTAGTCTGTTCAGACTTTTAGCCATTGGAAAGAACAGCTATTAAAAGGAGCAAGGTTTTGTGTTATGATCACTGACTTCTAATGTACAAATAGGGTAATGGAGGGGTCATTGAGAACTCTCGCTAATGAAATGATTGTTACAGAGAGAGCTGTCTTGCGTTCCCACTTACCTCCTGTCCAGTAGTTCACTGACAGGTCGACAGAAGAGAAGTGAAGGAAAGTGAGTTAAAACAGTCAGACTCACAGCTTTTATCCGATGGAACAGAGGTCCCCAACCGTTTTGGCACCAGGGACCAGTTTTGTGGAAGACAGTTTTTCCATGGACTGGGGTTGGGTTATGGGAGTGAGATGGTTTGGGGATGACTCAAGCACATTACATTTATTGTGCACTTTATTTCTATTATTATTACATTGTGATACATAATGAAATAATTATACAACTCACCATAATGTAGAATCAGTTCAGTTCAGTCGCTCAGTCGTGTCCGACTCTCCACGACCCCATGAATCACAGCACGCCAGGCCTCCCTGTCCATCACCAACTCCCGGACTTCACTCAAACTCATGTCCATTGAGTCGGTGATGCCATCCAGCCATCTCATTCTCTGTCGTCCCCTTCTCCTCCCACCCCCAACCTTTCCCAGCATCAGAGTCTTTTCCATTGAGTCAACTCGTCGCATGAGGTGGCCAAAGTATTGCAGTTTCAGCTTTAGCATCAGTCCTTCCAATGGGGCACCACTGATCTGACAGGAGGCAGCACTCAGGCAGTAATGTGAGCGATGGGGAGTTGTAAACAGAGATGTCAACACAGATGAAGCTTCTCTAGCTTGCCCGCCACTCACTTCCTGCTGTGTGGCCCAGTTCCTAAAAGGCCATTGACCAGTACCAATCTGTGGTCCGGGAGTTAGGGACCCTGGGATAAAAGACTTGGAATAGAGGGTTTACATCTTGTTTATAGAGAAACCCTGACCTCACTTATGGACTCGCCAGTCCATCTGGTTCCTAAACCTGTGTAAGTAATTAATAGTTGCCTAAATAGATAAAATTAGAATTCCTTCCCCAAGTCCTGTTTATAGGCAAGGATCCCTCTGTTATTGGCTGGTGTTTTCCCTTCTTGCACTTGTTGGAATGGTCCCATTGTCAAAGCTCTTGGGACACTGATCGGCAGTGACTCAATCTTGTCCCCCTTTGTCTCATTATAGTAGCTCCTGTGACTGGGCTACAATTCTGTCTTGTGGGTTGGCAGTAGGGAAGAGGACTTCCTTCCGATGTTCGTGCTCAAGCAGCTGTTTCTCCCTAAACACCAGTTTCCCCAACCCCCAGCTGGTCCCTCCCTGCTGAGAAGCCAAAATATACCCAAGTCACTGCTAGACTAAGTTCATCCCATGAAAGTGCAAATGACGGTAATGCCTTTTCCCAGCATCAGCTTTTATCCTCTTTATCAAGAGCTTATTTTGTCATCCTCCTTCCCTTCCCCTATAAATAATCCATTTCCCCCCATCAGACTTGCAGAACAGAGGCATGCCCATGTCATAGGCTTGCACTGAGCATTCCTTCAGTGGTTTTTGACTCGCTTGGCCTTTTAGTTCTTTTTTTTTTTTATCCCTATCAGAATCTCCAGACTGAGGTCATGGAAGGTCAGAGTTAAAACTGATACTGCCTGAGTGCTTTTCATCTGAAAACGAATCTCTGTGCTTTCTGGAGATTGCAGAAGTTTTCCCCGGTCTGCGGTGACCCTTGGCACACTTTTGCTTCACTATTTCCATTTCAAGATTTAGAGGCTCTGGTGATAGGGAGGAACTATAAATAAGAACAATCCCGAGAGTGATAGGAGGAGCTCAGATGGTCCTTAACTTTCTGGCCTTTCTCTTGGTTTAGAATTCCTCAAGACCTATTATAGTGACTTATTTCACTTGACTCAGAATACCAGGCCTTTAGAGCTTATGTCACTTACAGAAAGGACTCATGGCTGTGGTATCTGTCAACTCACTGCTTATTGAAATGTCTTTTATTATAAAGTAAAGAGGGGGTGAAGTGGACTCTAACTTAATGATATTTTACACACACACTTAATTGCCCTGAGGGAGTTCGGTTACATGAGTCGTAACATAAAATGCTTGAGTTCTCTGCTCTTCTTTTTTTTGACAAGTTCAGTTGTCATTTAACAGATTTTCCTCACAGGAGGTAAGCTAGTGCTTTCTAAGAATGAATGAATGCCTTGCGACTAAATTGGTAGGTTGGAATTTAAACGTATTAAAAGAGTTAATTATTTTAAAAAACTTACTAGTAGATACGCACTACCCACAAAGAGATTTTGAAAATAATCTACTCTAGATGATTAATATGTATATGTAGTCATGCTGATAGCTTAGTTGAGGTATCTGTGATGTAAATATTGATGCAGTCTCCTTAAATAAGGGCTACTATACATATGTGTGTATACATATATATTCTAAAGTAGAAATATGTTCATCTTAACCTTTCTTTGATCTCCGAGGGCATCCAAATTTGGAAGGGCCTTTGATATCCAAATAGAATCCTAGGCCTGGGCTTCTATATAGACATCTGAGGCAAAGCCCAAGCACTTTTGTGTACCAGCTTTAGTAATTGTCTTCACTGTCCAGAATATTATTGCTTCCAGCTAATTCATCTTGCTCCTCTTTGCCTCCTCCTTCCTTGTGAGGGTTTAAAAGATCCCTTATACTTAGGAGTGAAAGTCTCCACAAGTTCACACCACTGATTGTAGAAAGAAAACCACAAGTTTGCACTTCTACCCTTTCTCTTCATTCCTAGCTTATGCTAAACCTCTGAGGATCTATAACCACCTCCTAGGATGGTCTGGAATTCTTCTGGTTTTAGTGGACCAGAGAGAACTGTGGCAGTCAGACCCCCACGGCCTATTTCCTGGCCATACAGTCAAAATGGTAAAAGAATGAAACGGTCAGATCCCTAACCTTTCCCTGTCTTTGCTTTATATGAATCACAGTGATCTTTGAGTGAAAGAATGTAGCTCACCAGTGTCATTTGGGATCTTCTAAAGTAGTAGGAAACTCTGCATTCTTCACACCAACTTGTGGCATACCAGCACATTCCTCTGTGATGAGGTGGAGAGTGCTGGTGGCCGGCCTGGGATTTGCAGGGCTGGGGCGGGGAGCTGCTGTTTAAAAATACATTTAATTATATTCCTTCTCTGCAGTAATATTGATACCATTTTTAGCCCATTACAAATACTGTGATTTTCATTTAAATCATGTCCATTATCTTATTGACCTAGTTTTTATTTTGTAATCAAAATGTTCTATTTCTGGATAGCTTAGCCCAGAATTTTTTTTTTTTTAAGGCTATGGACCCTTCCTGGAGTTTTTTCTTCCATATCTGTCTATAGATGGGCTGTCTCTGTGTTCACTGAATTAGAGAAAATGATACTCTCTTATTCTCTTTCAGGGTGCAGCTTTTCTCTATTTAATTTGGCAGGATACCACAGGACCTCACATCTGGTGACTTTTTTTTGGTGAATGGATGGTGGGAGAGTTGAGAAATTTTACTCGTGTTCAAAACGAGAGGCAGAGGTCTCGATCTGTTTCCTTCTTTCCTTGCTCTCTGTCTGCTCTTCTGTCCCCTCTCTCTCTCCAGCTTTCTCTTACTTCTCTTCACCCCTCCCCCGTATGCTGTCAACGTCTTGCGAAGTTGACCTCACTTTGGCTGTCTCTTCACATGCTTTTGATACTCATAGGGTCCCATTTCTTTTAGGTCTTGGCCTTCTCTGTGTTTCTTTCCCTCCTATTTTCTTCCTGGTCTCCTCCTAACCTTCTCTCTCTTACTGTCGGCAGTACAAGCCCCCCTTCTTCATTTCTCTTCTCTGACTGGAAGCTCATTCTGGGGAGAACCCCTCTGGAGGTGTTCTGGGGTCTCTGTTCCTGGGGCTTATCTTTCATCGGTGTCTACTAGGGACTTGAGACTCCTGAAGAACTCTCCACTTGACCCTCAGAGTTTTCTTTCAGTATTATTTCTCACAGTCCTTGACACAGGAAGGTAGTTTGTTCTTTTCTCCAGACAATGAACAGAATTGTGGAATTTTGGGATTCAGAGTGGCTAGCGGTCTCATTTTGCCAGTCAGGAAGTAGACCTGAGAATGGTTTCTACCAAGATTCTAAGGCAATCTAATGGCAGAACCATGGCAACTATCCCATTTCCTGACTCCTTTCTGGTGGTGATGGGGGGGCGGGGGGCGGGGAGTCCCTTCTTATCACCGTCTTCCTTAGCCAGGAAGTCATGAAGATATTTCATCTGGTTCCTGTTAGCACTCATTTCTCTCAGTCATCGTTAACCTTCTCAAATATTGTTCATCTTGAATGACATTTTAGAGTAACTAAGTCTTAAATGTGTCACTTTCTTGTCAAAAGAATATACAGAAGATGAAGTGCAGTGACAAGAGTCTCTCGCTGAGTTTCTGGGGATTTTCTCACGAATGCTTTTTTGCTCCAGGTCCCTTCTGTTGATGTATTCATTCCTAAGAACTGGTAGATGACTATGACATACAATATTCAAGCTTGAACTCCTTCCTGCCTAACTGGAGTCTCTCTGCTAATCAGGAAACCACATTTAAAGCTGTGTCCTGAACTCTGCCCAGCACATCAGCTTGGCCAGGAAGGACAGGGAATTCCTACTGGTAGTAGCCACTGGGGACCAAAGGGGTAACTGGAGGTCAGAAGGAGCTTTGCAGGGAAGACATCAGCACAGGGGACATTCCACCAACCACTGGTCTCTTTTCTAAATTTTCTCTGTGGTTGAAGTTACGCAAAACCCAGGATGTCAGCCCCCAAGCTAGTGACCCTATAATACGTGTCGTACTTTATGATCTAACAACAAATTTTTTTTTTTTTAATTCAGGACACTTAACATAGGGTTGTTAGCTTTTGTCTTGGGAAGTGAGGATATTAAAAACAGCAACAGTAGAATTGTCATATAATATTATAATCTTTTCATAAAAGAAAAGTTATTTCAGTACTAGAAGTAGAAAGAATATAATCTTATAATAAAGGAGAATCCTGTATACTACACACATAGAGCTTCCAGAAAAACTCATATTGGGTTGTCAAGATTTTTCTTATTAAACCACATGTGTGTGTGAGTAGTCGCTCAATTCAGCTCCAACTCTTTGTGACCCCGTGGACTGTAGCCCACTACTAGGCTCCTTTGTCTGTGGGATTCTCCAGGCAGGAATACTGGAGCGGGTAGCCATTCCCTTCTCCAGTGGGTCTTCCCAACCCAGGGATCAAACACAGGTCTCCTGCATCGCAGGCGGTTTCTTTACTGGTGGAGCCACCAGAGAAGCCTAGGCTAATGTAAATTTTGTCTTAGAAGTGCTAAGCTGTGATATTTGGGAACTGCCAGCCTTCAGTCCATGGCTAGTAAACTCCTGTCCTGTCCCGGGGGAACACAGAAGAATGCACAAGGAGGATGGCCTGTGAAACAGCTCCTCAGTAATAGGAAGTGTTCAGTAAATGGTGTTTATTTTTATTCTCTCTTAGAAGTGAGATGATTCATTAGAATTGGGCTGTTCATTAGAATGACTGTTTCGGGTTGGGCTTCAAGGGACAGTGCTTTTCTTTGGCTTCTTGTCTTTGTAGACTGGGGTCTGACCTACAGCTTTGCAGAACTGAAGGTTGATTTGATTAGTTACCTCATGGATGGTCTGGGAAAACTCACACTTCCCAAGTTGGAAGCTAATGGAGGCTAATACATAAGCAAAAATGCCAGCTCGTTACTTTACATGTTCAAGATAGACTTTTTCAGAGACCATATCAATGGATCAGTCTGCCCAAGTTCCATGTCCTCTCTGCTGTGGAGGGGAGATGGGATGAATGCTGGTGGAGGTGGGGGCAATCCTGGTGTCCACTTTCCTTGGGGAAGACAGACTCAAAGTAATAGGAACTGGCTGACTGAATTTATTCCAGCAAGCTGTAGATAGAGCCCGTTTTATTTGCTGCCATTGTTTTCTTTATCTCACTTGGACATTCCTCCTCACTGAGAGGCAGTGAAGTAAAGTGGTTAGTGCAGAAGCTCTGGAGCCAAAATGTCTGGGTGCAAATCCAGACTTTACCTCTTCTGAGGTGTGTGACATTGGGTGAGTTACTTGACCTCTCTGTGCTTTCATATTATCATCTGTAAAATGGAGATGTTAATGGAATTGCTTCATAGGTTTGCCTTGAAAAGGAAGGAAATTTATACGTGTAAAATGCCTAAAAGTGTTTGACATATAATAAGTGATCAATACCTATTTATTATCATAATGAATACTATTGAGGATATTAGTTTTGTGGTGGACATTGAGAAATGAATGCAAATCATATGGGCAGAATTGGTTAGATTCTTACACTATAAATGTCTTTATTATAGAATTCAGTCCTCCCATAACCTTGGGGTTTGGTTTTTACCCTTCACCCCTTTAGTAGATTTTGATGTCATGTCACTCTAAGCTGTTTCTCACTGGTTACATTATGGTGTACTAGTCCCTGCTGACGTGGAGAGACACCTTTGATTTGAAGCTGTCAAGTCTTCTCTCCCCAATGTATGCCTTTGGAGAGGCTTCTGTTCTTAATGTGGTGGACTTCTGTCTGGGTCCCTTCCATAGGTTACTGTTCCCTGGACTTTCCCCCTTGAGTGTGAACCTGACTTATCTGGTGGTGGTATCTCTTGATATATGAGACAGACCTGTCTGCTAAGATAGTAAGAGGTACTGAGATACTTGTAAAGATGTACTTTAAAATAAGTAGCAAAAATAGTAGTAAAGCTGATTCCATGCCTAGCTTTTTATGTGCTTTCTCATATTTTGCCAAGCCCACAGGGCAAGGTGACAAATAACCTGATTATTTTCCATTTCTCCGTCCCCTGGAGAAGCTTCACAACTATTTTCCAGGGAGAGCCAGTGCCAAATTGACTGGTATTCAGGATGCCTTTTATAGGAATGCATGCATTCAATCTAATCTATAGATGTGTCTAACACCTGTAGTGTGATCATTTTTCAATTTCCTCACTAAACTTACAGTGATAAATTACGGTTAATATTAGCCATTAAAATATTTTACTATAAAATATTCCAGGTACACTGGCCACTGAAGTAAATTAATCTACCAACCACATATCTGTGATGTAATGAGAAACTAAAACTAATAATCAGCCAATCCTTCTCTCTTTCTTTTGAAGTATAGTTGATTTGCAATATTGTGTTAATTTCAGCTGTACAGCATGGTGATTTAATTATATATATATATTCTTTTTAAAATTATTTTCCCTTATGTATGTGTGTGCATGTGTGCTCAGTCGTGTCTGATTCTTTGCAATCCCATGGACCCACCAGGCTCCTCTGTCCATGGAATTTTCCAAGCAAGAATACTGGAGTGGGTTGCCATTTCCTACTCCAAAGGATCTTCCCAACCCAGGGATTGAACCTGCGTCTCCTGCATTGACAGGCAGATATTTTACCACTGAGCTACCTGGGAAGCCCTTCTTTCATAGGTTATTACAAAATATTGAATATAGTTCCCTGTGCTATCCAGTAGGTCCTTGATGGTTATCTTTATTTATTTTGGCTGTGCTGGTCTTAATTGCAACATGCTGGCTCTTAATTGTGACAGGTGGGATCTAGTTCCCTGACCAGGGATCAAACCCAGGACCCCTCCATTGGGAGTGCAGAATCTTAACCACTGGATCAACTGGGAGGTATCAGTTCACAGAGATACTTTTCCTCACTGCTCTATTGTGTTCCCATCCCTGTAAGCACAGATTTCCTCCCTGACTCCTTTTTTGTTTTCCAAGGTGGCTAGAATTAGCAATGTGATTGGACTGTTGGTCTTGCGTGTTCATTACCAGTAGAGAAGTCAGATGCTGGATTTTTGGAGGGGAAGAGTTGAGATCAGATGGAAGTACTATTTCTAGTTTTGTGGTCAAGCTTTTTTTCAGAGAGTGTTGCAATCTTTCTGTCCAAGTTGTGCTGGTTTCTCTACTAAGGCATGGGCACCAGTCTGTCCTCTGTAGTGGCACAGTGATATAAAATGACCACCAGCTCCTTCCCAGGGAGCAGCTGCACCTGTAGGCCAGGTCAACCATGTGCAGTAAGAGACAGTGTCAAGAAATTTCATATGAGGATTGTTGAAATCGGTCAGTGAAGAGCCAGACTTTTTGCCACCTATCCTTTGGGGGTGAGAATGTCCTCTTTGGGTTCTATTTTGCAGTTCTGTAGATGCGGATGGTCTGAAGATAGTTCCGTTCAGCCCAGAAGCCAAGGCTCTGTGGGGTGAAGATATCATTAACATCCCAGCTCAGCTTTACGTTCTAGTATCTTGAGGTCAAGAATATTCTTAAATTGAATCCCAAGAAGTGGATGTGAAAGGAGCTTAAACTGAAGGTGTAACTATCAGGCTTTCCAATTCATTAGAAATTTTAGCCTGCTGAGCTCCCAGACCTCTCACAGAGACTCAGAGAGAACCTCGCTCATGGTCCCGATCTGGTCTGTATTTTCCTGCCAGACTTGAACCAGCCCCAAAGTGTCAGCCTTCTTTCCTGAGCAAATGACGGCCAAGTCTCATCACTAGATAACGCCTATCGCGAGCCGCAGACTCACATACCCAGAAGCTTGTTTGACATCCTGCTCAAGTAGCCATGGCTCTCTCACAATCAGCCTGCCCAGCAAGAAGAGCCTCTTCCTCATCCCGCCATGTCTGCCCGCTCCACCATTCAAGATGCTCCAAATGAGGGTTATTCCATCTTCACAGAGCTTCTCCAAGGAACTTTTTTCCCAGAATAATGTCCTTACTTTTCACTTTTGAGTCCCACTCCCACATCTTTTAAGATTATTTGTTAGAAGTCAGACGGGAATTGGACGCACCTGTAAGAACTGTGACCAAGATAAGCAGAGTTTCGGTGGAATGCAGGGCATAAAAGGGAGCTGCTGCTGGGTCACTTCAGTCGTGTCCGACTCTGTGCGACCCCATAGACGGCAGCCCACCAGGCTCCCCCGTCCCAGCAAGAACACTGGAGTGGGTTGCCATTTCCTTCTCCAATTCATGAAAGGGAAAAGTGAAAGTGAGGTCGCTCAGTCGTGTCCGACTCTTAGCGACCCCATGGACTGCAGCCCACCAGGCTCCTCCATCCATGGGATTTTCCAGGCAGAAGTACTGGAGTGGGGTGCCATTGCCTTCTCCAATAAAAGGGAGAGGAGAGTACAAACACAGAAAGGAAATATAGATAAACCTGTGATATTGGCTATGAGGTCAACAACATATAAATAATAGGATTATGTGGCAAACAATACAACTACTTTAATACCAAACTTTGGAATAGCTAGAATTTAGAGGATTGTACACCCAACTGGTGATGGACAGGGAGGCCTGGCGTGCTGTGATTCATGGGGTCGCAGAGAGTCGGACACGACTGAGCGACTGAATTGAACTGAACTGTACACTGTGCAGAAGGTAGAGTATGAGCAGAATTTGGGCCGGTCTGGTGCTTTGAAAAAGATAGCTCTGAGTAAGTCGCTTGGCTTTTCTGAGGCTCACTTTGTGTGCCTGTAAATTGGGGATGCCTCACGCCCAGGGTTCTTGTGAGGGCCTGAGGAATCAGGCAAGGAAGTATTAATGGGAACACAGCTGCCATCTTATCTCTAGCTCTCATACTGTAGACAGGAGATGTTTAGGATTGCAGTTCTGCGTGGCTGTGACTGGTTCTCCGTCCTTTATGTTCCCCGGGCACGTGAGAAAGTGCTAATATTTATTCAGTAGACTGGGGTTACTCAGCTACCCTGGGCCATCCCTGACTGCTCAAAGGCTGATCAGAATCTCCTTAGCCTGTGATGCGTTTGAGATACATCATGGTTGAAGATTGTCTCATGGTTCACAGGAGACCTGCCACCATCCCTGGTGGTACCTATTTTTATCAGGGCTATTTTAAACATTTTCTCTGGGGGTTTGTTCCATTTAGTCAGAGATGTGACAGAGTGGAGGATCCCTAGGAGCCTAGGTCAAGGCTTTACCCATTTTCTTGCTTCACATGAAAGGGTATGTGATCATTGAACATATTGGTGGAGACCTCTACTGGTTGGGGTGCTTACTGATGCCCTAGATTCTCACCAGGCAGGGTCCTGAGACCACTCTTCTGCTCGCTTGGCACAGGATGTGGAGCTGCCGACAACCCTGTGGGTCGCCACACTCCATGCATCCCCCAGAGAGGTTGGGCCACCAAAGGGGATGCCCTGGGAAGTTCGGCCAGGATTTCCTGCGCTGCTGGGGTGGCTCCCTGTGCTGGGCAGCAAACCAAAGGTCACAGACTACAACCTTTGTTGCTCAGTGGAAGGCCCGGACCACAGGGGTCCGAGTTAATTGATCACACTGGGAAAGCGACTCATTGAAGTTGGATGTAGCAGGATGACGGAGAAGTGACTGAGCTGATTTAGAATGGACTTAATCGAAGAGCCACGCTGCCTCAAATCCTTTGTGGAAGTAGGCAGGATGTAAATAATAAATCATAAATAAACAAAACTCAAGAGCTAAATAAAGCCCCTTTAAATATACCATCCCTCCCAGCTGCATGTATTACAAAGTGGAACTAGCCAGGATGGACCATTAGGGGCTTTTACTCCCTGACACTGAGACTAGATTCAGCCTCAGATACATTTTGTCCAAAATACTTGTTTCCAAACTCTGTATAGTAGCAATGATGAGTAAATGAGGGACTGAGGTCTGAAGTACTGAACCAAGGCAATTAACCTGACAAATCCAGCTGGAATTTTAGGGACTAAAGTTTTTTATCAAAGGAGCTTAAAATACAACGTGAAGCTCCATACCTTGTAACATACCATCAGATAAGTATATGCATTCATATGTTTGAGCAAAGTCTGGGAGATAGTGAAGGACAGAGGAGGGTGGCATGCTGTATGTAGTTCATGGGGTCGCAAAGAGTTGGACATGACTTAGCAGCTGAACAATAGACATCTGTATATACACATATATTTATAATGTAACACATTTATAACTAAAAGGCAGTATATTATTCATAATATATAGAGACATACATATACTTTAAAATATATAGCATATATACTTTTCTATATAATATACTAGATATTTTAAGTGTGTATATATATATATATCTTTTGTTTTTGTTTTTGGCTGTACCACATGGCTTGTGGGGCTTCCCAGGTGGCTCTAGTGGTAAAGAACTCACCTGCATTCCAGGAGACATAATGCTACACGGGTTCAATCCCTGGATTAGGAAGATCCCCTGGAGGAGGGCCTGGCAACCCACTCTGAGTGTTCTTGCCTGGAGAATCCCACGGACAGAGGAGTCTGGCAGGCTATAGTTCACTGGGTCACAAAGAGTGGGACCCAATTGAAGTGATTTAGTATCCATGCACATGGCTCGTGGGATCTTAGTTCCCTGACCAGGGGTCGAACCTGGTGCCCCAGCAGTGAAAGCACCAAGTGTTAACCACTGGGCCACCAGGGAATTCCCAAAGTATGTGTGTTTTTATATAATATATACTTCATATTTAACATGTGTAGAACATATACTTTTATATATAATATGCTAGTTCTTTTTCAGTATATATTAAAATATATATATACTTTCAAATATTTGTATAGTATATGTTGTTGTTCAGTCACTAAGTCATGTCCGACTCTTTACGACCTCATGGACTGTAGCCCTCCAGGCTCCTCTGTCTGTGGAATTTCCTAGGTAAGAATACTGAAGCAGATTGCCATTTCCTTCTCCAGGGGATCTTCCCTACCCAGGGGTTGAACCCATGTCTCTGCATTGGCAGATAAATTCTTTACCACTGAGCTACCAGGGAAGTCCATATAGTGTATGTACTTTTATTTATTATATACTATATATTTAAAAGTATCCATTTATCTGTATAATACAAACATATATACGTAATAGTTACATAATATACATTCTGTCTTTTCATTTTTCTCTCTGTTTAGCCAAAAGCACAGTTACTTTTTCTTTTTCCCCTGTTTATAGCAGTGTTACTTATTGTATTTTATGAGAAGTTACATCCAATAGTCTAAAAGGTGAAAATTAAGCAGACAAAGTTCCCCTTCAAAGACTTAGAAAGGCATCAGGTTAGAGGCCAACCTACAGTTCCTCTATAGGCCCAACGTGGTCATTTCCCCCCTCCATTATGGGGATAAATCGTTAGCTGTTTCTTTGGTTGAGCCTCAGATGAGGTGTACAGAGATGCTCATTGCGTGCACTCAGCCGTCAAGTTGCACTCTCTTCCTCTGGCAAGTGCCAGATGTCTGTGGCTTGCTGGAGCCATCAGCTGCTCCCTTGGGGCCCTCCTCCTTCAGTCAGTTCAGTTGGAAGCCGGTTGAGGGGTTTTTGTTGCCAAACTTGTTTATGCCAGTTGTACTTTTTCCATTGAGGACATGTAGCTAAATATTATGTAAACAGATGATATATGAGTGTGAAAAGGAAAAGTGTTTTTATGAAAACTATACTGTTGTCTTGGAAAGACTTGTCAATGATGAATTTGCTTAAAAAAAAAAACCAAAAATTGTGGCCAAATTAAGTATAAACAAGATAATTTTAAAAGATTAGGGGGAAATTCATAGAAATCTAGGCAGCTTCCCCAGTCAGATTGCTTTTCAGCTGTTTCGAGTTTTTTTTCCTCCTTTAAAGACACTAAATTTGAAAATCATAGCAGATTTCTGGTTTATCCAGAAAAGACAATTGGGAATTCCAGACAGTTGGACCCATCATCAAATACAAGGGGTTGCTCCTGTACCAAATTTGTAAATGAGTGTATGCTCATATATTTAAATATCTATGAATAAATGTCAATTGAGATGTACATATATATAATAAGAGTATCAGTTTTATAATTCCATGCTTTAACCAGTTTTTTTTTTAGATTGTCAACCCAATCCAAGCTACTATATGTCAACCCAATCCAAGCTACTATACTATACTATACTACACTATACATGTCAGTCCAAATTACTATATGTGCTGGATTAGAGAACATTTTTTTTAGCTACTGCATGTTGTTTAAAATATACATGCCTACTGAGCATGTCAAAATGCTTATACTATGTGATTTACAAGACAGCTGAGCCAGGCTGAGGAGAGAGCAGACACATACCTCCTTTAGTGTGCTCATCCAAGGACACATGCTAATTGAGGAAAATTGTGGGCTGAACCCTTTGCGCCTGCTCTGAAACACATTCGCTTTCTCTCTCCCACCCTCTCTTCCCGAACTCTTTCTCTCTCTCCTGTCTCCCACCTTCTCTTCTTCTTTCTACGTCTCTCTCCTCTCTCCCTTCACAAATGTAGTTTAGGTCAAAGAACTCCAAAAGAAGGAAGGGAGAAAACATTTGGAGTTGAACAACAACATGTTTCAAACCACTTGTTCCAAGAAAAATAAACTCTTTGACTTAAAAAAGTTTGAATATATGTTTATTTATGTGAACCGAACAGAAAGAGAGAAGAAGGAGAATTCCTTTAAATAAAGAACTTTCATTTATTAAAGTGTGGCTTACATCAGATGATTTAGGAATACACCTGTTTCTCAGGAAGTGAGAGCAAGATATAGCAAAACTTTTTTGAAGTCTCCTAAAATTCAGTGTGTTTCAAGTTGTATTCTATCCTCTTTGTTCTAAAAATGGCGTGGAAAGACCTCCCTCTATTTCTGTGCTGTGTCAGAGCACAAACAACTTCAGGAAAAACGTGAGGATGCCTGTGGATTCGGACATGTTAACAGACATATTGGAGGACCTAAGGAAGAATAATACTTTATTATTATTGAGATGGTTGTCGTCTTGAACAGTAAAAGCCATATGAGTGTGCTCTAGTTTATGCTGCCGTAGAAGGCTTAAAATCATAAAGCAGGTGTGATGATTGTGTTCCTGTTCACCCATGGAACGCAGCTGGCAAAGATAAGTACACCAGAACATGAACTTCATGGGAAAGCATGAATCCATCCACCTCCAACAAATAAGAGGCTGTCTTTCCTTTCCATACTCACTCTTAGGGGGTTGATGTTGATAGATTCTGAAGTATCTTATTCTAGAGCATAAACCAGATGCTCTCAAGGTAATGAGGAACAACTGATAGCTGCCAGGTTAACTAGAAAAGAAACGTTTCTCTCTGCGGTTCTGGACAATAATGCAATTTCATGGCATTTCACCTGGGTGGACTTTTAAGATGGATGGATTTGTCTTTTGCTGCTCGGGGCCTCAGTCCAAATTTGGAGCAGATGGCAGAAAAGATGGATGGCCCCAGAGATTTCCAGGTGAAATTGGTTGGATTTCCTCAATCCTCATTAATTCCTGCTTGATGATCATCCATCTCCTTCTCTCCAACCCTGCATAATAGGCCCTGGTTTCTGAGGATTTTCTGGGTCTAGAATAGCCAAAATGTGCTGACTAAACTCTGAACAGATTAAGAGAACTCCTCACTGATGTTTCAGGCTTTTGGCAAAAAAGGACTGTGTCTACCTGAAATCTTGTTTTCCTTCTTTGAGTTAGAGTAGATTTTCTTTCCTTGTAATAAGAAGACACAAGTGAGCAGGATGTGAACGCTAAAGCTCAGGGAGTGAATTTAAGAGGCAGATTGCTTCCACTGTTGTTCAGGTAAACCTTAGCAAAAGAGAGACTTTGGGATTCTAAGATTAAGTCTGGTGAGAGACTCGAAGCCATCCATGACTAAGCAAGACAGACAGTTAAAGGATTCCCCAAGGATGAGATAAGGCTTAAGAAGCAGTGGATGATTGTGAAAAACCCCAGAAGTGTTCTTGGCCACTGAAGTCAAGAGGAGACCCTCAAGATCCATGGAAGGAGGGACTCGGGAGGTACTAGGGGCAGCCATGCTTTGTGGGTTTAATTTAAAACCATCTGTGTAAGGTCCTTGATCAATGGCCTGATATTCTTTCACTTCCATGTTAAGGTAGGCTTATTGACATAATTGTTTTTGTTCTTACTGGAAACTCTCCGGCTGACCAATTTATATTATTTTTTTTTAATTGTGGTTGTATTTAGCCCCCATTCAGAGCAAGATGCTTTTGATTTACAAATGGCATATATTGTCAGAGACTGCTAACTAAGCAGACAAAAGATTCCCACTTGAGAATTTGTGTGATTGACAGAGTGAGCATTAGCCCTTTGGTTGCACATGCATGGGTACCCCACCCCCACCCCCGCATGCTGGAGGACTAGAATACACCAGCAAACTAAAAACTGGCAAATCGCCGGTCCTTAAGACCCTGGAAGAAACTGCCCAGGAGGTGCACACTTCATTTTAAGAAAAGCTAAACAAGTGTGGCATTTTCAATAGGCCTTTCCTTCACCTGAGCAAAATGACAATATTTTACTAGTCAACCAAGAGATAAATTAAGATTTTACACTAACATCTCACCTTTCACGCAAAGCCTAACCTCAGGAGTTATTAAAAATAAATGGGATTTAAACAGATGTATTTTATTTCCAATTTCACAGTCTTGTATTTTGCACTGTGGTTTTAGATCTGTTTGTGAAGACTGATTCGGGTAAAAACAGCCTGAGAGACAGCTGGGAGAGAAACAGGCTTTCAAGTCCAAGACAAAGTCCAGGCTCTGGGTTCAGCTGTTACCAGCTCACCAAGTGATCTCAGCCCAATTTCCTCACCTTCAACACAGAAACAGTAATGCTTACTACTCTTTTTTTACGGGATGCAATGATATCTGTGATTGACCCCTTTGATGACTTTGGACTGAGACTTGAGAGTAGAACCCCCATGTCTTCTTCAGGGGCCATGTATGGAGGGTAGGACTCCTGGGCCAGGACGGCCATTGGCTTTAATCTCTCCCTAGTCTCCATGGCAGCTGTAGTGTCGCTGCCTGGGGGCATTCTGATTGAAGAGTCAAGGAGAGGAGCCCGCCGTGTCTCCACATCTCCTGGGTGACCCCCTTTCCTTGTCATCTTCTCCCAGAGCACTGTGCTGACAACTTGGAGGAATTCTCCGTGGCCACCCTCTTTCTTGCTGCTGTTTGTTTCATCAGTAATTGGGACTTAACAAGTGAATGGGCTTCCATGGTAGCTCAGACAGTAAAGAATCTGCCTGAAATTCAGGAGACTCAGGTTCGATCCCTGGGTCAGGAAAATCCCCTGGAGAAAGAAATGGCAACCCACTCCAGTGTTCTTGCCTGGAGAATCCCATGCACAGAGGACTCTGGCAGGCTATAGTCCATGGGGTCGCAAAGAGTCGGGCACGACTGAGCGACTAACACTTCTCCTTTCTAGGTGAATAGTAATTCTCCACTGACAATTTTTCTCACATCCATCACTTTATTTTCTAGGTAACGTTTACTAAGTTCTTACAGGTGCAGGCACTGTGCTGACACTTCACCGTGTTATCATTTTGTTAACAGGAGAGAGCTGTGGATAAGACAGGCTAAGAGAGCTCCCCGACAGCTGCTCCATGGGCTCCCCCTCCCACCCAGGGGCTGCAGTCCCCGCCTCCCCGTGCCTTCTCCTGCCTCCCTTCCCGGTGCAGTTGTCCTCCAACTGTTCTGTCTCCACCCGGCTCCCTCCTTCGGCCATCATCAGATGTACCTCCCCATACCTCAGAGAGTATTTCCTCTTCAAAAACTACCACTTGTCTTCTCACGCAGGAGTCCTCCCAAAGCTGACCTCGTATGTCGTCTCTCCTGCTCTTCCCAAACCTGTTCTCAGCTGCAGCCGGTATGTTCCGTTTACTAGTTCCCCAAGACTCTTATGCTTCTGCACAGGATCCTTCCTCCACAGGAAGCAGCCTCCCCGCATCTCTGTCTCCCACCCTCCACCCCGTCCCTCAGGGCCGAGCACACATTGGCAGCCTGTGCTGCCTTCTGAGACTGACCCGAAGCACCATTTATCAGCCAGAGTGTTGGCCACTTACAGGTGCAGGCACTGTGCTGTTGTGCCACCTGTTGATCTGTAGCTATGACCTGGATCAGTGTTGTAAGTTAATTACTGTGAAAGTCTCCAAACACCGCTCCATACCTTCTTCCTTATAGTCTATTCATTATAGGAGACTTAGTCCAGGGACTGTTAAGGAGTACAGCATAGTGAAAAAGTGAAAGTGTCAGTTGCTCAGTTGTGTCTGACTCTTTGTGACCCCATGGACTGCAGCCCACCAGGCTCCTCTGTCCATGGAATTTCCCAGGCAAGAATACTGGAGTGGGTAGCCATTTCCTTCTCTAGGGGATTTTTCTGACCCAGGGATCAGACCCAGGTCTCCTGCATTGCAGGTGGGTTCTTTACCGTCTGAGCCACCAGGGAAGCCCATTAAGGAGTATACATACTTCTCCCAACGCAGAGTTGGTTAGAGAGGGGAAGGTTACCACTTTCTCCCCGAGGCTCCCTCCACAAGTGCTTTCCATGGGTTGCTCCCTTAAAGGAAAAAGTCATAGACTCGAAATCACCACAACTGCAAATGAATAGTTCATCTGTCAAGTTTGGCTGAAACCAGGTGATGAAGATTATTTAATGGAGGCTTTTATCCTGAGAAGCAACTCTTTTATTTAGTCCACTGTTAATGGGGTTGGTTTTTTAACTTGGCCCTCAGTAGCTGTTAGTTTTTCTGCTTGTGACAGCACCACTTTTCTCTTATACACAGAAAAGTCTAACTGAAACGTGCTGTGAGCTTTAGAGCGCATTATAGGAAGTGGCCTATCACTTACGGCCATGGAAACTTGAATTTGTAAGCATTTACAGAACACTTTGCACCAGGGATCCTGAAGTGAACAGAATACTGTTGCAGATTTGAGCAGTCAGAGTAGAATCATGTTTAAGTGTCTGCTGTATTTTGAAGAATTCCCTCCTGACCCCGCCCCTGCTGGATGAAAAACCTTGCTCTTCCTGTATGAAGAAAAATAGTTGTTTACACCCCAGACCACTAACATGTTTTTGTGGTGACGTTCTGAACGCATTGAGTGTTTGTTGTGGCCCAACTAAGACAACTTTATAGTTTAATGAAAAGTGATTTATTCCTTCTTCTAAACAAAACATTTAGTTCTCTCTCTGACTCTTTGACTCCAAACAAGTCTGGCTGGCCCATCCCTTGCCCCCTACTCCATGCACACTCCCTCCCTCTTGTAGATGTCATAGTACATTTCTGTGACCATGATCCTGTCTGTTCCTAGTAATTAAGGGCTCTCTGAGCAATGTGAAAGTAGGTTACTGTTCATCTGGTTTCTTGTAAGAACTCTGCACGTGTGAGGGTTGCTTTTCACTTCGAAGACTAAACCACAGAGAGAGTCCAGGAAGTAAGGAAGGAATGGGTCAGGTGACTTGCTTTTCTTCTCGTAGTTCTACAGGACTCCATGGAGCCCAGGTTGACCCTCAGGGAAGCAGAACTTTGGTTCACAACTCTGTGCTGTATGTTTTAACAGCTCATGACCTTGGCAGAAAGAGTTAGCTTTCTGAATCTCAGTTCCCATTTATGAAATAAGGATGATAAGGCCTGGATGCAAGGTTAATGAAAGGATTGCAAATACTGGATAGAACATGCCTAGCACAGGCATGCGATAATTGATAGTAGTTTTTGATGTTGTCTTGCTGGCCTTGTCATCATTATCATTACTTCTGTAAGTAGCTGGGTGTATGGGAAGAACAAAGGGGAATTTTGACGGCTGATGCTGCCCATGCATATAACACACAGTTTAATCTTCAAAACTACCTGCCTTCCCTAACACAGCAGCTGAGATTGCTCCAAAAACAATCAAAGTAAACATAAAAATCGCAGCCACATAGGGATGAAAACAAAGAACGAGGTGTTTCCTCACTAGCAGGGGATCCCTTAGCTGAGTGGGTTCCTTCTTCCTTCCTTGTCTGCTTTCTTCTACCTACAAACAAATATTGACAGACACCCACAGAGCACGTGCCTGGCTCAGGGGTGAGCTCAGGAGTCAACGTTGAATCAGATGTGAATTCAGTCCTCAAGGATCCTACCTGCTACCAGGAAAGGGGAAATGCCCATAAACATCTTGAAAGTTAGGAAGAAAATGGTAGGATCTTAAGAAAGATACCACTAATGCATGCTGAGTCACTTCAGTGCCCAACTCTTTGTGACCCTATGGACTGCAGCCCACCGGGCTCCTCTGTCCATGGGATTTTCCAGGCAAGAATACTGGAGTGGATTGCCATGCCCTCCTCCAGGGGAATTTTCTGACACAGGGATCAAACCCAAATCTTCTATGTCACCCGCGTTGGCAGGTGGGTTCTTCACCACAAGCACCACCTGGGAAGCCCACTAAAGGGCTATGGAATTTAGGTGGAGAGCAGTTTTGGCTAGAGTTGGGACACGCAGGTTTTATGAAAGAGGCGGCCTAGCATAGTCATTAAGAGTATAGATTCTGTAGTTGGACCACCAGGTTTAAACTCTGGCCTTTTGCTGCTTTGGTTGTGGCTCCTTGGGCCAGGAGCTAGGTCATGCCTCTGTGCCTCTACTTCCTCATCTTTAAAATGGGGATAATAATAGTACCTACCTCTCAGAGGTATTGTAAGGATGAAGTGAGATAGGAAATGCTTAGTACTGTGCCTGGCACACAGTGAATGCTCTGTCAGTGTGTGTTAAATAAATTTGCTGAAGGACAGGTATAGATTCACCTTTCAGGTGAAGGTGGGTGATGTTTTTCCACACGTGGAGGGTTGCATGAGCCAATGCGGAGTCCACACTGAGACAGAGGGTGGGGGAAGATGGGAGAGGCGGGGAAGGCAGCTTGGGAAGTGACTTGGACCAGGCAGGGGAGTCTTGAATGTCAGGCCAGGAACCTTGGACTTTACGAAAATGTGAAATGTACTCAGTCTTCTAGAATTGCGTGTGTGTAAAGCCTGAATCTGAACCTGTCTGAGGGAAGGTCTCCGCATCACAGTTCCAGTGAACATGGCAATGAACCCAATGCCAGCAGGCATGAAATTGAAGCCTGGATTATCAGGGCTCAACACGTAGGCTTGAATTGACACCTCAGCTAAGATGTGCAGTGGAGCCCCAGCAGAAAGCTAAACTTGGGACAAAGAGATGGGAGGGGCAGAGGCATGGATGGGGGGACAGGGCATGTCACACATTGCCCCCATCTACTGCTTCCTTTTCAGGTTACAGATGTGTTTTCTTTAGGGTTTAGCCAGCTGTTTCGTTGTTGTCTTCATTTGTTCTTTTATTTCTTTTAAGCCTCAGGATGTATGCAGTCATCTTTGCTCTCTGTGCTAGGGTGGCAGGGAGGTGGAGATGATCAAAACCGATCACAGGGGACTTTGTTTTCAGTCATCTGTGGGTGTTACGCTTTGTGCGGGCATGGAAGCTGTCGCAGTCTGCCCGCTCCTCTCCACACTTATAGCTGCATCGGTAGGACTTCAGAAAGGGCTGTGGAAAGTTGTAGGGCCCCCGAGAGGACGCCTGTCATCTTGGGATTTGTTTTTAAGTGAAAAATTGGAGGGTTGGAATGCCTTAGGTTTGATTTGCTTTCAACTTCAGCTGTGTAAAGGCTACATTCAATTTTTAAGAAATCAGCCAAGTCACCAGAGGATAAAACAGTCAGTCCTCGTGTCCTCGGGTTCCCCAACTGCTGATTCCAATCTGAGGATGCGGAACCGTGGATGGGAGGACCGATTTATTAAGTGTTACAGGGATGTACAAGCAGTTCCTAAGACTGCATGCAAGTCATTTAAAATATTTTTGGAACAGAGTTGCACACAATACATCTCTATACGTACCAAAACAAGATCAATTACCGTAAAGTCTGTCTGTAACATGGGAACAATCAAATGATGGAGTACAACTATAAAGTCATTTGTGGCTCTGAAACCCGTTATGCATCTTCCCACAGTGACTGAGAGTGGAATAGCACCTTTTTAACAGTTGGAAGAGAGATCTTCTGGCTCAGGCTGCATTCTGCCTGTAGTCCAGGGCCACCGGAGGAGATTGAGAGTGATCTCCAGGGGGCTGCCTGGGGCCCTGGCTCAAAGGTTCCCTTGCAAGCTAGGAAGGTAGACTCACAGGTCACGTTCTAGAATGACTAGGAGTTTTGTTGATGTGGGCTTTAAAGGCATTTTTTCCACCCTCCATCAATGGCTCTTTATCAGATCATTGTATTCTGGTCTTAGAAACCACTACTTATCCATCACATCCTTGCACAAGAGTGACATCTGCCCCTAGCTGTCTGACAGCCAAGTCACATCAACTTCAGTGGGAGAGGCAGAATTTGAGTCTTTAAAACTTGGGCCTAAATGGCCAGACTAATACATTATGTCAGAAACAGTGAAGTCATATAAACATTCAGGCTGCTCCCTTGAACCCAAAGTCATCCTTATGTGGTGCTTCAAAGTTAGAAAACAATACAGGCAAGAGACGCTTGCTCAGGATCCATGAAGAGATAATGGCTGTCTTGTTTTCGACCGAGTGTTTTGTGCCGGTGTCAGCAGAGCAGGCTGCCTGTTGCTCTTAGCACTTGAAAGGCTGCCTGTTGCTTTTAGCACTTGAAGTTTGGACTGGTTTCATTTATCCTCTCAGCCTGCTTAGAAGGAACGTTCTGAAAGTCCCCTGAGTCCCCACCTGCTGTCAGGGTGCCAAGGTATCCCTGGGGGAAGCTCTACAGTGGGGCCCGGGGCCGCCGGGTGAGGGTGGGTGGCTCTGTGGCCTTTGGGCGGAAGCAGTGCCCCCCCACCCCACCCAGCAGCCCTACTGCTCTGCTCTGCAGGGCCCTTTGGCAGCTGAGTCTAAGAAGAAATAGTATATAACACTTCTCTCTGATCATCATTTGGGCTGAGCTGAAGGTGGATCAGATTTCACCCTTAAATAACTGTCTTCTATCTGTGTAAACAGTCCCAGCCGTTACTCTTCACCTTCAAACCTCAGCCCATGGACCCGGATTGGTTCTTCTTCAGACCTTAACTCTGGGGGGGGCCACTCTTCGCTGCCTTCTGAAGCCTCCATTGCCTCTATCTGAGCGTGCAGCCTCATCTCCAGGTCTTAAAAAACCATGCTTGGAGCACATACAGTCGAGTGGGGGAGGTGAGTGAGAAATCATCTACTTCTCCCCACTGTGACCTCAATCCATTTTAACACCCCACTTGCATTCAAAAAGAAATACCGAAATATTAAAGCATGACATTCGTGTTCTTTTCAAGGGAAAGAAGAGGTTATGCAGAGGCAGCCTGTGTCCCTGTAGAATGTGGGTGAGAACCTGGAAGGGGCTTGTCTTGTTTAAGAAGTTAATATATTCAGTGGCAGCAAAGTTGCTGTCGAGTCAATCCATTCCACGTTGATGGAGAGAAGGGCAGGAATTTTGCTGCTCTTCCAAGTTACTTTTTGGATATAAATTTTCTAAGAAAGTAAGAATGCAACAGCAGCTTGCTTAAACTTGACCTCTTCAGCTTGCCCAAGAATTTGGAGAACAAAAGAGAAGGCAGTAGGTAATTGATTCTGTTCTCCAAAGGCCCATTCTGATACTGAGCAGATCCTGGCTTGGTTTCTACCGTACAGGTGTTTAGTCTCTACCAGCAGGAGGGCACAGATGGAGTCTCCCTTTCTGCAGCAATCTTTAAATGTCAAAACCGTGAGAAGGAAACCCACTGAAACATTGTCACTGTGACTGTGCAGTATATCCCTAAGAGTCCATGTAGCCATGCCCAACCAAATGACACCCAAATCAATGGGATGGGGAGAGATTTTAAAAGAAGGCCCAGAACCCCCTACCATGGAGAGCAGCTTATACACAGGAAGCCACAGGATCTTCCTGAAATGTTGGCTTGAGGCCTAACCTTTAAACATATTCCTTAGCTATGCATTCAGTTCAGTTCAGTTCAGTCGCTCAGTCGTGTCCGACTCTTTGCGACCCCATGAATCACAGCACGCCAGGCCTCCCTGTCCATCACCAACTCCCGGAGTTCACTCAAACTCATGTCCATCGAGTTGGTGATGCCATCCAGCCATCTCATTCTCTGTCGTCCCCGTCTCCTCCCGCCCCCAATCCCTCCCAGCATCAGAGTCTTTTCCAGTGAGTCAACTCGTCGCATGAGGTGGCCAAAGTATTGGAGTTTCAGCTTTAGCATCAGTCCTTCCAATGAACACCCAGGATTGATCTCCTTTAGAATGGACTGGTTGGATTAGGTCTGATTAAGCAATACAATACTTTGGCCACCTCATGCGACGAGTTGACTCACTGGAAAAGACTCTGATGCTGGGAGGGATTGGGGGTACGACAGATAGGACAGGGAGGATACGGGTACGACAGAGAATGAGATGGCTGGATGGCATCACCAACTCGATGGACATGAGTTTGAGTGAACTCTGGGAGTTGGTGATGGACAGGGAGGCCTGGTGTGCTGTGATTCATGGGGTTGCGAGGAGTCAGACACGACTGAGCGACTAAACTGAACTGAAGAGCATGAGAATTCATGTTTCAGCAGTGGAGAGCTTCAGAATCTTGAGTTTGTTACCAAATATAAAATTTAGGAACTCAGTGATTTAATCAAAATGCTTGCTTCTGGTAGCAAATCAATCAAGCCATCATATCCAATTAAGTTTGATCAAGTTTTATCTGGCAGGGATATTTACCAGCCACGATTTCCCCAACACAGTGTATGCTCACTGAATTTATAAAGTGAGGCTTGAGTCACCCTGTAATAATGAACGAGGTCACCTTAATTAGCCTGTTTTAAGACTGTGGCTATGGGGCCATCAGAGCCCAGGGAACAAGCGAGTAGCCTGTTAGGAAGAAGATCTCACAAGAGAGATTCCTCCCTTGCATGGTTTAGAAAATTCAGTCCTTCAGTGAGTGTCTTGCTCAGGCACAAACCTTAACCTAAATATAGAGGGCTAAAAAAGAATCCTTCCATGGTAGGGCTCCCTTAAATTAGCTCAGCTAATCTATTCATCTGTGTGTACTGACTCGTGCCTCAGCATTGGAGGCCAAATCCAAAAAAAGAAAAAGCAAGCCTGTGGCTCAATCCTAGGAAAGATGCAGAGCAATTGAGCCTAATCCTGGACAAAGGAGCCCCTGAATACCACAGCAGGTCCTTGTTAGAAAAGAGATCCACTGACTCCTCATCATCACCCTTGTTCATTAACTGCACATTTTGGCTTTTCAAGTGCTTTTGGCATAGTCACAGTTCTGTTTCTTGTGATTCTTCTCAGTTTCCAAACCATCTTACAGTCCAGGTTCAAAACTTAAGATCAGAAGTTCTGGAAAGATGTTAGTCATGGATGCTTTTTGTACTTTCAATATTTCTGCCTTGCTGGGCTTCCCAAAGTATACTCAAAAAAAATTTTTCTTAATAGATAGCCAGGATAGCGATGTTCTAGGTCTTTATCTCTTATACCTAGGAAGCTATTTTCAAGAAAGATGATGGCTAAAGAGATCTGAACTCCAATTTCCTTACCTAGAATGGCAAGAGGGAGTGTGCCAGGATGCAAAAGAGGTCCCCATGGTCTAGAGCCTTGCATTATGCATTTTGCTTCCCACTGAGCCAGAGGTCTGTGTGTATCTGCTGAAAGACTGTGTATCCTGCTGGAATTCTGGCCATTTTGGTACCTGACTTGTTCCATTTCTCTGTGAAAGTCAGTTAGTGGAAGACACTTGAAGAAGAAAGTCAGGACAAGAGAAGGTGTTTGGAAGAGGTCAAAAGGTGTGTGTGAAAGGGGCCATGGAATTGTTCCTGAGAAGCTCTCACTGGGCATGGTGGTTTTTACCACACAGTAGTGTTTGGGTTGGAGAAGGCAATGGCACCCCACTCCAGTCCTCTTGCCTGGAAAATCCCATGGATGGAGGAGCCTGGTGCGCTGCAGTCCTTGGGGTCGCTAAGAGTCGGACATGACTGAGCAACTTCACTTTCCCTTTTCACTTTCATGCATTGGAGAAGGAAATGGCAACCCACTCCAGTGTTCTTGCTTGGAGAATCCCAGGGACGGGGGAGCCTGGTGGGCTGCCATCTGTGGGGTAGCACAAGAGTCGGACACAACTGAAGCGACTTAGCAGCAGCAGCAGTGTTTGGGTAGCCATTGGGGTCGTGGTATTAGAATTTTGATAATTGGATGGATCTATGCTTTCGGCAGTCTTTGGAGAAATACATTTTATGAATGTTTCTATTTAAAGAGAACAAACCAATAACCAAAAAAATGCCAATCCTGTTACCCTCCCTCCCCCATGCACATAGTATTCTGATGTGGTTTATTCCTGAACCTGACTCATTCAGCTCTTCTCCTGGAAGTTGTCAGTATGTATGTCTGGTTAATGGAGAAAATCAGTGCGATGCCCAGGCACCATGCCATGACTCATTCCTGGCATTTCAGGAGCTTTGTGATGGAAATCATTGTTCCAAGCTACAGTTCTTACCAAGTGGATGTGTGAGTATTAATGGAACGAAGCAAGGTCTCTGCTACTCCCGCGTAACTCTCTTGCCACAGATTCAGTGTCTGCTTATGAAGTGGAGGTTCCTCTTCGTAACCCACGCATGCTTAAATACCACAATATTGTTTTAATTAGTCTTTTAAAGCACAGTCAAATATTTGGCTTTGGTGAAAGGAGGAAATTCTTTCATATGTTGGAACTGTTTCGTTGAAAGGACATTTTTGTCTACTGAATTCATCTCCTGGGGTTTACACTAGTTTCTGAATTCTTTTTGTAATGATTTGCAGCCAAATCTCATTCATTCATTCTGTCTATCCCTTCGACTCTGTTTACCTACCTATCTGTAATAGGTGGGTGTGCATGCAGCACATATGTATGTATATATATACATATATTTATACATATTTATTTACATATATACATATATATATAGCGTACAGTCTACTGGGAGAGCATGTATAATTGAAATCCTGGATAATCCCAAGCTTTTATTTTACATTCTGCCTGACCCAAACTTTTCCCTCAGATTTTTGAAGTGTCATTCCCCTTTCTTTGTACTATGTAACATGTAGAAGTAGTTAAAAATACAGGAGCTAGGTAGCAGAAAGAAGTGGGAGAAACAAGGAAAACAGATACTCAAATGCTTATTTTTTTACTGACTCGGGTTTGAATTTTGTGTCTGACAGCTGGTAGGACATTGTGGAAACTCACAGATAAGCCAATTTCCTATCATTCTTGGAGACAGGGACTGAAGGTTAAATATCTAAAGGTGGCATTTGGTGATTCTTATTTGTCTATAGTCCATTGGACCAGGAATCTTTGGGAGCTGCCAATTGGAAAGTAGATATTTAGAAGATATTTTCAGCCACAGAAGAGAATGAGCAATATACCTTATAACTCAGCCATTTTATTCTAATCTTGTCTTCTCTAACAATAATAGCTCCCTGCTACATGCTGTTAAAACACAAGTGCTAATATTATGAGAAATGAATTACATGAGAAACAGTTTCATCTTTTCTAGGAGTGCTAAAAATAAAAATGTGCAACCAAGAGCATTTCAACTTTCTTCCCTTTCCAGACAGTGCAGGGTCCTAGGCAAAAACTGAATTGAAGAGGATACCTTGAGGTCTGAGCATGAGTTAATAAGCTTGTAGGAGTGAAGAACTTTAGACGAGGCTGTTCAAAGTGAATGCCTTATCATTACACTTTGTGCTGAGTCTATAGATGCACAAATCATGTTTACCATGTCATTCTCTTTTTTTGTCTTAAAAATTTTTTTTTAATATTTATTTTTATTTATTTGGGGGCACTGGGTCTTAGTTGTAGCATGTGGAATCCTCTGTCTTCCTTGTGGTACTCAAGATGTTGAGTTGTGGCCAGATTTCTAGCTGTGGCCTTTGGGATCTAGTTCCCTGACCAGGGGTCAAATTTTTAAAAGTGGCTGATGATGGAAGAGTATTGATGTTATGAGGAAACTGAGGCACAAGAGATTACATTCCTGGACTTAGAACCTAGGACTATGTCCCTGAGGTCCTGTCTGCAGTTGTAAACAACTCTGAACCAAACCGTTCCTTGTCACAGGTTTCCGCACGGTTACGCTTCCATCCGCTTCCCCTTCCCAGATCTACCCATCTCTCAGAAGGTGCAAAGGGAAATACGTCTTTCTGTTTGACAACCTTTCAGATTTGATGAGAGGATCTTGTCTGGGACCTGAGGTAGAGGAGACAGGACGTGACCTGGAAGATATGGAGGCAGAGGCGATAGGACCGGTGTGTGTGTCCAGAGAAGTTGCAGTGTGTGTGTTCAGAGTCTCGCTGGCGCCACGTTCCCTTGTGTGTGTATTGTTCCACGGCCCTTCACCATCATTCATTCCTGTGCTGTTTGGTGGGAAATCTCACCAGCATGTCTGACATCATTGTGTATTTCTTTATACAGAAATCTTTTCTTAGGCTTCATGGAGCTATAGAATAAGAACTATGCAAGTGAAAAAGTAACAGTCTTAAAACAACTGCCAGATTTTCTGTCTGAAAAAAAGTTACTTCTCAGAAAATAAAATTTAATAAGACAGTGCAAGACGAATTGGGCCTTAATAACTACCACTCTCTTTTAAATGCATCTGCCATGGATGCATCTTGCCTAGGCAGTACAATTTTCAGGTCTGTGACTGAGAGACTTGGATTGTATTTGTCTTTGGACTGTGAGCAGAGGTGAGGTTTAGGGTTGTAGTGTGAGTATTGAGGCCTTTTTAGTGTATGACTGCTTTTTGATAGGGTTATTTTAAGGGCTCAGGCAGCAAAGAATCTGCCTGTAATGCAGGAAACCCGGGTTCGATCCCTGGGTTGGAAAGATCCCTTGGAGAAGGGCTTGGAAACCCACTCTAGTATTCTTGCTGGGAGAATTACATGGACAGAGGAACCTGGTGAGCTATATAGTCCATGGGGTCACAAAGAGTCGGACATAACTGAGTGACTAACACACTAACTAAGTTACTTAAATTTAGCCACATTTACTAAGTATCCTTTTCTGGAAAATTGAAAAGTGACTTAGTTGAAACAAGATCCAGAAATTTCTGTTCCAACGCATTTTTCAGTTCATCATGTTGAAGTTTTAAGAAAATTCAAAGTACCCAGCATTGTGTGTGTGCGTGAAGTCATTTCAGTCGTGTCTGATTCTTTGTGACCCCATGGACTATAGCCCGCTGGTCTCCTCTGTCTATAGGATTCTCCAAGCAAGAATACTGGAGTGGGTTGCCATGCCATCCTCCAGGGTATCTTCCTGACCCAGAGATTGAACCTGCAACTTCTGTCGCTTCTGCATTGGTGGGAGGGATCGTTACCACTAGCAACACCTGGGAAGCCCACCCAGCATCACTGAGACCTAATGTAGCACTTTATATTTTTACTTTTTTGTTTCTTACTTCAAAAACTTGTTGCCATGTAGAGTAAAAGAAATCTCATGCTCTTAGTGGCTAAGTAATATTCCATCGTATATATGTACCACATCTTCTTTATATATTCCTCCCTGGATATCTAGGTTGCTTCCTTATCTTGGCTATTGTAAATAGCGCTGCAGTGAACATCAGGGTGTGTGTATCCTTTCAGATCATGTTTTTCTCAGGAGATTGCAGGATCATATGGTAGCTCTATTTTTAGTTTTTTTAGTGAGCTTCCATACTGTTCTTCAAAGTAGCTGTACCGATTTACATTCCCACTAACTGTGTAAGAGAGTACCCTTCTCTCCACACCCTCTTATTTACAAAACAGACTTACAGACTGAGAGAATGAACTTATGGTTACCTAGGGGGAAGGATGGACAGGAGGTATAGTTAAGGAATTTGAGATTGATTTGTACATGGTGCTATATTTAAAATAGATAACCAACAAGAATCTACTGTATAGCATAGGGAATTGTGTTCAATATTATGTAACAACCTAAATGGGATAAGAATTTGAAAAAAATTGACACGTGTATATATATAACTGAATCACTTTGCTGAACACCTGAAACACAACATTGTTAATCAACTATGCTCCAATATAAAATAAAAAATTTTAAAAAAAGAAACCTCAGGCTTTTAATCTCAGTGGACGCTGCCAGCAAGTATTGTTATTGTTAGATAATCATAATGGTATGTTCTGAAGGCTCTTCTCCCCTTACCGACACACCCAACTCACTCACACCCTGCCAGCAGAGCCAGAAAAGAGACTAAAACAGTGTCTTATTTGCTTTTATAATCCGACTCTTTGATTGCGTTGGAGACATGCTGGGATCTGTGCTTAAACTACTATTAAATTTCTAATGTCCATCCAGGACATGTAGATGCATTTCTAAGAAGAACTAAGAAAACAGTGAATGGGTCAGGCCGAGCAGACCTTCATCCAGTGAGCCTTAGTGGAGGCTCACGGTGAGAGGCCAGAGGACCGCAGCGCTGGGCTGGGGGGCCGGGTCTAGGGTGCTCAGAGGGCCTGGGCGAGGTGCGTCATTTCACCTCCTCCAGCCTCGACTTCCTCACCACCTGCCCAGTCACACTTGTTTTGAGAATTAGATGTGATAATGTTCAGAAAGAGATTTTGCAAACTTTTTTAAAAAGTCCTCAACAGATGTTAGTTAGTAATAACCAGAGGTTGAGTAGGTTATTGTGTGTGTGTACTGATCATTATGTGTGGGGGACACTGCTGACTCTGGAAGAGTTTTTAGGCACTCTTTGATGAGGCTCCAAGTGAAAAATATTCGGGGAGATCAGTTCAGCAGTTTTCTTATGTTTAAACAAAGTAGGAAGTGGAAATCTCCCCAAAGACAAGTAGTAGAAGTAAGTTGTGACAGGCCATGGATGCTGGAAAGATTTATGCTTGATGTAATACACCACTTTAAGAAGAAATGCAGAAATAAAAATTTAAAAATAAGAATAAAGGATAATAAAATAAAGAAGAAATGCAGAGCTCCTAAAGAAAGCCACTACAGTGTACAATGTTTGGTCATATGACTGACCCTACTGGGAGTGCAGGGGTAAATACTGTGAACACATCTGAAGTGGGTATTCCAGTAAGGGGTGTGTGTGGTTCAGGAATCCTTAGGTGAAGAAGGAGCCCTGTTCTCAGCCCATAATACAGGCTTTCTAATGTTTGAGGTCATGGGGTGTCTGCTGCATGCATGGAAGACTCTTGGTATGAGTTTACAGGGGGAGGTGTCTGTAAGGTGTCCTTATTCCCAGGACTCAGGGAGCAGCAGAAATACCCGAGGCTTGTTCGGTTCCCTGTTGGCCTCCTGTTTCTACTGTTCCATCGCATTTGCTCTCCTCTGTGACTGCTCCATCTCCCAGGCCAGATCTGTACAGGAGAGAATCACAGAAAATATTGGACTGGTCAAAAAGTTCGTTCAAGTTTTTCCATAAGAGGGCACAGAAAAACCCAAACAAACTTTTTGGCCAACCCAGCAGAATAAGGTGGTTTCCTGGGGGCTCTTGAGCACTGGTACCAATGGTAACCAGGGGGCACACAGCACAGAGTCAGACATGACTGAAGTGACTTAGCAGCAGCAAGGCTCAACCAGAGCCCCTCCCAGCACACATCCCCCCTGAAGACTCAGCTTGAAAATCTCTCTACATTTCCCAACTCCCAGGGACCCTGTTGATTAATGTTTACTGGCCATCACTTGTGTTTTAAGCATTTACTTTTGTCCCCAAAAGTCTTGAAGACAGAGTTTCTCAGCACATGGTCAACAAGCCATGATGCCCAGCTCCAGATCAATACTCTGACTGTGGCTGCATTCTTCAAAAGATAAATAAAAAAGATAATGTGATGGCAAATACGCATGTGCCAAATTAAAGCATGAAAGGAAATAAACTAAGAGCAAATTCCTGCTCTACTAACAGGACAGCCCAGTCCTTTTATTCAGGCACTCAATGACTCTGTTTAAGCAGCGCTGCCTCATACATAGGCCTGGCCCGTTGGAAAGGAAGGAAATGAATGAACAAGGGAAAACATTTTCAGCATTGCTGGCCACCCGGCTTGCCAAGTCTGTGTTCCTGGCACCCATTGTATTGTTTTCTTCTGTGGTCAACCACTAGGCAGTGCTGTGAGAGGTGGGCTTTGCCTGGGCCAGCTGTGTACCCAAGTGATCACACTGTGCTTGGTTCTGCAGGGACAGAAGTGTATGCTGATGCTCTGGCCTTTATGGGCTCAGACTCCAGAACACTGAGAGAGAGACATCATCTCTTGGAGTCACAGTTATATCCTTCCTGGGGTACCCCTGATGGGAATGGAATAGCAGGTAGATGGCATCTGATTCTAGGATACTATAGGTTTGCCCTAAAACCTAGGTACCAGTGGCTGTCAGGCAGAACACAGCCCATGCTCGGACAATGCCAGAGTCAGGGAAGCCCCCCATTTCTGTCTCGGAAGACCCCCGTGGGTAGTGGTGATGCCTGAGCCCAACACAGTCACATACAGTTTCCCAGATTCTCTACTAAAGGGGCTCATTCTGTGAGAGGTTGAAGAGTGCCAATGGGAGGCTGAGCATGAGATGGGAATCCAGAATAACCTTTCCTCTATCAGCTTCATAAACTTCTGTGACTGTTCCACTGAGAATCGCTTCTCAGCTTGATTTATTCCTACATCAGAGGCTGCCGCACATGCAAACTCCTCCTCTTCCCAGCAGAGCTCCGAAAACGGTCCTCTGTCTGCACAGTTTTAATCAGAAACTTTAGATGCCTTCCTGCAGACTGCCTGTTTCATGAAGCGGGAAACACAGGAGTCTTTTTGAAAGGATTGTTTAAGTGATCATTTGAGCCCAAAAGAAATAACCTTTTTATTCTTAACGCAAAAGGTTTTTTCCAGCCACCTGGTTGGAGTCTAAATTGTTCCACATGGGAGAACGGGAGATACGTCTCCAGGTATACCCAGATATGCCCAGCTCTGAGTAAGAGGGGATAGAGGAGATCTTCTCTATGGTAGCCCCAAGGCCACTGGACTCACAGAGGGGATTTTTCAAATCCTGTCATTTGAAACTCCAGGCAAATGATTGGCATAGAAAATGGAGTTTTCCAAAATCAGCCCATCATTGACTCTGATTTTAATAGAAGATCAGGAGTCAAGAAAAATTAGAAGGTAGAGATTTTAAAGTCAGACCTGGCTTTTATTTCTATGTGGTTATTCTAAGCAGTCAGAGGAGCTCCCTTCCCCTCAATAACCCCATCCCAGGCATAAAACCGCTCACCCGGTACAAAAGACAAATTGACTTTTTTTAAAGGTGCCACCTTAAGGGTCATTAATTTCGTAAATTAACTGACATTCCTAGAAAAGCTCCATGGCTTGTGCCAGTAAATATTTACCCAGCTAGTGACACTTCAAATGGCACCCCAAAATCCCTGGTCCACTTCCAAAGGGTGAGCAGTTTACTTTCAGGAAATGGATTACTCACTTGTGGAATCAGACCAACACCCGGGCTGCTTGGTTTCAACATACTTTAAAATCCAAAAGGGAACTTTCCTCCTTCAAACTTTCAAACCTTTTCCAGATGGTCCGAGAGGGGATGGTCTAGCCGCGGTGCCTGAGCCCCACGATGCTGGCCACAGGCTGCTGGTGGGTTCTGGTGGGAGCTGACGAGAGGCATCCCTGAGTGCCTGGAGAGAGATGCCTCCCATGCCTGCCCTGTATCTATTTGCTGAACACCCACAAGAAAGGAGGCAAATGTGTGGAAAGGCCAGAGTGTTCTCAGCTGAGATGCTGCCCCCCGCCTCCTCCCACCCCTCCACCAATTGCCTCTGCTGGTTTCACTTCTCAGCTGCAGCTGCCCACAGCTGTCTGGGAAATGGATCTGGGCTGGGGAAGCAGCCGCAGCAGGGTGGGGGTGGAATAGGGCATGTTTTTTGAACCTGGACCTTTTTGCCCTGGCAGCCAAAACAGGCAGTCAGTAGGCCCCTCCTGTGCACCTTTGCACTGGGGATTAAACTGGGTGCCTCTGAGGGAGACCTGGGGAGACAGTGAGAGGCCTCAAAGAAGGGGAGCCAGGAGGCCATGGGGTCTAGAAACCATATTATCTCAAGATTATTAGAAGGAACTGGGGGTTTTAAGGCTGAAAAATAAAATGTAGGGGGATGGCTATCTTGTGAAAGGGGAAGTTGTTTTAATTTTCCCTGTATTTTTCCATAATGAAATAGACATGCCATTTTAAAAGTTTGTGCAGTTCTATTACATTAATTATATTTACAGTGTTGTATTACCATCACCACTCTTCATTTCCAGAACCTTTTCATCATCCCAACAGAAACTCTACACTTAAAAAAAATTTTTTTTAATTGTAGTTGATTTACAGTGTTGTGTTAGTTTCAGGTGTACAGCACAGTGAATCAGGTACACATATGCATATGTCCACTCTTTTTTTCAAAGATTCTTTTCCCATGTAGGCCATTACAGAGTATTGAGCAGAGTTCCCTGTGCTATACGGCAGGCTCTTATTAGTTCTCTATTTTATATATAGTAATGTGTGTATGTCAATCTCAATCTCCCAATTTATCTCTCCTTCACTATCCCAGTGGTGACCATAAGTTTGTTTTTTACATTTGTGACTCTACTTCTGTTTTGTAAATAAGTTCACTTGTACCCTCTTTTTAAGATTCCACATGTAAGCGATATCATATGATATTTGTCTTTCTATGTCTGATTTACTTCACTCAGTATAACAATCTCTAGGTCCATCTAACAATCTCTAATGCCAAAAAAATGGCATTATTTTGTTCTTTTTATGGCTAAGTGATATTCCATCACATATATGTACCACTTTAAACAATAGCACCTCCCCTCCCCTGAATCCCTGGTAACCACTATTCTGCTTTTTGTCTCTATGATTTTGCCTTTTCTAGGTACCTCATGTCGGAGAAGGCAATGGCAAGCCACTCCAGTACTCTTGCCTAGAAAATCCTATGGACAGAGGAGCCTGGTAGGCTGCAGTCCATGGGGTCGCTACAAGTCAGACATGACTGAGCGACTTCACTTTCACTTTTTACTTTCACACATTGGAGAAGGAAATGGCAACCCACTCCAGTGTTCTTGCCTGGAGAATCCCAGGGACGGGGGAGCCTGGTGGGCTGCTGTCTATGGGGTCGCACAGAGTTGGACACGACTGAAGTGACTTAGCAGCAGCAGCAGGAGGTACTCATGTAAGTGAAATCATAGAATATTTGTCTTTTATGTGGGGCTTCTTTCATTTAGCATAATGTTTTCAAGGTTCATTCATGTTGTAGCACGTGTCAGAGTTTTCTTCCTTTTAGAAGCTGAATGATATCCCATTATATGTATGACCCATGTTTTGTTTATCCATTCTCTATTCTCTGTCAATGGATTTGGGGGTTGCTTTTGGTTATGGTGAAAAATGCTGCTATGAACGTGAATGTACGAGTATTTACATAGACTTATTCTTTGTAGTTTCAGAACTGACCTTTGTTGAATGAAAAGAAGTTGCAGAGAGGTGGATTAGGGTTTCAGTAATTCTAACTCTCTTTGATGGCAAAAGTGGGCTCCCCGTAGCTAGGGAGTCGCTCAGGCCAGGTGACCATCAGGGAGGAACAAAGGTGGAAGCCCCACAACTAGTAAAGGGAGGACCAGAGAATCTCTGACAGCCCTTCCATCTTCAGAATTCTGTGATTCTCAGGCAGATGGAGTGTGCCTTCTAAGGGAAGCATGTGGAGAAAAAGCAAGAGGTGTCCGACCACCTCGGCCCTGGAGAAAAAGGGAAAGTGGAATGGTGAATTATCTGTCAGTCAGGTGAGGTGACGTGCTGAACTGTCTCTGGCTGAAACTGAGATCAGAGGCTGCTGATGCTGCGAAGCTTTGACCAAGGCTCTGTTTAGTCTTGGGGAGAGCTCCCCAGAGTGACTAAGAAAGCTCCCTTGCATCCAGGGGTGGGTGTGGGTGTGAGGGCCAGGGTTCTCAGCACAATTCCCCTGATGTCTTCACAGAAAGGAGGGCTGCCCCTGAGAGACCGGAGCCCCATCTCCGTGTAGGCTCTGCTCATCCAGGTCAGAGCTGAGGGCAGGTGGGGAAAGCTGAACCGGGGAGTGTCCAGCAGTGAATGTCAGCTGAGGTGGGGATGCCCTGGGATCCAACACAATTAGCTCCATTCCGTTACAGTGGGGGGTTTCTTATCATTAATTGGGGAGGCCTAGCCAGAGAATTCCAGTATTGCAGGGTGAGTTTAATTGTGGGTGATTTCATTCTGCCCTTTTTATGTCGAAGCCAGGGGCTTGCGTCATGTAACAGTGAATTCAGGGAGATTTTTATTTGCATGTGAATCATCGCTTTTCCAGCTGAATGTCACTTACTTGGAATTTTCATCTGATTTTGTTTTTGTTTTTGTCTCTTGGTGTTTTTCCATCAGGCTCTTTGGCTAACCAGAAAAAAAAAAAAAAATAGAGGAAGGGCTCAATCTGACTGGAGCAGGGTTTGAGTTGGCAGCTCCAAAAGGAGAGTATTATGAATGTGAAAAAGAGAAAACGGATGCTTTATTTTGCTTTAAGGGAGGGACCGAGGCCAAGTCAAATTGAGAGCTCTAATTTGGGAATGGTGTTATTACAGGTCATTGGGAGTTGGTTACGCTCTAAATTGGGAGGCCGGTCACATGAGGCGGCAGCAGAGGTGGATCACATGGGGGACACTGGGGCTCGTGTACAATGAAGTTTTATTTTATTTACTACACGGTTGAAATGCACTTCTGTCATGTTGAGAAACCAAGTTACCTTATTGGCTGGTGAGAGCTCCCTGTCTTAGCCCATCAGTTGTTTTATACATGAGCTAGTTCTTCCCGTATGTGTGCTTTCTGAGGCTTTATTTAGGCGCTGGAATCTGTTCAGTGAGTAGTGGAGCAAGCCATGTGCTGAAGGTTGCTGCTGCTGCTAAGTCACTTCAGTCGTGTCCGACTCTGTGCGACCCCATAGACGGAAGCCCACCAGGCTCCCCCGTCCCTGGGATTCTCCAGGCAAGAACACTGGAGTGGGTTGCCATTTCCTTCTCCAATGTGTGAAAGTGAAAAGTGAAAGTGAAGTCGCTCAGTTGTGTCTGACCCTTAGCGACCCCGTGGACTGCAGCCCACCAGGCTCCTCCGTCCATGGGATTTTCCAGGCAAGAGTGGCTTGCCATGTATCTGTTATTCACCTTCGCATGCAGATCTTATTCTAAGGATCTTGCTTCCTTTTCTTCCAAAGACTATCCATGTTAGATCTCAAGGTCAAGACATTCTGATAACTTTAAAATACATATATGTATGTATGTACATGTACATATCTGTTTATTTATGTATAGATTATCTTTCATTGTCTCAGTACTGTTACTGTTAGCTTGAAAAATGAAAACAAAAAAGTTGGGTCTTGCCTCTCCATGGTCTGCTAGGAACAACGTATTCTTCCTAACCCCAAACTGCAGACTCTTGACATTCTTGGCATCTTGGGGATGACCAAGAACAATCGTGTGTGGTAAGCTGCTGATTTTTCTTGGAGAATTGAGTCAGCTTTCTTGATATATAAAGGCCTGAGTAGTTAACTGTGTTTGAAATAAAAACAACAATAAAAAAGCAGCCCAAGAAGAATATCAGGAATTCAGTGTCCTGTGCAAACAAGCTGTGCTCATGGTCCTAAATGAGGTGTGTTACTAAGGCTGTGACACAGAGTCGGCTGGTGCTTCGGAGGCACGCAGACCGGCAATGCTTGTGATCGGGGTTAGGAATAGAAGGTGTGTGGAAACTTTCTATAAAAGGCAGCCGGGTTCCCTGGACTGGTGCGGACAGGCGGTCAGGAAGCTTTGGCAATGTTCATGGCCATACCAGAGCGTGGCTGCCTGACCTTGATGAGTTTCTCTGTGTCTCGGTTTCCCTGAAGCACCATACTGATTTGGGGAGGGGAGGATAAGAACTTCTGGAGATGTAGGAGATAGGAGATGTGGTCGGGTAGAGGGAGAAAGTGTGGTGTCACGGGAGCTCAAATCAGGACCGTGTGTCCCCAGACATGGCTGGGCAACTAGTCTCTTCAGGCATGTCCACTGTGGGTAATGCCTCTGACATCACAATACCCAGCTGGACACTCAATAATGCTGATCTGTGCCCAGTGGACACCAGAGGAGGGAAGAAAAGGAGGAGGATCAAGTGTAGAGGGAGGAGATGGAGCAATCCCTTATGTGATAATTCCAGCAACTCACAACTTTTTCACCTAACATCTGCTTCAACTGTAATGTGTTCAGCTCCATATAACCTATACAGCGTCTGTGCCCTCCCCCCAAACTCAGCAAAATATTATGGTCCTCTAATCAAGTGAATTTTGCTCCTGTTGCTGCATGTGTCCCGTGATTCATCGTCAGACCTGTGAGTTGATACTTCTTCACCAAACGGCTCTCCGGAGCAACCATTTAGAGGTAATGCCCTGGTTTTGCGGTCCAGGCTCCTCTCGGTCTCCTGCAGACCCCTCTGCGCCCTCCTCCTTGGAGCCACCCATGACTCTGGGAAGCTAGCTGTGGGGGTGGTTTGTGGGCATGTGACTCTAAGGGAGTGATGCTTTACAACAGGAATTTTCACCTTCTTTGTCTTCACGAGTCATCCCTGGCCTGGTCAGTCTTTGTTTCTTGTTTTGAAAACACTCTTAAAACCCATGTGGGCCAAATCCTGACTCCCCTGTGTAGCCTTGGAAGGTGCTGGCACTCCTTTTATCTGGCTAGATGACTGTGAATGGGAAAACTTAAGAAATCAGCCCTGTCCCAGAAATATTATGGCGTTTTGCTGGCTTATTTTTTAGTTAATTGTTTAATCTAACAATTTCCTCTTAAAAATAAGGTTCCTGCTGCCCTTTGAATCAATCCCTCTCAGCCCTTCTCCTGGTAAGAAATTGGTTTTCCCACCCAGTTTCACACCAGCCTTACACTGTGATCATCCCAAGCGTTGGACATTGGAGGTGCCTTAATCATAAGGCCATGATTTTCCCTTAGCTCTTTTGACGAGTGGGTCTCAAAATATAAGCCTGGATCTGAATCACCTGAAGGAATTTTTAATGACATAGTTTCTGATTTCAGTAGATTTAGGGAGGGGCCCTGAATTTGCATTTCTAACAAGTCCCCAGGTGTGCAGCCCCCTACATTTGGAGAACCTCCCTTTCTTCCCTTCCCCATCCAGTAAGGGAGGGTCCCATGGTGCCATATCCTCATCCCATAGATAATAGGGACTGTTGCTAACAATTACCTAGCATTCACGATGGGCCAGACAGTGGTCTCCGTGCTTTACACAGATTAAATAATTCAAACAGCACTACAGTCCAGTGACCCATCCCATCTTCCAGATGAGGCCCTGACATGTACAGAATTGCCCAAGGTCACACAGCTGGCTAAAGGGAAGGTTGATATCCAGACCCAGACAATACAACTGGAATCTGCTTGCAGTCACTCAGCTTTATTGTCTTTCTTTTCCTTTCCTTCAAGTTACTTAGAACACCTGGTACTCCTACAGTTCTTGGAAGTGAATACCTCAGAAAGGAGCCCCAAGACAGCTGAGCCTATCTTAGGTACTTATAACCTGCGTCCAGGGATCCAAGTCTCCAGACCGCTTAGCTTCTCTGCTTCTGTGTGTGTGTGTGTGTGTGTAGAGGTGGGTGGGTGGGAAGAGCTCTCAGAGTGGATAGACCCTTGGGAGGGGGCTGATATGAAATGGCGTCCACTTAAGAAGAAAGGCCAGCCCTCCCGTTCTGCTGGGACTCAGTGTCCCATCACCATTCTGCTCTGGTCCAGAGAGCTCTGCTGTTGACACTTAGCGTGCTAACCAGAGACCAGCGAAGCCAAGAAAGAGCAGATCTGCCTCGTCAGCTGTGATAGAAAAGCATGGGTGTCTTTGTCCAGTTTGGTCTAGCAAGCATGTGTGATGAGCAATGACCTCGGCAAACAAATAGGAGACATGTAAGCAGGAGACGCTGGCCCTGCCCTCAAGGAGCCAACAGTCTAATGGAAGAGAAAGAGTATTGTATGTCATTGAGCCAGGCAATGTGGTGGAGAGCAGCAGTGAGGGCCAGAGTAAATCAATAGGATTCAAGGAAGGAGGTTGCTTCCTAAACCATGTCATGGATGATGGCAGGGAGGTGGAAATGAGTTTGGACCTAAACAGGGCGTATCTGCAGCAAAAAATACTTAATAAATAATAATCTCTTAGGATTTAAACAGCTAACGGTTAAGTCTCCATTGCTATAATCATAATTGATTAAGCTCTTCTTCATGTTTTTCTGGTAAATAATGTGTTAGATGCTGGCTGGAGGTCTCCTGGAGGCTCTGGGGTTATTTTATTATTTTATTTTTTTTCAAACTTTAACCTTTTTATTTTGTATTGGGGTGTAGCCAGTTAACAATGTTGGAATAGGTTCAGGTGAACATCTAAGGGACTCAGCCATACATATGAATGTATCTGTTCTTTGGGGTTATTTTTAGAAAATGGATTCTGCTCCTTACTGAGTTGCCTATTCTATCAATGGAGATATTTTTAAAGTATTTCCCTACCGTTCTAGTCTAACTCTTTTCCAAATTCTTCGTATTGCAGATATTTCTATGAGGTACAAAACTTTTCTCTGACCCTGTACCCCATTAAAAAAGTGGGATCATAGAACCAGGACACATACATGGACAGGGACAAAAGATAAATATCCAGTGGATTAATAAATACATCCACCTGCAAAGGTGGTTGGTATCAAGCCAGATTGAAACCAAACAGGCGGCTTCTGTCACTCCCTATTCTGAACTAGTGTGGCCTAAGTCCACTCACTGTTTTCATGTGTTCCTTTAGTTTAGAATTCTAGACTGTGCATTTTGAGACTCAGGAAGCAGGATCAAGAGGCCCTTGTCCACAGACATTATAACTATGGGCTCTGAGCTCTTGACTCCTCTTGCAACATTCCCACAAAGTCTCCTAAAGCAGAGTGTCCTCATCCGGTCAGCTCTCCTGATTCCGGTCCAGCCACTGGCCTTCAACTCTGTTTAATTTCACAGTGAGATGCCCAGAAGGAGGGAAACGGCCTCGGCCATTCTCATTTCTGATTAGAGAATTTCATCCTTTACCACTGTCCTTCCTACCTTTTTTCCTTTAGACCCCACTGACCGAGAGGACTACAGAAATTAAAAAGTAACTTCCTTCTCAAAACATCCAACATGTCTCATTCTGTCTGACTGCCTCAACAGACCTACTAACCTGAAAATGAATTCAGTGCTCAAGTAAGAGGTGAAAATAACCTGCCTTTTCTGCTTGCCTTTGCATAAATTCCTGGAGGTGGCTAATAGCTCCAGAGATCCCAAAAGGGCGGTGTGCCTCTAACTCCCTCTGCAGGGCTGTGGGTAATGAGGACTCCAGGGCGGGATTGGCTCTGTCCTAGGGTTGGTCACCCAACCCTGTCCTTGGGCAGTTAACCAGGCCCCTTTTTTGAATACATTAACAGTTGATTTGTCACTGTGGATTTAAATATCTTACCTTCACATATTTGTCCATTCTATGCTCTGTTGAATAACTTGTACATATATTTAAGATTTCCTACCTAAGTGAGTGATGCGCACATTTTACGGTCAACTTTTCCATCATGGGTATGTTAGGCATATGTGTGTGCTGTTCCCTGGTGATAACATTTACACACATCCTAGGGTACTCCATTCACTCTCACACTTTGGATTCTCATCTCTCAAAATGGGAAATTTTGTCAAGCAACTTCGTCATTATTTCAGAAAGTGTGGGACCTAGTGAGTCGACAGTCCAGGCTCACTTCAAGACATTGTAAGGCTCCATGTGCTCAGAGATGGTTCACTCTGGCCCTTGCCAGATTCATGTTGTTGTTCACTTGCTCAGTTGCATCTGACTCTTTGCGACCCCCTGGACTGCAGCATGCCAGGCTTCCCTGTCCTTCGCTGTCTCCCGGAGTTTTGTTCAGACTCGTGTCCACTAAGTCGATGATGCCATCCAACCATTTTATCTTCTGTCACCCCCTTCTCCTGCCCTCAATCTTGCCCAGCGTTTGGAGTCAGCTGTTTGCATCATGTGACCAAAGTATTGGAGATTCAGCTTCAGCATCAGTTATTCCAATGGATATGCAGGGTTAATTTCCTTTAGGAGTGAATGGTTTGAATATTGTGTGAAACGGCTGTTGTTCAGTTATGTCTGCTGGATCAAGCACAGATTACTACTTTGTGATTTGGCCGGTTTACATTCCTCCTGACACTCCCTTGTTGATTTTATCTGGACATTGCCAAGGATTTTGGTCCTGGAGTACTTTGGTAGCAAAGCTCATTGCAAGTGGCTCCCTGGACCACAGGGTGCTTCTTTTCAGGCTCTTGTTTCCATTGCTTCTTATAGAGCAAGGCTTCTAAGTGCAGGAGGCTGTTTTGTTCCTCTGTAAGGTCAGCGTGAGCATTGCTAATTTATTATTCTGAAATATGATTGGAGAGTCATTTTGTGGTATGTGGGGTTTGTCAGTGGTGGTCTGGGAGGGCGAGAGTGGCACTGAAGATTAGTGAGTGGGAAAACCTCTTGCTTTTGGAACATTTATAGCCTGTCCTCAGAGGGGTTTTGAGTAAAAAAAACACACACTAGCCGAATGTGGTTTGCAAGAATTTGCCTTGCTTTGTCAAGAGTAAGGTAACATTTCCTTCATCTCTAATTTATTAGTATATGACTCTTTGGAGACCCATTCCTATGAGGTTTTATTTTAACATGAACACTTATGGCCAAAAAAATTGGGACATGTAACAGTCTTAACACGACCCTGTTGGCACTGGTTTTGTCTCTTTCTTCAACAGATGTTTGCCAAAGAGTCGTATTAAATGCGTTTAATTCTGCTGTCTCAGCCTAACAAATCTTTATCATGAAGATTACTTTAATTGGTGTCAGTTACAAGCAGAAAAAGCACCCATTACGCTTTGTTTTCTAGCACTTGGGGAAATTTTCCATCCGAAGTAGAATATTGAAATGGGGGATGGAGTAAAGATTTTCAAAACTGAGCTAATCACTTTATTTTCCCTTTTTACATATTCCTAATTTGTTTGATGTTAAAGCTAATATTAATTAGAATTCCTCAAGAATCAAACAAGAAAGAGTGACAGAACAGTTTTGGGATGACAGTTGGTACCTTCTGTTGCTTGCAGGCCATTCAGTCCATTAGTCTTTTTTCAAAGGAAATTTCTAGGAAGTACCTCAGATTTTGAGTAAGAAACCCCGAAGTCTAATAAAACCACTGTCAAACAAAAGGCCTGGGGATAATTTTATATAGCCATTTTAAAATGTGATTAATAAGGAAATGGTAATGCAAGGGAACATGGAGACAAATCATTACTCTTGGGAAGTTTTGTTCTAGTAGGGTAAGATGGAAGCAGTGTGGTACACAGGAAGTCATGTGATAAATGTGGAGAACAGTAAAGCAGGGCAGGGGGATAAGGAAGTGTGGGGTGAGGGGTGATGCAGGCAGTTTTAGAGTGTGGACAGAGAAAGTCTCACTAAGAAGGTAACATTTGAGCAAAGACAGAGCTGAGGGAGGGTGAATGTGGATCTGAGGGAAGAACATTCCAGGCTGAAAGACAGCCAGTGCAAAGTTTGGGGATTAGGGCGAGATCTGCCATGTACAGAACAACAAGGGAGCCAAGATGGACTGACATGAATGTAGGACTGTAGAAGGAGGTGAAGCTAGATCACAGAGGGGCTAGTAGGCCTCTCTGTGGCTTTCAGGGCTTCCGAGGTGGCACAGTGGTAAAGCGTCCACCTGTCAATGCAGAAAACTCAGGAGACCCAATTTTGATGCCTGGGTCAGGAAGATCCCCTGGAGAAGGACATGGCAACCCACTCCAGTATTTTTGCCTGGAAAATCCCACAGACAGAGGAGCCTGGCGAGCTACAGTCCATGACGTCACAAAGAGTCGGGCATGACTTAGCAGCTGAACACCGCGCACACATATGGCTTTTACTCTCTGCCTTTTACTATTGAAATGCTTGATCAGAGAAGTGACATGACTTATCTTCTTGTATAAAAAGATCATCCTGCTTGTTATGTTGATAACAGTTTGCAGGGCGTGGAGGTAGAATGTAGAAGCATGGTAAAGAATAGATTCTGGATATATATTGAAAACCCAGCACATAAGATTTGCTAACAGATAAAATATAGGTTTTGAAAGAGAGTAGTCAAGGATACTCCAGGGTTTCCACCCTGGAAAAGATGGAAAAGCCATGTGCTGAGATAGATAAGAAGACCAAAGTGCAGATCTAGTGAGAGTGAAAGCAAGAATTCAGTTTTAGACATTTTAACCTGGGCTGGAGATATAGCTGTGGGAGATGTCTGCATACTCTTCAGGTCAGAGTCAGAACAGAGGCAAGTGGTTGGGGGAGCTGGCATGTCTTTTATGCCCTCGGGGATGGGACAGCCTCAGACCTATGAGAGTTAGTCATTGCCAGAAGGTGGTCAGAAGCCTGAAGGTGAATTCCAATCCTAACTTGACCTGGGCGGAGATCCACTACTGGCCTGGATCGCTCAAGAGCAAAGATGACCTCCTGGAATGGCCAGCAATGCCCATACCTGGGAGAAAAAGGACTCAGATGGAAACTCCTCATTAAAGAGATGACAAGATGGCTTGGGAGCAGAGAGGGGTCGTTGTAGGTATCTGTTGGGGTCAGAGATACCTGGTTCTTGCCCATTGAAGACAGGTGCCTGTGAATGACTCGCACCTAACCATTGTCCTATTCTTTGAGAAATTGCTGGTGGTTATAATGGGCTGCAGAGTCCACCACACAGGTCCCTGACTCTTCTAGTAAGTTCAAAGGGCAGAAGCATTCTCGAGTGATTCTTTTTTACCAAGTAACATGAAGCTACTAGTACTAGTTAACTATCACTGTATGACAAATTGCCCCCAAACTTAATGGCTTCACAAAACAACATTTATCTCACAGTTTTCTGAGGGTCAGAAATTTGGGGTTGTCTCGCTGGATAATTCTGGCTTAAGATTTCTTGCAAGGTTGCAATCCAGATATTGGCTAGAGCTGGAGAATTCACTTCCAAGGTGGTTCACTCACATTGCTGGCAAGTTGGTGCTGGCTGTTAGCAGGAGGCCTGGGTTCCTGCCCATATAGGCCTTTCTCAGGGCTGCCTGAGTGTCTTCGTACATTGGTGTGACCATCACTTCCACCAGAGCAAGTGAACCAAGAAGGTGAGGTGGAAGCTGCTATGCTTTTTGTGACCCAATCTCTGAATTCCTCCACCATTCTCTATTGGTCACGTGCTGCTGTTCAGATTCAGTTTTAAGAGAGAGTACACAAGGGCCTGAAGACCAACAGGCAGGGACCCATGGGGCCCACCAGCCAGCAATTACCCTTCTTAAAAATAGGAGGAGGTTTCTGTCTTCTCAATCCTTTGTGTCTGCTCAAAGCACGACTTGCAGTTCTAGGAGCTCAGTAACCCCATGTTATCTGGGTCCCCCGTCACAGCTGAGCTAATCCACATATCTTGCTGGGCTTCCCCACATTATGGGGATGTTTCTTTAGCCATCTCTAGCTCAAGAGGCCGGAGAAGGCCTAGAAAATTGCATGGGCAGAGGAGCCTGGTAGGCTGCAGTCCATGGGGTCACTACTAGTCGGACACGACTGAGCGACTTCACTTTCACTTTTCACTTTCACACATTGGAGAGGGAAGTGGCAGCCCACTCCAGTGTTCTTGCCTGGAGAATCCCAGGGATGGCGGAGCCTGGTCAGCTGCCGTCTATGGGGTCGCACAGAGTCAGACACGACTCAAGCGACTTAGCAGCAGCAGTAGCAGCAGCAGCTCAAGAGGATCGCTTGAGAGACAGTAGGCAAATGCAGGTGCCGACACAGGAATCTCATCATTTGCCATGTTGGTATTTGCCATTTTCCCCAAACTTTTTTAGGTGCCCTCTCAGCTCCCATCCCTGCCACATGCATGATGTGTGGTGTTCCTGCTGTCCTTCTGTCCCTGATCTGTGCAGAGATGTACTGCATTCTAGGATTGAGTTACACAAATTCTTCCAGGGAGCATTTGACCATTTAAAACCCACTGGTATTTCTGCCTTTTAGCACATTTATTTAACCCGTAGTTCTTGAATGTGTGCATTTAATTTCCAGCCATTTCTCGCATGAGCAAATTGCCTAAATACACTTGTGAGAAACCCTTTTATGGTAAATGTTATTAAACTGAAAACAAGGGTATAGTAAAATAGCAATTTAAGGGTAATTTACTAACAACCGGAGCCCTTAAACATTGACATACCATTGTGTAGTAATAATACCAGTCTTGGTATTTAAACACATTCTTTATCACTCCAAGAATCATTGGGACAGTTCCCTAATCCTCATGGTCTTTAATTATAGCTCAGGGATTTTTTTTTTTTTTACTATTCATATGTCACCAGTTTATACATTATAAATCATTAGTTTTTGCCCACCTAAGACATCCAGCAAACTCTTATCTCTGCTCCTTATCCAGAGGAATAACAGAGGAAATCTTTAGAGGAAATAATAGAGGAGAGTTGAGAAGAGACTGAACCTTGTTCTTGGACTTCTGTTTTCTAGACTGTCTGACTGCCTAGGGTGATATTGGCGTGAATGATAATAGAAACTGCATCATGGAAGTGATTGATGGAACATTTTCAGGATTCCTGGGTCTTCTCAATAAGGAGAATCCCTTGAATACACATCTCAGTAAAGGCCCCTTCTCCCTGGAAAGTGGTGTGTATGCTACAAAGAAGGCCAGTGGGCAACTGGGCAGGACCTGCCATTTCTGTCCCAAGTCCCTGCATGCCTGCTTGGCTTCTGTTTGAAGGTGGAGATTCTCTCTCTTGTTAGCACCTGGGGATACTCCCCTGAGAAGTTGACTGAGTACTACCTAGAAAGCAGGGAAGTAGGCCCCTGGGCCATGAGGAGGGACCTTATGTACTCAGAGGGATAAGATGTACTCACAGTCCATATAATCAGCACAGGAAGGGCTCCACAGAAAGACACATCATAAACAGAAACCACTTATTAAGTTGCCCTGAAAAATCATCATCATCACAGAATCTAGAAATCCCTCATCTGTATGATCAGTTCATCTTCTCCCTGAAGGTACCTGGACTGCTGTCGTAGTCAAGAGTTTGTTTGGTGAGCAGATAACCAGGATGAGGGACACTAAGTGAGGGGAGCATTTAGTGGCAACAGGTGAGCTTCATGAGTCCAGCTCAGAATAAGGATGACTTTACTCAAAGGACAGAACTACTCAAAGCCAAAGGGCTAAGACTTCCTTTTTCCGAGAGGGGCATTTGGATAGGTGTGTTGGTTATCTTTACCCCAAACTTAGAAGCTTAATACAACAATAAATGTGTTATCACACACAGTTTGTCTGGATTAGGAATATGACTCAGGGTCCTTCAAGATGTTCTCTGGTATATAATCACCTGAAGGCTTCACTGGGGCCAAGAATTCAGTTTCCAAGTTGGTACTGCTGTGGGTAGCAGGATTTAGTTCCTTACCCTCAGACCTCCCTCCCTGTTGAATTGCTTGAGTATCCTCCCAGCATGGCAGCTGGCTCCCCCCAGAGTGAGTAACCCAAGAGTTCAGTTCAGTTCAAGGTAAAAGCTGCAATGCTGCTTATAACCCAGTCCGTCAAGTCACACCCTATTGCTTCCGCTATTAATACACTCCATTTGATAGAAGTGATTCATTAACTACAGCCTGCATCTAGAAGGAGTTGATTGGCTCCACCTTTTGGAGAGGACTGTCAAAGACATAGTGGACGTATTTTAAAACCACAAAAAGTACACTGTCCTCTGTAACTTCTTTTTTTCTATATTTCCACAGCTGACCCAACTCTTCTGCTGATCCATGTATTCTTTTAATATTTCTACATTATTATATTTGTAAATATAATTCACATATAAACAATTCATAGGTAATTACATGTTATATAATTATATTTTAATGTTTATGTAATTACATGTGTATTATATATGCAGTATATAATTATATACGTAGTATATAATTAGTTATGTATTATAAATATTAATGTATTTAGCTTACAGCCAAGCTCCTCTAGCATGATAGTCATTATGTATCTTTATGCTAATTTGCATACCTCATTCTGCCTCCTCACTAACTGGGGAAACTGAGGGAGGTTACTTGACCTCTCTGTGCCTCTGTGTCCCCATCCATAAGTAAGGCTGTAATAGGACCTGTCTCATAAGCTTCATTTGAGAATTAAATGAGGAATTGCATGCACAGAGCTTAGAAGAGTGCCTAGCACGTAGAAAATATTGAGTACTGTTAGCTGTCAGCATGGCAGCTGGAGCAGTGGCAGAAACAGTTTGATCCAGTTGGCTGTCAGAAGGCCATCATATTTCCATGTTCCCAGAGGCAGTAAATTAAAAGTCATAGTTATCTTCTTGGCCACGCCATAGCCCCACAGCATCCAAGCAGCCCTGTCCCAAAGGTAGAGAAAGAAGCATTTCAGGCCGGAAGGGACCAGGGTCAGCAGCTTTTGGTTTTCTTTTCCTCTTTGCTGTGCTTGTTCCTCCCCTGGATCCCAGGCTAATCCCTGGCAGAGTGGGCTTACATGGAGATCAGATGTTCAGTTTGTACTCTGAGTCCTATTTCCATTTTGTTTTTGTTTCTGATTTTTTTAGGCTGACCTTTTGTGGAAGGGTACACTACCCAAACAGGGAAGTGACCTCACAAAAAGCTAGGGACTTCCTTGGCCTCATGGATTTGTGGTAAAGCTTGTTCCCAAATTTCATTTTTAAACATCCGTTTTCCAGGGTATACACTGGCTACATGTGATCAATGTTGGCATCAGGCATAGACTCACCTTCTTCTCAGGCCCTTTCGCTTGCCAGTGACTCTTTAGTTCCTTGGGCTTTTAATGAATAGACTTTATCTTCATCCTAAGCATATCCATAATTTAAAACATGCCGGGTGTTTGCTGGAAATGTATCGATGAGAAAATTAGAATTGGTGATTTCTTCATCTCCTAAAGCAACTTTAAATGAAAGGCTATATACTTACTGGAATGTACAAGGGTTGTCTTGTGTCAGGTGGCAATTTGCTAAATATAGAGTCAGGAACCTTGGAGGGACCTGCTGAGGTCATCTGTGCCCTCCTACCCTCCTTCCCCATCTGAATGTCTGTAGTCCTGTGCTAGCCAGTTCAGTAGCCACCAGCCACACATGGCCTCCTGGCATTCAGCTGTGGCTAACCCAAGCTGAGATATGCTGTCAGTGGCAGAGTACACCTTGGATTAAAAAAAAAATTAGTTGATGTACAATAATGTGTAAGTTATAGGTGTACAATAGAGTGATTCACAATTCTTAAAGTTTGCACTCCACTTATAGTTATTATAGATTATTGGCTATATTCCATGTGTTGTACAAGATATTTTTGTAGCTTATTTTACATAATACTTTACACCTTTTAATCTCCCACCCCTGGACTCCCCCTTCCCCTTCCTTCTCCCCATTGGTAACCACAAGTTTGTCCTCCATATCTGAGTCTGTTTCCTCTTTCTAATATTCACTAGTTTGTCCTGTTAAAGATTCCACATATAAGTAATAGCACACAGCGTTTGTCTTTCTCTGTCTGACTTATTTCACTTAGCACAATACCCTCCAAGTCCACCCATGTCCATTCTTTTATATGACTGTGTAGTATTCCATTGTCTGTACACCACATCTTTATCCAGTCATCTGTTGATGAACAGTTAGATTGCTTGCACACCTTGAAAACTGTAAATAATGCTTCTGTATACATTGTGCATGTATCTTTTCCAATTAGTGTTTTGGGTTGTTTTTTTTTTCTTCAGATATATACCTGAGTAGAATTTCTGGATCATACTGTAGTTCTATTTTTAGTTTTTTGAGAAAGCTCCATACTGTTTTCCATAGTGACTGCACCAGTATACATTCCCACCAACAGTGTACAAGGATTCCCTTTTCTCTACACCCTCACCAACTTTTGTTATTTGTAGCCTTTTTGATGATAGCCATTCTGACAGGTGTGAGGTGATATCTCACAGTGTATTTTTCAACTCTGGGAGTTGGTGATGGACAGGGAGGCCTGGCATGCTGTGATTCATGGGGTCACGGAGAGTCGGACCTGACTGAGTGACTGAACTGAACTGAATGATTAGTGGTATTGAGCATCTTTTCATGTGCCTGTTGGCCATTTGTATTTCTTCTATGGAACAATGTCTATTCAGTTCTTCTGTCCATTTTTTAATTTCTTTTGATGTTGAGATGTATGAACTATGTGTGTATGAATTGTGTGTGACCAATAAGGGGTTAATTTCCAATGTTGGAAATTAACCCCTTGTTGGTCACATCATTTGCAGATATTTTCTCCCATTCAGTGGGTTGTCTTTTCATTTTGTAGGTGGTTTCCTTTGCTCTGCTAATCCCAAACTCTCAATCCACCCTTCTCCTCCTCACCCTTGGCAACTTGCAGTCTGTTCTCTGAGGCTGTTTCTGTTTTGTATGTAAGTCCATTTGTGTCATATTTTAGATTCCATGTATAAGTGATATCGTATGGTATTTGCCTTTCACTTAGTATCACAATCTCTAAGTCCATCCATGTTGCTGCAGATGGCATTATTTCATTCTTTTTTACGGCTGAGTAGTATTCTATTGTATATATGTACCACATCTTTATCCATTCATCATTCGATGGACATTTAGGTTGTTTCCATGTCTTGGCTATTGTGAATAGTGCTGCTATATGTGGGGTACACGTATTTTTTTTCATTATAGTTTTGTACAAACATATATCCCAGGAGTAGGATTGCTTGGTTATGTGGCAACTCTATTTTCAGTTTTTTGAGAAATCCCCATACTCTTTTCCAGAGAGGCTGCACCAACTTACATTCCCACCAATAGTATAGGAAGGTTCCCTTTTCTCCACACCTCCTCCAGCATTTGTTATTTGTAGACGTTTTTAATGTTGGCAGTTCTCCTGAGGAGGTGGTACCTCATTGCAGTTTTGATTTGCGTTTCTCTCATAATTAGTGATGTTGAGCATTTTTTCATGTGCCTGTTGTTCCGCTGTGTGTCTTTGAAGAAATGTCTGTTTAGGTCTTCTGCCCATTTTTAATTGGGTTGTTTGTTTTTTGTTGTTGAGTTGTATGAGCTGCTTGTGTATTTTGGAAATTAAGCCATTGTCAGTCACATCATTTGCAAATATTTCTCCCAGTCCATTGGTTGTCTGTTTTGTTTATGGTTTCCTTTGCTGTACAAAAGCTTTTAAGTTCGATTAGACCCCATTTGTCTATTTTTGCTTTTATTCTATTGCCTTGGGAGACTAACCTAATAAAACACTGGATGATTTATGTCAGAGAATGTTTTTTGGCCTGTATTCTCTTCTAGGAGTTTTATGTTATCATGCCTTATGTTTAAGTCTTTAAGCCATTTTGAGTTTATTTTTGTGTATGGTAAGAGGGCATGTTCTTACTTCATTGATTTACATGCAGCTGTCCAACTTTCCCAACACCACTTGCTGAAGAGACTGTCTTTTCTCCATTGTATATTCTTGCCTCCTTCGTCGAAGATTAATTGGCCATAGGTGTGTGGGTTTCTTTCTGAGGTCTCTATTCTGTTCCATTGATCCATGTGTCTGTTTTTGTGCCAATACCATGCTGTCTTGATTACTGTAGCTTTGTATTAACTCTGATAATTGTTAACGGCCTTTCCTGGATCATCTCTGGCCTCTATTATTTTTAAAACTTGGTATGGGAAACCACCCAACATGATTCTAACATGGGCCTGACTAAGGCAGAGACAAATAGAAGGAATTATTTCTATCGTCAAGTACTTGACTGGTCTTTTTGTTACATTACCTTATTTAATCCTGTAACACAAGGAGGGGCAGGTGCTGTTGGTAGCACTCTTGACTGATGAGGGAGTTGAGGCTCAGAGAGGTTGAGGAACTTACCAAAGTTCCCTTGCCGATTAAGTGGCAGAGCTGGGATTTGTGTGCCTGACTCTGAAGCCCACATTCTTTTATGACATACCATGCCTTCCTCCCTTGATACTGTTCTTTGAATATACCCCTTCGTCTTGAGAGGCCTGATCATACGCAGCTGGTACATTTGTAGCTCATGGTCCACACTGACTCTTGAGCTTGGTCTGATGTGTTTGTGCCTCACTAGAATTATGAAGCCCTTCTGCTAAATTCCAGAAATGCCTTTTCAACCTTGCAGATACTTTATGAAAGTTCTATCCCTTATACAGTCATCAGTGGGCCAGAGTTCAGGTCTTTAGGTATTAGGCATGACTTTTTTGGCAGGGAGCTTTCTTTCCTATCATCCCAGGTCCCATGGATAGCTATCAGTTTGCAGAACAAATTACTTCTTAAAGGCCAGTTAAGGCAAATTGTACTGTTAATCCATGTTTGTGTGTGTATGTGTTCAGTTGTGTCCCACTCTTTGCAACCCCATGGACTATAGCCCTCCAGGCTCCTCTGTCCATGGGATTTTTTTCCAGGCAAGAATCCTGGAGTAGTTTGCCATTTCCTTCCCCAGGGGATCTTCCTGACCCAGGGATCTAACCCATGTCTCTTACATCTCCTGCATTGGCTGACGGATTCTTACCACTGGTACCACCTGGGAAGCCCCTGTTTAGTTATTCCATGGTACTAACATTACCATTAGGTAATCCATGTTTACCTAAAGGCAAGAAGTTTATGTTTTGAGTAGTCTGGAATAAGAGAAATTCCTTGTAAGAGTGTTGAAAACATTCTCATAGATGAACCTTGAAGAGATTATGCTAAGTACAATATTCTTGTCATAAAAGGGCAAATACTATTGGGTTGGTCAAAAGTTCATTTGGGTTTTTCCATAAGATCTTAAGAAATATCTGAATGAACTTTTTGGCCAACTCAATTTATAATTCCACTTATATGAGATAAATAGAGTAGTCAAATATATAGAGACAGAAAGTAGAATAATGGTCATCAGGGGTTGTGGGTATGGAGAATGAGGAGTTAGTGGTTCATGGATATGGAGTTTCAGTTTGGAAAGACAAAAAAGATCTGGAGATAGATAGTGGTGATGGCTGTACCACAATGTAAATGTACTTAATGCCACAAAATTGTACACCTAAAATGGTTAAAATGGTAAACATTCAGTTCCGTTCAGTCGCTCAGTCATGTCCGACTCTTTGCGACCCCGTGAATCACAGCACGCCAGGCCTCCCTGTCCATCACCAACTCCTGGAGTTCACTCAAACTCATGTCCATCGAGTCGGTGATGCCGTCCAGCCATCTCATTCTCTGTCGTCCCCTTCTTCTCCTGCCCCCAATCCCTCCCAGCATCAGAGTCTTTTCCAGTGAGTCAACTCTTTGCGTGAGGTGGCCAAAGTATTGGAGTTTCAGCTTTAGCATCAGTCCTTCCAATGAACACCCAGGACTGATCTCTTTAAACATTAAGTATACTTAAAACATATATTTTACCATAATAAAAATAACCAAACAGATCTTCTATACTTAAAGAAAAATAGCTTGCTTAGCATGTGTGATTCGGAGTAGGCAGTGGCACCCCACTCCAGTATTCTTGCCTGGAGAATCCCATGGACGGAGGAGCCTGGTAGGTTACAGTCCATGGGGTCGCTAAGAGTCAGACACAACTGAGCGACTTCTCTTTCAATTTTCACTTTCATGCACTGGAGAAGGAAATGGCAACCCACTCCAGTATTCTTGCCTGGAGAATCCCAGGGACAGAGGAGCCTGTTGGGCTGCTGTCTATGGGGTCGCACAGAGTCGGACATGGCTGATGCGACTTAGAAGCAGCAGCAGCAGCATGCGTGATCAGAGATGCCACTGGACCCATCTTGGGTCCATTGTTGATTCTAGCTTTGAGATCACAGTCGATTTCTGAGTCAGCTTCTCATGAAGAAGGTGCAGACTTCACCCAGATGAGGGGCACCTTTTTTTTCCTGATAGATTTCTCCATCTAGGAGGTTTTATCCATTTCACACAGATGCACTTGCCAGGGCTCCAGCTACTTTCCAGGGATGTCTAGGGAAGGGAAAGCAGCCTTGCCTTTGAGGACTCTACAATATGGACCCTTAATTATATTCATTTTTCCAAGGAGATTTTCTTATTCCTTATTCCCCTGTCTGAGGGTATGCCTAGACTTTCCTAAGAAATGAAATAGCTGTAAATTGTATTCATTTGTACCAAAGTGATCATAGCCTCTTTGGAGACCTGCATTAGAGTTAGATTGAGCACTCCGACATCTCAGAGTGTTAGTGTTTCACTGAAGTCAGTACCCCTTGACAACCTCAGGTCAGTTGTCCACTCGAGGCAGAGGCTGTTTTGAGAAAATTTAGCCAGGGTACCTAGATGGAGACTCCAGTCCCCAGGAATTCTCTTTATGCAGTGTGGTGCTTGGTGCCATGGTAGGTGTATTTGCTTATTTGCCCTGCCTATTTTCCTTTCCAGGAATCATTAACCAATGGCAACAGGAATCCAAGGATAAAGTGATTTCCCTCCTGTTAACTCACCTGCCTTTGCTGAAGCCAGGAAACCTCGACGCAAAAGTAGAGTATATGAAACTGCTGCCCAAAATCCTGGCACACTCCATTGAACACAATCAGCACATCGAGGAGAGCAGGCAGCTGCTGTCCTATGCGTTGATCCATCCAGCCACTTCACTGGAAGACCGCAGTGCTTTGGCCATGTGGCTGAACCACTTGGAGGACCGTACGTCGACCAGCTTTGGCGGCCAGAACCGAGGCCGTTCGGACTCTGTGGATTATGGGCAGACACACTACTATCACCAAAGACAGAACTCCGATGACAAGCTTAATGGGTGGCAGAACTCTCGGGATTCTGGGATTTGCATCAACGCCTCCAACTGGCAGGACAAAAGTCTGGGGTGTGAGAACGGCCACGTGCCCCTCTACTCATCTTCGTCCGTCCCCACCACAATCAATACGATTGGAACCAGCACAAGTACAAGTAAGTCCCCCGGAAGCCCGTTAGTGCAGTCTGGTTTGGTTGGTGACTTGCTGTGTGTGGCATGTCCCCCTGGGAATGTCTGCTCTGGGCACCCCGTAACCCTGGGAGAGAGGGCTGATTGGAATTGGCTGCGGGAAAGGGCTCTTTGAACCCCGTGTTTGTTGTTCTTTCGACTCCTGAAAGAGAAAAATCCTGGGCAGGTAAAAATGATGGATGGCTTAAATTCGGGTTACAAATAGACCAAAAAAAAAAAATTAAATATGAGATTAAGTGGTGAAAGAAGGAAACTTCCGCTTTCCACAAACAGAAATGCCTTCACCCAGTACCTTTAACCTGGGGTTTTTGGATTTGCCAAGACATTGAGTTCCCGTGTGATGCTCTATACCTGATTCTAACCCATGTTTAACCAGACAGCCTCATGGGCTTTGTGCTTTTTCTTTTCTTTTTCCACTTCTTTTTTTTTCTTTTCCCTTCTTTCTCTCTTTTTTTTCCCCTTCCTTTCTTTCTCTTTCTTTTTTTTTTTTAATTTCACCCTGGAATGTTCCCTCCCTTGCATCTCCTTGTCTTAATCCTCTGTTGTCAGGGTCACTTTTCCTCCTGACCAAGGGGAGCAGGTTTGCTAACTGAGAATGCTGCTCTGTCTGTGGCCTGGTGTGAATGCTGTGGCCTTCTCTCGCTCAGCCTAACCCCTTAGGAGAGGTGGGGCAGGAACGGCTTTGCTGGAGGGGAGAGCAGAGGGCAGCCCTCTGCTCTTTGGACACTAAAGTACTCTGCCCACAGATGGGACCAGGCCTGGGTCTGGTGGCTCTCTGTGCTCCCCACTTAGGCTGAGCAAAGTGACACACATGCTCCCGGCGCTTCTATAAAGTGCGTGGGAGAGTGGCCCACCATCAAAGAGAATTCTTGATGCTAGTTTGCATGTGTCTCTGAAGACGGCGTCAGGCCCGAGATAACTTTCTTGGGGAAAAGCTTTCGCAGTTAGACTGTGTGTGCCTGTCAACAGGCAGGAACCCCCAATGAAAAGATCTGAGAGTATGAAGAATTGGCAGTGACAGCTTCTTGGCCTCTGCCTCCACATGGATCTTGGGGCTAATGGGCCTTTTTAAATGGCTTTCTTAAATACGTAAGTGTGTGGAATTTTCACTCCATTGATTGAAACAAACAATTATTCAGTGAAATAATCAAAGATATACTTAAGCTATTGCTTTGATAATGCCACAACACGAGGTTTTAAAATTCTTTTGTCCATTTTCACATTGAGATATTGATAACTTGCATATTTGGAGAATTAGGTATTATTGCATCATTAATTTATTGTGTAAGAGGTTCTGTGACAGGTTTTTTTTCATAAACTAGTAATCCAGGAAACAGTTTCACTAACCTCTGTGTGATGGAAAGTGATGGCTTGAACTATTCAAACAGACACATGCAGGCTGAGACTACAGAGATTCTTGGCCCGAGTTTCCTGGGTGAGCGACAGAATCTAGTAATTGTTTCAAAATTCTTTGATAGTTAGGAGAGATGCAAGCTCTGAGCTGCCTGCCCTCTCAAAACTTGGTCTTTTGTATTTTAAGGGGTTGAGTTTTATGTCATCCGTCTTGAAATTAGTCTGGGGTCATCACATTTCCATCTCTGCTGATGTAACACATTTTTGTCAGGTCTTAATAAGATTAGTACATTTGAAATGGTTATCAGATTGTCACTTTTATATTTCACTGTGGCTACCAGGCCCAGCAGATGGGAAGGAAATGCTCAGATTCTTGTTATGGTCTCCTAGGCCTTTGAGTCCAGTGTAGTATTTGAGCTGAAAAGGACTTGGAGGTTTAAGAAGATAACTAGATTACATATTAGAAAAAGATTACATATTACAAAAGGAATTAGAGCCCTTTTTCAGAGCATCAGTAAAGAAGATAAGAGCTCAGATCTTTCCTCCAGAAAGTTTCATTAAAACACTTGGGTCATGTCAACGCTTGTATTTTAAGAACATCTCTTTAACAAAACCTTAATGTCATTGCTTTGCTCCTCTGCATTGTCAATGGTGGCTAAATTGTGCTTATCCAAACTGCAGTCCTTTGGGTCATTCATTCACTCAACGCTTCTATCAAATATCTCCTGAGCACCTGGGAGGCAGCTTGACAAAGTGAACAGAAAAAAGACTTTGGTGTCACTGCTTCCTGGGTCCAAATCTCAGACCTGCAATTAGCTACTATAACTTGGCCAAGTTACTTCACCTCTCTGAGCAAGGTCACCACTTGCAAAATGGAAACATTCATGATATCTACCTGTGAGGGTTGTAGTGAGGATAAATAAGATTATGTATGTGAATGCCCTGGCCAGGGCTGGCAACAGTAAGCACTCAGTAAGTGTCTGCTAAATGAATGAGAGGGACTGGGTAAGACAATGAATAGCAAAGCACTAGCATTAACTGCCCTCCCCAGACTCCTGTGCTCATTTGCACTGTACTTTTCCTGAGCCCAGGCCATGCAGAGTAGTCTAGGTGGACTTGAATATGCTATGACCATTTCACTGCAATAGAAAATGGTTTGGCCTTAAGGGTTCAGATCACAAGATAGAAGAGTGCCAGCTTGTTTGGGAAAAAGCAAACAAGGTTGTTGGCTAAAAATGAGTGAGTGAGGTAGACAGCCATGGTAGAGGTTGCAGAGGTAATGGGGAGGGACAGATCATGCTGGGTATTGTGGGTTGTTACAAGGACTTTGACTTTTGCTCTAAGCAACCCCCTCAGAGGGTTTTTGGCAAATGAGTGAGTGATGTGATCTGGCTCGTGTTTTAAGGGGGATTGTTTTGGCTGCTGTGTTAAGAATAGATTATACCAGGGCACGGACAGAAACACGAAGACTAGTTAAGAGACTCTTGCAGTAATCCAGGCAAGATATCGATTACTTGGACCAGGATGACCACAGTAGGAAGGGGAGAAGTGGTCAAGTCTAGATGTATTTTGAAAGTACAGCCAACAGGATTTCCTGACAGAATAAATGAATTGTTTGGAGAAGAATTCAAGAATGATGCCAGGGTTTTTTGCTTACGAAAATGTTGGAAGTTTAGTGTCCTATATGATGACTTTATACATCTGTTAGACCGTCTCATGGTTTCATAATTTTAAAACCACCCATGTGCTGGTAGCTCCCAAAGGTCAATCTTAGGTCAGTCTTCTCTCCCAGACTGCATGCTCATATATCCAACTGCTTACTAGACATCGCTGATGGTCTAACAGATGTTCATGAAATCAGATTTCCAAAATATAGGAGAAAGTGTTCTTGGGGATTCACTGAATATTTGGTGATAATATTGATCATTTAGCATTCTGTCGTCATCCTCACAGTGACATTTATCATTACTCTTCCTTTCTTTGTGACATGTTACCAACTTGATCTCAGTACTAATAGACCTTTAGTAACATACCGTGATCTTGATTGTGGAGGTGGGCATATGAATTTATAAAAGTAATAAGATGCACACAAAAAAAAAAAAAGATGCACAAATTCATACCAAAGAAAATAGTGTGTACAAAATCTGCTGAGATCTGAGTAAGGTGTGTAGTCTCATTAACAGTTTTATGTTTGTGTCAGTTTCCTAGTTTTGTTAACACACTATACTTGTGTAAAATGTCACCTTGGACGATGCTGGAGGAATGAGTACATGGGACCTCTCCCTGTAGTATTTTTGCAGTTTCTTATAGATCTGTAATTATTTCATAATTGAAAGTTAGAAAGTAAAAACTACTGGGGCATACTGGATATTTCTTGGGCTTTGATCCTGTTTCTCCACCTTCTTGTGGGGTCTAGGGTCCATCCCTTAATGGAAAGGTGGCTCTTTGGCCTCAGGGAGCCAATACCTAAAACAAAACTACTTCATCAGGCAAGGTGAAAAGTAGAGGTGATGTAGATCTCAGGGAAATTGGCTCTTTTGGGAACCCTGAATCTGCAACTGGAAAAAAAAAAAATCTTCCAATTCCACCAGCACCTTAGGCAGCCCAGGCCAGCTGTTTCAAAAATACTTATTTGGCTCAAGGCCTTCCTTTTCCCTCTGCTCTTCTCATTTTCTTACAAGGCCACCATCTACTTCAAGCTCATTCCAACTAGCCTGTAAAAAACCATCAGGACACATATTCAAAGGGAGGAGAGAGACCACTCAGCTTTCGGAAGGTCTTGGCAAGTGGCCTCCCGGAAGCTGGAAAGAGGGGCAAGGCTTGGAGATCTCACTTCTATCTTGCTGGCTATAGGTCATCTCCATCCTAAGCCTTTGGAGCCACTGGTGTTACTAGAGTTCCTTTTTAATTTTTCATGGAATTATTTTGTCTTTTTAACAACAGATTTTTCTTTCTCAGTGGAAAATTTCTTCCTCCCCAAAATGTAGCCAACCTGGCATGCAACTGAAAAATTCCATTATTTCCTTAACCCCTCATTTGCTCTTCAAAGAGGTAACTCTAGTTGCTTTGCTTCCTTTGAGAAGCATTTATAACAGCTGGCATGATATATTTTTAGCTTCAGCTTCCTTCCTTTTGGGGGAACCTTTTTTTAAATATGGCCCTGGCCTTCCTGATACTACATTGTGAAGATGGCTCAGTGATATCTCAAAGGACCCAATACTGCCACTGCCTGATCCTTTGCCCGTTTCCAAGAGTCCAAAGGTTTTACAGGACCTTGCTTTTCCTCACCGTGTCTAGTGTTTGTTTTCTGGAACTTGGGAAAGAAAAAATCAGAAAAAACACTGTAGTAAGCAAGAAGCCTGCTTGTTTTATTGTGCATCAGAGATCCCACAGCTTGGGAAAAGTCAAAGACCTCCTTGGTACACGTGCCTTGGGTCATGAGGATGTGCCATCCAGCCCCTGTTCGCAAGGATTTTTTTAGACTCTAATGACAGTGAGAGTTATTAAACACTAGATGAGCTACAGAGGGAGGCAGTAGTGTTTCTAATTTCCCACCGTACTTCAAAAATAGGATGCATTCTGGCTGGAATAAATGACTTAAATTGGACTAGCCTGGAGGAAGGGAGGAAGAAGGAGATGAACAAGCTGGCTTCTTTTAGACTTTTTTTTGAGCCCTATAGTCTTCGGATTTCTATTATTTCACAATATTTATAGTTATAAGCTCCAAAGTTAGAGTTGTAGGCTTAATCCATGAATAATGGGACAAAAAAAATCTTTTAATCTTGCTTTTTTTTCTTTTCTCACCTTTAAGATTTCTGGGGACAAACTCAGGTTACACTGAGGAAAGATAGGTCATGAATGTAGCTTCTCTTTTTAAAAATTATATTTACTTATTTTTAATTGATTGATGATTGCTTTACATTTTGATAAGCTGTGCTGTGTGCTTCGTTGCTTCAGTCGTGTCCCACTCTTTGCGACCCTATGGACTGTTAGCCCGCCAGGCTCCTCTGTCCATGGGATTCTCCAGCAAGAATAACAAAGTGGGTTGCCACATCCTCCTCCAGGGGATCTTCCCAACCCAGGATCTAACTCACTTCTCTTATGTCTCCTGCATGGGAGGTGGGTTCTTTACTACTAGTACTACCTGGGAAGCCCCTTTGATATTATTAATATTAAGAAGATGAGACTCTTGAATCATGAGACACCATGAGACACCATGGAATCATGGTGACAGGAGGATAAATTTCAGTAGAAGCAATTACTGTTAATTCGGGGAATGTGTTCTAACTTTTAAACCACTCAGTATCATTCCTGCCATCCCCCTACCTACACCCTGGTCCTCAACATTCTCTTAGGTAAAATACAGTCTTGGGAAATCTCTGGTGTAAGTCAGGTAAGAGAAGGGTATTGAGATGGGGAAGGAGACTTCCAAAATAAGGGAAATGCTATAAAGGATTTTTGTGGATTGGAAAAAAGGCTAAAACTCCCAACATGCCCTGAGGTAGTCATTCTTTGCCAAAATTCTGAACCATTCCCATAGACAAATTCCATGGCTACAATTAAATGTTAGAGCCAGTGAGAGAACAAGGTTTGCTTTAGAAATTGGTTTCACAGCCAACCTTCCTGAGATGCATCCTCTCAGAAGAGTCCAGCAAAACCTATATGGAACTAAAAAAGCTATAATAGATTATTTTATACTTTAGCCTTCTCCTTTACACAGTAAGACATTACAATGCAAAGAGAATTATAAGGCATTAAGTGGCATTTTAGATATTCAAGTTTAGAGTATAAATGATTTCAGTTCAGTTCAGTCGCTCAGTCGTGTCCGACTCTTTGCGACCCCATGAATCACAGCATGCCAGGCCTCCCTGTCCATCACCAACTCCCGGAGTTCACTCAAACTCATGTCCATCGAGTCGGTGATGCCATCCAGCCGTCTCATTCTCTGTCGTCCCCGTCTCCTCCCGCCCCCAATCCCTCCCAGCATCAGAGTCTTTTCCAGTGAGTCAACTCGTCGCATGAAGTGGCCAGAGTATTGGAGCTTCAGCTTTAGCATCAGTCCTTCCAATGAACACCCAGGACTGATCTCCTTTAGAATGGACTGGTTGGATCTCCTTGCAGTCCAAGGGACTCTCAAGAGTCTTCTCCAGCACCACAGTTCAAAAGCATCAATTCTTCGGCGATCAGCTTTCTTCACAGTCCAACTCTCACATCCTTACATGACCACTGGAAAAACCATAGCCTTGACTAGACGGACCTTTGTTGGCAAAGTAATGTCTCTGCTTTTTAATATGCTATCTAGGTTGGTTATAACTTTCCTTCCAAGAAGTAAGCGTCTTTTAATTTCCTGGCTGCAATCAGCATCTGCAGTGATTTTGGAGCCCCAAAAAATAAAGTCTGACATTGTTTCCACTGTTTTTCCATCTATTTCCCATGAAGTGATGGGACCAGATGCCATGATCTTTGTTTTCTGAATGTTGAGCTTCAAGCCAACCTTTTCACTCTCCTCTTTCACTTTCATCAAGAGGCTTTTTAGTTCCTCTTCACTTTCATTTAGAGTATAATAAATACTAGAGTATATATATATATATGTTATATATATATATGTGATATATATATATATAAATGATTTAGAGTATAAATGATGAGGCAGCCTTGATCAAAATCAAGAATGTGGCTTTGAAATCAGATGACTTGGTTTTAAATTCCAGCCACACCAATAAGTAAGTATGTGAACATGGACAAATTACTTGACCTCTAAACCTCCTTTCCTCATCCATAAAATGAGAATACATTTCAGTAGGCAAATAGGTGGGGAAACAAAGGAAACAGTGACAGACTTTATTTTCTTAGGTTCCAAAATCACTGCAGATGGTGACTGCAGCCATGAGATTAAAAGACACTTGCTCCTTGGAAGAAAAGTTATGACCAACCTAGACAGCATATTAAAAAGCAGAGACATTACTTTGCCGACAAAGGTCTATCTTGTCAAAGCTATGGTTTTTCCAGTAGTCATGTATGGATATGAGAGTTGGACTATAAGGAAAGCTGAGCGCTGAAGAATTGATGCTTTTGAACTGTGGTGTTGGAGAAGACTCTTGAGACTCCCTTGAACTGCCAGGAGATCCAACCAGTCCATCCTAAAGCAAATCAGTCCTGAATATTCATTGGAAGGACTGATGCTGAAGCTGAAGCTCCAATACTTTGGCCACTTGATGAAAAGAACTTACTCACTGGAAAAGACCCTGATGCTGGGAAAGATTGAAGGCAGGAGGAGAAGGGGATGACAGAGGATGAGATGCTTGAATAGCATCACTGACTCGATGGACATGAGTTTGAGCAAGCTCCAGGAGTTGCTGATGGACAGGGAAGCTTGGTGTGCTGCAGTTCATGGGGTCACAGAGTCGGACACAACTGAGCAACTGAACTGAACTGAACTGAGGCAATCTCTTAATTGGATTGATCAGAGTGGGTAGTTAATGTGTTAATTGCAATAGCCATTTAAAGCAGGGGATCATAGAAAAGGCTTATGACTTTAAACATATTGTTTTAACTTTCGTTTTAACTTAAATGTGTAAATGCATTCTCATGCCATCTTTTGTATAGTGCGATGGTCCTTTCTTTGAGAACAGCGTTTCTGACTGAGGCTGCTCTTTTGTGCATAAATCACCCCCTTGATGCATTATTGTCTATGATTTCCTTAAAATGGAACTGGAATTTGATGACATTTCCAAAAACAGAGTGTTGAATCTTTCTAGATTCTGACTTTCCTCTTTTTATAATTTACCTTATAGTTTTCTCACTAACACTGAATTCAACAGTAGATTTTTAAAAGTAAAACAATGAATATTTCTAAAGCTTGTAGCAAAGTTTTTGAGCAGTTAGCTTTTTTTGTAATTCTTATGTCATCATTTCTGTTATACGTTTTAAAGTGATACATTTACGATAGTAAGTACAACTAGGATAAATCGATTTGGGGAAAAAATTCAACTGTCTCTTGGTACACCTGTAGGTCAGCTGATGGGAGCAGAAGTACACCAGTAAATTCTAGTCATTGAAGAGCCATGGGCATACATGAGTAGTTGGAAGGGAATGGAGAGTACTGAGTGGTCCAGCAAATTGGACAAGTGAAGATGAGATGAGAGCTTCTTAGGGTTGTGAGGATTAAATGAAAAATGTATATAAAGCACTTGCCAATAGGAGATGCTCAACAAATAATAGGCTTCATTATTGTTATTTCTGCACTGGTTGTTAAGCTGATACAAGTAAGCGGTATTCAACCCCCAACCCAGGCTTTGCAGTAAACTCAGGTGAAACAGCCCTCCTAGGGAAGTTCTGTGACACAGCTCTTCCGATAGACGCAATTTAAATCAAGTTACTTTGCCAGCTCTGTAGAGAACTGCCCTTCACAAATACATATAATCACCCCTAAGGATTGTTGCTGTGGTCTGTCTTCCTAAATAGCTTAAAATGGACCAGAAGAAAAAGAAAGAGTAAGAACAAGGTAAAATTTTGTTTTTGTTTCTTCAGGATCCACTGCTAACAGAAATAACTTTTTTAATTGGCAATAAGTGTAAAGATATTATTCAAATTTATTTAAATGATCCTTAAGTAACAGAAAAAGATTTGTTTACTTGTTTGTTTATTTTTGGCCATGCTGGGTCTTCATTGCTGTGTGCAGGCTTTCTCTAGTTGAAGCAAGTGGGGGCTATTCCCTAACTGCAGTACGCAGGCTTCTCATTGCAGTGGCTTCTCTTGTTGCAGAGCACGGGCTCTAGGCACTCGGGCTTCCATAGTTGTAGTGCGTGGGCTCAGCAGTTGTGGCTCAAGGACTCTGAAGCACTGGCTCGGTAGTTGTAGAGCATGGGCTTAGTTGCCTCATGGCTTGTGGGATCTTTCCAGAGCAGGGATCAAACCCATGTCCCCTGCATTAGCAGGTGGATTCTTAACCACCGGGCCACCAGGGCAGCCCCAGAATAAGATTTAAAACAGATACAGGCTAGGGAAATGTGGCCAGTTCCAAGAGTGCAGAGTGTTTGGAAGAAAAGATCAGTTGCCTAGGCAGGTCACTCCACCACCAACTCGGTGTGGACTCTTGCACTCTTAGGAACTCGTGCTTCTTTATCAAGGCATGAGGTTGGATGACCCTGAAGGATCCTTGATAGTGCTTTCATTCTGTGCTTCTGGGGTAGAAACTGATTCATAGAGTACAGATGTTTGAGTGTACAGTGCTGTTACTTTGGGGTGACCCAGAGGAGGAAAATGAAATGCCAGCTAATGTGCTGGGCTAGTCTAAGAGAATTGGCACCTGTCAAAGCCAGGAAGAGATCCTCCTGCTATATTCATCATTAAATACACAGTCAGTGAGAACCTGATTGATTTTGGTCCCCCTCATTTTTAAAAGAATGTGAACACCAGTGATTGCTGCCTGGACTGTGGAACTGGGAAGTCTGACAGACGGGTGGGGGAAGGTTAGCTTTTCATTCTCCCTTTTGAAGTGAGTACTGTGTTAGTGCCATGTATTACCTGTTAAAAATAAAACATACATACCTATAAAACGAAAATGATACAGTGTCAGTGTAAAGAGAAAAAGATATTCTGAAAGAAAAGACAGGGTAATTTAGCCTGGAGCAATAATATGAAAAAGGAGTGATTTGGTAATTTTGAAACAGAGTTTATTAATATGAAAGGTACTGTCTTGAGTTCCTTGGTCTGTGTCATACAGAAAGAAAAGAAAATTTGCAAAAATTATGGGTAAAGATCTTGGTGATGATAAAACTCCATGGCATGTAGAATCCAAATGTAGATTTTCTATTCTTTCTGAGCTTAAAGAAAGAGAAAAAAACCCAGAGGATCACCAGGTTCATTTGCCTGGTGCCTGCATCACAAGCCACCTGTAATCCACTCTTGCTCTGTGGTTGTAGTGTCATCAGAATGGGATTTTTTTTGGAAGAAAGTGGACTGCTTAAAGGTCCTTTGTTTTAAGAGATCTGATAAATATTTGGCATGGTACTGGTCTTCTTCCTGTGTCAAACATCTCCACAGTGGGAGCAGGGAAACAGTAGTAGGATGCACTCTCAAAAGCTACTGCCCATTTTGGGTTTAAACATACGCGTACACACACACACACACAACCACTTCTGCTATACCCAAGTCAAAATAAATTAGGTGTATATTCCTCAGACCCAGTTTCCCAAGAGGCATTTGTAAGTATCATCAATTGATAACTATAGCACCAAAATTCCTACAGAGCCTGGAAATTCAATTCCTGTGGAAAAAGAATGACAGTGGCGAGTACTAAGAAACTTAGCATACTCTCCTAACCTATCATTAGTATCAAGGTGAAGCATATGGAAGAGAACATATTCTATCCACAAGTATCATTTACATAGTGGGGATATTCTTTCAGAGTTGCCTGAAATGATCTTTTTTAATCAAATCATTTTTCCATGGACTAAAACTATGATTTGGAATGTCAGTTGTCTTGGCCTCTAGTCTTCATGAGCAGGAACTCTTAGAATCAGGTTAAGATCCCCAGTTCCTGAGATTCTCAATCAAAGTTAATAATCTATAAAAGGATTTTTAAATAAATACTGGAAGAATTTCATCACATACTTTTTTTTTCAATGGTTGCAATAGTCCTCTTCTCTGATTAGTAATTCGGAATAATTTAGGTGTCTTTTTTGGTTTGGGTTTGCTGTCACACTTAGGTGGCTTTCAATGGACAGGGCAGGCAGTTCTAATTCCAGCCTCAAGCTGTGTTTTAAACAGGGAGAATGTGGCCGTCCCAAATACTTTGAGGAGCTAGAGAGAGGACTTGCTGAGAAATGATGTGGACGTGAGGACTCAGCTAGAATGCTGCCTGGTCAGCATCCACTGGGTGTGTTGGGAGGAAGCTCAGGATTGCAGCATGTCTGGAAATTTGGAAGGATTTTACAGTAGTCATTAGGCCTCAGGGAGATAGGTTGTGAGAAAGAGGATTATTCACACATGTTCATCGTTATCCAAGAAAGTATTGGGTACCTGTGATACTGTTATTAACTCTAGTAGGCTTAGCAGGATAATTTCAATATCCCCACTGAATGTTATATATAAATATTATTCTAAAAGTCAGCACTCACTAGGACAATAGTGTACAATAATGGCATCCTTGTGTTTGTTTAATTATGGCAAGGTAGGTCCAAACTGACCTGGAATCTCACAGCACTGTGGACTCCCCTACAAAGTCTGGGAGTTTCTGATTCCCAAGAATGTCTCTAATTTGGGTATGAGGGTGACAATGTGACTGAGGCCAGCCCGTCCCTAAGTTGGGACCTGAGCTGCAGACCCTAATTCAAGGTAAGCCTTGTCCCCTAGCTCACTGCAGCTCAGGAATGAGTTTTGTCAATACTCAGAGAAGGTGGATGTCTTACAAGTGAAGAAGTGTTGCTTGAAGGCTTTGTTTTTAATCTGTGAGATTTGTGAGAAAATATAAAGCTGTGTACGGTCACAGTTCTTTCCCAAATTTTCTGTTGGTGATGATCTCTCTTTCTGTCACTAGAGACAGCTGCATAATTTTTATTTGCTTCTATAACTATTCTCTTGCTCCTCTTCCCCAACCACTCCATCTGTATGCAGGTCAGAGAGCAGACTAATTATGGAGTACTGGAGAAGCAGTTGCTCAGAGAAAAGCGCTCGACTCGGGGAGCTCAACACCAGGGTCATGCTCGTGACGATCTCCATGTTCACATCCTCATGTTGCCTGTGCACTGCCTTCCATCCTTGTGCAGTTGCAGAAAGCTATGAGGGAAGCCCTTAGAAAGGTCAACACAAGAAATAAGTGCTTGTTCTTAGGACAAAGCAAGTAAACGATTTCACTTTTATTTCTTGTGTCTTCACACTAGAAAAAGAGCCACCAAGTGGCCGAGAACAAAGATATGTTCCTATACTTAACCAGAGTTTTGTATTTTTGGCTGCTCCTGCACTGGTTTCGGAGCAAGAAGCTTTATACACTTAGGGGATCATATGCTCAAACTGGTGGGCTGCTGAAATTCCTTGACCTAGGAGACTGCCTTTGCCGGCAGGCCAGTTTTTTCAACTCCTTCATTTTGGGTATTGATTTACTTCCATAGGTGTTGACTCTGTGAAACCTCTCTGGCACCCTAAATGGCACAGGCTGAGAAAGACAAGATGTTTTCTGGGGATATTTCACTTAAGAATCCTGACTTTGGGAACAGAGTGTGGAAAAATACCTTTACCCTCTGCCCCTCCCTCTTTTAGATCAATCAGCTTAGATTCAGCCCCTTGGAATTATCTAGACTGGCAAAGATTTGGGGCCCTTGGCTGAGCTGTTGGGACTCTAGAAGAAGCTTGCTTGCAACACAGATTTAAAAGCCACAATGAGATACCATTTCACACCTGTCAGAATGGCTGCTATCCGAAAGTCTACATGCAATAAATGCTGGAGAGGGTGTGGAGAAAAGGGAACCCTCTTACACTGTTGGTGGGAATGCAAACTAGTACAGCCACTATGGAGAACAGTGTGGAGATTCCTCAAAAAACTGGAAATAGAACTGCCATATGATCCAGCAATCGCACTCCTGGGCATACACACCGAGGAAACCAGAACTGAAAGAGGCACATGTACTCCAATGTTCATCGCAGCACTGTTTATAATAGCCAGGACATGGAAGCAACCTAGATGTCCATCTGCAGACGATGGATAAGAAAGCTTTGGTACATATACACAATGGAGTATTACTCAGCCATTAAAAAGAATGCATTTGAATCAGTTCTAATGAGGTGGATGAAACTGGAGCCTATTATACAGAGTGAAGTAAGCCAGAAAGAAAAACACCAATACAGTATACTAACACATATATATGGAATTTAGAAAGATGGAAATATAACCCTGTATACGAGACAGCAAAAGAGACACAGTTGTATCGAACAGTCTTTGGGACTTTGTGGGAGAGGGTGAGGGTGGGATGATTTGAGAGAATGACATTGAAACATGTATGTTGTCATATGTGAAACGAATCAGCAGTTCAGGGTCAATGCATGTTACAGGATACTGGTGTGCGGGGATGACCCAGAGGGAGGATAAAGGGAGGAGGGAGGTGAGAGGGGGGTTCAGGAGGGGGAACTCATGTACACCTGGGGCGAATTCATGTCAATGTAGGGCAAAACCAACCAATATAATATTGTAAAATAAAAAAAAAATAAATTTAAAAAAAAAAAAGAATCCTGACTTTGGGAACACAGTGTGGAAAAATACCTTTACCCTCTGCCCCTCCCTCTTTTAGATCAATCAGCTTAGATTCAGCCCCTTGGAATTATCTAGACTGGCAAAGATTTGGGGCCCTTGGCTGAGCTGTTGGGACTCTAGAAGAAGCTTGCTTGCAACACAGATTTATGTTCATCATAAAGAATCTATAAACTCCCGACACCATGTCTTTCAAATGGGAACTTTGATGAAATTTCTACCTCAAATGAGTCTATGACAGTCATAAGGATCCCAGTGGGAACCCCATCCCTAAGTCCATCACCAGCAGAGTTGGGTCTTCTTTGGTGAGAAGTTTGCTTTCCCTCAAGTCTCATAGTTTCAAGATGAGTCACAGAGCCACAGAGGTGGCCTAGTTTTTATGATTACAGGGAGAGTTGGGGGAAATGACCCCATATTTCTCAACATTCCTGCCTCTGTTATACTTTGGCTAGTTCAAGAACGCATGCTGGTAGCATGGATCTGGCAGTGTTGCCAATTACACCGATGGCAGACTCAAGAGTCCAGAAAGGTCACAGGCATTATCAACTTGTAGTTCAGAGCATGTGCTTTAAGTCAAACCAACCTGGGTCTGACTGGTTCCACTAATACCAGTTCTACTGATGACCAGCTGTGTGACCTTGGAGAGATGCCTTAATCTCTCTTGGCTTTGCTTTCCTCGTATTAAAAGAGCGGGTAATGATCACCACCCATGAGTGATTGTGAAAGTCCTCTCTGGATCTAAGTACAATCCTCTTTTTTTCTGGAGAGATTTTACACTAATCCTCCTGATCGAAAAACTTGTGCCCCCTCAGTTCTAGGAAAATTTCTCAAATTTAAAAAATAATTCTCCCATTTTAATGAGGTAATAGCTCTTCTCTTTTGATTTTCTAATTTCCTTAACTTTCCTTCTCCTATTTTTAATCTTTTTGCTCTTTTTTCAGTCTTTTTGTTCTACTTTCCAGATGATTTCCATAACTTTATCTTCTTAACCTACTACATGATTTTTAATTTTTGCTGTTTTTGAACTGCAAGTGTTCTTGTTCTTTGAGTGTTCCTTTCATATTGCATTCTGTTCTTGTTTCATGAATGCAAGCCTTTCCAGTGTCTCTACAGATGTTTCAGCTGTGTTTTGGAGTCTTTTTCAGCTCCTGACATTGTCTGTACTGCCTTGAGTTAATTGTTCTGTTTGTTTGGACCCTTTATCTCAAGCAAGGATCCTTTCATTTAAGAGGAAGGCACTATAATTTATGTATATGAATTTTACCACTGAGAGATCTGATTTGGTCTACTGAGAGATCTGATTGGCCCTGGCCAGGTTGTTTCTTGGGGAGTCACAGGTATAATTCTTATCTCGTGAACTAGTCCATTTTCCCTAGAGAAATCATTTTTTCCTTCTGGAAGATATAGGTCTGACTGTCCAGGTCCTGGGGGCTGTTAGGAGAAAAGTGCTAAGATGATAGGATAGTTGCCTGGTTTTGTTGGGGGTAAGGGGAGAAAATCTAAGGTTGTCCTTGTACCTGACACATGCTCTCTACCAGCAACTCCCAGCACCCCGCCTTCTGAGGTACCTGATCTTGGAGGCCTAAACTTCTTGGGAGTTCTGCAGCGTGAACTGTCATGCTCCCCATCACTGTGGGCATATGTGTCACCTTTCTTTGATCTACTGAGTCAGTTACCCTCATGTCCTCCTGTTTCCCAGCTTCAAAACTTTTGTTGACTTCAGTGATCTACTGATGCCCAGAGTGATCTCCTGTCATCTCTGTCAACTTCTCTCTGCATCCTTATCCTTGTGCATTTATGCCTTTGATGCCTTTTTAGCGAGTTTCCAGAAGAAACAGTAACTTCTACATAAGTTGGAAATTTATTTTAATTCATTTGTTTGTCTAGTATCTATCTCCCCCACGTGATTATTAATTCCAAGAGGCCAGGGACCTAGCCTTGTCAACTACAGTATTCCTACTGTCTCAGACCCTCCCTGGAATATCATGGGTGTTGAATAAATACTTACTGAGTGAATGTATGACATGTAATATAGATCTATTTGTACAATGCTTACAGCCCAGTAAATGATAAACTATCTTAAGCATAATTCTTTCAGCACTGAGGATTAAGTATTGAAACCAGACTTTATGATACTCATAGCCATTGATTTTAAATGGGAATGAATCTGTCTCTTAAAATCTTTCATGAGAAGCATCTGAAATATCTTACCTCCCCTAGAAAAGCTCAAACTTTTCCTGATTGTGATCTTTCCACTATGACTGTCTTTACTAATAGGATATCACCTGTTTCTGTTAAAGCACAATGTCTGTTAAAGTAAGGTCTCTTGAAAGGTAAGAGACTACCTTGAAGATCCCATTGCCAGATGGAAGCATTCCTGGAACTAGAGCATAGTTTTTCTCATTCATAATGTGACCTTCTGCCTGTTATCCACCATCCCTCAGTTTCCATTGTCTTATCTGGAAAGTAGGCTGGGGAGAACAGAAAGATTGATTAAATGATCCCTGAAGCTTTTTCAGGCTCTAAAATGACAGATTCTGCAGTTGTGCTAATTATAAAGTGGCAGTAAACAATTAATAACCGTCTTTAAGGCCCAGGTCTTATGATAATGATATCCCTGTGAAGTTGCCCAGTCTTTTCAAATGACAGATTGGTCAATTCACTAGATAACTAGGTATTTAAGAAGTGGCTTCTAGATATCTGTATAGACATCCCAGTTGTAAACCTCTGCATAAACGTATTGTCACAATAAAAACCACAAAATTAAATAAGTACAAACAAACTAATTAATAGGATTCATTGTAGTGGAGAAACCAGTCTTCCACTTGTGAAGATTCTGGCTGAAGAAGGTGTTGCTTTTTCCAGTCTTCAAACAATACTTGACTTCCTGTCAGTGCTGGCAATCTCTCTGAGCATTTAGGTCAAAACAAGAGGGTCCTGTGGTAGGTCTTGAGTGGCAGATGGATGAATAGTGGTGGGCAGCTGGTTTGAGAAGGACAGGTGCACTGAGTGCCCAGAATTGGAAAAAGCCAATCCTCTGTGAAGACACAACAGCTCTGGTTCTGGGAAAACCCAATGGCATACAGTTGTTTTGGAGGCTCTAGACCCTGCTGTGTTTGGGACACATTGTTTATGACATTGTACAAAGGTTTCAACATTTGTGTCGTGCAGTGTGTTATTTTGGTGTGAAGCGAGGGATTATCTGTTCTAAATCACAGATCTATTAAGCTACCCCTGTGTATCAATGACATTGATATAAAGACTAATGGTTGTTGATATAATTTGAATGATAAAGACCAAAAACATAGGGGCTCTAGTGTTAGCTTCAATATCAACTTTGTTGAGTGACCGTGGCCATTGTTATATCTCTTTTGGCCCCTGGCTCCTTAAGTGATAAAGTGGCAAGGGGGATAGATTGGATGATATCCCAATCATATTCTTAAAGTCCCTTCCTGGTTCAGTGTTCTGGAATACTGAGATAGTTGGGTAGTAAATAAATGAGGAAAACAAATTTCTGTGCTCCTGACACCTTCCAGTCGTCTGAAAATAATATTCTTGGAGAAGGACCTAAGAAATGGCAACACCATCTTTAAAACTCCATCAGAACCAGCTCCACTGGGTGTCTAAAGAATAGCAACATCTGCTTTTCAATAAAACATTGGCATTGCCCTCTATCAATTCTCTTGAGGGCTTGACTCAGGAATGAGAAGCTCTATACCCACCCTATGGGGCACCTGGTGAGACTGTTCATTTTATGGGGCCCTTCTTGAAGCACAGCTGTCTGTTTAGGGAAACTGAATGCTTATCTTATGTCTTTGAAGGAGGCAAAAAAACTAGGTTGTTTCTCTTGAGTATGCAGCTCCTGTAGCATTTAATTTTTTTGTTTGTTTTGGCCAAACAGCTTGTGGGATCTTAGTTCCCTACAGGATTTTCACTGCAGTTTTCCTGCAGTGGAAAACTCAGAGTCCTAACCATTGGACTGCTAGGGAATTCCCTCTAGCACTTAATTTAAAATGAAGAGATCTTGGTTTGGCTTTTTATACAAATTCTCACCTGACTCTGCCCTCCGAACACCCACACAAGACAAAGCCACCAGTTCTATGAGCCAGCTGGGGAAAGCCCAAGTGAAGACAGATGCTTTTCAGGCAGCTGAGCAGGTGATGTCTACTTCAGTTATGGAGAATCTTCATGCTGCTCAGAGCAGTGACTGCAGGGAATAGCCACAGGAACAACATGCACGTTTACTGTAGAAGCAGGAGAGAAGAGAAGAGCTTTTTGACTTGCATGCATTTCTCCTGACCCTGTTGTTCTAAAAGGGAGAGCCAGGATTCAGAGAGGCTTGGTGGTCCTGGTGCATTACCACCTCCTCCCAGACTCTCATTAGTCCTTGAGATACTGTAGCAAATTAATTGAAATTGAAGTCACCTAAAATTTTTACTTCCTTCAGCAATTCTTCACCTTCATGCAAAGTGTTACTTAAAATATTAACACTGCCTTACGGCTCCTAGCTGCTGTGTGCATCTAAATGATAGAGGGTGATGGCTTAATAAATGATAGAGACACTGTTTGCATCTGTGCTGCCCTGTCTTTTATTATTCTCTTTTTGGCATCTGTAGCCCTGGTTGCAAGCGTAGTGCCCTATGCACAGAGATGCTCACTGTTTGTTGGATGAGTGAATAAATAAGGAGGTTAGCTTAAATTTTTTTTCCAGGAAGGTAAAAAATTTATTTCAAAAGCATCTGGCATACATCATCTTAGTGGGCATTCATCATTCTTCCCAGTACCCAGCATAGAACAGATGCTCAGAAAGTATTGGATGGATGGAAGGATGAAAGTGAAAAGTGAAAGTGAAAGTCGCTCAGTTGTGTCCGACTCTTTGCAACCCCATGGGCTATACAGTCCATGGAATTTTTCAGGCCAGAATACTGGAGTGGATAGCCTTTCCCTTCTCCAGGGGATCTTCCCAAACCCAGGGATCAAACCCAGGTCTCCCTCATTGCAGGCAGATTCTTTACCAGCTGACCCACAAGGGGATGGGTGGATGGATAATATGGACAGCATATGATCCCATAGCAAACCTGGGAGATGGGTAGGAGAGGTATTATTATTGTTAGCACTATTTTCCAGATGAGTACTATGAGACCCTGGGCTTCCCTGGTAGCTCAGCTGGTAAAGAATCCACCAACAATGCATGAGACCCTGGTTCAATTCCTGGGTCAGGAAGATCCCCTGGAGAAGGGATAGGCTACCCACTCCAGTATTCATGGGCTTTTCTGGTGGCTCAGATGGCAAAGAATCTGCCTGTAAGGTGGGAGACCTGGGTTTGATCCCTAGGTTGTGAAGATCCCCTGGAGGAGGGCATGGCAACCCACTTCAATATTCTTGCCAGACTGGCAGGCTACAGTCCATGGGGTTGCAGAGTCACACATGATTGAGCAACTAAGTATAAGCACAGCAGCACTATGAGACCCTGAATGAGAAGCCAGTGGACTTTCTCAGGGGGATGGATATTGTGTGTTTAGTGTCAGGGCCAGAGTTCTTTCTGCCATGAGAAAGAGTGTGGAGTTGGGCTGAAGAACACAAGTCAAGCTTGCATGTCAGAGAACCTTGGGTTTCGAACCCTGGCTCTTGCCCTTTCCGAGCTGTCTTATCTCTGTCAAGCCCCTTACACTGTGTACCTCTGCTTCCTCTCTGTGAAATATGTGTCTGTACTTCTGGAGAAGAGTGATGATAGACCCACAGCATAAGGCATTCCATGAGGATTGAATGAAACTGTGTGTGTGTGTGTCTTTGGCAGTGTACTTGCCACGCCGTCGGCCTCGGTGGTGGTTGCTGGTGTTGCTGTTGTACTCACTCTTGTATGGGCTCCTCTTTGGGGACGAAGGTCCAGGAAAGGTGGTCCTAAGGATGTGCTTTTGGGTTGCATTTGGGGAAAGGACGGTGCAGTATCCCTAGGCCAGGACCGTAAGAAAGAAACAGACTAAGGAAACCACGCCTTCATTTGTTCAGTCACCCTTCCATGCAAGTCTCCAATGTGTGGGAGAAAGGGCAGCATTGGGATGAGCCAGGAAGGGCAAGGGGTGAGATCAGTTGGCCCCTTGCCTGTGCAGGATCTAGTCTGCACTGAGCGGCTGGCAGATCCTCTACCCTCACACCCTTGCTGACTGTCTTATCGGTGTTACAAGGCAGCTGCTGCACATACTTTGTTGTTGTTGTTTAGTCATTCAATCATGTCTGACTCTTTGCAACTCCATGGACTGTGGCCGGCCAGGCTCCTTTGTCCATGGAATTCTCCAGGCAAGAATCCTGGAGTGAGTTGCCATTTCCTTTGCCAGGGGATCTTCCTGACCCAAGGATCGAACGCACATCTCCTGCATTGGCAGGCAGATTCTTTACCACTACTGAGCCACCAGGGAAGCCCCATTACAAGGCAGCCTTTTGTTTAAATATGGAGAAATAAACAATCTGAGGAAAATATCTTGTCCAAATGAGAAAGGCCCTCCTTAAATAAGCTGATAGCATCATAGGAGACTGGCTTAGGAGGAGGGGCTTGAGGGATCATCCTCTGGGCTGTAATGGCTTGTTCAATGTTGTACCCTCAGCTTTTAGAGCTTGACACACATGGTGAGCACCCAACAAATGTCTAATGAAGGAAGGAATCCATCTAGTCCAGCCTCTCTGTCCCTCATATAAAGAATCCAATGTCACATAGCTGGTAATAGGTTCTTAGCTTGAAATACAATGGAAGTACTTAGAATCTTCCATAAGGACTCCATCAGTATTGCTTACCACTGTCAGGACAAAGCGGAGAAGGCAATGGCAAGCCACTCCAGTACTCTTGCCTAGAAAATCCCATGGATGGAGGAGCCTGGGAGGCTGCAGTCCGTGGGGTCGCTAAGGGTCGGACACGACTGGGCGACTTCACTTTCACTTTTCACTTTCACACATTGGAGAAGGAAATGGCAACCCACTCCAGTGTTCTTGCCTGGAGAATCCCAGGGACGGAGGAGCCTGGTGGGCTTCCGTCTATGGGGTCACACAGAGTCGGACACGACTGAAGTGACTTAGCAGCAGCAGCAGCAGCAGTCAGGACAAAGAGATGGTCTCATGTGGGGTTCTGGGCATTGAAATTTAATGAAAAAGAAGGTGATTCACCTGCCCTGACCCTCCAAAATGGAAATGAAATGTGAACACTTAAAATAAATGCCAGGAAAGGGATGACCAAGTTGAGTCTGAACCAAAGGAAGATTATTCTGACTGGGGCAAACAAGAGTTTGTCCATGTAGATAAGAATTCTGAAAGAGCAAGGAAGATACTCTTTTTGGTATGGTAGGCCATGGTAGAAAATTCATCTTTTGTAAGGCTGTGAAACACTGTCAAGTAATCAGAGACATTTTTCATACTGCACATAACACACTAAAAATGCTCTATGAATCTCATTAGACTGGCTAGTACTTTGAGTTGATTTTTCAGTTTGCGGTATTGGTTTATATTGGGTGATTCTTACCCTGACAACTCATAAGTAATATTTCTGCAGGACTTCAAAGTTTGTAAAACACTTTCATGTACCTTAAATTATGTAATTTTTTCCAACAATTCTGTGATGGAGCCTTTGATAGCCACTGCTGGGGATAACTGAGGCACAGAAAGGTCACATGTCCTCCAACCCAAATCCCAAGTTCCTCTCACTTCAGCAGGCTGCTTTTGTTGTAGACGATGCTTGTTCCAATATCAGCAGGACAGGTATCAAGCCAGTGAGTCAGAGCTAGGTGTGTAGCTAGTACACCTCAACCTTTAATGTGAACACAAATCTCCTGGGATGTTAAAATGCACATCCCAGTTCTGGGTCTAGGGTGAGACCTGAGAGTCCAACCTTTCTAACAGGCTCCCAAATAATGCTGATGCTGCTGGTCCATGGAACTAGAACACTTTTTGTTGTTGTTATTTGTGAATCAGTTACTCTGTCACCTACAGAATTTCCAGACTGAGAGAAAACATACTCAGAGCTTTCTGCAGCTGATTCATGTCTAGAGAGGGCCTGAGGCCGACCCCTGTTTCTCTGTTCCTGCTGAGAAAGGATGAAATGGCCACAGCAAGGGACAGGCATGATTGCCTAGGAGTCAAAACATTGTCCAGGGACTCTTTAGAAATTTCTGCCCAAGTATCAGTCAGGCTGGAATTCTGGTTCCAAAATATCTATTTAACCTGGAGGGCAAGACAAGAGTGATAAAATCCTGGACTGAAGAGCCTGAGCAGAATTCTGTGTGTGAGTCCAAAGTGATGATGTGTTATGTTTTCTTTTAAAGCAACTTTAAAAGAGTCAACAAGATGCCCATTCTTTGGGGACATCTTATTAAAACCAGGCAGAAGCAACAGCCAGCCTGGGGAGGTTTGCAGTGTCCAGGACGTGGACAGGGTTTGAGGGAAGCACTGAGGTAAGAAGACAGCCCAGGATGGTGGTTCTGAACCTCGCTAGCTATTGAAACCACTCACATGCACCAGAAAGTTCTGACTCCACTATAGGGATTTTCAATTACTTGGTCTGGGATGGAGTCTAGCATTGGGATTTTTATTTTTAAGGCTGCAAAGGGGTTGAATGTGCAGCCAAGATTGAGAACTGCTAGGAGAAGGCAATGGCAACCCACTCCAGTACTCTTGCCTGGAAAATCCCATGGATGGAGGAGCCTGATAGGCTGCAGTCCATGGGGTTGCTAAGAGTCAGGCACGACTGAGCGACTTCACTTTCACTTTCCACTTTCATGCATTGGAGAAGGAAATGGCAACCCACTCCAGTGTTCTTGCCTGGAGAATCCCAGGGACGGGGGAGCCTTGGTGGGCAGCTGTCTATGGGGTTGCACAGAGTCGGACATGACTTGAAGTGACTTAGCAGCAGCAGCCTAAGACAAAAATGTGGCAGATATGACAAAAATGTTCCAGATGGAAGATGGAATGAAGAATTTTTATCTATGTCTGTATAGCTAGAGAGTCACTTCTCATTATTTGCAATACTGATGTTCTTTGAAGTCCCTATGAAAGCTGAACTAGCAAACACTGAACCCCTGCTGCTATGGCAAATACTAAGTTGCTGCTGCTGCTAAGTTACGTCAGTCGTGTCCGACTCTGTGCGACCCCATAGACGGCAGCCCACCAGGCACCCCTGTCCCTGGGATTCTCCAGGCAAGAATACTGGAGTGGGTTGCCATTTCCTTCTCCAATGTGTGAAAGTGAAAAGTGAAAGTGAAGTCGCTCAGTCGTGTCCGACCCTTAGCGACCCCATGGACTGCAGCCCACCAGGAAGCCCTGTATTTAAAGACTTCTTATTTAATATATATTGTTAATTCATTAACATCTGCATTCAAAGACCACAGCACTCTTAACTCATGCCTGTGGGAAGCTCGTGCCTGTGGAAGCAATACATGTGTTTTCTCCCTAAGTCGCAACACGGCCTCCCGCGCTGAGCGACACTAGCCCTGTCATACACCTGCGGGACATTTTAAACAGTAAATCACCAACGAAAAACACCGAAGTTAGAAACACATGGCACTGAACAACCTTGGAGAGGACCCTGGTTTACAGTATGAGAGCTGACATGGGAAGGCTGGGCCTGTTCGACCCCAGCCAGAACACGTCCGCCAGGGACTTATTTTTTGCCACTCTGCGCATGTCCGTGAATGATGATGATGAAAATGTCGAGTGTTGCGTTTTGGTTATAAGAAATTTTTAGCAAATAGGTGAAGTCACAAATACAGAATCTGTCAATACAAAGGGTCAATGGTATATAAGACATACTAGAGGAACACACACTGGGTAGTTTGTATGTGGTGAAGGGGGACATAGAAGTAGACAAGCAAAGGGACCTGTGGATCTGAGGGGGCTATCCGAGGTCAGCCCAGCTACCCCTAATCGCCCTGCAGCTTGTTCTCTTCGCTGCCCGGATCTTAAGGCTCCGACAGCCCTCCCCATCTCATATCCAATAAGAAATGAATGCTGTTCAATTCCTGTCCTTAAACTAGAACAGTCCTGGACCTGAATTATGCCAGGGACCTCGTGCTTGCAGTGTCTTTGGAAGTCTTTTATTGCAGGACTGATTTATAATACCCAAGTAGATGAGTTGAGGGCAATTACGTAAACGCTATTTCTCTGGGGTAGAGAAGAACAGTCCGGTTTAAATGAAAAATGCAGTGCCAAGTCAAAAATTCAAATCGTTATGTGTAATTGCAGACCACAGTAAATCAATTTTACAAACACAGTACCAGTCTCACTGTGTTCCAATACCCACAGGGTCCAGTTGTGACAGTTTAGAATTGGAGAAGAGGCTGAAGGTGAAGAGAAAGTGGGAATTGGGACGTGTGAAGTCTCAATAGCTTGTCTTGAATCACATGGTGATTCAATCAAATATAATTAAACCAGGAGAGCCTAAACCATCTAATTTCTCATAATTAACCCCCTCCCCAAATAATCTAATTAGCAGTGTAAGCTGAAATTGTGGGTTTTTTTTTTAATGGTCGTTTATGTGTATTGTTACACTTGACATTTGGATTGAATGCTTTAATGAAAACAAGGACCAATTCCTTCATCAGTAAATTGCCCTGCTGGCCAAAATGCTGAGAATCTCCAGTTCTCATTCTTCTATCAAGAAACTAAGTTAAGAATTAGTCAGGACTGCATAATACATTTCTAATTATTTATAACCCTTCTCCTAACACTAGAAAGAAAAGAAAGAAGATTGCTGCTTTAATCAAGGCCAAGTTCAGAGTTTCATGCTCTGAAGTCCTGACACCCGTCCTGCATTTGGCTGGTGCTAAGTTGAGACCCTGATGGGAGGAGGATTTCGGCATTTTGTAATGCTGCTGGTCCTTGCCTGGTCAGTGCTGTTGCATTTAAGAGCCATCTTGCCCTCTTACCTGGGAGACTTTTGAGCTCCAGTTGCAGTGAAGGCTTTGCCTGTAGTTCAAGACAAGAACTAGCAGACAAGGTATCTTTTGTAAGCCCCTTTTAAGCAGCTCACCTCCTTCTCCTCTGGACAAGAGCTGTGGTGTCAAGATATAAAACGATACCCTGGCGATTTATTCAGTGGCTCTGGTGGTGGCCTTGGGATTGATGCTCTGAAGAGGGTGTAATTGCTCTGTCATGAAACTCTGGCTATTTGCAGTTTCAAACTTGGATGGCTTTGCTGGTAGCCACACCCTGTCAGCAGCCAGGGAGTGTTCAACACAGGATTGATGGTGCTTTCAGTAAACCTAAGAAGCACTTCCTGGATAGACATGTGAGTTGAGGTAACAGTGATTATAATTTGAGAGTTATCTTTTAAGAAAGGGGTAGGAGGGAAGTTTTGTCAAAAATATATCTTTCTGAGTTTCTTCACTCTATTCCTTAAACACTGTGACTGGAGCATTTTTATGGACACATTGAAAAATGAAAAAGAGGTATCTGCTTCAATCCACCCCTGGACACTTGCTTGACTCAATTATTTTACTTGGTGTCATCATGAAAATGATTCAAATTCTGCAGCTCTGTCTTAAACTCTTCGCTCTCCAAGAGGGTAGAAATTCCACAGACAAACTTAAGGGCCAAGAAACCTAAAGGTTAAGTACATATAGATATAACTATGGATATGAAAAAGAGCATAATTCAGGAAAGTAGAAGTGAGTCCCCATATATAGGAACCTTGGAAATGGCTGGATTGATCCCACAGTCCCTCGAATTGGCTGAAACATCTGCTTCAGTGGTGTCAAGTTACTTCCATAGTTGATGTCATTGGTTCTGATAGGGTGGAATGAGATGATTGGGGCAGTTTCCTTTCAGGACAGCTTGATCTGAAGTTCAACTTGTAAGATTCTACTGATTTCTATAAAATGTATATATTGGCTTGTCTGACTTATAAATAATGACAGTGTGAAGACAAACAGCAGTTATCTGAAATAGATTCTCCCCTGGATGACTCCCAGTTTTGCCATTATAGAAACTGACAAAAGAGGATAAATGAAATGTACCCAAGATTAATGCAGCAATAAAAGTCTGCCAGAAACATTCTAATTTACTTCTTAAAAGCCCAAATGTTTAAGTGATAACATGAAGGCAGAAGCATACATCTTTGCTCTGCTCCAAGACTGGTCATCTGTGGAGTAATAAGGGCTGACACCAGTGGCAAGGACTCGCATCATGGAAAAAGCTCTCCCTGCATCAGAATGTATTCACTTCCATACGATCTGAAAATGAGACTGAATGGGCAAAAAGAGATTCAGCAGTGCGTATTTGTCAACCTTGTTGGTATGTTCTTTGCAGCTTTGTCTTCTTCTGGAGTCTCCATTTGTTTGGTTTTATTACATAGGCTAGCATTTACTTTCTCTTCGGAGAGTGTGTGGCTTCCTCCTTGGCTAGTGGGAAACACCCGGTCCACCCACCACATCTTTGCTTTGTAGCATGCTCTTTCTTCTTCTCCCAGAATGAGGTGGAGTCTGAAGCGGTTTGGGGGAATCATCTTCTGGTGTCCAGATGTTGTGAGCACTGGTTTTTCAGACTTTTAGACAAGAAGCAGAGTGCAAGCATGCAGAGTTGAGGCATATAACCTTTCAGATTTGCTTTTAATCTATTCCCTGAAGCAATGAGGCAGAGCATGTTAATTTTAACCTTAGTAATTAATACGCCTTCCCCCTGCCCCCCCAACACAAACATGTTCTTGGCCATAAATGTAACTGGTGTTGTCTTTTTTGCATGATGTCACTGATTAAATACTCTAGTTTTTTTTTTTTAATGTATTCTTGCAGTACTATTAATCTTTTTTCCCCCAAAGATTCCCACCACAGGGCCTCAGATTACTGGTTGTGGCACCACAAAACCAGCTAAAGAAGAGGAACCCAGGGTCTAATGTTTCGCCACTGAGCTTTGCTAAAATGTTTGCCTTTAAAAAAGAAATCAAATGCCTAGAATTACGCATACAAGTGGTGTTAACAGAACTCCACTCTTTGAAAATGCAAAACCTTTAGTAACAGTTCCTTAGATACTCTAAAATCAGTGTTCTCAGGAAAAACTCTTGGGATGGTGCCCAAAAGATCCCTGTTAAGCAAACCTAAACTAAAGGAATAAACAGAAACATTCCCTGCCAATAACTTTGAAACAATGGTGATAGCTATTTTATAACTAGCAATGGCTTGAACTTTTTCTCTTCTAAACTTGACAAGTATCAGACCATCTCCTGCAGCAAAACTCTCAAATTGGTGTATTCAGCCAAAGTTCTGATACTTCTGAATTTCTTTTGGGAGTAGATCTAGACAATATCGTTAAAACACACCATTAGCAGTGCATAAGTAGAATATTCTGCATGTATTTTCATAGCCTGTTGACATACACAATATGTATCCCCAGAGTAAGGACATGGCTTGGATCTTTTAATTCAGGAAAGAAACTCTTAAGTTAAATATTTTAAAATAATATGCAAATATTTGATTTCCTCATTCCACTTTTTGAAATCCCTAAATAAGAATGAGCTGCTTTTTGTAAAGTTTAGTCGCAATTGGATTGAGCTCTATCTCGTGAGCATCTAGAATTTGAAATATTAACAAAGCATTAAATTTTCCTGTAAGAAGCCAGCTTGAATTAAAAATGGAGACTGAGACTCCCCTGGTGGTCCAGTGGTTAAGACTCTGCCTTCCAATGCAAGGGGTGTGGGTTCAATCCCTGGTCAGGCACCTAAGATCCCACATGCCTCGCAGCCAAAAAACCAAAACAAAAACAATATTGTAACAAATTCAACAAAGACTTTAAACATGGTCCATATTTAAAAATAATCTTAAAGAAATGGAAAGACTGGCTTAGGAAGAAAGAAGAGTAAAATTGCAAATCATGTCCATGTGGCTAAACTCATAAGGGCCTGATGAGGCTGCAGAGTCCAACCTTGGATTGAGAAAACAGGTTTCTGGGTTTGATGAAAAAGAATGATGTTAGAAGTATGGGTATACTCAATGGCTGTATTCAAAAGGAAGTCAGTTTCAGCAGCAGTCTTGATTCTAGACTCCAGGATAAAACGCTGAGCCTGGAAATAGGTGGAAGCTCTCAGTGGGAACAGTGAGAAGTGGTGGTGGACTGAATTTGAGGAGGAGTGTTACCTGTGAAAGGAATCAGAGGACTTAAAGCACACGAGTTCCTGAGGCCAATTAGGTGCCCGTGGAACTCAGCAAACACAGCAGAGAACGGCAGTCGTCCCTATCATTGTGCTCAGACCTCAGTTTTTAACAGAATACTGGGATCCCCATAAAATAACTGTACTTCAAACAGATGAAAAAAAATGACCAAAAGAGCTGTGAATTCGGCAAATATAATTTGTATCTGATTGATGTTAACGCCTTCTGCATATGCATGAAAACCATTTGTCGCATAGCGTTTCATCTACTAACCAGGCTTGGTGCACATGGGGATTCCCAGGTCCTTCCACCACCCAGGGGCCCACAGCTCACAATGCAGGGATTATTGAATTATATTGCCTTTTGGGGCCTTCCAGCTCTGAAATGTTATTAACCTACGCTCATCATAATCTTAAAGCATTACTTGCATTCAGTGTATAAATTTAAGGAGAACAGAGAAGAATGCAATGTATCTTTGAACGATCTCCATTACTGTTTATTAGGATAAAGTTTCAGTGCTAAAAATTAAGCCTCAGTCATCTGGACTGTTTGATTATGGGGATCACTTCTCTCCTTGACAGTGAGGTGCAGTTCTTAACCTGACAGTGAACTGAGGAGAAAGCTGGACCCATACCCCAAACTTTCCTCTTTGCACAGCCCCATTACTTGTCACGTTAGAAGGCAAAAGAGGTAGTTATACCTGTTTTTTAAGAGTCTGACTATCCTGAAAAGTCTTTTCCTGCCTCTTTTTTCGATAACTAAAAATCAAGGCAAAGTCAATTTTGGTCAAAGGAAAGGGGGAAGAAATCTGATTTCCAGGCTTTCAAGAAAATACTTAAAAAAGAACAGAACCCAGCGCCAGGTATCGTATTTTCCCCTCAAAAAGTGTTGAAAGGAGTCTCATGAAAGATGCTTAGAGATGAAAAAGACATCGTAAGGTTAGAGGAGGTCGCAGACGGCAGCTGGCCCCAAATGGTATGACAGAGTTTATTACCAGATTATAAGACCCTCTGTACTCACATCATGCTGCTGCACTGCTGGAGCAAGATTATTTTTAGCTGCTTTTCCCATATTTCAACTAGACTTGCTCAGTATTTGTTATTTATTTTCAGTTCACTTGAATTTATAAATGTTCCAAATACTACAGTACCCTATTGTCATGTGTACTCACACATGTGTGCGTACATATATAAGTGTGCTCTGCTGTGCTTAGCTGCTCAGTCGTGTCCGAACTTTTGTGACCCCATGGACTGTAGCCTGCCAGGCTCCTCTGTCCATGGGATTCTCCAGGCAAGAATACTGGAGTGGGTTGCTATGCCCTCCTCCAGGGGAATCTTCCAAACCCAGGGATTGAACCCAGGTCTCCCACATTGCAGACAGATATCTGCGCCACCAGGGAAGCCCATGAATACTGGACTGTGTAGCCTATCCCTCCTCCAGGGGATCTTCCCCACCTAGAAATCGAACCGGGGTCTCCTGCATTGCAGGTGGATTCTTTACCAGCTGAGCCACCAAGGAAGCCCCACATACAAGTGTACATACCTGAAATTTCTTGTTGCGATTCCTAAAAATATAAGGCATATAGACTCTATACTCTTGCACACTATTAAGTCTTAGCTTCAGTTTTTTCAAGAGCAAGGGTTACAGTGTTACCCTCCCTGGGCAATTATTAGAATGAATCCCCTCCCCCTGAAACATGCTATCCCCCCAACCCTCACAAATTCAGGACCTCAATTCTGCTAGAACTTGCCAACTTCTAATCTACAGTGAGTTTTTTTTCAAGTTGTGCTTAATTCTGCAGCACTTGAATATTACTCTGGGGCAGCTTAAGTCTGAATGGAGCGTATGCTGTTGTCTGCCACGCAGCAGTCAGCTTCTGAGAACATTCAGAAGGCCCGCCTCTAGCTAGAGTTATTCTGGGGAGACTACCACAGTGTGAAAAGCTTCTCAGAAGCCTGCCTTCCCTGTTCTCCCCTCTCTACTTACAGGAAAAGGACTTTTATTCATTTATTTTCACCTGAATATCCATTCTTCCTCTATGTAACACCACTTCAGATGAATACTTTTGGTTGAAAAGAAAATGGAGCAACGGGACAGCCATGCACCCTCTGCCCTTGGCTACCTCATTCATCTGCCGCTGTGCAGTCTGTGGTCTTACAGTCTCTCTGTCCATGGCATTTATTCTTTCCTCTGCTAATTTATGGCAAAGAAGGTCCCCCAGCACATGAAGTAACACCAGATTTGGCTTTGTGGTCACTATTAGCTCCACCAAAAGATCTGTCTTCACCCCAAAGTGCCCCCGTGGGCAGGTCACCTGTCACCTGCTTCAACCTCCTTGCCAAAGGCCTCAGTCCCCTTTAGAGAAATGAGGCATTTGCCATGCACAGCTTGGCTTTCATGTCAGTGTGTGTCACCCCTGACTCTAAATCCATGGCCCTCTCTGCAAAACAGAAGCTTAGTGGGAGACATTTTGCTTGTTGCTACAGCAGGTAGGGACATTTCTGACTTTGGTGCCAGCTGTAGGAGTCTTTCTGATGCAGACCCAGTGAGGCCTTAGGTAGAGAGTCCCTGGGGAAAAGCCCTGGTACCTCAGGTATAACTGACTTTTATTAGTGAAAGTCACTCAGTTGTGTCAGACTCTTTGCGAACCCATGAACTATACAGTCCATAAAATTCTTCAGGCCAGAATACTGGAGTGGGTAGCCTTTTCCTTCTCCAGGGGATCTTCCCAACCCAGGGATCAAACCCAGGTCTCCTGCATTGTGGGAAGATTCTTTACCGGCTGAGCCACAAGGGAAGCCCAAGAGGCAGAGACCAAATTCATGCCATATCCCCTGTGACCTCAGTCAAGCCAGGGGCATTTGAAGAAATGGGTCTAGGTTTTTATGAATGAATCCCTATAAGTCCCAGCAAGTTAGGTAAACATCTAGTGAATTCCCTGGACACTGACAACCTCTGCAAGGATGCTCATCAGTGGGGAGTTAACATGAATTTTAAGAAAACTTTTGATGGAAAGAAGCAAATTGGCTTCATCTAATACTGGAATTCAGCTGCTCCCTGTGTGTGGTATGTTCTCTGCATCCAAGGATGGGGGACTCTCTTATTAGTGTTCTCACACTCATGGTGATGGATTCATTATTGCCTGTAACCAGGTAGGGTGCTCAGGGTTCCATCAGCTCTGGTTGTGTGTCTCTCTGGGAAAGGCCTGCTTTTATGGTTTGGGGCTCACTCTAATCCTGCCCCCCTTTCCACTCTGGGCCCACCTGGCTAGCGCCATTCAGAGCACCCACCAGATATTCTGAAATGGTTGCAGAGGCACCAGGAAGCAAAGACGTCTAAGCTGGAAAGTCCCATCACTTGGGGCAGCCCTGAACAAGTCCGCCCAATTTTGTATAAATACTTAGACAGGCATGAAATGAATTTTCTGGATGTCTGGCTTTTCTTCCTATTGGCTTCTCTCTTCATTTTTGCTGCTGCTTCCTTTTTATTTTATTATTTTTTTCTTTTTCTGCTTTTTTTATTATTTTTTTCTTTTTTTCTTGCTAATTCGGATCCAACCAGGTAGCAATGCATTTTGCAGGGAGTCTTTTTAAAGAGCTTCTTCCTTAGTCTATTTAGTGGAAACGCAAGCTGTTTCAGCCTGTTAGAATCCAAACTAAAAAAATGTTCCCTTTGCATATTTTGAAGTTAGATGATAATCCCTTGCCTTTGATAGCATCTACCCAAATTAGAAATTTCTCAGGTTACAGATAGTAAAATTGGCAGCTCCCTTTTTTTCCTCCCTTTTTTGTTAATAAAGAAGTTTCTGGCCCTTCTGATTGTCCTTCTTTCACACACTAGACTGTGCTTCTGGCAACAATGAAGCCAAATAGAAATATGGACAGCAGGGGTGTGAACTCCATTGCTCTCGGGCCTGGTTAATGCCAGCTGACCATGAGCGGCCTCCCCACACCACTACTGTCTCAAGCACACTTTTTGCAAACACTCAGCCTTTTGGCTCTGGTCTTTATGTTTTTAAGTGGGGGCAAGAAAGCCTGCTGTTCACGTCTTTATGTGGATGCTGCCCCACCAGAAATGCAGTTTAACAGAAAGCAGAACTTCTCACACTGGGATGTCAAGTCTGCTGGCTAAAAAACAGAGAAGGATTAATGCCAGCAAAGCAGTGCTAGTCCGGACTTGGGAGAGTAAATATCATACCTCATTGGAGGGGATAGAGCCCTGCATGGAACTTAATGGCTTCCCTGAAAAATGTTTAAAAATGCATGTGGCTTGATTCCATGTTAGCACTGCAGCAGTCAAAATAAACTGGACCTGTCAGGGGCCAGCACAGAGAGAAAGTTATGAATAGACTTATTTTGTAAAGCTGTCACTTTACACGCCCAGAAAAACCAACCAAGGGTAACGTCGGCTCCCTCGGCGTTGATTTTGGTTAAATCCCTCCCTTGAATGACCTCAATTTAATTTGGCTAGGTATATGTGAGTTTTGTTGCTTTTTCCTGGTTTTCTGGAAAAGAAATTAAAAATGGGGGCTACACAGATGTTGCCCGCTGTGCGGAAGGGCTGCATATGCTGGAGAAAACTGTTGCCGGCTTACGGAGAGCACCCCACTGGCTTCTGAATGAAAGCCTTGTTACCTGGAAGTGTTCTCATGTAAAACCTGGTATTAACCTGTGAAGCCAAGGGAGAGAATCGGCCCTTTCACACACGGCTGCCATGTCCCATACCCTGAGGTCCCTGTTAGTCTCGGGCCCCTTGTTGCGCCTGCACCCCTTTGAGAGGTGAAAGCTCCCCCTGATTCCTGGTTGGAAGGACTAGTAGTCCACTTCTGCTAGTTCAGCCCAGCCAAGATTGCCAACAATGAGCGGTCTGCCCTCCCCTTCCAGAAAGTCCACCCTAATGGCATGGGTCATGTCCGGTTTTGTGTGGTCCCGCTCCCCACCCCACCAAAAAAAAACTGGCCAGGACATGTTCTTTTCCATCTTGGCAGATCGCTACTTTACCAGGCTGTCAGTCCTCACCTGATTTTTGGGTCTACTGCTCCAAATCCTGATTTCTACAGTTAGAACTGAAAACAGATCCCGACTACAGAGGTGAAGGTCCCAGGTGTGGGCCTTATAGGTGTAGCCCCCTTAGAGAGCCCAACTCACCCAGAGGTACAGACAGCATCCTTTTTAACCACCCCAAAGGGAAGAGCCACACCATGACCCCGGATGCAGCGATCAGACAGCGCCATCTCTCAGGGTTAAGAGGTACTGTGGGTTCTTCTGTGACCCAGGCTAAAGCGGGGGGAATAACCTATTTCATTTTATTTTTTTTTTCCAGTTCTCTCAGGCCAGGCACACCACAGCCCTTTGAAACGATCTGTGTCCCTTACCCCACCCATGAATGTGCCAAACCAGCCTCTAGGACATGGATGGATGTCTCATGAGGACTTACGAGCTAGAGGACCCCAGTGCCTCCCATCCGATCATGCCCCCCTGTCTCCACAAAGCAGTGTAGCCTCTTCAGGAAGTGGTGGGAGTGAACACTTAGAAGATCAGACCACTGCTCGTAACACATTCCAAGAAGAAGGTAGTGGTATGAAAGGTGAGTGACGCACAGAGCCCCTCCCTTGATTTGGAGTCAGAAGGGTGAGGAGAGAGGTAGTCAGCCAGAAGGAAAGAGCCCGTCCCTCCCCAAGCTGATGGGAGGCCCCTCCCTTGCTGAGCTCTGGGGTTGACCATGGCGGAAAGGGCTCGGATTCCCCTTCCAGGGCTGCTTGCCAAAACCTGGGAAGAGCAGGAGAGGTCAACGCCCTCCTTTTTCCTTTTTATTTTTTTTTTCTGATTGCAGTGCCTTGCAGACAATTAAATGAGTCACAGCTGGCGGCGATAGCATCTACTGTTTGCACGTCCGTTCCTTGGTCTGCCTTGTCTGTACAGACGTTGATCTGCTCCAGCCTTCTACCTCACTGCTCTGGCCAGGGAATCGTCAATAATTTAGCAAAACAAACCACAGGATCTTTTTTTAAAATCTCTTAGTGTAGAATCGTACTGGTGCTTCCTTTCCTCTCTCCCTTTCCCTTTGATATCCAGAGAAACCTGCAAACCCTTTTCTCTGCATCTGTTGAAGGGATGTGAAAAAAAATAACACTGAGACTTGCCGACAGTGTTTTAAGGCTGATAACGGATTTGCATACAGGTGATAAAGGCCTTTTGTGCAGCATCAATAAATGTTCCTACATTGCCCTGTAAATCTCTCCTCTTCTAAAGATACTCATCGAAAGATAGAGATTTCCAAATTATCCATGGTCGGTTCAAAGAGGATACGCACATTTTGTATTTTTAGATGCAAGTTGTTCAAGGGCTGGGAAGGCCTCAGGGAAAGATGCTCATCAGAGACACACTAATAACAATTTTAGATGGAGAAACAAGAGCTAGTCGTGCCCCTGGGACTACGATGCTGACAGGAGGCTCTGAGAGCGCCCTCATTGATGATGTACACAATCCTGAGGTTGTGCTGTTTCTGATCTTTCCCTTGAGAAGGATTAGTGTTGACACAGGAGGCTGGGGACTGAGCCCCCTCCCCACCACAGAAGCAAGGCACAGAGAGATGCCCACTACTCGCCAGATGCTGGTTGTAAGTGAGCCTAAGGCTGAAAATGGAGCCTGTCAACCAGGGGAAATGAACCTGATGTGAAGCCACTTTGCTGGAGCATCTGTCCCTCCCAGCTGCTCAGGCCAGCATCCTCTCATCCCAGCGCCATCCGTGATGGATGCTGTGCTGAGTGTCCAGAGCGGTTGGGACTCGTCTTGATGTTTTCCTCTCTCAGGTGATACAAGTGGGTCATTCGAAGGTGTTTAACAGGCCTCAGAAGCAATGGCCCCTTTTGGCAGGGAGGGGATGTGTGTCCTCTTTTATATCTCTTTCATAGTTTTCGGGGGAATGTGTCATAATTGTGGAGACCTCCCAAAACCTATTTTTGAGTTCTGTGCTCAAGCTGCTGGGCCCCAGGGCATGGAGAGCAGGGATGGCTCAGCCATGCTTGGATCAAGAAGGGTAGAGCCAGTGTTTCTCTGGACTTGCTTCTTTCCAACTGAAGTCAAGTGTCTGGACAAGTGGGGTGTCTGGACGAATGGTTTCCAAGACAGTGGATGTGAGGTTCTAACTGGTAACCATGGGAAGGAGGCCTGGCCTTCCTGTTGAAGGGCTTAGAGGGTCTTGCGGGAAGCCCTTGTTCTCCAGGACACTGGGTTCACTGTCTGCTTACAGGTGCTTCATTACCTTTTCTTTCTTTTTTCCTTTGACTTTCTTTTCTTTGTTATCTTTCATTCTTTGCTTTTTATTCTGAAGCCCTCTGTATACTTTGGACATTCTCTCAGAGCAGGTGGAGGTTTGCCCATTGCATGCTGACTTCTGGAGATGAGAAAGTCACTACTCATTAGAAGTAGTGACAATAGGCTTTTAAAGAGACATGAAGGAGAGAAAAATGGAATCGATGTCCTATTCCTGTTTAAGAGTGAGAGCCAAAATATTCCAAAGTTCAAGGAACATCCCATGTATCAGCTTATTCAATTCCTTCCTTTAAAACCGGTGTGACTTGTCCCCTCAGAACTTCTTTAATCAGACAAGACTTTACATCCAAGATTTTCTTTATAGGCCCAAGATGTGTGGTCAGAAACGTGCTATTTGGTGACAGGACTAAACAGAGGACGCTCTTCTGTGTATATCCACCTTCTGCTGACTTATTGAACTGTCCCTGTCCCAAAGAATTGCATGGGATTCAAAGTATAAAGTTCTTAGCAAATTAAACAGGAACACCTATTTGAAGGAACATGATAGAGAATGAAACGTTCTGTGTATGGAGAAAGTGTATTTGCAGTTCTGCTGATAAGTCAAGCTGTAGAAACATCCACACTGAAAACAGCGTCACCCCAGAGGGTCAGGGCCAGTGTTTGTGCCCCACGAATGCCCCTCCCCACTGCACCTGGTGCCATCTTCCCTCGAAGGCCACCCCCCGGGGACTCTTGCCACCAGATGCTGCTCAGAATGGCCTCCCTGGAGAGCACTGAAGCAGCCCGTAACAAGCCTACCCTAACAGTATGTCATTCAATTCCCCTGTCCCAGAGCAGACGCCAGGTTCAATTTCCAAATTAATTTGTATTTTTCTGAGAAATGGAATCTGAAATCAAATGAAGCGCCTTTAAAGAGAGCCAACTCTTCCTCTTGGATCCTCGTCTCTTCCTTTCTGTGACCAGGCCCTTTGGCAGGAGTGCCGGCCTTTTAAAGCCCCGTTCTGGTCCATCTCAGGATGCCATCATCTGATTGCTATTTTCCTACTCTTTAAACGCCCAGCTTACGAGAACAACATGGAATCTGTAGTAGAATCTGGAGGAGTTCCAAATCTCCAGGGGATGCATGTCAGCCCTCACCCCACACCTTGGGAAAAGAACAAAAATTCCCGTAATTGAGCTTAATTTAGTGTGAATTCATCTTTCTTGCCAGCAGCTGTGCATACCTTGCTGAAACGCTGTGTTCATCCTTGCCTTCCTTTCCATCCAGACAGATGAGCCAGGTTTGGCTACACACTGTCCCTTAGGAATGTGCCTCTTGGGTCAGGAGTGGGAAATACGGCTCAGGGCCCAGCATTCCTTCTTTTTTTATTTTTCACAAACATCTATCTCTCTTTTTGTCTTGGTGTCAGCGTTCCCTGCCAGGGACTGTCACTAAGTTCTCTCACAAGTAGATCAGCTCCTGCTCTCAGAGGATTAACATCATCTGCCCGCTTTGCTTTGTTTTTCCTTTTATAGTGAACACCCATCCTGAAGGTTTAAGTCAGCTCCAAGGCACAGAGTGGATGTCCCTGGCAGTAGGGATCTCAGACTAATATCTCAGGCTCAGGGAATCATGGGATCAGCTACTCAACTAGAAATTAATGAACAGAAATGGGACTCTGAATGCAAATATAAAAGTTTCCCCTTTAACGTGCCTCACAGAGGCTACTGGTTATACATGTTTGGACTGAATACGCTGATTGTGGTTTCTAAATTCAGTTCTCCTTATTCTTTGTGAAAACTTCATTGTGACTTACTTATCTCAGGGGAAAGATTCTTAATTCTAAGTTGATACCAATTATGTTCTTCTCTTCCTCTGCATCACATGAATCTAACGTGCTCTCTTACCCTTCCCTCACACAAAGCCTTCAGGTGGCCAAGAAGGGGGGAAAAACCACGCCCTTCCAAGAAAACGAAATGAAGAATTTCATTGGTGGAAGAAGCACACGTGCCCCTCCTATTAGCATCATATCTTTAGAAATTTTGTGTAAACCCAGCACCTAGAGACTTTGAAGTCCAGGGCTGTTGCTGAGTGATGTGAGTGTTAGTGGAGAAGGCAATGGCAAGCCACTCCAGTACTCTTGCCTAGAAAATGCCATGGACAGAGGAACCTGGGAGGCTGCAGTCCATGGGGTCGCTACTAGTCGGACATGACTGAGCGACTTCACTTTCATGCATTGGAGAAGGAAATGGCAACCCACTCCAGTGTTCTTGCCTGGAGAATCCCAGCGATGGGGGAGCCTGGTGGGCTGCCGTCTATGGGGTCGCACACAGTTGGAGACGACTGAAGCGACTTAGCAGCAGCAGCAGCAGCAGTGAGTGTTCAATGGAAACAGAGACAAGGAAGAAAGGCTGGTTCACAGGTTTCATTTTTGTCCTCATCAAGTCAGCTGCCTTTCTGGAGCACTTGCTGAGAGAGGCTTTGAACTAGTTATGGGGGAGACAGAGGTGAAGGAGATGGTTCCTGCCTCAAGGGACTCACTATAATGTGAGGGGTCCAGTGCATGTGCACAGCTGTGAAAATATTTTGTCTCGAAGGCTCGCCCTGGATTGAGGCAGGCAGCAAGGAGGGCCCTGATTCATGTGGAGGGGAGTCAAGCAAAGTTCCCAGAGGGGGGAGAGGCCTGGAGCCTCAGCTTGGAGCAGAATTACAGATTAGCCAAATATATAAGGTGAGGGGAGGGCATTCTCTGCGGAGGGAACAGTATGCCTGAAAGCATGGTTATGAGACAGCTTGACCAAGTGCATCATCTGATGGCTTGAGGGCACAGAGACGGAAAAGCCAGATGCTAGGCTTTGCAAAAGATTGGAGCTTTTATCCTGACATTGAAGGAATGTGGCAACAGAAATGACCTGTTTAGATTTACACGTTAGAAACAGGACCTGAAAGGAAGAGTGGGAGTTGTATCAAGGTAGAGGATGGGGACAGAATTCTGAATTTGGAGGCCAACTGAGAGGTGGGGGGTATTTCGATAACCAAGGAGAAAAATGAATTTGGACCAAGCCGAGCAGAGGAGACAAAAGGAGTGTGTTTGTGGGGTCTTCAATAAGATAGACTTGAGAGAGCTCTGAATTGAATGGCGCTGATTGAACGTAGACAGGGATAGATAGAGCAGGATGAATTGAGAACGATGCCCTGCTTTTTGCCTGGGACATCTGGGTAGCCCATGGTATCATCAATAGCAAATAGTTAATAGGAAAAAGAAACAGGCTGACGGGATGGAGTGGAGCAGGCTGAGTCAGGCACCTGTAGAAGAGCCCAGTAGAGGCGTGCCAGCCAGGGCCACACTGCATCATGCTCTCCCCTGGCCCAGTCTCTCCAAGAGCCCCTGCTTCTCTCCTCCCCTGCACAGTTTAAGCATTCTGCCTCCCTCTGTGTAGTTCATGTGGGGGATTCACTAGGCTTCTGGCTCGCAAAGTAGATTTAGGACTTCTGGCTAAGTCCTGTAGATTCAGGCTTCTAATGGACTCCCTTGGTGGTTCAGTGGTTAAGGTTCTGCACTTCCAGTCCAGTGGGGTGCAGATTTGCTCCGTGGTCAGGGAACTAAGGTCCCATATGCCATTGGGTGCAGCCAAAATGAAAGATTTAGGCTCCCTAGAAGCTCCAAGATTTTCTCATTGCAGTTGTCAGTGTGAGAGGGATAGAGGTTGGGGGTGGGGTCTGCTTCTCTTGATGTGAGCTTCAGCCTCACCATTATAAATTAACAATGTCTGGTATACTTAGGAGGCATGGCATTTTGTTAGTATAAAAATATAAGGGTAATTGAAACTTACATTATTTGTATATAAACACGATAAAGGTAAAATAGAAAGCTTTGGTTCCAGTAACCCTGATAGAAACATAGCAGTTAAGAGTGGAGGGGACCAGTGACTCTGAAAATAGGCTCAGTTTTTCTTTTCTAAAGAATCTTTCTTCAATGAAATTTATATAATATTTTTTCTCCATAGCAAAGGAAGTATATTGCCTATTCTGAAATAGCTCATTTGCGGCTTTGAGTTATTTTTGAAATGTAGACCTTTGAACTTCTGCCTGTCTTAGAATGAGATTAGAAATATATATATATTGAGAAGTGTGATTTTTGTAAGATAAAGGAACCCATCAGAAACCTTTGTAGGAAAGGTTGTGAATCCAGTTGCTGAGGGTCATAAGGGTGTGAGTGACAGAAAGGGAGTGACATAGCCCCGTGTGTGGCTGGGACACTTTTCAGCTTGGCTGTCGTGGGAACAAGTTACTATTTTCTGAAAGCTGACTTTCTAGACGCTGTCTTGAATTCATCTAACTTAAAGGCCAGGATTTAGTAAATTTACTTCACTTTCTTTATTTCCAAATGCCAACATACGACCTTTGTATTTAGGTCCTAATGGGCTCAGACTTGTGCTCCCTCTTCTCAGATAGGCTGAGAAGCCCTGATGTCTTTGAAAAGCAAATCCCCAGGATTCCCCCAAATTCTAACAGTCATGAGACTACCTCTATTCCTTACTAAATGTGTGTCTTCTGCTGAAGTACTTCAAGCACAGCATTCAAGGTGGAACCCAGCCACCACTGATGCAAAGCAGGCTGAGAGTAGAACACCACTTAGGAATGTCATAGCCAATGGAAACTGCGAAAAATTTACTCCCTCTCTTTGTACCTAACCCTTCAAAGTGGTTAATTTACCCAAACTCAAGCCACCTCTGTGCCTTCCAAGACCCACACATGCTCCCCACCAGCGTGGAAGCCAGAAGCCACTGTGGACATGTCCAGGATGGTGTAGCCCCCTCTCAGCTTCACAGGGACCAGAGACCAAGAAGCCTTCTTTCTTTTGCTCAGAGCCTGGAATAGAATATGGCTTCCCTCGTAACCCAAACAGTAAATAATCTGCATGCAATGCAAGAGACCTGGGTTCAATCCCTGGGTCAGAAAGATCCGTGGAGAAGGGAATGGCTACCCACTCCAGTATTCTTGCTTGGAGATTCCATGGACAGAGGAGCCTGGTTGGCTACAGTCCCTGGAGTCGCAAAGAGTCAGGCATGGCTAAGCAACTAAGCTACTGATACTGGAACAGAGTAGGCTTGTTCATTCTGCTCTAGTCAAAAATACACACGGGCTCTAATTATCTTGCTGGTGCTGCTAGACTTCTGTTCTTCATTTTTGAAAGACGTGTTTTCCTTCTGACTTCAACACTGAAGAATTAGTCCCTTTTTCCTCTTAAGTTGCTTCTTCTCTCCCTCAAAGACCAAGGATGCAGTCAGGTCTTGGAGAGAAGGAGAGAGTTGTTTGAGATCAGCCTGGCTTTCTGTGGCAAATGGGAGCTGCTCTTCCATTGCAGTTTCCAGGACCACCACAGTGAAGCTTCTTATGGAAAGTGAGGTTGTGATGGTTCATGCCTTATTCCCTGCCTTTTATATCACTCCCCATAGTGGGTTCTTCTACAGTATCACTTCCATCTTTCTCTCTTGCTAGGCCTCCTTGTTTGTTGGATAGGTACTGCACCAGCCTATTGACTTGACTAGTATTCCAGCAGGAGGTATTTGAGCAAAGCAGCCCAAGTTTTATTTTTTTATTTTTTTTAGATTTTTACTATTTATTGAAATTTTTCTACTACATGGTCACTATGATGAATTTGGAAATTTTTTAAATTTTTTTTAAATTTTTTATTGGAGGCTAATTATTTTACAATATTATATTGGTTGGTTTTGCCATACATTGACATGAATCTGCTCCGGGTGTACATGAGTTCCCCCTCCTGAACCGCCCCCCCACCTCCCTCCTCCCTTTATCCTCCCTCTGGGTCATCCCCGCACACCAGTAAAGCAGCCCAGATTTTAATCAGAGCCCAGACTCTGTATAAGCTGTTGTGTGTACCACAAAGCCTCTCTGTGGCTGATTTATACAAACTAAAAGGTAAATTGAAATCAGTGTAATTGAAAACTTGATCCCATTGGTGAAGACCAGGAGGTAGAGAGAGCGTGTGAAAGATAGGTGAAGTACTATTATCAAAAATGGCCCAAAGAAGATAAGCCACTGCGGACTGCAGCAACCTCTAGAGGAGCTTCCTAAGGATGGACCCTGTGGCACGGTGGTCTGCACACGGATGGTGCCGTTTTCTCCCAGAAACCTCCTTGCCTTTGCCCTTCTCTTGTCAGCTTCCTTCATGGGCTTCTCTTCCCACATCTTCCTCTAAAGGCCCAGGATTTCCCCTGGGCTCTCCCTTCTTCCCTGAAGGTCTCACCCACTTCTGTGGCTGAAACAACTACCATGTGCTACTGATGAGGGAAGTGGCTCTCAGCTCAGCCTCCTCTTCAGAGATCTTGATCAGTTGTCTTCTTCATCAGGATGGCTCAACAGATGACACTCCGGTGACCTAGAGTGGCATTCACCATCTCTCTCCTCTCACCCCAGACCAGCTGCTCCCCTGTACTTTCCCACCAAACCTGACTCAGGAACTGTCTTAGGCTCTTTTCTCTCCCTCACTCCCTGTTCTTCCTTGATATTCAAGGGCTGTGGATTTACATCTTTTCCTTCTCCACTGCCCTCCCCAGCCACCTTGGAGGGCTTGGATTTATCCCCTGACCTCCACTCCCACTTTCTCCAGACCTGCCTTGACGTCAACAGCCTTCCCTGATCTCACATACACACCTTGTTGTGCCTCTGTTGCTCAGATTTCAGCAGTTCCTCCATCACCCAAGCGTAGGTCAACTTTCCTAGTTTCGGCGTTACAAATCCCAGTCATCTGGCCCCTGCCTGTTTGTCCCACCTACTGTCTGAGCTCTTCTCTAGCGTTCACCTGAGCCTTTGTTTGGCCTGGAATGATCTCTTGGATCTCAGCTTTGCTTATGCACTGCTCCTGCTTCCTGAGATGGCTTCCTCATTATGGTCTCCCCAGTGAGTCCAGAACTAATGCTGATGTGAAGCTACCCCTCACTCCCCAAGGCCACCCCAAATGCCCATCATTCTGTGCCCATTCCCCAGAACTTTGAGTGGAGTTAGCACTTGTCTTGCAACTTACATACTTTTTCTGGTAAGTTAGACTTTCTTTTTGGATTAAAAACTCCTTGATAGCAGGGACATGCCTGGCCCCTATAACAGGCACTTAGTAAACATTGAATGAGCAGATATCAGGATGCCCAGACTTGGCAAGGAAGTCAGCATCTAGTAAAAGCATCTTTATCTTTCTCACACTGCATAAGAGAATTGGCTTGTCCATTGGCTTGTCCATCAGAAACAGCCCAGATGAAGCTAAACGACTGTGTGCCAGCCAGAGGCAGGAGCCCAGGAGGCATGCATGCTTTCAATCACGTATTCACCGCTCCAGGAAACACCTCTGTTTGTACATATCTTCCAACCATAGCCACAGCTTTGCAGAATAAAAGATCTGGGGTTAAGTTAGCTGGTTCTCAGCTTTGCATCCAACCATGTAGCATCTAGACCATGGGAAAGGACCTGAGCTTTTAGAGTTTGGCCCTGGCCGACATCATACAGAATCTAGCCTCCCAAGTCATTGGAATTCCTCGCTTCAGAGGAGTGAAATGGTCAAGGCACTCAGTTCTCTGGTTTGTTTCTCTCTTAATGGAGTTTTGTTTTAATCCTTGGCAAAGGAAGGTGCCTCACCACCAACTGGGGTCCGGGGGTGGGTTGGGGAGCAGAGGTTAGTAGGCTACGTTCCTAAGAGCTGGAATTTCCTCCTCTTTGTTCATCAGTTCACGTTGTAGGAGGAGAGGGCATATAGCACTGAGCTAGGAACTGACCCTCTTAGAGCAGGTCAGCATGCCTGCCCAAGGGACATATGGCCAAGAAGAGCTTGCATTTCCTTGGAACAAATCCAGAAATAACTCTTCAGGAAGGTCTAACTCACCATGTTCTGAAGTTGTATAGGAAACTTTTCTAGGAAAATGATGCCCAGTGACCTATATTTTGATTAAATGAGTGAGGCAGGCTCTTCATCCCTCTAACCAGGAAAATTCTAGTTGTCAAAATACTTTTCTAGAAAGAAATGAGCACTGATTGGACTGAGATTTGCCACACCTGGATTTGTACCCCACTCTCCCCAACTCTTAAAACACCATATTGTCATCTTGGCTTATATAGCAACAAGTTTGCAACATGATTTACTAGCTTGGGATTCTATTTGTCTTATCATCAGTGGATTTTGCATAATTAAGTTGTGGGACATCCAGTGAAAATGTAGCCCATGAAGTTGCTCCATACTCTTTTGTGACAGATTGTACCCAAGCGTGGCATTGGGTTACCCAGACTTCTTTGAATCGTGATCACTGAGTTTTGTGAACAGCTGCTTGGGGCCTTTCAAAGATATAGACAGCAAACGTGAAACCTGATGACCAAACAGTAACATGTTGGTGGCCTAAAGCTGAAGCTGAATCTATTTGTTGCCCACTCCATGAAAGTATTAGCATTGTTTTACAGCAGCAACAAAAACATGGTGGAGAATCACCATGTCTAGTCAAAGAGCTCCAGGATATCACATGAAGGAAGCAAATGCCCTGGACTCTTGATCCAACCACAGTTTGAGTTGAGGAGGATATAAGGGGTTGGTACTATGTATCTCGGGAAGCCCTATTTCTTTACAGTTAGCGATGGTCCCAGTGGAACTCTCTACTTGTCACAGTAAAATGAAGGGCCTCGAAGCACAGAATCAGTGATTTTTTTGCCTGAAATGACTGAGTCTTTTACTAAAATGCCATTGGATATCCAATTCTGTTTCTCCAGAAATTCCTCTTCTTTGGCCTTCGTATTGCTGCTGCTGCTGCTAAGTCACTTCAGTTGTGTCCCACTCTGTGCGACCCCATAGATGGCAGCCCACCAGGCTCCACCCACCTACATTCCCTAAATCTGGATTCAGTTCACCCAGGAGGCAGGGTCTGATTTCAGAGTAGGCCAGGCCTCTTCAATTAATCCCAGTTGACTACTTTAAACATTAAAAAATTAGAAGGTTCCTACTTATTTTGTAGTGTTTATGGTCTCTGTCAGTGCCTCAGAATAAAGCACTTAGCAATAGACAGTATCTTGCAATCAACATGGTTAGCAACGGGTAATAATTCATAGAAAGCTTGAATAGCATTTCCCCAGTGCTTCAGCATTTCAGAGGACTTTAAAGTCACTGTTCATTCAGCCTTCCCATTGATGGGTTGTTGGCCCTCATTCTACAGAAGATGATACAGTATAGGGAAAACCTGGGAATCTGGCAACCTGGCTCTAGTCCCCATTTCACCACATACTTGCCCTGTGATCTAGGTGTAATGATTTAATTTTGTCATCTGTAGAATAAGCCAGGGATGGGGGAAGATAATTCTAGAGATTCCTCAAAGATCCTGTTGCTCAAAAACCCTGACTTAAAAAAATATGGACAAGTGCTTTGTTTTGGTTGTACTTAGAAAGGTAATAATTCTCCTGTGGATTTTCAATACAGTTATTATTTAATTTTCCTAATTGTAGAATCCCAAACATGAGACTTATTTCAGATGCGCTTTGGAATTCCCATTATCCCTTAGTCTAGGCAATCTTTGGACCTTCAAGTCCTGATATTGGGTTGACATTCGAGGAGGTGGTCAAGGACAATTTCAGTTATATGCCTTAGCTTGAAGAAATGGTCAGCGACCCCCCCCCCCACCGCACCCTCCACACACACACACACTGTGTTGTAGTTTAGATTCCTGGATGCCCTGATTCCCAGTAGGGTATAGGAAGACAGAAGATGATCAGGCTAATGACAATGACTCCACCCATGGTCACCCATGCCTGGTTTGTTTACTTTCCCTATCACTGTGAAAGCAATGGAAACAGCATATGGCGATCTGCAGTAAACCTAGAAAGAAATTATCTTGAGGATGAAGATCATCGTATGTAGTTTAATATTCTAAGTCAGTTCTTTCTAAACCAACAATGAAGTAGTCTGACTAAAGTGGTGAATCCTTACCATCTGGGGGGTTATGAACCCCTTTGAGAATCCTATAGAAGCTGTGAATGTCCCTCTGCCCAGAAAACCGCCTATATACTCACAAATTGGAATGTAATTTTAAAGAATTGCTGTGTGCTCTGAAGCCCAGGGGCCCCCGGATATAAAACAAAGCAAGAGAGCCCAACAGTGGGAATATCAGAACTAGACCAAGCCTTCTTAGTTGATAATTTGCTGCCAAAATGAAACAATGAGTAACGTAAAGATGATTTTTTTCCCCTTTTCTTTTCTCTGACCACCATCTGCTTTCCTTTTCTCTCTTCCCGCATCTCTGGTCATCTCCTCTCTTTCCCTCTCAATTTCTCTCCCCATGTCCTGCACATCGTGCGCCACAGATGTTCCAGCCTGGTTAAAAAGCCTCCGCCTGCACAAGTATGCCGCACTCTTCTCCCAGATGACCTACGAGGAGATGATGGCCCTCACTGAGTGCCAGCTGGAGGCTCAGGTACGTACACGGGAAGGTGCCCCAGATGGAGCCTTGCATTCAAGTCTAAGGCAGACCTTGTCTGGACCCATACCTATACCTACCTAGTAGCTTGCCTTGTTCTGGGAACTGCCAGGTGCAGGCCAGCATCACATGGTAAGGCTGGGTTCTTGCCTTTGGGGTCCAGTACAAGACGGAAGACAAATGGGTAACCACAGGACAAGTGAGGTTGAATAAGAGTGTTATGAAAAAAAAAAATAACCTAGGTGTACACTCCTAGGGTGCCAGGGAGGAATCAGAAGAAAGAGCATTAACCAAGACCTCCAAGAGTCTGCGTCCCTGCTTTGGTTTTCATTGCCCACCCCTTCTGTTTGCTTGGCCAGTGCTGGTTTGGAGGATGACAGATTGGTTGTGAATTTTTCAGTCTTAGTTACAAATCAGCTAACTTCCTGTAGTTAGGAAGCAGAAGCACCAGGTCCTGAGTCAGACTTTCCCCAGAAGTTGCTCAAAAACACATTCAGACTGATCTTAATTCGAACGGAGAAAGTTGTACAAAATATTTTCTAACCACACTGAATAACATTACCCTAGGTCTCAGATGGCAGTCCCCTGCTGTGTGCCATAAAAGGGCAAGTTCCTCCTTCCTTCTCTGGATGCAGAAGGCCAGGCCAGTCAACAGAATCCCTGAAACTAAGCATGTTTCCTACCCTGCTGTGCTTGAGCAAATAGATCTGACCAATGTCTTTGTTTCCCTTGTTTAAAATGCTATTTGCATTTTCAACTTGACCTCAGTTTCCTTTGAGCAGTGATTTGAGAGAATTAATGGTCTGAACGGGCTAATAGTATTTCCCCTGCAGGAAGAGGAGATTGTACCAGTTGGGGCATGGCTGGTCTGGACCAGACCTCCCAGCAGATCCTGAATTCCCATTGCATATTCAGTACCCGCAGTTAACCTTTTCAGGCCTGGCTGAATTACCAGTATTGAGATGTAAGACAAAGCCCAAAGTCACTGCACATTCTCAGAGAATGAAAAGCCCTAATTTCAACTTCCTAAGGCTTCTCCCACTGCTTTTTATCTCGATCGCTCCTTGAGATCCTCAGGATTGATGAGAACTGCTTCTAAAAGCATTCTTGTGTTTGGGTCAAAGTTGAGGGAAAAAAAAAAATTTCAGTCATCACTTGGTCAACTTGAGGAAAAAACAAGAAATAATTGACATAGAGGGCAAAGCCTGAGGCCACCACAAACTTTTCAGAGTAAAAATTCACGTGAACCGAAAGTCAAGCCTAAATAGTAATATGCTCCCAGTGTTTCATCTTAAAGATGGATTTAGATGTCACTAGAGTCTTAATTTTCCTCAGTAAAGGCAACACCTCTGGTGTTTTCATCTTTTCCACCTTTAAGGGAAATTTTATAAATCTTTGCAGGAAGTCATCAGAAGTTTATATTACAGATCTGATTTGAGAAAGAACCTTCTATTTGGAAATCTTTGGTCTTTCTAGTCAACATATGTTTAACTGAATCCTAGGGCTCTTCCCTCGGAGAAGGCAATGGCAAGCCACTCCAGTACTCTTGCCTAGAAAATCCCATGGATGGAGGAGCCTGGTAGGCTGCAGTCCGTGAGGTCGCTAAGGGTCGGGGACACGACTGAGCGACTTCACTTTCACTTTTCACTTTCACACATTGGAGAAGGAAATGGCAACCCACTCCAGTGTTCTTGCCTGGAGAATCCCAGGGAAGGGGGAGCCTGGTGGGCTTCCGTCTATGGGGTCACACAGAGTCGGACACGACTGAAGTGACTTAGCAGCAGCAGCAGCAGCAGGGCTCTTCCCTGCTGCACAGTTTATTAAGATAAAATCCATAATCCTGACTGTGAATCCCAATCTTCTACCTGAAGTGGTGACTGCATTATTACAGGTTCAAGTTCTTCTCTATTCTGATTTTCCTTGTGGAGACTCAGGAGGGCCTACAGACTGATAAAAACCAGCCTGTGTTTTCTGACACCGGGTGAGAATTGAACTGGATTTCATATCTCCTCGAGATGGGTAAACACAGAAAAGCTTTGAGAAAGCAATGCATATCTCATGGGATTGGAACCGTCAGGGAAACTGGAAGGGACCAGAACGATAAAACCTGGACACAAGGAAAGAGTGTATGACTTAAAAATGATGTCTGAAGACTATGAAGAAATTTCATGCTGGGTGGGATGATTGGCTGTTTCTTGCTCTCCTAAAGGTCACAGGGAAAAGACACAAGCACATGTGCGGTCAGATGGAGTTAAAATATTTAGTAGGAAGAGGTTGATGATAATGGATATTGAGGAGTTACAACATTTAGTAAGAGGTTGATGACAGTGGATGTTGAAGAGACAGACGAATGAATGGCTGTTTACTAACCTGCACACACACGGGAACCAAGAAGACAGTAATGTACTAAACAGCTTCCAAGAATCTCTAAGTTGATGCCTAAAAATATGTTTTTAAATCTAACTTTTACTTCATTACAGAATGTTACCAAAGGCGCAAGACACAAAATTGTCATCAGTATTCAGAAGCTCAAAGAGAGACAAAACCTCCTGAAGTCTTTGGAAAGGGTAAGTTATCACCAGGTAATGGACCATTTCTACCTTCATGGTGGGAAAATGGGTCAAGGGAAATTATATTCTCACTTGAAAGTGACATCGGCATGCCTTACAGAAAACAACAGGTTGTTCCCTTACCAAAGTCAGAAAAAAAGGAAATGATTTTGAAGTTTATCTCCTGGTTATACACGCTTCTCTGGAACCTGACCGCTTAAGTGTACTTAAGCCTTGGGTCCAGGCATCTTGAGACTGGCCCTCCCGTAGCTCTCAGGAAGTGTTTTACTTACATTCATTTCTGCCTTTTATACATCTGTAGTGATTAAGGAGGTGTTCAGCCCGCAATCAGAGGCTGAAATTTTGACACATCAGTATAGGAAATAAACAGATGTGCCTCAGTCCTGCTGTCCACCCAGGGAAGGATCTGACTTTGAGAAAAACTGCCCACAGCATGGCAAACACCCACAGGTTAACCCCCGGCGTCCACAGAGAGATCACAATCTTTTGGTGGATGGACGTAATAGACTCTCCAGAGAATAATTTCAGACATTAACTTACCAGGATGGGTCCCTGTGACTCTGAAAGGAACTATCTCAAAAATGCAAAATGTTGAGTTTATTCCATTGTTAAAAGCAGTTCATCTGCTGTTACCATCTCTTTTTGTTTGCTGCCTAAGTATGTTTTCGTCTTGCCTTTGTATCTGGATGTCAGCCTAGTGTGGATGTCATTTTTAGGACCTGGTGGCTTTATGACTTCATCTAAGGTCCAAAAGCTACCCACTGCAGTATTCTTGTCTGAAGAATTCTATGGACAGAGGAGCCTAGCAGGTTACAGCCCATGGGGTCACAGAGAGTCGGACACGACTGAATGACTTATTTTTTTTAAGGTCCAAAAAAGAACATACCTTGTAAGCTGGTGTTGCCACAGCCCCCGTGGGGAGATCCTTGTGCACTGCTGTTGGGAATGGTGGGTGGAAAGGTATTTGCTGCTTGCAGAGCTTGAGTTGTAACCCCTTCTAGAAATCCCAGGGTGCCTTTGAAAGGGATCAGAGTACTAAGGCAGGTGAGGCTAAAGCAGATTTTGTGAGCGCATAAACATTGCAGTGTAGTGGAAATTTTTTAACTTATTCACAAAGATCTGTGTGTGTATAAGTTTACATGCAACATATAAAATTATGCTTAATGAATATTAATGAATAATTAATCGCTCAGTCATGTCCAACTCTTTGAGACCTCATGGACTATAGCCCACCAGGCTGTTTTGTCTGTGGGATTCTCCAGGCAAAAATACTGGAGTGGGTTGCTATTCTCTTCTCCAGGGGATCTTCCCAACCCTGGGATTGATCCCAGGTCTCCTGCATTGCGGGCAGATTCTTTACTGTCTGGGACACCAAGGAAGCCCAATGAATATCATATAAAATATAAATTAATATATAGTTATAGAATATGGATCTGCAACTTTGTAAGGAAGGTGGCTTTTAAAACCTCTGGATGGATAGACAGAGGCTACTTACAGGTACTTCCATGATGAAAGACCTCTTCTTAATTATTGGAGAAGGCAATGGCAAAGTGAATCACAAATGACAAGTAACCTGTCCAACTGAACCTGAAGTTACTGTTGTTCTTAATTTTATGCCAACTCCTTTACCAAGCCATTCGTCTAATAGAATGATTATTGCTATTTCTATATAACTTCTCTTTTGGGAAATATTCAATAGGCCAATTTTCTCCTTATCTGTTAAAAAGCACAGAAAACATTTTGCAGAAGGATTCGATTGCTATGATTATGGTTAAAGAGCAGTGTTTTCTGCTCTTACTTCTGGAGCTTCCTTCAAGAATTCATTCATATCCTCTGTCACTGAGGGTCATGCACCCACCTGGGAGACAGATGGCACTGCTATGGGCTCCACCTCTTACAGTGCTGGGCCGAACCAGCACGTGGAAACACAAGGGCAGCAAGGTGGTTCGGGTGGCCCTCATATGCCACTGACTTTCCATCTAGCCTTTGATGATTCGGTAGTACTATGTCCTATATTTCACACCTAGAATAATATTGACTCCACAAAAAAAAAGCTTTCTCCCTGGACCACTGGATTGGGCATGTTAAAAAAGATCACAAATGTAACACTGAATCTGAAAGAAACTACTGGCCAAGAGGAAAGCATGATGAGTTTATTTGGTGTGACTTCTTTGAGGAGGAAAGTGGTGGACCACCGTTTCGGGCTTGCCTGAGAACACCTGGGTTTAGACACCTGTGACTGACTGTGGCTCAGATCATGAACTCCTTATTGCCAAATTCAGACTTAAATTGAAGAAAGTAGGGAAAACCATTAGACCATTCAGATATGACCTAAATCAAATCCCTTATGATTATACAGTGGAAGTAAGAAATAGATTTAAAGGTCTAGATCTGATAGATAGAGTGCCTGATGAACTCTGGACGGAGGTTCGTGACATTGTACATGAGACAGGGACTAAGACCATCCCCATGGAAAAGAAATGCAAACAAGCAAAATGGCTGTCTGAGGAGGCCTTACAAATAGCTGTGAAAAGAAGAGAAGCGAAAAGCAAAGGAGGAAAGGAAAGATATAAGCATCTGAATGCAGAGTTCCAAAGAATAGCAAGGAGAGATAAGAAAGCCTTCCTCAGCGATCAGTGCAAAGAATTAAAGGAAAACAACAGAATAGGAAAAACAAGAGGTCTTTTCAAGAAAATTAAAGATATCAAGGGAACATTTCCTGCAAAGACGAGCTCGATAAAGGACAGAAATGGTATGGACCTAAAAGAAGCAGAAGATATTAAGAAGAGGTGGCAAGAATACACAGAAGAACTTTACAAAAAAGATCTTCACGATGAAGATAATCACGATGGTGTGATCACTCACCTGGAACCAGACATCTTGGAATGTGAAGTCAAGTGGGCCTTAGAGAGCATCACTACGAACAAAGCTAGTGGAGGCAATGGAATTCCAATTGAGCTATTTCAAATCCTGAAAGATGATGCTATGGAAGTGCTGCACTCAGTATGCCAGCAAATTGGGAAAACTCAGCAGTGGCCACAGGACTAGAAAAGGTCAGTCTTCATTCCAATCCCAAAGAAAGGCAATGCCAAAGAATGCTCAAACTACCGCACAATTGCACTCATCTCCCACGCTAGTAAAGTCATGCTCAAAATTCTCCAAGCTAGGCTTCAGCAATATGTGAATCGTGAACTTCCAGATGTTCAAGCAGGTTTTAGAAAAGGCAGAGGCACCAGAGATCAAATTGCCAACATCCGCTGGATCATGGAGAAAGCAAGAGAGTTCCAGAAAAACATCTATTTCAGCTTCATTGAATATGCCAAAGCCTTTGACTATGTGGATCACAATAAACTGTGGAACATTCTGAAAGAGATGGGAATCCCAGACCACCTGACCTGCCTCTTGAGAAACCTGTATGCAGGTCAGGAAGCAACAGTCAGAACTGGACATGGAACAACAGACTGGTTCCAAATAGGAAAAGGAGTACGTCAAGGTTGTATATTGTCACCCTGCTTATTTAACTTATATGCAGAGTACATGATGAGGAATGCTGGGCTGGAAGAAGCACAAGCTGGAATCAAGATTGCTGGGAGAAATAGCAATAACCTCAGATATGCAGATGACACCACCCTTATGGCAGAAAGTGAAGAGGAACTCAAAGGCCTCTTGATGAAAGTGAAAGAGGAGAGTGAAAAGGTTGGCTTGAAGCTCAACATTCAGAAAACGAAGATCATGGCATCTGGTCCCATCACTTCATGGGAAATAGATGGGGAAACAGTGGAAACAGTGTCAGACTTTATTTTTTTGGGCTCCAAAATCACTTCGGATGCTGATTGCAGCCATGAAATTAAGACGCTTGTTCCTTGGAAGGAAAGTTATGACCAGCCTAGATAGCATATTAAAAAGCAGAGACATTAGTTTGCCAACAAAGGTCCGTCTAGTCAAGGCTATGGTTTTCCCGTGGTCATGTATGGATGTGAGAGTTGGACTGTGAAGAAAGCTGATCGCTGAAGAGTTGATGCTTTTGAACTGTGGTGCTGGAGACGATGCTTGAGAGTCCCTTGGACTGCAAGGAAATCCAACCAGTCTATTCTAAAGGAGATCAATCCTGGGTGTTCATTGGAAGGACTTATGCTGAAGCTAAAACTCCAATACTTTGGCCACTTCATGCGACGAGTTGACTCACTGGAAAAGAGTCTGATGCTGGGAGAGATTGGGGGTGGGAGGAGACGGGGACGGCAGAGAATGAGATGGCTGGATGGCATCACTGACTCGATGGACATGAGTTTGAGTGAACTCCGGGAGTTGGTGATGGACAGGGAGGCCTGGCATGCTGTGGTTCATGGGGTCTCAAAGAGTCAGACACGACAAAGCGACTGAACTGAGAACTGAACTGAGCTTGTCCTGTTAGGAGCTGACAGCCTGGGGGTGGGAGCGAACCTCAGTGTCCACTGAGGACTCAGCCTCAGCTCTGTTGCTCCCTCTTCTCTGGAACCCTCACCTCTCCTGCTCTGTAGGGAGAGGGCTGTCGGTAACCTGTTCCCACATAGGCCACCCACGACAGGCTCCCAGCCATTTCTCTGGCATTCCCAGGCATCCTCAACTGACTGTGCTGTTGGAAGTGCTGTCATCATGTTCTTGCTTCCAGTGGCATTCTTACGTCACACAGAACCCAGAGATTTCTAAGGAGGTGGCTGGGGCCCCGCCCGTGGCTAGTTCATAATCAGCAGCCAATGCAGATAAGCTCTATGTCCAGAGCACTTCCACTCAGTTGCTGAACACTTACTAAGCAGCTGCCCTGGACTCGATCTCCCCCGTCCTCACTGGAGGCAAACCGTCAGGAATTCAAAGTCCCCACCCCCGGAGAGCTAGGGACACGAGGTGCCGCAGATAGAGGTGTGGTAGCGCCATCACAGCCCAGCGTGATCAGCACCATCTCTGAGGCCGGCGGAGGTGTCTTCCTGGGATGAAACAGAGGGCTCCGCTGCGGTGAGGACCGAGAGCAGAGCAGCATCGGTACTGGTGGGGCGTTGGGGGAGAGCAGGCCCTGAGCCGGGGTGGGGGCCACGATTGTGGAGAAGAATAAGAGAGTCACTTAGCAGGAGTCTGGGCATTGGCCCGAGGTGCAGGCTTGGGTGTTGGACCATTTGGGAACCAAAAATAAAGGATGAGTTCCTAATGTGAAAGGACTTCCCTCCTGGCTCAGATGGTAAATCGTCTGCCTCCAATGTGGGAGACCCGGGTTCGATCCCTGGGTTGGGAAGTTCCCCTGGAGAAGGAAATGACAACCCATTTCAGTACTCTTGCCTGGAAAATTCCATGGACGGAGGAGCCTGGTAGGCTACAGTCCATAGGTTCGCAAAGAGTCAGACACAACTGAGCAACTTCACTTCACTTCACTAATGTGAAAGAAATGGAGTTGAGTTTGATGGGTGGCATCTGCATTACCTTGGGACATCCTGCTGGAAGTATCAAGTCAGTGGTCCAGAGAACAAGTCTAGAGTCCACAAGAGTTTGAAAGACTCCGCTGTGGGTCGTTTATGTGTAAATGGCCAGAATTGTGTGATGAGTGATAAGAGCTGAGGATGGACCCTGGATGGGGAGCGCCAAAGGACATGACGGGACCAGACAGTGACAGACCCCAGAGGGTGGGAGGGCTGAAGAGGGACTGTCCCATCAGGAGCCATGGATGTGTCACACCTGATGAGGACTGAACACTGCTCCCCGGAACCGGCCACCAGCAGCTCCCTGATAGCCCTGATGCAAAAGGGTTTCAGGAAAATGGGAGGGGAAGCAGGAACCCAAGAACTGGAGAGTGTGAATGGTACTGAGGCCTTGGGGTGAGGCAGTGCAGACTTCTCAAGATGTTTGGTGGAAAAGGTAAGATTAGAATGGTCACTGGGGCAGATTTTCCAGTATTTATCTTTAATAGTGAAAATGTTTCCATGTGCTTTTCAGTTCAGTTAAGCCACTCAGTCATGTCCGACTCTTTGCGACCCCATGGACCCCAGCATGCCAGGCCTCCCTGTGCATCACCAACTCCCGGAGTTTACTCAAACCGATGTCCATTGAGTCGGTGATGCCATCCAACCATCTCGTCCTCTGTCGTCCCTTTTTCCTCCCGCCTTCAATCTTTCCCAGCATCAGGGTCTTTTCAAATGAGTCAGCTGTTCGCATCAGGTGGCCAAAGTATTGGCGCTTCAGCTCCAGCATCAGTCCTTCCAATGAATTTTCAGGACTGATCTCCTTTAGGATGGACTGGTTGGATCTCCTTGCAGTCCAAGGGACTCTCAGAAGTCTTCTCCAACACCACAGTTCAAAAGCATCAGTTCTCCAGCACTCAGCTTTCTTTATAGTCCAACTCTCACATCCATGTGCTTTTCCGTTCCATTCCGTTCAGTCGCTCAGTCGTGTCTGACTCTTTGCGACCCCGTGGACTGTAGCCTACCAGGCTTCTCCGTCCATGGGATTCTCCAGGCAAGAATACTGGAGTGGGTTACCATTTCCTTCTCCAGGGGATCTTCCCGACCCAGGGATCGAACCTGGGTCTCCCGCATTGGAGGCAGACTCTTTAACCTCTGAGCCACCAGGGTTACTGTCTTTTTTCAGTTGACTCCCAAACTGTGAAACTGACCATTCTCTGAACTTGGGAACCTGGCTTGGAGAAAGGAGACACACACACACCTCCGTGTTCCCGCCACCCCCGCCGCCCCCATCCTAGCAGCATCCTCATAATGTATTGGTCCATCCCAGGAGCCACAAGCTTCTTAGGGTGAGGATTCTGTCATCCTTTTTAGACCCCCAGTGTCTGACAGTGCCCAGCCCATAGAAAGGATGGAGTTAAGTAGATGCAGGAGTGCTGTCTGCTGGGTGAGGGGTCCAGTCCGTCTCACATAGAGAGAAGGATGGGGCAACGGGATGCTGCATAAGTGCTGGGGATGCCACCAATTGCCATTTTCCAGATGATTTGTACCCTGTGACTGTTAACAAGCCCCGAGAGAGGCTCTGAACGAGTCCTCCTCCAAGACCTAAGAAAGCCAGGCCAGGAAGCCTGGGACAGTCAGGATGGAGCACCTTCCTCCTTGTCGGCCCCGAGCTGCATCTGCCCGACCGACTGCATTGTAAAAGGGTCCAGCCTTCCCACTCTGCTCTCATCTCTGTTCTGCACTGTAGTTAAAGGGCAGCTGTGCTGCTTTGTGTTAATTTTTGCCTCTTTGAGTTCCTAATGCAGGGTTAAGTTTATGATACAAAGGATCCATAGAGACTTGGGTTGATCCCCTATTTTTGTCAACATGGGACTTCATTCCCTCAGCCAGTCGAGGGCACTGGATTGAGCTAGATTCCTTCTCTGCCTGGGCCCTCAAGTGCCCGAATTCACTCTAAAGAGTCAGGAATGCAACCTGATGGTCATAGTGTGCCTCCCGGAGGCTGGCATCAGCAGAGCTACTGCCTACTGGTCATAAGCCAGGGGTTGTCTCTGAGACAGTGGCTTGAGGTCAAAGCAAAAGACCAAGCTAAGCATGATTCCTGATTGTGATATTTTCAGAAAGTATCTGACATTATTCACTATGTTTATGGGTTCCCTTTTCGGTGTGGGTGTCCCCAGTAGCGTCACATAAGATTTGAACTTGGGACAAGTATACATGCCCAGTTTGAAGGAGTTCAGCTCTTAGCAGAACCCAGATATCCTCCGCCATCACTGAGTAACTGCAGAAGCCTTCACACCACGTGTCAAGAGCAGGCAAGGTTGGTAGCAGTTGAGAGTCACAGGCACACATTTGCTTTTCTCAGTGGTACTGCCACATGGGATGGCACAACAGGGGTGCATGTGATCACCCAGAGGAGCCTGCCAGTTCTGTCTGCCCAGCCCCCTCCCAAGGGGAAGCCTCACCCCTTCTCTCTCATTTCCCTTCCCCTCCTCAGTCAGGGCTGGACAAGGAGGTCAGAACCGCCCACCCCCCAGGTGCTGGCAGGAACTGGAGGACCTCGAGGGAGGGGTCATCTGGTTGGCATGTGGTTTGATCAGAAAAGGCAGCAGGGGCTCTCTTGGCCTGGGTTGGCTAGCTTGCCTCCACGGGTCCTACCCTGATGCCATATCCGAAGTCAAGGGACCAATCACGTGACAGCATCAGACTCTGCAAAGGGCCAGTCTAGCCCAGCATCAGAAAAACTGAGACTGACCAGGAGCATCCTGACTCAGGCATTGAGCTTGCGGGTACAGGCTGCAGGCAGGTCTCACCATGGCCCTGTCTGCCAGATTGAGAAGGAAGGGTGTAGGTTCTGCAAAGTCCACTTCTTTAAAAGGAAAATGGATTCTCTCCCCTAAAATAGACTGGAGAGTGGCCCTGGCCAGGTTTGAGACAATTCTGGTGGCTACTTAGCATTTCAGTTCCCTCGGAATCCTGGGGTGCCAACTAGGCCGAGGCACAATTCAGGCTCTGCTTCCAACCCCCCCGCACAAAGCAAGTTCCCGCCAGCAACCGGGCGGGCTGTCGGTGTTTTGCTGCCCAGAATTGAAACAGGCCTGCGTCCTCAGATTTCTTCTTTCTAACTGATTGATGGGAGATCTGGGTGCAGAAATGATCGTGTCCCATCAGCTTGTGTTGCTTGACATCATCGAGCAATTTTTCTTGATAAGAGAGGATCCCAGGAACGGGCTGGTACTCATGCTTCAGGCTTTTAAAATTATGTTCTTGCTATTCTGGGCTCTCAGAAGATTAAATACTTCATTAGTAATCAGGGCCCTGATTGTCAAGGTCCTTCCTGGGTCCTAAGGAGAGGTTTGCTGCATAATCACTGGGCAGCACTGTGGCAGAGAGCAGGGCCCACCCCCTATACCAGGGAGACCCCCAGCCCCTGACCACCATCCCCAAGCATCTGAGTCTGTTCTGCACCTCTCTGAGCATCTGACAGATAGGTGTCTATCAGAATCCACTTTTGCTGCTTTTTCTAATAAATAATGCCCAGGATATCAAACTGTATGTGTAGAAGGATTCAATTTCTTTATATAAAGTCATGGATGTATTACATACAATTATATACATTATAGGCATACCTCATTTTATTACACTTCACACATACTGCCTTTTTTTTTTTTAAACAAATCGAAGGTTTGTGGCAGCCCTGAGTTTTAACAAGCCTTTTGGCCCCATTTTCCAAACTGCATTTGCTCACTTCATGTCTCTTTGTCCTGTTTTGGTAATTCTCATCATATTTCAAACATTCTCATTATCATGATATTTGGTATGGTGATCTGTGATTAGTGATATTTGATGTTACTATTGTGAAAAGATTATAACTCATTGAAGACTCAGATCATGGCTAGCACTATTTAGCAATGAAACACTTTTAATTAAGGTATGTACATTGGTTTTTTTAGACATAATGCTATGACACACTTAATAGACTATATGTGCTATATGCTAAGTTGCTTCAGTCGTGTCCGACTCTTTGCGACCCTATGGACCATAGCCCGTCAGACTCCTCTGTCCATGGGCTTCTCCAGGCAAGAATACAGGAGTGGGTTGGCATGCCCTCCTCCAGGGGATCTTCCTGACCCAGGGACTGAACCTGCGACTCTTAAGTCTCCTGCATTGGCAGGTGGGTTCTTTACCACTAGCACCACCTGGGAAGCTTAATAGACTATATAAGGTAGTGTAAACATAACTTTTATAGACACCAGGAAACCAAGAAAATGAGTGATACTTTATGTAGTGATCTGGAACCAAGATATCTCCAAGGTCTGCCTCTATAGTGTATATTCAATATGTATATATATGTGTATTTGTGTAAAATACTTATTTTTCTCTAGAATGATCCTTCTAAAACATGTCACTCCCCTGCTCAGAACCTTCCCTGACTTCTCATCTCATGTAGAAGACATTCTTGCACCCCTGCCCCGGCCAGCTGACTCCTCTCCACTCAGGCCCTGTGGCTCCTTGGACTTCACCTCCCTCCCCGCCCCTCCCGTTCTGTGCTCCAGCTTAGGCCTCTGTGCTATTCCTCACATGCTCCAGGCTCCCACCTCAGTGCCTTTGCCCCTGCTGTGCGCTCTGCCTGGAGCGCACTTTCCCAGGAACCTGCAGCCCATGCTCCGTTGGATTCCTGCTCCAGTGTCACCCCTTCACAGAACTTCCCCTCCCGGAACTCCTGCCCTGCTTCTCAGTCTCCAGCATGATGAATATCCATGTCCTAGTAGGCTGTAACGGAGAAGGCAATGGCAAGCCACTCCAGTACTCTTGCCTGGAAAATCCCATGGACGGAGGAGCCTGGTAGGCTGCAGTCCATGGGGTCGCTACGAGTCAGACATGACTGAGCAACTTCACTTTCCCTTTTCACTTTCACACATTGGAGAAGGAAATGGCAACCCACTCCAGTGTTCTTGCCTGGAGAATCCCAGGGACAGGGAAGCCTGCTGGGCTGCCGTCTATGGGGTCACACAGAGTCGGACACGACTGAAGTGACTTAGCAGCAGCAGCAGCAGCAGTAGGCTGTAAACTGCCGAGGGAACCTTAACAGCTTTCCCACCATATCCCCATCCCCTACACCATGTAGCTAAGTGCACAGCAGGTCAGAGCACCCAAAACATAAATTTAACAAAGAATCACATAACATAGGAACCTGCAGCTTTACAAATATTAACCTCATCGCAACCACCAATGAGGCCGGTACTACAGTAGTCTTCATTTTATACACACAGAAACTGAGGCACAGAGAAGTTAAGTCATTCACCCAAGGGCACACAGCTGTATCAGACCCAGGCATCTGTTTTGGCATCTGTGCTTCTAACCACACCTGTGTTGCCTCTGTCATGGGCTGAATGAAAGTGTGAATGAGCAGGTTCTTTCATCTAAAACAAATCATACGACAGGAAACCACCATGTGACCCTGAATAATTTTGTTATGTAGCTTCTAAAGTGTGTGATGTAAACTATATCACATACACTTTAAAGAAAGGCACAGAGGATGCCAGGGAAGGAAATATACCAAAATCATTTTAGTCATCATCTTAGTGGGATTTTACAGTGATTATATTTCCTCATTATACATGTATCTATTTTTAAAGTTTTCTACCTGGGCTAATATTGAATGATTTAATTTTTAACCTTTATTTATTTGGCTGCGTCAGGTCTTCGTTGCGATACTTGGGATCTTTGTTGCCTTATGCAGGATCTTTCATTTGGGCACATGTATTCTCTAGCTGTAGCTCGCAGGCTCAGTAGTTGTGCAGAATGAGCTTAGTTGTTCTGTGGCACGTGGAATCTTAGCTCTGGACCAGGGATCAAACCCATGTCCTCTGCATTGCAAGGCAGATTCTTAACCACTGGACCACCAGGGAAGTCCCCAGAATGATTACATTGTAAACTGTCCCATCTTCCAAAGAATGTTCTTATGAAAGTGTCATCAGCCACGAGCCCCATCTGGGAATAGCTCCAGGCAGAGGCGGGGAGGCATGGAGGTGGGTCATCCCAGTTCCTGACCCTAACAGAGGTCTTCTCCCTTTGACCCTCTAGGACATCATTGAGGGGGGCAACCTGCGCCTCCCCCTCCAGGAGCTGCACCAGATGATCCTGACCCCCATCAAGGCGTACAGCTCACCGAGCACCACCCCAGAGGCTCGCCGCCGGGAGCCCCAGGCCCCGCACCCACCTTCGCTGATGGGCCCTGAGAGCCAGAGCCCGGACTGCAAAGACAGTGCCACGGCCGTGGGAACCACGGCCACCACTTCAGCTGGGGCCAGTGGTGGGCTCCAGCCACACCAGCTGAGCAGCTGTGACGGGGAGCTGGCTGTCACCCCCCTGCCGGAGGGGGATCTCCCTGGGCAATTCACACGTGTCATGGGGAAAGGTAAAGCCCAATTTTCCCACCTGCCCTTTTCTCTTCTCAACACCCCTGATCAGAGCTACCCATTCCCATGGTCTTCCCCTGGGTATGGGGTGAACTGCCAGAGTCCGTGTCATTAGCCCATTCTACAGAAGCAGAAAGTGCAGCCTAGAGAGGGAAAGGTATTTGGATCTGGATTCCATGCTCCCTCCCAAGGCCTCTTCCTTCACCCTAGCTCCCATCTCTCCCCTTCCCTCAGACCAGGGCCCGCAGGGCCCTCCTGGTGGACCGCTCACTGGGCCTTTGGACTCTCAGGCTAAAGGCAGGCTTCCTACAGGCCACGCAAGGTACCATGGCCACGCTGCCTGTGTCTGTAGGGCAGCACAGAATTCACACATGGTCCCTGGGTGACAGCACCCCTTACTACCTGTGACTGCCCCGAGCCAGACCCTTATGCATGTATCCTTTACCATGTCCAACACTAATCTGTGCTTGATCAGGTGTTTCTCAAGAGATCTTGATTATTTAAAAAATGTAGTGAATGCCAGTACTCTTCCTCTGGGAGAGTGGTTCAATGTGTTTTCTATTGTCCAATATTTCAGACCATTTCAAAGAACTGAGTTCTAATCAAAAGAAAGGGAACACCTGAGTCTTATATAGGTACAATGAGAGATTCCTGGTGGTACGTGTTCTTAGAAAGACTGAGATCTGTAGAATTCTGGTTCAGAGGAGGTGACTTGTAACATCTTTTGGAGATGAAATGCCAGCCGCTTCTTGGTCAGCATGGGTCACCCCTACTCACTTTCTCAGACTCCCCTACCCCCAAGGGGCTCCTTGCTGTGTGGATTAGAGTAGGTGACCCCCTGCTGGAGGTACAGGTGGGCTGGTTACCTGAGAATGTTGTACTTCACCCCCTTACCCATGACACGATCCATGTGGGCTCTGCATTCCTGTGGTATGGCTGCTTTTTAAAATTTAACTACTTTCAAATATGAAATCAAGTCACGCTCAACATAAAAATCAAAGCTAAATGAAAAATGATGAAAGGTGAAAATAGCCCCCACCTCCACCCTTGGCCCTACCATATTCTTCCCCAGAGATAACACTATAAACATTTCAGAATATCCCTTCAGAAACACTAATTATATATAAGCACATGAGCATCCTTTTATACATACAAACAAGTCTTGTTTATATATTTCTCTGCAGCTATTTTTTTTTACATTATATGCTTTCAATATTCCTATCAATACAAAAGTACCATCGCATTCTTTTTTAAAGGCTGCATACTGTTCTCCCATATGCATAAACCATAATTTGACAGGGCCCCAATTAACAGATATAGAGGTAGTTTCCATGTTTTGTTATTACCCACGGTGTTATGCTGAAAACCTATGTGCCAAGACATGGTATAAATGGGATTCTGTGACAGATCAGGTATGTGGGATGCAGGAGAGAAAGACATCATGGTGCCCATGTTTTAAGCTTGATCTCCTTGAGAGCAAGGCATTTTGACTTCTAACTGATGTATTTGTCCAACCATCTCCACCTGTCCTTCTAAAGATTCCCATCAAAAGCAGACCACCAGGATCTTTCGGATGGGAATAGAGTGAACTGCACTATCATGGCCATGAGCTGTCCAGTGGATGTGTGTGCCGTGCTCTGTCTCTGACCTTGGGTGTGTAGGTGAACCTGTGTGTATGTAAATGTGTGGGTATCACTTTGAGAAAATCACCCTCCAGTGAATGAGTAGCAGGCTCCTTACTCGTGTGCATGCCCACATACCTCACATCCTAAAAAGTGTGCCAGCCTCACTCCTCCAAATGAGATGTGCGGCTCATTCGTAAAATGATGGTGCCTGCTCTGATAAGGGCTGATGGTCTTTAGGGTCTTTGAACTGCCTCTCAAAGGAGGCTCTTTCAAAGACAGGGCCCGGGACACTGTTGAGTTCTTCTTCTCCCAGAGTGTCTGTCTCTGGCCGGGTTGCAGAAGGCTTAATATAGAATGGTATGCGTGGAATTAACCAAAGGGGCTTCTGGAGGCAAGGGCTCCTGTGGTGACCAAGCCTTTGACTTCAGTGGAACGAGGAGCCTCCTGGCCTTTTTTGTGAAGCTGACGTAAAGCCACGGTCACACATACCTCTCAAAATATTGGTCCCAAAAGGAAATCGGAGGCAGATCTCAGGGGTTAGAATGGATGTGCATTTTTCTAACTCATCCTTTTTTTTTTTTTTTAATTCCCAGTGTGCACACAACTCTTGGTCTCCAGACCCGATGAGGAAAATATAAGTTCCTATTTACAGCTCATAGACAAATGTCTAATCCATGAGGTAAGTAGTGACAGGTTTCATGAAACTGCTTTTTCTCATTCCTTTGAAGTAGTTCTCAGAGATTCTGTGAGGTGCTCATTTGGGTCTCTGACATCTTGTCTTTGAGTAGACAGTCATTATAATAGCTCGAGCAGAACTCAGCTGTGGTGACTTCAAACCTAAATGCAGCTTGTATGTTACTCTGGTGTCCAGAGATTCACCTAGACTGAGCTGTGACATGGAGGCAAATGCCTGAGAGAAGCTTCTGACTCCGGGAAGCCTTCCTGAGGGACAGAGCCTGGGGTGGGAGAAAGGGGAGAGTGTTCAGAACAAATAATATGTGTCTGTGTGTGTGTTGTGTGTGGTTTGAGGGCTTTCTGTTGTGTTTTGTTTTCTGATTCTTATAGGAATCTTTTTAAAAATTGAATTGGATTGTAGTTGATTTACAATGTTGTTTTAGTTTCTGCTATCCAGCAAAGTGAATCAGTTATCCATATACATATATCCTTTCTTTTTTAGATTCTTTTCCCATATGGGTCATTACAGAGTATTGAGTAGAGATTCCTGTGCTGTACAGTAGGTCCTTATTAGTTATCTATTTTATATATAGCAGTGTGTATATGTCAGTTCCACTGTTGCAGTTTAACCCTTCCTCACCTGTTCCCCTTGGTAACCATAAGTTTGTTTATTACATCTGTGACTCTATTTCTCTTTTGTAAAAATAAGTTGATTTGTACTATTTTTTAAGATTCTACATATAAACGGTATCATATGATGTTTGTCTTTCTCTGACTTACTTCACTTAGTATGACAATCTCTGTCCTTTTCACAAAAGTCAGGCTGGTGCTATGCCTCCCAGACCCTCGGGACAATGATGGAGCAACCCTAATGGAGCGAGGCAGGTCCTGTCCTGGCCAGGGCTGTCCCGAGGGACGTGGGGGGACAGGCAGTTGTGCCTCAGACCCAGGATCCCAGTGGCTTCTTGGGTGCCCCTCCCCAAGAGAATTACACAGACAGGGTCATGGTTTTAGAAAACTTAGGACTGGGTAAACGTAGGCCACTGAGATCTTTTTGTGGGACTTGGATGTGAAAATAAGATGGTAAAAGCCTCCAAGTCCCCTGGGCTTTGCCATGCTGGTAGCTGGAACCCCAGGAGTCCAGTGGGCCCCGGGGAAGGGAGATCCACACTTCCCCCATTCCATCTGCCCACAGGCCATCTGCTGCTGGCGGCTTGTTTGGTTTCCTGCACCCTCGGCCTTTCTGCGCTGTGACATCACCTGCCCCTCACACACAGGTGTGCGGTCTACCACTGGGTTTCCATCCCAGCCCTTCCTCCCCATCCCTGAAACGTGCATTTTTGCGATTTCCTCTCACAGCACTGTGAACTCCCACTCGCCCTTGTTAGTGTCCAGTCCTGACACAGCTCTCATCTGGGCCAGCAAAAAGCAATAGAAAGAAGGGAAGGCCAGAACAGGAGATGGGTTTTAGAGTTCATTCATTCTGTAGGTCTTGCCCTACAGAAAAAAGCACCTAGGTCTTGCCTCTGGCTGGTGGGCTTCCAGTAGGAGGGGAGTGGGTGAGACAAAAGGAAAACAAGTCATCACAAGTGTGACCATAAGGCCACTGGTGTGGGGCTGGAGTCCAGGAGGTGCGGTGGGCACCTATCTAGAGGCCAGAGGGACTGCCTCCAAACTAGACCTGAAAGACAAACAGAGCCTTAGTGGGAGAGACTTGTTCCACGAGGAGGCAGAACAGAGAGGGGTCCAGGTGGACGGAGCAGCGCCTAGAGGTGAGGAGGGCACGTGGGGTGGGCTTAGGGGGCTACCGATCGCCAGGCGTTTAAGCTTCTGAAAAAGCAAACCAGAACCCTGCTTCTGCTCCCACACCCATGCTCAGCATTGAGCCTGCGAGAAACTGAAGGGCAAGTTACCTTCCACCTCATCTCCAGTCTGCTGAGCCCAGGAGACGGAATAACGAGGTCTGCAGCTGCCTCTGCTGGGCGGTGCACTGGCGCTTCATCGGTCCACATCGCCCACGTGGTCGGGTGCTGCTCACTTTCCTGCCATTGTGCAGGCTCCCTCTGCACCCCGGCTCTCCTTTCTGAGTCTTTCCCCTTTACTTCTTTGGAAGCTCCAAGCTCTAGGTGCCAAGGTGGCACTGTGTGGGCTCCTGTCTCCTGACTGCCGCTGAGGGGCCTCACTGACGGGAATCACGGGGCAGAAAGGACTCAGGCCCACTCTGCTCGCCTGCATTCGTGTCAGGATGGAGGTGCCTACACACTACTTTGGGAGGGGAAAGGTTGTCCAAGGCTTTTTATTAGTTGAGTTTGAGGAAGAGGAAAGGCGTTTGAATAATTTTCCACAGCCTGGGGGTATTCTATGTGTCCAGAGCCCACCCTCCCTGGGAGGCCCTGTCCAGGCCTAGCCTCCATCCTCGCTGAAGACTCCCTTGGGCTCCAGGAGACAGGGCTCCTTGCACAGCCTGATGGTGCTGTTCTTCAGCTGCTGGAAGGGAGGGTGCTGGCCAAGCCAAGACACCTTCCTTCCTCACCAGGGACAAAGGAGCCACTCCCCAGAACAGTAAAAGGAAAGCCAGGAAAGTTCTGAATCTTATTTCTGAAGTCCGTCACTTCATCTCCTGGATTACAAGCCCAGGCTTCTTAGTTTCTCACCATCTTAGACCAGCGGTTCCCTGAAGATGAACCCTTGTCCCCTTCACGAGCCTTGCTATCCAGCCACGGGAGCTGTAGGACACATCTGCCTCCACAGAGAGAGACATCTGAGTCAGGGCCTGACAGGGGCAGAGGACTCAGAAGTGGCTGACTGGCTGTGTGTGGGCATTCGGGAGAGTGGAATCTTCCTTCCCTTCCTGCCCCAAAGAAGCTCTGCCAACCCCACCTAGAGCTGCCTGGAGCAGGCTGGGGTGAGGTATTGGCCTCCCAGATGATAGCAGAGCTCCCACAACCGAGTGCTATTTGCAGGCACGCATAGGAACCAGCTTTCAGAAATCACTCCTTGCCAGCCATAGCCTAGCTCCACTCCGAGCCTCCCATTAGTGTCTTCCAGGACTGAGAACAGCCATACACTGAGCACTGCTAAGGGGCCCACTCCTATCTGCAGTCCCAATTACTGTGAGTCTGATGTCCTGGTGCTGAGTGGATGACCTGACCTCTCTGAGGGGGCATAAGCATTTCCATCTTCTTGGGTGTTCTTTGTCACTGTGGGAAATGTCACATATGAACCAGTGTCCCTGGCAGCACTTTGAGTGCACATCTGTAAAGTGACCCCTTTACTCCTTTGTCACTTGAAAGCTCAGGCTGGCTCCAGACCTGCTCAATATTGTGGTTTTGAGACCTTGAAGTCTTTTGTAGGTGTTAAAGGTGATGGTTGAATACCAAATGTGATGGACTTTCATGTGCCACCACCAAAGGGCTAGTCCATGCAGCCGAAAAACCTGGTGAGGGGTCTGTGGGCAGTACCACGTGCACACAGTGAAGAGCTAGGTGTGTTGTGAGTATTCTAAGTGCTCTCCGTGTGTGAATTAATTTGAATCCTTACAGCATCTTTTTGATAAGGTATTACTATCCTGAGTTAAAGGAGCTGAGTCTCAGGTGGAGGAACCTGCATAAAGATGTGCAGAGATTTGAGCCCTGCCCATGTGCATCCAGAGCCTTCTACTGACCACTGAGCTGGACTCTGCTCCCCAGGTCATCTTGACCTGCATGCCGGCATCTTGTGTTGTTGCTCAACACTTGGCTGACTAAGCTAGTCAAAAGCAGAATCTACCCATCCCTTTATTAGTCTAGCAGAAATGCTTGCCTTTTGCAGTTTTTGGAGATATTCATGTATAGCTGGACATTCACCTAGTATCATCAGCACATGAGAGGGACCATAGAGGAGAAGCGCATCCTCACCTTTTAGCCCTGAGACCATTCACCGTGCACCTTAAGGGATATCAGCACCTTTTTCTCTAATGGGGCACTGAATGCCTAGTGGGGGAAGTCCTCCTTGATGACTGTCCTCAATGGCATCTGGCCAAGGTCACGAGGGAAGAAGGGGTTTGCAAGTCATCCGTACCTTTTCCATAATATGATTAACGTCGTTTTGCTTTTGTTCACATAGCTCTCTTGTGTTCAGGTCCTTAAAGATTAAATGTCAGTAGAAGAACATTAAGCTGTCATTCTTTTCTCTCTGTTTAAGGAATCTGCTTCCTTTATGGGAAACAGGCGTGTAGTTTATTATTACTCTAAGTAATCATTTACTGCTACTTAAAAAGTATTCATTTCATGCTTTATTGACAGAACTACTGGGGTATGGTGTCTCCATCACTGTTGCTGCTCATTAGTCAGATCTGGTGGACTTATGATAGCACGTGGACCTCAGTTCTACACACTTAGCAGGGAGTTCCTATATCATGTGTGTGATCCTCACCAATCTAGAACATTACATGGTCATGACCTACCTGCAACAGAATTCCCCGGGCACTTGCTGCAAACACAAATGCCCTAAGCTCCTCTCGAGATCTATGAAATCAGGCTCTGGTGTGTGGGAGTCGGTCCAAAATCTAGATTTTAACAGTCTCCTTGGGAGGACCCTAATATATCCTGAATTTGAGAGTCCCTGCCTTGAGGACTTACAGCCCCATGAAGTGCTTCCCTGGGCTGCACTGAGTACAGCTGTGTGCTGAAGGACACATGATACTGATGGAAGAGTGTTATGTATGGGGCAGTAGACGAAACTTCCCCAAACACCAATTTTCCCAGAAAAGACTTGAGAAGACATCGGATCTATCCATTTTCCTAGGCCTTAGACAAAATTTAGGTTATGATTGGTGCACTGGGATTGTGTAGCATATGGGGCTCATAACTGGAGATTTCTCAGCAGAGTCCTAACACGTATAGTGTATACTCTGTATTCTGAAGCCCTGAAGACCACTCCAGGGTGAGCACACACCATCAAAAAGATTGATTTTTGGAGTGGTTTAGCATTTCCATTGATTATGAAAATGCAGGGGGCCTACACAAGCCAGAGTAGTCAACAATCAATTTTGCAATTCATTCTTGGTTAATAAATAGAGTCCAGAGTGGAGTCAGGGGAAAGAGGAAGGAGGGTAAGGATCTGCCAGAAATGCACCCGAAATCGAGGATTGCCAGAAGCTTAACGCATGTTCCTTACCAGGCACCTCCAGCATCAAAATAACTTGAATTTTCAGTAGAGGAGGCTCTCAAATGAAATTGACTACTGTTTGGACCAGGTTGGAAACAAGGTGAAGAAAAGGCAACTGTAGGACTCCAGTATTTCCCCTATTAATTGCATGTTTCTCCCTCTAATGCCAGGTTGCATCACCCATTAAAAAGTCCTGTTTGTTTTTGCAGGCATTTACAGAGACACAGAAAAAAAGATTGTTGTCATGGAAACAGCAGGTGCAGAAGCTCTTTCGGTCTTTCCCTCGGAAAACCCTTCTAGACATATCAGGATATCGACAGCAAAGAAAGTATGTTGAGATTTCAGTCTTTGTAATGCATGGTGGTTCCAGGACCTCACTGTCTGTTTGGGTTCCAGTGTCAAGACTACATAGGGCATCATTCCTTGTTTCTTAGAGTGCCCTCTGACAAGTTCAGACCACATTCCTTAAACAGGTGGGGTGGGGAAAAGGCTGTAGAGGGAAAGACTTCCCAGAGGAAGAGCTGAATGTGATCTTTGGCAACTCAATTTATATGGTCAAAATGGTGTTATTAGTACAGATGGGCATGGAGTGGGGAGCGGGTACTATTTAATGAGTGCCAGCAAAACGCTTGGTGGTTTATCCACAACAGGGGGCTCTGAAAGGACAAAAACAGGTTGTTCTCTCTGCACCTTAAGTGGTAGTGTAATTTTTTCTCCCTTCTTGCTGCAGACAAGCTAATTATAGTTGGTGGCAGGGTGAAGAGCCCAGTGCGAGCCTATTTTGGTCTGAGCGGCAATCTAAGAGTAGAGCTGTACCATTCTTGATTTTTCATAGTACTTCAGCTTCTTGGATGCAGTTTAAAAAAGCCTCATTGTACTTTACAACCCATTACTTTAATCTGGTTTTAAATTGAAGAATCCAGTTGCATATTAAAGGTGAATTATAGTGCCAATCTAGGGGAGGAATCATGGGGAGGGGTGAAGTGAACCATTGAACAATAACAGGGCATCTTGGGCAGACAAGAGAATGATGGTGCCGACATGCTGAAAAATCAACATCCTTTTTTACTCTTTTTAACATGAGCATATAAATAATCATTTTTTTCATTCGCACCTAGAAAGTTCTGAATTCATTTCTCAGTGCATATGTAGAAGCTCTGACTGTGTTGTTAAAATGTTTGGCATTTATTTGCATAAGTGTGCCTTGAAACATCGCTGTTTTATAGTACTTCAGGGAGATAAGGCCAGTTAGAATTTGAGAAAAGTCTTCATTAAAAATTAATGTAAAAATTGAAGTGTTATCATATTGCAGCATATATAACACAGTTATTTATTAAACAAACATTTAGCATTTGCTCTGTGCCAAGTGGGTATCCAAGCAGTTAAGAATATTATTACATTTAATCCTTGCAACAATCATATGAGGTAGAAGGTCTATTATTAACCCCAATTTACAGGGGAGTCGGGAGGCATCCAGGATTTGGACCAGACAGGCCAATGCCAGCTCCAGAGTCGGTACTCCTAAGCACTACAGATGCTGGGCCACTTTCCTGGTCTCCAGATGATGTGCAGAAAAGCCAGATAAAACAACACTCTTTAGCCAGCTCCTTGGTCCCAAGCTTCCCTGGAGGGTTGGGCTGGACCAGTCTTCAAGTGCACCTTGAGGATTCCTGGGGCCCAGATGAAAGGCCAGGCCTGCTCCTTAGCCTTCTCCCCTGGGCCTGCCCCTGCCCTAGACTCTTCCTCTTCTTGTAAGGGCAGCAATACCCCCTAAGAAAGAGGAACATCCACACCCCTCTTGCTAACCAGGTCCTTGGGAGACAAGTTGCAAGAGAAAGAAAGAATTCAGAAGTTGAAGATAAAGATAGAGCTTTCAAGCTCTTTGCTCCTCCTCCCCAAAGTGCCATCTGCTCGTCTCTCTGCCCTGTTTTGTCCTTGGTCCACATCTGAGTGCCTGTTAACTTTGATTTCTCTAGAGTATTATTAAGTGATGCTTGAATTGGGTTAACTCAAGATATGCCAGATTAGACCTCCTTATATTGATTAGAGTGAATTCAGTCATCGATTATGGATGTTCAATTAGAAGTTGCTAAAGTTCGAATTGTGGTGCTAGAGAAGATTCTTGAGAGTCCCTTGGACAGCAAAGAGCTCAAACCAGTCCATCCGGAAGGAAATCTACCCTGAATATTCACTGGAAGAACTGTTGCTGAAGCTGAAGCTCCAATACTTTGGTCAGCTGATGTGAAGAGCCGACTCATTGAAAAAGACCCTGCTGCTGGGAAAGATTGAGGGCAGGAGGAGAAGGGGGCAACAGAGGATGAGATGGTTAGATGGCATCACTAACTCAATGGACATGAGTTTGAGCAACCTCTGGGATTTAGTGAAGGACAGGGAAGCCTCGCATGCTGCAGTTCATGGTTGCAAAGAGTCAGACACAACTGAGCAACTCAACAACAACAAAAGTGCTAGGAAATAATTTGTTTTCATAAATATTACCTCTGGGATCTTGTTATGCTATTAATTTTCTTCAAAGACCTGTTTTTTCCCTTAATACAGAGGTAACTGCAGCCCAGCCCTTCCTTGAACTATCACAAATCCCAAATCAATTCGTTCTTATTAATGTTATTTTATCAGTCTTTTCATGCATTTCAAGGTAATGAAATCAGTTGGTTAGATTTAAGAAAGCAGAGAAAGACTGAGTAGGAGAATGAGAAATGAAAACTTTTGTCACTTTGTTCTCTCCAAAGAAAGAATGATTATTTCATTAAGCCTAGTGATCTTAAGTGAGTTAAGCTTTCACTCTGGTTACCAGCATTGGCAACCCTCAAAAAGTCTGACTTTATAGTAATCAGCTTAGGACCCCACAGTGAGACGCACTATCCTTAGAAAGACACCCTAACCAGATTCTCACCTCCACCCAGTCTATCCCCAAAATGTTAGCTCTACCGACTCCATGAGTCCTAACTTTAGGAGTCCGCGTTTTCTCCTGTGACTAAGTGTCCCATTACAGAAGCCTCTGCCTACATTATATTGGTTAAGAATATAGTCTTGCCTTCCTGGAAGCACAAATTATTTTAGCATCACTTGCTGACTGCTCTGTTTTGCATATGAAATAACTTTTAAAAAATCCAACCAAAAAGGAAAATGAGCAAAAAAGCTATCTGCACTAAATAAGGAAAAGTCTTAGCAGAATACTAAATCATCTACCAGGTGGCCAAAATTCTGACTCCAAAAACCAAAGGACTGGTTTTCATAATTAAAAAACAAAAACCAAGAAAACAGCCACTTGATCTTTGTCCCCACCTGCCACTTGTTGTCCATTCTCCAGAGGAGGTCTCTCCCATTGCAGGAAATTATTTCTCCTCCTCCTGGCCCGAATTTCCTCTTTCAAACCAAACATTTTAAACCTTAGTAAAAGAAAGAAGGAAGCAGAGAAATCTGAGAAAGGATGAGATACAGAGACTGAGAACGCATGAGTATCCTCCTCACCTCATGGGGATGAGCCTCTGACTGGAATCTGGTCAGAGAAGCCTAGAAGTGGTAAAACACGGCCCAAAAGTCAGTGCTTATCAGCTCACTGTGGAATTCTCTTCCCTCTCCCCCCTCACCAGGAAATGTAGGAATTCTGAGGAAGAAACCCTTTCTGAGATGAACCATGCTGATGTTTTAGGTGCTCCACGCCACCACACACATAACACTCTCTTTCTCAGGAAATTACTGATTTGCAGTGCCCCCCTCCCCCACGTCATAGGGTTAAACTACGGCAGCCCTGTCTTCCCGGAGTCTCCTCACAGGCTTGGTAGGAACCTCCCCTCTGTGGCTGCAAAAGCAAGTCTGTTCCCTCTTGTGGCCGTTGGAGGTAAAGCATTTCGACGGAGACATCAGTGAATGACTAAAGCTGACTCTTCTTGGAAAGAATGTGCTGGTTCCTGAAGCCCTGCTGGCGGCTGTGCACCCTCCCAGAACTTGAGGCCTGCCGGAGAGGACTGAGTTCTTCAGCGCTGAGGTCACCGGACCAATGGGAGCGCGGTGTCTGAGCGTGAGGCCATGGGTCCCCAGCCTCCTCTCTGCGTGGACCCTAGAGAAGCATGGAACCTCCGGGTCTTTCTACAGGGAGGGCCTGAGGAGCAGGGAGCAGTCAGTGTCCTGGGAACTCCCTCCAGTGAACCTGGGAGTCACAGCCCCAGACTTGGGGTCCACTCTGCCATGTGCAGAGTTGATCATGAGGGCAGAGACTGAGCCATTCTTTTGTTCACCCTGCCTGTACTGCCAGGAGCTGTGCCATCCAGGCCTGGGACGTGCGGGATTGATGAGCACAGAAGCCATCTCTTGTCCCAGGGAGCTTACATCCTAGTGGGGCCCAGAGGCCACTCCTCCCGAGTCTGCTGCTCAGACCGACAGCAGACAGACCCTGACTGTGGTGTGCTGGAAGGGGCCTGGATCCTGGTGCTGCCGTGTGGATCCACTTTCTTGCCGTGTGGCTTCTGGATGGGCACATGAGTTCTCAGAGCCTGTGACACAGTGGAAAGAAGGCTGAAGCGCACACTGGTTAACTTTCTGGGCTCATATTCCAGCACTGCCCCCTAACGGCTGTGTGACCTTTGAGACATTATTAAGCTTTGTATTTTACTTCTCCAACTGTAAAAGGAGTGCCTACTTCATAAGGTTGTCGTGAGGATTGAAGAATCAATGTTAAAGTCCAAGGGCACTTGATATTAGCTTTCAGTTCTTTATTTTTTAATAGTAAATCATTTTATTAAGAGTACATTAGATGGACACAGAGTGAAGTAAACCAGAAAGAAAAACATCAATACAGTATACTAACGCATATATATGGACTTTAGAAAGATGGTAACCTTAACCCTGTATACGAGACAGCAAAAGAGACATAGGTGTATAAAACAGTCTTTGGGACTCTGTGGGAGAGGGTGAAGGTGGGATGATTTGGGAGAACAGCTCTCAGTTCTTAGCTACCACTTTAATCATAAAGCCCTGATCCCCCAGTAGGCCTCATAATGGTCAAAGTGTGAGCAGACCCCAAGGAGGCATCCCGGAGGCTGAGAAGGGCCAGGGGTGACTGATGACCTCTGTTCTTCTCTGTTGACTCTCACAGCCGTGGCTTTGGGCAATCCAACTCCCTCCCAACAGCCAGCTCTGTTGGTGGCGGCATGGGCAGACGGAATCCACGCCAGTACCAGATCCCCTCCCGGAATGTCCCTTCTGCCCGCCTTGGCCTCTTGGGCACCAGCGGATTCGTCAGCTCTACCCAGCGCAATACTGCAGCCAACCCCACCATCATGAAGCAAGGAAGACAGGTCTGCTCCGCCCCTGGGGGGAGGGGGGGCCAGCCAAGCTCAGGGCCTGAGGCTCAGGACATCCCCCCAAATGACCTGAAGGTGAAGGGAGAGGCCCAGAGGGGCTAGGTTGAAGACAGTTGCCCCTGTGCTTCAGAGGTTTGTTTGCCGTTTCTCTGGGAGATAAAGTAAGGCCATGGTGGCACCTGGCATCGTGGGGATTTGTTCCAAGACCACTGTAAACTGGCAGGCCCTGCACACAGGGGCCGTTAGGAAGAAATGTGAGACCTATTTCTTCTTTGCCTTGATCCTCAACCTGCCTTAGCAGATCCCAATGCCTTCCAGATTTGGCCTCCAGAGGAGCCTGAGCATCTAAGAAGCTTTCTTAGCAGTTATATCTGAGGCAGATAACTCCTTTGACATGGCCCTAGCTGTGGTGGAAAACCCTGTAGGAAAGGAAGGAGACTGAGAGAGGCTGTCAGTCAGTGAAGGCCACGCTGCCCAGAGGCTCTCGCTGTGTGATTTAGAGCCAACGTCAGTCCCCTGGCTCATCGGCTCAGGAGTCCCTCCTCTGCACCCGTACCCAGTGCCTCCTATCTGCGTAGCCCCTGCTTTGTGGGGCTCTGCGGGTGGGGGCTGGGATTAGAGGGACGCCAAGTGAGTCTGAGGTTCTGGGTTTGTCATGAGAAACTGAAGGATGACAGCTTGGTTTTAAAAAACAGGAAACCGTTCCTGGCAAGACAGGCAGGATTCACTCCCCCGGGGAAGCAGCCCAGGATAGGAGAAAACCCCAGTCTTGACCATTGTGGGAAGCCACCAGATGGATCCAGGAGGAAACCACCGCTAGGACACCCGCGTAATAACAAACACACAAGCTGAGTGGTGCCAGCTCGTTGCCAGCTGAGAGGTTCTTTTTTTCTCCTTCTCCCTTTGTAGTAAATTGTAAGAACCTCAAAGAGAAAATCAAATGAGAGCCCTGAAATAGTTTGTGCTCTTGGTTGCAGACATTTATAGAACTCCCCCCATTTCCTAGAAAAGTGATAGGAAAAGCAGAGACAACAGAAGGGATAAAGAGAGTTTTGGAACCAGCCAGGGAGATTGGTGTCCAGATTAAGCTGAGGCTTAGAGAAGAGCCTCGGGCTGAGGGGTAGTGTTGAATGAAATGAATGGAATCTAAAGCCCCTCTCTCTAAATAAGCAGACAGATTGCGCTGGTCTAGGAGCCCTTTCCCAGAAGTTAGCAGAGAGTTCTTCCAGGATATCTGCCTCCTGGATTCTGGCTGGTGGCCCTGCTCTCATCCCCACCCCCAGGTGTCTGGACTAATGGGTTCTGCTTCTGTGTTTTTCCCTAGAACCTCTGGTTCGCCAACCCCGGGGGCAGCAATAGCATGCCAAGCCGCACCCACAGCTCTGTCCAAAGGACCCGCTCACTGCCTGTGCACACTTCGCCACAAAATATGCTGATGTTCCAGCAGCCAGGTAGGGCCCAGCCCGCCAGCCCTCCATCCCTCGTTGTCCTGTCAGGGAGGCCAGGTCACCAAAATAGATGCCCCAGTGAACTCAAGCGGAAAGTGCTTAGCCTCGACTGCCACCTTGCATTTTTTTGAGCTTATAGAAGCCTTTCCTTTTTTAGACCATACCTTGCCAGCATGAATAGCGACTTGTTGGCTGGGAGCCAGCACACGGAGCCCTAGAGTTGGTTGTGATCTGACACGGGGGTATTTTGGATCCTAGTCATATTTCTAGGTTGATTAACCCAGTGACATCACTGGAAGGCTTTTGGGGGAAGTTGGGACGGGTTCCATGTATACTGTGTGTGTGTGGTTGGTGTGTACATAGGGGGATGTGTAGACAGACAGAGAAAGAGAAAACTCCATGGTGTTGATGCTGAGAGACCCACCCCTGGTTTGGGAGTGCTTTGCACGCGTGATTGCTGGTCCATCCATCTTCCCTTTATTTGGTTAAAGAGCAGCCTGGTGCACCTCTTGTCAATTTCACCTTTGACCCTGCCTCCTCGAACAGAGTTGCCAGAATTACATTCAGGTGCCTGCACCTTTCTCTGGGCAGATAGTTGACCTCTTACACTCCATGAGCAATACAAAGCCCCACAAGCGATTACTGCATCGTTTGCACCTGGAAGAAGATCCTCACCCTTTCTGGTAGATTCGCTCTGTACAACGTCTTACAGGAGTTTGAGGGGAAATGTCATTGTGACCTGGGTGGGCATGGAAGCTTCTTGGAGTTAACTTCAGGGAGCAGAGGGTGAAGAGATAGAAAGAGGAGGGTGGAGTTGCAAGTAGAAGGAGCTAAGAGAGCCAGACTGCAAGGATGCCAAGTCCCACAGCGAGTTCCGCGGTGGCTTGGTGGCGGGCTCAGGCTGAATGAAGTAGCCGTGAGTAGCCCAAGGGAGCTGGGAAGGCTGCAGCTGATGGTGGGACCCTGAACCCAAGGCCAAGAAGCTTGGACTCCAGCTGCTCTCGGTGGGGAATTGATAGGAGCTTTTGAGCAGGGGGGACAGGCCGGAGTGAGCATAGAGGAGTGAAGAGTGGGCAGGCTGGAGGGGAGGAGGTGAGGCCACCAAGGGGTGGGGAGGTGCCAATGGCAGGAAGCCACCAAGGCTCAAGGTATGTCAGGAAAGAGAAGGACATTGGCATGTTCCAGATGCTGATTTAAAATTGCTTCTTGACTTCTAGAACTCTACCGATTTGCACACCTTTGTTTTAAAGCTCCTTTTCTTCCTTTTGAAACTTGATATATTTCTTCCCAGGAAGAAAATATTTGATAGAATTTGGGGGCTATGAAGGCCTGATCCCAGGTCATTTAGTCCCAGCCTCTGCTTTCATGTAGAATTATGTATAATTTACTCCCAGTAAAAGAGACTCTGGAGACAAAGTGAGACTCTGGAGACTCGGGTCCCACCATCAGCTGCAGCCTTTCCAGCTCCCTTGGGCTATGCACTGCTATTTCATTCAGCCTGAGCCCACCACCAAGCCACCGCGGAACTCGCTGTGGGACTTGGCATCCTTGCAGTCCGACTCTCTTAGCTCCTTCTACTTGCAACTCCACCCTCCTCTTACCATCTCTTCACCCTCTGCTCCCTGAAGTTACCTCCAAGAAGCTTCCATGCCCACCCAGGTCACAAAATCTGAAGACATCTTGGGCACGAGATCTTTCACCTTGAATGAATAGCTCACCCTGACCTCACCCCCAGGACTGCAGCCCAGCTACCCTGGCCTAGCCAACGTCTCTCCTCTAATCCTGACACACTTGTAGCCTTTTCCGTTCTTTCCTACTCTTTTTCCCTCCTTGTGGCTCTCTTCCAAGTCCTCCTCCATCCTGTTCGTCCCTTGTCTTAATTGGGCAGACCAAGCCCACTGGGAAGAGATGGGCCATCTCTGGGAGAAGAACCATTTGGGTCTGTTAATACGAATCTTTCATTTGCACTGTTTCCCTCTCTGTTACACAGCAATGCTGAACAGTTGGCTTATGCTTAGGCCAACTATGACCCTAAGATCGTTTCCACCCTCTTCCCATGAAGCCTTTTGTTCCCATAGTTAAAGAAACAAACGCTACTGAGCAGCTTGTAAGAGAAAGTGACTATACCCCTGACCTCCCTTCCCAGCCCATAGTCCCACCTCCCAGAGGCAGTGCTTAACAACTGATTTCAGTTTTCCTGGTAGTTCCCTGCCAGTCTCTCAGTAATGTTGTTTACATGCTGCTGGACTCAGAGCTCTGGAACCCTTGGGTTATTGTTGTTGTTGTTTTAATCAGCCTCTCACCAAAGCATGACAAACCCACTTCCAGCAAGGCCCTGATGAACCACAACATTTCTAGTAACCATGGCATGAGGACAGGGCTGCTGCATATTTCCTGACTGTAAATACAAGTGGTGCAGCAGTAAAGAACCTGCCTGACAGTGCAAGAGATGCAGGAGACACGGCTTCAATCCCTGGGTCAGGAAGATCCCTTGAAGCAGGAAATGGCAACCCCGCTCCAGTATTCTTGCCTGGAAAATCCCATGGACAGAGGAGCCTGGTGGGCTGCAGTCCATGGATTCAACTGAGTACAGCAACAGCAGCAGGAGCCACTCCTAAGTCCTGCCCAGCGCCCTTGGCCCATGTGCGGTGGCTCTTGCTGAGACATGACAGTGAACGGTGAGGCAGGGCACTGCCGTGAAAGGAAAGGAGGCTGCAGAAGGTTCCCTCCTCCGTGGGCACAGAGTGTTCCTCCTCAGCCTTTGCATCTAGGACCTGGGGGTCAGGGGCTGGGACTGGACCATAGGCATCATAGCAGGGAGGCAGAAATCAGGAAGGCAGGAAGCTTTCATCTGTACACAAACAGTACTAATATTGAAGGCATGATGGACCAGAGATGTGTGACCAGCCCGAAATTACTGAGAAAACTGCTGCCTTCCAACGCACTCATTTCATCCTGGCCATTGGATGTCTTCACAGCACTCATTTTGAACCATCTGGGCAAATCTTAAAGACTACAGTGCATTCCAAGGAAGTTTTGATTCTGTGAACTTAATCCCATCAAGATGATGGAATGTCTCCAAAGAATAAAAAGAAAGGCTGGGGCCTAGAACCAGCCTCAGTATTGTATGTCAACTCACGAGTCACCTTTCTTAAATCTTCAGGACGCTTCCTTCTTTCCTGGATCTACAGAATCTGTGGACCCCCTTGGAGGCCAGGGTAGAGGTGATTCTTCACTTCACTCTGCTGTGGACAGATTTGAGATGTTTCCCAGGACTGGCCAGGAGAGTCATCAATAATCATGGCCCCTTGCTGGCCTCTGGGATGAGTAAGAAAGATGAAGCTGGTCCCCCTCAGAGTGAGGGCTGATACCATCACTAGAAGGGTGATGAGCTCACAACCAACGTGGTGCTTGGCCAGAGGGGTCATGTTCCTCCCAGAGGCAGGGTGTTTTCCCAACTGGAAAAATAGTTTGGAAACTGCTCACAGAAATGACATCATATCTTGGGAGCAGATCCTGCTGACTGGGGCTCCGCCACTCTTGGGATCAGAAAGTATCTCCGAGGAACCTGGGTGTGAGACTAGGAGGCCATGGAGAGAGCCTGGCAGGATGAGGCCGGGGACCCAGAATCTGAGGAGAAGCACCAGAAGGGTAGGCTGGGCGGCCTCATGAGCACCTCGTCCTTCCCCTGCCCAAAGCCATGTGCGGACTACCTTTGGTGCTAGACCACCCAGATGTCGGGCAGTGCCTTGCATGGTGGCGTTGCACGATGTGAGGTTCCCTGTTCTACATTGCAAGCCTCCCTTGTACAGCAGCTCACGACTGAAATCCTGCCATTAGAATACCTGGGAGCACAGTGCACAAAACTGTCATTATCCCTTTCCTTGTTAGTGTGAGTGAGCTCCAGGTTCCTTCCAGAGAACTGCCTTTAGAGAGACTGGGGAGAGACAGATTCATCAGTATACTAGCTCCACAGAGGATGGAAGGCGCTGCCCCGCAGAGACAGAGGCCCGAACAGGGACCTACTTGAAGTACCTGATCCACGCTGGCTCCTCCCCTTCCAGGGAGCCCTGCTCAGGATGGGCAGATGGTGGGCAGGAAGGCTGTCAAGTGCATCACTTGTGTCACCACCAAGAGCCCAGTGGGGTCCATGCCCCCCACGTCTGACAGCCAAATTCAAAGAGACCGACTCGGGGTGAGATGATGCAATGCCATCTTGTACCACGTTCTTCTCGTCAGTTTTCATGAAAACATGGGTCCTGGAGTATTTCCCCAGTGCTTAGTTCCACAGGTCTATGAGTGAAGCCCCCAGAGAAGCGCTGCATTCTCCACAGCAGACTCGGGATGCAGCTGGTACCCATGTTTTTCCACCACCCGAGCAGGCGTGGGGTTCTCTCTTCCTTTCAGCATCTCTCTCCCCCTTTCTTCTTGGTTCCCACCTTGCCTTCATCTTCCTTATTCTTTTCATCACAGTCAGCCAGCTCCCACTTCTGCATTCTCTGTCCCTTCCTCAACAGACTGACTTTCTTGACTTCTAAACTTCCAGCAGTGCCGCTCCTCACTTAACCAGATTCGAAGCCCTCCTGGTTACTCAGCAGAGTGGCTCCAGCTGTAGTTGGCAAAGTGAGATTCTCAAGGTTTCTCCAAGAGTGCCCTGACCTGTTTCTTATTCTAAAGTCCTGAAGACACTGGCCTCTTTACCTCAGCCTCAGGGACTCGGAGAGTGCAGCAGAAGGGCATGTCAGGTAACACAGTTATGAGCCTCAGCTGCCACGGCTGCTTCTGTCAAGGGAGAGCCATGTGGAGGTCCCCAGGTGGATCCTGCAATAGCACCTTGTTCAGGTTGGGCGCTGCTTCCTTCCAGAGTCCTCTTGACCCTGGACCTGAACAGCAGTCCATGTGTTTGTAGGACTTCTAAAAAGGCAAAGTTAAAAGTCCCCCTTCAGCCTCGACTCTGGGCATCCTAGAACTGGGGATCCTCAAATACACACCCTAATATGTACGCAAATACACATCCTGGAATGGTTTGGTAGAGAGGGGAAGAATCCCTCATTCTCAGAGATGCCATCTGAGCTAAGGAAGCAGGCCTGCTTGGGCAATAACATGGAGGACTCTGAATCTATTTGTCCTCCTGAAGACTCAAAACTACATCTGCCTGGTCCCTTACTGCTGCAGGGGCCGGAATAAACATGAGCCCCTAGGGTTAGCAGGAACCAGGACAAGAGTTGGCCTGTAGTTTATGTGGATCTGTGGTCGGGAGTTGCCCAGATACTTAACCAGGGCTTTGAGAGTGCTGCCCACTGAGCCAATCCTTGCTGAGGGCTTCCAGCCTGAGATAGAAGCTGCTTTTCATCCGACCCGTCTTCCTCTGTCTCATATGTGTGGGGAGATGCCTCGGATCTGTTTTTATCAAGTACACAATTAAAAAGTCACACTTCGGAAACTCTGTTGTGCGAACATATAGGCTTCTCCCAAGACTTAGAATTTTTCAGAGCCACTTTGAGATTGGTGGGGGTCATGACTCCGCCCATGTCCCCGAGGGAAGATCTGGAGGATTTAAAGCGAGTATGCGAACTTTCAACCTAAAAGAGCAGCCACAAAGGTTTGGAGATTCTGGAGCAGAGAGCCCCACATTTCTCAGCCCCCTGTTTTTGGAACACGCAATCCCAGGCTTGGAAAATGGCATTTTGCTGCGTGTTGGCAAGAAATCCTGCAGCTGAAACACTTCTCTCCAAATGTCGAGCATCTTTATTTATCCAAATCTCTCCACAGTGTTTGTTTAAAGGGGAGTGCTAGAGAGTAAACTAAATTTTACAATGAGCATATGGATGGCTATAATTGCTAAGGGTTTTTTTTATATATATTTGCTAACTGGCTATATATATAATTGTGTTTCTATTTTATAGATTTCACACCCTGAAGGCTGCTAATTTTTGCATGCATATGATTTTCACATGAATGGATGAAAATACTAAAATACTCTTCCTTGGATTGTCTAATTGCCCCAACCCTACTCTGGGAGCAGGGGTGGGTGGGGCCAGGGAGACCCGTTCTGGAAGCCCAGCCGTCCTCTGTCTGCTCATGAATTGGCAGAGTTGTCTTTCAAACCCATGGATGCTGGAACTTGTGTCAGAAAGAACTCTATCTGCTCTCCAGTGTTCTTCATAGTGATCCATTTTGACAACCTTCTCTTTGAGAATTTTAAATAACAGAAACAACATCTGCCTCTGAATTAGCTGGTAATGGGGAACATAGATCACAGAGGAGACCTAAATGTATAGTTCATCCAGGAAAACAAATACTTTGGTTTAGCCATTGGTTTCAACTTCCTCTCCCACCAAACCACCAACCTCATTTTTCATTCCTTCTCCCGCTCTGGCCCCAAGCGCCCCCTAGTGGAGACTCTTAGAAGCCAGAAAGTGGCCTGCAGTTGGGGCCTCGGGATTCTTTCCCCACTTAATAGGCAGAAGAGCCTAGGCCCAAAGGAAGGGAAGAACTTCTCAGGGTCACACGGGAAGGCAGTAGCAGTGCTGACACTTCCCAGGCACTCAGAACACATCCCACTGTGGGGGTTTTTCTGCCCTCCCCCATGGAATTTCACAATTTTGTCTGAGTTTCACAATAGCTGTCAGTTTCCTTCTATTTCTTGTTCCATCTTTTTCATCACTCAATAGACATGTATGAGGTGTGCAGAAGGGCATGGCTGGGTATCGTGGGAGAGTCAGAGAAATCTGTGAGCATCATAATGACAATGGTGGAAGTGTCCGCAAGGTACTTCCAAACTAGTCAAGGATGTTCAAGACCTCCGCAAGGTGGGGACGATGGGGGCAGTGCTGGTGATGAGCCCCAGCAGGATAGAGGAGATACCTGGGCTGCCTCTCCCTCGAAGCAGGAGGGCCCAGAGCCTGGAGGGGTGGAGAGGGTCCAGACGATAGAGCTGGCTCTGTGGTTAGGATGCACAGTATTGTCCTGGGCAGCGGAAACCCTTGCTTCAAAGTGCTTGGAGATGAAGAGCATTGACAGGCACTGGCAGACATGTGGTGTGCAGGAGAACACTGGCTCTGGAGTCAGACCCATGTGGGTTCCTGTCCCAGCTAGTGTCAGCCGGCTAGCCTTGATATGTCACTTAGCCTCTGGGAGGCCCACTTGAGAACTGGACACCCAGCAGGGTGTGGGACTCAGAAGAGGTTCCCACCAGGCCATGGTTTTCCTTTCCTGTGCTTCCTAATGAAGCAGAAATGCACCAGGCCCAGTTCTGGGCACAGGGAGCTGAGCCAAGTCCTGCTCCAGTGAAGCAAACACTCAGCTGGGAGGAGGCCACAAATACACACATAATATGTCAGGTGTCGGTGATGGTGATGAAGAAAAAATGGAGCAAAAGGATGGGGTGGAAAAATTCTGTTCACTGCAATGAACAGAAAGTCCTTTCCAAGGAGACAGCAGAGCCAGAGACGTGACAGCAGGCAGTGAGCTAGCTATGGGATCATCCAGGGGCCAGCATTCTGGGCAGAGGGAATAGCAGTGCAAAGGCCCTGGGGTAGAAGAGGGTCTGGGAGGAGGGAGTGAAGGAAGGGGAAGCTGTATGAGGGCAGGGAGGTGACAAGGGCCAGGTCTGCAGGGCCTTGCAGGCTGTAGGAAGGGCTTGGCTTTTACCCCAGTGAGAAGCTGCTGGAGGGGTCTGAGCAGAGGCCTGGCAGACTGTGACTATGACAGCTATATTTAGCCACCGGTTTTCATCCAGCTGCAGTGGCTCAGGGTGTCTAACAGACTGAGAGGTCAGTTGAACCCAAGTGCAACACGGTCTCCATGGCAATCTTGGCAGTCCCCCCAAGTCCTCGCAGGGAGGCCGCCCTGGTGGTCCCCCCAAGTCCTCGCAGGGAGTCTCACCAAACCCTCACCCTGGAGGTGGAGCCAGCAGCACTGTGCGTACTTTCTCCTTGTTGTCAGAGCCCCTGTCACCAATGTAACCCTCTGTCCCCTGCAGAGTTCCAGCTTCCAGTGACTGAGCCTGACATCAACAACAGGCTGGAGTCCTTGTGTCTCAGTATGACCGAGCACGCCCTGGGAGGTAAGTGCGTCCTCCCGGCATGGCATGGCACACCTGGGAGAACCCCTGGCCATGAGGGCACAGGGTGGGGGAGGCAGGGGGCAGGGGGAGAGAGGCCATGGGGGGCTGTTGGACCCTTGTCAAGCCACACCATCCACAGCACACAACGCCATACGCAGCGAGCCCCAGCACCCTGCTGCTGCTGCTCCTCTGGGGGTGACTCAGGGCCCTGGAGAGCACGCTGTTCCTCTTTCCCCAGAGGCCCCACCCCCCAGGGCACACTGGAGTCCCAGCCCCCTGGTTGTCCCAGCCAAATGCGGGCACTGGAGGAGTCAGGAACAGAAGACGTGGCTTTTAGTGGAAACTCCCCCCACAGCGTTGGATTCTTCCCTTCTCGGCACTAGCTCCCCCAGTCCGGTCCAAGCATATCCCAACGTGCTCTAAAAATAGAATTTCTGAAACCAAAATCCCTGCCTGTTTTTATACCTCCCTGTTCCAAATGGCTTCCACGACGCCCGGGGCCCCGCGGCGTCCTTCTGGGTCTGACAGGGACAGTCTAGTTGGATGCGTCTGTGCTGTGCGGGGCTGCAGCCCCCGAGGAGCTCCCAGAGGCGGCTGGGTCGTCCCACTGTGAGTTTGGCCTGCAGCCCTGCATCATCACAGCAGCCCTGGGAGGCCTTCAGTGCCCTCCTGGTACTAAACGGGTGCCTTTCTCGGGCTGGACTCGCTGCCAGCCCCGGGGATGTTTGGCAGGCAGAAGAGAGATGTCCGCCCCTTCCTGCCAACCTCCGGGGAGGCTGTGAGTCACGGCAATCCAGAGAGGCCTCCTGTGACCCTTCCTGACAGCCCTCTCCAGGCTGGACTGCTCACCCACCCCCAAGATGGGCACACGTAGAGCCACGACGTGTGCTAGCCGGTGGTGCTGCGGAGAAAGGCCGTCATCGGCCACTGCTCCAGAGAGCTTTGTCCTGCTGACCAGGGGTGTTTAAACTTTTAGTCTCTGCAAACGCAGTCTTATCCTGAGACCAAATATGAGGCAGATAAATGCTCTGTGTGGAGCAGAATACAGACCAGGATTGCACCCTCCTGATCTCACCTGTGCAAGGCTCTCCGAAGCCCGGAGAGAGCCTCTGCTCAGTACCAGAAGGGAGCTAGCTGAAGGCCTCCCAGGGCTTCTGACCAGATGGATGGTGGGGGACACGGCTCCCTCTGTGACCCCTCCCTCCTGGGGTTCCAGGGAACCCCACTGGCAAGCACCACACTCTCCCTTGGCCATTCAGTTCAGATCCTAGAAGCTCTGCCACCTCACTGGTTCACTCCTGGTACCTCTGGGGGAGATGCCACCAGCTCCTGTTCTCAGGTAACCAGGGAGACTGGGTCAACATTCTGACAGCCCCTGAGGCATGATGGGACACAACCCAGAGCTCCATCTGCAGATGAACCTGGATGGACAAGATTCACCGGAGCCACACACAGGATGGTCATTCAGCCTTGAAGACGCATGAAGTGCTGTTCCATGGCTGAACCAGCACAGCGTTATGCTAATAGGTGAAAAAGCCAGACACCAAAGGCCACACGGTGTGTGATTCGCTTTATGCAAAGTGTTCAGAGTAGGCAAATCTACAGAGACCGAAAGCAGATCAGTGGCTGCCAGTGTTTGGAGGGAGGTGGGAATGGAGAGTGGCTGCTAATGGGCACCAGATTTCTTTAGCGGGGTGACAAAAATATTCTGGAATTAGATGGTGGTGATGGTCGCACAGCTGTTGCTCAAAACCACTGAACTGTATGCTTTCAAAGGGTGAAATGTGTGGTATGCAAATTATATCTCAATTTTGTCCTAAAGGGAAGGCCTCCAGGCCTGAGACTTCAGGCCAAACTCGGCCCCGTTGCAGGCACCCAGGTGCCCTCCCACCTGACACCTGACTGGGGCTGGCTTAGGGGGGACTCTGCTCAGTCCTACGTTGCCTGTGGGAGTCAGCAAGAACTGGCCACTCCCCCAGGGCTTATAGAGCTCAGATAATTGGCACCTTATAAGCTCTTATCAATCTGCTAAATACTAACATCGTCATCATTAGTAGCAAGAATGCCAAATACTCCTTCTTAAAAGGAGGTTTTCATTGAAAAGATTTCATTTTTTAGCTTGTTCTTTTATTTTTACAGGGAACCTCTGTGAACTGATTTTGTTTTTTGCTAATGTTTTCATCTTGTTAATCTCCTAAGCCTTTTTATTGCTGTGTTTTTTTCTCAATAATCCTTTCTGGGGGGAGCCTTATAAGCAGTTTCCTGAGCAGTGGGTGCAAAGTAGGTTCAGGATGGCCTGGTTAGGTGCAGTGGCAGTGTGCCCTCCCCGTGTGACAGCACCTTTCTGCCGGCCGACCCCTGCCAGGCGCCAGGGGAGATGACCTTGCTAGGGACAGAATTTCTGCCAGTGAATGAAGTCATCTTACAGGAGGACAAATGACTGGGGAGAGGAAAGCAGAGTAGTAAAATATGCTCCTCTGCGTGCATCTCATGGAAAGAGCAGAGAGGTATCCAAGTTCCTGGGACACCACATCCCAGGATGGCTATTCTAAGGCTGTTGGGCCTGTCCTTTCAGGACGACATCTCTGCTGTCTGTTCCTCCAGTAACTGCTGCCCTCTCAGTGTGGGTCTAAGCTACTTTTCTCTGGCCTTCTCTACCCATCTCTTCTTTTCCCTGCCATGCTCCTCTGATAGGAGCTGTGAGGACGCCTGGAGGTGGGGGACGGGGTTGCCTCTGCCATCTTGATTTGTGAGTCTTGAAGGCTTTCTCCTGGCTCTATATGGCTTGCTTCCGACAGGTGTTCAGGAGGGCTCAGTGCCAGGCATGGCCATTCTCCTCCTCCCACAGAGGGGTCGTATGGGCAGGAATGTTTACGGCCTCAAAAACGAGGCCCCGTCCAGCAGAACGCAGTCCACAGTGAATCAAACTATTAGGAGGAACGCCCGGTCCACCTTCTGGTGTCCTGAGGTTCATGCATCGCCTCAGCCCTTGTCATTCCTTCACACCTTCTCTCCTCACTTCTTTTTGGACTTAAAACCCCACTTATAGTGGGGGATATGGGGACACTGTGCAAATCAGAAAAAGGCTGCACTTTCTCAAGACACTGTTCCATCTTTCGTTTGAAGTTCACCATAATAATTATGAAGCCGATGATGACTGCATGCGAATGGTGCCCCTTTGAGTTGTGCAGTGCGTGACTTGGAGCACTGGAAATGTTGAGTCTGCACTAAACCGATTGGTTATTTCTCTGCACTTGAATACCCATCATCAACCTCGGAGGGTGAGGTACAGGGATAGAATTCCATGAAAATGCAGCTTGGGGCTGGGTTAGTCGAGATTTCCTTGCTTGCAGATCCTTACTTTGACAACTGTGAAAGGCTGGCATTAATGAGCGGATGAGTGAGGCTCAGCGAGGTTGTCCACTGCACTTCACAGATGACGGAGTGGCCTCCACACCCTCACCGCACCCACACACACACACTCGCTGTTCCCCCACTACTAGTTACCGTGGCAGAGCCAGCACTCAAGAGGCTAAGAACTGATATGCTCAGAAGGTGGGAGAGGAATGCACACCCGGGGACCTCCAGGATTATCATCTGAAAGTACAGATGCTCACAGGGCTGTTTGCTTCCCTTCTTGAAAATCTCTGAAAAAATCATATAGAACTTAATACACACACACACACACAGAGTACAAGTAAAACTGGGGAAATCTGCAAGATGGGTAGATTACATCAACATCAGTATATAATTCTGCAAAATGTTACCTTAGGGGCAAACCCAGAAACAGGGTGCTGTTTCTTGTGTGGACCTACAGTGATCTCATTAAAAATATGAATTAAAGAAACAGTTCTCCTCCCAAGTCCCTGCTAGCAAGATGCAATTCTGGCACCACCCATGAAGAGGTCAGACCATGCAGTGAGCTCAGGGTTCCTCCATGTCACTTAGGTCCTCCAGTTTTCCCTGAACGCTCAGCCACACCCTCTCATACCTGAGCTCTGCCTATTGCATATGGATGCACCTCTGCTAGACAGGGCTTGTGATGCAGAGGTTTAGACCAGGACACATCTACTGACGTATGGATATCAGCAAAACCAGGGAGGCATACTGCATCCCATCCTAGCTTTCAGTTAGTGGTCAACTGAACTTAATCATTTCTACCTGCTATGACTGATCCATGCCTCTTTCTGCTCACTGGAGAAACTCTAGCATGGACCATTGTAGGGACCTCTTAACTGGCCCTCCCGCCACCAGCCATGCCAGAGAAACCATTCTGAAGTCAAATCTGGTTACTACTCTACCATTTATAAATCCCCAGCTGCCTATGTCCAAGCTCCTGTTCATAGTACCTGAGACCCTTATTATGGTCTGATTCTGGGGATGCTCCCATAGCTCCACGTGAAAAGGGTTTGGGTGGCCATCGGCTCCCTCTGTGGCCTGGCTCACTCATGGCCTCTCCTCTCTGACAGGCATGCTGTCCACTTTCTCGGTTCCATTGATTCTCTATAACCCAGACATGACATATGCTGGATGACCTCAGCACTCTCCCACATCCATTGATCTTTCAGTTCCAGGTTGGGAAAAAAAAAAAAATCTCACTCACTGGTATCTCTGCCTCAGATTAGATTCTTGAGACAGAATCTGGATCAATTTGGGTCAGACAGATCCCCCTGGTCTGCTCAGTTGTGATGGGTCAGAATTACCACCACCTCAGGCCAGATCTTTCTCTGTGAAACCATCCTTGACTTCCAAGGGCAACTTAAACACTCCTTCTTCCATGTTCCTGCTGTGTCTGGTTCATGCTCCATCAGAGCACCTATCCCTCATATGTCTCTGACGATTTACATGTCTGTGTCCCATCCAGGATATATATACTTGAACTGAAGGGTGAAGATTAGGTCTTTCCAGCTTGGTTCCCAGGTTCTGCATAGTTCCTGGCAAAAATAGCTATTTTGAGTGGATGGGTCTGTGGAGAATAAGTGAATGGATGGATGGATGAATTTAACCCTTATCTGTCCTCAGAGACTGGGAGGTCCAACATGCATGATGCTGGAGTTGGTGGGCATGTACGGAATTGCTTTACTCACCTGTGCCCATTGTGGCCTCCTTTCTCTCCCAGACGGGGTTGACCGGACCTCCACAATCTAGAAGCTGAAGACGAGAGTGACCGCGCTGGCCGTGAAATCAACTGCTGCGGGTCCAGTGTCAACCATCTTCAGGGTTGCACAGAATCCTCCAAGATACTTTGCAGCCCTTTTTTTTCCCCTGGTCCCTCTCCCATTTTGATTTTGTGAGAGCGTAGGTCGTCCTTGTAAACATATCAGTAGACCTGGGATTGGTTATTTTGTCATTTGTTTCTGTCATGGAATGGCGTGGTGTGGGGCATGGGGAGGGGTCTCTAAGGGAAACATAGGACTGGGAGGAGGTGGAGGGAATGCAAGTGGCTTCCTGGATGGAAATGCGGGTTTGAGGGGGAGAGCACCGCTTGGAAAGAGATGAGAGATGCGGGAGGGAGGAAGATGCCCCTGCCTTGGGAGCCTTCTCAGAAGCCTACCTTTGAAGTCAGACCCCAGGAGGAAGGCATGGATGCCCGCGACCAAAACGCGAGTGACGGCGGCTCGCTCTTTTATGTCTCCTCTGATTGGATTCCCTGAGGCCCCTGCTTGAAATCCAGCCGCAAGAAGAAGTCCACATGGCAACTGGGGCAGTAAGGGAGAAATCCGCTCCAACAAAATTTCAGATAAACTTTGATTTGTGTATTGTTTACATAACAATTTTAAAGGGTACATAACGTGTAAAGAGTTGGGATAGAACTTTTCTTCATACTATGGTTTTTGTAAAGGATTTGTTGATAGGGATTCATTTTTTTCCTCTATTTTTATAATAGCAGCAGGGTTGTCTTTTTAAATGGCTGCCAAGCTCTGCTTCTCGGGAAGAAGGATGCGGTCACGTAGGCCTGAGTGGTGTCTCCCACCTGTGGGTGGGAGGAGTGTGTAGGTGGAGTTGAGGATGTGGCTGGAGTGAGCGGAGCACCGGGGGAGGGCGCCACCATGTGGTCGGTTATGGGATTGCGTGCAGTCACCTGGCCAGTCGGAAAGAATCTTGCTGCCCTTTCTGTGATGAATTTGCTTCTCACCCAGAGACACCTCTTTCTCCCCACCCTACCAGGGGGCTTCATCCTATCGCTCCTGGCCACACACACACACACACAGGTGGGTACAAGTTCTACTGGAGGAGAAAAGGCAAGGATGGATTTTTTTTCCTGGAAGGAGGCCTTAATATCCAGATGATAAGCTCAAAATACCACTTACGGGGGATTGCTCACAGGAAGCCGAGCCTAGCCCCCCCGCAAGGTTTGATCACCCACCGCTGAGGAAAAGGAGAGGAGCAAGGTCCAGTAGCAGTTTATAAACGGTCAGTCAGCAAGTGGCAGAGAGCCGCGGGGAGATGTTGCAGGTGAGCCGCGGAAGGTGATGTGGGAGAGGTCGACTTCATGATGGACATGAAGGTTCTATTACAGACATCAGGGAGTTGCTGTGTTGTGGGCTGATTTATCTACCTACAGGGAAGGGAGACAGAACTGCTCCTTACATGGTGAAAGATTAACAAACTATGCTACCACAAAGTAATAGCTCTATTTCTTAAGGGCACGAAAGACTATGTTTTGGAATTTGATGCAATGGAGGGTATTAGAGAAAATCCATGAGGAGCCGTGCTCTGCGCTGGAAAATTGGGTTGTGTAAATGATGGTGTGCCAGCTCAGCCAGAGGCGAGATCAGGGAGATGGTAGGAGGCCTGTTTACTGAATGGGTGAGTCTGGTACCATTTTTTTGTTTGTTTGTTTTAGCAAAGTCAGAGTTGAAATTTAAGAGATCAGACCATGAAAATCACTGCATTTGCTTAGAGTTATTTTTTTAAAAAATAAGTTAATGAAGTAAATACACATTTACAAGGCCTTAATGAAATCCAAACAGCTTTCTTCTACCTTCAAAATTAAAAATGTACACCCAACCCAACCTTGGATGTTGTGAGGCTTGTGAAGTCCTTTTAAGGTCTAAAATGTGGGAAACATCTTAGCCACAGAGAGCCTTTAGCAAGCTCAGAAGGCTTGAATCCACAACATCCTGCATTGCATTAGGGAAAACAAAAAGCTCTCCTTGGGTGACAACTATGTTCTAAAGATGCAAATTCATGTGCAGAAAGAGGCAGCATTTTGTAGTTGATTTTTTTTTTTTAACCAAGTGCCATTAACATTCATCCTCCACATCCCTTTTCTAAGCAAGCTTAGGGTTACTTGGGGAATGTGTTGGGATGGACGATCATGTGTGAGCCAGGAAGAACAGGTCAAAGATGTTGAAGGCCAAAGGCAAGACCAGACGGTTTGCGAAGGTGATTTTGGATGCTGAGAATGTTAATAGAAGAAGAAGCAGGGGTATTAACACATCTCGTGGAGAAGTGAGAGAGCATTCAAATCTGCTGCAAAACACATGTATCCATAAAGACTCGGGTTGTTCAGAAAACAGATTGTGAACACAATCACATTAGCGTGAATCCTTTAAAAGGAAGAAGACCTTAAAGCATTTGCAAATCTGAATTTCTATTTATTCCTTCACTGAATATAGAAACAATGGTTATCTGATTATTAGAGATATTATTTTGGATATGTTACTTATTAACTTGCTATGGCTGGTAACCATGATAAAGTCTGTTATTAATAACAACATAATTCTTTTTTTAAAAGAAAAGCTTATTTTTCATTGACTGTGTATAGATTTATCTACTTAGTTGTGTTTTGCTCTTAGTGTTTTAATTTTTTTAAGTTGAGCGTTCTGATAAATTTTAGGAGCCTGTCCCCACCTTGTTTTGAGTCCTGTGTTGACTGCAGGTATACAGCTCAATCTAAAAATCCTAAAGCAAAAGAACTTTATTTATAAAAAAAAAAAATCAAATGGTTGCATGCATAAGGCTGTGAAGTCAGATATTTAGTAATAAAGCGGCAGTGCCTTTTTTTGTATTTACCCATTGATCCCCAAATGCAACTGTTTTATATTAAGTAAATAGTAAACATTAAAAATCTCAGAGTAAATCTATTTCACTACATGGGTTTTTCCCCCCTTGTTCTGATTTAAGCAGTGTGTATGTGACATCTCCGCACTGTCCCAGGGACAGTGGCATTCTACGATATTCTTATCATGTGTGATGTTTTATTGGTGCTCTTTATTCATAGTGGTTTCTTGCCAGAAACAGTAGGAAGACACACATGAATTGTGTACAAGAATTGAAACATTGCTGCTGATACGTTTTGTTTTGTTTTCCACATGCTTTTTGAGTTTCACTTTTTTAAACCAAGGGCCAGCACGCAAACTAGCTGCTGCTGGGTCTGCCTGCAGAGGGCGGCTGTTGGCACCAGGCTCTCCAATCCTGTGTACCACCAGTCCATTTTTGGCACTCAGGATTAGAGCTACAGCTGGGCCCCCTCTCCCATTCCTCTGAAGAGACACTGAGGGAAACAAGGTTTTCTTTTGAGGTGTCATCGGCTGCCTTTTGCGGAATGGGAGCCTTCTCTGGGTCTTCTGTTCTTCTGGCCCTCTCTCAGCTCCTGCCAAGTGCAAGGTTTGTAGATGTTCGCTCCCCCCTGGAACTGGGATCTTCCCAAGAGCCTGGGCAGGGGGCTGAGCTGGGTTGAAGGTGTAGGCACACAACCAGAAGGGCCGTGATCGGGGAGAGGCAGCCCCCATCGCGTTGGTCCTCTGAAAATGTCCTGGGCAGGCGGCCCCAACCCTGGTGCAGGAAAGCAGCCTAACGAAAACAGTCGGGTGTGCCTGATACAAGAAGGCCCTGTGGAGGGAAAATCTGCACATGGGGCTGTGATAACACTAATGTTGATTTTTTTGTTTGTTTTACAAGTCATCAGAGATGTTTGCAAAGTGAGTTTTATTTTATTTTTTTTGTAATTCCTTTATCTTTACTTAAAGGTGAATGTGTATTCCTCTGGGAGGAATAGGAAGAAAACAGGAATGTTAATAATGTCAAACAGAAGACTTCCTCCCTTATTAATATATAACCCTCATGTATTTATGCCTAATGTAAGCTGACTTTTAAAAAGCTTTCTTTTGTTGCATGCCCCGTGCAGGCATCCCTATTGTACATGCATGCCTTTCGTCCTGTTTTCCTGTATAAAGTTAGTGAACAAAGAACTATTTTTGCCTAGTTCATGTTGCCAAGCAATGCATATTTTTTAAATTTGTCATATATGGAAATAGCATGTTTGTTACATGTAAAAGCTTTACTGATATACAGATATACTAATGTTTGAAGATGCTGTTCTTTGCAAGTGTACAGTTTTCAAATGTTGTTACCAGTGAAACACCCTTGTGGTTTAAACTTGCTACAATGTATTTATTACTCATTTCCTCCCATGTAACTAAGAATCATGGCTATATTTCATATCAACGTTATATTGAAAGTGAAGGGAAATGATTAATACAAGGTTTTGTAACACTGGTGTGTGTCTTTTTTTCATTTTTGTCAATACAATTGATTAGAAAATAAGCACTGAATAAGCCAGCCAGGAAGAATAAGCCTGACATCCTGTAAACTATTCCCACCTGACCATTCTGTGAAAGCTGTATCTTCCAACTATGAGCTACGTTTTTTTTTTTTTTTAACAAAAAGGTAGGGAAAGAGGTGTTAAACATTTATGCAGCTTGATCTGTGCCCAGAGTAACCAAAAAATGTATCACCTGTCTTTGGGGCGTGTGTCTAAATAAAAGCTGGAACCTTGCAGGTGGTATTGTTTATAGCTTGCTCTCCACCCTCAGTGCCTTTGAAATCACATTTTACCGCATAACCACAGCATAAACAATAGCCTCCTTGGAGACCTGAAGTTTTTAACTACACATGGCTTGAATCTCATTTTAATCCTTTCAGTGTGATGTTTATTAATATGAGTTCTAAATAATGAGTCAGTTAAGCATATGGTTGGAGAGACAAACCTGGGTTTGAATTCTGGCTTCAGCAAAGTGAGTTTTATTTTTTCTAATTCCTCTCAGTTTAATTCGGTCAGGCAGTCGTGTCCGACTCTTTGCAACCCCATGGACTGCAGCACCCCAGGCTTCCCTGTCCATCACCAACTCCTGGAGCTTGCTTAAACTCATGTCCATTGAATCAGTGATGCCATCCAACCATCTCCTCCTCTGTCATCCCCTTCTCCTTCTGCCTTCAATCTTTGCCAGCATCAGGATCCTCTATCTTTACTTAAAATTCCTCTATCTTTACTTAAAAGTGAATGTATATGGGAAATTCCCTGGTGGTCCAGTGGTTTAAGACTGAGCTTCAAATGCATGGGGACAAGTTTTGATCCCTGCTCAGGGAACTAGATCCCACATGCTGCAACTAAGATCTTGCACAGCCAAATAAGTAAAAAAAAAAAAAGTGAATGTGTATTCCTCTGGGAGGAATAGGAAGAAAACGGGAATGTTAATAATGTCAAACAGAAGACTTCCTCCCTTACTAATATATAACCCACATGTATTCTCTGGCTGTGTGATCTTGAGCAAGCTACTTAACCTCTCTTAGCCTTGGGTTTGGTTTGGGTTGGAAACTACGATACTCAAGGTTTATGTAGTTAGAAACCTAGTCCCAAAGAAAAAGGTAAAGACGAAAACATGGGATACAGACATTATTACCACCAAAACCCAAGCAACCACAGCTCCACATTGTGACAATGACCACCCGGAGACCCTTTTCTCCAGGCTCAAGCTGCTCAAGAGGCTGGAAAAATCCAAAATGATCCCTGGAAATGTGAGAAATGCCTTGTAGCTGAGACGTTAAATGAAATTCCTCCCAAAGTTAAATTCCCATAACCCAAATGGGCTGTATCTCAGTGTGTGACTCAGGGTACTGTGAAGGGGAAAGGATAGTGTACAAGAGAAAAGCTGAGCCTCACTTGTGAAATACATGGAATGAAGGGAGATATGAGAGTTGTGAGATTAGAAGAACCATAAAGGGCTCAGCACAGTATGCAAAACGGGTGGGCTAGCAGTTTATATCGGCAAAGCTGTAGCTCTTTGTTAGTGATCTTTGTAAGGGAATCCTGGAGAAAATGTTACTTAAATAGTAACGTTTTCAGGACTCCCCTAACAGCCCCTCCCAAGAAGAGATTTAATTGCACTTATTAAAGGGGTATTTATTAAATAAGTGTTCCTATTTAGGGGGCTGGCTTGGAAGAGGCTTCAGTGGGTTTGAGCCAGGAATCCAGAAGGAGCACAGATAGGTACAATCCGCTCACACTCCCCGTGCTAATGAGAGCTCAGCAAGGGGAGTGCAAGAAGGATCCTTGGTCTGGTCCCTTGAACAGACACTGCACCTATCTGAGGCCCTGACTCCCGATCAGCCTAAGAACCTCTTGTCCCCAGAGGCTGAGGGGGCCTGGGGGTATTTAGAAGCTCATCTATAACCAAAACTTAATCCTTCTCTGGAACGCTGACTGGTCAGTGTGATCTGCCCCTCCCCACCCCGCCGGCAGCACAGTGTGGCACCCCACACCCTGTCCAGGCCCCCTTCCCAGCTGCCACACTGGAACGTGGAAGCCGGGCACCCATCTCACAGACACCATTCCGCTGGCATTTTCTATTTTCCACCCACACCTCACAAAATTTTAAAACAATCCTTCCCCTGGGCATCTCTGCCTCTGGATCCTCACTTTACCACTCTAGGATGGTAACACTAGCTCAGTGTTTCTCAAACCATCTGTGAATTTTAGTTGTCAGAGGTGACTGTTTATTTCCAACCCAGAGTTCAATTCTTTTTCAAAATTTGAGAAAAATAAAAAAATTACAATCCCCCCCTTCATCTCACACTAGATTCAAAGGACAAAATTATTCTGTCAATTTGCTAAAAAGTAGTCCTGTTCCTCTCCCTAAGTTCTGGGGCCAGCCTGTAAAATCAGTCTGGGAGACTTGCCTCAAGATGAGACGGTAGAATCCCTGAGGTCAACATCTCCTCTCCCCAGTGCCTGTGGCATGGCAGAGGAGTGACCATCAGGTCTGCCGGATGCCCGGATGTTGACTCAAGAATGGAAGTGCTTTTGTTCACTGGGCATTTCTAAGAGCCTAAAACACAGTTGTTGAGAAAGGCGACATGTTGGAACAGGAGGATCCAGAAGGTAATGGGACCAGTGGTGGGAGGTTAGAACTCGCTGAAACTGTTTGGAAATGGGCCACCTGAAAGAGCACTGTTCCCATGAGAACCCTGAGCATGGTTTTCATGCTTCCCACTCTCTGTTTCTGGCTCAGACGGATAGAGAATGGAGGGTAGCTTCTCTGTGTGTGGTGGGAGGAGGGATCTGTCTACCTATTAGGATCACAGGTACGTGAAGTAGGAAATGTGGGTGCCTGGGAAGTTGGAAAGTTTGACAAATGTCAGCACAACATCATTATGACCGAGGGGCTCTGCTGGAGCGCGTGATCTTTCCATGTCCTCCCAGTATCAGCCCATCAGCCTTGCCCAAGGGGCCCTCGCGCATAGACAGTGACTTCTTTGTGATATAAACCTGGCCGTTTGGTGTCTGAGAATTTCCTCCATGGAATATTTTTCACTTTCAGTGGTTTCTACTTTCAGTTTTTAAAACCGACAGAGAAACGTTTTGGCACAGTTATAAAGCTCAGACTTCATAAAAAGACAGCTTTGTGTTTACGTTTGACTCAGAGCGCATGTTTTTAAATAGTGTGTTCCACAGCTTTTTGAGGTTTTATGTTTTTAAGACCAATCCAGGAGAAACAAAATCGGAGTTTTGGTGAGTGAAACGATCCCACCAGAACTATTGGAACTCAAGACAGTCAAGAGGTTCCAGTTAAACCTCCCTGTGGGGACCACAGCCAGAACCGGGTGTCCCTGTTTGTGCCAGCATCCTTGGGAGATAGTTGCAGTTTCCCATGCCATAAAATTCTAACAGGCTCAGGAGTGAAGTCAGATGAACCTCCAAACCCCAAGATCAAACCCGTCCAGGTGAACCTCTCCACTTTGCTTTCTGTTAAGTTTATCCCAGATCTGCTCACTGGGGAAAAACTGAACATGGATTTCCAGTACCTATACCTGACTGAGTCCCTTTTGACATGGACCTATGACCGTATTACTCATCCAAGATGGAATATGTCCAAAGACAGCAAATTGTGTTTTTGAGAAATTATTGAGAGATGAAATGCATATCTTGACATCATTTCCTTCCCTCCATTACCAAATGCATATATCCAAACTGGGCAGAGAAAACACACCCTGCGTGCTTTCTCCTGTTCTGTGCTTTGGGGTCCAGATGACTTCATCTCCACTTTGCTCTCCCGAGACACCGTCCGAGCCCTTGCTCACTTTCAGTCACTGCATTTATCCAGAAGCACTTCTAAAGTGTTCATGTCCAACCCCTCCTCCAGAAGAGACTTCAGGGGACAGGCCCCAGGTTTGCTGTCTTCCTCATGCAAGATTTCCTGCTGACCGGGTGCTGACCACATGCGTATCTATAAACAGCAGACACCATGCAGGAGACTAACGCCAAGCCTCTTGTGGGTCTGGTAGGAAAATCTTCTAACAGTGAGCCATCTATCGCAGGCCAACCAGAGAAAACCCTACATGCCCCGCAGGCCCCCTAGGGGGTCTTTTCAGTCTCTTAGCCTGAAAGATATGAGCCCAGAGGTCAGCGTGTCCACAAGAAGGCAGTGGAGGAGTAAAGCCTGAAGCTCTCCTCCCAGCGAAGGAAGTCAAACACCAGCCAGCTTCTTCTGAAGAGAGGAAGCAACCCCGAGGAAAAGCGGTTCTTAGAGAGAGCCTGGGGGCATTCCTGACTTGGGGGCAAGAGAGAGTGGGTGTGAGTCAGAGCAAACAAGAGGCCAGACATCTGGATGGAGAACAGGGAGTGGCAGCTTTAGGGGCTGGGAACGGGTTTGGAACCAGAGGGTCGCAGCCTTGTCAGTGGCTGTAAAAAGCGTGGGCTCCACCTTGCCTGTTGTTGCCCTTGCCTGCAAGCAATAGGATCGTATATGAGGGGTTATGTTCTGTAGAACAAAGAACATAAGTGAAAAGTCTTCTCCTGCCCCAGGCACTCAGCACCCACCACCGGAGGCATTCAGAGTTAGTTTCTTATGTAGCCACCAAGAGGTACTTTATACATTTACAAACACTAGTCTAGTTTCTCGATTTTTACAAAGAAAAGCACACACACACACTGTCATTGTGTGCTATTTTTCTTTTTTCACTTAAATCAGTTTTGGAAACTACTCTGCCATTGCCTCACACGTGGTGGCCACCCAGGGCTCCACTCTGTGGGCTAATAGGACTTGTCCACCAGCGCTGTGCTGATGGGCCCTCAGCCTGCAGGCATTCCTCCTGTTCCAGACACTGCTGTGATGATATGCATTGTGCATGGGTCGTTTGACGTATGTGCAAGGTTCCCACAAGTAGAAAAATGGAATTGCTAGATTATATCAGTGTTCTCCAGAGAAACACCGAGAAGACAGATACTAAATAGATATATAGTGAGGGGGTTGTTTTAAGGAATTACTCATTTTCGGGGGCTAGTAAGTCTGAAATTGGTAGTGAAGGCCAGCAGGCTGGAACCTCAGGCAGAAATTGGCGCTTCAGTCTTGAGGCAGAATTTCTCCTTCTCCTAGAAACTTCCGGTTTTGCTCTTAAGACCTTCAACTGATTGGATGAGGCCCACCTACATCATCAAGGGCTCTCTCCTTTACCTGATGTCCACCTGACTGTAGATGTTAACCACGTCTACCAAATGCCTTCACAGCAACACCCAGATTGGTGTTTGATTAAATAACTGGTACCAGAGCCTTGCCAAGTTGATAACCATCACAGTTATTAATGTTTGTCATTTGGCTAGTTTCCCAGGTTCCCTTCCATTGATTTATGTGTCTGGCAACGATGGATGACAGTGCTTGATTTCTTACCGTCTCATCAGTTCCTCTGGAGGAGGACATGGCAACCCACTCCAGTATTCTTGCCTGGGAAATCCCATGGACAGAGGAGCCTGGCAGGCGGCACTCCATAGGGTCACAAAGAGTCAGACACAACTGAGCAATCTAGCACATACACACACACAGCAATTCCTATGTCACCAATTTTTAAAATGTTTTCCAATCTAATAGGTGAAAAATAACATATGTCCTTTTCATTTGCATTTCACTTATTTGAGTGAGGTTGACCATAGTTTTTTATATGCTTAATTTTGTTGTTCAGTTGCTAAGTTGTGTCCGACTCTTTGCCACCCCATGGACTGCAGGACACCAGGCTCCCTGTCCTCCACTGTCTCCCTCTTTGCTCAAATTCATGCCCATTGAGTCAGTGATGCTACCTAACTATGTCATCTCTGCGACCCCTTCTCCTTTTGTCGTCAAGCTTTCCCAGCATCAGGATCTTTTCCAGTGAATTGGCTCTAGAATCCCAGGGAAGGGGGAGCCTGGTGGGCTTCCGTCTATGGGGTCACACAGAGTCGGACACGACTGAAGTGACTTAGCAGCAGCAGCAGCAGCAGCAGCCAAAATATTGGAGCTTCCACTTCATCAATGGTTCCTCAATAAATATTCAGGGCTGATTTCCTTTAGGATTGACTGGTTTGATCTTGCAGTCCAAGGGACTCTCAAGAGTCTTCTCTAGCACAATTCAAAAGCATCAGTTCTTTGGCACTCAGCCTTCTTAATGGTCCAACTCTCACATCTGTACATGACTACTGGAAAAAATGTATGCTTAACAGTCATTTGTAATTTCCTTTGAAATGTTTTTCCATATATTTGTACATTTTATTATCAAGTTGTTGGTCTTTTCTAGTTATTGGTAGAAGCTCATTGTATATTGTGAAATTTACCTTTGATTTGTGATATGAGTTAAAATCATTTACCTAGACTTATGATTTTGCCTATGGTGATTATTTCCATAGAGAGTTTTTTAAATGTAGTTGAACTTCTTGATCTTTTCTTTTTTGGCTTCTGGAATTTGAATCCTATTTTAAAAGGCCCTTTCTGCTTTGAGTTATACTATGTTTTCCTCTAGGACTTTTATGGATTTACCTTTTCATGTCTATATCTGTGAACAATTCCTTGTGTAAAGTATGAGGTATGGATCCAATTTTATTTCTGTGCAAAGATGGCCACCCAGTTGTGCCTATGCTGTTTACTGAATAATCTGTCTTTTCTCCACTGATCTGAAATGCCACTTTTGTAATATACCAACTTCCTCTATGTATGTAGATCTATTTCTGGACTTCCTATTTTTCTCTCCATTGATGTGTTGTCTATTCATCCACTAGCAACCCCAGTGTTTTAATTATTACAACTGAAAATTTTGCTTTAATATCTAATAAGGAGATTTATAGCTTAGAAAGATCACTCTGACTACATTTTGGGAAAGAGATTTGAGGAGAGGCACTGGAGAGACCCACCAGGGGCTACTGCATAATTCAGATAATGCTACAACTCAAGGAAACTGCGGGATGGATGGGGAGAACAGGATGGATCTGTGAGGTCCTTAGCAGGCAGGATATCATAGTTAATGATGAACTGGATGTGGGGATTGAGGGAGAGACTGAAGAGTCCAGAATGCCTCCCCAGTTTCTGGCTGGGGCCACTGGAGAGTTGAGGTTCCATTCACCACTGAAGGAGTACTGCAGGTAAGGGCAGCAGATGGAACTTGTACAACTGGACCTTCCTCAGCATTCAAGACAAGTCACCTGGGAGAAATAATAATTTAGCTGGTAGTTATGCAGAGACTATTGTGCTAAGCCAATAAGGCTGGCATTACATTATTCCCACACAGCAGATGAGAAAACTGAGGCTCAGAGTTGTCAAGCAACTTGTCCAAAGTCACAGAACTGTTATGGAGCAAGGGGGCGAGTCCAGGTCCGTCTACACTCAGATCCTCCTAGGAGGGGATTATTAGGCTCCAGGATCTCCCCATATGAGTACTTACCCTTCGGAGACTGAATCTCCAGGTATTTCCTTTCCAACATCTGCGGCAGCCCAAGACACGCGGCTACAGGAAAGCAGGAGAATTCTACAAAATGACTGCCTCAAACATTGGTTAAAATACGGCCCCCGTTGGAGGAAAAGGAGATGTTATGGGTGAGGTGCTCGGCCGGGCACATGGATTACCTGGGGAGCTTCACAAGCTGCTGCTGCCGAGCCCACCTGCAGAGACTCTGACTTGTTTGGGGAACAGCCTGGGTGTGGGGATGTTTAGCTTCCAGGTGATTCTAATGTGCAGCCAGGAGTGAGACCCACGCATTAAAGGGACAAGCTTCGCCTTTTGTACCAAAGTGGTCTGTGACCATGCTTCTGTTTCTTTGATAGATGACGGTAAAAGGCAGGTGTTCCACTGACACATTAGAGAACTAAGCGCCTGACTCATCAGTGCTTGGTGCCCACCTACAGGAATCCTCTAAGCCGGGCCGATCAAGCAGCAGAATGCAAGCAGGCTCATAGCCACTTCCCAAACTTCTCCCCCAACTAACTTGTGACAGTGATTGCAACGCCAACCCCAAAGACTCAATTTTGGAAATTATGTGTATTTTAATTAGATTAACGAATGTTGTTGCCTGGATGCATAACATATTAGCCGAGGGATCCATTAGCCAGGATTCAGCAATCTGATTATCCACATACCTGTCAGCATAAGTTAGATTATGCTGCATTAACAGGCACCCAAAAATCTCAGTGGCTTAAAACCACAAAGACTTATTTCTCACTGTGCTGTACATCCATCCCAGCTCAACTGGGGCCTCCAATCCACACAGCTCTCTCTGGAGCTGAGGCTGGTGCAACGGCCACCACCTGCAGTGTTGATGGTTGCCATGACAGCGGAAAAGAAGGATGGCGCTTCCACCAGAAGTATCACCGCAGTTCATGCTTCATCCACAGAAGCGAGTCACGCAGACACATCTGACTTCAAGGCAGCTGGGCAGCAGCATCCTACCCTGCACCAGGTCCTGGGGTCCCTGTCTGACCAATTCCCAACTGTTTGAGAATTTTATTTTTTACTGAAGTATAAATGATGTACTGCTGCTGCTGCTGAGTCGCTTCAGTCGTGTCCAACTCTGTGCGACCCCAAAGACGGCAGCCACCTGGCTCCGCCGTCCCTGGGATTCTCCAGGCAAGAACACTGGAGTGGGTTGCCATTTCCTTCTCCATATTACATAATTTTGTATATTTTATATAATTTTGCACAATGTTATATAATTTTATATATTATATAAATTATGTAATATTGTACAAATATATATTATATAAACATTATATAATTTTGTACAATATTATATAATTATATAATTGGGGTTTCCCTGGTGGCTCAGATGGTAAAGAATCCGCCTGCAATGTGGGAGACCTGGGTTCGATCTCGGATTGGGAAGATCCCCTGGAGAAGGGCATGGCAACCCACTCCAGTATTCTTGCCTGGAGAAACCCCATGGACATAGGAGTCTGACAGGCAACAGTCCACGGGGTCACAAAGAGTCAAACACAAGCAAGCGACTAAGCACATTATATAGTTAAAGGTGTACAACATAGTAACTCAAATTTTTAAAGATTATACTCCATTTATTAAACATTGGCTAGGGCTTCCCTCGGAGAAGGCAATGGCAAGCCACTCCAGTACTGTTGCCTAGAAAATCCCATGGATGGAGGAGCCTGGTAGGCTGCAGTCCATGGGGTCGCTAAGGATCGGACACGACTGAGCAACTTCACTTTCACTTTTTACTTTCACACATTGGAGAAGGAAATGGCAACCCACTCCAGTGTTCTTGCCTGGAGAATCCCAGGGTCGGGGGAGCCTGGTGGGCTTCCGTCTATGGGGTCACACAGAGTCGGACACGACTGAAGTGACTTAGCAGCAGCAGCAGCAGGGCTTCCCTGGTAGCTAAGTGGTAAAGAACCCTCCTGCCAATGCAGGAGACATGGCTTTGATCGCTGCTTTGAGAAGATCCCACATGCTACGGAGCAACTAATCACACATTCCACATGCCGTGGTCACAGCTACTGAGCTTGTGCTCGAGAGCCCTGGAGCCGCAGCTACTGAAGCCCGCATGCTCTAGAGCGGGTGCTCCATAATAGAATCCACTGCAGTGAGAAGCCCGTGCACCGCAACTAGAGAGTAGCCCCCGCTCGCCACAACTAGAGAAAAGCCAGCAGTGACGATCCAGCATGGCCAAAAATAATCAATACATGAAATTATACATATAAAGAAAAATTGTCGCACCCAGAGCCAGTGTTCTGGGACAACCCAGGGGGACAGGGTGGGGAAGGAGGTGGGAGGGGGTTCAGGGTTGAAGGGACACATGCATGCCTGTGGCTGATTCACGTTGATGTATGGCAAAAACCATCACAATATTGTAAAGTAATTATCTTTAATTTAAAATAAATTAAATTTTTTAATTGGCTAAATTTTCTGTGTTGTACAATATACATTGGAAGGACTGATGCTGAAGCTGAAACTGCAATACTTTGGCCACCTCATGCGACGAGTTGATTTACTGGAAAAGACTGATGCTGGGAAAGGTTGAGGGCGGGAGGAGAAGGGGACGACCGAGAATGAGATGGCTGGATGGCATCACCAACTCTGTGGACATGAGTTTGAGTGAACTCCGGGAGTTGGTGATGGACAGGGAGGCCTGGCGTGCTGTGATTCATGGGGTTGCGGAGACTCAGACACGACTGAGCGACTGAACTGACTGACTGACAATATACCCTTCCCTCTCCCCACTGGTAACCACTAGTTTGTTTCTATATCTGTAAGTTTGTTTCTGTTTTGTTATATTCACTAGTTGGTTGTATTTTTTTTTAACCTGGGTTCACTGTCTCTCTCTGAGCTCTCGGAGTCTGGAGAAGTTTGAAGCGGTGTCCTGGGACCAGCAGCTGTCCCGGGCAGCCAGATGACCTCCTGCCCTACCTGTGGCCCATCGTGGAGTCACCAGGCCCCACCAAGCCCAACCTCCCCTTTGTTAAACTCTCTTCCTTTGTCAGCTCCCACTGGACTCCGAGCAGACCAGTTTCTTTTATCATAGGTCTCCAGCTGGGCTGCAACCTGTGGATCACTCCAGGTTCAAAGAGTCTGAAACAGAGGAATTTAGTGCTCTGAAGAGTGCTTTTATGGGCTGCGGTTCTTACCTTCCAGGCATGTTTGAGGCAGCTCTGACTCAGTCTCCCATTCAAAGGCTGTGTTCAATGGGGAACCAGCAGGGAGCTAGCAAACCCGAGCGTCTGAGGGACTGACTCAAAAAATAAAATAAAAGTGAACAGGTGCGAGAGAGCAGAAGTGCCTGCAGCAGCCTCCCACCCGCTTCACTGGATGTGCTCGGAATGAAGAGGCTTCAGCCCCGCCCTTCCCTGCAACCCAGAGGGACTGGCTTCCTCCTTCCCCTCCCAGCCTACAGTGCCCAGAGGTGCGGGAGGTGGCTGCTGCTACTGCGAGCTGGATCCCCCTTCAGAGAGACTGCCCGCAGGACCCGGGCTCCTGAGCAGGAAAGGGCCACCCGTTACCGTGGTGTGCCCCAAACCCCAACTTGGGCACATTTTCAAGATGCTTTCCTTTTCATGTTTATTCTGAAGGGGCTGTTCCTTGACTGGGACTCTGAAAAGCTTTGTGCCCATTTCAGAATCTAGCTTCTGCCACCTGGACAATGGGATTTCTCCCTTTCTGGGTACCTTGAAGAAAGCGCTATAAAACTGAACAGGCTGGCTTCAAACCCCTGGGTCTTTAAAGCCCAGTTTTGAGTTCAGTTCCCAGTTATGCCTCCTGCCAGCTCTGTGTGTGTGCTAAGTCACTCAGTCATGTGCAACTCTTTGCGATGCTGTGATGGTTGCCTACCAGACTATCTCTATCCATGGGATTCTTGAGGCAAAAATACTGGAGTGGGTTGCCATGCCCTCCTCAAGGGAATCTTCCCGACCCAGGGGTCAAACCTGTGTCTCTTACGTCTCCTGCACTGCCATGCAGCTCTTTGTCACTAGCGCCACCTTGGCTGTGTCCTCGGGTAAATTATTCTTCCTCTCTCCTTTAGTTTCCCCATCTGTAAAACAGGAGTGATACCCAGTGGGGCACTAAATGCCCAGTGAGATAGTTAGTCCTCTGCTCAGAGGATCAGCTGAGTTGATGTGTGCAAAGCACCTAGAACAGTGCCTATCACCTAGGTTGCACTCTTGAGAGTTAGTGGTTAACATCATCGTTACAAACCCCAAGTACAGTCTAGTCCACACGTCACCAGTCAATGGCAAGAGTCATAAGCTATAAAGTAAGGACTCAGAACCATTCCCAGCACTCTCCCCAAGCTAGAAGCACCCACAAACCCCGGCATCCTATGGACTAACAACCTCTTCTTTCCCTTTGGAATCTACAAACCATGGCTGTAGGCTTCAGTTCAGTTCAGTTCAGTCACTCAGTCGTGTCCGATTCTCCGTGACCCCATGAATCACAGCACGCCAGGCCTCCCAGTCCATCACCAGCTCCCGGAGTTCACTCAAACTCATGTCCACAGAGTCGGTGATGCCATCCAGCCATCTCATTCTCTGTCATCCCCTTCTCCTCCTACCCCCAAACTTTCCCAGCATTAGAGTCTTTTCCATTGAGTCAACTCGTCGCATGAGGTGGCCAAAGTATTGCAGTTTCAGCTTTAGCATCAGTCCTTTCAATGAACACCCAGGATTGATCTCCTTTAGAATGGACTGGTTGGATCTCCTTGCAGTCCAAGGGACTCTCAAGAGTCTTCTCCAACACCACAGTTCAAAAGCATCAATTCTTCGGCGCTCAGCTTTCTTCACAGTCCAACTCTCACATCCATACATGACCACTGGAAAAACCATAGCCTTGACTAGACGGACCTTTGCTGGCAAAGTAATGTCTCTGTTTTTTAATATACTATCAAGGTTGGTCATAACTTTCCTTCCAAGGAGTAAGCATCTTTTAATTTCATGGCTACAATCAGCATCTGCAGTGAGCTTAGACACGATCCAAACTCAGAAGCGGTAAGTTCCCACGATGTTGCCACCTAGGGGCTGCTGAGGGTAAATGTCCTGTAGCCCCCGTATCTGCTGTGAGCAAGCAGGTGGAGTCAGAGGGTGCTGATACAGCCTGTTAACTGCCCCCGGCCTGCAAAGGCTGGGGGACATCATCCTGCAAAGAGAACAGCATTTGGAGCATGACGAACTGGGACGTGGGATTCTCTTGGGGCTTCCTTCCTTCTCCTGTCTAGACAGAGGTTGTTGACAAAGCCACAGGGAGATGAGAAGTGAGGGAGACCTCGGTCCAGGTTAGGATGGTAACATTTGGGATGTAAGGCATTCTGACTATTCAGGACATAGAGCCTGGGGAGGCTCAGTCATTTCAGAGCAGAGTCACCCTCCAGGCTGATGCTAAATGACCTGGAGCTCACAGCCCAGGATTCAGCACACATACACACACCTTGCAAGCCCATGCATGCACACACACACACACATCCCCAGGGGTGTTACTGCTAGCTGCGCGTTGGTGACTAGCATCCCCCAGGCCTAACTGAAACCAACAAGCAGTATATTCGGTGGACGTAACAAGGAAGGAAAGGCCACCTTAAACCTTTTCCCTGGCAAACCTCCCATCACATTCTGGCGGCTTAAGTGGCTCCAGAAAAGAGAGAGGAGGCAGCGCGGCAGCTGACGCCCTCTGGTGGACAGTCTGGGCTCAGCTTGGCGCACGTGTGCTCCAGGGAGGCGGCTGGGGAACAGCACAGCGCAAATAAGCACACGTTTCCGGGCTGGGTGGAAGCGCTGCGAAGAAATGAGAAAGAGGCCATGCTGGCTCTGAGATGCTCACAGCCTTCCCCATTACGTCTCTCCTAGCCTGGCTTGCTCCTCCTGCCCTGGCATCTGGATGGTAACAACTTAAACATAACCAATAAACAACCCCAGAAGCTCCTCTCAGTGAACAGCCAATACTCGACAACCTGCACAGGCTCTTCTCATCCATCAGTTCTGTAACTCTATTTTATTGAATATTTTATTTTTGGCCACACCGCAGTGTGGCTTGCAGGATCCTAGGTCCCTGACCAGGGATCAAAACTGGGCCCTCTTCAGTGAAAACTCAGAGTCCCAACAACAACAGGGAATTCCCTCTCAGTGTGACTTTTATCTGATTTTACAGATAGGGCTCAGAGCAGGTAAGTGACTTGCCCAGAGCCACACAGCCAGCTCATAGATGCCAGAGAAATGCCAAAGATGTTAAGTACATGTATTTATTTAAACAGCATACTCATGGTACAAAACTCAAATCTTATAAAGGAGCTCACAGTAAAAACCAATCTCCCCACCACCGCTGTCCCCCAGATCACCACCACAGGGACAACCTCACTTTCTAGTTTCTTGCAACTTGTCCACAAATATTCTATGCATCTAAAAAGAATTATTTAATAAAAAAAAACACAAAAGGTAGCATGCTACACAGGGCAGGCTTCCCTTGTAGCTCAGCTGTAAAGAATATGCCTGCAATGCAGGAGACCCCGATTCATTTCCTGGGTTGGGAAGATCCCCTGGAGGAGGGTTAGGCTACCCATTCCAGTATTCATGGGCTTCACTGGTGGTTCAGATGATAAAGAATACACCTGCAATGTGGGAGACCTGGGTTCAATCCCTGGGTTGTGAAGATCCCCTGGATGAAGGCATGGCAAACCCACTCCAGTATGCTTGCCTGGAGAGTCCCCACGGACAGAAGGGCCTGGTGGGTAAAGAGTCAGACATGACTGAGCAGCTAAGCTCAGCACAGCATGCTATACACTTTCCTCAACCTTGTCTTTTTCACTCAACAATGTCACTGAAGGCCATTGGGTAGCAGCAAATGCATCAGTTCAGTTCAGTTCAGTCGTTCAATAGTGTCCGGCTCTTTGCGACCCCATGAATCACAGCACGCCAGGCCTCCCTGTCCATCACCAACTCCCAGAGTTCACTCAAACTCATGTCCATCGAGTTGGTGATGCCATCCAGCCATCTCATTCTCTGTCGTCCCCTTATCCTCCTGCCCCCAATCCCTCCCAGCATCAGAGTCTTTTCCATTGAGTCAACTCTTCGCATGAGGTGGCCAAAGTATTGGAGTTTCAGCTTTAGCATCAGTCCTTTCAATGAACACCCAGGATTGATCTCCTTTAGAATGGACTGGTTGGATCTCCTTGCAGTCCAAGGGACTCTCAAGAGTCTTCTCCAACACCACAGTTCAAAAGCATCAATTCTTCGGCGCTCAGCTTTCTTCACAGTCCAACTCTCACATCCATACATGACCACGGGAAAAACCATAGCCTTGACTAGACGGACCTTGGTTGGCAAAGTAATGTCTCTGCTCTTTAATATGCTATCTAGGTTGGTCATAACTTTCCTTCCAAGGAGTAAGCATCTTTTAATTTCATGGCTGCAATCAGCATCCACAGTGATTTTGGAGCCTAAAAAAATGAAGTCTGACACTGTTTCCACTGTTTCCCCATCTATTTCCATGAAGTTATGGGACCAGAGGCCTGACTGTGCTGTTTCCTCTTCTGAGTGTGGAGTTTTAAAAGTTGAGCTCCTGCCAGCTTTCTCCAAAAACATGCCAACACGTCAGACCTGGCTCCTGTCACCAGAGGAAGTGATTTCCCAGTTGGACTGTGGTCCTCACCCTTGACTCTCATTAGAAACACTCAGAAACCATTGCTTACTTTTAGGCATAATAATGATACTGTGAAAGTGAAGCAAAACTGTCGCTTCAGGTGTGTCCGACTCTTGGTGACCCCTTGGTTTGTAGCCCACCAGGCTCCTCTATCTATGGGTTTTCCCAGGCAAGAATACTGGAGAGTGGGTAGCCACTCCCTTCTCCAAGGGACTTTCCTGACCCAAGGACTGAACCCGGGTCTCCTGCATTCCAGGCAGATTCTTTACCACTGAGCCACCAGCTCATCAGAAAAAATAAAAATTATCTCAGCCATATGTACTAACCTTTCTGTAGATGAGATAATAGGATGTCTGAGACTTGATTAAAAATAACTTGGAAGTGTGTGAGTGAGGGTGGAGATGAAACAAGCTTGGCGTATTGGTAACTGTTGAAGCTGGCCTGGGGTACATAGGGGTTCTTATGATTCTACCTACTTTTGTACATGTTTAAAGGTCTGCATAATAAAAAGTAAAAAGAGGAGGAGGTGGGAACTTGCAGAGAGCATGGTGAGACGCAGCTCCTCGGCCTGGCCAGAGAATCCTCAGACTGGAGCCCTGAGCCAGTCGAGCTGGGAGGCTGCATGCCCCTAGAGGCCCAGCTGTCTGTTGTCAGCTGCCACTCGGGCTACACGGGGTGTCAGTGCCAGGAGTGTGAGCCGCCTCGGGATCAGCCTTTGCCTGCTCGCCCTGCGTCACTGTCAGGATCACAATAAGGAGAGTGGCAGAATCTACGCAGGGAGCTGGTTTAATCTTGATTAAAATCTTTTTTGCGCACGATGTTCCCAATTTGTTTCTTTGTTCCTGGTATCTGGAGTCACACAGCTTCTGATGTGTGTCTTGGAGACGGAGCATGTTTAATTGACACACCATGGTGGTGGAAAGACTGATGCCAGCCAGCAGGAAACACCAGTCCCACCACCAGGCTGCTGTGCCTGGTTGGCCTCTGGGGGCCTGAGCCTGTGCCAGCTTGGGGGGCCCCATGGAGAACTCTGGGCATGGCGGGCAGAGAGATATGGGCAGCCCAGGCCTGGCCAGTATCACTCCTACTGTGGCCAACCCAGAACTCAACTGAAAGTTAGATCTGATGAAAGCTGACTCAAGCTTGTGCTTAGAGTAGGGTCATCACTCTGGGCTCCCCTAGGCCCCCAAACCAACAGAAACCTTCTGGCTCCAAGCACCTCTCCAACTTTTCAGCCAAAGCTTATATCTCCTTATCTGCTTTATTTATTGAGGGGTTTAGGTATGACCTTTTACACTTTTTAAATTCTGCTTCATATATATATATATATATATATATATTTAAAGTTTGAATATATATATACTTTCTAAGTTTGAAAGGAACTGACTTTGATATATGGAGAAGACTGGAAAATGTGGCCCACGTGTCTGTACAACCAGAACAGGTGGGGACATTGAATGGGATAACCTGGTTGGAAAACAGTTGGCGGTTTCTTACAAAGTTAAGCACACATCTACCATGTATTCCTGCCATTCTACTCCTGTGTATTTTCCCAGCAGGAGCCAGTGATGAGGAAGATCTGGATCTGATCACCCCTGAAATCCTCAGAAGCCCCTATCATCCAACAGGAGCCATGAGCCGTACCCCGCTTCTGCCCCAAGCAGAGGCAAGATGCCTTTGACCCAGCCCTCATACAACCAGGTGGGGAGAGTGCCTTCTCCCCCTCTTCACATGGACCACCACGAAACCCAGAGGGTCAGGACCAGTCAGGGTCGGGGAACTCCCCTGAGTGTTACCATCTTTCAGGGTGAGAAGGACTATCATCGGACAAACCCCACTCTGAAAGTAACCAGTTCCCAAGCTGTCAATTGTAAACTAAGTAGCTTATAATAATAAGTATTTATAATAAACATTACAACAGGCATGAAAACTGACTTTTATTGAGCCCTCACCAGGTTCCAAGAACTCTACAGATATAATCTGATTCAGTAATTCCAACAACCCTATAATGTATTATTCCTATTTTATGAATGAGGAAATTGAATCTCAAAGAGGTTAAGCAACCAGCCCACGGTCACACAGCTGATACGTAGCAGAGCCGAGAGTTAGAGGACAGCATCTGCCTTTTTAATTCTTGGGGGCCCATATGAGAAGTCACACCTTCAATGAGGTTGAAGAGATTAACGAAATTCTCAAGATCAGTTTTCCCATTTTGACCTTTTATTTCCCGAATTCACAGGCCTGGTTATTTTTCCTTCAGCCCCTTCCAGAGGAAGATAGAACAATAGCTCTTTCCCCTTAGGCTCTTCACCATGTCCCTGGCAAGGCCATGAAGGCAAACATGAGTATTTGTTGGAACCTTGCTTGGAGACCAGGAAGATCCTTAGACTGTGAGATCCTAGACCTAAGGAGGTCGTTAGACTGTCTAAGAATCCTAGGCTGCCTCCGTCTGTGAAATCCAGTATTCATGGTTGTCATCATTGTCATCATAATAGTTAATAAGCATTGAGTGCAAACTCCCTGAGCTAAGTGCTCTTTTTTTTTAAGGTATTAACTCAGTTAATCGTCACACAGTTCCTTAAGATGGGTACTATTATTATCTCATTTCATAAATGAAAACTAAGGCCTGGAGAGCTTAAATATCCTGCCCCCAAAATCATGCAGCAAAGACAGCAGCTCTTAGGTGAAAAGAGCTCTCTTCTAGTTACACAGAGATCCTGGGGCGGGAAACAAGGTCTCAGTGCCACTGAAGTGGAGAGGAAGCTGAGCCTCCAGTGGCATCTACTGTGACTCTGTGATCTTCACTCTGCTGTGTACACGGCCCCCATCAGGGCAGGGGGGTCCATGCCCGACTCCTCAAACAGGCACTGCCATGGCTTGGAAAACACTCGTACCTTTGTCTACACGTGTTATAAAAACTGACCCTCCCAGGGAGGGCTGAGCAGGTGGTCAGATACTCACTGAAAAATTGAAATTTAAAAAACCTGTGGAAAATATTTTCTATTCAGAAGATCAAATCAGATCTGTAAGAAAGTCCTATGGAAAACACAAAGCAGTTTCACGGTGATAAGTAATAAACGCTGGCGCAGTGCTAAGTTCGACCAAATGCCTTCCACGAGGCAATTCTCCTCTCCACGGGGAGCCAACCGTGTGTGCCACTCACCCTCTGAAATTCTCTCCTCTGTGCTCTCAGCACCAAAAGACCCTAAGTCTCTTCCCAGCAAGGAGGGCTGACCTACATCCCTGTCGCGATGCTCTGATGCTCTTTGCCGCCAACTCTCAGAGAACTACGGGCGGTCCAGGATTAGCGCCTCAGGAGTGTTCAGAGCTCACCTATGCCAAACCTGCTTTTCCTATTGTGAAAAGTCTCCTGGCATTATGCCCTCTTGCAGGGTCCTTTATGTCAGCCGACTACAGTTAGCTTTGGCCAAGAGATTGATACTTTAGACGCATAACCCAAGATGAAAGATGCAATTTGAATTCCTCTCAGTTCCCAGCCTCCGAAACGAGAGGCATTCATGTTTAGTCCGCCTATTGGTTGCCTCTCCGAGCTTATTTATGACTATATTGGATTCCAAGGACAGGAAATTACACGTAGAACCTCCATCCTCCTTCCCATATTCTGGGTAATGATGCAGTTTCTCTCACACCTCGGCGGCTCTTGTGGGAGCATGTGCCAGTTTGAGATGATGGAGGGGCCATTCCAGCCCAGCCATCACCAGGGCAGCTCACACCACCTGCTTGGGCTGGAGGGACGCCAGTGGCCCCTCAGACTTCCCTCCTCCCAGGCCTGTGCCAGAGCCATGGCTTTTCTCCTCATAAACTCAGTTATCGGAACCAGGGGCAAAACACCTCATGATTTTGTCATCCAGATTTATCCCGGGAATGAGCTGCACTAAAGTCATTTTTGTATCCTGAAAGGAGCACAGAGCATCTGCTTTCCCCCCAAGCCCAGCCACACCGGTCCAGGACTCCTGCTTCTCCCCGCACGTTGCTTGTTGCATGTTCCAGATTATAGATCTGATTCAGAGCACGTCTCATACCCACAATGATGTTGTTCAGTCGCTCAGTCGTGTCCCACTCTTTGCGACCCCATGGACTGCAGCACCCTGGGCTTCCCTGCCCTTCCCCAGTTCCAGGAGTCTGCTCAAACTCATGTCCATTGAGTCAGTGATGCCATCCAACCATCTCATCCTCTGTCATCCCCTTCTCCTCCTGCCTTTAATCTGACCTCTTCTCTCACCTGGGCCTGCAGACCTGCATACCTAGAAATACTAGAACCCTGATAACCATACACAGCTGTCCTAACCTATTAAATACTTAACAGAGTAACCACCAACCTCAGATTCAAAATATCAACCCTGACTGCAAACACTCTAATTACACCTTCATTAAAGGAACAGATACCTCAAAACACAATGAAAGGTTTTTGACATATGATTTTCTGCCTGAATGAGGAGAATAAGAAGGGGAAAGACTGGAGGTGTAGAAAACCAATCTATTGGTTAGCCAGGCACCCTGCCTGCATCCCAAGACCACTCCAAGCCCCTTGCATCCCACATCATGCTCCATCAAGTTCCGCCCTCAGATTAGGGGGCCCACTCAGGGATGATTGAAAACAGACACTTACTAAGATTGGTTTTAGGCTCTGAGGGCTAATAGCAACTACTTTAAGTGCCCTCAGCTCCCTGGCAGCACGCCCCAATTTCATCTTGCTAAGTGATAACTAATGACACTTAAATTCCATCTTCTGGGATCAAGGGAGCACAAGATTTCTCTGCCAGCCAATTAACCACAAGGAGAATGTTTAACCTCGTGGAATCCAAGATATTAAAATTAACAAGGAGATGCTCATTTTTCACCTATAAAATTGACAAGTATATTTTAAATGGCAGTAAAAAGCATCTATACACAGCTGGTTGGGAATATGTACTTTCAGGAACATAATTTAGGAATATCAATCAAAGTCTTTTAAAATGTGCTAAACCTTGACATAAAGAGGAACCCTCAAGGATGTTCATTACATCAATGATTATAATGGCAAATACATATATATAGGAATCAACCTAAAGTTCACGTAATGGGAAACTGGTTAAATAAATCAGAATGTGTTCATATCATGAATGAATGACGATGATGTAAAGTAATTTGACAACATATGAAAATGTTTATATTACAATGTCAAATGGGAAAAGCAGGTACAAGATATTATGATCCCATTGTTTAAAATTATATATATATATATATGTATATAAATGAGAGCAAAGCAGTCAATCCTAAAGGAAATCAATCCTGAATATTCGTTGGAAGGACTAATGCTGAAGCTAAAGCTCCAATACTTTGGCCACCTGATGCAAAGAGCTGACTCATTAGAAAAGACCTGATGCTGGGAAAGATTGAAGGCAGGAGGAGAAGGGAACTACAGAAGATGAGATGGTTGGATGGCATCACAGACTGTGAACATAAGTTTGAGCAAGCTCTGGGGGATGGTGAAGGACAGGGAAGCCTGGTGTGCTGCAGTCCATGGGGTTGCCAAGAGTTGGACACGACTGACAACTGAACAACAACAACTATATATATATACATATATACCTACGTGTGAGTATATATATGTATGTGTGTATATATATATTCTGATTCTGAGATAGATGTTTGAAAAAGTTGTTATTGGTTACCTAATGGGTTAACATTGGGTTATGGGGCTTCCCAGGTGGCATTAGTGGTAAAGAACCTGCCTGCCATTTCAGGAGACATATGAGACATAGGTTCAATCCCTGGGTTGGGAAGATCCTCTAGAGGAGGGCATGGCAACCCTTTCCAATATTCTTTCCTGGAGAATCCTATGGACAGAGGACTCTAGCGTCACAAAGAACAGGATATGATGAAGCACACATGCATGGGTAATTTTTACATTTTTCTAGTACTTCTCTATTTTTTCAGCATTTTCCACCATGAATATGCAATAATTTATAATCTGAATTTTGTAAAAGGTTTTCACTGTTATGATGAAGGTGATGTTAGGTACATCCCCATCTTTAAGACTCTCACTGTCTTTGAAGGAAAGGAAGAAGGGTGGGTATCCTAGACCTGGCCAGGATACTCCATCAGAGATAGTGATAGAAACAGTTCTAGATGAGGTGGGACTGTCTCGAGAATGCAAGGCTGCTCCACCAGCATGCTGCTATCCATAGGTGAGAGTAGTAGCTTGAAGGCCCTGGGAAAATCGAGATGACCAGAAGCTGTTCTTGTCCTGTCCGGGGACCCTGCCAGATGGGGCAGTGGCCCCCAGCCCCTTTCCCTTGTCCTTATACCAGTCCAGGAAATTCAGTTGCAGTTGAAGATCTCAGAAATGGGCAAGCACATAGACAGGCAGATGTATGTGCTTAGCAAGTCACCGATCATCCAGAAGGTCAGCAGAGCCGTGGAGACACTTAGCTTGGAGCTAAATCACACTTTGGAAGTCTTTCCAGCATCGGGAACAACAGAAAGCATAAAGCACTTATTCAACACAGCGAAATAAAATGGGTGCTATTTAAATATGATCAGAATTTTCTTCCAGAGGAATAGTGGAAAAGGAGATAGAAATCAGGTACCTCTTGATTTAACTTATTAAGTAGCCAATTAGTAGTGAAAACAGTTGGAAAAATAATTACAAGAGAACTAACCAATGAAACCCAAGCACCATGGTACATTCCTATGAAATAAATCACAGTTCACAGCCACACCAGGTTTGCAAAGCATTACAAAATGGGATGTACTGGTGGTTAACAATTGAAAGTCAATATCTCAGTTCAGTTCAGTTCTGTTCAGTCGCTCAGTCATGTCCGACTCTCCGCGACCCCATGAATCACAGCACACCAGGCCTCCCTGTCCATCACCAACTCCCGGAGTTCACTCAAACTCATGTCCACAGAGTCGGTGATGTCATCCAGCCATCTCATTCTCGGTCGTCCCCTTCTCCTCCCGCCCCCAACCTTTCCTAGCATCAGAGTCTTTTCCAGTGAGTCAACTTGTCGCATGAGGTGGCCAAAGTATTGCAGTTTCAGCTTCAGCATCAGTCCTTCCAATGAACACCCAGGATTGATCTCCTTTAGAATGGACTGGTTGGATCTCCTTGCAGTCCAAGGGACTCTCAAGAGTCTTCTCCAACACCACAGTTCAAAAGCATCAATTCTTCAGCGATCAGCTTTCTTCACAGTCCAACTCTCACATCCATACATGACCACGGGAAAAACCATAGCCTTGACTAGACGGACCTTTGTTGGCAAAGTAATGTCTCTGCTTTTTAATATACTATCAAGGTTGGTCATAACTTTCCTTCCAAGGAGTAAGCGTCTTTTAATTTCATGGCTGCAATCAGCATCTGCAGTGATTTTGGAGCCCCCCAAAAATAAAGTCTGACACTGTTTCCACTGTTTTTCCATCTATTTCCCATGAAGTGATGGGACCAGGTGCCATCTGGTCAATATCTAAACTCAACTATTTGATAAAAGGCTGACCTGAAATCAGACCCGTTTGGTGAAGTGCTTCTTGGTGTGATACATGAGGGTGGATGGGGGTGTCAGAAACATCATCAGACCAATGACCAGCCCAGGTAGGCCCCAAGGGCCATCTGGTTCTAGAGGAACGCAGCTCTTCCCCAAGGAGATGGCTCCAAGCCTGCAGCTGGCCCCAAAGGTGGAAAGACTGCATCCTTATGGAAAGTTTAATTGATTCCAAATCTGAAAGTCTTTGTCCCCTCTGGGCACAGCCAAGTCTCATATCACACAACAAATGCCAGAAGGAATTTGGCATTCCACTTGCCTCTGTTTGGTAAAGACAGGACAGGCTAGGCCAGATTATCAAGAGTGAGGGCAGGATGGAGCTCAGATCTGGCTGCATCCTCTGAGAGGCAGGCATCTCTCTCCAGGGGGCCTATGAATCCCACCTACTTCTCATCAACCAGAAGTCCTATGAGGCTCAGGCTATCTGAATGAATCTTCAAGAGGAATTGTGGAGTTCAAGAGGAATTGTGGAATGTTCGTTGGGAAGACTGATGCTGAAGCTGAAGCTCAAATACTTTGACCATCTGATGCAAAGAAGTGACTCATTGGAAAAGACCCTATGCTGGGAAAGATTGAAGGCAGGAGGAGAAGGGGATGACAGAGGATGAGATGGTTGGGTGGCTTCACTGACTCAATGGACATGAGTTTGATCAAGCTCCGGGAGTTGGTGATAGACAGGGAAGCCTTGCTTGCTGCAGTCCATGGGGTCACAAAGCGCTGGACACAACTGAGCGACTAAACTGACTGACTGACTGACCCCGTCCCAGGAGTGTAGATCAGAGCAGATGAAGGGAGTCCTCCCAGAGATTGGAGCTGGGGAGGGTCCAAGGGCTCCAGCTGCTCCAGCCCCCTGACCACATGGCCCAGATGTGTCGGACAGCTTCCCTGCCCCAGGAAACTATGGGGTCTCAGAAGAGCTGCACGGGGGTGAAGATACTCACCCTAAGTCCCTACCTGGTAAACTAAGGCAGCCATGGAGCTTTAGCCTCGCTCTGAAGCTGTGCCCTCAAGCTCTAAATCTGGTGAGTCCACAAGAAAACAAACCCTGAACCGGACACAGATGTTTTGACTGGAGAGTAGTGGAGAAAGGAAACCCCGGTCCGGCTCAGCTGCCCAAGTATCCCAAGGGCCAGAATCCTACTCCGGGCTCGAGGGCCCCGTTGCAAAAAGAGAAAAACCACCTAAAGAAGAAACTGCCCTGAGGGAGAAATCACCAGGAATGTTCCCACCATCCACTGAGAAGTATTCCCAGGCAGAGGGAAGCCAACAGCCACTCTGAAAATACTTCCCAGGGTCCAAGTGCCAGACACAGAGGTAGATTTGACCAGGCTCCCTTGGCTCAGGTGGCACTAGTGGTAAAGAACTCACCTGCCAGTTCAGGAGACATAAGAGACACGGGTTCAACCCCTGGGTCAGGAAGATCACCTGAAGAAGGGCACGGTAGCGCATTCTAGTTTTCTTGCCTGGAGAATCTGATGGACAGAGGGTCGCAAAGAATCGGATATGGCTGAAGCGATTTAGCCCACAGCACACTCATGGTCCAGAGTAGAGGGGTTCTGAGGACAAGATGGCTGTCTCTGATATCCTCCCACCCTCTGCCTCAATAAGCCATGAGACTGGTATCTTGAACACTACACACAAACACACACACACCCCTAGCATCTAGGAAGGGAAATTCTATCTCTTGCTTATAACCAAGTTACCCCATTTTCTGACCTTAAAAAAGAACAGCAGGTTTCCTTTGAAGGTTTCAAGCCTTATTAGCCACAGTGGGAAATGATGCTTTAATGGGGCTGTGACGGTCTGAGCCTCGGGTGTCTATGTACGCAGCCATATTACTTAGCAACACCATAGCCATTTAGGTTTAATTTCCTAGCTTGCCTGATAAGCAGGCTGCAAATGTAATTTGTGATGCCGCAAGCTGGGCAAACTCACGGGGCTGTTAGATGAGTCACCGGGTGATCGAGGCCGCCCGTGCTGAGCTCTGCGGAAGAAGAGTAATGAACCCTGATCTGTGGGGCCGATAGCACCTGGGCGGACACTGTTTTCTGTGTGTCTGGGAGCTGTGTTGCCTCCCATCCTGCTTTCTCGTTTGCTGCTGCCATTTATGAAGGGACGCTTCACTCACCCCTCAGCTCCTGTCAGAATTCCCTTCCAGCTTTCTGAAAACTCAAAGTGCTGTAAGACCAGACAGCTGATAATAATGATAGTAATAACAGTAATAATAGCAAGTGTTTTTTGAATATTTAATAGATACTATGCTAGTGTTTCACATGAATTATCTCAGTCAATTTTCCTAACGACCCCAGGAGGTGGGTAGTACTGTTATTCCTACTTTCAGATGAGGAGACTGGCCACAGGACGGGTAGCCCCAGTGGTAAGATAATAGGGAGTGAACAGGGCGTGCCCTGCCAGAGGAGCCAGCTGTCATTCGAGGCCAATCAGCTGTTACCTGGGTTGCCAGAACTGCCACTTTTCCAAAAGAGTAGGAAATCCAGATTTTTATATAAAATGCCATGAGTTTTAAACCTCAGCAGCGAATTCAGTTATTGATTCAGTTATTTAATAAATACTATGCGAACCAAACCAGTCTGCCTACCCGTTGCAACCTCCTCCTCACTAGAACAAGCAGGGAAATTCATCAACAATTACACTCCAGTTTTTCTTGCTTCTGTGCCCCCAGCCCTTGGCTCAGCCTCACTTAGCTGTGTCTCTTCTAGAGCCTCAGCTGGAACTCCATTCTCCCAGGAGCTCAGGATAACAGTCTTAAAGCTGTCCTTGGTATCTTCTCTTTTCTCACATCTCGCAGGCAGCCTATCAACAGGTGCTCTGAGTTTCCCCCTTAAAATTATCCATAATCTTCCGCTTTTCACACCCCACCAAAACCACCCTGGTGCAAACCACCATCAGAAACCAGCAGCCAATGAGCCACCAGCTACACTCAGCTCTCCCGCTCCCTGCATTCTCCCCAGAACAGCCCTGCCCCCTGGAAAGCCGACGTCAGATCTGGTCACTTCACTGCTCAACCCTCTCCAAGGGCTCCCACCTCACTTGGTGAGAGTCCTAAATGGCCCTCAGGCTGACCCCGCCTCCCGCCTCCCTCTCCCTGGACTACAGACACACTGCTTCATCCTTGGCGGTGGCGTTCAGTCACTCAGTCGTGTCCGACTCTCTGAGACCCCATGGACTGCAGCACGCCAGGCTTCCCTCTTCTTCACCGTCTCCCGGGGTTTACCCAAGTTCATGCCCATTGAATCAGTGATGCCATCCAACCATCTCATTCTTTATCTCATCCTCTGTTGCTCAAATACACCAAAAGCAAATGTGCCCCCACCGCAGGCCCGGGCACTTCAGCGCCATCCAAGTCTCTCTCCCCAGGGAGCCTGGGGTCTGTCACTCTGTTCGGTTGCCACTGATTTGGAAAGATCTCCCTGGACACTTACCCCAAACAGCAATCTTCCTGTCACTCTCTCTCCCCTGCCCTTCTCAATCAGCCCTAAGACATGCCCTGCGTCAGCTGTTTGCGTTCTCTCTTCCCACTGGAAGGCATCCTCCACCAAAGGTGGGGATTTGCTTTCTTTTCTGCTCTACCCCTGGAGTCTAGACCCATGCCTGGGGCGTAGGTCATAAACAAATGTTTAACTTCCTTAAAGGCTTGTTGAATGGATGAGGAAATGAACATAGTGGGCCCTTACGAGGCTCGTTCCTCGCTCAGATTGCTACACATGCCTTAAACCAATCTTCTCTTGACTCTGTGCGTACCTGGGGGACTGTTGCCTCCGCAAGGCCAGCCGCTTAACAACCTCAGTTCAGGAGGGTGTCGGACTGACTGACCAGGAGACAGTTCTCGCTCTTGCACGCCTGCCACATGGAATAGAAACTGGTGATCTGTGAGCCTCTCTCCCTGGATAGAAGGAGCCCTGCCTCCGTCATGATGGTGATGAATTTTATAATTACTCCAGATGAGACTTGCAGGTTTTGTGTGAGGGTAGAATGTTTTAATCCTTAATTACAAGACTAGATAAAAGCTCTTTACTAATTTATCTGCAGAATGTGTTCATTTGCTTGTTTGCCTTAATTTCATTTCCATTGTTATTTGAAAACTCATATATTCTGGGAAGGGTAGATGTGATTCAGTCCTTCATATTTCTTTCATATAGACAGAAACAGAGAAATATAGACTGCATGATCCCAACTCCATCCATATCTTCCAGAAAGTCTGGACAGTAATTCAACAGTAATTCCAGCTGCAGTAATTCAACACATATTCCCTCCATAGACCTCCATGGACCCAGCACAGCATGGTCAGCATCCCACAGGATCACTGGAGAGCAGGACCCACCCCGATCAGCCACAGGTGATGTTCTGGATATTCATCCCTCCTTGGCCATTAAGTGCTCCAGCTCAACAAGACTGCAAGCCAGGATGACCGGATCCAAACCTCAAGTTTACGTGGGAAAGAAGCAGGACCGAGAGACCCAGTAAGACTTACTCATGTATGGCAGGGAAAGTCTTCATCTAGCAGCGCCAACTCTAAAGCTGATGGGAGAGAATTTAGGAGGGTGTACAGAAGCGTAGCCCAGTCCTAAGCTATGGGTGGGGGAGGTACTGAAACTTTTGTCATTTGCTGAGGGACCCAGCATGTGAAACAAGCATCTCCCTTTGACCACCTGGCCCTGTACCCGACAGTCTTCCTTTCTCAACATCTTTTCATCATTGTCTCAACTTGCAGGTCAATGTTTTTTCCTTGAATGTTTAACGGAAAAGCCCCACCCATCATCACTCCCTCTCACCCCCAGTTACCTTTCTAAGGTTGTGATAGGGTCTCATCATTAAAGTGTCCACAGCTCTGGCTCCTCTGCCAACCTGCCAAAACCAAGCCTGCAAATGGCAAAAGACTTCCCCTCTGCCTCCCCCTCCCAAACAAGGAGGATCTTTTCTCCTGGAGGAGTGAGTGAGAAGAGGGAGAAAGGAGCAATACTTGTGGAGAGCTTGAATTATAGGGAGGGGTGTTCTTGGGCAGTTGGAAGTTCTGTGGATGTGGTAGATGAAGGCAAGAGATTTTATTATTGTATACAGACTTCCCTTGTGGCTCAGCTGGTAAAGAATCTGCCTGCAATGAGGGAGACCTGGGTTCGATCCCCAGGTTGGGAAGATCCCCTGGTGAAGGGAATGGCAACCCACTCCAATGTTCTTGTCTGGAAAATCCCAGGGACAGGGGAGCCTGGTGGGCTGCCGTCTATGGGGTTGCACAGTCAGACACGACTGAAGCGACTTAGCAGCAGCAATGTGGAAGACCTGGGTTCAATCCTCGGGTTGGGAAGATCCCCTGGAGAAGGGAATGGCTACCCACTCCAGTATCCTGGCCTGGAGAATTCCATGGACTATACAGTCCATGGGGTCACAAAGACTTGGACATGACTTTCACTTTTCATGTGATTTATGATTTATTATGTGATTTATGCTGTCCTCTGGAGAGTTTTATTTTTTAATTTATTTTATTGAAATATAATTGATTTACAACGTTGTGTTAGTTTCTACTGTGCAGTAAAGTGACTCAGTTATATATATATACACACATACACATATAGGCTTTCCAGGAAGCGCAATGGCAAAGAATCTGCCTGCCAATGCAGGAAACACAAGAAACTCAGGTTCAGTCTCTGGGTCAGGAAGATCGCCTGGAGAAGGAAATGGCAACCCACTCCAGTATTCTTGCCTGGAGAATTCCATGGACAGAGGAGCCCAGTGGGCTACAATCCATGGGGTCTCAAAGAGTTGGACATGACTGAGCACGCAGATGCACGCACACCGACACACCCAACAATATATATATATTGTTTTCCACCATGGTTTATTACAGGATGATATAGTTCCCTGTGCTATACAGTAGGACCTTGCTGTTTATCCATTATATATATACAATAGTTTGCATCGTCAATAGTTAACCCCAAACTCCCAATTGATCCATCTCCCAGCTTCCCTCCCCTTTGGCAACAAGTCTGTTTTTTATGTCTGTGAGTCTGTTTTTGTTTCATAGATAAGTTCACTTTGTCATATTTTAGATTCCACGTATAAGTGATATCATATTGTATTTGTCGTTTGTTTTTGACTTAGTTCACTTGGTATGATAATCTCTAGATCCATCCATGTTGTTACAAATGGCATTATTTCACTCTTTTTATGGCTGAGTAGTATTCCACTGTGTAGATATACCACATCATCTTCATTCATCTGTTGATGGATATTTAGGTTGTTTCCATGTCTTGGCTATTGTAAACAGTGCTGCTATGAACACAGTGGTGCGTGTATCCTTTTGAATTATAGTTTCATCCAGATACATACCCAGGAACGGGATTGCTGGATCATATGGCAACTCTATTTTTAATCTTTTGAGGAACCTCCATACTATTTTCCATAGTGGCTGCACCAGTCTACATTCCCATCAACAGTGTAGGAGAGTTCCTTTTTCCCCACACCTCTCCAGCATTTGTTATTTGTAGACTTTTTAAAGATGGCCATTCTGACTGGTGTGAGGTAGTACCTCACTGTCATTTTGATTTGTATTTATCTAATATTAGCAGTGATGAACACCTTTCCATGTGCGTGTTGGCCATCTGTAAGTCTTCTTTGGAGAAATGTCTATTTAAGTCTTCAGCCCATTTTTCAATTGGGCTATATTTTGTTATTGAGTTCTATGAGCTGTTTGAATATCCTAGAAATGAAACCTCTTTTACAAATATTTTCTCCCATTTCATAGGTTGTCTTTTCATTTTGTTTATGGTTTCCTTTGCTATGGAAAAACTTATAAATTTGATTAGGTCCCATTTGTTTATTGTTGCTTTTATCACTATTGCCTTAAGCGACCAACCTAAGAAAACATTGGTATGATTTATGTCAAAGAATGTTTTGCCTGTGTTCTCTTCTAGGAGTTTTATGGAGTCATACCTTATAAGTCTTTAAACCATTTTGAGTTTATTTTTTGCATACAGTGTGAGGGTGTGTTCTAACTTTGTTGATTTACTTGCATCTATCTAGCTTTCTCAACACCACTCGCTGAAAAGACTCTTTTCCCCATTGTATATTCTTGCCTCCTTTGTTGAAGATTGATTGACCATAGGTGTGAGGACTTATTTCCAGGCTCTCTATTGTTTTTGTGCCAATACCATGCCATTTTGATTACCTTAGCTTTGTAGTTTTGCTCTTGACAGATTTAGAAAAGGCTAAGAAATGGACTCTTGATGAAAGTGAAAGAGGAGAGTGAAAAGGTTGGCTTGAAGCTCAACATTCAGAAAACAAAGATCATGGCATCTGGTCCCATCACTTCATGGGAAATAGATGGAAAAACAGTGGAAATAGTGTCAGACTTTATTTTTTTGGGCTCCAAATCACTGCGGATGCTGATTGCAGCCATGAAATTAAAAGATGCTTACTCCTTGGAAGGAAAGTTATGACCAACCTTGATAGTATATTAAAAAACAGAGACATTACTTTGCCAACAAAGGTCTGTCTAGTCAAGGCTATGGTTTTTCCCGTGGTCATGTATGGATGTGAGAGTTGGAATGTGAAGAAAGCTGATCGCCGAAGAATTGATGCTTTTGAACTGTGGTGTTGGAGAAGACTCTTGAGAGTCCCTTGTACTGCAAGGATATCCAACCAGTCCATTCTAAAGGAGATCAGTCCTGGGTGTTCATTGGAAGGACTGATGCTAAAGCTGAAACTGCAATACTTTGGCCACCTCATGCGACAAGTTGACTCACTGGAAAAGACTCTGATGCTAGGAAAGGTTGGGGGTGGGAGGAGAAGGGGACGACAGAGAATGAGATGGCTGGATGGCATCACCGACTCTGTGGACATGAGTTTGAGTGAACTCTGGGAGTTGGTGATGGACAGGGAGGCCTGGCGTGCTGTGATTCATGGGGTCACAGAGAGTCAGACACGACTGAGCAACTGAACTGAACTGAACTGAACTGAAGCAATGGACTCGGAGAAGGCAATGGCACTCCACTCCAGTACTCTTGCCTGGAAAATCCCATGGATGGAGGAGCCTGGTAGGCTGCAGTCCATGGGGTCGCTAAGATTCGGACACGACTGAGCGAGTTCACTTTCACTTTTCACTTTCATGCATTGGAGAAGGAAATGGCAACCCACTCCAGTGTTCTTGCCTGGAGAATCCCAGGGATGGGGGAGCCTGGTGGGCTGCCGTCTATGGGGTCGCACAGAGTCGGACACGACTGAAGTGACTTAGCAGCAGCAGCAGCAAGAAATGGACTTGAGCTGCTTTTACATTGCCTTGGGATCTTGGACAATGTCCCTTTTACCATATCACTCTTCACTTTCAAGAGTTTGAAAGAGTTTCCAGTCTTTGAAAGAGTTCCAAACAGATATACTCACCCTGGGATGTTCACGGAGAAAAGTTTGTTATCAGCCTTGACACTAACAGTTGTGTGACTCGGGGCAAGTCAGTCGAGCTCCTCCAGTCTCTTCATCTGTAAAATGAATGACTTGTGAGGAATGAGCTCTGAGGCATCCACCCTAAAACTTTGTGATGCTTGAAAGTTTTACCATAGGCAGTTGGGGAATGATGGTGATGAGCTAGCATTCACTGAATGCTCATTATGTGTCAAAATCTTTAAAAGCACCATCACAAGAGAAAAGTTCTGAAGTTTTTGTTCTGGTACCATAATCACACGAGAAGATGAGTTCCCAAGCACGATGCCACTCTTGGGGCTGGGAATAGGACAACTTAGCAAAACACAAAGGTGCTGATGATTCCCCAAGTTATTATTTTACCATGAGTTCAGGCCCAGAGACCCCTTAACACAGAGCCTCTGGACAACATAATGAGGGTCTGGATAAGGGTGGGGGCTCAAAATGGTGCCATAGCCCACCGTTTATTGCATATTTTGATATTATTGGCCCAAGATTACTTGGAGGTTCTGCATTTAAGATTTCCTTCATTGTTAAGGTGACTAGTCCAGTCACTGAACTCTTGCTTCAGACACAGTCTCACTCATCTTTATATTTCAACACACAACACAGTGAGACCTAAGGAAGCAAAGCTGTGTAGGGAAGATCTGTGTTGTCCCCATCAGTGGCACCTATGGTGTCAAGGAAGGGAGCTATGTGCAAACTACGGCCTGTTGGCCAAATCCTGCCCACCATCTGCTTTTGTAAGATCCAGGAGTAAAGAATGATTTCCACATTTTTAATGAAGGAAAACCAAAAGGGCATTAAATTATATGTGAATATTAGATATTCACATAAAAATTCTATGAGATTCAAATTTCAGTGTCCTTAGATAAATTCATACTGAAACCCAGCCACGCTCATTCACTTATGCGTTGTCTAGAGCAGCTTTCATTCTATAAAGAGTGGCCACAACAGAAACCATGTAACCTTTCAAACCTAAAATATTTACTATCAGGCCCTTTGCAGAAAAAGTTTGCCAAGTCCTGATCTAGAACACAGAAGGCCCATAAATTACAGAGAAATAAAGAGGCAAAATTTCAGGCCAGCTTGATTAGATGAAAGCAATGATTCCTTTATTTCATCCAAGAATTCACATCCTTCACTTTTATCTTTCTTTTCCTGAAAACTTTAGTTGTAACATTTCAAGGATACGTCAAATAATCACTACAGACAGTATGCCTACCCTTATTCTTTTGGCTTTATATATGCAGATAAAGATATATTTTTAACTTTTAATTTTTACCAAGTCAAATAGTAACAGAAGGCTTATAACTCTAGTCAGAGTCCGTCCCACCTCCCCACTTAAAGAGACCACTGCTTTAAAGTCAGTTAGCTGTTTCTCCTGTAGTTACTTACCGAAAAATTGAGCATAATTGGTCTTTTGTGATTGTTCAGTTTACATGTCATCTAAACTGCATCATGACAGATGAGGATTTAACTCGTATTCCCTCCTCCCAAGAGAGGTTTTCTCACAATTTTTAGTTACCTCAGTAATCAGTGTTTACATGCTAACTCTAAATATTTCTCATGACAGAGACAAGCAATATTCCATGGGTACATTTCCACTGATGTCTCATTTTGTTGTGTTCCGTGTGTTCTTCTGGAGTTCTAGGCCTCCAGTAATGATCTTCCCCAAACTCAGCACACCACAGATTATGAGAGCGATTAAATGTCTTTAAAACAGGCTGTGAAACACAGATGTTGCTTAAGACTGTTCAAAATCACAGGAACTCAGGCCTGAACTTTCATTCCAAACTCTAATACCTTGTGTGGCTTTTATATAAGGTAGTTCAGTGCAGTTAGTTCAGTTCAGTCGCTCAGTCGTGTCCGACTCTTCGCGACCCCATGAATCACAGCACGCCAGGCCTCCCTGTCCATCACCAACTCCCGGAGTTCACACAAACTCATGTCCATCGAATCGGTGATGCCATCCAGCCATCTCATTCTCTGTCGTCCCCTTCTCCTCCCGCCCCCAATCCCTCCCAGCATCAGAGTCTTTTCCAGTGAGTCAACTCGTCGCATGAGGTGGCCAAAGTATTGCAGTTTCAGCTTTAGCATCAGTCCTTCCAATGAACACCCAGGATTGATCTCCTCTAGAATGGACTGGTTGGATCTCCTTGCAGTCCAAGGGACTCTCAAGAGTTTAGATTTGGGGCCTTTTCCTTCTGGTCCTGAGGGAAGAGTAAGAAGGAAGGAATGATGAGGACAGTTTCGCATCCCTCACTTCCTCTGCTCACAGAACACTTCAGCAAATTCCCCCAAACCTCCCTGCTCAGACTGCTAATGTAAAAGACAGTCAAGAACACCACGACTCCTGCTATTCTTAGAATGAGATGCTAACTAGCTCCTTGAAGGATCCTCAGTCAGAACCAATCAAGTGACTTGCCCAAGCTCAGAACTTTGTTCAGTGTGAGTCCAAGGGACAAAAATGAACAGTGGATCAAATTCTGTTCTGCCTCTGGATGGAAAGACGCTAAAAATCACAATCCAAACTTCATGTAATCATTTCACATACTTTGGATTCAGAGCTGAGTGATAAATAAGAGCTTTCTTATTATAAACAATGCTGCAACAATACCCTTGTACACAAATGTCACTTTCATATGTATACAAATAGATGCAGAGGATTAACTCCCCAAAGCATAATTGTTGGGGCAAGGAATATATGCATCTAATGTTTATATATATATATACATATATATTTAAAGAGAGAGAGAGAGTCTTTCAGAGTCAGATCTTTGCTTATATTCCATATATGATTTCTAGATCTGAAATGTGCATGACTACATGGCTAAAATTAAATTGCATCTTCCATGCATTGTATGTGTTCATTTTTCCAGACTAACTGAGGAATGATTTATCCTAAATTGCATTCCAGGCCCAAGTAACTCCCCATGCTATATTGATGTATTTGTTGTGGAGAATTCCTTCTAATTCTACCAATCCCCACCTATGTTGTTTTTTTACATTCCTTCTAGTCCAAATTCATCCCTATACTGTTGTTTATAATCTCCTCAATTCCAAGTTCAGCAGTGCTCTGCCTTTAGGAGAAATGATAGCTTATAATAAAAGGTAGATCCCACTGATTCACTCTAGATCAGTAAGAATTCTGACCCCACAAAAGAAGCCTGCTGCAAAGATGACTTGGATTACGCTGACCAATAATGAGCAGAAAGAGTAAGCTGTTTTCTCAGGGAGAGAGACTGTGAAGGCCCCTCCTCCCAGAGGTGACCTCCACTCAAAGAAAATAAAATGATTTTTCATTGAATTGTACTTAGAAAAGGTAAATATCTTTTGATTTAGATCAAATCCCTTTTAGACATAATGTTCGCAGTCTTCCAGTCTGCCCTCAGCCAGAAAACCCCATTAAGGAAAATACTATTGTCTCAAAACCATGAGAAGAGTTTCTATAAAGTTAGTATCAGCTTTGTTAAAGATAGAAGTCTGTATGCTTATTGCATTTGGCAGCTTCAGTGATTTGATTTTTGCTGACAATAATGTTTTGAAGAATTGAATATCCAAAGAAATGAAAGAACTGCCTGTCCTATATCCTCTAGGAAAGGATTTGTAATACTCTTTGAGACTCAAGTTGATAATAAATGCATTAAAAGATGGTTAAAGTCTTTTATGTTAAATAAAGGCAGGACAGTGAAAATTTTGTTCTCCAGTAATATATTACATTTTTAGAATGATATCCAATTCTGCTAATACCTTTCCAGGAAGTAGTTTGGAATATTTATTAAGAGTCTTTTTAAAATGTAAGGGAGGGGGTATGATTTTAATAAGACAATATGAAGATTCTATGTGGCATTGGAACCATTCAGTATTGAATACGGTGGTAGATACACCACCCCACACATGTGATAAAATTGCATAAAACTTAATACATACATGCATGAGTACAAGTAAAAATGGGAAAATCTGAATAAGATTGGTGAATTGTATCAATGTCAACATCTTGGTTGTGATATTTTATGATAGTTTTGCTAAATTTAGCCTTGGGAGAACATATACCAGGGATCTCTGCATAGTGTCTCTCACAACTGTACGTAAATCTACAACTGTTTTGATAAAATGCTCCATTTAAAAAATGTAAGCCTGCCAAGACAAATGAGATGCAAAGTATCCCTGGATAAAGGAAGAAATTACTTTGTGTGCTATAAAAATTTTAGCTATAAGGAACTTCCCCGGTGGTCCAGTTGCTGAGACTCTATGCACCCAATATGGGTGGCCCGGTCCCTGGTCAGGCAGCTAAGATTCCACATGTCACAACTGAAAGATGTCACATGCTGCAACTGGGACCTGGCGCACCCAGATAAATAAAAAACATTTTTAAACATTTAGCTCTAAGGCAGAGGATGGCCATATTGCAGGGGATGAGCAGTGAATGGCTCCTCCTAGGCGCTCCATTCTTGTCACTTGGGGGAGGGAAAGAAAGAAGGGTGAGGACTTCTTTGTCCCAGTAAATTCATAACTTGAGCCTTATTCTCAAGAAATAGAGATACTTACTGTAGTATTATTTATAATAATAAAAAACTGGAGATAACCTAAAAGTCCATCTTTATGAAATTCATTGCTACCTTATAACATTTCTACCCTGGAATGTCTTGGAACCATTTAAACAAAGCTACAAGGTAAGACACACCAGTATAAAATACAAAGTTAAGAGAGGGAAGGGCTTCCCAGGTGGTGCTAGTGGTAAAGAACCCATCTGCCAACGACGAGATGCAGGTTTGATCCCTGTATCAGGAAGATCCCCTGGAGAAGGAAATGGCAACCCACTCCAGTATTCTTGTCTAGAGAATCCCATGGACAGAGCAGCCTGGTGGGCTACAGTCCATAGGGGTGCAAGGAGTCAGACACCACTGAAGCAACATATCACAGCACACAGCTCAAGAGAGGGAAAGGCTATGTGTACTTTACAGAATTCAAGTATTGTAGACAGTCACTTGGGGAGATGCGGGGAGCAAAAACTGGCAATCTGTCAAAGTTTTGCTCATGAACTCTAAAAAGAAGTTTGAGACCATCTGGGGAAAAGTCAATGTAGAATGGGTTGAATATTAAGTAATCATTGTAGATTTTTGTTGGGTGTAACAATGTGTGTGTTTTAAGTCCTTCCTTACCCTTTATGTACTAGTGTTACATACTAAATACATACAGATAATGTCTGGATTCAGTTCAGTCGCTCAGTCGTGTCCAACTCTCTGCGACCCCATGAATCACAGCACGCCAGGTCTCCCTGTCCATCACCAACTCCCGGAGTTCACTCAAACTCATGTCCATAGAGTTGGTGATGCCTTCCAGCCATCTCATTCAATGTCTGGGTTCAGTTCAGTTCAGTTCAGTTCAGTCGCTCAGTCGTGTCCGACTCTTAGCAACCCCATGAACCACAGCACACCAGGCCTCCCTGTTCATCACCAATTCCCAGAGTTCACTCAAACTCATGTCCATCGAGTCGGTGATGCCATCCAGCCACCTCATTCTCTGTCGTCCCCGTCTCCTCCTACCCCCAATCGCTCCCAGCATCAGAGTCTTTTCCAGTGAGTCAACTCGTCGCATGAGGTGGCCAAAGTATTGCTGTTTCAGCTTTAGCATAAGTCCTTCCAATGAACACCCAGGATTGATCTCCTCTAGAATGGACTGGTTGGATCTCCTTGCAGTCCAAGGGACTCTCAAGAGTCTTCTCCAGCACCACAGTTCAAAAGCATCAATTCTTCGGCGATCAGCTTTCTTCACAGTCCAACTCTCACATCCATACATGACCACGGGAAAAACCATAGCCTTGACTAGACAGACCGTAGATTTGCTTAAATCCAGAAGTGTCCATATATTACTTGCACAATTTAAAAACTAAGTAAAATAAAGCAAATGTTCCCAGTAGTTATCTCTGGGCTATGTAATTATGGGTACCTCTTTTTATTTATGCTTTACTATGTTTTCTATGTTTTGTATGATGAATAACTATAAAAATCAGAGGGAGAAAAGTAGGATGTGTTTAAAAAAATCAGGCCAGAGAACTAAGTGATTTATACACAGGTAATTGCAGCACTGATTTTATTAATCTGGAGACAGTCCCTTTTAAGGGACAATTTACCTTTAGACTTTATCAGTTGAGTGGTTACAGATGCCCTTAACCCTGGGTGGTGGAACCAATTGCTCACAGAGTTACCCATGCAGCTGTTTTCCTTCCCAAGTCGCCTGGTCATTGCCCCAGTAGCTTCCTGGTGGGTTCCACAGGTCTGAATGATTGTATCTCAGGCTGGTGGTTCATATCCAGGGAAGCCCACCAGAATAACCAACGGCAATTTTTTAAAATAACAGTTACAGATAGTGAATAAGACCTCCAGGGTGCAGGCGCATGGATTATCTAAAAGTTGCCCATGTAATTTTGATGAACACATATGGTCAAGCATCTTTGATTTAAATATGTATGTAATATACATATTATAGAAATAATTTTGTGTGTGTATGACTTTGCTTACATAAGCTTTAAATATTTTTGGAAGCAGATGTAAGAAGGTGATACAAAAACAATGATTTTGGGAGTTTCTAATGGTGGCAGGGGAGCCTGGTGGGCTGCTGACTATGGGGTCGCAGAGTCGAACACGACTGAAGCGACTTAGCAGCAGCAGCAGCAGCAGCGGTGGTGGCTTGGAACAGAGAGAAACTTTTCAATGTATATCCTTTTGTGCATTTCACATTTTATGTGAATGTATTGCCTATTCAAAAAAAATAAGCCAAAAGTAAAAGAAAACCAAATTTTAAATGAACCTCTGCTTTAGACACTCAGCTCGCCAGAATCACTTTTCTTTTGCTAAAATTGTCAAAGTTCTGTAAAATGGTCACATTTGAAGGGGAGAAGTTTTCACTGAACAATTTTTTGAGAAGGCACCCAACATTGACTTTAAAAAAGCACTAGAAATTTATCATCATAATGGATCTTACATTCTAGTAGTTATGGAAACCACTTACCACTTTTGAACCATGTAGTCTACCATTGGGCAGAACATACAGTCACACTGGCTGGAGAAGGAAAGGGTTCTCATTGTGCAGTAATAATAAAGCATTTCATAAAATATCTGTGGTGATAGCAGTTACCTGGCTCACTCAACGGTGAAGGTGGGAGTAAGCTTTTCCTTAATATTCTTTTCTGCCATTTGAATTTTGTGCTAAGTACAACATATTACCAGTTTCAAATATATATGCAGTATTTTTAAAGTATGAGCATTTAAGGCTGTGTGATCAGCTAGAACCAAAGGTAGCCAATTCACCCCTGCCCCCCATTTTAAAGTTACTCCCAGCAGCACTTTTGAGTTCAAAGGGCAAAGTCGACTGTGGACACCTTCAAAAATCTGATTCTATATATTGAGGCTGACACATTCTGTGGGTGGGAAATTCTGTTTTAGCAAATACTGCACAATAATTCAATGTGGCTGGGCCTGATCATAAAATCTAAAATTAAAATCCGATTCCAATTCAAAAGAGTGGGCACTCAGAGTTACAGAGGTCAACTGGAAAAGGCCATTCATTTACAATGGTGAGCTCAGGTGATCTCACGGTTTAGGACCATTGGTTAACCAGGCGACCGACAGATCAGAGGCCAGACAGGAGTCTCCTCTCTTTAACCCAGGGCCCAGAAGGCAAGTCATTTAATTCTCCCTAAGCCCCAACTTGCTCACTGATACAATGAAATAAATGTTCTTAACAAAGCTGTTGAGAGTGCGGTCATGTGACTGGGTCAAGACGGTGGCTCTCGGCTCTCGTTTTCCTTCCAGGGTCCTACACACCTCTAGTGCTAGGGCATTGTGACCTCTTGACGCCACTGCCACTGACGGGTCTAAAGTGGTAAGCGGTCTCTGTAACTATCAGAATGTAAGATGCATTATGATCATTATTTCTGGCATGGGATGGGAGATAGCTGTTGTAATCCCTTAAGCATGGGTGATATTTTATAAAATGGTCGAGAAGAAAATACCTGAAATTTATGTCTTATCTTTAGGGATTGGAAAGACGCTGATAGAGGATGTGGTGAACATCTTCTTTTTGAATCTCAGCTCCCAAGTAACAACAATTTGCCAGATTCTTGCTAAAGATCCTAGGTTCCAGCAAGTCTACAATGCTATGGGATCCTCCCAGGGAGGCCAATTTCTATGGGCAGTAGCATCACCTCCCACGAGGAATCTCATCTCAGTTGGGGAACAACATCAAGGTGTTTTTAGACTTTCTCGGTGCCTGGGAGAGAGTTCTCACATCTATGATTTGATCAGAAAAACACTGGATGTTGGGCTTACAGATAAAGCTATGCAAGCACGCCTGGTGCAAGCAGAATACTGGCACAACCCCACAAAGGAGGCCATATACCACAACCACAGCATCTTCTGGGCAGATACTAATCAGAGAGAGGTGTCAATCAGTCCTACAAGAAAAACCTGATGGCCCTGAAGTCTGTGATGGTGAAATTCCTCAATGATTCCACTGTGGACCCCATGGATTCTGAGAAGTTTGGATTTTACAGAAGTGGCCAAGTCAAGAAAACCATTCTCTCACAGGAGAGCACCCTATACAGAGGACTGCCTGGGGCTAAAGGCAATGGAAGATACTGGACAGCAGGTGTTCCTGGATCTAGAAGGAGACCATCCCCAACTGTCTGAAGAATGGTTTTATGCCCATATCATACCCTTCCTTGAGTGAAACCCTCATAGTCTGCACCAGAGTTCAGGGACCCCCTCACACTTCCAAACCAGTTTCCTCCATGCCACAAGCCTGAGCTCAGATCCAGCTAGCAATCAGTCCTCTCTAGTCACCATCTAACATGCCTGTCTGGAAAGATTCAAGATACGAATCTTATCCTTTGTCTCATCCTATCAGCATATGGTTTGTTGAAATCTGGAAGGTTTCTCTTCTGTCCTCAAAAAAGCTAAAATACAGGAAATATAAATTATCAGTTCTCAGGGTTTAGGGTTTCACCTTGATTTTAACATTCTCTTTTACAGTGTTTGTGGGTTGGCCAAAAATTTCCTTCAGTTTATCAATAAAATTAAAAGACCCAGTTTTCATTTTCACCAAGAACTTTATTGAACAATATACTCACGATTTTATTCTACTACCTTCTGCCATTTTTCAAGCAACTTCATAATTCAATCTTCCCAAAACTTTTTATCTTTTTGAGCAAAGAACATTTTCGGGTGTTTTTTACAGTCCTCTAGGGAATTGGAATTTATTCCATTAACAGAATTTTATAAAGACTGAAATAAATAGATATCTGAAGGTGCAATGTCTGGCAAACAGGCAGATGAGTCAGAACTTCCCAGCCCAGTTGTAACAAAGGTTGGCCATCAAAGAAACATGCAATCTTGCATTACTCTGATGAAAGACTATGCATTCTCTGTTTACTAATTCCAGATGCTTTTTTGTCCAGTGCTGCTTTCAGTTGGTCTACTTTGGAGCAGTGCTTGCTGGAATTTATCATTTGGTTTTCCAGAAGGAGCTTATAACAGAGGACTCCCAATCCCACCATATACACATCACCTTTGGTGTGTTGGTTCATTTCAATTGCCCCATGATCTCTTCCATTCCATATTATTGTACAGTATCCACTTTTCATCACCCATTATAATACGGTTTAAAAGTGAAATGTTTTCGTTATGCTTAAATGGAGAATCATGTGCGGAAATACGGTCAAGTTAAGCTCCTGCTTAACTTACATGGAACCCAAACATCAAAGTGATTAACATAATCAAGCTGATCCAAATGATTTTCAATGCTTGATTTGGATATTTTGAATTTGTTGGCTATCTCTCACATGTTATAATGCTGATTTTTCTGTTAATGTCTCAATTTGATCACTATCAACTTCAACTGGTCTACTTAGCCATGGAGCATCATCCAGTGGGAAATCTCCAGCAGGAAGCTTCAGAAGCTTCACAAACCACTTTTGACACTTTCGATCAGTCACAGACCCTTTTTCATACACTGCCCAAATCTTTTTTTGTGTGTTTCAGTAGTGTTTTTACCTTTCTTGAAATAATAAAGCATAATATACCAAAAATGTTGCTTTTCTTCTTCTATCTTCAGTATTTAAATGGCTACACAAAAATTCAGCAATTTTGGGTTTTTTTTTAATGCACACTGATATGACAGCTGTCATAATACAATGTAATAGAATTGTCTCAAAAGAAGTTAAAGACAATTAAGTGCTACTCAGTTCAGTTCAGTCGCTCAGTTGTGTCTGACTATTTGTGAACCCATGAATCACAGCACGCCAGGCCTCCCTGTCTATCACCAACTCCCAGAGTTCACTCAAACTCATGTCCACAGAGTCGGTGATACCATCCAGCCATCTCATTCTCTGTCGTCCCCTTCTCCTCCCGTCCCCAATCCCTCCCAGCATCAGAGTCTTTTCCAGTGAGTCAACTCGTCGCATGAGGTGGCCAAAGTATTGGAGTTTCAGTTTTAGCATCAGTCCTTCCAATGAACACCCAGGACTGATCTCCTCTAGAATGGACTGGTTGAATCTCCTTGCAGCCCAAGGGACTCTCAAGAGTCTTCTCCAACACCACAGTTCAAAAGCATCAATTCTTCAATGATCAACTTTCTTCACAGTCCAACTCTCACATCCATACATGACCACTGGAAAAACCATAGCCTTGACTAGACAGACCTTTGTTGGCAAAGTAATGTCTCTGCTTTTTAATATGCTGTCTAGGTTGGTCATAACTTTCCTTCCAAGGAGTAAGCGTCTTTTAATTTCATGGCTACTAGTACCAGTCAATCCTAAAGGAAATCAATCATGAATAATCATTGGAAGGACTGATGCTGAAGCTGAAACTCCAATACTTTGGCCACATGATGTGAAGAACTGACTCATTTGAAAAGACCCTGATGCTGGGAAAGCTTGAAGGCAGGAGAAGACGACGACAGAGGATGAGATGGTTGGATGACATTACCGACTTGATGGACATTGAGTTTGAGTAAGCTCTGGGAGTTGGTGATGGACAGGGAAGCCTGGAGTACTGCAGTCCATGGAGTCGCAAAGAGTTGGACATGACTGAGCGACTGAACTGAGTGCCGGCTTACAGGAAAAACTGAACAAACTTTTTGCCCAAACCAATAAACGTTCACGAGAATTCATTGTTGACTTATTGATATTTTAAGTACATGAGATATTTTTAATGTTCTAATTATCTTCTAAATATTAAATTTATATGGGAATTCTGCTAAAATGATCAAGCATTGACATAAGTCACCCTCAGCCCTCTGTTAGGAGGTGATTTTGACAACTGTTTAGCAAGAAAAAGATAAGATTTTGGATGAGAACTTCAAGCTCACATGCTTCTTGCTCACAGATGAGTAAGCTTGCAGAAGGACCTAGAAATGAGAAGTTTTGCCCTGAGATTAGATGCACTTAAAGTTACTTTCCAAATGACCACTGTGAGATAATTACATAGTCCCTGGTTGTTTGAAACTGATTTTTACTTACTAGCGTTTGTGTTTCTTCTCATTCAGTTTACCCTTAGAGTTTACAAGTGACGTTGCCCTACAAAAAGAAAAGTCTCCATAACGAAATATACCAGTCAAGATCAAATATGACTTTAAAGATGAGTGTCATCACACGGGTGACATGAGAAACCTCCAAAAATACAAGTATCTTTGTCTATTCACTTGGCACATTTTCAAATATGAGCAGATCCAGGGAAAACGAGGAGAAACTCATTTTTAAAACCAGGAGAAAATTAACAAAACCTAAGTATGACAGCCTCAGAGGAGGTTTTGATACACACCCTGGCATTTCATCACAGCTCTCCCTCAACACAGCCTTCTCAGCACTGATCAACAGCCAAACCACAGCTCTCTGGGCAGTACGGTCAGTTCCCAAAGTTCAAGGATTTCTCAAAAAGTCAGAGTTGTGGACACATTGCTCAAACCAAACAAGAGAATGTGAAATAAGAGGAAAAGCGGATGGACGCATTAGGGCCTTGTACTGCATGTGCTAGGAGTCATCCCAGCAGGATTTGTAAGCAAGTCATAACTACACCATTATGGAGAGCATTAAAAGAAGCTGCTTAAACCTAAGACTGGGTGTGTCACTCACTTCTCTCCAGTCAGCCAGAGCCTGGTATTCATGCTCAGAGGGCCATGGAAATGTAAGTAATTGAAGTCAGGTACACAAACACTCCAATTGGCCCATCTAAAACCTTGGAATTCCCCAGGATCAGGCCAGGAAAGTATGTCCAGACTTGTGGGATTCACCATTTCTAGTCCTACAATAACACTTCCTCCTTAACTCAAATCTTGAAAGCCAAGGAAACCACCATGATGAAGCCAAGGAAGTCATGTGGTAGATGTTTTAAAACTGAAGCCTGTCCAGAAAGGACAGACCTTCCCAAAAAAGGAGGCATGAACTCTGTTCCATACCTGGGAGGATGACTCTGAGCTACAAAACAAAGGAGTGCTGTGCCCCAGGTGAAGGCTGAGCAGGACCAAACTGGGGGACGGGGGTGGGACGGGCTGCCTCAGGAGTAGGGGTACAAGGTCATGGAGGAGTGCTGTAGAAGAAAATAACCCTTGTCTTACTCTCAGCTGAAGTTTCCCTTGGTTGGACAGTCACAGACATTCCAGCATTTAACATTTCTTGGGGGTAAACATAGGGCTTCTTAACAGCAAATGCCCAAAAAAATGGTAAAAGAGAATATGGAAGAAAGGGAACAAGAGTGAATCTACAGCTTTAAAAAGGCTGCGAAAATGCATCAACCAAAAAAACAATCTAAAGAGGAAATAAAGAAAATAATTCCATTACCAAGAATAAAATCTTGGAACACGAATGATTTTTAAGGCAGTGAAACTACTCTGTATGATACTATAATGGTGACTACATATTATTATACATTTGTCTAAACCCATAGAAGGTACGACACCAAGAGTGAAACCTAATGTAAACGATGGACTATGAGAGACTATGATGTATTGGTGTAGGTTCATCAGTTGTAACAAATGTACCACTGTGGTGGGGGATGTTGATAAGGGGAAGCTGCACATAAATAGGGCAGAAGGTATATGGAAGTGTGATTGCTTGATTACATGGTAACTCTATTTTTAGTTTTTTGAGGAACTTCCATATTGTTCTCCATAGTGGTTGCACCAATTTACATTCCCACCAACAATGTACAAGGGTTCCTTTTTCTCCACACCATCTCTAGCATTTATTACTTGTAGATTTTTTGATGATGGCCATTTTGATTGGTGTTACGTGATACAGTATTGTGGTCTTGATCTGCTTTTTTCTAATAATTAGCGATATTGAGCATTTTTTCATACGCATGTTGGTCAACTGTCTTTTGGAAAAATGTTTATTCAGGTCTTCTGCCTATTTTTTGCTTGGGTTTTTTTTTTTTTCCATATATATAGAGAGAGCTGTATTTGGTGCTTGGATATTTTGGAAATTAATCCATTTTCAGTCACATGGAGACTGAATATTGCAAATATTGCAAATATTTTCTCATTCCATAGGTTGTCTTTTCATGTTGTTTATGGCTTCCTTTGCTGTGTGAAAGCTTTTAAGTTTAATTACATCCCATTTGTTCATTTATACTTTTATTTCTATTACTCTAGAAGATGGAGCCAAAAAAATATTGCTACAATTTGTTCAGAAAGTATTCTGCCTATGTTTTCCTCTAGGAGTTTTATAATATCTGGTCTCTAGTCCATTTCAAGTTTATTTCTGCATATGGTGTTAGAGAATGATTTAATTTTATTCTTTTATTTATAGATGTTCAATTTTCCCAGCACCACTTACTGAAGGGACTATCTTCTCTGCTGTATATTGTTGCCTTCTTTGTCATACACTGGCCATAAGTGCAAGGGTTTATTTCTTGGCTCTATTTTTGTTTCACTGATCTGTTTCAGTTTTTGTCCAGTACTGTAGCTTTGATTGCTGTAGCTTTGTAGTATAGTCCAGAATCAGAAGGCATAATTTCTCCAGCTCTGTTCTTTCAACCAATTCAATCTTTAGTGAAAAAAAACTCAGAAGCAGCAACTTGGGCTTATTGGGCAGCTCATTGTTTTATTGACACCTGTGAGTTGTGGTTTTCAGGAATGTTTCAGGAATTCCCTAGTGGCCCAGTGAATAGGACTCTGCACTTTCACTGCCAAGGGTGTGGATTGGATCCATGGTAGGTAAACTAAGGTCCCACAAGCTGTGTGGCACGGCCAAAAAAAGATAGGAATGTTTTGTGCTTTCCTAGCTTAGGTGATTCGGAGAAGGCAATAGCAAGCCACTCTAGTACTCTTGCCTAGAAAATCCCATGGATGGAGGAGCCTGGTAGGTTGCAGTCCGTGGGGTTGCTAATGGTCGGACAGGACTGAGAGACTTCACTTTCACTTTTCACTTTCACACATTGGAGAAGGAAATGGCAACCCACTCCAGTGTTCTTGCCTGGAGAATCCCAGGGACGGGGGAGCCTGGTGGGCTGCCGTCTATGGGGTCACACTGAGTCGGACACGACTAAAGTGACTTAGCAGCAGCAGCAGCTTAGGTGATTAGGTTCACTATCTATAGGATATCAGATCCTTCAAGGAGAAGCAGGCCACTACAGTGGCCCCAGCACCTGGACAGGCTGACGATCAGTGAGGGCTGGGGCCTCTGCCCAGCTGGAGTGGGGAATGGGAAGACTGCCCAAGAGATGGATTGATGAGGTCACCAGGCATGGACAGAAAAGAGGCAGCAAACCTTTTCCTCCTACTTGGAAGTTTCCAGGCAGGCTCTTCCCTATGAAAGAGAAACTCTACTCCCTGCACTGCCCAGTTCCCTGCCCCAGCCAGCTCTTCCCTCCTCAGCTGCTCCCACACAGAAAGCAGTGCCAGTTCTCAGGAGCTGCAGCTACCCAAAGTTAGGCTTGGAACAGGGACATGAGGGTCATTCAGATTCCTTACTCTTACCCTAGATCTCCCCTTCCCATTACTGCAGGAGGGTGAGGAAAGTAATATCCAAAGGGAGACAGAGAGCCGGGGGTAAATTTATGTTCTGGGATTTATACTCTAATAGCTTGGTGGCTGAGAGAAGCCATTATAAAGGGTATCTTTGCTAAAACAGAGTGCAATAAAAATAATTGAGTGGTTCAAAAAGAAACTATTTTCACAAGAACAAAGTCATAACACTTTAATAATTTAAATAAAACCAACTTCAGGAACAGTATACACCATACATAAAAGTTGAACAATTAAATTGAACAGTGTATTTAAATGCATCAAATTCTTAAAAACTCCCAAAATGAACTCAAGGCCACGGATATGAAAAGGTAATTTTGAATAACTTACAGACCAGAGTAAAACAGACAAGGTAGTTACTCTGCATTTACCAATACTTTAGACCGATACCATGGATATTCTAAACTTTTATGAGAACACTTCTAGGGAATCTTAAAATAAAGAGTTAAAAAGGAATACAATTGATCTCAGGAAGATGAATTAACAGCTAACAATTTCTTTGGTCCTCCAAGTCACAGCTGTAAAAACTTTAAAATATTAAGCATGAGATGAATGTCAATTCTATCTTTGTCTAAATTTTAAGCAGGATAATGTCTATATCAGGTTAAATTTTAAAAGGAATTCAGAATCAACCACCAAAACTACTTTAGAAACTCCAAAAATAGAGAAAACAAAGAAACTTAGAAGTAGGGAAGAGTTAAAATTAAAAAAAAAAAAAACACCACCTCTGCCATCTTGCCCTTGCATAAGCCAAATAACATCATAGTGGCAGAGACAGAACTACCAGAGTTACAGCAAGTATGTAGTTAATCCTTGTTAAGGTAACAGGATAAATTTGAAGAGCACAATGTCAGCCTTCTCCATGTCAGAGACTTCTCCATTGAATAACTGTGTTTGTTTTTGCAGAGAGTTGGGGTTTTTAGTTGTTGTTGTTTGTTTCAATATGGCCCACACTGCCCCAGTGGAGGAAATTTTAAGATAATCATTAATAAGGCAGCAGCTTCCTTGACTAAAAGATATATCCCACTTGAACAGTCAGACCAAAGATAAGATCCACTTGGACCACGTGGGAAACTAGGATACTAATCCCCAGTATTTTACACTCATTCCAGAAGATGATGGTGCATTTTCACAGACACCAACAAAACCGCTTTCATTAGACATGAGACAGAGCTCAAACAGTTCACAGTGCAATCTGCATTCTCTCACGTCACGGAAGCTATGGTTCTGCAAACCTGAAACGATGGACACTTTCAAAAGTTTCTGTAAATACTTAGAAAAATATTTGATAGGTTAAAAAAAAATTTTTTTTGAGGCATCTACAAGGAACTCACCAAGTAAGCTCCCAAGAAAAATGAAAGGTAGAACTGTGAGAACTATTTATTTGCAATGTCAGGACTAAGTCTTATAAAATAATGACTTTAAAAAAAAAAAGGCAAAGATATCTACACTCTAAATGCTGTGATATTCTCCTCAAGGCACAGAGAGTTAAATGTCTAAATCCCTGTATTTTGACATGAGAATATACTCGTAAACAACTCCAGGAACTAATTTCCTGTACTTGAATTTTAAAAAGAATAGAGGGTAGAAATTGCCTTTTTAACTCACAGTGAAATTAAAATACATAGATATTCCACTACCTTCCCTTGGTGACATATGTTACTACTGGATAGTTTAAAAAACACATAAAAAATAAAGTGTCATTGGTGGTTAAATAATCATGATTAAAGTGGAGACTTTTGGATTTTGAATTTGCAGAGCAATGCTGCACACTGTACATAAATTATTTCAAGCACAACACCATTTTTGTTTGGAGAGGGTAAAATAATCATATTGACCATAATTTTCTCCCATTCCCAACATTCCTGTGCTTCTGAATGAAATTACCATACTCTGAACAAAACACATGAATCCTTCTCCCTTCCCAGCACCCTCAGGTTATCTGAAAGGCAGTGGTTTTATACAAGTAACTTACACTATCCTAGAAAAGGGAAAGGCTACCCACTCCAGTATTCTTGCCTGGAGAATTCCAGGGACAGAGGAGCCTGGCAGGCTATAGCCCATGGGGTCGCAACTTACACTATTGGCAGTTTTCTTGAATGTTGCCACTAAAAGGTGGCAAGAAGACAATACAGGGCTCACCCCCTAATTAATTACTTTTATTTGACTTGCTATAAATAATTATTAAATACAATTAATGACAAAGATGAGAGTTCACATCTGTAACAACTGGAAGTGGAATGTACAAACAATTAAGACCAGACAAAACAATGCCTCTAGCTGCACGATCTGTAAACCACGTGGCACAAGCTGAGGCTCAGCTCTTGATGAGGGTCAGAAACTCTTCCCGGGTCTTCGGGTCCTCCCGGAACACCCCCAGCATTGTGCTGGTCACGGTTCTGCTGTTCATTTTCTGCACTCCTCGCATTACCATACACATGTGTCTGTGAAACAAGGCGACAAAGGTAGTCTCATGGAGCAGACGGTTGCTGGTTTGGTTTTTAAATAAAAGCAGCCCAAAAGGTTAAATCATAGTTATCAAGTAAGTCAAAATGTCATTTCTTAGATAAGCTTGTTCTAAAACATTTTTTTTAAGTTCCTAAGCCTTATAGCTCTTATTGCTATCAATGGTTGGGTCCTTAAGGCATCCAGTCAGAGGAGGAAAAGTGGAATTTTCTTCCTGGGTGAAACTAATACAAAGGTCTAGAGATACACAACTTCTAGAGAAAAAGAAATTCAGAGTTCTCACTTGATCCATCTTCAGAACCAAGTCAGCACTGAGCTAGCCTAGGTGTTCAGAGACATACTGAGGCACACTGGTCTCACCAAGCGGGATCCAGAGAACGGTGACCAAGGTGGGTGAAGTTAGCCAGCAGTGCACAAAGAACCGGTGAACACTGGCCACAAGATGCACATAATTCTCAAAATTCATTCTAACATAAAGAAGTGTCTTCAGTTGCCCTTTTTACCTGTTTTTAGGTACAACTCTTTATTTTTTAAATGTGTGATAACATATTCAGAAAACTCTGCTCAAAGTATCAAAGAGCTAAAGAAATCATTAGCCGTTACTGTTGGGTACATTCACTACACCTAAGCCTATGACTCCCTACACCTCCAACCCCCAAAACCACTATGACATTATTAAATGCAAACAGACTTACGTTGCTTCAACCACGACCCCCACTCCAGCAGGTCGCAAGGCCTCTGTGATTGCTACGGCAATTTGTTTCGTAAGGCGCTCCTGAACTGTGGATGTGACAAGGAGCTCAGTTTAACAGTCTGACACAAACAGACACCTGGAAGCTTTTGCTGTTTCTAGAATATTTGAAATCTTAAAAGTAAGACTTTGGAGAGGTTGAAGAGCCACCACCTTTCATCAGTGTGCTTGCTCTGCTACCCAGGTCACAGGACATCCCTGTTCAATTCCCTCACCTGCAGTACAGGTGCCAAAGGGAACTGAGGAAGCCCCGGTGCCCTCCAGCACCACTGGAGGGAACAGGTTAGAATGACGACTGTCTCTTACGTGTGCAGAAAGACCAACACCCCCATATTGACAACCAGCACCCCCATGTACGGAGAGTAAAATAAATGAATATACAGCTTGCAACAGGATTAGCAAAGGGGCTATAGTCCAATTATTAAATTGCTCTTAGAGCCATGTTGACAAGAATGAAACAATGATTTAACCTAAATTTTCCTCTGCTGAATAAACAATATCTTTGAAAACATAAGTGTTCACTGCAGCACTGCATTTATTTGAAAATTGACAAAATCCCCAAATATTCAGGGCAGGAATTAAAGCAAGCCACAGCTCAGCTGTACAATGGAATGCTGAACAGTCAGCAAAATAAAAGACATGGTTATGTGTGTGTGGAAAAAAAAGTTGAATATTTGGTAAGAGAAAAGGATGACGCCTGTTTTCAAATACATAATAAATGTAAGTTGATTTTTAAAATGTTGGTATATGCAATAAAATACGAAAGCTAAAGTGTTAGTCACTCAGTCTTGTCCGACTCTTAATGACCCCATGGACTGTAGCTCATCAGGCTCCTCTGTCCATGGGATTTTCCAGACAAGAACACTGGAGTGCGTTGTTATTTCCTTCTTCAGGGGATCTTCCCGACCCAGGAACTGATCCCAGGTCTCCTGCATTATAGGCAGATTCTTTACCATCTGAGCCATTAGGGAAGGTGGAATCCGAAAATACAATGATTTTTTCTGGAAGCTTGAAATATAGTAGACTTTCTCTTTCTGTTTTATACTCCCGACAAGGTTTTTTTTTTACTCTTTATTTATTGCGTGCCATGCCATGCAGCTTGAGGGCATCTTAGTTCTCTGATTAGGGATTGAACCTGGGTCACCACAGTGAAAGCACCAAGTCCTAACCATTAGACCAGCAGGAAAGTCCCTTAATTTTTATAAGACATATATATTACACTTGTAGTAAGAACAAAAAATACTTTTCCCTTAATAAAAAATGGTTTTCTGTAAATAAAATAGTTTAAAAGTTACCTTGTAATCTTCTACTGTAGATTTCTACAATCCTAAAAAAGAAAGAATTGTTTTAATTATAAACTGAAGTTAAACTGGAAGCCTTCCCCATAAATCTAAAGAATACTTGCTTTATTGAAGTAACTGTAGGGTGTGGGCAGTGGATAAATGCCTAGAGGAGAAGGGTACAAGTAAACGAGAAGAGGGAGGTCTGAAGGAGACCACCAACCACAATAGTGGTGCTTGTGAAGAGTGAAGAGTGGTGCTTCCCTAAGTCTGCAAAGACAGAAAGGATGAAGTGTAAACATTCACTGAGGAAAAACAACAATTAGAGGTAATTTTCAAGCTCCCAAATCATCAATTTTAGACCATGTCTCAAATGTTCTAATTAATCATATTGTTTAATCAGAGCTTAAAGCTCAAGCTAAAAATAAAGACCATTTGTTAATTAATAGCAGACCAACGTCAACTATGTACCAACTAAACCTATTAGGATAATCAGATTAGAGTTAAACGGACTTCTTCTTCAGACATCTCTTTATAATACATAAGCACACAGTAATCCCCTGATAGGAGTCCCTGATTTCAGCTTATAACAGTCTGTGCAGTGATACATTTCCCCTTTCAACACCTTTTCTTCTGGCTGTAAAACATGGAGATAGTCACAGAATTACACATTTGAGGATCGCAATTCATGTAAAGGATCTTTTCTCTAAAATTTGGCCTTTTAGTCATGAATTTGGACTCAATTTAAGGATCAGCTCACCTAAAAGGTGTGTTACAGCTCTTTTCCCCACTGTGCCATTCAGACAGAACTGCCACTCAGCAAAAACAGACGACTTGCTTCTTTATTACTTGTGACAGCCAATGAAGGCAGTCACAGGCAGGCCGCCAAGTCTAACAGGAACGCGTCTTACCTTTCTCTGCCACCCACAGGGCCTGCCTGTTGCTGGCCAACAGTGACTACTATGCTGAAAGAGTGTCATTTGTTATTGACCATCTACTGTGTGTGTATGCAAGTATGTGGCAAACAGGGGTCTTATACCCACAATTTATAATTTCTTATTCCTAGTTTATTCTTTTTCAAGTAAGAAATAGGTATTGAATCTCTGTCTTCTTAGCATTAAAGATAATCATCTAGTGTATTGTCAGGCCATTCAAGATGGTTGTAGTCTTGCTTTCTGGACATCTGCTCAATGAGGCCCTGCTTCTCTCACATAACTATCCAATTCTCTTCATTACAGAACTTAATCAGTAAGTGCCTCTGTGCTTGCCCAACGCCCAGTCGCTGGTTTCCCTGGTAACTGATGAGGCAACCTGACGTCAATTCCCTCTATAAATGGTAGCCTCCTTCTCCCCGAGTAGCTGAGGTGGCTGCTGTGCACAACGAGGTGTTGTTCCAGGACCTTGCTTTGAACTTGTAAGGCTCCCCTATGCACCAAACTGTTGATATCTCTGTTGCTGTTTCGGGCTTGTTCTTCAGTCTTGAGGCTGGGCAATCGCAAGGCTTGCAGGCCTGTGGGGTGCAGCCCAACAACTGCCAAGCCAGCCAAGGCCGAGGAAACTACCACGATTGCAGAGATATCAAGGGATGTGGGTGGGGAATGCAAAGTTTGCGGGGAATCCTGAGGAGGCCATCCACAAACAATGTGGTACCCTGTGGCCGCTGACCACCATGAGAGATGCCTGCTTTATATTTCCCTCAATGAGTGAAACGTTGATACACCTTATATCATAGGTTATACCAAGATATAGTATAAGTATACCATACCAAGATATCATTACAATCTAGTTTACCATATTACTGGAATCAACAGTTTTCAATTTTAACTTAAACTACTTTTTGTATTCTTAAAGTAAAGCTCCTTGGATGATAAAAGTTTTTTGATAGTTAGGATTTTTATGACTACACTCATAATTGAGATTAGTCTATAATTAAACAGCTTTGTCAGGCTTTGTTATCAGGCACAGGCAGCTTCATCTAATACAGCTTTTTAGGTTTTTTCACACTCTTGAATTAGTAACATGAAAGTCAGTGGTTACTCAAAAGTTTGAAAAAATGCCTACTACACTAACTAGGTTTAGCCCCTTCCCTGCCACCCCTCTTCTAATATTAATTTTACTTTTCCTAATGGTTACTAGATAAACCTAGTTTACCTAGATAAACCTAGCTTATCTAGGTTTTCTAATGCTTGGCTCACTCCCATCCATCTTTTTCTTTAATCCTTGACTAAGTTTTTAAGAAATTTTTAAAGAATATATTTGGCTATATAACCTCTCATCTCCAGATAAAATTATTAATCTATAAGCAATTATGATAGATCATGCTTTCAGCTTGTCACCACTGAGTAAGATGCTAGTTGTGGGTTTGTCATATATAGCCTTTACTATACAAGGCAATGAGGTATACTGCCTTTATACTGAGTTTTTATCATGAATGGACATGGAATTTTGTCAAATGCTTTTCTACATCTATTGAGATGATATGGTATATCCTTTAGGGCTTCCCTGATAGCTCAGTTGGTAAAGAATCGGCCTGCAATGCAGGAGACCCCAGTTTGAATCCTAGGTCGGGAAGATCTCCTGGAGAAGGGAGGGGCTACCCACTCCAGTATTCTTGGGCTTCCCTGTGGCTGAGCTGGTAAAAAAAATCTGCCTCCAATGCGGGAGACCTGAGTTTGATCCCTGGGTTGGGAAGATTCCCTGGAGAAGGGAACGGTTACCCACTCCAGTATATCTTTCTGTCCATATCAAAGGCTGGGAGGTAATTAGTGTTCCTACTCCTTCAGGTTTGTCAGTTGTTCTATGCATTTCAGCCAGTTCATGTTTTGTTTCCATTTGATGAAGATTCATGACTACTTTTAATTTTTTGTTTTTTAATTTTTTTCTTTTTGGCCAAGCCACACAGCATGTGGAAGCCTAGTTCAACAACTAAGGATCAAATCCATGTCCCCTACATTAGAAGCACGGAGTCTGAACCACTGGACCACCAGGGAAGTCCTCATTACCACTTTTATTATACAGCCTTCTCAAAATAAGAGGACCCACTTTATCCCCTCTGAAAAATTTTGCCTTAATTTTAAATTAGCATTTTAGTTTTTTAAGGGGGGGATAGGGTTGGATACTACATATAATCCAACGAGCCAGGTGGCTCAGTGGAAAAAAACCCACCGACCAATGCAGGAAATGCGAGCTTGAACCCTGGGTTGGGAAAGGATCCCCTGGAGAAAGGAAAGGCAACCCACTCCAATATTTTTGCTGGAGAGTCCATGGAGAGAAGAGCCTGGCAGGCTACCAGACCATGGAGATGCAAAAGAGTCAGACATGACTGAACATGCACAACTTACTGATCTTATAACATCTGTGCTAGGTTCTCTTTCTCTCTGTTTTACAATATAATGCCTCTTGAGAAACCTGTATGAAGGTCAGGAAGCAACAGTCAGAACTGTACATGGAACAACAGACTGGTTCCAAATAGGAAAAGGAGTGCGTCAAGGCTGTATACTGTCACCTTGCTTATTTAACTTATATGCAGAGTACATCATGAGGAATGCTGGGCTGGAAGAAGCACAAGCTGGAATCAAGATTGCTGGGAGAAATATCAATAATCTCAGATATGCAGATGACACCACCCTTATGGCAGAAAGTGAAGAGGAACTCAAAAGCCTCTTGATGAAAGTGAAAGAGGAGAGTGAAAAGGTTGGCTTGAAGCTCAACATTCAGAAAACGAAGATCATGGCATCTGGTCCCATCACTTCATGGGAAATAGATGGAAAAACAGTGGAAACTGTGTCAGACTTTATTTTTTGGGGCTCCAAAATCACTGCAGATGCTGGTTGCAGCCATGATATTAAAAGACGCTTACTCCTTGGAAGGAAAGTTATGACCAACCTTGATAATATATTAAAAAGCAGAGACATTACTTTGCCAACAAAGGTCCGTCTAGTCAAGGCTATGGTTTTTCCCGTGGTCATGTATGGATGTGAGAGTTGGACTGTGAAGAAAGCTGATCGCCGAAGAATTGATGCTTTTGAACTGTGGTGTTGGAGAAGACTCTTGAGAGTCCCTTGTACCGCAAGGAGATCCAACCAGTCCATTCTAAGGGAGATCGATCCTGGGTGTTCATTGGAAGGACTGATGCTGAAGCTGAAACTGCAGTACTTTGGCCACCTCATGCGACAAGTTGACTCACTGGAAAAGACTCTGATGCTGGGAAAGGTTGGGGGCGGGAGGAGAAGGGGACGACAGGGAATGAGATGGCTGGATGGCATCACCGACTCTGTGGACATGAGTTTGAGTGAACTCCGGGAGTTGGTGATAGACAGGGAGGCCTGGCGTGCTGTGATTCATGGGGTCGCGGACAGTTGGACACGACTGAGCGACTGAACTGAACTGAACTGATATTATATATAACAATATATATAATAAAATAACTCTGTATTATACTTTCTCTCCTCTTCCTCCTCTGGCAACTGGGAAAGTAATCTGGTGACACTTTTACAGGAAGAACCCAGGATGGTATAATTTAAGCTTTGCAAATCTTAGAAGTGTTTCTGATGCCTTCATATAATTTGACTTGACAAGCTAGACTTGATATCAGGCTGCAAATTCTCAAGTACGGCTAGAGAAAAAAGGAAAAGAACAGCAAGAAATAGAGCCAGGTCACGGTGGGACTTAGCTAAAGTAAGAAGCTTGAACTTTATTAAGAGCTATAGAGCTATGAAGGGGAAGCACTGTCAAACCCACACTTGAGAAAGAACATCCTAGCAGCACATGAGAGCGGAGCTAAGGATCCTAAGAGATGTGAGGACAGGAGTTAGGAATTTAAAACATAATCCAGGAGGAACATCAAGGTCCCAAGAGTGGCAGTAAGGATAGCCAGCAAGCAGCATGGTGATGCGAGGGAAGCGGGGGTGGTACAGGAGGTCAGTGAGCATACAACAGCTAGAGGGACTCCTCCTCAGTCCTCACCCCAAAATATATATAGCAAAGATCTACATATAAAAATAAGGTCACAGAAATAACCCCCCAAAACATGATTTATGACTATGCAAGTTTTAAACTTCATGAAAAAGGATACTAGAAAACAAGATAAGCCTGGAAAATGATTCCCAGCTTTAATATTCAGAAAGCTCACATAAACCAGTTATAAAAAGACAAGCAACCTAACTGAAAAATTAGCAAAGATTAAGATTAGGAAGTTTCTGAACAAATTCAATCTCACTCTAAGTGCAAATTAAAACAACAGGTACCAATTTTTACTAATCTTGTTTGGACTTCAGACTCTTCAACGTTTACCAGTGTTGGCACGATGGTAGAGAAACACATGCTGCTAACCTATTACTAGAGTACAGATCTGTAGGATCTTTTCTGGAGAGCAATTTGGTAATATAAACAATTTAGCTACTCTCAACCCAGTAATCTTATTCTAATATTATAGACTCAAAGTATGGAAATAGATAAAAATGTATTCACCAACAGTTTTTTCCCCCATTTTTGACAACAGTCTCAAGCTGTAGGCTTAAAGGCTGGTTAAGTGAATTATATTAAAAAAATACTGGACTTCCCTGGTGGTCTAGTGGTTAAGTATCTGCCTGCCAATGCAAGGAACATGGGTTCGATCCCCGGTCCGGGAAATTTTCACATGTTATAGAGCAACTAAGCCCCTGTGGCACAATTACTGAGTCTGCTCACTGCAACTAGAAAGTAGCCCTCGCTCGCCAAAGCGCAGACCCAGCTCTGCCAAAAGTAATTAATTAATTAAAAAAAATACAATGTGGCCATTAAAAGGAACTTGGATATTTTAGACTAAAAGATGTCCAAGGAATTTCAAGGAATGTTACGTTTTTTAAAAAAAAGTAGTAGTGAATGTAGGACATGATCCCCTTTTGTCTTATTTAGCGAGTAGTTTTAAGGCCACATGTTTGCACTGAAATCTTCCAGAAGGATAGTGAAAGATCTCTAGTGGGGAATGGAAATAGGAAAGAAGTTTTCCCTTTACTCATACACTTGTATTTAAGTTTAACTGGCAAGTTACTTTTATAAGAGAAAAATGAGAAAGAAAAACATTCCCTTTGTAATCTAATCTACCATTGTTAACGATCTCCCAGTCTGAACCTCTTGGATCAATCGACCTGCTGCCCATCCACTGGAATACGCCTTGCTCCTACCCTCTGATTTGCCTTTGGTTATTCATTAACTATACCTAGAGGCACTTTTCTTCTGTTCAGAACTCTGCTCAGCCCTCCACCCCCAGGTCTCCTGCACCCTGCCAGGCCACAGCCATCGTGGGTCCTCTGCACCCTGGGCTCCTAACCAGGCGAGCCTGTGGCACCTGCTGCCTCCGGTTGCTGGCTCTCCTAGAGGGCAGTGGCCGTGTCCTACTTCTCTCTAGCAACCACAGTAACCGGCACAGTGTCCTTTCACACTAGTCGCCCAACAGCTGAACCACAGCCACGTGAGGCAGTATAATTCTATATTCAAGGTTTGATTGTGTTCACTCAATTGTTCTAAAGCAAGAAAACGAATACATGGCCAATGGATTTTCAGCAACAGAAGGAATTTCTATTCAAACTAAATTTACTCTAGAATTCTACCAGAGTTAAACCAGATCAACTTACTTCTGGCATTTTCTTGTTACTTAAAGCTTCACTTTTTGATATTTGACTTCCCTGGAAATGAAAGGTCATTCATTTGAAGGCAAGCATATAACAAACTTCACATACAAGATTAAAATGAGCGGTGAAATTTTGCTAAGACATTCATCTTTATTCCTTTTCATTCCCTAAATATTCCCAACTTCTTCTAAGGAATAAGCAGTTGGATAATATCTTAGCCTTCTGTTTTATTTAATAGATCCTTTATTTAAAATCTTTACAAAATATTTGAAACTAATATACACTCAGTTCTCAGTCTTTTGGTGTCTTACGTTTTAATCCTATTCGTGTAAGGACAAATCCCCATGCTAATAATTAACTCCTTTGTATTGTTCATAAAAGATTAACTATTGGAGAGTTTTTCCTCCCATTAGGAAAGGAAATAACCAAAGGCTATTCCCTTCCACCCTCAAGTCACCACTTGTTCCAGGACCTCACTAGATCACTCTCACGCTCATTTTTATAAGGTGTTGCCCATGGTCGACACACAGTGAGGTCTTCTGGAGAAGACTGCTAACATTAAGACCACAGCCTAGTGTGGTCTGCCAGGCTTTTTATAGTATAAAAACTATTTTACACCTTTCACACACAGGGAGTCTAATACAGGTGGGAGCAGGGCCAGGATTTCTATATGAAGTGTAGGACAGGCAATCGTGCCAGAAAATTGGGTACCAGGGGACTGGGCCTACCACTATGTTTGCACAGCCAGCCCGCTGAAATTATTTAGACTATGTATTATAAAACAGTAAGCATAACCAATTATAATAAAGACACTTATATTCAGTTGATATAACTTTATCATTTGGGAGTAAGTTATTGGGGAGGAAGTTGCTAATAGAAATTATAATAAGGTAAATTACCCTACCACCACCACCAGTGCTATTTTTCAGCCACTCCTTGGCACTGCCACTGGATACAGATCACAGAAAGACACAAACATGCTTGCATATTTGTATTAAGAGCCTGACTGCAGTAAAGCAATAGTTATGATTTAAGAACATTCTTTCATGGTACCAAGGAGCCCTGTCTGGTTGTGAGATTGAGGAATGAGGTCAGAAACTGGAGAAGTTAAATTTCTCTCTTTTACCTACTTTCTCCTTAATCTCTGGAAGAAATGAGTAAGAACATGGAAGTGAAAACAAAGTGAAAAGAATAGCTGTGGAAAGCAGGTGTCAGACTACTGGGGTGGTGTTGACAGAGTCCAACACAGAACTGGAAAGGATTTGGGCCACCGTTTCATGATTGTCTAAGTAGAGAAGAAGCAGGAACATATCAGAGCCACAGGATAGTCGGTTGGTCACAAAGGTATGTTTGTTTCAATTCTGATATGGTCGCTTTCACCTCACTCAAGTTATCCAAACTTAGCTTGGTTTAGCTTTAGAAGAAGGTCAATTACTGCATTTCATTACCTACCCCTTCATTTTAACTCTCCTCCAATATACACACCTTCCAGTAATTGCTCATCACCCAGTAAAAAAACTACGCAAAAGGGTATTTAGGTCTGGCCCCCAATATTTCACTGTTCCTATCAGAGATAATAAACACTAACCCTCAGGCTGACTTCTAGCTAAGCACAGGCGACCATGCTTGTATATCACCACTTCTTTCCTAAAACTTAAGAATGGTAGTAAAGGCCTGAACCCACAGGGTAAAGAGAGGAAAAAAAGGACGGTAGCACAAACAGAAATAGAGGAGAGTAAGTATTGTCTCAGAACAGAGCTGAGGGGGAAAATGAAAAAGTCAAGGAAGGCAGAGTCTTGGATCTGAAGAGTTAAAGGAACCAGAAATGAACCAACTGGCCCCGCAGGACCCAGAGAGAGGCACGGAGGTTCCCAGGCACAGTGGAAAGCAGGGCTGAGGCCCAACGGTGGTTCGCTTAAAAGTCAAAAGTGCAGTGCAGTGACGCCTCTGCCCGGGTTTCCTCTCTCCCCTCTTAGCTAAACCACCCTTAAAGGATGGGAGCTGGGTGTATTTATGGCTGATTCTTGTTGGTGTATGACAGAAAACCACAAAATTCTGTAAAGCAATTATCCTTCAGTTAAAAAAAAAAAAAAGAAAGAATGGGAGCTGAGCTGAACTTACCCTCAGGGCCTCTCCAGTCAGGAAGGCTCTGCCGAGAAAAGCAAGCGTGAGGTAAGGCTTCAAGGCAGTGCAGGTGGGAGGTGGAGAGGGAAGGTAGGCCAACAGGGGAGTGAAAAGAAAAGGGCATGTGTGTTTCAGGTCTTCTAAGTCTGTCTTAGACAGACTATATACATGTCTATATATATCATCTCTGCAAGCATAAAGTAAGTTGGAATGTGCTTTCCAAGTGAGATCCCCACAGATCAAGAGACAAAGCTTGATAAGATTCTCACCATGTAGGGACAGGTCCTATAAACCTGTCCTCTTATTCACTACAGTCATACTTACCGAGCAAGTTTGCTGAGGCCAAGAACTTGCTTGTTAGGAAGATAACCGATATGGACCTTCAGAGAACAGATAGAAATCATGAACTAAGTGAAACACAGTACTTCTCTGTGATAAAAGGAAACAATACAGTATACTTACTATGTAGTTCAGCACAATGAAAACATATTTCTAAAACATCTAGATACTTTAAGATAGAAAATTAACCACTTTCATAAATAATTAAAAATTACATAAATGAAATAAAAGGGAAATAAGAATGATTATTAATAAAATGACAAGCTTGAAGTATAGTCGTGGTGATTCCCAGTGAAGTTAAACTCTGGATACAATTCTTAAAATCCTTCCTCTGTTGAGAGGAAACTTTCTTAGGAAAGTGCAAATTATCCCACAGCAACATTAAAATGTAGTTAAGAAAGCCTCCTTTAAATGACTGAAACTGTAACTATAAATATTGCCATTCCACACATCATGGTGACCTTGAATCCCACCCTGTTGCAGATCTCTGTTGCACAGAAACAGGGTGCCCATGCCCTTTGTCGTGCTGGGAAGCCCCATTTCTAAGCTGCTGGAGAACACCATCCTCCTGACAGGGTAAAAAGGACACAGTTACCAGTTGGGACTCAGAATGAACCAGAATCCTAAGTCCTAAATTCCTGTAGGACCTACTATAAAGCAAAGCCATTTCTATAATCTTAAAGAGCACTGGTTAATACCTAGTATGAAAATGTTACCTGTCTTTCAGTCAAGTGTTAAGTATAAGAAGAGGACATTAAGTTCTCCAAAAAGATTAATAAATAATCATTTATAGGCAATCAGTTTGCCTAATATAAAATTACTGATTCATCTGCATGACAATTTGCCAGCCTTAGTTGCATCTGTTCACCTAATATTTACTGTACACTTGAATAATCACTAATTAGTCATTTTAATGACTGATTAGTCATTAGTCCTAGTATAGGTGCTATGCTTTGGGAGTCTGAGAATACCAACTCATCGCCTTCCTGGTCAGCAAAAAAAAAATATGTAGCATCTGGACACTGGGTATTTCAAAGAAAAATTAGAGTGGAAACTTCGCCATAGAACCAAGATACAGAAGTATCATCGAGATTTACGTACTTCTTTGGAAGGACTGATGCTAAAGCTGAAACTGCAATACTTTGGCCACCTCATGCGACGAGTTGACTCACTGGAAAAGACTCTGATGCTGGGAAAGGTTGGGGGCGGGAGGAGAAGGGGACGACGGAGAATGAGATGGCTGGATGGCATCACCGACTCTGTGGACATGAGTTTGAGTGAACTCCGGGAGTTGGTGATGGACAGGGAGGCCTGGCGTGCTGTGATTCATGGGGTTGCGGAGAGTCGGACACGACTGAGCGACTGAACTGATGCAGAGCTATAATTTGTTTGCACAATTTTTAGTCTTCCTTAAGATCCCATCATCTAAATGACCACTTTAGACAATCATCACTGAATAATATGTTCAAAAACAGAGCTAATAAGAACACAGACACAGAGGTAATCATAAAGTGAAGTCAAAGTGAAGTCGCTCAGTCGTGTCCGACTCTTTGCGAGCCCGCGGACTGTAGCATACCAGGCTTCTCTGTCCATGGGATTCTCCAGGCAAGAACACTGGAGTGGGTTATAGCAGAAGGTAAAAGGATACAGAGGAGAGAGACTGAGTACAGGATCAAGCTCCTGGGTTTGGCCCCAGCCAAGTCACTAACTCCCTATGTCTTCTTGGACAAGTCATAGCTTCCTAGGCCTAATTTTCTCACTTAAAAGGTAGTGATGAGCTCACAAGTTCCCTCATTTTTTAAAATCCTGAACCCTGCTGTCACAGCCCAGCATCATTAATTGTGGAACTATCAGACCATATATGCCTCCTGATATGATGGAATACAGAGTTCTCAGCATCCCAATGAACTGCCCTATTCAAATATGTTTTTAACCTTAAACTTAAGAAGTTTTAGATTGAATCTAGTATATAGAACGGAGAAGGCAATGGCAAGCCACTCCAGTACTCTTGCCTAGAAAATCCCATGGATGGAGGAGCCTGGAAGGCTGCAGTCCGTGGGGTCGCTAAGGGTCGGACACGACTGAGCGACTTCACTTTCACTTTTCACTTTCACGCATTGGAGAAGGAAATGGCAACCCACTCCAGTGTTCTTGCCTGGAGAATCCCAGGGACGGGGGAGCCTGGTGGGCTTCCGTCTATGGGGTCACACAGAGTCGGACACGACTGAATTGACTTAGCAGCAGCAGCAGCAGTATACAGAAAAATCCAAAGACTGAATGGAGAGCAAATTCAGAAACTGAGAGGCTCTACAGAACAACTAGCCTAGTTAGTTGAGTAAGAGAATGTCACTAGGGTGGATAGGTGGGTGGCTGTCAGGGGAGACTGTTTTAAAATAAGAGACTTAAGATGCGTAACAACCAAATGTATAAACCTTATTTGGATTCTAGTTTAAACAAACCAACCACAAGACAGTTGAAACACCTGAGAAAATATAATATGGATAAGTTATTAGATGTTATTTAGGAATTACTGTTACTTTTGTCTGGGCTTCCCAGGTGGTACAGTGGTAAAAAGCCCGCCTGCCACTGCAGGAGATGCAAGAGATGCTGGTTTAATCTCTGGGTCGGGAAGGTCCCCTGGAGGAGGAAATGGCAACCCGCTTCAGTATTCTTGCCTGGAGAATCCCATGGACAGGGGAGCCTGGCAGGCTACAGTCCATGGGGTTGCAGAGTTGGACATGACTAAGTAACTAGAACACACACACTTTTGTCTATGGTAGTGCTACTGTGGCTAATTAAGAATATTTTAGAGATGTGTATTAATAATTAGTAGTGAAGAGTCCTGTTGTCTAAGATACTTTAATATATTAAAGGACTTACTGCCAACTTTTAAGGTTGATAATCCAATCGGAGTTATATTTCTCAAAAAAAAAATCCTTATCTTTTAGAGAAATATGCTGGAAGAAATTACAGAAAAAAAAATGTCATCTAGGATTTGCTTCAAAACAGTCCAGTGGGGACGCATATATTAATAGAACAAGACTGGCCCTTTACTGACAACTGTTGAAACTGGTTGATGGGAACATGGAAATTATATACTAATCTACCTATTCTTAGATATGTTTGAAATTTTCTACAATAAAAGGTTTAAAAAGAGGTGCCACTACACATACATCAGAATACTAAACTTAAAAACACTAAAAGTGCCAAATGTTGATGAGGATGTGAGAGACTAGGACTCATAAGAGTAAATGAAATGTAAACTGTACCAAATTGTTACAACCAATTTGGAAAACTAAAAGTCAGTATTTAGTAAGTTGAACACAGGTATACCCTGTATCCGCAGTTCCACTCCTAGGTATACTGCTAAAGAAATGCATGTGAGAGGTGGGTCAAGATGGCAGAGAAGGAGGATATGAAGCTCAGCTTCCCCTACTCCCCAAAGTCACATCAAAAATCCGCCTACTCGTGGAACAATTCACACAGAAAACCAACTAGAAACTGACCGAAGATTTCTTATATAACCAAAGCCATAAGAAAGATCTCCACGTAAGCAGGTAGAGATCTGATTATGAAAAAAAAAAAAAAGGCATGAGGGCCAGTGCTCCTAGGAAAGAAGGTCCACAGGTGCAGACCCTCCCCCTGCAGAGCCCCCTTGCCTACTGGGAGCTCTGCGTGAATAGACAGAGGGGCTGAAGCATCATGGACTCTGGTCACAAGGAATGTATGTATACATGCTAGTTTACTAGCAGTCAGTGAAGAGAGAATGACACTGGTTCCACCTGGCTTCCACATTTCCCAGTCCAAAATGCTTGTTGAGGGAGGTAGGGGTACATGGGAAGAGTACTGCTAGTATAGATGATTCAAAGAAATGGAAATATATACCATCCTCTTGGATTAGAAGGATTTTTATTGTGAAAATGGCCATATGACTCCAAATACATATCTACAGATTTAATGCAATCCCCAGTTCAGTTCAGTTGCTCAGTTGTGTCCGACTCTGCAACCTCATGGACGACAGCATGCCAGGCCTCCCTGTCCATCACCAACTCCAGGAATTTACTCAAACTCATGTCCATTGAGTCGGTGATGCCATCCAATCATTTCATCCTCTGTCATCCCCTTCTCCTCCCATCTTCAATCTTTCCCAGCATCAGGGTCTTTTCAAATGAGTCAGTTCTTCATATCAGGTGGCCAAAGTATTGGAGTTTCAGCTTCAGCATCAGTCCTTCCAATGAATATTCAGGACTGATTTCCTTTAGGATGGACCTGTTGGCTCTCCTTGTAGTCCAAGTGACTCTCAAGAGTCTTCTCCACCACCACAGTTCAAAGCATCAATTCTTCAGCGCTCAGCTTTTCACGCCAGGCCTCCCTGTCCATCACCAACTCCCGGAGTTCACTCAAACCCATGTCCACAGAGTCGGTGATGCCATCCAGCCATCTCATTCTCTGTCGTCCCCTTCTCCTCCCGCCCCCAACCTTTCCCAGCATCAGAGTCTTTTCCAGTGAGTCAACTCGTCGCATGAGGTGGCCAAAGTATTACAGTTTCAGCTTTAGCATCAGTCCTTCCAATGAACACCCAGGATTGATCTCCCTTAGAATGGACTGGTTGGATCTCCTTGCGGTACAAGGGACTCTCAAGAGTCTTCTCCAACACCACAGTTCAAAAGCATCAATTCTTCGGTGCTCAGCTTTCTCCACAGTCCAATTCTCACATCCATACATGACCACGGGAAAAACCATAGCCTTGACTAGACGCAACTTTGTTGGCAAAGTAATGTCTCTGCTTTTTAATATGCTATCTAGGTTGGTCATAACTTTCTTTCCAAGGAGTAAGCATCTTTTAATATCCGTCTAGTCAAGGCTATGGTTTTTCCCGTGGTCATGTATGGATATGAGAGTTGGACTGTGAAGAAAGCTGATCGCCGAAGAATTGATGCTTTTGAACTGTGGTGTTAGAGAAGACTCTTGAGAGTCCCTTGTACCGCAAGGAGATCCAACCAGTCCATTCTAAGGGAGATCGATCCTGGGTGTTCACTGGAAGGACTGATGCTAAAGCTGAAACTGCAATACTTTGGCCACCTCATGAGACGAGTTGACTCACTGGAAAAGACTCTGATGCTGGGAAGGGTTGGGGGCGGGAGGAGAAGGGGACGACAGAGAATGAGATGGCTGGATGGCATCACCGACTCGATGGACATGAGTTTGAGTGAACTCTGGGAGTTGGTGATGGACAGGGAGGCCTGGCGTGCTGTGATTCATGGGGTCGCGGAGAGTCAGACACGACTGAGCGACTGAAGTGAACTGAACTGAACTGAATATCATGGCTGCAATCAGCATCTGCAGTGATTTTGGAGCCCAAAAAAATAAAGTCTGACACTGTTTTCACTGTTTCCCCATCTATTTCCCATGAAGAGATGGGACCAGATGCCATGATCTTTGTTTTCTGAATGTTGAGCTTCAAGCCAACCTTTTCACTCTCCTCTTTCACTTTCATCAAGAGGCCTTTGAGTTCCTCTTTACTTTCTGCCATAAGGGTAGTGTTATCTGCCTATCTGAGGTTATTGATATTTCTCCCAGCAATCTTGATTCCAGCTTGTGCTTCTTCCAGCCCAGCGTTCCTCATGATGTACTCTACATATAAGTGAAATAAGCAAGGTGACAATATACAGCCTTGACGTACTCCTTTTCCTATTTGGAACCAATCTGTTGTTCCATGTACAGTACTGACTGTTGCTTCCTGACCTGCATACAGGTTTCTCAAGAGGCAGGTCAGGTGGTCTGGGATTCCCATCTCTTTCAGAATGTTCCACAGTTTATTGTGATCCATACAGTCAAAGGCTTTGGCCTAGTCAATGAAGCAGAAATAGATGTTTTTCTGGAACTCTCTTGCTTTCTCCATGATCCAGCAGATGTTGGCAATTTGATCTCTGGTGCCTCTGCCTTTTCTAAAACCTGCTTGAACATCTGGGAGTTCACGGTTCACATATTGCTGAAGCCTGGCTTGGAGAATTTTGAGCATGACTTTACTAGCATGTGAGATGAGTGCATTGTGCGGTAGTTTGAGCATTCTTTGGCATTGCCTTTCTTTGGGATTGGAATGAAGACTGACCTTTTCCAGTCCTGTGGCCCTTGCTGAGTTTTCCAAATTTGCTGGCATATTGAGTGCAGCACTTTCACAGCATCATCTTTCAAGATTTGAAATAGCTCAACTGGAATTCCATCACCTCCACTAGCTTTGTTCGTAGTGATGCTTTCTAAGGCCCACTTGACTTCACATTCCAAGGTGTCTGGCTCTAGGTCAGTGATCACGTTATCGTAACTATCTTGGTCGTGAAGATCTTTTTTGTACAGTTCTTCTGTGTATTCTTGCCACCTCTTCTTAATATCTTCTGCTTCTGTTAGGTCCATACCATTTCTGTCCTTTATCGAGCCCATCTTTGCATGAAATGTTCCCTTGGAATCTCTAATTTTCTTGAAGAGATCTCTTGTTTTTTTCTATTCTGTTGTTTTCCTCTATTTCTTTGCATTGCTCACTGAGGAAGGCTTTCTTATCTCTCCTTGCTATTCTTTGGAACTCTGCATTCAGATGCTCATATCCTTCCTTTTCTCCTTTGCTTTTCGCTTCTCTTCTTTTCACAGCTATTTGTAAGGCCTCCTCAGACAGCCATTTCGCTCTTTTGCATTTCTTTTCCATGGGGATGGTCTTGGTCCCTGTCTCCTGTACATAGTCACGAATCTCCGTCCAGAGTTCATCAGGCACTCTATCTATCAGATCTAGTCCCTTAAATCTATTTCTCACTTCCACTGTATAATCATAAGGGATTTTATTTAGGTCATATCTGAATGGTCTAGTGGTTTTCCCTACTTTCTTCAATTTAAGTCTGAATTTGGCAATAAGGAGTTCATGATCTGAGCCACAGTCAGCTCCTGGCCTTGTTTTTGCTAACTGTATACAGCTTCTCCATCTTTGGCTGCAAAGAATATAATCAATCTGATTTCGGTGTTGACCATCTGGTGATGTCCATGTGTAGAGTCTTCTCTTGTGTTGTTGGAAGAGGGTGTTTGCTATGACCAGTGCGTTCTCGTGGCAAAACTCTATTAGCCTTTGCCCTGCTTCATTCCATGCTCCAAGGCCAAATTTGCCTGTTACTCCAGGTGTTTCTTGACTTCCTACTTTTGCATTCCAGTCCCCTATAATGAAAAGGACATCTTTTTTGGGTGTTCGTTCTAAAAGGTCTTGTAGGTCTTCATAGAACCGTTCAACTTCAGCTTCTTCAGCGTTACTGGTTGGGGCATAGGCCTGGATTACTGTAATATTGAATGGTTTGCCTTGGAAACGAACAGAGATCATTCTGTCATTTTTAAGATTGCATCCAAGTACATATTTCGGACTCTTTTGTTGACCATGATGGCTACTCCATTTCTTCTAAGGGATTCCTGCCCACAGTAGTAGATATAATGGTCATCTGAGTTAAATTCACCCATTCCAGTCCACTTTAATTCACTGATTGCTAGAATGTCAATGTTCACTCTTGCCATCTCCTGTTTGACCACTTCCAATTTGCCTTGATTCATGGACCTAACATTCCAGGTTCTTATGCAATATTGCTCTTTACAGCACCAGACCTTGCTTCTATCACCGGTCACATCCACAACTGGGTACTGGTTTTGCTTTTGCTCCATCCCTTCATTCCTTCTAGAGTTATTTCTCCACTGACCTCCAGTAGCATACTGGGCACCTACCAACCTGGGGAATTCCTCATTCAGCATCCTATCATTTTGCCCTTTGATACTGTCCATGGGGTTCTCAAGGCAAGTATACTGAAGTGGTTTGCCATTCCCTTCTCCAGTGGACCACATTCGGCTGTGGTCCATGTGATCAGATCGACTAGTTTCCTGTGATTATGATTTCAGTGTGTCTGCCCTCTGATGCCCCCTCACAATACCTACTGTCTTATTTGGGTTTCTCTTACCAAACCATAGCTTTGACTAAACAGGACCTTTGTTGGCAAAGTAATGTCTCTGCTTTTTAATATGCTATCTAGGTTGGTCATAGCTTTTCTTCCAAGGAGCAAGCGTCTTTTAATTTCATGGCTGCAGTCACCATCCACAGTGATTTTGGAGCCCAGAAAAATAAAGTCTGCCACTGCTTCCCCATCTATTTGCCATGAAGTGATGGGACCAGATGCCATAATCTTAGTTTTCTGAATGTTGAGTTTTAAGCCAACTTCTTCACTCTCCTCTTTCACTTTCATCAAGAGGCTCTTTAGTTCTTCTTTGCTTTCTTCCATAAGGGTGGTGTCAACTTCATATCTGAGGTTATTGATATTTCTCCCGGCAATCTTGATACCAACGTGTGCTTCATCCAGCCCAGTGTTTCTCATGATGTACTCTGCATATAAGTTAAATAAGCAGGGTGACAATATACAGCCTTGATGTACTCCTTTCCCTATTTGGAACCAGTCTCTTGTTCCATGTCCAGTTCTAACTGTTGCTTCCTGACCTACATACAGATTTCTCAAGAGGCAGGTCATGTGGTCTGGTATTCCCATCTCTTTCAGAATTTTCCAGAGTTTGTTGTGGTCCACACAGTCAAAGGCTTCAGCATAGTCAATAAAGCAGAAGTAGATGTTTTTCTGGAACTCTCTTGCTTTTTCAATGATCCAACAGATGTTGGCAGTTTGATCACTGGTTCCTCTGCCTTTTCTAAAACCATCTTGAACATCTGCAAGTTCACGGTTCACGTATTGCTGAAGCCTGGCTTGGAGAATTTTGAGCATTCCTTTACTAGCGTGTGAGATGAGTGCAATTATGTGGTGGTTTGAGCATTCTTTGGCATTGCCTTTCTTTGGGATTGGAATGAACACTGACCTTTTCCAGTCCTGTGGCCACTGCTGAATTTTCCAAATTTGTAAACTCTTTGTAGGCATCAAAATACCTAATTACATTTTTCACAGAACTGAAACAAGTAACGCTAAAATTTATATGGAACCACAAAAGACCCAGAATTGTCAAAACAATCCTGAGGGAAAAGAGAAAAGCTGGAGGCATAATTGTCTCAGACTTCAGACAATACTACAAAGCTCCAGTGCACAGAGATCAGTGGAACAGGACAGAAAGCCCTCAAATAAACCCACATACTTACTTACGGTCAATCTATGACAGAGACAAGAATATACAATGCAGAAAAGATAGTCTCTTCAACAAATGGTGTTGGGAAAGTAGGACAGCTACATGGACGTTAATGAAATCAGAACATTCCCTTGAACTATAAGTAAAAATAAACTCAAAATGGTTTAAAGACCTAAATATAAGACATGACACACCGTAAAACTACCAGAAGGGAACATAGACAAAACATTTTCTGCCATAAGTCATAGCAATATTTTCTTAGATCAGTCTCCAAAGACAAAAGAAATAGACGCAGAAATAAATAAATGGGACCTGATCAGACTTATAAGCTTTTACACAGCATTGACAAAACAAAAAGACAATCTACGTAATGAGAGAAAATATTTGCAAATGATGGGATCAACAAGGGGTTAATATGCAAAATATACAAACAGGTCATACAACACAATATTGAAAAAAACAATCCAATCAAAAAATCGGCAGAAGACCTAAACATACGTTTCTCCAAAGATGACATAGATGGCCAACAGGCACATGAAAAAATGCTAATTATTAGAGAAATCCACATCAAAACCACAATAAACTATCACTTCACATAAATCAGAATGACCATCATCAAGAAGTCTACGAATAATAAATGCTGGACAGGGTATGGGGAAAAGGGAACCCTCTTACACTGTTGGTGAGAATGCAAATTGGTGTAGCCACTATGCAAAATTCTGAAAGAGATAGGAATACCAGACCACCTGACCTGCCTCTTGAGAAACCTGTATGCAGGTCAGGAAGCAACAGTCAGAACTGGACATGGAACAACAGACTGGTTCCAAATAGGAAAAGGAGTACGTCAAGGTTGTATATTGTCACCCTGCTTATTTAACTTATATGCAGAGTACATCATGAGAAACACTGGGCTGGAAGAAGCACAAGCTGGAATCAAGATTGCCGGGAGAAATATCAATAACCTCAGATATGCAGATGACACCACCCTTATGGCAGAAAGTGAAGAGAAACTAAAAAGCCTCTTGATGAAAGTGAAAGAGGAGAGTGAAAAGGTTGGCTTGAAGCTCAACATTCAGAAAACAAAGATCATGGCATCTGGGCCCATCACTTCATGGGAAATAGATGGGAAAACAGTGGAAACAGTGTCAGCCTTTATTTTGGGGGGCTCCAAAATCACTGCAGATGCTGATTGCAGCCATGAAATTAAAAGACGCTTACTCCTTGGAAGGAAAGTTATGACCAACCTTGATAGTATATTAAAAAGCAGAGACATTACTTTGCCAACAAAGGTCCATCTAGTCAAGGCTATGGTTTTTCCCGTGGTCATGTATGGATATAAGAGTTAGACTGTGAAGAAAGCTGATCGCCGAAGAATTGATGCTTTTGAACTGTGGTGTTGGAGAAGACTCTTGAGAGTCCCTTGTACTGCAAGGAGATCCAACCAGTCCATTCTAAAGGAGATCAATCCTGGGTGTTCATTGGAAGGACTGATGCTAAAGCTGAAACTGCAATACTTTGGCCACCTCACGCGAAGAGTTGACTCACTGGAAAAGACTCTGATGCTGGGAAAGGTTGGGGGCAGGAGGAGAAGGGGACGACAGAGAATGAGATGGCTGGATGGCATCACCGACTCGATGGACATGAGTTTGAGTGAACTCCGGGAGTTGGTGATGGACAGGGAGGCCTGGCATGCTGTGATTCATGGGGTTGCAAAGAGTTGGACACGACTGAGCGACTGAACTGAACTGAATTGAACTACGTAAAAACAGAATGGAGGTTCCTTTAAAAAAAAAACTAGAGTTACCATATGATCCAGCAGCCCCACTCCCAGGCATATATCCAGAAAAGATACAAGCTCTAATTCAAAAAGAATGTTCACAGTAGCATTATTCATATGAACATCACGATGTTCACAGCAGCACTATTTATTAATATAATAGCCAAGACATAGAAACAATTCAAGTGCCCATCAAGATACAACTGGTTTATGATGATGTGTTATATGTATGTGCGTGTGTGCATGTTAGTCGCTCAGTTGTGTCTGAATCCTGCCAGGCTTCTCTGCCCGTGGGATTCTGCAGGCAAGAATATTGGAGTGGATTGCCATTTTCTTCTGCAGGGGATCTTCCCAACCCAGCGATTAAACCCTGGTCTCCCACATCGTAGGCAGATTCTTTACTATCTGAGCCACCAGGGAAGCCCAGTTATATGTATACAGTGGACTATTATTCAGCCATAAAAAAGAATGAAGTATTGCCATTTGCAGCAACATGGATTGAGCTAGAGAACACTAGGCGAAATAAGTAAGGAAGGGAAAGGCAAATATCATATGATATCACTTATATGTGGAATCTTAAAAATAATATACAAAACAGAAACAGACTAATAAACATAGAAAACAAACATATGGTTACTAAAGGGAAAGGCAAGGGGAGAGGGATAAATTAGGATACAAACTACTATACATAAAATAGACAGGGAATGAGTAGTTACAGTATAGCACATGGAAATATATTCAGTATCTTATAGTAACCTATAATGGAGAAGTCTGAAAAACATATATATATAGCTGAACAACTTTACTGTACACCTGAAACTAATATAATATTGTATATCAACTATACTTAAGGTAAAAAATAGATTAGGGAGTCCCCTGGTTGCCCAGTGCTTAGGATTCTGGGTTTTCATTGCCATGGCCCAGGTTCAATCCCTTGTTGGAGAACTGAGATCCTGCAAGCCGCATGATGTGGCCAACAAATTAATGTTTTTTAAAATTAAAAAAGAAATAAAAAATTTAAAAAGAAATATGATGTATCCGTACATCAAAAGAATGCTGGCAGCAGTATTATTTGTAATAGCCAAAAAGAAGAAAAAAAAAAACCACCACCAACAACAACCGAAAAACACAAACACAGAGAGAGAGGAAAAAAGACAAATAGCCATCAAAAACAGAACAATAAATTGTGGTATGTTTGTACAAAGGAATTATATATAGCAATGAAAATAAACAAACTAGAATGACAGGCAGTAACATCAGTGACTCCTGCAATGTAGAACAAAAGAAGCCAAACACCAAAGAGTACATGCTGCAGACTCCACCTGTATATATACAGTGGTTGAAAAACAAGCGAAATCAACCAATCTATAATGTCAGAAATCCATATACTGTGCTAACAAGATGGGTTGGGGATTTTCAAGGGGCACAAGGTGAGCTTTCTAGATACTGATAGTGTTCTAGTTCTTGATCTGTGAGGTAGCAGTTCAGTTCAGTCGCTCAGTCGTGTCCGACTCTCCGCGACCCCATGAATCACAGCACGCCAGGCCTCCCTGTCCATCACCAACTCCCGGAGTACACTCAAACTCATGTCCACAGAGTCGGTGATGCCATCCAGCCATCTCATTCTCCGTCGTCCCCTTCTCCTCCCGCCCCCAACCTTTCCCAGCATCAGAGTCTTTTCCAGTGAGTCAACTCGTCTCATGAGGTGGCCAAAGTATTGGAGTTTCAGCTTTAGCATCAGTCCCTCCAATGAACATCCAGGATTGATCTCCTTTAGAATGGACTGGTTGGATCTCCTTGCAGTATAAGGGACTCTCAAGAGTCTTCTCCAACACCACAGTTCAAAAGCATCGATTCTTCGGCGATCAGCTTTCTTCACAGTCCAACTCTCACATCCATACATGACCACGGGAAAAACCATTGCCTTGACTAGACGGACCTTGGTCGGCAAAGTAATGTCTCTGCTTTTTAATATACTATCAAGGTTGGTCATAACTTTCCTTCCAAGGAGCAAGCGTCTTTTAATTTCATGGCTGCAATCAGCATCTGCAGTGATTTTGGAGCCCAAAAAAACAAAGTCTGACACTGTTTCCACTGTTTTTCCATCTATTTCCCATGAAGTGATGGGACCAGATGCCATGATCTTTGTTTTCTGAATGTTGAGCTTCAAGCCAACCTTTTCACTCTCCTCTTTCACTTTCATCAAGAGGCTTTTGAGTTCCTCTTCACTTTCTGCCATAAGGGTAGTGTCATCTGCATATCTGAGGTTATTGATATTTCTCCCAGCAATCTTGATTCCAGCTTGTGCTTCTTCCAGCCCAGCGTTCCTCATGATGTACTCTGCATATAAGTTAAATAAGCAAGGTGACAATATACAACCTTGACGCACTCCTTTTCCTATTTGGAACCAGTCTGTTGTTCCATGACCGGTTCTAACTGTTGCTTCCTGACCTGCATACAGGTTTCTCAAGAGGCAGGTCAGGTGGTCTGGGATTCCCATCTCTTTCAGAATGTTCCACAGTTTATTGTGATCCACACAGTCAAAGGCTTTGGCATAGTCAATGAAGCAGAAATAGATGTTTTTCTGAAACTCTCTTGCTTTCTCCATGATCCAGCGGATGTTGGCAATTTGATCTCTGGTGCCTCTGCCTTTTCTAAAACCTGCTTGAACATCTGGGAGTTCACGGTTTACATACTGCTGAAGCCTGGCTTGGAGAATTTTGAGCATGACTTTACTAGCGTGTGAGATGAGTGCATTGTGCGGTAGTTTGAGCATTCTTTGGCATTGCCTTTCTTTGGGATTGGAATGAAGACTGACCTCTTCCAGTCCTGTGGCCACTGCTGAGTTTTCCAAATCTGCTGGCATATTGAGTGCAGCACTTTCACAGCATCATCTTTCAAGACTTGAAATAGCTCAACTGGAATTCCATCACCTCCACTAGCTTTGTTCGTAGTGATGCTTTCTAAGGCCCACTTGACTTCACATTCCAAGATGTCTGGCTCTAGGTCAGTGATCACATTATCGTGACTATCTTGGTCGGGAAGATCTTTTTTGTACAGTTCTTCTGTGTATTCCTGCCACCTCTTCTTAATATCTTCTGCTTCTGTTAGGTCCATACCATTTCTGTCCTTTATCGAGCCCATCTTTGCATGAAAAGTTCCCTTGGAATCTCTAATTTTCTTGAAGAGGTCTCTTGTTTTTCCTATTCTGTTGTTTTCCTCTATTTCTTTGCATTGATCACTGAGGAAGGCTTTCTTATCTCTCCTTGCTATTCTTTGGAACTCTGCATTCAGATGCTTATATCTTTCCTTTTCTCCTTTGCTTTTCGCCTCTCTTCTTTTTACAGCTATTTGTAAGGCCTCCTCAGACAGCCATTTCGCTCTTTTGCATTTCTTTTCCATGGGGATGGTCTTGGTCCCTGTCTCCTGTACAATGTCACGAACCTCCGTCCAGAGTTCATCAGGCACTCTATCAATCAGATCTAGTCCCTTAAATCTATTTCTCACTTCCACTGCATAATCATAAGGGATTTGATTGAGGTCATATCTGAATGGTCTAGTGGTTTTCCCTACTTTCTTCAATTTAAGTCTGAACTTCGCAATAAGGAGTTCATGATCTGAGCCACAGTCAGCTCCTGGTCTTGTTTTCGCTAACTGTATACAGCTTCTCCATCTTTGGTTGCAAAGAATATAATCAATCTGATTTCGGTGTTGACCATCTGGTGATGTCCATGTGTAGAGTCTTCTCTTGTGTTGTTGGAAGAGGGTGTTTGCTATGACCAGTGCATTCTCTTGACAAAACTCTATTAGCCTTTGCCCTGCTTCATTCCGTGCTCCAAGGCCAAATTTGCCAGTTACTCCAGGTGTTTCTTGACTTCCTACTTTTGCATTCCAGTCCCCTATAATGAAAAGGACATCTTTTTTGGGTGTTAGTTCTAAAAGGTCTTGTAGGTCTTCATAGAACCAATTAACTTCGGCTTCTTCAGCATTACTGGTTGGGGCATAGGCCTGGATTACTGTAATATTGAATGGTTTGCCTTGGAAACGAACAGAAATCATCCTGTCATTTTTAAGATTGCATCCAAGTACTGCATTTCGGACTCTTTTGTTGACCATGATGGCTACTCCATTTCTTCTAAGGGATTCCTGCCCACAGTAGTAGATATAATGGTCATCCGAGTTAAATTCACCCATTCCAGTCCATTTTAGTTCACTGATTCCTAGAATGTCGACATTCACTCTTGCCATCTCCTGTTTGACCACTTCCAATTTGCCTTGATTCATGGACCTAACATTCCAGGTTCCTATGCGATATTGCTCTTTACAGCACCGGACCTTGTTTCTATCATTGGTCACATCCACAACTGGGTATTGGTTTTGCTTTTGCTCCATCCCTTTATTCCTTCTATAGTTATTTCTCCACTGAGCTCCAGTAGCATACTGGGCACCTACCGACCTGGGGAATTCCTCATTCAGTATCCTATCATTTTGGAATTACCCTAATGAGTTGTACATTTTTCTACATCTCACTTCTACAAAAATGAAAAAATACTTTAACAAAAAATGTGAGGCAAATGTTAACACATTAAATTTAGGTGATGGGTATATTCATACCACTATTTCCTATAAGTCTTCCATTCGAAAATTATTAATAAAAAGGAAAAAAAATTATGATATGGGAGGAGGGAAGAGAATAGAATAACTCTTGGTAACCCACATGTTCTCAGAGGGATGTCTAACTACAACATTAACATTATCGAGCTCACAAATTCATTTTTCCTAAAATATTTTAAAAGGGTTGGAAACAAATCCACTAATACTATAACCTCTGCCACAAGAAATTCTGCAATCATTACTGCTCATGTCATATTATATGAAAGTATAGCTTGGATCAAATATTATTTAGTTAAAATAAAGGGCAAAGGTTTTTCAGAGACTGCAGCAGGTACCTAGAAAAAAAGATGGTCTTTAATCTCATTATTTTAACCTATTAACATGGTATTTACTGTGAAATGCTTGCCCTGAGGGCCTTCTGCTACTTGTTTCTATTTAGTTCATTTCCAGCCATTCAATTAGTTGGGCTGATGAAGAATAGATGTTCATGTGTATCTGGGATATTAGGAATTACCAGGTGACAGTTTAAAATGTAATTATCCTAACTTTAAAACTGTCATTGTGCTTTTAAATATTGTTAGGAAACAACACAGAAAAACTTACCTTTCCAACAAAAGGAACTAGATGATGTTCACACATGGAAAACATGTCTATGTCCTTCACAATCACCATCTCATCATGGTCTTCATCAAATATAGCATCATTCAGGACATCTGAAATCAGAGGCTTGCTTTAGTAATGTTTCCAATTTTACAGTAAAATAAAGAATAGAAAAGTTAGCATTCCATCAGTTCAGTTCAGTTCAGTCGCTCAGTCGTGTCCGACTCTCCGCGACCCCATGAATCACAGCAAGCCAGCACTCCATAGGTACATATAAACTGACAATCAAGAATGTTAATCCTAATTAAAACATGAACAGCATGCAAATTAAAACTAGCTATTTTTCTCCCACCAAATTAGTGAAGTCTTTTTCTTTAAATCATAAGAAAATCCTTAGGATATGGTACTACATTAAAAATGCAGGCTTACCAGTGTATTTGCAGCATAGCAAAGGGAGATAAAAAGAGGGAGGAAAGGAGATAAACTATGCAGCACAAAAGAAGGGGTGTTTCTGGTGATAGAAATAGGCTACTTTCATTTTCTACCTTACATCTTCTTGTACCTAACACTTTGTCTATAACAAACGTGTAGAAAACTCTATATGAGAAAAACTTAAAATAACAAGGTAAAAAGTTAAAATAATAAGATTAAACACCATTTTTTTTTCAGGTAGCTGCTGCAGGCTCTGAAAACCTTTGCCCTTTATTTTGACTCAATAAAACCTGATCCAACATATACTTCTATATAATACGACATTAGCTTTCTGAAGCTATATCCAGATACCCATAAACTTGACCTCTGTTATTACTATCCCAAATAATTTTCTACTCTTATAATATTTTCCAGCTATTGTATGCAAGCATCAGATTCATTCTAAATAGTTGCCTTCCTCCCTTCCTAAGGAAATCAACACTGTATAGTTTTTATGTGTGTGCTTATTCAGGTTGGCTCTGGGTGATGAACAGTGTCTGGTTTAACCTGTGGACACGGTCACATATGGCCAGGCTTACAACAGACATTTAGAAACAAAAACATTATTGTTATACTTTGGCCACCTCATGCGACAAGTTGACTCACTGGAAAAGAGTCTGATGCTAGGAGGGATTGGGGGTGGGAGGAGAAGGGGACGACAGAGAATGAGATGGGTGGATGGCATCACCGACTCTGTGGACATGAGTTTGAGTGAACTCCGGGAGTTGGTGATGGACAGGGAGGCCTGGCATGCTGTGATTCATGGGGTCACAAAGAGTCGGACACGACTGAGCGACTGAACTGAACTGAACACTCATATCTGAACAGCATGGCAGACTGGATATATTGAAGTCATCTAGCTGCGTGATTTCAGAGATCTGGGGATACCCAGCATCAGACAGAAGGGAGGGGATGAACAGAGCTTGTAGCCACCTACTGCTATTTCCCCTCAGAAAGGCAGGCTGCTGAGTGAGTCAGAGAGACGAGGTGCCCACACAGCCCGACCTTCCCTGGCTCCGTCGCTACTAGAAGAGAGTCATCATTGATACTGAGTCATCATTAAACACAGTGTCATCGCCTGTGTTAGGCTATTCAGAGACACACCTGACTGTGTCGCAGAGCAGTCATCAGTGCTGTAAACAAAAGCGAACACGTAGGGTTTAGACACACAGATAAACACAACACCCCTGTTGAGAGAGGTTGATAAAATCCAGAGAGGAGAAGGCTCAGGGCCATTCTTTTAAGTAAATACTCCTTTTCCAAAAGCAGTTTTCTATTCTGAATACGAGGCCCTAACCTTCAGCTGTGTTTTTGAAAGAAGTTCAAAAATAGATTCTCAGGGCTCCCCAAATGATCCTGGAGTTCTCCATGATTTCAGTGTAACAGTACTGCCACTCATAGCTGACTAAAATCTTGAGTCACACAAGGAATCTTCCTGAAAGTAAAAACAAAAATTTTTTTCTTAAAGAAGAAAAGACAATTGTCAAATATAGGAAGTGTTCATTTGCCTTTTCTGGAAAAGAATGAGCGCATACCCTTCTAAGTTCTGACAACAACCATATGGCATGTGTTAAATGCTGGCCCTTGAGTTACGCTTATGTTAGCATCTGGCTCCATCACTAACTGCTGAATCTTGAGCAAGGCACTCTATACCTCAATCTTCTCAGCTGTAAAACGGTCATGAAAAAAGCTTCTACTTCATAGGGGTATCCTGAGAATTAAATAAAATAATCCACTTGTGTTTAGAAATATGCAGGTGGGGTCAGTGGTAGATAATATTATTACTATTACTATAATTATGGTTAAGAGAGTTGCCAAACTATGTTCCCATGCACACTGATGTACGTGTGTGCGCGCCAAGTTGCTTCAGTCATGTCCAACTCTTCGACCCTGTGGACTGTAGCCTGCCAGGTTCCTCTGTCCATGGTATTCTCCAGGCAAGAATACTGGAGTGGGTTGCCATGCCCCCCTCCAGGGGATCTTCCTGATCCAGGGAGCGAATCTGCATCTCTTATGTCTCCTGAATTAGCAGGTGGGTTCTTGGCCACTAGTGCCACCTGGAAAGCCCACGTTGATGTACATCACAATTTAAAAAGCAACAATTTGCTTCTAAGGAACAGACTACAGAAAAGGAAAATCAGCAACTTTACTATGGAGAAACATGGCAGACACTCCTTTAATCAAGTAATTAAGTTTAACTATGCCAGTAATAGGGGGCTTCCCCAGTGGCTCAGACGGTAAAGAATCTGCCTGCAATGCAGGAGAACAGGATTCAATCCCTGGGTTGGGAAAATCCCCTGGAGAAGAAAGGGAATGGCTACCCACTCCAATATTCTTGCCTGGAGAATCCCATGAACAGAGAAGACTGATGGGGTCTCAAAGAGTCAGACATAGTTGAGCAACTAACACAATAAACTACAAGTAATAAGACATATTGATATTATGTAGCACCTAACATAAGACCATGAGCAGGGCACATTACCTCTGTAGTATTCTTCCCAAAAATCTGAAACTGCAGTCTAATCACCAGACAAATCGAAGGACATTCTACAAAATACCTAATGTGCATCCTGTGCTTAGTCGTGTCAGACTCTTTGTGACCCCATGGACTATATCCTGCCAGGCTCCTCTTTCCATGGAATTTTCCAAGCAAGCATACTGGAGTAGGTTGCCAACAAAATACCCAGACAAGTACTCTTTTAAAGAAAGACACAGAGGGAATTCCCAGGCAGTCCTCTGAGTAGGACTCTGCACTCCCACTGCTGTGGGCCTGGTCGGGGAACTCTGACTGTACAAACCATGCTGCTACTGCTGCTAAGTCACTTCAGTCGTGTCCGACTCTGTGTGACCCCACAGACGGCAGCCCACCAGGCTCCCCCGTCCCTGGGATTCTCCAGGCAAGAACACTGGAGTGGGTTGCCATTTCGTTCTCCAATGTGTGAAAGTGAAAAGTGAAAGTAAAGTCGCTCAGTCGTGTCTGACCCTTAGCGACCCCATGGACTGCAGCCTACCAGGCTCCTCCATCCATGGGATTTTCTAGGCAAGAGTACTGGAGTGGCTTGCCATTGCTTTCTCCGACAAACCATGCAGTGCAGCCAAATAAGTAAATGAAAAATAAAAGAGATGTGGAAAGATCAAGGAACTGTCCACATTAAAAGAGACTAAAGACACATAATAACTAAAAGCAATAGAAAAACTAAAATTGAAATAAAGCCTGTGGTTTAGTTCACAGTGTTGTGATTGTACCATGGCCATATGAGATGTTATCATTAGATGAAACTGGGGAAGGGGTATGTGGAATCTCTCTGTACTATATTTTCATTATTCTATAAGTCCAAAAGTATTTCAAAATAAAAAGTTTAAAAGAAACAACAAAACAATGTCTATCAACTGTAATGTATAAACAGTGGAGCACTATTCAGCAATAAAATGGGATAAAATAATGATTTGTGTACTGTGGTTGAACATCCTAAGAATTATACTAAGTGAAAGAAGTCACATCAGTTCAGTTCAGTCCTCAGTCGTGTCTGACTCTTTGCAACCCCATGAATCACAGCACGCCAGGCCTCCCTGTCCATCACCAACTCCCGGAGTTCACTCAAACTCAAGTCCATCGAGTTGGTGATGCCATCCAGCCATCTCATTCTCTGTCGTCCCCTTCTCCTCCTGCCCCCAATCCCTCCCAGCATTAGAGTCTTTTCCAGTGACTCAACTCTTCGCATGAGGTGGCCAAAGTATTGGAGTTTCAGCTTTAGCATCAGTCCTTCCAATACATACACACAAAAAAACTATGTGAGATTCTAGAAAAACTAAATACAGTGATAGAAAGGAGGCAGATAGTTTATCAGAGACCATAGAGGTGGGAGAGAGGATTGGCTGCAAAAGAATATGAAGACATTTTTTGTTTGATTGATGGAAACCATCTAAACCTTGGTTGTATTGGTGGCTATGCAACTGTATGAGTTTGTCAAAATTCAAGCTGTACACATAAAGCTGGTAAATTTTATTGAATACAAGTTGCAAATTAATAGCACTTTCTTTAAAAAACTTGTGGTATATTATGCAACTTTTTGTGTAAAAGTTGAAAGGAGGAGTTACGAACATAAACACATAAACACTTATCTTCAAAGAGAAACACTAGAAAAATAAGCCAAAAAGCAAACAAAATGATTACCCATACCGGACCAAGAGAACAAGGGGAAAGGGATACCATGGAAGTGAGATATCTTTGAATAAAATTTGTTCTATAATTTTGAAATCACACAACTGTTTTACATATTCAAAACTAAACCAAAAAGAAGAAAACCAGCAACCTCATGTGTTGTCATACTCTGTGTGCTAATAGAACACTGATACGTTGCCTATATCCCATTTCATTAAAATGGACCCAGACTATAAATTTGACCCAGCCGAGTCATTTTTCTTCAGTAATGAAGTCTCTCTACTATATTTATTTATGTTTTGCTGCAACATATCTGAAAGCTACCATCTGTAGCTAATAAGAACAAAACACTATCACAGATTGTTTTAATTTCCTGCCTGTTATCAGCAGCAAGGAGGTAACCCTGGAAACAAGGATTTATAGCATTCTATTTCCTACTGTTGGTCATAACCAACAAAAGAAACCAAGCTGCCTCCAAAAGTTAAAGGCCATCTATAACATCACCACACACAAAATGTATAAAAATATACCTTTCTCATGTCATTAATGACCAAGCAATGACAATGAATAACCCTGCTGGGCAACCATCCCTCAAGTGTTTAGTCCCTTCCTGAAAGTGCAGTAAGGCAGGCCTACGATATGACCCAAAGTACGTATGTACGCACCCTTTGAATCAGGAGTTCTGACTCCTCCAGTGAGCTTGTTAAAACACAAAATCACTGAACCCTGCCCCCAGAGCTTCTGATTTAGAAGGTCTGGGTGAGCCTGAGAATTTACATTTTTAACAAGTTCCCAGAAGATGCTAATGTATCTGGAACCACACTCAAAGCAGCTGTTTTGAAGTATTCCATGTTCTGTGCTGCTACAGAATTTTTACACCTTCAAATGCTCCTAGTCACACAACATATATTTTAAGGAACACAGACCTGTTTTTGCAGGGGTAGAAGGAAACTCCTAGGGGAAATTCCACACAAAAGGAAAATTATATCTAATGAAATTTCTTTTGCATGAATGGTAATAGTAATTAGCACTATCCTGGATGTTTTGTGATTAGCACCAAAAATTAGAGATCTCAGGAAAGTAAAAATTGCACAGCCAATGTATTGTCGGGAACACAGCATTTAAAAATGATGGAAGAAGACCTGGAACACTGAACATGTGCCGGATTTAAGCAACAGGAGAGAGAGAATGGGGTCTGCCTACTGCTTTCAAAATTAAGACAGAAAAAGATGAGACCTAATAAGGCATCAGACCTCTGTGCTCTCGGCTGGAATTAAATCAACTCAAGGGGCCAACAAAGATAAGCCCAACTGATTTAGGGTAGAAACAGCTGAATCACTGGCCGGAACCCTCTAACATTAGAGCTGCCTCAACCAGCATACAGGACTTACTGTGTTGTACTTCCTGCACCACTGTTATGCGTGCTCATTTCTCCCAAACTTGGAAGTAAGTACTGCAGCTTAAAGCTTTGGAGTTTCCACACAGTACCCTACATGCCATGCACAGAGCCAGAGCTAAACAGAGATCTTCCATTTTATCTAATTAATATGTCAGTCTTTACCCTGTGATTTCCTTCCTTAAGATAGAAAAGACTTTAAGGAAACTCATGTGGCCAAGGGAACATAAGGATTCTTACTGCAGTATTATTGGTAATAACATATATTCGGTATTTAAGTGTGCATCAGAAGAACAATTATACATCTTACTTAGAAAAGCACTTAAACAGACTTCCCTGGTCATCCAGTGACCAGGATTCCATGCTTCCAATGCAGGGGGCCTAGGTTCAATCTCCGGTCAGGGAACTAGACCCCATATGCTACAACTGAGAGTTCATATGCCACAACTAAGACCCAGCGCAGCCAAATAAAAATAAATTTTAAAAATATCACTAAAGCCATCAACTAAGATATCTCCTCCTCTTGAGCAACAGTAACCTTCTACCAAGATGTATGCTTGATTGCATGAACCCCTTTGTCAAAATCACATATGTACTGACCAGCCCGCTTACCTCTTCTGAACAGTTTAAAGTTCTCTGAGACACTGTCTCTTGGGTTATAATCCCCAGGTTGACTGGAATAAAATTTTCCATTTCTTACTTAGATTGACTATTGATTAATTATTCCATCAACCAGAATATAACCATTTAGAAGAAATAAAAACAATACTACCTATTTGTGGACATACACATAAAATGAAAATATAAATATAGGCATGAGAGTAAGAGAACAAATTCACAACAGTGGTTAACTTTGTGAAGGGAGGGCAACAGGATCAGAAAGAGGTAACGATGAGCTTTACATGCATTTTTAAAAAGCAAATTATAGCAAAATATTAAGGTTTGCTAAAATCAGGTGAATGCTGGCTAAACAAGTTCTTTATACTTTTTCTTATATATTTGAGATATTTCATTAATAATGAAAAAAGATTCCTTAAACTGAGCTCATACACGTGCTGGTGGGGTTTTTTTCCCTCTGAAAAAAGGTAACTAGAGTAGGATTTCACAGGAAGGACTGTTGTAATGCTACAAACTCCTTCAGAAACACACTAAATCATACTCTGCAATTAAAAAAAGGCTTCTGCCCTGAGTGTGGCATTGAAATGTTTGCTTTCTACCTCTTGTCTGAAGTTTGTCCTAAGAGCAACGTTAAAACAAATTAAAAGAGGAAAGAAAATCACTATTGCCACTTTCCTTTCCATCATGGTACTACACATCTTGTTAGTACTTAGAGCACACACAGCTTTTAGCACTTAACAAGACAAAGGTAACATTTGTGAAAACTGGCCAAAATAAGCATGAACCGGAACATTCCACAGACTGACATAATGAAAGAAACTAAGATGACTTTAGACAACCATTCACACCATCTGCTGGAGTAGGCAGAGCTGCTGCACGCTTTGATATGCTCCATGAACTTACTTCACAAACGGCAAGTTTGTCAGCAGGAAAGATCCAGTGCACTGCAGAGAAAGTAAAAGTCTGGCTATTTTGGAAATTTTCCTTCCTGCCATCCTTCAGTTCAGTTCATTCGCTCAGTCATGTCCGACTCTTTGTGACCCCACGGACTGCAGCAAGCCAGACTTCCCTGTCCATCAAACTCCCGGAGATTGCTCAAACGCATGTCCATCAAGTCGGTGATGCCATCCAACCATCTCATCCTCTGTCATCCCCTTTTCCTCCTGCCTTCAATCTTTCCCAGCATCAGGGTCTTTTCCAGTGAGTCAGTTTTTCATATCTGGTGACCAAAGTATTGGAGCTTCGGCATCAGCGCTTCCAATGAATAGTCAGGACTGATTTCCTTTAGGATGGACTGGTTTGATCTCCTTGCAGCCCAGGGAACTCTCAGGAGTCTTCTCCAACACCACAGTTCAAAAGCATCAATTCTTTGGTGCTCAGCTTTCTTTATGGTCCAACTCTCATATCCATATGTGACCACTGGAAAAAACCACAGCTTTGACTATGTGGACATTTGTCAGTGAAGTAATGTCTCTGCTTTTTAAAATGCTGTCTAGGTTTGTCATCCTTGGCAGAGGTAAATTCTCATATTGCTTTTAAGCAATTAAAATATAGTTAAGACAACATGAATAGACCTTGAGGGCCTCATGCTAAGCTAAATAAATCAGCCAGAGAAAGACACACAGCATATGATCTCACTTATAACTGGAATCTAAAAGGGCTGAACTTGGAGAAACAGAGAGTCTAATAGTGGTTACAAGGGGTTGGGAGGGTGAAGGAGATTGGGAGAGGTTAGTCCTAGAGTACAAACTTCCAGTTAAAGATGAATAAATTCTAGGGATTTAATGCACAGCTTTTTTATTATAATTAACACATAGAACTGGACAAGGTCAGTTTTCATTCTAGTCCCAAAGAAGGGCAATGCCAAAGAAAGTTCAAACTACCATACAGTTTTGCTCATTTCAAATGCTAGTAAGATTATGCTCAAATTCCTTCAAGTTAGGTTTCAACATTACATGAACTGAGAACTTCCAGATGTTTAAGCTGGGTTTAGAAAAAGCAGAGGAAAAAAAAAAAAGAAAAAGCAGAGGAACAGAGATCAAATTGCCAACATTTGTTGGATCACAGATAAAGCAAGAGAGTTCCAGGAAAACATCTATGCAAAAGCTTTTGACCTTGTGGATCACAATAAACTGTGGAAAATTCTTAAACAGGTGGGAATACCAGACCACCTCACCTGTCTCCTGAGAAACCTGTATGCAGATCAAGAAGTAAGAGTTAGAACCTCACATGAAATGAATGACAGGTTCAAAATTGGGAAAGGAATAAGACAAGGCTGTATATTGTCACCCTGTTTAACTTTTATGCAGAGTACATCATGCAAAATGCCATGCTAGATGAATCACAAGCTAGAATCAAGATAGCCAGGGACAATACCAACAACCTCAGATATGCAGCTGATACCACCCTTATGACAGAAAGTGAAGAGGAACGAGAGAGCTTCTTGATGAGGAAGAAAGAGGAAAGTGAAAAAGCTGGCTTAAAACTCTACACTCAAAAACGAACATCATGGCATCTAGTCCATCACTTTCACGGCAAGTAGATGGGGAAAAAGTGGAAACAGTGACAGATTTTCTTTTCCTGGGCTCTAAAATCACTTTGGATGGTGAGTACAGCCATGAAATTAAAAGATGCTTGCTCCTTGGAAGGAAAGCTATGACAATCCTAAACAACATATTAAAAAGAAGAGCCATCACTTTGCCAACAAAGGTCTGTATAGTCAAAGCTATGGTTTTTCCAGTAGTCATGTATGGATGTGAGAGTTGGACCGTAAAGCAGGCTGAACGCCAAAGAATTGATGCTTTTGAACTGTGGTGTTGGAGAAGACTCTTGAGAGTCCCTTGGACTGCAAGGAGATCCAACCAGTCAATCCTAAAAGAAATGAATTCTGAATATTCATTGGAAGGACTGCTGCTGAAGCTGAAGTTTCAATACTTTGACCACCTGATGCATAAAGCCGACTCATTGGAAAAGGTCCTGATGCTGGGAAAGATTGAAGGCAAAAGGAGATGAGGCAGCAGAGGAAGAGATGGTTAGATAGAATTACTGACATGATAAACATGAATTTGAGCAAACTCTGAGAGATGGCGAAGGACAAGGAAGCCTGGCATGGTGCAGTTATGGGGTAACAAAGAGTCAGACAAAAAATTACATATTTGAAGTTGCTAAGAGAATAGATCTTAAAAGGGTGGTAATTCTATTGCAACATATAAAGGTATCAAATCAAAACTCTGTACACCTTAAATCTATACAATGTTATATGAGAACTGACACTTTTGAAACATGGTGTTGGAGAAGACTCTTGAGAGTCCCTTGAACTGCAGGGAGATCAAACCAGTCAATCCTAAAGGAAATCAGTCCTGAATATCATTGGAAGGACTGATGCTGAAGCTGAAACTCCAATACTTTGGCCACCTGATGCAAAGAACTGACTCACTGGAAAAGACCCTGAAGCTGGGAAAGACTGAAGGCAGGAAGAGAAGGGGTCAACAGAGGATGAGATGGTTGGATGGCATCACCAACTCAATGGACATGAGTCTGAGTAAACTCCTGGACTTGGTGATGGACAGGCAGGCCTGGCGTGCTACAGCCCATGGATGTGCAAAGAGTCGGACATGACTGAGTGACTGAACTGAATTGATATGTCAATTATATCTTAATAAAACCGGGGGGGGGGGAGATAGCCATGGCTATGGAAACAAATGTTGGATGCTCTCAAATGAGTATTGATATACATGTTTCATTCAGTAAATACAGTAGCAGTGCACTATTCCCATCCTTTCAGCTGGCCTTATCATGAACACAACATCAGTGACAGACACGTTTCATACAGAAGTTAAAGACCTTTTTCTTGATTACAACAGTAATGTTCATAATAGTTTATTCATAAGACAATAAAATACTGAAATGAGAAAACGGAAGCACATAAAACCTCTCTACCCACAATTAATTGACTGGCTCTTAGGGAACCACACGCACAGTGGTTCAAGAAGTAGTATGGTAAAGTAGAAGGAATGAGCTCTCTCTCAGGCCCTGCGCAGACTGTGACCTGGCTGGCAGGGCCCTTACAGGTAAGATGATGGTTTTAAAAAAGGAATTCAACATGACTCCTAGGTCAGCTTTTGGGATGTGCACAGCAATGGCTAGTGGCTTTCTGTACTGAGGCAGAGAAAAGCATCTGTTTTATTCAGATTGATTCATGGATAAAACTGAAGGTTGCCAATCATATACACTAGTAACTCTTAAAGTTACCTAAGCCAAAGAACTCTCATTCTGGTCACAGTTTACTACTCTGAAAATTTGTAGTAGATGAAAATAAGATCCTTAAAAGGCTATTTAAAGAAAGAAACATGGTATATTCAAGGAGTCATTAAAAACACACACACACTTGTCAAATTCAGTTCTTCAATTGGATAATTCTGTATATCTTCCACAATCCAGCTGTGTAAGTGAAAATGGAACTTATAAAATAGATGGTGGTAACAAGGTCTGATTTGTGACAGTTCTAAAGAAAGAACACACCAATCTGATAAACTATCCATTTGCTTCAAAGTCTTTAATACAGTCATCCTTAGCATTCTGCTTCACTTATGTCATGAGATTTCATACTGATGGATTTTATAGAACCATTCCATTTTATGGAACAATTTGACAAATTGTTGGATTTTGTGACAAATAAGTACCAGCAGGGTGTACAAGACTCTATCATTCGTGACAGATGATTAAAGGACAAGAGATCATCTTTTAGAACAGTGGCTCCCAATCGCTTCTCGGCCTTTTGGCTATGATCAAGTGCAGAACAGCGGCTCCCAAATATAGCCAATCATAGGAAACGCTGGAAAATATAATTTCCCAAGCCACCCAGACAAAGTCTGATTCACTGGCTATGGGGTGATCCCAGGATTATGTCTTTTAAAAAGTAATCAGTCAAACCAGGAACACATGCTTTTAGGGGTGAGAGAGGATGAGGATTGAAAATGGACCTACTACTGGCTCTAAGTTGCTGTTCAGCAAGGTCCGAATGATGGGCAATATAATTTCTCTCCATACACCCTCACGACAGTCACCACAGCAGAGGGTGACAACTCAGGCAGAACACTGTGAGCTCTGCGCAAGAGGCCTGGCAGACGGACTGAGGCTGGGGACAGTGGGGTGGGTGACAAGAGGAGAGAGGAAGGGAAGAAGGTGGAGCTACCTTCAGAGCAGGTGGCAGAAAGAACCACGTGGTCCAGCGAAAAGCAGAGGAAGGAGGACCTCACACGAGAAAGCTGCTCCCATCTCCCTGAAAAATATCAGCTATTTAAGGAACCAACTGGCTCCTACAGCTCACTATAAATCAGTGTTGAGAATAACACGATCCAGTTTTCCTAGAAGTCCGGTACTACTACTTGCCAAGCTGGACACAAATATATCAAACTGTGATATCAAAAACCTTAAGATCTGAGAAATAAGCCTATATGTAAAAATATTCAGAGAAAGACCATAGCTAAAAGACAAAAGTAATAGTTTCCGTAAGGGGAAAATTATGGACCAGGAGAGGAAATACAGTTAAACTAAAGATACAGATTTGAGCCAGGCCTTAAAGATGGATAAGAGGAAAGAGAGGGTTTTCTAGAGGGGGTGAGGAAAAGAGGTACTATATAAAATGAAATAGGGAGGTGGGAAACAGTAAAAAGAAAGGTGCACTGCCTGAATGAGTCATGCACTGGGCAGAAATTAGATTTCCTTCGTTTAGAGCATTTTTCTTTCAAGTGAAAATTCATATTTAGTTCATGGCCTCTTTCAAGTCCTGCCACACTCCGCATTGGTCAAAAGTTATCATCCCCATTTGACAGTTGAGGAAACTGATGCTCTATTTGGAAACACTAAGGGCTTGCTGAAGAAGAGCCAAATGTTGGTTCAAGAGCTGGAGTCTGACCCCTGTCCTCTGACTTCCAGATGAGATCCTCATTACCAGCCACCTGAGCCTGGAGAGACCAGACCAAATCTGGAGTTGCTGCAGCTATGAGGTGATGAAATACAAAGTTAATGACAGCAAAGGAAATGTTGTCATTGTTATTCAGTCTCTCAATTGTGTCCGACTCTTTGAGACCCCACAGACTGCAGCATTCCAGGCTTCCTTCTCCTTCACTATCTCCCGGAGTTTGCTCAAACTCATGTCCATTGAGTCAATGATACCATTAAACTATCTAATCCTCTATTACCCTCTTCTCCTTTTGCCCTCAATCTTCCCAGCACTAGGGTCCTTTCCAAAGAGTTGGCTTTTCACATCAGGTGGCCAAAGTACTGGAGCTTCAGCTTCCACATCAGCCCTTCCAATGAATATTCAGGACTGGCTTCCTTTAGGATTGACTGATTTCATCTCCTTGCTGACCAAGGGACTCTCAAGAGTCTTCTCCAGCACCATAATTTGAAAGCATCAATTCTTCAGTGCTCAGCCTTTTTTATGGTTCAACTCTCACATCCATACATGGAAAAACTAGGACATGAAGAGAGTAAATCTGATTTTTTAAAAGAAAGATAAAAGTTATAAATACAGAGGCTGAAGGAGAGGAGAGGGTCAAGCTACCTGCCAGCCCAGGAGAGCAGCTAGAAAGAGTGGCCTGATACCAACTGGCTGCTGGAGCCCAGAGCTGTTGCACCTCAATGGTAAAATTCTGTTTTACCAACTATTTATTTGGTTTATATGCAGGAAAATTCAGTAATTTAATGCTATTTTGACCTTTACTTTTTGAAATAAAACTGGAAGTTTCAGGGGAAAGGAGAATCCCATTAAATCTTCAAACTAATAAAAAGGCTTTTTTTAAAAAGGAAATTATCTATGGCAGTTTATCCTAGGAAACCAGTAAAAGACTATTTTTCAAACCAATTAGAGTCTTACAATCTTCAAGATCCAAATATTGTATCTCTTCTAATTGTGATATTACATGAAGAAAACAGTGCTCCTGCTGAAAATGTTTTCCCTGAATTTAATCAAGTCTTTAGACCTAAATTCCAGTTTCCAGGAACATGAGGGCCAGAGAAACAAGTTGAATGAAAACAAGAAGAAAAGAATCACACAAATCTCAAAGGCAGACTCTCTTACAGGAGGGCTGACAATCTCTGATAAATTAGGGGGAGGAACGCAGTAGACCTTTAGATTAAAACCTAATGATCAAATGCAAATGTATGGATACTGAGTGGGTCATAGTTTGAAACAAGTCATGAGTGAAAGACATTTGGGATAACTGGAGAATCTGAATGTAGATTAGGTACTAAATGATATGAAGGAATTAATAGTTTTACTAGTTGTTGTTTCATCACTAAGTCATGTCTGACTCTTTGAGACCCCATGAACTGTAGCCTGCCAGGTTTCTCTGTCCGTGGGATTTTTCAGGCAAGAATACTGGAGTGGATTGCCATATCCTCCTCCAGGGGATCTTCCCAACCCAGGGATCAAACCCATGTCTCCTGCATTTGCAAGCAGATTCTTAACACTAAGCCACCTGGAAAGCCCTAGTTTTATTAAGGATAGTATAAGTGGTTAAGAAGAAAAACACCTTTGAGTGTGACACTTCCCCTCAAAACACACACCTCTGATTTGCTCTCAGAAAAGAAGAGGCCATACCAATGTGACAAAATATTAATTTTGAATCTAGGTAGTAAGTATATAGTTGTCCCTTATACAACTTTATCTACTTTTATATTTGGAAGTTTTACATAATAAAAATTAAATGTAAAATAAAACATGATGATTCTAACAGAATATCAGTTTTCTTGGTATTACAGTTTAACCAACAATTCCTCTTCTAAATGATACGAAGATTTACAATAGACTAAAACCTCAAGTGCTAGTTTGACTAGCAACTGTTTATTCCTCTTGAAGAAGTGTCTATAAGACTTCTAAGGGGAAAGTCTTTAAATAAAGACTTCGTACAATCAGAGGGGCTAAAGTTAGAAGACCACCAACCCTAAAGAATGCATCAGTGAAGAAACTTTAAAAAAAATCTGCGTCACGAGAAAAATGAGAGTCCTGTTACCATAGAAACTATTTGTGCAGCTTGAATGTTTCAGAGGAACAGAGAACCTCAAGCAACAAAGAAAGCCTGCGGTCCTTACTAGGACCTCACCTGTCAACCGCTGGAAGTCAACAGAGTGAGCAAAGAGCCCATGCTGACAAGCGTGCCCACAGTCCAGAGACCTCGGCAAGACAATTCAACTCTAACCTATCTGCCACTTCCTCAGAGCAGACCAGATCCACGACAGTGCTGAAAGTGACGTGAGGAGGGTCACAAAGTAGTTGGTGTGGATGCCCTGACTAGTCCAGACTAGTTCTTCCAGTTATGCCAGGATGATTCTTTGCTAACACACTAAGATGGCTTGAGAAACACCAAATGGACCCTTGGTATTATAACAGTGAGCATTTATAACATGTAAATATGCAGTTAAAATATTTGTCTTTCTTATAAACTACTTCACTTGTAAAAAGTCACCCTCAAAAAGGTTCAGTTTATTGTGAAGGGGGTATAAAAAGAGATGGACAGTAAAATCAAACAAACAAACAAAAAACCCAGCATGGCCTAAGTTTGGCCTCCACTGAGGCAAAGCCTGAAGGTGCTAACATCTGGTAAGTCAGCTCACTGGACCTTACCCTCACGACTGAAAGGCAAACTGTTTATGATGGGCAACCAGAGTGGCACACCTCCACAGCTCCCGGGGCGTTAACTGCAGCACTTCTGTGCTGAAGGGGTGGTGAATTCGAGAGGTATGATCCTCAGCAGGTCTACCTTAAAGTGGTAGAGAGTTCCACCACACCCTTGCCAGGTTCACAGCCTCTCAGTTGAACTCCAGCACCCAGCACCTTCATCACCGCTCATGAACATCTCACCACAAGTGCATAAAGTATACAGCCGGTATAATTGTATTTTAAGCTATTTTAGTGACAAATTCCTTGTTTGGGATGTTTGTCAATGGCCTCTTGAGCTGGGCCCTGATTCCTACTTGGAATAAAAACTAAAACAGGTACATAAAACAAATCATGCCTCACAGTGATAGCCACGAATTTCACTGAAACAGCATCTGGACAAACGATCTCAAAAAAATTCAGCACAGAACTCAGCAACTGCCAATTTCCTCCTCTAAACCCGGATGCTTTTTCTCAGAACTCCAGAGAAGCAAAAGATGTTGACTGGACTGGGGAGATGGGGGCGGGGGGAGAGACTCCCATGTTTAGCAACCAAACCCCCTCCCCCCAAAAAAGAGGAAAAATTAGAGGAAGAGAGCAGACATAATGACCAAATACTGCAGGACAAGCCTCATGTAGGCATGTGTGCCTGAGTCTCCAGCTCCAGTGTGAGAAGGAGAAAGAGTGGTTTTTCAAACCAGGCTATGCACTAAACTAAAACGCTCAATTGCCCTCCTAAGGAGACGGTGATGGAAGATAATTTTTAAACACAAGCAAGAGGCTGGAACACAATAAAACCTCACAGCTGTGGCGAGGAAAGACAGGAGGAAGTGAGTCAAGTGTTTTCAGAAAGCAGAGACCTATGCCATGTCTGTAAGATCACGCTGGCACTACTGGATGGAGCAGGACAAGCTAGAAAGCAAAAGAGCCGGTAAAGACGTCACTGGACCTCAGGTGAGAGGTGACTGAGAGTCAGACCAAGATAAGGTAACAGAGTCTACAGATGTTCACGAAGTACAAAATCCAGAACGTGGGGCACAAGTAACCGAGGCAATTAACGAGAAGGAAGAATCGCAAGATGAAATGAACAACCTTTACCACATTTATAAAGTCTGTAAATGTGTTCAGGTAAAGCTGTCCATTAGAAGGGCTGACTTGCCAGAATGGACTTTAAAAACATCAGAGAAAGGAGCCAGCCCTTTCCATGCTGATCTTTAAAAAGTTTAAAATAAACCTAACTGCTTTGAAAGCTTCATTTAATTCTATGATACAGATAACTACAAATGTAAGTTGTGAAAAAAATATTCTTCTTATTCCAGAATACCTAAAAGCATAATCTTGACAATCATGGACTATTTCTGTTTAAAAAAAGATAAAAAGAATTTCCTCTAGGTTCAGCTCAAAATCCACCTCCTCTATAGTCATCTGTGGTTTCAAGTTTCTCTGCCATAAGAAGCCACCTTCCTTGTGACCACACAGAACCCCACTTGCTCCTCTCAGCAGGAATTCACTGTCTGGTCCCTGCTAAGACAGATCACAGACTCCTTGCGGGCCAAGCCAAGGCCAACCAGTTTTCCTTCCCCTTTAAGAGTTAGCACAGGGTCATTCACAGACCTAGTGTTTGACAAATAAATACGAACACAGTCAAAGTATCTTCGATTCTAAAGATTTCTTTAAATAAGTAAATAAAAATGTAATACAAATTTAAGAACATACGACATTCTACAGAATGAGTTGCTGGTTAAAGCAAGGACCAAATGGGTCTTTTCTAACTTTAAAATGATGTTCTTAACATGGATGAACCTTGAAGACATTATGCTAAGTGAAGTAAGTCAGCCACAAAGGACAAAATGGTATGACTCCACTCATAGGAGGTCCCTAGAGTACTCACAGGCACACAGAAAGTAAAACAGAGGTTACCAAGGGCTGGAAGGAAAGGGGATGAGGGAGTTATGAGCTAAAAAGTATGATTTCAGTTTGGGACAAAGAAAATTTTCTGGAAAGAGACTGTGGTGATGGTTGCACAACAGATGACTGTACTTAATGCCACTGAACTATACACGTAAAATGGTTAAAATGGTAAACTTTATGTTGTGTTTTACCACAAAAAAAAAAAAGCAAACAAATTAAAAAAAAATACAACATTCAACTGTATGCAACATCAACACAGTTGCAGATATGCGGTAGGAAACACAACTGGGTGAGCTGGTACAGATGCAACATAATTTGGCTATACTGTTTTGCCTAATTATCCGAACAGAAGAGAAGATAAATTTGTATCTCTGCAATTTACATACCATTGTAGTTACAGAAAAAATTCCTTTAAATAACAGGAAAGATTAAGAATTTATAACTTCATTTAACGAAAAGTACAAGCCCTAAAAACAGATATTTAAAACAGAACTGAAAAGTTTCTAAACAGTAAAACCATTAAAACAGACTCACAAGAAACATGTATAACTGAATCTTTGCTGTATACCTGAAACTAACACAACACTGTTAACCAACTATACTCCAATATAAAATAAAAAGCTAAAAAAAAAAAAAAAAAAAGACTCATACTGATAAAGTAAAATGATCACAACATAATTAAATGTGCTTTAGACAAAATACATAAAATTTTGGTTTTTAAATATCTCCCACAAAAGATTAAGTGGAGAAGTTTGTTAGTTATTAATCCACATTAGAACTGAGTTAATTTAGCTAAATTCTTGCAATTATTCACAAATCCCCCTGATTAAAAATTTCATGAACTATCTTAAAGTCAGGATGTTAAACGATGCCTCAAAATGAAAACTACTTGGCTTTCTCTTTGCTAGAATTCAGTACAAAAAACAGAGTTCCTATGGGTTACGCCTCTCACATCTTAAATGGACCTTCACATTAAAATGTAACACAGTCACTTAAAACCTGAGCAGGCGTGATGTTGACTGGAACATGAGCAGTGTCCTCACACACACCTGGATGCTGCTGCACTGTGCCCTCTCGCAAGAGACCTGAACCAGACGCCCCTCAGTTTCCACCTCTTTATAACGAGTACAGTCTCCAAGTACACAGGAGGATCATATGAGCTCACGTGCACACAACCTGGCTCACTTCCCAGGGTTTGGGTGGCCACTCTCTTTTCTTCAACCCCTAAGGCGTTCATTTACCAGCATCCAGCATGCTGATGCCTCGATACACACCAAGGGGAAGCTCACAAGACCCTACCAGTCAGGAAAAATACCTCAAAAAAATGTCTTGTTTTCTGTAATTTGTCACATTACTCTCTAAAGTCCTACAATCTGACTTCTAAGCACATTAAGCTATTTAAACTAATAACACTGAAATAAAATCTCAGTACTCATTGATAACACAGACAGAATGTCTACAGCACTTCATAGATGCTGGGCACTTTATGTGTACTAACTTACTTAATCCCCCAGTAACCTTATAAGATAAGCGAGTACTATCAGATGCCCTGTTTTACAGATGAGGCAATCAGGCACAGCTGCTCAGTAACAGGGTTTGAAGCCAGGCAATCTGGCTCAAGTTCTTTGTCTCAGGACCTTTCCCTTCATTTCCTGCCAACTCCTACACTCCTGGATCTCCTGGCCCTCACACCTCCCTTTAAGGCTATCCCTGCTGGTTCTTCTCTGACTCTTCTTAGTGTCAGTATGCTGACATCTCCTCTTCTCATTCCTTTGAGGAGCTCAGGCTCTCTCCTAGCTGCATCTGTCAGCCTTATGCTGATAATTCACAAATTTGAATTTCTAGCCTTAAGCCATTATGTTATCTCTTGGCCTGTTTAAGTCACTTTCTTTTCCTCTGCCCAAATACAAATTCTAACCCTCCTCATATTCCCGTTGCTTTTAGTGCATAACTAGATATCCCAGAGTTTACTGGTAAACAACTATTTTATTATGTCCTGGGATTCTGTGGATCAGCACCTCAGACAAGACACAGAGGAGATGACTGACCTCTCTCTGCTCCACAACATCTGGGGCTTGGCAGGACGACTACTTGGCTGGGGACTAGAATCACCTGGAGGAGTCTTTACTCGAATGTCTAGGGTTCGGTGCTAGCTGGTGGGTGGGACCTCAGCTAAAGCCATCAGCTGGAACACCCAGACGTGGCCTCTCCTCGAGGCAGAGATCCTCACAGTGTGGCAGCCTCAGAGTAACTGGACTTTTACATGGTGGCTCAGGGCTTCAGAGTCTCCCATATTCTTAGAACACTTTCCAACTAATCCAAGCCCACAGTTCCTCCTCACCATAAAAGAAGGAATATACTAAGCATCAAGTGTTTTTCACATACCTTCTTAATTCTTATAAGATCCCAGGCAGAGCAAGTATTATCATCCTTCACAAAAAGAGAAAGATGAAATTTAAGTTTAGAGGCATGCCAATAATTATACAGATAGTTAAGGGACAAAGTCACATTCAAACTCAGAATCACAATGAAGATCAAGCTTGCAAATATATACATCTAAATATTTTTTCTCTAATTCCAGGGTAAAGGTTTTTCGTAACCAGATTTTTCTTATCAGCTAATCATTAAAAAGTTGTATTTCTTTTGCTCCTAGACTTGAAACAAATTTGTCACGTTTTTAATTTATCTATTTGGAAATACATGCACATACTTCAAAAATTGAAAACTGAAAATATAGTGAAAAGTCAAGCATGTCATCTGCCATCTGCCCAGTTCATATCCCTGATTAACATGTAACCACTTGTGCATCCTCCAATTCTTAATGCAATATAAACATTTTATTGTCACCTACACACCCACACACACACCTTTCCCGTACAAAACATAACTCATCTGCATCATTTAGCTATTCTAAGGGATCAGTAGGGTGCTTCCTTTCTCATGGCTGCAGTGACTAACCTTGAGCATAAGGCATTTTGTGTATGCAATTCCCAGAAACAGGATTTTCAAATATGATATATGCATTTGTATTTAACAGCTGTTGCCAAATTATCATAAGGATAGTTACACTCTCAATGGCAATATTTGTTTCCCTCTAACGTCAGTAAGTAATGAGTATCAAGTTTCTAGGCTCTGGCCAATCAAATGAAAAAATATATCTTTGAGTGGTCTTTATGTATATCTTTTACTGAAGGTGAGGTCAAACAACTTTCCATGTATTTAAAAGTTATTTGTATTCTCTTCCCTGTGAATTGTCTGCCCTCAGGTCTTGCAAACTCTTCAACTGTGTTTTTGGCCTTTCTCTCACATTAATTTCTAGCATCTCTTTTTATATTATCATGGTTATTCTACTGTCTACAATATGAATTGTAAATATTTCCCCGCAGTTTGTCATTTAACTTCATTTCTGTTAGTATTTGATATGTAAAAATTCTTGGTTTTTATACAAAGTAATCATTTTCATTTATGGCTTTTAGATTGAGTCATAATTAAGCAGATCTCCAGTGCAGAATTAAAGAAACATATATAAGAAAAATTAACAACTTTATATCTCTTTAAGCTTTATTTAAAATATTTCTAAATTGACTGAATGGTTGCAAAAGTGGCCTAAAGAGTTCCCATATATTTTCTTTATAAAAGAACTCCAGTTAATAAATTCAGAAATTAAAGAACTAAACACCCCTATTTTTCAACTTCTAAAAAATACTGGATCTAGGCAGTCACCAAGGACTATTAAAATCAGTAACTGAAAGGCTGGTGAGAAACTCTTAAATGGACAAACTGGGCTGATAACACCTAAAGCCAATCCATTTTAACATCACAGAATGACAGACAACCAGATATTTAGCTGCTTACCCATAGAAAAATAGGCCACCAACCATGAAGCATTCTTGACTAAATTGAAGAGTCAGTGTGGTGAGAGGGAGGCAGGGAGTTGTTGTTGCTCAGTTGCCAAGTCATGTCCGACTCTTTGGGACCCATGGGCTGCAGCATGCCAGGCTTCACTGTGCCTCACCATCCCCCAGAGTTTGCCCAAGTTCACGTCCATTGACTCGGTGATGCCATCCAACTATCTCATCCTCTGCTACCCCCTTCTCCTTCGGCCTTCAATCTTTCCCAGCATCAGGGTCTTTTCCAATGAGTCAGTTCTTCACAGCAGGTGGTCAAAGTATTGGAGCTTCAGCATCAGTCCTTCCAATGAGTATTCAGGGTTGAGTTCCTTTAAGACTGACTGGTTTAATCTCCTTGCTGTCAAAGGGACTCTCAAGAATCTTCTCCAGCACCACAATTCAAAAGCATCAATTCTTCGGCCCTCTGCCTTCTTTATGGTCCAGCTCTCACATTCGTACATGACTACTGGAAAGACCATAGCTTTGACTATACAGATATTTGTCAGCAAAGTGATGTCTTTGCTTTTTAACACACATCATCTTCTAATTTCATGGCTGCAGTCACCATCGGTAGTGATTTTAGAGCCCAAGAAGAGGAAATCTGTCACTGCTTCCACCTTTTCACCTTCTATTTGCCATTAAGTGATGGGACCAGCAACAGTTAGAAGCAACAGTTAGAACTGGACATGGAACAACAGACTGGTTCCAAATAGGAAAAGGTGTACATCAAGGCTGTATATTGTCACCCTACTTATTTAACTTATATGCAGATTACATCATGAGAAACGCTGGGCTGGAGGAAGCACAAGCTGGAATCAAGATTGATGGAAGAAATATCAATAACCTCAGATATGCAGATGACACCACCCTTATGGCAGAAAGTGAAGAGGAACTAAAGAGCCTCTTGATGAAAGTGAAAGAGGAGAGTGAAAAGGTTGGCTTAAAGCTCAACATTCAGAAAACTAAGATCATGGCATCCGGTCCCATCACGTCATGGCAGATAGATGAGGAAACAGTGGCTGACTTAATTTTTCTGGGCTCCAAAATCACTGCAGATGGTGACTGCAGCCATGAAATGAAAAGACGCTTACTCCTTGGAAGGAAAGTTATGACCAATCTAGACAACATATTAAAAAGCAGAGACATTACTTTGCCAACAAAGGTGCGTCTAGTCAAGGCTATGGTTTTTCCAGTGGTCATGTATGGCTATGAGAGTTGGACTATAAAGAAAGCTGACTGCCGAAGAATTGATGCTTTCGAACTGTGGTGTTGGAGAAGACTCTTGAGAGTCCCTTGGACTGCAAGGAGACCCAACCAGTCCATCCTAAAGGAGATCAGTCCTGGGTATTCATTGGAAGGACTGATGTTGAAGCTGAAACTCCAAAACTTTGGCCACCTAATGCGAAGAGCTGACTCACTGGAAAAGACCCTGATGCTGGGAGGGATTGGGGGCAGGAGGAGAAGGGGATGACAGAGGATGAGATGGTTGGCTGGCATCACCGACTCCATGGACATGGGTTTGGGTGGACTGTGGAAGTTGGTGATGGACAGGGAGACCTGGCATGCTGCTGTGCATGGGGTCACTAAGAGTCAGACACGACTGAGCGACTGAATTGAACTGATGGGACCAGATGCCATGATCTTAGTTTTTTTAATATTGAGTTTTAAGCCAGCCTTTTCACTCTCCTCTTTCACCCTCATCAAGAGACTCTTTAGTTCCTCTTCACTTTCTGCCATTAGAGTGGTATCATCTGCATATCTGAGGTTTTTGGTATTTCTCCCAGCAATCTTGATTCCAGCTTGTAATTCATCCAGCCCAGCATTTTGCATGATGTGCTCTGTGTGCAAGTGAAAGTGTAAGTCACTCAGTCGTGTCCAACTCTTTGCAACCCATGGACTATACGGTCCATGGAATTCTCCAGGCCAGAATAATGGAGCGGGTAGCCTTTCAATTCTCCACGGAATCTTCCCAACCCAGGGATCGAACCAAGGTCTCCTGCATTGCAGGCAGATTCTTTACCAGATGAGCCACAAGGGAAGCCCAAGAATATTGGAGTAGGTAGCTATCCCTTCTCTAGCAGATCTTCCTGACCCAGGAATTGAACCAGGGTCTCCTGCACTGCAGGTGGATTCTTTACCAATTGAACTATCAGGGAAGCCCTGTACATATAACAGGGTGATAATAAACAGCCTTGACATACTTCTTTATCAATTTTGAACCAATCAGTTGTTCCACGTAAGGTTCTAACTCTTGCTTCCTGCATACAGGTTTCTCAGGAGATAGGTAAGATGGTCTTGGTATTTCCATCTCTTTAAGTTTTTCCACAGTTTGTTAAGATCCACACAAAGGCCTTATTAGCATAGTCAGTGAAACAGATGTTTTTCTGGAATTCCCTTGCTTTCTCTATGATCCAACGAATGCTGCCAATTTGATTTCTGGTTCCTCTGCCTTTTCTAAACCCAGCTTGAATATCTGGAAGTTCTTGGTTCCATTATGCTGAAGCCTAGCTTGAAGGATTTTGAGCATAATCTTACTAGCATGGCAGATGAGTACAACTGTCTGGTAGTCTCAACATTTCTTAGTACTGCCCTTCTTGGGAATTGGGATGAAGATTGACCTTTTCCAGTCCTGTAGCCATGGCTGGGTTTTCCAAACTGGCTGACATATTGAGTGCAGCACTTTGATAACATCATCTTTTAGGATTTTAAATAGCTCTGCTGGAATCCCATGACCTCCATTAGCTTTACTGGCAACAGTGCTTTCTTCCTAAGGCCCACTAGACTTCACACTCCAGGATGTCTGGCTCTGGGTGAGTGACCACACCATGGTGGTTATCTGGGTCATGATCTTTTTTGTACAGTTCTTCCATGTATTCTTGCCATCTCTCTTGGTCTCTTCTGCTTCGATTAGGTCTTTACCGTTTCTGTCCTTTACTGAGCCCATCTTTGGATGAAATTGATGAAAGAGATTGCTAGTCATTCCCTTTCTGTTGCTTTCTTCTAACTCTCTGCATTGTTCATTGAAGAAGGCCTTCTTGTCTCTCCATGCTATTCTCTGGAACTCTCCATTTAGTTGGGTGTACCTTTCCCTTTCTCCCTTGCTTTTCGCTTCTCTTCTTTACTCAGTTGTTTGTAAAGCCTCCTCAGACAACCACTTTGTCTTGCATTTTTTTCTTTGGGATGGTTTGGTTCACTACCTCCAGTATATTATGAATCTCTGTCCATAGTTCTTCAGGCACTCTGTTTACTAGATCTAATCCCCTGAATCTATTTGTCATCTCCACTGTATATTTCTTGGGGATTTGATCTAAGTTGCACCTGACTGGCGAAGGAAATGGCAACCCACTCCAGTGTTCTTGCCTGGAGAATTCCAGGGACAGGGGAGCCTGGTGGGCTGCCGTCTGTGGGGTCACACAGAGTCGGACACAACTGAAGTGACTTAGCAGCAGCAGCAGCAGCACCTGACTGGCCTAGTGGTTTTCCCCACTATTTTTAGTTTAAGCCTGAACTTTGTTATAAGGAGCTAATGATCTGAGCCACAGTCAGCTCTCGGTCTTGTTTTCACTGACTGTATACAGTTTCTTCATCTTCAGCTACAAAGAATGCAATCCATCTAATTTTGGTATTGACCATTTGGCGATCTCCATATGTAAAGTCATCTCTTGTTGAAAAAGGGTGTTTGCTATGACTAGGGCATTCTGTTAGCCTTTGCCCTGCTTCATTTTGTACTCCAAGGCTAAATTTGCCTCTTACACCAGGTATCTCTTGAGTTTCTACTTTTGCATTCCAATTCCCTATGAATAGGACATCTTTTTTTGGCATTAGTTCTAGGAGGTTTTGTAGGTCTTCATAGAACTAATCAACTTCAGCTTCTTTGGCAAGCCTCTAAATCTAACTACTAGTATATAAGCAACACAAGAGCTAAAGTAACATGTTAAAATATTACTAAATCATGAGAAATAATGAGCAGAACCCAGGAGGTGGGGAATTCTATAAGACAATGACCTTGTTTCTTCAACAAATTGTTAGCGGATAAAAAGAAATACCAAACTAACAAGTTAAAAGAGACCTGAAGACTTGATTTATCAGATATAATGTGTGAATCTTATCTGAATCCTTATTCAAACAAAGCAATTTGCAAAGAGATACCCGTGAGAAAAATCAAAGAAATGTTAACAATGGTTAGATACTTGATATTAAGGAATTATTATTGATTTCAAATATGATACTATTTTAAAGTGTTTATATTTCAGAGATAAAGTCTTTATCAATGAAATGACATATCTAGGATTTGCTTTAAAATAATTCAGCAGGTGATTCATATTGATGCATCGCAGAAATCAACACAATATTGTAAAGCAATTATCCTTCATTAAAACTAAATAAATTTTAAAATAATTCGGCAGGGAAGGTATGTGACAAGCAGGATGAAGAAAGGCAGACTTCTGTCTGTATTAATGGTTGGGTGATAGGCATATACAAACTCATTATACTATTCTAATTTTGTTTACATTTGAACATTTCTACAATAATTTTAAAACTGACTGCAATCCTGACATTTTCTAGTGATTTTTCCCCACGAGAATTTTGATATGCCAGGCAAACAGGCCAGTCACTTCAATCAATACCTTGGAATAACATGCTGACTGAATATAGAAAAAGTCATCTCACCAAACAGGTGAGTTTCTACAGGTGCACGACTCCATGAAGGACACAATGATGTCTAAAGGATGACCTCTGGCGTAGAAGTGTTCAGGAGATCCAACAGAAATAACTGCCATGACTTTTTCATAAAGCTAAATCCCCGACATCTTCCTTTAGTGTTTAAAAAAATAAGCAGCATTTATTGAGCATTTATGCATAGAGCACTGTGCTAGAAGACACACATTAAGGGTCCTTGTCTTTAAGAAATTAATTCAAACATTCATCAACTTGTCTACAAGTGCTGGGCAATCTGCTAGACATTCTAAGGTAAGTACAGACAGTCACTTTTCTTCTAGAAAACTGTGACTCAGGCTTTAATAAAACCAAATTCTAATGAGCAAATGTTCTCTCAACCTTGAGTGAATCAGACAATCTTTGGAAGAAGACATAAAGATGGCTAACAAACACATGAAAAAATGCTCAACATCCCTCATAATCAGAGAAATGCAAATCTAAACCACAACGAGATACCATTTCACACCAGTCAGAATGGCCGCTATCCAAAAGTCTACATATAATAAATGCTGGAGAGGGTGTGGAGAAAAGGGAACTCTCTTACACTGTTGGTGGGAATGCAAACTAGTACAGCCACTATGGAGAACAGTGTAGAGATTCCTCAAAAAACTGGAAATAGAACTGCCATATGATCCAGCAATTGCACTCCTGGGCATACACACCAAGGAAACCAGAATTGAAAGAGACACATGTACTCCAATGTTCATTGCAGCACTGTTTATAATAGCGAGGACATGGAAGCAACCTAGATGTCCATCTGCAGATGAATGGATAAGAAAGCTCTGGTACATATACACAATGAAGTATTTTTCAGCCATCAAAAAGAATGCATTTGAATCAGTTCTAATGAGGTGGATGAAATTGGAGCCTATTATACAGAGTGAAGTAAGGCAGAAAGAAAAACATCAATACAGTATACTAACGCATATATATGGAATTTAGAAAGATGGTAACCTTAACCCTGTATACAAGACAGCAAAAGAGACATAGGTGTATAGAACAGTCTTTGGGACTCTGTGGGAAAAGGTGAAGGTGGGATGATTTGGGAGAATGGCATTGTAGCATGTATATTATCATATGTGAAATGAATCACCAGTCCAGGTTCAACACATGATACAGGATGCTTGGGGCTGGTGCATGGGGATGACCTGGAGGGAGAATATGGGGAAGAGGGAAGTGGGAGGGGGGTTCAAGAAGGGGAACACATGTATACCCGGGGCGGACTCGTGTCAATGTATGGCAAAATCAACCAATATATTAATGTAAAGTAATTTGCCTCCAATAAAAAAAAAAATCTTTGGACAATCTTTGATTAACACAATCTAAATTATCCCTCAATCTAATTTCCATAAACTCAATGGAGAATGTATAACCATAGGGAACATATTCATTATATTACCTGGAATTATGAATTGTTCATATAATCTTTGATTCATAATCTAGGATTCATCAAAGATTAGATAGTTGCCCTCTCCTGGCAAATTTCATTACTGCAGTCTGACTCAACCAAATATTGGACTCAAATTAGGGAAGTATACAGCAATGAGTCAGTGGGGGAATGCCCAGGCATGAATAGTTTCCAGAGCTGGACAAAGGAAATAGCAGAGAAGATACAAAAAGGGAAGAGGAGGAGAAGGGAGGTGATTCAAATAAATCTGTAAATTACTATTGCTACAATTAAATTGTGAGAGATTATGATGATTCTCATTCTCTATCATTCTCCCAATGCTGATACTTTTCAGATAAAGTGAAAGTCGCTCAGTCGTGTCCAACTCTTTGCTAACGCATGAACTATACACTCCATGGAATTCTCTAGGCCAGAATACTGCAGTGGTACCTTTCCCTTCTCCAGGGGATCTTCTCAATCCACAGATTGAACCCAAGTCTCCCGCACTGTAGGCAGATTCTTTACTAGCTGAGCCACAAGGGAAGCTTAAGACTTGGGTGAGTCTTTCTGTGCCTCAGTTTCCTGATCCCTAAAAACAGGGCTCGTATTACCTACCTCACTGGCTTGTTGTGAGGATCAATGAGGCAGTACCTGTAAAGAATGCACAACTGTGTTCAGCACATGGTAATCAGCTGTGTTTGCAGTTATTCAGATGTCAGCTCAAGCGTCCACACTTCGGATCTCCCAGCACAGATCAAGTTCCTCTGTTAAACGCTCTCACTGAGCTGTGTCCTTTTCATCACTACATTTCCCAATCTATAATCACACATTCATGTGATTCTATTGCATATGTGATTTAATCCAACAGACTATTTCATGAGAGAAGAAACGGTATCTGGTTTTACTCAGTCTACTTCCCAGCATTCAGCACAGTGGGTGGTACTCAATGAATAAATTAAATTCAATGATAAAGTTCCCAGACACTCTAATGAATAATATCACTTAACACTCGAATAGGCTAAACTGCTTTGAAGATAAGTTGAAATCCTAAATCTCAGTACCTCAGAGTGTGACCTTATTTGGAAACAGAGTTAACTGCAAACATCATTAGCTAAATTAAGACGAGGCATGTGTGCTAAGTTGCTTCAGTCACATCTGACTTTTTGCAACCCTATGGACTGTAGCCCGCCAGGCTCCTCTGTCCATGGGATTCTCCAGGCAAGAATACTGGAGTGGGTTACCATGCCCTGCTCCTGGGGATCTTCCTTACCCAGGGATCGAACCCGTGTCTCTTATGTCTTGTGCATTGGTAAGCGAGTTCACTAGCACCACAAGGCATACTGGAGTAGAATGGACTCAATCCTATGTGACTGATGTCCTTAAAAAAGGGAAATTTGGACAACAACAGAAGCAGAGATGGGAGTAATGCAGCTGAAGGCTAAGAAACACCAAGGGCTGCCAGCTACCCCCAGAAGCTGGGAAGAGGCAAGGGAAGGACGCCCCTGACTCCCTTCAATTTTCTGTTCCACCAAAGCCTTGAATTCAGACTTCTAGTCTCCAGAACTGTGAGACAGGTTTCTGTTGTTTGAACAGTTCAGTCTGTAGTACTTTGATATGGCAGTCCACCGAAACTAGGACAAGTACCAGTTTGCTTGGTATTTCAAAGTTATGTGTAGTGACTTTTCCTCCCAGGCCAGAAAAAAAAAAAATGTTAATAGATAATACACTTTTAGACGAAACTAGTAAGACTAGCTTTTCTCCTCCATTCTCAATGACTATACCCTAAAATCCAGTCATATACTTTAACAGTCTTGTTATTTTTTTCTTCTTTATTCACAATACCTTTTCCAGCAATATACAGAACTAAGTCCTACACAAGAATTCATTAACAAAATGAAAACAAAACTTAGTAGTGAATCGAGATTTAAATGAACTACACACATCCAAAATAGTACCTCTCAACGATGAGGTTAACTTTTCTACAACATACTTTAAAACTTGGGACATAAACTTATCTTTTGCCCACAATATGGGCATAAACTCTTCTTTTGCCCACAATAATAAATAAGGGGATAATAAATAAGCTGACTTTCTGCCCCGCTTCACATCTTAGAATTTGTTACAATTCTTACTTTATCGTGGGATTCTGATATGGTAAATCACAGAAGTTTGTGATTCAAAGAAAAAGAAAACCTTTTGTTGAGTGCTGGCATGTTTCAGTATGAAGTGGTTAAAACTCAATTTTGTGCGAACAGAATATCTAATGCCTGGCTTTATCTTTAGAGAATAGCTGTCATCTTGCAGTGTACATGGTTGAGGCAGAGTTGGGGGACAGTCAAGAAGTCCATCACCTGTGGTGCCATCGCTTCCTCCTGCATTGTATACAGGTTCACATGCTCCCCAAATCTGGGACACTGTCAGCTCGATTTATGAAAACTTCCCTGGCATCCTGGACAAGACAAGCTAAAATCTATTTCAACTAGAAATGTGACAGAAGAGTCAAGACTGTCGTGTATTTCCGTAAACTCATAAAAAGTACAATTAATGAGACAAGTTATGCTCAACCTCTGGTGGATAATACTATCTAAGGCTTCCCTTGTGGCTTAGCTGGTAAAGAATCCACAGGCAATGTGGGAGATCTGGATTCGATCCCTGGGTTGGAAAAATCCCCTGGAGAAGGGAAAAGCTACCCACTCCAGTATTCTGGCCTGGAGAATTCCATGGACTGTGTAGTCCACGGGATCTCAAAGAGTCGGACACCACTGAGCGACTTTTACTTTCACTTTTGGGTGTCCCTGATGGCTCAGATAGTAAAGAATCTATCTACAATGCAGGAGACCCAGGCTCAATCCCTGGGTCAGGAGGATCCCCTGGAAAAGGGAATGACAACCCACTCCAGTATTGTTGCCTGGAGAATTCCATGGACAGAGAAGCCTGGCAGGCTACAGTCCATGGGAATCACAAAGACTCAGACACGACTGAGTGACTAACACTTTCACTTTCACTATCTCAGAGGTCGTCACCATTTATACCCAGGAGCGGACAGGGGAAGGGAAGGGTCAGACACAAGGGCCTGAAGAACAAAGACCTCAGGGAATAGTAGAGGCTCCAATTTAATTAAGGTTCTGAATTTCAGAAATAGTGGAAATACAGGAAATATTTAGAAAGAAGACCTCAGCAAAGTAAAATCTTGAATATGTAAGAGAACTTGGATATGGTTAAACTCAAATGGAACAGCAATAGATAAAGGTGAGCTGTCCTGTGATGCTATTCAAAGGACAGCCAGTTCCTGGAAGAGATGAGTTTCTCTTCCAGCCTTCCCTCCACTACAGGCTACAGCCCTGTGGTGAACAATAACCAGGAGACTTGCACAACCTTGACACAGTCCCTTTACAGCTGACCACAGGTGCACCCATTATAAGGCACACACAGGAAAGTAAAGAAAAGTGTCCCAGGCAAGGACCATGAAGATACACTGCAGCGCAAGGAGAACTGAAAGACTCCCCACACCCCAGAAACTAGCATCAGTCCACTCAAGAGGAACTGAAAAAATAAACAGTAATAATTTGGGGAATATAAAGTACAAATTTATTTAATTTTATATTTTACAATACTTAATTCAACACTAGTAACAGGAATTAATACACAGAGATATAAAAGATGTTAAGTATCTTATTTATAAGCATAGAAAAATGATTGTTTCAAAGAAGTTTGTTTCTATCCAAAATAACCTATCAGTTCAGTTCAGTCGCTCAGTCGTGTCCAGCTCTTTGCGACCCCATGAATAGGGGGCACTGAATTATGACCTCTAAAGAAATGAAAATTAGGAATTGGGTAAGAGTGTTTTCTCCATTACTTACTTCTGTATTTTCTATAGATTTAAAGCATCCTTCCTTCTCCCACCTAGGTGGGTCCAAGGCCTGGACCTCCACCCTTTCAGGTTCATTCCTTTAAGTTCAGCATCATCCTTGCCCATCCTCTCCTCTGTCTTCTCTCTATGTACCTCTAAGAAATCAATATTAAGTCCTTAAGTATGATCCTCTAGATAGAGGCTTTCAAATTTTTGACCACAATATAAGAAACACATTCTACATATGGAGCTAGTACATACCGTCCCCAGAAAAAAATTATACCAATAAAACCTACTTGGAAGCTTCTCAAAACATTTACCCTTACTACATATGATAGACTGATTTTTCTCCATTGTACTCCACCTTATTTTAAGGCTGGTGACCCAAGTATTAGGTCAGAACTCAGTCTGAAATGCTTAGTAGAGAAGGTAACACTGACATATCTTACTAAGTAGCAACATAAGGAAGCAGATAAGAGTTCTGTCTTTAGTCTGCCAGGATTCAAACACCAGCTCAACCACTTGAAGCTGTCAACCTCTCTGACTGCTTCCTTATCATGGGGTAAAAGAACAGTGCTTACCTCAAAAATGAAGGTTAACCAAGACCACACATATAAAGCACTTGGAGCATGAAAAGTATTCAATTAATGGCTATTAATAATTCTTAAACGGTCTGTGAGTTTTTATTGTGGTAAAATATATACATAACACTCATCATCTTAACCATTTTAACATGTGCAATTCAGAGGCATTTAGCACATTCACAATGTGTGCAACCATCAAAACTCTCTAAACCCAGAACACTTTCATCATCCCAAAAGGAAACCTAGAACCCGTTAAGCCCATTAAGCAGTCTCTCCCCATTTCACCCTTCTCCCCAGGCCCTCTTGGGCAGGGTGATGATTACATTCTCCCTAATCTGATTTCTCTTCCTAGGTCCACAGACTTTTTAAATAATAAATTAACACTTGACTAGAATCATTTTCTTAGGTAGAATGAAGTGTTCTTTACAGTAATTAGTTCTATGGCTCATGAAACAAACATCTAGGAATCATTTCTTAAGTAAACCTTTTTGAGACACTTAAGGTAATTCTGTGACCTGCCTCAAGGTCAGAAATTGCTCTCTCTGTGAATTTTATTAGGGCAAGATTTCCAAAGCTTGACCAAATGCGAAGGACACTTTCAGTGTACACAAGAGGCAGACCGAGCAAGGCCCTGAGAAAATGTTTCTACATTACATCGTGGAATATCACCAAATAATAGAATATTTACAAAAGGAAGAATGCTTATTCTTCAGTCTTTGCATTTTGAAATTCTGTATTCAAGGCTCCAAACGTTTACCAACATGGGGTAAAAAAAGTAAACATGGACACAGAACTAGATATCCATGTCTTGGCTTTAGGATGTACTGTCATTTCCTTTCTGGACCTCACCCCTCTCACACTGATTTCCCACCCTTCCTCTGGGGTGGGGGAGACCAGAGCAAAAATAACCTTTTCCCAGAATCAATTAAGGGAGTCTCCACACTCGGGAGGTAATCGTGCAAAGCAGCTCTGTTATTCTTTGAGAAATGGTGACAGCAGAAGGTTTCTTGGGTCAAAGAAATAAATGTCACTAAGAGGTACAGAAGATGTGAACTGGAAAACAACGTCCTTAGTCCCTCCTGTGTAAGTCAGAGCTTTTTTTTTTCCACTCTCCCTCTTTTTTTAAATTTGACCAACACCCCTCGCCCAGAAAACAGGCAGTGAAGTCCTCTGTTCTTTTCCACCCCGACCCTGCGCCCTTGCTTCTCAGCCTCCTGGGCAAAAGCCTGACCCTCCTCTGGCGCTGAGAGCACTGGGTCAATCCTGTTCCTCTGGGATGAGGGATGAGGGGTGGGTGATACAGGGACTCCGGTCTCACTGCCCAGAAAACTTCCCCGGCTCCCAGGGAGACGCTTTCCTGCTTTGGGGTTTGGGGAGTGGGGTAGGAAAGGGGGAGAAGGCTTTAAGCAGCAAACTAACCCAAGAAACTTCACACCTCAAACTCCGGGAAAGCCTGTGCCCAGAACTATATCCAATTCTGGGAAAGTCCTGAGCTGGAGTGACCTCGATGTGAAAAAAACATAACTATGACTTTCGCAAGAGCCGGGTGCCCTGGCAAGTCAGCGAGAATGAGGGTCCCCGAGGCTCCCCCGGCTCTCCACACACACGAAGCCAAGACTTCATCCAAGACCTACCAAAAAATGAGACCTCAAGAGCAAGGATGCCTTAAGAAGCCATCACTTGCAGGAGCCCAGATGCACGTTCCTCCGGTATCCGGCCCTGGACGTTCAGGCTCCCGCCCGGGGGCGTGAGGAAGCTCAGTGACCGTGGTCCCGCCAGCCAAGGCTGGAGGAGAGGGCTGCGTGCAGCCAGTGGGGAGGACCCCGAGAGGACGGCTGCCGACAGGCCCCGGGGGGAGAGGCCGCTGACTCTCCCGGCGCCCGAAATGAGTCCCACCCAGGCCCCTGTCCCTTGCCCGACGGCTGGGCCAGGGCCGAGGGCGGGGTTCGGCAAGGGCCAGCATTCGGCTTCCTCCGCCAAGAGTGAGCAACTCCGGAAACTTCCCCGAGCCGGCGCGAGCTTCCCGCGGCCACCTCCCCCGTGCCCTGCACGCCGGCCGGCCAGCGAGCACACTGACCTGAGATGGTTTCCTGGTAGCCCTTGGTGAAGAACTGCATGGCCGTGGCCGCCCTCCAGGGCGTCTTGATCAGCCCCTGCCGCTCGGGGTCCTCTCCCAGAGAGCGCAGGATGGACGAGTAGGCGGCCGCCAGGTTGGGGAGGTTCAGCTCGTTGTCCTCCTCGCTGCGGGGCCGCTCGCCCTTCCAGCCGTCCGCCGGCTGGGCGCTCTTGCTCTCCGGTCGCGGCGGCTTCTCGGCGGGCGGGCTTGGACCGGGCCGCGGCGGCTCCCCCTCGAGGAACCCATTGCTGCACCTGGCGCCCCGCGACTTCAGCGTCACCCGCCCCGGACCCTTCTCCATGGACCCGCCGCTGCCGCTCCGGAAGGACCCTCGGGTGCGTGAGGGACTTCAGGTGAACTTCCCGGGCGGGGAGTGGGCTGTGACCCGAGTCACCTGAGGAAGGTAGGCCTGGAGCCAGCAACACGTTCCGAGTCCGGAACAGGCGAGCCAGAGGAGTGCGCTGGCGCCTCCTTTTTATGGGCTGGCGGCTCGGTCGGCGCCGCGGGGCGTTTCTATTGGCCGAGCCTCCTGGCGTCACGGCGCTCACTCCGCCCCCCGCCCCGCCCCGCCCTCCGCCCGGTGCCCCCGGGGCAGGGAGATGCCGGGAGGACCTTGTCCGAGCCCCTCCCGCGCCAGCCCGGAGGATTGGATTGGACCCTTTGGCTGTGACCAGATAAACCAAACCCTAAAGGGGGCTGGTGGCCGAAGCGTGGGGAGGCAAGGGCTGAGTGCCCAGTCAACCATTCCCTCTTAGGGCAAAGAGGAGGCTGGCTCAGAAGTGTTCTGGTCCCCTCGTCCTGTCAAAGATGAGCAAACAGGTGGCCTTGTCCGGGAAAATGTGGGTATGGAAACCAACTCATACGTTCAGGTCAAGAGAATAATATGAATTGAAACGCTTGAGTTCGTTAGTTAAAAATGTGTCCAACGCACCTGCTTCCTGGCGCTGTCAGGAGGAATGTTACACCAAGTGGCCCTTAGTTCAGTTCAGTCGCTCAGTCGTGTCCGAGTCCTCGCGACCCCATGAATCACAGCACGCCAGGCCTCCCTGTCCATCACCAACTCCCGGAGTTCACTCAAACTCATGTCCATCGAGTCGGTGAGTCCCTATATCTAGGAGGATGGTATTATGTGGTGGCCAGAACTCTGACCTTGCGGAAATTGATTTGCAAGGGAAGAAAAACTAGAGCTTTCATCAAAAAACCATTTGCGGTTTGTGGAAACCCAATTGTAGGAATTTGGTGCTGATTATTTTAACAGTGACGTGCTAAGTACCTTTCCCCTGATGTTGCTAGAGATTGTGAAACGTTATTGATCAACTGGACTCTTAACCGGTGACATCTGCTTTGACTGTGTAAGATTTTTTAAATGGACCTTTTTTTCTCATTAGGGGGATTATTTCACAATGCCAAAGGTGAGTTTTAAAACATGTATCATATTAATATTTTATGATTTGCTCCAGAGAGTTTCTTATGCTGAATTTCTGACATAGAGACAGATATTTAAAGGCTTAGGATCAGACACACTAGAAGGGAAATCCCTGGAAATGATCTATACTAATAAATTGGCTCAGTCATTATTACTAATTTCTATTTATTGGATGTCTGCCTCAGGCATGGCCCTGTTCTAAATTTTAAGGAAAGAAATATGGGAAATACCTAGCCTCCTAAGAACTTTTAGTCTGAAATGTTGGTGTAAGTGGGGTTTTTTAAAATAGTTATTGGACTTCTATAAACACTAAATATCAAATTATACTGATCAAGAAATATGAACCTCCCTTGGAAAGCCTCTTTGTCACTCTCCTAATATTTATTGTAAGTGCCCTCAACACCCCTGGAAGATCCTATAATATTTTTTCCCTCTAACTGCTCTGTCCACTGTCCAATGATACTTCCTGGTCAGAATTATCCACTGGGTCTCAAACTATTTCAAGCTGGAGACATTAAAAGATGACCTTGGATTTAACAAATGAAAACAAAGATACCAAATGAAGTATTTTTAAAATGGAGGGATTCAAGGGAGATGCTGTCCATAAGATTTTTTTTTTCAGTAGCCCTTGTAAAGATTAATATATTTCCCAAAGCAATTTCTAATGAAATTTTTATCCTATAAATGAACATTTTCTTATAAACACTGACACTAGGCATTAACACTTTTGTTACCAATTACCAGAACAAGTAACTGGTAATTATATATTATTGGATAATATATATATATATTGGATTTGTTATATATTTACTTGTAAAATGGAGGCCATGCATTTCAGCCAAATGCCTAAAGGTAATACAAGGAAGCTTTAAAATCACGAATACTATACAAACAGTTTAACAGTGAAATGTAGGTAGTTGGCAGAGATGGTTATCAGGAGAAATGGGAGAAGAGGGGATAAATTAAAAGAGAAGGGCTATATTCCACAGAATTAATTAGTGTAAAATGGTTCAGCAGTGAAACTACAGGCGTTCACAGCCAGGAATTACAACAGCATTTGGTTTAAACCCAACAAGGGACTCATCTTCACCTTGGACTCAACCTGGGAGTTGTTGTTGTTCAGTCGCTCAGTCATGTCTGACTCTTTGCTACTCTTTGCGACCCCATGAACTGTAGCACGCCAGGCCTCCCTGTCCATCACCAACTACTGGAGTTTGCTCAAACTCATGTCCATTGAGTCAGTGATGCCATCCAACCATCTCATCCTCTGTCTCCCCTTCTCCTCCTGCCTTCAGTCTTTCCCAGCATCAGAGTCTTTTCCAATGAGTCAGCTTTTCATATCAGGTGGCCAAAGTATTGGAGTTTCAGTTTCAACATCAGTCCTTCCAATGAATATTCAGGATTGATTTTCTTTAGAATTGACTGGTTTAATCTTCTTGTTGTCCAAGGAACTCTCAAGAGTCTTCTCCAGCACCACAATTCGAAAGCATCAGTTCTTTGGTGCTCAGCCTTATTTATGGTCCGACTCTCACAACTGTACGTGACTACTAGAAAAACCATAGCTTTGACTAGACGGACCTTTGTCAACAAAGTGATGTCAGGGAGTTGCTTTCTATCAAAAAGCCAAGGAATTTTTTCCTTTTTAAAGTTCTCCATTTCTAGGGCAGTAGCAAAACAGAGAAGCAGACAAGTGAGATTCACAGCACCAAAGACTGAAAATACCGCAGAGCTACAGACATATATAGTCACTTGTCAAGGGTAACAGGTAAACTAACATTAGGCATTTGACAATGGTAATTGGAAAAAAGTGAATTTCTCTAAGTGTACTTGATGGAAATTTTTTATTTGAAATCCAAACTTTGGAGGAGATTCTGGATCAGGATAGACAAAGATAATAGCAAGATAAAAAAAAAAATAATAAGATGGACACAAGAAAAGTGTCCTTGTTCTGCTCCTAATTTCTAGAAGTTAGCCTATGGAGTCAGTGCAATTCTGAGATGTCTCATTAAATCCCCAAAATGTAGGGAGAAGCAAAGTGAATGAAGGCCCTTACGTTTCTTCTGTTCTGAATGAGGAGGAATGGAATAAGAGAGAAAACAGGAGAATGTGAACCCCGAGCTGACTTTCTGAGATGGAAGGGAAGGCTTGAGGGCAACCTCACTTAGTTGAGAAAACTATCCCCAGCCCAAAGTACCTCACCATGGAAGAACAGACACACCCCAGATAATCACCTGTGCTGGGTTGCTGTTGTTGTTTAGTTGCTCAGTTGTGTCTAACTCTTTTACAATCCCATGGACTGTAGCCCACCAGGCTCCTCTCTTCATAGGATTCTCCAGGCAAGAATACTGCAGTGGGTTGCCATTTCTTTCTCCAGGGGATCTTCCCAACCCAGGAATCAAACTCATGTCTGTTTTGTCTCCTACATCAGCAGACGGGTTCTTTACCAGTAGCGCCACCTGAAAAGCCCAGGACCCTGGTAGAGGATCTTTAATACCATCTCGGAAGAAAGGGCAGATGCTGAATAGAGAATGTTAATGGGGAGTCCAACTGCCACAGCTGAATTCTGTCCTGTCACAATCCCTCACAGAAAAAGAGATACGACACAACCTCCTCCAGCCCCAAACTGTGGCTGAATCAGGAAAACAAACAGGTTTTGCTGTAACAGAAAACACAAAAAAGTCACCCTTGATGATATGAGGCGTGGATAGGAGGCAGAGAAGCAGCAAACATACAATCCCCAGAGGAACAAAACTAAACAAAGAAAGGTAATAATGTAACATGTAAGAGCTACATACAGAAAAATTCAACAGGAAAGACAAACTCATTTATAGAGTTTAGAAAATAGAAGAAAATTCCTCACAAGTGATTTTGTGTCATTGGTGTAATATGGACACTCAAGGCTGGGCAGACTGGGAGCATCCAGGAGTTGAGTAGGAGGCAAGATAGGTGGGTCACCAGCCCACACCTGGCCCCAGGAGGGGATGCTGGAAGGTGGGGGCAGGCCCAGGCATGCCAAGGGAAGTACTAGAAGGGTAGCCTAGGCAGGCAGACAGACCCTTCATCTTCAGAGATCTGTAGGCCAGCCTTGAGAAGGTATCTAAGCCAGGTGCTCAGGCCCGAGCCTGGCTCAGAGAGGCAGGGTTGGGGCCTGGCTGGGGGATCCCAGAGCTTAGGGGCTGGCATCACTGGGGGCTTCCTCGGTTGGAATCAAGCAGCTCCTGGAGGCAAACTTGGAGGTGGTCGTTCTTCTCCTCCAGGTGGTCCACACAGGTGTTGATCTGGTCCAGCATGCAGTTGATGGCAGCTTATTCTGCTTGCCCAAAGCCTCATCCTCACCCTCCACACACCCCTCTACCTGCATGCCCAGGTCCACATTAGGGCTGACATCGCAGGCTCAGGCACCACAAGGGCAAAGTGACAATAAAGCACAGACACTGTTGGGCAGATATCCAGTGTGGGGCAGAGGGTGAAGGCTCACAAATATTCCCTGCTACAGCACAACTTAATAAAAACACACGTCAGTAAGACAAAAACCAAGATAGGAAAATGATAGAATTGAAAAAGGAGTTGCAGATCTAAAGAAGTAGAAGACCATCATTACTATAGGATTAATTAGAAAGAAAGTGAAAGTCAGTCATGTCCCACTCTTTGTGACCCATGGACTGTAGTCCATGGAATTCTCCAGGCCAGAATACTGGAGTGGGTAGCTTTTCCCTTCTCCAGGGGATCTTCCCAAGCCAGGGATTGAACTCAGGTCTCCTGCATTGTGTGCGGATTCTTTACCAGCTGAGCCACAAGGGAAGCCCAAGAATATTGGAGTGGGTAACCTATCCCTTCTCCAGAGGATCTTCCCTACCCAGGAATTGAACCAGGGTCTCCTGAATTGCAGGTGGATTATTTACCAGCTAAGCTACTGGGGAAGGAACCACGTACAAAAGAGACACTGTTGAAAACATAATTATTGACGTGAAGAATGGCATGAGAATGAAGACAGGATAAAAGATAAAGATGAAAGCTGTTAGAGAACAAAAATGGTCTAGTATAAGAGTAATTAGGGTTTCTGAGGTGGAGAACCCAACCAATGAGAGGATGTAGTCAAATATATAAAGTAAGCATATTTCTCTTGTGGAAATAAATTCTTATATTTATATTCAAATGATTTTCAACAAGGGTGCTAAGACAACTCTGGGGTAAAGAAGAGTCTTTTCAACAAATGGTACTGGGACAATTGGATATCTTTTTGCATCTCTATCTCACTGCCTAAAAAAATCAGTTCAAAAAAGACCAAAGACTAAACCTAAGAGCAAAAATTACAAATGTTTTAGAAGAAAACATATGCATCCATCTCCATAACCTTGGGTTAGGCAATTAGATTTATTAGAAATGACACCAAAAGTGGAAGCAATAAAATAAAAGATAAATTAGACTTTTTACCAAAATTAAAAACTTTACCAAAATTAAGATTGTTGTATTTCAAAAGACACTATTAAGAGAGGGCAAAAAACAACCCACAGATTGGGAGAAAATATTTGCAAATCATATATCTGACTAAAGCATATATCTAGAATAGTATCTAGAATATATAAGACGTCATACTGACTTAATAATTGAAGGACCGATAACCTAATTTTAAAATGAGCAAAAGATTTGGATAGACATTTCTCCAAAGAAAATACACATGTGTGGCCAATAAGCACAAGAAAAGATGCTCAATATCGTTAACCATCAAGGAAATTAAAATTTAGGTATGGTTGGCTACTACCTTATACCCACTAGGATGGCTATATTCAGAAAGATAGGTAATAGCAACTTTTTCTGAGAATTGAAGAAATTGGACTCTTTATACACTTCTGGTAGGAATATAAAATAGTTCAGCTACTTTAGAAACAGTCTGGCAGTTCCTTAAATGGTTACAGATAGAGTTTCCATATAGCCCAGCTCTTCTACTGCAGGTATAAACCCAAGAGTAATAAAAATGTATGTCTGTAAAAAAATCACTTCTTGGCCTTTTGGCTAAGATCAAGTGCAAAAACCTGTACATGAATGCTTATAGCACCAGCATTCATAATACCAAAAAGTAGAAACAACCCAAATGTTTATCAGCCGATGAATGAATAAACAAAGTGTGGTGTGATATATACATGCACTGGAATCTTATTCAACTGTAAAAATGAAGTACAGTACTAACATAGCCTATAACATGGATGAAGCTTGAAAACATTATCCGAAGTGAAAAAAGCCAGGTGACAATGGTCACATACTCTGGGATACTATTTTATGAAATGTTCAGAATAAGCAAATACATAAAGAAAGAAAGTAAATTAGTTGTTGCCATGGCCTGGGGGGGATAGGGAATAGGGAGTGACCACTAACAGGTGTGGGGTTTCTTTGAAGGGACGATGAACACTTTTTGGAATTAAATAGTGGTGATAGTTGCATAACTTTGTAAATATACTAAAAATTACTGAACTTCACACTTGAAAATGATGAATTTTATGGTGTGTGAATTATATCTCAATAAGAAAAGAATGGTTCTTTTGAAAAATAAAAATATAGTTGGCAAAAAAATATGTACAGTTTTCTAGAACATATTGTTCCAGAAAAACATTGAAACAGAGGCTTAACACCAAGCTGGATAGAAATCAAGGATAAAGATGGCTTCAAGGATAGGGTATTTTAAGCTTCCAGGCAAAATACAAACCAAACCAAAACAACAAATTGCCTAAAAAGGGTTGAGAATAAGAATATAGGCTATTCTCCAAATTTTTCACAGCAACATCCATTGCAAAAAAATAAACAAAAATTTTGAGGAGACAGCTTTATGGCTTTAAGGAAAGTAAGTTATCCCCACTCAGGAAAGCATTCAAGTATAACAGTGAGTGAGTGAGTGAGTGAGTTCAGTCGCTCAGTCGTGTCCGACTCTCCGCGACCCCATGAATCACAGCACGCCAGGCCTCCCTGTCCATTACCAACTCCCGGAGTTCACTCAAACTCATGTCCACAGAGTCAGTGATGCCATCCAGCCATCTCATTCTCTGTCGTCCCCTTCTCCTCCCGCCCCCAACCTTTCCCAGCATCAGAGTCTTTTCCAGTGAGTCAACTCGTCGCATGAGGTGGCCAAAGTATTGCAGTTTCAGCTTTAGCATCAGTCCCTCCAATGAACATCCAGGATTGATCTCCTTTAGAATGGACTGGTTGGATCTCCTTGCAGTATAAGGGACTCTCAAGAGTCTTCTCCAACACCACAGTTCAAAAGCATCAATTCTTCGGCGCTCAGCTTTCTTCACAATCCAACTCTCACATCCATACATGACCACGGGAAAAACCATTGCCACCACCTCAAACATAAATGAACTCAGAAAACACAACTCCTGTAAGTTCCTTATTGAGAAAACTACTTGATATGAGATCTTGCTAATTAAGAGATAATCGAAACAAAGAACTCAAGAATGGGAAAATGACCCTTTGTGACCCCATGGATTGTAGCCCAACAGAAGACCAGGCAAGAATACTGGAGTGGGTTGTCATTTCCTCCTCCAGGCGATCTTCCCGATCCAGGGATTGAACCTGCGTCTCTTGCATCTCCCACATTGGCAGGCAGATTCTTTACCACTGTGCCACCTGGGAAGCATTTAAATATAAAGCCAATTTAAAATATTTAAATATAAAATGCTAAGGTATAAAACCAGTACTAAACAACTTTTGATATCATTGCAAACAGAAAAACATGAACTATATGAACCTGGACAACATAAGAAAAATAATACAACCAACCAAAGGGAGATGGGCACAGTCTTCATCCTTCTTAAAATGAAGTCAATAATATTATTTAAACTGGAACATAGTAGTAAAAAAAATCAAAATTAAAAAAAATCATCATGGTGTTTAGAATTTTTTTTTTTAACTTCACAGGGATTGTTAAAGAAATATTCCTGGGAGTGAAAAAAAAATTGTGTCAACTTGACTGGGTTAAGGGATGCCCAAATATCTGGTGAAACATTTCTGGGCATGTCTGGGAAGGTGTTTCTAGAAGAGATTAGCCTTTGAATTGGTGAACTGAGTGAAGAAGATTGCCTTCCCAATATGAGTGGGAATCATCCAATTCCTTGAGAGCCTGACGAGAACAGAAAGACAGGGGGAAGGCAAATTCAATCGCTCTGCTTGAGCTGAGAGACATATCTTCTCCTGCCCTGGACATAAGTCATCACTCAAGCACCATGGTTCTCAGTGGGCTTTCCAACTCAGATCATTCCTTACACCATCAGCCACCCCCTCACTTCACCCTTATCCATTCCCAAGACTTTGGACTCAGACTGAATTACAGCACATTGACTTTCCTGGTCTTCCAGCTTGTAGATGCCAGATCATGGGACTTCTCAGCTACCACAACCATGTGAGCCAAATCCTGTAATAAATCTCTTCTTGTATATATATTTATAGCCTATTGGTTTTGTTTCTCTGGAGAATCTTTACTAATACTGATTTTTCAAAATAGATTCCTTCAGATTTGCTTCAGATCCCCTTTTTTCCTATTAAATTTAAATAAAATGAATTTAAATGTTTCTGTTAAAAACAGCATTTCTGGTAGGATGCCATTTGGCAAAGGGTTTCAAGAAACTTGTAGTGAAGAATCAGAAATTCACACTGGGATGCCACTGCATGGTATTCATAGTTACTGATTCAATAAACTGTATATGGCTCTCATTCTACCAGGCAGATTTGGTCATAAATCACTTTAAAGTCCTAAGTACATGGGGATTCCCTGGCAGTTCAGTGGTTGGGACCCCGTGCTCAGCCTGAGTTCAATCTCTGGTGGGGGAACGAAGATCCCCCAAGCCATGCATTGCGGCCAGAAAAGAATAAAAAGGCTCAACTACAGCATAAGCCCCAACTGGAGATTGGATCCTGATGCCCACAGTCAGCAATCAGGTAAATGTCACTGATTTAAAATATTGAAGACTATTTTAGCCATGTTTAGTCTCTGGGTGTACTACATGTTAACCGCAGCGTAGGAAATAAGGTCAGAGAGGACAGAATCCAAGTTTCTGTTTCCTAATGAACTATAAAAGAAAGTCAAGCAACAGAAGCTGTCACACCCTGAGGTGCCTTTGGGAGAATTCATAGAGAGAGCTGAAAGTGAAGCATTCTTCAGTCTGCTTGATGATGGGGGCTGGGAGTGCAGCTTTAGTCCTGGGATCTCTTCCTCCAGTCAGTGCCCTGGTTCAGGACCACCTGCACACCCGCTGTAAAACACAAGCCTCTTGACATCCGTATTCCATCTGACCTTGTCCATATCGGTAGGCACTGATAGAAGACTCCCTGGAGGCGGGAGACGCCCGGCTCCGGCGGCGCAGACGCGACAGACGCCTGGCTCCGGCGCAATCGACCACGTGCAGAATCGTGGCTGAGATGAGCTACCCCGCGCCCAGGGTTAGGGCGGTGGCCGAGAGGAGCTGTACCACGTTCAGGAGGCGGTGGCTGCTTGGGCACCGGAGGGCCAAGAGGAGCTGATCTACATTCAAAGCAGGAGGCGCAGCCTTGAGGAGATACCCCTCGTCCAAGGTAAGGTACAGCGGCTGCACCTTGCTGGAGCAGCTGGGAAGAGATACTCCACGACCAAGTGGAATATAAGAATCCAGTGTTCTGGGGAGGAAGGAACAAGATGGCGGAGGGATAAGATGGCAAGACCACTTTCTCCCCCACAAATTCATCAAAAGAACATTTGAACGCGGAGTAAAGTCCACAAAACAACTTCTGAATACTGGCAGAGGACATCAGGCTCCCAGAAAAGCAGCCCATTGTCTTCTAAAGGAGAGAGAAGAAATCCAGCTCCACCCACCAGAACACCGACACATGCTTCCCTAACCAGGGAACCCGGACAAGTCACCCGTCCAACCCCACACACAGCGAAGAAACTACGTAATAAAGAGAACTCCACAAACTGCAAGAAGAGGGAAAGGCCACCCCAAGCAAAGCAATATAAGCAAGATGAAGAGGCAGAGAAATACCCAGCAAGTAAAGGAACAAGATAATTGCCCACCAACACAAACAAAAGAAGAAGATATAGGGAATTTACCTGATAAAGAATTTCAAATTTTGATGGTGAAAATGATTCAAAATTTTGAAAGCAAAATGGAGTTACAGATAAATAACCTGGAGAAAAGGATTGAGAAGATGGAAGAAAGATTTAATAAGGACTTAGAAGAAATAAAAAAGAGTCAATATACAATGAATAATGCAATAGATGAGATCAGAAACACTCTGGAGGGAACAAACAGTAGAATAACAGAGGCAGAAGACAGGATAAGCGAACTAGAAGATAGAATTGTAGAAATAAATGAAACAGAGAGGAAAAAAGAAAAACGAATTAAAAGAAATGAGGACAATATTAGAGACCTCTGGGACAATGTTAAACGCTCCAACATTGGAATCATAGGAGTCCCAGAAGAAGAAGACAAAAAGAAAGACCATGAGAGAATACTTGAGGAGACAATAGTTGAAAACTTCCCTAAAATGGGGAAAGAAATAATCACCCAAGTCCAAGAAACCCAGAGAGTCCCCAACAGGATAAACCCAAGGCGAAATACTCCAAGACACATATTAATCAAATTAACAAAGATCAAACACAAAGAACAAATATTAAAAGCAGCAAGGGAAAAGCAGCAAATAACACATAAGGGGATTCCCATAAGGAAAGCAGCTGATCTTTCAACAGAAACTCTTCAGGCCAGAAGGGAGTGGCAAGACATACTTAAAGTGGTGAAAGAAAATACCCTACAGCCCAGATTACTATACCCAGCAAGGATCTCATTCAAATATGAAGGAGAAATCAAAAGCTTTACAGACAAGCAAAAGCTGAGGGAATTCAGCATCACCAAACCAGCTCTCCAACAAATGCTAAAGGATCTTCTATAGACAGGATACACAGAAAGAGTGTATAAACTTGAACCCAAAGCAATAAAGAAAATGGCTACGGGATCGTACTTATCAATAATTACCTTAAACGTAAATGGGTTGAAATTTTCAAAAAGGCTAGGAAACAATTCTCATAGCCATCAATAGTTCAGTGTTGAGTTCATGAATAGTTTTTAAAGTTTGGGACAAACTGTAGTATTTGCTATTTGAAGTACTATTTGTAATTGGCATATTACGATGTAACATTGGTCTTCATTTCCATCTTAAAACGCCTAAAAATGCCTAACAGGTTTTTAGATTTGTGAATTTTAGTTGAAATGTATTTTACGATGTTAGTAAACCTGCAGAAATATTGAAATATTTCAGAGAACTTATTCACTGTACATTTAATTTATTTTATTTATAAAAGTTATGAACTGTAGAAAGTTTTACTTGTTGGGTCAAATGCTTGTTGCTTCAAATGCTTGTTGCATTTGAAGTGCTAGTTACAAGAAAATCAAATACCTTCAATGTATAAATGCTATTAAGTTTTTAAAGGACTCTGGAGTATAAGTAAGTTTGTTTAAAGAAATTTAGTCTGTTCAACTTGAAAAAAATAAATAAATAAAATTGGAAAAAAAAAAAAAAGAAGAAGACTCCCTGGAGATAATTCCCCCTGTTCTATACTGGATTCCCAAACCAGAGGTGAACACTCGGAGAATCCAAGCCAAGAAGGAGAAATTTAAAATTTCATGCCACGTGTTCAGTCGCTCAGTCATATTTGACTCTGCGACCCTGTGGAGTGTTGCCCGTCAGGTTCCTTGTTCATGGAGCTTTCCAGGCACAAATACTGGAGTGGGTTGCCATTCCTTCTCCAGGGGATCTTCCTGACCCAGGGATTGAACCTGCATCTCCTGCATTGGCAGGTGGATTAATTGTCCAGATGCTTTCACTTTGAACTGAGTCTTTCAGAATTTCAGTCATTTCCAGAGTCAAGTGTTTGTCCTTTTTGGTCTATCACCTACAAAATATTTATGGTTTTAAAGGTTAACAAAAATTAAACTTGTCATCTGCTCTGGCAGATGAATTTCAGAGAGGGGTTTTACTGTCATGGAGAGGGATTGGCCCTGTCATGTCATCAGGGTTAGGTGTCACACATAAATTCAACAAATATTCAGTGAATGTCTGTATAAGGCATAGGGAATACAACAGTGAACAAACAAAAACTCCCTGCCCTCAAGGCACTTACATTCATTCATTCCAGTTCTTTGATGTTGCTATCTCTAAGACATATGTGCTTTTTTTCCCCCTTTGATTTTGGAAGAATTCTAGAGACTTTTGTTGTTTTGTTGTTCAGTCACTCAGTCTTGTCCAACTCTTGGCAACCCCATGGACTGCAGCACGCCAGGTTTCCCTGTCAACTGCCACTTAAAAAGTAAAACTGGGTAAGCTCACAAATGAGAAAAAATAAGTACCATCTCATGTAGTGGTTAAGAAACAACCTGTCACCCTCTCTGAGTTCATGCTCTTAGCTCCATTGGTTATCAGCATGGTGACCATTGGTATATTTCCTAACTTTTTTAGCCTCAGTTTCCTCATCCATAAAGTGAGTATGATGATAATAGGACATTCTTCTTAGACTTGTGAGAATTTGAGATAATCTATGTAGAGAATTTTGCAATAGTACTAGAGACATAACAACTGAATAATAAATGTTAGCCATTGTTAATGGCAAAAGTGTTTAAAATACAAAAATACTACTCTAATTATAGAATTGGAATTGGAAATGAATATAAGTGCTAATTTACTTAGGGGAGCCTTAGTACAGACCAGAAAAAATTTAGTGTTTTCCCTTATTAACTGAAAATCAGAAGTTGAAATAAAATATTTCTGAAATTATAATGTAAATCCATAAGAATATGATTTGCTTCAAGCTTTTCAGCAATAGATCGTGCTAAGTGAGGTAAAACTGCATTATAAACATTGTGAGTTTGGTATCTTTTTTAGCACACTTTTTGATCATGGAGGCACAGAATTATACTTTAGACAATGCATTTTGTTGAATATAATTTCCTGTTGAATGCCTATTTGTTGAGCTCCCAACCAGGCCTTGTGAAATGGCACAGTTCAATAAGGAAGGCTGTCAAATTCATGTATGATGAGAACACTGGAGTGGCGCTCTGTCAGCTGAGACAAAGATGATCTGGACACTGACCACCATTTATCTGCAAAGAGCACCGTCTCTAACCCAGCTGTGTCTGATGGCGAGGTGGTACATCCAGTCATGCATTTCCACTGTTCATGCCTTCCCTCTGTTCCCCTCTATCAATTAGTGTAGGAGCTATTTCTGGAGGACGCCTAGTTTATCCAAAGTAGAGGATTTGTTTTCTAGTCAGCAAATGCTTTCAAGTGGTAATTTAACTGTCAATGAAAAATAAATAAAAGGTGTTGTGAATTCTGTATGATCTTAGCAATTCTTGGAAGCTCTGTTGTTATTGAATGTATCTCCCTCTCAGCTGCCTGAGGAACTGCATTTTAATGTCACACATCATGCAGTTCTTTCCTGAATGTAATTGTAGTTTTTCTGATGCCATGCTTAGAGCTGTTCAAATGTTTGGCTTCTGGCAAATATTTCCTAATATATTTCCAAATATTTCCTCTGTCATCATTCATGACAGTGATGGGTCTGAGGCAATTTTTAATACATTTTTAAATTCCACTAACTTGTTAAATAACCAGAGAAAGCATTCTATATAAATTGAAAATATCTTTATTTTCCCAGAAGAGGTGTCTGGGAAGATAGATGTGAAACTGTAAGGATCTGATGTTTTCAAGACCGTGGTGGGTCCTTTGCAGGACCACATCTTAGAAGCCAGTCACGCATCAGAGAGGAGCCATATAGTGAGATGAAGCCTGGGACTTGGTGGACCATTGGTTTCTGCCAGCCATTGCTAAATGCCTATCAAATATTCTTTTTTTAAAAAAAAGTTTTTGTTTTGTATCGGAGTATAGCCGATTTACAATGTTGCAACAGTTTCAGATAGATATATGCATGTATCCATTGCCCCCCAAGCTCCCCACCCATCCAGGCTGCCACATAACACTGAGCAGTTCCCTATGCTATACAGTAGGACCTTGTTGCTTATCCATTTTAAATATAGCAGTGTGTACATGTCGATTCCAAACTATCCCTTCCCCGCATCCTTTTCCCCTCCCACCACAACGATAATTTCATTCTCTAATCTCTGAGTCTATTTCTATTTTGTAGATAAATTCCTTTGTATCATTTCTTTCTAGATTCCGCATAGAAGGGATGTCATACAATATTTCTCCTTCTCTGTCTGACTTGCTTTACTCAGTATGACAACTTTGGCAACCCACTCCAGTATTCTTGCCTGAAGAATCCCATGGATAGAGGAGTCTGGTGGGTCACAGTCCTTGGAATCGCAAAGAATCAAACATGACTGAAGTGAATGAGCATGCAGGTCCATCCATGTTGCTCCAAATGGCATTGCCTCATTCTTTTTAATGTCTGAGTAATATTCCATATGTACTACATCTTCTGTATCCATTCCTCTGTCCGTGGACCCAACCCAGTATTCTTTCTCCCCTTCTTATTTTCACTGACGTTAACTCCAGTTTAATTCAGAGAGGCAGGGTGCCCGGACTTGGCTAAAAGCACATCATTTCCAGTTTCCTGCAGCTGCAGTGCTCATGTAACATAGTTGTGTTTAATGAGTCTATCAGTCACTAGATGGCACTTCTGGGAAAGGCCTTTGAAAGGGTGCAGACGTGCTCAGCCAACACATGCCTCCTTCCCTTCACCTTCTTCCTCTTGCTAGGAATGCAGAGGCCATACTAGAAGTGGATTAGGCATCAAGTGCCCAGCAGACCACAAGCATATGCTCAGGACAGCTGGGCAGAAAGACAGGAAGATCCTAAGTCCCCAGTTACAGAGCAAAACCTCTGTTCCAGCTCTGGACCACCTCACCCCAGCTTGTCATTCCTTGAGAAAAGTAAGCAGTTTATTGAGCAACTGGTGTTTTGAGTCCCTGTCCTTAGAAGTCAAACACAATTCCTAACCTGTAGTAGAATGCTGCAAGCAAAATGGGCTGCACAGAGGGCTTTAAAGATCCACCTGCTGGAGGGTGGAAAGCCAGAAGTCCCTGTTTCAGCAAGGCACAGCATTTGGTCAAACTGTGAATAGGAAGAGAGATGGAACCTGGTTGGTTGATAGTATTGCTGAGTCATTCTAGACCAGCTCTGCCACCCCCAGAGCACTTATTGGGTAAGAAGAATTATCCTTTATATTTTCTTTGCATTTTAAATCATAGAGTGCATTCTACTTATGGCATATAAATGAGAGGAATAATTCCAAATACTTTGCATGGTATCCAGCATATGAAAACTATTTAATAGAAATTTGTTGAGTAACTAAATGGGAAAATCTTATCATTCTATCTTTGTCTCACTTCAGAATGTACATAAATGAGGATCCTGCTTTTGTTGGTTTTACTGTTACTTATCTGCCAATTTATTATGCCTTGCTCCAGAAAAGTAAACAGTGTACAGATTGATTAAATAATTAGGTTGGACTTTGTGATAGGTAGTCCTAGACAAACCGTGATAGACAATGATGACAGCCCAGTCACTGGTATTTTGGACCTCTCTTATGGGCAGCTGCTTTAATTAATTCTAATTAATACAACTTCTAATTAATTACAAATTCTAATTAATACAATCAGAGCCAGACCTAAAGAAATGTAAATGTCAGTCCTATTATGTTAGTATCCTGCATGATTTTCCTGACTCCCCAATCTTTAATTGACATCCATCGTTACTGTATAACTTTGGGTTGAAGAGAGGAAATCCCACATTTGAATAAAAGCAACTCTGAATCTTTCCTGTAATCGGACCGTTTCCTGATGACTTCTAGCCTCACAAAGCCTCCAATTCCCTTCTGTAGCTGTCAAGGGCTCCATTTACCATGGTTAGAGAAATGATCTTGCTGCTCTGCTTGACTTTCTGGGTTTTTTTCTTGCGTGATTCAGGGTTTGAATCTCTAGAGCTGACAACCAGATTCTAGTATAAGGCAACGACCATCTTTGTTTCCTTGGGACCTTTCCAGTTTTAACCCTGAAGTCCTGGAATCACAGAAAACCCCTCATTTCTGATCAAATTGGAATAGTTGGTTACACTGGTTACACTTAAAATATGTTATCCTGTTACTTTTCTCAGAGCTTCTGAGTTTTTATCTACAACTACCTTTCTGTTTGCTTTCTTACTTTCATTCTCAAGTGACATTTGTGGTCTAGTCTGTGCCAAATATGTTAGGTGTTGGAGAAGCACAAACAGTAATAGGATCAGGACCTTCTTACCTACTAAAGGAGACAGAGGTATAATTCTCATTACAAAACAGTGTAATAAATACAGCTGAAGAACTAAGTGAGAAATATTTTTGAATACAGAGGAAGAAGTAATTTAAAGTACTGGGTGAGTTAGGGAAGGGCTTCATAGAGAAGAGGACATTTGATCTGCATCTTAAAAACAATTAAGTATTCATCAAGCAGAGAAGCTGTTGAGTAGTTTCTTCTTACAACTTAATACTTTTTTTGTTTGTTTTTCTTTTTAAGGATCCAACTCAAGAGTTTTTTTTTTTTGGCCATGCCATGCAATATACAGGATCTTGGTTCCCCATCTGATTACTTACTCAGTTGCTCAGTCATGTTGGACTCTTTTGCGACCCCATGGATTGTAGCCCAACAGAGGGCCAGGCAAGAACACTGGAGCAGGTTGCCATTTCCTACTCCAGGGGATCTTCCTGACCCAAGAATCGAACTCACGTCTCCTGCATTGCCAGGCAGATTCTTTACCACTAGTACCATCTGGGAAGCCCCTTGGTTCCCAGACCAGAGATCAAACCCATTCCCCACCCCCCAAAGTGGAAGCTCAGTACCTTAAACACTGGACCACCAGTGAAGTCCCAATCCTTCCTTTTAATGGAGCTTGAATGTGAACAGAAGATCAGTATAAAGACCAGGAAATGGATTCTCATTATTCATGGTTTCTTATTTTTTATGAAATTTTAATCTGTATCTTTCTGCAACCAGGAAATATGGTTTAGTAGTTCTGGCTAAAGAATGCAAACAGAAGTTGTTGGATGAATGGTAAGACTAATTAAAAGGGACAGACAGCTGGGGCAAGCCCTTCTGCCATTTCCTCTTCCCTTTTCTGTAATTCAGAGGTGATGACTGGCACTCCTACAGACATCTTGAACTAAGAGGCAACTTTCAAAATGACTACACTAATTTCTGACAGATCAGAAAGTGAAAGGAATCTGATCCCTGATACTTGTAGAGCAACCGTAGGAGTTCTGGGCTTTCTACCTCAGGACTTTTACAAGAGAGGAAACTCATCTTTTGTGTATTTACAACCATTGCTATTTAGGGGTTTGGATTGTATGAAGTTAAACCTAAAGCTCAACATTCAGAAAACTAAGATCACGGCATCTGGTCCCATCACTTCATGGGGAATAGATGGGGAAACAGTGGAAACAGTGTCAGACTTCATTTTTTTGGGCTCCAAAATCACTGCAGATGCTGATTGCAGCCATGAAATTAAAAGACACTTACTCCTTGGAAGGAAAGTTATGACCAACCTAGACAGCATATTAAAAAGCAGAGACATTACTTTGCCAACAAAGGTGCGTCTAATCAAGGCTATGGTTTTTCCAGTGGTCATGTATGAATGTGAGAGTTAGACTGTGAAGAAAGCTGAGCGCCAAAGAATTGATGCTTTTGAACTGTGGTGTTGGAGAAGACTCTTGAGAGTCTCTTGGACTGCAAGGAGATCCAACCAGTCTATTCTAAAGGAGATCAGTCTTGGGTGTTCATTGGAGGGACTGATGCTAAAGCTGAAACTCCACTTTGGCCACCTGATGCGAAGAGTTGACTCACTGGAAAAGAGTCTGATGCTGGGAGGGATTGGGGCTGGGAGGAGACGGGGACAACAGAGAGTGAGATGGCTGGATGGCATCACCGACTCTGTGGACATGAGTTTGAGTGAACTCCGGGAGTTGGTGATGGACAGGGAGGCCCGGTATGCTGTGATTCATGGGGTTGCAAAGAGTCGGACACGACTGAACGACTGAACTGAACTGAAGCCTAAACACAATGGATAATAGCAGACAACATTTGGCCATGTTCCTCTTCACGCCAACTTGAGCTCCCATCTCCCTCCAAACACTGTCATTCTCCTGCAACTTCCACTCTTCTCAAGGTTAGCTGTTTGCCCACCACCTCAGACATCTCATTCCTGTCTATTTATTCTGTGAATTGGTTAATCTACCCACTCCAGACCTCAGCCTAGCTCAGTCCTAATGATCATGTACTTTCTACTCCCCAAAACTATTTTTCTTATTGTAGATAATTTCCCCCCTAAAAAGAGTTCTGTGTTAACTCTAACATTTTCCCTCTACTACATGTTATCTTAAAAATCCCAAAGCTTTCTCTACCAATTTTTAGCTATTTGTTGAAGTTCTGCATTATTTACTATTAATAATATATTATTATATATAATTATAATATATAATATAATTATATAAAATAAATGTAATATAATAATATATAATACATATAATTATAATATAATTTAATTTAATATTATTCTGTATTATTACTACCCATGGGAAACTTGGTCCATAAAAGAAACTCTCAACCAAAAACGTGCAGATTGAATTTATCATGTTAAAAGACTTTTTGTTGCTATTTAGTTGCTAAGTCTAGAAAATCCCATGGACAGAGGAGCCTGGTAGGCTGCAGTCCATGGGGTCGCTACAAGTCAGACACAACTGAGCGACCTCACTTTCACTTTTCACTTTCACACATTGGAGAAGGAAATGGCAACCCACTCCAGTGTTCTTGCCTGGAGAATCCCAGGGACGGGGGAGCCTGGTGGGCTGCCATCTATGGGGTCACACAGAGTCAGACACGACTGAAGTGACTTAGCAGCAGCAGCAGCAGCAGTTGCTAAGTCATGTTCATCTATTCTGAGACTCCATGGACTGTGACCCACCAGGCTCCTCTGTCCATGAGAATTCCCAGGCAAGGATAGTGAAGTGGGTTGCCATTTTCCTCCTCCAGGGGATCGTCACCCTCAGGGACTGAACCCATGTCTCCACATCTCCTGCATTCTTTACCACTGAGCCACCTATGAAGCCCATGTTAGAAGATAATCTGAGGCACATTAAAATTTAAAGTTTATTTGAGCAAATCAGTTGGGCAGCACTAGACTAGAAGTGGTTTGCGTGTGCCACAGAAAGGAGTCAGTGTAAAGATTTTTATAGAGAAGCCACATAAAGGAAGAAAGTTATTTAATTGGTTGTAGCTTAAGCCGCTGCCTTATTGGGAAAGACTAGCTTCTTCTGTGGGCTTCTCTGGTAGTTCTGCTGGTAAAGAATCCACCTGCAAAGCCGGAGACCCTGGTAATTCCTGGGTCGGAAGTCCCCCTAGAGAAGGGACAGGCTACCCACTCCAGTATTCATGGGCTTCCCTGGTGGCTCAACTGGTAAAGAATCCACCTGCAATGCAGGAGACCGGGGTTCGATCCCTGGGCTGGGAAGATCCCCTGGAGGAGGGCATAGCAACCCACTCCAGTATTCTTGCCTGAAGAATCCCCACGGACAGAGGAACCTGGTGGGCTCCAGTCCATAGGGTCACAAAGGGTTGGACATGACACAGCACAGAACATCACAGAGCTGGCTGTGTGTGAACGGCTGTCCTTAGGTTTTGATTTCTTAACTTTGAGGCATTTTCAGGTTAGAATTTGGTTTGCTTACTTAGGCTACTAAGGCATTATAGCCACCTCAGTCTAATAACCTTTCTGTTTAATTAATTTAACAATCCAAAGCCCTAATAATTTCTCCATATTTCATCTGCATAATATGAATTGCTTAACAATAATGTAGAGAAAGAATGCAGTTTGGCATTGTTGAGGAGGAAAAAATTTTCCTCTATTCTTCTAGGTTCTTCTGGCTAGTCTATGAATTAAATTGACATAAGATAGGTAAATAGGAGAAAATTAAACAAAATTTTAATAACATGCATATATGGGAGAGACCCAGAAAATCTGAGTAAGTTATCAAAATGGCTGATCCCTCATCTTAAATACAGGATGTTGGGAGTGGTGGTTTGGGATTTCAAAGGCAATTCACATGGAGGTAGAAAAGCAATTTTTTGGTAAACAAATGTTTGCTGGGCCTGCAGAGACAACAGGACACAGAGTGGACTCTAATCTTTAAGAATTTCCCCAGCACTCTTAGCTCAGATTCATTGCAGATGTCTCTGACGAGAGCTCTGTTCCTGTGACAGGCCTTCCATCTAAATTCTTCACACAGTTAAGGGGAAGGTCACAGTTTCTCTGAGTCTTATGGGCCTTGATGGTTTTCAGCTCAAAATAACCCACATGCCAAAGAGACATTTTAGGGAGGGAAAAGTTCTTTTAGGAAGTTTCAGAATCCAAAAGCTAAATTCATAGATTGCTGCATCTCATTAAACTGGTCTCCTAGTCCGGTAGCTAGGGGAGTCTAATTAAATTCACTGCAGGAGGCAGTAACATAGGTGGGCTCTCAAAGTTAGGCCAATAAAGTACAAATGGTCAGATATTTAATAAGAGACATTTCCATGGAGATAAAAGAAAAACAAAGGTCAATGATTGGAGCAAATTATAAATCAGTTTCTGAACCTGGGACTGTCAGTTGAGAAAATTTCTGGATGTCAAAACTGAAGCATCTTCTGCAGGTTAAAATGTCTCCGATGATGTCATCAGGTGTTCAGGTAAACCTTCTGAGTGGCTTACACAGCATCAAGCATGAAGATTGCATAAGCACGTGCTGTTGTGGTGATCTCTGTCAAGTGTATATCAAGTTGTTCAGCTTCAAAGGACTTCGGAAAAGGGCAACTTTAGTTCTTAATGATTCTGAGTCAAAAGTGGGAGAAAAATTGGAAATGTTACTTTAGAGTGTTGTAGTCAATTTTTTGAGGAATCCAGAAGAATTTAGGATGCAGTACAGTTTATAAAATGGGGGCTTCCCTGGTGGCTCAGAGGTTAAAGCGTCTGCCTCCAATGCGGGAGACCCGGGTTCGATCCCTGGGTCGGGAAGATCCCCCTGGAGAAGGAAACGGTAACCCACTCCAGTATTCTTGCCTGGAGAATCCCATGGACGGAGAAGCCTGGTAGGCTACAGTCCACGGGGTCGCATAGAGTCGGACACGACTGAGCGACGGAACGGAACGGAACAGTTTATAAAAAAAGAAAACTTTAAAGTCGATTGGCAACTAGAATCTAATATCCACAATTGTCTAGTATAGGTCCTGCTGAAACACAATTTTTTCTCCTTCAGATCACCCTGAGTTCTACCAAAGAGAGCCAGATTAAGACTTATTTGTTTGCAAAATAACTTTCAGTTCAGTTCAGTTCAGTTCAGTCGCTCAGTCGTGTCCGACTCTTTGCGACCCCATGAATCACAGCACACCAGGCCTCTCTGTCCATCACCAACTCCCGTAGTTCACTCAAACTCATGTCCATCGAGTCGGTGATGCCATCCAGCCATCTCACTCTCTGTCGTCCCCGTCTCCTCCCACCCCCAATCCCTCCCAACATCAGACTCTTTTCCAGTGAGTCAACTCGTCGCATGAGGTAGCCAAAGTATTGGAGTTAGTCTCATTAAACTTGGCCTGCTTATTTATATAAGTTGAGCAAGAATAGCAATTGACCATAGAGGTTCTTTTGAATCTGCTTTGCCAGCGTATTTCATAAGGAATCTCTATGTTGAACTTTTAAATGGCTCTTGAGACCAGGAGGCCATGCCAAGAACATGCAATAAGACTTGTCTGTAACACTTATAGATTTGGATGAATTCCTCTCTTCTTGAGGTGCTCCAAATATCCCGAAGTACATGCATCTGCCAGGAACTGGCCTCCTTTACTCATCTATCTGGTAAGGCTGCTGGGATTCCTGCAAGCAAGGTACCAGGCTCTTTTTTCAAGGGGATTTACGGCTCCATAAAGTCAACTTTCATTCCTCGAAACTGTCTTGTCATATTTGATTGATGTTTCAGTCAAAACCATGGTAATATTTATAGCCAATGTTTTCAATTGTGTCTTCTTATAATAAAGAAATATAAAATCTGTATACAGATTTCTCAAGAGAAAGGTAAGGTGGTCTGGTATTACCATCTCTTTAAGAGTTTTCCACAGTCTGTTGTGATCCACACAGTCAAAACTTCGGCGTAGACAATAAAGAAGTAGTAGATGTTTTTCTGGAACTCTTGCATTTTTGATGATCCAACAGAAAAGGTAAAATGGTAGAAGTTTCCAAAGGAAAAGGAAAAACAATGATCCAAGGCAAAAGGTAGAGGGACAGATAGATTTCTAAAATTCTTTTGGAGGTACTGGAGCAAAAATGTTTAGTAATAACCTCTGTAGAATTTGGAAGCTTAAGTGGCAGAATATAACCTCACCTCCCCTCAACCTGTGCTGGGCAGTAGCCATTAACCAGTGTACTTCTCAGTTCAGTTCAGTTCAGTTCAGTCGCTCAGTCGTGTCAGACTTCTAGAGCACTTGAAATATGGGTAGTCTGAAAAACCATATTTAGAAACAAATGCTATTAAGTACAAAATACACACTGGATCTCAAAATTTAGTATTAAAAATGTAAATTATGTTATCAATAATTTATTTTATTTTCTTACTTTCTGACCAAGCCACACAGCATGTGAGATCCTAGTTCCCCAACCAGGGATTGAACCTGTGCCCCCGACAATGGAAGCAAGAATTCTTAACCACTGGACCACAGCAAAGTCCCTCATCGATCATTTTTTTATTGATTACATGTTGAAATGATCATATATTGGGTTGAATGAAATATACTATTAAAATTAATGGCACCTGTTTGATTTTTAATGTGGCTACTAGAAAAATTTAAATTATATAGGGAGCTTGAATCTGTGGCTCATGTGATATTTCTATTGAACAACTCTGTGCCAAGACAAAAGTTTTCCATACCTCAGGCATCCCCAGAGCCCTGCAAGATTTTTGCAATATCTGCTCTTTCTGGTGGTATTATTATTATGCATTTAATATTAACTCACATTTTTACTTAAAGTTATGTGTAAAGGAAGTTACATATCATGGGGCTAATATATTAGCTCAAATTGTTAATAAACATTAAGTAAATATATAACCCTTAAAATACAAAATGCCTGTGTCTCAGTGCACCTCTGAAATCATGTGATGCGGTAGTAACGGACCCAACTGCATTGGGAAACTCTGCCTGGACTGGGTAAGAGGAGTTTGGGGAGGGATTTCTCTGGATGGTAGGTGCATCCTCAACAGTGCTATTTCCAGCCACCTAAAGTCTGGCCACCAAGAGCTGCAGTCCTGGAGGGAGCAGAGTCAGATTACCACTCCAGTGGAGGAGGCATGAAGCGGCCTCCCTAAGGGTGATCCAGACAGCTTCGACAACAAGCGTCTCCGTGGCAACCAGGTGGCCTGAGTAACAAAGAGCTAGTTCTATTTTCCACATCCCCTCAAACCCCAACCCCAACCCTCTGTTCTGGTGTGGTCCTCCCAGAGAAGAGGGCCCCACCTTGACAAGGGGGAGCTGAAGTCAGATTAAATTTGATTTAGAAAACAATGTGATTTCTGCCTTCAGTATCGTGAAGGAAAATTCAAATCCCTTCCACACTTCTGCAATAGGGGTACTGTTTTCCTTATGTGTAGATAAAACTCAGATGGCCTAAGGGACCTCCAAGGTCATACAGCTAGCAAGTGACACCAGGCTGACTTCAACTTTGGAAGCTGGGCGATTCCCATCTGCTCCCATTTGGTCATCAAGGACACAAGAGAGATGTGATCCTACCCCCTACACGCATGAAATCTAATTGGGACCCAAAATATTTTCCCTTCATATTATCAGGAAAACATCAGGAAAAAACCTTCACCGGCAAACATACATCCAATTCAATTTCCATAAGCAAAATTTAAAGCTATGTTCAACATTCTTTTGGTTCCACAAAGTAGTTTATTGATGTTTATTTTAATATTTTCCTCTGACCACAAAGAAATAATCATTTGGCAGGTATGGTAAAAATAGTCCAGGATGAAGTCTGAAAGACCTGGATTCCAAATCTGATTTCTACCCTTTCCTGTGTGACCTCGGGGACATAATCTTTCTGGGCTGCAATCTCCTCATTTGCAAAAAGGGGAAAGTTGTTTTGAGAATTAGAAATAATGTATGCAAAGGACTTTGCAAAAGTACCCTAAGTAATCATTATTGTTAACATGGTAATTATAGTAAATAATCATTCCTTACTCCTCTTTGTCCTCAAAATCTTCCATCAGCTTTAACACAAAATAAGATCAAACCTTTTATCTTTCTAAGGAAATAAAAGAGCCTAAATGGTGTTTGTGTGCCTGCACCTGTCTATTAACTCAGTTAGTGTCATCATTTCCTGGGAATCAATATGATTATTTGCCCCTGGACATAGTTTCCCAGCAACACACATCTTGAGCCAATTCAGGTGAATTTCCTCTGTCATTATGGTCACCTGGCTCTTGCATCAAGTGGCTCCTTGAAACCTTCTATAAATATTAGAATTATGTTGGCTAGAGGGAAATGAGCAAAGGTTATGTTTATAAACCATCCTTCTTTTGGGATTTTACACTGAGCAAAGAGCCATCAGCTGAGGCCACTACAGTCTCTTTGAAAGTGGTTGGGTGGGTATTTTTGAGCCCAGCAAACAGAGCAGAAGAGATTTATTCCTAGGGTTTTCTGACTAGAAGGAAAGGAGTAATCCCTCAGTGAATCTTCAACAATTATTGTTGAGGATCAGGAGCGACCCAAAAAATAATCTGATTTTCCTGTACAAGGTCTACCCTGACATTTTCTCTCTTTTTCCACTGGGAACAGGCTGGCAAGTACATTTAAAGCAAAACAAAAGTCAAGTTATTGCTAAACCATTTAGCAAACAGTATATGAAGTTTCCATGTTTTAAGTGTAAATATTATTCACTTTAAATTCCCTTTATCTTTCGAAGTCTGATTTTTTTTAAAAAATTATGTTGCTTGAATCTCTGCAGGCAAGACATTTACTTTGATATTCACTAAGTAGATTTTGTGATTCTCAGCAAACATATTTTTAATAATGATGTATAGGTTTTTTTATTTGGAAAATAATGACAATTATTTTTGATAGGATTAAAATATTCCCTAATTTCACTACAGTGTTATCAATTTGCTATATTTCTTTTTAATAGTTTTCCTTTGTACAAATGGTTGTTTTATTTTACACTGTTATATTCCATTGGCAACCTGCTTTTTTCTTTTGCATGTTACAACAACATTTTCATAGCTATTTTAAAAAACTGGCTTACTACCCAGTTAATTTGATAAAATTTCCTCTTTCTCCTACTTTATCACTGACTATCACTCATGGACAATCATTTAAAAATAACCTTTGCCAGAGTCTTCAATTTGTACCATGTATAGATAAGTAAATTACTATTTGCTAGTAGTTTTTCTTATTCTGTACTTATACATAAAAATCTAAAGTATTCCATTAGATGTTATGGAAAAATATGAACGAACTTTTTAGTCAACCAAATACAAGCAATGTGATCTTGTGTAAATTATTTAACTTCTAAACTTAGCCTCTTTATCCATAAAATGGGGATCATAAGAGGAGCCAGTTCAAGAAGCTAGGAGATCAGGGCTCTCATATGCTAAGCAATCAACAAATGCTATTGATAAATATATACTTTAAACAAGATTCATTTCCAGTCAAAATAAATGGAAAAGGAGCAGTTGGACTTCTACTAACAGGTCAAATTAGGTTATGATCGTGCCCGGTGTATAGGGGGCATCTGAAGAAACGTAAGTAGTATAATCAGTGGATAATGTTACCTCCTGATCCAGCAGTGTTGAACTGGCAGCTCTGTCTCCAGCAGAGTCACAGACCACAGCATAGCGTCACCGCAGGTCCCTACTCTGGTCAGCTGGTGCCTCCAGCTAAGCCTACCAGCCCTGCTCCTCTCGCTGCCAAGCAAATCCTGAAGCTCCACCAGACAACACAGGATGCTTTCCTGCAAAGTGCAGAACCTGTTGTTTTACTTTAGCCTTCAATTGTCTGGATATTATTCCAAACACAATTTTGTAATTTGGAACCCGCATTTGGAATTTCCTGTAAACTATTCTTCAAAGATTCTGAAATGCCTTGTACGAAAAAGAGGAAGAAAAACTACCTGATTTTCAGTGTTTCTTAAAACATTTAAATATCATTTTAGAGTTAAAGAAAAATTTAAAAATAGCATAAAATTTCCCATGTGCCTTCTGCAAGATCCCCTGATTGCGAACATTTTACCATGCTTGCTCCTTCTTTCTCTCTTAGCTTTGAGTCACTCAATGCTATGTATGAGTTCAACACATTGTCTTTACAGCTACTTCCTTCATGTGAACTGAGATGTTCTCTGTGATATTTGTCCTACAATTTACTACTCAGTGTATGCTTTCAAAATATCTCTCTATAATATAGATAGAGAGACATTTTATAATTAATCAAGGTGATACACACCTATAGTCCAAAAACCAAATAGAAAAGATGACCTTATGATGTGGAAAGCCACAGGTCCACCCTCAGCTTTGCTCGTCAGAGGCAGTATCTTTTAAGCAATCCTTTTTGCTTTGGACTTTTCCAAACTTACACATCTCAAAACAATATACTTCTGCTGCTATTCCTTCTAATAACTTGGATATTTAGCTTTAACTTTGTACCACAAAAGAAAAATTTAACTCATTTACTCCTTCTTTCTCTTAGTAATATTACTCTTAATTATTATACTAGTCACCTCTGTATCTTCAATCAACATACTTAAGTCTCAGCTTCGGCTCCAGCCACCAAAGAATGCCAACTGCCCCCAGCTTGGTAAGCAGAGGATATTAAGCGAACTAATTCCTTACCCTCTTCCCTTCACCTAAAAGCTTTACCTTAACTTTTACATTGGTGATTTCCAACATTTTCATTCTGTTCTAGAAGCATCATTCAAATGTCCATAATCTGTCTATGAGTTCATCTTACAAGGTGGAAAACTGACAAGAATTTATGTTTCCATGATGATGTGACCAAGAAGCACGCTCAAGAGTCCTTCTCCACAAGGCCAGATCATGAGTGGAGAAGATTCCTGTGTCAAACCAAGGGGGATTCCACCTTTTACCTCCACCAAATCCCTGAATTGTATCTTTGTGATTTCCCAACTCCCGGCTGCTACCTGATCAGTCACTGTCCTGGCATCTGTGTTTTGTCTCTGGCTTACTCTTTCCTTCTCAGTCTCTGTGAACACGTAGGAACACCATCCCCTACCCTCTCACTTCCCTCAACCCCCTTCACCTCTACCCCCAGTACCAGAACTCGCTGCTTTGGTTTGCCCTAGGAAATCTGCTCACTTTCCTTAGAACAACCTTCCAATTTTATTACTTGCCAAGGATGAAACAAATTCAGATTTCGCACAAATTCTAGATTTCTGCCTTCTGTTGAAAAGTATAAGATTGGGTAACTCTGGGCTTGAATTCTGCAGCCATAGGCTAGGTGTCACCATACTAGCTTTCTTCCCTTTCTCTGTCTGAACCCAGTGGTAATGGGTTTTCAGTACATACTTACACTTGGTCTCCTTGGCTCCAGCCCCACATCTCACTCCTGCCCCAATTCAAAATCTCGCTCAGCTTCCCCAGAGCAGACTATGCCTCTTCTGGGCTACATAGCCCCTCCTTATATCTTCTCCCCTGTTATTTACTCAACAGGTGGTCCACAGACCAGAACAGCCTCAGTGACATCACCTAGGAGTTTTTCAGAGACACCAAACCTCTTACCCCACCCTAGATCTGAGCCCTAATCTGCAGTTTAATGAGATCTCCTATAGTGTGCCAATGAGGAAAAGAGTGGGCCTGGATTACAGTTTCCCTGCCTTGTTCATTGGGTGGCCTTCTCTTTTTCCTGTCCTCCTAAATGTACTGAATCCTCTCATGCACGGATGTCCCTCATTCCTTTCACTTCATCCTCAATTTTGTGGATCTGTTTATTTTTTTATTTTCACTTCTTTTCCATTATTTAATGAGATCTCTAGAAGCAAAGGAAAAAAAAATTGGGTGGTCAGTAATTCAGCAAGCAATTTGACAGTTTTCGGACACAGGTCTTAAAACACTGGAGTATTAGAAAATGTTACCATGCCCTCCTTTTGTTTTGTTTGCTTGGTTGGGTTTTACAGCTGTTCTCTCTGTAAGTACACAGATGTGAGAGGGGATGATGGATGGTTATGGCCTTGATGGGGCAGCTCCTTACATGGGAGTCTCCTGATGCTCTTTGGTTGCATAACTGAGCAAGGGGTTGTTTGCCTGCAGCGCCGGAAACCAAACAGATAGCAGGTGTTTGCAACAGGTAAGGGTTTATTGCAGTGTGCCAAACAAGTGAGTGGAGACAAGCCTCAGGTCTTTGAGTTAGGGGGGTCGTTTAATGGGAAGAACAAAGAAACTGGAGCTAAGTGTCATCTTGTGACATTTCTCTCCTTTCATTTTTTAAAAAAATTGAAGTATAGTTAACTTACAATGTTGTGTCAGTTTCAAGTATACAGCAAAGTGATTCAGTTATATATTATTTTTCAGATTCTTTTCCATTGTAGGTTACTGCAAGTTAGCAATTATAGTTTCCTGTGTATACAGTAGGTCGTATTGTTTATTCATTTTATATACAGTAATGTGTATATGTTAATCCTAAACTCCCAATTTATCCATTGGTAACCAAAGGTTATTGTTTTATGTCTGCGAGTCTATATTTGTTTTGTAAATAAGTTCATCCGTATCATTTTTTAGGACTCCACATATAAGTGATATCATACAATATTTGTCTTTCTCTTTTTTTGTGATATTTCTTAATCATAGCTTTGAGAGTCAGGATGCCTACAGTTCTGAGTCTCCGGTCTGGTGGTCCATGACCGGGTTGGGGGTGAGGGGGGGCGTTCTGCTAGCTCATCCTACCCTAGAGAAAATCCAAGTCTGTATGTCAGTGATAAGTTGACAATAGCCATTTTAGCATATTAACAATGTTATCAACAGCAGCAATTTTAGTCCCTTGACTCTGGTTTGATTATAAACTTCAGTCAGCATGGGATTGAGGTCAGAGGGGACAAGACAGGGAATAAAGTTCAGGATAGAGAGGTTAACCGTAAACTCCTCAGAGGAATTCGGTTTTAGGGGGACTTGGTTTCAGTTGATGACTTTACACCTGAGAAACTCAGAGACACTGCTGCCTGCAAGATACACTCGTCTTCCAGGCAGACTTACCACCCCATTCTGCCAGCAAATACCAGCACTACAAAAGCAAATTGGAAACTACAATAAAGACAAAGAGAATGGAACAGCTTAACAGAGTTGTGTAAAGCCATGTTTCTGTGTTGTTCTAAGAGTATTTTTATTTTTAGCATCACGACTGCTACTGTACATTTGTCCCAGCCAGTCATCCAAGTACTTGTGGAAATTAACTGCAATGTTATGAATGTTGCACAGATGGATGAACCAAAACTGATGAGAAAACAAACTGGTTCTGATCTTTTCACCATTTGGAGAATCTGAGTTTTATGTGACTGAAATAAATGTTTTCAGTGAGAAACTGCATCATGTAGGATTTCTTTTCCTGCCAGAAATCGAATACCCAACTAAAAGTGGCCTGAACCGGTGGGCTCTCTAAATGGCTGAATATTAGAATCACCTAGGAAACCTGACTCCTACCTGGTGAAATCCAGTTTCATTGGTCTGGGGTATGACTTGGGCATTCATTCTTGGGTATGAACGGGCATCATTCTCACATGCAGCCAAGAATGAGAACCACCTGCTTAAACAACGCAGATGCTTCCTGTTTCACTTAACCAGAATCCTGGAGGTGACATTGCAGGGATGGCTCGGGGACTCTATACTGTCATCAAGGGCTCAGCCTCTTCCCAACTCTCTCGTTAGTCATGCTCAGCATGTTGTCAGTGTCTGCCCTCCCAGACACAGATGGCTGCTGTCGCTCTGAGCATGAAGTGTTCAAACACAGCAGGGAAAGCGAAGCCAAAACCACCTCCTCCTCTTTGTCAGCGAGGAAGACTTTCTAAGAAGCTCACCTACCTCCACCCCAGGAGATTTCTCCTTATTTCATTGGCTAAAACACAGCCACTCAAAGACCAACTGCAGGCAAAGAAAAATGGCTTACTTCCATTGTTGCTGTTACAGAGCGAAATGAGGGTTCCATTAAACAAGTAAAAAGAGGGGAAAGCTTTTCGGTGGGCAACCAACAGTGTCTGTCCCTGTAACCTCATTATCCAAAGCGAGTTAGCAATAACTCATTAACCCATGGAATAACATCAGGCTCTGCTGGACCTGAAACTAGTTTTTAAATTTTCTTTTGGGGAAGTTCTAACTCTCTGTCTGGAGTACTATTTTATGACTTTTTCCTTCTTAGAGGTCTTCCCCAAAAATGAAGGGAATATAGAATTTTTTAAAATAAAATTTATTACCATATGGGCCACTGACACTTTTATAAATCTAAGATACATTATGGGATTTTACTGATCTTATTTTTCTTAGTTCATGTTTTGCCACTTCATCATTTAGGGAACTCTTATCATACACCAATTTATCCTAGCTATATTTTAAAAAGAATTAAGTTATACAAAAAATGGAAAATGATGAAATCACTTAAAAGATGATGCACTGTCTTTAAAAAATATATTATCCTGCAGTTTTCTTATCATAGTGCCCAAAGGATTGTCTTTATTTTCAAGAAGGAATAAAAGAAGACTTGGAGGGACTATCTTTATTATTTGCTTCAAGATTTCATAGAACAAGTTTAGAATTCAGAATTTTTCATTTTCCGTTCATAGTGGCAAATAAAAGGAAATTGATAGAGGAAGATGTTTCAAAGTTATTAGATGAATCAGAAGATAAATGCAAAGAGGCAGGGAGCACCACTCTTAGACTCTGTTAATGATGGCAAAATTGGTCAGGTTATGAGCTTTCAGATGAATATATTGTAGATGAGTCTTCTCAAAACTCAATAATCGATAAGTGACCTACATATTCCTAAGGACACAAAAGAAATGTGGTATTTTCATCCAGTTAGTCATTTGACAGGAAAAACGTCATGCAATATTTTGTGACAAGAACTTGGACCATCTTGTTTTGCCAAAATGATATATGATGATACTCTTTAATCTTTTTTATTGTTTGTGCGCCAATGTTTGAGTTGAAGGGGTTTACTATGTTCAAAGTCTTGTGAACATTTCAAATAAAGTTTTTTTTAATTACCACTTTATTCTGCAAATTAATCATAAAATGACTTCAAAATACTAATGAGCACTTTTCTTGGTATACTGATAACTATACAAATAAACTGGAGAAGGAAATGGCAACCCATTCCAGTACTCTTGCCTGGACAATCCCATGGACGGAGGAGCCTGGTAGGCTACAGTTCATGGGGTCATGAAGAGTTGGACACGACTGAGCAACTTCACTTTTACTTTTTACTCTCATGCATTGGAGAAGGAAATGGCAACCCACTCCAGTATTCTTGCCTGGAGAATCCCAGGGACAGAGGAGCCTGGTGGGCTGCTCTCTATGGGGTCGCACAAGGTCAGATACAACTGAAGCGACTTAGCAGCAGCAGCAGCAGCATACAAATAAACATTCAGGTTTTTCAGTTGTGAGCTCAGAATCCTTTATTAGTGTTGACAAGAAAAACATATTGATTATCTTGTTTAGGAGAGGCACTGTGCTAGGCTTTGACAACACACAAAAACCCATGTCTGCTCTTAAAGAGCTTATATCCCTGTCAGGGGTCAGGGACACGAATTCTTTTCCATTAGGTAGAGATGCCTCATTAAAGTTTTTCATTTCTGGTTGTAGGACATCCTCAGATATCCCCCCTCCCAGTGTTACTATCTTATAAAATGATATTAATAGAATATCAAAACTAAGAAATTGACACTGAAATAATCTGTAACACTTATTAAGATTTCACCAGCACAGACTTATTTGTGTGTGTGTACCTCTATGCAATCTTATCACAAGTCCTTGTGAAACCACCACCGTAATCAAGATACTCAATTGTACCATCACCTTAAGACTTGCTCTTGTCACTCCTATATAGCCACATCCCCCCCTCCCCATCTTTAACCCTGGCAACCACTAATATATTTTCTGTCTCTGTATTATTTCATGAATGTTGTATAAATGGAATCATGCAGTGGAATGACATCAAAATATCCTTTTGAGATTGGCTTTCAGTCAGCTCAAGTTTCTTGAATTGTTGCTTGTATCAGTAATTTGTTCCTTTTTATTACTGGGTAGTATGCCATGCATAGTATGAAAGTACGAGAGGTTATTTAGTCATTGAGGGACATGTGGGTAGTTACCAGTTTGGTGCTATTAAAAATAAAGCTGCTATGACAGTCATGTACAAGCTATTTCCCGTGCGAAAATAAGTCTTCATTTATGTGGGATAAGTGCTTAAAAGGGCAATTTGGGTCATGTAGTTAAGTTCCTTTTAGTTTTGAAAGGAACTATCAAACTATTTTCTCAAATGGGTGTACAATTTTCCATTCCCACCAGCAATCTGAGTGATCCCAGATTCTCTGCATCCTTACTTGCATTTGGTGTTATCATTATATTTCACTTTGCTGTTCTGATAGGTATGCTGTGAAATCTCACTATTGTTTCAATTTGTATTTCTCTAATAGCTAATGCTTTTGAACATCCTTTCATGTGTTTGCCTTCTGTATATCCTCTTAGGAAAAACGTTTCTTAGGAAAATGTGTATTTGTGTCTTCTGTTCATTTCTAATTGGATTACATTTGTCTTTAATGCTGAGTTTGCGAGTTCTTTATATATTCTTGATATGCCAAGCTACTATTTTTAATCAGCTGCTGTAACATTGGAGGGTGAAATGATGTCATGAAGTCTCTATCTCATTGAACCACATTAATACTCCTCCCTCTTTAGAAACACCAACTATATCAATTCCAAACCATCTGTCTTCAGAGAGGAACAACACTCTGTGGGAGCCAGTTTCCAACTTTCATTGAATACTTTATTTGCCATTAATCTGCTCTTCAGCATTCTTTAAGAATTAGAGCGCTACTCTTCATCCTTCTTTCTCTAGGGTTTCTGTTATCAGGGCCACAAAAGCATCTGAGATAATGATTACCCAACAACATCTGTTTGTTTTTAATTTTTTCCCCACTTGTTTGTTTTCACTAGAGAAGCAAAAGGGTTTTCCTCTGCTTATTTGTTTCTCTGCTTCCCCACAACTTTAGCTTTCCCCTGCTGTGGCTACAGCACGTGCTTTTACATACCTGTGAAGCTCGGTTCCTATGATTAACTGATTCTGCTTTGGTGTCCACATTCCAAATTTCAGGAAGAGAGATGGGATCACTGAACATTGAGGTCAGTTGTGCACTTCTGGTGCAGTGTGGCCTGGAGAAGTGATAGCAAGTGATAAGTGGCTATCCTTCTGGGGATGTGGCCTATGAGGTTCTCTGAGGAGATCTGAGCAGAAAATCGCTGTCATTTCTATTACAAGGACCACAGGGAACAGAATCATAGAGGTTAAGTGGTTCCCAGAGTCACATAGATCCAGTGGTAGAGGCAATATATAAATCCTAAGCCTACCAAGTTCCAAAAATTATACGGTATCGACTATGCCAGTCACTCCACCAACATGGTTCCTTCCCTTGAAAACCTGGGTCTCTTGGTGAGATCAACAAGTATCTACAATACAACACACATACAATCTGACAGAAAAATATACCTGGAGAAAACCGAGGAGAGAGTTCTAGTAAATGAAATACAATTTACAATTAAAAGAATAACAGCATTCTTCTCCTTTTAAAAAGTTTGGCATTAGTTTAAATTTATGCTTATATTACTACCCTCATTATAAGAATACATTAGTATGTTTTCAAGCTCTTGAGTGAAACAGTTCAGTAACATAAAAAGTTAATTCCAAAAAGTGTCAGAAAAAAACAGAATGGCACAAACACCTTTAAACAAGATACATGCTTTTATGCAAGACACTTTAATTTTGTCCTTTAATCAACATTAACTGACTTTCTAATGCTAGATCGATGTTATATTCTTGCAATCAAGTCAATGGGATAACTAGTATCTTTATAAACACAAAGTTGGATCTGGCTGACTAAAATTTTTACTTAGGATTTTTCTTCTATGTTCATGAATGAAATTTGTTTACAATTTTCCTTTTCAAAACGAATTTTGTCAGCTTTTGAAATCAAGGTTGATGACAGCCGCTATATCAATAATATATGGTTGTAACTTTTACTTGACTGTGATAGAGCTTGACTCTTAAATTCACCCAGCCAGGTGCTTTCTTTCAGAGAAGTATTTAAAATATAGACTAACTTTTTAAACTTGCTATAGAATATTTAGATTTTCTATTTCTTTGAGTCAGTTTTTTTTTCTTCCAGTTTTATTGAGATATAACTGATGAACAGTACTGTGTAAATTTAAGGTGTAAAACATAATGATTTGACTCACAGCATGGAGTAATTATCACAATAAGTTCAGTGAACATCTTATATAGTTTAGTGATCTTATGTAAGTTCAGTGATCATCTTATATAGATACAAAATAAATATTTTTCTTGTGATGAGAATTCAGGATTTACTGTCTTAACTTTCATATATCACATACAATAGTGTTAATCATATCATGTTGTGCACTGTTGTTGTTGTTCAGTTGCTAAATCATGTCCGACACTTTGAGATACATCCCTAGTACTTATCCTAGGGCTGGAAATTTGTATTAATGCCTTTTGACTATCTTCATCCAATTTCCCTCCCCTCTACCCCTGCCTCTGGAAACCACAAATCTGATTTCAAGTTTGTTTCGAAGTACAGCTGACTTGTAATACTGTTAGCTCCTGTTAACACAATGTACTGATTTGATATTTCTATAAATTTCCAAATGATCACATCTAGTTACAATATGTCACCAAAGATGTTACATAGTTATTGACTATATTCACGCTGAACATTTCATACCCAGGACTCATTTATTTTGCAATTGAAAGGTTTTTTTTTACATTAAAATTTTTAATTAAAAAATCCATTTATCTTTTTCTGTCACCTCAAATATCACCTCTTCTAATGAAGCAGACTTAATCCTCGCAAATGGGTGTGAGGGCATTTCCTTCTCATCCACTGATACACCTCTTTGCTGCTGCTGCTGCTGCTAAGTCGCTTCAGTCGTATTTTAGTCTTTTTTATAGAAACTTGTTCATCAGAATTTTCCACTTTGAAGTCATAAAGCTATTTAAAAGTCTTGAATTAGTCAGTATTCAACCAGAGAAACAGAACCAGGAGACATATATTGAAATTTATTGCAAGAATTGATTTAGATGATTGTGAAGGCTGGAAGGCGGGACTGAAACCCTAAATCATAGGGTAGACCTTAAGGAAAAGCAGCCTGAGAAACTCAGGCATGAGTGGAAGCTGCTTTCTACAGGTATGGTTTCTTCTCCCTCAGGGAAGTCTCAGTTCTGCTCTTAAGGCCTTTCAACTTACTGAATCCGACCCACACAGACTATCTAGGATAATCTATTAAAGTCAACTGATCATGAACTTTAAAACACTCTATAAACCTTCATAGCAACATATAGGTTAGTATTTGATTAAATAACAATGGTAGCCTAGTCAGTTGACACATAAAACTGAAAATCATAAGCCTCTTATTTTTACTTATTTTTGGCTGCGATGGGTCTTCTTTGCCTTGCATGGGTTTTCTCTAGTTGTGGCGAGCAGGGGCTACTTTTCGTTGTGGTGCACAGGCTTTCCATTGCAGTGGCCTCTCTTGTGGAGCACAGGCTCTAGGAGCGAGGGCTTCAGTAACTGCAGAATGCAGGCTCAGTAGTTGTGGCTCTCTGGCTCCAGAGCATGGGCGCAGTGGCCTATCAGCCTGGCCTGTGGAATCTTCCCAGACCAGGGATCAAACCAGTGTCCCCTGCATTGGCAGGTGGATGATTTTTTTTTTAATTTTAATTGGAGGCTAATTAGTTTACAATATTGTAGTGGTTTTGCCATACATTGACATGAATCAGTCATGGGTATACATGTGTTCCCCATCCTAAACCCCCATCCCACCTCCCTCCACATCCCATCCCTCAAGGTCATCCTTGTGCACCAGCCCTGAGCACCCTGTCTCATGCATTGAACCTGGACTGGCGATCCTTTTCACATATGATAATATACCTGTTTCAAAGCCATTCTCTCAAATCATCCCCCCCTCACCTTCTCCCAGAGTCCAAAAGACTGTTCTATACATGTGTCTCTTTTGCTGTCTCGCATATAGGGTCGTCGTTACCATCTTTCTAAATTCCATATATATGCATTAATGTACTGTATTGGTGTTTTTCTTTCTGGCTTACTTTACTCTGTATCAGTTCAGTTCAGTCGCTCAGTCGTGTCCGACTCTCCACTACCCCATGAATCACAGCACGCCAGGCCTCCCTGTCTATCACTAACTCCCGGAGTTCACTCAAACTCATGTCCACAGAGTCGGTGATGCCATCCAGCCATCTCATTCTCTGTCGTCCCCTTCTCCTCCCGCCCCCAACCTTTCCCAGCATCAGAGTCTTTTCCAGTGAGTCAACTCGCCGCATGAGGTGGCCAAAGTATTGCAGTTTCAGCTTTAGCATCAGTCCCTCCAATGAACATCCAGGATTGATCTCCTTTAGAATGGACTGGTTGGATCTCCTTGCAGTATAAGGGACTCTCAAGAGTCTTCTCCAACACCACAGTTAGGCTCCAATTTCATCCACCTCATTAGGACTGATTCGAATGCATTCTTTTTAATGGCTGAGTGGTTGCAGCCATGAAATTAAAAGACGCTTACTCCTTGGAAGGAAAATTATGACCAACCTTGATAGTATATTAAAAAGCAGAGACATTACTTTGCCAACAAAGGTCCGTCTAGTCAAGGCTATGGTTTTTCCCGTGGTCATGTATGGATGTGAGAGTTGGACTGTGAAGAAAGCTGATCGCCGAACAATTGATGCTTTTGAACTGTGGTGTTGGAGAAGACTCTTGAGAGTCCCTTGGACTGCAAGGAGATCCAACCAGTCCATTCTAAGGGAGATCAATCCTGGGTGTTCATTGGAAGGACTGATGCTAAAGCTGAAACTGCAATACTTTGGCCACCTCATGCGACGAGTTGACTCACTGGAAAAGACTCTGATGCTGGGAAAGGTTGGGGGCGGGAGGAGAAGGGGACGACAGAGAATGAGATGGCTGGATGGCAGCACCGACTCTGTAGACATGAGTTTGAGTGAACTCTGGGAGTTGGTGATGGACAGGGAGGCCTGGCGTGCTGTGATTCATGGGGTCGTGGAGAGTCGGACACGACTGAGCGACTGAACTGAACTGAACTGAATATTCCATTGTGCATATGTACCACAGCTTTCCTATCCATTCGTCTGCCAATGGACATCTAGGTTGCTTCCATGTCCTGGCCATTGTAAACAGTGCTGCAATGAACACTGGGGGTACACGTGTCTCTCAATTCTGGTTTCCTCGGTGTGTATGCCCAGAAGTGGGATTGCTGGGTCGTATTGCAGTTCTATTTCCAGTTTTTTAAGGAATCTCCACACTGTTCTCCATAGTGACTGTACTAGTTTGCATTCCCACCAACAGTGTAGGAGGGTATATAAGTATACAAAACACTATAATGTGCCAGGTAAGTGCTTTTACCTCATTTAATTCTCTTAATAACCTTTAAATTATGTATTATTAATATACCCATTTTACAGGTGAATGGACAAAGGCTACCACTTGCCCAAGGTTTTTTAGCTGGTAGGTATTACAGTAAGCCTTTGAACCCAGGTAGTCTGTATGGCTTTGAAATCTGTGCTCCTAACCTCTGTGTTACAATGCCTCTCAATACCATCTCCTAAATAAAGAATCAGAAATGCTCTTTCCCAACCTTAATCATGAGACAAGGAATATCCTTTGGCTACTACACATCTAAAATTTCAACATATTTTGTCCCTTCCAACCTAAAACTACCCTCAATTTTGAATCACTTGATTTTATTACTATCCTCCTACCCCAGAGTACCCCTGTACTGTCTCTCATAAAGTGGCTCATTTGTATTAAGCTCTGCTTAGAATACTAACCAAAAAAAATGTATGAACTACTTAATTAAATCTTTGTTCAAAACAAAAGAGGAATTAAACACTTCCTCACTCTTCAATTACTCTCTTATCAAGGCTTCAAAGATTTGCTCAATAAAGCACTGCTGATGCTGATAACCAGAGTAGTTTACCAGGAGCATATGCTGGGATTCAATATTATCAAAATAGTATCTTCAATATCTCTGTGTGTTTAATGTGTAACAGGATGAGGGTGAAGAGGCTTGCATAATTCAGTGAAGCTATGAGCCATGCTGTACAGGGCTACCCAAGATGGACAGGTCACAGTGAAAAGTTCTGACAAAACATGGTCCCCTGAAGGAGGAAATGGCAGCCCACTCCAGTATTCTTCCCACAAGAACCTCATGGACAGTATGAAAAGGCAAAAAGATGTGACACCAGAAGATAAGCTCCCCAGGTCAGAAGGTGTCCAAAGAAGCTTAAGTTGACCAGTTGTATGAAAACCTACAAGACCTTCTAGAACTAACACAAAAAAATATGTCCTTTTCATCACAGGGGATAGGAATGCAAAAGTAGGAAATCAAGAGATACCCAGAGTAACAGGCAAGTTTGGCCTTGGGAGTACAAAATGAAGCACAGCAAAGGCTAAGAGTTTTGTCAACAGAACACGCTGGTCACAGCAAACACTCTTTTCCAACAACCCAACAGACGACTCTACACAGATATCACCAGATGGTCAATACCGAAATTCGGTGGCTCAGATGGTAAAAAATCTGTCTGCAATGTGGGAGACCTGGGCTAGATTCCCTGGGTCAGCAAGATCCCCTGGAGAAGGAAATGGCAACCCACTCTGGCCTGGAGAATTCCATGGACAGAGAAGCTTGGTGGGCTATACAGTCCACAGGGTCACAAAAAGTCAGACATGACTGAGCAACAAACACTTTCACTTTCTTTCATATTCTTTGCAGCCAAAGATGGAGAAGCTCCACACAGTCAGCAAAAACAAGACCTGGAGCTGACTATGGCTCAGATCCTGAGCACCTCACTGCAAAATTCAGGCTCAAATTGAAGAAAGTATGGAAACCCACTAGGCCAATCAGGTATGACCTAAATCAAATTCCTTATGATTTATACAGTGGAGGTGATGAACAGATTCAAGGGATTCGATTTGGTAAACAGAGTGCCTGAAGTACTATGGATGGAGGTTTGTACACTGTTACAAATAAGCTTCCCTACAATGCGGGAGACCCAGGTTCAATCTCTGGGTCAGGAAGCTCTCCTGGAGAAGGAAATGGCAACCCACTCCAGTATTCTTGCCTGGAAAATCCCATGGATGGAGGAACCTGGTAGGCTACAGTCCATGAGGTCGCAGAGTCGGATAAGACTGAGCGACTTCACTTTCACTTCACTCTGTAACACTGTACAGAAGGCAGTGACCAAAACCATCCCAAAGAAAAAGAAATGCAAGAAGGCAAAGTGGTTGTCTGAGGAGGCTTTACAAATAGCTGAGCAAAGAAGAGAAGCCAAAGGCAAGAGAGAAAGGGAAAGATATACCTAACCGAATGCAGAGTTCTTCCAGAGAATAGCAAGGAGAGATAAGAAGGCCTTCTTAAATGAACAATGCAAAGAAATACAGGAAAACAATAGAATGGGAAAGACCAGAGATCTCTTCAAGAAAATTGGAGATAACAAGGAAACATTTCATGCAAGGATGAACACAATAAAGGAAAGAAACAGGAAGAACCTCACAGAAGCAGAAGAGATCAAGGGGTGGCAAGAATACACAGAAGAACTGTACCAAAAAGATAACCACAATGGTGTGGTCACTCACCTATAGCGGATATCCTAGAGTGTGAAGTCAAGTGAGACTTAAGAAACATGACTATGAACAAAGCTAGTGTGGAGATGATGGAATTCCAGCTGAGCTATTTAAAATCCTAAAAGGGCTGCACTCAATGTCCACAAATATGGAAAACCCAGCAGTAGCCACAGAATTGGAAAAGGTCAGTTTTCATTCCAATCCCGAAGAAAGGCAATACTGACCAAACTGCACTCATTTCACATGTTAGCACAGTTATGCTCAAAATCCTTTAAGACGGGTTTCAGCAGTATGTGAACTGAGAACTTTTAGATATATAAGCTAGGTTCAGAAAAGGCAGAGGAACCATATATCAAATTGCTTGCCAACATTCGTTATATCACAGAGAAAGCTGGTGAGTTCCATAAAAACATCTACTTCCGCCTTACTAACTACATTAAAGCCTTGACTATGTGGATCACAACCAACTGTGGAAAAATTCTTAAAGACAGGGAGTACCAGACCACCGTACCTATCTCCTGAGAAGCCAGTATGTGGGTCAAGAAGCAACAGTTAGAACCTTATGTGGAACAACTGACTGGTTCAAAATTGGGAAATAAGTACAACAAGGCTGTATACTGTCACCCTGCTTATTTAACTTCTATGCAGAGTTCAGTTCAGTTCAGTCGCTTAGTCGTGTCCGACTCTCCGCGACCCCATGAATCACAGCACGCCAGGCCTCCCTGTCCACTACCAACTCCCGGAGTACACTCAAACTCATGTCCACAGAGTCAGTGATGCCATCCAGCCATCTCATTCTCTGTCGTCCCCGTCCCCTCCCGCCCCCAACCTGTCCCAGCATCAGAGTCTTTTCCAGTGAGTCAACTCGTCGCATGAGGTGGCCAAAGTATTGCAGTTTCAGCTTTAGCATCAGTCCTTCCAATGAACACCCAGGATTGATCTCCTTTAGAATGGACTGGTTGGGTCTCCTTGCAGTCCAGGGGACTCTCAAGAGTCTTCTCCAACACCACAGTTCAAAAGCATCAATTGTTCGGCGATCAGCTTTCTTCACAGTCCAACTCTCACATCCATACATGACCATGGGAAAAACCATAGCCTTGACTAGATGGACCTTTGTTGGCAAAGTAATGTCTCTGCTTTTTAATATTCTATCTAGGTTGGTCATAACTTTCCTTCCAAGGAGTAAGTGTCTTTTAATTTCATGGCTGCAATCAGCATCTGCAGTGATTTTGGAGCCCAAAAAAATAAAGTCTGACACTGTTTCCCCATCTATTTCCCATGAAGTGATGGGACCAGATGCCGTGATCCTTGTTTTCTGAATGTTGAGCTTCAAGCCAACCTTTTCACTCTCCTCTTTCACTTTCATCAAGAGGCTTTTGAGTTCCTCTTCACTTTCTGCCATAAGGGTAGTGTCATCTGCATATCTGAGGTTATTGATATTTCTCCCAGCAATCTTGATTCCAGCCTGTGCTTCTTCCAGCCCAGCGTTCCTCATGATGTACTCTGCACAGAAGTTAAATAAGCAAGGTGACAATATACAGCCTTGACATACTCCTTTTCCTATTTGGAACCAGTCTGTTGTTCCATGTCCAGTTCTGACTGTTGCTTCCTGACCTGCATACAGGTTTCTCAAGAGGCAGGTCAGGTGGTCTGGGATTCCCATCTCTTTCAGAATGTTCCACAGTTTATTGTGATCCACACAGTCAAAGACTTTGGCATAGTCAATGAAGCAGAAATAGATGTTTTTCTGGAACTTTCTTGCTTTCTCCATGATCCAGCAGATGTTGGCAATTTGATCTCTGGTGCCTCTGCCTTTTCTAAAACCTGCCTGAACATCTGGGGGTTCACGGTTCACATATTGCTGAAGTCTGGCTTGGAGAATTTTGAGCATGATTTTACTAGCGTGTGAGGTGAGTGCAATTGTGCGGTAGTTTGAGCATTCTTTGGCATTGCCTTTCTTTGGGATTGGAATGAAGACTGATCTTTTCCAGTCCTGTGGCCACTGCTGAGTTTTCCAAATTTGCTGGCATATTGAGTGCAGCACTTTCACAGCATCATCTTTCAAGATTTGAAATAGCTCAACTGGAATTCCATCACCTCCACTAGCTTTGTTCATAGTGATGCTCTCTAAGGCCCACTTGACTTCACATTCCAACATGTCCAGCTCTAGGTCAGTGAACACGTTATCGTGACTATCTTGGTCGTGAAGATCTTTTTTGTACAGTTCTTCTGTGTATTCTTGCCACCTCTTATATCTTCTGCTTCTGTTAGGTCCATACCATTTCTGTCCTTTATTGAGCCGATCTTTGCATGAAATGTTCCCTTGGAATCTAGAGTACATCATACAAAATGCCAGGCTGAATGAATCACCAACTGAAATCAAGCTTGCCAGGAGAAATATCAACCTCAGATTTGCCGATGATACCACTCTAATGACAGAAAGTGAAGAGGAACTAAAGAGTCTCTAGATGAGGGTGAAAGAGAAGAGTGAAAAAGTTGGCTTAAAACTCAATATTCAAAACACTAAAATCATAGCATCTGGTCCCATCACGTCATAGCAAACAGAAAGGGGAAAAGTGGAAGCAATGACAGACTTTTTTTCCTTGGGCTCAAAAATCACTCCAAACCATGGGTGCAACCAAGAAGTTAAAAGACACTTGCTCCTTGAAAGAAAAGCTATGACAAACCTAGACAACATATTAAAAAGCAGAGACATCACTTTGCTGACAAAGGCTGGTATAGTCAAAGCTATGGTTTTTCCAGTAGTCATGTATGGAAGTGAAAGCTGCGCCATACGGAAGGCTGAGCACCAAAGAATTGATGCTTTCAAACTGTGGTGATGGAGAAGACTCTTGGGAGTCCCTTGGACTGCAATGAGATCAAACCAGTCAATCCTAAAAGAAATCAACCCTGAATATTCATTGGGAGGACTGATGCTGAAGCTGACACTCCAATACTTTGGCCACCTGATGTGAAGAGCCAACTCATTGGAAAAGACCCTGATGCTGAGAAAGATTGAAGGCAGGAGGAGAAGGGGATGACAGATGATGAGATGGTTAGACAGCATCTCAACCTCTGGACATGAATTTGAGCAAACTTTGGGAGATAGGGGAGGACAAAGGAGACTGATGTGCTGCAGTCCATGGGGTCGCAGAGTCGGAGGTGACTTAGCAACTGAACAACAAAAACAAGATGGGGGTAGTGAAAATTATGGTAATAAACATAAAATATATTTTCTAGGAACACTTCCATTTCATGGAAATACAATGTGAAGACCATATTAAGCTAAATATGAAAATGTAAAAGTTTTATTTTTTAAAAAACAGGCAATACAAACAGCTAAAAGTAATATATGAAGGAATTTCCAAAACAAAGGTCTCATCTACAAAATTATTTACATGTTTAGGGCGCATATGAAAAAAAATATGGTCCCCTGGGTCCAGTATAGACATAAGAGCAGTCTATAGTAACACACTTTGGAAGAGGACTTCTGTAGTACTTGCCAATATGTGATATTTACCAAACAAGGAATGCTCTAGAAGGTGTTTAATGCTCAGAGGTTTTAAGACCTTGGCTTTGATAATTCTGAAGATAAGAAACAAAATCAATCCAGCCTGCAATGCAACATGACAGTGGCCTCCAGCCAGTGGCCACAGTCATGCTTCTGAATGGCCCTCCATTTGGGGGCAGAGCAATCTGCAGATGATAGCTTTTACAGATGCCCCACTACCTATGCCAATATAATTACTGGATTATCTTACAAAGACAAACAGCAATCTTTAAGCTCTTTCAAAAATACTTAAGAGTTTCCTACAGATTTTTTTAAAGGTCTAGATTCATCAAACATCCATTACCTTCCTAAGTTCTAAATTTACCTCTTTACTCTATTCCTGCTTAAATGCAAAAGCTGATAGTTTCTGATTTGTAGAAAGATCTAAAGGTTTTTGCTTTTTAGGTAAATTCAAATTCTTCGTTTTTTCTTCCTGGTTTTCAGCTTCCTGACTTTCATCGACTGCACGTTTTCGCTTCTTTTCTTCAGCTCCATCACTTGCAGTTCCTCCTTTGGCCTTGGCAGTCCATGCCTTTGTAAAAATATTCAAAGAGAAAAGATTTTTAGGAAATAACAAATAAATAGGAAGGAAATGATTTCTTTACTTTTACAGGAAACATTATGCAGTAAAGCAGCATAATTAGCACTTGAATTGTGAAGCTAATCATTAAGGGTTCTCATTTTTTAAAAAAATAAATTGCTGCTTTTCGGCCAGAACCGCCATCTTCCAGGAATTCGCTAAAATGACCAACACAAAGGGAAAGAGGAGGGGCGCCCGCTCCATGTTCTCTAGGCCTTTTAGAAAACATGGAGCTGTTCCTTTGGCCACATACATGCGAATCTACAAGAAGGGCGATATTGTAGATATCAAGGGAATGGGTACTGTTCAAACAGGAATGCCCCACAAATGTTACCACGGCAAAATGGGGAAAGTTTACAATGTTACCCAGCATGTTGTTGGCATCATTGTAAACAAACAAGTTAAGGGCAAGATTCTTGCCAGGAGAATTAATGTGTGTATTGAGCATATTAAGCACTCTAAGAGCTGAGATAGCTTCCTGAAATGTGTGAAGGAAAATGATCAGAAAAAGAAGGAAGCCAAAGAGAAAGGGACTTGGGTTCAGCTGAAGCACCAGCCTGCTCCACCCAGAGAAGCACACTTTGTGAGGACCAACGGAAAGGAACTCCAACTGTTGGAGCCCATTCCCTAAAGACCTGGACTGTAAAAAAAAAAAATTGCTTTTTGCAGGGCACAGTAAAAATTTTACATTCTAACTATAATATTTCAATCTAAACGGCTTGTATGTAACCATATTAAGAGCAAAACACTATAACTGCAGGTACTGTTTAAAAAAGAAACGTTTTATTTTGAGATTATTACAGATTCAGTTGTATCAGAGATTCCATGCAGTTGTAGGAAATAATACAGAAAGCCCCTGTGTCCCCTTTACTCAGTTTCCCTCAATGGGCTGCATCTTGCAAAACTACAGCTAGGATACTGACATCGATAAAACCCCCTTCTTATTTCAACTCATTTGTGTGTGTATGTATGTAATTCTACTGTAGGCTGTGTATTTACCACCACATTCAGGATACAGAACAGTTCCACAAGCACGAGTATCCCTCATGTTGCCCTGCCCTGTTCCTCTCCCAGGCCCCATCCCCTGGCAATGAGTACTCTGATTTTCACCTCCATCACTTTGTCACATCAGAAATATTATATACGGTATATGTTCTTTTGGGATTGGTTTCTATTCACTAAGCGAGAACCTAACAGGGTTCACTCATTCATTTCTTAAACCTCTTTTAATCTCTAACAGTTCCTCCTCCTCCTACTTTATTTTCCTTCCCAGTCATTATTGTTGAAAAGGGTACATGTGACCTGTAGAATTTTTCACATTAACAGACTGGATTTAAAAAATGTTTTAAGGTTTACACTAAAAATACTGATTACACTTTAAGTATTCAAAAACACGACCACAAGTTTTGCCACGTCTCTTCCTCTTTTCCTGCATAAGCTGACAGTTTCAGCTTACGGTCTTATTCATTCAGATGCCATTTAATACTTTAGAATTTTTATCCTTTCATAAGTGCTCACAAAAAATGAGAAACACAAAGATGCTAATGAGATTCTAAAGAAGGTTAGAGGTAGTTAGACTAGTTTCTAGTTTCCTCATTTTGCAATACCTTTATTTGTAAAACCAATTTATCAAGGTAAGTATCTATGTCACAAGGTACCCACTGCTGCACCCTTGTCATCCCTGGGGAAGGTAAGTCTGAGATTTGATACAACATACATATTCCTTCCCCGTGTAAAAGAAAGCCACTCCAAGGAAATGGCAACCCACTCCAGTGTTCTTGCCTGGAGAATCCCAGGGACGGGGGAGCCTGGTGGGCTTCCATCTATGGGATCACACAGAGTTGGACACGACTGAAGTGACTTAGCAGCAGCAGCAGCAGCCTTTTTCTACATGGCAGAGAATGACCTAAGAAGCAACAGGTACAAGTCACCTGTCCTAATTTCCACAGGAAAGGCTAGAACAGAACACCGACTGTTTCCTCCCAAAGCAGTATTCTCATTTAGTATTCAATTTGTAAGTAAATAGTATTTTAAGAAATTCTGCTAAAGCAGTTGTCCAAAAATGTGAATTTAATTTCAGTTTTACTTACTAATTTTATTTGATTCTGACTTAAAAGCAATGTACTTTTTCTTGGGCTATTCCCCTAACTTACAATATGCAGAAACTTACACAGATGTAAGTAGTTAATCTGTATATACTAACAAAAAATTAACCATCAACACTAAATAATTATTATATAGATGTAGATGTCAAAACTGACATTTTGTTTGTTGCATCTCCTCTCTTCCGAGAGTTTAAGTGTATTCAATTTTAAAACACAGAAAAAAAGCATTTTCTGTAAGAATTTTTAAAAGCCAGGAATTCACTAAAGTCTCAATCTCAGTACAATTATTCTTACCTTCCTTTCTTCAGTTGACAGTACTTTAAATCGAACCATTCCTTCTTTTATTATGTCTGCTTCATCTGAAAAGTCAGGATTGTCAGACAAAATATTACTTCTGTTTTCTTCCAGCCACATCTGGAACCCGGTCTTAGGCCTGAAATAGCAATTATGCAAAAAAAATTTTATACTTAAGACAGTTCTGGAGTGCTTTATGATTTTTCAGGTTAGTAATTAACCATTAGTCTTTGCATACCTATATATAATGTAAGACAGACACAATTAATTACACTTGTTAATATTCATAATTACATATTACCTAGAACTGCCTAGAGACAGCAGGAATAATGAGTTGAAAGAAATCCTTTGTAAGATCAATTCAAAGCTATTATGCACATTTATATTTTCCAAGCACAGCACCTGTGAACTCTTTAATGAATATTGACAGGCTCAAGGTCTCCAATCTTCCTTAGCCCCTCTAGTCCAATAAAACCCTTCCATGAATTCTTGGTAGCTTTTCTCCATTCTCTAAACCAGCTATTTGAAATCTTCATGATTCCTCTCAAGCTCCTTTCTCCTGCTAGCACAGCTGACCTGGGAGCCTGGGTCAGTTCTTGTACCATTATGTAAAGCATGGACACAGCATTAATGTCAATGTTACTAGATTTCAGTTCTGACACAAAATGTTTTTTAGGTCACACCCAAGGCTATGGTTTTTCCCGTGGTCATGTATGGATGTGAGAGTTGGACTGTGAAGGAAGCTGATCGCCGAAGAATTGATGCTTGTGAACTGTGGAGTTGGAGAAGACTCTTGAGAGTCCCTTGGACTGCAAGGAGATCCAACCAGTCCATTCTAAAGGAGATCGATCCTGGGTGTTCATTGGAAGGACTGATGCGAAAGCTGAAACTCCAATACTTTGGCCACCTCATGCGACGAGTTGACTCACTGGAAAAGACTCTAATGCTGGGAAAGGTTGGGGGCGGGAGGAGAAGGGGACGACAGAGAATGAGATGGCTGGATGGCATCACCGACTCTGTGGACATGAGTTTGAGTGAACTCCAGGAGTTGGTGATGGACAGGGTGGCCTGGCGTGCTGTGATTCATGGGGTCGCGGAGAGTCGGACATGACTGAGCGACTGAACTGAAGCAATGGACTCGGAGAAGGCAATGGCACTCCACTCCAGTACTCTTGCCTGGAAAATCCCATGGATGGAGGAGCCTGGTAGGCTGCAGTCCATGGGGTCGCTAAGATTCGGACACGACTGAGCGAGTTCACTTTCACTTTTCACTTTCATGCACTGGAGAAGGAGATGGCATCATGGGGTTGCAAAGAGTCAGACATGACTGAGCAACTGAACTGAACATGAAATACCGGTTACATGAGATACATAAAGTTAAAAATGAAATGGTGGGACTTTTCTGGTGGTCCAGTGGCTAAAGATCCTCCTATCAATACAGGGGATTCAGATTCAATCCCTGCTCAGGGAAGATTCCACATGCTGCCAGACAACTGCAACTACTGAGCCCACCCACGCACTGCAACCGCTAAAGTGCACACGCTCTAGAGCCCACTGCAACAAGAGAAGCCACTGCAATGAGAAGCCCGTGCACCACCACAAAGACCCAGTGCAGCTGAAAGTAAATAAACTTAAAAAATGAAATGGTAACTTTTTCAATATAGCTGATGTATTTCAAATAAATCTAGCATACAAGAGAACAAGAAATCTGGTAACATAATGAGTTGGTGGACAAACAGGGACTCTCATATTGCTGGGGGTGTATAAAATGATACAAACATCCACGCAGAGCAATTTTGCAGTATCTTTCAAAATTGTAAGTGTACATTAGCTTGAACCATACAGGAATCCATCTTACAGCTATATGTATATAATATTCATATAAAGTTTTTAATTATACTACTATTTGTACCAGCAAAAGACCAGCAATGACTTTTTGTCCACTTTCAGAGAACTAAATAAATTATGGTACAGCCATTCAATGAATGTAAAAAGATTAAAGAAACTCTTCACGTAATAATAAGAAATGATCTGCAAAACCTGCTCTTAAGTGAAAAAAATAAGGCACAGAACAATGTGCATACTATCATTTCTGTAAACTAAAAAAAAATGCATAGAATAATTCTAGAAGGCTACAGAAGAAATCTGTGCAGTGAGTATTTGTGCACAGGGAACTGAGTGGATAGGAAAAAGATTTACTCTTCATCACACATCTTTTTGTATCTTTTGACTGTGTTTTTCAATAGTATAGTTACATGGGAGAAACAAACAAATGAAAAAATGAACTAATTAAAAAATATTGTATCCCAGTAAAATGTGTCCACAATTTAAAACACAGTTTATCAAAGCATACTTTAATAAGTAATGTAAATAAATACTAATCAATATTTGTGGCTTCTCTAAAATTACAAGATTTCAGAATGCCCACTACCTGTGCCAATGTATTATTTATATTAATGAATAATAGGGCCACTAATTTTGTATTGCTACTTCTATGTGCCTTTTATTGGAATATTGCATCTTGAGAATACTAAATTTTTCTACGTACTGACCTTTGGTTTTCAGTGTTTTGAGGACACACAGCTGGGATTTCAGATGATGAATTTTTAGGATTTTCTTCTTTTACTTCCTCAGTCCTGTCAGTTTGGGAAGTTCTTTTCTGGAAAAAGGATGCTGCAGATGCCTGTGAAAACAACATGTGAATACTGCAACAAAACCTAGCATGATTCTATACATTACAAGCAAATTTGGAAAAATGTGGAAAAATATCTATTATTATTTAGAATTCTTACACTAACATATAAGCCCAAAGGTTTTCTTTGAAAGTAAATATTTATACACATGCATACAAAACTTCCAAAAAACTATACCTCAAATTAGTTTACTTATTTTACTGATGACAAATCTGGGATAAAATTACCAAAACTAGGACAAAATCTGGGAGAAAACTCAGAATACATAACAGGAAAGACTAGGGCCAGCTACTAAGCTAGCTGTCATTAAACAGGGACAGGCATCAGAACCGTCTGGGAAATGAAAAGAATATAGACAGATGCCGGAGTATCTGTCCTGGGTCTATATATTAATAGTAATACAATCATGGAAGTGACACCTCATCACACTGTCACAGTTACTGGGTAATCCTGTCACACTTGAGGGGAGGGGCTGCAGAAGGTCATGAGGCCTAGGAGGCAGGAATGATTCGGGCTCTCTGAGTCTCTTCTAAACAAATGCTAATACACATCTCTTTCAAAAATGACTGGCTTTGTTTAATTGGGAGCATTTTTAATACTTTCTTAAATATCTGACAGCTGTATAATATGATTTAAAGTATTAATATTTTAAAAAAGTGATTCCAAAGCAAAACTAGAATTGAGAACCACTGCTCTCACTACACTATCAGTTATAAACAACTGGAGCATCCTGTCTCATACCTGAAAGAGTGAACAAAACTAAAGTAAGACAAACAGACCACGAGCTGTTTACTGTAGATGGGGACAGTTCAAATCATACCTGCTTAGACTTTGGCTTTGGAATCAAGGGCTTTATAACTGGAGACTTTTCATTATCTGTAGCTCGATTAAGTACAGTAGATTTCTTGGATGATTTGTTCATACTGTCTAAAATATTAGTTGAACGTCCTGAATTCACTGAAACGGCTGGCTCTTTGAAATTGCCTGATACCTAAAGAGCAAACTAGTATTAGCAAATATTTCATAAAGCTTAAAGAAGAAAAAAAAATCCCAAAAGATTTGTTTTTCCTTTAAATTTCTATTAAGTTTGTATTGTAGTCTAACCTTTAGAACTGAATACATTTGGTTCAATCCAAATTAAGACTGATGCACATATTCCCAAATACCACATCCCCAAGAAAAATAGGGAGTACCTTTCAAAACTATAGGTTCTTAGAAGATAAGTAGAAAATAAAATTCTCAGTCCCAAGTATGAACTAGTGCTGCTTTCATTTTTATTTTAAAATATTTACTTACTTAAATATTTTAAAATTTAATCTGCGGCAGTCTTTAATGCCTCTAAGTCTGGGGAGGGTCATCTGGTAGTTTGGAAATATCTCTCTGTATGGAAATGTATTTAAGTAATAGAAAACATCACTGGAAAGAGTTTACCTTGAAGGGGTTTATTCGTCCTTGGCTGCTAAAGGTAACTGCACCTTTCATAAGAAAGAAACCCTCACTTAATAGTTGTAAAACTCAGAAGACCTTTGACTTCTAAAATAATAATGAATAATCTGTATTATATGAAAATACTGTCTTTGCAACTTTAAAACTATTAATAACTATATGCGACCTGCTTCCTACTGTTAAGACGAAATAAAAGCTATTAGATGATGAGGGCTATCCCAAGTTGACACTATGCAATATATTAACATAAACACAGTATATAGAGATCTACTCTTTTCTCACATTACCAAGGAAGAATGGTGCCTTATTTTAGCTAGTTAATAATTCCTCTACAGTGCTCTAGATTCCACCCCTCCTGCTTTTCAAGAAACTGGGTCAATGACCACATGCATCAGGTTTGACTTTTCCTTCTTTACTGGCTTCTTAAGTTTCCTAACAAAGAAACAAACAGAAAACAAACACAATCTCTGCCATACAAACCCCCCACCCCTTATATAATTTTCTCTCACATCCCCTAAGCAGCCAAATTTCTCAAGAGCTGTCTACACAGCTATTCCCATTCCCTCACTGTTCATATGCTCCTCCAACCAAAACATGGCTTCCAGCCCTACCACTCTGCAGGATCTATTCTTTCCAAGAACTCAATGTAGCCCGAACTGGTGGATCGTTTTTAGTCAACACCTTATTTGACCTCTCAACAGCATTCCACACAGCTGAGGGTTCCTTTCTTTTTGAGAGTATCTCCCCATCGACTTCTGAGATAATGCATTCCCTGGCTTACCTCCTTCCTCTCTGTTCTCATTTTCTTTTGATGGTTCCTCCTCCTCCTCTTCCTCTACCTGATGTTTAAATGTTGGGGATTCCCTAAGCCTAAGCTCATTTTTCTTCTCACTTTGATCCTCCCCAGTGCTCACTTACACATACCTGTGGTTTAAATTGTTATACTCATGTCAACAATCTTAACTTCTATATCTGCATCCCAGAGATACTACTTTCCCAAACTCTTGACCAAACAGCCCACAGTAATTTCATCATCCTCCTATCTAAAGATACATTTCCCTACTCCTGACTCAGCAAATGGCACCATCACTCACTCAAGTACTCAAGCCAGAAACTGAGCCATTCTCCACACCCTGAACTTCCATACCCTCTACGTTATCTTCAGAAATGTCTCTTCAATTCCTCCCTTTCTTCATCAATCAACACCACCCCAGTCTAGGTCACTATCAATTTCACTTGGGACTACATCAGTAGACTCCGCATACACAACCCTCCTCTGCAGTGTGCCGTATATGCTCCCGATTAAAACCTGCAACAGCCCCCTGGCAACCTCGAAATAAAGATCAAAATCCTTACCATGGCCTACATGGATCTGCATGGTTTGGTTCCTGTTCACTGCTCCAAAACCATCCAGCACCAATTTCTCTTTGCTCTCTGTCTTATATGAACCACTCTTAAAACTTCATACATGCTGTTCCTTAAGCCCACATGATTCTCTTCTGCTGCCATCTACCTTTGCCTGGCTGCCTCATTCCTCCTTTAGATCTCTGCTTTAAACATTCCATGAGGCCTTCCCTGGGGTCCCAACTATCCCCCACCACTGATGAGATTACAGTCATCTGTTATATGCTCTTTTAATAATCTGTACACATGTAAAAGTATATTTTCAAAATCAGAATAATATATGTATATACTTTTAAAAGCCAACTGGTATAAGGTTTATGCAGGGATCAAATATGCACATCCACTTGATTTCTGTATCTTCCCTCTAGTCAAATATCTGACACACAATAGGCATTTAGTAAGTATCTGTTAAATGAACAGTTTCATTAACATTTCTGATTGAAAATAACAACTACAACAAAACAGGCCCTGAAGAGTAAGGGGTATTTGAGTAGATGTAGACTGAGCAACTTCACTTTCATGCACTGGAGAAGGAAATGGCAACCCACTCCAGTGTTCTCGCCTGGAGAATTCCAGGGACGGGGGAGCCTGGTGGGCTGCAGTCTATGGGGTCGCACAGAGTTGGACAGGACTGAAGTGACTTAGCAGCAGCAGCACTTTAAGGACTACTTCAAAAATTCCTTGATATTTACAAAATCAAAAATGTCTTACCTGACTTAATAGCTGGCATATCAGAGGAACCTGCACTTTTTAAAAATGGGTTCTCTCCTAAGAATAATTAAAACAATATAGTGTAAATGGGATTATAAAGGTATCTTCTGAAATCAACAATCAGAGAAAAAGACACCTTGAAAACTTATGGGTATTCGATTTCCCTCAGCCAAGTAAAATGAGGTAAGTCACATACATGACACTTCTCATCTTTAAACTGCCTTAAAAATGTATTTTACCATGTTTGTGTATTTCTGGTCTTTCTTCTGTATCATTGGCTTCTCCATTATCCTCCGTATCTTCTTCAACTTGATTTCTGAGCCTTGGCTGACTCCATTCTGTAGAAGTATTACTGTAACTAAAAAGCAGTTTATTCAATAAAGAGCAATGAAAAGACCAGGTCAATATTTCAGGATGGCAAAACTCAAACAACTGAATATTTCTTACCCAGCATTCAACTTTTTCCTGAAATCCTCTTCTTCCTCTTCCTCAGCCTGGGTGGCTGCCAATTCCGCTGCCTTCTCTACAGCCAGTTCACTAAGTCTTTGGGCCAATATTAATCTCCGAGAAAGGGAAGCATATTTAATGGCTAAATTCACAGCATTTTGAGTCATTAGACCAGCAAGTTCCACACAACGGAATTCCCGCTCCAGTTTACAGGAAAGCTAAAGGAAAAAAGGGCGGGCGGGATCCAATTATGTTAAGTAAAACTTTTTGAAAAATAAAAGAAAGATACTACTGGTAGAACAAACAGTTTTCTTGAGACTGTATCTCTGATTTCAAGATGCACATTTTTACACATTTTAATATTTCTTGAAGTTGGAAGCATCTTACAATTGATGGTGAGTCAGTTTAATTGGCAGCATTTTTTCCTAAGTGACTTTTACAATCAATAATGAAATATGACATAACATTTCAAGTTATAAATTGCAAGAAGAGTAAGGGATTTATTTAAAATTAAAGAATGGTTTCCAGCCCATTCCACCACTGGCAGTCACCTAACAGGGTAGCAAATTGAAAGAAAGAATAGATTGTAAATGATTTGTTATTACTTTGTCCAGAAGTGGCACACAAAAGCTACTAAGTGAATTTGGGTGGGCAAGTAGAATTACCCACTAGTATGATCTCTAACTACTAGAAACAGTTATACAGTTTCTAAATTAGCAAGCAACCTCTTTTTTCTTGCTATATTTTTTATACTTGCAATATAAAATGAAGAACACTCATTTACCATCTCTCACAGAACATGGACTTTCTTCTGGTATAAATTTTGACAACTCAAAGTGAGGCAACTGAAACATTTACAAGAGGAAAATGAATACTTTGAAGACAACTAAAAGTCTCACAACTCATGGAAGTATTATTTTGTTACTTAGACATGTCATATCTGATACATCAGCACAGACGCTTTAGATACTTACTTGCACATCCTTCTCAAGTTTTCCAGAATCACTTATCTATAAATAGAACCTCTCAGTCTGGGTGGTACGCTACCTCAGGAGGCATTTGGAAATGCAAGTAGTATAGTTTCCTAGTAACTAGGTGGAACTATGGGCATTTGCCAGCGGACAGGAATACTAAAGAACTAACAGAGTGCTATGACCACCCTGCTGAGGATCACTGTACTCCAGGGTAAAAGCTCCTCTGGGACTAAAGCATGAATAACTCAAACAGGTTTCCTTACCTGTGTTGTAGGAAATAAAAAAGGTTACTAGTTCATGTTGGTATACAAATGGGCCTTTGTAAACGGAACAAAACTTTCTCTACAGTAAACTAAATTTCTTTAATACTAAACTCAAGGCAGTGTTGCATAGAGGTAACAATAGTGAATACCACCTTTTGGAGACTGAAGTTACAATCAGTTCTATGAACTTAGATATCACTTTTCCCTCAGAACTCTTTTTTCCTCAACCTTAAAATGAAACAAGAAGTCTGGGCCATTTACTCTCTGAGGAAATACTGAGGTCTACTGTGTATTAGACACTGTCAGTGCCCAGTAAATGGCAGAGAACGAGACATGGCCATGGCCCTCAAGAGGCTTACAGTCTAGTGCAAGAGCAGAGAAGAAATTACATTATATCCCTCCTCATAAACCAACCGGAACGAGAACACAAACTTAAGAACTTTATCTTTCAAAAAGTTCTTTTATCTTTAAAGATAAATGTACTTAAATATCCAGGGCACCAAACTTGGTCACTGGCTACAAACTTTTCCCACACACAGTTGCCTAAGAGGATAACAAAAGACAGGCATTCTAAAAGCCTGATCAAAGTCCTTAAGACTGCTCATTCAGCCTTGCAGCTCTAAAAGGCTACACTCAAACTTTACCTGTTGCATATAAGAGCAGGAGCTGGAGCCAGTTCTCAAACTTTATGAACAAGCATACAAATTACCTACAGGGCCTGTTACAGTACAGACCAGTGGGCAAAAATACGAAGGGAGGCAGCACCAAAAGTTTATTTCTTCCTGTGTTCAGAGGTATTAGCTTAAATATTTTAACTGCCACATCAACTGGGAAACTGGTATTTTTAAGGGAGAAAAACACCAATACCACCAGACAGCTTAAGAATTCTAGATTGTGGAAACTGCTAATTCACATACCATTAAGAAATTCAACCTAGAGAAAAAATTTTCCCCACTGTATTTATTTTACTCACCGCAAGCATTTTCATTAAAAGTTCCTGTTGTTCTCTTGTTGCTTGATTTTTAGTGCTCTCTTCATATTCATAACCATTTTTTGCTAAATAATCAAGGTGGTTGTGAAATATAACTGAACGCCAATACTGTTCCTGCAAAAGTGGAACAACTGCTTACGGTCAACTATCAGCTGACTATCTGGCAAGAGTTAAATATTGATCGTATGATAGCAGTTTCTGAATAAAATATTTTCTGAAACATTCCTTTCTACAGCTTATTTTTCAATTCAAATTGTAATGTACTACTATGGTTTGACTTTATCTTCTATACTTAAAAACAGGGGGTGGAATACAGTGACTCTTGAACAATGTAGCAGGCAGAAGCACCTACCCTCTGTGTAGTTGAAAATCTGCATGTAATTTATAGTCAGCCCTCCTTATATGCTGTTGCTCCATAATCAGAGGTTCAGTATCCTCAGAGTCAACCAACCTTGGATCATGTAGTACTGTATTATTTACTATTGAAAAAACCCATGTACAAATGGACCCCCACAGTTCAAGCCCATGTTCTTCAAGGGTCAACTGCAGAGCATTTTAAAGATTCTTAGTTATCACGGTTAATGCTCAGAGAACTTGGTAAACAAGATTTGTATAAGCTGATTTGTTTCTTGTTTAGAATAACTAATTACAAGATATCAATGACACAGGGCTAGAACTAAAATAAGGCAAGCCTGGTGCCTAGGGTACAAAATTCAAGGAGGCACATTCTCTCAACAACTTGTCCAAGCCTGACAGTGAGTGCCTTACCTAGTGAGGAGCTAATGGTCATACCCACTTACCTCTTAGACAAAGTTCCTGGAAGCAGAGATGGCAACCGGGTACCCTGGGGTCACAAGACCTCCTCCCTCCCAGCTACTGCTATTATTTACTTATAAAGTAAGGAATACAGAACAAGAGTCATCAGAATAATTTTAAATGCCTGTGTTATAGGCAGGTATCATCAAATTGAGTGTCAAGATTTATGCATACCTCCATCTGTCCTTTCTCTGTGGCAGTCTGACAGTAAGGAAGCTTAAAGGACAAAACAGCTACAGCAGGGCGTGGAAGGGTGGGAGGAAATCGAGAACCTTTGCAAGGAATACACCTGTCAGAAAAGAAAAAGTCTCACCATAAAAACTTCTTAAAAATATCACAAAAACTGCTACATTATAAATTTTCCAAAAGTTAGTAACTTGGAATAACATTACTCCAAATTTCTCTTTTAAAAAAGTACTTTAGGGGACTTCACTGGAAAAGACCCTGATGCTGGGAAATTTTGAAGGCAGGAGGAGAAGGGGACAGCAGGATGAACTGGTTGGATGGCATCACTGACTCCAATGGACATGAGTTTGAGCAAGCTCCAGGAGATGGTAAAGGACAGGAAAGGCTGGCGTGCTGCAGTCCATGGGGTTGCAAAGAGTCGGACACAACTGAGCAACTAAACAACTGGTGGTCCAGTGGCTAAGACTCTGTGCTCCCAATGCATCGATTCAATCCCTGGTCAGGGAATTACACCCCACATGCTGCCACTAATCCTGCATAATGCAAAGAAGTCTGAAGATCACATGTGCCACAATTAAGAGTTGACATCATGAAATAAATAAATATTACAATAAACAAACAAAAAAATACTTCAGGCCTCAGTTCAGTTCAATTCAGTCACTCAGTCGTGTCCGACTCTGCGCGACCCCATGAATCACAGCACGCCAGGCCTCCCTGTCCATCACCAACTCCCGGAGTTCACTCAAACTCATGTCCACAGAGTCGGTGATGCCATCCAGCCATCTCATTCTCTGTCGTCCCCTTCTCCTCCCGCTCCCAACCTTTCCCAGCATCAGAGTCTTTTCCAGTGAGTTAACTCGTCGCATGAGGTGGCCAAAGTATTGCAGTTTCAGCTTTAGCATCAGTCCTTCCTATGAACACCCAGGATTGATCTCCTTTAGAATGGACTGGTTGGATCTCCTTGCAGTCCAAGGGACTCTCAAGAGTCTTCTCCAACACCACAGTTCAAAAGCATCAATTCTTTGGCAATCAGCCTTCTTCACAGTCCAACTCTCACATCCATACATGACCACGGGAAAAACCATAGCCTTGACTAGATGGACCTTTGTTGGCAAAGTAATGTCTCTGCTTTTCAATATACTATCAAGGTTGGTCATAACTTTTCTTCCAAGGAGTAAGCGTCTTTTAATTTCATGGCTGCAGTCACCATCTGCAGTGATTTTGGAGCCCAAAAAAATAAAGTCTGACACTGTTTCCACTGTTTTTCCATCTATTTCCCATGAAGTGATGGGACCAGATGCCATGATCCTTGTTTTCTGAATGTTGAGCTTCAAGCCAACCTTTTCACTCTCCTCTTTCACTTTCATCAAGAGGCTTTTGAGTTCCTCTTCACTTTCTGCCATAAGGGTAGTGTCATCTGCATATCTGAGGTTATTGATAGTTCTCCCAGCAATCTTGATTCCAGCTTGTGCTTCTTCCAGCCCAGCGTTCCTCATGATGTACTCTGCATAGAAGTTAAATAAGCGAGGTGACCATATACAGCCTTGACGTACTCCTTTTCCTATTTGGAACCAGTCTGTTGTTCCATGTCCAGTTCTGACTGTTGCTTCCTGACCTGCATACAGGTTTCTCAAGAGGCAGGTCAGGTGGTCTGGTATTCCCATCTCTTTCAGAATTTTCCACAGTTTATTGTGATCCACACAGTCAAAGGCTTTGGCCTAGTCAATGAAGCAGAAATAGATGTTTTTCTGGAACTCTCTTGCTTTCTGCATGATCCAGCAGATGTTGGCAATTTGATCTCTGGTGCCTCTGCCTTTTCTAAAACTTGCTTGAACATCTGGGAGTTCACGGTTCACATATTGCTGAAGCCTGGCTTGGAGAATTTTGAGTATGACTTTACTAGCGTGTGCTGCTACTGCTACTGCTGCTGCTAAGTCACTTCAGTCGTATCCGACTCTGTGTGACCCCATGATGAGTGCAATTGTGCGGTAGTTCAAGCATTCTTTGGCATTGCCTTTCTTTGGGATTGGAATGAAGACTGACCTTTTCCAGTCCTGTGGCCACTGCTGAGTTTTCCAAATTTGCTGGCATATTGAGTGCAGCACTTTCACAGCATCATCTTCCACGATTTGAAATAGCTCAACTGGAATTCCATCACCTCCACTAGCTTTGTTCGTAGTGATGCTCTCTAAGGCCCACTTGACTTCACATTCCAAGATGTCTGGCTCTAGGTCAGTGATCACGTTATCGTGACTATCTTGATCGTGAAGATCTTTTTTGTACAGTTCTTCTGTGTATTCTTGCCACCTCTTCTTAATATCTTCTGCTTCTGTTAGGTCCATACCATTTCTGTCCTTCATCGAGCCCATCCTTATTAACTATAAAAACTATCCCTCTACATATTTCAATTACTGCAAAAATCCCTCTCCACATCAGCTTTACTAAATGAACAATCACTAAGTGAAATCAGCTCCTTTCAGATACTCCTTAGCAAAATGCCCACTTTAAAATATAGAAACTGTGGCATAAATATTTGTCACAGGATCCATATTATAAAACAGATTACCCTTAAGATAAAAAGGTGATAAAGCATATTTACTTTCATTCTTCAGTTTGGAAATACTTGGTAATTATTGGTAGAAAGTGTCATATAAGAGAAAAAGATGATGAAATGTCCAATACAGGTTAAGTGTTTATTATCAGATATCAGTGACAGTGAAGCAGAAGATGCATATCATTATAAAAAGGTTATAAGGTATATCTATCTGCTCTGCTATGCCTTATGTGTTAATAGTTCAGTTGACAAGGACTTTTCTGACTAGATATGTAAGGCATTTATATATGCCCATCAGAATGAGTACTTATGTAATTTATGAATTAAAAAATATTCATTCATCATAGTGATTTATTATGTAGAATACTCTTTTAATGTATGTACTCCAAATAATAAGAAAAACATAACTGCACACTCTAAGTACCATACATAAATTTTCTAATGCTCATGAAGGTATTTAAAAAACTAGTACCTTGTTCCATACTTAGCAAAAGCCATCCCATTTATTTATAATACAGCCTTTTAATCAGGCTTTAAGTCATAGACTTTCTTGAAGGAAAATACTAAGTAAAAATTAGGGCTTTGGGTTTAAATTTTTTTCATAAATATCTTCTAATATTATCAAATATCCATTATAGTAGTTAAAAAATCATTTAAGTAGCAATACCCAGGAATATTTTTCAAATTACATAGTCCCCCCCTTCCCTGTAAGATTTAAATACTCCTTTTTCTTCTTTTTGTGACTATACAATAAAAACAAACATGTTTTTAGAGTTGCAATATTTTTTTAATCATAATTCTCATTTTCTTTATTCTTCCTCCTCTTTCATAATTTCATATAAATCAGTGGTTTTCACCACACAGTATCAGGTGGCAATGTGAATACTTAGTGTCTGAAAATCTCTTTTAGCAATTCTATTACGCACCCATACACAAAACCATTTTAGTCGTGCAAAATGGAAGACAGAATATTTGCATTCAGAAAGAACAAGTCCAACTACATATATATATAATGTACATTAACAAAATTAGGAGGAACGGGAATAATCTTAATTGCCTTAACACTCTTTTCTCTACAAAGTGACAGACTCTCTTGTTTAAAAACATTTTAAAACTTTAATACTTTATTGATTTAGTCATAGTAAGCAATTATCATAAAGAAAAACTGATTAGGATTTTACTAATAGTTTCTTTAAAACCACATTTACATTAAAGTAGAGCACCAATTCACATTTCTTATCCTTTTCTTAACTTTAAAAACTTGAAGTAAAAAGATCTTTTCTCTGTTAGATATCTCTTTCATGGAAGAAGAGGAAAAAACAAACTCAACTAACTGCTGCCTTGATGGGTTCTGCCTACAATGAATGCGTTTCCCAGAAACTGGCTAACTCAATTAAAGAACAAAATATGAAAAAATAAACCACAGTTTACCAAGGAACAAAATTATTCCAATTCCTTTCCAAATAAGTAAAATATTTGTTCCCTTATATTAAACAGTTGAAAAGTATCAACCTGGAGAAAACTGGGGCCGATGTCCAGACTAAGTTTCCAAAAGTCAGTGAGTTCACTCGTCTTCTGTGTTGTAAGGGACTATTTTCCACATTGGAGGCAATTTAACTCTTTTAGAACACAGACTCAGGAGAAGATAATGATTTTACCAGCCAACCCTTCCAGGGAGCTGGCCTATTTATCTTCATGGGGAACAGAACATACAGTCAGTACTTTTAACATATGTTTGTTAAATGAACACAACTTGCAGAAAAAAGTTTTATGTCCAGGTGCATTAAAAACAGGTAAATACTCAACATAATACCGAATAGAGACAATATGTACTGAGAATTCTACACTTGCAGTCAAGGACTAAATTTCTACTAGCCCACTCCCTATAACAATGTTGTTGTTTAGTTACTAAGTTATATCTGACTCTTTTTCAATCCCATGGACTGTAGCGCACCAGGCTCCTCTGTCCATGGGATTTCCCAAGAAAGGATACTGGAATAGGATGGCATTTGCTTCTCTAGCAGATCTTCCCAACCCAGGGATCAAACCCAAGTCTCTTGTATTACACACAGATTCTTTACCACTGAGTCACCTGGGAATCCCTTATAACAATAATTAAGTCAAAAAACCTCAAAAAGTAGCTAAATTACATACTCAATTCTAAATCAAAGTTTAAAATAAAAGACTGTAAGGAAATATGAAATGCCACATTTACCCAGAAACCCCCTCAATCTGGAGGAAATGATGCTAGTCACGCTAATAAACTTAGTTTCTTTTTTTTTTTTGGCTAAGTGGTATGGCTTGGCTTGCAAGATCTTAGCTCCCTGACCTAAGATTGAACCTGTGCTCCCTGCACTGGGAGATCAGTCTTAACCACTGACCACCAGGGAAGTTCCTTAGTTTCTATTTTGTTCAACAAGCTCTAAGTCAAGCAAATGGTTGAAAACTTCATAGTTAATATAAAGAAATTCTTAATTTAGTGACTAGGAAAACAAATAAATGAACTAAGTTGACAGGATAGGCACAATACAAAGAATTTCAAAGTACTTTTAAAAAGAGTCAACTAAGCATTTTTTAATAGCCCACCTCAGTTGCTGGGGATTTTCATGGATACCAACCACCCAGTAGTGATCAGATTTTCCTTTACAGTGTTCTCTTATGTTACATACAGGAGTCCATGTATGACCAAGTCCTCTGTTAAGCATTCGAACAATGCCTTCTGAATCCACATAACATGGGGTACCTATACACCAACAGAAAAACAAATCACCTGGAATCACAGCTATGCATTTGTTAAATAAATCATTTTTTCAAAAACACACACTGATCACTTAACCTTCAATTCAAAACAAAAACAAACATCCCCTCCAAAAAAACCAAAAGGGCAAATAATCCAAGATTATTTCCCATAACATTTCATTAACCACAGAGTAAGACTTAACTGAACAAAAAGGAAAAAAACTCTGCAAGTGATATGACTAACATTTAAAGAGGGGGGAAAAAAAACCCTGATGAATTCAGTGAAAACTATGCCACCTGCTGGAGTACAGCAGTTTTTTGAAAAGTCAGTTTCAGTAAAGAAGTTAAAACTTGAATCTGATGATTCCTTAGTCAAGAGAGACTTGGAAAAATGAGCAGAACCTGATGCAAGGTGATGATACAGAGAAATGTTTCTTTAGTATTCTTCCTCCCCCTCTCTTCTGGCCTCGTCACTGTTCTCTTCCCAACAGTTCCCCACTGCTCTGTTCCTAAACTTACCTAGGGAACAAGTAAGCATCCCTGTTTCCCCATCTACTCTGCCCCCATTTCAGGAAATGCACAGTAAATTTCCCAATTATCCTTTTTTTTATCTGAGACTTCACATCCCTCTTACTAGCAGTTTTCTCAGGGTTTAGATCTGACAGCTAATTGGAAGAAAAAAAACAAATCGATAAAAATGGAAGTTATTAATGGTCACATTATTAAAGCATAAGTGACTAGTATCTCAATAGAAAACACATTCAGAAATGGTTGGATTTTTAAAAACAAACTGGAGTTTCCAATGGTGAATCACCAAGAATAGAAATATTTAAGCCAGAAGACACGGTTAACAGGTGCCTTAAAATAAGGCACTCCTTAGTGTCCTTCAAACATCTGTCATAACCCACTACTGAGTCTACAACAGGACACTGTTCAGTAGAAATATGTGAGCCACAAATATAATTTTTAATTTCTTAGTGCTACATGAGAAAAGCGAAGGCAATTTTAATAATATATTTTATTAAATCTAATATCCAATACTATCACTTTAACATGCAATCAACGTAAAAGAATTACTGAAGTTCTTTACATCCTTTTTTTCATACTAAGCCTTAAAAATCTGGAAAGTATTTTATAGCTGTAGCACATCTCAACTCAGATTAGCCACTTTTCAAGAGCTCAGGAGCCACATTTGGCTGGTGGTTACTGTAGTGAACAATGCAGCAATAGAAAATTCCTGATTTTCACGTAGACTCTGCTAGAAAAGCCAAAACTTGAACAGGTACTTGTATCTCCTCTTTAATATCTAATAAACTTTCAGAAAAATTTATTTCCCTCTTAGTAAGTTTTCTAATCAGAAGAAGACATCTTGTACATAAAACAGTGAGTACCTTGCCTGGAAATCCTAGTTTTCAGTTCTGCTAACATATTAAAATAAAGAAATTTAAACATAAAATACAGACAAGTTATCTTTAAATAAATTAATTAGGAATAAAATAAACAATTTTCTTCTTGAAAAATATCTTTAATATAAATAAATTTATCTTGCCTTCAGCTGAAAATCCAACCCATACAAGGTAGGATTTCCTTGTAAGAGGAAGAGGATCACCATGCAAAATTTGTTTTTTCTTTTTCCCTAGCTCTAGCAGTTGAACTCCAAGGCACTGATCCCCATCAAATCCTGTACCTAGTGAGAAAATATAAATATAAGTCAGGTATCAAAGATTATTTTGCTATAATGCTAAGTTATAGTTAAAATAATTAGCCTAAATTATTTTCTGTGAATTTAGGTTATTTTGTGATAAATTCCCAGATTAATTAGCAGTACTTTTTATAGATAATCTATTTATCTGAGGTACCAATAAGGGATTAGAACAGTATGCTACATAAACTAGAACTTTACATAACGTGGTAATATATGTGGTAATTCTAAAGAATTGAGATTTGTAAGTGGTAATTCTCAAGAATATAACTGTAAATACTCTAAAAGTATTTACAGAGAGCTTTCTTTGTACCAGGTACTGAGGCTACAATGTAAACAAGACAAAGTCAGTGTTCTCATGAAATTCATATTCAGGTAGGAGAGGAAAAACTAATTTAAAAAAGAAAGAAAATACTAAGTGTCATCATTGAGGATTAAAATACTAATGTGATACAGAGGGTCAGACTGAGTGGCTACCTTAGGCTGGACAAAGGTGGCCTTTGGAAAAAGTGAAATTTAAACTGAGATACGATTCGCAAGTTGGAGCTGGCCATCCAAATGGTGTGAGGAGGAGCACTACAGTAGATAGGGGACAGTTAATGAAAAGGGCTTAATGGAACAAACATGGTGATTTTGAAGAACACAAATAAGTCAGTAGGGCCAGAATCACTGACAAGAGAAACTGTAGTAAGAGATGAGGCTGAAGAGACAGGTAAAGGTCAGATCATGTAGGACTTTGCCACCCATGACAACGAGTTTGAGTTTTATTCTAAAGCAACAGAAAATCATCAGAGGAATCTGTGCAGAAGAGGGAAGTGACTAGATTTATGTTTTTAAAAAATTACCAGTAAGAATTGAAGATGAAAAGCTAGTTAGGAGGTTATTATAACACCTAAGAGACGATATCTCATTTGAACTGAGGTTTTAGGGGAGATGTGGAACGTGTTGTGTGCACTGACATGATATGTCTCAAGTGATGCTAGGGCTATGAGGGAAGCGAAGAATCAAAGATAACTCTTACATTTCTGCCCTGAATAGCTAGATTGGTAGTACGCCATTTATCAAGATCAAAGAACGAAGAAGCAACTTCGGAGGGGAAAAAGAAGCCCAGAGGCTTTATTCTGACCAAGTTAAGTTTGAGGTATATATCAAAACTCTATATAGAGATTTCAAGTCAACAACTGGATATGTAAGTCTGGAGATATAAGAAGAGTAGGGTTTATGATACTAACTTACAAGTCATGAACACAGAGATGTACTAAAGCCATGGGTCTTAATGAAATAACCCAGGGTAGTTTCTCAAACTGTATTTTTTGACTTGTGAGTCATAAAATCAATTCAGATCAGTAACCTATTAAAACCAGTCTTAGCACAATGATGGGTACTGAAGACAGAATATGAAGAATACAAAGGAATATAAAATACTAGGAAAAAATCTACCTCTGTGATAAACAATGACAAGCTGTTCTCCATGTCCGGCCATTGACACAATAGGCCCAGGGAGACTGAAGACCTCTTTCTGAACACCTCCAATGGTAAACAAGCGAAGAAGCAAGGAGCTAGTGGCAGCAGCAGCCCATCCCTGACCAAGACATATGGCTTCAATATCTTCATTAGGAGGCATGTCCACTATCCACTCTTTGCTTGAATCCCAAGAACTTAAGTGCAGGCAGTAAAGCTTGCTAAAAATTAAAACAAGACAAAAACAATCAAACTTTCACATTTGATAATTTATATATATATATAAAACTAATGATACTCAAATCAAGTAACGAAACAAAGTCAAATAGTTTATTTTTCTATTATAATAGAACAAATCAAATAGTTTATTTTTGATAAACTGACAATAACAAAATAAAATAGTTTATTTTTCTATTATACACAAATAACAGCATCTTTATATGCTATATAATATACACAAAAAACGGCCGTTTATAAACAAAATGGCTTTAAGAAAGTAATTATGAAATACCCTTAAAATGTACTATGTTACAACTATTAACAGTCATGTTATTCAACAATATTTAAAGATATAGGAAAATGCTCACAACATGTTAAATGGAAAAAAACCCAGGATAAAATCAGAACATGATCCAAGGTTACACACACATACAAAAATCATGACTATATTTTTAAAAAGAAAGGAAGCATCAAAATGATCGGCAAGAGTCCTCTCATTAACAAAAACAAAAACAAAACCTTTAATATGGGAGAATAAATAGAAAAAGAAAAAAAATTAAATATTATCGCACCAGGGACATTACCAACCACTGCTAACAATTTGACTTGTGCTTCCAGTCTTTTTACTGTTGCATCTATATACATGTAAGTTGTTATGAAACTTAAGCTTTAGAATGTAGATGTCATAGTATTTAGAATCAGAGGCAATACTGATTTCCTGAATAGTAATTTTAAATTCAAATTTAAAACAAAGGGGGATGGGAATTATTCCCTGGCAGTCCAGTGGTTAGGACCTATTGCTTTCACTGCCAAGGGTGTGGGTTCAATCCCAGATCAAGGAACTAAGATGCCACAAGCCACGTGGGCACAGCCAAAAAAAATTAACCTAAGTAAATCAGAAAAAGACAAAATACCATATGATATCACTTATATGTGGAATCTAAAATATGACAGAAACGAGGTGAGGGGTCAGTCACTCAGTCATGTCTGACTCTGTGACTTCATGGACTGTAGCCCAACAGGCTCCTCTGTCCATGGAATTCTCCAGGCAAGAATACTGGAGTGGGAAGCCCCGACAAAAATGAACATATCTACAAAACAGAAACAGACTCACAGACACAGAGAACAGCCTTGTATTTGCCAAGTGGGGAGGGGGGAAAGGATTGGGAGTTCAGAATTAGCAGATGCAAACTAATCTACATATAGGATGGGTAAACAAGTTCCTACAAAAGCATCAATTCTTCGGCGATCAGCTTTCTTCACAGTCCAACTCTCATATCCATATATGACCACTGGAAAAACCATTGCCTTGACTAGACAGACCTTGGTTGGTAAAGTAATGTCTCTGATTTTTAATATGCTGTCTAGGTTGGTCATAATTTTCCTTCCAAGGAGTAAGCGTCTTTTAATTTCATGACTGCAATCAGCATCCATAGTGCTTTTGGAGCCCAAAAAAATAAAATCTGACACTGTTTCCACTGTTTCCCCATCTATTTCCCATGAAGTGATGGGACCATCACTTTGTTTTCTGAACGTTGAGCTTCAAGCCAACTTTTTCACTCTCCTCTTTCACTTTCATCAAGAGGCTTTTTAGTTCCTCTTCACTTTCTGCCATAAGGGTGGTGTCATCTGCGTATCTGAGGTTATTGATATTTCTCCCAGCAATCTTGATTCCAGCTTGTGCTTCTTGATGCTGATTGCAGCCATGAAATTAAAAGATGCTTACTCCTTGGAAGGAAAGTTATGACCAACCTAGATAGCATATTAAAAAGCAGAGACATTACTTTACCAACCAAGGTCCGTCTAGTCAAGGCTATGGTTTTTCCTGTGGTCATGTATGGATGTGAGAGTTGGACTGTGAAGAAAGCTGATCACCAAAGAATTGATGCTTTTGAACTGTGGTGTTGGAGAAGACTCTTGAGAGTCCCTTGGACTGCAAGGAGATCCAACCAGTCCATTCTAAAGGAGATCAGTCCTGGGTGTTCATTGGAAGGACTGATGTTAAAGCTGAAACTCCAATACTTTGGCCACCTCATGCGACGAGTTGACTCACTGGAAAAGACTCTGATTCTGGGAGGGATTGGGGGGCGGGAGGAGACGGGGACGACAAGAGAATGAGATGGCTGAATGGCATCACCGACTCGATGGACATGAGTTTGAGTGAACTCTGGGAGTTGGTGATGGACAGGGAGGCCTGGCGTGTTCTGATTCATGGGGTCACGAAGAGTCGGACACGACTGAGTGACTGAACTGAACTGTATAGCAGAGGGAACTATAGTCAATATTCAGTGATAAACTATAATGGAAAAGAATATATATGTACAACTGAATGACCGCTATACAGTAGAAATTAATGCAGCATTGTAATCAACTATACTTCAATAAAATATTAAAAAATTAAAAACAAAACAAAAGGATATTAAGACTGTGAAATAATATATCTTGGAAAACAAAAAGAAGAACAATCATCAATCATGAAATCATAACAATCCTAACAATCTGAAATCAAAATTACACATGGAGCCAAGGGGGAAGGAAGAACTGCAGGGGGAGTGGGGGGGATGGATTGTGAGTCTGGGGTTAGCAGATGTCAACTAGTCCTATATATATAGATGACTGGATGAACAATGAGGCCCAAATGAATACCATAGGGAACTATATTCAATATTCTATGATAAACCATAATGGAAAAGAATATAAAAAAGAATGCATATATAACTGAATCACTTTTCTATACAGCAGAAACTAACATAATATTGTATAACAGTTATATTTCAATTTAAAAAAACTGCACATGGAAATGTTTTAATTATGTAAGATATTCTGAGTTAGACACTGAGTCAACCCTGATTTATTTTAGTAAACTGATTTAATTCAAAAATAAAGTACCAAGTTGATTTTACGTTGCGTAAATTAGGAAACCAATTAAAATATTAAAATGACCCAATCTGGTATTTCTCAGGCTTTAAAGCATACTCTTCCACCTGAGGATCTTGTTAAAATGCAGATTCTGACTCAGAAGGTATCGAGTTGGGTCTGTGACTCTGTGTTTTCAACATGCTCCCAGGTGACCACGCCCGTAGTTTATGGACCATACACTGAGCAGCAAGGAGCTAATGTATCAGGCAAAAGGATTTTAATTTCAAATAACCTGGGAGTTAGTAAAATCTATGATCAAATATATAATAAGCACCATGATCAGCTGAAAAAATTAACAGGAGAGGATAAGCTGGGTGAAATAACAAAGCTGAATAAAATGCTTTCTTCTTTTAAAAAAACACTGATTCTGCATCCATTGCTTTTCCAACTTAATTTTCTTGTCTCCATATCTATCTACCTACCCTACCTACCTACCTAAGAAGTCTGAAGTATATTAAGTCAAAATGACAAATAGTACTTATAAAGTTTTTCAGTGTGTTCCCTCCTCCCTTTTTTAAAAGAGAAGTCACAAACCTAATCTATGGTGACAAAACCCAGATCAGCAGTTGTCCAAGGCTGGAATTAGATTAACTGTTAATTGTTAAAAGTAATTATATTTGAGAGAAGAATTCTTCAGGCAATTTTCATTTTATAAAAATTCTGTACTACTTAAACTTGCTTGTTTACAATTAATATGTATATTACTCTTATGAAAGAAAGGGACAATCAGGCAAAAGCAGACATATGTTCTGAGGTATTATAGCTGTACTGTATTTGTACTAAACTCTTCTTCCTGAAATTCCATACTACAAAAGATTTATAATTTTGCTTGTTGCCTTACAACTTTATGTACTAAATTTCAAAGTTCAACAGTAAAGAAGTTATCCTCAAAATCCTGAATTTACCTTGCTAGTTCATCAGTGCTTTCACATGCCAACAAAACAGCTTCATGGGAAAGATCTGCTACTGTGTAATTCAAAGTGTTTGATAAGTGTGTTGCATGGTGTATAGAGGTATCATGGAATTCCACATCTATGGCATTGTCTTGCTCATCATTATAGCAGCGAATAATCCCAATAGAGTTCCACACCTACAAACATGTTAAGGTTAAACACAAGTGAGAAAGATTAAAGTTCTTAGAATCAGCAGGCTAAAATACTACAAACTAACAAATATTGTAGTCTGTATGAGGGATTAAGTTATGGAAGCAACCACTTTCAGGTAACAGTAGTTACTTGAGCATCAGAGCAACAATTACTAATTATTCTTTTCCTCATGAGAAGGTACATACATACTTATTAGCAAATGCAGTATTTTACTTAATATTTTTTAAAGTATATTACTTTCATTAAAAATATTTTACAATTGACCTTTGAACAGTTGAACCATTAAATTTCTCAAAAGAAATGTTTCAAAAGTTTATTTATTTACAAATATGGATATAAATGACTGCCTACTTTTTTGGCCCAACCAACTGGTTTATAGTCATGGCATAAATATATACATTGTAAGGCAGCATAAATTGATACCATTTTAAAAGCTGTATTCCACTCATGTACACTATTGGCTCCCCCTAAATCCTAGTGTTTCCTTTATTCGACCATAAATATAACTATTAATATAAAGTACTTGACAATATTAGAAAAATTAAGATCTATCACTTGATGATGATTACTGATGAGACAATAAAAATTTTTCTTTTTAAATAAAACATCACCTTTAATATTCATCTATAAATTTATGCCAGGACCATACCATTCAAAAAGGACAACTGTCAAAGTCCTCAGTGGAAAAACTCAAGCAGTCAACAAATAAACATATTAAACACTTTTAGCTCTTAAACTTAAGACAAAATGTAGTTGTTTATCCATAAATATATATTGAATGCCTACTGTGCCATACCTTGTTCTGCTACTGCTAAGTCACTTCAGTCGTGTCTGACTCTGTGCGACCCCATAGACGGCAGCCCACCAGGCTCCCTCGTCCCTGGGATTCTCCAGGCAAGAACACTGGAGTGGGTTGCCATTTCCTTCTCCAATGTGTGTAAGTAGAAAGTGAAAGTGAAGTCGCTCAGTCATGTCTGACTCGTAGTGACCCCATGGACTGCAGCCCACCAGGCTCCTCCGTCCATGGGATTTTCTAGGCAAGAGTACTGGAGTGGCCTGCCATTGCCTTTTCCGATACCTTGTTCTAAGTGCTATCAATAAACAAAACAGAAAAATCTCTACACTTGTGGAGCAAAAATTCCGGTGGCATGGGCAAAAGGGGCAGACAATTTTTTTATAGTACTTATCACCTTCTGACACTATATTGTACTTTCTAAAAAACACCTAACTAGTCTTTTAGAATCAGTACAATCTTCTATTTAAAACTAACATGAGAAATAAAAGTTGGAAGCATAGTCAAGAGAAACTGCAAGATATACAGTCACATTTACTTATGTTCATTATATGTCATTTTGTGAAGCAGAATTTTATTTAATCCAATTTTCAAAAATCAGGTTGAAATAAGATTAAAACTGTTAGTTAACCATAAAATAAATCAACCACAAAATTATAAGCAAACGAAGTGCTCCAGGTCAGTTAATGAAGGTTTTAAAAAACATTTTTTACCAAACAAAATTAACTATAATGAGATAAAATGTTAAAGTGAGATAAAACTACTTCAAAGTTATATGTAGACCCACGGCTTACCATAAATCTATGAGTGAGATGCGAGGGTGTAGAACCTGGCTGGAATGGCTTTTGCCGGGGAGTTGGCATAGGGCCATCATAAAATGGCCTCTGGGATGTTACAACTGGTAGATGGTGAATGCTGCCTCCCTGATCATCTTCCTCTTCTTTGAAAAGACTAGAACCAATTTTTAGCACTGTAACATCTAGAAAACAAAGGATTATAATCAGAGAATCATACATACCAGCTATCTTGGAAAAGTATTATGAAATCTACTAAACATGTCCAATCATATTTAACAATACTAACATGTTATTTGCCTCTTTCACTGTGTTAATATCTGTGGTAATAGTTCAAACGTCAGAGGGTTAAACTGTTGGTACCTTAGCATGAAGTAAGTCAGTGGCACCAATCTGTATTAGCAGTCAATATATTGTTAACCAACTGCAGTAAAAACAGTAAAAATATTAATTTTATTAAATTTTGAGTTTTGCATAGACTGCTAAAAAATGTTCTCTGTGTTAAAATGGGAAATGCGTATACAGAATTGGGAATACTGTCTCAATAAAAAAAAAGCATTTGTTGAGCTGTAAGCTGAACTAATTTTTTCATGTAACAGCATTTTTACCTAAAAGAATGCCAGATAAACTAGTTATACCAACTCAGGAATGTGGTAAATGTCTTCTTAAAAATGCAGTGAATTGGTCATTTAGGAAAAATAACTGACAGAATTCGTGGTTAATGATAAAATTTGAGCTTTCAAGTGAAAATGAGAATAATGAAAAACCTGTATCTGCCACCATGAACTTGACCGCTCTGTAATATTTAAAAACTTCTGATGAGATTGGTGATGATACTAACAAATATTCTGGATAACATGCCAGTATCAAGAAGGTCTGCAAAGCTCAATAAACCAGCATTTTCCAAATTATCAGTGCATATGTGACAGAATCAAACATGGTAAAAGATCCATTCAAAGCTCAAATTAGACCAACGGATTTTAACATAATAAAAGAGTTGAAAAGTTCACCAGCAAGTATTCAGATTCTGCACTGCAAGTCATCTTTAAGAAACTATCATTTGCTGCATTTTGGTAAAGCATCAAAGAGGAATATCCGTAGTTATTTCAAAAGACTATTAAAAATACTTCTCCCTTTTCAAACACTATATTGTGTGAGGCTAAATTTTCTTCACATACTTCAAACAAAACTAATGTATGGCAGTAGACAGTCTTGAGGCATGTGAGGGAATTCAGCTGTCTTCTACGCTAAGATTTGCAAAAGGGTAAAGTAACATCACTTTTCTAACTAGTTGTTTTATTTTCATAAAATTATTTATGTTTGCATATAATGAGTTTGTTGTCAAAGCGAATATTTTAAAAATTTATCAGTTTTAATTTCTAACATAGTAAACAACAATAAACAAAACTTGGCAAACAATTTTGGGGGATCCTCAAAAAGTTTAAGAATGTAATGAGTTCCTGAGACCAAATATCTGAGGAGAGCTATACTATAAATCCTACATGCTTTAAATGTAGCACAATTTACGATCAACACTGGCATTTTACTTGGTAATGTTCAAATGTGTTAATCTTAGCAAGTAAGTTGTAATAATCATTTATTTAAAGGTTCTTAATTATAATCTCAATATCTTAAACAGATACCAAACTATTCAGGTCACCTATTTCTTGAGTTAGCTTGGTAGTTTGTACCTGTCAAAGAATTTGTCCATTTCCGGCTTCCCTGGTGGCTCAGTGGTAAAGAATTTGCTTGCCGATGCAGGAGAAACAGGTTCAATCCCTGATCTGGCAAGATCCCACATGCTGCAGGGCAACTAAGCCTATGCACCACAACTATTGAGCCTGTGCTCTGGAGCCCAGGAACTGCAGCTACTGAGCCCACATGCCTCAACTACTGAAACCTGCATGCCCTAGAGCCCATGCTCCGCAACAAGAGAAGCCACTACAAGAAGCCCTCACTGCAACTAGAGAATAGCCCCCACTCACCACAACTAAAGAAAAGCCCTCTCAGCAACAAAGACTCAGCAGAACCAAAAACAGGTAAATCTAAAAAAGAATCTGTCCATTTCATCTAAGATGTTGAATTTATAAGCACAAAGTTGTTCATAATATTGAGTTATTAAACATGTTATTAATAGCAGTGCTATCTTAGAGAAATATAATGTGAGATATAAATCTAATTTAAGATTTTCTAGCAGCCATATTTTAAATAGTAAAAAGATACAGGTGTAATTAATTTCAATAACATACTGTATTTAAAATAAAATTTCAACAAGTACTTAATGTAAAAAATGGCCAGATATTTTACATTCTCTTTTTTGTACTGTCTTCAAAATCTTGTCACATTTAATAATCACAACATATCTCAATTTGAACTAGCCACATTTTCAGTGCTCAATAGCCACAAGGGGCTAGTGGCCATCATATTGGATAGTGAAGGTCTATGGGATACATGATGATGATACCCCTTCATTACTTATATCAATAGTTTGTATCTTTCTTGATCAATCAGGATAGAGATTTATCAGTTTTATTGACCTTTTCAAAGAATTAGCTTTTGGTTTAATGCTAGCAAAGTAATGCTCAAAATCCTTCAAGCTAGGCTTGAACAGTACATGAACTGAGAACTTACAGATGTACAAACTGGATTTAGAAAAGTCAGAGGAACCAGAGATCAAATTGCCAACATCTGCTGGATCATACAAAGAGCAAAATTCAAAAAAATCTACTTCTGCTTCATTGAGTATGCTAAAGCCTTTGACTGTGTGGATCACAACTAACTATGGAAAACTCTTAAGAGATGGGAGTACCAAACCACCTTAACTCTCTCCTGAAAAACCTGTATGTGGGTCAAGAAACAACAGTTAGAACCAGACATGAACAATGGACTAGTTCCAAATTGGGAAAGGAGTATGTCAAGGCTGTATTTTGTTAGTCTGCGTATTTAACTTACATGCAGAGTACACCATGCGAAACGTTGGACTGGAAGAAGCACAAGCTGGAATCGAGATTGCCAGGGGAAATATAAATAACATCAGATATACAGATGACACCACCCTTAAGGCAGCAAGTGAAGTGGAACTAAAGAGTCTCTTGAGGAGAATGAAAAAACTGACTTAAAACTAAACATTCAAAAAACTAAGATCATGGCATCTGGTCCCATCACTTCATGGCTACTAGAAGAGGAAAAAGTGGATTAACAGTGATAGATTTTATTTTCTTGGGCCCCAAAATCACTATGGACAGTGACTACAGCCACAAAATGAAAAGAGGCTCGCTTCTTAGAAGAAAAGCTATGACCAACCTAGACAGCATATTAAAAAGCAGAGACATCACTTTGCTGACAAAGGTGCGCAAAGTGAAAGCTATGGTTTCTCCAGTAGTCACATACAGATGTGTGAGTTGAACCATAAAGAAAGCTGAGTGCCGAAGAAATGATGCTTTTGAATTTTTGGTGCTGGAGAAGACTCATGACAGTCTCTTGCATAGCAAGGAGATCAAACCAGATAATCCTAAAGGAAGTCAACACTGAATATTTATTGGAAGGACTATTGCTGAAGCTGAAGCTCCAATACCTTGGCCACCTGATGTGAACAGCCAACTCATTGGAAAAGATCATGATGCTGGGAAAGATTGAGGGCAGGAGGAGAAGAGCGACAGAGGATGAGATGGTTGGATGGCATCATCTACTCAAAGGACATGAGTTTGAGCAAACTCCAGGAGATAGTGAAGGACAAGGGAGCCTCGCATGCTGCAGTCTATGAGGTTGCAAACAGTAGGGCACAACTTAGTGGCTGAACAACAACAAATACCTTTTGGTTGTCAATTTCATTGACTTCTACTCTTTAAATTAACAGCTTTATTGAGATATAACTGAAATACCATATAATTGACCCATTTAAAGTGTACAATTTCATGGTTTTTGGTACATTCATAGAAATGTGCAACCATCAGCACAATTTTAAAATGTTTTCATCACCTCAAAACGAAACCCTGTACCTCTTAGCTATCACTCTCTATTTCTCTACTCATCCTTATGCAACCACTAATTTACTTTCTGTCTCCACAGATTTCTCTGTTCTGAACACTTTATATGAATGGAATGATGTAATTTATAGCTTTGTGGTTGGCTTCTTTCACTTAGTATAATGTTTTCAAGGTTTATCCATGTTGTAGCCGGCTCTTCATTATTTCCTTCCTTCTGCTTGCTTGGGATTTAATTTGCTCTTTTTCTAGATTGCTAAAGCAGAAGCTTTAAATCGTTTTTTTTAGGATCAAATCTTTTTTTCAACATATGTATTAAATAGTAAAGCAACACTTTACCAACTCAATCATCAGTTCAGTTCAGTTGCTCAGTCATATCCAACTCTTTATGATCCCATGTACTGCAGCACGCCAGTCCCCCTCCCTGTCCATCAACTCCCGGAATTTACTCAAGCTCATTCGATTGAGTCGGAGATGCCATCCAACCATCTCATCCTCTGTTGTCCCCTTCTCCTCCTGCTTTCAATCTTTTCCGGCATCAGGGTCTTTTCAAATAAGTCAGTTCTTCACATCAGGTGGCCAAAGTATTGGAGCTTCAGCTTCAGCATTAGTCCTTCCAATGAATATTCAGGACTAATTTCCTTTAGGATGGACTGGTTGGATCTCCATGCAGTCCAAGGGACTCTCAAGTCTTCTCCAACACCACAGTTCAAAAGCATCAGTTCTTCGGCGATCAGCTTTCTTCACAGTCCAACTCTCACATCCATACATGACCACTGGAAAAACCATAGCCTTGACTAGACACACCTTTGTTGGCAAAGTAGTGTCTCTGCTTTTTAATATGCTGTCTAGGGTGGTGATAGCTTTTCTTCCAAGGAGCAAGCGTCTTTTAATTTCATGGCTGCAGTCACCATCTGCAGTGATTTTGGGGCCCCCCTAAAAAAAAGTTTCTGTTTTCATTGTTTCCCCATCTATTTGCCAAGAAGTGATGGGCCCAGATGACATGATCTTAGTTTTCTGAATGTTGAGTTTTAAGCCAACTTTTTCACTCTCCTTTTTCACTTTAATCAAGAGGCTCTTTAGTTCTTTGCTTTCTGCCGTAAGGGTGGTGCCATCTGCATATCTGAGTTACTGATATTTCTCATGGCAATCTTGATTCCAGTGTGTGTTTCATCCAGTCCAGCATCTCTCATGATGCACTTTGCATATAAGTGAAATAAACAGGGTGACAATATACAGCCTTTGATGTACTCCTTACTTACCAACACAATACTGACTTTGAATAATAGTTTTAATAAAAAATGGAAAATATTGATCAACAGGATGGATTATCACATTCACAAAGTTAACTCATACCAACTGAGTTTTCATCATCTTCAAGGATGTGACTTCGCTGTCGAGGACGACCTGAAGCCAGCATAAGGTCATCATCATCTTCCTCATCATTTACAATCCCTTTTGAAAAAGAGTGGGTTTTGACTGCATTGTCATTTAGACAGTCACCGACATTACTTGTATCATCTCCATCAAAAAGATCATTATAGTCCTTTTCTACTCTGCTAGACACCTTGAACAAATTAACACAAATAAGAAAGTATTAGTGAACTATTTAGATAAACACAATTACTCAAAAGGCAACCTTTTAACATGTACCTATAAACTCTACTGAGTAAGCAAATGCCTTGGTAAAAATAATTAGCAAATATATTTATGAGGACTGTTATTTACATTATGAAAGACCTAATCCTTACTTGAAATGCCTTATAGTCTATAGATAAGGTGGACGTATAAGACAGACACGTAAAGAAATACATGTGTATATCCAAATATAAGGCAAGATTTTATTCCTTACAATCATTATCCAGAAAAGAAGTCACCTATGAGTCCTTACAAAGTCTCTCACTATAAGGTATTCTCTCATTTATTTTCTTTTTGAACAAGATACTGCTCAGGTAAGATGTTTAAATTATCTCAGTTAAAGCTTGTTCTGGGGATATTTTTGGAAATTTTTTGATGCTTATAGAAGTAAACAGAACCAATAGAAAAACAAAAGTGGCAATTAAATTCAACATTAATCATTGATTCATAGGAATATGAATATATTGCATGTACTGAATATCACTGTAAAAAATTTTTGAAATCACTTTAAAAAGTGAGCAGTAAGCAGTTACATTGTAAAGACCACAGTTATTAATATAGAATGAATAAAAACCATACAATGTTAAGTCAAAGGAAAAACCTATAGCTGGGAATAAAAGTCTAGTAAGAACACCATTAATGGATTTAAAAGGGACTATATCACAAATCTTGTTAGGTGGAAATGCATATAAATGGGTTCTGGAAAGCTGACATTTAAAAAATGAGAGAACAGGAAAAATATTTCTAAGTTCATATGACTGAAAAATTAAATAAATAAATGCTAAAAGAAGATATTTAACTATTTTATCCATAGTCCTAAATGTTTACATACTCAAGTTGGTAAAATATTTGCTTTTAACTTTGTTATCAAAAATGAGGATTTTAATCGTTTCCTTATGAAGAGGGCCACTCAGTGCTAGAGGTGTTGTAACAGAAATATGTACTGTGAGGAACAAAAGCAAAAAGGAGGGAGAAGACAACTCTAAATAGAAGGGCTAAGGTTTTATAAGAGGTGACAAACTGATCTTTATTTTAAATTCTTTAAAATTTTATTGAAGTACAGTTGATTTACAGTGTTAATTTCAGCTGATTCAGTTATACATATGTGTATTCTTTTTCATATTCTTTTCCATTATGGTTTATCATAGGTTTCCTGTGCTACACAATAGAACCTTGTTGAACTAAAAATTATTTCTCAATTTACTTTTTTTTTTAATTAATGTTATGAAGAAAGCTGATCGCTGAAGAATTGATGCTTTTGAACTGTGGTGCTGGAGAAGACTCTTGAGAGTCCCTTGGACTGCAAGGAGATCCAACCAGTCCATTCTAAAGGAGATCAGTCTTGGGTGTTCATTGGAAGGACTGATGCTAAAGTTGAAACTCCAATACTTTGGCCACCTCATGCAAAGAGTTGACTCACTGGGAAAGACTCTGATGCTGGGAGGGATTGGGGGAAGGAGGAGAAGGGGACGACAAGAGAATGAGATGGCTGGATGGCATCACCGACTCGATGGACATGAGTTTGAGTGAACTCCGGGAGTTGGTGATGGACAGGGAGGCCTGGCGTGCTGTGATTCATGGGGTCGCAAAGAGTCGGACACGACTGAGCGAATGAACTGAACTGAACTGATACATACATATAGTCAGTGTTACAGGTTTAATATAAAAACAGATGGATTTGTTCACTATCTTGATTATAGTTATGGTTTCAAAATTTACCTAATCATACATTTCAAGTATGTGTAGTTTACTTTGTATCAACTGTACTTCAATAAAGCTATTTAGAAAAAAATAAGCTATAAGGATATGCTGTACAACACAGGGAACATAGCCAATATATTATAATAACTATAAATGGAATACATCCTTTAAAAATAGGGAATCACTATATCATAAACCTGTAACTTACATAATACTGTACATCAACTATACTTCAGAAAAAAAAATTCTTCTCTCTGTTTCGGTCTTTTTCCCTACACAGATTCCCCCAAAGATCTTCCAATCTCCTGCTTGAAAACTGTAAGACTGGCTGACAATGCTCTGGGAGCCAAGTATGAAAAGTGAGCTGGAAATGTGAATGCTCAAATATATACACTTTCATTTATTCTTTTTCAGTACAGTTTCTCCCCTTCACCCAACACCACTCAGTTGTACGCAGTGTAACCTTACTCAGAGAACAAACCTCCAGTTTTCTGCCAGAATGTACACGGGGTGAGGGAGGACAATTACCTAGCTGTGCTCCTCCTGCTGAGACTGGAGGGATCTATTTGCTTATTAAATCAACCCTCCTGTTTTCAGCTCTACTTTTACGTACCTAGGGCTACCAAATTCTGAATTTTGGGGACTAAGCAACCTAAATGGCACCTCACCTGATCCCCATTGCAGTCTGAGGACTCAGCTTTTTCTAACTGTCCTTTCTAGTTTCTAATTGTCCTTCTATTTTCCAATTTCAAGATTTTTTATTTTTTTACTATCATCATTTCAACTATCTCCTTTATGAGATCATGCACTTAAAAAAATTGTCGGGATTTCCCTGGTGGTCCAGAGGTTAAGAAATGGATTGAGTTTGATTGGGTTCAATTGGGTTGGGTTCGACTGCGGATTGGGTTCGATTCCTGTTCTGGGAAGATCCCACATGCCGTGGGGCAACTAAGCCAGAAATCCATAACTACTGAGCCTGTGCACCTAGAGCCTGTGCTCCACAGCAGAAGAAGCCACCACAATGAGAAGTCCATGGACCACAGCTGGAGAGTAGGCCCCACTCGCTGCAACTAGAGAAAGCAGAAATGACCCAGCACAGCCAAAGATAAGTAAATAAATATTAAAATATAAAATTCAGAAGTTTTAGTAGGGCTTTCAGGTATCAGGTATTTGAGCATACATAAAACAAGCTCTGAGAGTTAAGGCTAATTCAGGACAGAAAAACTCTAGGTTAAACTAAATTACAGCTATTAACTCTAATTTTCATCTATAAAACATTTAACTAAAAATTCCTGCTGCTGCTGCTACTGCTAAGTCACTTCAGTCATGTCCGACTCTGTGTGACCCCATAGATGGAAGCCCACCAGGCTCCGCCGTCCCTGGGATTCTCCAGGCAAGAACACTGGAGTGGGTTGCCATTTCCTTCTCCAATGTGTGAAAGTGAAAAGTGAAAGTGAAGTCGCTCAGTCGTGTCGGACTAGTAGCGACCCCATGGACTGCAGCCCACCAGGCTCCTCTGTCCATGCGATTTTCTAGGCAAGAGTCCTAGAACACAAGAATACTAAAGCAGTATTTCACAAAGGCATTTCTTGGACAGCCATGGAATATTAATGGACATTGTATGGAGGGAAAAAAGTTCCTTAGGAAAATGTATTTGTGAAACATTAGGATAAAACAAGTTTAAACAGTTCTGTGATAGAGCATAAATAACACCTAATAACATAAATTATAATTTTCAAAGAAAGTAACCTAGTTTGCAGTGTTTCCCAAATTCCTACGACCACAGAAAGGCTGAAGAAACTGTTCGACCCTATTACTTATTACCTTACTGTTTGACATCTTTCCACTGGGGTCACAAACATTCTCCAGGAGTCCCAGATTTCCTTCTGCATCAGTATAAGCTATTTGACCACAAGTAGGATGCCATGACAGGCCACAAATTGCATAACCTTTCTCATGTTTCACCCTAAAAATTAAAATGTAAGCTCTGAAAACTTTGTCAAGAAAAATATAAGCTATCCATTTCTGTAGATAAATTTTATTTAGCAAAGCTTTGATAAACGTATCTATTAGTGTGCATTTTAACAATCTAATGATCACAAATTTGAAATGTTTAATAATAAAACAAACAAAAATCTAATAGAAATAAGCAAAAAAGAGAAAAGATTTACTGAATCATACCTTTCGATGCAATTTTTGGTTTCCACATTCCAAATTATAATTAAACCATTAATACTCCCTGCAGCTAAATACTGTCCACAAGGAGACCAGGTTACTATATTCAGTGTCTAGTAAAGAAAAACAATTAATAAATAACTATTTTATATAATTTGAAACTAAAAAACTCATTTTATTACCAAATTCAAAATTTTATAATCCTTATTATATCCAATTTTTATTTAAATCTGATACACAAATGGCAAGACAAAGTTTACTTACTTTTTAATGTTCTTTTCCAGTAATATTTAACAAAGTAATAGCAGCTACTAGTTTGTTTATCATCAGAAAATTACACTAGCACAATTTTAAAAATAGAGTCTAAGAAATGCTTTTATCCTGGAGAGACAACACAAGTTATCCTCTTAGCAGTCATCAAGATGAAGAACCAGGAAGTGAAGTGAGTCATACTAAGAAGCATAATTGCTGACCTACTGGGCCTGTTTCCTTACTGCAGAATGGGCAGAATGAGAGAAAAAGGGGTGAGGGTGACAGAGAGAGAGACACAGACGAACAACCTTTCCTGTTCTAAAATTCCAGGGTCTAATCTAATAAACAAGTCTCAATGAAATTCACTTAACAATAAATGCTTACTACTAATAATGTGAGAGTTGCCTATTCTAATACTATGCTAGGCATTTGACTTCTTACAAATTAAAAGATTTTCTTATCAAATTTCACAAAAAGAATGGTCAAATAGGACCTAACAAAGACTTATCTACTGTCCAAATACTGGCTAAATGAAGAAAGGCTGAGGGGCGGAAGATGGAGTTATTCTCCACGTCCAACTATATTTAATTGTAATTGTATTAAAGCAAAGTACGCAGTAAATATTCCCATTAGCCTCTTGAAAGTATCACTTACAAAACCTACCTGAGAGATGAAATTATCTGAAAGATCAAACTGGTTGCTCCAAGTTTCTCTTCTATATAGCTTAACAGATTTTTCCACAGGAACTGCCAGTAACTATTAGGAAAGATAAATGATTTAAATAAAAGTTTACATTAGGTTTAAAGAGGAAAACAAGCAGAAAATTCATCCAAATAAGAGCAAAGCTATATTTTAATTGGCAACTAACCAATTCAGGTCACTTAAAATCCTAATAAGCAAAGAATGAGTGATGATCACTCAACTGCTTGTACTGAAAAACAAAGCACTTATAATACTCATATTTTTAATACCATTTCTTAAGGCATATAAGCACTTTGGATCTAGACATTCATCTTGGACTTCCCTGGTGGTCCAGTGGTTAAGACTGTGCTCCCACTGCAGGGGGCTCACTCAAGTTTAACCCTTGGTCCTAGCTCCACATGCCACAATGTGTGGCCAAACAAAAAATTTTTTAAAAATTCATCTCATTTGCTGGAAGGAGAGAAGAGAGCCACAATACTTTGTGTATCTTGGAAAAAGGAAACCTATCTTCCTACATATTCTTCCAAAGAAACAGATCAGTAGAAAATGACATATTCTTTTCACACTTACCAAACAAATTTATTATTTGTTTTTAAAATTTTAATGCTTCATAAGCAAAGAAAAATACATACCAGATTTCTCAACTATCACTTTAATGTTGAATGTACTCATAAAAGTTTACATGACACAAAAGGGTATACACTGAAGAGTAAGTCTCTCTAATCCCTAAATCCTATTTCTACTTCCCAAAAGCAAAGAACTTCAGCACAGTCTATACAAGAATGCATTATGTACATATATGCAAATAGAAATAATAAACAGTAGCATTCTATCTACTATCTATACCTACAGCTCTATAGCCTGATGTTTTTAGTGTTTCTAAAGATGGATTATTCCCTGTGAAAACACAGACAAACCTCATTCTAACAGTTGCAGGGTATCCCACTCCCAGAAATAAACACCACAATTTAACTAGTTCTCTATTAAAGAACATTTAGGATGTTTACAATCTTTTGCTACTACAAATAATGATAAGACACTTTTGCCATACATGATACTAGTGCATATGCGCAAATATATCTATAGAATATATGCCTAGAACTAGTTCTATTGGTCATGCTAAGTCACTTCAGTCGTGTCCAACTCTGTGTGACCCCATAGACGGCAGCCCACCAGGCTCCCCCATCCCTGGGATTGTCCAGGCAAGAACACTGGAGTGGGTTGCCATTTCCTTCTCCAATGTGTGAAAGTAAAAAGTGAAAGTGAAGTCGCTCAGTCGTGTCCGATCCTTAGCGACCCCATGGACTACAGCCTACCAGGTTCCTCCATCCATGGGATTTTCTAGGCAATAGTACTGGAGTGGCTTGCCATTGCCTTCTCCGTCTATTGGTCATACATTCCAATAAAAACTGCCACATACTCTTCCATAGTTTATATCAACCCTTTGAAGTTTGAGCATCAGGCAAATGAAAAACAGATGATCATGTTTCAATTTGTATTTCTTTCAGTATGAAAGCAAGTGTTAGTTGCTCAATCCTGTCCAACTCTTTGCAACCCCATGGACTGCAGCCCACCAGGCTCCTCTGTCTGTTGAATTTTCCAGGCAAGAATTGGAGTGGGTCGCCATTCCCTTCTCCAGGAGATCTTCCAACCCAGGGATCAAACCCAGGTCTCCTGCATTGCAGACACATTCTTTACCGTCTGAGCTACTAGGGAAGTCCTTAGTATGAAAGGCTGCATATATTTTCATATGTAAAAGCCATTTGTGTATCTTTTTCTATACACTGTCTGCTAATGTTCTTATTCATCTTTTTATTGAGATCTTACTGATTCATAAGAACCCTTTGACTATCAAAGAAATGAACTCTATCATATTATTTCAAGCTCTCAGTTTACATTTGTCCTTTGCCACTGAAATTTTTTTTTACATATATAAATTTTTTCTCAAAATTTTCACATACACAGAGAACCTGAAAAACAATACAGCAAATATCTATATAATGAAATTCACCATGTGACAGGAAGGCCTCAAGATGGTTCTCAGTAGTTCTCACCTCCTGGTATTTATGCCTTTTGCCAGTAACTTTATTAAATCTCCCTTTCTTCACCTTTATAATATACTAAATTCCCACATATGTTTGATCTACCTCTCTGTTTAATAGATATCTGTCTATTCATGAGTAAGCAGCACACTTTTAATTTCCATAGCACATTATATGTTATATTTGATTTCACCACTTTTCTTTTTCAAAACTTTTGGTTTTCCATATGGCTTTAGAATAAGTTCTTTGGTCCCCCTAAACATCCTACTGATATTTTATATTGAATGTTTTCAAGATTATAAATAACTTAGGTAATAAATGATATAGTAATATAAAAAATTTATTTCAAATAATGGGACATATTTTTTAATGTACTTTTCTAAATATTTTCATGTGCAACAACATGGATAAACCTGGAGGTATTATGCTTAGTGAAATAAGTCAGAGAAAGGCAAACACTGTATGTTATTACTTGCACTTGGAATCTAAAAAATAAGTAAATAAAGTGAATAAATAAAACAGAAACAGACTCACTAATAAATAGAACAAATCAGTGGTTACCACTGAGAAGAGAGGTGAAGTACGAAAGAGGGGCTGGAGATTAAGAAGTACAAACTATATTGCATAAAATAAATAAGCTAAAAGGATATATTGCACAGGGGATGCAGCCAATATTTTATGTAACTTTAAATGGAATACAATCTACAAAAATTCTGAATCACTATGTTGTATATCTGACACTAACATAACATTGTAAATCACCTATACCTCAATAAATAAGTAACTTAGAAAAAAGAATGGGATAAATTTTTTTCTAAAGTTTTCTTTTACTCTTCTGGGTAGTATGTTTCTCTTTATTTGGCTCTTACACATTTTTTTGGAGTTTACTCCAAGTTATTTTATCTTTTCCCAACATATTTTCTAAATGGCTGCTGTTTATATACAGGACTGTTACTGGTTTCATATATTAATTTTGCTTCCAACCACCTGATTCAATTTTCACATCAGTAATATTTTTCCCTCAGTTGATTTTCTTGGGATACAAGCATTTTCTTGTTTACATTCTCCTTCTCTTCTTTCAAGTGTCTCATATCCTTCCATTGTCTAACTGTATCAGTAAGTACCCCCAAAATGTTAAACACTAGTAGTAAAAGTTGACATAACAAGACTGTTTCCACAGTTTCATTTAGAAAAATAAAGGGGAAAAAACAGACAAAGTTGAAATGTTTCTTAAAACTTTTCAATAATAATTAATTGGTTTTTATCTCTAAAATTTATAGAATAAATGAAATAGTTACAATTAAAAAACTATTCTTACACTCAAAGACAACAAGGACTGAAACATATAAATAAAACAAAGGTTGAAAAATAAGAGTCACTCACCTTCCCAGTTTTTGGCTGCCAAGCAAGTCTGCAGATTGATTTTGCATTTACCATATCATTGCATTTTTGTAGCAGTGGCCAACTAATAGGACATGTCTGATTTAAAAAAAAAAAAAAAATTGGAAAATCCAAGTCTTCTGACTGAAAAATAATCATTTTAAATAAATAAAAATGAAAAATAAAATACAAAATAAAAATTTATTTCCCTTTATGAAAATTCTCCCAAAAAGATAAACAGCACTAAATACATTTAATAAGTGGTTTCTTCGAACTGATATATCGCTCAGAAAAAAGCAACTTAATTCACTTTAACCTAATTATAATACTTTCGATTTACCTAAGTTCCTTTAAGTTTTTCATAATTATAAAGAGCACAAGTCTTAAATAATTAACTCAGTAAGAATATACTCACTGAGTAAATACAAACAAAAATCTCCAGTACATTAAAATCTTAAACTATGAAAAGAAACTTGAGAGATCTACTGTAAAATGTCAAGCTGTCAAAGTCAATTCTTTTAAACAGTTCAAACATGAGGGAAGGGACTGTGGCTATGAGCTGAAGCATATCTGTAGGGAATGTTTTTCTCATCAGCCACATCATCCCCACAAATGCCAAGCCTTCTCTGATTGCCTCAGGAAGAATTAATTGCTCCTTCTGCCAATCCAGAAAGCACTTTCTTCATACCTCTTTTAAAACTACTATCAGGCTGAATTAGAATAAATTGTGTGACTATCCAAATCAAGTGTCGCCCATGCCTCATTTTCGAATCCCCAACATCTAGGGACCAAAATATGGTAATTAGTTTGTAAATATACAACGATCAAATTTCCCTTACTGACTTACCAAACCTAAAAATGAAATATAAATCTATAATTTCCTTTGTGATTGGGTACAAAATCAATTAGTCTTCAACATATTTACTTTTGAATAGATTACCGTGGAATTCAATCACAAAAGCAGTATTTTATGCTACTGAAAAAAAACAAACTATGAAGGAAAAGAATTACTAATTTGGCCCAATAATACATTATGTAACACCCAATATATGACCAAATAGGCAAATAGTTTTAAATTCAAATTGATGGGTTTACCTGATCTGAAATTTGCCACACTTTGACAGATCCATCACAACTAGCTGATGCCTGCAGGAATAGAACAATAGATTTCTCTATAGTTAAAGCCATAATACTATATGGAAACTGGTTTAACTGATAAACAGGCTTTTATCAATTGTATGAAATTTTATGCTAATTTTCTTACAGCTTTAAACATATTCACCAAAAATTGCAAAAAGAGGGGAAAAAAATGATTACCAGAAAGATGTCCTTAGGGTCAAAGGAAACACTTAAAACAGGGGCATCATGTCCTCGAAATGTTTTCTGTTGGCTGCAATCCATCACATCCACAATTTTGACTAGAAAGTCACTAAGAACAAAAAGAGTAATGTATATCAATAAATGTTAATGCAAAAGGCTCTCAAAAGCTATGACCCAAATATTTCAAAAACACAAGAGTAAATGCTGTCATTTCTTTGTAGCAGCATGTGAAATCTGGCACCCATATCTAATAACTTACCTTTTAGTTTTGCTCTATGCTGCTGCTGCTAAGTCGCTTCAGTCGTGTCTGATTCTGTGCGACCCCATAGACAGCAGCCCACCAGGCTCCACCATCCCTGGGATTTCCAGGCAAGAACACTGGAGTGGGTTGCCATTTCCTTCCCCAATGCATGAAAGTGAAAAGTGAAAGTGAAGTCGCTCAGTCGTGTCTGACTCTTCGCGACCCCAAGGACTGCGGCCTACCAGGCTCCTCGTCCATGGGATTTTCCAGGCAAGAGTACTGGAGTGGGTTGCCATTGCCTTCTCCTTTCGCTCTAAAAAGATGCTACAAAACATAACTCAAGGTTTCCTGTATGTTAAATACAAATACTTTTAGGAAGTGGCTTCCTTAGTTAAACCTTAAGCTTCTATTATTTGCTAATCTAATTATGGTAATAATCATTTTTAAAAGCACTATGCCAGCACTGCCCTGGTGGTCCTGTGGTTAAGAATCCGCCTTGCAATGCAAAGGACACTGGTCTGACCCCTGGTCTGGAAAGATCCCAAATGCTGTGCAGCAACTAAGCCCTCAAGCCGCAACTACCCACACCGAAACCACTAAAGCCCACTCGCCCTAGAGCCCATGCTCAGCAACAGGAGAAGCCACCACAATGAGAAGTATGCACATCCCAACAGTCGCCCCTGCTTGCCACAACCAGAGAAAGCCGGTGTTCTGCAACAAACACCCACCATAGCCAAAAAATAAATAAGTAAATCTTAAAAAAAAGAAAAAGAGCACTAGGCCTTTTACTCCAACTCAGCAATTCACCAATTATACTTTCTTCCTATGACAAATAAGCATCAAGAGAAACAAAAATCCTAACTGTACAGTCTAGATTCTATCTAAAATAATTTTTAAAATTTTGTATCCAACTATCATCTTTCCTCAGTCTTTTCCAATATTTACTTAGCAGGCTGTCAACAAAGCAATATACCTCAATTCACAAAGAAGCACAAGTTTATCATCAAAAACCTTTACCAGAAAAAAAGACTAAAATATAATTAAATAACAACAACAAAGAAGGACAAGAGTCCTGAAAATGTTACCCTGAATCCAACGAATGAGGCCATTTTGTTCTAATATTATTTCATTTTCTGATACCAGTGAGCCTTACCTAGATCCAGCAGCAATTTTTGTACCATCCCCATTAAAGACCACATGGTTTGCGTTTGTGGTGAAGCGAGTCAATATTCCATCCGGAACTCCTTCAGGAAATGTGTGCACTTGAATAGTATTGTTAGATACTGCAGTGACCAATTTTCCATTCTAAAAGAAAAATAAAACACTGGTAAAAATGAATTAATCGGGAGTCCCTCGGTAGTTAAAAATCCTATAAACAACAACAACAACAAAAATTTTACAAATGTAATCCATGTTAAGAGAAAAATAATCACTCAACGTACAACTTTTCTGAAATAGCTATTAGTGAGAAAAACTTATTTGCTGTCTTTAGAAAATTTAATTCCCCCTTCATTAGCCCAACTTTTAGCCTCTGAGTTTTCTTGTACTTCTGCCAAGAAAAATAATTAAATAGTGTTTTATGGATTCCCAAATGTCACAAAAAGAGACTCTGACAAGAAAACATAGCTAGTCTCAATGAGGGAACAGCACAATGGACACACTATCAGTGTTGCCCTGTTTCCAGAAACCAAACATCAGATGTCTTTTCAGAATAGGGTAAAGTCTAAATGCAGAATTCACTGCTCCATATTTTTTAAGCATGCCACATAGTAGGCGGGATCTTAGTTCCCTAACCAGGCACTGAACCCAGGTCCCCTGTAATGGAAGTGCAGGGTTTATTTAGTATTATAAAACATAGAAAATTTTAGGATCTGAATATGATCAGCAAACACTGTTGTTCTGCAGAGCTTTTAGCTAAGAATCATAAAAGGTTAAGGATCTGCCCTACCACCTTAATTTTTATTACTTATCCAGGAATAATTAAGTCCTGATGGGCAAGACATAGTCTACCCACCCCACACACAATTTAAAATATCATATGGTCAATTAATTTATATTACATAATAACTGCCAAAAGACACAAATTACTTAAATTTGTTAATGAACATACTATACCCTACAGCAATAGGTCTTAGCCATATTTGCATACTTAGGACCTCTCAGCTTATCTGCAGCATCTGCTCCCATTTTAATGGAAAAGAACCTGGTAATACAATGGCAAGTTACCATACAGCAGTGTTTGGGGAGATGAATCCATCTGTTCAAACAACAGTACAAACAATTCAAATTAGAACTGTGATAAACACCTCTGAGTTCAATTACTGGAACACAGGTGAAAAATACTGTTTATGCCTGTTTGCAACCACTGTATATAATTAAAAGTACACAATAAACTAAACTGATACTGCTGAAGATAAGCTAACGATAATTTAAATGTGAAAACAAGAAGAGAATTAACAAAAAACTATAACCAACACAACACAACACTGATGGTGCGAAGTGTTCTTTGGCCAAACTGTTAAAACACCAACTATTTATTTAAGTCCATGGACAGAAATTCTGCAACCTGGCTATTCTTTACTTTGCAGACAGATTTCTTAGTAGAATACTAAGCATCCTCAGTTACCTCCAGTAAAGAATCTTGGTAGTTCTTTAACTCAACTTTAACTAGACCTCTATTCATGTTAAAATACATAACTACACTAACACCCTTGCAAGCCCGGAATAAAGACCTTGCTTTGAAGTCATTTTCAAACAAATCTACTAGGAAATCAACTCACTACCAGTATATAGTGTCAACTAGCAAAAATGAAAGAAAAAAAAGAAACCATGCAAAAGATTAGAGCTATGCTCTGGATCAGGTCAAGACTATTCTTTTTCTTGGTACATAGGGAGGAACGGACCCCAGTAAAGGATGACTTGAGAACGAACCCCACTAAAGGATGCGTTGGGAATGAACCCCAGTAAAGGATGACTTGGGCCCACTGTGTTCCCTACTAGCCATTTGACTTTCCTCTGAGCTTTGATTTTCCCAGAAAAAAAAGATAATGTAAAATACTAGGGAAGTATTAACAATAGTTAACTACTCACAGATACATTGATAAATCCCACTTTTACTATTTTGGAGGGTGATACTTTTTTCCTGCTTTGTTCTCAATTAAAGCACATAATTATATTTTCCTTATAACCAATTATGCTTTAAATAAAATACATTGAAAAACTGTCAACTTTGCATGGCTATTTAGAAACATCTTTTCATTGAAGTATTGGGTTGGCCAGAGAGTTCATTCAGGCTTTTATTTACATTGTTATTGAGACAGCTAAAGCTTAGGCGGGTTATAGGGAGTCCAACGACCCTCAAGGAGAAGACCAACATTCTTTATACATTCTTTTGCCTTAAAGCATCTAGTCACATAGACTTCACAAGCAATACACCTTGCTCATGTGTATGTTTTTTTCTTCTTTTTTTAACTCCATGTTAATGATTATACTGGTAACCACGTATCTTGTCTGAGAACCTGTTTTTCCCTCCAGACTTACACAGTGACAATATATCTCGCCCAAGGACATATTGTAGGAATACATCCTGTGCTGGTGTTATCTCAAGATGTATGTTATGGGGGAAAAAAGGTCCAATAGAGCTTTTACAAGCTTGAAACAGTCTTTTGATCCTATTGTTAATGACTAATTAAAAGTATGTAACGCTCTGCTCAAACTGATGACAAGGGTATTTTTCTCTACCCGCTTCTGATGTCAGAAACTTTCTCTGCTCCTTTTCAATAAACCCTCTTTGCCACAAGCCTTGAGTGATTTCTGTTATTTCCATGAGGGAATTCTTCTCCCCACAAGAGCCATGAGCTGGGTAGAACATGGCCTGCACTCTGTGGCTTCACCACATCAGGACTGGTTTCGTCTCATTATGGAAAACAAGCATGAACTTTTGAGGCCAACCCTATACAGCCAACCCTATACTATAAATTCCATTCCTAAAGCCAAACATTTTAGTACTTAACATGGGACTTCTAGTGGGCTGAATAATGTTGATACTTAGTCCCTAAGTTGTGTCTGACTCTTTGCGATCACATGGATTACAGCACGCCAGGCTTCTCTGTCCTCCACTATCTCCCAGAGTCTGCACTGCTCAAATTCATGTTCACCAATTTCGTGATGCTATCTAACCATCTCATCCTCTGCCATCCCCTTATCCTTTTGTTGTCAATTTTGCACAGCTTCAGGGTCTTTTCCAATGAGTCCACTCTTTGCATCAGGTGGCCAAAGTATACGAGTTTTAGCTTCAGCATCAGTTCTTCCATTGACTATTCAGGATTGATTTCCTTTAGGACTGACTGATTTGATCTCTTTGAAGTCCAAGGGACCCTCAAGTCTTCTCCAGACCATAATTTTAAAGCATCAGTTCTTTGGTGTTCAGTCTTCTTTATGGTTCAACTCTCACATCAGTACATGGCTACTGGAAAAATCCTATCTTTGACTCTATGGACTTTTGACTATATGCCTCTGCTTTTGAATATGCTGTTTAGGTTTATCATAGTTTTCCTTCCACAAGCAAAAGCATCTTTTAATTTCATGGCTGCAGTCACCATTGCAGTGATTTTGGAGCCCAAGAAAAGAAAATCTGTCACTGCTTCCACTTTTTCCACTTCCTTTTGTCATGAAGTGATGAGACCAGATGCCATCTTAAGCTTTTCCAATGTTGAGTTTCAAGCCAGTTTTTTCAATCTCCTCTATCACGCTCATCAAGAGGCTCTTTAGTTTCTCTTCACTTTCTGCCACTAGAGTTGTATGATCTGCATATCTGAGGCTGTTGATATTTCTTCCGGCAATCTTGATTCCAGCTTGGGATTCATCCAGCTCAGCATTTTGCATGATATACTCTTTGTGGAAGCTTAAGCAGGGTGACAATATACAGCCTTGTCGTACTCCTTTGCTAATTTTGAACTAGTCAGTTGTTTCATGTCTGGCTCTAACTGTTGCTTCTTAACTTGCGTACAAGTTTCTGAGTAGACAGAAGGTGGTCTGGTATTCCCATCTCTTTAAGAATTTTCCAGACTGCTATTATCCACACAGTGAAAGGCTTTAGTGTAGTCAGTGAAGTAGAAGTAGATGCCTTTCTGAACTCCCTTGTATTCTTCATGATCCAACAAGTGTTGGCAATTTGATCTCTGGCTCCTCTGCCTCTTCAAAACCCAGTTTATCTACATCTGGAAGTTCTTGGTTCATATACTGTTGAAGCCTAGATTGAAGGATTTTGAGCATAACCTTGCTATGATTTAGCTCATATTTAATGTACAACAGTCATTTATATTTTTCTCCTGGGAAGACATTTTCTTTCCTATATGACTATTTAAAAAAGAATAACTAAAGCATTTAAGACCATCTCATCTACCTTAATGAGTCTAGGTTTGAAAAATATATGACTTCCATAGAAAGATTCTTTTTTCTATCCAAATACAATACACTTAACTCAAAATTCATCAGAAATAAAAACTCAGATATTTAGTTTGCAAAGTCCTTCTGAAAACATAGCTCCATTCTCCAAGGAATCTATATCTCATTTCCATATTTACTTTCAGTAAAACATTAGAAATATGAAATAAGTTTATATCTTGAAGTTAATGAAATGGTCCTTTTTGCCAGTACAAGTCCTCAAGTTATATGAATTAGTGAGCTAAAATTTTGAAAATATATTGTTAATTTTCAAAGGAAAAAAGGAACATTTAAAACTCTAAAGATAAGGTATAATTTCTTGCATATATTTTAACTGGCTCACTGTCACTATCCATTAATCACCTTTTATAAACCACTCACAAATTTTACCTGTAAAAATTTTAGGCAAATTATGGCATTATTACACATTTTTAAATATTATTTCATGAGAAATAAAAAAATATATCTGCATTCAGAACGTCTATAAAAATATTTTTCATCCAAACATCACATGGCATTGTCATTTCATATCAATTGCTGTAATTGTTTTTAATACCTTTAAAGCACATGAATATGCTTTTTCTCCAACATTAATGGACTTAGGGTCATCATCATCCAAATCTTCCCAAATCCTCACATCACCATCACTTCCACAAGTTACAATACAGCTGTGAAGGAAACACACTCATTAAAAAGTCACCCAGTTTTCGGTTTATTAATTTTTTTGGAATGCAACTTTATCTCTTTTTTAATAAAATCAAGGTATTAGCCAATATGTTTCCTTATTTTACATATATTAACCTTTATAACAAGGACTGTTAACCTCTCATTCTATAAAATAAAATTTAAGTTTATGTTCTCTACAGATTCTCCTTAGCATAAAATTCTTTAGATATTTGCAATAATGTAAGAAAAGTGAACCTTTGTTTGAACTGTGGTGTTGGAGAAGACTCTTGAGAGTCCCTTGGACTGCAAGGAGATCCAACCAGTCCATCCAAAAGGAGATCAATCCTGGGTGTTCATTGGAAGGACTGATGTTGAAGCTGAAACTCCAATACTTTGGCCAGCTGATGCGAAGAGCTGACTCATTGGAAAAGACCCCTGATGCTGGGACGGATTGGGGGCGGGAGGAGAAGGGGACGACCGAGAATGAGATGGCTGGATGGCATCACCGACTTTGTGGACATGAGTTTGGGTGAGCTCTGGGAGTTGGTGATGGACAGGGAGGCCTGGCGTGCTGCGATTCATGGTGTCGCAGAGTCGGACGCGACTGAACTGAACTGAAAAAAGTGAAATGTGTAATCTCTGTAACAACAGGGTCAGGGACCAGGTCTACTTTGCTCACCACTGCGCCTACAGCACAAAGCAGTCTCTGACAGGAGTTTTGATAAATGTTGAACGAATAAATGGATGAATCCAAGAGCTCAATTATCCAAAGCTGATTATTCAAGTGGCTGTCTGTCATCTCTCAAATCTTATTTTCTGAGTGCTGTTATTCATTTGTTACGTCCTCTCTAGACACAACAGTAAATAAAATACAAAAATAAAATGGTAAATGGCAAAGAGTGGCCATATATAAAACTATGGATGGGGGCTTCCCTGGTGGCTCAGTGGTAAAGAAGCCACCTGCCAATGCAGGAGACACAGCTTCGATCTCCGATCTAGGAAGAACCTACATACAGCAGAGCAATTAAGCCCATGCACTACAACTACTGAGCCTGTGCTCCTGAGCCCAGGAGTGGCAACTACTGAGTTCATATGCTGCAACTCCTGAAGCCCATGCTCCTCAACAAGAGGGCTCCACGATGAGAAGCCTGTGCACCACAACTGGAGGGTAGCCCCTACTTGTAACAACCAGAGAAAAGCCCACACAGCAATGAAGACCCAGCACGCCAAAAATAAAAACAAAACTGTGGATGTTCAGAAGAAAACGATTAATTTCCACTTGGAAAGTCAGAAGGGTTCATAAGAAAAGGACAGGTAGGACTGGATATGCTGAGATTGGTAAAAAGGACAGTTTCAAATAGACAATACTACACGAATCAAATTAAGAAATTAGTAAAGCATAGGGGAGTTTACATGGAGCAGGCATGCCAGGAAATTGAGGAGGGAAAAAAAGCAGATTGACTTTAAGGCCAGAGTAAGGAGTTTTGATTCAATTCTATAAGAAATAAATAAGAGGACTGTAAGTCTCAGTTTGCCCTAGACATTCTTGATTTATGCACCCAGCTGATTTGGCATTTATCCTAATTTTTTGCTTTAAAACTAGTATCGGTTGCATTAGAATTTGTCCTAATTTTTCACTTTAAAACACATTAGTACTAGTTGTGTCAAAAATGGTGAATTTGACAGATTTCTTTTCCCTTTCAGTTTCTGCCATGATCTTGTTTGTGGTGTAACAAGTGCCATGAATAGAGTTCTCACCTCAACATGTAGGTAAATCTGCAAGACAACCACTGATAATCCATCTCTCCCTTTCCAACCATTTCTTGATAGAACATAACACCTCTTTTCAAAGACAACAGGTGTTAACTGATAAAAAAAATTTTTTAACGTTTTGTCACAAACTTTTTTACAAAAAATTGTCTTGAAATAGTTTTTGAATAATAATGTTACAGATCTATTAAAAAAGAATAATTTGCCAATCACTAAATAATTAAAAAAACTGTACTTTATTTTGAAACCCTTCTCCCTGTTCTCAAAGGTGTCCTAGGTTAGATGATAAATGAAGAAATCCACTGTAAGTTTTTAAGCAAAGGACTAATTCTATCACACCTTTATCCTCTCTCCCACAGCAGTGCTCTTTCCCTAATCTAACCACCCCTTCCTAACCTAATTCCAGTGGGTCTCATGAGATTCATGCTCAGACACCAGCAAAATCAGCTTTTTTCAGAACATTCCTCTGAGAACACTGCTTCCTCTTCGGCCCTCTTAAGTGGTGGCTGACTTCTTTTCTATATCCCTCTGGGACCCTACGTTATTACCCCGTCCATTCCATCGCCACACCCTACTCTCTGAGGGAAAAAAAAAGCCTGAAACTGTCATCAGACCAGCTACAAATTCTTCAAGAGAAATCCTTTGTTCCCTAACGATTTTTAGCAGAAGGCTCCTTGTTATTCTCTAATACTATTCCTACTGCATTCTGTATTTTCAATATCCATGTAGATGAAACCTTCTGATACTTGATCTTGTCTTCCATCCCATCTCAGACTCAAATTTTGTCTTTATCAACACTGCAATTGATTCATAATCTGTTTCAAGCATCTTAATCACTTATTGTTTCACCTTATACCCTTAATATCCTAACTCCAACAATTTTTAAATTCTATTACAATTCTATCGACAATCTACTAAAAGTACCTTTCCACTGTTTCTCATTCCCTCAAATTTCCACCTACCTCCTAATCTGGTTTAGATCCATACTGTCACTAAAATGAATTGTGTTACACTCAAATAAATCCTTTGGCTTTCACTTTGTCTCTTTACCCAAAAAAATCCCAACCCTGGCTAAACATCCAACTCACTGCCTATTAATAAATTTGCACTTACAGAGATAAACAGAACTGGAGAAAACAGAGAAACAGATTATTTCATCCCAATCTAAATTCTTAACTATTAATTTGAATTAGGCCTTTAGTGCCAACATGTAATCCAATTACTCTTTCCTAGTTCATTCATCTTACCTTCTCCACTAACCATCTATCTCATATCTACTCCTTTTTCTTCAGAACTCTACCTCCTGTCCATTCTCAACTAATGACTTTATTTCCTGTTTCACTCAGAAAACAGAAACAGTCTACAGAAACCATCCACATGTTCTCCACATTCATTCTAGGTGCTCCTCTATTTATAAAACTGGCCAATCCCTCCTGCTTTTCACTCTACCATAGCTCCTCTCATCCACTCAAAGACATCACCACAGCAATTCTCCCTCTTGTTATCCTAATATTGGCTTAACCCTCTTTTGGTTCCTCTCCACTGAAACATATGCTGTAATCTTTCTCACCTTAAAGATTACCTATCCTGACTTCACATTCCTATTCCACTACTCTCATTCTTTGAGTGTCATCCTCATAAACTCCAATCCTTTTCTATTCTCCTAAATCTGTTGTAACAAAGCTTTTATTCTTACCACTCTATTAAAAATCAAAACAAATAAAAATACCCTCAACTTGACCCACCAGCAGAATTTGCCATAGTGTATTTCCTTCTCCTTAAAATATTTATTTGGCTTACTGATACCATTCTTGTCTCTTGATTTTCTACTTTTCTTGCAATCCCTTCTTATTCTCTTTGGCTATACCTCCTTCTCCTACTTGATATCCTAATATTCTGGAGTGCCCAGGGCTTAGATCTACAACCTCTTAAAAATATATATATATATATTCACTCCCTCCCTAGATGATTTATCCAAATTCACAGCATTAAATATCATTTACATATTGTCAACTCCCACATTGGAGAAGGAAATGGCAACCCACTCCAGTACTCTTGCCTGGGAAATCCCGTGGATGGAGGAGCCTGGTAGGCTGCAGTCCATGGGGTTGCTAAGAGTCGGACGTGACTGAGCGACTTCACTTTCACGCATTGGAGAAGGAAATGGCAACCCACTCCAGTGTTCTTGCCTGGAGAATCCCAGGGACGGGGGCGCCTGGTGGGCTGCCGTCTATGGGGTCGCATAGAGTCGGACACGACTGGCGCGACTTAGCAGCAGCAGCAGCAGCAGCAACTCCCACATTGAGATTTCCAGTCAGGACCTCAATCCTTTACTTTTTCTAATTCATATTCAGTACTCCCATTTCATTTAATATATGATTTCTAATTTCTTTTTTTGTTGTTGTTCTTTCTCAAACCTTTATCAAATGTAGTATTTGTATACCTATATATATATACTATATATACGTGTGTATATATAGTATATATAATATATATATTAGAAAACTTATGAATTTTTGCCTAACTAAAAAATTTATGACATTTTGATTCCACTTGTTTGACTAAGGATGTATAGAATGCCAGATTTCTAAGTTATACTCCCTCAAAACTTTGATATAGTTCAATTTACTCTAGCATCTAGTATTAGTGCTAAAAGTCTACAAAGCTTATTATCTCAATGATTTAAAAAAAAAAATTTGAATGACGCTTGAAACTTCTAATCCAATTCTGAGAATATAAAGACATACTATGTTGTAAAAATAAATAAATAACGTGACACAGTATTATAAAGTACAAATTTTGTTCAAATTTCACAAAATTTTATGCTAGTGTCCATTATTTGTTTTCATGCCTTATTCAAGATTCTACACTGTATTTAGTTACACTGAGCAGCTTCAGCTACATGCAACAAATTCTGATAAATTCTCTTTTCATTTGTATTCTGTTACAAATATTTTCTAATTTTCCTTGTTATGGCTTCTTGGATACACCCATCATTTAAAAGTGGACAATTTCCAAATACATGGGGTTTTTTAAGTATCTTTGATATTAATTTCTCATTTAAATGTTTTCTTCTCTGCAATCACCCTCTTGTGTTTTTTTCAGTCTTTTAACTTTATTGAGGCTTTCAATGGCTTAAGTCAAATGTTTTTCTTGGTAAATGCAACACTGCACTTGAAAATATGTGGGTTATTTTCAAATATCTTTTGATATTGACTTCTAACATAATCCCACAGTGATAAGAGAACAGACTCTACACAATTTCAAAACCTTCAGACCATGTAATTTTTGTCCCTTGTTTTATGTCCCTGGATATGTTCCAGTGTCTCCAGTTTACAGTCTATGTGAACTTGAACAGAATTTGTATCCTGCTGTTGTGTGAAAATTGTATAAATCTTAAAAATGTTGAATTGGTTCAAAGTGCTTTTCAAGTCTACTATATACTTCTACTTTTCTGTCTATTCATCCTATTAATTTTTGAGAGTTTGATATTGAAAATCCAACTAAAAATCTTAATTTATCTACTTAAAAAGATAACTGTAATACATAGAGGAACTATGTCATTTTGTTCTGTATTTTCCACGTCTGCTCTAAATGTATTATCATAGTTTCATAATTAAAAAAAAACCAACTCCCTTCCAAGGTGACCTCATCCAAGTTCATAGTGTTATATATCATTTACGTATTGACAACCCCCACACTGAGATTTCCAGTCAGGACCACAATTCTGAATTCCAAGAGGTATAACCTAAAGATGCAGATTTCTATCTCAACCTCAAGCTTCTTCTCTGAGCTTTAGATCCATTTATCTAACTGCCAGGTGGCAACGGGGTTAAGAATCCACCTGTCAATGCAGGAGATGCAGGAGACACAGACTTGATCCCTGGGTCTGGAAGATTCCCTGAAAAAGGCAACTGCAACCCACTCCAGTATTCTCGCCTGGAAAATTCCATGGATAGAGGAGTCTGGCAGGTTACAGTCCATGGGGTCGCAAAGAGTGGGACATAACTGAGGGACTGAGCACAAAAGTACTAAACGTCCAGTTGGATTTCTCAAAGAAACCTTACACTAATTAGGTTTAAATGCAACTCACACTCTCCACTTCATAACCTCCATTTCAAATATGTTTTGAGTATTTCTGAATAGCCAATTACTTCCCCAAATATCCAGAAACGCGGTTTATCCCAAGCATTTCCCTCTCCTTCATCCTTAGTATCTGATCCAGTCTGATAATTTTACCTTTTAAATATCTTCTGAATGCATTCTCTTTTCTCCATACCCATGTCTACTCTAGTCCAAGCTTCCATCACACTCAATGGAACTAATACAGATGTCTCCTAATAGTCTCTCTGCATCCACTCCTGCTCCTTTTCCAGTTCATCCTGTACGTATCTTTTCAAAAATGAGACAGATCACATTTCTTTGCTTCAAATATTTAATACCTTCCTACTGCTTTTAGGATAAAAATTAGATTCCTTAATAAAGCCCAGAAGGCCTTGAACAGGATGCCTATTCAACGCCCTTACAAATTCAACTCATCAATCTCTGCAACACTCTCTACACTTTAGCATGGCTAGCTTTCTTTCACTTCTTTAAGAAAAACGTGGTGGGCTTCTCTGATAGCTCAGTTGAATCTGCCTGCAATGCAGGAGACCCCGGTTTGATTCATAGGTTGGGAAGATCTGCTGGAGAAGGGAAAGGCTACCCACTCTAGTATTCTTGGGCTTCCCTTGTGGCTCAGCTGATGAAGAATCTGCCTGCAATGCAGGAGACCTGGGTTCGATCCCTGGGTTAGGAAGATCCCCTGGAGAAGGGAAAGCATACCCACTCCAGTATTATGGCCTGGAGAATTCCATAGACTGTATGGTCCATGGAGTCACAGAGTCAGACACGACTGAGCAACTTTCACAAAAGCCGTGGAATTAACCCCACAGGAACTTTTCAGTGTTCCCTCTGCCTGGAATGCCAATATCACCACCCCATTGCCACCATCATCCATCTCTTTATCCTTCTTAATGCCTACTCAGTCTTCAGATCTCATCTCAAGAAGCACTTCCTCAGAGATCCCTCCTTTCTGAAACTAGGCCAACTTCCCCCTCCTATATGCTTATCACTGCACATTCACTTAATAACTCTAACTGTAATTCTAAATGTATTTTTTGCGATTAATTTGTATTCTGTTTCTGTCGATCTACAAAGACTTTAAGGTCAATGAGGGAAAAGACTGCTTTGTTTGCACTATCATATCTCTAGCACCCAGTGGAGTAGACATGCAATATTTTCTCAGTGAATCAATCAATACAGGAGTGACAGCAGAAGCCACGCAACTGGACAGTACTGCATAGGAATTCAGAAAGCTAAAAGGGAAGCGGGAAGAGATATTCACACAGTAAGGTATGGGGAAATCACTGTGGCTTATACATGATTTAACTTAAACTCTATGCTACTTATATCAACCTGTCTTATGGCTTGTCAAACATACACTGTACACCTGCTTTAACCGATTAAGAAAAGAATATGTTGAAAAGTTAAAATGGACTAATTGTAACTCAGGCATTCAAATTAGAGCTGGGTGGCCATTGTGGATATGGTTTCAAATACATTCCTGAATTGCTGAGAATTTGAATTTTCTGAACTGTATCAGATTCAAGGATACCACCAGCTGTTCTCAAAACAGTATCTGCTAGCAGCTGCCAAATGCAATCTTATAACTATACAATCATACTGGACTCCAACTAATCCTTACTTAACAAGCACCCTTACTTCTTGCCCACACCAATCATAATTCTGAAAAACTACTCATGCAATTTTGCAATTTGTGCTGTTATAAGTCTCCCTCATTTTGTAGTTCAACAGAACACAATTCAAGTGCTTCTTTAATCTGCGTCTCCTGGGCTATAGTCTTCAGTTTGATTCAAGTAAACTCTTTTCTATTCCGAGTGTAGACTGTTAATATAGATTATACCCCTCCGAGGGACTAGAATAATCTTGAGAAAATATCACAGTTTAGGAATCAAGCAGAGGAAATAAGTCAGGGAAAAAAAAAAGTCTATCAAAAAGTTTTGAACAGTTTTAAAGCAAAGCTCATGCGACGAGTTGACTCACTGGAAAAGACTCTGATGCTGGGAAGGATTGGGGGCGGGAGGAGAAGGGGACGACAGAGAATGAGATGGCTGGATGGCATCACCGACTCTATGGACATGAGTTTGAGTGAACTCTGGGAGTTGGTGATGGACAGGGAGGCCTGGCATGCTGTGATTCATGGGGTCGCAAAGAGTCGGACACGACTGAACGACTAAACTGAACTGAAAAGCAAAGAACATCACAAAAGGCCCTCCAAAAAGTCTGAATTAACCACTAAATTTGACAATCAGGCAGCTAGCTTTCTGGCAAAATAACTAATAATGTGAGATGCATAAAAGGGAATGTGGAGGAAAGCTCCTATCTTTCCAATTCCTCTGGAATAAGATTTCACAGTCCTTAGATTTCTTGATATACTAAAACTACCATGCTGGGCCGAATGAAACAGTAAATCTATGTATAACACATGTGCCATTTTGCATTTCAACCTTATTTCTATCTGGATGAGCCATTTTACGCAGCACTAGTTACATGATATGGAATAGTAACTAATATTTACACCTGAAACCTTGTTTTTGGTTCTCAAAGTACCTTACCTCCCAGAATCATCAAAACAGACATCTGTGTGTCCCTCTGTGTGTCCATATCTCATGGGCTTCTGTGTGGCAGGCATCTTTTTCTTTACTTATCTGAAAATGTTTTATAGAAGTGTTATTTTAAAGGACAGGAAAGCCGGGGGCTGATCGTAAAGAAGGACACGCCCTCGGCAGCCCCTTCGCCCCCACCCGAGGGGCGCAAACAGGATACAGCGAAGGGTCCGGCCGACATAGGCTGAAAGAGAAGACGCTGGTCTTCGATGGGCCACACGGACGAGGCCAGCGAGAGGGGCGACTCACCTAGAGGACCGACCGTCCACAGCCGAGGAAAGGCACGGGGTAGCGAGCGCCGGCGCCGGACGCTTCCCGCGCTCGGCGTGGTCCCACACTGCGCCTGCGCCGGCCCGCCCACTCCCCGCGCGGGCCAGACCCGGGACGCCGGGCGGTGGCGTCAGCGGCGCGCCCGCCGCTCGGGAAAAAGCCGGGTGCTGGGGGCGTGAGGAAGAAAGGGAGGGAGCCGAACACGGAAGTGGTGGCAGGTGGAGGCGGTGAGTGCGATGTCTGCGATGAGAACCCGGCACCGCAGGATGGGGGCTTGCAGGCCGGCAGTCGCCTCGTAGGACTTGGATGAGGTGCCGGAGTGGCTGGGCCTGCCTTCTCCACCTCAGCGAACACCCAGCGTGATGGCGGTGGTGATGGCGGCAGTTACAAGGATAGCCCCTGTTAAACTGCGTTCCGAGAGGTGAGTGGGGGAAGGGTGGTTTCTGCTTGGACTTGCCCTCGCGGGGTCTGCTGCTACTTTCCTGGCGCTCCTCACCGGCAGCCATATCCGGGTCCCTGAACGGGTCCAGCCCCTGCTTGGGACCGGGCTAGAGAATGAAATGCCTGGGCTTGTTCTTTAAAGAAAAGGAAGAAGAGACCCTTCTCAAGCCTTTAATCTTGGCATCCTTGACGCCTTCATCTTGTCATTTCTATAGCGGTAAAGGAGAGAAGACTTAATCTCAGTTCACGATTCCTGGAGGTGCGGCTTGTGCATTATTGCTTGTTCTGTAGGACATTGTACATATATCCCTATAAGTAATTCGTGTTTCCCTATTCAGACTCCACCTAAAGTTCAGTGAAGTGCATATTATACAAAAGAAGAGCTAAACTAAAGTATATTGTTGAATACTTCATTGGATCCTTGTAATCTTTGCTAATGTCTTGGCCATTAAATTTATGCTTTGGTTGATCCTCACGTTCTCCATGTTGGGAGACCGGTCTCTCATAAAAACCTTCACAACTGATATTTTTTTGTGGTACCCACCTTGTAGTCTCAGTCGGAATTTGACTGTGACCTAAGTGAAACGTTCTTTCATTGTAGAGTTTTCCCCATTGTTTTTCAGTCTAGTTTCATTGGGGAAAGTTGCAAACACATTTAGACAAACCGTGGTATTGTTCTTACCGTGCTGGCATTGTGTAAGGTGTTGCTTTAAGTACTAAGGCTCCAAACGGAGAGTGATTGGCTGAGAAGAACTTGGGATTTGTGGGAAAATAACCAACCTATTGTTTTTACACAAGAGCAAAAGATTCCTGAGATGATTCTTTCCGAGTGACTTAATTTTTGTCCGGAGATGTTTCATTGTTTAGATAGACCGATTTCTAGTTTTTTTTTTTTTTTAAGATAAAAAGTAAATATCATTGCATAGATTATGGGGTTCGAGACGAAGTCCGATAATATATCGAATATATCATCATGAAATTTCAGTGTAGTACTTTTCAGAGCTCAGCATAAGAAGAATCTGCAAATTTGGAACAAGATTTGTAGCTATAAAATGCCCTAACTATGAAATCTGTAACACCATGTGACTTTAAAACTATGAATGGTGTTCGCACTTCTCTCCTTCAACTCTGCCTTAACAATCAAGCCATTTGATTCATAGGTTAAAGAAAAATGTGTATATGTATATGTTTTGTTTTTTTACGAATTTAACATGTATGGGATAAGCTTGGGCCTTAAAGCTGAACAAACCTAGATTTTAATTTTGACTCACAGTTACTCGTTGTATGACCTTGAATATGTTTCTTTACCTTTTCTGAACGTCAGATTCCTCATCTCTAAAATGAAGATGACACCTATTTCCTTAGAATTGTTATAGTACATAGAAGATACTCATGAATGTATAAAAGTAATTGTCTTGTGTTATTAATGGGGTACTTTGGGTAGGCATTTAATAGTTCATTCAAAATGGAGTTGTTTGAATCACTATTCAGTAAATTTTTTTGAACATTAAAAGGTGTATTCTTGCTTTTGCCAATGTGTTTTCACATTTCCATTTTTCAGTCAAATTTTAAAAACAAAAATTTTACTGTCTTCAATTAATTCATGATCTTGTTGAGGGAAACAAACATTCAGATAATACATACAAGACAATAGTGTGGTAATGAAATGTGTATAACTTGAATCTTAGTGAAAATTGCCTGGTTATTTAAGATAATATAGATTTTAAAATAGAAACTAATGTTGCTGTCTGCCACTGATGTGGCTGTCAGAATTTTCCAAATGAATTTATCATAGGAGTGGATAGCTAAATGAACTCACTGAAAATGATGCCAAGGTCGCAGCTTCAACTGCAGTGAAGGTTAGTTAGCTTTGCTCTGTGGTGACCATTCATACTACCCTTAGGCTCACAAATATTGTTGTTCTCAGGACAATAGGGTAAGAAAACATGAGTATATTACCATTCTACTGTGGCAGTATTACCTATATAAATAATAATGTCACATAATCTTAGTTTATCCAGGAGGCATATCAATATTGCCTTATGGCAGGAATGATTAAAATTCCTTTTTAATAAAATATGTATTAGATATAAAAATTTTTAATCTTATGAAAGATAAGGTTAGAAGAAGAGAGTAATAACAAAACTGAGAACAGAGTAAAAAAAATATTGAAGGCAGTTTAGAAATCTGAAGATTTTTATATCTCTGAAAGTGTCAAACTTACCAGCCTATTTAATTTATTTTGGGGGTAAACATTACTTGCATATGTATAAACTTTCTGAGATATTAAAGGGAATACAGTGAAAGACCTTCTCTCAACCTACCCAGTTCCACTGGCTAAGGACAGCTAGTATTTGACTCCTGTGTTGTTACAATGACAGTGGATCCTTACCACAGCAAAACAGATATAATCATTGTTTTATCAATGAAAAAATATCGAGGCTCAATAAGGTGATGAGTTGTCAAAAGTCACACACCTAACCATGTGTCAGATCTAGAAATAGATCTTTTACTTCTGATCCAAGTAATCTGCCAGACTGCCTCTCCAAGTCATAACTGTTGCCATAAAACTTAGAATTTAGTTTTATCAGAATATGAAGGCAATTTTAAGTGTAGAATAACATTATACTAGTTTGTATGTAAAACTTGTTACCTAGACTTAAATGTAAGCATATGTAATTATCATAAAGCCATGAAAAGAAGAATCTATAATCAGTTAAAAAAAAAAACTTTGCCTACTATTTCTGTTGAAATTGATTTATTTACTAAGCTTGTAAGAAACTACAGATTTTTTATAATTAAGTTGCATATTTACACCCATAATATTTTTCAAGGGTTTGAAACTTAAAAACTTTTTTAAAAAGAGCATGTTTAATATCAGGAGTAATAGAAAGAGCTTTATGATATTTCAGAAATGCTGAAGCACCCTCAGCCTCGGATTTTTGAGATATGTTTTTGTGTGGATTTTCTAGCCTTTTATGTAGCATGTGTTTCCTTTCATTCTTTTTCCTTATTGCTACTTTCCTAGCTCTTATTTTTTGGAATTAACTTATTCTACACGGAAGGTTCTGAGAAAACAGAACACATTGCAGAATGTAATACATATTCTCATTAAGCTCTATGTATGCTATTTTCATACCTTTTAACCCTGGCAATAAAAACATGGGGCAGCTGGCATTATCCAGATTTAATAATGTGAACACTGAAGCTGAATGAGATTTTAAAAAATCAGGAGAGACAGCTAGTAAGTGACAGAGTCTGAATTTTAGATCATGTTTGATGATTTAGCAACTCATGCTGTTTCATCTGCACCATGCTTCATTTTTAAATATGATATAGTCAAAAACTAGATTGTTAATTTTTTCAGTTCAGTTCAGTCGCTCAGTCGTGTCTGACTCTTTGCGACCCCATGAATCACAGCACGCCAGGCTTCCCTGTCCATCACCAACTCCCGGAGTTCACTCAAACTCATGTCCATCGAGTCAGTGATGCCTTCCAGCCATCTCATTCTCTGTCTATCCCGTCTCCTCCCACCCCCAATCCCTCCCAGCATCAGACTCTTTTCCAGTAAGTCAACTCGTCGCATGAGGTGGCCAAAGTATTGGAATTTCAGCTTTAGCATCAGTCCTTCCAGTGAACACCCAGGATTGATCTCCTTTAGAATGGATTGGTTGGATCTCCTTGCAGTCCAAGGGTTAATTTTTTAGGGACCTTTAAAACTTAAAAACTTTCTCTTTAGACCAAATTACACTCATAGGAAGAAAGACTGCAAGGAAATTGGCCAAAATGTCTAAATTGATTGCTTCTAGGTAATTGAATTACAGTCTTTTCCCCTCCTTTTTGAACTTTCCTGAATGTTTCATATATTTTATAATATGCATGTTATTTTTATAATTAAAAAATTATAAATTGAAAGGAAAAGATACATCTGTACAATCCAATTTATTCCCTGAAAGTCATAATCAAATATCTTAAACATTCTGATTTCCAAAATTCTGTTAAGGTTCTTGTGCTTTTAGAAGTTTGTAGTGCCAGCCCTTAGTTTTCTGTTCCCTCTTCACCCTAGATTAACCCTCTTCCGTGACACACGGTCCTAGACATTTCTCTTTAGCTTGCATACCCATAATGTACATTCATTTTAATGTTAGCCCAAGTTAATGTTTCTCCCACAGTTTGTTCCACCAAAAGGGTTTAGTTTGAGTTAAATATAGGAAACTGTGGCGTAATCAGGTTTCTTAACTGAAGGATCTCTTGGAACCTTATGCTAAGTGTGCTTGGTAATCTTTCAGTGGGAAAGTGATTTCCAAACTTGTTTGATAATGAAGCTTCTAATTCTATAGAACATGTATTAATACCTTTTAGCACTAGTGTACACAGAAGTTCAGATTGGGGAACACTGGTATAAGCAGAAGGTAGGAAATTAAAAACGTTTGGAGAAGGGAAGAAAGGGTATAGTGGTGCCAATCAGTGTGTGTGTTTATTTGTGTTTTGTTTTCTTTTTTTTTTCCAAATCAGTTAAGTCCCCTGAGCCATGGCTTGTTAGCATTGAAAAGGAGATACTTTAAAATATTTACTGGAAAATTAACCTATATTGCTTTTGTAATGAGAAAAAAATACTTTATAGTTCAGAGATGTTTCTCACTTAAGCAAACATTTGAGAAAAACATTTTTCATGTTTTTTGATTAACATTCTGAGCAATTTATCTGTCGTGTACTATCCAGTATATTCCATTTGTGGACTCTTAAATGTTTCCTTAGAATCCAACTCAAATTTAGCCTGTGATCAAATATCAAGGACTCTGACCCACAGAATCCAATTTAAATATCATGGACTATGATCAGCATGCATTCAAGGAATTTTGGGACACATAATAGCAGGTAAACTTTGGAATAATAGATTTAATAAGGAAATTACTACAAGAATAATAACTTATCTGTAAATTCTTTGTATAGTAAATTATTATTTATAAGGTCAAATTTAATACATGAATTCTGGTCTTAAGTAGACATCAGCATTGTGGACATAGTTCAACGAATAATTAATATAAACAATAATACTCTGTTATCTAACATCATAGAGAATACAAATGAAGTTTCTAGATAAATGAGGTTTAACCTTTTATTTACTGACTTTTAAAACAGTTTTCAGTGGAAATGTGAATTAAAATCATCTTTCCAGCCTTATTCGAGAGAACTAAATAAATGTCATTTAAATCTGTTGTTAGTCTAGGATGGTCACTTTAGGTATTCAGTCTTTTATCGCTGTCTGTGCAGTTGATTGTGGAACCTGGGATCAAACGGCTAGTGAATCTGGGAACTTGATTTCTTGAAAAAGGCTTTTACATAAACTTACTTTAGACACTTGCCACTTCCTCATTAAGAAATAATAATTTAAAAAATGTCACTGTGTAGTCCCCAAGGTATTGTAACTTAGATGCCTTCATAAAAAATTAATTATTGAATCAAGAGTCAAAGCAACCTTCTCCCAAGTGATTCTTTCACTCTCTTTAAAAAAAAAAAAAAAAAAGCTTTGTAGTTACTAACAAAGATTGTTGATTTGTCAACATTTTTCAAGATATCATCTTTGATTTCTATACTATATAAAAATGGTAGGAAAGCCACTTTTTTTTTTTTTCCATTTTGTGTCTCGTCTTCTACTTCATTTTTACAAAGTTTGTGTAAAACTCCAACTATTAATGATAGGGTTGAGGGGACTCATTCAGATTCGGAACCTTACATTTTTTTTTAACATTCAAACTTTATGTGTATAGGCAAGACACCAAAACGTTTTTTTAAAACTCATTTTTAGTCTTTAAAAATAATTTTTTTCACTAAAAATTAATAATGTGATTTTTATTGAGAGAAATGTAATTGAATTTTTTAATTTTGTGAATTTTGGTTTAATGCAACTTTCGGAAGAGATTAGATCTTTTGCCATCTGTTTAAGTGTAAAGATGCAAGGGTTTATATACATTTTTATCATTATTGTAACAAAATCATGTAATAGTGAAGGAAATTCTGAATATCTTCTTTTTCTAAAAAGATCTCTCCCTAGCCTTTTTTTTTTAAGCAGTTACTTTCTCAGTAGTAATTCTGATGTTACCTAAACCATGAATATCCAGTTAAATATTTCGTTTTGCCTTTTTTCTTAATGTATCTGCTAAGTAACTTCTCAGAACTGCTTAGTATCCCAATAAAAGTCATCAAACTAAGAACACTTGTCATTTTGAAAAGAAAAATATATAACTTGTCTTATAATATTAGCAACTAAACTGTGGAAAATTCTTAAAGAGACAGGAATACCAGACCACTTTACCTGCCTCCTGAGAAATCTGTCTGCAGGTCAAGAAGCAAGTTAGAACCGGACATGGAACAACAGACTGATTCAAAATTGGGAAAGGAGTATGTCAAGGCTATGTATTGTCACCCTGCTTATTTAACTTATATGCAGAGTACATCATGCGAAATGCCAGGCTGGATGAAGCACAAGCCAGAATCAAGACTGCCAGGAGAAATATCAATAACCTCAGATACGCAGATGATACCACCCTTATGGCAGAAAGCAAAGAAGAACTAAAGAGCCTCTTGATGAAGGTGAAAGAGGAGAGTGAAGAAGCTGGCTTAAAACTCAATATTCAAAAAAATAAGATCATGGCATCCGGTCCCATCACTTCATGGCAAACAGATGGGGAAACAGTGCAAACAGAGACAGACTTTATTTTCTTGGGCTCCAAAATCACTGCAGATGGTGACTGCAGCCATGAAACTAAAAGATGCTTGCTCCTTGGAAGAAAAGCTATGACAAACCTAGACAGAGTATTAAAAAGAAGAGCCATCACTCTGCCAACAAAGATGCGTCTAGTCAAATGAATTGATGCTTTTGAACTGTGGTGTTGGAGAAGACTCTTGAGAGTCTCTTGTACTGCAAGGAGATCAAACCAGTCATTCCTTTTTTTTTTTTTTAATTTAATAAATGGTACAAAGCACAATGCCAAAAACATTAACAGTTAAAATTTCACCAAATGAAAAAATACTATAGAATACACAGTTGTAAAAAGCTACATTAAGTTATTTTACAACTGCCTCAAGCTGCAAAAAGAAAAAAAAAACCCAGTGCCATACCTAAGTTATCCCTCTCTCAAGCCAGTCATTCCTAAAGGAAATCAGTCCTGAATATTCATTGGAAGAACTGATGCTGAAGCTGAAGCTCCACTACTTGGCCACCTGATGCAAAAAAAAAGCCAACTCATTAGAAAAGACCCTGATGCTGGGAAAGATTGAAGGCAGGAGGAGAAGGGGACGATAGAGGACAGGATGGTTGGATGGCATCACTGACTTAGTGGACATAAGTTTGAGCAGGCTCCGGGAGATGGTGAAGGACAGGGAAGCCTGGCATGCTACAGTCCATGGGGTCACAAAGAGTTGGAAATGACTGAGCAATGGAACTTTGCCCTGAGATAACTAGCAAACTTTGTGTTACAGAATTTCCCTCGTCATGTCTATTCACAAAGTATTGTAAAGATTCTCTTATGTAAGATAATATAATCCACAAATGTATTACAACAACATGGAAGCAGTTGTGATCCACTAAAAGTGCACAAAGAAATGGAGAGGGTTGCCATCAAGTACTTAGCTTTTTGGAGCTCCCACTCCTCTCCCTGGAAACAGCACCTCATCAGACAAGTACCCATCTCACAATGAGTAATGGGAACATTGCCAATCATATATTCAATATTAATAGAGTTTTCTAATTTTTAGACAAGTATAAATAGAAGTTATGGAGAAGGAAATGGCAACCCACTCCAGTGTTCTTGCCTGGAGAATCCCAGGGATGGGGGAGCCTGGTGGGCTTCCGTCTATAGGGTCACACAGAGTCAGACACGACTGAAGTGACTTAGCAGCAGCAGCAAATAGAAGTTAAATTTTCTTCCTACTTTGAAGACTACAACATTAAGTGACATTCTGGCCAATATATTGATATGGTAAGTAAGTAAGTGTTAGTTGCTTAGTCATGCCCAACTCTTTGTGACCCTTAGCGACCCCACGCACTGCAGCCCACAAGACTCCTGTGTCCATGAAATTTTCTAGGCAAGGATACTAGAGTGGGTTGCCATTTCCTTCTGCAGGGGATCTTCCCGACACAAGGACCGAATCCGGGTCTCCTGCACTGCAGGCAGATTCTTTACCCACTGAGCTACAAGGGAAACCCATTGATATGGTATATTTTACCAAATATATCTTTTTCCATAACCGTTTATAAGAAGTGGAACTTCTGAAGCATGAACTGAGTCTTCTGTCAAAGAATAGCTATGTAAAATTTATATAAGGCTATAGTGCTTAGGTAAAAAGATAACCAGTCAGAAGATTTTCTATGTATTAACTTTTTAAATACAGGTATGGAAAATTCATCTAGGACAATGGTATTTTTCACTTTATTTTTTGAATACCTGTAGCATAAGTATTGGAGAAGGCAGTGGCAAGCCACTCCAGTACTCTTGCCTGGAAAATCCCATGGATGGAGGAGCCTGGTAGGCTGCAGTCCTTAGGGTTGCTAAGGGTCGGACATGACTGAGCAACTTCACTTTCACTTTTCACTTTCACACATTGGAGAAGGAAATGGCAACCCACTCCAGTGTTCTTGCCTGGAGAATCCCAGGGACGGGGGAGCCTGGTGGGCTGCCGTCTATGGGGTCACACAGAGTCGGACACGACTGAAGTGACTTAGCAGCAGCAGCAGTAGCAGCAGTATAAGTATATGTAAGAACAATTAACCTAAAATCCAGAGATACTTGATTGATTACTCCTATTATGTACAGGTTTGTAAGCCTTGCCAAAATAAATCTGTTATGTTAGCATTTAAACTTGTTTTGAGTGAGGCTGGAAGTCAGTTCTCTGGTGGAAAACGTCAAATTGTTCTTAGCTTCATAGTCTGTTGAGTTTTAGCTATGTCTAGATTATTAATCCTTTTTTATTTTGAAAGATTAGCTATCCTCCTGAAAGTTATATGTGCTCATAAACTATAGTTAGCACTGGGCTAGAGAAAGAGGTATTTCAGTGATTTCTTTACTTATGAACTATTTCTATAAAATTGTCTTGGGTGCTATAATAAAACAACATATGTAATATCTGTTTATTTTTTAAAAAAGAAATATGTTAACCTTTATTGTATATTTACTCCATTTAGAATCTGAGCTACATATGTATTTTACATACCTTATTTCTTTTAATTTCTACCAGCCTAATATATAGCATCATTGTCTTCATTTTACAGATGAAGAAACTGAGGTTTTAAGGTCATATGGCTAGTACAAAATCTATTTTATTCCTTATTACTTTCATGGTTCCTTTTTTCCTCCAAGTTCTTTGTGTTTTAGTAACTTGTTTATTTTAAAGGCTTTCCTCAAAAGTCTAGTGACCTGTCATAATCTAGAGTAAATGAAGCACAACAGTGCTGTCTGAAAGTATAAGTAAGTAGGCATGGCTTATGGATGGATGAGCCTCACAGAATGCCTGGGTTGGCCCTCCAGCTTTTTATTGGAGAATTTCCATTTACCAAAATCTGTAGATCTTTTCTCTTTGGTTATTCTGTTTCTCCACTTTAGTGTTGTCCAGTCTCCTGTTAGGGAGGTATAAGTTTGACCACTGGAATTCTGGAAGCTGGATGGAAGAACGGAGCAGGGAACTTTCTGATTTTAGTTCGAGGCCTCCCATCTGTCCTTACTATGCCTAGTATCCAAAGCCTTGAGCCTTTCTGGTTCGATTTCTCCAAATAATAAAATCGTATCTCCTCTAAGTATGAGAGTAAGAACCAGAGAGATCTAACAGAAATTTTCAACCTGCTTCCCCATTTTTCTGACCTGTTCTCCATACATACTTTCTGTAGAATCTGGTGTCTCTGGGTGTCCTGGACTTTGCCTGCTCTGTTGTCTTCTCATCAACATTGCTTCTGTGCCTGGTGTCACCAGCCTTTCTACTGCTGAGTCAGTCATTGCTCCTCTGTTCGTTTTCTGTCCTTGTATTTTGTCACTCAGGTTATAGATATGTGATAGTTTCATTGAAGATGAGATTTGTGTTTTGTTTTGTTTTTTTCACTTCTGAGATTTTTTATTTACTTTTTTACTTTACATTATTGTATTGGTTTTGCCATACATTGACATGAATCTACCCCGGGTGTACATCTTGTTTCCCATCTTGAACCCCCTTCCCACCTCCCTCCCCATCCCATACCTCTGGTTCATCCCAATACACCGGCCCCGAGCATCCTGTAATCATGCATTGAACCTGGACTGGCGATTCGTTTCACATATGATAATATACATGTTTCAATGCCATTCTCCCAAATCATCCCACCCTCGCCCTCTCCCACAGAGTCCAAAAGACTGTTCTATACATCTGTGTCTCTTTTGCTGTCTCATATACAGGGTTATCGTTATCATCTTTCTAAATTCCATATATATGCGTTAGTAGAGATTTGTGTTTTTATTGCTCATTTTCCCTTGTTTTGGGCTGACTTCTGAGAGAAAGGTGGAGCAAAAAGATTTTCACTTAGCCATTTTTAAACTGCATCATTATTTCTTTTATAATTAGAAAAAAAACAAAGCTATTTTCTTTTTGAGGGGAAATCAGTTATTCATTAAGAAATTTAATATGGATAGCAGCAATTATAACTAAAGAAAGTGTTGGAATCACTAGAAGAGTTTATAGACTTGGTTTTTTTGAAGAGAGTGATGGAAGCAGATCGCTGGTAAAGGTGGGAATGTCATCAAGAGCAGAGGTGTGGAATTAGCTCTGATAACGAATAAAGGAAGATGAACATGTTTATATGCAGTGGAGTAAAGTTGACCTTAGAATTAATAATCTGCTCTTTTGATATTTTTAAAGTAAATAAAAACATTAGCTGTTTTAAATCTTACATAATATTACTTTTCACATTATCACACTGAATAAAAAAGTTGAAAGTATGTAGTATTAACAAAAAAAATATCTTCTTGGGGCTCCTATTTAATTTTTCTAATTTTGAAAAGTCTAAGTGTAAACTCTTAGTAATAAGAGACTCTTCTGATCAATGACTTCATATTCTTCAGCCTACTCTGTAGCTTCTGCCTGTTTATTTTTGTTCAGTGGAATTTAGTCAATGAACAACCAAAGCATACTGTTAAATATAATTTGGTATACTAAGTGATGATGTTTCTTTCAAATTTAGATTTTAAAATATTTTTTCTCTGTGAATTTTAAATGATTATGTACCAGTGAGCTCACTAAATCAAAATAATAAGTATAATCGCCTGATGCTATTCTTTGTTTAGTAATCAGGTACTTTATATGGGAAGGGTTTCCCTGGTGACTCAGTGGTAAAGAATCTGCCTGCCAATGGAGGAGGTGCAGGTTCAATCCCTGGATCAGGAAGATCCCCTGACGAAGAAAATGGCAACCCACTCCAGTATTCTCGCCTGGAAAATACCATGGTGGGCTACAGTCCATGGGGTTGCAAAGAATAAGACACAACTTAGCAGCTAAACAACAACAACTTTATATGGCAAGCCTTTATCAATAGTTCATACCTTTAAGCACATCCCAATCATATTTGCCACTGCAGATGCTTATTTCAAACTCTACTGCTATGAAAATGGATTCTGGTAGCTCTCAACATTTACTTGACTGTTGGGATTGTTGAGAATATTGAGTGCAACTGATTTTCTTAATCACAAAATTCAGTTTCCATTTATAAAATATTTGAGATTATAGAATCCCTCTCCCCAAACTTGGACTTAAATCTTATTCCATCTAAGAATAGCTAAGTAGTTTTTATCTATGACCAATCATTACTATTAATCTTAAAAATTTGTTTACATTATAAATTTTAGGGTTCAGTTCAGTTCAGTCGCTCAGTAGTGTCCGACTCTTTGCGACCCCATGAATCACGGCACGCCAGGCCTCCCTGTCCATCACCAACTCCCGGAATTCACTCAAACTCATGTCCATTGAGTCGATGATGCCATCCAGCCATCTCATTCTCTGTCGTCCCCATCTCCTCCTGCCCCCAATCCTTCCCAGCATCAGACTCTTTTCCAGTGAGTCAATCTAGCCAATTTCATTGGAAAGGCATTGCCGTATAGAACTTTATCTGCTTGTTTTTTTGAAATTATCAGGAAGAATAGGAGTGTGTGTGTATGTGTGGGTGTAAAATAACAAATTTTTATCCAATTCCAAATTTTCCACATACTGCATAGACTAATAGTGAAACTGACCAGATATTTAAATGAGTTGACAAAAATCACGTTGGGAATTCTCTTGCATGATGTTTCTACTGTTCAGTGCTCATTATTTATTTAATAAATTCTTAGCAGCTTTTATAACTTAAAATTGTTCGTATTTTCAATCAGTAGAAAAGAAAATGAGAGAGAAGGAAGGTTGTTGTTGTTGTCTAGTCACTAAGTCAGTCATGTCTGACTCTTGTGATTCTGTGGGCTATAGCCCGCCAGCTTCCTCTGTCTGTGGGATTTTCCAGCAAGAATACTGAAGCAGGTTGCCATTTCTTTCTCCAGGGGATCTTACTGACTCAGGGATCGAACCCATGTCTCCTGCATTGCAGACAGATTCTTTACCACTGAGCCACTGAGGAAGCCTGCAAGGAGGAGGGTGAAAGTGAAAGTCGCTCAGTTATGTCCGACTCTTTGCAATCCCATGGACTATAGATTCCATGGAATTCTCCAGGCCAGAATACTGGAGTGGGTAGCCTTTCCCTTCCCCAAGGGATCTTCCAACCCAGGGATCGAACCCAGAAGGAGGGTTCAGTTCAGTTCAGTTCAGTTCAGTCGCTCAGTCGTGTCCGACTCTCCACGACCCCATGAATCACAGCACGCCAGGCCTCCCTGTCCATCACCAACTCCCGGAGTTCACTCAAACTCATGTCCACAGAGTCGGTGATGCCATCCAGCCATCTCATTCTCGGTCGTCCCCTTTTCCTCCCGCCCCCAACCTTTCCTAGCATCAGAGTCTTTTCCAGTGAGTCAACTCATCGCATGAGGTGGCCAAAGTATTGCAGTTTCAGCTTTAGCATCAGTCCTTCCAATGAACACCCAGGATTGATCTCCTTTAGAATGGACTGGTTGGATCTCCTTGCAGTACAAGGGACTCTCAAGAGTCTTCTCCAACACCACAGTTCAAATACCAGCTCATGGTTTTCTCGTCTCTGACAAAGAATTCCCTGGTCTGCTGTGAAATTAAAAAATAAACCAGAAATTGTTCACATTTCAGACATGTATTTTGGCTGACAGGATGCTTAGCTTTTTTGATTCACATTGACAACTAGCTGTGGGAAAGAAACTCAGATTCTTGACTCAGTGGCACTATGGAATTATTAGTATATGGTTAAGTAGTTTATTTAAATGAGAACAAAATATCTTGGAACTGCCTTCCAACATTTCCAGTACTTTTTTGAAAAGTATATTAATTATTTGTGGGAAAAACCACTACAATATTGTAAAGTAATTAGCTTCCAATTAAAATAAATTAATTTAAAAAAACAAAAAAAGTATTAATTATCCCTTTTCATCTTGTATATAATTGGGACTTGATATATAAACTATGCAATGTTAATGACAGACAATTAATGATCTTTTTGTTTTCCTTAGATACATCCAGAAAGTACCCAGAAGAAACATTCTACTGGAAAAACTGAAAAAGCATTATTTATAACACTGGAATTTGTGGACAATTTGTTAAAATGGCAGAAAATAGTGAAAGTAATAGTAAAAATGTAGATGTAAGGCCCAAAACTAGCCGGAGTCGAAGTGCTGACAGAAAGGATGGTTATGTATGGAGTGGAAAGAAGTTATCTTGGTCAAAAAAGAGTGAAAGTTGTTCAGATGCTGAAACAGTGAGTGCTATAGAGAAAACTGAAGTTCCTTTAAGGAGCCAAGAAAGGAAGCACAGCTGTTCATCTATCGAGTTGGATTTAGATCATTCCTGTGGGCATAGATTTTTAGGCCGATCTCTTAAACAGAAACTGCAAGATGCTGTGGGGCAGTGTTTTCCAATAAAGAATTGTAGTAGTCGGCACTCTTCAGGGCTTCCATCTAAAAGAAAAATTCATATCAGTGAACTCATGTTAGATAAGTGTCCTTTCCCACCTCGATCAGATCTAGCCTTTAGGTGGCATTTTATTAAACGACACACTGCTCCTATAAGTCCCAAATCAGATGAATGGGTAAGCACAGACTTGTCTCAGAGCGAATTGAGGGATGGTCAGCTAAAACAACGAAGAAACATGGAAGAGGTCAGCTGCTTCTCACATACCAGTGTTCAGCCCTGTGTCATAACCAGTAACAATTCTTCAGGTAGAGGTGGTCCTGGGACTGACTCTGTAGTGAACCTGGCTTCAAATAACAGCATAGAAGATAGTGATATGGATTCAGATGATGAAATTATAACACTTTGCACAAGTTCCCGGAAAAGAAACAAACCCAAATGGGAAATTGATGAAGAAATCCTGCAACTGGAAACACCTCCCAAGTACCATACTCAGATTGATTATGTCCACTGTCTTGTACCAGACCTCCTTCAGATCAATAATAATCCATGTTACTGGGGCGTTATGGATAAATACGCAGCTGAAGCTCTACTAGAAGGAAAACCAGAGGGCACCTTTTTACTGCGAGATTCAGCACAGGAAGACTATTTATTCTCCGTTAGTTTTAGACGCTATAGTCGTTCTCTTCACGCTAGAATTGAACAGTGGAATCACAACTTTAGCTTTGATGCACATGATCCTTGTGTCTTCCATTCGCCTGACATTACTGGGCTCCTAGAGCATTATAAGGACCCGAGTGCCTGTATGTTCTTCGAACCACTTTTATCCACTCCTTTAATTCGGACTTTCCCCTTTTCCCTGCAGCATATATGCAGAACAGTTATTTGTAACTGTACAACTTATGATGGCATTGATGCCCTTCCAATTCCTTCCTCCATGAAATTATATCTGAAGGAATATCACTATAAATCAAAAGTTAGAGTACTCAGGATTGATGCACCAGAACAACAATGCTAGAAAAGGGTAGGAACAAGGGAGTGGTTATATACGTATTTTCATTTAATATTTTATTTTTCTTGTTAAACCACTTTGAGTTTTTCTTCAAGGGCAGTTGAAGTCCAAAATAAACTTCTGCCCTACATTTCACTTCCAGATCAGTTTATTTTTCTTAGGATACAGCAATTGTTGAACAGTAATAATTGTTACACGCTAGGGGTTAATGGATATTTTTGACCAGGTTTGGTTTTTGTTTTTACCATGCAGATTGTATACTTAATTTTTTTCTTTTCTTAATTGTAACTTAAATATGATCCAGGGATATTTGAAGTTTGTAGGCATTGCAAACACATTTAAATAATTGTATTTCATACTTTTCTTTAAAAATAACTGTTTCTTTTCCTACATGTAACATACAAAACGCTTTGTTAACCTGTCATTGGCATTCCTATACACAAGATATAGTTTCCACATTATCCTTTCGTTTGTTTTAAAAGCCTTCAGTAAAGCTGTGTGTGTTGTAATTTACTAATAGGGATGTTCAAAGTTAACAAAATGGCTTAAAATCAAACTTGATGTGTTTTTATTTTAAATATTAATTGTAAAGCTGAATTACTAAATTTGATTAACCAGGTCAGTAAGAATCAAATGAGGACATGATATCTTAGAGGTGAATTTATTCTTCTGTAATGTGGCATGGTCATTTGTTATTCCTTGAATAGATCTTTCTCTCAAACTTGGAAGAGTTACCATCTTCAGAACATAAGTATTGTTCCCTTCTCACTGGAAGCTTTAAAAATAATGATAATACTATTAGTAACTAGTAATTACTAAATAATAAAGCAGCTGGGGTTTTTTCTGTATTTACTTGTGAACTATTGCTTCTGCTTAGCTCTTTTTTAGAAACTGAGCCTGTTACGTTGGAGAGATGCCACAGTTTATAAACAGCCACAAATTTCCATTGGTAACCAAAGAGACCTAAGTAGTTTTCCATTATTTTGAATTGAGCTTGAATAAAGATTCAAGAAGTAAACATGGAGCTCAGTATTCAGGGAACTTAATACTGGTTTTGATCTTCAGATTTCAGGTAACTATTCCTATTTTCAGAACTAACATATCTTTAGTATGGCTTCAGAAAAAGGAAAACATTTTGAGAGCTATATTGCTTATGCCATACTGAACAATACTGGGCACTGGGTATAATATTTTAAGTTTAGCATCTCAAGAACAGAGAAGCATTTTTTTAGAAAACATTATCCCAATATAATAAGATAAATGGAATGATAGCCTATTCAACTTTTCTTTTTTAAAGAATCAGTGAATAATAAATTTCCTAGACAGTTATGTCTTCTGGTGAGTTGTCTACCCCTCTGTACAAATTAGCATTTTTAATATAGTAAATTGATCTCTTGATGCTAGTTTAGCTCTACTAGGAAGCTGTTTCTACCTGGATTGAAAGAAATTTGACTCAAATTTCCCAGTTAGAATAGATGTTTCTTAAGTATTGCTTTTATGTCGAAGTAGCATTTCCCTTTCCTAAAGTTCTGCTGTTAACATAAAGATGGCATTTAAAATTAATTATTTTAAAATAAGTTTTTAGCAGTTAACACAAAATGGAACAAGAAAATCTCTGTTATCATTATCTTCTAGCATCTTTTTTTCTCAAGTGATCTCAAGATTGTCTTGGTCCCAGTGAGGGTTAGCTACTAAAATAGCACCTCTCTCAGCAGTGATGAGGCTCAGGACAGCAACATCAGTGTCAGGATAAATATCTCTTCTAAAGATGATATTTCCCTTTTACAAAAGTTGGACAGTCTCATACTACCTCATCTTTATTGTGGCGCTTTTGTAGATCACTGAGAAGCTTATCTTATTTACCAATATAACGCTTCCTAAACATCCATCTTTGGTGAAGAAAATTAACAGTATGGTTAGACTCTACCCATAATTATAGTTTTTTATCAGAATTTGATATTGAGACTTTCTGTTTCTATGAAACAATATTGTTTTAAATATTTTTCTTTTAAAGATAACTTTTTATCAATACAGAAAAACCTAAGGAATGATTAGCTAATGAATATTCTGTTAAGGGTAATTTTATAAAGAAAAAGAAAATATGCTGTCTTTTATAATGGTAAAAATTAGTATTTATATGAAAATCAAGATCTAAGTAGCCTTTCATATATTCAAACTGGTTGCTTGTGATATATTTTCTCTGGCTTTCTTATTTTTTCAACTTCAAGGTATTGATAGCTGTTAACATTTTCAAAATACTGCCATTTATATAGCCTTGAAGTAGATGATCTAATAAATGAGAGCAGGAAAGAGACTCATTTACTCTGAAACGGTTTGTATTTTTTCCTTTGGTATTTGCTACAGTGAAAAGAAACCGGGAAAGTGGAAATGTAAGATTTGAGAAGGGAATTGATTACCGTGAAGGAAAAGGAAGAGTAAGAATTCTTTAAAGCATGAAGGGACTGGAATTTAGAAAGGTTAAGTCTTTCTCAGTGACTTTTGAGGACACATTTGAAAGAGCATTCAGCATTCAGAAACTTAACTCATTAAAAATATACTTACTGGAATTATTTGTAAGTAAATGAGTATAAATTTTGAGAGGAACAAATTTTGTAGCTAAGTTGAACACTGAGCATTTGAAAAGTGTGTAAATTTCAGAGTGGAGAAAGCATTCAGCATGGTGGAAATGTAGTGCTTACTGGTGAGAGAGGATGGGGCTAAAAGAAACAAGATAAAATATTAAAATTAAGAATTTAGACATCACCTCAGGGGAAAGCCTTGACAGTGAAAGGGAACTACTTAATCGCTAATAGCTAGTCTGGACCAGACACTTAAATGTGCTTTGGGAATCATCCTGCACTAACCAGGAAATAAACTTGATTTTTCTGTTTCTCTCTGAAGCTTTCAAGAGTACCCCCAAGCCTGCCTCCCCTTTTTTTAAGCTACAGCATCTTGATTCATACTGTACTTCCTGAAACATGCTGAATGGATTTTTTTTAGGTTACCTGAGCATTTTTGTATGAAGAATTATATCTGATCTTTCTATAACTGTGCCATTCACTTAAATAATTCATGGAATGGTTTAATTTAAAGGAAGACCTAATAGGAAGAAGATTAAAGGAAGCTTTTAGTCAGCCTGTGGCTAGATTTATTGATTTGGTGATCAGACTTGTGTTCTTTCCTGAATTTCAGCTAATGGCAAACTGTGGTCAAAATTGGCTTTCAGTTAAAGTTTTGACTTCTTATTGTAAATAATATAAAGAATGTCTAAGTAATTAGACATTCTTTTTAAAAAGTAGAGCAAATGTGGCAAATAGGATTCATCATTATACAAATTCCATTTTTTTTTATAAGAAAAACAAACCATTATCATTTATTCATGAGCCAAAGCCATTAAGAAGATAAATCAAGTTATCAGCTTCCTGTCTCTCTGAAATTTGGATCATTTTATAGATCCATGTAATAGAGAGCTTCCTTCCTATGAAACGAAAATCTTGAGACCTAACTTAGACTCTTCAGTTCAGTCACTCAGTCGTGTCCGACTATTGTAGACTCTTAGTTTTCATTAAAAATCTTTTTTGTCACTTTTAGCTATAATCAAATAGATTATACATTGATTTTGGTAGAGGAAATTTCACAGGAAGTGGACTTAATTATATAACATTCCTTGAGGCAACACAAGGGAAACAATGTTTAAATGTAAAATAGATTGTGTTTAGGTAATTTAATGCCCAAATGAATTGAAAGATTTTAAGTCAAGCAGATCATTGTTTCTACTTTGGAAAAAAAAAATGTTTACAATCTTCATTTTACATAAACAGTTTTACATTCATTTTTACTTATAAAGAATGGACAGAAAGCACAAGGGGTTTTTCTCTTTTAATGGTCTACTAGAAATGAGCAACGCTACAAGATTCTGTATTATTAACACATGAAGATACTGGAGACAAAAGGGAAGTAACTGTATGGCTTCTAAATAAAAATGTAGACTAATGGATATAATCCAATGAAAAGGAATTTAAGGCACATGACTCCTATTTCAAATAGACAGTCTTTTTTACTTTTTAATTTTGAATACATCACTCAATTCTATATCTTTAATTTCCTAGCACATAAAATATAGATGATAATATATGTCACTTGACTTCCTGCAGGTTAATTCTTTAGTTAAGAGGTGAATCTTGGAGCATACTTGAAAATATTTCTGTACAGCTGTTAAGTACTAACGTGATGACAGGTTTTCAAAGTATCCCCTTAGAGAACCCTGCAGATTCACATTCATTGCTTTTAGTCTGTAACGGCCTTCTTGACTTGATTTGACAATAAAGATAATAGTACAGTTTGAATTTATGGTTTTGACTCTGCAATTAGATGAACATTTGCAATTTCCTCCTACTCTTAATAAGGTTTATGTAAAATTGATGTTTGCCTAAGTTATTTTAAAAGTTGATTACATTTGCAGGAAGTAAAGATAATCATTTTTGTCATAGTTATAATCAAATTTAAGCTTTCAGACTTGAGTATAAAACTCAGGAGATTTACTTAAATTATGCTGACTTTGCTAGAATTGGATAAATTCTGTATAAACCAAGTATGAACTAGATATATACTTGAATATACAGAGTTGAAGTAATAACTTCACAAAGCTGTTAGTACTCATCAATCAGGCTTGTATGATCCATACCTTACGTAAAAAGAAGTAGAGTGTTTCTCTTTTTATTTCTAATCCTGAAGTTGAATGTTTCTTCTTGGATGTGAGTTCAAATAAATTGATCTGAATATATTTTCATTTCTTGTTAATTAAAACCTCATATATAAAATCCAAAGGCTTTATAGTCTGTTTTCAAAACACTACTGTATATCCTTACCTGACACGTTCAACTTACATTTTTAAATCTGTATTACACATTTTCCTTTCAGTTTTTGACTGTGTCATTTTAGGTTCCAGAAACATGTCAAAATGTGATTAAATGTACAAGAGATATATTGAAGGACGATGGACACCTTTGAAGAATAAAGGGGAATGGGACTTCCCTGGTGGTCCAGTGGTTATAACTCGACTTACACACAAAGAAGAAGAAGAAAGCAGGGAAAGGTGGTGAAGTCTTTATACCACATTGCAGGTCCGACATCTGTAAAAGAAACTGAAGGAAGCACTGGGGTGGGCAGTGCAGTTCTGAAAAGGCCTGGCTGTGGATTTAGTTCCCAACAGGATGCCTGTTGGAGCCCACATGGGACAGGAATGGCCTAATTTGATAATTCCCACTGTGCTCAGTTACTGACTGGGAATAAGGGACAAGCTGAAGGCTGTTGGTCACTCTAATATACATGATCAGGACTAGAGTGAGGCATTTAAATGTGGGCTTTTTTTTTTTTTACCATAAAGCCAGTAATGAAAATAATTTTTGGTGTGACTTTAAAATTCAGGATTAATGCAAAATGACCCCTATGATGAGCAAAATAATAAAAAACTTATTTTAGCACTATTTTGCTGACTTACTGTTCCTTCTGAATTCCTATGGCTCCACTGGGCACTGCTGATTCGCAGCCTCCTATGAGAATAAAGTAGGTCACACTAGTATCCTTTTCCATAGACCACTCCCCCTATCCGCCTCTTCCCCAGGCTTCAGTTAAGTCGCTCAGTCATGTCTGACTCTGCGACCCCATGGACCCCAGGCCTCCCTGTCCATCACCAACTCCCGGAGTTTACCCAGACTCATGTCCATTGAGTCAGGGATGACATCCAACCATCCCATCCTCTGTCATCCCCTTCTCCTGCCCTCAAGCATCAGGATCTTTTCAAATGAGTTAGCTCTTCACATCAGGTGGCCAAAGTATTAAGAGTTTCAGCTTCAACATCAGTCCTTCCAGTGAACACCCAGGGCTGATCTTTAGGATTGACTGGTTTGATCTTGCAGTCCAAGGGACTCAAGGATCTTCTCTAACACCACAGTTCAAAAGCATCAATTCTGCACTCTCACATCCATACATCACCACAGGAAAAACCATAGCCTTGACTAGACAGATCTTTGTTGGCAAAGTAATGTCTCTGCTTTTTAATATGCTGTCTAGGTTGGTCATAACTTTGCTCCCAGGAGTAAGCGTCTTTTAATTTCATGGCTGCAGTCACCATCTGCAGTGATTTTGGAGCCAAAAAAAAAAAAAACAAACACGTCTGCCACTGTTTCCCCATCTATTTGCCATGAATTGATGGGACCAGATGCCATGATCTTAGTTTTCTGAACGTTGAGCTTTAGGCCAAGTTTTTCAGTCTCCTCTTTCACTTTCCCCAGGCTTAGGTAGTATTTGAAGTTTCTCTATCGCTCGTTTTTTAGTACGGGAATTATGTGTGCTGTGGAATAAACCCCGATAACTTTAAGAAGCTAATAGTAAAACGTCCACCCACCAATCCACTAACAGCAAGTGAAAATAAAATCTAAGAATACTGCATACGTTTTAATTTTTACACTAAGACATATGAACGTGTTATATATGTATATTTTGCACAACACGTAATTATGACATCTTCATTGTTAGCACATTCCCTAACCGCTGCGGCCATGTGTCAATCACCTTTGGGGTCTGTCACAGAGTCGGTAGGTAAAGGTTTATTCAAAACTGAACTACGGGGAGAAAAAAATACTGATGAGAAAAAACCTGAAAAGATATCCATTCCTTTTGTTAATATCAATTTGTCAAGCCATTTGCAAACGTCTTCACTTTTCTGCACTGTTGCTTTAGCTCTCCACAATTTTGGCCAACGGATCCGTGCCCCGGGTTAGAAGGCATTCACACCTAGCCAGCTTCGAGGCCTAACTAAATATCGCAAGTGTAGGGAATCCAGAGCTTGCTTTCAAGCCTCTCCAGGAGACAATTTCCGCCAGGGTGCCCAGAACGCAACCCTCCACTGGCGTTTCCTCTAGTCTGCTCAGAACTCCGGGAAACCAGGGAGCTTTCCTCCCGCCCACCGAGAGAAAAACAGCCGAGCAGCCGCGGACCGGCTGGCCGCAGCGCCACCGGGGCCCTGTGGAGGGCGCGCGCGGCCGGGCCCGCCGAGCAGTGGGGAGGCGGAGCCGGGTGGGGGCAGCGCGTTCCGAGCACGGCGCTTCCTGTTCCGGCGCCAGGAGGAGCCGCGCGCTGCTGGTGCTGCTGCCGCCCCCGTCTTCGTCTCCGCTGCCGTCGGTCGGGCTACGCTCGGTTCTTCAGCGCCCACTTCTCTCCGACCCTTCGCCGCTTCTAGATCTTGCTGCGAGTTCGGATATTGCCCGGTGAGGCTGCCTCGGCGCTAGCGGGGTCATGGAGGAGAGCGAGGGAGCCCGCCCAAGCGGGACGCGGGGACAGTAACGGAGGTGCCTCCGACGCCTCTTTGGGGAGCCGGGGGCTAAGAGTCTCTCTCGGTGGTTATCCTCTCGGCTGTGGGCGATCAGCCCGCTAGCCCCCGAGGAGAAGGCGTCGAGGGCGGGTGACGTCGTACCGATGGATTTCTCGGCGGGTGACGTCAGGCCTGGCGCGGGGGGCGGGGCGGGGAGCGGGCCTGGCCCCTCCCCCACCCTTCCCGGGCGGGCGCGACCCGCTCGGAGGCCGGTTCGCTCCGGTTAATCCCGGACTCCTTTTGTTCGCTGGGCCCTGGAGGGCTGCCTGCCCTGCGCCCCTTGGCCCCGACTCCCTCCCGCACTTATCAATTGCTAATGAAAGGGAGAGGAAGGCTGAAGGATTCTTGCAGGAGTCTTTGGTGCTAGTTTAAGATTATTCGCAATATGAGGTTTTGCACATCGTTTTCTTTTTTTTTTTTTGGACATCAGAGGAGTTCCTAGCAAATACTCAGATGAATATCCATGATAGACTGAGAAGTGTTGAGTTCTGTAATGCTCCCTTATTTTAGGATTTAGGAGTGCCTGGTGGCTTTCGACCATTTTCTTCTGAAAACCAAGAGTAGTGCTTTTAATAAATGGGGATTGTAATGCTGAAGCACGGAAGCATACTCACCTGACAGAAGAAGAAAAAAAATTTTATAGGGTTGCTACTAAAGAAATACACGCTCGTACACTTGATGGCTGTGAGTTTGTTTTGAAAACGAACCCTCCATTAGAGACGAAGGTACCCTTCAGAAATCTTTCCGAAGTTCTTTGTTCAGGAATAGTGTTCTTTGGGCAGGAGGAATAGAAAATTTTTCTCAATACTAGTGTCTCTGAACTTTCCATTCAAAGCTAGTTTGTTTCAGAAACTTGAGTTATGTGTACTGGAATGTCCGTTTTCCTCTCTTCACGAGGAACGGAGACCCAGAGACAGCCCCTTAACTGAAATCCTTGGGACCAGTGTGTTCTGGAACTCAGAAATTTTAAAATTTTGTCTTTAGATTTTAGAAAGATGATAAGGTGCAAAGATGAGAGACCACACCAGCGAAGTAGGGGCAGCGTCCCCAATCTAGCATTAATATTTGTGTAGCGATAGGTAGGAATTAATAGAAAATGTAAATAGCCTCAGGTCAGGTTTTGCCACCAAGTAAGTTTTATATCAAACTTGGGTTTCTGAATTGAGAACTGCAGATAAAAGTTTACGAACCTATCATAGCAATTTGTAAAAAAAAAGCTGGTATCTGTTGAGTTTTTGCTACGTGCCAGACAATGACCAGGAGATTTATTGTATAAGTCTAAAACCAAATCTGTGAGGTGGATACTACTGTCTCCTTTCACCTCTGGGGTTTGCACAGCTTGGCTTTTCCAGAGCCCACCAGTGAACTGCAGCATTACCTAGTTTGAAATACTTACGGTGTGCACGCCTTTATTTTTTTAATGCTTTTTTAATTGAAGGATAATTGCTTTACAATATTGTGTTGGTTTTTGCCATACATCAGCCTGTACTAGCCATAGGTATACACATATGTCCCCTCCTTCTTGAACTTCCCTCCGACCCCCCTCCCCCGGCTTGCACTGTTTTAACCATATGCAATATGCCCGTACACCGAGGAGGAGAAGATGATATGTATATTTTCTAGGCACTTGATTTACCAGTTCCATTTAGTCCTGAGCTTAAGGGGCCATTATAGTTGAAGTAACAGATTGATTGAGGTGAGCTGTCTCTGAGACGGTCAAACTTTGGTCTAGAGACTCTGGTTGAAGCTTTCATATTCCTCCCCTTTCTACGTTGCAGCCAATCGGAACTGCTTATACCTCCCACAGATCTCTTGCCCGCCCCCGCCCCAGCTTTTGCACAAACTGCTCCTTTCCCTAGGACCTACCCCAGGTCTTTTTGTTCTCCCACGCTGCAGAGACAGGACTCCTCAGGATTCCTCCCTTGATAATCCTTTCCTTGATACCTTTAGGAGCTCTTCAAGGTGCTCCCATAGTGCCCTGCACTGCACTTACCCCAGGTAGCCTACTGTTTAAATGGTAGTTCTCCACCAGACTGTGAACTGCCCTTATGTGTTTATTCCACAGAAGACTATTCATTTCCCCAAGGCCCAACGCAGTACCAGGCACTTATGTTCCAATAAGTGTGAGTGTATAAAATAGGACTGACAGGAGCTTGTTGAAAAGTTATTTTTTTTATTACATATTTTTAAGTAGTTTAAAATGTTCAAAAACATGCAGATCCCCAATTTCTTGAGTTGTCCAAATGTAAAATAGTGTATCTAATAAACGCCAATACTAGAAACTATCACATAAAAATGCTCAGTCAAAATTTATATTTTCAGTACAATATATTACCAGTATCCTCTCCCCATACTAAACAAGTCAATGCAAAAATCCTGATTTCCTTTAGTGACTCTTAATAAATATCTTGTTTATAACTGTAGATTTTTATATATTTTACTTATCTGAGAAGTAATCAGGAATTGTAACTTTTGCTGATGAGAAAAATGGTCTCTGGCTAAAAACTGTCTTTGTCAAAAGATTCAGACAAAATATTTGGTGTCCAGGTTTCATAACTGTGTAGTCCCATACCGTTTTTGACTCCTACTACAGATGGCCCTTTGAAATATTCCTTGTCCAATACTCACCAGTAATTTATGGGGTTCAACTTTATAAAACTTCCCCAGGATTGAATTACTATTTTTATTCTAAAGGCCATAGGTGTTACAGAAATGCTTTATGTTTCTAATGCTAGTTGAAAGAAATTATGTACTGTTGTTTTAAAATTGCTCTTCAGAAAATACAATGATTATTTTACACATGATGTGTATTGCCATGAAATGTTAATGGAAACTTGTGGAAGTGATAGCTTTAGATTTTTCCAAAATGAAAAATTAAAGTCTTCCTTGATTCTAAACTATTTTTGTAGTTCAAGATCACATTGGACTCACCTTACTTAGCATAATTCATGTTTTGGGTTTTTTGTGTGTTTTTGTGGTCTTTTTTTTTTTTTGAGAAAATCTAGGATTTGGGGGGATTTCCTGGTAGTCCAATGGTTGGTTGGTTTTTGGTTTTTTTTTGCAAATCTACTCGATGTCCACTTTATTGGATTGTACTCTAGATTGGACTAATGTCCAACTCTATTTTTTTAACCATTTTATGGTGAAGGTATTCCCCAGATAGTAAGTTGGAATGTTTCCAAGTAATATGAATACTGTTTGGGCATGGAGAACAGGTTGCTTTACAGTGCAATGCTGTAAAACAGGAAGTGACCTCTATTTCTAATCCCTTTGGTCAAGGCTTTATTATTTCCTCTGTCTTCCAGGATTTGATGTTGAATTTAAACTTTTGAAAGCCAGAGTTAGATTTTAATGTCATGCTATGATTAATCAACCATAGTTTTTCAAAAACTAAGAAGGAAATGAGTAATTCTAAAAGCTTGAACTGTAAGACCAGGTGAAATTGAATGGGTTGCTTAGTTAGGTTTTTTGCTCCAGAATTAATGTCAACTTTGATACAGAACCAGTTTCTGTTTAGAAACGGCTCACCCTGTGTGAAAAGAATGTTAGTCTTAGGTAGACTTTAAACTTGTGCATCGATAAACTTTCTTTCAAGAGTCCTAAGAATCTACTATTGTGTGCTGTTCCTTTTTAGTATTGGAGAAGGAAATAGCAACCCACTCCAGTATTCTTGCCTGGAGAATCCCATGGACAGAGGAGGTTGGCAGGCTACAGTCCATGGTATCACAAGAGTTGGACATGACTTAGCGACTAAACCACCAAACCACCACTTTTTAGTATAAAAGCTTAACATGGAAACAGATAAATATATTTGCTATACAATCATGATGTGTTTTTTAATCTTATTAATTTAAGAGCAAGGTTATAGCTGTTGTGACTACAGGCTTCCTGTTCATTTACTTTCTCATTCCGCATAATAACCATACCACATGAACTAAAACTTTGTAAATGGCTCAATATTAACCAACATATATATAACTATATTGTGTATCGGTGGGGCAGAGAAAAAACTGTGAGATCAGATCATTAGATGCCAAAATAATCTGAAGAAATTCAGTGTGTTTTTTTTTTAAGCTAGCACACAAAAAAAGGACCAAATCTAGCAAAATTAGGCATAAATAGAAACTTCCTTACTGTAATTTTTTTAAATCTCAAAACTGAACATGAGAATCATATTTAAACATAAGCATTACCAGGAGAGTTGGGAAGACTACTGTGCTCGCACTATCTTATTTAACATTTCATTGTTTAAATTCTAGCTTATGCGAAAGAGAAAAAAGGTATAAACATTGCAAAGAGAAGGTAAAATTATTTTTCACTAATGTCATAATTCTTTACCTGCAGATTCCAGAGAATCAACTGAGAGACTTTCATAAATAATGCAGTAATGTCACTGCTTACAAAAGTAATACACTAAAATTTAAAAGGCTTTTCCTGTATATGAACAACCAACCAATTAGAAAACATAATGGAAGACCCAATTTACAACCATGAAAAAAAGTTTACCATTTAGAAATCTAAACAAAAAATGTATAGGAGTCTTGACTTTTAAAAACCATTGAGTGATAATAAATGACAGTGATGGGAACCAGGATGATATATACCTTGTTTCTCAAATGATAATATTTTTATATTTTAAACATACCAAATGTCCCCTAAATCTGTAAATTTAATTATCTTTGATCGTTGTGCTGTTGGGATTTTTTGTTTGTTTCACAAAGTGACTTAGAAAAAATAAGCATGACAATATTCAGGAAAACCTGAAAAAATAGTAATAGTAGGTCATAAAATTTGTTTAAAAGTATAAAGCTGCCCTAATAAGATGAATGTTATACTGTGGATCAGTAGAGTAGTGTTCACAGTACCTTTGGGAAATGATGGAGGCTCTGTGGCCTGGTGGTTTTGGAATCAGACTATACCTGGGTTTGAATCTCAGTGTTTGTCACTAGCTCTGTGACTTGAAACAAGTTAACTTGCTAAGCTTCCTTTTCTCCAGCTGTCAACTGGGAGTGGTAATGGAATCTGCATCTGTTTGTGAGATTATCCACCTAAAGCACTTAGCATGGTAGATAGATTTTCAGTGTTTGTTACACTAGCTGTAGAATGTGTTAAAGGTAACGTGTTGGGTCAGTTAAGAAAAGATAGATTACTCAGTAATTATTGTTTGAAAGAAAAACAGAAGATTTTTAAACAAGTTAAACTATAAATACTATTAGAAAGCATAGATGAATTTTTTTGTCTCATCTAATATCCTTAATGTCTTACAAAGCATTAGAAAGAAAGATGGACTACTAATTAGTAAAATGATTAAATGCAAAAAAAGTACATACTGTATTATTCTGTTTATATGAAATCAAGGAACAAGCGAAAACTAAAAAAATGATAGCTTTTTTAGGAATTGATTGGGAAATAGCATGAGTAAATTTTATGGAGTAAGGGAAATGTTCTGTATTTTGGATGGTTACAGGGGCATATACAACTGTCAGAGCTTGTTGACCTGAGCACTAATTCGTGCATTTCGTTGAAGTTAATTATACTGGAGTTATAAAAACTGAGGAAAGTGGTCCAAGCATATTCACAGAAAAAGAAATCTAAATGGGGTATTAAATTTAAATAATGCTCTACTTTCCACTTAATTAATAACCAGATGTAAGTTAAAACAAGATGCCAATCTTTAACCTGTCACTGAAAATGATGTATAAATTCAGTAACATTCAGCGGTGAAGAGAAGCTTTAAAAAGGTAGTGCAAATTGGGATGGGCTTTTTGAGATGGATTTCAGATGACCTTACCTGTTGACTGTGTATTTCACTTCTAGTGCTTTTTTCTGGTAATAGACTTAAAAAGATAGGTATTTAGAGATGTTCACAGTGTCGTGGTTTTAAAAAACTCAGCCTAACAGCCACCAACTTAAGAGTACAAGCTAAATTATGGATCACTTTTATATACTGCATAGCCAGTAAAAAGGGATGAAGTTTATCAAGGTGTATGAACTATTATGGAGATTTTTCCTACATGAAGAAAGTCATTTTATAAATTATTAAGATTCCATTTAAATAAAATAATATATGCATAATTCCTTAAAGAATATAAAATATAAACTGGTTTTGAAATATTCCTTCTTTTTTTGTTTTGTTTGGTTTTGTTTTTAGGAAAATGTCTGATGAATTTTCGGTAAGTTGATGCATTTATTCTTCATAAGTTTTTCGGCTCTTAGAAAAAAGACATGGTCCTAACTGTGGGCCCTAGTCTTCCAATTTAAAAGAAATGCTTTTTGTGATTCTTCATTTTTTTGTTTTTTTTTTTTAGCATGTGATTTTGATGGATAATTTGTCTTTATTTAGCTATAATATTCGAAAATGCATTCTGTAATATTTATTTCTTTATGAATCTTTATGATTTTTTAAAGGCTTACTTCTGTTTTCTTTTAACCTGATAGTGTTAATTATAGCCAACATTTATTAATAATTATATACCAGGCACTGTGTTAAGTGCATTGCGTGAGTTATCTCATTTAGGCCTCAGGTTAACCCTAAACTGTTGTTTTGAAAATGAGGAAACCAAAGCTCAGAGAGGGTATGTCACTTGTTTGAGGAAAAGCCAGGATTAAGTTCACACTGTGTTGATCAGTTGTATTTAGAAAATTTGAGCTTCTCTGAGGAATTTGCATTGTAAAACTGATACTCAAGGAAACTCCTAAATTTTGTATTAAATGAGGTGGTTTTTAAATGGAACAGCTTGGGTTTTGAAGAATTCCTGACCTTATAGCTTACCATCCTTCATGGGTTGATAATCGTGTTTGGCATTGCTTGTCCCTGAATAAGATCATAAGACATGCTTGTTTTGTATTCCAGTTGGCAGATGCGCTACCTGAAAACTCCCCTGCCAAAACCTCTGCTGTGAGCAATACAAAACCCGGCCCACCTCCTCAAGGCTGGCCAGGTTCCAACCCCTGGAATAACCCAAGTGCTCCACCTGCTGTGCCATCTGGACTCCCGCCAAGTGCAACACCCTCCCCTGTGCCTTTTGGACCAACGCCAACAGGGATGTACCCCTCCGTGCCTCCCACCGGACCGCCTCCGGGACCCCCGGCTCCCTTTCCTCCTTCTGGACCCTCATGCCCCCCACCTGGGGGTCCTTATCCCGGCCCTGGCCCCACTGGGCCATATCCTACACCAAATATGCCCTTTCCTGAGCTTCCAAGACCATATGGTGCACCCACAGATCCAGCTGCAGCTGGTCCTTTAGGTCCATGGGGATCCATGTCTTCGGGACCCTGGGCACCAGGAATGGGAGGGCAGTATCCCACCCCCAATATGCCATATCCGTCTCCAGGGCCATACCCTGCTCCTCCTCCTCCCCAGGCACCAGGGGCAGCCCCACCTGTTCCGTGGGGCACTGTGCCACCAGGAGCCTGGGGACCACCAGCGCCGTATCCTGCCCCTGCAGGATCGTATCCCACACCAGGACTCTATCCCACTCCCAATAATCCTTTTCAAGTGCCTTCAGGACCTTCTGGTGCTCCACCGATGCCTGGTGGCCCCCATGTGAGTGTTTAATTTGTTATTAACATGCAGTAGTAGTCCCATAAGCTGAAAAACTGTCTCCAGTTTTGGATGGACAATTAGAAAGCTTTTAAACCTTTTTTTTTTTTTTAAGGGGTGTGTATATATAAAATAAAAGTAAATTTCAGGCTTCAGATAAATTTAGATAAAGCATTTAAAAGGATGAAAGCACAAGTATTCCTGGTATTAAAAATACAAAAATTCCTCAGATATCCCTCAAAGAATTTGTAATGTAGTAAGCAGTATCCTCATCAGCATCCTTGAAGTAAACTCAGAGATGTGTTTCATTGGACTTTTTTTTTTTTTTTTTAACTTCTCTCAGTAATGTTTTAATAGCATCAAACCAAAGCACAAAGTTCAATGAAAGTCATCTCTCCCAGTCTGGCTAGATATAGAGGTAGATTTTTAGAGAATCCAGAGCCATGAATGTGTAACGTAGCCCATCTTTCGTGCAGCTGTCATGTTTCTCAGCCAGGGTTTTGTTAGATCCTTCACAGTACTGAGCTCAAGATTATACCACTCTTCTGCATTGCCAGTTATATGTAATGCTGTGTTCTCTCCTGTCAGCCAAGCTGAAATAGGGTTGACATCTTAGTTGAGGACCCTGTCTTGGGCATATGACCAAGTAGAAAAGCATCTTGTTCCCCTATGAATTGAGCCAAGTCAGATTCTCCATAGGGGAACACAAAATCTGTTTATTCTTAAAAGGACTAATCAGATCTCCAACCAGATTAATCACAACCAATTAATCTTAATAAAGTGTCCGTGAAACTTCTTTTCATTAGTGTAACTTTTTACCATATATATATATATGCTGCTGCTGCTAAGTCGCTTCAGTCGTGTCCGACTCTGTGCGACCCATAGACGGCAGCCCACCAGCCTCTCCCGTCCCTGGGATTCTCCAGGCAAGAACACTGGAGTGGGTTGCCAGTATATATATGGTTTTAAATATTTTAGTACAGTGTATGCCAGAATAAGGGATGATTTGCTGTTTGGATTTATTAAGCAATAAGTTTAAGTCACAGCAAGGAGTTAATAAACTCCATTTACAAAACCTAGAAGTTTACTTTTTCTTTTTTCTATTGCAGTCTTACCATTAAGTTAACAATGGATGAAGAGATGACGCTTTGCTTTTTGAAGTACATAGATATATGCACATGAATGCATATATAAAAATTGCTGTTTCCCTATTCTTAGAGGGCATTCATGAAAGAACAACTCTTGCACCTCTCAGAAGATGTCTGCCTCTTGTGCTTGGATGTATAGTACATCTGATGGATACAATCAGATAAAAATGTAAACGGAAATCATTCAAATGTGATTTTTATTTGGTTTTTATGGAAAGTTAAAGTAATAGCTCTTTGCTACAATTTGTTTAAAACAGATTTTTCAATTTGTTTAAATTATGAAACTAAACACTTATATAATCAATTTTTCCCCTAAATAAACACACTTTGAAAACAATCACATTGTCATAATTTAAACAAATGATGCTTCTCAACATCTTGAGCTGTTCTCGCTACAGGATAAATAAACCTGGTCCTTCTGAGGTTATATTTTGGGTATACATTTTAAAACTGTTGGTGATTACTGTCAGATGTTGAGTTCATTTTTATCCTTGAGCTTTTAGTAAAAATTTTTCTTTCATTTTTAGTTCCACTGATTTATTTTTAGCCAGATGGGTCATGCAGCTCTAAAATACGCCCTTTGTGGAAACTTGTTTCTTTTTAATGCAGGCCGACGTGTAAATGTAAATTATATTCTTAGAGAATTGGTGATCTCTTTGTATTGTTTTAGAATAGACTGAACTGTCCATATTGCTTTGGGAAGAGCTCAAGGAGGAAATAATTCTCTCCTTTGTCTGGAACCTCAAATTGGAGGAGACCCTGGGAACTACTTCATAGTAACTAGTAATTTGCATTCCCACAAAACACTCTTCTACAGGGCCCTTCCTGTAGTCCCCTTTCCCTCATATTTTTAGAAGGGGCACATCCCATAATTCCTCCCTGATACTGAAAACTGGTCCACTCTAGGGGTCTATTACAAACACAGAAGCTACGTTTAGAGAACCTCAGTCATACAGACATGACTGTTCTTTGTAGAAGTGTGATCGAAATATATTAATGTCTTTCAGAGTCTGGTTAAGCTATGTCATTGTGTCTTGCATAGTTTTCCTGGATCTGTTTGTAAAGTGCTTATGGTTAACAGTTCAGTTCTGTATTTGTTGACAGTAAGACAGGTAAATAGGTAGAAGAATGAGTGCCACCCAAAAATTATTCTCTAGCTCTAACACTCAGCATAATCATAAAGTATAGATCTCTACAATTGAGTTTAAAGTAGTGTGACTGTGCTACTTAAAAATAAAGTGTTGTTTGTAACCTTCAAAATAGCTTTTTGGCACCTTATCTTGAAATCATATTTTTAGGTTTGAAATAGAACTGACCATGTTACTTGTCAATAACATTTTGAAATTTTGAATGTATCCATTAGGTTACTAAAATGTATTTGTGACTTTCTTGACCAGTATATGAGAGATTTATGCAGGAGCTCATACTTTTGCTTGGAAAGAAAATATTTGATGGTTTTATCTCTCTTATAGTTAAAATGTCAAGAATGCCAAATGCTGCCAGTTTAATGGTTTGTTAGCTACCTCCTTTAAGAAAGCAAGATTGTCAACTTTCTAGAGTAACATTCAGTATTTAGGCCTCCCTTAAGTAAATGATAGATTCAAGCTTTCAGAATTGAAACTAATTTGTTTAGGTATTTTCAAACTGGGGAATGTTAGCTTTTTCATAGTGGCACAATCTTTTTCTTTCACTTTGCAGGGACAAGTGGCAGCTATCTACAGTACTCTTGAAATCTGTTCTAGCCTTCAATTTGTAAGGCATCATAGAAGGTATCATAGCTTAAATTATCAGTTAATATCATAATATTAGCTAATTTTGGAAGGATGATAAGAAAAGTGAGATGACAATAAAGATCTCTCTCCTTTTGGTTATTTTCATTGTCCTACCTTGGGATAAGTTGACAGCTCTGGCTTTAGATAAAATATTTAGCAACAGAGAGGATAATGTTTGACTACAAGAAGAAGAGGTAGCAAGTTTGGGAATCTAATCGTGGTATCTGTATATTATTATGAGAGGAAATCTTATGCTAAAGGATTTGAAGGGCCATGAATACAAGATTTGGAACTACTACCCCTTATATTAACTGCTGCGACCCACACTGCCCAGCGTGCCCTAGACGAAATTGGTTTTTCAAGGGTTTTCCAACTGATACTTGGGAAATTTTTTTTAAGGAATCAGAATCGAAGGAAATAGGATTTCTCCACTTGCGGGAGGGATATCTCAATTCTTAATACTTAGAATACTTAATACTTACAATTCTTAATACTTAACATCTTCAGTACTCTAGGCCAGCAGGTATTTTTAGGTTCAGGGTGGAGTTAAGGAAAGCAGAAGTTGTTTCAAGGGCGAAATGGAAGAAAGAAAGCATCTAAGAAGGTTTTTTTGTCTTTACTAGGGAATAATGTTGCTTTTAAAATAAATTGTGCTAGGCCGAGATTGGTTTGTAGAACAGGCTGCTTGTTAGAAAGTATGTTTGGTCTTAAGGGAGTATGCAGTAAATATGCTGGCATTTGGACGTTTAGAGCAGGAATTTTAAGATAAATTTGATGGAGATAGTTGAGATGTGTTGAGGAATAGTATGTCTGGAGTTAGGATCTTAGGTTTTGAAATTGTTGAGCCTAAAGGTGACAAAAATTCAAATACAGACCTTGGGTCCTCACTCATACACACAGTCCTCTAAAATCAAGGCTCCTTAAAGGAGTGCTTACAATGCCTTGGCTTGTCTTACTAGACTCAGCCTAATGCTTTTGAAGATGGCTGTTTACAGCTCTGACTGCATAGCCCTGTTTTCTGTAAAGTAATATATTATTCAGGAATAAGTGCATTTTTTAATTACTAAAGGGCCTCCTTTGTCAGTTTTACTGCTTACTGTTTTCAGTAGAGAATAATAAGGGTGGCTCAGACAGTAAAGAACCTGCCTGCAATGCAGGAGACTCAGATTCGATCCCTGGGTCAGGAAGATCCCCGGAAAAGGGAATGGTTACCCATTCCATTATTCCTGCCTGGAGAATTCCGTGGACAGAGGATAATAAAGGGGCAGAGAAGAAAGGGGGTGGTCTATATCACCGCTACAATGGGATATTGGAATATTTTCTAGGAAACAAGTCGGTTTTGCCCCTGGTATTTTTACCTCACGGTTATTAGTGCTACCTATTGTACTCAGATGTACAACTTTTGGAACTTTGTGTATATCAACATAGCTCTACTCAAGAGTTTCCGATAAAATACTGTGCCTAGCTTGCAAATCAGTCCGTTGCCTACACTTGTAAGAGATCGTGCCAGTGTCTTCCTTTCTCACCCTGAATAATCTAGTGGTAGATTTATAAAATGCCTGGTTTATAAACCTTGGAAATTAAACCTAAGCACAGACCTTTAAGTGTTCCAGTTTTTGAAAAGCATAAGGCTTAATTCAGATGGATCACACTGATCCACTGTACTATGCATAGAAAGTGGTGGGTGGCTTTCAGGGAAGACTATAATTTTATCTTAATAGAGCAATATTTAGTGTTGAGGATAATTTCAGAATTCTGCCAGGTAAAACAAAAATTGCCAATAAAATAATTGGTATTAAAGAAATGGCCATGCAAGCTTCTGGCAATAGAAAGCCTCTGAAGACTGCATTCATTCAGCAGACACTTAAATGTCCATAATCCGGGTGCTTTTGTCAGATGCCAGAGATAGAGAGATGAGGAGGATGCCCTTCAGAGGCTTACAGCCTAGGTAGGGGGAGGCATTACAGATTTGATGAGTACACCCAGTATCAGTTCCCTGGATAAACATTTTAGTATTCCTGCTGGTGGAAGTTTTGGACTAGCCTTTGGGCATTTAAAGAACAAAGTATGGAATACTTTTTTTTTTTTTTTAATGTAAGAAAATGCTTTTCAAGACTGTAGTGTTTGTTGATGCAACTATTCAAGCACACAAAGTAATGGGATGTTTTGCCTCTTCAGTTTTCCCCTGGATAAAGGCACTTTCACTGCCTGCCACTGATCAGCAGATCCTGATTTGTTGCCATTAAGTAAACTTGACTTCTTATGTGTGCTCTATAAAGGTTTTGTATTTTTTCCTTGATATTGTAATTTTTTTCATTGATTTTAATAATGACAAATTTAATGTATGTAATTGTCTATGCATTTTAAGTTAAACTGCCTAAAATGTGATTTGCCACATATACATTTGTTTGTATTATAAACTGTAAGCAATCCGTTGGAGATGTTAGGTTTTATCACCTGCTGCTGTATTTGTAAACAAAGACAAATGTTGCTTTAAGATGTAATTATAATTAGGGATAGTCTATGGATGTGATACTTGATATTTTTTAAGATAAACTTGTTTGCTTTTGTGTATTATACCGGAAAACTTTTTTTTTTTAATGTATTTTCATGGTTTCACAGTTTTTTCACTTATTTTAATCTTTAGGCCCAATTCTGGGCTTCCCAGAAAAAGTCCAGAGCCTAATTAACTACAAATTTGTTGTCACAAAGAGAGAAAGAAAAACAGCCTGAGGTGACGCGCCCCCCCCCATGTGAGCTGCATTCATCAGGGCTGCCTGGGAACAATGCCTCCTCCGCAGACCCATCTTTCAGCAACGCAGTGTCCCTAGTGAGGATCTCCTCTCCTCCCTTTAAGGCTGGCCTATTCTTTGTAATCATGTTATCTGTTCACTTGAAATCAGGGAGCCTTCCCTATCTGCTCCTGCTGCCACACACCCCTGCTTTCTTCTACAAAAGATACTGCTGTGCCTGCAGTAAGGATCACATTGTTAAACTTGGCATATCGTTGCTGTTCTCTGTCCACAGGGGTTTGCTAGCATTTCTTGAAACCCAGTATGAGTGGGGCTATAAATGAGTGAAATAATTTATGGTATATTCTATTTTTGAAAAGGATTTCTGCTTTTTGCTTTGAACCAAAAAAAAAAATTTTTTTTAATTTGCATTTGATGTCTTAACTCATATCTCCTAACTAAAAGTACCCACTTAAAGTGGAGCTGTGAAATAAGAAGTGAAATATATGACCACTCTGGAGCAGGGCTGGGAGGTTTTCCCATCATGAAATGACATTCCTTTGGCAAACACGTTCTTATCTGGATATCTGACACAAGCAGTTTCTTTTTTTTATCACCATATTAAAAGTCAGCACTAGTCCCTTTGCAACAGATCTCTAAAGCAAAGTAGAATCCTGACTATTAATATAAGCACACTTTAGACAAGAGCGCAATAGAATTCTAATACCAGAAGAGAATTTGGTCCTCCTCCTAGAGTTTGTTTCTACAGCATCTGAACGTTATTCTCATGGGGGCAGGTTTTTGTGTTTTCTGGGATTCCAGGAATGAAGAGGACACAAAGCAGGTTCAGCGTGTTTCCTCTCTCTGCTTTCCCTGAAGCAGTTCCACAGTTCCACTATAGGTCAGCTGCTGTAACAAAGGATCATAGACTGGATGGCGCCAACAAGAAAAATTCTTATGGTTCTGGAGATTAGGAAGTCCATGATCAAGATACCAGCTACTTCATTTACTCGATGGGAGCCTCTTCCTGGCTAGCAGCTCCTCACTGTTTGCTCCCACATAGAGAAGAAAGTTCTCAGTTGTCTCTTAAATGGACACTAATCCCACTGTAAAGGTCCCATCTCCATATACCATCACATTGCAGCTTATGACTTAAACATGGATTGGGGGGAAGAAAGGGGCACAATTTGGTTCATAACACAGATAAGGTGTTTGAGGGGACAGAAAGTTTGGGTGCTTTTAAATTTTTAAAGCTATTGTAGATGACCACATCTAGCTGAGATTACCTGAGATCAGATTACAGTAGAATCTCCATCCATCTAGATTTCTAAACTATGCTTAAAGTGTTAGTGTCACACAAGACAAGTTTTTGCTTTGTAAGGCAGATAAAGAGCCTTTTCCGGGGGTAAGAATATCTTTCCATTCCGTTCCGTCGCTCAGTCGTGTCTGACTCTATTCGACCCCGTGGACTGTAGCCTACCAGGTTTCTCCGTCCATGGGATTCTCCAGGTAAGAATACTGGAGTGGGTTACCGTTTCCTTCTCCAGGGGATCTTCCCGACCCAGGGATCGAACCCGGGTCTCCCGCATTGGAGGCAGAGGCTTTAACCTCTGAGCCACCAGGGAATATCTTTAAAAGAGGTTAAATAAACCCTGAGGTCTAATTACATGAGAATGGCATCAAGACTTAAAGAGTGTCCACTAGATTATACCTTGCTCAGATACCCAGTACCAGATAACTTTATATATGCAGTTCCTTGATTATCAGTCTAGACCTCTGCCTTTTTCAGTGGACATCCTGACCTGTTCTTGTCCCCTTAAGACACCACTGAGTAGATTCCAAAGCTGTGTGGAGGTTAGGAAGACACTCAGCTGGTTAACTTTTTAAGATAAAGAGGTCAAGTTAAACTGAGCCTCGTGTACTGTCCTGTTTATCCAGTTTCATTTCCTGGGAGCTGATAACTATAGCTCTAATGTACATTTTATATACTTTGGCCCACTGAATTCTTAACACCTGGAATTTAAGTTACAACAAACCTAAAAGTAAGTTTTTAGTTTTGATTTTATAGATAATGAAACTACAGCTAAGAGGTAGAGATCACCTAACTTGATATGTTAAGGAACTGAGTACACTCTTAGGTGTGACTGACAGCAGTTTTCCTCTGTTCTGCTTTGCTGCAGGATGCGGCTTTCCTAAGAGCTTCTCCATCTTTCATGTGCCTGCCGTGGTTGCCTTGGTGCTGTAGCACTGCTTCCAAAATTGCATGCCTGGGAAGTCAAATCCACATAACACTGAATGTTACAAAGCAAACCTTTCACATAGGCTTCCCTAGGGGCTCAGTTGGTAAAGAATCTGCCTGCAATGTAGGGGACCCGGGTTCGATCCCCAGGTCGGGAAGATACCCTGGGAAGGAAATGGCAACCCAATCCAGTATTCTTGTCTGGAGAATACCCTGACCAGAGAAGCCAGGAAGGCTATAGTCCATGGGGTCACAAAGAATCAGACACAACTGTGTGCTTTCATTTTCATACCTTTCACACAATTTATGTCACTGAATGAGTTTCATCAGATACTTTAAAAAGCTAGTGTTTGAAATTTATATCCTTGCAGTTTGGTAAATAAGCAGAGTTCTTAAACAGCTAACTTACTGAGTTGTATTTTCATGAACAAACATAATCTTCAGAGGTATAGCATTTTAAAGTAGGTTAAATATGGCTGTGAGGATTGTTAACAAAAGGTTTTGGATGATCAAATCACTAGTGTCAGCCCTACCGATTACTGAAGACACTGGTTATCCAGCTGCCCCCAAGTGGCAAAGGCTTGGACGAGGCTGTCAGAGTCGCTGAGACAAAAGAGGTCTCTTAGTAGATGAGCAGCCAAGATGTACAGGAACTGTACAGAGGGTGGGAGAGTCCAAGGGAGGTTCTGCCAAGTATGACCTGACAGTTCTTTTTTTAAACTTGCCAATACAGGACATGCTAAGTTAAAACATCTTAACTGTTGCTTAGTTACTGCAACACAGAAAAATCCCAAGTGCTGAACTTAATGAATACCTGGATCCCTTCTTGAATGCCCAAAGAAATCTACAAAAAAGACCAAACTACAGGACTAACGATCAGGACTGGATCTTGGGCTGTTAATAGAAGGGGAATGAAGACGATTGACCTGAACTAAGAAAAGCCTGTTTACAAACTTCACTTCTCATCTGAAAGGTGGTAATAAGTCTCCACCTCTGGTGAGTCTGTAATAGAAATCTGATCAAATTCTAGAATGCAGCTGTTCATGATTCAGTGAGCCGCACAATTGCTGGGGACTCATGCACAGAGCTTTTAGCCTTGAGCTCAGCCTGGCAGTGTGATTTGGTGCAATTGACTAGCTTCCTGTGCTGATTTACCTTATCTGTAAAACAGATGATAATGCTCAAAATACCAAGAGGGAAAAATGGAACATTCTTCCCTCTAGCCAAATGATTCTGTTTAGTGTATTAGCATAACTAAAAGATTACACATCTAATAATATATAGTATCTGAATAAATGCTTTTTAAAAAAAATCAGATTGTCAGGACTTCTCTGGTGGTTCAATGGCTAAGACTCTGCTCCCATGCAGGGGGCCTGGGTTCGATCCCTGGTCAGGGAATTAAGTCTCACATGCAACTAAGAAAAAATAAAATTAAAAGTCGCTCAGTCATGCCCAACTCTTTGTGACCCCATGGACTATTGCCTACTAGGCTCCTCCGTCCATGGGATTTTTGAGGCAGGAATGCTTGAGTGGGTTGCCATTTCCTTCTCGAGGGAATCTTTCCGACCCAGGGATTAAACCCAGGTCTTCTGCATTGTAGGCAGAGGCTTTACCATCTGAGCCACCAGGGAAGTCAGGGAAATTACAATACCTTGGTAAAACAGAATCAGTCAAGATTGGAGGCTAAAATGTACACAGTGTGATGGTATGTTTATTAGACACAAAGGATGCATTATAAGTGATCATACATGCCAGTTCGCCTGAGACAACTCTGTTTTATGTTGCCCAGGTATAATTATTAATAGCACACTCCTTGCATTCTCAAAAGGGTCTGGATTTAAGGATAAATTATATGGTAATGGAATGCAAATGGAGATTTTCCATGTTTGTTTCTTGAGGTAAAAAATCATCCTAAAAAAAAACATGTTTCAGCATAGAATTAGCCTTTCCTTCACATATATTATCTACAGTGCCACTTACACTGCATCTTATTAAAGCAAAGAACAATATCTCACTTAATTGCAGCCACAATTGCCTTCAAAAAATTCCCAACAAAAAGAGCACATTCTGATCCTAGACCAGGAAGCTGAGTCTTTTTTAAATAGAGATGCTAGATATTGAGAAAGAGAGATGGGAATAGGCTTCCTACTTTTCTGGGCTTCTGTCCAAAGGTTTCTGCCTCATAGCCTCAAATGTCTTCCCCCCCACCCCCGATTCTGGAAGCAATTTCCTTAAAGCTCCAAGTTCTTTCCTAACTTAATCCTGTCACAAACTGAAAACTATGTCCAGTTTCAGGGGCTCTTTAGCTGCTGCATACAAACATCACCAAATCTCTGGCAGAACTGCATTTCATCTCCAGTCCTAGGCTGATATGAGGGCTTCTAATTCACAATGATGGGGAGGGGAGGGGACAGTGAAATTATTATGGGGTACATCAGTGGCAGGAAATACATGATGAAAACTTGTTAAACCACTTCAGAAATAGCTGAAGTAATAGTTGGCAGGAGTAATAGTTTTCCATTTTTTGCTATTTGAGGCACCTTGAATACCAAAACTGGTGGCTCTCCTGTAAGGATTCAGTGCTTCAGGTGTTACCACGTAGTCTTCACCAAGCTGTTAGTAGAACGTCTGCTGCCATGATCAAGTTCTCAAGTCTTCTCACATGGTTACGTGGCAAAGTTCTTGGAGCTGAGGAAACCATTTCTCCATGGTGGTGGTGGACTGGTACACCAGCGGTTTGAATACTGATCTTCACCACCTGCAGCATCTTCCTAGCTTAGCATTCTGACAACATTGTCATAAAAGCACATGTTCCCCCGCTGTGGCAAAAATAAATTTTTCACATTGACCACAATTTAGTTGACACATCTGTGCTTGGTGCATTATTATGCTGCAGTGGTGGTGAACTTGGAACTGGAAACAGCTCACTGAAAACATCTGTTTGAATAGAAAGTGAAACCTCAAAATACTTAAAGTTTGAATATCCATTTGCTGCTAGTACCTTTCATAACAAAATACTTGGGGGGGGTCACATCTGACTTATTGGTTAGACAATTATTGCTCTCAAGCAACTCATACTCTGTATAATGAAAAGCATATTAGCATTTACCGGGGGAGGGTTGGAAGGAGAGGCAATTGAGATGTGTACATGAAGGACTTGATAGAGTCTGATACTGTTCTGTTGATAGGGGTGATGGCTATACATGAGTATTCATTCTGTTTTATTTGACTCCAAAGATATGTAGTACTCTTTGGGATGTAGACTTTATATGGTAGAGCATATGGAGCCTGAACACCCAATACTGAAAGGAAACCCCAGTTTCACACAGACTCTCTTTGAGAAAGGTAGAAAGGCCAGAATTCAGATATGTATCAGTAGCATTCAGTCATACCTAGTGTCGATGTTTTATTTTTTCCTAATAACAAAATCTCAGTTGCTTTAGGAAACAGACGGTTGTCATTAAGAACACAAAAGCACAGGAATTCCCTGGTGGTCCAGTGGTTAGGTCGCTACTTTTCCACTGCAGAAGGCAGAGGTTCGATCCCTGGTCGAGGAACTAAGATCCTACATGCTGTAGTGTGGCAAAAAAAACCCCACAGAAGCATAAAGAGTCTGTCCAGTGGTCCACTCAGTCTAGTGAAAGTATAATAGGTACCTAAACCCAGCATGAGGCAAGTGGAGAAGTGATTGTAAAGCATCCGATTATATAAGGCATTGGGTTAGGTTAGTACAAAGAGAATCCTGGAGTAAAGACAGTCCCCACACAGGAGGAGATGCTTGGGAGGATATGTTCCATGGTGGTGGTAGGATAAATGGAGAAATGTGAGGGAAACATAATTAGTGAGGATGAGGTGGTATTCGTACAGTATAAAGAGCACAGGTTCTGGAACCAGACCAGTCATATATACCACTTACTGGTGGCTCAGTGGTAAAGAATCTGCCTGCCAGTGCAGAAGATACAGGAGACACAGGTTCAGTTCTTGGGTCAGGAAGATCCCCTGAGGAAGGAAATGGCAACCCACTCCCATATTCTTACCTGGGAAATCCCATGGAAAGAGGAACCTCAGTCAGTTCTGTTCAGTTGTTCAGTCATGTCCAACTCTGCAACCCCCTGGACTGCAGCACGCCAGGCTTGTCCATCACCAACTCCCAGAGCTTACTCAAACTCATGTCCATCGAGTCAGTGATGCCATCCAAGCATCTCATCCCCTGTTGTCCCCTTCTCCTGCCTTCAATCTTTCCCAGCATCAGGGTCTTTTCCAAGGAGTCAGTTCTTCCCATGAGGTGGCCAAAGTATTGGAGTTTCAGCTTCAGCATCAGTCCTTCCAATGAATATTCAGGACTGATTTCATTTAGGATCAACTAGTTTGCTCTCCTTGCAGTTCAAGGGACTCTCTAGAGTCTTCTCTAGCACCACAGTTCAAAAGCATTAGTTCTTCAGCACTCAAGCTTTCTTTATAGTCCAACTCTCACATCCATACATGACTACTGGAAAAACCATAGCTTTGACCAGACAGACCTTTGTCGGTAATGTCTCTGCTTTTCAATACACTGTCTAGAGGAGGCTGGTGGGCTACAGTCCACAGGGTTGCAAAACTGTTGGCACAATTTAGCGACTAGAACAAGATATATCACATTGGATGATAACGATAATTCCTACCTCCATAGGGTTTTAAGAATTAAACGAAGTAATCCAGGTGAAGAACTTACTGCTTGATGTCATAGGCACTCAACAAATATGAACATATCATGGAACCTGGAAGGCACTTTTTCTACGTGTTACAGTCTAGCAGAGGAAAGAGAAAAGTAAACAGGCCGTTTTCATCCAGTGTGATGTTCCAGATGCAGGAGGTGCAGACGACTCTGAGAAGACCCAGGGAGCACCTAATAGTTAAACAGCGACCCATGTTTTGAGCACTGCAGTCTCCTAAGGGCTTGAACTGCATTATCCCATTGAGTCCCAGGGTAAAATTCAGCTCTGTGAGTGCCTTCGGCTGCATTCTTCCCCCTCTGTGAGGCAGGTCTCCATTAGTGATTCAAGGCATTTGGCACTTCAGGAAAAGGCCTGGGACATTCCCTGGTAGTTGAGAATGTGCCTTCCAATGTAGGGGACACGGGTTCAATCCCTGGTGGGGAACTAGATCCCATGTGCCATGGGGCAATAAGCCAACTCAAGGCAACTGGAGAGGCTGACAGCCTGCAACCTGACTGAGCCTGCACTCTACAAGAGAAAGCCTACACACCACAGTGAAGACCCAATGCAGAAAAAAAAAAAGAATACAAGAGGGAGATAGTCTTTACCTCCAGCTCCTTTTCTCCAGCCACATTTTCCTAATCACACCCATGTAAATATGTGGTCGTTGCTCAGTTGTGTCCGACTCTTTGAAGTCCCATGAACTGTAGCCCACCAGGCTCCTCTGTCCATGGGATTTCCCAGCAAGAATACTGGAGTGAGTTGCTATTTCATTCTCCAGGGGATCTTTCCCACCCAGGGATTGAACCCCAGTCTCCCGCATTTCAGGCAGATTCTTTACCGTCTTTACTCAGTTTTAAAAGCAGCTGACTTTGGGGTGGGCTAAGGAGTGTACGAGTGAGTTTCTGGTGGGATGAGAGGCAGGCACGTACTCTGAGAGGAAGTGACTGAAACAGGTTGAGTGTAGCTGTTCCCCCACTGAGGAGCCTGTGTTCCCAACATTCCAGCCCCACCCTGGAACAGCTTTCCCAGCATTACTCCCAGTGACGGCAGCAGCATAGCTAGGAACACAAGTCACTTCACGGCTGCCCACAGCCACACTGTTCCTTCTTGCTGGGCTTTGGGAGTACACAAGACCTATTCATTACAGAGCCTCGGGCCATGCGGAACTCTGAACACCTCGTTTTTAAACAGAGAGCCCTGCTTTTCCAAGGCTCCTTTGCTCCAAATTACAGGAGAAATTTCAGCCCATATACAGTGATGCCAACTACTCCTTGGATCAGGGAATAGATAAGAGGGTCATTTCCTGGAATGTGTGTGAGAGGATCTGAGCCTTGGATAAAGGGAACTGAAAAGACTTTGACCTAAGGCGAAGGCAGACAGAACAGCCCTAACTTAAATGAGCCTTATATCAGCACCAAGAGTTTTTCATTCAGCTGGTATTTTTATTAACCACTGACCCTGCCAAGTGTTAGTAATTTAATAGTGAACTAGTCAGTTTCTGCTCTCACACAGCTCACAAGTTAGTGGAAGAGACAACTACTAAATAACATTAATTACACTTGTGATGGGGGCTTCCCTTGTGGCTCAGCTGGTAAAGAATCCGCCTGCAGTGTGGGAGACCTGGGTTCTATCCCTGGGTTGGAAATATCCCCTGGAGAAGGGAAAGGCTACCCACCCCAGTATTCTGGCCTGGAGAATTCCAGGGACTGTATAGTCCATGGGTTCGCAAAGAGTCAGACACAACTGAGCAACTTTCACTTTCATACTTGTGATAAATGATGGGGAGGAAAGTATAACTTAATATGTAGGAGTCAAGTAAAGCTTGCCAGAGGAAATGACATTTGAACTGCCATCTGAAGGATGAGCAGGACTTTGGCAGGAGACAAATTGGGAGAAGGGTGACAGGAAGACGATATAAGAGGGTCATGCAGGAAACCTTTGTGTGCAGGAGGGAGGGCCAGGAGTTGGGGTACTTGCCTCCACGTGGATGGTGAAAGTGAAAGTTGCTCAGTCATGTCCAACTCTTTGCGACCCCATGGACTATACATGGAATTCTCCAGTCCAGAATACTGGAGTGGGTAGCCTTTCCCATCTCCAGGGGATCTTCCCAACCCAGGAATTGAACCAGGGTCTTCTGCACTGCAGGTGGATTCTTTACCAACTGAGCTATGAGAGAAGCCCCGATGTGGCAGAGGATGTGAAACGGAGCACACACAAAGAGTGGAAGACTTGTGATTGGCTCTACTTCCTTCCCCCTGTTTTGTCTACTAGATTAAGTCAGCCGTGTTCCCACTGACAAATGCAGAGACTCCAATAAACTCAGTTTCAAGTCTTTAGACTCTCTTGACCATCGAGGGTAACCATATCAGGGAGATCCTTTTCATAGAAATCTGGGTTTTCTGAGGTCCCATTAAACTAATATTTTCCCAGCCTGGTGTAAGAGGCAGTCTTCTTTTTATAATTTAATATACTTCAAAATACCTGACTTTGCCACACTCAATAAGCCATTTAGTGGAAGAATCATTGTCAGCACTGTGGTGATTGGGGAATGGGCTGTCCATCCCTAGGTTTATTCCAAAGGAGAAATTAGAGAAATCCCTGATTGCATAATTTGGTCAGCTCACTTGGGAGCAACCCCAATTTTCCTATCTTGCCATATATTTCTTTCTAACCCATTTCTCATACTATGCTTTACATTGACTATTTAATAAACTTTGTAATCCAAGCATTTCAGTTTGTTGTGTGATCTTTTATACTCCATGAATTCTGGCACAGCTTGTCTAGTAGTGTATTTAGGGGCTGTTATTAGATGAAGATAATTTTCCACATAACAGAGTGCTACACACACACAGATTTTTCTAATTAACTGATCTAATCAATGACATTGATAAACCTAGGCTAGATTGGGGCTTCCTTGGTGACTCAGACAGTAAAGAATTTACCTGCGATACAGAAGACCCCGGTTCGATCCCTGGGTTGGGAAGATCCCCTGGAGAAGGGAATGGCAACCCACTCCAGTATTCTTGCCTAGAGAATCCCACAGACAGAGGAGCCTGGCAGGCTACAGTCCATGAAATTGCAAAAAGTCGGACACAACTGCCTAACACTTTCACTTTCAGGCTGGATTGAAAGGGGGAAAAAAAGGAAATACAAATTATCAGTATCAGGAATGAGAGATGACACTTTTACACATTCTGCAGATTCTAAAAGAAGAATAAGTAAGTATTAACAACTTTATGCCAATAAGGGCTTCATCATAGCTCAGGTGGTAAAGTATCCGCCTGCAATGCAGGAGACCCTGGTTCGATTCCTGGGTCGGGAAGATCCACTGGAGAAGGGATAGGCTACCCACTCCAGTATTCTTGGGCTTCCCTTGTGGCTCAGCTGGTAAAGAATCTGCTCACATTGCAGGAGACCTGGGTTCAATCCCTGGGTTGGGAAGATCCCCTGGAGAAGGGAAAGGCTACCCACTCCAGTATTCTAGCCTGGAGAATTCCATGGACTGCACTGTCTGGGGTCACAAAGAGTCATACATGACTGAGTGACTTCTACTTTCACATGCCAATAAATTCAACAACTTAGATGAAAGTGACAAATTCCTTGGAAAACATAAACTATCAATCCTCACTCAAGAAGAAATAATAATCTAAATAGCACTCTCTTTTAAGGAAATTGAAGTTGTAATTGAAAACCTTCTCATTGTGGGATTTCCCTGGTGGTCCAGTGGTTAAGAATCCACCTGCCAATGCAGGGGACATAGGTTTGATCCCTGGTCTGGGAGGATCCCACATGCTGAGGGGCAACCAGGCCCATGCACCTAGAGCCTGTGCTAAACAACAGAGGCTACTGCAATGAGAAGCCTGCGCACCACAACTAGACAGTAGCCCCCCCACCACAGCAACTAGAGAAAGCCCACAGACAGCAAAGACCCAGCACAGCCAGAAATATAAAAACAACAACAATAAAACCTTTCCATTATGGTACAGCCACTTTGGAAAACAGCCTGGCAATTTCTTCAAAGGTTAAACACAGAGTCACTATATGATCCAATAATCCTCCTCCTTAGGTATATACTCAAGAAAAATGAAAACATGTTCACACAAACACTTGTACACAAATGTTCACAGCAGCATTATTCATGATAGCCAAAATGTGGAAACAGTCCAAATTCACTAACTGATAAATAGATAAACAAAATGTGGTATATGCATACCATAAAATAGTCAGACCTAAAAAGGAATGAAATATTGACATATGCTATAACATAGATAAACCTTGAAAACATACCAAATCAAAGAAGCCAGTCACAAAAGACCATAATGAGTATGATTCCATTTATACGAAATGTCCAGAATTAGCAAAACCATAGAAGTAGGTAGGTGATTGCCAGGGCCTGGCGACAATGGGGAAAATTAGGGTGACTCCTAGTAGGTACAGAGTTTCTCTTTGGGGGAATGAAAATGTGATGGAATTTTGATTATGTTAATGGATGCAAAACTCTATAAATACAGTAAAATCCACAGAATTGTACCTTCTAAAAGGGTGAACTTTATGCTCTATGAATTATATCTTCAGTTCAGTTCAGTTGCTCAGTCATGTCCGACTCTTTGCGACCCCATGAATCACAGCACACCAGGCCTCCCTGTCCATCACCAACTCCCGGAGTACACTCAAACTCACCTCCATTGAGTCGGTGATACCATCCAGCCATCTCATTCTCTGTCGTCCCCATCTCCTCCCGCCCCCAATCCCTCTCAGCATCAGAGTCTTTTCCAGTGAGTCAACTTGTCGCATGAGGTGGCCAAAGTATTGGAGTTTCAGCTTTAGCATCAGTCCTTCCAATGAACACCAGGATTGATCTCGTTTAGAATGGACTGGTTGGATATCCTTGCAGTCCAAGGGACTCTAGTAAAACTATTATTTATATATATCAATCTATATAATTCACCATATTAAGGACTATAAAAGTCTAAATTGTATCAATAGATGCAGAAAATCACCCGGCAAAATCCAACATCGATTCTTGGTTAAAAGAAAAAAAAAAAACAACCTCCTAGCAGACTAGGAACAGAAGGGAACTTCCTCAATCTGTTTTAGGACATCTACAGATAGCATCATACTAAATGATAAGAAACTGAAGGTTTTCCCTCTAAAATCAGGAATAAGGGAAGGATGTCTGCTTTCATCACTTCTATTTAACACTGTTCTGGTTCAAGCCAGTATAATAAGGCAAGAAAAAGTAACAAAACACAATCAGATTGAAAAGGAAGTAGTAAAACTGTCTATTCAGAGAGGACACAGTTGTCAATGAAGAAAATCCTATGGAGTCTACAAAAATAGCTTCTAAAGTAATAATTGAGTTAGCATGACTGCTGGATACAATTCAATATATAAAAAATCAACTGAATTTCATTATATTAGCAAACAGTTGAAAATTGAAATAAAAAACACCATTTTGGAACTTTTCTGGCAGTCCAATGCTAGGACCAGCACCTTCATTGCCATACACCTGAATTCAATCCCTGGTCAGGGAACTAAGATCCTGCAGCATGGCAAAAAATAAAAAACAAACATACCATTTACTCTAGTTCCAAAAATGTCAAATATATAGCAATGAAATTGACAGAAGAAGTCCAAGTCCTGCACACTGAAAACAATCAATACAAAACATAGCGAAGAAAAATTAAAGGAGACCTCAACAAATGAATAGATACTCTATGGTCCAGAAGACAGTATTGTTAAGATGTCAGTTCTTGAATTTACATATAAAGCTATTCCACTCAAAGCCCCAGCAGGTTTTTGTGTAAAAATTGACAAACTTATTCTAAATTTTATTTGAAAATGAAGAAGACCTAGAATAGCTAAATGACTTTGGAAAAGACACATTAATCAAGACAGTGTAGGGTTGGCATGAAGACAGATCACTGGGGGGAAAAAGAGTGTGAAAGTAGACTACACGTATATGGTAAACTGATTTTTCAACAAATACGTAAAGTGATTTAGTAGAGAAAGGACTGTCTTAAGAGTGCTGAAATATTGGCTACCCAAGGGGGATAAAAACTACTCTGATTTGTCTCACATCATATACAAAAGTTAACTTAACATTTACAGACTTAAATGTAAAACTTAAAACTATAAAACTTCTAGAAGAAAGCATAGGAGAAAACCTTTGTGACCTTGGATTAGAATACCAAAAGCATGATCCCTAAAATAAAAAAACCAGTAAATTGCATTTCTTTAAATTAAGAATTTTAAAGTCTCAAAACTCAAAAATAAGAAAACAAAAACCACGTTGAAACGGTGCAAATACCAAGTCTCCTGTAAATGTGTTACCATACTTTCATGATTTAAAAAAGAAAAAAGAAAGAGAATTTAAAAATTAAAAAAATTTTTAAATTGAGCAAATAATTTGAACAGATAATTTATCAAAAAGATACAGGAATGGCAAAAAAAAAGCATATTTTAAAACACTCAACATCATTAGTCATTAGGGAAATCAAAATTAAAATCACAAAGAGATACCACTACACACCTGTTAGAATATCCAAAATTAAAAAGACTGATCATACCAACTGTTGTCAATGATGCAGAGCAACTGGACCTCTCATATGCTACTGAGGAGAATGTAAAATGGTACAAACACTTGGAAAATAATTTGGCAATTTCTTTGAAAAAATTAATCTTTATCTACCTTATGATCTATCCATTCTACTCCCAGGAGAAATCTAAGTATGTGCCCATACAAAGACTTATAAACAAATGTTCACAGAAGCTTTATTTCTAATATTTCACAACTAGAAACAACCCAAATGTCCATCAGGAGGTGAATACATAAACAAATTTTGGTATATCTACTTAGCATTTGATAAATTCAACAGAGGAGAATTACTGAGCAACTGATACACTCAAGAGCCTGGATGAAACTCAATGCTGAGTGAAAGAAGCCAAAAGAATAGTGCACACTATATGATTTCAGTTATATACAATTCTAAGGAATGGAATCTAATCCATAGAGAAAGACAGTAGTGATTGCCTGAGGACAAATAAATGGATTACAAAAAGATATAAGGAAAGACCTTCCACCAGCAAGAAGATGACAATTTGTTGAAGGCTCAAATGAAAGTTAGCATTTTTTAGCAATAAAGTATTTTAAATTAAAAAAAAGATATAAGGAAACTTTGGGAGATTATGGATGTATTATTCATTAACTTGATTATGGTTTCATAGATGCGTACATGTTAAAACTTATAATATTATATACTTTAAATATATACAGTGTATGTTACCTCTCAATTACTTCAATAAAACTGTTTAAAGAGATTAGAGAATAGAGTTTGCCAAAATGAATGTAATACCTACTAAAAAAATAATAGCCAACATTTAGGGCTTCCCTGGTGGCTCAGAGGTTAAAAAATAATAGCCAACATTTATTGAACATTTTGGACTTCCCTGGTGGCTCAGACGGTAAAGCATCTGCCTACAGTGTGGGAGACCGGAGTTCAATCCCTGGGTTGGGAAGATCTCCTGGAGAAGGAAATGGCAACCCACTCCAGTATTCTTGCCTGAAAAATCCCATGGACGGAGGAACCTGGTAGGCTATAGTCCATGGGGTCGCCAAGAGTCGGACACGACTGAGCTACTTCACTTTCACTTTTCATTGAACATTTTAGAATGGTAAACATTATGCTAATTAAGAGTTACTAGTTCCCAGTAACTTTATAAGGGAGGCAGTATTATTTCCATTAAGTAACTCACTCAAATTACATAAACTAGTGAGATGCTAAGTCAGAACTCAAACCCTTGACTTCACTACCTATAATCATACCCTCTGGATCCCATGATTCCAAGAGGCCTTCAAGGAATTTGCAGCCCAGCGGTGAGGCAGATGGGCTTCCCAGGTGGCTCAGTGATAAAGAATTCACCTGCCAATGCAGGAGACACAGGTTCAATCCCTGGGTTGGAAAGATTCCCCTGGAGGAGGAAATGGCAACCCACTCCAGTATTCCTACCTGGAGTATTCCATGGATAGAGGAGCCTGGCAGGCTACAGTCCATGAGGTCAGAGTCGGACATGACTGAGTGACTAAGCACGCACTCACGGACAGACAGATGCCACCAGATACCATCGCTCAACTACAACAGAGTCGCTGACGGGGAAAGAAAGGGAAATTTTAGTAAAGCTGAAACTAAGTTCTTCCAAGGTTCCAAGCCAGACCACCGGCCCAATAACATGGGCAAAGCTCTAGATACAGAGTCCTGGTGCTTCTGTAGGGTCACTGGAGAAGGGAGGGGCTGGTGGGAAGGGATGGGACGCCTCTATGTAGAACAAAGGAGGTTGGACCATACAGACTTAATTCAGGCAGGGCTCCTTCAGTTCTGCCCAAGTTAAAGGTAATCAGAAGCAACTGATCAAACATTGCCTTTTCCCATTTCAGGAATATGAAGATAGGTTTTTAATTGAAAGACCTAAGATTAGACCTTGGGCGAATCCTTTCACTGCTTAGAATTCCCACTGCCTCATCCCTAAGGTGGGGAGGGTGAACTAGGTATTGCTGTGGTTCCTTCTAGATCTCCCGTGCTCTGTCCCAGCCTGTTGTTATGGTTTTCCCAGCGTATGAAGGCTCTGCTGGCCATCAAGTGTCTAGTAGGGTGACATTACTTCTCTCAGCAGCTCTGCTAACTACAGGGAAACGTACTGAGATCACAAAGCAGCATCATTAAATGACTAAAAAGGAAAATCATTAACTATGGATGCCTTTATATTAATAGTTACTTTTCTGATTAAATAATAGAGGTTAATCATAGACATTTAAGGAAATACAGACTGTGAGGAAGGCTTCAGCAATATGTGAACCGTGAACTCCCAGATGTTCAAGCAGGTTTTAGAAAAGGCAGAGGCACCAGAGATCAAATTGCCAACATCCGTTGGATCATGGAGAAAGCAAGAGAGTTCCAGAAAAACATCTATTTCTGCTTCATTGACTAGGCCAAAGCCTTTGACTATGTGGATCACAATAAACTGTGGAAAATTCTGAAAGAGATGGGAATACCAGACCACCTGACCTGCTTCTTGAGAAACCTGTATGCAGGTCAGGAAGCAACAGTCAGAACTGGACATGGAACAACAGACTGGTTCCAAACAGGAAAAGGAGTGCGTCAAGGATGTATATTGTCACCTTGCTTATTTAACTTATATGCAGAGTACATCATGAGGAACTCTGGGCTGGAAGAAGCACAAGCTGGAATCAAGATTGCTGGGAGAACTATCAATAATCTCAGATATGCAGATGACACTACCCTTATGGCAGAAAGTGAAGAGGAACTCAAAAGCCTCTTGATGAAAGTGAAAGAGGAGAGTGAAAAGGTTGGCTTGAAGCTCAACATTCAGAAAACGAAGATCATGGCATCTGGTCCCATCACTTCATGGGAAATAGATGGAAAAACAGTGGAAACAGTGTCAGACTTTATTTTTTTGGGCTCCAAAATCACTGCAGATACTGATTGCAGCCATGAAATTTAAAGATGCTTACTCCTTGGAAGGAAAGTTATGATCAACCTTGATAATATATTAAAAAGCAGAGACATTACTTTGCCAACAAAGGTCCGTCTAGTCAAGGCTATGGTTTTTCCAGAGGTCATGTATGGATGTGAGAGTTGGACTGTGAAGAAAGCTGATCGCCGAAGAATTGATGCTTTTGAACTGTGGTGTTGGAGAAGACTCTTGAGAGTCACTTGTACCGCAAGGAGATCCAACCAGTCCATTCTAAGGGAAATCGATCCTGGGTGTTCATTGGAGGGACTGATGCTAAAGCTGAAGCTGCAATACTTTGGCTACCTCATGCGACGAGTTGACTCACTGGAAAAGACTCTGATGCTGGGAAGGGTTGGGGGCAGGAGGAGAAGGGGACGACCGAGAATGAGATGGCTGGATGGCATCACCGACTCTGTGGACATGAGTTTGAGTGAACTCCGGGAGTTGGTGATGGACAGGGAGGCCTGGCGTGCTGTGATTCATGGGGTCACGGAGAGTCGGACACGACTGAGCGACTGAACTGAACTGAGACTGTGAGGAAAGAGTTAACTCAGCAGGTCTGGTTGCCTACTCACTACCTGTATTCAAGGGACCCGTGATTAACCCTTACCCAACCACTGGGAATGTGGCCTTAGAGTGTTCTTTCTGTTAGTGATTGATGGGTGTGTTATATACACCTGAGCAATGGACCATATCATTACCTGCTTGTCAGGTTGCTTTTCACAAACATAAAAATCGATGGTCTGCACCTGGTTTCATTGTTAGGGTCCTGAGTTTGCCTTGTCACAGTTGGTTGCATAATAGGATATACCTATGTGACTAGTTGCCCATAAAAACTTTGGACTCTGAGACTCACGAGGCTTCTAGGGGCAAAGCCAGTTCACAGATGAGTCCATAGTCAACAGTGAGAGAAAGAGTACTCCTGTGTGACCTCAGACAAGGAAGGACACTAGAAGCCTGGGTTGACTCTCTGGATCCCATTAATGCATATCTTCCTCCTGCTGCTTTTGCTCTGAACCTTTGCTATCATAAACCTCAGTATAACCTGCTACTAGGTCTCATGGGTCCTTCTGATGAATCACTGAAGGAAACACAATATATATATATATCAATCAAAATCCCTCCACCTAAATATAACCATTGGGATAACTTTAAAAACAGGTCTTACCAGTCAGATTGGCCATCATCAAAAAATCTACAAATTCTGGAGAGGGTGTGGAGAAAAGGGAATCCTCTTGCACTGTTGTGGGAATGTTAACTGATACAGCCACTATGGAGAACAGTATGGGGATTCCTTAAAAACTAGAATTAAAACTACCATATGACTCAGAAATCCCACTAACTGGGCATAAACCCTGAGAAAACCATAATTGGAAAAGACACTTGTACCTCAATGTTCATGGCAGCATTACCTATAATAGCTAGGACATGGAGGCAACCTAGATGTCCATTGACAGATGAATGGATAAAGAAGCTGTGTACATATATACAATGGAACATTACTCAGCCATAAAAAGGAACACATTTGAGTCAGTTTTAATGAGTGGATGAACTACAGCCTGTTATACAGAGTGAAGTACATCAGAAAGAGAAAAACAAATATCATACACTAATGAATATATATGGAATCTATAAAAATGGTACTGATGAACCTTTTTGTAGGGCAGCAATAGAAATGCTGCAGATGGTGACTGCAGCCATGAAATTAAAAGATGCTTGCTCCTTGGAAGAAGAGCTATGACCAATTTAGACAGCATATTAAAAAGCAGAGCCATGACTTTGCCGACAAGGGTCCATCTACTCAAAGCTATGGTTTCTCCAGTAGTCGTGTATGGATGTAAGAGATGGACTATAAAGAAAACTGAGCACAGAAGAATTGGATGCTTTTGAACTGTGATGTTGGAGAAGACTCTTGAGAGTCCCTTGGACTGCAAGGAGATCAAACCAGTCAATCCTAAAGGAAATCAGTCCTGAATATTCATTGGAAGGACTGATGCTGAAGCTGAAACTCCAGTACTTTGGCCACCGGATGTGCAGAACTGACTCATTTGGAAAGACCCTGATGCTGGGAAAAATTGAAGGCAGGAGGAGAAGGGGACAACAGAGGATGAGATGGTTGGATGGCATCACCAACTCCGATGGACATGAGTTTGAGCAAGCTCTGGGAGTTGGTGATGGACAGGGAAGCCTGGACTGCTGCAGTCCCTGGGGTGGCAAAGAGTCAGACATGACTGAGAGACTGAACTGAACTGAATAGAGATGCAGACATAGAGAACAGACTTGTGGACACAGTGGGGGAAGTAGAGGGTGGGATGAATTGAGAGAGTAGCTGGTGGGAATTTGCTGTATGATTCAGGGAGCTCAAACTCAGTGCTCTCTGACAACCTAGAGAGGTGGGAGGTGGGAGAGAGGTTCAAGAGGGAGGGGACATATGTATGCATATGACTGATTCATGTTGATGTATGTCAGAAATCAACACAACATAGTAAAGCAATTATCCTCCAATTAAAAACAAAATAAAACAGATCTTGACTGCTCAAAGATGGCGCTGAGGGCAAGGAAGCAAGCCCCTGCTGCTCCAAACCCGAAGCCAAAGCAAAGGCTTCGAAGGCTAAGAAAGCAGTGTTGAAAGGCGCCCACAACCACAAAAAAATAAAAGATCTGGACATAATCCACCTTCCTAAGGCCCAAAACACTGCAGCTCAGGAGACAGCCCAAATATCCTTCGAAGAGCGCCCCTAGGAGAAACAAGCTTGACCACTATGTCATCATCAAGTTTCCTCTCACCACCGAATCAACTGTGAAGAAAATAGAGACAGCAACTCACTGGTGTTCACTGTGGATGTCAAGGCCAGAAAGCACCATGTGAAACAGGATGTGAAGAAGCTCTAAGACACCGGCGTGGCTAAGGTCAACACCTTGGTCAGGCCTAATGGAGAGAAGAAGGCATATGTTTGACTAGCTCCTATGATGCTTTGGATGTTGCCTGCAAAATTGGGATCATCTAAACTGAGTCCAACTGGCTAATTCCAAGTATAAAAGTTTTCACTATTAAAAAAAAATAACAGATTTTGACCAATTAAATAATCTTGTGAAAGTTTTTCCAAATTGTCAGAAGACAAACAACTGTTAATTGATAATAAGTTATATTATGAAGATTAAATTTTATGGAAGCCTCATATTAAGACTTAAAAGAATAGTTTTGCTGTTTCAAATAATTACCAATTTATTGAACTTACTTCTGTGACATAATAATGGTTTCATTTTCCCTGGTGGCTCAGACAGTAAACAATCTGACTGCAGTGTAGGAGACCTGGGTTCGATCCCTTGGAGAAGAAAACCGCAACCCACTCTAGTACTTTTGCTTGGAGAATTCCATGGATGGAGGAGCCTGGAGGGTACAGGCATGAGGTTGCAAAGAATCATACAAGACTGAGCCACTAACACTTTCACTTTTCAAACTCCACATTATTCAAGGGTCAACTGTACACACATACACACACACAGTTTTATTTAAGTATTTGGCTCATGTGACTGTGGGCTCTGACAAGTCTGAAATTTGTAGGGCAGGCTGAAAATTCAGGGAAAAGTTTTGATGTTGTAGTATTGAATTTAAAATCTGTAGACTAGACATACAGAGTTTCTTTGTTGTGGCCATGAAGCAGAATTTCTTTGGGAAACGTCAGTGTTTGCTCTTAAGGATAAAGGTCCACCCACATTAGGAAGGTAGAAAAGTACCAATTTAAATGTTAACCACATATAAAATTAACTATCATAGTTGTGATCTTTCCTTTTTGAAGAGGAAAGGGAGGGTGGATCCCAAAATGTGATCCACTATCACAAGACTAACCCTGAGATGTGCCTGCTCCCAAGTGGACAACCAGTCTCCATACCCCAGTTACAAGCATCTCCCCTTAGCCACAGCCATGCAAGTCTGGCTCTGGCCAGAAGAGGGCACTGCCACCTACTTGTGTGACTATCTGCTTGGGAACCAATAGGATGGAAGAGAATTAGTAGTTCTCCAGTTTTGACATGACTTTCAATTAATTATTTTTTCTTACAGCCCCTGAGTTAGCATAGCACAACCTTGATAGAATAAATGCCTGTAAACTTTTAGTTTCACTGTGAGACCGAAGCACCTCCCTGTCATCACTGAAACTTGAGGTTCAACTGTATGCAGGTCAGGAAGCAACAGTTAGAACTGGACATGAAACAACAGACTGGTTCCAAATAGGAAAAGGAGTACGTCAAGGCTGTGTATTGTCACCCTGCTTATTTAACTTATATGCAGAGTACATCATGAGGAACGCTGGGCTGGAAGAAGCACAAGCTGGAATCAAGATTGCTGGGAGAAATATCAATAACCTCAGTTATGCAGATGACACCACCCTTATGGCAGAAAGGGAAGAGGAACTCAAAAGCCTCTTGATGAAAGTGAAAGAGGAGAGTGAAAAGGTTGGCTTGAAGCTCAACATTCAGAAAACAAAGATCATGGCATCTGGTCCCATCACTTCATGGGAAATAGATGGGGAAACAGTGGAAACAGTGTCTGACTTTATTGTTTTGGGCTCCAAAATCACTGCGGATGCTGATTGCAGCCATGAAATTAAAAGACGCTTACTCCTTGGAAGGAAAGTTATGACCAACCTAGATAGCATATTAAAAAGCAGAGACATTACTTTGCCAACCAAGGTCTGTCTAGTCAAGGCTATGGTTTTTCCCGTGGTCATGTATGGATGTGAGAGTTGGATTGTGAAGAAAGCTAATCGCCGAAGAATTGATGCTTTTGAACTGTGGTGCTGGAGAAGACTCTTGAGAGTCCCTTGGACTGCAAGGAGATCCAACCAGTCCATCCTAAAGGAGATCAATCCTGGGTGTTCATTGGAAGGACTGATGCTAAAGCTGAAACTCCAATACTTTGGCCACCTCATGTGACGAGTTGACTCACTGGAAAAGACTCTGATGCTGAGAGGGGTTGGGGGCGGGAGGAGAAGGGGACAACCGAGAATGAGATGGCTGGATGGCATCACCGACTCGATGGACATGAGTTTGAGTGAACTCCGGGAGTTGGTGATGGACAGGGAGGCCTGGCGTGCTGCGATTCATGGGGTCGCAAAGAGTCGGACACGACTGAGCGACTGAACTGAACTGAACTGAATGCAAGAGGATGTAGAATGCACATGTCCTGTGGCTTCCCTGGTGCCTTAGAACTGGTCCAGTTAGGCAGAGCCACACTAAACGGTTTTTTCAGATCAAGAAAATCCAGGCTGATGCAGAGAAAGGAGGAAGTTGAGGCATTTGGGGACTGAGAGGAAGAACTGGGAAGACTCCATGACTTAGTTGGTAAAGAATCCACCTGCACTGCAGGAGACCCAGATTCGATTCGATCCCCTGGTGGGGAAGATCCCCTGGAGAAGGAAATGGCAACCCATCCAGTATTCTTGCCTGGAGAATTCAGTGAACAGAGGAGCCTGGTGGGCTATAGTCCATGGGGTCACAAAGAGTTGGACACGACTTAGCTACTAAACCACTGGGCCTCCAAGCAGGTAAGGAATCTTCTGGTAAGATACAGAGGAGGCAGCCTTGGGAGGTTACTCTCTGTGTCTGGGTTTGAGAGAATAATACTACAGGCCCCTCTGGCAAAACCACTCGGCCTAACAGAGCAGTTAATCTAATCTCGGGATTTTTAATTGGAAATGGAAATTCACATAAGTATAGTTGTTCTCTAGTTCTCGTTAATAATTAAAAGCCTCCTTCCCCTGCTTCCATGTTAATGACAGCTTCCATTCATGCAACTTGAGATTTTGCAGAGAGGACTTTCCCACCCACAGCAAGGAACAGAGCAGGTACTGATTATTTCCACTTTACAGCTGAGGAAACACAGAGGGTGAATGATTTGCTCTGGCTCCCCTATAATTTAAGCCTGGGAGGGGACTAGATGCCTGGGGCCTGATCTTAGCCCTGTGCTCTGTCCCCTATCAAAAATACATTCCTAACCCTCAGCACTGCTGTTTCCAAGGTATGCAAACCCCATGACCCAGCAATTCCACCTGTAGGAATGTATACAGCAGAAACGCATGCACATAGGACAAAGTATGTGCAATACTGTTCATGGCAGAATAGCGTGAACTGGCCCCAAAGGGAAACCGACCCCAAGTCCAACCAACACAGAATGGATAAGTAGACTCTGGTATATTTCTATCGTGAATTCCATGTGGTAATGAGAATAAATGAAGAAGATTTATGCAAAATGTAAAAAATTTCACAAATTATATAAAGTTCAAAACAGCAAAATTAATATGAAATATTGAAAGGTTGGGGCTTCCCTGTTAGCTCAGATGGTAAAGAATCTTCCTGCAATGCAGAAGACCCGGGTTTGATTCCATGGACAGAGGAGCCTGGTGGGCTACAGTCCATGGGGTTGCAAAGAGTCAGACACGTTAGTGGTCATACCACTACTAGTAACTGGGACGGGGATACAGGGGTCTACCGGGTGCCGATAATGTTCTACTTCTGGGCCTAGGTAGTAGTTATCTGAGTGGGACAGGTGTATCAGTTTGCACAAATTCACCAAGCTGTATATAAAAAGTTAAATAACTTCTCCATGAGCAACTTTACTACTGTTCAAATGTGGCTCATCCCTGATTAAAGCAGACTTGTTTGTTGCTCTACTCCAACAGTGACCACACCACCATTCCCCAGAGAGTTCTCGAAGGGTTGAGAGAGCAGGTCAACATCTGCCTTTGCGTTTGTGCAATGCAAAAATACATTTCAGGAGGGCTGCCACACAGGAAGTTCATCCCCACCCTCCACTACTACAAACATATGTTCATTCTGGGTGTTCAGAAAGTGAAAAAGAAGGAGACACGCAAGCAGGGTAAGTCAAACACAGGAAACATCTCCAAATGGCAAAGCTTCCCTGCCTGTCTCACTTTTAACACTAAAACTACCTTGCAGGGAAAACAAAACAAGAAATCTAACCCCTGCATCCCAAAGACGCAGATGACACCTCTAAACAAGAGAGCCTCAAAACACAAGGCAGCAAACTGAAGCTGTTCAAAATTCCAAAGCAGGGCCTGATGACGTCATAAATGGAACCAGATTTCCTGTTTCCCAGAGTACAGCCTGCTTCTCATCGGCCCTTATTGCTTCTAACAGGATGAGGGGGCTTGAAAATCTTAAAGGACAAAAGTACAACAACATTTTAGATCAAGTATTGGCTATCTTCATCCATGGGCCAAGGACATTTGGTCTAGGCTACACACACACACAGACACACACAGACACACACACCCTGGCTCCCTCTGCTGCTGTGGAGAGTTTCTGTCTCCTATGTCAGTGATTTACTGCTGTTTCGGACTCTCACTCCATCCCGGGATGTAAGAGTGGAAATCTTAAAAACCACTTTGATACCTCCTCCAACTTGATTGCACTAGCTGTACTTTTTGCACCTTTCCATGATGTGGTGGGCTTCCCTGGTGGCTCAGATGGTAAAGAATTCACCTGCAATGCAGCAGACCCAGGTTCGATCCCCAGGTCAGGAAGATCCTCTGGAGAAGGGAATGACAACCCACTCCAGTATTCTTATCTGGACTTCCATGAACAGAGGAGCCTGGTGGGCTATAGTTCATGCGGTCACAAAGAGCTGGACACAACTGAATGACCAACACTTTGACTTTGATGTGGTGGGGTTGTCAGGACTCTGGAAGTTGGGCCAAAAGGTGTACTGCGACTACAACAGCAAAACAATAGGGCGAGAGCAGAGGTCGGGACTGAGCCTGGTGGTGCTCCTCCAGGGTCTAAATGAGTCCCCGAGGAGCAGAGATACCCTGGGGTATGAATAGTTGGAGCCAGGAGTTTTCTGGCAGTGGCAACACTCAAAGTCAGTAGATGGCACAACAACATGGACCCAAAGGAATTCACTGCAGGGTTGTCATCACAGAAAAATGAGAAGGAAGCAAAGCATCCAGTGGCACAATGTGTTAAATTATGCTACCGTTACATACAATGGGTTATCATGCAGCCATGAAAAAGAAAGAGGCAGCTCTACGTTAACTAACACAGAAAATGGTCTACACTTCAATGTTAAATGATAAAGGCAAGCTGGGGACAACTACATAAAGCATGATTCCATTTATATATTTAAAAAATCCTGTATGCTCACCCACACAGTCTCCCACATGCTACTATTGGTAAATGATCTAGAAGAATGCACATTCACCAGGTTACATCTAGGAAAGGGAATTGAAGTAGGTGAGGGGGAGTTTTCCAAATTTGGCATTTCTGTTTTTATTACTTATGCTGTACCAGTAGCTCTTTGGTGATTAAAAAAAAATAATCTAGAAAGCCAGTGCGGGGACATCCTTGGTGGTCCAGTGGTGAAGAATCTGTCTTACAATGCCAGGCACACGGGTTCAATCCCTGGTCAGAAAACTAAGATCCTACATGCCACAGAGCAACTAAGCTTTGTGTGCCACATCTAGAGAGTCTGTGTTCTGAAGAGAAAGGTCTTGCATGACAACAAAGATTCCGTGTGTTACAACTAAGATCCCATGCAGCCAAATAAAAAATAAATACATAGCATCAATTAAAAAAAAAAAAAACCCAAGGCTACAGGGTCGGGCTATGAAGGAGGCACATCTGCTGGGCGTGGTCAGCACAGCCAGCGGCTTCTATGAGTCAGGATCAAGGACTGGGGAGTAGATTCACCCCCAGTGAATTTTGGTAGACACTCCCAGCTCCTGGATATGCATAACAGATTTTTCTCCTGTTTTTTCTCTTTGGGGTCATGTGCTTTTGGTTCTTTTTGGGTCACGTCCAACCCAAGGCAGCTGGAGGAAAAGGGCCCCTCCCTAGGAAGTGCCCATTTGGCCTGAGACCTTAGCAGAGAGGCCTCTTTTCTTTAGTGCATATTTCCTTGGGGTTCTTTTCCTGGGCCTTTGCCATCAGAGCACAAGCTCTCCAGGGGCCAAAGAAAAGGGACTCAGCTCTGGCCAACTTTTAGTCAAGACTGCTGCTGTTCTCTTGGGGAGGTTTTCTTAAAATATAAGCCTCAAATATAGACACACACATTCTATAAAGAATAAATGCTTTGTTACATTAGCAATTGGCCCATGCTGGGTAAAATGGAAATTTTCATCCATTCTGGGATAAGTGCAAATTGGTTAAGAGCTTTTCAAAGAGCAATTGGGCAATATCAAGAGTCTAAAATATTTTCACACTATTTTATCCAGTAACAAAACTTCTGGGTATTTCTTCTAATGAAATACAAAATGCCTCAAATAGGAAAATGCATAGGAAGATTGCTTTCATTATGTTTCCTTTTTATTATAGTTAAAACTTGGAAACAAACTAAATGGTCAACAGTGGCAGGTGATTGGTAAAACATGTGTGCTCCACGGAACACTGCACAACAATTAAAATTTATAACAAAAATTTGTAATAATAAATTCAAATGTACGAGTGATGGCCTCATAGCTTTTTTTGCTACAAAAGTACTTTAGCACTTACATAAAAGCCTTTGAGTGAGTGAGTGAAAGTCACTCAGTCATGTCAGACTCTTTGTGACCCCATGGCCTATAAGGTCCATGGAATTCCCTAGGCCAGAATACTGGAGTGGGTAGCCTTTCCCTTCTCCAGGGGATCTCCCCAACCCAGGTCTTCCACATTGCAGGGGGATTCTTTACCAACTGAGCTATATCCCAATCTAACTAAATCAGAAGCTCAGGAGATGGGGCCTGGAAATGAGAATTTTTTTAAGCTTTCCCAGATGACTCTACTTGAAGCCAAGGCTGACAGAGAACCATTGACTTTAGATCAAAATGAAACTGCCCACTTCAGTTGTGGCCAGACCAGCTCATCTGGTTAGAGTTCTACATGGGGTTCTGAATGGCATATGTTTCCCTGGCCTTGTCCTGCATATAATGACTAGAGGGTTGCGTAGTGGCCCCAGGAAGAGGCTAACCATAAATTTGAGATGAGGGCCAAATCACTTTCCATCTTACCAGAACCAGCCACAGGTAGACTCGTTAGGAAGCAAAGAATGAAGATCATCTCAATAAGACACGTGAGAGCTTGAGTGAGGTCAGGTCAGCACTGGTAGGCATGGCAGATATAGATCCTACACAGCTAGGCACCTGAGCAAAAGAGTTGGAACCAAGTCCCAGAATGTATGTCGCTTGACAAGAAGGGGATACAGCCCTACAGACTCACTGGTTGCCTGACTGTTGGTGTCAACCTCCACAGTATTGCTAGCAGGGATAAAAGCAGAAAGCTTTAGAAGTTTTACCACTAGAAGATTCTGGTGTCTATAGGGCCCCTTAGAAGAAGCTGTGACAGCCAATTTGCTGATGGGCAAAAAAAATCAAATAAAAATTGAATAGGAGAGAAAACTCAAGAAAGATAAGCAGCAAAAGGGGTCCATCAGCAGAATATAATGACCCCTTTATGCTATCCAGGCTCTTTGTTGCCTGTAATTTCCACTATGAGATTACTTCCACTTGAGTTATTAAGCATTTGACCCTTCATTGTTGTCCTCTCCAAAAAATGCAGACTCCTAAAAGGAATGCTACTTTGATTCAGTAACAACTTTAGTGGAATTAGCTCATGATTTATTCAGCCAATCTGAATGCCTATTATGTGCTTGGTACTACATTTCTGAACTGGGATACATTGGAAAGAAGACCTCACCAAGGTGACTAAGTCAAGTTAGGGAAATTAAAATGGAGGTAGTCTTGTTCAGGTTTCAGAAGTAGAGGAGCAGGCCTCTGACTGACTTCTGACCTTGCCTGGACCTTGCCTGGACTACATGCCTGTCTGCAAGAACACCAGTTGTTACCAACAAGTCAGGTGACACTTTAGATAAGAAAGGGAGTAGGTCTTGGAATTCTTAAGCCCCTAGAGGCCTGACCAGCCCCCTGGGGTCTAAGAAGTCTTATAACTCACAAGGGTAAATAAACAGCATTGTAACAGTTAAATCAGAGCTGCATTTTTTTCACACAAACTGATGTTGATATCAGTTTGCAACCTGAGATTATAAGTGGCAGCCCCCAAAGTGGCAATCTGTAGTTTCACCCATGGGGTAGACATATTGCCTGGGACCCTTTCCCAACTGGGACTCCAGACTGCTGTTACTCAGTGCTACTCAAGTCTGAATGTAGGTTTCAGCCCAATTTGGTGATGTACACACTATTACCTCTCTCTGTTGTTTCTATTGATTTTCTTTTTTTTTTTTTTTTTTCGCGGCCGGCTGGGGAGTTTCATTCACTCACTTACTCGCTGAATGGATTGGTTCACTTGGCCTTCCCTGAGAGAACGCCAAGTCTGAGCTTGTGCTAGGTAGGCGCTGGGGGTTCAGCGAGGAGTCTGTCTCCAGGATTCCAGGGTTTGGTTGACAGTCTGAGGCATCCCCTCCTTTCTTTTTTTTTTTTTTTATAATTTTTTTTTCTTTACAGTTAAAAGTATTTTTATTAAAAAAGCACAAATGCAAAGAAATGAACAGAAGAAAAATTATGCGTCGAACCTGGACTGGTCACTTATGATAATATACATGCTACAATTCCATTCTCCCCAATCATTCCACCTTCACCCTCTCCCACAGAGTCCCAAAGACTGTTCTAAATGCCTATGTCTCTTTTGCAGTCTCTTATACAGGGTTCAGGTTACCATTTTTCTAAATTCCATATATATGCGTTAATATACAGTATTGATGTTCTTCTTTCTGGCTTACTTCACTCTGTATAATTGGCTCCAATTTCATCCACCTCATTAAAACTGATTCAAATGCATTCTTTTTGATGGCTGAGAAATACTCCATTGTGTATATGTACCAAAGCTTTCTTATCCATTCATCTGCAGATGGACATCTAGGTTGCTTCCATGTCCTGGCTATTATAAACAGTGCTGCAATGAACATTGGAGTACATGTGTCTCTTTCAATTCTACGGGATCGTACTTTTCAATAATTACCTTAAACGTAAATGGGTTGAATGCCCCAACCAAAAGACAAAGGCTGGCTGAATGGATACAAAAACAAGACCCCCATATATGTTGTCTGCAAGAGACCCACCTCAAAACGAGGGATGCATACAGACTGAAAGTGAAGGGCTGGAAAAAGATAGTCCATGCAAATAGAGACCAAAAGAAAGCAGGAGTAGCAATACTCATATCAGATAAAATAGACTTTAAAACAAAGGCTGTGAAACGAGACAAAGAAGGAAACTACATAATGATCAAAGGATCAATCCAAGAAGAAGATATAACAATTATAAATATTTATGCACCTAACATAGGAGCACCGCAATATGTAAGACAATTACTAACAAGTATGAAAGGGGAAATTAACAATAACACAATAATAGTGGGAGATTTTAACACCCCACTTATATCTATGGATAGATCAACTAAACAGAAAATTAACAAGGAAACACAATCTTTAAATGATATAATAGAACAGTTAGACCTAATAGATATCTATAGGACATTTCACCCCAAAACAATGAATTTCACCTTTTTCTCAAGCGCACACGGAACCTTTTCCAGGATAGATCACATCCTGGGACATAAATCTAGCCTAGGTAAATTCAAAAAAATTGAAATTATTCTAAGCATCTTTTCTGACCACAATGCAGTAAGATTAGATCTCAATTACAGGAGAATAACTATTAAAAGTGCCAACATATGGAGACTGAACAACACGCTGCTGAATAATGAACAAATCATAGAAGAAATCAAAAGAGACATCAAAATATGCATAGAAATGAACGAAAATGAAAACACAACAACCCAAAACCTCTGGGACACTGTAAAAGCAGTGCTAAGGGGGAAGTTCATAGCAATACAGGCACACCTCAAGAAACAAGAAAAAAGTCAACTAAATAACCTAACTCTACATCTAAAGCAACTAGAAAAGGAAGAAATGAAGAACCCCAGGGTCAGTAGAAGGAAAGAAATCATAAAAATTAGGGCAGAGATAAATGCAAAAGAAACAAAAGAGACCATAGCAAAAATCAACAAAGCCAAAAGCTGGTTCTTTGAGAAGGTGAATAAAATTGACAAACCACTAGCCAGACTCATCAAGAAACAAAGGGAGAAGAACCAAATCAATAAAATTAGAAATGAAAATGGAGAGATCACAACTGACAACACAGAAATACAAAGGATTATTAGAGAATACTATCAGCAATTATATGGCAATAAAATGAATAACCTGGAAGAAATGGACAAATTCCTAGAAAAGTACAACTTTCCAAAACTGAACCAGGAAGAAATAGAAAATCTGAACAAACCCATCACAAGCACGGAAATTGAAACTGTAATCAAAAATCTCCCAGCAAACAAAAGCCCAGGTCCAGACGGCTTCACAGCTGAATTCTACCAAAAATTTAGAGAAGAGCTAACACATATTCTACTCAAACTCTTCCAGAAAATAGCTGAGGAAGGGAAACTTCCAAACTCATTCTATGAGGCCACCATCACCCTAATCCCAAAACCTGGTAAAGACCCCACAAAAAAAGAAAACTATAGGCCAATATCACTGATGAACATAGATGCAAAAATCCTTAACAAAATTCTAGCAGTCAGAATCCAACAACACATTAAGAAGATCATACATCATGACCAAGTGGGCTTTATCCCAGGAATGCAAGGATTCTTCAATATCCGCAAATCAATCAACGTAATACACCACATTAACAAACTGAAAAATAAAAATCATATGATTATCTCAATAGATGCAGAGAAAGCCTTCGACAAAATTCAACATCCATTTTTGATAAAAACCCTCCAGAAAGTGGGAATTGAAGGGACATACCTCAACATAATAAAAGCTATATATGACAAACCCACAGCAAACATTATCCTCAATGGTGAAAAACTGAAAGCATTTCCCCTAAAGTCAGGAACAAGACAAGGGTGCCCACTCTCACCACTACTATTCAACATAGTTCTGGAAGTTTTGGCCACAGCAATCAGAGCAGAAAAAGACATAAAAGGAATACAAATTGGAAAAGAAGAAGTAAAGCTTTCACTGTTCGCTGATGACATGATCCTCTACACAGAAAACCCTAAAGACTCTACCAGAAAACTACTAGAGCTAATCAATGATTACAGTAAAGTTGCAGGATATAAAATCAACACACAGAAATCCCTTGCATTCCTATACACTAATAATGAGAAAATAGAAAGAGAAATTAAGGAAACTATTCCATTCACTGTTGCAACGAAAACAATTAAATACTTAGGAATATATCTACCTAAGGAAACAAAAGACTTGTACATAGAAAACTATAAAACACTAGTGAAAGTAATCAAAGAGGACACTAATAGATGGAGAAATATACCGTGTTCGTGGATTGGAAGAATAAATATTGTAAAAATGAGTATACTACCCAAAGTAATTTATACATTCAATGCAATCCCTATCAAGCTACCAACAATATTTTTCACAGAACTAGAACAAATAATCTCACAATTTGTATGGAAATACAAAAAACCTCGAATAGCTAAAGCAATTTTGAGGAAGAAGAATGGAACTGGGGGAATTAACCTGCCAGACTTCAGGCTCTATTACAAAGCCACAGTCATCAAGACAGTATGGTACTGGCATAAAGACAGAAATATAGATCAATGGAACAAAATAGAAAGCCCAGAGATAAACCCACGCTCCTATGGACACCTTATCTTCGACAAAGGAGGCAAGAATATAAAATGGAGAAAAGACAGTCTCTTTAACAAGTGGTGCTGGGAAAACTGGTCAGCCACTTTTAAAAGAATGAAACTAGAACACTTCCTAACACCATACACCAAAATAAACTCAAAATGGATTAAAGATCTAAATGTAAGACCAGAAACTATAAAACTCCTAGAGGAGAACGTAGGCAAAACACTCTCCGACATAAATCACAGCAGGATCCTCCAAGACCCACCTCCCAGAATATTGGAAATAAAAGCAAAAATAAACAAATGGGACCTAATTAAAATCAAAAGCTTCTGCACAGCAAAGGAAACTCTAAGCAAGGTGAAAAGACAGCCTTCAGAATGGGAGAAAATAATAGCAAATGAAGCAACTGATAAAGGATTAATCTCCAAATTATACAAGCAGCTCCTGCAGCTTAATTCCAGAAAACTAAGTGACCCAATCAAAAAATGGGCCAAAGAACTAAACAGACATTTCTCCAAAGAAGACATAAAGATGGCTAACAAACACATGAAAAAATGCTCAACATCCCTCATAATCAGAGAAATGCAAATCAAAACCACAATGAGATACCATTTCACACCAGTCAGAATGGCTGCTATCCAAAAGTCTACATGCAATAAATGCTGGAGAGGGTGTGGAGAGAAGGGAACCCTTTTACACTGTTGGTGGGAATGCAAACTAGTACAGCCACTATGGAGAACAGTGTGGAGATTCCTCAGAAAACTGGAAATAGAACTGCCATATGATCCAGCGATCGCACTCCTGGGCATACACACCGAGGAAATTCTATTGATTTTCTTTTAATGACTGTATATTGAAACTAAGTCAAATAATCCCCTGTTAAATATTGAAATTGCTTATTGTGTGTGTAACAAGTGGTTTCTTTTGTTAACAAATCCTTCAAACCTAAAATGATACTAAAACTTTCAACAAAACACTAAGAAAACTCAGTTCAATACAGAAGTATCTACCGAACACTTCCTGTCACCTGACCAGGAGCTGGTGCTGAGGCAAGAAGAAAACAGAAAAATCACAACACTGTCATCTCCCTCAAGAAGCTTCTAGCCCTGCTTGGGGAAATCCAAGCACACAAAAATCCAAACAAGCAACTGCTTATTAAACTGCTAATATAATCAAGGGCCAACATGAAGGGTGGAGCTAAGTACCTTCATGTGAAAGAGCCTTTTCAGAAGCCCTTATGATTGTATCACACTAACTCTTTTCATTAGGGAGCCTGGAAAATGAGCTATTATAGCCTCACTGTTTCCTTAGTATTAATACGAGTGTGACTTTCTGGTCCTGGGGCCTCACCTTAGTTTCCACCCTACACACTATAGATCTGGCTAGGCTGAGTACTACTGAAAGGGAGTTATTCATTACGCATTTACAGGGAGCACAGGGTCCATCCACCTTCTCTGACTATGCCCCTGACTCTGGCCAGTTGCCATGTCTTAGTGGTGGACTGAGTGGTTTCACATTTACTAAACACCCACAAGATACATGGTTTCTGTCTATCACAGTCATGCTCACAAGGTACCCTTGTGAGAAAAGCCTCACCAGTTGTTGGCTCTGGCTGTCACTGTGAAGGGAGAACTGTGACTGTCACCCAACTAGAATAAGGAAGCAAGATTTAGGAACAGAGGAATAGGTGTGCCTCAGAATCCAGGCATTGAGCAGGATCAGACAGGGAGATATTGCCAAGTGTGAGGTGTGGTGCCTTTTACTGAAACTATCATTCATAAATTGCATTGTCCTGGAAACACATTCCAGGCCAGACATCCCTTGGAGCAAGGTCAAAAATCCAGAAGGAATGAGGAATATAAATTAGTGCAGGAACCGAATCAGCATCTACTCCACAGAAGGGGCAGATTCATTGGCACCAAGAAACTGAAAAAGACTAGAGGAGGAAGCGGAAATCAAATCTGGAATTGCTAAGGAAGAGCAGATATGAGAACCTCTTAGTCCAGGCACTGAGGTGGCATGAGACTCAGACGGGGAGAAGAGCACAAGATGAAGACAGGGGCTCAAAACCAAGAAGCTAGTGTCCTGCAAAATGCAGGAACCAGCTGATGTCTTCAGACTAAGCAAAATACAGGAACGCTGGTTGCTTCAGGTGGTAGGTGGACTAATCAGGAAGAAACTCGACGGAACTTTCTGCGAACATACAGAGATGAGTGTACCATTATTGAAAGAAGTGTGGATTCCATGGGCACACCTATTGGTCAAAAAATGTTGAACTGCATACTTAGGATCTGTTCATTTCAGTGTATGTCACTTTTACCTAAAATATTGTAAACAAATCAAACCCTAATTAGGTTCACTTCTAGCAGTGCTGCTGCTGCTGCTGCTAAGTCACTTCAGTCGTGTCCGACTCTGTGTGACCCCATAGATGGAAGCCCACCAGGCTCCCCTGTCCCTGGGATTCTCCAGGCAAGAACACTGGAGTGGGTTGCCATCTCCTTCTCCAATGTGTGAAAGTGAAAAGTGAAAGTGAAGTCGCTCAGTCATGTCCGACCCTTAGCGACCCCAGGGACTGCAGCCTACCAGGCTCCTCCATCCATGGGATTTTCTCGGCAAGAGTACTGGAGTGGCTTGCCATTGCCTTCTCTGTCTAGCAGTGCTGCTGCTGCTGCTGCTGCTAAGTCACTTCAGTCGTGTCCGACTCTGTGTGACCCCATAGACGGAAGCCCACCAGGCTCCCCCATCCCTGGGATTCTCCAGGCAAGAACACTGGAGTGGGTTGCCATTTCCTTCTCCAATGTGTGAAAGTGAAAAGTGAAAGTGAAGTCGCTCAGTCGTGTCCGACCTTTAGCGACCCCACGGACTGCAGCCTACCAGGCTCCTCCATCCATGGGATTTTCTAGGCAAGAGTACTGGAGTGGCTTGCCATTGCCTTCTCCGGTCTAGCAGTGCTAGGAATTAGCAATTCTAAAACCACAGTCTGTATATTCTTGGGCATGAGGTAAATGGGAGACAGACTTCCAGCTGTTGGGGAAAGAAATTACAGAAAAGGCGTTTTTTCGCACTGGAATTGGAGTTATCAGTATAACTATATATCTATGTCTAATATCTCTCTCTGTATATATATATACACACACACTATATTTCTAATATATATATCTATGCCTTTATTACTGTGTGTGTATATATAGGTAATAAAATCTATTTCTGTCTGCTAAAAGGGACTAAAAGAAATGATACAGTAGGAACAAGTAATTTAACCCCCAGATCTTGGTTTCTAAATACCATTCCCCAATGAAGGAACCAGGAATCCTTGAGAAATGACTTACTCCAGGGTTGAGGACAGGAAAAGTAAAGGATGAGCCTAGAACTGAGCCAAAAAGTAAAGAAATACTCAAAGAATCATGTTGAAAGGACTCAGAAGTCAGCTGAATGGGGCTCCCATTGGCCCAATCTGATATAATCTCACATTAGAATAAATAATATTACGGGACTTCCCTGGTAGTCCAGTGGTTAAGAACATGCCTTTCAATGCAGGGGATACAGGTTTGACAAATAAATAAATGGGGATTTCCCTGGTGGTCCAGTGGTTAATAATCCACCCTGCAGTGCAGGGACTGTATGTCTGATTCCTGATCAGAGAACTAATCCCACACGCCATGGAGCAAACAAGTCCAGGCACCACAACTAGACAGTCCATTCCTTCCATGAAAGATCCCAAGTGACATGACAAAGATCCCACGTGCAGCAACTAAGACCAGGCAAACAAACAAATAAATAAAACAATAAATAAGTAAATGAACAAATAAATAAATGGAGGTAAAGGAAAACCACTTCACTATAGCAGAACGCCAAAATGACAAAGGTAAGGTAGCCAACAAGCATGATTGTTCAGTCGTGTCCAAATCTTTGTGACCCTATGGACTGCAGTGTGTCAGTCTCCTCCGTCCATGGAATTCTCCAGGCAAGAATACTGGAGTGGATTGCCATTCCCTCCTCCAGGGGATCTTCCCGACCCAGGGATCAAACCTGAATCTCCTGTGTTTCCTGTATTGGCAGACAGGTTCTTTACCACTGAGCCACCTGGGAAGCCCCAAAGAAATACTCAAAGAATCATGCTGAAAGGACTCAGAAGCCTGCTTAATGGGGCCCTCATTGAGGTAGAAAACTGATAGGTAAAAGTCTGACAAAAAGACAGAATAGTTCACAGAGTTGCGAGGTATGTTCCTCAATTACTTACTGATTACAAAGGAAAAAAATAATAACTTCACAGTAGCAGGAACCACTTCAGGTTATTAAACTGTAACAATGCTATATTGGTATAAACAAATATTTAATAACATGTATCTGGGATTGGAATGCTGGGAGAAGGACACACCACTAATTCTCTGATATTCCTGTCAAAAGTGTATAACCTGAATCTAATCATGAGGAAATATGAAACAAACCCAGATTGAAAGATGTTCTACAAAATAACTGACTCATACTCTTTTAAAATGTCAAGGTCAAGACACAAAAAGAAAAGCTGAAGTAATGTTCCAGAATAAAGGAAAATAGATTGACAACTAAATTTTGTACATTATCTTGGATGTAATCCTGGACTCAAGGTGGGGAAAAAAAGTAAGGATATTTGGGGAACAATTGATGAAATAGACAGTAGTACTGCTGTCACTTCAATCGTGTCCAACTCTGTGTGACCCCATGGACAGCAGCCCACCAGGCTTCTCTGTCCATGGGATTCTCCAGGCAAGAACACTGGAGTGGGTTGCCATTTCCTTCTCCGATAGTAGTACTGTTCGTGCTTAATTTCCTGATTGTGTTCACTGAACTGTGCTCAGTAGGAGAATGTCTTGCTGAAAAATGCATGCTGCAGTATTTAGGAGTAAAGGGACACCACCTCTCCAACTTGCTTTTTAAATGGGGGGAGAGACAGCAAGAGAGAACATGAACCAGAGTGTAAATAAGACAAAAATGAAAACAAATGGATCAAAGATTGTAGCTCCTTGTACTCTTCTTGCAATTTTTCTGGAAAACTGAAATTTTATCAAAACAAAAATATCCTCTTCAGCAAGTCGTGCTGGGAAATTTGGACAGGTGCATGTAAATCAATGAAGCTAGAACACAACCTCATGCCATAAACAAAAATAAACTCAAAATGGCTTAAAGACTTAAATACAAGACACCATAAAATGCCTAGAAGAGAACATAGGAAAAACATTCTCTGACATAAATCGTACCAATGTTTTCTTCGGTCAGTCTCCCAAAGCAATAGAAATAAAAGCAAAAAATAAACAAATGGGATCTAATTAAGCTTATAAGTTTTTGCACATCAAAGAAAACCATAAACAAAATGGAATGACAAATTATGGAATAGGAGAAACTATTTGCAAATCATGCTACTGATAAGGGTCTAATTTCCAAAATATAAAAATAGCTCATACAATTCAATAACAACAACAAAAAACAACCCAATCAAAAAATGGGCAGAAGACCTAAACAGAAATTTCTCCAAAGAAGACATACATATGGCCAACAGGCACAGGAAAAGACACTCATCATTGCTACTTATTAGAGAAATGCAAATCAAAACTATGATGAGGTACCACCTCACACTGGTCAGAATAGCCATCATTAAAAAGTCTGCAAATAATCAGTGCTGAAGAGGATGTGGAGAAAAGAGAACCTTTTTACACCATTGGTGAGAATGAAAATTGGTGCAGCCACTATGGAAAACACTATGGAGTCTCCTCAAAAAACTAAAAATACAATTGCCATATGATCCAGCAGCTAGTGGAGATGATGGAATTCCAGCTGAGCTATTTCAAATTATAAAAACTGATGCTGTTAAAGTGCTACACTAAAGATGCCAACAAATTTGGAAAACTAAGCAGTGACCACAGGACTGGAAAACGTCAGTTTTCATTCCAGTCTCAAAGAAGGGCAATGCCAAAGAATGTTCAAGTGAAAGGCGCTCAGTTGTGTCTGACTCTTTGCAAGCCCATGGACTGAACAGTCCATGGAATTCTCCAGGCCAGAATACTGGAGTGGGTAGCCTTTCTCTTCTCCAAGGGATCTTCCCGACCCAGGGATCGAAACCAGGTCTCCCACTTTGCAGGCGGATCCTTTACCAGCTGAGCCACCAGGAAAGCCAAGAATGTTCAAACTACCACACAACTGCACTCTTTCACATGATAGCAAAGTAATGCCCAAAATTCTCCAAGCCAGGCTTCAACAGTATGTGAACCAAGAACTTCCAGATGTTCAAGCTGGATTTAGAAAAAGGCAGAGGAACCAGAGATCAAATTGCCCACATCTGTTGGATGATAGAGAAAGCAAGAGAATTCCAGAAAAACATCTCTCCTTCATTGACTTTGCTAAAGCCTCTGACTCTGTAGATCACAACAAACTGTGAAAAATTCTTAAAGAGATAAGAATACTAGACTACTTTATCTGCCTCCTGAGAAATCTGTATGCAGGTCAAGAAGAAACAGAACCAGACATGGAACAACAGACTGGTTCCAAATGGTGAAAGGAGTATGTCAAGGCTGTATATTGTCACCCTGCTTATTTAATTTATATGCAGAGTACATCATGTGAAATGCCGGACAGGGCGAAGCACAAGCTGGAATCAAGATTGCCATGAGAAATATCAATAACCTCAGATGTGCAGACAACACACCTCTTGAAAGATAAATAAGAGAGTGAAAAAGCTGGCTTAAAATACAACATTAAAAAAACTAAGATCATGGCATCCAGTCCCATCACTTACAACAAATAGATGGGGAAACCATGGAAACACTGGAATGCTTTATTTTCTTGGGCTCCAAAATCACTGCAGATGGTGACTGCAGCCATGAAATTAAAAGATGTTTGCTCCTTGGAAGAAAAGCTATGACCAACCTAGATAGCAGGGAGGGAGGTGGGAGGGGGTTCAGGATGGGGGACACATGTACACCCATGGCTGATCCATGTCAATGTATAGCAAAAACCACTACAATATTGTAAAGTAATTCAGTTCAGTTCAGTCACTCAGTCGTATCCGACTCTGCGACCCCATGAATCGCAGCACACCAGGCCTCCCTGTCCATCACCAATTCCCAAAGTTCACCCAAACTCATGTGCATTGAGTTGGTGATGCCATCCAGCCATCTCATCCTCTGTCGTCCCCTTCTCCTCCTGCCCCCAATCCTTCCCAGCATCAGAGTCTTTTCCAAAGAGTCAACTCTTTGCATGAGGTGGCCAAAGTATTGGAGTTTCAGCTTTAGCATCAATCCTTCCAATGAACACCCAGGATTGATCTCCTTTAGGATGGACTGGTTGGATCTCCTTGCCGTCCAAGGGACTCTCAAGAGTCTTCTCTAGCACCACAGTTCAAAAGCATCAATTCTTCGGCAATCAGCTTTCTTCACAGTCCAACTCTCATATCCATACATGACCACTGGAAAAACCATGGCCTTGACTAGACAGACCTTTGTTGGCAAAGTAATGTCTCTGCTTTTTAATATGCTATCTAGGTTGGTCATAACTTTCCTTCCAAGAAGTAAGTGTCTTTTAATTTCATGGCTGCAAACACCATCTGCAGTGATTTTGGAGCCCCCCAAAATAAAGTCTGACACTGTTTCCCCATCTATTTGCCATGAAGTGATGGGACTGGATGCCATGATCTTAGTTTTCTGAATGTTGAGCTTTAAGCCAACATTTTCACTCTCCTCTATCACTTTCATCAAGAGGTTTTTTAGTTCCTCTTCACTTTCTGCCATAAGGGTGGTGTCATCTGCATATCTGAGGTTATTGATATTTCTCCCGGCAATCTTGATTCCAGCTTGTGCTTCTTCCAGCCCAGTGATTCTCATGATTCACTCTGCATATGAGTTAAATAATCAGGGTGACAATATACAGCCCTGACATACTCCTTTTCCTATTTAGCCTCCAATTAAAATAAATAATTAAAAAACTTTTTTTAATTAAAAAAAAAGCAGAGACATTATTTTGCTGAGAAAGGTCTGTATAGTCAAAGGTATGGTTTTTTTCAGTAGTCATGTATGGATGTGAGAGTTGGACCATAAAAAAGGCTGAATGCTGAAGAATTGATGCTTTTGAACTGTGGTGTTGGAGAAGACTCCTAGAGTCCCTTAGACTGCAAGGAGATCAAACCAGTCAATCCTAAAGGAAATTAATCCTGAATATTCAATGGAAGGACTAATGCTGAAGCTGAAGTTCCAATACTTTGGCCACCTGATGTGAAAAGCTGACTCACAGCAACCCATTCCAGTATTCCTGCCACAAGAACCCCATGAATAGTATAAAAAGGCAAAAAGATATGACACCAGAAGATAAGCCTCTCAGGTTGGAAGGTGTCCAATATGCTACTGGGGAAGAGCAGAGGACAATTACTAATAGCTCCAAAAAGAATAAAGCAGCTGGGCTAAAGCGGAAATGATGCTCAGCAATGGATGTTTCTGGTGCTAAGTAAAATCCAATGCTGTAAAGAACAATACTGCATAGGAACCTGGAATGTTAGGTCCATGAATCAAGGTAAATTGGACAAGGTCAAGCAAGACATGCCAAGAGTGAACATCGACATCTTAGGAATAAGTGAACTAAAATGGACAGGAATGGGCAAATTTAATTCAGATGACCATTATATCTACTACTGTGAAAAAGAATCCCATAGAAGAAATGGAGTAGCCCTCATAATCAACAAAGGAGTAGAAATGAAGTACTTGGGTGTAATCTCAAAAATGACAGAGTAATCTCGGTTCATTTCCAAGGCAAACCATTCAACATCACAGCAATCCAAGTCTATGCTCCAACCATTGATGCCAAAGAAGCTGAAGTTGACCAATTCTATGAAGATCTACCAGACCTTCTAGAACTAACACCAAAAAAGATGTCCTTTTCATCATAGTGGATTGGAATGCAAAAGTAGAGTACCTAGATATACCTGGAGTAACAGGCAGGTTTGGCATTGGAGTATAAAACAAAGAAGGCCAAAGGCTAACTGAGTTTTGCCAAGAGAACCCCCTGGTCATAGGGAACACCTTTTTCCAGCAACATAAGATATGACTCTGCAAATAGACATCACCAAATGGTCAATACTGAAATCAGATTGATTACATTATTTGCAGGCAAAGATGGAGAAGCTCTATACAGTCAGCAAAAACAAGACCTGGAACTGACTGTGGCTCAGATCATCAGCTCCTTACAGCAAAATTCAGGCTTAAACTGAAGAAAGTGGGGTAAACCACTAGGCCATTCAAGTACGATCTACATCAAATCCCTTACAATTATACAGTGGAGGTGACGAATAGACTCAAAGGATGAGATCTGATAGACAGTACCTGAAGAACTATAGACAAATGTTTGCAACATTGTACAGGAGGCAGTGACCAAAATCATCCCAAAGAAAAAGAAATGCAAGAAGGCAAAGTGGTAGTCTGAGAAGGCTTTACAAATGGCTGAGGAAAGAAGAGAAGCAAAAAGCAAGGGAGAAAGAGAAAGATATACCTAACTGAATAAGAGTTCCATAGAATAGCAAGGAGAGATAAGAAGGCCTTCTTAGATGAGCAATGCAAAGAAATACAGGAAAACAATAGAATGGGAAAGACTAGCGATCTCTTCAAGAAAATTGGAGATATCAAAGGACCATTTCATGCAAGGATGGGCATGACAAAGGACAGAAACGGTAAAGACTTAACATAGGCAGAAGAGATTAAGAAGAAGTGGCAAGGATTCAAGAACTCCACAAAAAAGGTCTTGATGACTCAGATAACCATGATGGTGTTGTCACTCATCTAGAGCCAGGCATCCTAGACTGTGAAGTCAAGTGGGCCTTAGGAAGCATTACCACCAACAAAGCTAGTGGAGGTGATGGAATTCCAGCTGAGCTATTTAGAATACCATTTAAAACACCAAAATACTATTGTAAATAACACCATGATGATGGTGTTAAAGTGCTGCACTTAATATGTCAGCAAATTTGGAAAACCTAGCAGTGGCCACAGGACTAGAAAAGGTCAGTTTTCATCCCAATTCCAAGGAAGGGCAGTGCTAAAGAATATTCAAACTATTGGACAGTTGTGCTCACTCCCCATGCTAGTAAGGTTATGCTCGAAATCCTTAAAGCTAGGCTTCATCAGTACTTGAATCGAGAATTTCCAGATACACAAGCTGGGTTTAGAAAAGGCAAAGTAACCAGACATCAAACTGCCAACATTTGCTGGATCATAGAGAAAGCAAGGGAATTCCAGAAAAACAACTACTTCTGTTTCATTGATTATGCAAAAGCCTTTGTGTGAATCACAACAAACTGTGGAAAATTCTTAAAGAGATGGGAATACCAGACCACCTTACCTGCCTCCAGAGAAACCTGTACACAGGTCAAGAAACAACAGTTAGAACCTTACATGGAACAACTGACTGGTTCAAAATTGTGAAAGGAGTACAACAAGGCTGTATATTGTCACCCTGTTAATTTAACTTATATGCAGAGTGGTTTTTGTTCAGTTGCCCAATTGTTTTTGACTGTTTGTGACCCCATGGACTGTAGCACTCCAGGCCTCTCTGTCCCTCATCATCTCCTGAAGTATGCCCAAGTTGATGTCCATTGCATCGGTAATGGCATCCAGCCATCTCATCCTCTGACACCCTCTTCTCCTTCTGCCCTCAAACTTTCCCAGCATCAGGGACTGTTCCAGTGAGTCAGCTGTTCTCATCAGATGACCAAAATACTGGAGATATGCAGAGAACATCACGTGAAATGCCAGGTTGGATGAGTTACAAGCTGGAATCAAGACTGCCATGAGAAATATCAATAACTTCAGATATGCAGATGATACCATTCTAATGGCAGAAAGCAGAAAGGAACTAAAGAGCTTCTTGATGAGGGTGAAGGAGGAGAGTGAAAAGCTGGCTTAAAATTTAACATTCAAAAAACTAAGATTATGGCATCTGGTTTCATCGTTTCATGGCAAATAGATGGGGAAACAATGGAAACAGTGACAAACTATTTTCTTGGCCTCCAAAATCACTGCAGATGGTGACTGCAGTCATGAAATTAAAAGATGCTTACTCTGTGGAAGGAAGACTATGACAAACCTAGACAGTGTATTAAAAAGCAGACACCACTTTGCTGACAAAGGTCCACATAGTCAAAACTATGAATTTTCCAGTAGTCATGTATGGATGTGAGAGCTGGACCATAAATTAGGCTGAGGGCCAAAGAATTGATGCTTTTGAATTGTGTGCTGGAGAAGACTCTTGAGAGTCCCTTGGACTGCAAGGAGATCAACCAGCCAATCTTAAAGGAAATCAACCCTGAATATTTATTGGAAGGATTGATGCTGAAGCTGACATTCCTATACTTTGGCCACTTGATGGGAAGAGCCGGCTCACTGGAAAAGACCCTGATGCTGAGAAAGATTGAAGGCAAAAGGAGAAGAGGGCAGCAGAGGATAAGATGGTTGAATGGCATCACATGAACTTGGGCAAACTCCGGGAGATGGTGAAGGACAGGGAGACCTGGAGTGCTATAGTCTATGGAGTCACAAAAAGTTGGACACGACTGGGCTAATGAACAGCAATAACAGACTCACTTTGCTGTACAACATAAATTAACACAACAGAGCTTCTCTAGTGGCTCAGTGGTAAAGAATCCACCTGTCAATACAGTAGACACAGGTTCAATCCCTGATCTGGGAAGATCCCATATGCCACAGAGCAACTAACCCTGAACACCACAGCTACTGAGCCCTGCCCTAGAGCCTGAGCTCTGCAACAAGAGAAGTCACTGTAATGAGAGGCCTGCACACCGCAACTAGAGAATAGCCCTCACTCTCCACAATTAGATAAATGCCCACACAGCAACAAAGACCCAGTACAGCCAAAAATAAATAAATAATTCTTTTAAGTTTTTTTTTAAAGAAATTAACTCAACATTGTAAATCAACACTACACTTCAATGAAAAATTTTAAATAAATAAATTAAATTTAAAAATCCTCCCCAAAACAAATGAAAGCAAATAAACCTATGGGTGTGGTCAGGAACCAGGCAACACTCTGGCACTAGGGGCCAGGAGACTTGTGTTTCCTGCTGGGGTGGGAGCCAGCCCAAGATATGGCCATTCCAGGGCCTTTAGGAGGGTAGGGTTAGTTGGCTGAAACTCATATTATCCAAATTCTGTCTCCGACTTGACCACAAACTAGGGTGCAGTTCCTGACAGAGCCCATCACGTCCTTTCAGCAGCCTACCAACTGTTTTGTGTCAGATGATTCATAGATAACACTCAGCAAACAGAAAAATCATTGGTAAATGTATGAACTGTGCTCAGATTTCATCTCTTTTCATAAAACTATTTTTAAGCCTTCTGCTTTTGTTACAGCCCTCCAGAGACAGAAATGTATTTTCATTTTTGTAAGGAGGCCTGAATTTTTAAAAATCTGATAAAAAGAGTTTAAAATTAAAAGAATTTAAGGTAAAATCAGTTAAAGTTTTCCCATTTAGTAGGAGTAGTAATTAATGAATAAGCTTTCCCTAAGCAATTCCTTTCCAAAGAGAGGCATATGTTTAAACAGAATTCATTCATCTCTTTTCTGTGGCCATTATCCTGTCTGGCCTTCTGCCACAACTCTAGAGCACAGTGATTTCTTTTTCTCTGTCACCTCTTTCTTTTTCTGGACAGAGATTCTGAGAATCTTTGAGCTGCTAATTATATGATTTTCTCTGGTTTTCCCCCAAAATCTTAACAGTCAGATTTTTCCCCCCTAGAAAATTTAATGCCCCACAAATCAAAGATAAATTAGCTGAAAATAAGATAGGCTTCTTCACACAAGTCCTAGGTGGATATCAACTGCCTGTCCCATAGTAAGAGATGGCCACTATGCAAATAGCCACAAGTTCATTTCTTTTTATTGCTGACCTGTATGCAAGTCAGGAAGCAACAGTCAGAACTGTACATGGAACAACAGACTGGTTCCAAATAGGAAAAGGAGTATGTCAAGGCTGTATATTGTCACCTTGCTTATTTAACTTATATGCAGAGTACATCATGAGGAACGCTGGGCTGGAAGAAGCACAAGCTGGAATCAAGATTGCCGGGAGAAATATCAATAACCTCAGATATGCAGATGACACTACCCTTATGGCAGAAAGTGAAGAGGAACTCAAAAGCCTCTTGATGAACGTGAAAGAGGAGAGTGAAAATGTTGTCTTGAAGCTCAACATTCAGAAAACAAAGATCATGGCATCTGGTCCCATCACTTCATGGGAGATAGATGGAAAAACAGTGGAAACAGTGTCAGACTTTATTTTTTTGGGCTCCAAAATCACTGCAGATGCTGATTGCAGCCATGAAATTAAAAGACGCTTACTCCTTGGAAGGAAAGTTATGACCAACCTTGATAGTATATTAAAAAGCAGAGACATTACTTTGCCAACAAAGATCCATCTAGTCAAGGCTATGGTTTTTCCCGTGGTCATGTATGGATGTGAGAGTTGGACTGCGAAGAAAGCTGATCACCGAAGAATTGATGCTTTTGAACTGTGGTGTTGGAGAAGACTCTTGAGAGTCCCTTGTACCGCAAGGAGATCCAACCAGTCCATTCTAAAGGAGATCAATCCTGGGTGTTCATTGGAAGGACTGATGCTAAAGCTGAAACTGCAATACTTTGGCCACCTCATGCGACAAGTTGACTCACTGGAAAAGACTCTGATGCTGGGAAAGGTTGGGGGCGGGAGGAGAAGGGGACGACAGAGAATGAGATGGCTGGATGGCATCACCGACTCTGTGGACATGAGTTTGAGTGAACTCCGGGTGTTGGTGATGGACAGGGAGACCTGGCGTGGTGTGATTCATGGGGTCGCAGAGAGTCGGACACGACTGAGCGACTGAACTGAACTGAACTGAACTGAATGCAGATGACACCAACTTATGGCAGAAAGCAAAGAACTAAAGAGACTCTTGATGAAAGTGAAAGAGGAAAGTGGAAAAGTTGGCTTAAAGTTCAACATTCAGAAAACTAAGATCATGGCATCCAGTCCCATCACTTCATGGCAAATAGATGGGGAAACTGTGGAAGCAGTGGCAGGCTTTATTTTGGGGGGCTCCAAAATCACTGCAGATGATGACTGCAACCATGAAATTAAAAAACACTTACTCCTTGGAAGGAAAGTTATGACCAACCTAGATAGCATATTAAAAAGCAGAGACATTACTTTGCCAACAAAGGTCCGTCTAGTCAAGGCTATGGTTTTTCCAGTGGTCATGTATGGATGTGAGAGTCGGACTGTGAAGAAAGCTGATTGCCGAAGAATTGATGCTTTTGAACTGTGGTGCTGGAGAAGACGCTTGAGAGTCCCTTGGACTGCAAGGAGATTCAACCAGTCCATTCTAAAGGAGATCAATCCTGGGTGTTCATTGGAAGGACTGATGCTAAAGCTGAAACTCCCAATACTTTGGCCACCTCATGCGACGAGTTGACTCACTGGAAAAGACTCTGTTGCTGGGAAGGATTGGGGGCGGGAGGAGAAGGGGATGACAGAGAGTGAGATGGCTGGATGGCATCACCGTCTCGATGGACATGAGTTTGAGTGAACTCCGGGAGTTGGTGATGGACAGCGAGGCCTGGCGTGCTGCGATTCATGGGGTCGCAAAGAATCGGACATGACTGAGCGACTGAACTGAACTGAACTGAAGGGAGAAGGGGGCTATGATAAACTGGAAGACTGGGATTGACATACACATCATTATGTATTAGACAGATAACTAATGACAACCTGCTGTATAGCACAGGAAAATCTACTCAGTGCTCTGTGGTGACCTAAATGGGAAGGAAATCTAAAAAAGAGGGGATATATGTATATGCAGAACTGATTCAATTTGCTGTACTGCAGAAACTAACATAACACTGCAAAGCAATAAGAACTGATTTAAAAGAAAAGAGAGAGAGAAATAGCCCTCTGCCAGCCCCCTTAAAATGGATCTCACAATGAAAGTTCTCCCTAACCCTTAACTTGCACCTCCCAGGCTGTGCTGGGGAAGGGCCAAGTGTGGCTTCAGTGATGGGGAGTGGAACAAATTGGAATTCACCTTCCCTTTCCCTCTGCCCACCTGTGGGGAGTGTTTCTGACTCCCACCCCGACTCAGGCAGGGTGCTGGCGGCCTGGGCAGCACCTGGCCTTCATTAGAGGAGATGCTGGCCCAGGAAGGCCTGGAACACACCACTCATTAGACGGAGGCTGAGTCATGGGGTGTGGAGGCTGTTGGGTCACATTCTTGCAACATAACAAGCAAACAGAGAACTGGCAGAGAAAATCTAGACTGTGGAGTCTGTAAAACTTTTTCAAGGCCAGTTCACAAAGACACCCACAGGTCTGTGAGAGTGAAGTAAAAGGTGAGCAGAACCTGTCAGAGCTGTACAAGATCAGATTAGCCCATGGCTGACCTGAAAGAAGAGGCTTCTAGAAAGGCAAATACCTTTTGGGATATGAAGGCTCAGGCAGAGGGAGGGCCTGAAACCTTACTTATAAAAAGGGCAAAAGACTGAGAAGCGACCTCTCTCGGGAAAGACTTGGTAAATCTCTTACCAGCCTGTGGCTGCCAGCTCTAACTACTCTTGGTCCTGAACCCCAACCTGGACAGAGTTTCCCAAAGCAGAATGTAGCCCTTCACACCCCGAGTACCTGGCAGAGAGGAGTGCTTTGAAACCGAGATTTGCTTCCAAGGCATAGTTAGTTCAGATTTCTGAAACTGGAAGATGAAAATCCGGTACATCTGAGAAGCAGGTCTGCTGGAACCCGAAAGTTCACGTAGACAAACTGAGGCAGACCTAAATTGTTTTCTTCATAGCTTAAAACCATTTCTTTCAGTCAATGATCTGAAGCGGGGACACATGGCCCTAAGACCAGACTTGAGTGTTCATCCTTCCAAGGAAATATTTCTGACAGATGAAAGGGTAGGAGCCGACAGAAGCCTAGAATGCTGAGGTTAACACATTGATGTGATGGCCACACCCATCTCCCGTGTGGACACCGCCTCCTCAACAGGACATTTTGAACCTGGCATTTAATAAGCTATGAGAAACATGAAATGCATTTTCACTCTCATGATCAAAGGATGAGATGCTTTCTGACTTTTTTTTTTTTTTGGTCACTCCATGAGACTCGTGGGGTCTCAGTTCCCAGACCAGGGATTGAACCCTTGGCTATGAAAGTGCTGAGTCCTGACCACTGGACCACCAGGAAATTCCTGCTTTCTGCCTCTTTGCCTTTGGCTAGTTTTCTCTCACTTCACAAGCTGGGCTGAGGAAAAAGAAAGGTGAGGTCACTAGTTATTTGAATTTGATTTGAATTTCACTTTCTAGCTATATTTGATTTAAATTTTGTATTTAAATATACTTGGATTTCATTTTTAACATATATGTAAAACCATTTTTTGAACTACAATTAAAAACACAAACATGCAGTCATGTTAGCTACCAGATCCTAACCCAATGGAAAGCACTTTTGCTCACAGGTTTTTGAACAAATTTTGGGATAGAATTTCTTGGGCCCTCCCTGCTTCTCTGTCCCTTCTCCCTCTCTCTTTCAGCTAATAAGGCTTTTCAGTATAATTTACCTACAGTCAAATGCACAATTCTTAAGTATTTAGCTCATACGCCATATAATCACCACCCATCTCAAGATATAGACAACGTCCAGCACTCTAGAATCCCTTTATGCCCTTTCTTTTTATTTTATTAATTTTTTTTGCTGTTGTTGAGATGGGTCTTCATTGCTGCACGTGGGCTTTCTCTAGTTGAAGCAAGTGGGGGCTATTCTCCAGTTTCAGTGTGCCAGCTTCTCACTGCGGTGGCTTCTCTTGTGTGGAGCATGGGTTCTAGCTGCACGGGTTTCAGTAGTTGTATCACGAGAGATCAACAGTTGAGTTGCACAGACTTAGTTGCTCTGTGGATGTGCAATCTTCCCAGACTAGGGACTGAACCCATGTCCCCTGCATTGGCAGGTGGATTACTATTCACTGCACCACCAGGGAAGTCCCCGTGTACACCCTTTCAAGTCACTGGCACCCTTCTCCCATCGCTGTCTGACTCTATCACCATGGATTAGTTAGTCGTGTGCCATCAATTAGGAAAGTTATGAATCTGTAGTGGCCTTTTACTGTTCCTGTGATGAAGTTCCCCAAAACACAGCATGCAGTCACACCAGGCTCCAAAGCATCTATTTATTTGGTCCATGTTCTTGTCAGGCCTCAGGAGGCTTTCACAAGTAAATGCGCAACCTGCCACATGGCTCTACTGCTTATAAAAGATGTTGGATAGTTCATGTCTGACTTTTGCATCCAAAACAAGAAATTCAATAGTATTAATTATGATTATTTGGAAATTTTTAAGTATTCTGGTATTCCATTTTTCAAATTTCTGGATCAGTTTAAAGAACAGGCAGGTGACTAGACAAGTTGTTGTGTGTGTGTGTGTGTGCTTAGTATTTTATTTATTTGGTTGTGTTGGCTGTTAGTTTTGGCACACGGGCTGCCCTAAGGCATGTGGGATCTCAGATCCCTGACCTGGGATCGAACCCATGTCCCCTGGATTGCAAGGAAGATTTTAAACCACTGGACCACCAGGGAAGTCCTTTATTTTGTTTTTTTTAAAAATATTTGTTTACTCTTTGTGACTAAAATAATATAAAAGTAAATTAAATGCACAGAAGATTGCAATGGTTTTACCTAAATTAATTGTTCCAAGTTTGGAATTCATCAAGACAGTCATTTTTCCTCATAGATTAACTTTATAAGAAGTGAATGCTAAATAAGTTTTAACTTAAAATGTATACAAAAATTATTTAAACATTTTTTAAAATTAGTTTATATAAGATTTGTCTGAAAAAGTTTGCAACCAGCATCCTAGGACATAATTTGTCTGGACATAGAGACTGAGCTGTTAAAGTAGCTGAATTTTCCTTCTTGACATGCAGTTTATCTCAGGCTTACATTCTTCTGGACTGCCTTATGCTTTTCCTCTCCAGTTTGAAGCAATTTCTCTATCTGTGGTAGCAATAGAAACAAGGTAGTTAACGTTCTACTGCCTTCACCAGGAGAGCCCACAGTCCCTTTCCCTATAAACCTGGTTTTTAAAAGTTTCTTTGCTACAATTCCATTCTGGAATTGTAGCATGTATATTATCATAAGTGACCAGTCCAGGTTCGACGCATAAATTTTCCTCTGTTCAAAAAAAAAAAAAAAAAAAAAGAGGGTAACAAGCTAATCGGAGCCCATCCAAAATAATTCCATTTCAAATGCTTTTGTTTGTTTTCTGGTTAGTTTCACTTTAAAAAAAAAATAAATAAATGAAAGCAAAATTAAAAAAAAAAAAAAGAAATTAAAAGCTCAAAAAAAAAATAAAATAAAAGTTTCTTTGGAGAGTGTGTGTACATGTGTGTGCACAAGCATGCACTCATGTGTGTGCCTATGTGTCCATTTGTGTTACTAACAGCATTAGAGATTGTTGTTCTTATTCTCTGTATGTATTTTTCTATTGTTAAAAAAATGAGGGGGACCTGCCTGATGGTCTAGTGGTTAAGACTCTACACTGCCAATGCAGGGGGCCTGGGTTCAATCCCTGGTCAGGGAACTAGATCCTACATGCTACCACTAAGACCCAGCACAGCGAAACCAATTTACAAGGAGAGAAGGGGAACAGATCACTCTCAAAAGTCATTTCCTGAAATAAAGAGGGGAGGGAAGGCACAAGTGTGAGGGCGGTGAGTCATCAGAAGGCAGCCTGGAGGGAGCACGGGGCTACGGGCGTGAGCTGGGGGAGCCTTTCTCAATCTTCCACAGGCCTCTCAGAGCAGTGAGCTGAGCAGGGTATTGAGCCCTTCATATGTGAGAAGAGGGCACTGTGAGAAGTCCAGAGTGTACTGATGTACAGGGTGGTGGACAGTCGGAGGTTCAGGGGGAAGGCAGACAGACTGGTCCTGGGATTTTGGCTGGGGCCACTTCAGTTCAGTTCAGTCACTCAGTCGTGTCCAACTCTTTGCGACCCCATGGACTGCAGCATGCCAGGCCTCCCTGTCCATCACTAACTCCTGGAGTTTATTCAAACTCATGTCCACTGAGTTGGTGATGCCATCCAACCATCTCATCCTCTGTTGTCCCCTTCTCCTCCTGCCCTCAATCTTTCCCAGCATCAGGGTCTTTTCAAATGAGTCAGTTCTTCGCATCAGGCGGCCAAAGTATTGGAGTTTCAGCTTCAACATCAGTCCTTCCAATGAACATCAGGACTGATCTCCTTTAGGATGGACTGGTTGGATCTCCTTGAAGTCCATGGGACTCTCAAAAGTCTTCTCCAACACCACAGTTCAAAAGCATCAATTCTTCGGCACTCAGCTTTCTTTATAGTCCAACTCTCACATCCATACATGACTACTGGAAAAATAGCCTTGACTATATGGACCTTTGTTGGTAAATAATGTCTCTGTTCTTTAATATGCTGTCTAGGTTGGCTATAATATTTCTTCCAAGGAGTAAAATGAGGCTCACAGGGTTGCTTGGACTGTGTGAATGTGGACTTAGGATAGACAGGGCCTTACAACTTGGTCAGATAACACACACCTCAGGCATCTCATAGGGATGTGAACTGGATCGTTGGAAAAGGCAGCACTGCCAAGATGGGCAGTGGAAGAGGGCAGAAGGAGCAGTGGCCCCAGGCCCTGAGAAAAATCACGGGGCTCCCAACCTGGACCTGACTCAAGCAATTGCAGAGAAGGTGGTTAAGGGGCAACTAGGAGGCCCTATCCAGAAAGAAGACTGAGAAGGAGGTTTGGAAAGAGGTTGCAATGACCATGGCCAGGCAACTAGGGCAAACCAATTCCACCCCCAGCTTAAACTGGAGATCATGACTCCAGCAGCTGACTCTGTGTGTAGTGGGTGAGTGGGAGGATGATATTCTAGATAAAGCCTAGACTGACAAGTCCCACTAGAGCTTTGACGAAGAATTAGGAAAGCAGAACCACAAGATGCCTGGTTCCTCTTGTATAAAATTTAAAGTCTCCTATCACTACTGACTTATCCTAAGTCTTGCTGTGGTTAACTGCCCCATCATTTGCTCCCTTTGTTGTCTTCTATTTCTCAAGAATTAGGAATGCCTTGCAGGGATGAAGACTGGGCAAGAAATCAGACTGCCTGCTTCATTACTATAGCTTCATCCCTTATTATCTGTGTGGTAGGGCAAGCTTTTCAAACGTCCCTGAGTTTCTACTCCTTTATCTGTAAAGCCGAACTATTGACAGAAAGAACACATAATATGATTAAGTGAAATTATGCATTTAGGGACTTCCCTGGTGGTCCAGTGGTTAAAGACTCCACTTTTCAAATGCAGGGGTGGTGGGTTTGATCCATGGCCAGGGAATTAGGATCCCAAATGCTGCATGGCAGCCCCCCACCCAAAAAAGTATCAAGAATGTAAAGACCCTGGCACAGGGTAAGGGTTCAATAAACATTTGCCTGTTGTGATGGTAAAGCTAGAAATAATAGTAGCGGTAGGAATAATGATAGTGACGAACCAAGTGGCAGTCAGGCACGTGTCTCAGGGATGAAAGAGTGGAAGAAGTTGGGGGTGCTGCATAGGATTGGTGTCCAGAGGAATCAGAGAGGCAGAGCTTTCTACTGTGGTTAATCTCTGGCGCCTCATCAACCCCGGCTGGTTCCCTTAAGCCTGCCCACAGCTCTGGAAATCCTCCCTTCCTTCAGTCTCTACACTGAAACTGTGTTAGTGGATTCCTTCCCCTGCTGCGGCCCTGACTGATCCAGTTCTGATGGTGGTTGTGTATTTTTCCATCAGTCTTTTGTGCTGGTTCTTAAAACAGCCCCTTCTTCCACCTTGCTCCCCATCCTTGGCTTTGGGCACCAGCATTTTTCCAAGCATTCAGATGTTACTTTCAATCATCTCTGACTGGTTCTTCCCTCTCCCTGAGACTCTACATTTCTACCCAACAGAGTACCTCATGGCCCCGCCTCATCTCCTTTCCCAGGGCTTCTCCTTTCCATTCAGTCTTCTTACTGCCCTCTTGGGCTAAGGAGAGAGCATCCTAACTAGACTCCTAGGCTCCAGGTTCCTCCTCTGCACCCCTCATTCAGCCTGTGATTTGCTATCGGATTAATCTTCCTAACTCTAGGGCTTTCAAATTTTCTTGGCCGTGACTCACAGTAGGAAGCATATTTTAACTTTACTACCCAGCACACTGGTGGCTCAGAGGTTAAAGCATCTGCCTTCAATGAGGGAGACCCGGGTTCAATCCCTGGGTCGGGAAGATCCCCTGGAGAAGGAAACGGTAACCCACTCCAGTATTCTTGCCTGGAGAATCCCATGTAGGCTACAGTCCACGGGGTCGCATAGAGTTGGACACGACTGAGTGACGGAACGGAACCCAGCACACACATACAAAACACAAAAAGCACCATTGCACTCTATTTTTTTTATCATGAGACTCATGAAATTGACTTTGTGACCCACTAACAGATCATATCCCGCAGTTTGAAAGTACTGCCCCCACAACAGATTTAATCGTGTCACTACTCCAGTGAAAGCTGTCAACAGTCCCCATCATTGACTGAAGTTAGTACAAGTTGTTTAACCTGGCATTTAAAGGCTTCGATAGGATAACTTTGATTTGTCAGCCTAAGCATTTATGTCATTTTTACCTCTCTGAGCTTTAGTGATCTAATATAGAGAAGAGGAACAACAATATTTCCCCAGCATGAAGGTCAGGGGTAAACCAGATGATACGTTTAGTTTCCTCTTTAAGGGCTATGATTCTGGGAGTGTGCCCACTATCCAGTCACCAAACATATCTCCCCTCTGGTCTTTGTACATTTCCTATACCTGTGTCATCGTTTCCCATTGCTCCATTTAGCCATCTTCCTCCTATCTGTCTCTATCCTCCTATGTTGAAATCCCATCAAAGTTCAGCAAAGGCAAAGGACACAGGAATAAAAGGTTAGAAAATACTTAAGCAATTCAATTAGTGTACTGAGGGTGAAGCCACTAAGGCTGGTATGTTACACACAGATGGGAAGATGAGACTAAAAAGGTAGGGTAGGTGAGATCATGCCAAACCGAGACCCTCAGGCTGAGATTTCATCTTAATTTAGAGGTCATGGGGAGTCACTGAGAGTTTCTGAACAGGTGTGATATAAAGGCAAGGTTTAAGAAAACTGATCTACCTGGAGCTGGGGCAACAGAGGTTATTTCAGTAGTAAAGCTGACATAGCCCAGATGAAGCTGGCCTCATGACAGGCCAGGTCATGGATGGACCGATCCTATAAATTCAGGCAGGTGCACCATGGAGGTTCAGCTATGGCCACAGATAAGCATTCTGGAGAGCAGATGGAATGTGGTGACAAGTTATAAGAAGCAGACTCGAGCAGAGGGACAAGAAGGTGCCTGGCTTCTGCCAGCTCTGGCAACACAGTGCAGGGGCCCAGCCAGGAGTGAGGACTCAGGGCTGGGGGCCAGTCCTTGACAGGGCTGCTGAGAGCAGAGCTTAGGAACCATACCCTTTTCTCAGACCCTGTATAAAACAGTTTCTCTGCCAAGTAGTGTTGCATACTGATCTATCTGACTCCCAAGCCTGAAGTCTGAATGACACCCAACTGCTTCCAAGGTCTCTGAGGACAAGAAGCAGATTCTCTCTCCTCCTGAGACCTGGCATAGTGATTATCCATAGTAAGCCTAGATAAATATTTGTTGAATCGAATTGAAAAGAGATTATCATTCCTATCACCCCACAGATAATCACTACCTGTTTGTCTGCACTGGTGATTCTTGGTGTCCCGAGCCTTATACTGTTTAACTGAAGGAGGAGATCAAATACTAAAGCTCTGTGACTGATTATACTGATACTCTGAGTTCATTAATCTGGGCTTCCCTGGTGGCTCAGATGGTAAAGGATCTGCCTGCAATGAGGAAGACCAGGTTCTATCCCTGGGTCAAAAAGATTCCCTGGAAAAGGGAATGGCAACCCACTCCACTATTACTGCCTGGAGAATTCCATGGACAGAGGGTGCAGTCCATGAGGTTGCAATTTCTAAATGAGTTTCTCAGGTGGCTCAGTGTTAAAGAATCCGCCTGCCAATGCAGGAGATGCAGGAGACACAGGTTCAATCTCTGGGTAGGGAAGATTCCCTTGGAAGAGGAAACGGCAACCCACCCCAGTATTCTTGCCTGGGAAATCCCATGGACAGAGGAACCCCAACAGTCCATGGAGTTGCAAAAGAGTCAGACATGACTTGGCGATAAAACAACAACACATTTCTAGATGAAAGGCTTCAGGTGTGGCTTCCATGACTGATGATGTGTGTGAACAGCCAATGGAGAAATGAGCGTTTCATCCCAATGCCTTGGGGTGGGGGGTGGGGTGGGCAAAGAGAGCTCGGCTCTGCAGCAAAACCTGAACTGGACATCATCGTGAGATTTGTTTCCCCTCAGGCAGGGGGAGAAACCTGTCTCTTTTCATGTGCCCTTTTCCAGATGTATCTTGCTCGACCCACCGCCCGAGGTGTTCAGGAGATGAGAGGAGCCACTCAAGGAGCAACCAGGATTGGAAGAATCGGAGGATGTGTGGGCGCTGAGGGCTCTGTGTGGGCGCTGCGGGCTATGCGTGGGGCCCCCAGCAGTTCTAGCAATCCCGGCACGGGTGGGAGCAGCTAGCTGTGGTCCCTTTGGAGCAGCACACTCCTGGGGGTGACAGGGAATACCGACGGCCAGGAAAAGGGTGTAGAATTGTTTTTCTTGGTAAACTCTCCATAAGCATGTATTATTCATACTCCCTGGCTCCAAGTTATTCAGTCAATACCTATTATGGGATTTCCCTGGTGGTCCAGTGGCTAAGACTCCGACCCAGGTTGAGGAACTAGATCCCACCCACTGCAACTAAGACCCTGCACAGCCAAATAAATTTACTCACTAAAAAATGCATATTTACTAAATGCCCCTCCGCTAACAGGGAAGCAGAGGGAAGACAGGTTTATTCCACTTTTGAGGCTCCTGTGCTGTGCTATGCTTAGTTGCTCAGTCGTGTACAACTCTTTGCAACCCCGTGGTCTGTAGCCCATCAGGTTCCTCTGTCCATGGGGATTCTCCAGGCAAGAATACTGGAGCGAGTTGCCATGCCCTCCTCCAGGGGATCTTCCCCAACTCAGGGATCAAACCCAGGTCTTCCACGTGGCAGTCTGATTCTTTACCAGCTGAGCTACCAGGGAAACCCCTTTGAGGCTCCTATTTAAAAACTAAACAAAAAGCTAAGCAAAATTTTAAAACCATACTATATTTTAATGTGTTTTTGAAATTAAAATTATATGATGAATACTATCTTTTTTCCCTCCTGTGAAACTCCAATACTTTGGCCACCTCATGTGACGAGTTGACTCACTGGCAAAACTCTGATGCTGGGAAGGAATGGGGGTGGAAGGAGACGGGGACAACAGAGAATGAGATGGCTGGATGGCATCACCGACTCGATGGACATGAATTTGAGTGAACTCCAGGAGTTGGTGATGGACAGGGAGGCCTGGTGTGCTATGATTCATGGGGTCGCAAAGAGTCGGACATGACTGAGCAACTGAACTGAACTGAACTACAATTTTGTGCCTGAATTCATAACCTCATTTGTAGGTAGGGCAGAAGTCCAAATTTGAGGCTCTTTATGAATATGAGGACTGGATCTCTTGCCCCTAACTCCCCAGGCCTCCCCCTTTGTTCCCTACCAGGTCCTGATGCAGAGAGGACTGAACCACAGCTCATTACTGCTTTGACTAACATCAGACTCTCCACTGCTTCCATTCAATGCAGAGGCTTCCTTTGATTCAAGTCCAGCCTGGAGCTTTGAGCTGTCCTGAGGGACTCCACCCAGATGTAAGGCTCTGTTCTTGTCTGAAGCCGGTCTCCTGGGTCGTGAGAACCTTCACTGCCAACTCACCCAATAAACCATGCTACTTGGCTTGAGTTCTATCTATGATTTCCTCACAAGCACTTAAACTGTGAGGACGCCCTATTTCTAAATGCTTGGGCACAATCTACAGCAACAGGAAAAGCAGGGATTCCCCAGAGACTCTTTTGCTTGGGCACATGACACATGCCTCTAAACCCACTTAGCCAGGAATAGGAGGTACCCTGATGTCCAAACACAGAAGCACATGACTTGATGCCATTGTGATCAAATAAGGAAACGCCAGCACCCTCTTTTAAAAAAAGCCAAAGGAACCTAACCCAAAACATTAACATGTCTACTCTGTAAAATTTGGCTTTAGAGAACGATGGCCAGAAGGGCCCATTTCTTTGGGATGGCTGAGTCTGCCTCTTCTCCAGCTCTGCAAAACCCACCCTGGGGGCTCCTATAAGGCCAACTGACCTCTGAGTCAAAACCTTGTTGGATTTTCCTTGCTCAGATCTAAGAATCTCACATCTGTTTGGAAAGAATTAAGGAGTTGGCAATCAACCAGTAGAGTCCCCATATAAATGGGTTCTGTCTCTTCAAGAAGTGGGATGTGGAGTGACATGGTTAGAGAGCTGTCTGAAGTTCTTAGTAACCTGGAAATCATTGACATGTAAAAGTGCCTATCCTACAGAAAAATCAGATAAGCAGATGAGAAAGAGCAGAAGGAATAACCTAGACTCTGTAGTATCATTAAAGGAATAAAAGTATTTTTTCAAGCCTCATCTTAATTATAAAGAGGTACAAATATGATCATGTAGCTGCCAGAACTGTGTTTTTTGGCAAACAGCTATGTAATTTTTGCTTCCTCACAGGCTATGGCAAAGGGAAAACATTTTTTAAAAACTTTTTTTTTTTAGTTCCCAAGGGGAAAAAAAAGACAAGTGGAAGAAACACTTTTCCCCATACTCAATCACAACATTTGTAAAACTAGTGTACTTTTATTTATTTTAGAAAGCTTCCGCACATCAGCAAAAGGCTAGAAGACAGAGCTTGTTACTCTTGTGTTTGTCTTCAGTGTTATCTCTTGAAAGAAAAGTATAAAGGAAGTACCATATCCCTCATTAATCACTGAGCTCTAGAAACCCTTAGTCACATGACTTTAGTGTGTGTTTTGAAAGGAAATATTGACAGTTGCCTTCCTTTCTTTGACTTTGAGAGTGAAAATTCTGTATAGTTTTTATACGAATTCTGGTGGATTTGACCGTAACTAGCCCACCACTTTCTCTGCCCACACCGTCACTCTTTACCACCTTCTTTTTATTTATTTGGCTGTGTCAGGTCTTAGTCGCCACAAAGGAGCTTTGATCTTCATTGCGACATGCAGGATCTTTTGGTAGGGGCATGCAAACTCTTAGTTGCTGTGTGTGGGATCTAGCTCCCTGATCCAGGTCCCCTGCACTGGGAGTGCAGAGTCTTAGTCACTGGACCACCGGGGAAGTCCCTTCACCGCCTTTATCATCAGTTAAAAATTATTTTCGCCACCCACTGCTATCAAGAACATTAGTCCTAATTACTCCTTCCTTCATGTCTAAGAAAAGGGGACGCCATTCAACCATTTAGTCACTTTATTCAACATGTGTTCATTCAGCGCCTGGTATTTTCCTGGTGACCTCATGAGTTGTAGCCTGCCAGGCTCCTCTGTTCGTGGAATTTTCCAGGCAAGAATACTGGAGTGGGTTGCCGTTTCCTCTTCCAAGGGATCTTACTGACCCAGGGATCAAACCCGTATCTCTTGCATCTCCTGCATTGACAAGCAGATTCTTTACCACAGCTCCACCTGGAAAGCCTACAGAGGAGGTAAATTACACTCTGTGGTAAGTGTTTATCTTTCCAAGAAGACATCCTCCTTGTTCTTATTTTGTCCCTTCTGCCTCCTTGTATCCCAGCTGCTTTCCTTTCTCCATCAGTCTCATCCTGTTCACCTCCTTTCCTGTCAGCAACATGCTGTGGTTCTTCCCGTTAACCCTGCCTCTAAGCGTCTTGACAGAATAGTTCTATATTCTTCACCTTCTTTTCAGCCGCCAAACCATGTAAGTTGGTTCCTGCTCACCCCACACTATTGAACTATCCTCTCAAGATTGGCAGTGAGGATTCCCCCCATTCTGAATCCTTATGGCAGCTTCACTGTGGCCCTCAGCCTCTCCCAGTACCTAACACACCTGACCCTCTCCACCTGGCAACGTTCTTCCCTACCGGACAGTGCTCTCTCCTTACACAGCCAAGTGGCTGGTGTTCCCAGGGTTCCATCCTCAGCCTTCTCTGTCTTCTGTCCAAGCTGGGAGATGCCATTCACTTTCCAACCTCTGTCTTCTATTGACTGCCACACCTAGGATATCTATACCAACAGGGATGGCAAGCAGGTTTCATCTAACCAATTAGGAGTCGGTGCCTGGAGCACGCTGTGTTGAGAAGGATGCTGAGGCAGCATGTGACCTCACCAAGAAAAAGTACCGTGATCAGTCATCAGCTCTGCTTCAGATGGTGGTACACGTGCCAGGTATTCGTCATCAAGCTCCCAACCTTCCTCGGTGAGATTATGAGATAACCTTTTCCTGTTCCCATTACCCCTGCTCTGGATATTCTCTCTCAAGTATTACAATAGTCTCTGTGGGTCGCCTCCTTTCAGCCTCTCTCTTCTTCATCAGTCATCCAGCCCTTGTTTTATGCCCCCAAAGCAAACATCTATGTCTGTTTATTATTTATTCATGCCTGTTTAGAAAGGCTCCCTCATCCTAGGATAAAGCGTATGGCATTAAAGGCCATTTAGAATCTGACTAGAGCACACCTACCACCATGTGCCCAGTACCTCCCAGGTCAGACAGTAGAGCACTGCGGTTCACTGCATAGACTTGAGACCAACCTGCCCCGGCTTCAGACTTCAATTCTGCCACGGTTGTGTGACCCTGAGCTATCTGACTCTGTGTTACTTGACTCTGTGTTTCAGTGTCCTCATCAGCAAAATGAGGAGAACAATCCTACTGCGCTCTTGGCACGTGATAAACCCAATTAAACCCTTGACTCCTGTCATTGCTACCATGCCTGGCACACCTACCCTCAGTGACTTTGGTCGAGCTGTCTCCATTGACCCTGCTCCACATTTTCCCACTCCCAGGAGGAATACATTGTTCCTTGCTCTGTCCTCCCCTAGAATGTGTCATACTCCTCTACTCCAGCGGTTATCACAGTGTATAGTACTTAGTTGGGGTTTTTTGCTTGGCTGAGCACAGAGTGTAAGATCTTAGCTCCCCAGCCAGGGATGGAACCCACGCCCTGTGCAGTGGATGTGCAGAGTCTTAACCACTGGACCACCAAGGAAGTTCCTGTACTTAGTTTATTATGTGTGCTCCTGACCCAGTAGTTGGGGGCTCCTGACCCAGTTGGGGGCTTCCCTTGAACAGGAAAGGTTCATGCGAGAAAGTTTAGAACTGGATGGGCGGGTGTCCTATTTACTTTTATGTCCTCTTCTACTCTAGAAAATAGTAGACATAATTATGTCTGCATGACAACATGATGATTGAAGGAAGAAATGAATTGGCAGAGGCTGATCCGCTGGAGAAGGAAATGGCAACCCACTCCAGTATTCTTGCCTGGAAAATCCCATGGACGGAGGAGCCTGGCAGGCTACAGTCCGTGGGGTCACAAAGAGTCGGACACAACTGAGCGACTTCAAATGAGCACCACGTGGACTTCCCTGGTGGCTCAGATGGTAAAGCATCTGCCTACAACGTGGGAGACCTGGGTTCAATCCCTGGGTTGGGAAGATCTCCTGGAGAAGGAAATGGCAACCCACTCCAGTACCCTTGCTGGAAAATCCCATGGATGGAGAAGCCTGGTGGGCTACAGTTCATGGGGTCACAATGAGTCGGACACAACTGAGTGACTTTACTTTCTTTCTTTTCTGGGGATAATGATTATAGTGGAATCTGTGGTTTATCTACAGGAAGATAATAAATAACAGTTAATCTACTGGAATCTTATACTAGTAGCAGGTACATTTGTTCTTACTTTTATGCTAGTATGTCACCAGGAATCAATTACCATGCTGACTTTTCCTTTGCCGCAAGAAAGGGCTTTTATTAACTTAAATGTTATAGTACTCATTTTCAACTCTATAAACATGAACTTCACTTTTCATGGCCCAATTCCACCCCACCTCCAATTCTATGCTAGATTTAGCTCAAACAGAAATTGGGCTGTAAGACCAATTCCTATTGGACTGTAAGACCATTGACTTTTACTCTTGCTGGGATCATGGGCAAGTAGTTCTCAGGGTCCCATGATCACGATATCAGGAGCTTGTCAATCCAGCTCTAATCTGACAGCTAATGATAACAAGAGGTTTGGAGAGCTCTGACTTACAACCTGGATTAGAAACAAAAAGGCCTCCTCTGAAAAGTATTTACCAATTATCCCTGCCTCACTCTCTGGGTATGATTCAGAATGTACTTTTCTAGGCAATAGATTTCCAGTTTCTAGTAAACAACCTCTCAGCTTACCTGTGTGCCTCTCAGCTTCTCTTTGAGATTTTTGACCTTGGTTCTGCCCTTGTGGGTTCAGAGCACATGGCATGCCCTTCAGATGTGCAGAGGGGGGAATCTTTCTCCATATTCTCCTATTTTCTACACAAAACAGATCTCCCAGGTCATTTCATGGAGACATTTACGCTTGCTGACCAGCAGATGTGATGAAAATGTGCACAGCATGGTGCCGGTGTGCAGATTGGACTGATCTCCCGGTGGGAGTCTGTCATTCCTGTTCCACCCCACCCTGCCTCAGGGAAGGCAGTGTCCAGAGTTCTGTTTGCACCAAGAGCGCAGTAGCTCTGTGGAGGCGATGCTTATCTATAGCGGCTGACGTGCTTTCCAGCTGGTTTCCTCCTCTCTGCTTCTCCTAACCTAACAGACCAGCAGGTTGGAGAAGACACACCCAGGGAGTGTTTCAACTGCTCCAGTGTAAGCAACAGGCTGAGAGAAATCCACGTTAAGCAAGCCTATGTGATTCTGCGGTGTGGGGAGAGGGGTTTGCATGATTTGGGGGTGTGTGTGTATGATTTGGGGAGGAAGAAGAGGATAGAATCCACCGAGGACCACATGAGGAGCAGAATGACAGTCCTGGAGAATGCGGCAAGGTGGAGGTCAGCACTCATGAGTGATTGTTGGGGACAAAGATCAGAAAATTGTGGATCTAAGCAAGGCTGGGCTGACAGTGGACAGGCCACCCAGTAGAGAACGTATTGCCCAATGCCAAGTTCCCAGAAAAGACTTCCCAAGAGCGGGGTTTCTCCCAGGCCCCTTGAGTTGTGGATGGGCAAAAGATTCAGTGTAGAAATCCTGGAACATGAGTCATGTAGTGGTAGCTATGGCAACAACACTGAAAGCCAGTGCTCTCTGATTCAAGTCTTTCTTTATTCCTTTTTTTTTGGCTGTGCTACGTGGCTTGCAATATCTCAGTTCCCCAAGCAGTGACTGAACCCAGGCCATGGTGGTGAAAGCCTAGAAACCACTCCCTCAATTTTTTTTCTCTTTTCTTTTTTGGTTCAAATCTTAAGTAGCATGCTCGCACACATAGATGACCCAGCCATCCACAAGTCACATGGACTTCAGTGAAGTCCTATGAGGGCCTGGGTTCTATATTAGGGCTCCTTGATGGCAAATGACAGAAACCTAAACAGAAAAAGGATTTTTTCTTAAAGGTGGGGTGTTCGGGGTGGTGGGCAAGAGTGACACATAAAATCCAAATGCAGAAATGAGACTTGGGCTCTGAAAAGGCCTGGAACCAGACATTTAAATGTGTCAGAACTCTCTGTGTGTCTTGTCTCTTCTCTCCTTGAGGTTTCTTGATTCACCTCTTCAGCTTTCTCTGCTCTTCACTGCATGTGGCCCCAAGTTCATATGGTACACATGCAGCCACATGTACCGACTGACAGGCTCTCAGAGGCCCACATGCACGCTCCCAGGGGAGAGAATCCAAACGCTCAGCTTGTTTCAAGAGTTTGCTCTTGATTCCATCGACTCCTGTGGGGGCGAGAGGTGGTGCCAACATGGCTGCTAGGAGCCTTTCCTGCTCAGATGCCGGGAAGGGGTTTCTGAGAGAAATGGGCTGGAAAAGATGCCAAGTAGGTGTCTGCCCTGTCACCTGTCCCTGCTGCTGCTCTCAGCACTGTTCGTGCTGGTCCCTCCTCATTGTTTACATCTCAGCTCAGTTATCACCTCCCTGGAGACAGGATCCCTGATCAGTTAAAATAACGGTCACCCTCTCCCCATTCCTTTCCATTCTCTGTTGTGAACCAAATTGTGTCCTCCAAATCCATGTGTTGAAGTTCTAACACCCTGTACCTCAGAATGTGAGTGTATTTGGAGACAAGGTCTTTAAAGAGGTTAAGTTAAAATTAAGTCATTAGGGTGGGCCCTAATTCAATATACTGATGTCCTTATAAAAGTGAAGTTGCTCAGTCATGTCTGACTCTTTGCAACCCCAAGGACTGTAGCCTACCATGTTCCTCCATCCATGTAATTTTCCAGGCAAGAGTACTGGAGTGCGTTGCCATTTCCTTCTCCAGAGGATCTTCCCAACCCAGGGACTGAACCCAAGTCTCCCACGTTGTAGGCAGATTCTTTACCGTCTGAGCCACCAGGGAAGTCTGATGTCCTTATAAGAGGAGGAAATTTGGACAAAAATATGTATAGAGGAAAGACCATGTGAGGCCACATGGAGAAAGTGGCCATTTGCAAGCCACGGACAGAGGCTGAGAAGAAACCAACCCTGCTGACACCTTGATCTCAGACTTCCAGCCTCCAGAACTGTGAGAAAATACATCTGTGTAGTTGAAGCCACCAGGCCTGTAGAACTTTGTCTCAGTAGCCCTAGCAAGTGAATATATTCTCTATCCTTTTCCTAGTTTGATGCCTCCTCAAAGAGGCAGCTTAGAGGGACTTCCCTGGTAGTCCACTGGTTAAGAATTTAGCTTCCAGTGGAAGGGATGAGGGTTTGATCCCTGGTGGGGGAACTAAGATCCCACATGTCACGGAGCAAATAAACCTGCGCACTGCAACGAAAAGCTTGTGCAGCCAAAAAGAAAAACAAACATCAATAAGTAAAGAGGCAGGTCAGATAGTGGTTGATGCACAGACCCTCGTTCTGGCTTTCTCAACAATACTGGCAGCAGCTGTGACAGGGCCTGCTGGATGTTCCAGAAGCCCAGTTATCAAGAGAAGTGGCTGTGGCAGGCATGGGGTTTTAGGTGGTAGCTGGGAAGAAGCCAGGCCTAGAGTCAGGCTCTGGGGCAGGCATCACTGAGATGGCCAGGCTGATATAAGGCTGGAGAAGGCCCTTTCTACCTGCTGTGGTGCCAGGAGACCTTTTTTCTAGTGATACTGTCCTTCCCATCCAGGAAGGGGTGGGGTCTCCCTTCAAAGCAGGCTATGGCTTCCACTCTACTCCCAAGGAGTTTGAGTTAGAGTGTAACAGGGGACCTTGCAAACTAGCACTGAGCTTGTCACTGCCACTGATCCCATCTCACTTGTTGACCAGGCTTTGAAGAACTCCCTCAAGACTTGGATTTTGCAAAATGGTTGAGGCATATATTAGACTCCCAGTAAATACCTCTAACGGGAAAAGACTCTGATGCTAGGAGGGATTGGGGGTGGGAGGAGACGGGGATGACAGAGAATGAGATGGCTGGATGGCATCACCGACTCGATGGACATGAGTTTGAGTGAACTCCGAGAGTTGGTGATGGACAGGGAGGCCTGGCGTGCTGCGATTCATGGGGTCGCAAAGAGTCGGACATGACTGAGCGACTGAACTGAACTGAACTGAACTGAAATACCTCTAAAATGAAGGGAGTATGTGCAAACAACCAGGAGTTGAAATAGCACACAGACACAATCACTTTGTCCTGGATCTGGAAATTTCTCTGCTTCACAGGATGTATTCTGTTCGTCATAACACTAGTATCCCCTTCAGTCCCTCTGTCTGGCAGCCACATGTTCCACATAATTCCAAGTTCAGAATCCAGTTGTTGGCCTGAGACAGACCAAATGCCCCAATGCCTGACTCCACTTCTCACTTGTCACTTGTATGTTAATACCCCTCGGACACAGATTTGCCAAACTTGCCATGGATTCCCCAGGGTCCGAATACGAAAACTGGAAAGATCTGTTTGTTTTCCCTTATCTGGCTTTCCTATATTCTGTTGCCTATACTTACTATCAAACTATTTTTGTTTATTTCTCATAAGAGCTTCATCTTTTGTCAGACATTCTTTCATTATTTGGCCCCAGTGTCATGCTGGTTTCTGGGTAGTTTTTCATCATCTCTTTTCTGCTTTGTTTCAGCTCACTCACACTTTTTATTTGGCCATAATTTTCCTACTGTCCTCTCTATAGTCCTCTCCAATTCTACTTTTTCTTTTTTTGGCTGGGCTACATGTCAGGTTGACCAGGGATCAAACTCCCACCCCATGCATTGCAAGCACAGAATCTTAACTACTGGACTGCCAGAGAAGTCCCCAATTCTATTTTCCTATTAAAAATTGGTTCTGCTTTCTCCTCCACTTATTTTATTCTCTCTTCTCTACTCACCCTTGGAAATTCACTCTTTGCTCTCCTCTTCATCTGCTACTCTCTCCTGGCACTCTCTAACAAAAGTTCCGCTCGTCCAGATGCCCTCTGGATCTTCTGGCATGCCACCAACTTTCTCAAAGCTCCTCCTCTCCATCCTGGTGAGATGCCTCTCCCAGGGTCCTTGCTTTCATATCAAGGTCCTAAAAATCTGTTATCAGTAGAAATCAGCAAAACTATTGCTTGAGGGCTAATGCTGGGTTTGCCCCTTATTTCAAATAGCATAGTGATTTGTATGTAGAAGTTACTCAGTGATGATTTTATCAATGTTATTAGATTGCTTTATACACTTATCTTGGAAGAGTTTTATAGGCTTTGGGTTGGGTACTACTAAGCCATTTACTGCATGTGTAAAAATTATAAATTCCCAGACACACCTGGATCATAGCAAGACCCTTCTGTTAGCTTAAGGGGCATGGATCCGACACCACAGAGTGTTGCATGGGGCTGTGCAGTTAAGGAAATGAAGCCAAAAAGATTTCTGAGCACATGATTAGCATAAGCAAGCCCATTAAGTAGCAAGGGCATGAGCTTTATCTATCCCGGAAGATCACTGGAAAGAAAGACAAGACGGTGACTCATCCCTTGTCTCCATAACAACCAGTTGGCCATCCCTTTTTCTTATTACCAGAGGTTAGCCCTTTAAGCAATGCCACTCCTGGCCCTGTGGCTTCATGACTCAAAGTCTTAAGATTTACAGCATTTTCTGAAGAGGAGAAGCCCATTCCTATGGGTAACTCCTTTTGAATACTCATAGATGAGTCATTTACCATGAATGATTCTGTTGAGTAAATTGGTTGCCAGGTACCCTCTTCAGAGAAGGGGTCTATTTTCATAAACAATCCCCAGCATTCAGTGACTTCTATGTGTAAACCTAGAGCAGCCAGCAGTGCAAGAACAGTAGCAACCACTAAGGCACTTTCAAATGTATTTTAAGTGATGCAGACCCCTTCCCAACTTCATCAAGTGAAACCTTCACATGCACATTTCCCTCCTATAGTGAAACACTTGTCTGGATGAAAGTATTTATCTTTACACAATTAATTATATGCTTATTTTAGAGAAGACAGGAATTATTTATGAACCAGACTATACCTTATTTCCTCCATAGTTTACATAAGTGAGTCCCTGAAAGGATTCTCCAATCAGTGTTTGTCTAGATGAGTTGTAAAAGTCAGGATTTCTGGATTCTGTTCCTAAACATGGATGACCTTGGATAACTATCACTTTCCCTGACAGTAAAATGGAGACAATAATACTTATCTACATCTTCCAACAAAAAGATAAGACAAAGTTAAAAGAGAGTATACATAATTTAACTTTCCTGTAAAAACGTACTAAAGAGTTGGCTGAAAACTGCTTCATCAGGGAGTTGTGGAGTTGTTTTGAGAATAGGTTTATTTATCTGAAATACGTGGTCAGCTTTTAGTTCCCTGGAGCAAAGACATTTTAACATTTTTTTTGTTTTTTATTTTTTGTATTTTACAAACATAGCAACCTATTAGGAAGCACACACAACCTATTGAGTGCTTCATTCTTAAATTTTTAATCATTTTAAGAGGCATTAAATAGTTAACTACAAGTGAAAAGCATTGAAAGTAATCAAGTCAAACAGCCTCAGGATTTTTCTCCAGGGCCCACACTATGTATTTATTTACTTAGCAAATACTGAGCGCCTATTATGTCCCTCTTGGATTCATCATTCATACAGCAAAGAACTGTGCAGTCAGGGAAGGAAGTAAAAGAAAGTCAGAGGGAACCAACAATAAACAGAAATAAACAGGGACTTCTCTGGTGGTCCAGTGGCTAAGACTTCATGCTGCCAATGCAGGGGGCCCAGGTTTGATCCCTGGTCAGGGAACTAGATCCCACATGCCACAACTAAGAGTTCGCATGCCTCAACTAAAGACACAATGCAGCCAAATAAATAAATATAAAAAACAAAAAATACAAAAGCACATAAGTGCTTGATGAATAGTAGCTGTTAATATTGGGCTGGCCAAAAAGTCTGTTTGAATGATTTTGGCCAATTCAACATTATCTGAAACTTTGGTTATACATACATATAAAATGAGATATATCTGTATATAATAAATATATATACATGTATATGAAACAATTACCACAATGGTTTCCATATCCAACACTTCACAGTTACTTTTGTGTGTATGTGATGAGAATACTTAAGATCTACTCTCTTAGCAACTTCCAAGTATTGTTAACTTTTTTTTTAAAGTTGCTCAGTCATGTCCGACTCTCTGGAACTCCATGGACTATACAGTTTGGAATTCTCCAGGCCAGAATACTGGAGTGGGTAGCTTTTTCTTTCTCCAGGATATCTTCCCAACCCAAGGATTGAACCCAGGTCTCCCACATTGCAGGCAGATTCTTTACCAGCTGAGCCACAAGCGAAGCCCTTGTTAACTATAATCACCATGCTATACATTAGATCCCAGAATTTATTCATCTTGTAACCAACTGGAAGTTTATGTTCTTTGACCAACATCTCCCCACTTCACTCATCTCCTAACCTCTGGCAACAAAATTATGTTTCATAGAAACATTTCTGTTTCTATGAGCTTGACTTTTAGACTCCATATATGAGATTATTTCGGTATTTGTTTTTCTCTGATTTACTTCACTGAGCATAATGCCCTTAGGTTTCATCCACGCTGTCACAAATGGCAGGATTTCCTTCCTGCCATTTTAATGACTGAATAATATTTCACTGTGTGTGTTAACCACAAATTGGCACTTGCCATGGGCACTTGCCATCTACTGCTACAAGAATTAAATCATGTGCTGCTGTTAGCTGCTGACCTCCAACACCCTGCTGAAGCAGTTCAGGGTGGAGAGCTGGAGTGAGACACTTTGTGCTCCCGGAAACTGGCAGGACAGGTCTTCAGATAGTTATTCTCAGGAGATGATTTTATGAGTCCAGTTTGTGTATCTTCTCATATCTAGAAAAGCACTAAAATCCTTCATGGTGATGACTGTTTCTCATGACTAACAGAAGCTTCATGAGACCAACAGAAACTTTCTAAAAAAATAAATGGGCTTGATTGCATGTACTCCCCCTTTTACCAAAATCATATATACTGTCCTTCCACCCATCTCTTTGGAACAGTTTCTCAGAGCAATCCAAGGTGCTGTCTCCTGGGCTGCAGCCCCCTGCTGCTGCTGCTGCTGCTGCTACTAAGTTGCTTCAGTTGTGTCCGACTCTGTGCGACCCCATAGACGGCAGCTGACCAGGCTGCGCCGTCCCTGGGATTCTTCAGGCAAGAACACTGGAGTGGGTTGCCATTTCCTTCTCCAATGCAGGAAAGTGAAAAGTGAAAGTGAAGTCACTCAGTCGTGCCCAACTGCTAGCGACCCCACGGACTGCAACCCACCAGGCTCCTCCATCCATGGGATTTCCAGGCAAGAGTTCTGGAGTGGGTTGCCATCACTGCCCCAAATAAAACTTAACTTGCAACTCTCACGTTGTGCATTTTTTTTAAGTCGACATGTATATGTGTATGTGTGTATGAATGTGTATAGATATAGACAGAGTATATAGCTATAGATGGGCTTCCCGAGTGGCACTAGTGGTAAAGAACCTGTCCACCAATGCAGGAGATGTAAGACACTCGGGTTCAATCCGTGGATCAGGAAGATCCCCTGGAGATCCATGGCAATCCACTCCAGTATTCTTGCCTGGAGAATCCTATGGATAGAGGATCCTAGCAGGCTATGCTCCATAGGGTCGCAAAGAGTCAGGCATGACTGAAGCGACTAAGCAGAGCACAGCACATAGCCATAGATATAAAGCTCTCATTTTCTTTATCCCATTCATCCATCGATGGATACTTAGGTTGTTTCCAGGTCTTCGGTATTATAAATAATTCTGCAATGAGCATGGGGGAGCAGATATCTCTTCAAGATAGTGATCTCATTTCCTTTGGATATGTACCCAGAAGTACATACTATATGGGTCATATAGTAGTTCTGGTTTTAAGTTTTTGACAAACTTCAAAACTATTTCCACAATGGATGTACCAATTTATATTCCTACCAATGGTACACAAAGGTTCTCTTTTCTCTACATTCTCTCCAACACATATCTCTTGTCTTTGAACAGTAGCCATTCTAACAGGCATAAGGTGATATTTCATTGTGCTTTTGATTTGCATTTCCCTGACAATCAGTGAGCATCTTTTCATGCACCTGTTGGCCATATGTATATTTTATTTGGAAAAATTTGGTTCCTCTGCCCATTTTTTAAGATTTTTTTTTGAAATTGAGTTGTATAAATGAGTTCCTTATATATTTTGGATAGTAGACTCTTATTTGGATATATGATTTGCAAATATTTTTTCCAATTCTGTAGGCTGCCTTTTCATTTTGTTGATGGTTTCCTTTGCTCTGTAGAAGCTGTTTAGTCTGATGGAGGTCCCACTTGTTTACTTTAAGCTTTTAATGCTTGTGCTTTTGGTATCATATCCAAATAATTATTGCTAAAATCAATGTCAAGGAGCTCTTTCTCTGTTTTCTTCTAGGAGCTTTATAGTTTCAGGTCATACATTTAGCTCTTTAATCCATTTTGAGTTCATTTTTAAAACTGAAATATTGTTGATTTACATTTCAGGTGTACAGCAAAGTGATTCAGTCACACATATATATTATTTTTCAGATTCTTTTCCATTACAGGTATTATAAGATACTGAATATAGTTCCCTGTGCTACACAGTAGGTCCTTGTTATTTGTCTATTATTTATATTTTATTTGTCTAGGAGTATAGATAGCATATTAAAAAGCAGAGACATTACTTTGCCAACAAAGGTCCGTCTAGTCAAGGCTATAGTTTTTCCTGTGGTCATGTATGGATGTGAGAGTTGGATTGTGAAGAAAGCTGATCACCGAAGAACTGATGCTTTTGAACTGTGGTGCTGGAGAAGACTCTTGAGAGTCCCTTGGACTGCAAGGAGATCCAACCAGTCCATTCTAAAGGAGATCAATCCTGGGTGTTCATTGGAAGGACTGATGCTGAAGCTGAAACTCCAATACTTTGGCCACCTCTTGCAAAGAGCTGACTCACTGGAAAAAGAGTCTGATGCTGGGAGGGATTGGGGTGGGAGGAGAAGGGGACGACAGAGGATGAGATGGCTGGATGGCATCACCGACTCGATGGACATGAGTTTGAGTGAACTCCGGGTGTTGGTGATGGACAGGGAGGCCTGGCGTGCTATGATTCATGGGGTCGCAAAGAGTCGGACACGACTGAGCGACTGAACTGAACTGAACTGATGTATCTGTTAATCCCAAATTACTAATTTGTTCCTTCCCCTCACTATCGTGTTGATAACCATAAATTTATTTTCTATGTCTGTGTGTTAACTTTTGTGAGTGGCTATTTGAATTAAAAAACATATGTATCTAAGACATCCTTAGTCATTTCACTCAGCTGTTACGCAGTGAAATGCTACTGACAAATACCACTTCTCTTGGAAACATCACTACTTGTTGTAACAATCTTTCTTAGAGACATGTTGTACTGTGTTTAGTTGCTGAGTCAGGTCAGACTCTTTGTGATCACATGGACTGCAGCCCAGGCTCCTATGTCCATGGGGATTGTCCAGGCAAGAATACTGGAGTGGGTTGCCATGCCCTCCTCCAGGGTATCTTCCCAACCCAGGGATCAAACCTAGGTCTCCTGCATTGCAGGCGGATTCTTTATTTTACTTTATTTTATTCTCACTTTATTCTGAGCCACCAGCAAAGCCCAAGAATATTGGGGTGGGTAACCTATCCCTTCTTTAGAAGTCTTCCCCACCCAGGAATCAAACCGGGGCCTCCTGCATTGCAGGTGGATTCTTTACCAGCTAAGCCCTTCTTAGAGCCATACCTTTATTTTATTCCTACCTTTCTCAAAGGTACATTTGTATCTAACTCTCCCCTCCATCAGGGCTCTTTCCAATCATTCACTATTTCAATCATTCATTTACTAAACAAATTTAACCAGTTTACTGCTGCTGCTGCTGCTGCTAAGTCGCTTCAGTCGTGTCCGACTCTGCGCAACCCCTTAGATGGCAGTCCACCAGGCTCCCCCGCCCGGGGACCTACCAAACACAGGGCAGATGTTGAGGAGGCAGTGGGAAGCAAACAGCAAAACAATCTAGGGCTCCTGGTCTGAGAGGTGTGTACCCACATCACAGATGAGAAGCGGAATAAAAACAAGACATGGAGCTTCTCACCCAGCATCTCAGAAAACGTGACAGGACCCTCCCTGTCACTAAAAGCTTCGCAGACTCTCCCTATCTCGGTCTGAGGACTTAGCAGGTGAATCTAATGAGAGGGCGGTGAACCCAATCTCTGGCGGCTGCGGAGGGGACCGACTGGACGTTGAGGGGATGGAGGCCGCGGGGCCCACCCCGCGCCGTCCTGGGTCAGGCGTCTCCTCCGCGTCCTGGATCCGCGGCGCCCGGGCGCCCGGGTATCCAGCGGGGCCAGGACTCGCCCAGCCTAGTTCGCACGGAGAGGCCGGGGGCGGCCGGGGTGGCGGCCCCGCCCCGGGAGAGGCGTGCCGGGCCGGGCGTATTTGAGGCGCAGAGCCGGCCGCCGCCCCGGCAGGACCACACCACCTCTGCCCGAGACTCCTCCGCGGCGCGCGAGCCAGTGCAGCGGCGTCGGGTAAGTGGCGGGGGCGTCGGGACCGGGGCGCACAGCCTCCTGCTGCAAGGCCAGGGCGCCCGGGCGCTGCTCGGTGCGCGGCCCCCTTTGCCGGGCTGGGCGGGAGCCGGAGAACGGGGCTTGGCTTCCCCGGGGAACCGCGCGTTCTGGGCCCAGGTTCCTTGGCTTCGAGTCCTCAAGAGAGGAGTCTGAGACTCGAGGAAAGTTAGCAACGACTTACAGAGACTCACCTGCACTTCCTCGCGGCGGACGGGTGTGTCACCCTCTGCGGCGACTGGGAGGCTCCGCCCGGGCTTCGCGCCCGGCGCCCCGGGTGGCCCGTGGTGCGTGGTGGGCGCGCGCATCCTCCCGGCTGCCTGCTCCAGCTGGGCGGGAGGAACCAGGTGCCCCTGCCTCAGTCCACGGTGGAGACTGCCCCGGCACTCTGTGGGCGGTTCCTCGACTCTTCGCTTGGCTGTGGGACGGGGATGTGTTCTGCTACAGGCCAACAGCGTCCGGGGCTGCAGCCGCTCTCTGGATGCTGATCTCGCAGAAAATGGTGCTGTCCCAAGGCTGAGTGGGCATGTGCCCGACTTGGCAAAGACCGCTCACCCTCAGTTTTTGCAAATCCCAGTCCAGATTTGAGCGTTAACGATCTCAGACCTGTGCTGGGGACATGTGGGGTGTGGCAGAAATGAATGTTGGCCCGAGTGTGCGGAGCCCTAGTTGAGGTGGGGAGGGGTTGCTTTTAAAACATGCTTGAGGATGTATTCTAAATTGTGAGTTGCTCAGATCAAAGAACTAACATGCCTGCGCTTTGAAGAGTAGGATCTCCGGGACACTGGGGTAGGCTGTGCCTTAGGCTTCATGCCCTGTCCTTTGCGATCCTTTCAGATACCTGGAATATTTGTAAAGTGACTCCTGGGAGTTGGGTTGCTGGACAGTGAGGACGGTTTGACTTCAGTGACCCAGTCTTTTTCTAGGATTCTGGGAAAGGAATGTAAGTGAGGCTCACTTCGTTCTGCAGAAAATGGTGGCAATAAGAATTAACCACTTGGCACAGAGCATGAGGAAAAATTTTCACCAACTTCCAAAATTCTGACTCACTTGCCCCAAGTTTACAAAGTTGATCTTTTATGCTAGGAAACTGTGTTTCCATACAAGTTCAATAATAAAATTCACTGTCCCACAAAAATGTCCTTTTCAAACGTTGTCTTTGAATCCCTAGAGCCGTGTCATCCATCCCTTTGATGGCTGTGCCTCCCCCTTAATCTGGGGAAATCGGAGCCGCCTAAATTAATCACGGTAGGGGGGGGCTTTCGCCCAAAGTCAGCATTCTCTCCATGTTCTGGGGAGAAGTTTGATGATGGGTCTTGAATGTTTTGAGCTTAGAAATACTAGGTGGATGCCTCACCAAGTTATGTAAGAAGCAGAAGAGGAGGAGCGCTGATAGATTGACCCCAAAAGCTCATTTTTTTAAATGTAGGCTAGTCTCATTCTGTTGAGAGAATGATATTTTGCATAAAAAGACTTTTTACTTATTACTGCTGCTGCTGCTAAGTCACTTCAGTCGTGTCCGACTCTGTGTGGCCCCATAGACGGAAGCCCACCAGGCTCCCCCTTCCCCAGGATTCTCCAGGCAAGAACACTGGAGTGGGTTGCCATTTCCTTCTCCAATGTGTGAAAGTGAAAAGTGAAAGTGAAGTCGCTCAGTCGTGTCCGACCCTTAGCGACCCCACGGACTGCTGCCTACCAGGCTCCTCCATCCATGGGATTTTCTAGGCAAGAGTACTGGCGTGGCTTGCCAGTGCCTTCTCCGATATTGCTAGTGAGGTCAAAAGGCCGTTATTGGTCTCACCTATGATTTAGATACTGTTTGCCTAGAACTCTGTTCAGTCAGACTAAATCTTATCCCTAATAGAGATCTATATTCATATAGTAAAATTTGAGGTGCTTATGTTACCTAAAATACCATTGGCTTGTAAACTTCTTGTACCTGAGACTCATGGTAACTGACCAAAAACTTAGCCTCTCTTTCCTGTTAGTTTGGGACAGAGGCTTCTGCTGAGGCCAGCTAGTTAACATTTTGTGTCTGGTGCCTGAATGAATTCTTCTCATTAAATTCTGAGTGGTAAGCCTGCCAGGGCAGTAATTCCAGTTTGCCGCTGACTAAGTATCATGTGTTCTCTCTTGACTGATATTCAGCTTTTCCATATGGGGAAAAAAAAAACCAGTAACTGAGAGGTACAAAGTAACTTTAACTTCCTTATGGCTGAGGAACTGTGATGAAAAAGAAATCCTAGGAAAGGACCAGTTTCCTTTATCCTAACTAGCAACTCTGAATTTGGCTTTGCAAATGAGCATTTCTTGTTCCATGTTTCAGTACGACCAGGAAGTAGATCGCCTCTCCTGTGTTCTTTGGAGAGGAGTGTGGGCAGTGCTTGGGGTTCTGAGGAAATAGTTTATGATCTACTTCCCTTACAGCTTTTATAAAAGTTGGGGCCCTTTGTGGGCAAAAATTTCAGAAGTCCTCCTGGGAATCCAGGCAACTGAATTAATTGCTACATGGGTCTAGAATAACATAGTACAGTGGATAGCAACTCTTTATTAAAGGGCAGAGCTGCAATTAACAGCAGATTAAAAGTGATCTGCATTCTGACTCATGTTTAAATTCCTTGTTCCAAAGTGATACTGAACTAACTACTTACTGTAGGTTTTTCCAAATGTGAGGATTCAGATAGGATTTTTAAAATGCTTTTGCCTTTGATGTAATGTTTCTTATCTGACTTCAAAATTCTCTGATTCTGGGAATCCCAGAGTTCACATACCTATAGTATCTGTACAGTGGGAAGTTGGTTTTTTTTTTCACATTTGATTGTCTCTTTATATAAGCTACTTATCTAAGAAGAAAGAAATTTTCCAAGCAAGTAGGAAGATGTTTACCCAAATAGATTTTTTAAAATTATTTTTTGGTTCTCCTTTTAAGTTCTAAGGTTGCCAACCTTGATTTAAAAGAACATTGGTTAAAAACCTTTCCATCAGAGATCTGATGGTTGGGAGGTGATATAATCAAAACAATGCATACCCAACTTTTAGGAAAGTAGGCTTTATCAGTTTAAATGTGGTTATAATTAGCACAGTGACTGTGCAAAATGGCATCCTTGTATTCAGTTTCTCTGCACCCTGAATGAGTCACCCAGCTAGTTTCTGACAAAAGCATGATCTCTTTTTTGTTTACAATTTCAGCGTGTTTATGCAGTTCCGAATGAGTAAGCCAGAGAATTAATTTCTAAATGAAGTAACTAATACTTTCGAAGGACTGTACTTTAAAATGTCAAAGTGTGAGGTTTGCTACTAGTGTAAAATCAGTCAGAATTAGGAGTCAGGATGTTTGGAGTCAGGTCCCTGCCTGCCAATGACAGAATGACTTTGGGCCACCATGTTAACTCTGAGACTCAGTTTCCTCAACTTTGAAGTAAGGATATTACCTTTCCCCTGTCAATCTCATAAGATTATTAGAATCAGAATAAGAAAGGTATGTGAAAGTGCTTTATAAACTGAAAACATCACACAAATACAGGGTGTCATTATTCTAATGGGCCTCTAATGTGTCACAGCACAATCCAAACCGTCATCCTTAACACAGCGGAAACAGAGTGGAATCTGCTTTGTTTCTTCAGTTGTTTTGGTCTAGTTGGAAAATGGGGCTTCCCAGGTGGCTCAGATGGTAAAGGATCTGCCTGCAATACAGGAGACCCAGGTTCGATCCCTGGGTCAAAAGACCCGCTGGAGAGGGAGATAGCAACCCACTCCACTCCAATCCAAAATAAACTGAATATGTTTGAACAGAGACTTTGAAAAGAATAAATGTTACATTTTGAGATAGCTGTCTTTGCATGAGTTTCTGGTTGGGATCAGCCTTTAAACATATCTGTTTAATTGGATTTATATTAATAAGACGGGCTTCCCTGGTGGCTCAGCCTGTAATGTGGGAGACATGGGTTTGATCCCTGGGTTGGGAAGATCCTCTGGAGGAGGGAGTGGCAACCCACTCCAGTATTCTTTCCTGGAGAATCCCCATGGACAGAAGTGTCTCGTGGGCTACAGTCCATGGGGTTGCAAAGAGTCGGACATGCCTGAGCGACTAAGCACACATGTTAATGACACTTTATGAGACCACTGGTACAGCTTTAGCTAGTTTTAACTGAAACTACCTTTCTGTTTTTTATTTACCTGGATGGGTACTTTTATGTGAGGATACACATCCTCATTAGCCCAGGCCAGTGGTTCTCAAACCAGGCACAATTTTGCCCTCCTCTTGCTTCCCCAGGGTTATTTCGAAACATCTTAAGACACTCTGCTGCTGCTGCTGCTAAGTTGCTTCAGTCGTGTCTGACTCTGTGCGACCCCATAGACGGCAGGCCACCAGGCTCCCCCATCCCTGGGATTCTCCAGGCAAGAACACTGGAGTGGGTTGCCATTTCCTTCTCCAATGCATGAGAGTGAAAAGTGAAAGTGAAGGCGCTCAGTCGTGTCCGACTCTTCGTGACCCCATGGACTGCAGCCCACCAGGCTCCTCCGTCCATGGGATTTTCCAGGCAAGAGTACTGGAGTGGGTTGCCGTTGCCTACACTCTAGGTTATCCCAGTGCAGGGGTTGGGGGAGGGGTTTGCTGCTGTCATCTTGTGTGTTGAAGCCAGGGATGCACGTGAGGCACAGAAGAGCCCCTCCCTACGAAGCATCCCACCTGAAATGTCAGTGATGCTGAGGTCAGGGATAAGCCCCAGCACAATGGGGATATTTAAAAGAAGTCAAAACACAAAGTTATTGCTGAGTCATTGCTGTGTTGCTCAGGAATGGAAGAATTTGTGTAATCAAAGGAACTAAACTTTCTGCCTACTGTGAAGTCCAAAATTGTTTCTCTCTGGTGTCCAAAGTGAGAAGCTTTATTTCTTGACTTAAGAGGACATCATGAGAAACGCTGGGCTGGAAGAAGCACAAGGTGGAATCAAGATTGCCGGGAGAAATATCAGTAACCTCAGATATGCAGATGACACCACCCTTATGGCAGAAAGTGAAGAGGAACTAAAAAGCCGCTTGAAGAAAGTGAAAGAGGAGAGTGAAAAAGTTGGCTTAAAGCTCAACATTCAGAAAACTAAGATCATGGCATCTGGTCCCATCACTTCATGGGAAATGGATGGGGAAACAGTGGAAACAATGTCAAACTTTATTTTTGGGGGCTCCAAAATCACTGCAGATGGTATTTGCAGCCATGAAATTAAAAGACGCTTACTCCTTGGAAGGAAAGTTATGACCAACCTAGATAGCATATTAAAAAGCAGAGACATTACTTTGCCAAAAAAGGTCTGTCTAGTCAAGGCTATGGTTTTTCCAGTGGTCATGTTTGGATGTGAGAGTTGGACTGTGAAGAAAGCTGATCGCCGAAGAATCGATGCTTTTGAACTGTGGTGTTGGAGAAGACTCTTGAGAGTCCCTTGGACTACAAGGAGGTCCAAATAGTCCATCCTAAAGGAGATCAGTCCTGGGGTTAATTGGAAGGACTGTTGCGAAAGCTGAAACTCCAATACTTTGGCCACCTCATTTGAAGGGTTGACTCATTGGAAAAGACCCTGATGCTGGGAGGGATTGGGGGCAGGTGGAGAAGGGGACAACAGAGGATGAGATGGCTGGATGGCATCACCGACTCGATGGACATGAGTTTGAGTGAACTCCGGGGGTTGGTGATGGACAGGGAGGCCTGGCGTGCTGCGATTCATGCGGTCGCAGAGTCGGACACAACTGAGCAACTGAACTGAACTGAAGAAATATCCTTTCAAAGGACTTCACTGGCAGTCCAGTGATTAAGACTCTGTGCTTCCACTGCAGAGGGTATGGATTCCATCCCTGCTTGGGGAACTAAGATTCCACATGCCTCATGGCATAGCCAAGAGAAAAAAAAGAAATGTCCTTTTTTTCCCTTTTCTGTAAGAACTCTTTAAGCTGTTTTAAAAATCTTTATTGAATTTGTTACAATATTATTTTATGTTTTGTTTTTTTGGCCACCAGGCATGTGGGATCTTAGTTCCCCAACCAGAGATCGGACCTGCTCCCCCTGCATTGGAAGGGGAAGTATTAATCACTGGATGGCCAGGGAAGTCCCTGTAACGACTCTTAAGTTCCTCCTGTGGTAGCAGCACACTCCTCTAGGCAGTGGCAGTCTTTTGGGGAAGGAGGTACAGAGGAGCACCGACTTTTGCGTTAAAGAGTCGAATATTATATACTAAACACAGTGAAACAAGCCCTGGGAGAGTCACTGTGACTTCCCAATTAGATCACCTGCAGTTTCCAAATTGGAAGATGGGCACAGTGATAACCTGAGTGTATCCAAATATGTTTGAGAATATCCAGATTTGAAAAGAGATGTGAAAAATTTAAAAATGAATGGAAGGTAATATTGAACTGATTTATAAGTAACAGCAGAGTAAGATAAAATATTTGGTGTATAAATGAAGCATACATTAAGCTCTAGGAGGACTTTGTGTCTGTTTTTGTTTTACCAACAAGTCTAGTATTTTGTATTTTTAGGACCTATCAAGTAGCCACCATTTAATGGTCATTTCTTAGAATAATTGAGTCACTTTAACAAGCATGCAACTTACGGCTTCCCAGGTGGTGCTGGTGGTAAAGAACCCACCAGCCAGTGCAGGAGATGTAAGAGATATGGGTTTGATCCCTGGGTCAGGAAGATCCCCTGGAGGAGGGCATGGCAACCCAGTCCAGTTTTCTTGCCTAGAGAATCCTATGGACAGAGGAGCCTGGTGGGCTATGGTCCATAGGGTAGCAAAGAATCCGACATGACTGAAGTGACTCAGCACACACATATAGACAACTTAAGGAGAAAGATTCTGATTATCGAAGATCCAGGTAACTCTGACCATGGCACAGGTGATCCTGGGTGGAGAAAATAACCCAGGCCTGAGGAGTCCCAAGCTGCCCTCCTCTCCTCACCGCCAGAGCACCCGCTCCAAGAGCAAGTGTAAAACATCTTGTTTGTCGGGAACTGGCAGTGAGGGAGGAGGCAGAGAAGCAGGAATGATGGTCTCATGGCCACCCACTGAGGCAGCTCTGGGCAAGGCCATCCCTCTTTGGTAGCATCCCAAAATGTTTTCCTCCAAATTGTCTGACTTCTTTTTTTTTTTTAAACTTTGGTTTGTTTTACTGCCAGATAGTTTCATTTGGAATAACAAACACCTTAAAAAAAAAAAAGTACATCTTCTGCTCGCCTTTCTTCGCAATTACTTCATATCCCGTCTCACCTTTCAAGGTTTAGCTCCACACTGTCCCTGTTAGAAGTCATCTTTCCAGTTGTGACTTCCTGTAGCACACTTCCTGGCTCACAGCACCCATTACTTGTGACCCTTTCTGGCCTCTGGACCCTTTGATGATATATCTTGGCCAATTCCATCTTCAAACTGAGACCTGAGCCCGCCCAGTGCCTGGCGCAGAACAGGCACAAATTTGTGCAAATGAAGAAATAAGTCAGCAGCAGCAGCTATGTCTTGGGCAGTGGGGTGGGCAAGGCAGAGACTGTCTTTCAAACACTAGGAGGAAGAACCAACGGCCTCCTCCTAAAACCCAGAAGAGAGTGTGCGGCTATCAGTGGGAACCAGAGGAGAGGTGGGCAAGATTCATTTGATGAACACTTTTTATAAGGTGGTGGAAAAAAAGAGCACAGGAAGGAAGGTGAAGGAGAACCAAAGACAAACCAGGACTGTTTACATTCGTTACCTAGGAAGCGGCAGAGTATTGTACTCCCTGCTCTCCCACTTGCATTGTATGGCCTGTTACTTCCAGGATTCAGCCACAAGCTAGTGTGATTAGAGTTCAGTTTTGAGTTAAATAGGGCCTGGTGATTCAGTGGAGAGCATCCTCACCCTTTGAGACATTTTTTGTGGTTCCCTGCCATTGAGAAGGCAATGGCAAGCCACTCCAGTACTATTGCCTAGAAAATCCCATGGATGGAGGAGCCCAGTAGGCTGCAGTCCGTGGGGTCGCTAAGCACGACTGAGCGACTTCACTTTGACTTTTCACTTTCACACATTGGAGAAGGAAATGGCAACCCACTCCAGTGTTCTTGCCTGGAGAATCCCAGGGACGGGGGAGCCTGGTGGGCTTCCATCTATGGGGTCACACAGAGTCGGACACGACTGAAGTGACTTAGCAGCAGCAGCAGTCATTGATTTTGGCATATTTGGAGAACAGACTTGTTTATGTTATGAGAATGCCTGTACGTTGACTTGACACGTGCAATGAACTGTATGTGATGTTCATATAGAAACTAGTGAAATCTTTAGGATCAAATGATAACTGTTTTTTTTTTCTCCTTTCAGGAAAATGGCAGACGGTTTTTCAGTAAGTGTTTTATGTCTGTTTTCCTACCTTAATATATATACATTCATGCAGGATGAGGGTTTTTTGGTTGGTTGGTTTGTTTTTTAACCACTCAAGTTTCCTGTTTAACCCTTGCACCACATTGCTTCCTCTGGCCTCATCTGTCCAATGAGGGCTTGTTAGGTGGAGTCTTGTTTTTCCAGAAACAGGTTTGGGAAGAAAGCCAGGCAGAGAGAGGCCTCACTAACAGTAACCCCTTAACCAAAGGCCTAGGACAGAAGCTAGTGGATTCTGCTGGCAGGAGCTGAGAAGCCAACTGAGCAAAGGGCAGTGTGGTTCATTCTGAGCAACCTTATTTTTTAATCCTAAAGTGCCCTCAACTCCTTCTCCCTTCCCAAATGCTGGAGTAAGAAGCAACCAAAACAAATTCCTATTAGTATGCTTATGTATTCCCAAATTCCTTAATGGAATGACTCACGTCACCTACAGCCATAAGCTCTGCTCAGGTTTGTTTTCTAAATCCAGTTTGCTTTCCATCATCACGGAGCCCTCTGTTTCTCTCTCCCCCCAGGCCACATGGGCTCCCTTCACAGCCTCACTGTGTTGCCCCAACACCAGATCTAGGGTTGTGTTCCCGATGCATCAAAGACAATCCTGGCAGATCATATTCAGTCAACGTAGAAGTCTTTACTGGACATCTTCCGTGTACCACCTGGCAGTGTGCTAAATACTGCAGAAAACAGGCAGGGAGAAAGCAGTCTTCCTGGAGAGAAAGGACACAATCCAACACTGGCCCAGAGTCCCGCAGTCTGTAAAGAGCCATCGCAAATGCTGCCTCACTTGTTTGTCACAACAGTCATATGAAGTAGATCATTATCCCCATTTTACAAGCAAAGACACTAAGTCCTATACAGGTGACATGATGGCTCCGAAACTCTGGAGCTCTTGATGGATAACACTGGATTTCTTGATGGATAGCACTGGTTTTTAAACCAAATCTTCTGACTCCACATTGCAGACTCCTCCCTGTGTACATGTTAGCCTCTCTGATACTAGCCTGGATGCCATTAAGTGGTAACTTACCTGGTGTACCCAAAGTGCAGTAGACATCCTGCAAACGGAAGGCCAATGCAACCAGGGCCAGCTCGGTGGAAGGTTTTGCAGCCCAAAAGTATACTGAGTTTGTGACTTTTTTTTTTTTTTCATGTCAGTTAGAAAGTATGTGCTTTTACACAGAGAATAGCTAGCTCCTGACTTTAGCAAATTACAAAAAGGCAACGCTCAATGATCTGAGATGATGGAAGGCAAGAGTAAAGTGATAAAGCATGTATAATCCCATAGTTGAATTTTAGTCTTAGGAACTCAAAACTAAAAGGTAGGAAAAACTTTATTGATATGAATTTCATATCTTCACCACATCCCTCTAATTCTTAGATCACATATTCCTGAAAATTCTGTTGTGATTGTTTTTCATCCTATAATTTTTTTAATGTCTTTTTTTCCAGCTTAATGATGCCTTATCTGGGTCTGGAAAACCAAACCCTCAAGGTTGGCCTGGTTCATGGGGAAACCAGCCTGCTGGGGCAGGAGGCTACCCAGGAGCAGCCTATCCTGGGGCCTACCCTGGACAGGCCCCTCCTGGGGCCTACCCTGGACAAGGACCTCCTGGGGCCTACCCTGGACAGGGACCTCCTGGGGCCTACCCTGGACAAGGACCTCCTGGGGCCTACCCTGGACAGGGACCTCCTGGGGCCTACCCTGGCCCAACAGCACCTGCTTATCCTGGACCAACTGCACCAGGTGCCTACCCTGGACCTGGGGCCTACCCACCTCCTGCACAGCCAAGTGCTCCTGGAGCCTACCCTGCTGCCGGCCCCTATGGCATCCCTTCTGGACCCCTGGTAAGATGGAGTGAATCATTTAGTAAACTTCAATTTGCTCAGGACCAAGTTAATAAAGAACATGGCTGGGACTTCCCTAGCAGTCCAGTGGCTAAGACTCCGTGCTCCCAGTGCAGGGGGCCTGGGTTCAACCCCTGATCAGGGAACTAGATCCCACATGCCACAACTAAGACCCAGCACAGCCAAATAAATAAATATTTAAAAAAAGAAAGAAAGAAAATGGCAATTGTCTGGAGTGGTAGGGTCATCACTTTGTAGTGCTCTGACTGGAAGCTGGCTCTGGGCACTGACCTGCAGAGGGCTTCGGGAGACCTGAAGCTTGAAACTCACTGGTTAGAGCCATTTTGCAAGGACCAGGCACAGTGTATGTTGGTTCAATAGAAAAATTAGTTTCCTGTGTTTAGTATACGTACTGTTAGTTTAAAGAGAAGCTAATGTGTGTTTTGAAGGCATCTGCAAAGCAGCTTTAATATAAATCAAGTTAAGATCATAGTAATGGTTGTTATTATTACTGATAAACACTGAATATATAACATGTGCCAGCTGTGTGCTTCTACATGGATGCTCTCATTCAGCTCCATAAGCACCCTGTAAGATACTGTTATTATTGCCACTTTACAAATAAGGAAATAGGGCAATAAAGGGTTATACAACCTTCCCATGGTCATAGAGGGGAAATTTGGGGCAACCACAGTAATCTGGTTTTTTAAAACTTTCTAAAGATAATTTTGTGATCTAAGGATTGAATTTTCATCTATATTAAAACTCACTTTAATAAATGAATTCTAACCATAAAACCCAACTCTGGGGGCTCTAGACACATCTCCAAACACTCTAGCTGTGAGAAAAGATACATATATGAGAAAAGAGTTCCGTAGCAGAGTGAGAGCAGCCCCTTTCAGGAGTGTGATGGCACAGGGAGTATTTATTCTGCTTATTGATCAGCTTAGAGGAGAGCAGAGACAGCACTGGGTGCATGAGAGGCGATGCGCAGGACGTGGACCACACACAGGTAGTCAGCTGAGACAGGAATATGGAAATCTGGAAGGAAGAGGCAGTGGGAAAGAGACTGAAAAGGAGGAACCCCAGGATCTAGTGGTGAAGTCTTGTTGTTTTTGTTCAGTCGCTAAGTCGAGTCTGACTCTTTATGTGACCCCATGGACTGCAGCACAGCAGGCTTCCCTCTCCTCTATCTCTTGTGGTTTCCTCAAACTCATGTTCATTGAGTTGTTGATGCCATCCAACCATCTCATCCCTTGTCACCCGCTTCTCCTCCTGCCCTCAATCTTTCTCAGCATCAGGGTCTTTTCTAATGAGTAGGCTCTTCACATCAGGTGGCCAAAGAATTGGAATGTCAGCTTCAGCATCAGTCCTTCCAATGAATATTCAGGGTTGATTTCCTTTAGGATTGACTGGTTTGGTCTCCTTGCTGTCCAAGGGACTCTCAAGAGTCTTCTCCAGCACCAGAAATTCAAAAGCATCAATTCTTTGATGCTCAGCTTTCTTTATGGTCCAACTCTCACATTCGTATATGACTGCTGCAAAAACCACAGCTTTGACTATACAGACCTTTGGAATCAAAGTGCTGTCTGTGCTTTTTAATACGCTGTCTCGGTTTGTCATAGCTTTTCTTCCAAAGAGCAAAGGTCTTCTGATTTCGTGACTGCAGTCACTATCTGCAGTGATTTTGGAGTCCAAGAAAATAAAATCTGCCACTGTTTCCCAATCTGTTTGCCATGAAGTGATGGGACCAGATGTCATGATTTAGTTTGTTTGATTGTTGAGTTCTAGCCAGCTTTTTCACTCTCCTCTCTCATCCTTATCAAGAGGCTCTTTAGTTCCTCTTCATTCTCTGCCATTAGCATGGTAACATTTGTATATCTGAGGTTGTTGATATTTCCAACAATCTTCATTCAGTCCAGCATTTCACATGATGTACTCTGCACAGAAGTTAAATAAGCAGGGTCACAATATGCAGCGTTGACATACTTCTCTTGCAATTTTGAACCAGTTCTTTTGCAATTTTGAACCAGTTCATTGTTCCATGTCCTGTTCTAACTGTTGTTTCTTGACCTAAATACAGATTGCTCAGAAGGCAGGTACGGTGGCCTGGTATTCCCATCTCTTTAAGAATTTTCCACAGTTTGTTGTGATCCACAGTCAAAGGTTTTCACGTAGTCAAATGAAGCAGAAGTGGACATTTTTCTGGAATTCTCTGCATTTTCTGTGATTCACAGATGTTGGCAATTTGATTTCTTGTTCCTCTTTTCTAAATTCAGCTTATACATCTGGAAGTTCTTAGTTCACATACTGTTGAAGTCTAGCTTGAAGGATTTTGAGCATTTCCTTGCTAGCATGTGAAAAGAGTACAATGTATGGTAGTTTGAACACTCTTTGGCATTACCTTTCTTTGGAAATGGGATGAAAATTTCCTTTTCCAGTCCTGTGGTCATTGCTTAGTTTTCCAAATTTGCTGACACATTGAGTGCAACACTTTAACAGTGGCAAAGAATCTGCCTGCCAATTTAGGAGACACGGGTTCGATCCCTGGGTGGGGAAGGTCCCTTGGAGAAGGAAATGGTAATCTACTCCAGTATTCTTGCCTAGGAAATCCTATGGAGAGAGGAGCATGGCAGGTTACAGTCCATGGGGTCGTCAAACAGTCAGACATGACTTTGTGACTAAATACCAACAACAAAGAGTCAAGAAACGACTCTGGCTTTTCCAGGCTGGACAAGGAGAATGCCAGCCAAGGGTCAGCCCAAACCAGGAACTCAGGAAGGTGATCGGATCGGGGAGGGGCAGGGGAGACCATTGCAGTTCACACTGGTTAGATCTGTGGCACCAGTAGCAAAGCTAGATGGGAAGAAGCACAGGACTAATACAGATCAGACCAGAGCTAGAGAGAAAAAGACTTGGGCAATGGTTGAACCCAGGGGGAAAAATCTTAAAGGAAAAAGAGAAGAAGCCAAGATAGAGCAGTGAAAATATTTATAACACCTTGAACACAGACAGTCAGTAAATATTTGTTGAATGAACTGGGGAAGGTATTAACTGGAAAGTTCCCATTCAACAAACATTGAGTACCTGCCACCTTTAAAGCACCACACGGGGCCTATGTGAATTAAACTTAAGAACACCTCAGAAGCCTAGAAGGTGCCACAGTGTTTGCTTGCAGGGAGCAGAACCACCAGGATGAACATGTCATATGACAAGGATTAAGAGTGACACAGAAATGTTAATGTTGATTGCAAGCAAGGTCTAGCTTAAGCCTTTCCAAAAAACAGGCTCCGTGGATGAGTTATAGATTAGGATGGTCCTTATCATGAGAGATACAGTCTCCAGAAGGGAACATGTAATTAACCGATGGCCTTTTTCTTGATTATTGTAGTTCTGTAGGGAGCCATCTCTCTTCAGGCCCTGGACAAGGTGGCCTGAAAAGATGACTTAAAGTAGGGTTACATGTTATTCACATATATTAATAGTGGTTGAACTCTAGCAACGTCTTTTTCTTTCTTCCCTCAAGAAAACATGACTCTCTGGAGGGAGGGGGCGCGGTTGGGTAGCTGCATGGCATGTGGGATCTTAGTTCACCGACTGGGGTGAACTAGGGTGAACTCACACCCCCTGCAGCAAAAGCACGGCATCTTAACCACTGGGCTGCCAGGAAGGTCCCCCAGAACATGACTAATGATATGTACGTATTTTTTTATTCCCAGAATGTGCCTTATGACCTGCCTTTCCCTGGAGGAATCATGCCTCGCATGCTGATAACAATCCTGGGTACAGTAAAGCCCAATGCGAACAGGTAAAGAGCAAAATTAGCAAGTCTAACATATTGATTGACTGATTTTGGAATAAAGGGTGATCTGTTTTAAATTTTAATAGAATTTTAAAAATTACATTTAGAATCTTGGCTATACCATAGTTTGTGATTTTCCCATAAATCAATACACAGTCTCACCAGAGGACAAATCCCTTGCCAAGTCTTGTGTTTTTCCCAGAACCAGAATAAAAATTTGTGAGGACAAAGAGGAAGAGCAGAAAAACCCGTTCTGTTGGTTCTTCCTAGCAGGGAAAGCCTTAGAATTAAAGGAAAGCGGACCCTTTGTGATGTAATGTTTGGATATCTCTCCACCTCTGAGCCACAGATTATCTAAAAAACAAAGCCCATCAAAAGTTAGGGTCAAAAAGAAAAAGATGCCTGGTTGATCTGAGAGCTTAAATATTATACCTCCTGTCCTCATATTGGTTCAATCTCCCTGTAGCTGTGAAGGTCATGATACACTCTCAGATTTGTGAGCTTGGTTGCCTTTTCCGTGTTCATACTGTTAGCCTGGTCTACAGATGATAAGTGACAAGATGGGGAACCCCAGTGTTCTGAGTAGACACTATTTACTTAAAAGGTTTGAAAAAACTTTACAAGTTAAAGTTATAACGTGTCAAATTAATTGGTCAAAATAAGTCAGTCTTCACCATTGGTACTGCTTTGGTTGAGGTGAACTAGAAGGGGCTAAGATTTTGAGTTCACTTCGGAAAATCCATATTGATTTACAGCTGCCTTGGGACATCGGACTCTGGTTATCACCACTGGTTATGTTTACATATATCCTGAAGCTGTTCAGTATGTCTGTCCTTGAGGTTGGTGGTACCATTAAAGCTCCTACAGCCATTAATTAATCTGTTTCTGGGTCTTATAGATAATACACAAAAGGTACAAATTCAAGCTGTGTACACAGCTTTATTTAATTCTGTAAACAGCCTCTGTGAGTGCCTGTCACTTTGATCCTGGTGAATCAGCGGGAGCAGCCTCCTCTGCTACCAGGTGGACAGGTTGTGATCGGACCATTTTACATTCAGCCAACCAGTTCACTCCACCTCCAGCCAGCCTCCTTTGGTTCTATGTGGTAGCCACTACCTTAAGCTAGCTACTCCTTCCACACAGCCTAGACAGCTTCTCTCAGCACAGTACTTCCCTACACAGTAAAACTGGTCTCACAGCAAGTTACAAAACATATACTCAATATATCTCCTGCCTGTGTCCTCATCTACCTTGCCTCCCAAAATAACACAGGACCCAGAGCCCTGATCCTGTGTAGGCAGCACTCATGATTGGGTAATATCTGCTCTCCTGAGGCAGCTGCTGCCAAGCAGAACCACAATGGCATCTTTGCTTTACTTAGGACTATCACACTAGAAAGGTTGGGCTTCCCAGGTGGCTCAGTGGTAAAGAATCTGCCTGCCAAGCAGGAGACACGGGTTCTAATCCTGAGTCAGGAAGATCTCCTGGAAGAGGAAATGGCTCTCTACTCCAGTATCCTTGCCTGGGAAATCCCATGGACAGAGGAACCTGGCAAGCTACAGTCCATGGGGTCGCAAAGAGTCTAACACGACTTAGGAAGTAAACCACCACCACCATCACCACTATGTGGCAGGTTAAAACCAATTTCAGTTGAAATGATTGAAGTGGTAGTAAAATGAGAAACGTATTGCTTTGAGCTGCGAAATCTATGTGAGGAGTCACACGAAAGAAAAAAAATCCTTAAAGTGGTACAGATGACAATTACCTTTTCACTGCTGAGAAAGTACAAGCATTGCATATTAAGTCAAATACAAGTTCTATTGCCATTTGACTATATTGGGTCTTTCCCTGTGAATTTAATCATTGATGGCTGTATGTATCTGTTACTGGGTGAATGAAAACACCCAAAGAATCATTGTTAATAGGTCTAGAATGCTGACCTTGCTTTAAAACAAGAGCTGCTTCTTTTTTTTTTTTTAAACAGAACCAGCTGCTTCTGATATTAGTGCTCTGGGGAGCACACTTTTGAGAAACCATGTAGAAAGGGTAGTGCTTTAACAGCCAGAGAACTTGTTTGTATTAACATCCAAGGAGAGAGAACAGGATAGAAAGTTTATCCAGCACTTCCATTAATTCCACTTCACATCACAGAATGTTTAACACATTTATTATTGTGACTTTACAACTCAGCAACAGGATACTGAACATTAACTATGTTGTCTCATTCTTGCTGTTTTAGGACTAGGTTTTCCAGTTAACTGTGAGGAAGCCAGGGATCTGATAGCACTTTATGTGACTGGTTTACTTTTAACAGGGATTGAAAGTAACCTGTCAGGGCAGGAAAGAGGTAGCTGTATTTCCATAATGTCAGGTATAAAGTGCCCTCAAAGTGGCCCCAAACCTCTGCAAGGAAACCTTGACCATGTTTATATGTAGAGATAGTAAAAAGGGAAATACAGGTGAATAGGATATAACCACGGAGAAGGCAATGGCAAGCCACTCCAGTACTCTTGCCTAGAAAATCCCATGGATGGAGGAGCCTGGTAGGCTGCAGTCCGTGGGGTCGCTAAGGGTCGGATGCGACTGAGCGACTTCACTTTCACTTTTCACTTTCCACTTTCACACATTGGAGAAGGAGATGGCAACCCACTCTAGTGTTCTTGCCTGGAGAATCCCAGGGACAGGGGAGCCTGGTGGGCTTCCGTCTATGGGGTCACACAGAGTCGGACACGACTGAAGTGACTTAGCAGCAGCAGCAGGATATAACCAAAGACAAGAAGGCTAAAAACTCAACACATACTGTCTTGTTTACTGTGGGACACTGTGGTAGTGTGTTGAATATAGTAGTGCCCCTTCTCTGAGGTTTAGCTTTCCACAATCTGTTAACCCAAGGTCAATCACAGTCTGAAAATATTAAATGGAAAACTCCAGAAATAAGCAATTAATAAGTTTTAAGTTGCCAGCACTGTACACAGCATGGTGACATCTCATGCTGTCCAGCCCCATCCTGCCCAGGCTGTGAAACAATCCCTTTCTGCTGCATATCTGGTCGATTAGTTATCAGATCCACTGTCACGGTACCCCAGTGCTTGTGTCCACATAACCCTTATTTTACCTAATCAGTTCAGTTCAGTTCAGTCGCTCAGTCGTGTCCGACTCTCCGCGACCCCATGAATCACAGCACGCCAGGTCTCCCTGTCCATCACCAACTCCCGGAGTACACTCAAACTCATGTCCACAGAGTCGGTGATGCCATCCAGCCATCTCATTCTCCGTCGTCCCCTTCTCCTCCCGCCCCCAACCTTTCCCAGCATCAGAGTCTTTTCCAGTGAGTCAACTCGTCTCATGAGGTGGCCAAAGTATTGGAGTTTCAGCTTTAGCATCAGTCCCTCCAATGAACATCCAGGATTGATCTCCTTTAGAATGGACTGGTTGGATCTCCTTGCAGTATAAGGGACTCTCAAGAGTCTTCTCCAACACCACAGTTCAAAAGCATCGATTCTTCGGCGATCAGCTTTCTTCACAGTCCAACTCTCACATCCATACATGACCACGGGAAAAACCATTGCCTTGACTAGACGGACCTTGGTCGGCAAAGTAATGTCTCTGCTTTTTAATATACTATCAAGGTTGGTCATAACTTTCCTTCCAAGGAGCAAGTGTCTTTTAATTTCATGGCTGCAATCAGCATCTGCAGTGATTTTGGAGCCCAAAAAAACAAAGTCTGACACTGTTTCCACTGTTTTTCCATCTATTTCCCATGAAGTGATGGGACCAGATGCCATGATCTTTGTTTTCTGAATGTTGAGCTTCAAGCCAACCTTTTCACTCTCCTCTTTCACTTTCATCAAGAGGCTTTTGAGTTCCTCTTCACTTTCTGCCATAAGGGTAGTGTCATCTGCATATCTGAGGTTATTGATATTTCTCCCAGCAATCTTGATTCCAGCTTGTGCTTCTTCCAGCCCAGCGTTCCTCATGATGTACTCTGCATATAAGTTAAATAAGCAAGGTGACAATATACAACCTTGACGCACTCCTTTTCCTATTTGGAACCAGTCTGTTGTTCCATGACCGGTTCTAACTGTTGCTTCCTGACCTGCATACAGGTTTCTCAAGAGGCAGGTCAGGTGGTCTGGGATTCCCATCTCTTTCAGAATGTTCCACAGTTTATTGTGATCCACACAGTCAAAGGCTTTGGCATAGTCAATGAAGCAGAAATAGATGTTTTTCTGAAACTCTCTTGCTTTCTCCATGATCCAGCGGATGTTGGCAATTTGATCTCTGGTGCCTCTGCCTTTTCTAAAACCTGCTTGAACATCTGGGAGTTCACGGTTTAAGGTTTACATACTGCTGAAATTTTACCTAATAATGGCCCCCAAATCAAGAGTAGTGATGCTGCAGTTCACATATGCCAAAGATTAGCTGTAAATGGCTCTCTTGAAGTGAAAAGGTACTCAATAAGGAAAGAAAACAATTATACACTGAGGCTGCTAATAAATACAAATCTTTTGTCCATGAAATTGTGAGAAAGGAAAAAGAAACTCATGCTTTTTTTTGGTTATACCTCAAACTGTAGAAGTTATGGCCCCAGTGCGTAAATGTTTAGTTCAGATGGAAAAGGTATTAAATGTATACAATATTTTGAGAGAGAGCCCATGACTTTTACAATATATTGCTGTAGTTTTTCTATTTTATTAGTTGTTAATCTCTTACTGTATCTAATTTATAAACTTTATGTATGTATAGGAAAAAGTATGTGTGTATAGTTGGACAGATAATTTGGTTCGATGTACTATTCGTGGTTTCAGCCATCCATTGGGGGTCTTGGAATACACATCCCACGCGTGAGGTAGAACTACTGTTCTTGGCCCAGTATACTTTCCAGTTTGAACCCATTCTATGGTTTATTTGCTTTCTGTTTAGAAAATTGTCCTGTACTTTATAAACGATTTGCTCTTTAGAAAAGTATATGTTCTTCATTTGATACAAATATACAACTCGAATCATTTTACTAACTCTGACTTTTGACTTAAAACAGACTTGCTTTAGATTTCAAGAGAGGGAATGATGTCGCCTTCCACTTTAACCCACGTTTCAATGAGGACAACAGGAAAGTCATTGTTTGCAATTCAAAGCTGAATAATAACTGGGGAAAGGAAGAAAGACAAATGGTTTTCCCATTTGAAAGTGGTAAACCTTTCAAAGTAAGTTATTGCTATTATATATTGATAATGTATATTTCTCATGGGGAATCAAGCTTAAACCACAACACACTGGAAATTAATTTTCTTGAGTTGTCCTGGGACACCTAACCAATACATCTGCTCCCCATCCCAGGGGAATGGTCTCAGAAATAGTGGCACATTTCTTAACTCCATTTAGGCACCTCACCATTGTCCCTGTTACCAGCCCTCTGAGTTGAAGACTTTCTGGAAATGAGAAACATAGCATCTTTAATTTAAAATGCAGAAAATGTCTCTCTTTTTGGCCGTAATGTGAGGCCTTTGGGGCAAATCTACTCCCCCTGCAGTGGAAGCAAGGAGTCTTAACTACTTGCCAGGGAAGTCCCTAGAAAGTCTTTATGATATAGTTGGGCTTAGATTTAATTCCTTAAAACTGCATGGTTAGCATGGCAATCAAAACTAAGTTTTTTAAAAGAAAGCTTTGGTACATATACACAATGGAGTATTTTTCAGCCATCAAGAAGAATGCATTTGAATCAGTTTTAACGAGGTGGATGAAATTGGAGCCAATTATACAGAGTGAAGTAAGCCAGAAAGAAAAACATCAATACAGTATACTAACGCATATATATGGAATTTAGAAAGATGGAAACCTGAACCCTGTATACGAGACTGCAAAAGAGACATAGGCATATAGAACAGTCTTTGGGACTCTGTGGGAGAGGGTGAAGGTGGGATGATTGGGGAGAACGGCATTGTAGCATGTATATTATCATAAGTGACCAGTCCAGGTTCAACGCATGATACAGGATGCTTGGGGCTGGTGCACGGGGATGACATGGAGGGAGGATATGGGGAGGAGGGAGGTGGGAGGGGGGTTCGGGAGGGAGAGCACATGTACACCCGGGGCGGATTCATGTTAATGTATGGCAAAACCAACCAATATGTTAATGTAAGGTAATTTGCCTCCAATAAAATAAATTAAAAAAAACAACAACTCTAAAGTTAATTCATGCTTGTTTATGAAAAGAAAAATTTATGGATTTTTTTTTACTATAAAGTCCTCCATCCTTATCCTCACAAAGGTTACAACTTGATTATCTTTCCAGTGTTTTCTTATGACAAACAACACATTTTTTATTTTTAAGCATGGCTTCAACAAATATTAGGTCCACAATGTTGAGTTAGAGTTGACTATATACAGTGGGCAATAAAACAGCTAGACCATCAGTTCCTCAGGGACAGGGACTAACAGGGTCTATATTCTACATTTGGTGGACATCTTTCCTTCTCAGAACAGTCACCTAATAATACTTCATTGTTTAGATATGCAGTAATTCAACCAGTACTCTACTGATGAAAATTTGGAGTATGGAAATATTACAGCTTTATTTATTTTACTAAAATACTGTGATAACTATACTAATACATCTTTGCTTCCTGGAGGAGTAATTTTACTCAAAAAATACGTATGTTTAAAATTTAGATGAAGATATTGCCAAAGTGCTGCTTCCAAAATGATGTTAGAATTAACACATCCTCTATCTACTGGGAGATTATGTTTCTCTTAACTCTTGCCAAAACTGGTTATTATCCATCTTCATAACATTCACTTCTCTAAACAGAGAATTCCTACTTTAGCATTTATTTTTTACTTTCAGTGTTTGAAACCATACAAAAGCTTTAAGTTTTTATGTAGAGGAATGATTAATCTTTTCCTCTGTGGCTTCAATTATATATCCTTTTAACAATTTATCATTTTGTTCCATTTAAACCTTTGAATAATTTGGAATTTATTTTTTTCTGGAAAGTTACCTTTTCTGACTTTAGTTCTACAAGTGATCAGAAAGATGAAATTTTAGACACCCTGAGCTTAGGCCAGACTGGTTTTAAGAGGAATGGGCATTTCTAACAGTTTTGTGTACGTGCCATTTCAGATACAAGTGCTGGTTGAACCTGACCATTTCAAGGTTGCAGTCAATGATGCTCACTTGTTGCAGTACAACCATCGGGTGAAGAATTTTGGGGAAATCAGCACGCTGGGGATTTCTGGTGACATAACTCTCACCAGTGCTTCGCACACTATGATATAATGTTAAATGGGCAGATACTTTTTAAAGAAATCAATTTGAACGTAAACCTTATACATTTAAAAGTTTAATGTTAAGTATGAGTGAAAAAATTTACCTTTATTCATCAATGTCCTTCTTGTAAATCACTGATTTAATAAATATTCTAAGAGTTACTTGTCTTTACATGTAATTTAATTGGGACAATTTATTGTTGATAATGTACAATGGACTTAAAGGAAAAAGAAATATGAGGCAATGTTAATACTGCATTAGAGTCTCCCAGTTTTCAATATTTGAAACTATATTTTTAAAAAGAAATCAGGAGTAAATACTACCACAAAATTAACCTCTCTCTTCTAGAGTTTGGTAAAAAACCAATGGATACTACAAAAAAAATCATTCTCTTAATGTCTTACTTAAGGAAACATATTCAGGAAATAAGAAAAGCAAAGTTTACATACATATGAACTTTTGGACGTCTTTTAACTATTTTATCTCTCTAAACTATACTTCACGGTTTCAAATCAGTAATTTATACCAACATCAATCTTCCTGTGGGTTCTTTTGGTTTTATGAAATCTCCAGATTTGTAGAAGGAAAAAAGTAGGTTTTTATCTGAAAATCCCATTGTCAATACTCTATCAACCATGCCTTTCTGCCCTTCATTACCAGGAAGGTCAAAGATTAATATAATTTCGAAACTAGGATATGCTCAGACCACTTCATTTTATAGAAAACCAAAATATGACTTGATCTGTTACTGTTTCTACAGTACCATCTTCTCAAATAATCTATTGTCACAGGTTGTGTTCCCCAGGAGGCAAAGAGATCGGAATGCAGGAGGTTTGTGAGGGAGTATGTGCCCTCTCTCTCAACAGCTGTGAAGACAAGAAGGTCCATGACTGGGCAGGGAGAGAAGTGGAGCATCCATGCCTCAGTCTACCCTACAGGGATTCTGAGCTGGGATGATCCTTTAGAGTTGTCAAGAGGGGGACAGACCTTCACATTTTCACTTCCTCCCATTTCTTTTTTCATTTTTGGAAAAGCTCTGGTTCTACCCAGTTTTCTTTCATTTTGTCTTTAAAGGTTTTCTTAATACCTCATAATTCTAGAATCCAGTAGCCCAAGGACACGCCATCTAGTTGTTGGGCATATTGATGGCTGCCTACCTGACTCATTCCCTGCTACCTGACAGTGCTAGTTTTACCCAGGTATAATCCCAGGTAAAACAGGGACTCCTGATTAAGTAAATCCCAAATGAGATGCAGATGGAGATGTGGCATTAGTTGGCCTAACCAAATTAAAAGGAAGGACACAGCTCTGATTACCACCAGCAGCCATCTTATCACCCCAAAGGACCCAGCATTAGAGATGCTGACACCAAGGATGCCAGAATGAACTGTGAACAGATGTTGGACCTTGATGCATCATTGAGCTGTTGACTGTAAAGTGCCTGAAATCATCATGACAACATTATAATAATAAACTTCCTTATTGTTAAGACAATTGGAGTTCATTGCATTGTTACTTAACAGTCAAAAGTTTTCTAAGTGATTCAACAGTACATCTTATTAAACCTAAAAAAAAATCATGTTTACCGACTGACATTGTTTTATTCTCATCTACTTTATCAATGGCAACCCACTCCAGTATCCTTGCCTGGAAAATCTCATGGACAGAGGGGCCTGGCAGGCTACAGCCCACGGGGTCGCAAAAAGTTAGACACAACTGAGTATGCACACACTGACTTTATCCTTGAGGGCAGATATTATCTTATTGTTATGTTACATATTGCTTTATATGTGTTCTAAGTCTTGGGTTGCTCTGTACTCATCTCTTTTACATGTTCATGGCCCTGGACCCTTAGAAAACTCCCAACTTTGATAATACTGTCTTTTCTACAAGCCCAACACAACCTCTTCTGACAACAAAAATGGATGTGCTTTTCCTTTCTTGTTTGGAAGGCCCTCATCTTAAAGAATTATCCATAAAGTTGCTGCTTGTTTGGTGAATACCTCCAAAACTCACCTTATTTGCAAACAGAAATAACTGGCCCTAAGTCTGATGGCAAGCTTTCGCTACCATGAATTATCTTAGTGTTCTGTTGTACTGACGGCCCTGTCTTCTACAATCCTATAGTCAAGAGTTTTATAAAGGAGAAAGTATTTCAAATATAGATTGATACCTAAAGAAAATCAACATACCCTGAAAATGCAATATGCAAGCTATTCAATATCAACAAATTTAAGAGTTCAAACTAAGAATAAAGTATGCTGCTGCTGCTAAGTTGCTTCAGTCGTGTCCAACTCTGTGCGACCCCATAGACAGCAGCCCACCAGGCTCCCCCGTCCCTGGGATTCTCCAGGCAAGAACACTGGAGTGGGTTGCCATTTCCTTCTCCATTGCATGAAAGGGAAAAGTGAAAGTGAAGTCACTCAGTCGTATCCGACTCTTAGCGAACCCATGAACTGCAGCCTACCAGGCTCCTCCGTCTGTGGGGTTTTCCAGGCAAGAGTACTGGAGTGGGTTGCCATTGCCTTCTCTGAAGAATAAAGTATAAAAGAAAGCAAATATTTGTCAAAGTTTAACATCCTATTTCAATTAAACTGAAGAATGTTCATAAGCTCTGAGTAGGTATACTTAACTTTTAATCTTATACATTTTAAACAAGAGAGGCAAGGCACAGTACATTTTTATTCTGCATTGGTTAATATACAACATATCCCCACTTCCCTTGAGAAACAGTATCATATCTAAAACACACTTTGATGAACACTGAATGTTAAAATATTACACAATCATTCCTCAGAATCCTGAGGGGGGTGGCTGGATTGGTCCCAGGATCACCCTCTCCCCTCACACACACACAGATACCAAAATTCAAGGATGCTTAAATCTCGTAACAGCAGGCCCTCAGTATCCACAGGTTCTGCATCCACCTAAGGAGGGCAAACAGTCTACAAGTGGCTTGAACAGCAGTGAACACAAAACATTCTTCAACTTTTCAATATTCAGAGAATATAGCACTGATGATAACATGAAGTCAAATGTCTGGATTTATTTTTAAATTCAAAATTCTTCTGGTTGTTCTCCACTGAGAGGCCTCAGAGGTGAAAAGGAAATCAGGTTACCACCAAAGGAAATGTGTCTGGTCTGTTCTTGATGTCTTCTCTCCACCTGAGTGAATGTAATACTGCAGTTTAGACCTGGCTAGAGCAGCAGAGAAGAAATTTAGAGAAGCCACTAAAGTAACTATCAAGAGTTTTACCAAGTGCGTGTTCAATCTTTAAAATCAGTAGTGGATTACTTAATAATATAAATGATATTTTTTGTACACAATGATAAAATTCTTAGTAACATAATATTATGCTACCCTCCACGAATCTAATTTCAAAATATAGTTTTTTTAATTGAAAATTATATTAGGAATATATTCCTTATATATGGAACCTAGAAAAATGGTACTGATGAACCTATTTGCAAGGTAGGAACAGAGATGCAGACACAGAGAACAGACTTCTGGATACAGTGGGGGAAGGAGAGGGTGGGACAAACTGAGAAGTACTGAAACATACAGATTATCATAAATAAAAGAGCTAGCTAGTGGGAAGTTGCTGCATAACACAGGGAGCTCAACCTGGTGTTCTGTGACCACCTAGTGGGGTGGGATGGGGTGGGAGGTGAGGGGGAGATTCAAGAGGGAAAGGACATATGTATACTTATGGCTGATTCATGCTTTTGTGTGGCAGAAACCAACACAACATTGGAAAGCAATTATCCTCCAGTTAAAAATAAATTAAAAAAATAAAATTTTTAAAAAAGGAATACATGCCTTAAAAAGTGAGACTTCAGTAACATATGCAGGATGAATAAAACTGAGGCCACTTATGCAGATTCCACACATCCTAGTCCACATCATTGTAATTAACAGGTCTTTTACTGGTGTGATCCTGCCAGGATCCTTCTCTTTGTTCTCCCTCAAGATGCACAGAGCTAGTAATAATGTGGGTCTAAAGGTATACCTATTTAAAAAAATCCTCGAATATAAATCCTAATATTTATGGGAATGAAAAATAACTCACAGGGAGACTAAGTTATAAGATTCTAAGATTTATCAACAAGAAAATGTATAACTGTGAAGCAATTTTAATTATATTACTAATATATAAAAAACAATGTTATGATTAATTCTAGACTTATTTTTAATATCATATATTATCAGAACCAATCATTTGGAGTTGAGAACTGGGAACGAGATTAAATCAGGTTTCTATAAACTGGTCTCATGCTGAAATCCCTGTCCCTCTAGGTGTCAGCCTCTGAGTAAAGAAGGCTAAAACCAAAAATGAACAGTGCACGTCACAGTAACCATTCTGCTCCTCAGATGCAGCGAACCCAGAAGGTTGAATACGGAGAAGGCAGCTTTGAAAGATAATAGAAGTCAACATTGTCAGAGGTCCTTAAGGAATTAGTGGCTTAAGAAAGCCAAGCATTTGTCAGGCTTCGTGAGATCCAACAAAAATTGTTGCTGTTTTATCCTACATTTGCCTTAATGAATTTCTTGTATTCTGAGATTGAAGATTTAGCAAAAAAGCCCATTCCTTGACTCATTTTAACAATTGTTCCTGGAAAATTTCAAGGTAAGGCTGTAAACCAGAGTTGCTGACCCTGGCTACATGAATTGTCTGGTGAACATCCAAAACCAGATTACTGAAATAAAAATATCCGGGAGTAGGGCTGAAAACCAATGCTGCAAACACTCAGTAGGCAAGAGAGCACTCTTCCATTTATGTCCTACTATACAGTGCCAGCATCCATGAATACGAATCAGACAGCTCTGCCCAAAGAGAAGCTTATAGTTAATACGGGAAATAGATTCCTGAAAGCATCATATGTTTTCAGTTCAGTTCAGTTCAGTCGCTCAGTCGTGTCCGACTCTCCGCGACCCCATGAATCACAGCACGCCAGGCCTCCCTGTCCATCACCAACTCCCGGAGTTCACCCAAACTCATGTCCACAGAGTTGGTGATGCCATCCAGCCATCTCATTCTCAGTCGTCCCCTTCTCCTCGGAATACAATATTGTTTATTCATATTATACTCTCAAAAAGAGATTAAATGTGTGTACTGCATGTATTGTGCGCCTTTGTCTAGAGAAACATGCGAGAGATGAGAGCTTTTGCAGGAAGGCTTCACAGACAGGCAAATGTTTGGACTAGACTTAGAGGCAAGAGATCACTAAAAAGTAAAGGTTGGGGGGCTTCCAAATAAAATAACAGGACATAAAAATAGCAATCTAAAAGGATTACAATGAAAATAAGCATTGATGACTGAAGATAGGATAGACATTTTCTTCTCAACTGTATACTTCAAAAGGGTATAAATCTGGCATTATCTTTTTCTTGCATCACTGAGATATACTGAGCATACTAGATATTCCATTATTCAACCAATTTGTCACAACAAATTTGATACATAAACCATATAGAGAATTAAATCTTCAGTTTAATACTAAAGCATACTATAAAGTACATGAAAATTTTTTTCCCATTTTTAGAAAAAATTGAGCAAAAAAGGACTTCAGAGTAAATAGTGACAAGATGTACATTTTAAACTGTGCATATAAACTGAAAAATAACACTCATTTTATAGAACAAATATAGAATACAAAGAACTTTTCAAATAAATTGAAAACTTACTGAATCAAGAAGATGGCTTTCAGTAGTGAGACTTTTATTATCACATAATACTGAAAAAAGAAAAAAAAGAATAATTTTTAACTTTTTAAAGAATATTCTCGCAGTTAAGGGTTGTTAGAAATGGACAAAGACTTAAAAGATATGAAAACTTCCAAATATCAAAGGCGAAGAAAAATGTGGGCCATCTTATACTATATCTTGTTAAATGTAGTTAAATTTCTTTGTAAAATTCTCATCCTTAATTTCAGTATAAGTCTTCTCTAAATAAATATCATGCTTGTAATTTAAAGGTACCCCAAAGACGCTATAAAAACATAGCAGAAGTGCATTAAGTGTCTGCCCAATGTTATAATGTTTATTTTACCTTAGGCCCCAACCAGAACAGCACCATAGGGTAACAGGTAAAAACAGGAGGTAAAACCATCATATATTACATTATAACATAAATACAAGAGCCATTTCCTACTGAAGAACAATCACAACAAAGTAGGTAAGAAAAGGTATTAGAACAGAAAAAAAGGACATTTTTAAAGAAAGGTTTGAGGTTCTTTGATGGAAAAGAAGAGAACTAAAAAAAGTTTCAGGGAATTTTTCTAATTCTGAGCTTTCACAAACAACAAAGGACACCAGATAGTTAGGTCTAATGAAAAGTGCTCCTGCCATCCAATGTGGATTAGTATCTGTTGCTGATTTTTAACAGGTCTATTTCAAAAGGTCTGGGGTGGAGAGTGGGCTACCACAACACGAACTAATTCTCATTAGATATTTACAGCAAGTGTCCAATTTCTCAAACTTCATTCTTGGAAACTACATCCAGAAGTGTTTACAATAATCTATACTTTAGGACAAGTTCATTTATTTAACAAAACCTTATTTAAGTACATTACAAAGACCTCACCTGACTGAGAAGTTTTCATTTCTTCTTCCCATGAGATGTTATTTTGTGATTGTATATTTTTTCCAGGGCTAATCATCAAAACATCCTGTGTTGTAACTGAATTTAGTTCCATTCCTTCTACAACATCTGAAATTTCTTCCTTTTTGTTAGTATTAATATCATCTGATACTTTGCCAGCATGGAGAGCCAACTTCATTCTTTCACTAGATAAACAATCTATCTCAAAGTTTATCTTATTTATACCCTGGAAGTAAAAATGGTTTTTATACTTGATTACCCAAAAGTTAAATAAACATAAAAAGTCTTGTCACTATTTAAAATAATAATAGAGGGATGACATTCTGAGTACAAGCTAAAGAATACTATAAATCCATCCTACTATCTTGCTTCTTGAACAATGAGATCAGATAATATTACAGCAATGTATAACTGAAGCAAAGTTTCTCAATAAGTACCAATATCCCGGTTCAGAGATTAACAAACATTCTATGTGAAGGGCCAGGTGTATGATGGACTCTTGAACAATATGGGTGTGAACTGCAAGGGTCCACTTAGAATCTTTTCAGTGGTAAATACTATAGGACCTGCAGTTTTTTAATCCACAGATGTGAAACTACTAACATGGAAGAACCAAGTATAAGGAGTGGGCCAACATAAGTTTTATGTGGCTTTTCAACTGTGCAGAAGGATGGCACACCCCTCCTGCTGTCGTTCAAGTGTGTGTGTGCTCAGCTGTGTCCAACTCTTTGTGACCCCCATGACTGCAGCCTGCCAGGCTGCTCTGTCCATGGAATTCTCTAGACAAGAATACTGGAGTTCGGTTGCCATTTCCTACTCCAAAGAATCTTCTCGATCCAGGGCTAGAACTCAAGTCTCCAGATTCTTTACCACTACACCACCTGGAAAGCCCTCTGTTGTTCAAGAGTCAACTATAAATATTTTAGGCTTTGTAAGCCAAACAATCTCTGCCACAAACACTGAACACTCTATCATTGTGTTTTGAAAGCAGCCAAATACATAAATGAATGACAGTGGCTGTAGTACAATAAAACTTTATTTACAAAAATAATCTTGATTTAAGTTGAAATACAAATTGGCACTATGGTCTCAAACAAGTCAAAGGTCTTTGAAATAAGAACTATCATTTCATATGACTGATTAAGATTTCCAATGGAAATTCTGGGGATTGTTTATGGAGTTACTATATTTATTGATACAAATAGATAACATCCTGGGCTACCTAACACATTGGAACAGGACTTACATGGTTTATTTCAATTAAATCTTGTAATCCAAGACACTTAGCATCTTCTCCTATGCTGTTCCTGAAAAAGAAAAAAGCAGCACTGTACTCAGAAAATTAAACATATTGCTTTCTTGACTTGTTTTGAGACTAGCCTATATGGGTCAGAGATGGGCCCTCATCTAAGATCAGGCCTGATCCAAACAGATTAGTTTTGGATGATAGCTACTACAGGATGGCCTTAGAAACCAAATGCATTTTCCCCAGAATGCTTGCAAGCCTTTGACCATGCTGGTCAGTCTACTGGAAATCTTTTGAACCTCAGCCAAATCCAGAGCAACATACTAGGGAAGGGTAAGCTAAAGCTTACTTCTAGGGGATGGAAGCAACATGCAAATATTGTATAGCTGGAGTTGGCTACATTTACTTGTTAGCGATAGCATGATACATTCAAATCCTAAAGTTCTTAACTGGTGTTTTATTAGAAACGTCTGTCTCAATCTCTTGGAGTCTTTTTTTTTCTTTAAGTATACTCTATTTTTCTGATTTTCAGCTTCACTTTGCCTTCATTGTACAAAGTTGTTTGTAAAACGGCTCTTTTGAGACTATTTTTAGAAATTAAAAAGTAAAGAGAAGTCCTAAACAGCACTTGTAATATCAGTTAAATACAATTTTGGATCTCCTTAGTACAAGAAAATGAACTGCAGGATAAGAAATGACAAATTGGTATCTTATAATCCACAGACTTTTAAAGCATCTAAAGTATTTTAACTGCCACAATGCTAAATATACTGTGGCTTACATTAAAAACTAGAAATTTTATAGCTTGTGCCATGAAATACTTACAAAGAAAAACTTTCATTTGTTTCCCCCATTTCAAGTTATAGGGTGTTATCAAGGTGAATTTGAGTAACTTACTCACTTTCCAAATTTTCTCATTTTTGAAAAATGGGGATTTAGTACCTCACATGGTTGTTCTGAGGACTTAATGAGATAATATATGATAGGAACCTAGAACCATGTCCAGATCATAATAATTAGTACATATTAGCTCCCCTTTCGGAGAAGGCAATGGCAAGCCACTCCAGTGTTCTTGCCTGGAGAATCCCAGGGATGGGGGAGCCTGGTGGGCTGCCGTCTATGGGGTCACACAGAGTTGGACACAACTGAAGTGACTTAGCAGCAGCAGCAGCAGCTCCCCTTTGTCTGCTCTGCCATCTGTCAAGTAAGGATTCCCAAGGTACTTTCCATAAAGGCTGCCTACTTCTTAATGATCCTGCAGGGAGGTAACAGCACTATTTTATACATGATGAAACTGAAGCTGAGTTAATTAAACTTGACCTGAAGTTTCATAGTATGTCATATGACTGATTTTGAGCTCAGATGTGTCAAGCACCAAAACCACATACAAAAGAACACTATACTGTCTAGCACCAAAGAACACTATATTGTTTCTTTCCTTCTTAGTTCTTCAGAATTTATTTTATCCATCTAGATATGACCATTTCCAAATCTGAAATCTGAAGCCTTAATTTCCTCATTTATAAGACAGAAATATTGCCTATATGTTACAGTCATTGTGAAATTTAAAAATATATGTGTTGTATACTTAACAGGTTAACAATTGGAAATGATATTTAATGTCTACATCTGTTAAACTCTTAGTAATAACACATTAAAGAAATACCTGTTTCCAGGAATATTTGAAATCAAAATCTTATCAACAGGTTCACTTTTGGCACCCCGAGGACCAGGATTCTCTGGTGATGTAGTTTGTCTTAGAAGGCCCATCTCGGCCCTGGTCTCCGACACAGTTTTGCTGACAGACTTAGGTGTTTTAAGTCTTTGAGAAAGACATTCACAAGAAAGTCCTAGAAGATGAGAGAAATCATCTCAACACCAAGAAGCTCTTTCATTCATTTTTCACTACAGTTAGACAGTGCCAATTCTTCCTATTCCTCTTCCAACTAGCCTCTTTCTCTTATAAAATAATGTTTGTTAAAGTCAAATGCCTGAGACTTTCAGTTAAAGATAACACTGAACATACACACTAAAGGCTTCCTCTTAACATTTCACTACTATAAACAGTGAAGAGATAATCTTAAAAGGCAGAACACTACAAGGACAAAGCATCCTCTTTTTTTAAGGTCAGTGACTTTTAAAATTTGAAATATAATTCTCAAGGAAAGACGAAAAGAAGAGACAACAAAACTCAGGAAATTTTGGAAGTGCAATATAGATGGATGAGTAGTGTATTACCTAATAAACCTGAGAAAATAAATCCTAAGCCACCAGTCAGGAAAGATGTGAATCAGCCCAGTTTATACCACAGTACTCCTCAAAAAGAACTGGTGGCATCAAGAATCGCTAGGAGCAGAGGTAAAAACAGGAAGATTGGTTCAGTTTAAAAAACAATTAAGAGTGCAGACTCCTTTCCTCATTATGCACAACTGGGCAGCTGTGAACAATCCCCTCCCACCATGAAGATTAAAAAAAAACTAGAGGCTTATTTCCCCAAAAAAGTTGAAATAGAGGGTCTCTGGTTTAGGGGATAAAATTCAAAGATGAGTACTATATGGAAAAGGGGGGAGGAAATGAGTATTTTTAAAACTGTTGATACACTCAGTTTCCCTCCCTTCATGTAGCTCCTGAAAGATTGGCAGCCAGAATTATACCCGCCAGGCAGCAGGTTGGAAAGATCTCTGGAGAATCTGACTAGCCCATGAAAAGGCTTAAATACAGAATAACAATGCAGCTAAATCATCCCCATAACAATGCAGCTAAATCATCCCACAATAAAGACCCTACCACCCATGTGCCACCTGTGCAGAGCCCTGCTCATAGCCATGAGCAGGCAGTGAACCACCATTAGACACCCAAGGGAAGCCTCTGATACAAGAGACAGAAACCAAAACCAAACAGATAAGAGTATTTTGGAACAAATATTGACTCTCTAGGAGAAGAATACGTAAGTTATCATTAATGTCTGCAGAAAGAGAAGACAACACACTTAAGAAACAAGTACAGTTCAGTTCAGTTGCTCAGTCAAGTCCGACTCTTTGTGACCCCATGAATTGCAGCACGCCAGGCCTCCCTGTCCATCTCCAACTCCCGGAGTCCACCCAAACCCATGTCCGTCAAGTCGGTGATGCCATCCAGCCATCTCATCCTCTGTCATCCCCGTCTCCTCCTGCCCCCAATCCCTCCCAGCATCAGTCTTTCCCAATGAGTCAACTCTTCACATGAAGTGGCCAATGTATTGGAGTTTCAGCTTTAGCATCAGTCCTTCCAATGAACACCCAGGACTGATCTCCTTTAAGATGGACTGGTTGGATCTCCTTGCAGTCCAAGGGACTCTCAAGAGTCTTCTCCAACACCACAGTTCAAAAGCATCGATTCTTCGGCGATCAGCTTTCTTCACAGTCCAACTCTCACATCCATACATGACCACTGGAAAAACCATAGCCTTGACTAGACGGACCTTTGTTGGCAAAGTAATGTCTCTGCTTTTTAATATACTATCTAGGTTGGTCGTAACTTTCCTTCCAAGGAGTAAGCGTCTTTTAATTTCATGGCTGCAATCACCATCTGCAGTGATTTTGGAGCCCAAAAACATACAGAATGTTATAAAACGGAACATCCACAGAATGAGAAAGAGCTCTTAGGAATTAAAAACATCGTCAACAGGAAAGTTGAAGAAATTCAGGAAGTAAAAGAAAATGACAAGTACAGGAAAGAATGATAGTCTATTACCAGGAGAAAGATATGTGCTTCTGGAAGAAAGATCAGAGAGAACCAAGGAAAGTATGTCAAAGAAATAATTCAAGAAAAAAAATCTATACTTTATTTAGAAAAGGCCATAAATAATACTCAAAGATTCCTCTAAGCACTGGAAGTGGTAGCCTTGAGGACATAACAAGTAGGGGCTTCTTGAGGGACTTCTGTTTTATAACAAACCTCATGTAACCTATGTGTTCTATGATTAAAACTCAATTTCAAAAAGATAAATTTTGGTCAAAAACCTTGATCTCTCTAGTCGTAAGTGCCAAGATGGGACATGAAAGAACATATAGCAGTGAACCCATAGTCCTGGAAACTACTAGGATCCTTTGAAAGTAAGTAGCAAGGAGCCATGTCATTAGCAGTGAGGCAATTCCTGGGCATCCAGGGAGCACAGCTGCTTAGAATAAAGGAAACACATCAAAACCACACACTAGGTGTGATACCTAAATTGACTGGGAGGTTATAAAAATTGATTGGGAGGTTATACATTTATATTTTAAAGTAAATATTAGATAGCAACTCAAATTCATTGTCAGAAATCTTCCTAGTGGACACAGTTAGATAATAGAAAAAAAAAAAAATCCCTTCTGCTAACTAGTACTTAAAGAGGACTTGGTCTGTTTCTCCTTGGAAATAAACATCTAGCACTTAAAGCATTAATAGAAGTGTCTACCAAGATTTAAGGAACAGATTACTTCAACTATAACCTCTCATTTATGGCTTTCAGTTAATTTCAATCTAAGTAAATAAATTCAATCTAATAAAGATAGCCTATGAAAAACAGGTACTGAAAAACACAACCAGAGTTAGAAAATCATAAGAAAGAATGACTTCCTAAAGTATTAAGAGGTGGTTACATGGCAGTATTTTAAAATCAGGGAATTGGTATTTTCATTACATTTCAAAAACATTGGAGAAAATTTTCACTCCAAATGAAAATGAAGCCAAACTTACCTTCCATAAGCTATTTCTCAGAAATCACAGTGAAAACATATAAATCTTCACAAGAAAACTGTTTTTCAACTCTTACACAAGCATCCATCCAACCCAAGTATTTCCCTTAAGTAGTCTCAGCAGAAAAAACTAACCTGAGAATGATTTAATGGGACTTTCAATTCTGAAAAATCCAGCATCAAACACGATTTTATCCACTTCCTTTGGCATTACAGAGGCTGCTGCCTCAGCCTGTTCCTCCTGCTTAATTCTCTCTTTCATTGCATTTTTTATGGCAGCGAGGCGATTTCTAGCGGCAATTCTTCCACCATCATCCTGTTTGGGTTTACTTGCTATACCTGAGACAACTTTTTTCTGTAAAGAGAAATTATAACATTTATTAAAGCTACTCATTACCATCTAAAGAATCTGCCTGCAATGCAGAAGATCTAGGTTTGACCCCTGGGTTGGGAATATCTTCTGGAGAAAGGAATGGCTACCCATTCCAGTATTCTTGCTTAGAGAATTCCATAGACAGAGGAGCCTGGCAGGCTACAGTCCATGGGGTCACAAAAAGTTGGACATGACTGAGTAATTAATACTTTCACACTTACATTATCATTTTATAAGAAAAACAAATAAAGCATATGTAAAATATTTAACATGTTCAATATATACTTATCAAGCTCCTAGTATGTGCTAAAATGCTGGGGCCAAAAGTTAAGGGACCACGTTCCTGCTCTCAAGGAGCTCTCAGCCTCATGGTGAAAGAGTTAGATAAAGACACAGAGAAGAATAAATGTCGTGTTAAAACAAATTCAGAGGGCTAAATTTATGAATTAATCAACCTTCAGAGGCACCAAGAAAGGCTTCCAGGAAGTCACACCTGAGCTGAAATCAGATAGGTGAGCTATAAGATGGGGTAAGGAAAGGGCCAGGCAGAGAGAATAGCATGTTTGCAAAACCAGAAGTTAAAAAGCGCAGAGCAGTTGGCATGAGGTGAGCACAGCTAATCAGAATCCTTCACATGTGGCCACTTACACAGAGGACAAAAGAATAGAGATTACTGATGCATTTTTAAGCAGGAGGCTAGCATTATCGAATTTGCCTTTTAGGAAGGTCACTCACTCTGTGTCCAGCCTGGAGAACGGACTGGCGGGTTACAAGCCAGTTGGGGAGCAGACTACTGCAGTGATACTGGAAAAAGATGCTAGTAGTTAAGGTTAAGGAGGGGAAAAAATGGAAAAAACCAGATTCACGAAACGCTTAAGAGGAAGAATTGAGAGGACTTAGCAATCTTTTAGACATGCAAGGGTAAAATGGTGAAAAACACAACGGATCACAGAAGATAACCAGGTTTACATATTGGACCCCTGGAGGGATGGTGACACCATTCTCTGGAACAGGGAAACATCAGTGTGTGTGCAGATGATTTCAGTTTGGGATATATAGCTTATATATATCTTAATACTTTAAGTATTACTGTGTCAGTAAGTGTGGTTTGAAATATAGATTTGGGAATCATTGCAGGGTGGGTATAACTGCACATGAAGAAAGTGGAAGGAGGGAAGAGCTGAAGTAGAAACCTGAGTATCACAAACACTTAAGGGACAAGTGGAAACAGAAACTTGCAAACATGACGGAAGAATGGATATAGAGGTAAGAGGCAGATCAGCAGAATATTATTTCAAGAAAGAGGAAGTAGACTGTTTAATAATGCAGAGGGACTAGATTTTATAATTAACTGTCTAATAACTGTATAACTAGTGGGTCAATAACCTTGATTGTAACTGTTCTAGAGGCCTGGAGAGGGTGAAGCTGAATGGCAGTGAGCTGGAGAGGTAAATGGGAATCAAAATATTAAAGACAGAGTGTAGAGAACTTTGTGACTGGGAAGAAAGAAATGGGAATGAGAAAGGGAAGGTACAGATAACTAGAGGGAGATATGGACCTCATAGATTTAGTTGTTTTTGTTTGTTCTAATGTAAACAAAGATAAGACATTAAATATATCTAAAAACAGATGGAAAAAAGAGGGAAAGGTAGGAAACAAGGCTAAGTGATGGAATGATAAGTCAATTAATAGGAATCAGAAGGGAACGGTATCAAAGTATAGGTAAACGACAAATCCCTGTCCATCACCAACTCCCGGAGTTCACTCAAACTCATGTCCATCGAGTCGGTGATGCCATCCAGCCATCTCATTCTCTGTCGTCCCCGTCTCCTCCCACCCCCAATCCTTCCTAGCATGTCTTTTCCAGTGAGTCAACTTGTCACATGAGGTGGCCAAAGTATTGGAGTTTCAGCTTTAGCATCAGTCCTTCCAATGAACACCCGGGATTGATCTCCTTTAGAATGGACTAGTTGGATCTCCTTGCAGTCCAAGGGACTCTCAAGAGTCTTCTCCAGCACCACAGTTCAAAAGCATCAATTCTTCGGCGATCAGCTTTCTTCACAGTCCAATACATGACCACGGGAAAAACCATAGCCTTGGTGATGGACAGGAAGGCCTGGCATGCTGTGATTCATGGGGTCGCAGAGTCGGACATGACTGAGTGACTGAACTGAAACAACAAATCTTATTTGTTCCATAGCTTAACAGTAGCTTATAAGTAGGAGGAGAGAGACACCTGGTGATAAAATTCAGAATTACAAGGCTCTGCTATATTGCCACATTGCTACAGCCATTATCTGCATCACTGATGATATTGATGTTTCCAGGACTAAGTACTCAATAAGAACTATCCACAGTAGCTTCAAAATGTTCAAGCATCCTTCACTGTTTAGTATATTTAAAACTCATTTGTTTAATTTTGTCAGTGTCCTTAGAGTCCTTGTCATAACAATTAGCAAAATAATTTTATTAAAAGCTTTCTTTAATACTCTAAAATCTTAAATTCCTAAGGAGTCAAAACAGTTTTTTATCTGGATTCAGTTCAGTTCAGTTCAGTCGCTCAGTCGTGTCTGACTCTTTGCGACCCCATGAATCACAGCACTCCAGGCTTCCACAGCATAATAAAGTACCAATCTGGATGCTTAATTTTATAACCATAGGCATTTTTCTAAAATCTAAAAGGAAAACTGGAGGTCTGAGAAGTGCTCATCTGAACCAAAGAGTTTAAAACATTACTAGAAGGCCTCCCTGGGGCTCAGTGGTAAAGAATCCGCCTGCCAATGGAGGAGACAGGTTCAACCTCTGATCCAGGAAGATCCCACATGCCATGGAGCGACTATGCTTGTGTGCCACAACTATTGAGCCTGTGCTCTAGAGCCTGAAAGACACCATTATTGGGACCATGTGCCACAACTACTGAAGCCCACCCACACACCCTAGAGCCTGTGCTCTGCAACAAGAGAAACCAGCATACTGCAACTGGAGTAGTGCCCCACTCGCCGCAACTAGAGAAAAGTTCACAAAGCAACGAAGACCCAATACAGCCAAATAAATAAATAAACAGTATTAGGGGAAAAAAATCTACAAATATATAACATTGGAATCTATCATGATAAAGTGAATTTCAGAGAGAAAAGTAATAGGAAATTTTACAAAATAAAATGTAGGGAAGAAGACAGACGTTCTAAAGAGTCATTGTTCTTCTTTTCTATTTAAATGATTAAAAAAAAAAACTGAAGCTAATTGTTTTTGAAGCTGGAAAATAAAAATTCTTTAGAGCAGAAGAGTCTATATTAGAAACCCATAGACTTACCCGAAAAACCTTTTTGCTTGTATTGTTATTGTTTTGCCATCCAGATTCCTCAAGTTTGGTCAGATTGTTGAATTTTTGGTTTACGTCTTCTATCTGTTAATAAATAAAGCACAAGTTTATCAGATCAATGCAAAACCACATTAAAATTACAATCTAATAAACTGAAGCTTCAAAAAAATTGAGAATGGCAACACAAAATTAGACTAAATCATTCTCAATTCAGTATTCAAGTAAAAAAACTCTTATGGTAAAATTGTTTATTGTTATTTTTTGTCTTATAAACCTCCAAAATCTACACAAAGGATGTCATATATGAATAACTCTCCTAAATTATTTTTGATTACTAAAATGCTAAGAGAGATATCCTAAATGTTTTTGTTTCCTAAATTACACAATCTTTCTCTCTCTTTTTTACAGTTTATTTATCCATTCTCTTACTGAAGGACATCTTGGTTGCTTCCAAGTTTTGGCAATCATGAATAAAAACGTTATAAACATCTGTGTACACGTTTTTGTGTAGACATATGTTTTCAATCATTTGGGTAAACACCAAGAACTGTGATTGCTGGATTATATGATAAGAGCATATCTAGAAACTGCCAAACTGTCTTCCAAAGTGTCTGTACCATTTTGCATTCCCACCAGCGATGAATTAGAGTTCCTGATGCCTGCCATGCTCACCAGCATTTGGTGCTGTCAGTGGTTTGGACTTTTGCCATTCTAATAGAGATGCGGTGGCACCTCATTGTAGTATTAATTGGCAATTCCTTAGTGATCTATGATGTTGAGCTTTATCTTTTGAAATGCTTACTTGACATCTGTATATCTTCTTTGGCAAGGTGTCTGCTCAGGTCTTTTCTCCACTTTAAAGGTGGTTTTAAGGGTTCTTGGTGTATTATGATACAGATATGTCCGTATCAAATATCAGATATATCATTTGCATATATTTTTCTCCTAGTCTGTGGTTTGCCTTCTCGTTCTCTTCACACAACCTCACTTTAAAAAATTCAAAGTAATATCCCCATCCTTTTGATATTTCCAACCTCCTCCAAAGAGGTACCCACTGTCAACAGTTTGGTAAATTTGCTTCAAGTGCTCTTACTATGTATTTATATTCATAAGTACTTTCAACCTCTGTCTCTCAAAAAAAAATTTTAATGTCAAAATGACTCAGGATTACCTTTATGATTACTGATTTTCAACAAGGTGTCACTGCAGTTCAATGAGGAAAATACAGTCTTCTCAAGAAACAGTACTGGGAAAATTTTATATCCTCAAGAAAATAGATGAATTTAGACTTTTACCTATACCATACACACACCAAAAATTCCAAATGGCTCACAGACCTAGCTGTAAGAGCTAAAACTATAACATTTTAAGAAAAAAACCTAAGAGAAAATCTTTGTGATTTGTGGTTAAGCAAAAAGAGTTCTTAGATATGATCACAACATAAAAGAAAAAAATTGATAAATTAAACTTCATCAAAATTAAAAATATCTGCACTTCAAAAAAAATTATTTAGAGAATTATAAGACAAGCCACAAATTGGGAAAAAATATTTGCAAATAATACTTCTGATAAAGGACTTGTGTCCATGATGTATCGAAAACACTTAACACTCCATAATAAAGGCAAACCAATGTAAAAATGGGCAAAATATTTCACTAGATATTTTGCCAAAAAAAAAAAAAATATGAACAGCTAATAAGCACATGAAAAGATACTTAACATCTTTATCATTAGGAAAACACAAATCAAAACTATTATATAAAGAGATACTTCTCACCCACTAGGATGGTTATTCTAAAAATGACAGACAATAACAAGTATGAATACGGTAAAAAAGGAACACACCAATTGTTGGTAAGAAAAACGCTGTAATCACTTTGGGAAATAGTTTGGCAGTTTCTTTAAAGGTTAAACATAAATTTACTATATGATCCAGCAATATTCCACATCTCTACCCGCGAGAAATAAAAACATAAATCCACACAATATATGAATATTCACAGATGACTTCATAATCACCAAAGAGTGGAAACAATCTAAACATCCACCAATTGGTTAAAGTTCAGATACAGTCTACAACATGGATGAACCTCAAAAACATCATGCTAAGTGAAAAAAGTCACACACAAAAGACCATACACTGTATTAGTCTACTTAATATGAAATGTTCACAAAAAGCAAATCTAGAAAGACAGCAAGATTAGTGGTTGCTTGGGGACTAGGAGTGGGAATGTGGATTGATTTGCAGATAGGCAGAGAGGACCTTTTTGTGGTGATAAAAATATTCTTGGGAATTCCCTGGTGGTCCAATGGAGAGGACCCAGTGCTTTCACTGCTGGGGCCTGTGTTCAATCCCTGTTCAGGGGTCTAAGATCCCACATGCTGAGTGGTAAGGCCAAATAAAAAATGTTTAAATAATAAAAATGTTCTAAATTTGGATCATGGTGATGCTTGTACAACTCTGTAAATTTATTGAAAATCATTGAACCGAACACTTGAAATGGGCTAATTTTATGATATGTAGATTATACCTCAATACAACTCTTAAAAAAAAAAAAGGTCCCAACAGCCAATTTGTTGAAGAGGCTCCCAATGGCCAAAGCTGAGAAATGAGCATCAATAAAGATGGTAACTATAAACAATGAAAACACATCCAATATCTTTAAATCTATAAATTAATAATAATACTAGAAAACACAAAATTAACTGATCACCATTGAAGTATACTAGTGAACCAACTCATCAATGTGAAAATTGCCAGATATATAAAAACTGGTCACAAAGTAATGCTTACAGTATGATTACATAAACACTATTCACAGGACTCCCCTGGCGGTCCAACGGTTAGGACTTCACCTTCCAATGCAGGGGTGCGGGTTTGATCCCTGGTCTGGGAGCTTAGATCCCACATATCTCGTAGCCAAAAAACCAAAACATGAAACAGAAGCAATACTGTAATAAATTCAAAAAAGACTTTAAAAATGGCCCACATTAAAAAAAAAAAAAACACTATTCGCATCGAGTCATATAATTATTGAGATAGTTATGTTCCTTTACTCATTTTTTCTCTAGACTTGTGTTTTAATATTTATTTGGCTGCACTGCATCTCAGTTGCAGCACACAGGATCTTTGCTGCAGCAAGCAGATCTTTAGCTGTGGCATGCAAACACATAGTTGCTGCATGAGGGATGCAGCTCCCCAACTGGGGACCGAACCTGGGCCCCTGCATTGGGAGCGCAGAGTCCCAGCCAGTGGACCACCAGGGAAGTCCTCTTGTTTTGCTTTTTTACTTGCTTAGTTGTTCATGTATGATATCTGTCATTGATTCATTCTAAACTCTGCACAGTAAATATAAATCTCCTCTTAATGCAATTTAAAAAACAAATCAGGTATTTTACTCAGTTTCACTTTCCAGAATCAGGTCTGGCAGAGCCCAAGGCCCCCTGCTCTGCTTGGAACTGCTACTTCCTAAGCTTGTTGCACACATTCTTGGCTCCCCCCCGGCCTCAATTCTCTTGGTCTCTTTCTGGGGATCAAACTCATCTTCTCCCCCATTCTTGGCTCACTCCCTCATTTTTGTGAGATACTTTCTCATTTAGCTTCCTGAAAAAGAGTGCTTCGGAGGTAGTATCCGAGACTTGTGCTTGGAGAATGCCCATCCACTTGACTGGTTGGCTATAGAACTCCAGGTTGGAAAATTATTTCCCTTAGAAATTTGAGGGCATTGTTTTCCCAGTTTTAAATGTTGCAGTTGAGAAAACCAAGGCTATTCTGATCTTTGACCCGTTATATGAAACTTGTTTTCTCTTTGGAAGCTTCCAGAGTTTTCTCTGCATCACAAGAGTTATACAGTTACACTTAATGAAGTACGCTGGTGTGGGTCTATTCTGATTCACAGTGTTGGGCACTCAATAGGTGCCTTCAATCTCGAATTCATGTCCTCCAGTTCTGGGGAAAATTTTAAACCACTTCATTGATTTCCCATTTTTTCTGTACTCTTTTTCTGGAATTCCTATTATTTGGATATTATACCTCCTAGATTGGTCCACTTCCTCCATCCAAATACCTTTCTTATGTTTTTCTTGGCTTCTTTCTTTCAGGTTTGAGGCTTTCTTGAAGTATCTAATAGTTGTTGGTTATAGGTTCTTGAAATGGCTTTGTATATACTTATTTCTAAAACATGCCCAAGAAGCTGGAAACTGTCATCTCCTCCCATGCCTTTACTAATCTTCCTAGTGGATTCCCTCTCTCACAGCACTTTTTACATTAGATTGGAATTCCTCTGGGGCAGAAAATGTGCCTTATTTTATCAACAATGTCTAGCACACACAGGAACTTAGTAACTGCTAGATGAACTTAACTACTAAAGAACAGATTTCATTTTCTCACATGTAGAAGCATTACAGATTATTCAACAGCTGAATATAACTCAATTTCCAACCCAAATAGAAAACACTGATAATATGGGGGAGAAGAAATCGGTCATCACATTTTGACAGCACTTTACAGTTTACAAAGGTATTAACATCACATTTATTGGGTTGGTCCAAAACTGTGGCTTCAGACTGTGAATTTTAAATTATAACTAGCTCAAATACATCTTTATTAATCAAAATAGGAACGATTACAATCAACACATTTTTGCCAACAAGAAATAAGTTTGCTTATTCCTGTAGCATAAAAATATGTGCTTTGGGATTCGATGAACACTTGGAAAGCATTTTCTGCATCCTGCTGATTGTGGAAGCATTTTCCCTGCAAAAAGTTGTCGAGATGCTTGAAGAAGTAGTAGCTGGTTGGCAAGAGTTTGGGTGAATATGGTTGTTGTTCAGTTGCTAGGTCACGTCCCACTCTTTGCATCCCCACGGATTGCAGAACACCAGGCTTCCCTGTCCTTCACAGTCTCTCTGAGCTTGCTCAAACTCATGTCCATCGAGTTGGTGATGCCATCCAACCATCTCATCCTCTAGTCTCCCCTTCTCCTCCCACCTTCAATCTTTCCCAGAATCAGGGTCTTTTCTAATAAGTTGGCTCTTTGGCCACCTTTCTAATAAGGTAGCCAAAGTATTGGAGTTTCAGCTTCAGCATCAGTCCATTCAGTCCTTCCAATGAATATTCAGTGTTGATTTCCTTTAGAATTGACTGGTTTGATCTTGCTGTCCAAGGGACTCTCAAAAGTCTTCTCTAGTACTACAATTTGAAATCCTTCAAAATTCAGCCTTCTTTATGGTTGAACTCTCACATCCGTAGATGACTACTGATGTCAGGCAAATATGGTGGAGGCAAAATTCCATAGCCCAATTCGTTCAACTTTTGAAGCATTGGTTGTGCAATGGATGGTCGGACATTGTTGTGGAGAAGAACTGGGCCCTTTCTGTTGACCAATCACAGCTGCAGGCATTGCAGTTTTTGGTGCATCTCATCAATTTGCTGAGCATACTTCTAAGATGTAACAGTTTTGCCAGGATTCAGAAAGCTGTAGTGGATCAGACCAGCAGCAGACCACCAAACAGTGACCATGTGTGAGTTTGGCTTTGGGAAGTGCTTTGGAACTTCTTCTTGGTCTAACCACTGAGCTTGTCATCACCAGTTGTATAAAATCCACTTCTGGTTGCATGTCACAGTCTGGTTGAGAAATGGTTCATCATTGCATAGAATTCTAAGAGAAGACAACACTTAAAAACGATGATATTTTTGATTTGTGGTCAGCTATTGAGGCACCCACTTATTGAGCTTTTTCACCTTTCCAATGTGCTTCAAATGCCAAACAACCATAGAACAGTCATCACTGAATTCTTCAGCAACTTCTCCTGTAGTTTTAAGAGAATCAGCTTTGATGATTGCTCTCATTTGATTCTTGTCAACTTCCAATGGCTGGCCACTGTACTCCTCATCTTCAAGGCACTATCTCCTTTGCAAAACTTCTTGGACCACCATTGCACTGTACATTCATTAGCAGTTCCTGGGGCCAAATGCATTGTTGATGTTGCGAGTTGTCTCCACTGCTTTACAACCCATTTTGAATTTGAATAAAAGAGAAATCACTCAAATTCGTTTTTTGTCAAACATCATCTCGATAGTCCAAAATACAGCAAGTAATAAGTCAGCAAAAAACATAAAGTGAGAAATGTGCATTAAAAATGATGTATAACTTAACCATATTTATTAAGAATATATTCCGATATCAAATAGCAAATTTCAACAACGGAAAAACCACAATTGTTTGCACCAACCCAATATTACAGGTACATAAGAAGCTACTTTTCTTTTTTCTTAACTTCTCATTGCAGGGGCTTCTCTTGTTGAGGTTCATGGGCTCTAAGGCAGAAAGGCTTCAGAAGTTTGGGCACGTGGGTTCAGTAGTTGGGGCTCCCAGGCTCTAGAGCACAGGCTCAATAGTTGTGGCACATGGGCTTAGTTGCTCCAAGGCATGTGGGATCTTCCCAGATCAGGGATTGAATCTGTGTCTCCTGTACTGGCAGGTGGATACTTAACCACTGAGCCACCAGGTTAGTCCCAGAAGCTACTACCAACCCTTTAATATTACCGTTAGGGGCTTCTCCAGTGGGTCAGTGGTAAAAAAATCTGCCTGCAGTGCAGAAGCTGTAGGAGACTTGGATTTGATTCTTGGATCAAGAAGATCCTCCAGAGGAGGAAATGGCAACCCACTGCAGTATTCCTGTCTGGGAAATACCACGGACAGAAGAGCCTGGCAGGCTACAGTTCATGGGGTTGCAAAGAGTCGGACACGACTTAGCAACTGAGCACATATTACTATTAACTCATTAAAAAAAAAAAAGACTCAAAGTTATTATATTCAGAATATTTGACCACATACCTGAAAATTAACCATATCCCAAAATCCATCCAGATCTGTACAGGTAGTCTCCTTTTCACCTCGTTTATATTCACAATTGTCCACCAGTCCTTCAAACTGTTTAAACCTTTCTTTCATAAGGAGTCTTGTTTGACCAACTGCTGTGCGAATAAGATCTTTAGCTAGAGGAAATACAAGGTTTTTAAAAGTTAAAGGACAAAATAAGATCTTTATTGCATTCCAACCAGCTGATAAGGTGACCTCATTCTAAATACCCTAGAATTATAGAATCAAATTCTTACTTTCTAGCAGAACAAAAAATATCTACTACAAAACTTTGTCATACAAATATAGAGCAATTACTGTTTCAATTCCTGCTAAAAATTAGCAATATACATTCTCATACTCAACGGCTACACAGCAAAGCGTTCTACCTCTCCTTGAATTTTATAAGAATTCAACCTTAAACAACTTACTGTACATCAATATCTAAGGACTTTGAGCTGGTAGCACACAAATGACTTTTTTTTGTAAACAGCTTACCTGAATAGGCAAGATTATGGAATTTTTCACAAAATTTGATCCACATTGATTTGAGTAATCTTCATTCAGAAAATATTTTTGTATAATTAAGCAATATCAGACATAGTTATCATTCATGGAATCATAGTAAAAAAAATTTAATAATAAAATTGGCAAATGTCTAACTCTCAGGAATGATAGTCAATATTCTAACTACTTACATCTTTTAAGTTAGGTACCATTTTAGCACAGAGATATTAGTGAACATATGTGTCATATGGAAAATTCTTGCTATTTTGAATAACAATGAAACTATAAAGTTGGACAACACTAGATTTTTATGTTTCAGGTAAATGCAACCATATTAAAATAAACAAAGCTAAGACATTAAAAAAATATAAGTGTTCCCTCACCATCATCTGGAATGTCCAAGTCAAGTTTCCTGTCCCACTCAAGGCAGTGTGAAGTTAACTTCTCAGTTTCTGACCGCAGAATATTTCTACAATGATGACATAGATTAGCACTATGACACTTACACAACATTGATTTCCCAGAGCTGATGCTTAGTTATTTTATGAACTGCAATATATTAAAATCCATGAATACATATTGATATTCTATGTCCATCGTTATACACCTAAAACTTAAATGGATGGTTAATGCTAAGAGCCCATTTTTCAAGCTAATATCTCCAAGCTATTTCTGTTCTTATTTTTCAAACGGTGAGCAGAAAGAATCAGACATTCCTTAGCTCTGCTCTTAGTTATTTTCCATGGAACTATGACCAACCCAATTGCCAAGAGTGAGTAAGATGAAGCTAAAAACTGTAAGTCTTAAATTACAGTGATAAGGGCTGACAGATTCTACTTGGCTTTGCTTATCCAAAAACAGTGGCGTACTCAAGTGGGGTCAATTTTTCCTACCAGGCAGCACCTGGCACTCTCTAGAATCATTTTTGATTATCATGAAATAGAGGAGTGCTGCTGGCCAGGGATGCTACAAAACAACCTATAACGGAGAAGACCCCACACAGGAATTATGCAGCCTAAAATGTCAACAGCACCAAGGTTAAGAAACCCAGGCTTAAGGTAAATTTAGTATGTTTCTTTACAAAAACATCTGAGCAGGAAAACTGAGGACAGCTTTTCTTAGAAGACAAATTTAGCTGTTTAAATCAATGGCAACAGAGAAGAGCTTAATAAATGAGAAAGGAGACCTGACTTAGATCTGACATTATTTAATTGGGTAAATTGCTTATCATTTCAATGTCTCAGCTGAACAACACAGTAGACTAGTTCACTTCTAAAAGACCTTACAATACCAAAACATTCTACTCTAAAAACAACTGAAGTGGTTCCCAAACAAATAAAAAGATACTCATTCATGAGAGAAAGAATGAATATTAAAACAAGAGTAAAGGGAATTGCCTGGTGTCTCAGTGCTCAAGACTGATGGTTTGATCCCTGGTCGGGGAATTAAGATCTCATGCCAAAAAAAGGAAAAAAAAATAAAAAATAAATACAACTAGAGTAAGATAATATTTTTATTTATTTGATTGGTAAAGTTAAAAAATTGTTAATATTGTACTGGAAATGGTATTGGAATTTTCTTGCTCTATTCATTCAAAAATTGTAGGATATGATAATTTTCTGTATGATGTGGAATATAAAGCCCTTTCTCAAAATGCATGCCTCTGATAAGTTTCCAAGGCATTTAGGTGACATGCTGAAGTTCCCCAAACAGGAACTTAATTTTCAATTCAGAGTTAGAGAAACATAATCCTATCTCATGAGTTGATGGGCCACTGAGCCTCCTATCCGTTTTTTATAAAAAAAAAAATAAACTTTAATTTGGTTCTTTGGCGGGTGAGGAACTCCCATACCATGCTGGAGGGAATGCAAACTGAGGTCCTCATATATTTGCACGTGAGTGAACTGACATATATACAAGGTTGTACTTTGCAGCCTTGATTATAATAGTACTAGACTGAACTCAATGTAAATAATCAGCAACAGGGACTTATTCAGTAAATTATGGTATATCCATATTATTGGATACTATGCGGCCTTTAGAAAACACACACTCAAAGTAACATGAGAAAGCTCTTTAAGTACTAAAATGGACTGTCACAGTTAACATTACATGAAACAAAACAGCATGCTATTATTTATATTAAAAAAAAGAAAAACTATGTTTGTTATTCTACATATGCATTATCTAACTCTGGAAGTATTCACAAGAAATGAATAACACTTGCCTCTGTGGAAGGTTCGAACTATCCCTCCTGTGAGACAGATTGGGAAAAAGACTTCTCACATGTATCTTTTACTACCTTTTGAATTGGGAACTAGTTAGTGAAAAAAAAATTATTAAAATTTAAAAGATAAATGAAAATCACCAGAATTCAGTTCCCCCCAATTCATCTATTACATTCAGTCTAAAAATAGTTTAATCTTGGTTTTAATTGTCTACACATGAATACAAAATTCTTATACTAGGAACAAATGGACAAACCTGAAATACGGCACATCATGTTGTGGCTGAGATAATTGATCTTCATTTACTTCAACTGATGGGACTTCTTCTTTTACTGAAAGGCCACTTGAATTTTCATTAGTAGTTTCATTTTTATTTGAGACATGTTCTATAGATTAAAGAAAACATTACATACAAATTTCAAAGCAGCCACTCACAAAACGATGTCCCCCACAAGACAAATCTGTTTAATCTTCCACTTTTTTCAATGTGAATTTTCAAATTTTATCTCTGACTTAAAGATTCCATTCACCACATATCTTTAAAGTGCCTCCCAATACTCGTCTCTTCAAAGTTACATTTATTTCTCAGTCTGTACTCCTCTTTCCAACTCTCTTTCTCTCCAGATATCTTTCCCCAAGTCTTCCCATCTTTCCTGACCCTGAGATCACATTCCTGGGGTATATGTTGAAAAGGGCCTAATAAATCTGATAAATCACAATTCAGAAAAGCAAGTAAAAAATTAATTAAAATTCAATACCTTTATTCCAAACTGTTAGAGAACCCAAAGGACACTGTGATTTACTTGAATCTTGAGGTACTGTTTTGGCAGAGAAAGTTTTACATTTTTGTGCCAAGATTTCTTTTGTTGCTTCAGTCTTATCACTAAAAACAATAGTGAAAATATACTTCTTAAAACATGAGCCTCATATGAAGGATTTCAAAATGATGTTGCTTTTTAAAAATCTGGGATTAAATAGAAATATGTTTCTAATTTTTTTAAATGTGTCTTTTCTGGACACATTTAAACACCTATAGTGGGAATGTCTGTCTTTACTAATTACGAGATCCAAAGATTACAAAGATCTCTTCGTGGAACATAAGCACTCTATAGTCTTGCATGCTGCTGAGCAGTTTCTAGTAAATTTGCTACCAGCCAGTCTTTGCAAAACAACCATGCTATTAAAGATTCCAACTGACTTTCCCTCACTTTGCAAGTTAAACCCTACCATTTCTGAGCTACAGTATTAGTTTCTTTCTTCTAAAAATTTATTTCTAAGTCTTTATAAAAAGATCACCTATTAAAAGCAAAAAAACCCCACAAAGAGTACCATGAAAATACTGATAAAAACAATGTATAGGAAATAGTAAAACTGTCCAGTACATTACTGTACCCTTCTGAAGAATTTTTTTAAAAGACCAAAATTTCATGATGTATAATTAACATAATTTACTAACTAAACATTAACCTTTAAAAAGCACAGGACAAATCTAAGAAAGGTGATTGTTAACCATCTTAGCAAAGAATTCATTATTAACTTTAAATTCTTACACTTCTGTGTTTAACGGGGTCCAGGTATAACTGGGTGTCAAGAAAGCATTGGCACTTCTGGGAGTCATAGGTGTTACTTGATAGGTCTTCAGACCATCTAGTGGCTGAAATATAAAATCTTTAGGTGCAAAGGAATTCTTCCCTTTCATTTTTGCACTGTTTGTCTTAGATACATTTTCCATTTTTGATAAGACTCCATCTGGATTCATTCCATTTGTTGCACTGGTCTGTGAACCCAAAGTATTTTCTTCATTATCAACTTTAAAAGAAATGACCTGGATGTAGGGAAACAGAAAGAGTGAGAATTTCTCTCCTGGGGATATATTCAAGCCAATTTTTACAGGTCTGAAAATATTAGCGTTGAGATATGTGTCCCATGAATATAATTTAAGAAAGAAAAATAAATACCGTTAAATGTAAATATGAAATCAGTAGACCAGCTAACTAAACCTTTGTTATGATCCAGAAAGAGAACCAATCCTCATTAAAAAGACTAAATAATATATTTTAGGTATTACGGCAAATTAAAATACGTGAAAATTAAGGTGGAAAAATTACCCAACTAACAAATACCCATCTTTTTATTTAAACTATGTGGATAATTACAATGACTTGAGAATCAGAAATCCAGTGTTTATGGGACTATTATTCTCAAGTAACAAATCCTCTTTTACAATAACCTTGATTATAAATAAACTTATCCTATGAGAAAAATATTTTTCAATGTGACACAGTGAGATTAACCAAATAAAACGTGAAGCTTACTTCAATTTAATTATTTGGTTTTTTGTAAAAAAAAACCTGATACTAATTTTAGGCATGCAACATAATGATTTGATATCTGTATGTATTGCGAAGTAATCTAGACAATAAGTCTATGAACATCTGTCTCCACACATAGTTACAATTTCTTTTCTTATGATGAGAATTTTATGACCCATATCCTCTTAGCAACTTTCAAATATACAACACAGTATTATTAACCATAGTCACCATGTTGTTTACTACATCCCCAGACCATAGTTACTTTTTAACTGGAAGTTTGTAACTTTTGATAACCTTTACACATTTCACCCACCCATACAAGCAAAATTTTTAGAGGATTTTACATTTCCGATTTTTAATTTTCAGTTAAAAATCTAGCCACATTTCTTTTTTTTTTTAATTTTTAACTGGATTATAATTACTTTACAATGTCGGATTAGTTTCTGCTGTACAACATAGCCACATTTCTTATACTTTGGTATAACTTTCTTTTTTAAGGTTAAGGAACTATAGCATTGATTATAAACCAAGGCATTGGGGCCTCAAAATGGTGACTCTTTTCTGAAGACCCTATAAGGTACTATGCTAGACATTGTCAGAAACATTAGAGTATTTAGTTCTTAAAACTACTCTTATGTAGGTATTATGTGTTGGAGATGCGAAAACAAATTCATAACTTGCCCAGGATTATATAGCTAATAGGACAATATTCAGACTCAGGCCTAACATTTCACCCTACTCCATCCTCTCTTAGCTAGTTCCCATATGAAGGTTTCTGTCAGCTGTGTTTCTATCACTCTTCTCTATTTCCTGTTTACCAAATTATGCTTTCTCTAACTATAAAACTCTGAGGATAAGACATCTGAAAAACGAGTAAAGCCTCCTGATGCTTCTTTATGGTTCAAGAGGTTTTAAGACACATGGCAAGTCAACTTCTTGAAGAAGTTCTATATGCTTAATTTCCATTTTATGAAAGTAGCAATGAGATTTTCAAAGTATCTAGAGATAAACAGATGTTTATACTCTACCTTGTCAGGTTTTGTTCCTATCTTTTTGGCAGGTTTTCCTTGATTTGGTGCCTTTCTGTCTGCTTCATTATCTAAAATAAAAGTGAATTAGACACCCATTTTGACTAGATAAAAAAATGCTGCATTAAAAGTACAAGTTTAAAAAAAAAGTACAGGTAATTTGGGAAAGGAAAAAAGGCTTAATAGAAATGTACAGCTTAAAGGACATGATGATTAAAAATCATATTAGAAAACAGGATAAAAACAGATGAAATCTCCTGTTTCAAGTATAGGCCATCTGTTTTCAAAACAAAACAAAATAAAAGGTGTTAAGGTATTTTACGTTTTGCCTCTAAATATAAAATACATATTTATTATAGAAAATTAGAAAAAATTGTAAAAAGCACAAAACCAAAATTTTTTCTAAAGTTTACATTACTCAGTGGTAATCACTGTTGACACTTCAGAATGTTTTTTCGAAGTTCACATTCACATACATTTCAATCATAGTGTTCAGGGTTTTACCTGTTTCTCTTTGCCCACTTAATATCATTAACCATGTCATTAAGTGTTTTTCCACACCTTGTTCTTAAATGATTACACTTAAGTCCACCAAATGGATGGACTGCAATTTATTGGGGCCATTAATTTTTCACTTTGAATCACTGCTTACACCAATTCAGCATTTCAACATTTGAGCACCCACTGTGTGCTAACAGGATATCAGGGCACAAACCTGCCTTTAGGAGTTAGAATCTCCCATTTCCTCCTGTCCTACTCAAAGAAGTATATAATGATCTTAAAAACTGAACACAAAAACCCTCAAGGATCAAAACATAATCCTAGTTCAGTCACTGATCAAGAAATTGCTCTTACCATGAATAGCCCTTGTCTCTGGCTTTCTTGCTGCTGTAGATGGGATTTCTTTGACAATCTGCTTTGCTGCTTGAGTAGATGATCGAGTCATTCTCACTGGCAGCATTACAGGCTGTACAGCTGCGGGAAAAAAAATAAAACTGAATGCTTTTGGTGGTTTTACATTATTGTGGCAATATCGGAACTTACAAAAATTGCTAATACTTCTACCTTTTTTGTCTTTGTCCAACACTTTCTTCTCAGAAGTCTGTCTTTGACCAGGTCGGATTTCTCGAACATCAATCCCATTATAACTCTATTTAAAAGATAAGGTATTAATTAGGTGATTTAATTGTATAATGAACCAAACCACCACATTTTTTAAGGTGTAAACTAACACCTCATTTGAAATCTGATACTGTAAATGAACCAGTAAAAAATCCACTACCCTAAATGAGATGAAGAAACAAGTTTTCCATTACATAAATTTCCTAACAAACTTTTTCAGAATCCCAGAATTTAGAAAAACTATTAGAAATATAACTGACTATAATCTTCTGAGACTCCTTAAACACAACAGGTATCTTTTTATCTAGAAAATTCCTCCCCTGGAAGAAAGCTCTTCCCCACAACTCACTCTTTTACTTCTTGAAAGATTGCATTTAAACTGCTACCATCTCAGTGAGGCATGATCAAAATTCTACCCTACACCTACTTCAAACTCTCTATCTCCATTTTTTCTTTTCTTTCATCTCCCCCGTAATACTTTTGACCATCTGACACACTACATGGTTCTTTTTTTTTTTTTTTAGCACTATCTCTTATGTAAAGTCCTTGAAAACAGGAAATTTTGGTTTTATTCACTATTATATCCTAGAGTCTAGAGGAACTCAAATTCAGTAACTACCTGAAACAGTTTCCTCACCTGACAAAGAAGCACACTATTTTTCTCCCTGCCCACTTGACTTTAGTAATCCTAGTTACTTTATCCATAACAGTGTTTTGAAGACCCATAAATTTATAAAACTCACCCTATGTGCTTTATATTTCGATCTGTGCTTCAGGGTGACATGGGATACATAATAAAAGCCCAGTAAATAAAGAAAGAAGGTATCACAGAATTTAGTATAGATCTCATAAAGGATGTCTTTGCAAAATATTTGAAGTGACTGTTTCCTTGGCATGTAGCCGAATCTGTTCTGTAACCATATAGTAGGATCTATTTTGGTACTATTAACTCTGGTAAAATAATCACTATTGCTTAAAGCTGATATTAAATTAAAAATAAATTTACTTACTCAGAAAAAAAGTACAATTTGTCATTTTAGTAACAGTGACCTACTAAACTACCAACTATACCTTAGTCAGCTCCATTTGGTCTCTGGCCTTTGACCTTGTCATTCGTACAGAAGATGGAACAGCCTTAAAACAGTCAAAAGAAGATAAAGTTTAAAAAACATATTAAATAAACTGAAAAATTTATTTCCATGTATCATGAAATAAAGCTCCCATTTTATTTATTTATTTTTGAGCGGCTGCCCAGCATGCCATTTGGGATCTTAGTTCCCTGACCAGGGATCAAACCCTCACCTCCTAAATTGGAAGCTTGGAGTCTTAATCTCTGGACTGCCAGGGAAGTCCAAAGTTCTCATTTTAAAGTTATAAATAAAAAATATTTATATTTTAAATTTACATTTTTATATTAATCATTTACGGCTAAAAGATACTTCCTAACTTACTGTTTTGTTTTTTAACTTTTATGGGGTTTTTTGGCCATGCTGCACAGCTTGCAGGAACTGAGCTCCCTGAAATGGGATTGTATTCCAGCCCCAGCAGTGAAAGCAATGAGTTCTAACCACTGGACTGCCAGGGAACTCCCTAAATTACTGTTTGTTTTTTTTTCCTGGTTCTAGTTTGATTTAAAGTATGTTTAATTTAATAGCTTCAAAACTTACTCATATTTTTCAATGAGGAAAGAGAAGAAATTTCAAAGCATATTTTCCAAGTTATTAGGATCCTCATTAGTATGATTAGCTGGACATATTTGGAATGGGGTAGAAGAACAAACTGGGAAGATACCCTGGTGTAGGAAATCGCAACCTGCTCCAGTGTTCTTGTCTGGAAAATTCCATGGACAGAGGAGCTGGGAGGACGACAATCCATGGGGTCACAAAGAGTCACACACCGCTGAATGACTGAGCACTCAGATGAACAAACTTGAGTATTAGGATCTTTTTTTTTCTGTTTATGAAAAGATACTATACAGCTTACTTGCCTAGCTTTGATAATTTGCCTTCAAATCTCATGATTACACAGCTGTTCATTGTCAGTAAGAAAATGGAGACCTGATCAAAAAATGTGGGAAAAATTGAGGAGAAAGACTGATTAAAAAATTATAAGGTATTTATCAACTCTATAAAATTTCTTGAGAAGCATAATCAGACTTCTCTAGATGAGAAGTCATTTTTCTTCTCCAACTCTCAATGACAACCTAGTGCTAAAGAAATTAGGCTTTTCTTAACAGTACTCAAAGGAATTAAAATTCAGCAATGGCTATTGCCTGAACAAAATGAAGAACAATTATTGACTCCTCACTGAATCATACTATTTAACACAATGATGGGTCTCTTGTTCCTCTTATACATATTTCTTATCATATTTTAAAAGTTGTTTACAGTGTAGACCAATGAATGCCATCCTATATATTCTTGAAAAGACAGCTTAAATCTAATCCCTTCCAAGATGTCTTCTTTGATGTTCCTCCAATGCAAACAGTCTCTCCTTCCTCTAATATATAGAACACATTTATCTATATCTTTCCACTTGAACTACATCCTATTAATTTTGGTCTCTTCTACATTATCCTAATATCATACAGAGTAAATAATCAAAGATTTGTCAAATGAATTGTTGAGATTCATGCGGCCTAAAAAAGAGGCAGTATCTTGGGGCTTTATATTATTCAATTCTTACTTAAATCAGGAATGAGTACATAGTCAATGAGTTTATTTATATTTATAGTCAATGAGTCATATAAATGACTACCTAATCTACAGTCCAACTGATCTGTTCAAATTTCTTTTTTTTTTTAATTTACTTTTTAATTGGAGGAAATTGCTTTAAAATGTTGTTGGTTTCTGCCATAAAACAATCATAATTATATATATGCTGCTAAGTCACTTCAGTCGTGTCCGACTCTGTGTGACCCCATAGATGGAAGCCCACCAGGCTCCCCCGTCTCTGGGATTCTCCAGGCAAGAACACTGGAGTGGGTTGCCATTTCCTTCTCCAATGTGTCAAAGTGAAAAGTGAAAGTGAAGTCGCTCAGTCATGTCAGACTCGTAGCGACCCCATGGACTGCAGCCCACAAGGCTCCTCCGTCCATGGGATTTTCTAGGCAAGAGTACTGGAGTGGCTTGCCATTGCCTTCTCCGAATTATATATATACATATACATAAATATATTTCTCCTCTCCCTCATGAGCCTCCCTTCTCTACCCCCATGCCACTCCCTCTAGGTCGTCACAGAGCACCTGGCAGGGCTCCCTGGGTTATGCAGCAACTTCCCACCAGCTGTCTGTTCTACATGTGATAGTGTATATGTCAATGCTACTTTCTCAATTCATCTCATCCTCTCCTTTCCCCACTGTGTCCACGAGTCTGTTCTCTACATCTATGTCTCCAATCCTTCCCAGCAAATAGGTTCATCAGTACCATTTTTCTAGATTCCATATAAATGCATTAATATATTTGTTTTCTCTTTCTGACTTACTTCATTCTGTTTAACAGGCTCTTGTTACCTCACTACCACTGACTCAAATCCACCCCTTTTTATGGCTGACTGAAGTGACGCAGCAGCAGCAACATTTCATTGTATATACATGTACCACATTTTCTTTATCCATTCATCTGGACATCTAAGTTGCTTCCTGGCTATTGTCAATAGTGCTGCAATGAACATTGGGGTATATGTCAAACTTCATTCATCCTTGACTTACTAATCATTCTCTTTACATCACCCCTCCCTTTAGCATTTATTCTCTTGCCATTTGATCAGTCCTTTTCAACCTATCGCTGTTCTTGAAGCTGTTCTCTAGACCTCACTCAGATAATTGTACATATTCTTACTGGAGTGGTGTCATTTAGTCCTACAACTTAAACTCCTAATATCACATCCTAAATCCACATCTGAGCATGAATCTCTAGCCTGGTTTCCAAATAGGATTTTTTAAAAAGGTTATTAATATTCACCCACTCAAGCTTGTTCCTTTTCTTGCCTTCCTCATCTCTTTTAGCAGCAGCAAAGTTTGTAATGTTATTTTTTTCCCATACATTCTTTCTTTAAAATTTGTTTTTAATCAGAAGGTAACTGCTTTACAACATGAGATCAGCTATACGTATATGTATATCCCCTTCCTCTTGAGCCTCCCTCCCACCCGACTCTCCCGTCCACCCCCTAGTTTATCCCAGAGCACCAGGCTGAGCTCCCTGGGTTACACAGCAACTTCCTACTAGCTAGCTATTTTATACATGGTAATGTATATATTTCAACGCTCCTCTCTCAATTCATCCCCCCTTTTCTTCCCCTGCTGTGTCCACAAGTCTGTTCTCTACATCTGCATCTCTATTCCTGCCCTGAAAATAGGTTCATCTGTTATCATTTTTCTAGCAGTCCCCCGATTGGGCATATACCCTGAGAAAACTGTAATTCAGAAAGACACATGTACCCCAGTATCCACTGAAGCGCTTAATTACAACAGCCAGGACATGAAAGCAACCTAGATGTCCCTCGACAGATGAATGGATCAAGAAGTTATGGTACCTATACACAATGAAATATTACTCAATCATAAAATAAACATGAATTTGAGTTAGTTGAACTGAGGTGGACAAACCTAGAGTCTTTTATAAAACTTGTATTATTGTTCAAACTATTATCTTCAGAACAATAATCTTTAACTCTTCAACTTCCTTTACCCCTCACTACTTCGTTGAGGTCACCAGTCCTGTCAAATTTATCTCTTAAGATGTCTTATATGACACCTGTTAGAAAGGCCATTATCAAAAAGACAAGAAAGAATAAGTGTTGGTGAGGATATGGAGAAAAGGGAGCCCTATTACACTGCTGTTGTTAATGTAAATTGGTGCAGCCTCTATGGAAAATAGCATGGAAGACATTCAAAAAATTAAAACTAGAACTACCATATGATCCAGCATTTCCAATTCTGGGTACTTATCCAAAGAAAATGAAAACACTGACTCAAAAAGATATATGTACCCCCATGTACACTGCAGCATTATTTATAATAGCCAAGTGTCCATCAACGGATGAGTGAATAAAGAAACTAGTAGTCCATTTGTGTGTGTTTTTAATATTATTTCGCCATGAAAAAAGAAGGAAATGTTGCCTTTTGTGACAACATGAATGGACATTGAGGGCATTATGCTACAGTGAAATAAGTCAGACAAAGATAAATACCATATGATCTTACTTATATTTGGAAGTTTAAACAAATAATAATATAAAAACCCAACCTCCTAGATAAAGAACAGACTGGTGGGGGACTTTCCAAAGGGTCCAGTGGCTAAGACTCTGTGTTCCCAATGCAGGGTGCCCAGGTGCGATCCCTGATCAGGGAACTAGATCTGGCGTGCCATCAGTAAGAGTTGGAATGCCAGAACTAAAGATCCCACATGCCACAACAAAGATCAACAACCCTGCGTGTGCCATAACTAAAGACCCGGTATAACCAAATAAATTAATTAAAATAAAGTATATATATAAAAAAAAGAAGAGACTGGTGGTTGCCAGAGGTGCAGGTTGGGCAAAAAGGGTGAATATGGTCAAAAAGTACAAACTTCCAGTTTTAAAAATAAGTCAGTCCTGGGAATACAGTATTCAGCATGGTGACTACAGTTAATAATACTATACTGTACGTTTGAACATTGTCAAGAGTAGACCTTAAATGTTCTCATCATGAGAAAAAAATTTTTGTAACTATGGGTGATGATAGATGTTAACTAGACTAATTATGGTGGTCATCTTATAACGTATACAAATAATGACTCATTATGTTGCACACCTGAAATTAATGTCAATTATATCTCAGGAAAAATGATGTCTTAAACCTATTTCTTCCTTTTAAACCAACAGCCCAGTCCACTTATCTCATTTCACCTATGTATAGAGAATAATCATAATATATGATTCACAACTGGTCTTCCCATCTATAAAAGCTTGCCTTTCTAGACTATAATCCTCAAGGCAAGGTAATCTTCCTGAATATTAGTTTGATAATGTTACAATCTCATTTATAAGCCTCCCTTAACTCTGCATATCTTATAAGGTAAATGCCAAATACTCTGGCACAGCATTCACTGTTTAGCCTGACTCTACCAGGTTTTTTTCCAATCTCTTCCCTGGTTTTATCCAATCTCAACCTACCAGCAGTTACATCAAGAGACTGTTTTCATCTTCAGAGTGACTATTATGTCATTTCCACCCCTATCAACTAGGTGACTCAGGGAAATGATTATTTTAGTCATCTAATCTCTTAAAGAAAATACCAGTTAAAAGCAAATATTTCTCTGTATCAAGTTAGGATACTAACCTTTTTTGGCTCAGCTTTCATAGCATTCTGGTTTGAGAAAAGAAAACAAGGCATATCAGGTCTATAAAGACCCACTTTAAATACTCCTCGTTTAGTTTTCTCTCTCTGCTCTTTCAATTTTTGAAGTTGTTTTTCTTCTTTGTATCTTTGGAGCATCTGTTTTCGTTGATCAAAGACAACAGTTTTTGTTGACTCTAAGTAGGAAAAAAGAAAAAACAGTATATAAAATATTTCAGATAGAAAGTTAACTTCTAACTTCAGCTGTTGCTAAGAAGTGCTTTTAGTAACTTCTTGTTAATTCCTTAGCACCTGAATTTATTTCTACCTCTGTTTTAAAATTCCTATTTCTTTTGACTTCATTTGTTCAAATATCTAATCGCTTGCTATATACTAGGGATGCATTACTTCACTTTTAAATTAATTAACTTCTGTGATAGCCAGACTCCAAGCTGACGTCCAGTGATTCTCACCTCCTGGTAGTCATGCCCTGTGTCATCCCCTGCCGTCTGAATAGGGCTGACCTGTGTAACCAAGAAAGTACTGTGGAAATGATGGAGAACAACGCCATGACTACGCAGATTAGATCCTGGGTTGGGAATATCTCCTGAAGGAGGGCATGGCAACCCACTCCAGCATTCTTGCCTAGAGAATCCCCATGGACAGAGCAGTCTCGAGGGCTACAGTCCATAGGGTCACAACTGAAGCAACTTAGCACATACGCATACACTCTTAGATCACTTGCTCTGGGGGGGAAGCCAGTGGCCACGTGGAACCATAAGGAGACTCAGGAAGCCCCATAGAGATGTCCATGTGACAAAGAACTAAGGCCTACTGCCAAAAGCCAGCATCAACTTGCTGGTTACATGAATGAGTCACTTTAGAAGTGAATCCTTTATAATAATCAAACAGTATGGCAGAAGCAGATCTCCAGTCTCCGTCAAGCTCTCAGATGCATCCTGGATAATATCCCGACTGCAGTCTCCAGACCATCTAGCCAAGCTGCACTCAAATTCCTGACCCACAAAATCTGTGTAAGTTAATAAACATTTATTGTTTTAAACCACTGAATTTTGGGGTAACTAATCTGTCTAGTCAAGGCTATGGTTTTTTCCCGTGGTCATGTATGGATGTGAGAGTTGGACTGTGAAGTAAGCTGATCACCGAAGAATTGATGCTTTTGAACCGTGGTGTTGGAGAAGACTCTTGAGAGTCCCTTGGACTGCAAGGAGATCCAACCAGTCCATTCTAAAGGAGATCAATCCTGGGAGTTCATTGGGAGGACTGATGCTAAAGCTGAAACTCCAATACTTTGGCCACCTCATGTGACGAGTTGACTCACTGGAAAAGACTCTGATGCTGGGAAGGATTGGAGGCGGGAGGAGAGGGGGACGACCAACAATGAGATGGCTGGATGGCATCACTGACTCGATGGACATGAGTTTGAGTGAACTCTGGGAGTTGGTGATGGACAGGGAGGCCTGGCGTGCTGTGATTCATGGGGTCGCAAAGAGTCGGACACGAATGAGCGACTGAAGTGAACTGAACTGAATACTATTTCTTTGATATTTGGGCTCCCTGTCAGTTTCTTTAGTTCAATTTAGGTTTTCTACATAAATCTTATGTTTCTTTAAACTATTAAGCATTTTACAATATAATGCTTATATTGCTGAAACATTTTTATATGAAAAATATAAGTGGCTACCATGTGTGAGACATTTTTAGGTAGGAAGAATAAGTAAGAAAATGTCTGCCCTTGAGGAGCTCAAGGGAACAGTTTCAGTTTAGCATGAAATAAAAAGGAGAATGCACATAATAATCAGTACAACAGCTATATGAAGAGATTAGGAAATGCTTCCCTAAGATAGCATACCTAAAAAGGGTTCAGAGGAATAAGTAAGTGTTTGTCCCCTGTGTAAGGATTAAAAATAATCCATATATAATTGCATAACTGAGTAAATTTACTACAAAAAGGTATATACTTAAAATGAGGGAAATTTATAGTATATAAATTGGACCTCGATAAAATTGTTAAATAAAAGAAAACCCCAGGCAGAGTACAGAATATGCAAAAGCACAGATGATCAAGTGGTCAGTCATCAACAAACCCCTTTATCTTTGACTTCTCTGAAGGTTCCCCTCAGCTCTTGATTGAACTGAAACCTGGCTCTTCCCTGAAGTCACTGCTTCCCTAGTTGTCCTCTCAAGAGGTTGATAGTTTTTTCTCCCACACTAGAGTATCACTGCACCTAGAGGAGAGATGACCTCATTGTTGGTTCCGGATTATTTCTTCTTCTTCTTTTAAAGATCCCAGCTTTACGTTTCGTGTCATCAGACCTAACTACCCAGTATCTCAATCTGTTTCCATGTTTGTTTCTCCTTCCTTGAAGGCTTTAGCTCACTGCCATTTTCTCCATCACTGTTCTTGCACAAATCTTGATGACTCATCCAGTACTTTAGCTTCTCAGTTCTTAGGTGTTTTTTCTTCCAGTGATCTTTCTTCCACTGTATCTCAGGTACCCACTCCCATGATCACACCCATACCAGAATTTCAGCCTTTCTCGTGTCATGGCACACATAAAATAACATTCACAGACCATGCTGCTTGTGGTCAAATGCAACTAACCAGCCAAAGAGAGAGGTCTGATCAACCCAGGCCCTGCCAGAAACTTCAAGGGCTCAGAGGACCAATTTCCTGTCACACCTGGATTCATTCATGAGATAACTAGGCACTTGAGACCTCATTATTACTGATGAATACTGTATGTCCTTCATAAGCCCAATTTTAAGAAATCCACTTTCTGATTACCATATCTTATCTTTCCAACAATTCTTCGGCTCCACCAGGATGTACCTACACGCTCCTGATCTATGATCATATTTTCACTGTCTTTCACCTCCCTCATATCAAGTGTTTTCATATTCAATTTAGAGTCTATGATTTATCATCATAATCCCTACTTCAACTTTTTGGCCCCTCTCTCACTCTGGCAAAATCCCAATTCCAATTAAAGGCTTCTCTATGTCTACTTCCCACCTGCAATGCACAAATGAATATGGCTGGAACAGCACACAAAATGCATGCTACTTCTTTCCTTTCTACAGTTGACTCTCCATATTCCTGGGTTCCACATCCACAGATTCATCCAAGTGCATATGCAAAATATTCAGGAAAAAAAATTCCAGGGGATTTCCTAGCAGTCCAGTGGTTAAGAATCTGTCCTACAATGCAGGGGATGCAGGTTTGAACCTTGGTCATGGAACTAGATCCCACATGCCACATCTAAGATCCCATATGCCACAAGGAAGATTGAAGATTGAGTGCTACAAATAAGACTCGGCACTGCCAAACATATAAATATTTAAAAAACCAAAATACCATGCATAAGTTGGCAACACCTGAATTTATATATCTAGCCTAGACTTCTCCTCTGAGCTCATCTTGGATATCCAACTACCTTTTCAAAATCTCCCCTTTTACATCTAATAAGCATCTTCAGTTTAACACATGCAAAACTTACCACTCCCCCAGTCCTTTGCTGCTGCTGCTGTTGCTGCTAAGTCACTTCAGTCGTGTCCGACTCTGTGTGATCCCATAGATGGAAGCCCACCAGGCTCCCCCATCCCTGGGATTCTCCAGGCAAGAACAATGGAGTGGGTTGCCATTTCCTTCTCCAATGTGTGAAAGTGAAAAGTGAAAGTGAAGTCGCTCAGTCATGTCCGACCCTTAGTGACCCCACGGACTGCAGCCTACCAGGCTCCTCCATCAATTCAGTAAATGGCCACTTCATATTTTTAGGTGCTCAGGCCAAAAACTTTGGAATCATCTTGATTCCTCTTTCTTACTTATCTATATTTATTTATTTAACGTTTTGGCCACTCAGCAAGTGGGATCTTAGTTCCCTTACCAGGGATCAAACCCTCACCCCCTGCAGTGAAAGAGTAGAGTTTGAACCACTGAACCTCCAGGGAAGTTCCCTTGACTTCTCTTTATCAACAACTACATTGAAACCATTAAGAAATCATATTGGTTCAACCTTCAAAATACAACCAGAATTCAACCAACTATTTTTGCTGCTACCACTCTGGCTTCCCTGGTGGCTCAGATGGTAAAGAATATGCCTGCAATGCAGGAGACCCAGGTTCAGTCCCTGGGTTAGGAAGATACCTGGAGAAGGGAATGGCAACCCACTGCCGTGTTCTCGCCTGGAGAATCCCAGGGACGGGGGAGCCTGGTGGGCTACAGTCCACGGGGCCACCAAGAGTTCGACAAGACTGAGCGACTAACACTTTCACACTTTCACCACTGTGGTCAACCATGTACTAAATTATTGCAAGTCTTCAAGCTGGTCTCTCTGAGGCTATGCTTGCCACCCCACAATATATTCTCAACACAGTAGCCAAAGAGAGGCCTTTAAATCATAAATTAGAGAAACACTCATTAATCCATTAAACATTTCATGTTTCAGAGTAAAAGCCAATGTCCTTATAATGATGGCCCTCAAGGGTCTATGGGAATGTGCTTGCTTTCTCCAGCCATGCTTCCCTATTCACTTTCTCTGAAACACACCTGGCCCACTCCTACCTCTGCTGCTGCTGTTGCTAAGTTGCTTCAGTCATGTCCGACTCTGTGCGACCCCATAGACGGCAGTCCACCAGACTCCCCCATCCCTGGGATTCTCCAGGTAAGAACACTGGAGTGGGTGTTCCTTCTCCAATGCATGAAAGTGGAAAGTGAAAGTGAAGTCGTTCAGTCGTGTCCGAGATCCCATGGACTGCAGCCTACCAAGCTCCTCTGCCCATGGGATTTTCCAGGCAAGAGTACTGGAGTGGGTTGCCATCGCCTTCTCCGACTCCTACCTCTAGGCCTTTGCAAATGAGGAATAAAAGACACTTTAATAGCACAATGACAAAGTTAAATTTCATTTGAAAGGTTTTGGCCGAGGAATGACGTGTTTGAGAGGGTCCGAGAAGAAGCAAAGAGACAACTCAGAAGGCAATAACATAGCCTCTTCTCACAGAAAACGTCAGTTCTTTCTTCAAAGTCCATCTTATTCAGTTCTATGACCCAGTTTGCATTTCCTCTGAACTCCTAACAGATGTTATTCTTTACTCTATCCCCCTCAACAACCAACCCACTTCCTTTGATCTTCAAACATAAACCATCACTTCATCTCAAAAACAAAAACACTACAACATATTAATCCAGTTCTTTTCTCTCTTTTAGAATCACAAAAATCACAAATCTAGAAGAAATAGTTTTAGCCCACTCCTCCCTTTTACAAAAGCAATTAAGCTTTATATGTTGAGTGTCTTGTGCGTGTCAAACATTACACTGTTTCTGGAAAAATGATAAAAACTGAAGCAGTGAATGTTTAGAACGTGACATTCTCTTCCTTCTACAGTATCCCTTGCCTTCTAAGACACTCATTTTTATTATCTTTATCTTTTGCTGAGATCATTCCTTTCTTTTTTAATTGGTTCTTCCCCTCCTAACCACCCCAAATCCTTCTAGGCAAACTACAGGATGAATTCTTTGATTTAGTATCCTTACTTTGTGGATACTTCAATCAAGCATATCCGTATTTTTTTTTTTTAGTTGCAGCATGCAAATTCTCATAATCGGTTATATTTTTATATAACCCTTATCAACTTATCTTGTTAATGTTTATCTTACCTAAGCTCTAGAAGTAAGAAATTAGGATTCCTATAAGGCCATATAGGTAAAAAATATTATAATACTCCATAGGTGAATAGCGTTAGCCTAGATAGGGACATTCAATCTTTGCTTGAAATAGGCAATACTTAATTGTAGAAAACACAGGTATTTAGAATGGTATTTTAAAACTCCATTCTTCTGGCCAGGGTTTTTTAAAACCTCAGGTATTAAACCACTCTTCTGAGGTAATAATACTGTCAGATATTACTCTTCAAAGCACTTGAAATTACAATCAACCTTTACTTACTTGGCTTGATACTGGCCTTTTCTGGAACAAGCTCTTGAGATGTCTCATCTAATTCAAGAAGACTCTTACTTTCCAAGGTTGGAATGTTGACATCTTTCAAACCAAAGTGTCTATTTCGTTCATATTCCTTATGTCTGTTTTCTTTCTGAGACAGTGACTTTCTATGAGCAATTTTAGTTCTAATCATGTCAGTACTTAAATCCTTTCTGTGCCGACTGGCAAAATGTGATGAAGACATCCTGTCAGGAAAAAGAGAGAAAGACCAACTTACATGGAATTTCATTTTATATTTTAAAAATTTAAGATTCCAGTTCACTGCCTATACCACTTCAGAGCTTTCTGAAATAAAAATGTTAAAATACAAAATGGAATAAACATGTGACTTAAGAGTAGGAAGAAAGTTATCAAAAGAGAAGATACTACAAACTATTTTGGGGTTCTGAATAGGAACTTGTTTGACAGGTGAAGTGAAGTCCAGGAAGCCAAGGTCTGGAATATAAACAAGCGATTCTAGGCTTACCATAGAGAATACTGCAAAATGTATGAAGTGTAAAGGTGAAAACAGGGAAAAGTAAGTAAAGGACAGTATACAGAACAGTTGCCTTAACCTTCCCCTGATGATGAATCAGCCTGGCACTTTTTCTCAACCCAGAAGACAAAAAGAAAACCAAAAAAACAAAAGCGGCCTATTATATAGTTAGAGAAGATAAATAGGCAGTCAAATATGAGATTGAGAAAAAAGGGTTTCCAGAAGTACCATAATGATGTAGAAGGATAACCATATGCTTGCTTTGGTGAGATAAAATAAAGTTCTTTTATCTATGGCTGCAGTCCGTGGGGTCGCTAAGGGTCGGACACAACTGAACGACTTCACTTTCACACATTGGAGAAGGAAATGGCAACCCACTCCAGTGTTCTTGCCTGGAGGGGACGGGGGAGCCTGGTGGGCTTCTGTCTATGGGGTCACACAGAGTCGGACACGACTGAAGTGACTTATGTAAGCATCTATGTAAGAAGTCATATAGTTTATTTGGCATATACTCTTTTCTTAGAAAGATCCCTGAGAATGTACTGAAGTAAAACAAGAGAGAACAAGAAAGATGATGTCATGGGTTCTAAGAAACTGTGGATCCAAATGAAAGTGAAAGTGAAGTCGCTCAGTCGGGTGTCCGACTTTTTGAGACCCCATCAACTGTAGCCTACCAGGCTCCAACTGAGGAAGAGAATAAAGGAAACTGGAAAATCTAAGGGCCTCACCCACACAACTAGTGGAGAGAACAACTAAGCCAAACTGGAGAAAAAGGACCAGTTCTCCAAAGAGTCTTGCCAACTTAAAAGAAAATGGGGGGAGGGAAGGATGGAAAGTCTGTCACTAGGAATTTTTAAAATATATAAGCACACAATGCTCTTCAACAACAAGAATAACCAAGAAAGTACCCTAGAAACCTGCACATAAAAATCTGCATAAGAAGTGAGGCAAATTAAAATGCTATTTCAATTAATCAACAGAGTATACAATATGAGAATTCATCTGACCTGAATGACTCATTAGAAAACACCCTAATGCTGGGAAAGACTGAAGGCAGGAGAAGGGAACGACAGAGGATGAGATGGTTGGACGGTATCACCAACTCGATGGACATGAGTTTGAGCAAACTCCAGGAGCTGGTGATGGACAGGAACGCCTAGCAAGATGCAGTCCATGGGATCACAGAGTCCGAAACGACTAAGCGATTGAACTGAATGCTAAAAACATTCTCCTTTAAGGGTCCAGAGGAAGTGATAAAGAACTGTGCTTTTTATCAAGAACTCTCCTCTACTATTTGATTTACCACTTCTCACAAATACTATGGAACACTTGCTCTCCTTGCTGCACAGCAGGCCAATGAAGGGGAGATGAAGTGCACAGGCAAGGACTTTATTGCCGAGAGCTGACCAAGAAGATGGCACACTAATGTCTAGGGTTCTGAACAAAGACATTTTAGTTTAAGAGTCAAGCAGAGGGGTAGGATTCTCTGAGGCAGGCCATTATGTATGATTATAATAATAAAAGCAACGGAAAAACAAGTCAAACAGTTCCAACCTGGGAGTCAAAATTGGCTTTTCCTGCAACAATACTAAGCAGCTATTAAAGAAAACATAAAAATTATGTATTAGTTATTTAAAATACGGCATAGCACTGTACTGTACACAGCACTGCGAGAAAGGCATATCTTATTATCATCTAAATCCTAAAAGGTAGTATAACTACCCTTATACAGATGAGGTAAATTAACTGCCCATATAAGCACTGTTAAAAGGTAGTGGAACTGAAATTCCCAGCCCCGCAGCCCGGCTCTTCACACATATTTAAGTTCTCTACCCTTGACTGGAGTTTCTTCCACCCTGAAAGTCTAGAATGCCTTACTTAGTCTTGCTTGTCTAGGGACTGTCAACCCAAGAGTTTTTAGTTGTCACATAATCTCTAAGGAGCTACTGGAATAAAGTTGGGGCCAAATGCCAATTACACCCCGGTGGCGAAATGCTGCAGCTACACAGATCTTCTCAACAAATATTTACTCTTCCGGAGGACTGCGTCATCAGCTTCCGGAAGGAGAGGTAATGCGGTCCCAGAAGAAGCCTCCCCCAAGCGAAGTTCAGAGCGTTGCCGCCGAAGTTTAGGGCGTTGCCGCCAGTCCTCGGACCCTTTTATAGCGTCTAGAAAGAAGCGAACCGTGTCCTCCTCCAGCTCCCCAGCAACCACCTACCTGAGGCAGTTTCTAGCGTTAAACCTCAACCAAACTAACAGGAACCCTCTGGGCCCGGAAGACCACCGCCGCCTCCGAAGAAGGAACGTCTACAGCAAGAATGGACAAAATTCAAACTTCCCGCACAGAGCCGCTGATTGGAGGTATTTTAACCAACACTTCCGGTAAAAGTGCCCGCCTCTTCCCTTCGACGAGGCTCGCTATTAGCTCGCTCCTTGCCATATTTGAATTGATTGAAAGGTGAACGGACCATTCAAAGGGTAGGTGTGAGAGGACTCTTTGGGCGTGTCCGGGATGCTATATTGACGAAGGGCGGAGCGGTGGGAGGGCTGGGCCGGCTAGGAGCGGGAGTGGCTACGCTTGCGTCCGCTTTGCAGCTACCTGGCCCTCGCGCGTATCGGAGAAGGGACGGATGGAGGAGAGGGGAGTTAGAGTTTGCAGGGCTTTTTGTCGTTGTTTTTTATTTGCAGGACTTTTTAATGTGCTTGTTTAATTACGTAAATCAGCTGAACTTAATGAAATATTTTCTTCGCTTAAAGTTTTAAAGAAAGTTTTATTGTCACACCAGATTGCTCCTTAAATCAGTATTAGTTTTATTACTTGTTACTTGTTTTTTTTCTCGTCTACTGTAAAAAATAGATATAAAGTAATTACATTCAGAAGCATAGGTTTTTTTAGTATATAATTTGATGAGTTTTGCTAAATGTAATCAGCTGTATAACCACCACCCAGTCAGGATATGAGAGCATTTTCACAATCTTTGAGTTCCTCAAGCCCCATTCTAAATCTGCCAGCATTTAGGTGCTCACTGTTCTGATTTCTGTCAGCTTAAAAATGGGAGTGGTAGGTGCTCTTACCTGTTTGCCTTTCTCTCAGTGTATTGTTTGCAAGATCCATCCCTACCTTTGCATGAATCAGCCCTGTTGTTTTTATTGCTGAATAGGATGGTATGATCACTCACCTAGAGCCAGACATCCTGGAATGTGAAGTCAGGTGGGCCTTAGGGAGCATCACTAGGAACAAACTAGTGGAGATGATGGAATTCCAGTTGAACTATTTCAAATCCTAAAAGATGATGCTGTGCAAGTGGCGCACCCAGTATGCCAGCAAATTTGGAAAACTCAGCAGTGGCCACAGGACTGGAAAAGGTCAGTTTTCATTCCAATTCCAAAGAAAGGGAATGCCAAAGAATGCTCAAACTACCGCACAATTGCACTCATCTCAGTATCACTATCAGTTCAGTCGCTCAGTCATGGCTGACTCTTTGCAACCCCATGAACGCCAGTCCTTCCTGTCCATCACCAACTCCTGGAGTTTTACCAAACTCATGTCCATTGCGGAGAAGTCAATGGCAACCCACTCCAGTACTCTTGCCTGGAAATTCCCATGAACGGAGGAGCCTGGTAGACTGCAATCCATGGGGTCACGAAGAGTAGCAACTTAGCAGCAGCAGCATGTCCATTGAGTCGGTGATGCCATCCAACCATCTCATCCTCTGTCGTCCCCTTCTCCTCCTGCCCTCATCTTTCCCAGCATCAGGGTCTTTTCAAAGGAATCAGTTCTTTGCATCAGGTGGCCAAAATATTGGAGTTTCAGCTTCAACATCAGTCCTTCCAATGAACAGCCAGGACTGATCTCCTTTAGGATGGACATGTTGGACCTTCTTGCAGTCCAAGGGACTCTCAAGAGTCTTCCCCTTTCACATGCTAGCAAAATAATGCTCAAAATTCTCCAAGCCAGGCTTCAACAGTACGTGAACTGTGAACTTCCAGATGTTCAAGCCGGATTCAGAAAAGGCAGAGGAACGAAAGATCAAATTGCCAACATCTGTTGGATCATCAAAAAAGCAAGAGAGTTCCAGAAAAACATCTACTTCTGTTTTATTGACTATGCCAAAGCCTTTGACTGTGTGGATGACAATAAACTGTGGAAAATTCTGAAAGAGATGGGAATACCAGACCACCTGACCTGCCTCTTGAGAAACCTATATGCAGGTCAGTAAGCAGCAGTTAGAACTTAACATGAAACTCAGACTGGTTCCAAATAGGGAAAGGAGTACATCAAGGCTGTATATTGTCACTCTGCTTATTTAACTTATATGCAGAGTACATCATGGGAAACGCTGGGCTGGATGGAGCACAACCTGGAATCGAGATTGCCAGGAGCAATATCAATAAGCTCAGATATGCAGATGACACCACCCTTATGGCAGAAAGTGAAGAAGTACTAAAAAGCCTTTTTATGAAAGTGAAAAAGGAGAGTGAAAATGTTGGCTTAAAATTCAACATTCAGGAAACTAAGATCATGGCATCTGGTCCCATCACTTCATGGCAAATGGGGAAACAGTGACAGATTTTATTTTAGGGGGCTCCAAAATCACTGCAGATGCTGATTGCAGCCATGAAATTAAAAGATGCTTCCTCCTTGGAAGAAAAGTTATGACCAACCTAGACAGCATATTAAAAAACAGAGATATTACTTTGACAACAAAGGTCCATCTAGTCAAAGCTATTGTTTTTCCAGTAGTCATGTATAGATGTGAAAGTTGGACTCTAAAGAAAGCTGAGCACTGAAGAACTGATGCTTTTGAACTGTGGTGCTGGAGAAGACTCTTGAGAGTCCCTTGGACTTCCAGGAGATCCAACTAGTCCATCCTAAAGGAAATCAGTCCTGAATATTCATTGGAAGGACTGATGATGAAGCTGAAGGTCCAATACTTTGGCCACCTGATGTGAAGAACTGACTCATTTGAAAAGACCCTGATGCTGGGAAAGATTGAACATGGGAAGAGAAGGGGATGACAGAGGATGAGATGGTTAGATGGCATCACCGACTCAATGGACATGAATTTGAGTAAACTCCAGGAATTAGTGATGGATGGGGAGGCCTGGCATGCTGCAGTCAATGGGGTCACAAAGAGTTGGACACAACTGAGTGATTGAACTAAACTGAAGTGTTCCATTGAATAATTTGCCATCCATTCTCCTGTTGATGGATATTTGGATTGCTCCAGTTTTCAGCTATTATGAATAAAGTGGCTGTAAACAATCTTGTACAAGTCTTTTTGTGGGTATGCTTTATCTTAGAGATATATAAATGTGGAATTTTTTTAAATACATGGAGTTCTAATTAACATGGTATTAGTTGCAAGTGTACAGTATGGTGACTCAATATTTTATACATTATGGAATGATCACTACAATTAATCCAGCTACCATCAATCACCATACAAAATTATTTACTATATTTATTATTTACTATATTCTGTGATATTTGTTGTATAGTTGAAAATTTGTACTTCTTAATCCCCTTCACCTATGTGGTCCATTCCCCCCACTCCCTCTCCTGACAACCAACAGTTTGTTCTCTGTATTTATGAGTCTGTTTCTCTTTTGTTTATTCACTTGTTTTGTTTTTTTAGATTACACATATAAATGAAATTATATGGTATTTGTTTTTCTGTCTGATTTATTTCACTTGGCATATTACCCTCCAGGTCCATCCATGTTGCCACAAATGGCAGGATTTCATTCCTTTTTAATGGTTGAGTAATATTCCATTGTACATATGTATACCACATCTTACACTACCCACTCAACCATCAATGGACATTTAGGTTGTTTCCATATTTTGGCTATTGTAAATTAGCTACATATTGCAATGGACATAGTGGTAGGGCTTCCCTGGTGGCTCAGTGGTGAAGTATCCACCTGCCAAGCAGGAGATACAGGTTCGATCCCTGGGTCAGGAAGATCCCTGAAGAAGGAAATGGCAACCTGCTCCAGTATTCTTGCCTGGAAAAATCCCATGGACAGAGGAGCCTGACAGACTACAGTCCATGGGATTGCAAGGAGTCAGACATGATTTAGTGACTAAACAACAGCAAACATAGGCATACCTATCTTTTCAAATTATGTTTTCATTTTCTTCAAATAAATACCCAGAAGTGAAATTGTTAGATCATATGGTAGTTCTGTTTTTAGTTTTTTGAGGAAACTGTACAGTTTTCCATAATGACTGCAATAATTTTACATTTCAACTAACAATGCAAAAGGGGTCCCTATTCTCTACATACTTGCCAGCACTTGTTATTTCTTATATTTTTGATAATAGCCATTCCAATAGGTGTGAGGAGGTAATTCTCTGTGGTTTTGATTTGTATGTCCCTGATGATGGGGGTGCTAAACACCTTTTCATGTACCTATTGGTCATCTGGCCATGGCACCCTACTCCAGTACTTTTGCCTGGAAAATCCCATGGACGGAGGAACCTGGTTTCAGTCCATGGGGTCGCAAAGAGTCAGTCGCGACTGAGCGACTTCACTTTATTGGTCATCTGTATGTCTTCTTTGGAAAAATATCTATTCATATCTTCTTGTTTAATCAAGTTATTTGTTTTTTTGATGTTGAGTTGTGATTCCTTTATATATTTTGGCTTTCAATCCCATTTTGGTTTATCTTTTGCAAGTATCTTCTCCCATTCATTCAGTTAAGCTCAGTTCAGTCGCTCAGTCGTGTCTGACTCTTTGCGACCCCATGAATCACAGCACGCCAGGCCTCCCTGTCCATCACCAACTCCTGGAGGTCACTCAAACTCATGTCCATCGAGGTGGTGATGCCATCCAGCCATCTCATTCTCTGTCGTCCCCGTCTCCTCCCACCCCCAATCCCTCCCAGCATCAGAGTCTTTTCCAGTGAGTCAACTCGTCGCATGAGGTGGCCAAAGTATTGGAGTTTCAGCTTTAGCATCAGTCCTTCCAATGAACACCCAGGACTGATCTCCTTTAGAATGGACTGGTTGGATCTCCTTGAAGTCCAGGGGACTCTCAAGAGTCTTCTCCAGCACCACAGTTCAAAAGCATCAATTCTTTGGCGATCAACTTTCTTCACAGTCCAACTCACATCCATACTTGACCACGGGAAAAACCATAGCCTTGACTAGACGGACCTTTGTTGGCAAAGTAACGTCTCTGCTTTTTAATATACTATCTAGGTTGCCCTTTTGTTTTGTTGGTTTCTTTCACTCTGCAGATTTTTAGTTTGATGAGGTCCCCTTTATTTATTTTTGTTTTTATTAACCTTGCCTGAGGAGACATATTTAAAAAACATTGCTAAGAAGAAAGTAAAAAAAAAGGTTACTACCTATGTTTTCTTCTAGGGGTTTTGTGGTTTCAGGTTTTATATTGAAATCTTTAATCCATTCTGAGTTTATTTATTTCTATGTTTTGGCCACACCATGTGGCATGTGGAATCTTAGCTCCCTGACCAGGAATCAAACCTGTACCCACTGGGTTGGAAGCACAGAATCTTAACCACTGTACCACCAGGTGAGTCCCATTCTGAGTTTATTTTCTTATATGGTGTAAGAAAGTGGCCCAATTTCATTTTTTTGGAAGTAGTTGTCCACTTTCCCCAACACCATTTATTGAGACTATCATTTCCCCATTATTGTTCTACACTCCCCATTCTTGCCTCCCTTATAAATTAGTTGGCCATATAAGCATGGATTTGTTTCTTGTCTCTCTATTATGTTCCATTGATCTATGTGTCTGTTTTTGTGCCAGTACTGTACTATTTTGATTATTGTAACTTTATAGTATAATTTCAAGTCTAGGAGCATGATGCCTCCAGCTTTATTTTTCTAAGTTTGCTTTGGCTACCTTTTAATTATGAATAAAGTTTCTATAAGCATTCTTGTACAAGTCTGTCTGTGAGCATGTTTTATTTCTCTTGGGGAAATATAGATGTGCTGTTTCTGGGTCATTCTGGGTATGCTTAACTTTATAAAAAATTGCCAAGCAGTCTTTGAAAATGGTTGTATCATTTTACACTCTCACTAATGATGTTTAAGAGCTCCCATTGTTCCACATGCTTGCCAATGTTTCAAGTTATTGCTCTTTAATTTTAACCCTTCTAGTGGGTATAAAATGGTATCTCATTCTCATTTTTTAGTTCCCCAATAGCTACTGATGATGAGCATTTTTTCATGTGCTTATTGACTACTTTTGTATCTTGTTTTTTGAAATTCCTGTTCAAGTCATTTGCCTATGTTTTTAAAATTGAGGGTTATCTTTTAAAATTTAATTGTCTTTTTAGTATTCAATTATAGAAGTTTTATCTATTCTGAGTCCAAGTCTTTTTTCAGATATATGTATTTTTAATAATTTTCCCTTTATTAAAAGGTTAACCTTTTAAAATAACAAACCTCTAATTTTAGAATAACTTTAACAGAAAAATTACAAAGATAGTAAGGTTCGTTTTCATATGCCCCACATCCATTACCCCCTGTTACATTAGTATGGTATATTTGTTACAATTAATGAAATGATACTGATACATTATTATTAACTAAAGTCTGTTAACTGAAGTCCATATTTTATTCAGAATTCCTTAGTTTTTATCCACTGGGCTTTTTGTGTTCCAAGATACCGTATTACATTTGGTCATCATGTTGCATTAGACTTCTTAGACTGTAGTCTAAGAAGCTTCTCAGATTTTCTCCTTATTTTTGGTAACCTTGACAATCTTGAGGAGTACTGGTCACGTATTTTGTAGAAAGACCCTTAATAGGAATTTATCTGACTTTTTCCTATACTTAGACTGGGATTATGGCTTTGGGAAAAATACCATAGAGGTGAAGTACCTTTCACATCATATCACATCAAGTATGTAATATCTACCTGACTTATTACTGTTAATGTTAACCTTGATTATTTAGTTGAGGTAGTGCTTGTCAGATTTCTCCAATGTAAAATTACTCTCTTTCCCCCTTTCCCTATTATACTCCTTGGAAAGAAGTGTGAGCAGACCACACTTAAAGACCGGGAAGTTATACTTCTTGAGTACAAACTATGAACGTAAACTGTTTGAAACTATTCTACATGGGAAATTTGTCTCTTCTCCCTGATTATTTGTTTAGGTAGAACTTGTGGTCTTTTATGTTATACTTTGGGTTGTATGCTAATACTACCTTATTTTGTTGCTCACATCGTTATAATTTCAGCCATTGGCAGCCTTTTGAGTTTGTTCCTCCTTCACTTGGAACATGTCCCCGTCGTTGAGGGTTTTTGTCTGTTTGTCTGTTTTTGTTTGGTTTGGTATTGCTTTACTTTCTGACTCTACAAGATGCCCTATGCATGTGTACTCAGTCACTCAGTCATGTCTGACTGTGCAACTCTTGTGGACGGTAGCCCATCAGGTTCTTCTATCCATGGGATTTTCCAGGCAAGAATACTAGAGTGGGTTGCTATTTCCTTCTCCAGGGGATCTTCCTGACCCAGGGATTGAACCTGGGTCTCTTGCATTGGCAGGCAGATTCTTTACCACTGAGTCAACTGGGAAGCCCACAAGATGTTCCACGTACATCTTGTATTTTCCTTGCCCGCTGCTGGAATCAACCATTTCTCTAAGGAACACTGTTTCCTCTGACTGGAGCATTGTACTAGAAACCAAGATCTGGGCAATAGGTATACTCTTTGCTACTAGGGAGTTTCTCAGGTAATAGAATGAAGGAATATACCTGCCTAGACTAACATATGTATATACATATCTATAAGTATTTCTACATGTAAACATCTGTATATATTAAGCTAATCATGAGTTCATGCTGATGTCTCCAACTCTAATCCATTACCACATGGATCATTCTAGCCTCCTCCCCTTGCTTATCTGTACCCTCCCACCCTTACAGTAGAAAACCTGGCTCTGTTGGTTGCCTTTGCATTTTCTTAGCATCACTGGTGAGTAAAGGGTTTAAATTTGATGAAGTCTAATTTAAAGATTTTTTCTTTTATCTTTAACGCTTTGTTTCCTCTCTGAGAACTGTTTGCCTAACACAAAGTCATAAAGTTTTCTCCTATGTTTTCTTTTCGAAACTTTGTAGTTTTAGCTCTGATACTTAGATCTGTGATTCATCTTAAACTAATTTGTATGTGGCATCTCCAGTCTTTTCTCACTTTTTTAATACATTATCCTATATCACATATAAATAAAATTCGTATGTATGGCTGTTTGTGGAAAATTTCCCCAAAATTTTTCCCCAAAAAGCCTTGGGTCATATTTTGGAGTTAAGTAAAACTGAAACATTTTAGTACATTATGACATATAAAGCAAAACACTACCACCACCACCACTACGTATACTATGTCATGCAAAAACTAACCAGTAGAAAGCTGGTACATTGTTAAGAATGGAGAAGATCATGGTGGACTGATAAAAGATTCTGTTCACCAAACTAGAGCCGCGTTGAGACACGCATAAAAAAAGCGAAAGCGTTAGTCACTCAGTCTTGTCCAACTCTTTGTGAACCCATGGACTGTAGCCTCTGTCCATGAGATTCTCCAGGCAAGAATACTGGAGTGAGTTGCCATTGCTTTCTCCAGGGGAGCTTCCTGACCCAGGGGTCGAACCCAGGTCTCCTGCATTGGAGACGGATTCTTTACTGTCCAAAATCAACCAAGTTAAAACTTAATTTTTTTAAAAAATTAAAATAGATAAAACTCTAGCAAAACTAATTCAAAAAGAAAAATATTATCATGAATGAGGATACACATTATCTATTACTGTGTAACAAATTGTCCTTAAATATGTAGCATACAATGACAACCATATTACTTGTTCTTGATTCCATGGATTCGGAATTCCAGCAGATATCCATGGGAAAGTTCATCTTTGCTTCATGTCTGTGGTTACAGCTGTGATAGCTTGGTTAGGTGCTGGCAAGGATGGATAGAGTCTCTCTTTTCTTTCTCTCATACTCTCCTAATAGAGCAAGAGGCTTCAAGATGGTCTTGCCTACCTTTGTGGGGTCTTGGTGCTGACCATCAGCTGGAGCCACTCTTTCCACATTGTTATTCTCTTATTCTCCAGCACATTCTTCATCTGGTCTCTTTCTCCGGCAGACAGTTTTGGACTTCTGTACATGGCAGCTGAATTCCTTCTCAGCAAATGTAGAAGACCTATTAATATCTAGGTTTTGAAGTCCAAGAATGTCACTTCTACCTTATTCTACTGGTCAAAGCAAAGTCACAAGGCCAGCCCAGATTCAAGGAGGTTCAATCTTATGGGAAGGGTAGCAAAGTCACGTTCAAAGGAGAGTGGAAACAGGGAGGAACAATTCATTGGGAGCCAGTTTTAGCATTCTCCAGGAAACCATAATTACAGATAAAGTTCTAACAAGACAAGAAGAGAATACCATTAAGACCAATATGCCAATTTTCAGAACTTAGATCAATGAATAAATTCAATAGAAAGCTTAAATATTCCTATAATCAGTTAAAGAAGTGAAAACTGTGGTTACATATGTTCCCATAAAGAAAACAGCAGGCCAAAATGGTTTTACAGATAAGTTCCATCTAATAGATTCCTCCTCCAACTCAGTTCATGGTAAATTCAATAAAAGGAAGAAAGCTTGCATAAAAAATGCCATTTTCCTTACTAAAAATAAAATCAAGAACCTACAATTTTCCTACTGTAAGTGGTGGCAGTAACTAAATTTCTCTGAAATATACCAACTTTTTAGGATCTTTAGCCCACATGATCAGTCCATTGATTACTTGTAACTGAAATAAGTCTGGTTTATGATCAAACAGAACTTTATTTTAAATGCCAGGGTATTATGAAGGAAAATGCCTGTCATACTGTATTTCTTAAAACATTTTCTGTTGCATAGAACCAAGGGTAGCATAGAGTTCATAGTCTCCAGTGGTCTGAAGAAGCAGCCCAAAGTGGTCCATCTCATTCTAAAATTGTCAAATTCTCATATTTTTCCTTAAAAATCATCTTGATGCATTTCCCCCCTAATTTGTGAAGTCTATATGGAACAAAGGTCCGTCTAGTCAAGGCTATGGTTTTTCCAGTGGTCAGGTATGGATGTGAGAGTTGGACTGTGAAGAAAGCTGATCGCCGAAGAATTGATGCTTTTGAACTGTGGTGCTGGAGAAGACTCTTGAGAGTCCCTTGGACTACAAGGAGATCCAACCAGTCCGTTCTAAAGGAGATCAATCCTGGGTGTTCATTGGAAGGACTGATGCTAAAGCTGAAACTCCAATACTTTGGCCACCTCATGTGACGAGTTGACTCACTGGAAAAGACTCTGATACTGGGAGGGATTGGGGGCGGGGGGAGACGGGGACGACAGAGAATGAGATGGCTGGATGGCATCACCGACTCAATGGACTTGAGTTTGAGTGAACTCTGGGAGTTAGTGATGGACAGGGAGGCCTGGCATGCTGTGATTCATGGGGTCGCAAGGAGTCGGACACGACTGAGCGACTGAACTGAACTGATATGTAATTTATTTAGTATTTTATCCTCAAAATTCTTCAGCAAAGATAGATGCTCCAGGAAGAAGCCCCATAATTTTCTTGTGATTAGGTGTTTCCTAGTGTGCAAAGAACAGGAGGTAATCTGATTTGCTGCAGACATGGCAAACATTTGCAGCAGACCCAAGGGAATCCAGAAATAAAGGGATCTTGCATAATTTTTCCCTCTTTGCCTTCTTGTCTCCCTTTGTATCCGGGGCATATCTTTTAAGCCCACCACCCAGCGTGGCTGCTTCTATAGTTCTAGATAAGACTTGGGTACTTTTCTAGAGAAGGCCTGCACAGTTTTAGTTTCCTGGTAAAAGAGCCATTTCTTCCTGGGGTATGTAAGATGACTCATTCAGAAGGCCATCTAAATGGAGATGTGGCTTTACTCTTTCAACAGCAACAGGATAATCATATTTTCAGGCAACATAACAACCTCAATACTTAAGAAAAATGTACATATGTAATCAGGGAGAGGGGCTCAGGTGTGTAATATCATCTCATTTCATTATAGTAAAATGGAAAATTCCTGGCCAAGAGTAAAGCTGGATTTCAGTCTTAAACCATACCAGGATTTCATGCCTTTACTGCCAATGGCCTGGGTTCAATCCCTGGTTGGGGAACTAAGATTTCCACATGCAATGCGGCATGGCCAAAAAAAAAGCATAGGACAATGATTGCAAATCTTGGACATGTTCATGTTTATTTTGGGGAAATGGTGGCTAAAATCATTAGTTCTCCCACATGCAAACCACGGGAATAATATCTATCTACATACATACTTGACAGCGTTGTGTTAAGGATGAAATGAAAATAATCCATGTGAAAATGTTCCCAAAACTCTAAAGTCTGTATTCATAAAACCTAATGTCATTGTTAAAGTATTTTTAATTGCGAAAAGAAGGAAAGGATGTTTACAAGTGGCAGTCAATTTATGCTATTTTTTGAAAATTACTTATTAGGCTTTTCTGATAGAGGTCTTTGGAAAATATGTTTCCTAACAGTTATTGTCTGGGGGTAATTGTTCCTTTTAACAAGTTCAAAAATCATGCCGATAGTTTCAACAAATACAATAGGAATGGAAGAAGATAATGAACCTCTGGAACAAAAGAAATTATTGGACTTCTATGGAATTTTATTTATCCATGTAATATTTAGGCACTTCTAGGTTAAACTACATAATAGAATTAGCCAAGGCAGCAAGTTCTCTTAGCTGAGATTTTTGCCATCAGAAGGACACATTCTTCCCAGTTTCAGAAACACTTTTAAGTCAGTAAGTACAAGTCTGCAAAATTCTTGTCCTTTCTATAAACTTAAACTTTGCAACACTTATGATACATTCAACATAAAATAATGTTGACCTAAATTCAGAATGGTATCTTAGTGCTGAAAATTAATGAATAAGCAGTAATTGTAGAAACCCTAAAATAAAAAAACTGTGAAGAGGTTGTGGAAAAGAGTCACAGTCCCACTTAAAAATATATCAAAATTCTATTAGTATGTATTCTAGGGTAAATGAATATGTGTAGAAGAAGGAATGCTGCAAATAAATTGGTAGTTTTCTATGTGGCAGGGAAATTAGGCCAAGATCATATTTAAAACAATGAATTCAGGTGTGTGGATGGAGAATTATTTTTAACTGGTGACACTGTAAATTAATATAATTTGGGCAAAAAGCATTTTGGCAGTATGTACCAAGAGCCACAAAATCTTCAGAGCCTTTTTGACCCTAAAATGTCACATCTGATGGTTTACCACAAAATCATGCCTAAAAACATTCACCAGTTCTCTGAAAATGAAAAATCAGAAGCTATTTAAATGTCAACAATAGAGGAATGTGGTAGTTAAGAGTCAAATATACATGATGGCTTATTATGCAATCACTAAAAAATGTAACTGTGAAAGCCAAGCAACCACATAGAAAAATGCAGAGGGTAATTCCCTGGTGGTCCAATGGTTAAGATTTTGTGCTTTCACTGCCAAGGGCCTGGGTTCAATCCCTGGCTGGGGAACTAAGATCCCACGTGCAGTGGGGCAGGGCCAAAAAAAAGCATAGGACAATGATTTCAAACCTTAAGCATGTTCAATAATTATTTGGAGACCTGGGGATTATTAGATCTCAGTATGTTTATATAATTTGAAAAGTGGGGCATTTACTTTTCTATTCCAGTTTCATATAGCAGCTTTTAGTATACTTGAAGATGATAAAGCGTTGTGGGACAGTGGGATAGAACCCACAATTAACCAAATTGTAGTGTTAATTTGTATTTATTCACTTAACTATTTTTTAAATTAGTTATAGAACCTAACTTAGATAACTAGTTATCTAATATTTAATTCTTTCTGCGGAATTTGATTCAACATTCATCAAGCCCTAAGTACTATTTAAGCATAACAATAAACTAGATGAATAAGATACAGTTCTTATCCTCAAATAGTTTCTCTAATGGTGAATTTAAGCCCTCTTCCAAATGGTGAATTTGTAGACTAATACCTTGTATTAAACCCGGAGAAGCTTTGGTGACCCCATACAGTTTTAATCAACTTTTTAATCTAAACAATCACTTAATCAGCTAACCAGCACCTGCTTATTGAATGCCTTCTATTAATGACTAAAGTAAAATTACTGAAATTTTAATGAACACTAATAATTTCTGAATGTTGTACTATTTTCAGTTTTTTAAATGATATTAGTTTTTTTTGTTTTTTTTTTACTTTTAAATGAGTACAGTCTCAGTTGGATACTGATGAATTGTGCCCTCCATAAGAACCTCCATTCATCTAAGAAGAGGATTCTGCTTCTATCTGGAGCAATAATCTTATCAATGAGGCTTTAAAAAATACTCATATAAGGAAAAAAACTGAAATGGGAAAGTACTATCAAAGTAATATGTTTTGAAAGAAAGCAGAATACAAGTTATAATATTGTTTTAATCCAGTTTTAGAAAGTAAAAATATTTATATCTAATTATAATAATTGCTAATAGTTAATACGATCTTGCTTCCCTGGTAGCTCAGCTGGTAACAAATCTACCTGCAATGCAGGAAACCCCTGTTTGATTCCTGGATTGGGAAGATCTGCTGGAGAAGGGATAAGCTACCCACTCCAGTATTCTTGGGCTTCCCTGGTGGCTCTGGTAAAGAATCCACCTATAATGCGGAAGCACTGGGTTCAATCCCTGGGTTGGGAAGATCCCCTGGAGAAGGGAACAGTTACCCACTCCAATATTCTGGTCCGGAGAATTCCATGGACTATATGGTCCATTCACAAAGAGAAAGACACGACTGAGTAACTTTCACTTTCTTTCTTTTGTGCCAGACACTGTCCTGAAAGTGCTTTACCCATTTAATCCTCACAAAAACGTAATAAAGTAGTTAAGGTTAGGAAACTGAGATACAGAGAGTGTAAATAATTTGCCTTAAGCAACCTCCTCCAGATCACACATAGAAAGTAAGCAAAAAACATTTGAAGGAAATAGAAAAATTTTACTAATTCTTAGGTCTGCTGCTGCTGCTGCTGCTAAGTCACTTCAGTCGTGTCCGACTCTGTGTGACCCCATAGACAGAAGCCCACCAGGCTCCGCCATCCCTGGGATTCTCCAGGCAAGAACACTGGAGTGGGTTGCCATTTCCTTCTCCAATGTGTGAAAGTGAAAAGTGAAAGTGAAGTCACTCAGTCGTGTCCAGAATAGATAATTTTCATTTTCTTCTTCGGTTATGTATTTTCCTATTTTTTTATGCAACGAACCTAAATTGTTTTGTAATCATAAGTGTTTAAAAATAAAATCTTCAAGTTTTAGAATCCATACAATTGCTCAAAATATAGTAAGTGGAGTGCTAAAAGTCAATATATTTCAATGAGCATGCAAAGAGCATTAGCATTGACTACTTGATGACTTTTTCTCATAGCTTGAATGGGGAAATGAATTTACTCAGGAAGTGCATAGACAAAATCAGAATGTTTCTTTCAGTGAGTGTAAAAAACCTTAGGATTACAATTGGACCCTATTTCATGGATATACCCTAGTATACGCTATTTAAATTTTTCACAAAACTTCTCCAGAATGAATCTAATGTGTACATATCAATCCAATTCTGATCTAAAGAAAGACCATTGCAGAATCAGCAGGACTGCTGTATGGTAGCTGGTTTTTTACTTTAAGTCCCCACTATTAAGAACCACTGCTAGCCCATATCTAAAGGAATAGCACTTCTTTGTGTCTGTGTGTGTTTTATTTTTAATTGGAGGATAATTGCTTTACAATATTGTGTTGGTTTCTGCCATACATCAATATGAATAAGTCATATGCATACATATGTCCCCTCCCTCTTGAACTTCCCTCCCAACTCCCACTCCTCTAGGTTGTCACAGAGCACTGGGTTTGAGCTCCCAGCATCATACAGCAAATTCCCATTGGTTATTCTGTTTTATGTATGGTAAGGTATATGGTTTGGAGAAGGAAATGGCAACCCACTCCAGTATTGCCTAGAGAATCCCGCGGACAGAGGTGCCTGGAGGGCTGCTGTCCATCGGGTTGCACAGAGTCGGACACGACTGAAGCGGCTTAGCATGCATGCATGCTTTGGAGAAGGAAATGGCAACCCACTCCAGTGTTCTTGGCTGGAGAATCCCAGGGACCGGGGAGCCTGGTGGGCTGCCGTCTATGGGGCCACACGGAGTCGAACACGACTGAAGCGACTTAGCAGCAGCAGCAGCAAGGTACATGTTTCCGTGCTACTCTCCTAATTCACCCCACCCTCTCCTTCCCCCACTGTGTCCACAAGTCTGTTCTCTAAGTCTGTGTTTCCCCTGGGGATACGACTCCTTAATGTCTTGACTGTCTATATATTTGAATCCACATCTCTCTGACTTCAGTGTTTATGCTCTTTCTGGAATACCAGGCTGCCTCTCAAAATATCGTACCATACAGTTTCTCTTTGGCTTCTTCTTCTTTTTTTAATATTTAGCTTTATTTATTTATTTGGCTGCACTGGGTCTTAGGGTTTCCCTGGTGGCTCAGTGGTAAATAATCTGCCTGCAATGCAGAGCTGCAAGAGAGTAAGCTTGATACCTGGGTTGGGAAAATCCCCTGGAGGAGGGCATGGCAACCCACTCCAGTATTCTTGCCTGGAGAATCCCATGGACAGAGGAGCCTGGCAGGCTACAGTCCACAGCATCACAAAAGAGTCAGACATGACTTAGCGACTAAACAGCAACAAAATTTCAATGAAAATCTAAAATCAAAATTGAGATCTGGGAATACCAGACCACCTGACCTGTCTCTTGAGAAACCTGTATGCAGATCAGGAAGCAACAGTTAGAACTGGACATGGAACAACAGACTGGTTCCAAATAGGAAAAGGAGTATGTCAAGGCTGTATATTGTCACCCTGCTTATTTAACTTCTATGCAGAGTACATCATGAGGAACGCTGGGCTGGAAGAAGCACAAGCTGGAATCAAGATTGCTGGGAGAAATATCAATAACCTCAGATATGCAGATGATACTACCCTTATGGCAGAAAGTGAAGAGGAACTCAAAAGCCTCTTGATGAAAGTGAAAGAGGAGAGTGAAAAGGTTGGCTTGAAGCTCAACATTCAGAAAACAAAGATCATGGCATCTGGTCCCATCACTTCATGGGAAATAGATGGAAAAACAGTGGAAATAGTGTCAGACTTTATTTTTGGGGGCTCCAAAATCACTGCAGATGCTGATTGCAGCCATGAAATTTAAAGACGCTTACTCCTTGGAAGGAAAGTTATGACCAACCTTGATAGTATATTAAAAAGCAGAGACATTACTTTGCCAACAAAGGTCCGTCTAGTCAAGGCTATGGTTTTTCCCGTGGTCATGTATGGATGTGAGAGTTGGACTATGAAGAAAGCTGATCGCCGAAGAATTGATGCTTTTGGACTGTGGTGTTGGAGAAGACTCTTGAGAGTCCCTTGGACTGCAAGGAGATCAAACCAGTCCATTCTAAAGGAGATCAGTCCTGGGTGTTCATTGGAAGGACTGATGCTAAAGTTGAAACTCCAATACTTTGGCCACCTCATGCGATGAGTTGACTCACTGGAAAAGACTCTGATGCTAGGAAAGGTTGGGGGCGGGAGGAGAAGGGGACGACAGAGAATGAGACAGCTGGATGGCATCACCGACTCTGTGGACATGAGTTTGGGTGAACTCCGGGAGTTGGTGATGGACAGGGAGGCCTGGCGTGCTGTGATTCATGGGGTCGCGGAGAGTCGGACACGACTGAGCGACTGAACTGAACTGACTGATACTGGATTAAAAACAGAAAGTAAGGTGTCTAACATTTTTTATATTGATTCTGTTTTGAAATAATATTTGAGGTAAATTGTGGATCCATTGAGTTAAAATATATTACTAAACTTAATTTCACCTGTTTCTTTTTATTTATTATTTTCTTTCAGGGAAGAGCTTTATTGCTTCCAGGATGACTGCTTCAGCCTGGGTGAGGTCCTTGAGCCTCACTTTCTTGTGGTCCAGGCTAAAGGCAGAAACCAAGGACCTCGTAGTCTCATTGCTAAAACCAGAGCAGCTGCCAAATTGGTCACTCCACACCTGGGGCACAATCCTAGGGGTCAGCTGCAGGGGGGAAGGGGGTAGGGGGGGAATTCCCATCAGGCTGGTCCAGGCCTCTCTTCCCCAGCTCTGAAGTTTTTTCCGCTTAAGCCCAGGTGCATCTTGTTGGCATAAAGGCTGACTCCAGGTTTCGCTCTGGAACAGCCAGGGGCTGCTGAATGGGAGAATCCCATCTGCTCCTCAAGAAAGGCCAAACAGTGCCATGAGCTGGAGGAGGCTGGCCTGAGATCCTGCCCACCTCCCTGTAGCCCTGAAGCAGGACACTGGCTAGTCCTGGCACTCCCACTCTACAGGCAGCCCACTGGTACCATTGCCTGAGGGGCCCTTTAGTGGGTCTCCCTCTGAGGGCCAGTGGACCAAACTTAAGTCTCCAACCTTACTGAAAAATATTTAAAGTATCCCTTCCTTACCCCCATGGTCAGAGGAGCCTGACAGGCTACAGTCCATAGGGTTGCAAAAGTCCGACAAGACTATGCTCCTGAGCACGAGCCAGACCCTCTCCCACCTGAAATTCACAAAATAATAATACACTGAAGGCTGGAGAAATGATTCTGGCAGCAGCTATGCTGCCTAATGGCCACCTCCTGCATGCTGGGCCCTCTGGGCATGGCCCATGGCTTCATGGCCCTCTGGTTTCAAGGACCCAGGCTGAGAGGCCAACTGTTGGTCTGTGAGGCTGGCCACAGAGCGGGCACAGCTCTGCTTGTCCCATCAAGGCCTTGCCACTCACCGGTTTCTTTTTAATGTGGGTATTAGAAATATTTAAATGGTGTATGTGGCTCATATCACATTTCTATTGGAAAATGCTGTCATAGTTTATGAGAAACTTTGCCATTTTAAATATCAAAGAGAATGGAATGTCTCACTCCCTGTGAGTTACTTTGACACAGGGAAGCAACCTCAATTTCCAACCCAGAGCTTCAGAAAAGAGGTTTGTAAATGGCAGTTTCCAAAGAAACAGGTGATCAGACTAGAATATTCCTAACAGAATTTTGAAAAATGTGTCCAGCTGGAGGAGGCCAAGGCCATGTAGACAGTGTTTTTCCCCAGGCGATACAGCTCCTTTCCTTTGGAATGATCAACTGCTTTTTAACCAGCATCCAAAACAAAGACCACTTTTAATTATAATACTGAGAAATAAAATGCAAGACACGTTGCTATCAAAAATAAGTAGGACCGACAAAATTAGCATTCAGTTCAGTTCAGTTCAGTCGCTCAGTGGTGTCCGACTCTTAGCGACCCCATGAACCACAGCACGCCAGGCCTCCCTGTCCATCACCAACTCCCGGAGTTCACTCAAACTCATGTCCATCGATCGGTGATGCCATCCAGCCACCTCATTCTCTGTTTTCCCCTTCTCCTCCTACCCCCAATCCCTCCCAGCATCAGAGTCTTTTCCAGTGAGTCAACTCGTCGCATGAGGTGGCCAAAGTATTGGAGCTTCAGCTTTAGCATCAGTCCTTCCAATGAACACCCAGGATTGATCTCCTCTAGAATGGACTGGTTGGATCTCCTTGCAGTCCAAGGGACTCTCAAGAGTCTTCTCCAGCACCACAGTTCAAAAGCATCAATTCTTCGGCGATCAGCCTTCCTCACAGTCCAAATCTCACATCCATACATGACCATGGGAAAAACCATAGCCTTGACTAGACGGACCTTGGTTGGCAAGGTAATGTCCCTGCTCTTTAATATGCTATCTAGGCTGGTCATAACTTTCCTTCCAAGGAGTAAGCGTCTTTTAATTTCATGGCTGCAATCAGCATCTGCAGTGATTTTGGAGCCCAGAAAAATAAAGTCTGACACGGTTTCCACTGTTTCCCCATCTATTTCCCATGAAGTGATGGGACCAGATGCCATGATCTTTGTTTTCTGAATGTTGAGCTTCAAGCCAACCTTTTCACTCTCCTCTTTCACTTTCATCAAGAGGCTTTTGAGTTCCTCTTCACTTTCTGCCATAAGGGTGGTGTCATCTGCATATCTGAGGTTATTGATAATTCTCCCGGCAATCTTGATTCCAGTTTGTGCTTCTTCCAGCCCAGCGTTCCTCATGATGTACTCTGCATATAAATTAAATAAGCAGGGTGACAATACAACCTTGACGTACTCCTTTTCCTATTTGGAACCAGTCTGTTGTTCCATGTCCAGTTCTAACTGTTGCTTCCTGACCTGCATACAGGTTTCTCAAGAGGCCGGTCAGGTGGTCTGGTATTCCCATCTCTTTCAGAATTTTCCACAGTTTATTGTGATCCACACAGTCAAAGGCCTTGGCATAGTCAATGAAGCAGAAATAGATGTTTTTCTGGAACTCTCTTGCTTTCTCCATAATCCAGCGGATGTTGACAATTTGATCTCTGGTTCCTCTGTCTTTTCTAAAACCTGCTTGAACATCTGGAAGTTCATGATTCACATATTGCTGAAGCCTGGCTTGGAGAATTTTGAGCATGACTTTACTAGTGTGTGAAATGAGTGCAATTGTGCGGTAGTTTGAGCATTCTTTGGCATTGCCTTTCTTTGGGAGTTGGTCGCAACTATAAATTGGCAAAGTCTTTCTGGAAAACAAGCATAAGAGATGTTTCCCAATCAGTCTTACTTGTTTAAGTGTGGGTAATATGCTGTCGTGTGTGACTCTTTGCAGCCCCATGGACTGGGGCCTGGAAGGTTCTTCTGCCCATGGAATTTTCCAAGCAAGAATACTGGAGTGGGATGCCATTTCCTACTCCAGGGGATCTTCCCAACCCAGGGATCCAACTCACATCTCTTGTATCTCCTGCGTTGGCAGGTGGATTCTTTATACTGGCACCACTTGGGTAGCCTGTAAGGGTGGGTAAAATTTCACTTCATTCTTTACACTGTAAGTCATTGCTTTGGATCTGTGTTTTCTGCCAGATGCCATTTTGAAATAAAAAAAAAAAACCTCATTCAAACTTTTCTTATTCTAATTATTGCTGCTTTTTTTCCATGAATCATTAAAATTTATTGATAATTCTTTACTCAGAAACTGTCTGAGAAAACGTAACAGAAATGCACTTAATAGGTTGATTGAAAATTTTATATATAGATGCTTTATATGAAGTGACAAATATTTCATTTTTTATGGTGCTGTGAACTCATAAAATATGATTAAAAGCATTTTTAAAATAAGCTCTGTAGAATTTAAGCACACATCTCCATAATCATATCTGAAAATATGCAAATACAGAGCTGACAGATTGCAAAGATTTCAAATTTCATTGACAAAATCTGAAAGGAAATGCAAAATTGTGTGCACTTTTCTTGTATTTTTGTACAATAAATAATAGCTTTAAAATTCGTGCAAATAGCTGAATCTATGTCCCTGAGGATCTGATTAAATGTTCACGTTTTTAGTTATTTAAAATAACACATCCTTCTTAAAAAGAAAATGGTTTAATTAATTGCTGTGTAACTTATTATGTTTTATACACTACAAGTCATTCTATTCTTATTAGCTATTTAAGCTAGTTTGTTTCCTGTTGTAAATAATCCTTTAGTTAGCACCTTTTGGTCACATTTTTTCCATATCACAAAATTGTTTCTTTATTTCCTAGTTTTTATAATGTGAGAGGAGAGTGGTATAATTTTTAAAAGCCATTATTTTTTAAATGGAAAGAAGTAAAAATACCTGTAATAGTGCAAAATATATACATTGACCCCACCCCCACCCCCACCTGTCACTCCCAGCACTGCCATCTCCCTCTGCGTGTGACCCCTTTCAGTGTATTCAAATTCCTGGTCACTTCTTAGGAGAGCATCTCAGATAGGGAATTCCTGAGTAATAAAGGATCAGATAACATAGAAATGATAGAAACAGTAACAATGTCACATGTTGAATCTTAAAAAATCAAACTAGTGAATATGGCAAAAAAGAAGCAGACTCAGAGATACTGAGAACAAACTAGTGGTTACCTTTGTGGGGGAAGGGGAAACATAAGGGTGGGGGTGCGCAAGAGACAAACAATAGGGTGTAAGATAGATTCAAGCATAGAGCATGGGGAGTGTAGCCAGAATTTTGTAATAACTGTAAATGGAAAGTAATCCTTAAAATTGTCTAAAATTATTTTTAATTTTTAAAGAAATTCAAGAAACAGTAAAGGAAACTATTGGTGGCCAAACAGAAAATTCACATACTGCATATATACAACATATATTCATATATAATACATATATGCAGGGCTTCCCTGGTGGCTCAGTGGTAAAATATCTGCCTGCCAAGCAGGCGTCTTGAGTTCGATCCCTGGGTCGGGAAGATCCCCTGGAGAAGGAAATGACAATCCACTCCAGTATTCTTGTCTGGAAAATTCCATGGACAGAGGAGTCTGGTGGGCTATAGTCCATGGGATTGCAAAAGAGTAGGACACAACTTAGTGACTAAACAACAAGTTGTCCATGGAGTTTTCCAGACAAGAATACTGGAGTGGGTTGTCATTTCCTTCTCCAGGGGATCTTCCCGTCCCAGGGATCGAACTCAAGACGCCTGCTTAGCAGGCAGATATTTTACCACTGAGCCACCAGGGAAGCCCTGCAATGGGGAAATGCTTGCAATTAATATGTCAGATGAAAATCTGGTATCTAAGAGAACTGATAATACGTTCTTTGGACAATAGCATCCAGTAGATAAGTAAGAATTTTATAGAGAAGAAAAATGAGAGCTAGACATGAAGGAACATGCCCTGTGACATCTGTGCCGAGTCTATGTGCTTAACAACTATCATATCTTATACTTTCTTTTATTCAGGAATTATGTGTATTTGTTATATGAAGTTTAGATTTCATGACTAAATATATCATGTGATTTATATTGATAGAGAATGTATCTACGAGCTGCGATTTAACAGAGTGCTCTAACATCGTTTTACTGGATCAGAGGATGTAATCATTTTTGTGACTGCGATCATGAAAATGAGCGATCTGAATGATGTCCTCCTTTGAAAGACTGCATGTTCCTTCCCATTGCTTGGTAAATAGTAACTGTTGTTATTTTGTGTTAGTGTTTCCCTCTAATTGTTTTTCAAGTGTTTCTTTTGGGGTAAATTATTTGTTTATCTGTATAAAGCTAAGAAGATTTGTTTTGCAGTGTGGCTATTTTAGCATGTGTTCATAATATGGGAAGGAATTTAATCGTGAATTTTTAGAGTAAAGTCCTAGTACCCAAGTTATATTTTAGTGTGTGAGTTCTTTATTAAATTTATCTCATAAATATTAATCAGGTGGTATGTTTAACATAGTCTTATTTACTTATTATTAGTTAATCTAATTTTTTAGAGAAGAATTGCATTACATAAAATTAAAATTAAAAGCTTAAAATGAAAATAAAGAAGTCTCCCTCCTCTTTCCAACTATCACTTCTCCTCAGCCCCTAATCTGATTTTCAGAAATCACCTCTGTTAACAGTCTCTGCTTTATATTTCTTCAAATTTTACAGAATCTATTGATATTCTACTATGAAAGGTTAAGAATTTATCATGACCTAGCTACTTTTTTATCTCTGGATTTTATTGCTTATTTTTTTATATTTTTATTTTCAAATGGCTGTCTTATTTACTTTAAGTTACATATTTAAATATTTACATCTTGATTTATCAAATTTAGTATGGCTTGGGTACCCGCAATGAAAAATGAGGCTAATACCCTCCTTTCTACTTTTATCTACCTCTTAGTTTTTCTTAGTTGTATTCATATATGTCTGAATAATTCTATTTTCCCTTTCCCATTTCTCCATTCAAACAAGTAACAGGCTCTGAATTTTATCACTTCACAGGAGGTATAAGACAGAGAGAGAAGCAGAATTAGCCTGTAAAATTTGTCCTGGCTTTTGTTAATTCCACAGGCTTACGCTCACTGAAGAGTTTAGGATCTGAGGTGGGCAGCATGCTGACCTGGAGAAGCGGGAGATGGGAGAGGCTTCTCCCCCCTCCAAGAGGGGTGGGTGGTGGTGATAAGCTGTGTGAGACTCAAACCTGCTCCGTGGTGGAGTGTTGAGAAGTAGGAAGGCTCAGACGAGGTAGCAGTGTCAGGTATCTGGGGAAGGGAGGACACTAGTACAGGATCCCAACCTCCGCCAAGAATCCCATGCCACACATGGGACCTCAAAGGAGCAGAGACCTGCTGCATAGGAAACAATCACTTACTGAGGCTCTCAGTCACCTGGACGTACAGATGACTAATGACTGGAGGGTCCCCCTTCTCTCTGCTGCTTTGGTAGCTGTGTACTTTGATGGGACCCAGGAGGTCAGAGAAACCCTAAGAATATCTGTTTACCTTTCCCATCAATCAGAACTTATGGGGGAGGTGGGAAGAGAAAGGGAGTATTTTCAAGACGTAAAAATTATTAAAGTATAGAGAATAAAGTGATATTGCTTACATACTTGAATGTGTTGCCTGAGATTTATCCCCTGCCACATAATTTTTAAATTGTCATGATTTATGACATATATTTGTACCTCTGTGGTATAATCATTAACTCTTCCATGCTTTGGGCATTGTTTGATACCTCAAAGTGAAAACTAATAGATAGCACAAATGCTGATAAGCATTATTCATAGTGAGCCAAATATTGTGCCTGGGCTAATTTAGAAGGAAATTGAGTCTTGTGACATTAAAAGTGTGCTGCTTAAGTCTTCGCTTAAGTTTTTCTGTTTCTGCTTAGCTGCCACCATGTTGTACAGCCTGATCCCTTGGATTTCTATTTTTGTGCTGAAGTGCTTCTTCAAGTAATTTTTTTTCATGTATAGAATATGAATGGTAAATTTTGAATTCCCAGATATCTTTATTTTGCCCTCATGCTTATTTAATAAAGTTAAACTTAATAAAATCTTCCCTTAGATCTTGGAAGGCATTATTTACATTTTGTCCAGCCAGAGATTAAGGGAAGTGAGTTAGCTTCTCTATTTCTTGTGTGTTTCTGTTTCTCCTTGCATCATCTATGATTTTTGCTTTATGAATATTGATACTATGTTCTTTTGTGCATAGATTGTATATCTCCATTGTAAATTTCCCCTTCAATGCTTTTTTTGGCCCAAATTCTGAAGTTACTACAAATCTGGCTTTGACTTTTCTCTGAGGCCCCCAAAATCTCACCAGAAAGCATCTTTCATGAATTGCCCTGATGGTTGCTTCACAGACAGTTCCTTTCTTAGAATTTGCTGATGCTGAGTCTCTTAGAACCTTGCTTGCTTTTGGTGTCCTAAGATACAATTAATTCCCTTTTGATTTCTTTCACAAAATTCAAAACCATTTGCTTTCTATTTTCCAGGTTGTCCTCAAATTTTCTGGTACACTGATGATCCTCTAATCATTTTTTTACTGATATAGTTTTATGTTTTAAAAAATATCTGTCATGGAAAAAATATCTGTCTTGAGATTCCCATGGCAGGTGGATGGGTATGGGGTTAATCATGTGTCACAGTCTACACCTTGACCTGGAATCTTTCCTAGAGATTCTTGATAAGCACCACATTTGTAAGAATAAAACATTGTTCATTGTCTATCCACTTTCCTCTTCCCTCCTTTATTCTTCAACATGCATTACATATGTACACAAAATCATTTATCATCTGTATACTTTTCCTTAGTATTCATTAAAATTCTCATTGTTTGAGTTCTTTGATTTCCCCACAAATGTAAAGTATTAGAAAATGTGAAATACTGGAAAGAACTATTTTAATGAGGTACCACTAGTGAGCTTTCAAATTTTCAGCATGCATTTTAAGACATGTTGCTGTTATATAGCCATTATATAATGCATAATTCCAAGGGGAATTATAGAATCTATAGTCAGAATCAGTTCAGTTCAGTTCAGTTCAGTCGCTCAGTCGTGTCCAACTCTTTGCGACCTCATGAATCACAGCACGCCAGGCCTCCCTGTCCATCACCAACTCCCGGAGTTCATTCAAACTCATGTCCATCGAGTCGGTGATGCCATCCAGCCATCTCATTCTCTGTTGTCCCCGTCTCCTCCCGCCCCCAATCCCTCCCAGCATCAGAGTCTTTTCCAGTGAGTCAACTCGTCGCATCAGATGGCCAAAGTATTGGAGTTTCAGCTTTAGCATCAGTCCTTCCAATGAACACCCAGGATTGATCTCCTTTAGAATGGACCTTGCAGTCCAAGGGACTCTCAAGAGTCTTTTCCAGCACCACAGTTCAAAAGCATCGATTCTTCGGCGATCAGCCTTCTTCACAGTCCAACTCTCACATCCATACATGACCACTGGAAAAATCATAGCCTTGACTAGACAGACCTTTGTTGACAAAGTAATGTCTCTGCTTTTTAATATGCTATCTAGGTTGGTCATAACTTTCCTTCCAAGGAGTAAGCATCTTTTAATTTCATGGCTGCAATCAGCATCTGCAGTGATTTTGGAGCCCCCCAAAATAAAGTCTGACACTGTTTCCACTGTTTCCCCATCTATTTCCCATGAAGTGATGGGACCAGATGCCGTGATCTTAGTTTTCTGAATGTTGAGCTTCAAGCCAACCTTTACACTCTCCTCTTTCACTTTCATCAAGAGGCTTTTGAGTTCCTCTTCACTTTCTGCCATAAGGGTGGTGTCATCTGCATATCTGAGGTTATTGATATTTCTCCCAGCAATCTTGATTCCAGCTTGTGCTTCTTCCAGCCCAGCGTTCCTCATGATGTACTCTGCATAGAAGTTAAATAAGCAGGGTGACAATATACAACCTTGACGTACTCCTTTTCCTATTTGGAACCAGTCTGTTGTTCCATGTCCAGTTCTAACTGTTGCTTCCTGACCTGCATACAGGTTTCTCAAGAGACAGGTCAGGTGGTCTGGTATTCCTATCTCTTTCAGAATTTCCCACAGTTTATTGTGATCCACACAGTCAAAGGCTTTGGCATAGTCAATGAAGCAGAAATAGATGTTTTTCTGGAACTCTCTTGCTTTCTGCATGATCCAGCGGATGTTGGCAATTTGATCTCTGGTGCCTCTGCCTTTTCTAAAACCTGCTTGAACATCTGGAAGTTCACAGTTCACATATTGCTGAAGCCTGGCTTGGAGAATTTTGAGCATGACTTTACTAGCGTGTGAGATGAGTGCAATTGTGCGACAGTTTGAGCATTCTTTGGCATTGCCTATCTTTGGGATTAGAATGAAGACTGACCTTTTCCAGTCCTGTGGCCACTGTTGAGTTTTCCAAATTTGCTGGAATATTGAGTGCAGCACTTTGACAGCATCAAAATTGAAGAAAGTAGGGAAAACCACTAGACCACTCAGCCAGAATATAGTATAGTAATTTTTAAAAAAATGAATAAGTTCAAAGGTTTGAGTAAATTACTTGTATATAATTTTATTCTTATACTTTCTGTACATTATCAGTTCTAAGGAACTTAACAACTAGCAGCTGATAGTATTTGCAATAACTCATTTTTTCTTTATAGGCTAAATACACAAGGGTTTCCCAGGTGGTGCAGTGGTAAAGAATCTGCCTGCCAGTGCAGGAGATGGGTTTGATCCCTGGGTCAGGAAGATCCCCTGGAGTAGGAAATGGCAACCCACTCCAGTATTCTTGCCTGGAAAACTCCATGGACAGTAGAACCTGGCAAGCTACAGACCATGGGGTCACAAAGAGTCGGACACAAATACACAAGCAGAAAGTTATATATTCAATTTAATTATAAATATATGTGATGTCATTATCTACCTCATCTTAAATCCTCATTTTGGAAGGTAAATTCTTTTTCTTCTTTAATAGGAGCATTAGTTCACCTTCTTTGTTAGCTGCATCAGAATCTATATTATCATTTTTCATTTTGGAAATTAATAGTTGGAGTCCTTCTTCAAAGGATCAGTTGCACTACAGCAGACTTACCATGTGGTGGCACCCAAAAGCCCAGAAATCAGCATCACACAGACGTATCAGGCCTGAACCTAAAAATTGAGGCAGACAACTATCTTGTAGGTAGCAACAAGAAACAGAGCTGTGAAATAGTCATATTAAAAGATGTTAAAAATGTTCTGTAGCTTTATCAGAATTGTGGTTACACAAGTATGTACATATGTAAAAATTCATCAAGCTATATATCTAAGATTTGTGCATTTTACTATATGTATACTATACCTCTCTCCCCTCTCAGGTTTTGGCTCTGCCCTCCTTCCCTGGTGGCTTAGAGGTTAAAGTGTCTGCCTGGAATGCGGGAGACCCAGGTTCGATCTGTGGGTCGGGAAGATCCCCTGGAGAAGGAAATGGCAACCCACTCCAGTACTCTTGCCTGGAGAATCCCATGGAGGGAGGAGCCTGGTAGACTACAGTCCATGGGGTCACAAAGAGTCGGACACGACTGAGCGACTGCACTTTCTTTCTTTATACTATACCTTGGACTTCCTAGGTGGCACTAGTGATAAAGATCCTACCTGCCAATGCAGGAGACGTTACAGTCCTGGGTTCAATCCCTTGGTTGAGAAGATCCCCTGGAGGAGGGCATGGCAACCCACTCTAGTATTCTTGCCTGGAGAATCCCATAGACAGAGAAACCTGGCAGGCTACAGTCCATAGGGTTGCAAAAAGTTGGACACGACTGAAGCAATTTAGCATGCATGCATGCTACACCTTGATTAAAAGTTTTAAGTAATAATAAATGAAAAACATTTTATATAAACCACCTTAAAGTTTTCCCTATTACTGAACACAACAACAAAAAGTTTCAGAGGAAATGCTATGTAATAACAATTTCCCTAAACAGTATGAAACTAATAATACTTATATTTTGACTTATTGCAATAAATTTAAAACATTATGAAACTTACAACATTCAATTCAGTTCAGTAGCTCAGTCGTGTCCAACTCTTTGCGACCCCATGAACCGCAGTATGCCAGGCCTCCCTGTCCAACACCAACGCCCAGAGCCTACCCAAACTCATGTCCACTGAGTCGGTGATGCCATCTAACTATCTCATCCTCTGTCATTCTCTTCTCCTCCTGCCCTCAATCTTTCCCAGCATCAAGGTCTTTTCAAATGAGTCAGCTCTTCGCATCAGGTGGCCAAGGTATTGGAGTTTCAGCTTCAACATCAGTCCTTCCAATGAACACCCAGGACTGATCTCCGTTAGGATGGACTGGTTGGATCTCCTTGCAGTCCAAGGGACTCTCAAGAGTCTTCTCCAATACCACAGTTCAAAAGCATCAGTTCTTCAGTGCTCAGCTTTCTTTATAGTTCAACTATAAAGTTTATAGTCACATCCATACATGACCACGGGAAAAACCATAGCCTTGACTAGACAGACCTTTGCTGGCAAAGTAATGTCTCTGCTTTTCAATATGCTGTCTAGGTTGGTCATAACTTTCCTTCCAAGGAGTAAGTGTCTTTTAATTTGCTGGCTATAATCACCATCTGCAGTGATTTTGGAGCCCCCTAAAATAAAGTTTCTCACTGTTTCCCCATCTATTTGCCATGAAGTGATGGGACCAGATGCCATGATCTTAATTTTCTGAATGTGGAGCTTTAGCCAACTTTTCACTCTCCTCTTTCATTTTCATCAAGAAGCTCTTTAATTCTTCTTCACTTTCTGCCGTAAGGGTGGTGTCATCTGCATATCTGAGGTTATTGATATTTCTCCCGGCAATCTTGATTCCAGCTTGTGCTTCTTCCAACCCAGCGTTCCTCATGATGTACTCTGCATTGAAGTTAAATAAGCAGGGTGACAATATACAACCTTGACGTACTCCTTTTCCTATTTGGAACCAGTCTGTTGTTCCATGTCCAGTTCTAACTGTTGCTTCCTGACCTGCATACAGGTTTCTCAAGAGGCAGGTCAGGTGGTCTGGTATTCCCATCTCTTTCAGAATTTTCCATAGTTTATTGTGATCCACACAGTCAAAGGCTTTGGCATAGTCAATAAAGCAGAAATAGATGTTTTTCTGGAATTCTCTTGCTTTTTTGATAATCTAGCCTATGTTGGCAGTTTGATCTCTGGTTCCTCTGCCTTTTCTAAAACCAGCTGGAACATCTGGAAGTTCACGGTTCACATATTGCTGAAGCCTGGCTTGGAGAATTTTGAGCATTCCTTTACTAGTGTATGAGATGAGTGCAATTGTGCAATAGTTTGAGCATTCTTTGGCATTGCCTTTCTTTGGGATTGGAATGAAAACTGACCTTTTCCAGTCCTGGGGCCACTGCTGAGTTTTCCTAATTTGCTGGCATATTGAGTGCAGCACTTTCACAGCATCATCTTTTAGGATTTGAAATAGCTCAACTGGAATTCCATCACCTCCACTAGCTTTGTTTGTAGTGATGCTTCCTAAGGCCCACTTGACTTTGCATTCCAGCTTGTCTGGTTCTAGGTGAATGATCACACCACTGTGATTAACTGGGTCATGAAGATCTTTTTTGTACAGTTCTTCTGTGTATTCTTGCCACCTTTTCTTAATATCTTCTGCTTCTGTCAGGTCCATACCATTTCTGTTCTTTATTGAGCCCACCTTTGCATTAAAAACTGTCAATTGCACTTAAAACTGGATCATCCACAGCCTAGCAATACAGTGGATGGAAAAATCATGGATATACTCACATATTGGAACGCTATTCAGAAAGGCGAATTAGGGAAGCACAGCTAAATGCATCAACATGGAAAACTCACAACACAAAGTTAGGTGAACAAAACAAGTCACAAAGATCACTTAATATATAAACTTCTATATAAAGTTCAAAAATAGTCAAAATAAGCTATATTGTTTATGTATGCATGCATAGGTAGGTAAACCTAAAGAAGAACCAGCATGATTATAAAATTCAGGATAGTGGTTACTCCTTGAGGGGTGAGAGGAGGATGCCATCTGCAGAGAAGAACACAGACAACTTCAAAGATCTTGGCATCATTCTGCTATATTTCTTTACCTGGGTAGAGGTTCCACAGAGGTTTGCTTTACATTTTCTCTTAAAGTGTAAAAGAGATATAAAGTAAAAATCCCCAAACCAAGTATTTTATAGTTAAGAAAGCTCAGGGGTTTATCCTCTGGCAAACTGAAAGTATTCACAAACACTTGACATTATATGTAGGGTTGGCAGATTTAGCAAATAAAAATAAGAAACTATAGCAAATAGTTATAGGGACGCTGGCTGGTGGCTCAGTGGTAAAGAAGCTACCTGCTGATGCAGGAGTGCAGGAGACACAGGTTCGATCCCTGGGTCAGGAAAATCCCCTGGAGGAGGAAATGGCAACCCACTCCAGTATTCTTGCCTGGAGAATCCCATGGACAGAAGAGCCTGGTGGGCTACAGTCCATGGGGTCACAAAGAGTTGGACAGAGCTGGGTGACTGAGCATGCAGTATACGTAGTAAACAACAATCCGGAAGCTCAAGGTGAATTTCTAGCTGTTGTCTAATTGCTAAGTGGTGTCTGACTCTTGTGTGACCCAGTGGCCTGTACTCCACCATTCTCCTCTGTCCATGGGATTTCCCAGGCAAGAATACTGGAGTGGGTTGCCATTTTCATCTCCAGGCATCAAACCCTCATCCCCTGCATTGGCAGGCAGATTCTTTACCACTGAGCCACCTGGGAAGCTCTGAATTTTTAGTAAACATCGACTAATTTTTTACGATGAGTATATCCCCATGTAATATTTGATCCCACGCAGTATTTGAAACACACTCATGTTTAAAGGCAGAAGGCTAATGGCAGCCCACTACAGTACTCTTGCCTGGAAAATCCCATGGACGGAGGAGCCTGGTAGACTGCAGTCCATGGGATTGCAAAGAGTCAGACATGACTGAGCAACTTCACTTTCACTTTTTACTTTCATGCATTGGAGAAGGAAATGGCAACCCACTCCAGTATTCTTGCCTGGAGAATCCCAGGGATGGGGGAGCCTGGCGGGCTGCCACCTATGGGGTTGCACAGAGTCGGACACAACTAAAGCGACTTAGCAGCAGTAGCAGCATGTTTAAAAATAATTCATTGTTTATCTGAAATTCACATATTATTGAGCATCCTATACTTAATCTGGCAACACTAATTATGTGGTGGCAACACCAATTACATGGCAAGTTACATAGGCAGTTCTCAGTGGCTTACTGAGTGTACCCAGAGGAGGATCAAAGAAAAGGAAAGAGGAGGAAAAAAAGTCTTAAAATAAATTAGCCTGATTCTAAACCCCTATGTGGAAAACAGAGTGATGGATTTGCTGAGTTTAACCATTATTGGAATAGTTCAGAAATAATGAATTGACATAAGCTATTGAATGATTTCTACCAGCGAAAAGCAATACCAGCAGCTATTTAAAAGGGCCATCAGTATTTCTGCTAAAAATTGCCTATCTCTCACTGCATCATCCTCTCTTCTGATGATTTTGGTTAAAGATATCATGGAAGATAACCTCGTTGATGCTCCTTCTGTGACTAAAGTTTTTCTAACTCATAGACTATGACTAGTAAGAGTGTGAAATTGCAAGGGAAGTTGTTTTGTTTTTATTCTACAAATATTCTCTGACAGCTCATCATGTGCCAGGAACTCATCTGAGAGCCAAAGGACAGGATAATGAATGACACAGAAAGTGTCTTCCTGCAAAGCTCAGAGTCTAGGCCCTAAAGGACTGTAAGCTGATGATAGATAGACAGACAGAGAGATGGATGGATAGATAGATAATTATGTGCACTAGGGAAAACATTATCTAGCAATAGTAGATATCTGCTGTTTGCTGGCCAGCATTCCTCTTTCTTTTGGGAAATCACCAAACCCAATTCCATGTATTCGAATTGACTCCAAGCCCATGACCACATGCTTTCAAATTGTAGTGTTGGAGAAAACTCTTAAGAGTCCCATGGACTGCAAGATCAAACCAGTCAATCCTAAAAGAAATCACCCTTGAATTGGCAGGACTGATGCTGAAGCTCCAATACTTTGGTCAGGTGATGCAAGGAGTCAACTCATTGGAGAAGACCCTGATACTGAGAAAGATTGTGGGCAGGAGAAGTAGGGCACAGCAGAGGAAGAGATGGTTAGATAGCATCACTGACTGGATTCTGGGAGACAGCGGAGGACAGAAGAGCTTGGCGTGCTGCAGTCCAGGGGGTTGCAAAGAATTAGACGTGACTTAGTGAAAAAAACAACCACCATGACCACAATTGATGATGACTGATTCAAGGATGGGAAATAATCTAATCAGAATGAATGGACCCCTGAAACACATTAGTAGAGGCTTCTCAGAAAACTAAGATCACAGCTTTCGGTCCCATCACTTCATGGCAAATAGATGGGGAAACAGTGGAAACAGTGGCTGACTTTATTTTTCTGGGTTCCAAAATCACTGCAGATGGTGATTGCAGCCAGGAAATTAAAAGATGCTTACTCCTTGGAAGGAAAGTTATGACCAACCTAGATAGCATATTAAAAAGCAGAGACATTACTTTGTCAACAAAGGTCTGTCTAGTCAAGGCTATGGTTTTTCCTGTGGTCATGTATGGATGTGAGAGTTGGACTGTGAAGAAAGCTGAGCGCCAAAGAATTGATGCTTTTGAACTGTGGTGCTGGAGAAGACTCTCGAGAGTCCCTTGGACTGCAAGGAGGTCCAACCAGTCCATCCTAAAGGAGATCAGTCCTGGGTGTTCATTGGAAGGACTGATGTTGAAACTGAAACTCCAATACTTTGGCCACCTGATGCAAAGATCTGACTCATTGGAAAAGACCCTGATGCTGGGAAAGATTGAGGGCAGGAGGAGAAGGGGATGACAGAGGATGAGATGGTTGGATGGCATCACCGACTCGATGGATATGGGTTTGGGTAGACTCTGGGAGTTGGTGATGGACAAGGAGGCCTGGTGTGCTGCGGTTCATGGGGTTGCAAAAAGCTGGACATGACTGAGTGACTGAACTGAACTGAGAGGCTTCTGGGAAAAGTGAAGCATTCCCTCTTGCCTTTGGTTCCCGCCACTATGTTGCTAGTTTGAGGGAAGCCATCAGACCATCAAGACTGTCAGGTATACGCCCCACGAAGGCATCAATTACATATGCAAAAGATAAAGTCAACTCCCAGAAAATATCCAAGTGATACTGGAGCCGTGATTCAAAATGAACTGAAACTCCTCACAGACGTTTTAGTTAAATTGAGCCAATACATTTCTTTCTTTTTTCTTTTTCCGCCGCTCTATGCATCTGTGGGATCTTCGTTTCCTGAGTAGGAATAGAACCCAGGCCCACAGCATTGAAATCTTGAGGCTTAAGCACAAGACCACCAGGAATTCTCTCAATTCATTCATTTTTAAGGACAATTTGAGTTTTGGTTTTCTATCATTTGTAGCAATAGAGTCCTAACTGATACGATAAAAGTCTAAGAGGAAATAAAAGATTTCTCTCCTATTCCCCAACCTCATTTTATCCCCTGAAGATAATCACTGTTACATTTCTTTCAGACATTTGTTTACTTTTCATGTAAATAGGATTGTGTTCCACCATTTGCTTGTTTTAATCTTATGTTGTATTGGGGATATCTTCATTTGTTGATGCAGAATAATCTATAAATATATAATCATCAATTTAATGTCTTCCACTGATAGAAATTAATTTTTCCTCAGTTTTGCCTTGATAAGTAATACCTTTATACTTATGTCTTTGTGCATTTATGCAACTATAAAAAATTCTAGAAATGGAAATCTTCTTTCAAAGGGAGTGTACATTACAAAATTTGCCCTCCAGTATGATTACACCGATTCATAGTCTTCTCAAAAAGAGTTTCTACTCACCATTGCTAACACTGTGTTTTTTGAAACTTCAGTAAATTTACCAAGATGACAATGAAAATCAGTATTGTTTTCTTGATATACATTTATTTAATGCATGTATAAAACATACAACACACATGGAGAGACCCACGTATATACTTAAACTATTTTATAAATTCACCATTTTCCTATAAATTTCCCATTTGTGTCCTTTGCCAATTTTTCTCTTGGGTTTTGTGTCTTCCTCACTGATCTGTCTTTATAAATTAAGAAACTAGACCCTTTTCTCACACATGGTTTGAATATATTTTTCCAAGTTTATTTGTCCTTCAGCATTTCTTCCTTCCTTTCTTTCTTAAGTATAACATTTCAAACATACAGAAAACATGAGAGAATTATATAATGAGAACTTATATGCTCACCATTTAGCTTTAAAATGTTATCATTCTGCAGTTTTGCTTCACTTTTAAAAACAAAAAGAATAAAATGTCACAGATACATCAAAGCTGTATTCTCACTGATCCTGTTCCTCTCCACCCCTCCCCAGAGGTAATCATCACCTTGAAGGTGATATGCATGTATTTTTGAAGACGCTTTATATACTTGAAAACCCTCTCTTGTGCACCACAATTTTAAATATTTTCCTATGTCATTCAGAAAAAAAAAGAGGGCAGGGGGAAGGATAGCAATAACAAACTGTCAACAGTTGTTCTTAAGTTAGTCACGTCAGGGATCTTCAGTATATTTTCTAAGATTAATTTCACATTATTGCAACAGCAGGGTTTGCAAAGGGCTTCTCAGGTGGCTCAGTAGTAAAGAATCTGCCTGACAATGCAGGAGACAAGGGTTCTATCCCTGGATGGGGAAGATCCCCTGGAGGAGGAAATGGCAACCCACTCCGGTTTTCTTGCCTGGAGAAGTCGTTGGACAGAGGAGCCTTGTGGACTACAGGCCATGGGGTCACAAAGAGTTGGACATGACTGAGTGACTAAGCAGGCACGCAAGACTTGCAAAGTTCCCATGAGAAACCTTTTACAAATATGCCAGGCTTCTGGTTAATGTTGCTGATAAAGAACAGCAAAGAATCTACCCATCAAACTTGTCTCAAAATGAGGTTATGATTGGATATATTTATATAATTCTATTATTTATTTTGACCTCATGAGAGGTCATTTTTCAAATGGCCATAGTACTCTTCTTGACCACTTTGAAGCATATGTTAATTGGGGTAAAATCCTACTATATAAATGGTAATGGTTATGGAGGCTGGAGTGTTTAGACTCACTTGGATATTTGAAGACACTTCATAAATAGAGTAATGAAACCAATGTATTCATGTCTGAACATTTTTGCAGAAAGAATTAAAAGACAGTTTAAAAAAATCTTTGAATAATCTCTAGTCTTTCGAAAATATTCTGAAACTTCTATCTAATTGGTTATTTTTAAAACAACCCGTGGGGAGTTCCCTGGTGGTCCAGGGGTTAGGATGCTGCACTTCTACTGCCAGGACCAGTTTTGATTCCTGGTCTGGAAAATATGATCCCACAAGCACAGGCAAAAATAAACAAATAAATAAGCCCAAATTATGCTTAGCATAAACAAGGGAGACACCTGTGATTTTGACAAGCATCTTAAACATCATACTTCTATACTTTTAATTTTTCACAGATCTCTTTTAAATATATATATATAGTTTTATAAAATTGTAAAAAGTTCATATAAATTGCACATACTGTGCATATCCTTCTGCAGCTCATTGTGGTTTTCAGGATGACTTCAAAATTTGTCCATGTTGATACGTGTATTAATAGATTGAGTTGATTCATTTTATCTATTCAATAGTATTCTATTTGTGAGTTTTATTTTCTATCTTAAAATTAATAAACATTTAGATTCTTCTTTTTTCTTCTAGTAAAAACAGTGCTGTATTGAATATATCTTCTTGTGCACATGTCTGAGAATTTCTCTAGTTCATCTGACTTCAAGTGAAACTGCTGCTTTGTGAGTTCCACACCCCTGCAGAACTCCTCCTCCTCCTAAGTCACTTCAGTCATGTCCGACTCTTAGCGACCCCATGGACTGCAGCCTACCAGGCTCCTCCATCCATGGGATTCTCCAGGCAAGAGTACTAGAGTGGGCTGCCATTGCCTTCTCCGCCCTGCAGAACTAGACACTGTCAAACTCTTCTTCCGAATGGTTGTATCATACAACTTCTATTTTCCTTGGCAGTAAATGAAGATTCCTATTTACCCATATCCTTTCTGTCTCTGGTATTTTTATTTTGGAGTTGTATAATTTTAATAGAAGTGTATTTTATCAAGCTACTGTCTTGTGACTTATAGCTTCTGTGTCTATGTATGAGTTGTCATGTTTAGAGGGTAGTTTTTGTCTGCTGGTCTTCCCTGGTGGCTCAAATGGTAAAGAATTCACCTGCAATGCAGGACACCTGAGCTTGATCCCTGGGTCAGCAAGAACCCCTGGAGAAGGGAATGGGTAGGCTTTCTTTTTTAAATTAATTTATTTTTAATTGAAGGATAATTGCTTTACAATATTGTGTTGTTTTCCACCATATATCAACATGAATCAGGCATAGGCATACATATGTCCCCTCCCTCTTGAACTTCCTTCGCACTTCCCACCCCATCCCACCGCTCTAGGTTGTCACAGAGCACCTGATTTGAACTCCTTGCTTTATACAGCAAATTCACATTAGCTATCTATTTTACACATGGTAATACATATGTTCAAATGCTACTCTGTCTTTTCGTTTCACCCTCTCCTTCCCCCACTGTGTCCCCAAATCTGTTCTCAATGTCTGTATCTCCTTCGCTGTCCTGCAAATAGATTTATCCATACCATCTTTCTAAATTCCATAAGTATGTGTTAGTGTACCATATTTTTCTATTACTGACTTACTTCACTCTGTATAATAGGCTCTAGGTTCATCCATCTCATTAGAATTGATTCAAATGCATTCCTTTTTATGGCTGAGTAATATTCAGTTGTATACATGTACCACAACTTCTTTTTCTATTCATCTGTCGATGGCCATCCAGGTTGCTTCCATGTCCTAGCTATTGCAGATAGTGCTGCAGTGAACTTTGGGATACATGTGTCTTTTTCAATTGTGGTTTCCTTTGGGTATATGCCCAGTAATGGGATTACTGGGTCATTTGGTAGTTTTGTTTCTAGTTTTTTAGGGAATCTCCACACTGTTCTCCATAAAGGCTGAAGCAATTTACATCGCCATCAACAGTGCAAGAGGGTTCCCTTCTCTCCACACCTTCTCCAGAATGTATTATTTCTAGATTTTTTTGATGATGGCTGTTCTGTGTGAGTTGATACTTCACTGTAGGTGTGGTTTGCATTTCTCTAATAATGAGCAATGTTGAACATCTTTCCATATGCTTATTAGCCATGTTTGTCCTCTTTGGAGAAATATCTATTTAGGTCTTCTGCCCATTTTTTGATTAGGTTGTTCTTTTTTCTGGTACTGAGCTGGATGAGCTGCTTGAGTATTTTGGAGATTAATCTTTGTCAGTTGTTTCATTTGCTATTATTTTTTCCCATTCTAAGAGTTGTCTTTTCACCTTGTTTATTGTTTCCTTTTCTGTGCAAAAGTTTTTAAGTTTAATTAGGTCCCATTTGTTTATTTTTGTTCTTATTTCCATTACTCTAGGAGGTGGGTCATAGAGCATCTTGCTGTGATTTATGTCAAAGAATGTACTGCCTATGTCTTTCTCTAAGAGCTTATAGTTTCTGGCCTAACATTTAAGTCTTTAATGGAGACCCGGGTTCGATCCCTGGGTCAGGAAGATCCCCTGGAGAAGGAAATGGTAACCCACTCCAGTATACTTGCCTGGAGAATCCTATGGACGGAGAAGCCTGGTAGGCTACAGTCCACGGGGTCGCATAGAGTCGGACACGACTGAGCGACGGAACGGAACGGAACGGAATATATTTTGGGTTTAATTTTGTGTATGATGTTAGGTGGTATTCTAGTTTCATTCTTTTACATGTAGCTGTTCAGCTTTCCCAGCAACACTTATTGAAGAGGCAGACTTTTGTCTATTATATATTCTTGCCTTCTTTGTCAAAGATAAGGTGCTCATAGGTGCATGAGTTTATCTCTGGGCTTTCTATCTTGTTCCATTGGTCTATATTTCTGTTTTTGTGCCAGTACCATATGTCTTCTGTCTTTTTGTGGGTTTTTTAGTCATGTTTAGTTTTTGTAGCTATTGCAGCTAACTTTCAAATATACCTTTGCTGTTTTTCATTTTGGTTTATATGATGAAATTAAAAAAGAATAGTGCTAATGGTCCAGAAATTTGGTAACCCTGCATCATGATTCTTTCCAGACTGTACAATTCCTTGCCTGACAAATATTAAAGGGATAACAGTAAAATTAAATTAAATTCAGAGAACTGTGGTTTGAAAACTCTGCTAAACATGATACATAATAACTGGACATTTTTCACAGAAAGGTTTTTGCTCACTGCATAGAACCGGCTAATCTAATGCAGTATTAATAACTGTATCAGGTCCATGGTTAATAGCTAATCTGTAGGGTTCCATAACTGATGTTTCTTTCCCCATCTTCCTCATCCTAATTTTTCTGAGTAGTGTTCACTTTCTCTTCCTTTTCAGGTCAGTCATAAGGTTTCAGGAAAGTTCTAGATGTCACAAAGTTCAGTTTAAAATTTTTTGCAGTGTAAGCAGCAGCAAGCTCATTCAAGGCACTAAACTTTCTTATACCATCCCAGCTAAAAATAAACTGAGACTCCAAACCTGTGGGATAACCAGATGTGACAAGTGCTGAGCTGTCCTGTATAAATGAGCGACAAATCAAGAGTTAACAAGGACTATACAGCAGATGTCGTAAATCAGGAACAGCTTTTTGACACAAACTGATGACATTTTTACTTCCAGCGTTCAGTTCAGTTCAGTCGCTCTTCTCGCATAATCAGAGGCATTTTCTTATTTTACATGCTCAATCTTTTTTTATGAAACATTGTTTCATAACAATATAAAATCTAACAACACTTTATCACATTATCACTAGGGGCGGGGGACTGGTGAGGTTGCTTTCTTTCACTATTTGCTGCTGCTGTCTTGCCTGGAGAATCCCAGGGACGGGGGAGCCTGGTGGGCTTCCGTCTATGGGGTCACACAGGGTCAGACACGACTGAAGTGACTTAGCAGCTGCTAAGTCACTTCAGTCGTGTCCGACTCTTCGCGAACCCATGGACCGCAGCCTAATGTTCCTAAATGAAGGATTTTTGCCTCAAGATGTTCATTCCTCCAAATTATGCATGAAGTTTTCTTTGAAGAGGGTCTTAACTACTTTATAAAAGTTGAAATCTTGCACAAGGAAAATCATTTTGCTTTTTACTATTTCATGGTTTTTAGAAGGTGGCAAAGTCTTTAAGCCCATCTGTCCAGACATGGGTTTTTTTGTTTTTGCTTTTTTAGTGAGAGTTGAAAGAAAACAAATCTTCACTCAGAACACATGGAAAGACATCCCTCGTTTACAGTCTTCTCAGACCCTTTCAGTAAGACATTCAGAATCCTATCCCTTAGACAGCAGATTGGAGGGCACTCTTGGTTACAATTTGTATTGCAACTTCTCCTGCTTAAGTAGTATTTGTTGTGTCCGACTTTTTGCATCTCCATGGACTGCAGCATGTTGGTCTTCCCTGTCCTTTACTATCTCCCAGAGTTTGCTCAAACTCATGTCCATTGAGTCAGTAATGCCATCCAACCATCTTATCCTTTGTCACCCCCTTCTCCACCCATCCTCAATCTTTCCCAACATCAGGGTGTTTTCAATGAGTCGGCTCTTTGCATCAGGTGGCCAAAGTATTGGAGCATCAGTCCTTGCTATGTCAGGTCCCACATCAGGAATTATGTATTATCTTTTGAATATTTAAATCTTGGAACTCACTCTTCCGTAAATCTATGCTTGTCATTTCATTTTCCTTCTGTCTGATTCCTGACCTTCTGTCAACTTCAGCTCTCAGGTGAAAAGGGGAGACTCATATGTATTAATGTATTTAATGCCTTAAATTGCTTTTACTGTCATCTTCAATGATATATATAGAAAAAATTAATAGGTCCTATCTTTCACATTGGGAACTTATAAATTAATCCTGCTTGGTAGTATGCATCTCTCTGTGCTCACTAATAAACTCATAGCAGCTGATGGTTGGTATTAATCTCTTTCTAATTAGAGAAGCACATGCTCACATATCATTCTGAATGAGAGCAGTGGCGTTTAATTTGTTTCTCTGATCCTGCTCACTTTATCGTCCATTAATCAATACATGATGATTATATATCTTGTCATAGAGAGTATGGGGTGGTAGAATAACATGGGGTTTGGAGGAGATTGCTTGGAGTTGAGTGCAGGCCTCTGATTTAGCTGTGTGACCTCAGGCAATTTGTCTGATCTCTCTGAGCCTTAGATTCTTCATCAGTTAAGCAAAGTCATTTCAGTTATTTTATAAGACAGTCATGATGGTTAGAGGAGATAAAACAAGGGAATAACTCAAAAACCTTTAAAATTTTTTGATTATTGAAAATTTCTTGCATATTCTAAGACTGAGAGAAGAAGTTCATACCCTGATGTACCCATCACCCTGCTTCAGCACTCAGGCATTCATGCTCAGTGATGTTCATCTATGCTCCGTTCAGTGCCACCCTCTTTCCCCAATATTATACAACAAATTCCAGATATTGTATTTCCATCCTTACATATTTATCTTTTTTAAAAAAGGATAACTATAAAACCATTATCATATTTTTAAATTTAACAAATATCCAGTCATTGTGCATTTCCCCAATTATATCATTTCTCTACAATTATTTTGTTTGACTTAGGATCTAAATAAGGGCTCCATAGCATTTGGATGGCCTGTCTTTAATCTACAATTGTTCCACAATCATTCTTTAATCTACAACTGTTCAATGTGGTAGCCCCTAGCCATATGTGACTGTTTAAATTTGAACATAAATTAATTAAAATTAAATAAAATTAAAAATTCCATTCCTCTGTAGCAATCACCACATTTCATGTGCCAAATAGCTATATGGATGTATGTGTGTGTGTTAGTCAGTCAAGTCTGACTCTTTGAAATCCCATGGACTGTAGCCCACCAGTTTCCCTGTCCATGGAATTCTCCAGGCAAGAACACTGGAGTAGGTTGTCATTTCCATCTCCAGGGGATCTTCCCAACCCAGGGATGGAACCAGGTCTCCGAAATTGCAGGATGTTCTTTACCATCTGAGCCACCAGTGCAGATATAGAACTTCTCCATCATTGTATAAGTATTACGGGACAGAGTTGATCTATAAGTCTCTCTTTCCTCTCTATTCTATGACTGTAAGGAAATCAAACCAGTCCATCCTAAAGGAAATCAGTCCTGAATATTCATTGGAAGGACTGAGGCTGAAGCTGAAGTTCTAATACTTTGGCCACCTGATGCGAAGAACTGACTCATTGGAAAAGACCCTGATGGGGGTAAAGATTGAGGGCAGGAGGAGAAGGGGACGACAGAGGATGAGATGGTTGGATGGCATTACCAATTCAATGGACGTGAGTTTGAACAAGCTCTGGGAGATGTTGATGGATGGGGAAGCCTGGCATGCTGCAGTCCACAGGGATGCAAAGAGTCAGACATGACTGAGTGACTGAACTTAACTGAACTGAATATAATTGTTGGAAGAAAACAAATCATTAGTCTTATAGAATTTCCTATATTCTGGATTTTTCTGATTGAATTCCCTTGGTGTCCTTTAACATAGTCCTTTGTCCTTGGTTTATAATTGGTGATTAGAGGTAGAAAGGAAAATCTGTTCCCCTGTTTTGTAAGCTCATGTACCACCATGTAACCTTAAGCACACAACCTGACCTATGTAAATGTTAGTTTCCTCATTTATAAAATGAGAATAATAACAGTACCTATATCATGCGTGTGTGTGTGCTCAGTCACTTCAGTTGTGTCTGGCTCTTTGTGACCCTGTAGACTGTAGCCTGCCAGGCTCCTTTGTCCATGGGATTCTCCAGGCAAGAATACTGGAGTGGGTTGCCATACCCTCCTCCAGGGGATCTCCCTGACCTCGGGATGGAATCTGCGACTCCTGCATCTTCCCCACTGAGCCACCTGGGAAGCCTATTAATAGAAAGTACTCAACCTGGTACATGGCGCACAGTGTGGATTAAGTATATGTTAGTTATTACTTGCTTTATTATACTGATTATTAGGCAATGATTCTCAAATCCCAGTCTATATGGATTGGTTGCATTGAAATCCTCTACACAGGACTTTAAAGAAAAGTTTTCTAGAGATTCTCATTCAGTAGATTGGAACATGGTCCTCCCAAATCTGTATTTTGTAATAAGTTCTCGATGATACTGATGCAGTTATGGGTTTAGAAACTGATGACTCTATGATATGTCAGCTTGACTACTCGGAACTACAATCTCCAGAATTTCTTTTCTAGTATGCTTCCCATTAAGGTGGATGACAGATTTCTTGCAAGAGTCAGAGGAGGAAAGGGAAGAAGCAGCTATTTTGCAGCATAAATACACCTTCTCCCAGTTATTCAATCAAATGTAACTTAGGTGCTATTGTGAAAAGATTTTGCAATTGTAATTAAAATCCCTAGTTAGTTGACTATGAATTAATGCAGAATGAGATTATCCTGAGTAGCCCTGATTTAGTCAATTGGAATACTTTTAAAAGAGAGCTTAATCCAGGCCCAGTTAGTTTCACTGGTGAATTTTATGAAACATTTAAAGAAGAATTAATGCCAATGCTTTGCAAACACTTCTAAAATATAGAAGAGGAGGAAATACTTCCCAATTTACTCTATGAGGTCATTATTACCTTGTTAAAACCGAAAACATCGCAAGAGAACAAAATTAGAGAGCAATATCTCACAGGAATAGAGACATAAAAATCCCCAGCAAAATACTAGCAAACTGCATCCAGGAATATGTAAAAAGAAGTATATACCATAATCAAGAGATTTATCCCAGAAATGCAAAGTTGGTTTAATACCTGAAGTGAATTAATGTAATATACTTTACCAGTAGAATAAAGGACAAAACCATATAATTGTTTCACTAGATATAGAAAAAGCATTGGATAAAATTCAATGCCCCTTCCTGTTAAAAGCATTCAATAGGGTGGGGGTGGGAGAGAGGTTAAAGAGGGAGGGAACATATGTATACCTCTGGCTGGTTCATGTTGACCTATGACAGAAACCAACACGATATTGTAAAGCAATTATCCTTCAATTAAAAATAAATAATTTTTTCTTTAAAAAAAATCAACAAACCAGGAATAGAAAGGAACTTCCTCAACCTAGTAAAGAACATCTACAAAAAACTCTCTTGGGAGTCCACACCTTCTTTTGTTCTTCTATTCCAAAAACTTTACTCACACCTGATTTTATACAGAGGCCAGGGATAGTCTAATGTCTGGACCTGGGTGAGACTGTCTTATAAGAGAGACTGTGAGATTCAGTTTTAAGAAGTTTATTTGCCTATGGATAGATGCCATATTATCCACCCTAGTCTTTATTAATAATAAAAGTGACAGTTAAACTCATCCCAGCCACTAATGCCTTGGACTCTATATTATTCCTCAATTGGCTCAGAATTAAGACAGGGAAGAGGGGATGGTAGCCTTTGGTCATTTTAAAGACCCCAGCATGACACAGTAGAAGGGATAATTTACAGACAAGTTTTAGACATGCACAATAGTAATCCCCAAAGTAATGACTAGGATCTTAGACTGTCTTTTAGAAACTGGAAAGGATCCCAGAGATCATCTAGCAGCTAGATTCTAACCCTCAGGGGTTAAGTAATGTGTAAAGACTACCCGGCCATCTAGTGACATATCACAACTAGAATTCAAAATTTTCGTTCAGCCCACTATACTTTCCACCACACCCTGCTGCTTCCTTAGTATGCTGAGATAAAAAAATAGCACGTTAGCTATTTGTTATCATCTTATCTGCTTCCCTGAAGATCAGAATTTTGTCAAGAAGGAATAAATGCGCTTAACTTAAATAACTTTCCGTTAGTAATAGGGCTTATCAGAGGTAGCACTGGAAATGAAAAATAGTACTCTAATTTTAGTTCAAGGCTGTACTCATGAGATCATTTTTTTTTCTCTGTCAAAATGCCAAACTGAAATAAATAGGAGAGTAGACCAGCATGGAAATACAGCAACTGCAGCAGAGTCTGTGGCTGATACATTAATTCAACTGACGATCTTTGGTTCCTTTTCTAGTATGATGTCAGGGTATGTTGTGGTGCTAAAATTTCCTCCTGTAAGAATAGAAGGAAATAAGTAGAACGGGGTGTTACAGCTTAACTCCAAAGCCTGTGATCTTAATTAACTATGATATGTACTGCCTTCTCAGAGGCATAAGGTGCAATGGCAAATGTTTAGACAATAAAATGAAGGTTAAGGCGAATATCTAGAAACGTTAATTTAAATGTTATTCATAAGAGGACTTAGCACTTGGTTATGACAGATTTCTTTAAATAATCATCCCTGTGAATTTATTGGTGGAAGCAACAGTTATGTGAAAGAAGCACGTTAGATCACGGAGATGACACCAGATCTGTCCATCAGGCCAGAACTCTAGATTTTCTACAAAATCCACCAATAAATTTGATTTTCTACAAAATAGATCTTTAATCCTGTTTGCCATGTTGAAAAATTATTCACTCTTTCATATGTAGCTTTGAGCATCTATTGAGTGTCAGGCACTGTTTCAGGCACTGGGAAAAGAGTTATAAAGAGAACCAAGTCCCTGATCTCATTGAGAACAGGGTACTATGAAACAATAAATATAATAAAATTCTTTATTTGCTGTTATTAGAGATAGGCATTAATCTATTTAACAAAGTTGCAATATTTGTGTCCTTAGAGAAGAAAAGAAAATAAACTGTGGTAAAATAAGTTTGGGAAACAATGCAACTATAGTTTCTTCTTAATACTTCAAATTACACACTGGTTTATTAAAACCCCTAAGATATTAGACAATAAAGGAAACCCTTTAGCTCCATTTTTCCTGACTTATTTGACCATTTAAGCTTTTTTATTTGGGGAGAGGAAGGATAGCACTCATTAACCTTCTGTGAAATATACCTTCCAAGGAAACCAATTTTAGAAAGTACTGAACCATAAGAACTCTTTGTATAGTTTTTGTTTTTATATATGTTCTATGATTCTTTTTTAAAAATTATAGTTTATTTACAATAGTGTATCAGTTTCAGATGCAGAGTAAAATCATGCAGTTATATATATATTTTTTCCAGATTATTTTCCATTATAGGTTATTATAAGATGTTGAATGTAGTCCCCCGTGCTATACAGTAAATCCTTATTGCTTATCTATTTTATGTATAATATTAGTTTGTAGGTTTTCTGATTCTATATCAGTTTTAGTTTTATTTTATATGGTTAAGTTTTGGAAGACAAAAATGGACCTGCACTAGCTCATATGCATAGTAATAATCAATTATATTACAACAAAATCTATTGGACTTACTTTTTTTCTTACCTTTTCCAGGTTGGTTTAGCTCTATAAATCACTATAACTTTTAAAAAGTAGAGCTTAGTGACTAATTTTAAGATAAACACCTTTTAGCCACCATCCAGGTCAAGAAATAGAACTTCTCTGGTCATCTCAGAAATCCCTTCCTGTGCCACTTGCAATTCACAGTCCCTTCTCTTCCTCCAAAATAACCATTATTCTGACTTTCATAGTGATCTCTTTCTTGCATTTCCAAAAAATATTTATTTATTTGGCTGTGCTGGGTCTTAGTTGCAGCACTTAGGATCTTCGATCTTCACTGGGGCATGCATGATCTTTCATTGCCCCCTGCATTGGGAGTGTGGAGTCTTAGCCACTGGACCACCAGGGAAGTCCCTTTCTTGCATTCCTTTACACAATAGTCTAGTTTTTCTCATTTAAAAAGAAAAAAAACCCACCTTGTTATATCCTTTTAATCTCTTTTAATCTATGGGTTCTCCCTCTATCCTTTCTTTTCCTTAATATTTTGTCTGTTATAAACTCAGTCTGTTTGACATATAATGTATGCTCAATCACTAAGTCATGTCTGACTCTTTGTGACCCTGTGGACTGTAGCCCACCAGGCTCCTCTGTCTATGGGATTCTCTGGGCAAGAATACTGGAGCAGGTTGCCATTTCCTCCTTCAGGAGATCTTCCCGACCCAGGGACTGAACCAGCAGCTCCTATGTCTATTGCTTTGGCAGGCGAGTTCTTTACCACTAGCACCACCTGGGAAACCCCACTCAATGTTTAGAGTCATTAATTTGTTGAGAGTTGCAAAAAAAAAAATGATTTATTTTTAAAAATTTTATTTTTTAATTGGAATATATTTACAATGTTGTGTTAGTTTCTACTATATAACAAAGTGAATCAGTTATAGGTATATACATATCCCCTCCCTCCCCATCCCATCCCCATCCCACCCCTCTAGGTCATCACAGAACACTGAGCTGAGCTCCCTGTGCTATATAGCAGATTGTCTAAAGGCTTGTCTTTCTTTAGTGCTTGGAAATAATCTTCTAATATTTATTTCATTCCATCCATTCTTTATCTTTTTGGAATTCCATAAGATGAATGTTGAACTCCTTGTATTAATCCTCCGTGTAGTCAAAAGGATGATATTCTAGTTCTACAATTTTTCTTTCATGTATTAGATACATGATTGTATCATGAGATGCTTTCCTTCATCTATTGATACTATTTGGTTATCCAATGGAACAGTTTTTCCAGAAAAAGGTGGGATAAATGTTTGAGTTTTCCCTTTTACCTCCTCAGTTTTTGGTACAATGAATTGATTCTCTATTATGTTTTTAAATTTTCAATGAGATTTTTAAAATATTATAATGAACCTAAACATATTTACTGTGTGGATCACAATAAACTGTGGAAAATTCTGAAAGAGATGGGAATCCCAGACCACCTGACCTGCCTCTTGAGAAACCTGTATGCAGGCCAGGAAGCAACAGTTAGAACTGGACATGGAACAACAGACTGGTTCCAAATAGGAAAAGGAGTATGTCAAGGCTGTATATTGTCACCTTGCTTATTTAACTTGTATGCAGAGTACATCATGAGAAATGCTGGGCTGGAAGAAACACAAGCTGGAATCAAGATTGCTGGGAGAAATATCAATAACCTCAGATATGCAGATGACACCACCCTTATGGTAGAAAGTGAAGAGGAACTAAAAAGGCTCTTGATGAAAGTGAAAGAGGAGAGTGAAAAGGTTGGCTTGAAGCTCAACATTCAGAAAACTAAGATCATGGCATCTGGTCCCATCACTTCATGGGAAATAGGTGGGGAAACAGTGGAAACAGTGTCAGATTTTATTTTTTTGGGCTCCAAAATCACTGCAGATGATGATTGCAGCCATGAAATTAAAAGACGCTTACTCCTTGGAAGGAAAGTTATGACCAACCTAGATAGTATATTAAAGAGCAGAGACATTACTTTGCCAACCAAGGTCTATCTAGTCAAGACTATGGTTTTTCCTGTGGTTATGTATGGATGTGAAAGTTGGACTGTGAAGAAAGCTGAGCGCCGAAGAATTGATGCTTTTGAACTGTGGTGTTGGATAAGACTCTTGTGAGTCCCTTGGACAGCAAGGAGATCCAACCGGTCCATCCTAAAGGAAATCAGTGCTGAATATTCATTGGAAGGACTGATGTTGAAGCTGAAACTCCAAGACTTTGGCCACTTGATGAAAAGAACTTACTCACTGGAAAAGACCCTGATGTTGGGAAAGATTGAAGGCAGGAAGAGGAGGGGATGACAGAGGATGAGATGGTTGGATGGCAAAACCAACCCAATGGACATGAATTTGAGTAAACTCTGGGAGTTGGTGATGGAAAGGGAGGCCTGGTGTGCTGCAGTCCATGGGGTCACAGAGTCGGACACGACTGAGCAATTGAACTGAACTGAACATAATACCAGCAACAGTTCCAGAATAATAATACTAGTTGTCTCAGAATACCACTAGTAATACTGCTTTAATATTACTAATATTATCATCAATTACTAAAAAAAAAAATAGAATAGCTATTAATATCTAACCTGACAGTGGAGCTTCTTTCTGTGTTTATGTAATGTTTAAAAAACTTGACTGCTTTGTGGGATTTCCTGACCCTGTTCTGCTCAACCACCATTTTTTATCTGGATCTTTTTACTTCATCATCATTGTCACTATCCTGATCAATTTTTATTCCAAAGCCAGAGGTTTCTCCTCAGAGCTATGTCCTGGAAGGGAGGTTTTGTTGGTCAGCACTGAGAATTCATATGGGTGAGACTGTTGCCACCCTTTCAGGTCTTACCAGGACTTCATTCCACTCATCTGTTATTGGAATGGATAAAAGCAGTTTCAGTTGCTTTTCTCAGATTTCATTTTCCAGCAAAATATCTGTTTCTTTGGGATTGTCCAGTTCTATGGTCCATCAAATATCTGACCGATTCCCTTTATTCTCTTGTATAGACTCTAACATTGTGGTCTTGTGTTTTAGGTGATTTGGCCCCACCTGCTTATAATTTGTATTTTGTGGAAATACCTTATTATCTTGTTTTGTTGTAAACATTATCCATGGGTTTTTAATTTTGCTTTACAATTTCTCTGTTTATTTTAGGGTTTTAAGAAGATTCAAAAACTATGCTGTTACTTCCAAGAAGCCCAATATAACTTTCCATGAACTGAAATTTAAATATTTTTATATTACACATTTTGCTTTTTCAAAATAACTTCTCTAAAATCATTTCAACCTTACGGAAAATTGTTAAGACCAGAACAAAAAATTTTAGTTTGCCCTTTACCCAGATTCTCTAGTCAGCTGTTAATATTTTTCCAGTTTGTCTTATTCTCTTTTATTTCTCTCTCTCAATTATTTTGTGTGTATAGTAAATCCAGTAAAAATCAATCATTTAAAACTGATACAAAACTACCATCCACTCCATGGCCTGCATTCAAAAGTAGTAATGTACCTACAGGTCCCTCCTAATCCCAGATCCCTTCTAATACATGATCCTGTGTTGTACCCAGTTTTATATGCCTTTAGACTCCTTCTTCGGAGAAGGCAGTGGCAAGCCACTCCAGTACTCTTGCCTAGAAAATCGCATGAACAGAGGAGCCTGGTAGGTTGCAGTCCATGGGGTCGCGACTAGTTGGACACGACTGAGCAACTTCACTTTCACTTTTCACTTTCACACATTGGAGAAGGAAATGGCAACCCACTCCAGTGTTCTTGCCTGGAGAATCCCAGGGACGGCGGAGCCTGCTGGGCTGCCGTCTATGGGGTCACACAGAGTCGGACACGACTGAAGCGACTTAGCAGCAGCAGCAGCAGCAGCAGCAGACTCCTTCTTGGAGGATTTCCTCAGTTTTTCCATGTCTTTCATGACATCAACTTATTAAAAGAGAATAGGCCAGTTATTTTATAGAACATCTCTCAATTTGAATTTGCCTTTTACTTATGATTGGATTCAGATTATTCATCGTTTTAGAGAAGTACCACAGGCATGATGCTATGTTCTTCTCAATGCATTATCAGGAGGCAAATGAACACATGTTAATTTGTCCCATTTTTAATAGTGTTGGCTATTATCCTTTCATTAAGACAATGTCTGCCAAATTTTTCACTGTAATATTAACATCTTGTACTTGTTAATTAATATGTTATTAAGCAGTTTTTTATGGAGAGCTATTATGTAAATATCCTGGGTTTTAATGGTCATTGTTGGTTCTTCCCTAAACAAGTGATTACTATAATGACTGTCAAATGGTGATATTCTAATTCCACCATTCCTTCTATATTCATTATTTTGCACTGTTCTACTATAAAAATAAAGCTTCTATTCATTCCCATTTATTTATCTATATATATCGGGATAGACCCAGGGTTCCTATTTTATCCAATAAGTCATAATCTGTTTCTAGCATCATTCATTTTAATTTTAAATCATCCCAGATTTAGTTAATGGAAACTCTGCAGTTTGTCTCTTTTCTAACAACTCCTCATCATTTTTGAGTACTTCCTTATTTTTATGCTCCGCAAGATGTTCCAGGAACATATTGTACTTTTCCTGTCCCAGCCCCGAATTCAACCATTTCTTCAAGGAGTTTTGGATCATTTTAGTGGAGAATGATATTCAGAAGCTACACTTTGGCTACTAGACGTGCTCATTACTTCTAGAGGATCACTTCTTCCAGGCCTAGTTTTCTTCCTTTCCACACTGAGAAGTCTAGCTCCCACTAGTTCGGTCTACTAACCATCTTGTATGCCATCAATCTCCTGACCTAATAGCAGACTGACACATCACCCTCCACTGTGGCCACTGTGTAATAGAAATGAGCCTCTCCCAACAGGCCAGCCCCACGGCTCTTCCCACTATAACTTGTAAATTACATTAAACAAAGCAAATGAGATACTTTTTCTCAACTCATTCCTATTCTGTATGCAAAAGAGAGAATATGTGAAACTTGGGACTCTACTTATATCATTTATTATAATTTGAAAAACTCATTTTATTGTAGAAATTAATGTCATAAACACTGTGACTCAAATTTTCTTGTCTGAAGTTTCTCATTTTGTGCTTTTTATGGCATGGTGAGAATATTTGCTCAACTGCTTTCTAGGTATACATCAAACAAGCTGATAGATGAGACTTGACCAGCAGGAAACAAATACAGTGAAAATTTTTTAAAAATTCAGTTAGTCACGAAATTCACTTCTCGAATTGAAAAACTGATCTTAAAGAAGCTAACACAGGGACTTATGCAGCAGTTCAGTGGTTAAGACTCTGCAGGGGCCATATGTTCTATCTCTGGTCAGGGAAACAAGGATCCTGCATGCCCTGTTTCATGGCCAAAAGGAAAAAAAAAGCTAATGCAAATTTAATTAAATAAATGTATTCCTAAATAGAAACAATGCTATTGTAGGCTTTGTCATGTTGCTGCTGCTGCTGCGTCGCTTCAGTCGTGTCCGACTCTGTGTGGTCATAAGTAATAGTTATTGTTTGCAGACAAAAACTTTTATCTGCATGAGCATTATTGCTTCAGTTCAGTTCAGTTCAGTCGCTCAGTCGTGTCTGACTCTTTGTGACTCCATGAACCACAGCACGCCAGGCCTCCCTGTCCATCACCAACTCCTGGAGTCCACCCAAACCCATGTCCATTGAGTTGGTGATGCTATCCAACCATCTCATCCTCTGTCGTCCCCTTCTCCTCCTGCCAATCTTCCCAGCATCAGGGTCTTTTCAAATGAGTCAGCGTTGCATCAGGTGGCCAAAGTCTTGGAGTTTCAGTTTCAACATCAGTCCTTCCAATGAACACCCAGGACTGATCTCCTTTAGAATGGACTGGTTGGATCTCCTTGCAGTCCAAGGGACTCTCAAGAGTCTTCTCCAACATCACAGTTCAAAAGCATCAATTCTTCGGTGCTCAGCTTTCTTTATAGTCCAACTCTCACATCCATACATGACCACTGGAAAAACCATAGCCTTGACTAGACGGATCTTTGTGTTACAAAGCCCTTAAAAACTATTATCTCAATTTTTTCCTAGCTCTGTAGAGTAGATAATATTATCTCCATTTTACAGATATGATCACAGGCTTTTAGACGTTATACAACCTATTAAGGGTTGCCCAACTATTCTGTTCCGTTCAGTCGCTCAGTCGTGTCCGACTCTTTGTGACCCCGTGGACTGTAGCCTACCAGGCTTCTCCGTCCATGGGATTCTCCAGGCAAGAATACTGGAGTGGGTTACCATTTCCTTCTCCAGGGGATCTTCCTGACCCAGGGATCGAACCCGGGTCTCCCTCATTGGAGGCAGACGCTTTAACCTCTGAGCCACCAGGGAAGCCCTTTAGGTGGTAAAAATGGGATGTAAACTCGTTTTCACTATTTCATTCCTCTGACTTGGGAGGAATGACTGTTTCATTCCTCTGAATTGGGATTTTTCTCTCATCTCACTCCTGTCCTGTTTGCCAGATTACAAATAGATAACTAACTTTCCCAAGTAGTTTACTAATTAGCCTGAGATCATTGAGTCAACCCTAGCAGACCTCATTTTTTTGGAGGGGCAGAGGGTGTTTGTCCCCAGTATTAATTTACCCCTCATTCTACAGTAATAGAATGGTTAGCCAGGAAAATGGTTATCTAGAATAAAGGTCATTTCCTAGCCTAGTTGGCACATGGTAGTGGTCTGGAAAATTCCCTAAGTTTAGTCCCTAAGTTTAGTCCCTAAGTTGTGCCTGACTCTTGTGACCCCTTGGACTGTAGCCTGACAGGCTCCTCTGTCCTTGGGACCAGACAAGAATACTGGAGTGGATTGCCATTTTCTCCTTCAGGGGATCTTCCCCACCCATGTCTCCTGCACTGCAGGTGGATTCTTTACCACTGAGCCACCAAGGGAACCCAGCTGGCAGGTAGGTATAGTCATGTGATTAAGGTAGCCATGTGTGACAGCTTCTAGAAACCTTCCTTCAGATGTGCCCCTTTGCCCGTTTTTATTTGTTACTTCCTCTATGCTGCTGCCTGAGGCAGAGATCTTCCCTGGGATAATGAGGATAAAGCCTATACCCTAGGAATGTCATTAGGATGGTGAGCTAAAGGGAGACTTCTGGGTCCCAAGGACATTATGGAGCAGAGCTGCTGTACTAAGCTTGTGCTACAAAGTTCCAGACTTTTAGTTGGGAGAGAGAGAAATTCTACCTTGTTTAAGCCAATGATACTTGCCCAATCCTATCCAAATTTAGTATCCATCTGTGGACTCCTAGTTGTCTTCCTACCATTCATTTAAGCCTTCTGACATTAGGAACCTTCCCGGCAGTTGAGCAAGATTGACCATACACCTCATACCCAGAGAGATCATGACTGATTCCCTGTCAATCTGTGTTATTTCAATGTGCAGTGGTAAGTGTGATCGGTTCAGTGATGATCACCTAAGTCAATCAATTTATGCCTTTCCCCTAGCCCCAGTGGCTGGTTCAGGCATGACACAAATAGTGTGATTTTTGGCTGGTGGTGGTTTAGTTGCTAAGCTGTGTCTGACTTTTGTGACCCCTGGGCTGTAGCCTGCCAGGCTCCTCTGTCCATGGAATTTTCCAGACAAGAATACTGGAGTGGGTTGCCATTTCCTTTTCCAGAGGATCTTCCCAATCCAAGGATGGGACCCGCATCTCCTCCATTGCAGGCCAAAGTTTTTACTGCTGAGCTACCAGGGGAGAAGGATGTAATCTTAGATGTAAACACAGAAATAGGTAGATTTTGCTAAACCAGGGTGAGGATATAGCTGGCTTGTGGACGAAAGTAAACCACGAGAAATGAAGGAAAATGGTATTTTCCTTCAGTTTGCACCAACCTAAAGCCTGCCCTAAAGGAGATCAATCTGCCTAAAGGAGATTCTAAAGGAGATTAATCCTGGGTGTTCACTGGAAGGACTGATGCTAAAGCTGAAACTCCAATACTTTGGCCACCTCATGCATTGAGTTGACTCACTGGAAAAGAGTCTGATGCTAGGAAGAATTGGGGGTGGGAGGAGACGGGGACGACAGAGAATGAGATGGCTGGATGGCATCACCGACTCAATGGACATGAGTTTGACTGAACTCCGGGAGTTGGTGATGGACCGGGAGGCCTGGCGTGCTGTGATTCATGGGGTCGCAAAGAGTCGGACACGACTGAGCGACTGAAATGAACTGAACTGAAAGCCTGCCCAACTAGTGGTCTTTTGTGGAAAGTGAACCAACAAGCTTTCAGTTATATTATGTTAGTTAAGCCAATTTGAATTGGATTTCCTGTTATCTGCCTCCAAAGACATCTTAACTAATATACCTTCCAATGTCTTCGGATTATATCCTATCCAATTATGTAAATCAACACTTCCAGGGAAGTATTTTTGACTGAAAGTCCTAATTTAACAAAACTTGTTCATATTGTTGACCTTGTTGCTCTATTTTCAAAACCTGGAAGAAAAAAAAATCTTGAGGGATCCTTCTGCAAAGGCTGAGATGTCTATGTTACAATTCAAATGTATCCTTTCTGGAATCATTCCTTGATTTTGTTGTTGTTGTTGTTTTTGCTTTTGTGGGGTTTGCGTTTTGTTTGGCCACAACCTGCAGCACGCAGGATCTTAGTTTCCCGACCAGGGATGGAACCTGTGCCCCTGCAGTGGAAGAGTGGAGTCTTAACCATTGGACCACCTGGGAAGTTCCATCCATGTTTTTCTTATGCGATTTCATTTCTCCACCTTTTTCTCTGTCCATTTTTCATATTGTTTCGTACTGACTCCTTTAATTTATTTTCTGTTCTAACTCCCTAAAGATCAGCACGTCCTACTATTTAGCCCTGGGCCCCTAATTTAATATGAAGCCTTTCTCAGAGGTGCTGCTTACTTTTATGATTTCATTTCTTCAGTTGTATCTTTTTGTTTCATGCCTCTATTTCCACCTCTACTGGGAGTCATGGAGATACTTAAATGCAATATATCTAAAACTTGATTAAATTTTCATCTAAAACTAGCTCTAAGAGGGTTTTCTGTTTTTGCCTCCTTACCATCATACTGACTCTCAATTCCACAATTTGTCGTCTTTATGTTCTACTTTCCCCTTTCTACCTCCTGTACCCTCTAACCAGGTTTCCCTGGTAACTCAGTGGTAAAGAATCAATCTGCAATGCAGGAGATATAAGTTCGATCCCTGGGCTGGAAAGATCCCCTGGAGAAGGAAATGGCAACCCACTCCAGTGTTCTGGCCTGGGAAATCCCAAGGACAGAGGAGCCTGGAGGGTTATAGTCCATGGGGTCCCAAGAGTCGGACACAACTTATTGACTAAACTACCACTACCTCATAACCAAAGTGTAGTTTCTTCCTCTGTGATGTTTCAAGGATCACTACCTGGCACAGACCTTTATAACCTCACATCTGGATAACTATACTTATTTTCTAACTGGTCATCCTGTTTCTATACCTCCAATCTATTTTATATGTGACTTCTGAAATACTATCTCTTGCTAAGAAGCTTTAAAGACTCCTTAAAGCCTTTATCCTGGCATTTAAGGCCTCCCAAATTGGTACTTGCTTACATCAAACAACAATGTGTGGTGTACTAATTTCTTCCCAACCGCCACATTTATATCTTCTTTGCTCACATCCTTCTTTACTCTCTGAAATGCCTTTCTTATCAGTTGTTTAATGTTGTTTCTCCCTTAAAGGTAAGCTCAAGTTCTGCTTCCTCAAAGAAATAGTTTTTAGGGTGGTAGGATAGAGGTCCCTCTCCAGTTCTTCTCTTTCTCTCCCTGAGTTATATACATGTCAGGCTAGCCTTATAGAAGACATCCAGCCCTTTAGTAAACCTTCTAGCAAGTGCAGGAAACATCTACAGGATTTTTAACCATATCCATGGATGATCTGATTATTTGACAGATATCACAACCTGAGTGCAGTCCACTAAGTTCTCTTTTTTCTTTCTCCATCTTGAGCCTCCAGGGTTGGAAACCCCAAGGGACTTGACTAGGTCAAAAAACTGACATTTGGCACAGATGCAATGGGTTCCTGAAGTCAGGGAAAGGGAGCATGAAAAACAAAAACTTTGTAGCTTATAGGAGAGGAGGCTTCTCTGATAAGGAGGTCAGGGAGGGGAGAGGTTGAGGTCTGTGTCCCATAAAAGAATCTGGGGAGTAGAAACTGATATAAGAAAACAGAGGAGTCACTCCTTTATCTCCAGTGCTTTTATTAAAGGATATTTTGCACATTCTTTCTATCTGTGTGAACTTGACCTGTCTCCAAATGGTAAGACTACTTGGGAACAAGTACAGTACTATCTCCTCCTTTCTAGAATATGAATATAATGTCGCAGTCAGCATGCTGGCTGGAAAGAAATGGCACATTCAGCAGGTTAAGCCAAAGAGTTTAAGCAAGAACTGTTGTCAGAGGTGTGAGCAGATTTAAGGGACACAACAACGTACTGCTCCCAGGGATTAGCAACAGCTGAGAGCTGTTACCACCATAGGTCTGGAAAGGCAAGGGAAATGAGCAGTATTACTAGAGACCCAGGGAGCTGGAGCCACGGAGAGAGACCAGTTGCGGCCAGAAAGTAACATGACCTCTGCGAGAACCCCACAGTGTTGTGGACAGTATGCTCTCGTATCTTCTTCCCTCCCTCCCACTGTTAGGAGCAGTGCTTCTGTTGGCAATTCCCGGGGGAAAGCCACAGGCTAAGGGAGGACAGGGCAGGCAGTCCTTGGAGGTCATCCTTCCAAGGCACAGAAAGCAGGGCAGAGAAGAGCTGATAATGAATCTGTGGTGAGAGGACCAACCTAGAACACTGGAGTTGGAAGAGCGATTGCCTTCTATTCTGAATCCCAGAGCACTTATAGCTTACACCCTCAGTTCAATTTTCAATAAACATCTCCCGAGAACTTGCCATAAATAGCAGATGCTTTGGGATGAAATTAACCTGACATGGGTCCCTTAGGAGTTCAAATCTAATGGGCAACCACTGGGACACTTGGAATTTGCTCTACCTTGGAGGGGAGGGGTTCGGAAGACTGCACATTTCAGATTGCAGGAGCAGAGAGATGTGTTCAGAGATGTTTTCTCTTGGGATGTGATTATGTCAGGCTCCATTTAGAATTAGAACGTTAGCTCGGATATTGTGGCTAATCACGTAATACCACAATGGCTTCTGCAAAAATCACCTCTGATGCTGGTGGCGTGGCTCTCTGTTCCCTGCTCTTCTCTCGTTCTCATAACCTCACTTTTCTCTGTTTGCTAACTGCTCACCTCTTTGTATGTCTTACACAGATTCCCTGAGACAGGGTTATGTTGTATCATGGTGTACCTATTAGAGTCCTATAAACCACTTCAAAGAGCAAATATTTCCCTTATGTTTAGTCTTTAGATGAACCGTTATGTCCCGAATAGCCGGGTCACATGACCCAATATGACAACTGTAAGCAGCATCTGTAATTCATGGCTGCCCCAAACCTTCTGATCATTCTCTTTGCATAACCACAGTTCTTCACAGTAGAAATCCTGCCTTCTCAGTGTGGAGCCATTTTCCTTTCCCAGCTTTCCTCCCTGTTAGGGTGCAGACGTGGTATAAATTCTGCTAAGCAGACTCGAAGCTTTGTTTCAGAACGGAGTTCTATGGCAAAGAGGGAGAGTGCAGGGTACGCACTTTGCCGCTGCAGATCCTAGCAGTGGTGGTTCTGCAGCTGCTGAAGTGATCTGTAGAAACAAAGGGCGAGGTGGGCAACCACAGCTGCTCTCACTGAACATCCCAGTTCCAAACAGTTTCCCTGAGCATGAAGACTTGTGGAAAGAAAACACCATCAAAACAGTTGTTGCTATCTCACAGCCAGAGGAAACATCTTAAAATGCAAAGAGTCCTTCTGCCTTTGCCGTTGCCAAGGGAAGATGTGACTGGGCTTTTCTGCCATTCTAGGAGGAAGATGAGGAACAGTTAGAGTAGAGCCCAGTGCACGGCAGGGTCCAGTCTGCATCAGCTTATTCCCAGCTGACTTGGAGATACATTGAGCTAGTTTAGCCCAATGCACCCTCCCTCTGATGACCCCAAGGCACGTGAGCACATCTAGCCAAGGTCAGCAGCGCTGCCCAGGTCAGCACAGGTCAACTCATCCCCAGGTAACCTTGAGACATATATCGAGGTCAGCTGGGGTTATCAGACCTATTCATCCCTGCCCAGTTAAAATTGGCCGGTTCCCAGCTGACCCACAGATTCAACAAGACTGAACTACTCATTGAGCTGGACCATGCCTATGTCCCCCAGGACTCAAGGAGTAGGCTCTGCATTGAGGAGATGCTCATATGGCCCAATACTCCTGCCCCTGAGAGGAGCAACCATTCAGCTCCCTAAAGCCCCTGAAATGCTCACTGTGAACTAGTAGCACCTGAGTGCCTTCTGTGTTGAGAGTCATTTTACTGCTCTGTGCAGGAATAGTTTGAAAATCATGCTGTTTTTGATCCCAGTTGGACCACACAGTTTCAAAATGTGAACACTTTGAAAACACCTCTTGCTTCTTCCTTAGTTTTTTTTTTTTCTAAATATTTGTATATTTATTTGGCTGCGTCAGGTCTTAGTTGCTACATGCAGGATCTTTGTTCTTTGTTGATGGATCTTTAGTTACGGCTGGAGAACTCTTACTTACAGCATGTGGGATCTAGTTCTCTGACCAGGGATCAAACCCAGGCCCCTGCATTGGGAGCACAGAGTCTTAACCCCTGCATCACCAGGAAAGTCCCTCCCCTAGTTTTTAAAGATAAAGTTAGTGAAGTAAGTTGAAATTCTGCAACTGCTTCAGCACTTCTCCTTACTTGTATTCAAAGGCCAGTCAGACACAAGCCAAGGAAGGGATCTGAGAATAGGGTGAGCTTTGTGGGCAGGATAAGGCCTCCAGGACCTCAGAATGAAATATTTACTCAAAAAAGGGAGAGCCATTGGCCAGTGTTTTACTGATTCTTCTTCCCCACCTCCATCAAGATCTGTGCCTGTTTCTAGTCACTAGTTTGGCTTTGGACCAAGTGATCTGGCGCGTTCTCTGCCATTTGAGGTAGCCGGCAGGGTCCCGGGAACGTGATGCTCTGTGTCACACGGGTCCTGGAGACATTGTACCAGGTGATGACAGCACAGGTAGGGGAATACAGACCTGGCCCAGATTATCTTGGATTTCTGTGGGAAATGATGTACTTATATCTCTAGTCATAGTTTTAATTATCATATGCTACTCTATATGAGACAGAAAGAACTGGCCACTGGAGTCTATGCCCTTCTGGAGAAAGACATCTAGTTTTTGACAAGTTTAACTTCATTCAAAAAGAATTTAGAAAAGGCTACATGCTATATGAGTCCAACCACATGACATTCTAGAAAAGGCAAAAGTACAGACACAATAAAAAGATCAGTGGTTGCCAGGGGTTGTGAAGCTAAAAGGGATGAATAGGTAGGAACACAGAGGAATTTTAGGTCTGTGAAACTATTCTCTATGAGACTATAATGAGGGATACCATTTGTCAAAGCCAAAAGAATGTACAACACTAAGAGTGAAATGTAAACTATGGACTCTCGGTGATAATAATTTGTCTGAGTAGGTTCATCAGTTGTAAAAAATGGACCACTTCTGTGGGGGATGGTGATAAAGGAGGGGTATGTATACCCATGTGTGAAAGAGAACAGGGGTGTATGGTAACTTTCTGTACCTTCTGCTCAACATTGCTGTGAACCTACTCTAAAAAATAAAATTTATTAATTAAAAAAGTGATCTGAAATTTACAGGAAAGTTAAAAGTACAGTACAGATAACATTTTATCTTAAACCATTTGGGAGTATTGGAGTAGGAAACTCCAGTTTCTACTCCAGTATTCTTGCCTGAAAAATTCCATGGACAGAGGAGCCTGGTGGGCTACAGTCCATGGGGTTGCAAGAGTCGGACACAACTGAGTGACTTTCAATTTGGGAGTAAGTTGCCAACCTGATGCCCCATTACCCCCAAATAGTTCAGAGGTTTGAGTAGGACATTCTATTTCATGGTCTCAATACAATCATCAAAATCAGAAAATGAACCATTCTAAAGGAGATCAATCCTGGGTGTTCATTGGAAGGACTGATACTAAAGCTGAAACTCCAATACTTTGGCCACCTCATGCGACAAGTTGACTCACTGGAAAAGAGTCTGATGCTGGGAAGGACTGGGGGCAGGAGGAGACAGGGACGACAGAGAATGAGATGGCTGGATGGCATCACTGACTCGATGGACATGAGTTTGAGTGAACTCCAGGAGTTGGTGATGGACAGGGAGGCCTGGCATGCTGTGATTCATGGGGTCGCAAAGAGTTGGACACGACTGAGCGACTGAACTGAACTGAACTGAATACTAACTAATCCTGAGACCCCATTGAATTTTACCAAATGTCCCAGTAGTATCTTTTAATGCAAAATAAAGCATCCAATTCGGGGCGGGGGGAAGAATTTAGAAGCCTTGAATCAACTTTAATGGATGCCACACTTGAGGAAAAATGATCAGAAATATAAAAGCTGGAAGTCATTAATAAAGAGCCGGAAATTTTCAACACATTTTATGAGCTTAAAGAATTGAGAAAAGGACTGAAAGAGAGAAATGTAAACGCTTAAAAGAAGTTGAGCTGATGATTGACATTATAAGAGAGATTCAGTCTTTAGAATATGCATCAAAACATAAAGTTTAAAGTAACTGCAACCAAAACAACCTTCAATATACACAGCAAGAGTAAGAATCAATTTCAGAAGCGTTGAAAGATGCTTTGATGAAAGCATAGAATAGAAAGGAAGAATGACAGACTGATACAACAGAAGGAAAAAAAAGATGAGGAAATGCTAAAGTGCACATGGAGCTAGGCTCTGGCAAGCATGTGCTAATGATGAGCCACCGGGCTTCTGTTCTTAAAGACAACGTATGTTGTGGGCACTTGGAATTGGATATGAGGAATGCTTTAGAAAATGTTCAGCTCCTAGAAGATGAATAAAAGAAATTTTGAAGAAATGGATTGATGTGAGTTAAATGCTTATTTAAAGCTTTTTGAAGAAAAAAAAAACCAAATGTACACAAAATTAATGAAAGAAGGTAAGTTAATTGATGCACTTAAAGATCACATTAAAAGAGGACTTCCCTGGTGATCCAATGGTAAAGAATCCACCTGCCAATGCAGGGGACACAGGTTCAATCCCTGGTCCGGGAAGATTCCACATGCCTCAGGGCAGCTAAGCCCATGTGCCACAACTACTGAAGCTCGTGCCTAGAGCCTGTGCTCCGAATCAAGAGAAACCACCGCTGAGAAGGCCTCACAAGGCAACTAGAGAATGCCCTCATGCATCAGTGAAGACCCAGTGCAGCCATAAATAAATAAATACATTTTTAAAAGAGCACATTAAAAGTTGGTAAATGTATAACTGCCTTAAAGTTAGGAGGAAAAAAAAAGCAGGGAAAGGGTGAGGCTGATGGTCTGACTGAGACTCCAAGTTCTTCCTGAGTTGCATCAAGAAGAAGAAATGAATTTTCACCAAATAACCAATTTAAAGAGAATTTACCCTTTGAAGATAGAGAATCTTTCCAAAGCAGATGTGAAGATGAGCCAAGAATGTGAAGGGCTGAACACCTATGAAATAGAAGCCAAAGTTCTTTCAGAAAAATTCAAAAGAACTGCTGGCTATTATCAATGCTAGTTTATTTTCCACTTAAGAAAGGCTTGTATAATGGGTTGAGAGCTCTGTTGGCTGAGAGAAACTTTGATAATTTAAGAAGAGAAAATGCATGCTATAAGATGTTTGGGAAAAGATCTGTATGTTCCCAATCTTCCAAATAGGATATTTGGCAGAGACTCAAGTGGGTCCAGGTCCTTTATGGACCAAATACCACCCTCATGGGGTTGTTACCGAACACAAGTTCATGTGCCTGATGAACAGTGAAGCTAAACAGAAACACTGGAGTTTGCAACAGAGAAATGTTTATTGCGGGGCCAATCAAGGAAAACAAGTGGCTTGTGCTCAAAAACCCTGAACTCCTTCATGGTTGTCGAGGAATTTTTAATAGGTAAAATTTGGGGTGAGGGCTGCAGGGCGTGTAGAGGGCTGCACTCTCTTGTGACTGGTTCGTGGTGAGGTAACAACAGGGTGGTGTTCCAGAAATCGAGCGCTCAGCCTTAAGTTACCACCCTCCTCCTGGGTGGGGGCCTTAGTTCCCCAGAAGAACTCAGAGATATTGCTCTGTATTTTCCTTGTGGAGGAACCAGGACTCTGCCCCAAGGTTGCACTGTTTCCTGACTCCTCCTCCCTTGTTTCTGCGTTCCCTCCCTTTCCTGATTAGCAGCTGTTTGAATCTGCCCTTTGGAACTCAGGGAAAGTCCAGGAGGCTGAAGGAAGCCTATTTCCTACAAAAAAGAAACAAACAAGGAGAGAGAGGGGAGGGAAGTGAACACAGAAAGGATTTTTACTTGGGAGGGTCCCACAGGGTCGAGCTTCGTTTCAGGTTCAGGATCCCAGAAAAGGGATCCATCCATCAGGCCAAGTTCATCTTGAAATAGATCCTCTTCCAGAAGCAACACAGAGCTTTCCCTCTTTTCCTGGTGCTCCTTACAGTGACAGATGCTTAGGATTTTTTTGGTTTACCTTACCACTGAACTGTAAGACACTGACCCAGGCAGTTCCTCTCTCATCCTCCTGTCAGGAGTTAGATGTTGCAGAAGGGACAGAATGCAATTTCTGAAAATTAGGTCCCCCTTCCTCTTCATCCCTTGGGGCTTCCCTGGTAGCTCAGCTGGTAAAAAATCTGCCTGCAATGCAGGAGACCCTGGTTCAATTCCTGGGTTGGGAAGATCACCCGGAGAAGGGATAGGCTACCCACTCCAGTATTCTAGGGCTTCCTTGGTGGCCCAGGTGGTAAAGAACCTGACTGCAATGCGGGAGACCTGGGTTCAATTACTAGGTTGGGAAGATCCCCTGGAGGAGGGCAAGGCAACCCACTCCAGTATTCTTGCCTGGAGAATTCCCATGGAGAGAGGAGCCTGGTGGGCTACAGTCCATGGGTTCGCTGAGTCGGACATGACTGAGTGACTAAGCACACACACACAGGTCCTTCTTCCCTTACTCTGGAAAGTAAGGATGAAGCTCCCCAGGAATCCTTCCCACCTTCTCTGGGGAAGGTCCGACTCAGCACATTCTTCACTGGCAACAAGAAAGGACTGCACACCAAGGCTCAGTCTCTAACCACACAGCTGGAAAACAAAGTGTATCATTTTCCAAGGTGATCCCTTGTCAATGAGTCTACTTTTGAAGATCCAAGACCACAGGTAACTTTTGTTCTCTCTGCTAAGCTAAATTATATTTTTTCTTTTAGTTTTATTGCTACGAAGTGTTTATATCGGCTACCCTGGTGGCTCAGATGGTCTGGGTTTGATCCCTGGGTTGGGAAGATCCCCTGGAGGAGGGCATGGCAAGCCACTCCAGTATTCTTGCCTGGAGAATCCCATGGACGTAGGAGCCTTGTGGGCTGTGGTCCACAGGGTTGCACAGAGTCAGACACAACTGAGCGACTAAGCACACAAGTGATTATACAGTGGCTCAAATGGAAGCTTGATAATATTATAAATTCTTAGAATAGTGTTTTCCAGTGGTTTGTTGTTGTTCTTTGTTGTTCAGTCTCTCAGTCATGTCCGTCTCTTTGTGACCCCATGGACTGCAGCGTGCCAGGCTTCCCTGTCCTTCACCATCTTCTGGAGTTTGTTCAAATTCATGTCCATAATGTTTTACAATGATAGGTTTTTAAATTGCAAATCTTAAAAATTAATTGCTTTCATTTTATAATATTTGTGGGTAGAATAATTACAATATTTTTGTTTTTGTTAACAAGTTCATTAAAATAATTTGAAAACAAGTTTTTGTCTTTAACATAATTTTGTATTTTTTTTCTCTTCTTTTTCTTAGCTATGCTGGGTCTTTGTTGTGATATATGGGCATCTCATTGTGGTGACTTCTCTTGTTGCAGGGCACAGGCTCTAGGTGCTCGGGCTTCGATAGTTGCTGCAAGTGGGCTCCGTAGTCATGGCTCTCGGGCACTAAAGCACAGGTTCAATAGTTGTGGTGCACAAGTTATTTGCCCCATGGCATGTGTAATCTTCTTGAACCAGGGATCGAACCTGTGTCTCCTGCATTGGCAGGTGGATTTTTAACCACTGGACCACCAGGGAAGTCCTCTCTTGGTTTTACTATTTAACTGATTATACAATTACTGAAATAGAAAATTAATAGGACTATGATTCTTAGATTTTCTAAATCTATACTAAATGAATATGCATCTTATTAGTAAAATGTTTTCATTTTATTTGATTTCTAGATATTTCATCATATTTTTGTATTATTTAACAAACAACTTTTTTTTTTTTTTTGTATTTTTGGTCTCTCTTACAAAGGGGTTTTGACTTTTCTTGCATTTAGTTTCTCTGATATAGTTGTTATATATTTGCTCAGAAATGAGCTTGATAGGATATAATTCACAGGATAGTGTTTTTAAATGTAATTTACTTAAAAATGACTTTCATAAGTAAATGGTTTCCTTTTCGTCCATTTCTGGTTGGTATAAGGACAACATTTAACTTCTCTTTAACAAGTCTTCCTTCCATAACATGAATTGTTGTAGTAATCTCACATGAGATGTCTCATAACCAAAGGCACTTGAAATTCATAGTTTATGCCCATATACCAAAGACTAAATTTACTCTAGTTGTGAGACTGTCTGAATAATTATTGCAAAAATGACCTAATTTCAAATAATTATTAATAAAGTGGAAAAAGAATTCTCTTTATAAGACTGACATTTTAAAATAACTTTTGGTTTAGAAAAGAGTGGAATGAGAAAAAGCTCATGAAATGGTAGATGAGTCTTGGTTTAACATGTTAGTTTGTCCTCATAGTCTTCAAATTGAGGAAATAAACTCTGACTTGTCTCTGTGCTATCGTTTTCTCACCCTTGACTGTAACTTCATCATCAGAAGCCCCTCAAGGTCATTGCTAGAGCTAGCACTCAGGAGCATGTGAGGGCCGATTATGCCCACTGTTCCTAATTCCACATTGTATCTCCGAAACTATGTAACCCAGTTTAGGACTTGAACCCATGGTCTTTTAACTAAGATCACACACCTGGATTCAGGAATTAATTAAGCTCAGATTCTTGCTATCTCATCAGAGAAAGAATTCAGTGAGAAACAAAGTGATAGGTAAAATGTGGATGTATTTAGAAACACATTCCATAGATAGAATGTGGGCCATTTCAGAAGGTGAGAGGCCTGGAAATGTGGCATGATTAGTTTTTATGGGTTAGGTAATTTCATAGGCTGATGAGTGGGAGGATTATTCCAACTATTTTGGGGGAAGGGGCAGAGATTTCCAGGAACTGGGCCACTGCCCACCTTTTGATCTTTGATGGTGGGCCTTGGAACTGTTATGGCACTGCTGTGTGTATCACTTAGCTTGCTGATGTGTTAGAATGAGCATATACTGAGGCTCAAGGTCTGGTGGAAATCAACTTGTCCACCATCTTGGACCTATTTGGTTCTAACCAGTTTTCGTCATATTCTACGGCTATGTCATACCCACTTCCCTCCTGTTTCATCTTCACATTAGTAGCTTAAAACTGGTCAAGGTGGGAGTATTTAGGCTCACATTGTATGAATCAGGGCTCCCTGGAATAACCCTCCCCCACCCCCAAGAACCCGTTTACTAGCGAATCCCTGGCACCATGGGAGAAATTCTTAACCTTACTGTGCATCAGAATCACAAATGCCGCAGCTTCCCCTCCCAGAGATTCTGATTCAGTTGGTCTGGGTGGCGCCTTGGCATCCTACTCTTCAGAAACTCCCTGGGTGATTCTAATGAGTAGCCAAGGTTCAGAATAGCTGCCTATAAATACTTTCAACCAGCCTTTGATCTGTTTATTGTGCAAGAGACCTTTGGATGTTTCCTTAATACTTCTTTACGGAAAAATAAATCTACTTTATCAAGTTCTGAGTTCTCATCTCCTGGGACCTCTCTCCTGAGTCAAGTAGACGCAGTATGTGAGAAGATTGTAGAATGCCTTGCACAGAGTTACTGGCTTTTCTCAGCTGGAAATCCCTCCTGAGGATGTTTGGGTGTTACTAGCTCTCTTTCCCATCAGCTCTCTAACACCAGAGTGTGGTTAACTTTATGTAGCATGTTACTTTTGATGTAAGTCCCTGGAACTAAGTCATTTTCAATAAACAGGACCTTTGTCTTTTTTCATAAGAATTTTAAATCTTTCAGATTTAAAGTAAAAGGCTTTAATGATGAATCAGGTTTTTGTTGTTGTTGTTGTTTAGAGCTGAGGTCTCATTAGCCCTAACACTATGTTTGAAATTTATTTTGCGTGAAGAATAGAGGTCAAGGGTTTGGACACTTGGTGGGGTGACCATAGACAGTGCCTTTGCCACAGCTCCATAAAGACTCGTAACAGAATTCTGTGGGTGTCTCCTTATGTGTGTCTCAGGTCCCTCTGCCCTCCACGGTGTTTAGTCATTGAATGATGCTGCTTTGTCATAGTTTAGTCATGTATTTGTGTGCTTTGTGTACAGTTCTGGGGGTTATGGAACCAGCCAGAAAAGAAGCTGATAGGAGGATGATATAGGGATGAGAAGAGAACTTTGATACTGTCTCACTGTCAATTCTATGTGTGCTTTTTTTTTTCACTTAAAAGTTTTTTTAAATTGCAAGATAATTGCTTTACAATGTTATGTTGGTTTCTGCCATACGTCAACATGAATCAGCTACAGGTATGCATATGTCCCCTCCCTCCTGAACCTCCCCCCACCGCTGTGTTTTTCTTTTTCCATGTTTTTTGTTTTTAACAGCATTACGGAGGCATTTGCTCCTAGAGTTCAAATTCCAGGTGGCTTATAAATGCCTGAGTTTTGTCATTGTCTTCTCACTGGAAAAATTGAGCAGTAATGCCAGGGTAAGTAAAGACAGAAATCTTAACTTCACTTTCTCCACTTAACAAAGAAGTATCATTTTTATACGTTAAGACTTCTGCATGTTTCACAAACAGTGTCATAAATACATTGGTATAAGAGGAGAAAAGAAGAATGAACTGAAGCTTTTTTGCTTTCATCACTATTACCTATAGGCAGTAAGTTAAACGGTTTTTTTCTCAAGGATATTCTTCGCATCACAACCTCTTCTAAAATTTTCAAGTGAAAAGTTTCCATTTACTTGTTACATTTATGAAATACATCTAAGATGCCAAAAAAAATCTGAATAATTTTACAAATACTTCTGTAGTCACCATTTTTATTTATTTTCTTTTATTGGCTGCACTGAAGGGCATGTGAGATTTTAGTTCCCCTACCAGGGATGGAACCTAAGCCCCCCACACTGGAAATGCAGAGTGTTAACCATTGGACCAACAGAGAAGTCCCTCACCATTTGATTTTTAAAAAGATTAGCTATGAACCCGGAGAAGGCAATGGCAACCCACTCCAGTGTTCTTCCAATGGAGAATCCCAGGGACGGAGGAGCCTGGTGGGCTGCTGTCTATGGGGTTGCACAGAGTCGGACATGACTGAAGTGACTTAGCAGCAGCAGCAGCTGTGAACCACCCATATTTAGCTCAGGTATTTTTTCTTAAATAAATAGACTATTCTATTATGATTGAAATCCTTCTTTGTGTCTCTTTCTAACATTTTCTTCTCTCCTTCTCCTCAGAAATGATTATGATTCTGAAGTTGTTTTGGGCCCTTCTCATCTATATCTTTATACTTTTATTGCAGTTATAGCTGTCCACAAATAATAGTTAGCATTGTTGTGTGTGTTTCATTTGCATGTTTTTAAGATTTGTGTAAATGGTAATATATAATGTGTATCCATTTGCAACTTGCTTTTATCTCTGATATAGTCTATGGGGTCTCAAAGAGTCGGACATGACTGAACCAATTTCACACTTAAACTTTTTATCACTGAACCAAGTGTTTTCTGAGAATCACCACATTGATACACATAGATCTAAATTATTGAATTCTAACACTGTTTCTTATTCCATTATATGAAGATACTCCCATGTAGTAGTCATCTATCCCCTATTTATGATCCTTTTTTTTCATACCTATGAGTAGAGACAAATTATATATGCATAAAAATAGTTTACTTTTTCTTAAGTATTGGAAAACAGCTTTCTTTTTCTTCATCCTCCCATTCCTCCTCTTCCTTTTTCATTAGATACTAGGTAGTCCTGCTCTGGTTTTAAAGTTGACGGGCAGTTTTGTAAGAATGACAGGGGATAAAAGGGAAGGGAGAGCTTGACTGGAATAAGATTTAAAATTGGCAGGCTCAGTTACTGCCTAAATGAATATTAAATTGTGCTTGAAAACAATTAAGAAAACACTTATCACAAGCTCATTAAAATTTTTAATAATTTTATTATTTAATATGAATAAGTTAGAAGATGCAAATAATTCATCTTTGACAATAACGTACAAATTATAGTCCAATACAGAATAAAACTCAACATTAATTTAATGCATCAGGCTCTCTGAAGGGAGCATGTAAATCATTTTACCTTTGAGAAGACACTGGACACTGGGGGAAAATGTGAGCCTTTTCAAAAGACAACAAGCAGCACTCTGATCAAAAAGACAAGTTGACCACTTAGGAAAGGATCACAAAGCTATGACCATTGGAGAGGGTCATGCTGTTTAACTTTGGGGAGCTTCCCTGATGGCTCAGCGGTAAAAGAATAATCCTGCAGTGCAGGAGACATGAGTTTGATCCTCGGGTCGGGAAGATCCCCTGGAGAAGGAAATGGCAACCCGCTCAAGTATTCTTGCCTGGGAAATCCCATGGACAGAAGGGCCTGAGGGGCTCCAGTCCGTGGGGTCTACAGAGTCCAAAGTGACTCAGCATCTAAAAACAACAACAACATGCTCTTTAATTTATTTCCATTTATGTAAAATTGACAAGTTTGGCAGTTTACATATCATTGCATTTAATGGAAAGATATTTTTACCTCTGAATATTTTTTGAATATTTTGATATAGTCAATAAAATTCTCTTAGCTGTTTCATTCATTCACTGATTCAACAGATCAGTTTTTGTCTTTAAAGAGCTCACAGAGGAGAAGGGAAGCTCCAAACATAATAAAGCACATTGAAATGTTTTAAGTGGAGTAGCACAGTGGAACAAAGTACCATGAGATCATAGATCGGGAGAGTGACTAATTTTGTTTAGGGATTCAGGGAATGAGTCATAAGAGTCGTGATATTGTAGTAGGTGAATAACATGCTTGTATGAACCACAGTACTTGCATCTTCTCTGGGCACCTGGATTGTAAGAGCAATCTCAAAAAGGTAAAAAATGAACACCAATTTTATTCATTTTATGCCTCTTAAAGGAAGAGTGGCTTAACTGATTATTTTGGAGCTTGAAAAACAATTTTTTTTCCTGTAATGTTCCAACAGGGCTTTTATCATCAGAGCACAACTTCCTCCACAAAGCAGGAAAGTAAGAATCAGATGTGCCAACGTACAGAATAACACATATGTAGAAATATATTTCGGAGAAGGCAATGGCAAGCCACTCCAGTACTCTTGCCTGGAGAATCCCATGGATGGAGGAGCCTGGTAGGCTGCAGTCCATGGGGTCGCTAAGGGTCAGACACGACTGAGCAACTTCCCTTTCACTTTTCACTTTCACACATTGGAGAAGGAAATGGCAACCCACTCCAGTGTTCTTGCCTGGAGAATCCCAGGGACGGGGGAGCCTGGTGGGCTTCCATCTATGGGGTCACACAGAGTCGGACACGACTGAAGTGACTTAGCAGCAGCAGCAGCAGCAGCAGAAATATATTTAGGATATTTTGGAGAAGTAGTTAATGAACTTAAGAACAAGATTCTTACCACAACTATTAAGCACACATTGATTTATTCAGAGAGTAGAGCCCTTAGAGTTTTGCCAGTGCTGGAAATACAAGAAAGATAATGCATGCAGTCATGCACAAGTAGCCCCTGAGTAGCAGGGAATGAGGAAATCACAGGGAAAGAGAGAGGATTCAAACCTACACTCAGTATGTAGAGACTCGCATGGTATCAGGTAGGGACTAACGGAAGTCTTCTCAACTAGCGGTGATTATAAAAGTTGGGTCATTAGGTAAGAAAATCGGGAAATATAGGAGCTATAGTGGGGGCAGAGGCTGGAGAAGTGCAGCAGTAATCAGAGGAACAGATGGCAAAGCCACAGGAGCAATGAATGGAGCCTTAAGGAGCATATTATCTGAGTGTGAGAATAAAGGCTCTGAGATAAGAAAACCAGAGGGAGCAGTCAGGTGCCCCTACTCTTTCACACGGCCATTATGCTACTCTGAAGGCACGCTTTGGCTTTGTTGAGAGGAGGGGCATCTAAAGAACCTAGGGATTGAACCTGGGTCTCCTGCATCGCAGGCAGATTCTTTACCGTCTGAGCCACCAGGATAGCTCAAAGAAAGGACAAAACAAGCTCTAATACATATATGTGTTGTTGGCCACATGTGTCTTACTGAAGGTATGTAAAACATTACACATAGCCCAGCAGTTTTAAGAAGCAGCGAGGATGGAGGTGTGAAAAAATGATGGGATTCTCTGATAGAGTAACGGTAAATTCTAATACAGTAGAGGGATGGGTCCACACCTTCTGAATGGGTGTGTTCAGAAGAGGCCAACCACCATATACTTTTCCAAGGAAAATATCTAGTTCATTAATGTAATATTAGTATATTACTCATTGATCAAACTAATGATTGAGCAAGGAAATGCTGGTAACTGAGCTCTGTACTTTTTGCAAAGTATCTTTGGTATTTCAAAGTAAGACTTGGCACTAAGAGCACAGTTATGCCTGGTGGAAAATGTCAGCAAATCCTAAATTTGCAGAATATGTTGGTGGCATTTTTTTAAAAGAGCTCACTTTTTGAGCAAAATCAATGCCCTAGACCATTTTAGCAAGCTGATGTAACTAGGTTACTTTAGCCAGGCAGTCTTTCCTTTGCTACAGCAGGTGCCTGTGAATTTGGTGTGCTAAAGCTGAGGAAGAAAAAGGACAGGCTGGCTAGTTTTGTGCTAATGCCGCAGGCTCCCCCAAACTAAATGTCAGTGATTTGAAAATATCATTTTCTTAAAGATTTCAAAGTGTCACGAGTTCCTACTCATTTATTTAAAGAACACAAACATGCACTCACAGACAGATTCTTTTCCCACCGGTTTTATCAACTTCTAGTGTCATTAGTTTAGGATTGTTCCAGAAGCATAGCAAAACAAAATTATTTTATTATCATACTATAGTAGCGCTTGCCCCCAAAGAAGTAGGTTTGTGTCCCTCCCCCACCACCGGTTTATTTCCTATACAACAATCTCCCATCCACGAATATAAGTGTGTGTGTGTGTACATGCTAAGTTGCTTCAGTAATGTCCGACTCCTTGTGACACTATGGACTGTAGTCCACCAGGCTCCCCTGTGCATGGAATTCTCTGGGCAAAAATACTGGCGTGGGCTGCTATGCCCTCCTCCAGGGGCTCTTCCCAACCCAGGGATCAAACCCAGGTCACTGGCATTGCAGGAGGATTCTTTACCATCTGAGCAACCAGGGAAGCTCCCCTGTGTTTGTGTGTGTGTGTATGTATATATACATGTACACACACATATTTAGTATGGCACAGCATACACATATATGTACTAGGATGTTTTTAGCTATTTTCAAAATTTTTAGTCCTATAGTGTCTTAAATAGTAATACAATTTATTACTTTATATAAAAAGAAGCCTCAAGGATTATTTTAATCAGAAGTTCAATGATGGCATCAAGGATGCAAGAGCCTTCCATCTTTCTGCCTTGCCCTTCTCTCATGTTGCCTGCAGCTAACATCTCTCATGATTCCACAGTGGCAGTCGCACTGCCAGGCACCACACACAGGCACAGTATCTAGCAGCAGAGGACAAACTTTGTCTTCTGATGTTTTTTTCTCTCTCTTTTCTTGTTCTTAAGTACAATTTTATTTACGAAAGTAATGCATTTCAGCAGAAAATAATGTCCTTTTACTAAAGGTAAGAAAAACCTTTTCTGGATATATCTCGGGCTTCCCAGGTGCGTTAGTGGTAAAGAACCCAACTGCCGATGCAGGAGACATAGAGACTTGGGTTCCATTCCTGGGTCGGGAAGATCCCCTGGAGAAAGGCATGGCAACCCACTCCAGGATTCTTGCCTGGAGAATCCCAGGGGCAGATGGAGCCTGGTGGGAAAAGCCTTTTTCAGATATATCTCAGTAAACTTCCCTTTGCGTTTTATTAGGTAGATTTGCATCACATACCCATGCCTCAACCAATCCCCGACAAAGAGTTTGGGACCACTAATGTGATGACTGCTGCAGTGTTTCTCACCTTTGGCTTTGGGGAGGGATAATTCTTTGCATTGGCAGTGCTGAACTGTTGTAAGCTGTTGAGTAGCATCCCTGGACTCTCCTGTTAGATGCCAAAAGCAATTCTCTCCAAGCTGTGGCAATCAGAAATATCTTCAGACATTGTTGAATGTCCCCTGGGGGACAAAATCAATCCCCCCACTGAGAACCATTGGCTTAGGTCAGTCATTGTTCATCCCATGGGTCTGGGCCCATCTCCCCTGAAACACACAGAGAGTGCCTAAGCCCAGGATTCTGTTAGCAAGGAAGAAAAGGGAAATTGCTATTTCATAGACAGCCAATGGACAGTGACTCCTCCCTTCCCCTATCATTTTTTTTTCTTGCTATTTTTCAACAGACAGATCAGAGCCTTATCAAAAATATGAAAGATATAAGAATGAGTTACCTGGTATTACCCGATGAATGCTAGTTCCTGTCTAAATGCCAGGTGGGTAGTATTAATATAAATATCCTTATGTTTATATTATTATAAAGCAATATATAATTAATATATTAATTAATAATATATTATATATATGATATACTTATTTATCTGATATATTTATCTGATTGATAAATCAGAAAATTTGGTCAAAGGTAATTGGTATGGAAGCACGAAAAACATGACTGGTTGGTTGGGTTTTACAAGATGTTCCTACTTTTGGTCATTTTCTGGTACTAAGACCTAAGTTTTGATTTTATTCAGGTTCTACTTCTACTGTACTAGACCTACTCTTATTACTTTGGCCACCTCATATGAAGAGTTGACTCACTGGAAAAGACTCTGATGCTGGGAGGGATTGGGGGCAGGAGGAGAAGGGGACGACAGAGAATGAGATGGCTGGATGGCACCGACTTGATGGACATGAGTTTGAATGAACTGCAGGAGTTGGTGATGGACAGGGAGGCCTGGCGTGCTGTGATTCATGGGGTCGCAAAGAGCTGGACTTGACTGAGCGACTGAACTGAACTGAACTGAACTGATACATTGATGATGAACTTATGCATCCTGGATTAACTTGTTTGGTGTGAGTAGATATGAATATTTTAAATAATTTGACAGATATGTATTGGGTACCCATTATTGTCAGGCATGGATTCTGTGAAGGAAAGTGGCAAGGCTGAAACACTGCACAGAGAGAGAAAGCTCTGAGGAGGTAACATTTCAGCCAAGACAGGGTCAGAATGGAGAGAAATGGAGGAAGGGGAAATGCTATGGGTCTTTGTGTTATTGTAGAAGCTGTCATCTGAATGTTGCTGAAAGGTCAAAGGGCACTTAACAATGGGCTTGTTTAAGGACAATAACTTGGAGGGAGGGAGACCTGAGACCTTGATTCGATTTTGCCTTGGCATTTCCCTAGAAGAGGTTGTTGTCTTTTACTTCCCTTTTTAAGTGTGCAGGTTACCATAAAGCAAGTTGATCTAAGGGATTTTTTTTGGAGAAGTTAAATTTATTTTCAAAATTATAAGACTCTGATGCTGGGAAAGATTGAAAGCAGGAGGAGAAGGGGACAACAGAGGACGAGATGGTTGGACAGCATCACTGACTTAATGGACATGAGTTTGAGCAAGTTCCAGGAGATGGTCAAGGACAGGGAAGCCTGGCGTGCTGCAGTTCATGGGGTTGCAAAGAATTGAACATGACTTAGCAACAGAACAACAAGAATAAATTACAAGATATACTCGTCTTTCTTGGCAGTTTGCTGCCCTGGTCCTTCTGCTTCCCTTTAGTTGCTCTTCTGTTTATCATGAATGAGGTTCTTTCTACCGGCTGAGTGGCCTCTGCTGTCTCCCATCACCATCACCATGCTTCATCTGTGCACACCCTGGGCAGAAGCTCAGTGCTTCACACATGCTCCAATGACTTCATTCAACGAGAGGTTAACTGCATGCCTTAACCTGTGTAAACTTTAAATTTTGGAAAGCACTTTCACTTTTCTCACTTGTTTGAGCTTCATGGTAATACAGTGAACTAGGAAAGGAAAATCATAATCACACCTAGGAAGCTAGTTTTACAGTAAAGAGGGGCCTAGAGACAAGGTCCAGTGGAGCCTGCCTTTTGGTTTCCTCTGTCCTAAATGGAAGTAGTAGTTTGGGTTAAGAGTTTGGGGTTGTGGAGGACATCAGAACGTGTTTTTCTTTTGAAGTAGGAGTGAGCTATTGAGGAGCCGTGATAGGTTCTTAGTTTTTAATCTGAGTGGAGAGTCTGAGTCTATACAAACAAATCCATTGAACTGGGTCTTAATGTGACGTTTGCTTGCTGGTTTGAGATGACTAAGTTCTAATCATTGATGAAATAAGCGAAGTAATATATCAATACTTTATAATATTTAGACCATCTCAGCTGCTGTGCCCCTGAAGTCCCTTAATCTGTTCTTCTGTCAGCACTGCTTCAATCCCACAACCCCACTGTGTCACACTGGTACCCAAGCAGGCCAGGGAACTCCCTCCCAGGTGTCAGGCATTGCACTGGCTCTACTGGCTTTTTTCAAAGTTTATTCCTGTTGTACAGATGGAGAAACAGAATCAAAGAACTACTTGTCTCAAGTGGTTTCACTGCCTGCTACTCTGACTGTTTTCTTAGAATGCTGCTGCTGCTGCTAAGTCACTTCAGTCGTGTCCGACTCTGTGTGACCCCATAGACGGAAGCCCACCAGGCTCCCCCGTCCCTGGGATTCTCCAGGCAAGAACACTGGAGTGGGTTGCCATTTCCTTCTCCAATGTGTGAAAGTGAAAAGTGAAAGTGAAGTCGCTCAGTCGTGTCCGACCCTCAGCGACCCCATGGATAGTGCTGATTCAAAGTGTGTTCCACTAGGCAGCTTTAGAGTCAGTCTCTGACAAGAGCAGAAATGAGAGGAAGAGTTTCAGAAACTTTACTAGCAATTTGACAGAGTAACTTTATGTGTGCTGAGTTTAATAATCAAGAATTTGGGCTGTTTTAAACAACAATTTCACATTTCTAGAAGTTTTAGTCAGTTATACTATATTTTACAAAATAGTTCACAATCCATTAAATATTAAAAAAATCCCTGCACGACTGGTTCTCAATCAGAGACAGTTTGAAAACCACTGCATTAGACCAGACAGTCTTTAATCAGACTCTTACAGTGAAGATGTACTGGCCACATGGAAACCAGTGTCATTTAATTTTGATATTTGCATTTTTTGCAGTTTCAGTGTCTTTAACCCATCTGCAATTTCCAGTGAGTGATATGGTAAGAGTTCTGGGGTCCTTGCTCAGTTTGACTCTAATAATGAGGCAGGAGATAGATGGGCCCCAGGCTGAACAGTCTCTCCTCTGAGGACAGAAACTCCAAAACAGTAGGAACTCCATAAAAGCAGGATAATGGAGGAGTCCAGGGCCTTTCCAGATAGAAGACGTGTGCATGCTAGGTTGCTTCAGTCGTGTCTGACTCTGTGCATCCCTGTGGACTGTAGCCTGCCAGGCTCCTCTGACCATGGGATTCTCCAGGAAAGAACACTGGAGTGGGTTGCCATGCGCTGCTCCAGGGGATCTTCCCAAGCCAGGGATCGAACCTGCTGTCTTACACCTGCATTGGCAGGGGGGGTTCTTTACCACTAGTGACACCGGTAAGAGACCACATATTCCTCATTTTCAGAGTTAAGGAAAACTCCCTGCCTATATCCATGCTCAGAAAAGGCTCCTTGGAGGTCAAAAGAGAGGGGGCATCACCTCATAGTTAGTGATGTCAGCTGCCCATAAATCTCTTGGCTAGAATTCATCACGGCTAAAAGATACACGCACAGATGGGAGGACCCTGAGAAATATCAACTACAGACTCAGAAACAGGGAAAGCAAGATGATTGGTCAAAGGAAACCTGGAAGTAATGACCCATAAAAGTGACTGCAAACTACCATGAGGGTGCGACTTTTAAAAGTGGCAATACTCTTTCACCTAGAAATTCCATTTCTGGGTATTTATCTTAAAAAATTTACATTCATGAAAATGTCCTATGGTTTCCTTATAATGTCATAAAGAAAATAAGTCTGAGAATGAAGGATTTGGTAAATTTTGTATGTTCACTTAATATAATTTTACACAGCTTCTGAAGTGTTTATGAAGCTTATGTAGAACTAGGAAAAAATAAACGCAAAAACAAAAACAAAAAAGCACCCCAAACCAACAAGGATCCAAAATTGTGTGTACACTATGAGTACAACATTGTAAAATATGCATGAGAAAATGTCTAAAGGAAAATAAGCCGAATGCTGAGTGCCTATGTTAGGGTGAAGGAGTTTTTTTCTTTTATTGTCCTCATGCTTTATGATGTGGTCAAAATTATTTTTACAGTGAACACAATTATCAGTTTAAAGGCTGAGTATAAAATAGTCTTCACTGGCACTCTGATTTGAAAATATTAAATAAAGTACCCAAAACCTCTTTTGTAGTCATCATTTACAATCCCTTCCTCTTCTAAAGATCACATTTTGAGACTGTCAACCTCATTGCTGGGAGGTCTTACTGCCATTGAGGAGGGCATGACAACCCACTCCAGTATTCTTTCCTGGGATTCCCATGGACAGAGGAGCTTTGCAGGCTACAGTCCATGGGGTCACAAGAGTCAGACACGACTGAAGCGACTTAGCATGCACGCACGCATTCCTGCCTTTGTCTAGAAAGAAACATAACGGACATTCCCAATCCCTTCATTTTACAAATAAGAACTCTGAAGCCCAGCTTCCCCAGATAGAAGCAGAACCAAAATCTGAACCCAAGTCTACTAGGTTATCTACCAGTAATTTAACACTATTTACATAGTTTCACCCATATCCACCCACGAGTGTTAGTAGACTTGCCGTTGCTACTGACTGTTGAACCCTGGCTTATTACCATTCTGGCTAGCTTGAGGGGTTGAGTCCTTTCTCTACAGGTCGTGCTCGAGCTTTCACTCTTCACCACGTGGGGGCCAGAAGAAGCCTCACCAGGTTACCTCCCTGTTTTAAGTCCCCGACTCTGAATCCCCAGCGCCCGAAGTGCCGCAGAACCCCGGCAGGGGGCGCTGTGACCCTGACTCCGCGGCCCCTCCCCTGGCCAACCGTCGATTGGGCCGGCGCGTGACGTCACGCCGTTTTAGCCAAACAAATGGGTTTCGGGGCGAGCGTTGGGCTCCGCCGCGCCGCGCTGGGCGCTCGGTCTGTCTCAGCGGTGGGGAGTGAGCCAGGCCTCCCGCCGCCGCCGCCGTATAGGGGTGTGCAGCCCCTGGCCAGGCCGCGGCCGGGGCAGGCGCGCAGGTGGGTCCGGGCCGGGGTGGGGCGTGGCGCGAGAGCAGCGCGGTCGGGGTCCGGCGGCGGCCACCGTGGCCGCTCCCCGCCCCCCGCGCCGCCCGCCTGCGCTCTCGGGGCGCCGGGCGGGTGGGGGCGGGGGTGCCGCCCGCCGGTCCGAGGCTCGGTCCGGGGCAGGGGCGCGGTGGCCTGCAGCGTGTCCGGGGACGGCCTCCGCCTGCACACGGGCCGGGCGCTGAGCGCCCCCGCGGGGCTCGGAGGGTCAGGCGGGCAGGCGGGCGGGAACGGCGTCCCGGGTCTGGGGTGAAGCCGAGGAGATCCGGGATAGGCCCTGAGGAGTTTCGGGATCGTCTCTCCCACCCCCGGGACTGGCGGCCGGTGAGGAAGTCGGGCCCTGGCTGGGGGTTGTTTTGCCCGGTCGCGCCCGCCAGGGCTCGGCCGCTCCGTCCTTCCCTGCCCCAGCGCAGGTGAGCTGGCTGGCGCCTGTCCTTAACCTTCTGTGGGGACCGGGCGGGACGGCGGCTCGGAGGCGCCTCTGGGCTGGTGCAGGTCGACTGCGGTGCCGCCCCGGTCCGCGATGAAGTCACAGTGTTTGGGTCCGCGTGTCTGTGACGTCAGGGGTTACGGGGCGATGATCTATAATGTCACTGCAGGCCCCGGTGGGAACCCTGGCGCGCCGAAGGGCCGGGAGGACCGGGAGGGGAAGGAAAAGAAGTTCAAGCTTCTGTCAACGCCCGGGGTCCCAGAGAATCTGAATCGAAAGTTGTTCGATATCAGCATTTTACAGTTTTAATGTAGTAGTTGGCAAGTTCTTTAACTTCATTTCGAACAAGCATTGTTACACAGTTCAATATAAGACCCATTTGATTGAGGAAAATCTCAATCAGGAGGATTTTTTTTTTTTTTGGTGGGGGTGGATGCTGGGTGTTTGATGTAAATGCTTTTCAGAGAGCTTAACTCGTAGTTTGATGGCTTGTGATCGGAATTGCTGAAAAAGAACCAATTTGAGTGCTGATGATTTCCTTACTCTTTCTTGATAGACGATTTTGAAATAATTTATCTGCGCATTTGCTTTTTTGTGGTTAAGAGAGTGGCTTTTAAGTCAACCTTTTCTTTTGTAAAAAGGAAAAGAGGAGGTCTGAATTAATCCAATATTATTGTTAAATAATAATTAACTGGGGATTTAATTTATCCGGGTTGTCCCTACCCATGGATAATTGAGGGTTTCCTGCGGTTATAGCTCACCAAAAAGGCTTTTTTCTTGTTTTCCTACTAAGACTGGCTGTAACAGTAAAATAATATATACCAGGAACTGCTTGCCTGGACAAGTAACTAAAATTTTGTCTGTAGTGCTTGCAAATATGAAACTACAGAATTTTTAAAAATGCCTTGTCTGTAAATACTGCTTTTCTTCTGAAGCTTTCCAAAGAGATCAGGCTAGAAGAGGAGCTAGACCTGACGTTACTAGCTTCAAGTATTGCAGCATTTCAGTACTTTTGCTCATCATTTCTTCCTCTCTATAAAACCATTTAAATAGGATCTAGTTTGAGAGGTAGATGGCTAAAACTGAAGCATAATTGCAATTTAGTGTCTTCAGCTGGAAGCTCCCATGGGAGTCCTCAGTCCCTCCCCATTGACCTTGACTTATTAGGGGTTTTCTGTTGTTGATACTTCCTTATTTGCTCTTTAAAGGTGATTGAAAAGGTATTGTGTCTCTAGATTTTCATCAACATGCTGGTGAAAGTTATGCTGTGTTTCTTTGTTTACACAGAAAATGAAAGCAGAAATTTAACCTTGTTAATTACTATTAGATTGGACTGGAAGTTTACAAAACAAGACGTTCTTGTAAATCTCATTTTAATACTCACCATACTTTGGGCATTCTACAGCATTGTGTGTCCTATTTTAAAATTACGATATACATATTTTAAAACAGTAGGAATTGTGTGGTGACAGTGTTAAGGGTCTGAAGACATAATTTGATTTTTTGGATCCTCAAGACTGATAAGTACCAAATTAACAATGAAATTGCTAATTTCGAGGGTGTTAATCAGGCTACTCTTTAAAATGAAAGGATCATGACAACATATTTTGTAATGGAGTTGAAGGAGGTACAAAAAGAACACTTTAAAGTATCTTTTCCAATGAGCCTTTCTAGGGGAGGCCACGTGGATGTGTGTAAATTAAATGTACTAGTGTGCATGGGAAGGGGTGAAAGTCAAACTGTGTGTAAGTTGAAAGGCACATAAATGATGATAATAAAATAGCTTCTCCTTGGCAGTGCATTCCCTCCCCACCCATTGTGTTTAGCAGTTTAATGATTTTTTTAAAATGGAAAATGAGTTGATAGGTGGTGAATAAAGGTCTGTATGTATTCTGATATGACTGAGAGACAATGAAAAGTATAAAAAAAACAGCTTTGAATAGTTGTATAACTAAACCAGCCATAACACATAAACATAGTTTGTTTCTACTTTGGGCAAGTTATTTTTCACCCAGGCCTTGCAGTTTTGGGACTAGGAAGCAGCTTTTACTTCTTATAAATGGAAATTTATTTGCGATCAGTATTATTTTGTTATTTTATCCAGTTGCTGTATTTAGGGGACTAAGTTAGCCAATCATTAGTGATACAGCATCTTTCTGACCGATAAAAGCAAATATAAACAATAAAAGTACTAGAAATTCTTTAGGATATGTTTATTGGATCAATTATTCTATTAACACATAGAATTAAAATTCTTATACATATTTTTTACTTTTTTTCTAATTTATGCTTAGCCAGTTTAATTTGTGCAGTTTTGATACTCTAGTAACCCTTAATCTTATTTTCATATCTGTTGGGGAGAGAACATACTAATGGTTAGAGACATCATTCAGTGTTATCTTCCAAAATTTGCAGCTGTTTAGAACCAGACACTTGAGAGAAGCTACTATGGTAGAATGAATGCCTTCCTTGTTAGGTCATGTGTGACAAAGGCAAAATTCAGCAAGTGCATAATCTGCAGTCCTTTGGAAGCAACAATAACAAAAAAAGAGCAAATGAACTCCAAATGCATTTAGGTCATTGGAAATGGAATTCCTGTCAGTTCTTACCCATGCATAATTTATCTTCCCCCACTTTAGTTCATGTTTGTGGTACTTTGAAGCTGGTGAACGGACTGTATTATCTGGGGAAAGCATTAATGATTTAAACGTAGGTGTTTCTTAAAGTCAGTTGAAGGAGTTTGTCACCCTTTCGTTTCTAGGTCCATCTTCTAGTTCGCTTTCCACAGAAGAGGCTCCAGATCTTCCCTTTTGAAATGTTCAGCTCTGGAAACTTAGCACAAACATTTTTCAACCCTCAACACAATGTAGATTTAAATGTGACGAGTTGACTCACTGGAAAAGACTCTGATGCTTGGAAGGTTTGGGGGCGGGAGGAGAAGGGGACGACAGAGAATGAGATGGCTGGATGGCTTCACTGACTCGATGGACATGAGTTTGAGTGAACTCCGGGAGTTTGTGATGGACAGGGAGGCCTGGCCTGGGGGTCACAAAGAGTCGGACACGACTGAGCAACTGAACTGAAGCTCTATTTATGTATCATGTTGTTATCAAGCATGGGTTTTACTCATACAGCAAGCATTTTTGGGTACTCTCTGCCAGGTCCTCAGCCAGGGGCTGGGTGACCTTTGTTTTAACATTCTGTTGGTGTGGAGGGCCATGAGTCTGAAGGGCAAGAATTGGACCAAGAGGATGAACCATTTATGTTACGCAGATTGGTCACACGTTTAGTCTAAAGGTGAGTCAAGGAGGTATTAGAAACTCAGGTAAAAAGAATGAAAAAATTATTTTTTCCCAAGACAGACAAAGGGGTTAGGCTCCACAGACTTGGATTGTTCTAGAATGAAGGGAGCTTAGTGAGTGTACATTTTCTTTCAGGCAACAAGTATTCAAGACCAGAACTAGCCTGTGTAGTCAGTCTAAGACTAGAGAAAGAGCCAGAGAGAAGAGGAATAATCCAGACATCCCTCTAGAGGAATGCATATACCTTCTTTTTCTTCTTAAGATCAGTCCTACTTCTGAAATAATGTGAGCCTCTCACAACCTCATTTCCACTCTGCTTTTTTCCCCCTATCATTTTATATCGAAAATTTCAATCACAGAAAAGTTTCAAGAATTGTTTATACATTGAATACCTAAATACCCACAACCTAGATTTTGTAATTCTTATTTTGCTATATTTACTTTATCTGTCTATCCATTCTGACTTCTCTGTCAGTGTATTTTATCAACCCATCTTATGTTTGGTTGTATTTCAGAGTAAGTATACTTTACCCTTTACTTGAGCATTCCTATCATGAACTGTCTATTTTATAAATAAACAAGTAGTTTAACTTGTCCCTTAGTTTGAACACGTTCATACATCTCTTTAATCCATAACCCTGTGAAGATATAGAACATCACCATCCTTACAGAAAGTTTCTTTGTGCACCTTCCAAGTCAATTTAGTTAAAATTTTAATCTCCTGCAATCTTAACTCCAACCTTCTGAAACTACCTGTTGAAAGGGCCTATTTGTTAGAAGTGAATGTGGCATTATGCTGGGGGTTCAGAATATAAAGAAATGAAGAACACATCCCCTGCTTTATTTAAGCTTATAATTTAGTTTGGATTTTAGTTTGGTGCCTGATAAATAAATGTTCCATGAATTCAGAGGAGGCAACTACGACTGCTGTGAAAGCTCTTTAGGTGTGGGTCTTGGATTGGACTTTTATTTTAGGACCTAAAAAAGATTTTTTTTTTTTCTGAAAGAAGACTGAATAAAAGTTGTGATGTTAAAAAAAAAGAAAGACTTCCTTGGTGGTCCAGTGGTTAAGAATCTGCCTACTAATGCTTTTAAACTGTGGTGCTGGAGAAGACTCTTGAGAGTCCCTTATACTGCAAGGAGATCCAACCAGTCCATTCTAGAGGAGATCAATCCTGGATGTTCATTGGAGGGACTGATGCTAAAGCTGAAACTGCAATACTTTGGCCACCTCATGCGACGAGTTGACTCACTGGAAAAGACTCTGATGCTGGGAAAGGTTGGGGGCGGGAGGAGAAGGGGACGACAGAGAATGAGATGGCTGGATGGCATCACTGACTCTGTGGACATGAGGTTGAGTGTACTCCGGGAGTTGGTGATGGATAGGGAGGCCTGGCGTGCTGTGATTCATGGGGTCGCGGAGAGTCGGACACGACTGAGCGACTGAACTGAACTGAACTAATGCATGGGTTCAGTTGCTGGTCCAAGAAGATTGCATATGCGCAGCAACTAAGCCCCAACTACTGAAGCCTGTGCACCTAGAACCTGTGCTCTGTAACAAGAGACGCCACTGCAATGAGAAGCCACATGCAGCAGTGAAGATCCAGGACAGCCATAAATAAAGAAAACAAAGAAAAATATATGGTATAAAAGAACTGTAGCAGACAAGGGTCCCAATTTTGGAGAGAGTTTGAGCATTATTTTTTTATACAGGATAATCTTTGAGAAAGGAAGTAATATGAAGAATGGATCTTAACCCAGTTGTCATCTTTGGTGTTTAGTTGAACAGAAGGCATCTTCACATTTTTTGAATTCTCTCCTCTTTTGGTTCTTGTCTTTTATTTCTCCTAATTTATCAGCTTTGCTGGCAATTCTTTCTCTTCCAGATCCAAACTATCTAAACCTCTTTTTTAAAAAATTGAAGTATAGTTGCTGTACAATATTATGTAATTTATAATGTGTACAGTTATATGCAGTAGTGTACAATATAATGATTGAATCACAGTTTTTTTTGGGTGGGGGCCATGCTGCACAACATGTGGGGTCTTAGTTCCCTGGCCAGGGAGTGAACGCTCTCCTCTTGGATTAGGAGTGTGGTGTCTTAACCACTGGACTGCCAGGGAAGTCCTACAATTTTTAAAGGTTATACACCACTTATAGTTATTTTAAAATATTGACTATACTTGCTGTGTTATATAATATATCCTTGTAGCTTGTTTTTTACCTAATAGTTTGTACCTCATACTTCTCTACCCCTGTGTATCCTCCTCACCCTCCGCAACTGCAGACCACTAGTTTGTTCTCTAGATCTGTGAGTCTGTCTGAAGCTCTGTTGTTAACTCTTTATTGTGTTCCTTGTAATCTGGCCAGTAGCCTTTTAGGCTTTTCAATTATAATGCTTTCTAGGTCAAGCCTATATCTTTATCCATAAGCTGTTAACTCTTGATAGGTTTCTAACTGCTAATAGGATGGTGCTTTTTTTTTTTGTCTGTGTTGGATCTTAGTTGTACATGCAGGATCTTTGTTGTGGCACATGGGCTTAGTTGTTCCATGGCATGCAGGATCTTAGTTCCCTGACCAGGACTCAAACCCATATCCCTTGCATTGCAAGGTGAATTTTTAACCACTGGACCACCAGGAAAGTCCCAAGATGGTGCTTTTTTTTTTTTTTTTAAATATCCCTGTTTACTTGGTACTTATTTTACAAGAATCCGTAGCAAGAGTATCTGCTGTAAGTAGTTGTAGCAAATGGGATTTATTAAGAAAGAGGTAAACATTGAGTAGGGTAGTGAACAGATTAGACTGAGTTTCTTCCCCACAAGGACATTATAGAACTTGCCTGAGAAGGGGCTACTGCCATTATGGGCTGTGTTGTTGAATCAGAAAGCTGATTCATACATGGCAGAAGTTTTAACTTCTTTGGGCAAGAATATCATTACATGTTACTTTTCACTCTCTGTATCTTAAGTGATCTGCTTTGCCACACTTTGGTCTTAGGTGAAACCTTTGCTTCAAGGGCATCTGAAAAATGTAGTTTTTAGCTGTCCAGCCTCTGTAAAACAGGACGACCATGTGAGAATAGATCAAAGTGAGTATCGAGTGAGTCTACATCAGGAAGCTTCCACAAGCCTCTTATCCTCATCCATCAGAGGGCAGACAGAATGAAAACCACAATCACAGAAAACTAACCAAACTGATCACATGAATCACAGGCTTGTCTAGCTCAATGAAACTATGACCCATGCCATGTAGGGCCACCCAGGAAATACAGGTCATGGTGGAGAGTTCTGACAAAACGTGGTCCACTGGAGAAGGGAATGGCAAACTACTTCAGTATTCTTTCCTTGAGAACCCCATGAACAGTATGAAAAGGCAAAAAGATATGACACCAAGATGAACTCTCCAGGTTGGTAGGTGCCCAGTATGCTGCAGGAAAAGCATAGAGAAATAACTCCAGAAAGAATGAAGAGATGGAGCCAAAGCGAAAACAGTTGTGGATGTGACTGGTGATAGAAGTAAAGTCCAATGCAGTAAAGAACAATATTGCATAGGAAACTGTAATGTTAGGTCCATGAATCAAGGTAAATCAGAAGTGGTCAAACAGGAGATGACAAGAATGAACATCAACATTTTAGGAATCAGTGAACTAAAATGGAGCGGAATGGATAAATTCACATGACCATTATATCTACTACTGCGGGCAACAATCCCTTAGAAGAAATGGAGTAGCCCTCATAGTCAGCAGAGTCCAAAATGCAGTACTTGGGTGCAGGCTCAAAAACGACAGAATGATTTCTGTTTCCAAGGCAAACCATTCAATATCACAGTAATCCAAGTCTCTGCCCCAACCACTAATGCTGAAGAACCTGAAGTTGAATGGTCTGTGATGACCTATAAGACCTTCTAGAACTAACACCAAAAAAGGATGTCCTTTTCATCATAGGGAGCTGAAATGTAAAAGTAGGAAGTCAAGAGATACCTGGAGTAACCTAGGCAAATTTGGCCTTCAAGTACACAATGAAGCAAGGCAAAGGCTAATAGAGTTTTGCCAAGAGAACGCACTGGTCATAGCAAACACCCTCTTCCAACAACGCAAGAGAAGACTCTACATATGGACACCACCAGATGGTCAACACCAAAATCAGATTGATTATATTCATTGCAGTCAAAGATGGAGAAGCTGTATATAGTCAGCAAAAACAAGACTGGGAGCTGACTGTGGCTCAGATCATGAACTTCTTATTGCCAAATACAGACTTAAGTTGAATAAAGTAGGGAAAACCACTAGACCGTTCAGATATGACCTAAGTCAAATCCCTTATGATTATACGGTGAAAGTGAGAAATAGATTTAAGGGACTAGATCTGATAGAGTGCTTGATGAACTATGGATGGAGGTTCGTGACATTGTACAGGAGGCAGTGATCAAGACCATCCCCAAGAAAAGGAAATGCAAAAAAAGCAAAATGGCTGTCTGAGGAGGCCTTACAAATAGCTGTGAAAAGAAGAGAAGCGAAAAGCAAAGGAGAAAAGGAAAGATATACCCTTTTGAATGCAGAGTTCCAAAGAATAGCCTTCCTCAGTGATCAATGCAAAGAAATAGAGGAAAACAACAGAATGGGAAAGACTGGAGATCTCGTCAAGAAAATTAGAGATACCAAGGGAACATTTCATGCAAAGATGGGCTCAATAAAGGACAGAAATGGTATGGACCTAACAGAAGCAGAAGATATTAAGAAGAGGTGGCAAGAATACACAGAAGAACTGTACAAAAAAGATTATCACTACCCAGATAGTCATGATGGTGTGATCACTCACCTAGAGCCAGACATCCTGGAATGTGAAGTCAAGTGGGCCTTAGGAAGCATCACTACAAACAAAGCTAGTGGAGGTGATGGAATTTCAGTTGAGCTATTTCAAATCCTAAAAGATGATGCTGTGAAAGTACTGCACTGAATATGGCAGCAAATTTGGAAAACTCAGCAGTGGCCACAGGACTGGAAAAGGTCAGTTTTCATTCCAATTCCAAAGAAAGGCAATGCCAAAGAAAGCTCAAACTACCGCACAATTGCACTCATCTCACATGCTAGTAAAGTCATGCTCAAAATTCTCCAAGCCAGGCTTCAGCAATATGTGAACCGTGAACTTGCAGATGTTCAAACTGGTTTTAGAAAAGGCAGAGGAACCAGAGATCAAATTGCCAACATCCACTGGATCATCAAAAAAAATAATGTATATTAAATAATTAATAACATAAAAATTGCCTATCTGAAGCTCTGAAATCACTCTTGGAACTACTGTAGGAAATTGATTAGCTGGAGTTTCTGAAGATGATTTTGAGTTTCGTGAGGAAGTCTCAAAGGACACATTTGCTCTATTGTCCAGGAATCAGGAGAGACAAACCTGTTTCCTAAGTAGGGCAAGAGATTTTTATTTCAAGTTCAGTCATCAGAATTATTCTCTGGAGGTTCTTGGTACTTTCTACGTACCACGTCAGCCCTTGGGGATACGTTTCTGTGGTTCAGGCTGCCTTCTAGTAGAAGATCTATACTTTAATCACGGTAGTCTAGCTTATTTGGGATGCTATAAAGACTTGAAAATGGATCCTGAAAATAAATGCGTAGAAAATCTATTGATTTATACTTTAGGAATCATATCTTTCATTTGACATTTTCTTTGCCTATGTTTTATGAAACGGTCCATGGTTATTGTGATAAAATAGTTAAATACCACCATTTTTAACTTGTGGGATTTCAAGTCCTATGTATTTGTTCATTTACTTTAAAAAAGGGAGCATGTTTTATATGCCAGGCATCATGTACAGAGCATTAGTTAACTTCTGTCACATTTTCTCTCAGCATAATTTACAGACCTATATATTCTTTGGCAAGTATCAGTCTTAAATTTAAGAATTTATCCTTTTGTCTTTTGTGTTTTTTTAAATATCTTTTTATTTATTTGGCCGTACCAGGTCTTAGTTGCAGCATGAGGGATCTTTGATCTTCATTGCAGAATGTGGGATCTTTAGTTGCAGCATGTGAACTCTTCATTGGGGCATGTAGGATCTAGTTCTGTGACCAGGGATCAAACCGGGGCCCCCTGCATTGGGAGCATGGAGTCTTAACCACTGGACTACCAGGGAAGTCCCTATCCTTATGTCTTTTTATTGTTTATCTTAACATCTTGTGGATTTTCCCCTTTATGGCAAATATCATTAATAAAATTGATTATTAAAAGTCCCAAGTAAATACTAACTTTTCTGGGAAATTCACATTTTTGTATAAGTAGGAGGGTGTGTGTGTGTGTGTGCTCGGTTGTGTCCGACTCTTTGCGACCCCGTGGACTGTAGCCCGCTAGGCTCCTTTGTCCATGGAATTTTCCAGGCAAGAATACTGTTAGTTCAGTTCAGTCGTGTCCGACTCTTTGCGACCCCATGAATCACAGCACGCCAGGCCTCCCTGTCCATCACCTACTCCCGGAGTTCACTCAAACTCATGTCCATCAAGTCGGTGATGCCATCCAGTCATCTCATTTTCTGTCGTCCCCTTCTCCTCCTGCCCCCAGTCCCTTGCAGCATCAGAGTCTTTTCCAGTGAGTCAGCTCTTCACATGAGGTGGCCAAAGTATTGGAGTTTCAGCTTTAGTTTCAGTCCTTCCAATGAATACCCAGGACTGATCTCCTTTAGAATGGACTGGTTGGATTTCCTTGCAGTCCAAGGGACTCTCAAGAGTCTTCTCCAACACCACAGTTCACAAGCATCAGTTCTTCGGTGCTCAGCTTTCTTCACAGTCCAACTCTCACATCCATACATGACCACGGGAAAAACCATAGCCTTGACTAGATGGACCTTTGTTGGCAAAGTAATGTCTCTGCTTTTTCATATGCTGTCTAGGTTGGTCATAACTTTCCTTCCAAGGAGTAAGCGTCTTTTAATTTCATGGCTGCAATCAACTTCCACAGTGATTTTGGAGCCCCCCAAAATAAAGTCTGACACTGTTTCCACATCTGTTTCCCATGTAAATTGCTATTTCTTACTCCAGGGGATCTTCCTGACCCAGGGATTGAACCCACATCTCTTGCATTGGCAGGCAGATTCTTTACCCCTGAGCCACCAGGGAATCCCATTTATTTATTTATTTTTGGCTGCACTGGGTCTTCATTGCTGTGTTCTGGCCTTTTCTAACTGTGGTGTGTGGGAGCCACTCTTCCATGTGGTTCGCAGGCTTCTCATTTTGGTGGCTTCTGTTGTTGCAAAGCACAGGCTCTAGGCTCTTGGGCTTCGGTAGTTACAGCACTTGGGCTCAGTAGTTGTGGTATACCAGCTTAGTTCCTCTGTTGCATGGGAAATCTTCCTGAACCAGGACCAGGGATCCAGCTCTTGTTTCCTGCATTGGCAAGCAGATTCTAATCCACTGCACCACCAGGAAAGTCCAGGATTTGCACTTTTATTTTAAAAAAGTAGGGCATAAGGTTAAAGTGTACTACTTTTTTTTTTCTTGGTCTTCTGTTTTTTCTTGCGTACATTCCTTAATATGTAGAAGCATATTTCAACTAATCTTAGAATGTCCTTTAATGTAATTGGGGAAAATAATCAATAAATACATTTCTTTTGGTTCCTTTTACATATTTCCTGTGGGTCTCTTAACTTTCTAACCTTTTACTCTCCAGTTGTTAAGTGGGCTTAGATAAATTATATAAAGTATGTTCTGAAAAAAAAAAATTCTCCTGAAGTAATTTTTTGTAGAGTGTTTGTAAAATGTGTTTTCAACTCTATAAATACAAGCTTTTGGTTGTGGCTTGAGGGAAATAAAATTCGTAGTATTTTCCTTTTCAACCAAATGGTATTATGTGTTGTACTTACTTTTGAAGTAGTAAATCCAGTAGCATAAAAGATACTTAATGCATGTTTTCCCATACCACTTGATGAGGTCTTAGAGGTCAGAGACCTCTTAGCTAGTGCATGGCATATAGCACGTTGTACTTGGTAGATCACGTTTTTTCTGTAATCGGAGTGGATCTTGAGAAAGTGTTAGAAAAATTATTAGACTCCCAGTAGCAATATTTTGGCCTGCTGCAGTCAGGGAGAGATTATAATATCATTGTTCTTACTTTTGAAATTTTTCACTCTACAGGTGAAGAAACTTAAGGGGCCAATATTTGTGCTTTAAAGAATAGAGACTGAGATACTTTTCATTGTAGGTAGTATCATCCCACTTTATCTGGAGGATAAATATTTATAGATCTCTGCTTTCTTTCTTTCTTCCCCTTCCTTCTTTCCTTTCTGAAAGAAGTGAAGACCCAATAGACTAAATAATAGAGGAAAAAAGTATATCTTAACACTTAAAGCGAAAAGCAAAGGAGAAAAAAGAAAGATATAAACATCTGAATGCAGAGTTCCAAAGAATAGCAAGGAGAGAGAAGAAAGCCTTCCTCAGTGATCAATGCAAAGAAATAGAGGAAAACAACAGAATAGGAAAACCAAGAGATCTCTTCAAGAAAATTAGAGATTCCAAGGGAACATTTCATGCAAAGATGGACTCAATAAAGGACAGAAATGGTATGGACCTAACAGAAGCAGAAGATATTAAGAAGAGGTGGCAAGAATACACAGAAGAACTGTACAAAAAAGATCTTCACGACCAAGATAGTCACGATAACGTGATCACTGACCTAGAGCCAGACATCTTGGAATGTGAAGTCAAGTGGGCCTTAGAGAGCATCACTACGAACAAAGCTAGTGGAGGTGATGGAATTCCAGTTGAGCTATTTCAAATCTTGAAAGATGATGCTGTGAAGTGCTGCACTCAATATGCCAGCAAATTGGGAAAACTCAGCAGTGGCCCCAGGACTGGAAAAGGTCAGTCTTCATTCCGATCCCAAAGAAAGGGAATGCCAAAGAATGCTCAAACTACCGCACAATTGCACTCATCTCCCACGCTAGTAAAGTCATGCTCAAAATTCTCCAAGCCAGGCTTCAGCAATATGTGAACTGTGAACTCCCAGATGTTCAAGCAGGTTTTAGAAAAGGCAGAGGCACCAGAGATCAAATTGCCAACATCCGCTGGATCATGGAGAAAGCAAGAGAGTTCCAGAAAAACATCTATTTCTGCTTCATTGACTATGCCAAAGCCTTTGACTGTGTGGATCACAGTAAACTGTGGAACATTCTGAAAGCGATGGGAATCCCAGACCACCTGACCTGCCTCTTGAGAAACCTGTATGCAGGTCAGGAAGCAACAGTCAGAACTGGACATGGAACAACAGACTGGTTCCAAATAGGAAAAGGAGTGCGTCAAGGCTGTATATTGTCACCTTGCTTATTTAACTTATATGCAGAGTACATCATGAGGAACGCTGGGCTGGAAGAAGCACAGGCTGGAATCAAGATTGCTGGGAGAAATATCAATAACCTCAGATATGCAGATGACACCACCCTTATGGCAGAGAGTGAAGAGGAACTAAAAAGCCTCTTGATGAAAGTGAAAGAGGAGAGTGAAAAGGTTGGCTTGAAGCTCAACATTCAGAAAACGAAGATCATGGCATCTGGCCCCATCGCTTCATGGGAAATAGATGGAAAAACAGTGGAAACTGTGTCAGACTTTATTTTTTGGTGCTCCAAAATCACTGCAGATGCTGATTGCAGCCATGAAATTAAAAGACGCTTGCTCCTTGGAAGGAAAGTTATGACCAACCTTGATAATATATTAAAAAGCAGAGACATTACTTTGCCAACAAAGGTCTGTCTAGTCAAGGCTATGGTTTTTCCCGTGGTCATGTATGGATGTGAGAGTTGGACTGTGAAGAAAGCTGATTGCCAAAGAATTGATGCTTTTGAACTGTGGTGCTGGAGAAGACTCTTGAGAGTCCCTTGGACTGCAAGGAGATCCAACCAGTCCATTCTAAGGGAGATCGATCCTGGGTGTTCATTGGAAGGACTGATGCTAAAGCTGAAACTGCAATACTTTGGCCACCTCATGCGACGAGTTGACTCACTGGAAAAGACTCTGATGCTGGGAAGGGTTGGGAGCGGGAGGAGAAGGGGACGACCGAGAATGAGATGGCTGGATGGCATCACCGACTCTGTGGACATGAGTTTGAGTGAACTCCGGGAGTTGGTGATGGACAGGGAGGCCTGGTGTGCTGTGATTCATGGGGTCGCGGAGAGTCGGACACGACTGAGCGACTGAACTGAACTGAACTAACACTTTAAAGATGTTTGTAGTGAACCTTCGGCCCCTTGCTGAGGCCTTCATAGTTTAGGATAGAAAGTGGTGCATGTCATGTTCTTTCCTGTGTCCTTAGCTAAACATTTGTTGAATGAATTTATATATGCTTAGTTGCTCAATCGTGTCTGACTCTTTGTGACCCTTTGAACTGTAGCCTGCCAGACTTGTCTGTTCAGGGGATTTTCCTGGCAAGAATACTGGAATAGGTTGCCTTTTGCGCCTCCAGGGGGTCGTCTGTTCCAGGGATCGAACCCACATCTCTTGAGTTTCCTGCATTGCAGGCGGATTCTTTACCACTGAGTCATATATATATTTTGCTGGCACAGATTTTTTTTTTTTGGAGAACATGATAAGAGACATTTTTGCTTATTTGTTAGGTAATGGTGGTGCAGGCAAGTGCTTGTCTTAGCCTGTCCCATGTGCCTAGATAAATTTTCATTTCTTATTCCCTCACCTCTTTCAAATCTCTTCTTAAACAGCACCTTCTCAAGGAAGCCTACTCTGATCACCCTGTCTAAAATGGCAATTGCCACTTTCTTCCTGCACTTCCAAGTTGCCTTACACTAGTCAGTTTTCTCTCATAATTATTACCTCCTTGAAACATATATTGTGAACACTACTTATTGTGATTATTGTTTTTCTTACTACCAAAGTGTAAATTCCTTGAGGGCTTTGATAATTTGTTCACTTTATTCTCAGAGCTTCAAAGATGCTTATTTAACAAATGCTTGTTGAATGAATGAAGGTTGGAAAGAATGTACCATGGTAAAATTAGCTATAAAATAATTTACATTAAAATTTATATTTAAAAGTACCTCCATTGTTTAAGAAGTTTTGTTTTTGTTGATCTTTGTGTTCTATAATGTGTGCGTGTGTGCTCGGTCATATCTGACTCTTTACAACCCCGTGGACTGTAGCCCGCCAGATTCCTGTGTCTGTGGAATTTTCCAGGCAAGAATGCTGGAGTGGGCAGCCATTTCTGTCTCCAAGGGATCTTCTCGACCCAGGGATTGAACCTGTGTCTCCTGTGTTGGCAGGCAGATACTGTAGACTAGCGCCACCTGGGAAGCCCAAGGCAAACAAATGTGCAAAATTTAAGGATTCTTCTCTTCGTGGAAAAGGGACTGAGTTTGGCTTGCTGAAATGCGTTGCCTCCTTCATGCCTGTAGCATCTTTTTGGTGAAGTTGCTTTTCATAACCTTCACTGGTGGTTTAATTAATAGGAAAGAATCTCAGAGTGTGTTTCACTGTGTGCAGATGGAGCATCTCTTTCCTACTGGACATGGCTTTCCATGAAATAAGGCATGACAATATTAATAACTGTCTTCTTTTTTCCTTCTTTTTCTTTTGACTTGGTCTTATGCTAAAGCTTTTATGTGTATTTAAAAAAAATCTTTGTAACAATTCTATGAAGAAAGTATTCCTGTCTCTTTTTTGCAGAAAACTGAGTCTTAGAGGTTTAACAACTTGTCTCAGTAGAATGTAGGAGCTGGATTTCAAACCCATGCAGTCTGACTTTAGAGGAACTTCACTACACAGTAAGCCACCTTAGTGAAGAGCAGCTAGATATGAAAAAGAAATCAGCAATGCTGCAGTGAAACTAACTTCACATAGCTCCTTCATTTGCCCCAGCTTCTCAAAAGTTAAGTAGTTTGGATGAAACCAGTGTGATTGAAGCACTTGTATGTTGTTGTTGCAGAGTCAGACTCGACGTAGTGACTAAACAACAATTTAAAGTGCGTTTTAAATGAAACCAGAGCTGGCTCCTAATCAGATCCTCTATTACTTAGACTTATAGTTTAGCCCAAGAACAATTTAGCTCATCTCGCGAGCAGAATTTGTATATGCCCTTTCTTCATCGTCCCTAAAAATTAGGTTCAGCGGAGCTGTATAAGAAGTATAATTTGGTGGAGAAGTAGACAGAGAGTAGGCTTTGCTATTCTGGATTTTTAAGAAAAAAGTTATACTAAATGGAACTAGTCATCCCCTACCAACTATACAAAATAATTCCAAATTATTTTTAATTGTTTTAATTTCAGTTTTTGGTTAGAAAATTCTGATTCTTTAATGTGAATTACTTTTTGACCATTAATTAGCTGTTTCTCTATTTTCTTCCTTGTAAGATGACATATTTTATTCTCTTCACCATAAAAGTATTAATTTAAATTTCACTTTTAAAACACTGGTGATTTAAGGGGTAACCTAGAATCTTATTATTGCAGGAAATCATGTTTAAGGATACATTTATATGCTGAAGCTAGTAATATGCTTTCCTAGAAGTTGTAAGACACTGTTGTGTACGTCACTAGTAGACTCAAAAACAAAAAAATTCTCCAAAGCAAGACCTGACATACTTATTTTTGGAGATACATTGAGACTGTTTTCTGGCTTGAGATGATCATTGGTGAGAGACTTTCCCTTTTAGATTTCTACAACTGTGAGGAGAAAGTCATGCTTAATTAGTACTTTTCTTGATGCTCCCATCCAATTTTAGTGGAATGAATACTAAAAAGAGGTTTTTCCTTTAATTAATTTTTACCAAAATATAAATTGCTTTACAATTAATATAATAAATATAAATTGCTTTACAGTGTTGTATTAGTTCCTGATGTGCAGCAAAGTGAATAAGCTGTACGTATCCCTGCGTCCTCTCTTCTAGATTTCCTTCCCATTTAGGTGACCACGGATCACTGAGTAGAGTTCCCTGTGCTGTACAGTAGGTTCTTATTAGTTATCTGTTTTATACATACTTGTGTATATATGTGAACCCCAGTCTCTCAGTTCATCCCATCCTCTTGAAGGGAGTTTTTTCTTGTACACTTCTTTTTTTCCCCCTTTAAAGGAGCCCAGAAAGGCTTCTTTTTTGAATGCATGTTCATGGTGGGTGGAAAATGTAATAGTTCAAACAGTTTATTATGAAAGCAGTAAAATCCCCTAGTCCTCTGCCTTCCCAATCCCCTCCCACCCCCCAGGGAACCACTTCAGTTCCTTCTTTATTTGATTCTTCTAGTGATAATCCCCATATTAATGTGCTTATGCTTCCATTTCTAGATTTGTCAATTTTAAGCATTGTCTACAGTGATGGTCAAGATTTAGCTCTCATTTATGACCTGTCCAGAATTACCAAGGATCTGAGGGTTTACTCTACTTGAAGCTAACAAATTAGCCTGTCACAGTTTTGTGGATGCTGGTGGAAATATAGACTGTTATGGCTGGAGGCAGAGTCAGAGATGAAGTACAGTTTATCACTTGTAGCCTTAGCAGCAGCTAGGGTATCAACATTCATTTGTGCCTGTATCCCGAGCTGCACTTCGCACAGGACACTGCAGAGAGGGCCAATGCTGTTCACATAATGGATTTTGTTACTGGAGAAAACTCTGATTTTAAGGATTTCAAATATTTTGTAATGGGCAGTAAGCATGCTTGCTCTTTGCTCCAGAGGGAGACAGTAGTATACTGAAGACAGAGCTTCTGTCTTCCAAGCTTGTTCACTATATGAACATCCTTGAGGATATATATAGTCCAGAACAAAGAGCAGACAGTGCCTCGCTTGCAAGACACAGAAAACCATGAAGAATTATTTTCCGACACCACTACCCTGTTCCCCACCTTCTTTTTAATTATATATCATTAGTTTTAGTTTTCTGCTCACCTTAGTAAATACTGTATATTTTTATTTTGCTAACAGTAGTTGGTGTCTTTTGACTTCCTGCTTTGAAAGAGGAGTATTTTGGTTAGAGATCCCTATTAGTGTTAGAAAACTAGTTCAGTTAGAGCCTAAGTAAGAAAGGAAGTAGAGAGTTCAGGGAGATCGAATAGGATTGGGTCCAGGTGCTTGAATGTTACTTAGAAGAATTAGTCTCTCCCTGTATCCCTTTGCTTTCCTCCTTTGGCTTTATTTTTGGTGCTCTCCTTTACCTCTCTCTCTCACCAGTACTGATTCTCGGCTCTGTGTTTATTTCTGAACAAGTTGCTATGGCAAGGTGGGGAGACTAGATTAGAGTAGCTTGAGCCTGGTCCCATGCCCAGATGGAGATGTATGTTGGGGGTGGAGAGAAGGTAGTTCTGCAGAGATAAAATGGATGCCGTAACCTCTCCATATCAGAGTTCTCAGTTGTACTTTTTTTTTTTTTTTGACAAGGGTTTTGTTAATTTTTATAACTGACCTTAATATTTTTCATTTTCTTAAAGATAGAATGAATTTCTGGTATCTCCCTTTTTCATAGTATCCATCTCTTGATGTCCTGTATCCTTCTGCTCCAGATTTATATAGTCCTCTTTCTTGGTGTATTGCCTTGTTTTGCTGGGATGCATACTAAGGTAAGATGTGTGGGAGGTAAATTTTGAGTACTTCCTTCTCTGAAAATGTTTTTATTTTATTCTTAACATGGAATGTTAGTGTGGCAGAGAGTAGAATTGTAGGTTGAACATAGTTTTCTGTCAGTGCTTCAAAGGCATTGATTCATTCTTTGCTAGTATTCTTCATTATTGAAAAGAAGTCTTAGGACAGTTTTATTATTATTATTTTTTAATTGAAGTGTGGTTGATTTACAATGTTGGGTTAATTTCTGCTGTACAGCAAAGTGATTCACTTATCCTATGTGTACATTCTTTTTCATATTTGTTTCCACTGTAGTTTGTCACAGAATATTAAATATAGTTCCCAGTGCTGTACAGTAGGACCTTGTTGTTTGACCATTCTATAAATAATAGTTTGCATCTGCTAATCCCAGACTCCCAACCTGTCCCCCCTCCCCTGCCCTTGGCAGCCACAAGTCTGTTCTCTGTATCTGTGAGTTGGTGTTTGTTTCATAGATAAGTTCATTTGTTTCATATTTTATATCCATATATAGTGATATCATATGGCATTTGTCTTTTTTTAATTTAATTTTAATTTTTTATTGGAATATAGTTGATTTACAGTGTTGTATTAGTTCAGGTGTACAACAAAGTGATTAGTTACACATATACACATATGCATTCTTTTTCAGATTCTTTTCCTATATAGGTTATTACAGAATATTTAGTAAAGTTCCCTGTTATATAAAGTAAGTCCTTGTTGGTTATCTGTCTTATATATAGTAGTGTGTGTATGTTAATCCCAAACTCCTAATTTATCTCTCTTCTAGCCTTTCCTCTTTGGTAACCGTAAGTAGTTGTGTTTTTTTTTTTTTAACGTCTGTGAGTCTGTCCCTATTGTGTAAGTAAGTTCATTTGTATTTTTTTATGTTCCACATATCAGTGATATTAGATGGTATTTATCTATTTCTGACTGACTTCACTTCCTGTGATAATCTCAGGTCCATCCATGTTGCTGTAAATGACATTATGTCATTCTTTTTAGTGGCTGAGTAGTCTTTCACTGTATCACCACGTCTTCTTTACCCATTCCTCTGTCAGTGGACATTTAGCTTGTTTCCATGTCTTGGCTATTAGTGCTGCTAACGTTGGGGTTCATGTATCTTTTTGAATTATAGTTTTGTCTAGGTATGCCCAGGAGTGGAATTGCTGGATCATATGGCACTTCTATTTTTAGTTTTTTCAAGGAACCTCCATACTATTTTTCATAGTGGCTGGACCAGTTTACATTATCACCAACAGTGTAAGGGGGTTTCCTTTTCTCCACACCTTCTCCAGCATGTTACTTGTAGACTTTTTATTTTTTTTTTTTTAATTTTTATTTTTATTGGAGGCTAATTATTTTACAATATTATATTGGTTGGTTTTGTCATACATTGACATGAATCCGCCCCGGGTGTACATGAGTTCCCTCTCCTGAACCCCCCTCCCACCTCCCTCCTCCCCTTATCCTCCCTCTGGGTCATCCCCGCATACCAGCCCCGAGCATCCTGTAACATGCATCGACCCTGAACTGGCGATTCGTTTCACACATGATAATATATATGTTTCAATGTCATTCTCCCAAACCATCCCACCCTCACCCTCTCCCACAGAGTCCCAAAGACTGTTCTATACATCTGTGTCTCTTTTGCTGTCTCGTATACAGGGTTATCATTTCCATCTTTCTAAATTCCATATATATGCGTTAGTATATTGTATTCGTATTTTTCTTTATGGCTTACTTCACTCTGTATAATAGGCTCTAGTTTCATCCACCTCATTAGAACTGGTTCAAATGTATTCTTTTTAATAGCTGAGTAATACTCCATTGTGTATATGTACCAAAGCTTTCTTATCCATTCGTCTGCAGATGGACATCTAGGTTGCTTCCATGTCCTGGCTATTATAAACAGTGCTGCAATGAACATTGGACTACATGTGTCTCTTTCAATTCTGGTTTCCTCGGTGTGTATGCCCAGGAGTGCGATTGCTGGATCATATGGCAGTTTTGCTGGAAGATTTCTGATTACAGCCTCTAGTTCCGTGCTTGTGATGGGTCTGTTCAGATTTTCTGTTTCTTCCTGGTTCAGTTTTGGAAAGGTGTACTTTTCTAGGAATTTGTCCATTTCTTCCAGGTTATTCATTTTATTGCCATATAATTGCTGCTGCTGCTGCTAAGTCACTTCAATCCTGTCTGACTCTGTGTGACCCATCATCCCTGGGATTCTCCAGGCAAGAACACTGGAGTGGGTTGCCATTTCCTTCTCCATAGACTTTTTAATGATGGCCGTTCTAACCCATGTGAGGTGGTGCCTCATTGTAATTTTGATTTGCATTTCTCTAGTAATTAGTTGTGATGAGCATCTTTTCATGTGCTTGTTGGCCATCTGTAAGTTTTCTTTGGAGAAATGTCTGTTTAGGTCTTCTGTCCTTTTTTTTTTTTTTTGATTGGGTGGTTTGTTTTTTTGTTATTGAATTGTGTATATTTTGGAAGTTAAGCCTTTGTCAGTTGCATTATTTGCAGATATTTTCTCTGCAAATATGGTAGGTTGTCTTTTTGTTTTATTTATGGTTTCCTTTGCTGTAAAAAAGCTTGTAAGTTTCACTGGGTCCCATTTGTTTAATTTTGGTTTTATTTGTATTGCTGTGGGAGGCCAGTTTGATTCTTGTTCCTTTGCATATGAGCTACCTTTTCTCTGAAAACGTTTATTGTCTTTTTTTGTCTTTGTTGCCTGAAATTTCCTAAAGATTTTGATGGCGTGGGTCTTTATTCATTTGAGCACTGAGTGGGCCTTATTAATTGGAAGACTTTATAAATCTTTTAGTTAATTAAATCTTTTAGTTGTAGAACATTTATATTTCTCTGAAAATGTCCTCTCTTCAATTTTTTTTTTTTCCTTTTCATTCTGTAATTTCTGTTCCTTAAATGCTGACCTCCTGGACTGATGCTGGGTATCCTTTGGTTATTTCTTGTCTGTTTCCTGTTTCTGTCTACTTTCTAGGTTTTGCCTCCACAGTATAAAACCTTATATTACCTTTTTTAAAAAATGTGTTTTCAAGAGTCTTTTCTTGTCCTTTTTTGCCTTTTCACAGCTTCCTTTCTTGATTTATGATTGCACCGTCTTTCTGAGGATCTCAGAGAGCTTTTAACAAGTTCTGTTTTATGAATTGGTTATTTCTTTGTCACATTTCTTTAACTTTTTGTTTCCTTATCTCTTTCATGTTACAGATGTTTGATTCTGATTTAACCAATCAAATGAAAGAATGAAACGATATAAAACTGATTGGCATCCCTTTACCTCGACGGGATCTGTTGACTAGTGAGCTTTGCAGTAGAGTGCGCGGATGAGGGGCCTTATTACCTTTGGTCAGTGGTGCTAGTGCCTATAATAGCTGCTGTTAATTCTTTCCACACTGTTTAACGAAAGGTCTGCCCGGATGTTTTAGTTTTGTTATTTTATTTTATTTTGTTTTTTAAAATGTAAAATCTCAAAGGTAACTGGAATTGTGAAGAGAGTCAATGATCTAGGGTCTGGAAATGTTCATGTAGTCATCTTTCTTGTGTTTCAGAGTGAGAAGTTTTAGGGTATGAATTCTATAGCAGAGAGTAGCCCAGATACTGGAGCCAGACTGGATTCAAGCCTCGTCCTGCCATTTACTTAACAAGTTACTTAACCTTTCAGTGCCCCACTTTCCTCATCTGTAATTTTTGGACATTGATAGCACCTACCTAATAAGGTTGTACTTAGAGGACTTAGTTAAAAATGCGTATTAAATAGTGGCATTCAGTAAAATATCAAAGTATTCATTTTCCTTTTCTCCCTACCCATAATAACAATTACGTGATTTAAATATGGTGGTGATTGCCTGCAGCAGAAGTTTTGGTGGAATTAGGTAATTTTTGAATTTTCTCTTTAGAACCTTGAAGAACAGTTGGTATCATTACTTCAAGGATTGGAATGTGTATGTGCAAATGTTTACATAAAAGTCTTTCAAAGTTCCTCCTGTTTCCCCTAAAAAAGGATCTCACTCAAGATAACTTGATAAAAGTAGTTTTGGAGCAGAGCCAGAGAACTCAGAATGAAAGAATACCATTTTCACGCCCAGAAACGCTGTGTCCTGTCAGAATTGTATGTGCTCAGGGTATTAGGGAAGCTTTGCTTCTATACAAAACACTCACTGACAATCCTAAATCTTGAACTTGAGAAATTTTTGAAAGTTCTTTATAAATGGATTTCTAGGGCAAAAACTGGCAGGAGAAAATCATTCTTGAAATAATTTTTTTTTTTTTTTTTGCTTTGGCTGTTGCCTCCAATATGGTAGAACACTGTGACTTTCTTTACCATAATCTGCTGTGTATAAAATTCAGGTGAGTTGAGTGAGTAAAACCCTTGTGTAGTGGTTCTTGCTCCCTCCCCCCAAATCTTGACCCTTATCTGAATTAGGGTTTTAGTTTGGATTATTTATCTTGTTTTTTCCCCTTCTCTCACATAGTGGAGGAAGTTCTTAGAATCTATTATTTTTACTGTTGATATTATTATAATGTTATTTACATCTTAAGATGGAAATACACGCTACCATATAGTCCATAAGCCCCTATATATGTACCGGTTAGTTTCAACATTTTGTCATGCTTGTTTATTCTTGTCCTTGACCCAATTAAAAAAAAATTTAAAGCAAATTCTAGACATATCATTTTTTTAGCTGTAAAGACATCAATATTTTGTCTTTTAAAAAGGCAATTTCCCCATAACCACAATACCATTATATAATCTAACAAAATTAATAGATTGGTCTGACCCCTAGCTTCTGAGTTTTAATCTCCATCTTAGTATCATCAGATTCCTTTATGGCATCTAAAACCCACATATATTCAAGTTATATGTGGTATCATTTTTAAATGATTTGGTTTTCTTCATTTCTTTATTTATATCTTGCAAATATTTGACTTTCTAACTTGTTAAGGACGGAGAAGGCAATGGCAAGCCACTCCAGTACTCTTGCCTAGAAAATCCCATGGACAGAGGAGCCTGGTCGGCTGCAGTCCACGGGGTCGCTACGAGTCAGACATGACTGAGCGACTTCACTTTCACTTTTCATTTTCACATATTGGAGAAGGAAATGGCAACCCACTCCAGTGTTCTTGCCTGGAGACTCCCAGGGACGGGGGAGCCTGGTGGGCTGCCGTCTATGGGGTCACACAGAGTCGGACATGACTGAAGTGACTTAGCAGCAGCAACTTGTTATGGAAGATTTTAATCACATAAAAGTAGATGCAGTGCATTAATAAACTCCCATGTACCTGTCACAGCTTTGTATTCGTGCTCAGTCACTAAGTTGTGTCTGACTCTTTGTGATCCCATGAACTGTATAGCGCACCGGGCTCCTCTCTGTCCATGGCATTTCTCAGGCAGGAATACTGGAGTGGGTTGCCATTTTCTACTCTGGGGATCTTCTTGACCCAGAGATGGAATTCAAGACTCCTGTGTCTCCTGGACTGGCAGGTGGATTCTTTACCACTGTGTCAAATCATTCCCAGTTTTGTTTCATTTATTACCCTCTTTCTTCATCCTCCTGGATTATTTTTAAGTAAATCCCAAGTATCAGTTGGAGTCTAGGGTATCTTTAAAAGATAAGGACTCAAAAAACGTGTATATATATATATATATATCACCCCCTTAAATTGCTTAATATCATCAAATGTCCATGTTCAAAGGACTATGACACCTATCTCAGATGTCATAGTTTGAATCAGTATCCATATAAAGTTCCTAATTTGCAATTGGTTGGTAATGACCTTTCCCTTTTAATCTACTGCTCTCATTTTATCTCTGCCTTGTGAATCTGTTTATTAAAGAAATCAGATTTATTTTATGGCTTTTAGAGTTTCTTGGTCTGGATTTTAATGACTATATCCCTGTGGCTTAGTTTAATTAACATGTTATGTCCTCTGTATCTCCTGTAAATTGGCGATTGAATCTGGAGGCCTACTTATACAATATGTAATACATACACATAGTAAACATTTTAAATGATACAAAAGGGTATATATTGGAAAGTCAGTCATTTTTTCACACTGTCCCTTTCAGTGTCTTCCTCAGAAGCAGTCATTGTGTTTAGAATGAAATGTTTTTATTAAGCTCTTGTATATCGCCAGTAAACATTCTCAATATCCTAGTAATTCTGAAGATACAAAGATTACTAATTTGTACGTTTTAGAATTTTATTAAAATATAAAGGTGGCATGGAAATACAAGAATTATTCTTAATTTTTTAAAACTTTGAACAGAGTTACAGATTTTGCCATTTGTTATAAACTGGTTTATGTAATTTAACCAGAACCATGACAAAGTTGGTATTGTGTGAATTCTGAGGCACTTTCGACATGTTGTAGGAGTGATGTGGACTTTCTTGAGTTTTACACATTCACAAGTGAATGGTCTGTGTCTCATGCCTTTGTTGGTTTTCTGTGAGCTGTAGTTTCTGGGAAGTGAGCAGCTCTCATTCCTGTAACTCTTGTAACCCAGTCATTCGTGTGCCTCCTTCATGAGGATCCAGTGCGGCTGTGGTGCTGTTATCCCTCTGATAGGAACTCTAACTCAGTGTAAAGCCCCAAACATCTGTTACTTACTTTTATTTTATATTGTATTGTATTATATTTTATTTATAGTGTTGTGTTTGTTTCAGGGTATAGCAAAGTGATACAGTCATACATATATATATATACATATATATGAATTAACAAAAGCAGTTCCCATCTTTTGATGGGGAGCTCGTGGTTTATAATATAAATGGCATTATTTTGAGAGAGGGATAACTTAGGTAAGGCATTGGGTTTTTTTTTTCTTTTTGCAGCTTGAGAATTTTAAAAATAAAAAAATAAAAATTTTTTATTGTAGTTGATTTACAGTGTTGTATTTCTGGTTTACAGCATAGTGATTCAGTTATATATTTGTATTTCTTTTTCATATTCTTTCCAATATAGGTTATTACAAGGTATTGAATATAGATTATTGTGTTATACAGTAGTAACTGATTGTTTCTCTGTTTTATATATAGTGGTTTGTATCTGCTAATTCCTAACTCCTAATTTATCCTTCTCTCCTCCTTTGTCTCTTTGGTAACCATAAGTTTGTTTTCTATGTCTGAATCTGTTTCTGTTTTGGAAGTAGTTTCTTTTGTCTTTCTCTGTCTGACTTACTTCATTTAGTATGGTAATCTTGGGTCTATCCATGTTGCTACAAATGGCATTGTTTCATTTTTCATGGCTGAGTCGTAGTCCATTTGTGATTGGGTACCACATCTTTATCCACCTGTTACTTCCATGTCTTGGCTATTGTATATAGTGCTGCTTTGAACATTGGGGTGTGTTTATCCTTTTGAATTATAATTTTCTCCAGAAACATGTCAAGCAGTAGCATTGGTAACTTTTTTTTTAAGAAACCTTCATACTGTTCTCCATATTGGCTATATAAATTTACATTCCCACAAACAGTGTCGAAGGGTTCCCTTTTCTCCACACCCTCACCAACATTTATTGTTTGTGGACTTTTTACTTTTGGCTATTCTGATTGGTGTGAGGTGATACTTCTTTGTAGTTTTGATTTGCATTTCTCTAGTAATTAGTGATGTTGAACATCTTTTCATGTGCTTGTTGGCCATCTGCAGATCTTTGGAGAAATGTCTGTTTGGGTCTTTGCCCCTTTTTTTTAAAACTACCTTTTTTGTTTGTTTTTTTTAAAAATGTGCTTATTTCTGGCTGCACTGGGTCTTTGTTATTGTGCAAAGTCTTTCTCTAGTTGCAGCAAGCAGAGGCTACTCTCTAGTTGCAGCGTCTGGACTTCTCATTTTGGTGACTTCTTTTGTTTTGGAGCCCGGGCTCTAATGTGCAAGGGCTCAGTAGTTGTGGTGCGTGGGCCTATTTGCTCCGTGCCTTGTGGAATCCTCCTGGACCGCGGATGGAACCTGTGTCCCCTACATTGGCAGGCAGATTAATAACCACTGGACCACAAGGGAAGTCCTCTGCCCATATTTTGATTGGGTTTTTTTTTTTTTAACTGAGTGGTATGGAGAGTCGGACACGACTGAGCGACTGAACTGAACTGAACTGATGAGCTGTTTATATATTTTGGAAACTAAGCTCTTTTTGGTCACATCATTTTCAGATATTTTCTCCAGATCTTTAAGTTACCTTTTTCTTTTGTTTATGGTTTTTTTTTTGATGTGCAAAAGCTTGTAAGTTGTTTTTTTTCTTAAGGATTTTTTTTGTGTGTGTATACTGTGGTGGTATTTGCATGCACATTTTATTTTTTAAATATATAGCTTTATTCTGATGCATTTGTAACACAAATGTACTACTCATTTGTTCAGCTAAAGCAAACAACAATTAAAAATAACCTGTACTCTTCAGTTCAGTTCAGTCGTTCAGTCGTGTCCGACTCTTTGCGACCCCATGAATCACAGCACGCCAGGCCTCCCTGTCCATCACCAACTCCCGGAGTTCACTCAAACTCATGTCCACAGAGTCGGTGATGCCATCCAGCCATCTCTTTCTCTGTCGTTCCCTTCTCCTCCAGCCCCCAGTCCCTCCCAGCATCAGAGTCTTTTCCAGTGCGTCAACTCTTTGCATGAGGTGGCCAAAGTATTGGAGTTTCAGCTTTAGCATCAGTCCTTCCAATGAACACCTAGGATTGATCTCCTTTAGAATGGACTGGTTGCATCTCCTTGCAGTCCAAGGGACTCTCAAGAGTCTTCTCCAGCACCACAGTTCAAAAGCATCAATTCTTTGGCAATCAACTTTCTTCATAGTCCAACTCTCACATCCATACATGACCACGGGAAAAACCATAGCCTTGACTAGACGGACCTTTGTTGGCAAAGTAATGTCTCTGCTTTTTAATATACTATCTAGGTTGGTCATAACTTTCCTTCCAAGGAGTAAGCGTCTTTTAATTTCATGGCTGCAATCCATATCCGCAGTGATTTTGGAGCCCCAAAAAATAAAGTCTGACACTGTTTCCACTATTTCCCCATCTATTTCCCATGAAGTGATGGGACCAGATGCCATGATCTTTGTTTTCTGAATGTTGAGCTTCAAGCCAACCTTTTCACACTCCTCTTTCACTTTCATCAAGAGACTTTTGAGTTCCTCTTCACTCTCTGCCATAAGGGTGGTGTCATCTGCATATCTGAGGTTATTGATATTTCTCCTGGCAATCTTGATTCCAGCTTGTGCTTCTTCCAGCCCAACGTTCCTCGTGATGTACTCTGCATATAAGTTAAATAAGCAGGGTGACAATATACAACCTTGACGTACTCCTTTTCCTATTTGGAACCAGTCTGTTGTTCCATGTCCAGTTCTAAGTGTTGCTTCCTGACCTGCATACAGGTTTCTCAAGAGGCAGGTCAGGTGGTCTGGTATTCCCATCTCTTTCAGAATGTTCCACAGTTTATTGTGATCCACACAGTCAAAGGTTTTGGCATAGTCTTAGTGAAGCAGAAATAGATGTTTTTCTGGAACTCTATTGCTTTCTGCATGATCCAGCGGATGTTGGCAATTTGATCTCTGGTTCCTCTGCCTTTTCTAAAACCTGCTTGAACATCTGGGAGTTCACGGTTCACATATTGCTGAAGCCTGGCTTGGAGAATTTTGAGCATGACTTTACTAGCATGTGAGATGAGTGCAATTGTGTTAGGTTGGGGCAAAAGTAATTTCAGTTTTCCCTTGTTGAACTTTGCCATTTATATTGTAATACATTTTAAATAAATGTGGTTATGTTATACATCTTTTAATGTACATTTCTTGCTTTATGTTTTTTGCAAATGAATTATTACTTGCTGTTTATTTTACATGTATTTTAGACTATGGAAATGATGTTTGGCAAAAAGCAAATTTGAGTGGTTTCTTCTTTGAGTTTCAAAATGGGTCATAAAGTTGTGGAGACAGTTTGGAACATTAACAACACGTTTGGCCCAGGAACTGCTAATGAATGTACAGTGCAGTAGTCATTTAAGAAGTTTTGCAAAGGAGACAAGAGCCTTAAAGATGAGGAAAGCAGTGGCCGGCCATTGGAAGTTGACAGTGACCAACTGAGAGCATCATGGAAGCTGATCCACTTATCATGGAAGCTGATCCACTTATAACTATACAAGAAGTTGCCCAAGAATTCAGTGTTGATCATTCTATGGTCATTTGGCACTTGAAGCAAATTGGAAAGGTGAAAAAGTTTGAAAAGTGGGTGCCTCCTGAGCTGACTGCAAATCAAAAAAATATCATTTTGGAGTGTTGTCTTCTCTTACTCCGCCCAACAGCAGTGAACCATTTCTTGACCGGATTGTGATCTGCAACAAAAAGTGGATTTTATATTACAACCAGCAATGATCAGCTCAGTGGTCTTGAACCTAAAAAAGGTCACGGTCACTGTTTGGTGGTCTGCTGTTGGTCTGATCCACTTCAACTTTCTGAATCCCGGCAAAACCATTACATCTGAGAAGTATGCTCAGCAAATCAGTGAGATGCACCGAAAACTTCATGCCTGCAGCTGGCATTGGTCAACAGAAAGGGCCCAATTCTTCTCTGTGACAGTGTCTGTACATTGCACAACCAATGCTTCAAAAGTTGAATGGATTGGTTTACGAAGTTTTTCCTCCCACCAACTGACTACCACTTCTTTAAGCATCTTGACAACTTTTTGCAGGGAAAATGTTTCCACAACCATCTGGATGCAGAAAATGCTTTCCAAGAGTTCACTGAATTTTGAAGCATGGATTTTTTTTTTTGCTATGGGAATAAACAAACATTTCTCATTGGCAAAAATGTGTTGATTGTAATGGTTCCTATTTTGATTAATAAGGATGTGTTTGAGCCTAGTTATAATGAATTAAAATTCAAGATCTGAAATTGCTATTACTTTTGCATCAACCTGATATCATGGCTTTGAGCTACCATACTGTACGCCTAAACTTCCAAGTTTACCTCCTTGGTCCAGTTCTTCTGAGGACCAGGTCCACATATCGAGCTATTATTTGTTTTGACTTTGATGTCTCATAGACATAGGGACTATCATCCATGCAGATATTCAAGTTAGAAACCCAGTCCTGATCTACTTTCTTACACAAATACTAAAATAAAACATTTCTTTACAAGTTCTAACCACATTCTACTTACTGGTTTATACACATAAATGATATGGTGATAATGATATAATGAGTAAATACCTCCTCAGTTGTGTGAAACAGATATCTTTCAGGAAGTCTTAATTCTCAGAGCCACTAATAATCAATAAACCTGTCTTGCTGAGTGTGATTCCAGAGTTTAAAAAGTGTTAGACAAAACAAGGTCTCTAAACCCAAGTTAAGTACTTCACCTAGTGCTCAACCAAAGAAACTTGTGTATAAATGTATAATGTATCTGCTTACTGTACATGATTGAATATACAAAACTGTGTTGTAATTAACTGATAGGCAGTTTCCAGGAAAGAGTGGGTAGTGAAGTGTTAGAGTATGGGGGACTTTGGGGCCAGAATGCTTTTGTTCACTTCATAATAGCACCACTAGCTGTGACCTTGGGCAGATTACTTTCCTTCACCATGTCTCAGTTTCCTCATCTGTAAAATGATGATAATAACTGCCCATACCTCAAAGGGTTATTAGGATTAAATATAATAATTAAGGGTTTGGGGACTTCCCTGGTGATCCAGTGGCTAAGACTCCACACTCCCAAAGCAGGGGGCTCAGGTTTGATCCTTGGTCAGGGAACTGGATCCCATGTACTGCAACTAAAACCCAGTAGTATCCAGGTCTTCACTAAACTCTCCTGATTCTCCAGATTAGATGAAGGTTCCTTTTATATGTTTCTTAATACCCATTTTTAAAAAAGTAACAGCTTCATTGAAACATAATTCACATACCATGCAGTTACCCTGTATAAAGTGTACAGTTCAGAGCTATTCACAGTTATGTGATCACAATTAAAATAAGTTTTAGAACACTTGATTCAGGTCATGAGAATACTACCTACTGTCATAAAGATACCAGAAAGAATCCCTATACTCATTAACAGTCACATACATTTCCCCCATCCCTCCAGTGACTATTAATAACAACCACTAAATCTACCTTCTGTCTTCCTAGATTTGCTTATTCTGTATATTTCATATAAATGGAATCGTACTTTATGTGATCTTTTATGTCTGACTTCTTTCACTTAGCATAATGTTTTCAAGGTTTATCCATGTAACACATATCAGCACTTCATTCCTTTTTATGGCTGAATAGTATTTCAGCATATGGATATACACTGTTCATCAATTGATGGACATTTAGGTTGTTTTCATTTTTTGGCTGTTATGAATAATGCTGTTGGGAACATCCATGTACAAGTTTTGTGTAGAGTATGTATTCATTTCTCTAGAGACCAAAAGTAGGAGTGGAATTGCTGAATCATATGGTAACTCTTTAGTCTTTTGAAGAATTGCCAAACTGTTCTCCATAGCTACCACATATTTTACATTTCCAACACCAGTGTATGACAGTTCCAGCTTAGCCATATTCTTTCCAACAAGAATTGCCTCTTTTAGATTTTAACCATCCTGAGTGTGTGTGAAATCGATCTCATTGTGGGTTTGATTTGAGGTTTTCTGGTAGCTAATGGTGTTGAGCATCTTTTCATGTCTTTATTGCCATTAGTATATCTTCTTTGGGGAATTTTATATTAATATCCTTTTTTAGAAAAAATATTTATTTATTTGGCTGTGCTGGGTCTTAATTGTGGCATGGAGAATCTTTAGGGGCAGTAGGTGGGATCTAGTTCTTGATCAGGGATCAAACCTGGGCCCCTTGCGTTGGGAGTGCATTCTTAGCCACTGGAGCTCTAGGCAAATCTCCCTTCCATATTTTTAATCTCTTTGTATTGTTTGTATTACTTTGTATTATTATTGAGTTACAAGAGTTCACTATATTCTATATACAAATCCTTTATCAGAAATATTAATTGCGCATATTTTATCCCATTCTGGGAGGCTGTATTTTTCACTTTCTTGGTAGTTAAAAAGTTTTAAATTTTGCTGGAGTCTCTCTTTTCTTCTGTTGTTTGTACCTTTGGTGTCATACCTAAGAAACTATTCCTTAATCCCAGGTCATGAAGATTTAAGAGTTTTATAGTTTTAGTTCTTGTATGTTTGTTTTATAACTGTTTTCCTGCCTTCCATGTTAGAATTTCAGCACCATAGGAGGGCTTAGATGATACTTATCCAATTAATTTGTTGTTTGGGCTTCATTTAAGTCTTGGAAAATACTAAGTGTTCAATAATGGTTTTTAGTTATTTTGGAAAGACTTAAGTATGCAGGTCAGGAAGCAACAGTCAGAACTGTACATGGAACAACAGACTGGTTCCAAATAGGGAAAGGAGTACATCAAGGCTGTATATTGTCACCTTGCTTATTTAACTTCTATGCAGAGTACATCATGAGGAATGCTGGGCTGGAAGAAGCATAAGCTGGAATCAAGATTGCTGGGAGAAATATCAATAACCTCAGATATGCAGATGACACCGCCCTTATGGCAGAAAGTGAAGAGGAACTCAAAAGCCTCTTGATGAAAGTGAAAGAGGAGAGTGAAAAGGTTGGCTTGAAGCTCAACATTCAGAAAACAAAGATCATGGCATCTGGTCCCATCACTTCATGGGAAATAGATGGAAAAACAGTGGAAACAGTGTCAGACTTTATTTTTTTGGGCTCCAAAATCACTGCAGATGCTGATTGCAGCCATGAAATTAAAAGACACTTACTTCTTGGAAGGAAAGTTATGACCAACATAGATAGCATATTAAAAAGCAGAGACGTTACTTTGCCAACAAAGGTCCGTCTAGTCAAGGCTATGGTTTTTCCTGTGGTCATGTATGGATGTGAGAGTTGGACTGTGAAGAAAGCTGATCGCCGAAGAATTGATGCTTTTGAACTGTGGTGCTGGAGAAGACTCTTGAGAGTCCCTTGGACTGCAAGGAGATCCAACCAGTCCATTCTAAAGGAGATCAATCCTGGGTGTTCATTGGAAGGACTGATGCTAAAGCTGAAACTCCAATACTTTGGCCACCTCATGTGACGAGTTGACTCACTGGAAAAGACTCTGATGCTGGGAAGGGTTGGGGGTGGGAGGAGAAGGGGACGACCGAGAATGAGATGGCTGGATGGCATCACCGACTCTGTGGATGTGAGCTTGAGTGAACTCTGGGAGTTGGTGATGGACAGGGAGGCCTGGCGTGCTGTGATTCATGGGGTCGCGGAGAGTCAGACACAACTGAGCGACTGAACTGAACTGTGTTCTGTTCAGTTAGGCTGTTTTTTCTTTTGACCTTTAATAGGTTTCAAATACTGGGTCAACCAAAAAGTTCATTTGGATTTTTCTATAAGATGTTACAGAAGAACCCAAATGAAATTATTGGCCAACCCAGTACATAAAACAGATTGAAATTTTTATTTCCTTATTTTGCTTTAAAAATAATTTATTACTTATAATAAGTAATTTAGAAAAGATTTACTGCATTATACTTGCTTTAGACAGTTTTTTGGAATTCCCACAGATGTGAAATGTATCTTTGTTTTGCCTTTTGCAGTACTTTGGGTAAGTGCTAAACTTTTGCATCATTCTCATCAAGTTTACCAGATAAATTTAAAAGTATGGCCTCAGTCTTAATATGCCAGCAAATTTGGAAAACTCAGCAGTGGCCACAGGACTGAAAAAGGTCAGTTTTTATTCCAATCCCAAAGAAAGGTAATGCCAAAGAATGTTTGGCACTACTGAACAGTTGTGCTCATTTCACATGCAAGCAAGGTAATGCTCAAAATCCTTCAAACTTAGCTTAATGGTACGTGAACTGAGAACTTCCAGATGTACCAGGTGGATTTAGAAAAGGCAGAGGAACCAGAGATCAAATTGCCAATCCTTGTTGACTCAGAAAAAGCAAGGAAATTCCAGAAAAACATCTACTTCTGCTTTATTGACTACTGAAGCCTTTGTGTGGATCATAACGAACTGTGGAAAATTCTTAAAGAGATGGGAATACCAGACCACCTGACCTGTCTTCTGTATGCAGGACAAGAAGCAACAGTTAGAACTGGACATGGAACAACGAGACCAGTCCAGGACTAGAAAAGGAGTACGTCAAGGCTGTATATTGTCACCCTCCTTTTCTAACTTATATGCGGAGTGCATCATGTGAAATGCCAGGCTGGATGACTCACAGGCTGGAATCAAGATTGCATGGAGAAATATCAACAACCTCAGATACTCAGATGACACCACTCTTTTGGCAGAAAGTGAAGAAGAACTAAAGAGCCTGTTGATGAAAGGGAAAGAGGAGAGTGAAAAAGTTGACTTAAAACTCAGCATTCAAAAAACTAAGATCATGGCAACCAGTACCATCACTTCATGGCAAATAGATGGGGAAAGAGTTAGAAACTTTATTTTCTTGGGCTCCGAAATCACTGCAGATGGTGACCGCAACCATGAAATTAAAAGATGCTTGCTCCTTGGAAGAAAAACTATGACCAACCTAGACAGCATATTGAAAAGCAGACATTACTTTGCTGACAAAGGTCCGTCTAGTCAAAGCTATGGTTTTTCCAGCAGTCATGCATGGATGTTGAGAGTTGGACTGTGAAGAAAGCTGAGCGCCAAAGAATTGATGCTTTTGAACTGTGGTGTTGGAGAAGACTCTTGAGAGTCCGTTGGACTGCAGGAGATCAAACCAGTCAATCCTAAAGGACATCAGTTCTGAATATTCATTGGAAGGACTTATGGTGAAGCTGAAACTCCAATACTTTGGCCACTTGATGGTAAGAACTGACTCTTTGGAAAATACCCTGATGGTGGGAAAGATTTAAGGCGGGAGGAGAAGGGGATGACAGAGAATGAGATTGTTGGATGGCATCACCAACTGGATGAACATGAGTTGGAGCAAGCTCCAGGAGTTGGTGATGGACAGGGAATCCTGGTGTACTACAGTCCATGGGGTTGCAAAGAGTCATACGTAACTGAGTGATTGAACTGAACTGAATGGCAGAAGAGCAACTAAAGAGCCTCTTGATGAGGGTGAAAGAGGAGAGTGAAAAAGTTGGCTTAAAACTCAACATTCAAAAAACTAAGATCGTGTCATCCTGTTCCATCACTTCGTGGCAAATATATGGAGAAACAATGGAAACAATGACGGATTTTATTTTCTTGGGCTCCAAAATCACTGCAGATGGTGACTGCAGCCATGAAATGAAAAGACGCTTGCTTCTTGGAAGAAAAGCTATGACAAACCTAGACAGCGTATTACAAAGTAGAAACATCACTTTGCTGACAAAGATCTGTCTAGTCAAAGCTATGGTTTTTACAGTAGTCATGTGTGGATGTTAGAGTTTGATCATAAAGAAGGATGAGCACCGAAGAATTGATGCTTTTGAACTATGGTGTTGGAGAAGACTCTTGAGAGTCCCTTGGACTGCAGGGAGATCCATCCAGTCCATCCTAAAGGAAATCAGTCCTGAATATTCATTAGAAGGACTGATGCTGAAGCTGAAGCTCCAGTACTTTGAGCACCTGATGTGAAGAGCTAACTCAATGGAAAAATCCCTGATGCTGGGAAAGATTGAGGGCAGGAAGAGAAGCGGGCAACAGAGGATGAGATGGTTGAATTTCATCACCAACTCAATGGACATCAGTTTGAGCAAAGCCTGGGAGATGGTGAAGGACAGGGAAGGCTGGTGTGCTGCAGTCCATGGGGTCGCAAAGAATTGGCCACGACTTAACGACTCAGTAACAGCAGTCTTAATGATAAATGATTTTGCCCAAAGTCACTGTAAATAGCCTATAATTTATGTGGTCAACCTATTTTTTATTTTAATTTTCATTTATTTTCTTTTTTGACCATGCAGTGTGGCATGTGGAATCTTAGTTTCCAGACCTGAACCACTGGAAGTCTCCAACATATTTTTAATTTATTTATTTTTGTCTGTGCTGGATCTTCTTTCCTGCGTGAAATTTCCTCTGGTTGCAGCGAGCAGGGGCTACTGGCTAGTTGCGGTGCGCAGTCATTGAGGTGCCTTCCCTTGTTGTGGAGCACAGGCTCTAGAGCACAGGGCTTCAGTAGTTGCGGTTCCTGGCCTCTAGCAGGCTCAATAGTTGTGGTGCACGGGCTCAGTTGCTTTGCAGCGTGTGGGATCCTCCCCGATCAGAGGTTGAATTTGTGTCTCCAGCATTGACAGATGGATTCCCCACCACTGAGCTGCCAGGGAAGCCCCCCAGCCTATTTTTATTTTAATAATTTTTCTAGGTTTGGAGCTCTGTGTAAACCTGGTTTTCAAAATGCATATTTTAAAAAGATTTATTAAAATTTTGAATTTTTATCTACCTTGCAAGTTTCGGCAGAAATTTTCATAAATGGTTCCTTTTCTTAGAGCAAAATAGGGCAGTAGATACCATACCTACGGAGAAGCTGCCCAGGAAGAGCTTAAACTCTTGAGGGATTCTTTTAAAAATAGCGTATCTGAGAAGACACTCCTCTTTCAGTTTGGTTTGAGCAATAGATTTCTCTTGTACTAGCTGTTGACCTAATGTTTAAGTTCTAATTAATGCATTAAAATTATATCTAAAAACATCTTTTGTAAATATGAGTATTAAATGAAAGCTATTAAAATTGTTGTATAAAAGTTTTCACTGAATCAGTTTGGTAGTGAAATTTCTCCTGAGACTTGAATTTTGTCCTTCGTTTTTCTGTTTTAGTACTAATAGTACTATGTCTCTGTATAAGGCTGTGTTCATGTAATTATAGTCCTATAATTGTTTAAGCTCTTACTTTGTCCCTTTTCTGATTTTTGCCTTGAAACCAGTTAACAGAGCATTAACTAATGTAATTAATTTAGACTGAATACAATTGATTAAAATATTGACATGCCACAGTGACGAATAAAGTGCATTTTAAACCTGTGTAATCCCAGGGACGGGGGAGCCTGGTGGGCTTCCGTCTGTGGGGTCACACAGAGTTGGACACGACTGAAGTGACTTAGCAGCAGCAGTCTAGTAATAAAGAATAACTAGTTGTTTTATCAAATAAACTTTACATTCTTGCTGAAAGGCCTACTTAAATATGTGTTCATGTATATAAGACATAGTTCTCCTCTTCCTAGTTGTTTAAAAAGCAATTCTTTTATTCTCTGAAAGTGAACCATACAATTATGCGATTACTAAACTTTCAGAAACAATTGCTTAGGGATTTCCCTGGTGGTCCAGTGGTTAAGAACCTGCCTGCCAATGCAGGGGACTAGGGTTCGATCCCTGGTCAGGGAACTAAGTTCCCACATGCCATGGGACACCCAAGTCCATCTGTAGAAACTACTGAGCCTGTGTGCCACAACTAGAGAAACTAGTTGCTTAATGTTTTAAACTTCATTATAATTAGGAAACCAGAGCCAGGAAACCCAGTGGGAGAATAATTTGTTTCCTGAGGAATAGAGCAGTAGAATAACTGCAACAAACAAAGCATTAGGTTTTATTGTTACTTCTTGTCTTCGTTCAGTTTTCACTTTCATTAAATGTTTATAAAACACCTGATTTTCTTTAGAGTTATTAGTGTCTATATTTAAAGGTTTCCACGTGTGTGTGTTATATATATATATATATATGTATGTATGTATATAAAGTTTTTGGCTGTTCTGGGTCTTTATTGGTACGCAGGCTTTTTCTCTAGTTGGAATGAGTGGGGGCTACTCTCTAGTTGCGGTGTGTGGGCTGCTCAGTGTGGTGGCTTCTCTTGTTGCAGAGCACAGGTTCTAGTCACACTGGCTTCATTAGTTGGGGCAAGTGGACTCAGTAGTTGCAATCCCGGGACTCTAGAGCACAGGTTCAGTAATTGTGGTGCATGGGCTTAGTTGCTTCATGGCATGTGGAATCTTCCCAGATCAGGGTTCAAACCCATTATCTCCTGCATTGACAGGCAGATTCTTTACCACTGAGCCACCAGGGAAGAAACACCTGTGCTTATATTTTAAGTTTATATATTATACAAGGAAATAATAAGCATCTTTGTGCTTAAAAACAGGCTGTGTTTAGGTCTCAGTAAATGAAATCTTTCTTGACTAGTGTTTTTCAAATATTGTAATAAATTTTTTGTGTGTAAAGGAGGAAGGGAATTTAGCATTGGCATTAGGATCATTTTTTCCCATATCCTATTAGCTAATTCCAAGATTGTTTAATATAGTATCCACCCATTTCATTTGGCTGCAACCTTTGCTTTTATGAAAGTAAGACTGATTGTTCTGAATTGCTCTGTGTATGTGCTTTGGCACAGCATGAAGGTACCCTTAATAACATTGCCATTGTCTTGAAAACGGCTTGCAGTTATGACTACAAATAAGAGGGTGTGACAGGAGGGCATGACAGATAATGATTCTTTTTTCCATCCTTAGTTTAACATATCTGCTTTAGATTATGATCCTTTTGTGTCCCCAGGACTACCTACTGTATTTTCTGTATATTGTTCCTAGTCAACTAAAATGTTTGCAAATAACTTTGATTTGTCTACAGTCAGCCACTGAATTCTTTTTGTGGAGGCAGGCAAGACAGAATATGCGGGAAGAACTTGAGCAGCCTTGCCTTTATTGGCATTTTTACCCCCACTTGCATACTTAAATATGTGCTTAAATTATTTTGTGTGACTATTGTCTTCCAAATGTTTGTTTGCTTTTTTCTGGTTTAGAAGTTTGGGGATGGCCTTTAGTTTTAATTCCCTTCCTTTTTCAATGCACAGTAATACTGTGTTTAATATGTAATTAATTTTTTTTGACAAGGAGTTTTGATGGGAAAAAAATTGCTGGCTATTTGATTGGCTTTGTTTTAGATTACTGAGATTCTGCACTGAAGTAAGGATATTACTTGTACTATACTTTATCGTATTTTAAATAATCTTACCAAGTAATATGGAAGAGAAAGTGAATATCCATAATGCAGAAATCAGAAAAGTTTCCTTACTGTGTTATGAGGTTATCTTTGCATCTTATATTCTTCATGGACTGACATTTAATTATGGTTGTCTTGTATGTATGGTTGTTAGCATTTATTCTTACTACTAATTGAGAAATGGAGGATCAGATAAAACCAAGCATTTCTCATAGAATTACAGGCACATAGCTTGTAATAGTCTGACTCCAAAGCCAGTACTTTTTGTTCTAAACACATTTTCTGCTTGAAGTGTCTTAGTTTTAGGGTCAGTTTGTCCTTTGGGAGATCCATTTGATAACATATTTAATGTAGTAAATAAATTAGAATTTGAGGATATTCGACGAATTGACTCACTGGAAAAGACTCTGATGCTGGGAAAGGTTGGGGGTGGGAGGAAAAGGGGGCGACAGAGAATGAGATGGCTGGATGGCATCACCGACTCTGTGGACATAAGTTTGAGTGAACTCCGGGAGTTGGTGATGGACAGGGAGGCCTGGGGTGCTGTGATTCATGGGGTCGCGGAGAGTCGGACACGACTGAGCGACTGAACTGAACTGAAGGTATACTAAGGAATAAGAATAATTTGCCTTTGAATTCTCATGGAATTAGTTGATAATTAGCCTTCCCTTTAAAGGTACTGCTGTAGTATTTTAACATGGATTATTAAATTTGGTTTTCACATTAAAGTTCTTCCAAAGTTGGATTATTATCTTTATTTTACAGATGATGTAACTGAGATGCAAGTTTGAAGCAAGTTCTGAGTAGGCCTAGATGTGAGATTCAGGTCTTCAGAAGAAAACAGTGGTTTACTTTTAAATATAACTCAGTGATTTGGAATGAATGTACTTCAGGCAATCAGTGTCATCAGTTCTTTCTTAATTCCCTTACCTTTAAAATGAAGAGGTTGAACCAAGTGATCTCTAAGTACCTCTTGAAATGCTCCAGATGAGTACACTTTAAAAGCCTTAAGGATCCGTGAGTTTGAATGAGAAAAATGTTAGTTACTTGTTTTCACTAATCTCTGACTGAAATGTACCTACAAACCACAGCAAGTTAGCAATCCCTGTGACTGTCATCAATTGACATCATATTTTTATATCACATTGTAGTTGTTATAGATACCTTGAAAGTATCATTTATGTTGGTTATAATTTGGAAATTATGGTAGTTAATAGACTTGTTAGTGCTTGTTATATGTTTAAAAAGAAATATATTGAATATTATATGAATTTTAAATATTTTGATAACTATATAATAGGTTTTCTCAGTATATGTATTTTTGCTTTAAAAAATATTCCAGTTTATAGTCTTTGCATACTGCCAAAGGAGTTGATAGCACAAAAAAGTTACATACCCCTGAGTTATGTGTTCTCTGCCTTCACTGCAAAATGGCCCATGTTGATTTTGGTTGATGTGAAAGAGCTTTTGGACATTGCTTTTTTAGGGGTTTGTGTATGGATGGGGGAATCATCTCTGCATTGCTCTTTCACGTTTCCAGAATGATGAACTATGCTTATGTAACTTTCCACAAATACTAAGTAAGCTAGATAGCAGCAAAATGATGATGATGGAAGTAAATTCATGATCATCTTTAGTTTGTATATCTTTTTTTGCAAGAATTAGGTTTCTAAGTAGTTGTTCCATTTGAAGGATATAGGAAAAGACCTCTTACTTTAGGTTATCTGCTGTTGATTTTCCAAGCCAGAAGCGCTAGCTTGCCAAGAACAAAAGTTACCCACACAACACATGTACTGCACAAAATATTTTTGAAATAGGAGATCAGTTGGAAGGCAGTATTACCTTAAAAACATAAGGGCATTTGCTGCTGAGTTTTGTGTTGAGTGTGGGTTGTGATTTTTTCCCCCCTTTTTTCTTTTGTGCTTGCTTGACTCTTAGTAATTTACATATTAATTGGTTATTAAGAACGTAATGGTAAATTCTTCATATTAGTAAGAACTAGGATTACACAAAACTCAATAGCTTAAATGGAACACAGAGACTGCTTGAGTTCTGTCCTGTGGTGAGTCTGTTATTCCATTTGTAATACATTTATCTTTAGATTGGGTAGGGTGGGATTTGCATTCCCGAAGTTACACTAGTTTCCAGATTCTTATCAGTCCGTATTAGGAGTGACTGTTTTTAATAGTGATAATGAGGCAGCTATTCCCAGGAGGAGATTTAGTCACTGGCAGAATTGTCAGAACCCTGAAATATTTTGGGAAAACCTATTGTGGAAAAAGCAAGCTGTTTCAAAAACAAAACATGACAGAAAAAGCTGCTTTGGAGGGGAGGGTTAGATGGGGATGGATGAAGGTGGCAAGAAACCAAATGAACTTTACTAAGGCTGTAAGCTACCTAGAAGCCGGAAGAGATTAGTATTATTTACCTAAAGCACTCTAGTGTGAACATGAAGTTTTGAGTGTTCTAAGATTAAGTTGGTTAACAGCCACTCATCTGAAGGTATGTTCTTTGTGTGTACTGGCAGAGTTTAATTTGACTTTGACAAAGAGATTCTTCTGGCAGCAGCTTGATTTTGATGACAGTTTGAGAAAAATTTGTTTGTTTTTTTAATGTCAAAGACATATTTTACTGGCTTTAGAGGTATGTGTGTAAGGAGTGTTCATAATCCTACAGGCCGCATTACCATGCTAGGGTTTACTAATTAATAATGAGGACAAAATAGTCTTTGCCATGATTAGGCAAAATAGAGATGAGAAATGTAAATAAACTATGACTTCAGGTATGTCTGTCCCACCTCAATTTTAAGTGCAAAAGGAGTCTTTTGCGATTAGGATTTCTTCACAGCCGCCTGCCTACCACTGTTTTGTTGTTGTTCAGTCGCTCAATTGTGTCCAACTCTGTGACCCCATGAACTACAGAATGCTAGGTTTCCCTGTCCTTCGCCACCTCCCAGAGCTTGCTCAAACTCATGTGCATTGAGTCAGTGATGCCATCCAACCATCTTGTCCTCTGTCGTCCTCTTCTCCTGCTAACATAACATAACAAGCTGTAAAACCTTGTTTCGTTTTCCTTAAATCCAGAAATGATTCTATACCAAGTCCAGACAAATCTGATCACTCTTAAAGGAATAAGTGAAAACATGTGTAGCTGCTTTGACTGGACTACTTCTGTCTACAGATTTGCTCAGTTCTCTGTGGTAAGCAGATTCCTCCTTAAATATCCTGTGCTGACCATGGCTGCCATCATCGGGAGGTGCACACAGGATGTGACAGCATCTACTTATCTGAACTGTGTTTTGTAAACTGACTGTATAATAACTTTACTGGTTAGTTAAGGTCAACCTGACAGCTATATAAAGAAAGATTAAAAATAAATATTAAATGCTATCAGTTGTATTTAAATAATATGTTGTATATTGTAATTTCTATGTACGGAAATCTTTTAGTGTCTTGGGTAATAAAGATATGAAAAAAATTGAATTTGTTGCCGCTTAAAGGCACATTCTAGAGTTTGTTGTGTTTTTTATTTGAATTTCTCACAGGGTTAAGTGGAAAGTCTTTTTGTAGTGTTTTGACAGAATTGTAGGCTTGCAGAGGGAAACCCTTTGTGAGATAGTGAGTCATTTGGTATAAATTGCTGTGGTAACTCTGTGAAGGATAACTGCCACCTTTTCCTGAGTTGGGCCAGGTTGGGTACCATCTCATATAGGAATATCCCTAAATAACAATTGGAGTTGCAGATGACTTGGAATATCAGACAGTAGTTAAGATGATTCAGTTCAGTTGCTCAGTCGTGTCCGACTCTCCGCGACCCCATGAATCACAGCACGCCAGGCCTCCCTGTCCATCACCAACTCCCGGAGTTCACTCAAACTCATGTCCACAGAGTCGGTGATGCCATCCAGCCATCTCATTCTCTGTCGTCCCCTTCTCCTCCCGCCCCCAACCTTTCCTAGCATCAGAGTCTTATTACTGTTTATTATATGAGTAATCAGTTGTAGAAAAACGGAAAATACAACAAATGCAAGGAGAGCAGTTTCTTACTGGGAAAGCTTGTAATCGGAAAAAAGAGTCATGGACTTAATCAAGCTGAACTTGGTGCTAGTTTTTCTCATGTTTCTGTTTTGTACTTTTTCTATCAGTGTGTTAAATGTGCATAGTTTAATGATTCAAAAGCTCTATAAGACTTGTTTTCAAAAGCAGCAGTCCTCCCACTTGATCCCCCACTTCTCCTTCCCTAGAGGCAAATGCTTTAATTTCTTATAGCTGATTCTTACCTCTGTGTTCTTGGAGGAGAGTAAAAATTCTTTTTCTTACTATCCTCCTAGGTTCTATAGCTAGGATCCTGTTAATGGACTGATGAGACATACTAACAAAGGAAAAGCATACAAATTTATTTATTGATAATATAGATTTTGTGTGATGAGTCTTCATAAGGAAATGAAAACCTGAAGAAGTGGTTAGGCCTGAGCTTTTTTTTTTTTTTTTTAATGTGTGTATGTAGTTATTTGTGGACTTCCCTGGTAGTTCAGACAATAAAGAACCTGCCTGCAATGCGGGAGACCCAGGTTTGAGCCCTAGGTCAGTCATATTCCCTGGAGAAAGAAATGATAACTCACTCCAGTATTCTTGTTTGGAAAATTCCATGAATAAAGTCATGCGAGTTCTAGAGCACAGGCTTAGTAGTTGTGGCACAGGGGCCTTGTTGCTCCTTGGCATGTGGGATCTTCCCAGAACAGGGATCAACCCTTGTCCCCCACATTGGCAAGTGGGTTCTTAAGCACTGGACTACCAGGGAAATCCAGGCCTGAGCATTTTGATACTGAGTTTGAAAGAGTAGAAAGTCATGGAAGAATGTAATAGGGCAAAATAATATGAGCTAAGGTGAGAGTCCCTTGGACTGCAAGGAGAGCTAACCAGTCCGTTCTAAAGGAGATCAGTCCTGGGTGTTCACTGGAAGGACTGATGCTAAAGCTGAAACTCCAGTACTTTGGCCACCTCATGCGAAGAGTTGACTCACTGGAAAAGACTCTGATGCTGGGAGGGATTGGGGGCAGGAGGAGAAGGGAACAACAGAGAATGAGATGGCTGGATGGCATCACCGACTCGATGGACATGAGTTTTTGAGTGAACTCCGGGACTTGGTGATGGACAGGGAGGCCTGGCGTGCTGTGATTCATGGGGTCGCAAAGAGTCGGACATGACTGAGCGACTGCACTGAACTGAAGGTTAATAAACGGGAAGCTTAACAAGGCCAGTTACTTTGAATTTCTCTTTGTCTATTCATCTTCAGAAATAAGGATCCTCCCTTCCTCCAGGTATAGGGAAGGCCTTTCTCACATGAGGGTCTTAGGACCTGCTTCAGAGTCCAGAGAGGTCAGATAGTCCTTCTTGCACCTGTCATTTCTCAAATTTCTTCAGCTTAAAATACTTACTATGCCAAGGCACTGTATTTTGGTGTAGCATGTTCTGAACCTTGTCATTCTTAATAGCATTCTTATATTCTGATTTCTTGATTTCTCAATTTCAGGTATTATCTTTATTTCCCATTATGGCAGATGAAGATTTAGTTCTTTTTCCACATCTCCAGGTACCTTTTTTCTTTTCCCATCTTGGTATAGGTGTTCATAACTGCTTAGATCAGTGTTCAGTGTTTACACAGTTAAGAGTGAATGCGCTATTCACAGTTAAGCCATTTAACAAGCTGTGAACACTTTTACTTTTCTATACAGTTTTGATTTTCTGTGGAATTTCTGTTTTTCTTTGTTGTTGCTTACTTTTATATTAATGCCTTTTATAGTTCAGATTGCAACTTGCCCAGATTTCCTTTAGGAAATTCCAACACTTAAGGTGTTCTATTAGCTTCTCATATTCCTGAAGATATGGTCCCATATTGACTGGTTGCCCATTGTTTTTATGTGTACCTCTTATCCTGGGTCTTCCCTTCACCAGCATCTTAGGGTTACTCTTTTCCTCTTTGTGTTGAGTTCTAGTTTTCTAGATCTCATATCTTCTTGTGTCTTACTTTGTCAGAATGTATTCTCCAATAGCTGCCTGAGAACGGGAGGGTTTGATTTTTAATCAGCTTGGAGACTTTGAATGACTGAACTCATCTTACTCTGTCCATACTTTCAATTGATTGTTTGGCTGGGTATAGAATTCTAGCTTGCAAATTTTCAAGGCATGACTTCATTGTTTTATAGTTTCCTCCAAGTTTACTGCATTGTTCTTGAAGCCAAAGTCATTAAGTTCCTAATTATTTATGTGATCAGTTCTTTTGTTTCTCAGTGTTTAAAATTGCACAATAATATACCTTAGTGTGGGTTTGGTTCCATTCATTCTGCTGAGCATTTGATGAATCCTTTCATTCATGGAACTGTTTTGTTGATGTGTGTTAGTTGCTCAGTTGTGTCCGACTCCTTGTGACTCCCATGGACTGAAGCCTGCCAGGTGCCTGTCTGTGAAATTCTCTAGGCACGAATACTGGAGTAGGTTGCTGTTCCCTTCTCCAGGAGATCTTCCTGACCCAGGGATTGAACCCAGGTCTCGAACCCAGGTCTCCTGCATCACAGGCACATTCTTGATGACTTCTCCCTTTTTCCTTTTTATCTCCTTTTGAACTCTTATTATTCAGATATTGGACCTGCTGGACTCATCTTCCAGAATTCTCATGCTATTCTATTGAGTTTTTCATTTCAGCTCTTAGATTTTAAATTAGCAAGGAAGTATGCTTGTGATCACTTTCTGATTCTCTTTTTTGTTCTTTTATTTTTTTAAAATACTGTTCTTGCTTCATGTTTATATTATTTTGTGCTGTATTTCTGAAAATATTAATGGTGTCTCTCTCTCTCCAGAATTTTCTTCTGCCTGTAGAGTCTCTGTCAGTACTAGCTACATAATTTCCAGGGCTGAGTACAGAGTTAAAATATGGGGCCCCTTGTTTAACATTATTAAAGAATTCTAAGACAGCAACAGCAGAGCATCAAATCTAACATGGAGTTCTTCAAAGTACAGAGTGCTGTATGACTGCCCAGGTCTCTCAGCTTGCTTTTTCTATTTCCATTTCTATTTTTTATACTAGAATGTCTAATGACTCTTGGCTGTTTCCTGATATTTAAGAGTTGGCTCCTAAGAAGCTGACTGGAAGCTCTGAACATGCAAGTAGGACTTATCAATTGTGAGCTTTGAAGTAGGATGATCTGGCTGGTCAAATATGTTTGGGAACTTGTCAATATTTTTATATTTTTCCTTGTAGACTAATTGCTGGGCAAATTCCCCAGAGACGTCTCTTCTAATCACTGCCTGGAAGTGAAGACCTGGCTGTCAGTCTTTTGAGAAAGGTATTGACAAAGGGGTCTGGGGTTAGTAGGCAGTACTAGCACGTCAGAGACAGTTGTTTTTAGGAACTTTGTGAGTGAGTTGCTACATACAACAATTATTAAAGATTATACAGACTTATTAAATGTTCTATTAAAATTAATAAATACTAAAAGCTCACTACTCTGTGTTTATTGTATTACATTTTTAGTCATGGATGCTCTTGAGTGTATGTCCATCTGTCTACAGAGTGGGAACACCATGTTGTCATAGGCATCTCTTCTGAATTCTGCACTCGGTGACACTGTTTGGTTGCTTGAAGCAGCTATGGTAAGCAGCAGATACTACAAATAACTACCCTTGTTCCCCACACTTCCTCTGCTCGCCAGACCCCAGCCAGTTGTTAGACATTTGTTTGTCAACACACTGGGGACTGGAATCTAGTACATATGTTAGCTTAAACTGTCTTTACCTTACCTAGTGATCTCCAGTCCATGTAAACCTCTGTTTATTTATAAACCTCCTTAGATTACCTTCAGTGTTGCATGGGTGAAGGAAAGGCATTTATCTGCCTGCCTGAGAGAGTGGAAGGGTATCTGAGAATTGCATTTCAGAAAGATTTTCTGTCAATTCTTCCCATTTATCCCCACTGGCCCTTTTGGAGGCCTATTCCTTGATGCTTACCTTAGGATTCAGTTTTCTTGGGTCTTTGGGTCCTTTACCTCTTAACCATTTATTTTCCAGTTTTCAAAAATTTGTGGCTGTAATCTTCAGTCCTCTTCATCTCTGTAGGGTTTTATATTTGAAAAAAAGAAAAGGAATCCTTTGGTGTTCTGGGAAGGATCAGTGAATAGCTATGTGTTTAGTCCATCATCCTTACCCAGAAGTCTGGCATCTAATTCTTGGGGGAAAAAAAAAGATTAGGTAAGTAGACTCAACAATTTAAGGGCGTTCTCAGTAGGTTTAGTCAGCCTCCTGATTTGCAGGTCATGCATAAATGCAGTCAGGAAAAGATTCTACTGATTCTGGAATGTTTTTCATTTCCAAAAAGAAGTAACCATCTGGAAGTAGATGTTAGCTTTTCATATGGATGTGTGGGGACATACAGAAATACAGGGCAGTTTTAGGTCATATAGTTTGTTATTACAGAGAATTGGAACCATAGTACCTAATTGTCCTAGATTCTGTAGCCATTCCAGTTGCCCATCAAGTGGCTGGATCTGGCGACCTGGTCACCTTATCTACTCTGTGGCAAACGTTTATTGCTCCCTCATGTAGTGAGTCTTCCAATTTTATGACTTTGTCTCCATCCTTAACTTCTGCTCAAATTCAGTGTCCTCCTCTCCCCATTAGATTTGATGTGTTTGGGTTGGTTAGACTCTCATTACTATTAATTTTACATCAGGCCACCTCGGTCCACTAAGTTCTCCTTTGTCTGTTTATTGATGGTTACCTTTTGGATAAGGCAAGAGTTGAAAGATGTTCGGATACCACTGTAGCAGCTAAAGTGAAAGAAATTGTTTGTAATCTCTCAGAAGGGAGTTGTGGGCCTCTCAGACACTTCCTCTTGGATTCAAGGAATGCAGCTACTTACATATATTAAAAAACTTTTTGTGGCTCAGGGCAGTGACAGTTGTGGCTAAAAGGAACAGATATCTGACGGGATGTAAAAGGAATAAATATTTGACGCTCTGCATGTGAAATTAGATGTCTAGGCGAGCCTTTTTCAAAGCTGTGAAGAAGGTTATAGCAATATCCAGTTGTTAAATACTTCTACTAAAAGGGCTCTGGTAAGTGCTGCTTATTGCCCCCTTTTTCAGTCTTCAGTTTTTTCTCCTTCCCTCGTTGTCTTTTGTGTTTTTAATTAGAGGATTTCCCTCCTCTTTTTATGGATAGAGGTCAGTCACTTTGTATGTGCTGTTGACTGGGGTTTTTTTTTTGTCGTTGTTATTTGTTGTTGTTCAGTCACCAGGTCTGACTCTGCGACCGCATGAGCTGCAGCACACCAGGCTTTCCTGTCCTTCACTGTCTCCCTGAATTTGTTCAGACTCGTGTCCATTGAGTCAGTGATGCCATCCAACCATCTCATCCTCTGTTGTCCCCTTCTCCTCTTGGCAAAGGAGTTTTTGTTTTTTAAAATCCATTGTAATTTCTGGTGATCTGTCTGGGAAGAAATGCTGCTCTTTCTCAGGATGGCTTGGGGATTAGGCCAGGTTCTTTTCATATGATTGTATGTTCTTTACAGAGAGTCTGAGGCTTCTCTGATGGCTCAGCGTTAAAGACTCTGCCTATGCAGAAGACCGGGTTCGATCCCTGGATTGGAAAGATGGGGAGAAGGAAATGGCAACCCAGTCCGGTATTCTTGCCTGAAAAATCCCATGGACAGAGGAGCCTCGCAGGCTACAGTCCAAAGGGTTGGAAAGAGTTGGACATGACTGAGTATGCACCACCAAGAGTCTGAAAAGATTTTTTTCTGGGGTTTGAACTTTATTCTTATTAAAAAGTCTTTCACAAGTGTAACGTAAATCATCTTGAGGGACTTGCCTTGTCCAGTGGTTAAGAATCCACCTTCTAATGCAGGGGGTGCAGGTTCAATTCCTGGTTGGAAACTAAGATTCCACATGTAGCAGAGCAATTAAGACCACGTGACGCAGTTAGAAAAGCCCGAGCAATGCAGTGAAGACCAAGCGTGGCCAAAATAAAACAATAAATATAAAGTTAAGGTAAAAACCATCTTGACTATCATATTTCAACAGGCATCTTCTGTGAAAACAATAAAATACTGTGAAATTGGAACTGCCTTGGAGTATCTAGGTCTTAACTGTCATGCTTGCCATAATCACTTCCTCAGAAACTGACATGCATTTTGCTTGGCATTGCCCACAGCATGCATTTGAAATAGGAATTATAAAAATGGGGGACCTTGTTGGCATGGTTTGGGGAGAACTGTGGTAGCATTATGGTACCTTTAAGAAAAGCTCGTTCAGGCAGTTGACTTTGTCAAGGTGATGGTGATTGCCTGCTTAACCAGCAGCCTCGGAGGAGTTTGTTTCCTCGGCCCCAAATGATTAAGCAGTTAGCTCTCAGGTAGTGGTATAACTTGGAGCTGCTGCCACACCTCTCGTGTTTTTCACATACCCTAAGCTAAATGGTGGGACTTTTCCAATGGCTCAGCGATAAAGAAACTGCCAGTGCAGGAGATGCGTTTCCATCCCTGAGTTGGGAAGATCCCCTGGAGGAGGAAATGGCTATCCACTCCAATATTCTCACGTGAAAAATCCCATGGACAGAGGAGCCTGGCGGGCTACAGTCCAAAGGGTCACAGAGCGACTGAGCATGCAAGATGAGTGGTAGGATTAATTGTTTGTCAGTTATCAGCAGGGTTTTTTGTTTTTTTTTGTGCTTCCCTTCATTTGATGGACACTTTTTAAAAATGTATTTTAAGATGAGAAAGTTTAAAACAGTTTTTATGTATAGTCATGGTCTTTTGTTAAAACTGGCTTGCTGTTGCAATAGCAGATGGGTGTGATAAAATGGGAACATGTCAACTGTAAAAGAAACCAATGCAGATTAAATCACAATTAAAAATATCTCTAATATGAGTCACTAAAATGTTTTTCCTTTGGGTTAACTCTTAATATTGTGTCCTCTTTTTTCCAAGGAATGAAAAAAAAAGATGCGGAGAAAATGACCAGGGGTGGCTTTGAAATTTCTTTATTCAAAGATTTTTAGAACATGGACTTTATCAAGTCAGAGAATCTTGGAAACAAGACAGTTACTTGTAAGAACAGGCTGATATGGGCTTTTTGCTTTTTCGAGTTGTCAAAAATGGATTATATTATCAGGAATATCTGGTCCTCTTGTAATATAAGGAGTATCAGAAGAATATTATCCACAGATGCCTTTCAAATGGTGCCTTACATCCCTTACACCAGTGCCCAAAGTATAATATACCTAGCATACTTGATCTTTTGCTGAGACAACTTGCAACATTTCTAACTGGTCCCAATGCTTAGCTCAGTACCGAGCCCCAATAGGTGTTTAGCATTTGTTGAATAGAGAAATGAATCATTACGTGTCATATTTCCAAACTGGTGCTTTTCATAGCCATTCTTTGTAAAGCTGCTCCAGGGATTTGTCAGAAAAACTAATCCAACCATGCTATGCTGCTGCTGCTGCTAAGTCGCCTCAGTCGTGTCCGACTCTGTGCGACCCCAGAGACGGCAGCCCACCAGGCTCCCCTGTCCCTGGGATTCTCCAGGCATACTTCCCTTTAAAAAAAATCCTTTGGTGACCCTCATCTACTTGAAGTTTTGCCTTTCAGACTTTCCTTCTAAAATTATTTTGACATTATAAAATTAGCATTCTGTGGTCAGAAATTCAAATAACATTGAAAATAGATGTGAAAAAATACATGTCCCTAACTCACCTTCCAAAACATCCAGTTTGCTGGGCATTATATACCTTTCTATATGTTTTGCAGACTGTAGTCTTTTCATTTTTGTTTTACACCATCATGCTAAAATAGTGACACTTCGTCCCTCCCCCACTGGCCAGGGTGAACTGTGTAATGTCATGGAAATTAACTTTTTGTGTGTATATACTCCCACTCTTTTGCTTATCTTTAGGTGTCTTTGCCCCAACTAGATACTTAAAATTTGTATTTTGTCAGGTATTTCAGTGTTTCGTGTCTTTTGCTTAGGTAAGGAATTATTTCCCACTAAGACTTTAAAATCATTTCTCATAGCTTACAGTATTAAATTTTGCGGTTTATTCAGTCTGGCACTTTTATGTTTTTATGGTGTAGTAGGCATCTACCTTTTTACTCAGATATTTGGTTTTCTCAGTTTATTCAGACATTCTGCTTTTCCACTCACTTTGCGTCTTTAATCATTTAGATTGCTGTTTTCTTGAACTCCTTACGTGTTTCTGCTCTGCTTCCATACTGTTTTGGTTACTGTAGTCTTAGCATAATTTTTTTAAAAGAGTTTTATGTTTTTCCCACCTCAGATCTTACTGCTATTCTTTTTCATCTACTTTTTAAATGTAGATAAGAATCACATACCATGAGATTCACCTTTTTAAAAGAATAATTTTCATTTTGGCTGTACCGTGTGGCATGCAGGATCTTAGCTCTCCAACCAGGAATGGAACCTGCAGTTTCTTGAGTGGAAGCAGAGATTATTAACCGCTGGACCACTAAGGAAGTCCCAGACTTTTCTTTAGTTGCAGTGCGTGGGGGCTACTCTCTAGTTATGGTGCACTGGTTTCTCATTGCAGTGGCTTCTCTTGTTATGGAGCACAGGCTCTAGGATGTGTGGGTTTCAGTAGCTGCGGCACAGGCTCTGCAATTGCTGCATGTGGGCTCAGTAGTTGTAGCTTCCAGGCTCTGGGCACAGGCTCAACAGTTGTGGTGCACAGGCTTAGTTGGGGCTCCCCTGGTGGCTCAGATGGTAAAGAATCTGCCTGCAATGCGGGAGACCTGGGTTTGACCCTTGAATCAGGAAGATCCCCTGGAGGAGGGCCTAGAGAATCCCATGGACAGAGGAACCTGGTAGGCTATAAGTTCATAGGGTCGCAAAGAGTCAAGACATGGCTGAAGCGATTTGGCACTCCCACACACACAGGCTCTGCGGCTTGTGGGATCTTCCCAGATCAGGGATTGAACCCGTGTCAATTATTAAATAATAATCCATTATTTCTTTATATTATGATTTATCTGTTCATCCACTGGTGGAAATCTGGGTTGTTTTCCCCTTTGGCTATTCAAGTGTAGTGCTGCTAAAAACTTGTGCACAGTATTTTTCTAAGTACTTCTTTTGGGCACATGCTTAGGAGTTGAATCGCTGGGTCATGTAGTAATTTAAAAAAAAATTTTTTTGTTGTTTTTAATTTTGATCTTTTATATAGTAAGTTTTGGTACTATTAAACCAAATAGTTTTTGATTGTTTAATTTGAAAGCGCCGTAACATGTAGTGTGCAAATAATGACAGATTTTTGTCTTTTCCTTCAATGTTTCAATCTTTTTTTTTTTTGGTAATATGATGGCTGGCATCGTAATTCTTGATTCTGAGAGGGAATATTTTTAATGTTTTGCTAGTGTGTATGCTATTTTCTGTAAATTTCTGGTAGATTCCTTTTATTAAGATAAACTCTTACTCTATCCCTAGTTTGCTAAGAACTTTTTTTAGAATCAGGAATAGGTGCTGGAATATTATTTTCTTTTAAGAATTTATTAAGATGTGGCATTTCTCCTTTAAACTGTTAATGTTTTGGAAGATTGGGCTTGGTACTATACTACTGGTGCTTTGGTTGATTCTTGGTTACTTCAGTGGGTTTTTCTTCCCATTCAGACCAGTCTGAAAACCAATCTGAGAACCTCTGTTCTGGATATTTCTGTAGTGCCAAGTTCAGTGATGGTGTAGAGCTATACATGTTAACATACACTCTAGCATGCTGGGAAGGATTGAAGGCAAGAGGCAAAGGGGGCAACAGAGGAAAAGATGGTTGGATGGCATCATCAACCCAACAGACATGAGTTTGAGCAAACTCCAGGAGATAGGGAAGGACAGGGAAGCCTGTCATGCTGCAGTCTGTGGGGTCGCAAAGAGTCGGACACAACTTAGCGACTGAACAACAGCAGATGTTTATTTTCTTCAGTCCTCTTATTCCCTTCATTTTTTCCTGTAAATTAAACAATTTAAAATCTTGTTATTCAGAGTTAAGAAGCATACTCCTTTACGTGTTTATAAATATACTCCATAATTGCCTCTGCTGCTCCTCCTACCTCATTCTTGATTAAAAAAACAAAGCTTCAGAATACTTTGAATTTTCATTTGGAAATTATATCTGTTTCTAGGGCTCTCATTACCCTAGTAACAAGGAGCCAACTCCATTACTTTTCAAAAGGACCTAAAAACAATCCAAATACCTTTTCATAGATGAGACTGCAGGCCTGCTCACGGTGTGTCTAAACATTCTCAGCATGCACAAAATACAACTGAGGTAGTTTGCAAAGGAGAAGAAGTAAAATCTAAAATCTGGAGTTGAGAGTCTCTATCACATTATGAAGACTTCCAAACAAATCCTGGTGGGCTCAACTTGCTGCCTGAGGATGATCAAGTAGCTTCCTATTAATAAGGCTCATTAATATGATTACCACACTCCACCCTGTAGTCCACATTGAAGATGACTTGTAGAGAAGGTCTAGGGTACTAGAAAATCAAAGGAGGTGAAGGTTAGAAGTGATATTTACTTATTTACTTGATGCACCACGTAGTATGCAGGATCTTAGTTCCTTGACTAGAGATCAAATTTGCTACCCCTTTAGTGGGAGCTGAGTCTTAACCACTCGGCCACCAGGGTTAATCACAAAAAAGTGATTTTTAAATTTGGGCCAAATTGTGTAGGTGGGGGCCACAGGTAATCTTTGGTATAAACATGTTGTGGTTAGATTTTGAAGTGCCTTGTCTTAGATCTTTCTGTGAGACAACGTTGTTTGGGGCCTATGTCTTTAGAGATTTTCTTTAACAGTTGGTTTAAAGCTAAGATCTGAGGAGAAGGTTGGTGGGAAGAAAAAAATAGATCATGAATTGAGATTTGTCACCTGAAACATCTACCCTGATTTTATCTAATCTTTTAGCTTATGAGTAGAATTACAGAGCTTAGGAAAATCAAAGTATAATTCATTTTAGACTAGCCAAATAATTTTCTGTATGGATAATGATGACCCCTCAAAAGCATAAGTTTAATTGTTATATCAGGATAAAAGGAAAGTTTGAGATGCTTTTTAGATATCCAAGTAGAGATTTCAAATAGTCAGTTTACAAATCTGGAGTCCTGCAGAAAGGTTGGGGGCTAGCCACTTTGTGCAGTGTGTTGGTTAATTTATTAACCGTTACCCCTGGGGGGTGTGGGGAGTCTAGACTGTTAGTTCCCAAACTGTTTGCGGAGCCCTGAGGCATCATAGCTAACTTGGGCAGAACATTTCAAATTTCCAGGAAAACAGTACAGATGGTGCATGTGTTTTTTAGAAGCTTTAAAAAAGATGTTTGAGTTCTGTGCGTGTGTGTGCCCTATGCTGCTGGCATCAACCGAGAGCAGTTTTTGTATGTGCACCTATTGTTTTCTTGCAGAAGGAAATGGCATCCCACTCCAGTGTTCTTGCTTAGAGAATCCTGTGGACAGAGGGGGAGCCTGGTGGGCTGCCGTCTATGTGGTCACGCAGAGTCGGACAGGACTGAAGCGACTTACCGTACATGCATGCATTGGAGAAGGAAATGGCAACCCACTCCAGTATTCTTGCCTGGAGAATCCCAGAGATGGAGGAGCCTCTGTGGGGTTGCACAGAGTCGGACATGACTGAAGTGACTTAGCAGCAGCAGCAGCTGTTGTTTCTTACAGAAGAAATCCTACATAAGCAAACATGAAATTTACGTCTTCCTCAAATCGTTCCCCAGTGTATCAGTATACCGTACAGCAGAACTGATTGTACTTAGAAGTTCCTGGAGAATGGGGTAGAGCATCTACCCTGAAAGACAGAGAACCACTGCCTGGAAGACCAGGAGAGGACTGGTGGAGAATTGCATAAAATGTCTTTAAAAAGCAATTTATTTTAAAAAGTCTTGCATATTTTGCATTCTTTCTCCAATTATATTATCCCATTCTTAAACCTTAAAAATTATTCAAATTAATTCCATGGAATAATAACATTTGTGGCAAGAATGAATGGTTAAGTACGCTCTTCTCTTTCAAGTGAGTATATTCTCCAGCTTTGAGGTATAATGATTCAGAAAGTTAGGGAGAGTTGAAAACTCTTGGATGCCATCTGACATCTTTAGAAGAACCATGATTTAGCAAAAGAGCAGTTAGATTTAGAACCGTCAGTGGAATTAGTTGAAACTCAGAAGAGTAGGAACACCTAGTAAGTTAAAATCAATTTAGGTAATCAAGTGAAGAAAGTATGTAATAAGTGGAAGTTGATTAGGCCTTAAGGAGGAGATTAAAAACAAAATTTTAAGCTATGTTTATTCTGCCTTTAGGAGAGAGAAGGGTGAGAGATGAGGCCGAATCTTCCTATATTGAATGAGTTCTTGAGAGGGTGGTAATACTGATTATCACTTAATCAGCTTAAACTGAATTCTTCCTTAGATTCTTCTTCTTTCTTCACTCTTTCATACATAACCCAAACCTCCTGGTTTAATACTAGAAAGGGGACAGTATGAATGGAGGACTTAGGTATTCCAGTTTCTGAAATCTTATGCCTGAATAGGGCTTCCCTGGTGGCTCAGAGGTTAAAGCGTCTGCCTGAAATGGGAGACCCGGGTTCGATCCCTGGGTTGGGAAGATCCCCTGGAGGAGGAAATGGCAACCCACTCCAGTATCCTTGCCTGGAGAATCGCATGGAGGGAGGAGCCTGGTAGGCTACAGTCCATGGGGTCGCAAAGAGTAGGACACGACTGAGCGACTTCACTTTTTTTATGCCTGATATATCATTAGTGCAAGATGCATATACCTCTCGCTTCCATTTCCCTCCATGTTTACCTTTATGAATCATATGTGTTTTATTCATGTCTCCCACCTTGAACACAGGTTTGATGAGAATGAGGATTTTTGTACTTGCCCAGTGTTATACCCGCAACTTCTGAAAGATTTCCTGGTACATTCTCAATACATGATCAATAATAGTGAATTATTGAAAGATCTGTTCTATAACTTAGCTTTCAAACTGTAAGATTTGAATAGAAGGAGAAATAATTACCCTTTGAAAAATAATTGTATTTATTTTTGGCTGTGCTGGGTCTTTGTTGTTTTGCATGGGCTTTCTCTAATTGCAGCAAGCGGGGGCTTCTCTTCCTTGAGGTGCGTGGGATTCTTATGGTGGTGGCTTCTTTTGGTGCAGAGCAAAGGCTGTAGGGTGCTCCAGCTTCAGTAATTTCAGCTCCCAGAGCGAGGCTTTGTAGTTGTGGCACATGGGCTTAGTTGCTTCTTGGCATGGGAATCTTCCTGCATCAGGGATCAAACCTGTGTCCCCTGCATTGGTAGGTGGATTCTTATCCACTGGGCTGCCAGGGAAGCCCAGAATAATTACTTGAACATTCAAATTAGAGACTAGAAATGGTTCTATACTTGTGAAATGGAAGAAAATTCACCAAAGGTGAAATTTTTAGGTTTAGGATTGGTGAAAATCCTCAAAGTTAAGGGGCCCTCTCTCTTTATGCCCCTCTAGAAAGTAACAGTTTGAGTGCATCACCATTGTTGCCCATCTGGATGAGGATGGGCCAGCCTTTTTTGTAGTTTTAATCAAATCACTGTGGTATATACTTACAAATATATTCATAGTTTTTTCTGTGCTCCTGTCATCCTCTTTTTCACTGTATAACTTCTGGTCTTGGGAGCAGTATCTTGTAATTTTGAAGAACGTCCGAATACCATCCAAAGGAAGAAATTTATTGAGGGCCCTTCAGTATGAGTAGAATTGAAATTTTTTTTACATTATAATGTAATTAAATATATATGAACAAAACTAGTAAACTTTGTATGCTTCTCAATTTATACAACTATCAAGAGAAGATAGGTGCATGATGTATACAATACTTCAGTATTTTTTTTTCTATATTTAATAAATGGTACAAAGCACAATGCTGTAAACATTAACAGTTAAAATATCACCAAATGAAAAAAATACTATAGAATACACAGTTGCAAAAAGCTGCATTAAGTTATTTTACAACTGCCTCAAGCTGCAAAAAGAAAAAAAAATACTTCAGTATTGTTTTGATGTTACTTTGAATAAAATTTGGAAACTGACATATGCAATACAAATGCTGACATTCAGTCTGCAGATTCTTTTGTGTTTGTCAGGTTCTAAAGATACCGTGGTACTTTTTCTCCATTTGAACTGCTGCTGAAACCTCTGTTAACATTATTTGGCTTTCGTTTTGAATAAGAGTTTCAAACATATTGGAGCATATCTGTAGGTATTAAATAATTATTTTCCAAGCGAATTCAGGAGCTGAAGAATATTCTATTTAATCATGCATTAGTGTTTTAGTATTTTTCTCACATAAACATTCCGCTCAGTCAAAGTAAGAATTAGAGTGAATGTTACTCTCCATGAGGACATTCAGTGTTGTGTGCAACACTGAATAGAGGGTTGTTTTTTTTTTTTAAGAAAAAGTGTTGACTTTTTATTTATTACCTCTGTGCCAGGTGTTCGTTGCTGCATGCAGGCTTTCTCTAGTGGCTGCTCTTCGTTGTGGTGCGAGGGCTTCTCATTGCGGTGGCTTCTCTTGCTGCAGAGCACGGGCTCTCGGTGTGTAGGCTTAGTTGGCTCTCAGCACGTGGAATCTTCCCACACCAGCAATCAAACCCATGTCCTCTGCATTGGCAGGCCGATTACTAAGTGCTGGACCACCAGGGAGGTCCTGAATAGACAGATTTTAAAGTGTCTACTCTCTTCCCTTGTAGCTGAGTTGGTAAAGAGTCTGGCTGCAATGCAGGAGACCCAGGTTCGATCCCTGGGTCAAGAAGATCCCCTAGAGAAGGAAATGGCAACCCACTCCAGTATTCTTGCCTGGAGAATCCCGTGGACAGAGGAGCTTGGCAGGCTGCAATCCATGGGGTTGCAAGAGTTGCACACAATTTAGCCACTAAACCACCACCACCAAAGTTTCTACTTATATTCGAACCTGGGCTTAGCACTATCACCTCTCCCAGGAGATGCATGTTAGCTTTTGGTTTGCCCCTGGGAAATTTTTAGTTCTTTGCTAATCATTGTAGATGTTTTGGATACAGAGCTTTTTTAGGTTGTCTTGAAACTGGGAGGAAAGTGTTTAATACAAGATGGGACTGAATGTCAGTTCCTGAAGTAAAACATATTGAAGGATGTTTTCATAAAGACAACTTGGTTGGCCTCTTTATTTATTTAAATCTTTTATAACTTAAGATACGATATTTAAAATTTTTATCGTTTCAGAAGATGTTGACCTCTGAAGTAATGCCTGCATCACTACTGTGATCTTGAGCAGGTTCAGTTTCTGGGCTTCTATCTCCTTTTCGGCACAGTGGTTGCAGGCTGTGAACTACAAAGACACGTAGGAATATGGAGTTTGTGGTGACATGAGGACCTCAAGGGGATGGGTGGGCATGCGGAGATTGGGGAGAAAGAAGGAGCAGCACAAAGGCCCCAACATGCAAATAAGCTGAGGAACAGAAGGAGGGCTAAGTGAGATGTTTATGAAAGTGCTTTGTAGACACAAAACGCTCCTTGCAGCTCAGGTGCTGTTATGTTTAGGAAAGATGTTTGTTTTCTTTTTCCAGTGGACTGGTTTGTTAGCTATAGGGCCATCTTACCTAGCGAGTAGGATCCTGCTTTGAGGATGGAAAGCAAGAATTATACCCATGAATCACAAATTCTAGCAGTTTGTGAATTAGGATTACTGTTATGTTATTGTACTAATAATCTTGTATATAAGATTGGGCAGTTGGACAGAGGAATAAGCTTGTTAATAAAAATTTAGGGGAGAGAGTTTTGTTTAGCTTTGCTGTTTGGTGTCTATAGTTTTGCATCTATTTAACCCAGCACTGAAATCTGATCAGGTTTTCCTTTGTGGTTTCCTTTGTTAATAATTGAAATACCTCAAGGTTCTGGGTGTGAACTCTGCATACTTTATATAACTAATTTAGAACCAGGGAAGTTAGGGCTTTCTATTGAAGTAATTAAAGCGTTATGGTGTTTTTTAGTGTAAGTTATATATATTTCTGTGTAAGTTATGTATATATATTATATACATAATATATATATTTATATATATACTGTATACATAATGTATATTACATATATTACATAATATATGTAATATACATATATAATATAAACATAATATATATAATATTGTATATATTTTATATACATAATATATATTATATACATAACTTACACAGAAATAACCAAAACATTATAATAGGACATGGTTTATGCTTTTATATACCTTAAAGATGGAAATTTTAAAAATTTCTTTGTGTCCTCTTTCTAGTTTGGATGTGCAGGAGCCTGTTTATCATCAGTTTTGTTAACACTGATGTTTGTTTGTTTTATCTATATGTAAACATGACCTTAGACAGCTGTGTTTAATATCCTAAAGAATCATGTGGAGACTTCACAGTGTTTCTTATTGAAACTTAGAATCTATATATTTTAGTATTTAAAGGATGTGGTTGGGGCTTTGAAAATGAGAAGGAGGTTGCCTAACTCATAGCCGAATGCCTGCATATCTAGATTGTTATGTTCTGGAGGTTCTTAGTAACACAGAAGTTTTTATTGTAGCTAAAGTGAGGGTACGTGGAAATGTGTGTTTGTGCATGGCTGGTGAGCAGGATTTTCTTCAAAAGCTGATACTGCATACGAATGTTTTAGGTAACTAGAGTGCTGGAAAAGTGCTGCCGCTCAAGCCCAACTACTTTTTTGTTTTGCAGAAAACTGACCATGGGCTGGAGAGCCTCTGAGTCTCCACCTCACACACCTCCCATCTCTGAGAGAGCAGGGTGCTAGATCAGGAAATGATGGGTGGAGCTGCTTAGTTGCATCAACTTCCCGGGCTGCCCAAGCATTGATTAGTCAGACACTCCTAATGTTCTAGTTAAGAGGTTATGCTGATTGGCTGGCTTCTTTTAAGTCCTCAGACTTGACATTCATGCTTGTGAAAATGCTTGCCATATGCAGGGCACTTTGCTGCATGCTCTATAAGAGATACAGAAAGGAGTAAGATTATTCTTACCTTTCAGGAGCTTACAGTGTAGCAGCGGAGCTGAAGACAAGGTAGACATGCTAAGTGTCCCAAGAGAGTATTCTGAGAATTCAAACAAGGCTTATAGTAACCATTGATGGGCAGGGGTGGAGCTGTGGATGAGACCGAGGCAGGGAGGGACCCCCGATTTCAGTAGTTCCTATGGATAAAAAGTGATAAAGATATTGACAAGTGGGGAAGAACAGTCAGATGGCTACTGTGAAGGTGAAGGCAAAAGGAGGAGGAGGAACCAAAGCAGCAGCTATTTAATCATAAGCCCTGAGATTTCCCCAAAATTCTGTCCAAAATTGTTTTTGTGGGTATTCTGGCATTTTTCTGGGGCAAAGAACTCAGACCTTTTCTCAGATTCTGAAAAGGTTCCAAGAAATTTGAGAACCACTGTGCTAAGTTTTCAACCGTAGATGACTGAGATGTTGAGGCTTTGTAGAGAAACAAGATCATGTGGCACAACTTTTCTTGTGGGAGGTAAGGTGGAATTTGGGGCTTATTTCTGAGATTACGAAATAGTCCCCTGAGTGGGGAGGTTGCATGTCAAACTGGGTGTCCCACCTAGCAAGTTAGATGCATCCATTAATGATCTTGTACAACCCCGAAGGGCAGGTGTTTTCATTCAAAGGAGTTCCGTAACGTTATTTCCTCCTGTATTTGGAGTCCAGATTGATGACGATGTGGGAGACGAGGATGCTATTGTAGAATAATTCTGGTGTTTTTCTTGGAATTCCTTTGTGTAAAGTGATCTGTACTTGACCCACTGAGGGATTTATAAAATTTCAGACAGGGGTATACTCTTAAGGAGTTGATGGCTTTTTGTTCAGCTTGGATCTGTGTATGTTCAGTTATCTTTGGGTCTTTGATTGTTTCCTGGGCAAGAGAAACATTTCTATTAAAATGAACCTAAAGTGACTGTGGTCTGTGACAGTTGTAAACATACTGTACTTGTAATTAGGAACCTCTGTACAGACCATTTAGTGACTTGTAGACAAATCATTTGATTGTTTTACTAGTTGTTATATAAATATATGTGTATATACACATACATGGCCTCATATAAAATATTATGAAGCACATTTTAAAAATGACCCAGCAGGAATTCCCTGGCAGTCTAGTGGTTAGGGCTTCTGTAGAGGGCACAGGTTTGATCCCTGGTCAGAGAACTGAGATCCTCATGTGCCACGTGGCAAAGCCCCCCAAAAAATGACCTTGCACTTAGTATTTGTTACATTTAGTTGGTCAGCTTCCACATTTGTGAAGTGGGAATAATAAATAATAATAGTAATTTTATGTATCCCATAAAATTGTCCTGAAGATGAAATTAATACATATACATACATAATCAAACTCCATAGTGTACAGCTTAAGTACTCAGTAAATATCAATGGTTACATTATTAATAATATTAATATTTTAATATTAATACTATAATTTTTCCTTTCCCCATGAGTGAATGTGGGGGGGTGACTGTTGTTAGAAAAGAATTTCAATAAGATATCTTTAAATAGCAAAATTTCATATGTATTTATTTAAATATTTATGTATATGTATTTATTTACATGTTTTTTTAAAGTTGAGAAAGTTAGGAGCATTTTTTGCAAGGCAGATTCAGGTATTCAGCTGCACATTTAGGTTACAGAATGAGGGACTGAAAGCCATATTTGAGAAATGAGTTGATTGGTCTTGACCACTGTTGTGTTTCAGTTCTTTTTTATTTGACCGCCTGTGTGTTTGTCTCCCTTTTCTTATCTTTTTTTGTGCCTTCTGGTTTATTTCCTGTTCAGTTTTCAGTAAAGGGTGTGAAGAACTTCTGTTGGTTGGTGCCCTGCGTCTGAACCAGGAAGGAGTACTGCATCAAACAGGCTGGGGCTTATCCAGGACAGACTTAACAATAATCCCTGCAGAGCTCCCTAACCAGGGAACCTGTCTCCCTCTAAATCAGAGGGTTTGCAATTCAAACTGTGTGTGCATAATGGACATTTCTGGACTCATCCATCCATCGTTTTCAGATGCTTCCATTTATTTATTTCTCCTTTTAAAAAACCAGTAATTCTGAGAAAATTTAGTTAGGTAACAAATACAGAGATGGTTGGATGGCATCACCGACTCAATGGACATGAATTTGAGTAAGCTCCGGGAGATAGTGATGGACAGGGAAGCCTGGCGTGCTGCAGTCTACGGGGTTGCAAAGAGTCAGACATGACTGAGTGACTGAACTGAACAAATACAGAAATAATAGAATGATAAACCCCACTTTGCTATTGCTCAGCTTCAATAATTTGTCATCTAATTGCCAATCTTGCTTGAGCTGTACTCTGAACCACTTCTCCACCTATTTTTTTTGATGTGGACCATTTTAAAAGTCTTTATTGAATTTATTATAATATTGCTTCTGTGTTTGTGTTTTTTTTTTTTTTTTGGCTCTGCACCTCCTGCATTGGAAGTCAAAGACTTAACCAGCAGACCACCAGGGAATTCCTTCTCCCATGTTGTTTTGAAAACGTACCATTTAAGGTTAAAAGATTTTGGGATGTATATCTAAGGGATGAGACTTAAAATTACATACATGCACACATATATATTAATTTTTTCTGTCTCCTGTATTTCCTCTGAGACTAGCGCTAAAGAATTGGCCAGAATAGAACTGAATTTTTTTTAAGTGTTTTTTTTTCCCCCATCAGGAGTATGTAATGTCCAGTTGTGTTTCGGTTTCGTGATGTTAGCACCTACTGATGATCAGTGCCTCGATCAATAACATTTGGAAAATGGTGATATCTATCATTCCTTCTGTTTATTTTGAATCAAAACCTGTCAGGAAATAAAATTTTACTTAACGCATTTAACAAATTAAGTATTTTATTTTGAATTAATATTCTCTTTCTCTGACTTTGTAGCAGTGATTAAAATATAGTACATGATATGGTGTTGAGATGTTCTATATGCTGTGTAGGGTAGCTGATTACTTCAGGATGATTTCAGACCCACCTAGTTCATCCAGTTATGAAATTGTCTTAGCTTGCTTACTGGTGGTTATTTCCTAGCAAGAAATAATTACTGGGGATAAATATGCCTTGTAATTAGTGTGTACTTGCCTACTTGTATATTATTAATTGCTGTTTTAAAGTCTTATTTGCTTATGTAAGTCATTTCTTTTAATGATCTTATGCAATTAATTAAAAAATATCTAGGCAAAAAATATGATTGGTTAAAAATCATTTCTGGGTCAAAAATATGTCTGCTTATTGTAGTTAACTGTGGGATTACTTACTGAAGACCTTGGTTTCAAAATTGTGCATTTTTTTGGGTAAAATTGTAGAAGGAAGGCTTGGAAGGTGATCTGAGTTTGTTGAGTTATGTAGTTTACAGTAAGTCCTATTTCTTAACCTGCATTTTTACATTTGAGTATTATTCACTGGGTTGTGGGGCCCACTTTATACCTTCCAGATATTCCTATTAATATGTATTATATGAGTATTTTTATTTGTTTATGGAAATAATTTGTTTAGAAAAACCCAATCACGTCTTTCGTATTTCATTTAAAGCAAGAAGCTGAAACTGGTGAACTGGAGAGTGATTGATCTAAGGCCTAGTGGTCTGAGCAGCTCACAAAGAAGTTCATGAAAGTATCTGTGGTGGGGTTAATAGGAGAGATTTTCTTCAGTGAGTCTAAAAGTGACCTGATAACTAATACATTAGATAACTAATGCATTTCCTCTAATACATTCTTACTGACTTTCTTCTTTACTCTCTTCACATCTTGTCAAGCTCAGTACTCCTCAGGTGAGCCGAATTCCCTTTCTAATCATAGCTGATAAGTGTGATTGAATTTATTCTTCATATATATCTGCAGTGGGAAAAAAATCTGATTTTTTCAATAGTATTCCAGATGGATCTTTAGTAAGTTAATTTTTAGGTAACTCTTTAGAAAATAAAGTATAATAAATCGTTTTAACAAATAGCAGTTGTTTTCTGAGACACTTGCCACACATTCTTCTTGCCACTCGTACCTTGTTGAATCCAACAGGCTATAGCCATCCAGTTGAGGTGCTTGTGCAGTAGGGATGGATGTTACATTCTCACTCTGGTTTCCAGATTCAGGCTGTATAATGTAGAATACATCATTCAAATTCAACGAACATTTTTTGAGTAAAATTGTAGGGCAATAGTGGTATACCAGGTAGACAAGGGTCCCTGTCCTTGGGAGCTTACATCTTAGTGAAATTATATCCAGAGAGTTCCCTAGGTTGAATTCTATATAAACTTATCCTTTGCCCAGTTGTCTGAATAGGTCCAAAGCTGCTTTCTGAGGAAGGTCAAAGAAAGTACCTTTGCACAGAGAGTAGCCAGGTTTAAAAATTTCACAGCACAATGTTATTTTTGCTGGCTGACTTTGGTATATAGAAAATAATGGAGCTTCTTTCACTAAACAAGACCTGCTAGTGATTTCTGCCTATCGCTGTTTTCTCTTTTTAAGATTTTCTGCTGAATTGCAGTAGGTTTTCTTGGTTTTGTGTGTGCTCAGTCGCTTCAGTCATATCCAACTCTTTGTGACCCTGTGGACTGTAGCCCATCAGGCTTCTCTGTCCATGGGATTCTCCAGGCAAGAATACTGGAGTGGGTTCGCATGCCCTTCTCCAGGGAATCTTCCCAACCCAGGGATCGAAACAGTGGCTCCTGCATTGCAGGTGGATTCTTTACTGCTGAGCCACTGGGGTAAGATTTTGTGCTGGACTGCCATAGGTGTTTTCTTAGTTTGCTGCCGCTGCTGCTAAGTCACTTCAGTCTGTGCGACCCCATAGATGGCAGCCCACCAGGCTCCTCCGTCCCTGGGTTTCTCCAGGCAGGAACACTGGAGTGGGTTACTATTTCCTTCTCCAGTGCATGAAAGTGAAAAGTGAAAGTGAAGTCGCTCAGTCATGTCCGACTCTTCGCAACTCCATGGACTGCGGCCTACCAGGCTCCTCCATCCATGGGATTTTCCAGGCAAGAGTACTGGAGTTTCTTAGTTTAGATTTTCTGTAATAATATTTTTTTCTCTTCTCCCCTCTGCCCACCTTTAGTGTTGGCTAGTAGGATTAAAAGTTACTCTGATACTGTTTGGTTGATCATTAGCTACTTCCAGGCCTTTGGAAGGTACCTAAATGTAAACATGATTACTTTGTGTACTCAAAGAAAAGTTTTATATGAGATGTATTATACAACTACATAAAACCCAGTATGTGATTTTTGTTGTAACATAACAATTTGGTCTCCTCAGTGCCTAACGATTGGCTTTCTGTAGTGTAGATTTCTGACGTTTCCCCTTGGAAAAATACTCATTTTTCACTTCAGTATTTAAACCAGCTATGCTAAGCTCCAATAACAGCCCCAAAGCAACTTTCTCTGTTTTCATTGATCATAAACTTCATTTCTTTACACGTGGTAATTCTTAAACATTGACCACCCAGTGAAGACTGCTACTGCAGTCTTGATTCAACAAATTATACAGGGATGTGGTAGAAGAATTACTGAACAGCTGGGCAGGACTGAGATTTAGGCTTCTTTCTTTGATAAACACTGTAGGTCAAGTAGTCCCCTCTCTGCTTCCACCTCCACCCAGGATTGCTGACAAGAATCTTACATTTGTCTTCATTGATAATGGAAGCAAACTATTTTGCTTCATGCTTTAGTATTTGTTATCCTGAATTTTTACCTTTTCCCTCCTTCCTGAGGGATAAATCATTTTTAAATTTAGTGGTTTAGTGTATAGAAATAGATAACTAATAAGGACCTACTATATAACACAGGAATCTCTTCTTAATACTCTGTAATGACCTTTATGGGAAAAGAACCTAAAAAAAAAAAGAGGTATACTTTGCTGTACAGTAGAACTGAAGCAACATTGTAGACCAGCTGTACTTTAATAAAAATTAAAAATTAAATTTACTTGTTTATAACAGTGTTAATGGGCCAACTTGTGCCCAGTGGGCTGTTAGGTTGCTTGGCTCAAGATTGAGGCTCAAGATGGAGTGGTATGAGTACACTGGCAGACAAGCACAGTGTGGGTGCTGCATTTACACTTGAGAATTAGTTGTTGTTCTGATTTATTTTCCTATGAAATGTTATTTGGCACCTACTGGGTTTTTAGACTGTTCATGACTGGCCTTAGACTCTCTTATTCCCTAAAGAAGATGACATCCTTATGTCCAAGTTACATTTTAATCAAATAGGACATATTAAAGCTCTGATTATTTCTTTGAATATACTGCATATGCAAATGATGTAAAAATTGCTATTGCCTTAAAATTATAAATTAACATAAAATATGTATGGAAGAATTATTGGTTTCAAAGTTTTAAAAAAGCACCAGCACATTCAAAGAAGTAACAATTTTCTGTGTAAAAGAATAGAAGTCTTTGTTTTCTGTGAGAAATATTGGAAATAGGAAAAATAAGTATAATATTAAAAGATAATAAAGGATTTTTCCATTAAATTATACACTAGTAACCATCCAGTCCTTCCAAGAGAAGTTCAAAGTTCCCATGAAATGACTTCAGACAGTATTACTTTTAAAAAAGGAGTGAACACTCTCCTGAAGAAAAGCCAGTCCCAAATATTTGGGAGCTCAATTTGAGAAATATGGCCTTTCTGGCTTAGAGTTTGTTCTGTTTTGTTGTTAAGATACACTGAGAGTTGGATGCATTCTGTCAATGCTTAGAGGTTAATGGGAGTCTTTTTTTATGTCTCTGCCTGTATTCACACCCTCCTGGTCTTGGCATTTTTTTCTGCTTTAATAGCCATAGAAGCAGTTCTACATACTTGTAGATTAGTGTGGCTTCTTATGACACATCTGCTTAAATCATCACAATTCTGAGTAGAAGTTTTATGTGGCACTTAAGAAAAACTGATCCCAATTTGAAAGATAGAAGCTTTTTGAATAGATGCTGTCAGATTATTTAATTTTGTGTCATAATTGAACCTAGGATTTAAATTTTTTACTTTTGTAGCAAATAAAATATAGATCCAAGAGACTTATCTAATTCTGATCTTAATTCTACTACTATCTATCTGTGGGGCTTCAAAAGTCATTTTAGTACTTTGCTGAAGCTGCTGATCCTTTCTGTAATGGTCCAGTGAAGAAGGCCATCATAAGATGTTCTCTGGAAGCATTTACATTTTTAAAGAAACAGTGATTTATTTACTCTACTTTTTTTTCATCCTCTAAAGGAAAACATACTTTTTTATTCCTCTAGTCTTTTGTAAATAAAGAGTAGCTCCTATTATACTGATAAATGACTCCTCTTTGGAATTAGCATTCCTGAAACTTTAATAAGTAGAAAGAAACAGGAAACGCCTTATCTTCCAACCTGTTTAGGTAGGCAAGCCCACAGACTAAGAGCAACTAGTTAGAAAACAGGCCTTTGATGTCAGGCTTCCTTTTAACACTAAGCCTGTTAGCACTAAGGGAGATCTTGTTCTTTTCCTCACTTTACTCCCTTATTGCCATTTGATTTCCTCATTGATCAAGTTCGCTTCTCTGTAGACTAGAGTTAGTGTGATTCTTCAGACTCTAACATTTGTCTACGCGTCCCCCGCCCCGCCCCGCCCAAGCGAAGTTAAATTCTCTTCCATGGCTTCATTTTCAGATTGTACAGTATGTTTGGGTTAGAGTTTTTTCCAGCTTTTTGGAGCTGAAATCAGAAATAGAATTGATAAAGAATGCTGGAATTACTTGAAAGCAAGATTTTGGCCTTTACTGGAGGAGGAAAGTTGTTCAAGTTTTAATTGATTCATTGTTATATCTCACTTTATTCCTGGAAAGGACTTAAGGTAACAGTTGTGTACAAAGATCATTTACAGCCAGACTTCATGAGAGAGTTGCAGACATGCACTTTTTCACCTGCCATTCACTCCATGAATTTCTGACTCTCCTCTGTTCATCTGCTGCAGTTCCTCACAGCAAAGCACCAGGGGATCTCCATCACTAACTGGACTCTTTTTTTTTTTCCCTGCTGCACAGCTTGGCTTGTTGGATCTTAGTTTCTTGACCAGGGATTGAACCCCAGCCCTCAGAAGTGAGAACACAGAGTCGTAGCCACTGGACAGCCAGGGAAGTCCCCTGGAAAGAATTCTTTACATGGCCTTACTGTAGGGTGTGTGATTGCTCTTTACTTTTATGTGCATTTTTTCTGATTATAATAGTAAGATATGCAGTATATACTCGTGTAAATTCTGCAAAAAGACATCATAATCTCTGTCCAGAAAACTTTATCCTCGTTGAATTTCTGTCGCAACTGTCTTGTTCCTTTCCTCTTGTTTCTCTCGGCCAGACCTGGATGCAGCATTTCTTAAAACTGAACTTACCTCTTCCCCTGCTCCATACCACCAGCTCACCTGCTTTTGTCGCTGTCTCACTGAAAGGTGCCACTCTATCAGGTTGCTATGGCATCTGGTCCCATCACTTCATGGGAAATAGATGGAAAAACAGTGGAAACAGTGTCAGACTTTATTTTTTTGGGCTCCAAAATCACTGCAGATGCTGATTGCAGCCATGAAATTAAAAGATGCTTGCTCCTTGGAAGGAAAGTTATGACCAACCTTGATAGTATATTAAAAAGCAGAGACATTACTTTGCCAACCAAGGTCCGTCTAGTCAAGGCAATGGTTTTTCCCGTGGTCATGTATGGATGTGAGAGTTGGACTGTGAAGAAAGCTGATCACCGAAGAATCGATGCTTTTGAACTGTGGTGTTGGAGAAGACTCTTGAGAGTCCCTTGGACTGCAAGGAGATCCAACCAGTCCATTCTAAAGGAGATTGATCCTGGGTGTTCATTGGAAGGACTGATGCTAAAGCTGAAACTCCAATACTTTGGCCACCTCATGCGACGAGTTGACTCACTGGAAGAGACTCTGATGCTGGGAAAGGTTGGGGGCGGGAGGAGAAGGGGACGACGGAGAATGAGATGGCTGGATGGCATCACCGATTCTGTGGACATGAGTTTGAGTGAACTCCGGGAGTTGGTGATGGACAGGGAGGCCTGGCGTGCTGTGATTCATGGGGTCGCGGAGAGTCGGACACGACTGAGTGACTGAACTGAACTGAACTGATAGCCATGAGGAGCCATCCTTGATTCCCTCCCTCAACCCCCATTTATAATCAGTCGCTAAATCGTGCCTATTTTTTGTTTCTAATCCATTTACTTCTGTCTCTTCACCTTAACTGGGATGCTGATTATTTCTCACCTGCCTCAGTTTCCCTAAAAGCATCATCTAACTTTTGTACTCCTAGGACTTTATCTTCCTTCACGGCTTTTCTGACCCGTTTCTACCCTCGAGACTAAACTTGGTGCTGATGGTCCCTCCTTTCACACACTCCTTCCTTCTCTGTCTTCTCCGTCCACCTTCTTCCCTCACGGACTCTCACAGCACCTGCACTATCCCTTATAACACATACCGCACTCTATATTGTAATTACCTATTTGATTTTACTGTTTCCTTAAACCCGGGTTCGATCGTTCGATCCCTGGGTCAGGAAGATCCCCTGGAGAAGGAAATGGCAACCCACTCCAGTATTCTTGCCTGGAGAATCCCATGGACAGAGGAGCCCGGCAGGCCCCAGTCAGTGGGGTTGCAAGAGTTAGACATGACTTGGTGACTAAACCAACCAAGGGTAGTAACTGTGTCTTATTCATAATTGCACCACTAAATTCCAGCCCAGAGTGTTTATTAATAAATTTTTGATAATAAATGGATAGAAAGAAATGGGTGGCAGTTAGTATGAAAAAAGTTTGAAGCTGTTTCATTAGTTTTATGGCTCTGCTTACCTTAAAATTTGTATCTTAGGTGATAAGTTTGGCTTTAATCTACGTGGTCCTGTGTTAATGGTCTGTGAACAAGCTTCCAAAGTTTGAATTATGAAAGGGTAAGGCAGGAGTGGGCTCCATGACCTTGCATCTCACTGATGCAAGGGGTTAGGCTTTTAGCTAACAGCATTATAGAGAGAAAATATGGCAGATGAAACTAGGACAGTTGCACAAGGGATGAACAAGAAGAGGAAGCCATTTTTAGTGACTTGGCAATTGGACGGGGGGAGGAATTGAAGTGATTTCAACTTTTCTGGCGTGGTTGACTAGGTACTTGGTGCCGTCATTAAGCAGTCATTTTGATTTTTGAGATTCTTTTTGACATCCAGGTGAGTATGTCTGTTAGGTGTGTCATAGCATATGAAGCTTGGGAGAGCATACCACTGGAGCGTCATGAGTCTGTGGTCATTAAAACTGTGAGGTCACTTAAATATATAGCTAAGAGTAATAATGGTCTAGAGAAAGAACTCTTGAGGAATCCATCAGTGTTTAAAGGCTGGAGAAGAAAAGCAGAGAGCTGGGAAAGCAGTGCAGAGAAACTGAGGAGTTGCACTTGGACAGAAATTTGGCAAGAAAACTGCCATTGACTTTTGTGTGTGTGTGTTCAAGAGAATAAAAAGTAAGAAGATGGGTCTGTCTTGAAGAGAAGATGGTTCAGTGTGGACTGAGTGGTGTTGGGCAGTTCTACCTCATGCCTGTCAGTAGCCCAGCCCCCCAGCCCAAACCAGAACCCCACTGACACTCTTAGATCTAACACATGACTGACCTTTAAATTATCTTTCAAATTAAATACAAGGTTAAAAACAGATTCTTGGCCCAGTCCCAGAAATTCTGATTCAACGGGCACAGGGATCTTCATTTTTTTCAAGGACATTTCTGAGCATCTAACAAGCACTCATGTGTGGGTAGGTGCTATAGGCCACATTTTATTTAATTGCAAGGCATCAGGAGTTTATTGTGGTGGACTTTTAAAATACAGTTGTGTGACCATGGAAATCTGACTGGAGCTTTCTGCAGTGCCTGTCTGTATTTAAGAGAGTGAGATGGGGTTGGGGGTGGGCAAAGTGCCACTGTCTGATGTAATCTCTTAGAGATGTAAAATTTTTATTTTACTGATTTTTGCAGTAGATGCCCTCTATCATCCTTGTGCTTCAAAACTGATTTCAACCCAAACTCTCAATTTTTGCAAGTTTCTGTGAGTCTTGCTAGCATTTTACTGTCTCAGGGCCTTCAAGCCCAGCAAAGGAAGGGCAAGCGGTTAATACCTCAGCCATCCTTCAACCAGTGGAGGACTCCAGCCTGTGCCTAAAGGTTCTGGTTCCTTCAGGGGTCCCACAGAATCCATTTACTCTCCAGCAGTCACCCTGTTTGCATCGAATGACCTTACTGGCTTTTTTCCTTCACTGTTGGACCTTTCCTCACTCCTGTTCGGTGGGATCATCTCCTACTTTAATCCTACTAAAACCTTGTCTATTAGTAATGTGTTAGTTGAGCTGACTTTGCAGGTTAATATACACAAACAAAAGCCTTCTGTAATCACATTAGTTTCTTCCAAATGTCGCTATCAATAATAGCACCTAAAATACTGTGTGGGGGAGGAAGGCGAAGAGAACATAAGGTGCAGTCAGTGCAGAATGGCACACACATTGCTGAAGTTTAAATTTATTCACAGGCATTCTGTAATGAGATCATTATGTGTGAATTAATTGGGTTTTTCAACACCTCAGTTTCTTACATTTTACATGGAAGGTATTGAAGAGATATGAAAAACCAGAAAATTGTTAACACAGAGAGAGGGCACTAGGAATATAAGAGAGGCCTCTTATATTCATTTATTTTATTCATATATATCTTTATCTTCTTCTTGAGGAATTCTGGGTAACTCCTTGTAAAACTTATTTATAGAATATAATGATTCTGTATTCTATAAAATATAAAGCTGTTAAAAATGCTTCAGTGCACACAAGGAGGTGATCTCAACAGATGTAGGCTGTAATTGCCAAAATTCAGAAACAAATCAATCTGATCTATTTCAGGGGTATCTTTACTTTGTGTGCCTTAAAAGTAAGGTTTTTCTTTACCTAGCTGGAAGATATTCATATCCATATTTCTTCTTTTAGCTGAGTCTGGACTCTAGGAATTAAATTTGAAATGAAAGGTAAATTTGTTCTGGATAATCACTTTCATTCTTGATGGATAAAACTGCTATCTGAAAGCAATCACTGTGAAGGCTGCCACAGTGCAGGCCCTGCGTAACTGTTAAGGAGCAAATGAGAAAGGGATGTGATGGACTGCCCCAAGTGTATGTCTTAGACTGTATCCCTAGGAACAAGAGTGGGTTCAGAGCCCACATGCTTAGACCTGTGAAAGCCCTTGCCTCACTCCTACCAATCTGACTGCAGGTGTTCATTTTGGGCTGTAGGTTTATTTTATGGGAGACCAGACATCCCAACAAGACTTGTTTTTCTCAGCCCAAGGTGTTCTGTGTAGCAGTGGGATATCTTGACATACAAACTAACAAAAATTATTAAATAATCTAGTATACCAGTTCAGTTCAGTTGCTCAGTTGTGTCCGACTCTTTGCGACTCCATGGACTGCAGCACCCCAGGCTTCCCTGTCCATCACCAGTTCCCGGAGCTTACTCAAACTCATGTCCATTGAATCGGTGATGCCATCCAACCATGTCATCCCCTTCTCCTCCCGCCTTTAATCTTTCCCAGCATCAGGGTCTTTTCAAATGAGTTATTTCTTCGCATCAGGTGGCCAAAGTATTGGAGTTTCAGCCTCAGCATCAGTCCTTCCAATGAATATTCAGGACTGATTTCCTTTAGGATGGAGTGGTTGGATCTCCTTGAAGTTGAAGGGACTCTCAAGAGTCTTCTCCAACAGCACAGTTCAAAAGCATCAATTCTTTGGCACTCAACTTTCTTTAGAGTCCAGTTCTCACATCCATACGTGACTACTGGAAAACCCATAGCTTTGACTAGACTAGTATCCCAATCCCCCAGTTAACATTTCAACTCAGACCTGGAGAGGAAGTGACTTACCCAAGGTAAAATCACCCTGTCTAGCTAATTAGTGATATGACAAGGACTAGAACATGTATCTCTGAATGTAATCATCTTTGTAATTTATAAAATGGTTCCCATCTCCACCCCTGGCCAGGGAACAAAACAGGAACTTTTTTCCTGAACCAGTGAATTAATGAAGATTGTGGACTTTGTATTTTATTTGCAGAGAATTTGACAGTTAAGAGCTTATACAGATAGATTGTTAGTTATAGATGTCTAAAATATTCAACAGGTAAGAATAGATTAGAAAGCAATATAACAATTCTGATAGACTATTTTGCAATCAATAAAATGCTAGTTATGGTGACTTGGAAAAGCATTACTATACCAGGGATTTTGGATGGATTTCTTTTATACTATTTTTTCTTCTATACTGTGTCTTATACTGGTACTTAAGTATCTTTAGTAAGTTCAAATTTCTTACTAATTTTATGTATAGAATGTTAATTAATGCCGGTCTGAAATTCCTTTAGTCACTCAGTCTGAAATTTATTTTCCAGCATGTAAACCATGGAAAGTAGTTGTTTTTGCTTTTGTTATTCTTGATTTGTATATGAAAAACTAGTGGAAATGAGAATTGGAAGAGATTTAGTGAACTGAAAGATAATGTTTCTATTACTTGCTAGAACCATGTGAGTATAAGTTTTTTTTTAAAAAGCTTTTCTAAAAATAAAATCAGACTCTTAATCAAATGTGTATTTCCTTCTTGTAGAACCTCTGTTATGCACCTTAAGCCATACTGGAAACTCCAGAAGAAAGGGCAACCTCTGGAAATCGACACAGAAACTCAGAGAACTCCTATGAGCCACCAGTGGGCTATCAGCGATGAAAAATGCAAAGGTAGCTATATGAAATCAAGTGTCTTTCCTTCAGCCTCTCTTGGTAAAGCATCATCTCGAAAGCCTTTTGGAATCCTTTCTCCAAATGTTCTGTGCAGTATGAGTGGGAAGAGTCCTGAAGAGAGCAGCTTGAATGTTAAAACCAAGAAGAATGCACCGTTGGCAACGATCCACCAGGGTGAAGAAGGGGAAGGGCCGCTCGATATCTGGGCTGTTGTGAAGCCGGGAAACACCAAGGAAAAGATAGCATTCTTTGCAGCCCACCAGTGCAGTAATAGAATAGGATCTATGAAAATAAAGAGCTCCTGGGATATTGATGGGAGAGCTACGAAAAGAAGGAAAAAATCAGGGGATCTTAAAAAAGCCAAGATACAGTTAGAAAGGATGAAGGAGGTCAACAGTAGATGCTACCAGCCTGAGCCTTTTGCATGTGGCATCGAGCATTGTTCTGTGCATTACGTGAGTGATGGCGGGGATGGCATGTATGCCGGGAGGCCTCTTTCGGTCATACAGATGGTTGCCTTCCTTGAGCAAAGAGCCAGCGCTCTGCTAGCCAATTGTGCAAAAAACTGCACTAACTCACCTGCTGTGGTGCGGTTTTCTGGGCAATCCAGAGGTGCACCCCCCGCCCCTGAGCCTTTGCCCGCCCCAGGAGCATGTGAAGAACCTGCAGAAAGGCGAAATCCTGAGGTTGGTGAACCACAGAGCGAGCCCGTCCGTGTCCTCGACATGGTAGCCAGGCTGGAGTCCGAGTGCCTGAAGCGGCAGAGCCAGCGGGAGCCTGGGAGCCTCTCGAGGAATAACAGCTTTCGCCGCAATGTGGGCCGCGTGCTGCTTGTGAATGGCACCCAGGCTGAGGAAAGCAAAGCAGACAAAGGCACCTTGGAGGTTCCTGACACTCAGGTGAAAACTGTGGGGTCAGTATCTGTGGGCTGCAGCCCCTTAAGAGCTGACCGTTGTTCTCCTCAGGGGGACCAGGCCTGGGACGGCGCGCCTCGAGGCTGTCCCTCGTTGCCGGCAGGCATGAGTCTGCACACAGACAGTGCAGAATTAGAGCCAGATCAGCAGACTGCTATGAAAAGCAGCAACAGGCACGATGTGGAGATGACAGAGGAACTTGTTGGGCCACCTTTTCCTCCTCTCACCTGTCCCCAAGCCATTGAATTGTCCACAGATGCTGTTGATGGCATTCGTGAAGAGCTTGTGCCACTTGCTAACCAAAATCCTGATCAGCGCAAAAAAGAATCTTTGTGCATTAGTATCACTGTGTCCAAGATAGAGAAAGACCAGCCTTCCAGTTCAGAGTCCTATGAAGACCCACTTCCAGGGATGTTGTTTTTTTTGCCGTCTGGTCAGCACCAGTCAGGCCATTCCCAGTCAAATGAAAGCACAACAGAAGAGTCTTCCGAGGCCAGTCAGCTTGAAGAGGCTGCTGAAGGTGACAGTTCATCTGAGGAAAAAAGTGTCTCGGTTGATTCATTTGTCCCACTGGCCTCTCCGGTGGAAAGTACATTACCAATGCTTGAGGCATCCAGCTGGAAGAAGCAGGTGTCACATGACTTTCTGGAGACCAGGTTTAAAATCCAACAGCTTTTGGAGCCTCAGCAGTATATGGCTTTTCTGCCCCACCACATCATGGTGAAAATCTTCAGGTTACTTCCTACTAAGAGTTTAGTGGCTCTTAAATGTACCTGCTGCTATTTCAAGTTTATCATTGAATATTACAATATCAGGCCAGCAGATTCTCGCTGGGTTCGGGATCCACGCTACAGAGAGGATCCGTGCAAGCAGTGCAAGAAAAAATACGTGAAAGGGGATGTGTCCCTGTGCCGGTGGCACCCCAAGCCCTATTGCCAGGCACTGCCCTACGGGCCGGGATACTGGATGTGTTGCCACCGGTCTCAGAAGGGCTTCCCTGGCTGTAAGCTGGGGCTCCATGACAATCACTGGGTCCCCGCGTGCCATAGCTTTAACCGGGCAATCCATAAGAAAGCAAAGGGGACGGAAACTGAAGAGGAGTACTGAAGTGTATGTGCGAGGCAACAGGCCGATTTAAAAACCGCAAACCGCCACCTAGATGCACCATTTCAGCAAGTATCCCTCTCAGAGCCGCCACGCCAGGAGAGTCTCTGCTACTCCATCAGGACCGCCACTGCTCAGGCAGCTTCAGTCTCTGAATTTAGGATCTGTATAAGAAAACTGGTCTTGTCATTTTACAGTGGTGCCTCACGTTTGATTCAGGGTTGTATCCCACGGTTTGACTCACCTGGCTGTGAATAACTATGCCTGTTTTCCCAAATCAAATCCTTGTGGACGAAGAGTTGCCACCATCAAGAACGTTCAGCAGAGTTCATCACAGACTATGCAGGCAATCCCCGAAAAGGGGTTCTGGGAATGTTTGGAGCACTGGCTGGCCCCGTATTTGAAATAAGTGAATAGTGTCCTATGAAAAGAAAAGCAGTACTCTTGGATGAAAAGTATGCTTATAAAGGAAAAGTCAGGCACCTTACTTAGACCTTGTATGCTTGATCTGTGAGGTTGATGTTGTGATTGGAGATGGATTTCATGCCCTGTGGTGTTTACAGTGTATATAATGGTTGTGTTTTCCTAGGGCTATGAAAGTGCACATTAAACCCGAGCGCCTTTACTTTAGATGAGTGCTTTTGGCCCCTCTGTAAATAACAACATTAAAATCCAGTTGTAAATAGTGGACGCAGACTGAACATAATCACCACAATGCAGCTAGGATAGTGTTGCAGCTACAATCGTGTGGGTTGTTTTGGGTTTTTTTGGGTTGGGGGGTCTCATCTCAAATTTGTACATCCTGTATAAAATATGAATGTTTCCCAAATAAACTATGAATGTTTTCTGTATAATATATGAATGTTTCTGAGAAGAAACTCTAAATAGTTAAAGAGGTTAACCTGTTGAAAGGATACCAAATAATGGTTTAACTGGACAACCCTAAAAGTTAGCATAGAGAACAATCCTTTGTTATATTTTAGTGATTCACCAAGAATGAGAGAATATATAGTCAGATTATAACATTTTTGTCTATTTGATTCTTTCTGTCTGGTTACAAATTTTTTTTTAACTTCAATAAAAACATGCATCTTAAGTGGAACCTGAGTTTTGCAGATTTGTTTTCTTTTTTGAGGTAACATTAGAGATACTGTAAACTGAGTCCTAAGAATTTTTTTTAAAAATTGAGTTGTTGGGAGAGGGAGAGAGATTCTCTTCTACCACTGGAAAGAGGCCATTTTCACTTAACAGTATGAGCTGACATTTTTACAAACCTTTAACACTTATTTTGCATTTGTCTGCCCAGGACTGTCTTTATTTCCTATTGGATGAGGCATTATTATCTATGCATGATGAATTAATTGTTTAGAAGTCAGTGAAGATATTTTCAGACCTGTGTTCATGTAATGCTTGGTGGGGCTGGAAAGTATCTGGCCCCAGAAAGCTGCTGTGGAGGACCTGCAAGCTAGGTTGGCTTGAATTGAGTAGTCACCAACAATCAGCTCCCGGCTGTCAGCAAGCACTGGTGAGTGTTCCGGGGGCGGGGCCGATGGCAATGATGAACGGAGACTGCGCGGGTCCCACAGAAGGATGTGAAGGTGGAGTAAAGCTTTGGCCAGGACTGCCAAGCAGAGTGGGGCGAGGCTGGAGTCGAGGGAGCCAGGTTCACCTGTGGTGGAGGTGGTGTGGCCACTGAGCGGCTTCTTTCTGCCCTTACCCTGAGGCAGTAGCTGCTCCTCCCTGAAAAGGGGAAACTAAAACTAGGAAGTGTGTCTGGGTGCTGAACAAGCAGGCACATCATGATACCCTCGGGTGGACCAGACGAGGCTGTGGAGGCTGACTCCCGCCCTCAGGCTGCTCGTGTCCTTCCTGGTGACTCTCCCCAGCCGACGTAAGGGCGAACGCTTTCCATCCCCAAGGCTGAAGTTTCCAGTACTTGTGTCCTCCCCTGTGGTTTGCTCTAAAGCAGCCGTCTCAGCGTACCTCCCTGATGTGATAGGTTTGTTTTACTCCTGATTCAGGAGTAAAGGAGATGTGTACTCGCAGGACCTCATACAGCTTGGTGTGCGGAAAGTGCCTAGTGTGTGTCAGCTTTCACTGTTATTGGCACTTGGTTCTGCATGTGCCCAGGGTGCTTCTCCCAGGTCAGCCATCCTGGATCTGGTTTTCATGTGGGACACAAAGCTGTGTGAGGGCCTGGACTGACAAAGGCGGTCCAACCCCATCTTGGCATGCAATTCTTCGGGTCCTCAGAAATCACTGATGACCCCTTTTGAACCCGATGCAAGACCCACTTCCCAGGGGTGTCTGTGTGAATGAAAAGAGAACTCTGGTAGGTGGTGTCAGAGGGTGCCTCCTCCCTGGTCTTCGTTTCTGGACAAGTGTAGCTTTTCCCCTTAGGAGAAAGATGCTGTGCTTCAGGGCCCCCTAGTGCCAAGCTGGGGAAACCAGTTCACTTCCAACTTCTGCAGCACTGCCTGCCTGACTGTAGAATCCTAGACTCACAGAAAGGAAATAATGTGGGCACGAGGACCCTAGGCTCACGCCAACTCCGCCCCCGTGTGGACCCAAATAAAACTTACCCCTTCAGGTTTTGCTCAGAGGGTCTGAAATACTTGGCCTAAGAGTGAAGTAAGCCAGAAAGAAGAACATCAATACCGTATATTAACGCATATATATGGAATTTAGAAAAATGGTAACCTGAACCCTGTATAAGAGACTGCAAAAGAGACATAGGCATTTAGAACAGTCTTTGGGACTCTGTGGGAGAGGGTGAAGGTGGAATGATTGGGGAGAATCGAATTGTAGCATGTATATTATCATAAGTTTCCAGTCCAGGTTCCAGGCATAAATTTTCCTCTGTTCAAAAAAAAAAAAAAAAAGAATTTAATAACTGCATTAAAAAAAAAAAAATGAAATACTTGGCCTAGCAGCTCTCTCCCAGCCCTCACCTCACCGTTTGAAAGAAAATCCAGAAAGCAAAGGGCAAAAGGGCCAAGGTTAAACATTTTTTTCAGGCCTTGTCAAAATGACTCTGGCATTAATATGGCCACGTAGAAGGCTCATCCACAATTGAGCATGTTCCCTGCCCTAACACTGACAACTCTGTGCACCAGGAGGCATCTCCTTGGCAGACCCCACCCTGTCCTGCCCAGCTGGTTTGCCTGGTAGTAAGTACCTCTCTACTGCCTCTTGTGTGTCTGAACCTTGCTCTGCCACTCCACTCGGGGCTCATGGAGGGCAGCTTGGCCATGCCGTCCCTCGGTGCCTCACACCCAGTACATACACATGCCATAAAAACGTTTATACCTCTACCTCTTCAGTCGTCATGTTGATGTGAGGGTGCTGCCCGGTTCTGACTGTGCTGTACTGTAACTCTAACTAGTATGAGAAACATGAAGAGGGATGAAGGGATCTGGGAGGATCTTTTCCTCTGGCCACAGCTGGTCCCAGGGAACTTTCCTGGTTAGGGTCGCTTCCGTAGCAGCCCTTGCAGTCTTGCTGGGTGACTGTCAGCTGTGTTTGGTATGATCTGGGCTTTGCTATGTTTTCCCTGGCAGCAGGTTCCTTTGGGCTTCCCGACTGCAGAAAGCTGCGAGTTGATAGTTAAGCTTGATCTCGGAGTTCCCTTCCTGGACTCTGTCCAACCACCCTTCTAACTCGGACTTGTTAGGGCCTCCCTGCCAACCTTTATGAACTGGCCTCAGATTTTTTTATTATGTGGGTCTTCGTGCACATTTTTCTTTTTTCCCTGAGCTTTAATAGCCTCTATTCCTTCTTTACTCAGCAGACTGGCTATTCTTCCTCTCCTACCTCCCATAGCCTACTTCAAAAAGACTAAAGCCTGTCTGTGCCAAAACCCTGCTGTACCATAGACTGCACCAATAACCAGAGCTGGCATTACCTAGCCCTTACTGTCAGGTACTGTGCTGTGTTTACATAAAGGTGTTCTCTGCCATGCACAGCAACTGGCACTCAGGGAATCTGACAGTTTCTGTCTCAGGTGTTGCTTTGGTTTTAGACAAGCTAGTGCTGCAGTCTCTGTGACTGGCGAAAGGACCTTCATGGGAAATGTGCAGTCCCTTCTATGACATGCATCTAAGTGTGTGGCCATAGCTGGTGTCTGCATAACCTCATGGGAAGAGCAAACATCACTGTGGTTATGAACCCTTGGGGGACTTCCAGTGTATATACATCTAACTGGTTTAAGCAAAACCCAGTTAGGCAGCAACACCTAAGCTAGGTGGTTTGCTTGATCTGGTATTATTCAGTGTCTCAGATAGTAAAGAATCTGCCTGCAATGTAGGAGACCTGGGTTTGATCCCTGGGGTGGGAAGATCCCCTGGAGAAGGGAATGGCAACCCACTCCAGTCTTGCCTACAGAATTCCACGGACAGAAAAGCCTGGCAGGCTATAGTCCCTGGGGTCGCAAAAAGTCACACATGGCTGAGTGACTTAACACATACATAATTTTAAAGGAGCAGAGCCACTAAAATTGGCAGTTGGGAAGGGAGTGGGAGCAGAGAGATGCGCATCTCCTCTGCTACAACAACCCTGGTGAGACATGGTGCTCCTCTGACTGAAACGCAAAGTGAAACCTTCCCCTCTCAAAGGCCCCTCATCTCCTCTTCACTTAGTAGAGAACAGACCTCAGAACAAACTAGTTTTGGGACCCGTTGTCTCAAATTCTTTTTGGATTAAGATTCTTTTGAGGCTATAAAAGTTTAAAATTAGAAACTTCTACTTAAATGTTTTGCTTTTCTCTTTGGAATGACAAAACCCAGCAGGGATTAGGTTCAGAAGTCAGCATTTATGGAGAAAATGGCATACAGCTGAAATGAAGTCCTGCACGTCCATCTCCCACCAGTGGAGAAGGATACATACCAGGCACAGTGGTGGGAAATGTGCAAGTCCTGTAAGAGGACTTGTGCTTGCTGAGTGATGAGCAGATCACGTCTCCTAATTAATTCGGGCAGAATCACTTGTGCTATTTTAATTATTTCCCTCCTTTACATCCACCGTCCCTACCACCCCCATCAGAGAATAAAACTGCTTTACTAACTGGTATTTTTAGATGTCTATTAAGTAGTATGAAGAGGTTGATGGAAGATTCAAAACCAGATTCAAAATCGATTATTTGCCAGTCAGTAAAATGCAGAGCACAGCTGTATCTGTTAGCGCCCTACCCATTAGAAGGGGAAACGGCCCATCTGTGTGTAACTGCATGCGTGCAGCCCAGTGGGAAGGCAGGGATGGGACAGGACTCTCTTCTGGGACAGAGCCATTGACGACCTCTGCTCTTCCTCACCAAGCCTCCTGTATGGGTAGCCAGGCACGATTCTGCTGCAGGGTGTGTGGCCTGTCATGAACAATTTTCCTTCCACCCCAGCCTGGATTGATTCTTCTAAGCAGAGACAGTGCTCTGGCTGCCCTGGCATCTAAGCTGGGATCTCTCACACCATCTTTTCCCAGGTCAGTAGTCTCCCTTCAGGCTTCCAATGTGTGCTCCACTGAGGCTCTTTATTGCATACCTTCTCAACAGGACTGTGGACACACCCCAGAAAAGAGTGAATTCAGGGAGGCTTTAAGTGTAGACAAAGGGGTAAGCCCTCCCCAGTTTTTGTGGCCCAGGGCAAGAATACTAATGAACCCTCCTACAGCCTCCCACCCACCGCTGTTTAATATTTTTCATGCTAATTAGATGAAATAGTTATTTGGGGGTATCCTGAATTAAACTATATTATACATTTTACCTATTTCTTCTTACCTTTTTAATGAGACTGCCGGAAAGTTTAGAATCACATATGTGGGCTACAATAAATATTACACTGGACAGCACTGCTATAGGTGAGTGTTTCTAAAACATTAATGCACATATGTTTTGGGCACTAAAGGTCTTGGTCAAAAGCTTTCCAGGCCTCAGCAGACTTCCTCTCCAAGGCCATCAGTGCAGCAGAACTTCCAACCTAAGCCAGTGCCAGTATCCCTAAGCCAGGAAACATGTGCACCATTAGGGTGCAAGTCCAGGGTGCTAGACATGGTCCTTCCTACTCTGACGGCAACTATTGCTGAATACATTACTGATGCAGAAGATACGCCGTTTCTATCATTATTAATCACGCTCTGGTTGGGAGATGTGTCTCTCCCATCTACTGCCTTCCAAGCCACTTGCCCGTTACTAAAATCAAGAGCCATCTACCTGCTTATGCTCTACAAATGTCTTCCTGATAATGTTCTAAATTTAGGGAAATAAGTTGCTGGGAAGGGCGGGAGAGCCCTTTCCTCAAAATCCAGGTGTCTTCTGAAGTCATAAAGTAAATGCTAAAAAGCCATGCCCAAGTTGGGGGAGATGGTGAACAAGCTGATATGGACCTGGAGGTAATAATGTGCCCTCATGACTGAGCTGCTTCCACTCTACTGACTCCCACACACTTTTCAGCTTACCTAGTGCTGTCAGATACCTCCTGCCTATTTCTCACTTTTTAAAGGGACCATTTGAATTCTCCATCAGGTTTTCTCCCCACCAGACTATTACCTTATTCCATTCTACAAAAACACAATAAAAAAGTCACTGATGCGGCTTTTGCTGTTTTACCATCCCTTTTCTTCTAGAAAAGATGGTCCCACTGGTCCTTTTTGGTTAAAAAAAAACAAAACACTTCATCTTTGGAACTCTAAGCAGACGGTGAACCCTTTTCCTGGGGGTACTTTCTCACCAGATCCTTGGAATGGGGTGCCACTGGTGGCCTTCTCTTGAGTATTTCATAGCTGGGGTTCAGATAACTGGCCCAAAAGTTGGTTTCAAATTTCCTAGTGCATGCTGTTGAAGCAATTTTCAAATGACCTCCCAACCACGAGGGACAAATTTATCCTTAGTTCTTTCCATCTGCTTCTACCCGATTCCTGCATCAATCATGATCTAACCCTGAGGGCTGGGAATCTGTGTGTACCCATTAGATGGGAGCATGTTTTTAACTTATCCAGGGAGGTGGAAGGACTGACATGGAAGCATATGCCCTATTCAGGACTCCTTCCATTTCCCTGCCTGTTCTGCTGCTGCTGGCCGGCCTCTTCCTGCAGGTAAAAAGAGTAGGATGACCACGGCAACAGTGCTTCAGCATTTGCCTGAGCTGCTCTTGCTGTTTCACAGTCATCACTCTGGCATCCCCATCCACCTTGCACATGGCCCCTCCCCACAGTAATCTAACCTTAAAGGCACAGATGACCCACCTGGAGAGACAACATAGTTATTAAAGCAGAACAAAACAGAGGGCAAGGATTCTTCTGCTCTCGTGACAGATCGCCTCTAACACTTCCCTTTCTCCTATTCTGAAGAAATCTTAGGCAGATTCCATATGGGCAACCCAGAGGCCCCATCCATCCCTCCCTCCCTCCTTAAAGGGCTGTTGCAAAATACCAAAAGTCACTGTTGGTGATCCGCATCAAATGATAGCTACCAAACAAAAATGCATCTTCAGATCAAGTATGCAACCAATTTTCAAGATGGGCCATTACTGTAATACCACTAATACTTTTTTAAAAAGTATTAACAGGCATTTTTCATCACGTGGCAAAAAATTCTTAAAAAAAAAAAAAACAACCCTATAGTTTGTATAAAATACTCCAGAGTTAGATCTTATTTTTGCTACCCTCAATTTATTATCAGTAGGAATGAGTAATCAGAGCTTGAAGAAGACATACATATTTGCAAAGTACTGTTAAAAGATTTATTGCAATAATACAATAAAAGTTTAGAAAACATTTATTTGTATGACTCAAACTGGTTTGGAAGTCGCAGAGCAGTGGGGAATCCCTGCAATGTGACGCCTCGAGGAGATTCTTTTAACAGCATGCCACCAGACGTTCTTCCCCATATTATCAATGCACAACTCCTTACATGAATTCTGTCCACTTCACAATGTTGACATTGTTCTCCCCCTGAACTTACAGATGTGCAAAACTTTTCTTCCTTACACCCCATTACAAAAACAGTCTTTAACAGACCATTTAAAGCAGCCTATGTGGTGCCTGTAAGTTTTTCTAGTATTACCTTGTTTCAACAAATCATTTTACTATGGAAAACATGACCAAGTTCTATGGCTTTTTTTGTTTGGAAAAAAAAAAAAAATACCAGCTTCAATTTTTTAAAAAGCTGTTTACAAATGGTTCTGGCACCTCCATGAGAGATTTTAATGAGCAGCAAAGAGAGTAGAAAAAACAAACAGTGGTTGAAATGTATATTTAAGAATATATACAGGGTGGATCCAGTGCAAAATAATGAAAACCAAAATATCTCAGCAGTGTTAAGTCAGTATGTTGGTGTTCAAAACCATTAAAGGTTTGATCATTTAACCCTAAGTAAAGTGCCTCTATTTGATATTAACAACAACAAAACATACCCTATCAATCCCTACATTTCCCATATCCATGTAAGTTTTGTTGAATTACTCTAGTTTGTGATATCTTCTTCATAAGATTACTTGAGAAGAACCGTGACTGCTGTGCATTTTTTCAGCTAAAGTTGTTTTCTACCCCCAAGCCCCAAATCCCAGTGTTCTAAGACTAAGCTCTTTGAGGGTCTGAATGCCTAGACAACTCTCATCTCCTGGGATTTTAAGTTCATCTGGTATTTGTTCAAGTCTACCGCAGCCACCCTCTTATGAATTACTCTACAGACATAGATGGGGCGATGCAACCCAGCAATCACGAAGGCCAGCACTTAAAACCCATGTTGGCTGTAATAAGAACCCACAAGGGGAAAAGCCTGTTTCCTCCCTCAGTGGAAAATTCATAAAGTCAGGGAACTCAGGATTCCTGGGTAAGAATAAACATTCTTTGCAATTCTACCCCAAACTCTACCAAACACTAAGTATACCAAATAGCAAGAGCTATATATAGCACCTCAGATTTGGAGGCAAAGTATCAACTATAATAATTACAACGAGAAAAGAAGCTAGGGCGGGACAAACCTCCGAGTGATTTATGAAGTACCATCATGCCAGTCACACTAACAAGATATGGTGATAATGCCTGCTAGGAATTTTTCATAGGATTTCATTTGTAGTTGTTACATAGGATTTTCTTTTGTAGTTATTAAAAATAAAAAACTACTTACATATTTGTACATAATGCCTCTCCACGGTTTTCTTATGAGATTGTCACTAAGAGAAGGACAAGACACATTAGCTGAAAATGATCTCTTGGTGAGAGAAAATTCTTTCCATCAGAGCTTTCCCAGGATAGAGAAGAGCAGTATTAGCTATAATGAAGTGCTCTGCATTTCAGAGCAAAGGTAGTGTCCTTAGAGCAACAAAGACCTAGGAAACAAACAAGCAGGGTGTTTTCCCTGGAGAAACCTGCTACTTACTAAAGCCCTTAGAAAGAAACCAGACAGCAGAAGAATGACCAGAGGCCACTTCAGTGGCTTTTAACCTGTGCCCAGGCAGGCATTTGGCTTCCATAAGGAAACAACCTTAATGACTTACTTTTTACCCACAGAAAATAGTTCAATTTCAAAATGCACACGGTGTGGGTGGTAGGAATTCAGTCTAGGTAAGAATGAACTTAATTTCCCTCAAAACACAAGAAAACAGTTCTTAAATCTCTAGGACAGTATTGCAGCCAGCATTTCTTCTCTTCATGGATATAGGTCCTGAAGAAAAAAAGACCTTGGTTTCTTTGGTGTGTGGGAGAAAGAAAACAGGAATGTCTAACGGGCCACAATGGAGCAGCACAAGTGAAATCACTTTCAAACTACCTCTCTCCCTCCAAAAACTAAAACAAGACTTTAAAAACCCACCCTTTTAAAACGAAACAAAACTTCTTGACCTAAAAACCGAACATGACCAAATTATAAAGAAACCACGTGTTTCAAATTGCCTGCTGATTCTCTGTACAAAAAATTAATGGCATAAAAACGAACTCATATTAAACAGTTTTCAAGTCCTAATCATGAAGAATCACTTCCCTGTGACTCAATCTCTGAAACAAAGTGTTTAGCAACAGTCTTAGCATCACAAGGGACCAATATGTCAGCCATGTCTGTGGGGTCCATGGCCCGTCCTCAGTGGGAGCTCCCTGCATTTCTGCCTCAACAGAAGTGACCAAACAGGGCCTTCCTCCACAGCACTGGTCTGGGAGAAGGACCTGTGACCCCTCTGTTCTGTTAATTATCATAAGCATGTCAGTCACCACCTCTGCCCAGTTGACCAAGAGAAATGCTAGACTCCTGCTTTAAAAAAAAAAAAAACAACAACCCCAACAGCTTAACTTCTTTTTGTTCCAGGCACTATCTTAGCTAAACACATGTTTACTAGAGAGTGGAAGAAGCGCTTTCTCCAGGCTGTAGTGGCGCCTCTTGGTCACTGCCCGTTAACGGTGTCCAGTGTAAGCTTTAAACCAGGAGGTGACTGAGGCCGCAGCCGACGAGATCATCCCACCAGCACTGCTGCTCGCGATGGGCGGGGACGCCTGGCTGCTCTGGCTCTGGGAGACTTCCACCGGCTGGGAAGGGATGTCGCAGAACCGGGGGCTTGGCAGGTTCTCCCAGTCCGTGCCCAGGTCAGTTTCCTCATCACTTACGTGCTCATCTCCACTCTCATCTGATTCTCCAGCAACTCCAGGATCCACAAATTCCATGGACTCCTCCAGGTCTGCTCGCACTTCAAAGGGTCCTGATCTGTGGGCAGACAATGAGACAAGCGCCACTCTCACGACTGAAGACCTGATGGGACACAGGGGACCAGAGCCATCGCTGCACCCTCTGCTGGCCTAGAACTGAGTGCTTCTTTACCTAAATAAGGGGCTTCCCAGGTGGCTCAGTGGTAAGCACTGTGTCTGCAGACTTGGGTTCAATTCCTGGGTCAGGAAGATCCCCTGGAGTAGGAAATGGCAACCCACTCCAGTATTCTTGCTTGGAAAATTCCATGGACAGAGGAGTCCAGCAGGCTGCAGTCGCAAAAAGTTGGACATGACTGAGCATGCATCCAGTTACCTAAATAATGATGGCCATCCAAGTAATGAATAAAACCACCACATGACACCTTCCCTCAACTCGACCTACTTGTGAAGACCCTGAATGGAAAAAGCCCATCCACTGAGACCAGGCAAGCTTGTTCAACATGTGATTCCCTATTTCAGACAACTGCTGTATCTACGCATTCCAATGAGAGAATATCAGCTGAGGTATACGCTGGTAGATTTGTGGAACAACAGAATGTACAGGTGTTCTCTGCCTTATGTAAGACCCCAGTTACTAAACTCCTAACACTCACAGGGGCTAAATGACAGAGTTACATGCATGTTAACAACACTTCCTTGGATTTATGTCAACAGCAAGCTCTTGCACACATTTTAAGATTATCATTACATAATTTTCTAGGGACACATTTATAGCATTGAACGAGATACAACTATTCATAATATATTCATCTGGAATAGTACGTATTTCTGTACTGTGTTTCAAGAGAAAGCTATTTTTATTTCCCAAAGGTCCCCAATGACATCATCACCTCCAAACCAGGCCTCATCGCCTGTGATGGTTCCTCAGTGCCACTGTGGAACCCGTGTCAACAGGTTCCACAAAGCCCCTGCTCCTTCTCCTTGCCCTCTTCCCAGCTCCTGCCTCGGGGGAGCCAGGCTGCGTTTCCTTCAGGTGGACAGTCACCCTGCCTACTGCCCTTCTGGGGGATTTCCCTGCAGCCAGCTACAGGATTGGACCAGTCACCCAGCAGCCCTTTTCTATCCCCTGTGGTCCCCAAGATAAGGACCAAGGCCTTGTTCACTGAAAAATTTCACTGATAGTGATTTAGGGGAAAATGACAGACATTAGCAAAAGTAATGGAGACATAAGAAAAAAGAATTGTAGAGCCCGTCATTTTACTTCATGGTCCAAAACTCTCTGCACCCTTTTGAATGCTAACACTAACCTCGAGGGTACCTCAACAGACCTGTACCTTCTGACTCACTTTTTTCAGGGTCAGGCAACCTTCATTCTTTCAAGACAACCGTGGATCCCAGCTAGAACACGCAACAGTAATAGCTAACATTTCTGTTCAGGTCTGGGGGCCTTACAAGTATGAATTAAATTGGAAGAGGCACTGCAGGGCTCCCCCTCGGTCTGCAGTGAAATTTACTTTTCAAAGAGCCACTCAGACCAGGGGTGCCCACGGTGACCAGGCCTCCGTCCTGCCCAGTAGCCCTCACCGTGCAAGAGGTAAAGGGAGGACCGGGGCCTCTCCCCAGCATCTCTCAACCTCTGAGCCGCCACGCCAGCGCCTGCGCTCAGTCTCTTTCCGCTTCCTGGAAAGGCTCTCCTTACAGCTGTCTCGTCCCCCTTCTCTCTTTTTTTGGAGAGGTCTACCCCAAAGATGTTTTTGCAGATTCTTCTCCTCCCAGCTCCACTCACAAATACCCTCCAGCCTGCCAGAGCTCTCCAACTGAGGTCTGCTAAACTCTCACGCTCGTCTTCTCTGATGTCTGAGCCCACTAGGCTCAAAATACAAGCCAGCAGGGACTCTCCCCCTCCTGCCTCATGCTCCTGCCTGCTATAAGCAAATAAGCCCCCCTTTCCACCCTCACTGGTCCCCCCAGCTCCGGTCCTCTCTGCACCCCACCCCACCTCCTGGTCAGGGTCCCGTCTCCGCTCAACCTCCCTTCACCCTCCTCGCTTACTGAAGGAGGAGCTACTAGCCCGCTCCTCTTCCCATGGCAGCTGCCCACCAAGAACACAATTTAAGTGCCTCTGCCACTAAGAGGGATTGAGCCTTAGTCCCTGTTTTCCTGAACACAAAAGTCTTGGATTCTGTTCTGTCCAGGAACCTCATCATCTACTGCGCCCCCAGGCCCCTTATCATCTCCCAACGCCCCCAGGACCCTTCACAGACCCTGGCCAGCTCCCCACAGCAGTCACTTCCTTCCAGCCAGCCCAAGAGGCACAACCTGTTTTCTATTCCTTTCTGATGCTGCCAGATCTACCCTTGGGGTCCTTCTTGGCATGAGACTGCCATCATCCACGGACCTCCTCTTTAAGGAAAAGAGGCAGGAGCGACGCAAGGTGAGGAAAATGACACTTCCTCCAGGGAGAGCTCCCTGCTGGAAGCCACCTGGACTCCAGTTTTCTGCTCGGAATTCCACAAAGCAGAGTCCAGCTGGCCTGAAGAAGGTGCCGAATTAAGTACTTCTAATGAAAAATAAGCCATTAAGATGATTCCCAAAGTGACAAGTCAGAACAATTTTAGTTCCGACGAGTAACCTACATCTCCGAGAACCTGCAAAAGCAGAAGACATTTCTCCACTCAACTGCTCTCCCATCACTTCTAGCTTAGAGATGATCTGCCCAGCACACCCCAAGCCACACACACATCAACACAGAATTAAGTCTTTTCACTTAATGTCTTTGGGAATAAAGATTATAAAATCATTCCTTTAATTTTCAGTTTAGCTGAATAACTGACATCCTTTTATTCAAGACTCTGAAGTTAAGAGTACTCATTTTTCATGATCCTGAAGGCAGTTAACTCTTTATCGACTAAGGGAACAATTTTTTGGCTTTTAGGAAGTCTCTTGCAAAATATTTCAAAATTATTATCTGATAGAATATACGACCTCAAGAGTGAACCCTAAAGTAAGCTATAAACTTTGGATAAAAATGATGTGTTAAATATGGTAAAGGCTGGATCAGATAGGAAAAAAAACCAACCAAACAACAAAATCCAGGGGGAAATTCTGATGAGGATAACTGCATGGTCTCAAAATGTCTCCTAAATGTCTGCTTATTAGTTGTAAGGAAGGAAAAAAATAGAGGAAGTGTAAAGAGGAGAAGCTGGAGAGCATCTTGACTAGGTGATCAAATTAACATCACCAGTGAGGGACAGATGGCCACAGTGGGCCTTGGATGTGACAGCCAGAAGATATTCACCTAGGTGGCATTCCAGCCTGCAATGTACACCTGATCCACATTTCAAGGAAACAGCAAACTCAGAATAAAAGATCTATTTAAAAACAAACAGACGGTAATGTCGTGAAAACAAAGTAGACTGTGGTAACCATTCCAGATTTAAAGGGTAAAGAGATAACAGCAACTGAACACAACATCCAACTCAAGACTGGATCCTGTACTCAGGGGCGGTGCTATCGAGGACATTACCTGGTCCAGACAAAACGTGCATCTGGGCACTAGAGAACCGGATCTATTAGATCTGTTGATGTTGATAACTGTATTGTGGTTAAAAGCAAGAAAATGGCCCTATTTTTAAGAAATACATATTGAAGTACTTAAGGGGTAACAGCCATGATGCATGTAACTTATCCTCATAGAGGTCAGGAAAGAAAAGTTTTTGTGCATGTATGTACGTATTTACGAAGATAAGAGACACAAACTGCACAGATGAGAAAGCAAACATGGTAAAATACAGACAAAGGCGAATCTGGGTAAAGGGTCTAAGTGTTTTTGTCCTATTTTTATTTTATTGCTATTTTTCTGTAAATTTATTTCAAAGAAGAAGTTTATTTGGGGCTCAGGATGGGATCCTCAGTTCAGCTAGTCTTAATGGAAGCTGGCAGAACCCAGGTTCTTGCACCAACCTCTCTGAAGTCTTAATTCCAACTGAGGCAGGTGTGAAGGGGGACCTGACTCGTGAAGCTCACTTCCCACCCTTCTGGTTCACAGACACGAATTCAACAGCCTGGCTGTGCGTGTGTACTCCTGTCAGACCGAGCCCTCAAAATGGAGGGCAGCCCAAAGAAAACTTCATGCCCACCAAGGCAATCTGCCCTAAAAGAAAGGTGTTTCTTCTCCAGCAACACTGGGTATCATCAAGCCTTTCCATTTTTGTCAAACTTATGGCTGAAAACTACTGACAGAAAGCTATTTAGAATAGTGATGCTTTATTGATTGAGGCTGAAGATTTTTTCATTTGAACACTACTTGTACTTCTGTGTGAAATTCCCGCCTAAATCCTTTGTTTATTTTTCCATCAGGTTTGTCTGTCTTTTACTGATTTGAAAGATTTAAGTCTAGATTTTAATCTGCTGCCTATTACAAAGGTCACAAAACACACCAGCTGCTCGTCTTTAACTTTGTTTATGGTGTCTTTTACCAGAGATCTAGTTTTGACACAGTCAAATGTGTAACCCCTTTCCTTTATGGTTTCTGGGTTTTGTACGTTGCATGCAAATTCCCTCCCCACAGTGTCTTTCCTCCTAGTTCCTTTATAGGTTTTGTTTTTTTTTTAATAAAGTAGTAAGGTCTTTTATATCATCTGGAATTTATTTTTACATGTGGAATGCAGTATGATTTCAACTTTTCCCCCACAGAAATACCCAACTGGCCCACCACCACTGAGCTGCTATTGTTATCCGATTCAACATGCCACCCTATCGTTTACGATGTTCCTACACATGCACACACGCGCACCTGTTTCTGGACTCTGTTCTCTTCCTCTAAGTGCTCCACCTATCTGCATGCTGAGAGCAGGGAATAAAGGTTTTAATTACCTTCATACTACGTTTTAAAGGTGCCAAGCCCATCCCTTGTTCTTCTTTCAAAATTTCCTTTCAGACTGTGTTTCTAGCTGAACTTTGGAAATCAACTTAAGTTCCATGAAATATCTGTTGAAATTTCTGATCAGATTTCCTTTTGGGCAGAAATGGCATTCTTACCATACTGAGCCTTCCCATCCCAGAAAACACTAAGGGCCTTCACAGCCTTGGGCTTACTTATTCAGTTCAATACCTCATACAGTGCCTGGCAGACATTCCGGAAATACATGCTGAATCATTTTTTAAGTGTCATATTTTCTTTATATAGGTTAGCAAGTATTTGGTAAGGATTATTCTTAGATAATTTATATTTTTTGTTGCCACAATAGAAAGGACCTTTTATCGGTTACATTTTCTAACTAGTTGCTGTTGGCATATAAGAAAGCAATTGCTCTTTGTATGGTGAACTTGTATCTAGCCACCACTGAATAATCAATTCCAGTGGTTTCTTAGTTCTCCTGGATAACCAGTTTGATAATCATACCATCTACATTGTCACCTTCTTCCCAATATAAACACACCTTCTTTGTAAAAATGTTTTGCCTTGAGGAGTAACATAGCAGTGATAGTAGGCATTCTTGGACTTTTCTGACTATAAGGGAAAGACTCTATTAAATATTACCTAAGTAACATGTCAGTAAATACACTAGTTTTTGATGTAGGTTTGTAGTAAATATCCTTTATTAATAACCTATTTTTAAATTTTTAATAATTTTCCTTTAATTATTAATGAGAACTGAATTTTATTCAGTGCCTTTTTATCATCTATCACGTCAATCTTACACAGGTCAAGCAGTTGGCCCACTGTCCATATATGTTGGCTCAATAAATATTAGCTGTTATTATCAGAGATAAATTTCCTCATGTGGAATCCTTTACAAATAATGTACAGAGAAGACAGCAGCAAACTCACAAAAATAGGCATCAACCACTAAAAACGGGATGGCTACCTTAACAGGTTCCTGTGGCCTGTGAATTAATGCATGTGATTTGGGGTGAGGCAAATAACCTCCCTATAAAATGATGTCGAATTCTAGGTGTAGGTGCAATTCCCTGGAGAGATTTCATAGCTTTCTCCAGAAGGCGCTATGTTCCAGAAAAGTGAAGCCCTGTTTTAGGTGGGGGGAGAGGTGAGAAGACACACAAGACAAGGTTAAGAGCAGATGACCAAGATTAGGCTCACTGGTCAGTGGAGGGGGTCTCCCCTAGAGCCGTGGTTCTAGTATTGAAGAAAATGAATGATGGGGGAGGGAGTCCTCAAAGAACTTTCCCACCTTTTATTTTCCTTTGTTCTCTTTCAAAAATTCAAATACGTTAACCAAGTCATATCTGCAGAAATATACAGACCAACTTCTCAGAGCAAGGGAAAAAGATAAGCATCCAGAAAACGGGTGCTGGATGGTCCCAAAGATAAGTCTCATCTATGTTGTGCTTCTGTGGGCTTAGAGACTAGAAAGATCCCACAGACCAGCCTGATTGGTCATTTTGGTGAACTGATTCCTCTTCTTAGGATAATGGGGTTTCAAACTAGTTCATTTCATAAACTTTCTAATACCCTTTATCTCCAACAAATGGCGGCCAGATGGACTCAGTGACAAAAAGAAAACAGGGAAGGATTATTATGATGCGAAAGAATGAACAGGCACAAAAGAAAATGTGTAAGAATCGGGGGAGACACTAGGCCGAGCTAAGGAAGAAACAGATGTGGATTCAAAGAAACAGCCTCTGGTCTTCAGAGACAGAACAAGAAGTCCCCACTCCAGGAACATATGGCTTCTATTCTGCTGTAGGTGTTAAAAATGGTTGCCATTTATTTCCTCTTAGAAAAGCTTATGTAAGGACCACAAGGGATCAAACACAACTAACCCTTGTTTCCTTCTGGACAGGACTGTGTTATCTTTGTCCCATCTAGAGTTTGGGGCTGGGGATCAGGCCCCTGCACCCTGCTCACAGGTACAGCAACTTTACTTGCAAGTCATCACAGTAACACCACTTAGAAAAAAGCAACAAACACCCTTCTTACCTGCCTAAGTGTTCAGAGTTCGGACTGACCAGGTACATTAGATTCCTGAGTGTATGCAGTGGCTGTAACTGATCTAAATTTACATGCTAGAAAAAGTGGAAAAAAAAAAGATTAATATTTTCAACCATGTAACAAATTAAAATTGAGCTCACAGCATATTTTCCATACCTGGGAAAAGCACAGGTAAAGAATATTTGCATTCAGTTTCTTCACTGCTCGAGTAAATTTCTGTCTGCTGAGATTTTCTCCACAAAATTCACTGCAAAACAAATGGACAATGTGTAAAGTCGTGATTCCTGAAGAAATTCTGGTAAAATATTCATTTTAAAAAGTATGCTTTTCACTACAGTTAGCACAAGACACACCCCAAGTCCTTTGCCTCATAATAAACTGCACTTATCAGAAACTTTCTAGGAATGAGCTACTGCTCTCCCGGAGAGCAACTTCACTGCATCCAGAAATTACACATGCATGTACCCTGTGACCAAGCAGCCCTACTTCTGAAAACATACTCTGCACAAGTATCTGCACACTAATGGACTAACGAATGGACAGGATTATTCTCTGAGGTATGAACAGGGGACACAGCAGATGGGTAAGATTTTGGCACATTTGTACAAAGGAAAACTCTGCAACTATCCACATTAGGCGGAGGGACGGCTAAAGCCAACAGTGGCTGTACAAGGTCCCCACGGGATCCGCAGACTTGGGTCCCCACTGCCTCATTCTCTCCCTCTCCCCGGGCTCTACACCTGCCCTTCTCCTTGCCCAGGGATCCCCGTGGCCTGCTCCCAGCCTCTGCCAGGTTCCCACAGGACCCACACCCACCCTCTCAGATGTGGTAAACCCTTCCTTGCCCCGCATTCCCGCTTTCTCCTGCTCTAATGTCCTCTCCAACCCTCATCACCATCTGACACCACGTTCATTTACTATGTGTCTCTCTGTTAAAATTAAGTACCAAATGGGCAGAGGTTATATTTTCATCACCAGCATACCCCTCCAGCACCTAGAACAGTGCCGAGCACATAGCACGTGCTCAAAAAATCTTCATAAATAAAAACAAATTTAAAAAGCAAGGCATAAAACACCTTAGTTTAGCGCAATACCTTTTGTGCTTAAAGGGCGGTGGTGGGGATGGGGGTAATAACATACATTACATTTACTTGAAATGCAAGGATAACCGGTGGGAGGTAGGAAGGTCTTAGGAACTGGGTGGACTATAAACCTTTACAATTAAATTAAAAAGTGTTACAATTTACTCAGTTCTTACACATAAGCATGCCCTCTGCATATCCTGGTTTTCCCTTAAATTTAATCTTTTCGAATGAGAGAATTCTGTGGTCTTTTCAAACACGTCACATGCAATTGTAAGATAATGACACAAATTTGCACATTGGGCTTATCTAGTATTTCATGGTCAGATCTTTTCTCTCTAGAAAATCCTTAGATTCTTTTTTTTTTCTTTCCTGGCCATACATGAGACATACGGGATCTGACCAGGAATCTAATCCATGCCCCCTGCAGTGGAAGTGCAGTCTTAACCACTGGACCACCTGGAAAGTCCCAATAATACTTACATTCTTTTCCTTCCCCAACTCCCCTCCCATTGTTTTAATTAGAATAAAGAACACAATAGGAACATGAGAGAGCCATGATAAACATGACATCACTGCTTTCAATTACTTGCCTGTTGCACAGCTTTTTGGGAAGATTTATGTCGAGTATATGAGACAAAATGTTGACCAGCTGAGTCGCGTAGCACAATGCAGCGCTGATCGTGTAAGCAGGGTTATTATGCTCCATGTCTATAAAGTAGATAAACAATAGCCATACACAAAAAAACTTCAATTTCAACAAAAACATTAATGAATCTAAATTTCTGGGATGTGTGGTTTTATCAATACATTACTGACGGCTAAGCTTTACTCTTTACTAATAAAAGGTCCATGGCCAGACATTAATATTTCATTATTTATAATTTTTGATGAGTGGAATATAACCTAAGCAAATGGGCCTAACCAGACCCCACATAAATGAAGTCTGAACTGCTTGGATAATGCATTATTTATGCAATTAATGGCCAACTTAAAAGTCACCTCCTCAGAGAGGCCTCCCCTGACTGGAGCCTGGTAGGCTGCAGTCCATGGGGTTGCTACTAGTCGGACACGACTGAGCAACTTCACTTTCACTTTTCACTTTGACGCATTGGAGAAGGAAATGGCAACCCACTCCAGTGTTCTTGCCTGGAGAATCCCAGGGATGGCGGAGCCTGGTGGGCTGCCGTCTATGGGGTCGCACAGAGTCGGACACGACTGAAGCGACTTAGCAGCAGCAGGAGCTGTAGCCCCACCCCATGAAGGTGCTGGTTCTGCCCACAGCCAACACTCAGTGTGTGATGCCTTTGACCATTAGTTGCTTACTTTCCTCTGCACAGAGAAGCAAAGGGCTACACCTGCCTTGGTGATATCACTTTGTATCACCAGCAGCGTGCATGACAGAAAGCACTCATTAAATACTTTCTGGATAACTAAATGCATCATCTTTCTCCACCAAAGAGAACCTAGTGGCATTTTAAAGGGTTTTTCTACTGACGTATTTCAATCTCCACTTCAGTTCAGTTCAGTCGCTCAGTCGTGTCCGACTCTCCGCGACCCCATGAATCACAGCACGCCAGGCCTCCCTGTCCATCACCAACTCCCGGAGTTCACTCAAACTTATGTCCACAGAGTTGGTGATGCCATCCAGCCATCTCATTCTCTGTCGTCCCCTTCTCCTCCCGCCCCCAACCTTTCCTAGCATCAGAGTCTTATTACTAATCTCCACTTAGGATTGGTAAAAAAAAAAAAAAAAAAAAAGTTATTTACAAAGTTAGTAGCTATAAAAATGGGACCCAACAGGTTAAATACACTTTTTTAAATAGTGAGATCTTTTTATATAAGTAACATTTGACCCCAGAAGGTGAAATATCTAAAAAAAGATTAACACGTTTTCAGTCCATTCATCGATTCAGAAAATGTGGCATAGCTACACAAATGAATATTATTCAGTCATAAAAGGAATGAAATGTATATGCCACAATGTGGATGAACTTTGAAAACCACACACTAAGTGAAAAAAGCCTGCCACAAAAGGCCACATGCTGTAAGATCCCATTTCTGTGAAACAAACAGAAAGCATCCACAGAGGCAGAAGGCAGGACAGTGGGTGCCAAGAGCTGGGAAGTGGAGGGGATGGGAGTGACCGATTCGAGCCCCAAGTTTTTGTCTGGGATGAGAAAAGTGCTTTTGATCTTGACAAAGGTGATGGCTGCACAACACTGTGAATGTACTAAGTCCTGCTTGCTGACTCTATAACTGTTCATTTTGTACAGAAATTTTACCTCAATTAAAAAAAATTTTATAAAAGTTTTTGAACACTATCTTGCTTCTCACCAGGCCCCTGCGTGGTTTTCTTCTCTTCCACCCAGTTGTAGTAGGCCGAGTAGTCCCCGTTGTTGGGAAGGCTAATCCAAGGCCCCGTGATGCTAATGCTGGTGTCCCCGTTGTGGTCATCACAGACCCATCGCCCAGAGAGGTAAGTCGTCCTCCGCGCTTCAGCGAGCTTGCTCACAGTGCTGGAGGTCATGGCGCTGTCACTCTCTGAAGACACGTCTGCGGGATCTCTACAAACCAAAGATCATGCGGAGGTAAAGGTGCTGGATTTTAAACAGTGTGCAGTTACTTGGCAGGTACATGGAACACGGGGATGATGCATGAAAGGACAGGGATTTAATTGGAAAATACAGAGATAAGCAAGACCTTCCAGAGGTGAAGGACAAAGCAGCTGTGGCAGAGAAGCGCATAGTATGTGGGCATGATGGCACCATGAACAAGGGCATCAAGTGTTAGGTTCTCAAATTATGTGATCTCAAGACCCCCTCATGTGCTTAAAACATTCTGAGGGCTCCAAAGAGCTTTTGTGTATGTGTGTTAGATCTATTAATATTTACTGTATTAAAATCTGAGAAATTTTTAAATTATTAACTCACTCAAAAATAATAAACCCCTTTACATAAATTTTTTAAAAAATAAATAAATAAAATATTCCATTAAAAAAAAAACCCTTTACACCTAAGTAGCATGTTTTTATGAATGAAAAACTATATTTTTCAAAACAGGAAAATTAGCAAAGAGTGACATTATTTTCTGACTAGCTGAGCTGCAAAGCACAGCACAGCACTGATCATGACTTTTGAAAATCTCTTTAAAACCCAAGTCTTTCTGCTGTTCTTTCAAGGGGAGAAAGTGTCCCACAGGAAAAAAAAAAACTAGTTTCACCAGCAACTCACTCAAGGCCCTTTCCTTCAGCCCCTGGTAGCTTTCAGCATGCAGCAAACATGCTTTCTACAGACTTCCCACCACACTGCACAGCAGTCTAAGGATGGGCATGCAGCGGTCAAGACTTAATTTAAATAAAATGAATAATTTCTACTGCTTCATCAATAGCGTTCTTGACGTGTAACTGCCTGGCTTTTTGCACTGCAAAGCAATCCAACGACTATTACCACTGTTTGGTGTCACTGCCTTGAAACCTGTCAAGGCAACAGAGGTTTTCCAACCACGGCATTTTGAGACACCAGTACAAATGTCAACAGAGTGCAAAGGGAAAATAAAGTGACAGTATTATTATGAAAACGGTTTTGACTCCACAGATGCTCTGAAAAGGCCTCAGTGACCCAGAGAGGTTCAGACCACACTTGGAATGCTGCGGGCCTACAGTGTGGAAGTGGAATGAGAAGGCCCGGCAGGCACCGTGCAGGTGGCGAGAGAGCGCAGGGTGTCCGGGGAGCAGAGAGGCCAGCATGGGTGTGTGCGGGAGGCACAAGCGAAGTGCCGGAAAAGGGTGCTGAAAGCAGAGGCGGGAGATGCCCAGACAAGCCAGGGCCCGCTGTGCGGCTCTGGGTTTAGAATCCGCGCCCTGGGCCTCTGGCTCTCACTTCCTCTGCCTCACGTAAACCCACTCCTCCTGGCGGCCCTGCACAGGACAGGGCAGCACAGGACACTGTGGCCAGTTCTACGCTGTCCCTCTACTTGCTCCTTCCTCCACTCAAGGCAGGCTGAGAAGAAATGTGAAGGAACAAGGTATCTTATCATAGGGATAACTTCAACACTGCTAGCTTAAAAAAAAAAAAAGAATGACAAATAGCAATTTACACTAACATAAAAGATTTAAACAGCACAAGTATGGAAGAGAAAGCTTTTCTCTGTGAGTCTTAGTATCCTAAAATCTGGAACGGCATCCTAGTCTTTTTGACCATGTGTTCTAACACGGGTATTTTGGCTCATACGTAATTACAAAAATCTAGAATGTAATTTGGCATAACGCTTCTGTTTGTCAGCTTTCCCCCCCCTCAAAGGCCTGGCCACCTGTCTTTACACCAATTTTTGGAAAAATCTGACTTTTCCCCACTGATTCAAAATACCACCTCAGGGTCTATTTCTGAGCCCTGAATTCTTCTTTATTTTGAATCTGCTTTTTTATCTCTGTATTTGCTAACCATCACTAGTGACAAATGACTTGTTAAGTGTCAGAGAGTAGGCTGTCAAGTCAGAAGCACAATCAGACCTTCAGGCTTTGAGGAAGCTCACTCTGGCAACAGGTAAAAGGACAGACTGAAGTGGAGGCGGTGAATTCTAAGTCCTAAGGAGCAAGAGTAAACTGACTGTCCAGCGCTAGGAAAAGGTGCCAGAAAGTGAAGACAACTGGAAGAGAAGGAAAACCCTCAAGGGCAAGAGCCTGATGGTTAATCAGAAAACAAATGAAACTCCTCAGTGGAAGTTTCCAAATCTGTGTGATCACCAGCATCACCTGGGGAAGGTTAATAAATAAAGCATTCCAAGATGGACAGGGAGGCTGGAGCTCAGTCCTCTGGGACCTGTTTTCTCCTGAAGTTCCTGAGTGATTCTGATGGTCAGCCAGCTGAGAATCCCCATCCTGTTCATCCCACTGGCTCCTGAGGGCGTCTAAGCACTATGGCCTGAGACTCAACCTAGCTGATCCTGAGCTAGACGGGAGGGTTACCAGGAAAAGCTGGAGCCAGCATGTCTCGCCCACCAAGTAAGAGACCCAGGGCTTTTTCTTCCATCTTAGTTCATGATTTCTCTGTGAAGTAGGCGTTTATTATCCCATCTCACGAACAAGGAAATAAGGCTTGAAGGCGCAAGAACTTGCCTAACAGCATGTGACTAATGAGCAGCCTGACTGGCCCTGCAGCCACATCAGATGGTTCCGGATGAAGCGTGTGAGCCCAGCCCTCCTCTGAAAGCTCGAAAAATCCATAAGCCTGGGCTTCACCTCTCCCAGGGCCACCACCCCAACTCTGTGCAGTGTTTACTGTTTGCTAAAGCAGATAAGACTTAAGTTTCATCACCAGTAAAACCCAGAATGAGGCCCAATAAATGTGCTGACGTGCTTGAAAGACACTTGATCTTTGGAAATTGGGTTTCCCTAGAAGTGGAAGACTCGCTTACTGTACCTCGCACCAGTCTTTACTTCCTCGATGGGAAAAATGACAGACGTGAGCTCTAATATGTGAGACCGCCGAAGATCTGCCAGACGCTCATAATGACTTCTTAAGTCCGTGTTTTTTTTCTCTACCAGGTCACCAAGTTTGCGATTATGCCTCTGGATCTTCTCCTTCTTTTCCTGGTGCCGTTGTGCTCGAGTATAAAGTTTCTGATTCTTTTCCTTGGTTTTGAGGAGGCCTTCAGCATCTAAAATAAACAAGCCACACCTAACAATCAGCTCTGGAAACAGTTCCTGGGTACTGCATACTACCACTCCCTCATCATGGCTTCAAAGCATTAAGTGTCTTCCTGAATTATGTCTAAATCGAAAGCAAAACCTCAATGACATTAATGAGATGATGTTCACCAAGTATGGAGACCAAGAGTTTAGTTCAAGGAGGTATTACACACAGAGCAAAGGGGACCACCACTAAAATGACTCTGAGTCTCCATTTGTAATCAACATTAGTAAGCATCACTCAAGACTATCACGTTCAAGTTAGGGAAGCTGGACTGTGTTTGAAGTTTAGCATACAAAGCACCTGACTTTCTTAAAGTCAACACTGAGGAATAGGCATGTTGGGCAGAAAAAATATCTAAGTTTGAAAAACTCACTGGAAACCTGATTTTCCTTAGGAAACTACTGAGTGTGCATTGGGCTCCATTCAGAGAATCCAAGGACACCCTCACGGCCGGCGGTCATGCAAGAAAGACACAGACCACCACTCTGAAAAGTCACAGTGGGGAGCAGCACCCCCAGCAGGGTGGTAGTACCCACCATACACTAGCATTTTAACCACTGCAAGGGCCACCAGAGCCTGGCCACACAACCGAGAAATCAGACACTCATCCTGCCCAATATGTGTCCTTTTCATGAAGGTCCTAGGGCTTCCCAGGTGACACAGTGGTAAAAGTATCCCTGCCAATGCAGGAGATGTAAGAGATGTGGGTTCGATCCCAAGGTTGGGAAGATCCCCTGGAGGGGGAAATGTCAACCCACTACAGTATCCTTGTCTGGAGAATCCCATGGACAGAGGAGCTGGCAGGCTACAGTCCATGGGGTCGCAAAGAGTCAGACAAGACTGAGGACGCATGAAACTGAACCTATGTTATTTCACTGCAGGCATAAAGCTTCTTTTATATACACACACACGCACAAATACACATATATTTCTTTTCTTCTCTGATTCATCTCTTCACCATTCCTGATCAATATAAATGTCCCAAAGGTTAAGTGTCCTTTCACACACTTTCTAGTAAGTTCAATCATTTTCATGATCTCTACTGAGTTCTTTCAGTTCAGTTCAGTTGCTCAATCGTGTCCGATTCTTTGTGACCCCATGAATCACAGCACGCCAGGCCTCCCTGTCCATCACCAACTCCCGGAGTTCACTCAAACTCATGTCCTTCGAGTTGGTGATGCCATCCAGCCATCTCTTTCTCTGTCGTCCCCTTCTCCTCTCTATCAATATCGAGCCATGGCCTGAGCCATATGGTAGTTAGATTTTTTAAACGACATTTTCCAATGTAATACCAGGACCCTTTGAAGGTGACAGGATTCACAGACACCCAACCGGCACTAGTGCACTCAGGTTAAGTCACTCTTCTCTCCGTGTCATATTCCCTGTCTGTAATCTACTCTTGCTATTTTGGCAAATAACAGATCAACTCAACTCTGAAATTTCAAATACAATTCAATTTCCCTATCTATGCCATATTATCATGCAATCAAAACATGTTAAATCAAAAGATTCTGGAGAAATATTCATCAGGAGCTACAGTTTATAATTGGTATTTTAACAATAAGATTCTGTGAGCAAACTCTTAATCTAATCTATAAACTTGAGCTTCTGGAATCCATTAACTGCCTTGAAATTGTTTGCAAAATTTTCTGAGTCTAGTGTAGATGGTGGCAAATAGCTTATGAACCTGGCAGGTCATCAGAGTAGAACCATGGATCCGGCCCAAACCTTTACCAAACAAAACAAGTACAGAGATAGAGAGCCAATTTAGAAAAAAACATATTTTGACGTGGCTATGTGATATTACCTTGGCATCCAAGTGTGCAATCACTTTTTCAGTAACTAACTTAATTGTATTTTACAGAAGTACTGATGTTGGTTTATGACACATTGGAAATGAAAGAGAAAAAAATGGTCTTTTACTACAGACAGGTTATGAACCATTGACCCCAGTCCCCATAAATGAGATTTTCATTTTCTAAGTTCAAGGCAGGGCCCAGATTCTCTCTAGATTTTAAAAATGGTTTTCAGGTGACACCACTCATCTGCTAGGGATGGAAATCACAGCTGTAGAGTCCACTGGTGGAGAACCATGTCTCTTGTTAATATTTTCCATGGTTGTTGCTTTTCAGTGTTTTCATTTTCTAAGTTCAAGGTAGGGCCCAGATTCTCTCTCGATTTTAAAGATGGTTTCCAGGTGACACCACTCATCTGCTAGGGATGGAAATCACAGCTGTAGAGTCCACTGGTGGAGAACCATGTCTCTTGTTAATGTTTTCCATGGCTGTTGCTTTTCAGTATTTTGGGGCTTTGTTGCTGTTGTTCAGTCACTAAGTTGTGTCCAACTCTTCTCCACCCTATGACCTGCAGCATGCCAGGCTCCTCGGTCCTCCACTATCTCCCGGAGTCTGTTCAAATTCATGTCCATCAAATCAGTGATGCTACCTAATCATCTCATCCTCCACCGCCCCCTTCGCCTTTTTCCTTCAATCTTTCCCAGCATTAGGGTCTTTTCCAATGAGCCAGCTCTTTGCATCGGGTGGTCAAAGTACTGGAGTTTCAGCTTCAGCATCAGTCCTTCTAATGAATATTCAGGGTTGACTTCCTTTAGGATTAACTGGTTTGATCTTGCAGTCCAAGAGACTCTCAAGAGTCTTCTCTGGCACCACAATTTGAAAGCATCAATTCTTTGGCGCTCAGCTTTATGACCCAACTTTCACATCTGTATATTACTACTGGGAAAACCATAGCTTTGACTAGATGGACCTTTAGCAACAAAGTGATGTCTCCGCTTTTTAATATGCTGTCTAGGTTTGGCATAGCCCTTCTTCCAAGAAACAAGCATCTTTTAATTTCATGGCTGCAGACACCACCTGCAGTGATTCTGGAGCCGAAAAAAATTAAGTCTGACACTGTTCTACTTTTTCCCTGTCTATTTGCCATGAAGTTATGGGACCAGATGCCATGATGTTAGTTTTCTGAATGTTGAGTCTTAAGACAGCTTTTTCACTTTCCTCTTTCATTCTCATCAAGAGGCTCTTTAGTTTCTCTTCACTTTCTGCCATAAGGGTGGCATCATCTGCATATCTGAGACTGTTGGTATTTTTCCTGGCAATCTTGATTCCAGCTTGTGATTCATCTAGCCTGGCATTTCGCATGGTATACTCTGCATAGAAGTTAAATAAGCAGAGAGACAGTGTACAGCCTTGTCATATTCATTCCACAAGTTTGAATCAGTCAGTTGTACCATGTCCAGTTCTAACTGTTGCTTCTTGACCCGCATACAAGTTTCTCAGGAGACAAAATGGTCTGGTATTCCCATCTCTTTAAGAATTTCCAACAGTTTGTTGTGACCCACACAGTCAAAGGCTTTAGCATAGTCAATGAAGGAGAAGTAGATGTTTTTCCATAGACAGAGGAGCCTGGCAGGCTACAGTCCACAGGGTTACAAAGAGACACAACTTAGTGACTAAACTAAAAGGATAATTGGGATAGGAGCCTATTAACAGGAGCTGATCAAAGTTTTAAACTTATTCATCAGAGACACGCACAAACTCAGTCAATTCAGCAGTTTCAGGAGGTTCACAGGTGCCTGGTGGCAAATGCCTACTGTGAACATCCAGGGAGGGGAAAGTGGGTCAGCCCATGGTAAGTAATGAGTCCCTATACTGCTGCTGACCCAGAGCCTTTGGAAAGTACAAGCCAAACTCGGCACAGGAGGGGCTGGCTGTAGTTCTGAGACCTCTTCACCAGGCTGCCCTGTTTCTCCAGGTTATTAATCCTGTGAAACTCCATGCAAGCACTTTATTAGGACAAGTTTTTCAAAGGCAGCTTTTATACCATTACCTACCACTATAAAATACTTGCTTCTGAAAGCAATAAGTAGACAAGAAAGGGACTTACAAGGTATGATAGCAATCCATTTTAAACTTTAAACAATGATCCTCAAAAATACATGAACTACTTCTTTTTCTTTTTTTCTAAAATTTATCTTTGGCCTTGCCACATGACATGTGGGATCTTAGTTCCCTGACCAGGGACTGAACCCCCACCCTCTACACTGGAACCTCAGTGTCTTAACCACTGGACCACCAGGGACGTCCCAGCACGCACTATGTCTAAGGACACAGGATTTCTAAGAGGAGTCTCTTCAAATCTGGCAACTACCTGTGATAAAATATGAAGTGACACAAATGTAATGCAAAATTAATACAAATTAAAATATGTATAAGGCTCACTGATGAAGAAAAAGTCAGTATTTGCTTCTGGTGTGAACTAATAATTATACCTGATTACCAAGACTGACTCTGAGTTTCCTATCAGCTAAGGGAAATGGGACACATACAGTACTGAACTTTTGAAGCTGAGATAAGTAGTTTGTAAAGGTCATTACATCTGCACGTGTGTTTATGTATATACGCACACATTTGTCATATATATAACATAGATACATGTTTTATATACATGTATTTGAAATATATATCTATAAATTCCTTATACAAATGTTTTACAAAGAGTCAAAGGCAACCAGTTAACTGTTCCAGGCTGCTATTGCCCCTTTTCTTTCCCTAGTTGATCAATCCCGTGAAATTACACATGGGTCCTTTATCAGGGCTGGAGAGAGGTGGGAAAATTACTTACTTTTCTTCATCTCTTCATTTCCTTTACATATAGTTTGTTTCAGCTGTTCAATCCTCATCTTGCAGGACATTATTTTCCATCTCTTAAAAAAGGTATGAAACAAATATCACAAATATTGGTCTCTTACAATTAATATGATTATCTACCAAGGACACTACTTATCCTGAGGTGTATCTTACAAAATGCAATGAAGAAAAGTCCAGTATAATTATATTTATTACAACTTTTGTAACTAATGGATTACAAAAAAGAAAAAAATTTTCTGGTTCAGTAGAGAAGCTGCTAGGAAATTAGGAGAGAAATGAGAAATTCACATAGTTCTTTTCTGTGTTATTAAGTACAGAGAAAAATGTTGACGCATATTATCTTAACCTGTCCCATCCAATACAGAGCTACTGGTCCTATGTGGCTATCTGAAAGTCAATGCTGCTACTGCTAAGTCACTTCAGTTGTGTCCGACTCTTGTGTGACCCCATAGACGGAAGCCCACCAGGCTCCCCCATCCCTGGGATTCTCCAGGCAAGAACACTGGAGTGGGTTGCCATTTCCTTCTCCAATGAGAAAGTCAATGAGATTATGTAAAATTTAAAAAGAAAATCTGGTTTTTACTCCCACTCCCCACATGTCAGGTGGTACGTGTCAACACCGCCTATGGCTAATGCCTACCATATCGGGCAGTGTAGACAGAACATTGGTATCATCAGAGAGTTCCATGGACGCACTGCTCTAAAGTCTCAGTGCTGGTTACTGAGGAGACTACCAGCTGCACCATCTCACTAATACAATAAGCAAATATTACTTCCAGAGTAATAAAAAACTGCAACAGAGCAGAATTCATTTTTTTTTTTAAGTGTATAACTCATGTAAGATTTCTGGAAAAGCCCTGAAAAAAATGTATGAAACATGAAACTGCCTTTTTCCATTACCAAGATTTAGGTACAGCTTCCCCAAAGAGAATAAAGGATAAGTAAAAATCTGACATACTAGTTGGCTTTTAGAAAGTATGATTTATCTATTCCATGATGTCTCCATAAATGGGGACATCCGAAAGCTTACAACATTCAAATGTTTATAATGTTTAACACTTGTCTAAGTAGTGTGATGGTACAAGATACAGAATACATTACAGGACTGTTCAGTGGGGAAAATGCTCCCCTCTCCAAAGCAGTGTGAGAGACATCTGAGCAGATTCACAGGAACTGTGATCAATTTAGGAATAAACTGGCAATGAGATGTTTTCACTTTTAAAAGATATTAGTCTTTAAGAACCAATATTTAAGTTTTTGATAGAAAAACTAGAAAACTTAGAAACTTACAAAAACTGGGATGAGATTCTTTATAAATAGTCTAAGTTTTTCCATACAACATAATTTGTTTATAGAACATTCAGACCATAAGCAGAATTCACTTATATCACATCTCTAAGTATTAAAAAATGATGAATGATGCTTATTATAAAAAAAGCGAGCATCACAGAAGAGAAGAACGAGATTGTTAGCCTGACTCCTTCCCACTATTCAGGGGTAACTGTGTATCTTTTCAGACTTTCAAGAGCATATATATTTAAAACACATACACAAATGGAATCATACTTTACCTGAGCCTACTATTTGAGTTTTTTCATTAAAAAAATAAACCCTGGATATCATTCCATACCAGTGCATACAGACTGACCACATACTTTTTAACAGCTACGCAGTATCATCTGTTTGATGAATATTTAATTATATATTAATTTTACTAAGAACAATGCAATCAGAATCTTTACCTGTAAATCTCCATATTCATGTGCACTTTCTTAGGAGGAAAATTGCTGGATGTATATATACCACATATGCATTACAAAAGCAACAAACTACCTCCAAGCTGTCCCTCAAACAAATATGCCAATATGCACTTCCACCAACAGTGAATAGAAGTGTAATCAATCAAACTCCTTATTTTCATATGGTGTAATCATTTTGTCCCAGTTTATATTCATTTTGCCAGGGTCTTCAACAGATGTAATTTTTAAACGTTTATGTAGTGTATCAAATGTTTCACTTTATGGCTTATAAAGGTCTGCTCACCTTCAGATTATATAAACACTCTCCCATATTTTCTTTTAATATTTTAGCTTATTTTTCAATTAATCCATCTAGAAAGAGTATGTTCATGATGAGTAATTTTTTTAAAAAAAAGAGCATCTAACTGTTCTTGTATATTTCTGTCAGCATCAGACCTCATAATTATTCATTATGGTAGCTCCATAATGAACTGCCAATACCTTGTTTTTGGTAGCTAAATGAAATATGTGAAAAGCATGCACTAGAAATATATTCACAGAGAACTGCCAAAAAATGATCACAAATAAATTTAAGTTCAAAATCATTTCTTAAGTTCTGCCAATTTAAAAACATGTAACTTCAAGTGTAAAGAATATTATTTAAATACTTCTTGTTCTTACCAATTGATCTGTCATCCATTTTCCTTCCATAGCTTTTAATACTCTGTATGGAGATGAGATAAAGGAAATAAGCTCTTAAAATAATAAAATTGATAAAGCTCAAAAATGCAAAATCAACAACTTTTTAAAATAAGGTCTTAGAAAACTCTGAATATACCAAAGTGGGGTATAAGTGTTTAAAAATGTTTTCCAAATCCTCTACTTTCTGCAATTTTTCCCTCACCTGCTTCCTTTTGCACTTTTAGTATGGCTCAGAGCCTTTCTGTAAATACAGTAAACTTCCATAACAGCCACCGCCTTTGCTCTCCATCATAATCAATAATTTCCATCAGTTGTAAGTAATAACGAGACCCTGATGTTGGAAAAGATTGAAGGCAAGAGGAGAAGGGGGTGACAGAGGATGAAATGGTCGGATGGCATCACCGGCTCAACGGACATGAGTTTGAGCAAACTCTGGGAGATAATTAGGGCAGAGAAGCCTGGTGAGCTGTAGTCTATGGGGTCACAAACAGCTGAACACAACTTAGCGATCCAACAACAACATAAGATAATTCATGATCCAAAATGCTATTGTCAGTTCCTCTACTTTAAAATGGCACAAGTCAGTGTAGGCTAAAATTTGTTCTATAGAATGAAGTGTTCTATAGGGAAAAAGTTAAGTTTCTATGATGGAGTAAGTCAGAGAAATGACTGAGTAAAATAAATCCAAACAGGTTTCTCTAATGCACGGTATCTCTGAAGAGTTAATCCGCTCATAAATGTGTTAAACTTGTCTGGGGTATGGATAGAGAACACTGACTGGACCAATTTGGGACAAAAGGTTCTACAGGACAATTTCCAAATCCAGAGGATAAGAGATTTGTCAGGGGTGCTTGTTAATACTCAGATTCCTGGGCCTCCCCTCAGACCTACAGAATCAGAATATCTGATGATTGATTCCAAGAATTTACATTTGTAACCAGAGCACCACGTTAATTTAATCTTATGTACATGATCTGCAGACCACACTTCGCAAAACCTTCATACAGAAGAATAAAGACAAAGAGAAGCAATAATGTCCTACATGAGCCACCACCACTAGTATAATACGCTTTCTGGACCCATTTACCAGGGTCAGCTCTCCATTCAGTGGTCATGGTCAGATTCACCCATTCAGCCACTGTGCCTGCTATTAACCAGGCACCATGTTTGATCCCACTGTTTTCGAGAAACCCGACAATCTCTTATTTTGGTTTCTCCCAGATACAGTGCTCTTCACAGGTTGAGATCTGTATCCTAAATTCACTAAATCAGCAACCCACATAGCTGCGGACCAGAGCACTGAAATAAACCATGTGGTGACCAGATAACCCCCACAAATTAGACAGCAAAGTGAAAACTCACTCTTTTTGAAATTCTTCTTGCTTGCTCTTTAGCTGGCTTAACCTTTCCTTCTTGTCTATAAACCTGTAAGAAAAAAATGCAGCGTTTTACTTAAATGTTCATTTTTTTTTTTTGGTCAAATGAGATTATGCAAATTCCTGAGAGCCAATCATTTCTGCAGACTCATCCGGAAATGTCATTGTCCGAACATATCTTCTCGATGGGATACACGCGGCTGCCTACCATTTTACTTAAAACTAGGTTCATATTCTCAGTTTTAAAACTCTTTCATGGATTTATAAACTGTGTCTATAGGTTTCTTCATGCCTAGGTTAAATTATCTTCTGAAAGAGGCAAATCAGAGCACTACAGTGAGTCTGAATCCAAGGAAACTGAGGCTACTGAACCCTGCTCTCATCTATAGATTGGTGCTTCAGTTCAGTCGCTCAGTCGTGTCTGACTCTGTGACCCCATGGACTGCAGCACGCCAGGCCTCCCTGTCTGTCACTAACTCTCGGAGTTTACTCAAACTCATGTCCACTTAGTCTGTGATGCCATCCAACCATCTTATCCTCTGTCATCCCCTTCTCCTCCCACCTTTAATCCTTCCCAGCATCAGGGTCTTTTCAAATGAGTCAGTTCTTCACATCAGGTGGCCAGACTGTTGGAGTTTCAGCTTCAGCATCAGTCCTTCCAACGAATATTCAGGACTGATTTCCTTTAGGATTGACTGGTTGGATCTCCTTGCTGTCCAAGGGACTCTCAAGAATCTTCTCCAACACCACAGTTCAAAAGCATCAATTGTTTGGTGCTCAGCTTTCTTTATAGTCCAACTCTCACATTCATACATGACTACTGGAAAAACCATAGCTTTGACTAGACAGACCTTTGTTGGCAAAGTAATGTCCAATTTTTTCTCATTAAATTTATTGCTAGTCATTAGTGGCTAGGCAAGTCACTATCATTAATAAAGTTACCAAAAGGAAAGAATATCACATCACAGATCATTTTTTATATTTGTCAGTATTCTACCCTTATTCTTATTTTCTTCCTGCTACCTTATTAGGGATTTAGTTTGCTTTTTTTTATTTTTTGGAGTGTAAGGTAGAAACTTCAATCATCAAATTTAAGCCTCTCCTTAAGAGGCTTACAAATCTCCACCAAAGTATTGCTTAAGCTAAACCCTTAACATTTTTGAAAAGCTGTATTTTATCATTCAGTTTGAAATTTCTAATTTTCCATAAAATACCCTCTGATCAAGAATTTATCTACAAGTGTATCACTCAATTTCCAGATATACCAGCTTTTTAGGTAACTTACTGTTATTTTTCTACTTTAACTCTGACATGGTCCCAGAATACATGAGATTTCACTCTTATGATTCGAGACTGTCTTATGGCCTTGCATAAGATGCACTTCGCCTCAGTGAAAGTTCCATGTGCACTTGAAAGAAAGTATATTTTATAGTTCCTGGGTACAGAGTTCTATAAGCATCAACCAGCTGAAGGTGGCAAGCAGTGATATTCACGTTTTCAAGATCTGTGCTGTTCAACACGGCAGCCATCAGGCATATGTGGCTACTGAGTACCTAAAATGTGACCATAATGGCCCTAAAATTCTCTTCCTTAAAATAGTAAAATAATCTCTTCCTTAAAGTAAGAAAATTTAAAAATGCATGAGTAATATCATGCAACAGAGTGGCTCAAATTAGGAAAGGAGTACGTCAAAGTTGTACAGTCACCCTGCTTATTTAACTTATATGCAAAGTACACCATGCGAAATGCCCAACTGGATGAAGCACAAGCTAGAATCAAGATTGCTGGGAGAAATATCAATAACCTCAGATATGCAGATGACACCACCCTTACGGCAGAAAATGAAAAAGAATTAAAGATGAAAGTGAAAGAGGAGACTGAAAAAGTTGGCTTAAAACTCAGCATTCAAAAAACTAAGATCATGGCATCTGGTCCCATCATTTCATGGCAAATAGATGGGGCAACAATGGAAACACTGACAGACTTCATTTTGCGGGGCTCCAAAATCACTGCAGATGGTGACTGCAGTCATGAAATTAAAAGATGCTTGCTCCCTGGAAGAAAAGCTATTACCAACCTGGACAGCATATTAAAAAGCAGAGACATTACTATGCCGACAAAGGTCCATCTAATCAAAGCTATGGTTTCTCCAGTAGTCATGTGTGGATGTAAGAGCTGGACCATAAAGAAAGCTGCTGCTGCTGCTGCTAAGTCACTTCAGTCGTGTCCGACTCTGTGTGACCCCATAGACGGAAGCCCACCGGGCTCCCCCGTCCCTGGGATTCTCCAGGCAAGAACAATGGAGTGGGTTGCCATTTCCCTCTTCAATGTGTGAAAGTGAAAAGTGAAAGTGAAGTCACTCAGTCGTGTCCGACCCTTAGTGACCCCACAGACGGCAGCCTACCAGGCTACTCCATCCATGGGATTTTCTAGGCAAGAGTACTGGAGTGGCTTGCCATTGCCTTCTCCGAAAGCTGAGTGCCAAAGAATTGATGTTTTTGACCTGTGGTGTTGGAGAAGACTCTTGAGAGTCCCTTGGGCTGCACGGAGACCAAACCAGTCAATTCTAAAGGAATCAGTCCTGAATATTTATTGGAAGGACTGATTCTGAAGCTGAAGCTCCAATACTTTGGCCACCTGATACGAAGAACTGACTCATTCGAAAAGACCCTGACGTTGAGAAAGACTGAAGGTAGGAGGAGAAGGGGACAACAGAGGATGAGATGGCTGGATGGCATTACCGACTTAATGGACATCAGTTTGAGCAAGCTACAGGAGTTGGTGAAGGACAAGGAAGCCTGGCGTGCTGCAGTCCACGGGTTCACAAAGAGTCGGACATGACCGAGCGACTGAAATGAACTGAATATCATGCAATGATTTTGAATTGAGCTAACAGTGGCTTATTGACTACTTTCAAAGAAATAAAGGTAATGTTACTCGCCATGGTAACATGGTATGGAGCCCCGAATTAGGCTTTTGGCTATCTCCTGATTTCCCAGTCTAAATGAAAACAAGTCAACAGAACCGTAACATAAAACCAGAACCATAACAGCCCTAAAAATCTCTTCCTTAAACTAATCCAGACACAGAAGTCTAACACACAATTTTTATAATCCCACATCTGAAATATCCCCAGATATCTACTTCTAAATGGAAGGGATAAAATGCCCTAATTTTGACTCTGCCACTTCATAGTCACTGAAGATGTACCACATATATTAAACAAGAAAGCAAATCAGACAATATTATATGTGACGGAATTATATACTTAAGTGGCTAAATTAAAATTAAATTAAAAATTCACTGTCTCAGTGACACTCTCACATTTCAACAGCTACACATGGCTGGAGGCCACTTTACTGGATGCACAGATGTGGAGCATCTTGCACAGAGTTCTACTGGGTAGTACCTGCAATGGCCAGTGAGATGGTAACTACAGGAACCAGTAGAAAACTCAGAAACCAATGTAGAATGTGGACAAATTCATGGGTTCACCAAATAATTTATCAGGCTTTTACTATGTGCCTGCAACTTACTACAGAGCATTTTACAGAATGTTAAGAAATCTAATTATTCATTTTTTGTATCTGGCTGTGTACTAGACATGGTACTTGTTATATGCTTCCATTTCCTTATAATGAATATGACAAAACAAATGTGGTATTTACTTCTCCCTTACTGAGGTAACGTGCGATTCATGCTCTTGATAATCTGAAAGGAGATGACTAACTCACAAGATTCATCAACCGGTGTAAACAAAGAACTGACATGAAGGAGAAAATCCTGCTTTCAAAGGCTATAAAAGTGCTCCTTTCAGATCTGTTGTAAAGATGCCACTTTGCACTAAAACAAATTGGGATGATGACACTGTCCAGCTTTATATCAGGCTGGTCAGTTCTCCTGGGTTGTTAGAAACAAACCCAAACTTAAAACATAAAAATACAGATGACAGCAGGAATAACAAACAGGAGATGGCAATTCCCCCTGTACCAAACACTTCATGAGTAATGTCATTCTCCATGAAGGAAATGAAAAAATAGGTAGTGTGAACAGAGCATAAGAGCAGATGGTATCAAGGAATGTGCCTGGTCAGCAAGCCAACTGCTCACCAGCACCTCATCCAATCTCTGCATTTTCCAATCCAGGACTCATGGAGACAGATTAGGGAAGGAAAAAAAACAAAGAAAAAAGGAAAAGGGGGAAAGGCATATTTTTATTTTATACAGTTTTTCAAGTTGGGTTTATTACATAAAATGTTTTGTATCTTTTTCCACGTCAGAACATAAAGACGTGTCTCATTATAGAATTGCACTGAATGGACATCATATAACTTTATTCACAGAAACTCCTACTGATGAACACTGCCCTTGCTTCCAAATTTTCACTACTATCAATAATGTTAGAAATGAATATCCTGGTGCACAAATCTTTTACACTTTTAGGTTTCGCTACAAGAAATTCTTACAAATAAACTGCCAGGTCAAATATTTACATGCAAACTTCTGGCAGTTATCTTTAAATTTCTTCTGAAATAATTTCATATGATATTTACAACCCTACCACCCCATTCTCATTCTCTCTCAGCACTGCACATTTTATTCTTTACTAACCTGACTGGCTTCCCACTCCCTTCCTTCAAAGATACTTTGTGAAAGTGAAAGTCGCTCAGTCGTATCCGACTCTTTGCAACCCCATGGACTATACAGTCCGTGGAATTCTCCAGGCCAGAATACTGGAGGGGGCAGCCTTTCCCTTCTCCAGGCTTTACAATTCATTTATTTGCCTTTCTTCATTATGTCTCGTTGGCTACTTTTCACTTGTTATTCTATGTCCTTTGTTCACTTTTCTATAGTTTTTTTTAAAGGGTTATTGGAAAATTAGCTATTTTCCTTTCATACATCTTGAAATTCTTTCTCAACTTGCTTAGTGACTACTTATGGTTCTGCTCTACAAAATTTCCAAAATTTTGTGCAGATACATTTATTCATTTTTTTGTTGCTGCTGAATAGCTCTATAGTTTTGTATTGTTTTCTGAAAGGAATCTGCCAGTGAACCTGTACCATGCATCAGGGCTTTTAAACACTTTTTTAATATATTTTCTTTCCCAATTTAAAAATGTCTTTTGTGTTATTTACCAAATTTTTCAGACTTGTATTTGCTTTTCTCCCCCCAAAATAGGATTCCCTTCAGTTCTGTTCAGTTCAGTCGCTCAGTCGTGTCCGACTCTCCGCGACCCCATGAATCACAGCACGCCAGGCCTCCCTTCGACTTTAAACTGTGCCCCTGTGATAGAGACTGGTGAGAACCAGGAGCAGGTGGTCACACACAGTCTGGTGCTATCAATCCAAGAGACAATACACAACCCAACTCAGGTTCTGGAGTCACGTCTGCCTGAGCTGCCACTTGAGGACGGGTTAGAGGTGGCCCTGCTAAGGGAAGGAAGGCATTACAGGCAGAGGAGATTCTGTTTCACAAGGTAAGAGGTTAATCTGTCCTTCCCCAGAGAACTTCGCCACACCAGTGGGACAGCAGGGTGACGAGGATCAGCTACAAATGTGACCCACATCACTCCACACCACGCCATGGCCACAGATCGTGCTGGGTGAGTGAGCGGATCTGGCCACAAGCAGGACCGGTCACCTAAGTCTGTCTCATGGGACCAGAAAAGCAGCACCCAGACATGCACTCTATCAGGAATCCTATTAATTCTGTGCTAGATGATCAATAACACCGACTACACCCTACTGAGCACTTACTTAGTGCCTTTCATAAAATAACTCTCAACCTTCCATCTGCCTGCCCAGCCCTTTCCCTCATCCAAAGTGGTTTACATTCACTTTGTGCCTAGGGTTACGGCGACAGAAAAGTAAAAGAAACACTACTCCTATATTTTAAGAAAGGCAAACAGAACAATCCCACAAAACTTTCAAATATGCAATTGAGGACCTTAAGAATTAGTCAACGCTTATATTCCTTGGGTTTCTTAAATCTGAAAGGAGAAAATAAGCACTGACAGCTTTCAAATTAGTGGGGGGGCGGATTTCCCCTAGCTCCAATTTGGACACAGGTTTGGTGAAGAGTTGATGATTCTGGCTCTAGAAATAAGGCAGCGAGACTTATCGGGTAAGAAAGAACACAGATTTCTTGGAGAAGAGCACAGCAATCTCTATTATACAACCAGAAATGGTAAAAGAACTCAGTACTTCTTGAACTAGGATACTATTAATAACACAGCAAAAATTACTGCCTTCACATTTTTCATCCCTTAAGTTCTTTTAGGCATTCAAGGGTATGACGTTTATGGACAAACGCAATATGAAAAAACATATTCCTTATCAGAATAGTTCTTCTACCTTATGTTAGAGTATTTAAAGTATGAGAAAATACGTAACTTCAACAAAGCGGGTTTCATCAATTGTAAATACTACAGTACCACACGGTCTGAAGTTGATTCAATCTGTGGATGCAGAGCAACCGCAGATAAAAAGAGGGCTGACTATAAATTATAGGCGAATTAACCCCTGTTGTTCAAGGGTTCCATTCTGTTCCGTTCCGTCGCTCAGTCATGTCCGACTCTTTGCGACCCCGTGGACTGTAAAACATACTCCACTGGCAGGAATGAAGGTTAAGTCATTAATAGAAAGTACAAACAGAGCATTGTTTAGTTTCCTCACTTGTAAAATGAAAATAATGATTATCCTACTCGATTATAGGGATTAAATAAGATAAATGTGAAAGCATCAGGTACAGGCACTTAACACGCAATACAGGCTAGTTTCCCTTTTCTTCATCACAATGAGTGATTTAGAACTTAATCCTACTAATGTATTAAGTTGAATACATACATATGTATGTATGTATGTATTTCAGATCTGGAGGTCAATGTAAGAATTAGCATAGCCCAGCAGTAAGTAAGGTACAACTACTCTGAGCTCCTCATCTTAAAAACAGGTTAATAACTCGTGGTTTTGTTAGCAGGGAACAAATGAGATAATACTTGTGAAATCCTTCTACAAATTCTGAAAGGTACACATAATGGTTAAGAGTAGCCAGTGATACTGATTGAAACAAGAATCATACTTTCTTAGGAGATCCACATGTATTGTTGTAAATACAATTAATTAGCTGCAAGGGATGGGGGCTGTGACCCTTCCTGAAAGAGATAACCAAAGATGAGCAGGTTGATAAACTCTTGTCTCAAGATGGGGAGTCCAGGTACCTATGGAGCTTTTATTCTGCTAAGTGGGGCACACAGATGTGGGTCCAGAACCAAATCCTCATGAAAACAAACTTTTATAAGCTAAGGACTGACAACCAAAAAGATACTGGAGGGGAACAGAAATGTCTCAAGAGTAGTTTTTAGGATCCATCTTCCTCTCAAAATCTTCAGTAACGTCTAAATTTTCTTGCTTGTCCTCTATCCCACTTCTTAATTTGTCCGGTGCCCATATTTCTGTTTCGTGGTAAAAATGTAGTCTTACATGCCCAAAACTCATCAGTGAAAGGAGTGCTGTATCATTCCTGATGCTGTGTACATATGAAAGCAATATCCATCTGCTCATAAAATGCCTTTCTTTTTGATCCACACTTTAAAATAACTGGTTTCTAAACCGGCATGTAGATGTTCCTGGGTATCCTCAGATTATCCCCCCTGTCTCATTCTTGCACCCTAGCATAAACTCGTAAGCAATTTTTTCCAGGTTTGAGTGGAAAGAGTATTTCAAATTGTCAGTTATCTACTGGGTAACAGTGTTATTTCTAGTATCAGATATTTAATCCAGAAAACTACGTTCCTGTTAAAAGACCTGCAATTTTAAAATGTTCTCTGGTACAAAGAGAGATGGTTTTGAGAGTACTGCTTAAAATCATTCCTCTTCATCTCTTAAGGAAGCAAACAAGTCAAAGACAGACACAAAAGCAGAGATGTGGGTACTGTCTCAGGACTGGGCCAAGGTGGGAGATGAGGAAAGGATAGTGCTGATGAGGGTACCAAGGCTATAAGGAAGTGTCCCACTGAACAAGAACCAAAAATAAAAACCAAAAGCAGCAAGTTCAAGTATTTTTCAATCAATCTAACTGCCAAACTCATACTGTCCACAAAACTACATAAAGATGCATGTTCCCTTCTTAGAAGTCAAAAGAATTATTAGGAGACACATTTATTCTTTAATATTGAATTTTCCTTGAACTGCTAAACCATTAGAACCTGTATATTCAGCTAGTCTATTAATGAAACCTGAAAAAAATCTACATTTATAGGAACTTTGATATGTACATCACATTCAAGACCCATGCAGGCACAGCTAACCTGTTTGACTTACTGAAAAGAACCAGGGGTTAAACAAGGGTATTTAAATCATGCTGAAGCTTCCATAATTTATTTCCAAGTGGTTTCCCACAGTCAGTGAGGAGTTTTCTCATAAAGTAAGAGGGGGAACAGGGTCTGAAAGTAAAGCACAGAATACAAATTTTTTCACAAGTACTGAAGACCAGAGAATATCTCACAATCAACCTTTGGCCCAAGATATTTAAGGCTTATTAGTCAGTGTAAATCCTCGAGAGTAGAAACCTGCCTTTCTCTTATCTGCTGGAATATTTCACGCCAATAACTGTACCCAATGAGCTCAGTAAAACTGATCTGGCCATCAGGACAGGGTCCTGGGTCTCAAGAGATTCTTGCACCCTACTACATGCTGGACACTGGTCAGGGAATGAAGGAAAACAAACAAGCAAGCTCCTCTTCTTTAGAGATACACACTTTAGAAAAGGGGATGAATGAAAGTGAAGTGAAGCTGTCTGTTATCCTTAAACCTTAACTTTCTTTTTCATTTCTAAATTCTGAACAATCCTGGTATTTTTCATTTTTCTGCTTCGTCATAAAAAGAAATCCACTGTAATACATCCCTCTCCTGAAAATTCGTACTTCAGTTTCTAAAATGGTCTTTTCCTTCAACAATCTGCTTATTACGTTCCTCCCCAGTGCTGCACTAACCACCAGGATGGGACTGAACAAGAGCAGAATTCACTCCTGTGTGGAACTACTGATACATTCTGGATGCAGTTACCTTCTGCAGACAAGTGACACCACTTATCATGCTCAACACCATGAAAGAATTGAGTACTGTGACAGAAATGGAGGGTGAGGTGGAAGTGGGGACCTACCTTAGTGAAGGTCAGGCAAAGTCTCGCTGAGGAGGGTCATTTAAGTTGAGACATGAAAGGCAAAATGCCAATCAGGAGAACAGTGTTCCAGGCAGAGGGAATAGTAAGGAAAAAGGCCCATGGGTGGAAGAGTTCCATGTGTTTGAGGATGTGAGAGAAAGCCCAATTACTGAGCTGTGAACATGAGGGAATGTGGTGAGCGTTTACTTTTTGAGTGCTTAATACATGTTAGACATCATGTTAAGTAATTCAGTGCACGCTCTTATGTAATTACTACCAGAAACCTATGAAACTTCAAAATCACATAGCAAGTGGTGGAGCTTGGATTCAATTCAATGCAGCTTGAATCCAAAGATCACATTTTAAACTCAACCTTACAGCCAAAATTAGAAGGTAGGCAGTAGCCAGATCACATAGGGCTTAATAAGCACAGTAAAAAGTTTGAATTTTATTTTCTATAAAGTGAAAGATATAAAGATATAAAGAGATTATCTGATTTACATTTCTACTGTGGCTGTTGTGTGAAGGGCAGAGGATGGCTAGGGAGGAGCTGCACATGTAAAAGAAGAAAACAAACTATTGGCCAGGAAAGAAATGATAGCGGTCTGGACTAGAAGTAGACAGATTCAAGATCTACTCTGAAGCAGATCAAATTATACCTATCAATGATTTGGATATGTGGAATAAGAAAAAAAGGAAAAAGCTAGGACAACTTCCAGGTTTCTGGTTTAAGTAACAAACGGGTCATGATGTATAATAATGAACTGGTTCAGGATCAGACTAAGTTTGGGAAGGAAGGGTAGATTGATCCACTCATTCAACGAATTTTTATTAAGCTTCTACTATGAGGATATAGCAGAGTACAAAACTGTCTTGTTTTCACAGAGCTAACATCACTCGAGTGAGAGGCAGTTACAAATTAATATGTAAACTATAACATGGTGATAGGTACTATAGAAAACAAGAAATCAGGTTGAGTGGGGAAGAAAGTCACTATTTTAATTGAATGAATGGTCAGAGTTTCTCTGTAAGGAACAGAGGCCTACGGATTCAAAGAAAGTAGTCTGGAAGCCTAGAAGAAAGGAGTTCCTGGCAGTTTGAGTAAGACTGAGGCAGGAGTGTTCTCAGTATGTCTGAGTACTGGCAAGGAGGCCATGATGTTTTGCAGAGTAGCTAAGAGAAAAATAATAGAACTGGGGAACAAACAATATAGGACTTCGGATAAAAACTTTGGCTTTTTTTTTTTTAAACTTTGGGTAAAACAGGACACCCCTGGAAGATGTGAACAGAGGAATGGAAGGATGGTATTAATCTGCCTGTAATATGAGAAATTACACTATGAAGGAGAAAAGGCAGAAGCAGAGACTCAACAGGCAATAATCCTCCCGTGGACCAGACCAGGAGGTAGTGAAAGGGCTGGGATTAGGATAGGTTTTGAATGGCAGATGGGATTTGTTGATGGGATAAGATACGGGAGCATTAAGAGAGGAGTCAAGGAAGACTGGAAGACTTTTTTTGCCTGTTCCAAAGAATTAGGTCATCATTTACTGGGTTGGGATGTGCATGAGAAGAATAGATTTATTATGGGTAATCATGAATTCAGTTTGCCATATGAAGATGGAGATTCTCACTACAAATTTAAATACAAACAGAGCAGGCAGCTGTTTTCTCAATTTAACAAAGGCCTAGGTTAGAGAAACAAGTCTGGCAGTCTTCAACCTATAGATGATATTTAAATTATAGGAATGGATCTAGGAAAAAGTATATAGAGAAGAGGATCCATAACTGAACACTTGAAAGACATTTCCATCTCATACGTAGTATTTTTATAATAAAACAACTGCTTTAATTCTTAAAGCTATTATTACATCAGCAGTTTCTGAATTCAACTACCATAAACAATGATGAACTAAAAGATTATATCATACAAATCTTCTCAAAAGAAAAAGTAATGAACTCCATTCATGATCAGAAGACTATCAGAAACTCAAAAACACTTTCAAATACAGATGTTACATAATCCAGTGGTTAAGTGCAAGGCATATGGGTTCAGGCTGCCTGAAATTTAATTCTGGTCCCTACCCTTATTATTTGTGTGACCCAGGGCAAGAAACTGTGCAGTAAATTAGGGATAATAACTTATTGGGTTGTTGTTAAGGCATTAATATCTGAACTTTTGCACTAAAAAAAATTAGCTGGCTTACTGTCACTAAGTTATTGAAACAAAAGTTGGGACTGAGAAAACTTGCAGCTAACCACACTAATTTTACAATTATTTAACCAAGGACTTGCTAAGTCGGTCAGACTCTTTTGTGACCCCATGGACTGTACCCCGCCAGGCTCCTCTGTCCATGGATTATCCAGGGAAGAATACTGGATTGAGTTGCCATTTCCTTCTCCAGGGCATCTTCCCCACCCAGGGGCTGAACTCGGGATCCTGCATTGGCAGGTGTATTCTTTACCACTGAGCTACCTGGAAAGCCCAGGACTTGTAGGCCTCTGTTTACATTTCAAAACAAGGCCAAAACATGTTCTTAAATTCAATTCTCTTAACTAAGGGCTTGCAACTCCCACTTTGCATTTTTAAAACAGAGGAAACACATCCTCAAACTCCTTAACATTCAAACAATCTTTGCAAAGGGGAGAAACCAGCTAGACTAGTTCACACGTTAGAGTAAGTATGTCTGATAACAAGATCAATCTGTGACACAAACTACCAGGGCCTGAATCCCTCTTAACCAGTTATTTGATTATCTTCTGGCCCCTTCTCTAGAAAATGAATGTTCTTTTGAAAATAAGGATTAAACCAAGCTTTTGCTTGAGAGAGTAACAAAGTACCGAGAATCCAACTCTATGGCAATAACAGGAAAAGACCTCTCCACAGGCACCACCTATTCCTTTTCCCTAGTACCAGAAGCACCGTGAGGTCAGATTCCTCTAGATGGGTTAGGAGGAAACTGCGACCTCTCCTCTTCGGGCCTCCATTCCCGTCCCCGTCCCCTGGGAGCAAAGCACCGGCGCAAAGGAGCTACCCTCGCTACCTCCTCCTCTTTTCGTTGGGCTCCACGGCCCAGACTCGGCTCCAGGCTCCAGCCTCCGAGCCTGTGGAGATACCCAGAGAAGACAATAGCGCAGTGGCGGCTGCCGTACCTTTCGCGGTCGCGGCCGTCGAAGTAGACGAAATCGCCGCTCTGGACGCACTTGGCGCAGGTCAGCCGCCGGCGGGTGGTGTTGCAGAGCGGGCAGCGCTCGACCGCCACGTACAGCCCCTCCGCGTCGTCCACAGAGTCTACCAGGTCCCGGGCGAGCGGTTGGGGCCCGCAGCCAGGAGCCTCCTGCGCCTGGGCTCCCTTCCCACTGGGAGACGCCATGATAGCCTGAGAGCAGAGCCAGTCACGTGGGATTTTGTTTTCAACCAGGTGCATCTTGGGTGAGGAGGCGGGGCCTGGGAGGGGCCTAGGGAGGCTCCAGGAGCTCGGCGGGAATTCCGTGAGCACCTCGCCGGACCTCGCCTACCCCTCAGCTGCGGCTGGGCAGGAATTAGGTTAGAGGCGGGTGAGGCAGCGCAACAGAACGTCATCAGCGGCTCCTTCACGTCCACGCTACAAATTAACGCCACAAACTTGTGCAAGAGATAGTAATTCCCTCAGGATCTGGGGAAGACAGATGGCGAACGCATAAGTAGGAAAAGGAGTACGTCTAAGTTGTATATTGTCACCCTGCTTATTTAACTTATATGCAGAGTACATCATGAGGAACGCTGGGCTGGAAGAAGCACAGGCTGGAATCAAGATTGCCGGGAGAAATATCAATAACCTCAGATATGCACATGACACCACCCTTATGGCAGAAAGTGAAGAGGAACTCAGAGGCCTCTTGATGAAAGTGAAAAAGGAGAGTGAAAAGGTTGGCTTGAAGCTCAACATTCAGAAAACGAAGATCATGGCATCTGGTCCCATCACTTCATGGGAAATAGATGGGGAAACAGTGGAAACCGTGTCAGACTTTATTTTTGGGGGCTCCAAAATCACTGCGGATGCTGATTGCAGCCAGGAAATTAAAAGACACTTACTCCTTGGAAGGAAAGTTATGAGCAACCTAGATAGCGTATTAAAAAGCAGAGACATTACTTTGCCAACCAAGGTCCGTCTAGTCAAGGCTATGGTTTTTCCCATGGTCATGTATGGATGTGAGAGTTGGACTGTGAAGAAAGCTGATCGCCGAAGAATTGATGCTTTTGAACTGTGGTGTTGGAGAAGACTCTTGAGAGTCCCTTGGACTGCAAGGAGATCCAACCAGTCCATTCTAAAGGAGATCAGTCCTGGGTGTTCATTGGAAGGACTGATGCTAAAGCTGAAACTGCAATACTTTGGCCACCTCATGTGACGAGTTGACTCACTGGAAAAGAGTCTGATGCTAGGAGGGATTGGGGGCGGGAGGAGACGGGGACGACAGAGAATGAGATGGCTGGATGGCATCACCGACTCTGTGGACATGAGTTTGAGTGAACTCTGGGAGTTGGTGATGGACAGGGAGGCCTGGCGTGCTGTGATTCATGGGGTCGCAAAGAGTCGAACACGACTGAGCGACTGAACTGAACTGAAGGGGATTTCTGTCATTAGCTGTGGATACTTACTAAATTTAGAGCTAAAACTACCGCAGAGTTGGATAAGGGAAGTGGGTCTTGGAGCCAGGTGGAATTTTGGCTCATGTGATTCTGGGGCAGATTCCTCACCTCTACTGTGTTCACGTGGAGAAAATTTCAGTGCCCACCCAACGTCGTGAGGATTAACAAGCCAGTCCCTTTCATAGTAGTCTGATAGTACTTTGCCAATAAAAACTAACCGGTGGAAACGACTGTACTGAACGTGTAAATCACAGCTGGATCTTTATGAAAAATAAGCTTTAATGTCCAGCGTTCCGCCTCTATTCTGGGCCATATTCTAAGAATTTCAGCTAGGTAGTATTTTAACATGGCTTGATTCCTCCAGATTTCTTTCTGTGAGGATAAACAGGGTGGGCTGGAGGATGATTTCAGAGTAACTGGTGTTTGAATATGCCTGTAAACTACAGAAGAAAAAAACTGGGCTCATAGGTCAAATGATCCAGACCAGTGACTCAAAAGGATTATTTTGGCAGGCTATACATTAATGACTGCCTTAATTTCTCTCTTCAACTAAGGCTTCTCTCCCAAGTTCCATACCCCCAAATTCATAGCTGCCTGCAGTAGGCTTAATGTGCAGTGACCAGTTCACTGTACAGAATGGGTCTGAAGCGATTCCGAAACAAAACCGAACTCTCCCTCCCCACAAACGCTTCCTCCTTTTGTCGTTCAGTCGCCCAGTCGTGTCCGAGTCTTTGCGACGCCATGGACTGCAGGCCAGTCCTCCCTGTCCTCCTTTTAGTGAAAGACAATCCCCGCCCACATGGGAACAAGGTCCAAGATTCCTATTAGCCCATCCCCCTCCCTGTTAATCTCCACTTCTCCATCAAATGCGCAGGATTCCCACAAGCTAATTGGGTTTTGAAGCTGAGCTCTTTGCTCCAACCTCTTAAGTCTTACTTGATCTATTTTAATACAATTACACAGGGTTATGAAGGTACAAAAAAAGCACAAAATCCCTAAACTGCTTTCAAAATAGACTTTATCCTAAACCTGACTGGTTCCTGAAAGTTTAAGATTTATTTTTAGGGAGAGAAATACTTTTCTCTGATCATTTCAAACAAAGGATATGTAATTATTTAATTTTTCTTAAAGTTTTCAGACTTTAATGTTTCATTTGTATTCTGACAGGATCCAGCACGGGCCTGTACCTACTGGCCAGGATCATCTACTCAATATTTAAAAAGGTAAAAAAAAAAAGACAATAGACAATTTCTATCCTGTTTTATACAGATATTTTAAATTTCTATATATTGTTATACATTTTTAGAGAACACATGTTCATGTACTACATATTTAACAAGAACAAAGCATTAAATTTTAATGACGTTAGAATATCATTCTAGCAAGGCCTTAATTCTTCAAATTCTGAAATCAGGTTACTTTTTCCATTTTAAAAATAACATACAATAGTCATTTTGAAAAAAAGTGTCTTCATTTCTTAGGCATGGTTACTCATACAGAATCACACTTTAATAATTAAAGTCAAAATGTGCATGGAACATCTACAGTCTAGCTGTTTCTGTTGCTGGGCTTATGCGTATATTCAAACCAATATACTGTGAGATGTTGAATGATATATTCAGGCTTTTTTAAAACCCTTTAGAATAGGATAGATGTTTTCAAATGCTTCATAGATGTCAGAACGTTTTTTGGCACCTATAAAGAAATCCAAGTTTACATAATCTTTAATATAAAAGCAATGCTAAAATTTTCTGAAGACTAAAATTTCATTGTCACTTCCAATTACTTTTAATACTTTAGGTGTACCTGAGAAGTACCTTATTCATGGTAAAGACAAAACAATTTGGTGACTACAGTCATATTCCCACAAAAACATACCCTAGAGCAGAGTTTTCTAGTATTTCTGTAATGTGGGCACATCAGTATGTCTTTAGCCTCTTAGGGCACAGTATGAAATATGGAATGTTATCTCTCAATGTGCCATGGACATGACCACAGAACATGACCTTCAGCAGCAGCTGTGGGCACTTAGTTACCAGCAAAAGGGATTTCCTTTGATCTACTCAGCTTTAGTTAACATCCTCATTCCCTAATATTGACTAACAGAGTGAGACAAACTGGAACTGTTCTAAAGTTTGAAATTTCAATTTGGAAAGGGATTATTAGAGGGAAAGACTCTACCATTGTTACCCTTAGAGTTAAGTTTCACGAGGTCTTTAATTACAACTGCTCTAGGAGTTAAAATGGAGAAAAATATGAATTAGACACAGCGCCCACCCTTGGGCGAGATTATCGGTCAGCCCTACTAACTACCTTCCGCTTTCAAAGCTACTCAGGCATGTTATATTAAGGGTTAAGGACAGGTAGGACTTATGTGGAGCTGTCAGTCCATCAGGGAACTATTATCTGATACTAGGCAGAAAGCAAGGAGATTAATGAAAAGAATATTAAAGACTGTCAGCATGAAGAAAAATGGAAAATAGTTTTTAAATTGATAAAGACTTGTTCTTGGGAGCTATAAACTTAGCTAGGAGAAAGGCTAAGTAAGACAGCAGAAATAACTTGTGAGAAGTAGTTATCTGGTTTAAGGATGGGACTAATGAGAGGGAATTCCCAAAAGGAGAATCAAGAGATTTGAGAAGTAGGTAGAAATCAGGATTCAGAATCTAGGATGAATTAGAATAATTCAAAAAGTGGAAAATGGCAAGCGCTGGCAAAGAGAATGAGAAATTGGAACCCTCATAAGTTGCTGGTAGAAACATAAAATGGTTCAGCTACTGTGGAAAATAGTTTAGCAGTTCCTCAAAGGTGCTAAAAGAAGAATTACCACATGACACAGCAATTTCACTCCTGGGTACCTGGGAATACACTCCCCAGATTGAAAATAAGTACTCAGACAAGTAATATGCATGTAGCTGCATATTCACTGCTGACAATGGAGTATTATTCCACCACACAAAGGAATAAAGTGCTGATACATAGTATAATGAGGATGAACCTCAAAAACATTATGTTAAAAGAAGTCGGACATGAAAGGTCATATATTATATGATTCCATTTATATGAAATCTCCAGAATAAGTAAATTCAGAGACTAGAGACTGGCGGTTGCCAGGGGTTAGGGTAGGAAGGAAAGGGGGGGAAACTGCCGATGACATACGACTTTATTTTGGAATAGTGGAGATCTTTTGGCACTAGAGTTGGTGGTTGCCCTACATTTTGAAATGAACTAATTGTCCCTCAGTTTTTCATTTAAATGGTTATATTTGTGCTATTTGCATTTCATTTCAATAAATTAAAAAAAATTTAAGAATAAAAAATGAAGTACTTATTAGCTTAAAATGGGGTGGGGGGCAGTATGCATGGGCAAAAGTTACTCATTCACTGCCAAAGAGTTTACTTTCTGAGCCTCTACCTTCAAAGATGTCTGGTAGAGAGGCAGTAGAGTGAAATCATTGGATGGTTAAGAGAAACTCGGTATGTCTGAGGTAGGAAAAGTCCCTTAAGTCTCAGCAAATTTTAATTATAGTACTAAAATTTTAGTTTTTAAAGAGACTGGATTTGTAGAAGCCAAACTGTTAGTTTGGGGAAAAGTAAGACATCACTATAAAAAGACTCTCTGCTTCTGGACTTTTTCAGGTTCTGGATACATTGAATAGAACAACCTTAATTGGGAGACAGTGAAGTAGGAAGATCTCCTGAAGGAGGGCATGGCAACCCACTCCAGTAATCTTGCCGGGAGAATCCCCATGGACAGAAGAGCCTGGCAGGCTACAGTCTGTGGGGTCACAAAAAGTGGGGCATGACTGAGTGACTAAACACAGCACACCACAGCAGTACAGTAGGTATAGCAAACACAGATACACATTCACCTAATGCCCCCCTAACCAAAACTAAAGTTCTTTTCCTCTTGTAACTAAGTTTCTTTTATATCTGAGTAACAGATATCCAGGTCCAGCATTTTGGGTAACCATGTACTTCAGTTTTTCCTAACACTTAAAAATCATACCTAGGGACTGCCCTGCTGGCCCAGCGATTAAGACTCCAAGCTCCCAATGAATGGAGCACAGGTTCAATCCCTGGTGAGGGAACTAGGGTCCCATATGCTTCATGGGGCAGCCAAAAATTTTTTTCAGAAATACCAAGAGCTTTACATTCAAGCCCCAAATAGTATAGCGTTCTGGTGTCCCCTAGAGAGTAGAAAATGTCCCCAAGAGGGAACAGACATTAGAGTGATCATTTTTTTATAGCATAGAAAAACAATGTTAGACACTTTTGGCTTCAGGAAAACTGTCTAGTGCAATTTTTAAAATTTGCTGTGTGGGAAAGCAAAGCCCAAGAAGTTGAAGATCCCTGAATCATGAGTATCAGCTTTGAGAGAAGACTTCATGTATCTGTGTTCCTTCCTTTAGATGGAAGGTGAGCAAACAAACATCGCAAGGAACTGTAAATCCAAATGACAGAATCTGGCCAATTTAGTGAAATATTTCCTCTCTGAAATATTGGCATAAAAATTTTGAGGAAACCTAAATTGGCCCCACGGTCCTATTAATAATCAATCGATAATCAAACATCTCAATTTGAAACACCAGACTCTGATTATATGACCCTTCTCTTTTAAGCAAAATCTACCAGATCTTTCCTTTAAGTTATGATGATAACCAATTTCCCTGGTAGCTCAACTAGTAAATAATCTGCCTGCAATGCAGGAGTTCAGTTCAGTTCAGTCGCTCAGTCATGTCTGACTCTTTGCGACTGCAGCATGCCAGGCTTCCCTGTCCATCACCGACTCCTGGAGCTTGCTCAAACTCATGTCCATTGAGTCAGTGATGCCTTCCAACCATCTCATCGTCTGTCGTCCCCTTCTCCTCCTGCCTTCAATCTTTCCCAGCATCAGGGTCTTTTCCAATGAGTCAGTTTTTCACATCAGGTGGCCAAAGTATTGGAGCTTTAGCTTCAGCATCGGTCCTTCCAATGAATATTCAGGACTGATTTCCTTTAGGATGGACTAGTTTGATCTCCTTGCAGTCCAAGCGACTCTCAGGAGTCTTCTCCAACACAACAGTTTAAAAGGATCAATTCTTCAGTGCTCAGCTTTCTTTATGGGTGTCTCCAACACTCACATCCATACATGACTACTGGAAAAACCATAGCTTTGACTAGACAGAACTTTGTTGGCAAAGTAATGTCTCTGCTTTTTAATATGCTGTCTAAGTTGGTCATAACTTTTCTTCCAAGGAGCAAGTGCCATTTAATATCATGATTGCAGTCACCGTCTGCAGTGATTTTGGAGACCCCCCCAAAATAGTCTTCACTGTTTCCATTGTTTCCCCATCTATTTGCCATGAAGTGATGGGACCAGATGCCATGATCTTAGTTTCCTGAAAGCTGAATTTTAAGCCAACTTTTCACTCTCCTCTTTTACTTTCATCTTCAATTCTTCTTCGTTTTCTGTCATAAGGGTGGTGTCACCTGCATATCTGAGGTTATTGATATTTCTCCCGGAAGTCTTGATTCCAGCTTGTGCTTCATCCAGCCCGGCATTTTGCATGGTGTACTCTGCATATAAGTTAAATAAGCAGGGTGACAAGATACAACCTTGATGTGCTCCTTTCCCAATTTGGAACCAGTCTGCTGTTCCGTGCCCAGTTCTGTTTCTTCTTGACCAAATACAGATTTCTCAGGAGGCAGGCAAGGTGGTCTGGTATTCCCATTTCTTGAAGAATTTTCCACAGTTTGTTGTGATCCACACAGTCAGAGGCTTTGGTGTAGTCAAAAGCAGATGTTTTTCTCGAACTCTCTTGCTTTCTTGATGATCCAGCGGATGTTGGCGATTTGATCTCTCGTTCCTTTGCCTTTTCTAAATCAAGCTTGAACATCTTGAAGTTCATGGTTCACATACTACTGAAGCCTGGCTTGGAGAATTTTGAGCATTACTTTGCTATTGTGTGAGATGAGTGCAATTGTGTGGTAGTTTGAACATTTTTGGCACTGCTGTTCTTTGGGATTGGAATTAAAACTGACCTTTTCCAGTCCCGTGGCCACTGCTGAGTTTTCCAAATTTGCTGACATATTGAGTGCAGCACTTTCACAGCATCTTTTAGGGTTTGAAATAGCTCAACTGGAATTCCATCACCTCCACTAGCTTTGTTTATAGTGATGCTTCCTAAGGCCCACTGGACTTCACATTCCAGGATGTGTGGTTCTGGGTGGGTAATTCCACCATTGTGGTTATCTGGGTCATGAAGATCTTTATTGTATAGTTCTTCTGTGTATTCTTGCCCCCTCTTCTTAATATCTTCTGTTTCTGTTAGGTCCATACCATTTCAGTCCTTTATCGTGCCCATATTTGCATGAAATGTTCCCTTGGTATCTCTAATTTTCTTGAAGAGATCTCTAGTCTTTCCCATTCTATTGTTTTCCTCTATTTCTTTGCACTGATCACTGAGGAAGGCTTTCTCATTTCTCCTTGCTATTCTTTGGAACTCTGCATTCAAATGGGTATATCTTTCCTTTTCTCCTTGCCTTTCGCTTCTCTTCTTTTTTCAGCTATTTGTAAGGCCTTATCAGACAATGATTTTGCCTTTTTGCATTTCTTTTTCTTGGGGATGGTCTTGATCATTGCCTCCTGTACAATGACACGAACCTCCGTCCATAGTTCTTTAGGGACTTTATCAAATCTAATCCCTTGAATCTATTTGTCACTTCCATTGTATAATCATAAGGGATTTCATTTAGGTCATACCTGAATGGTCTAGTGGTTTTCCCTACTTACTTCAATTTAAGTCTGAATTTGGCGATAAGGAGTTCATGATCTGAGCCACAGTCAGCTCCTGGTCTTATTTTTGCTGACTTATTTCTCCATCTTTGGCTGCAAAGAATATAATCAATCTGATTTCAGTGTTGGCCATCTGGTGATGTCCATGTGTAGAGTCTTCTCTTGTGTTGCTGGAAGATGGTATTTGCTATGACCAGTGCATTCTCTTGGCAAAACTCTGTTAGCCTTTGCCCTGCTTCATTTTGTACTCCAAGGCCAAACTTGCCTGTTACTGCAGGTATCTCTTGACTTCCTACTTTCGCATTCCAGTCCCCTATGATGAAAAGGACATCTCTTTTGGGTGTTAGTTCTAGAAGGTCTTGTAGGTCTTCATAGAACCATTCAACTTCAGCTTCTTCAGCATTATAGGTCTGGGCATAGACTTGGATTACTATGATATTGAATGGTTTGCCTTGGAAATAAACAGAGGTCATTCTGTCGTTTTCGAGCTTGCACCCAAGAATAGCATTTCAGACTCTTTTGTTGACTATGAGGGCTACTTCATTTCTTCTAAGGGATTCTTGCCCACAGTAATAGATATAGTGGTCATTGAATTAAATTTTCCCATTCCAGTCCATTTTAGTTCACTGATTCCTAAAATGTCGATGTTCATTCTTGCCATCTTCTGTCTGACCACTTCCAATTTACCTTGATTCATGGACCTAACTTTCCAGGTTCCTATGCAATATTGTTTTTTACAGCATCAGACTTTACTTCCATCTCCTGCAATGAAGGAGACCCTGCTTTTATTCCTGGGTAGGGAAGATCCCCTGGAGAAGGAACAGCTACCTACTCCAGTATTCTTGGACTTCCCTGGTGGCTCAGACAGTAAAGAATTCACCTGCAATGTGGGATACCTGGGTTTGATCCCTGGGTTGGGAAGATCCCCTAGAGAAGGGAACAGCTACCTACTCCAGTATTCTTGCCTAGAGAATTCTATGGACAGAGGATTCTGGCAGGCTATCGTCCATGGGGTTGGAAAGAGTCAGACATGACTGAGCAACTTTCACTTTCGCCAGATCTTTCCTTCAAGTTATGATGACACCAATTTGGGGGATAAACACCTTTGCTAACTGTGGTAAATGAGGTAGAAATTCTGTGGCTAGTGCGCTGAAGAAAGCACTGGCTACTGGCTTGAGATCAAACCACATGGGCTCAAATGCAAGCGCTCCCACTAAGTTTGAAATCACAGGCAGATTGTTTGACTTCTGAGCTTCTATTTCCTCACCTATAAACAAGGACAACAGTCTTCTCATAGTGTAACTATGAGGATTGCATGAACAAGTTTTTACAAAAAATCCTTTTCAAATGGTAACATTTAACAAGAGCTCAGCAATTTTTTACTGTCCTAAAAGAATGTACTTCAGGATTAGGGATGCTGGGATGGGTGGTTCACGCACTCATGGCTTATCATTTGGTTCTGTGAGAATCAGTATCATGTAATTTGTCTGTCTCCTTCACCAGGCTGGATTTTTGCTGGATAAGGAGTGCGTTGTACTTGCTTTCGCATCCTGAGCACCTAAACCAGTATATGCACCTTGTAGGCATCCAAAGTTTATTAAATATCTGTCATCTAATGATAGAGTTTGCAAGCGCATCCATACCCCTTGCATGCATGCATGTGTGCTAATTCGCTTCAGTCATGTCCAACTCTTTGTGACCCTATGAATTATAGCCCACCCGGCTCCTCTGTCCAAGAAATTTCCAAGCAAGAACAGTGGAGTGGGTTGTCATGTCCTCCACCAGGGGAATCTTTCCCACCCAGGGATGGAACCCATGTCTTTTATATTTCCTGCATTGGCAGGTGGGTTCTTTACCACTAGCACCACCTGGGAAGCCCTCCTGACCTCTTAGCCAGCCCCAGTATCTCTTCCCAGGACTACCTGGATTTTCTAACTTTATTCTTACACCAAGTCACAAGTACACATCTTATTTTCCCAAGGGATACTACATGTGTATACACATAAATGAAAGTCTTACAAATTGGGGAAAAAATAAACAGACTTTAAACTCTCAAGGTATACATTTTGTAGTATATACTGAGTCGCTCTTAGTGGTAAATTACCAGCAATGATCAACAGGGATATCCTGTTCTCTGTCTGGCTCACTCACTATTAAGTCTTGCCATTTTTATGGTGTCCTCTGACCCACTCATTTCCAAGAACCACTGACACCCAGCTGATTGAGAGTGACCCTCCATAACAAAGACCCACCTTCTGCATCCTTTATGCCAGAAGGAAATAAGCATAAAAAGCATTTTACTAAAGCCTCTTTAAACTTCATATTCCTATCATCTGGGCAAGGCATGAGAGCAACAATTCATCTTTTTCAGTACTAGGGAAAACACAAGAAGAGTGGGCTTTCACAGAGGTAATAACAGCTAACATTTATACTGTGTTTACCATATGTCATGTCTTGTTTTTAAGCCTCATAACACTTAGCAGGTAGTTTCTATGAGCACCTGCCTTTTACATATGTAGAAATCAAGGTGGAGCACAAACTCACCCAAGGTCAATGTAGCCAATAGATGGTAAAGCTTGGATTAAAACCAGATGACTGGCTTCCAGAGCTTAGCCTCTTAGCCACCACACCTGCTGCCTCTCACCACTAAGACTATTTACCTTTCCTTAGGTGACGAGGCGTTATTAGGAGGAAGGTATCCAAAAGACCACACGGGTGTTTTCAGAGACATCTAAAGAGCTGGGGGATAGTGTCCGTACATGCAGATGGTAAGTTCTGAAGCCAGGCACGTGCAGCATGAACAGCTGTTTGACACTGTTAATGTTACTTAAGCTCTCCATTGTCCTCATTTTACAGGTGAGGAGACTGAGATGTTAAGCATAACCTCACAGAATTAACTGTGGTTGTCTGGTCACTAAATCGTGCCTGACTCTTTTGCAGCCGCATGGACTGTAGCCCACCAGGCACCTCTGTTCATGGGACTTCCCAGACAAGAATACTGGAGGGGGTTGCCATTTCCTTCTCCTGGGTATCTTCCCAACCCTGGGATTGAACCTACATCCCCTGCATTGCAGGCAAATTCTTTACCTCTGAGCCTCCAGGGAAGCCCATAGAGTTAACTAGAACCCACATAAAAGCCCTTACTTATCATAACGCCTGGTATATGAGTACCTAACATGTCTTTATTATGTCTCATCTTGGAAGTGTGAAAATTGACATATATGCTGTCACTGTATATTGCTCCAGCAGATCCTAGCCAGACTATTCATTTTACCATGGTCTGAGAAAAAAAGCATGGGTCCTAAATATCATATAGCCATAGAAAAGCAGCACAGTCCTGAAAAAGTTGTGTTAAGGCCTCTTAGCTGTTTGCTCTCAGGACCATGATGAAGGACAAAGTAGGAAAGTAGGTCCTGTTTGTTCTCAGCTCATTTAACCATTCATTCATTCAATTGTAGCTTTGGACATGCTGATTGCAGCTTTGGCACCTCAACGGAGTAAGACAGTTTTACAATTAGCTGTGCTATTCTTTGAGCTGAACACATTGACAAATTTTAAGGGAAGGGTATTATATGGTCTTCAGTGCCCTGTGTTGACATTACTTTACTTTTGTAATTTGAAACTTCTAGCAAATGCGCACATAAAAGTATATATTTTTCCTTTTTATTTGGGATAACTAAGAAAGTTGGTCTGAATTATGGATATTTAAAGAAACTTGTTCTTGTATACCTATAGTAGGAACTTAGCCTGTACTTCGCAATTTGTACTTGTATATGAGACGGATTCATAATGATACATAACACATAGATGAAAGCATCCATCCAAAGGTCTTGAAATTTTTTTTCCCTGGAGGAGGGCATATATTTGCTGCAATATCTACACTATTCAATGTACTTGGCAGGCTTTTGCCCCTTTCTTCAGGACATATATTACTAGGAGGTCTTAATTATTATAGACACTAAACTGGTTGCATCTGAGCAATTGTTGCATTGTATTCAAAAGGTATTTGGGGGTGGGGAATAGTCTGTTTGGCTCGTGCCATATAAACCAGGTATTCATCCTGGTCCCAGAGAATAAAATGTGTAAAAAGTCAAACAAAATAAGGCAAAACCAGCAAACTTCAGTAGAATGGTGTAGAAAAGAGCCTCAACCATTTAACTCAAGAATTTATAAAACCTTTATGTAAAAATAAGTCAAACTGGAAAAAATAACAAATAAAATGAAGGGTAATTATTTTCAGTACTACGGTGAACTCACACAAACCCTTAGAGGGGGGAAAATAGACAAAAAGCAGTAAGTTACATACATACTATTTTTAAAAGATGAAATGCTGTTTACTATGCTGAAAAGCAATCAATTTCTATTTCTGATTACCAGTGAGATCCTTTTCACTTACACAGTTAGAGTTTTCTTCTGTAATTATTCTTTTAAATGTTGCTGAGAGTTTGTAAAAGATACTCATATACATTGCTGGCAGCAATGTATGCTATAGAAAAACTGATTGTATAACCCTTTTCAAAACAATTTCATAAAATAATTTGTACTAAGAAGCTTTAAAATGGTCTGTCTTTAGACAGATATTCCCTTCTGAGCATTTACACTAATAAAATGACTCTCTACACACAAAAATAGCCAAACCTTTGTCCCATTGATAAGTGGCAAACAAAGAGAAAGCATAACCTGACAATAGGAGAATCAGTCTGATGAAGTAACACGTTAGAACAGAGGTTGGGAAACTTAGGTCTGCTGGTCAAACATAGTCTGCTACCTGATTCTGTATAGCCTGTGAGCTAAGAGTGATTTTTATACCGAAATGGTTGGGGGAAAAAAGAAGAAATTCCTTGATATTGTAAATTAAAAGAACTACATTAAATTCACACTTCAGAGCCTTTTTCTTTATGTGGTGTTCACAGCTACTTTCACAATAAAACAAGGCTCAGTTGTGACAGAGACTCTACTGCCCACAAAACCTAAAACATTTAGTATTTTGCTCTTTGCAGAAAAAGATTTGTTGACCCCTTTGTAGGAACATTGTTCAGACATTGAAAGCCTTCATTAAGAATTTGTAACAGTGAGTTAAGCTACATATGTTATAATGGTTATTAAAAAGATAGGATGTAAAGATGAGTATCCCTGGAGTAGGAAATAACTATAAACTTCAGTAATTTTTCCTGGAAAATTCCATGGACAGAGAAACCTGGTAGGCTACAGTTCATGGGGTCACAAAGAGTTGGACACGGCTGAGCTACTGAACAGACACATAAACACATAACATATTCCTTATATATATATATATCAAAATGACATAAAAACATGGAAAAAGTTATATTGTTTAACTATAGGGACCAACGTATGATGTTATCTTTCATTTTGCTTTTCATTTTTTCCTAGGTATTCTATAATACCAAGAATTGCTGTATGACAGTGAACAAAGTTATTTAAAAGGCAAAACAAAGTATAAGCAAAGCATACGCAAAGATGTTGAATTTTATCAAAGTCAGAATCTTAGAACTTACCTGTCAACACAACTTTTCCAGATACAAAGATAAGCAACACAATTCGTGGTTTCACCATTCTATAAATAAGGCCAGGAAACAGTTCAGGTTCATAACTGTTAAGATATAAAAGAAAGAAGTTAAAAAATAGCACTATTCAACTACTTTCAATGATATTTGAGACTCAGTACACAAAAGCAGTTTTCAAAAGCCATTTTTACCAAAAACCTTTTGGCCATCTTGACAAAAGTAGTCTTGAGCGTCCTAGGTAATTTCTGTGGCAGTCAGTGACAGAATTCATTTTTAGTCATAATATTTTTCCAAGTGCAGACATCCTAAGCTTTTAGAAATTAAGGAAATTTAGAGCATCAGATTTAATATATTAAGATCTTCTTAGTTAAGTGTTCTCTATCTTTCAAGAAAAGTCTATCAATAGCAATACATAAACACATTTTCAAAAATTTCCAAGTTCCACAATAATGAGCACATTGTGGATATATTTATAACCTGCTAAAGTTAACATTTTTAGCAGATAGAACCTAGAAACATTACTAGAATACTTAGTCTTTGGACAGATACTGTATACTAAATCATACCAAGTTTTACAAATTCAGAGTTTGCTCCTATAAATAGTAACTCTCTCCTTCCTAGAAAGGCTTGCAGCTACTGCTGCTGCTGCTAAGTCACTTCCGTCGTGTCCGACTCTGTGCGACCCCATAGACGGCAGCCCACCAGGCTCCCCCGTCCCTGGGATTCTCCAGGCAAGAACACTGGAGTGGGTTGCCAGTTCCTTCTCCAATGGGTGAAAGTGAAAAGTGAAAGTGAAGTCACTCAGTCGTGTCCGACTCGTAGCGACCCCATGGACTGCAGCCCACCAGGCTCCTCTGTCCTTGTGATTTTCTAGGCAAGGGTACTGGAGTGGCATGCCATTGCCTTCTCCGAGAAAGGCTTGAGGAGCCTGCAAAAAAGATATCAGTAGTTAGGAGGATCGGAGAAGGCAATGGCACCCCACTCTAGTACTCTTGCTTGGAAAATCCCATGGGCGGAGGAGCCTGGTGGGCTGCAGTCCATGGGGTCGCTAATGGTCGGACACGACTGAGCGACTTCACTTTCACTTTTCACTTTCACACATTGGAGAAGGAACTGGCAACCCACTCCAGTGGTCTTGCCTGGAGAATCCCAGGGATGGGGGAGCCTGGTGGGCTGCCGTCTATGGGATCGCACAGAGTCAGACACGACGGAAGTGACTTAGCAGCAGCAGCAGTTAAGAGGATGTTGATGAAATAAAACTAGTCTCAAAACAATGGCTAATGGGGATAGAAAAGAAAGAAAAAAATCTAGGAAACTGAACACTATAATATACATTGGGAATTCCCTGGTGGTCCAGTGGTTAGGACTCTGCACTTTCACTACTGAGGACACAGGTTCAATTCCTGGTTGGGGAAATAAGATCCCTCAAGCCTTGTGATGCAGGAAAAAAAAAAAAAGTTTTTGCTCTTAACGAGTGGATCCAAATCACACAGAAAAACTCCATTCCATCCTGCAATGGCTATGACCTCTTACTGGCACCAGAAAGATGCATGACGGTGGTGAAGGTACCCATCTGAAGTATATGGAGGTTGTTATGTGTAGACATGTTTTCCTGGGACATCACTCTATTTTCCTGCAGAAAGCCTGTGAGGACTTCTGCCCACAAGCCACTTCCGGACACTGGGGAGACAATGATACTAGCTGGAGCTCGAAAAAAACTTCTGTGGGAACTATGAAGTTTGAGCCAAGAAAGTGAAGACTAAGGGCCAAGAAGAAATGTTTTCATTTGATTTTCCAAACAAATCTGAAGACACTAAAAGGGACAAGAGCAAATAAAAGTCTTTGGTATGTAAATACCTGGAAATGTCCCTAACCTGGGAAAGGAAACACATCCAGGTCCAGGAAGCACAGAGAGTTCCAAACAGCATCCACCCAAAGAGGACCACACCAGGACACATTGTAATTAAGATGGAAAAAATTAAAGATAAAGACAGACTATCAAAGGCAGCAAGGGAAAATCAACAAGTTACATACAAGGGAACTATCGTAAGGCTAGCACAGCTGACTTTTCAGCAGAAACCCTGAAGTCCAGAAAGGATTTGCACAATGTATTTAAAATGATGAAAGGGAAAAACCTACAACACAGAATCCCAAGCAAGGCTGTCATTCAGATTTGATGGACAGAGCAAAAATTTTACAGACAAGCAAAAGCTGAGAAATCAGCACCACCAAACCAATGTTAAAAAAGAAAAATGTTAAAGGAACCCCTCTAAGTGAAAAAGAAAAAGCCACAACTAGAAATGTGAAAATTAGAGAAGGAAAAAGCTCAGGTAAAGGTCAATAATGCACAGGAAAGGTAGTAAATAACAAAGCTAGCAGGAAAGTTAAAAGACAAAAGTAGTAAAAGCATCTAAATCTACAATAAGCAATTCAGTTCAGTTCAGTTCAGTCGCTCAGTCGTGTCTGACACTTTGCAACCCCATGAAACACAGCACGCCAGGCCTCCCTGTCCAAGAAAAAGAATGATATCAAAAACAGTAATCATGGGGTTTTTTTTAAATATTCAGGGTTCTTAAAATGCCTTTGAACTTAAGAGATCAACAACTTAATTATGTGTGTATACACACACACAGACAGATTGCTATATATAAACTTCATTTATGGTAACCACAGACCAACAATCTAATAATACATACACAGAAAGGACTTTCCTGGTGGTCCAGTGGCTGGGAATCTGCCTACTAATGAAAGGAACACGGGTTTGATCCCTGGTCTCGGAAGTTCCCTCATGCCTCGAGCAACTAAGCCCGTGTACCACGACTACTGAACTCGTGCCCTAGAACCCCTGCTCTGCAACAACAGAAGCCACGGCAATGAGAAGCATGCACACTGCAACTAGAGAATAGCTTCTAGATCACCACAACTACATAAAGCCTGCACATAGTAATGAAGACCCAGTTCAGTTCAGTTGCTCAGTCGTGTCTGACTCTGCGACCCCATGAATCACAGCACGCCAGGCCTCCTTGTCCAACACCAACTCCTGGAGCTCACTCAAACTCATGTCCACTGAGTTGGTGATGCCATCCAGCCAGAAGACCCAGCACAGCTAAAAATAAAATTTTAAAAAAAGAGAGAAAGAAATCCAAACATAACATTAAGGATAGTCATCAAATCAGAAGGGAAGAGAACAAAAGGAAGAAGGGAACAGAAAAGACCTACAAAAATAACCCCCAAGCAATGAACAAAATGGCAGGAAGGACATGAAAGTGAAGTGAAGTCGCTCAGTTGTGTCCGACTCTTTGTGACCCCATGGACTATAACCTATCAGGCTCCTCCAACCACGGGATTTTCCAGGCAAGAGTACTGGAGTGGGTTGCCATTTCCTTCTCCAGGGGATTTCCCTAACCCAGGGATCGAACCCGGGTCTCCTGCATTGCAGGCAGACGCTTTACCATCTGAGCCACCAGGGAAGCCCCAGTAAGAACATACATATCAATAATTACCTTAAATCATAAATTGACTAGGGACTTTCCTGGTGGTTCGTGGTTAAATATCTGCCTTACAATGCAGGGGAAGAGGGTTCGATCTCCAGTCAGGGAACTAAGATCCTATATGCTGCAGAGCAATTAAACCAGTGAGCAGCAACTACTGAAGCCAAGTGGTACAACTAGACAGTCCATGGGCTGCATGAAAGATCCCAAGTGATGCAGAGAAGAGCCTGTGTGCCACAACTGAGACCCAATGCAGTCAAATAAACAAATACATTCTAAATTACAGAGACATTACTTTGCCAACAAAGGTCCGTCTAGTCGAGGCTATGGTTTTTCCAGTGGTCATGTATGGATGTGAGAGTTGGACTGTGAAGAAAGCTGATCGCTGAAGAATTGATGCTTTTGAACTGTGGTGCTGGAGAAGACTCTTGAGAGTCCCTTGGACTGCAAGGAGATCCAACCAGTCCATTCTAAAGGAGATCAATCCTGGGTGTTCATTGGAAGGACTGATGCTAAAGCTGAAACTGCAATACTTTGGCCACCTCATGTGACGAGTTGACTCACTAGAAAAGAGTCTGATGCTGGGAAAGGTTGGGGGCAGGAGGAGACGGGGACGACAGAGAATGAGATGGCTGGATGGCATCACCGACTCGATGGACATGAGTTTGAGTGAACTCCGGGAGTTGGTGATAGACAGGGAGGCCTGGCGTGCTGTGATTCATGGGGTCGCAAAGAGTCAGACACGACTGAGTGACTGAACTGAACATTCTAAAAAATTAAAAATAAAACTACCATATGATTCAGCAGTTCTACTCCCGGGTATATATCCAAAGAAAATAAAAACATTCAGAAACATACATACACCCCAAAGTTCATAGCAGCGTAATTTACAATAGGCAAGATATGTCAACAACGTTAAGTGTCCATCAACAGATGAATGGCTAAAGATGATGTGATAACTATACACAGTGGAATACTACCCAGCCACAAAAAGAATAAAATTTTGCCATTTGCAATAACATGTATGGACTTGGAGGGTATTATGCTAAGTGAAATAAATCAAAGACAAATACTGTATGATGTCATTTATAAGTGGAATCTAAAAAAGACAACAAAGTAGTGAATGTAACAAAAAAGAAACAGAATCACAGATACAGAGAAGGAACTATTGGTTACCAGTGGGGAGAGAGAGAAGGGAGAAGAAGTAAGAAGGGATTGAGAGGCGCAGATCGCTGTGATAAGCTACACGGATATATTACACAGTACAGGGAATACAGCCAGCATTTTATAATAATATTAAATGTATAATCTATACAAATTTGAATCACTATGTTGTGCATCTGAAACTAATATTGTAGATCAACTGCACCTCAATAAAAAACAGATACACACATATATACACAAAAGAAGTCTTTGGTATGTAAATCACGGTGAACTGTTTTTGGCTTCAGAACCATAATTTTAAGGTACTAGCATGGAGAATCCCAGGGACGGGGGAGCCTGGTGGGCTGCCGTCTATGGGGTCGCACAGAGTCAGACACGACTGAAGTGACTGAGCAGCGCAGAGCAGCAGCATGATGAACTCCCAACTAGAGATTTACTTCATTTTATTTACTCTCTACTTCATTTCAAAAGAAGGCTGAGACAGAAAGAGAAGAGGTTTTGGGTAGAGACGGGGAACATTTCATGAAGATTGAAAACAACAAATAGCTGCCGATCTCTTGGACCAAACCAGCTCATTCAAATCTCAGTTTAAATGTCACTTCCCTTAAGAAGTCTTCCTTATCTTCAGCCCTTCCCCAATTAAGTATCCTAATTGATGGTACCAAAACACGCCAAGAGGTGTTCACCTGCACAGTTACACCTTCATAGTTACATTTCATTATTGTCTTTGGTTTCTCTGTTTCCCCTTTTAAATTGTGGTTCCATAACGGCAAGGGCCCATGGCTGCATTGATTGCCACTATCACCATAGCATCTACTACACAGTAGCCACCTCGATTCTACTCATTTAAGAAATATTTAAGATAACTTTGATTGATTGGATTGGCCAAAAATTTCATTTGGATTTTTCCATGAGATGAAACAAACTTTTGGGCCAACCCAATAAAAACTGAATGGAAGGGAAAACAGAAAACAAATATGGCATAGAAAGACTGATGGAGAAGGTACCCAGTAACAAGTGAGATACATATTATCAGATGCTGATATACATATTTGTAGAATCAGGGGAATTAAATGAACTTGAGGTTTTAGCATAAAGCAAACTTGACAACTATAAGTGATATGTTGCCATGGTTCCCCCATAGGGCTACAGGCAATTAAAGAAAGTCTTCATTTTAAAGACACAAATCTGCTGAGAAAGAGGTATTTTAATGCCCCGATGTCACAAATACACACACTGGAGTTGTAATCCATAAGATAGGATGGAGGACATTTTGGGGGAGGCAAAAATGAGACTAGAAAGAGGTATCTGTGAGACTATCTGGCCAAATTTTTTAAAAAATGAATGAGATCATAAAACTGGCTTACGAGGAGGGGAAAACAGTGATGGACCCACTTCAAGTGACTAAAAGCAGTGCATCAGATGAATTCTCATCTTGCCCTTCTGCAATTTCGTTTTTCAGAGGTAGAAGTACTGACAAGAGGGCACTCCCACTCCAGATTTAAATCTGACCTACAAAGAAGACAATCTTGGTGAAAAAGAAATGAAATTTGGGAAGAACTGTACACATCATTTCAGAGCCCTAAATGGCCAGAAAGGGGAATGCCAAGACTAATACAGACATGTACCTCAAAATTGGGCAGACATCTTTCACATGTTCATTAAAAACTGACTCAGGGAAAGATAGACAGGAGGTCCAAGGTTGAGGATCTGGAAGATAAGATAGAGTATGTGTTCAGAGACTCTTAAAAATGAAGATTTTACTATGAATCTATGAGTCATTCCAAGATGCTTCTCAGTGAACTCAAAGGATACCTCATAGGTACTTAATAAACATATGCTGAAAAAAACTGAGGCAGAGGAAAAAATGAAAATACAATCAAGAGCAAGATATTGCTTAAAGAGTATCATAAAAGCTAAATCTCAGAATGAACAAAAATTTTTTGAAAGTTAGGGGAAAACAAGGCAGTTTTTAACTTCTGTTTAGGTCATATATCAATGGAGAGTTAACATTAAAGAAAACACAGCTCTATGATCCCTCTCTATTATTAAACAGAATGATTGCTTAAAGGCAAAGGGAAGGAAAAGCAGAGTGAAAGGACTTCAGTTCAAGTTAGATCACAAGAATTTAAGAGCATCTGTGATTCTAAGCCAGTTCAAGTGCCCTGGCCTAAGGGGTGGTGGGATTTAGTGTTGATCAGTCACCCTCCATCACCACTCTCTGAGGGCCTGAGCAGGCTGTGAGAAGCACAGAAGCAGCTGGAAGACGAGCATTTGCTGTTGAGATGGGATGTTTCGTTTGAAGAAGCCAAGCAGACTAGAGATACTCCCCAAGAAATATGAATCCATGAAAGAAGCTGTGGTGGGGGCTACAACTTCACCCAGGAAAATAAAACCCTCAAACTCCACAGGACAAAAACTAGATAGGATTGCCTTCATAAAATATGCTATGGCCATTCTTTATTATTATAATATTATTAAAAAATGTTTTCTCCAGCCCGTTCTCCCCTCACTGGCTGTCAGCCCTTCCTACTTACCTAGTCCACATCATACCCTTTCTCTTCCTGCCATTGCCACTGCCCCCAGCCAGGTGTGACTTTTTCTTTTAGAAATCTATACATTAGGGATGTGAGAGTTGGACTGTGAAGAAAGCTGATCACCGAAGAATTGATGCTTTTGAACTGTGGTGTTGGAGAAGACTCTTGAGAGTCCCTTGGACTGCAAGGAGATCCAACCTGTCCATTCTAAAGGAGATCAATCCTGGGTGTTCATTGGAAGGAATGATGCTAAAGCTGAAACTCCAATACTTTGGCCACCTCATGTGACGAGTTGACTCACTGGAAAAGACTGATGCTGGGAGGGATTGGGGGCGGGAGGAGAAGGGGACGACAGAGAATGAGATGGCTGGATGGCATCACCAACTCGATGGACATGAGTTTGAGTGAACTCCGGGAGTTGGTGATGGACAGGGAGGCCTGGCGTGCTATGATTCATGGGGTCGCAAAGAGTCGGACACGACTGAGCGACTGAACTGAACTGATACATTAGTGAGTCTCAATGTGTGGGCCTCTGGCCAGCTGCAATGGCATCACCTGTGAGCTTGTTAGAAATGCAGAGTCAAGCAGAATCTCTGGGGACTGCAGCCCAGGCAGGAATGTGTGTTGATAAGCCGTCAATTTAATTTTGAGAACCACCGTTTCAGAAAATTAGACACATATGGTAACCAATGAGGACTTAGGTATAGCAACTTAACCCTTTCACTTATTGTGGCTTAAAAAAAACTACACTTTCTCTGAAAGATGTATCATATAAGCAACCCAAATAGGATTTTAATATTTTGGTAAACTCAAAGTGAAGTTATATAATCATACCTACTGAACTGCTGATGGGTTAGCACCAAACCTTCCAGACTGATAGGAAATCTCACATCACAACTTGCAACCATGTTCTGAATTGTAAAATCGAGGAATCTGGCAGGAAAGCCCAGCTTCTGCACCACACGAGCGTATTTTCTTGCTGCAAGTCGAGACTGCTCTTCGCTGGGGAGGGGCAAGACATTAAAGATGTCTTAATCACTGCGACTGCTGACAAGTTGGGCTATATTCAGTCACTTCTCTGATTTTATTTTTAGCATTTGTACCATGTTTATCATTCACTGTATACAAGGAAGCTGCAGACTTTGAAGAGAAGGACCCACCTCCCCTACTACTGTCCTTAGCACCCAGAAAAGGGTTTGGTACAATGGACAATTGTTGAACTGAATCGTAAATAGATTTGTGTCTTCCTAGCCATCTTTTACGTATAGTTTTTTTTCTTTTACTTGTTTTAAGTGCTATTAGATAAAATTAACAATTTCCACCAGTTCTCGAAAGGTGTCTTCGGGTCGGCAGCAGTATGATTGCCCAAGAATGTGATAGAAATGCCAAGTCCTGGGTCCTGCCTCAGCTGTGCAGACACTCTGGGTGGGGCCCAGCAATCTACGTTGTAACAAGCCTGCCAGTAACTGTGGTGCTCACTCAGGTTTTAGAACCATCCTTGTGGTCTAAAAGTGTGTGCCATTTAGTTGAGAACAGCAGCAAAAATAAGGACACGTGCCTACAAAAAACATCAACATGAAAAAAGTAAGATATGAGCCATCTGAGTGGTATAGATAGGATGTCAGGACTTGGATCTTTATGGGGCAAGTTATATACTTATAAAAAGAGTCATAAAAATACCTCAAAATCTATCCAGTTTTGCTTAGGCTTTCTTACACAACTGTCATTCAACTCATGCTCAAAATGAGAAAGAAAGAAATTCATCCAACTGTGTGGCTATGTCCTTCTAAATATTTGTCCAGCTCTGTCCTTAAATCTATGGCGGAGAATGTGAAATCCTGAGATTTGGGGCTTTTTCACTAGATACTTTTCAGTGGTCACTATGGTCACTACCAAAATAAAAACAATGAGTAGCAGGGGTTGCCAAACAGGGACAACACCTGGTGAGTAAAACCTACGAATTCTACCCTCTGTTATGGCTTATCCCTATCTTTAAGTTGAAAATCAGAAAGCACATTAAAGAAAAGCCGGATTGAATTTACTTGCCTGGACCAAAGGGACTGGTAGTTTCCTTCTATTCTAGCTCTCTCACACCATAGTCCTATTCACGTGACCTCACTTCATGTTGATTCTCCTCATCCATTTCCAACTCCTGAAATGTCCTTAGCAGGGCCATGTCCCCATAGCAGAAGTGAAATAAGTGGTTCCCATTTAAAAAAAACATATTTCACCTAACTGACCCATTACATTTCCTACAGTGCTAATATTTATAAGGTCAAATTTCAAGAATTTTCATAGCCCTATAGTTTCTTGTATCACACAGAAATTCCCATTCAAACAACTAACAGTTACAATTTACATATATGTTCTTGTACAAACATGCGAAACTAGATTAAGAACCTTGAAATTTCAACGCCAGTGGTGATTACCACTGATAAATTTAGCCCCTCTGCACTTTTCTGTGCAAACACAGGTATCCCTCACTCTGCAAACTCTGGTTATTACAACTAAAGAAACTACACTGGCATACATTTTTGGAGATAATTCTGATATCCCTTATACTAACCAAACTTTCACAACTCTCAATCCAAAACTTAACAACCTTAATATGTGGCTACTAATACTATATGTGGCTAAATGATTTCATTTTTTGATTGAATCAAAACTATCTTCCTAGATATTTGTTCCCTCTGCTCCCATTTTAAACAATGCTGAAATGAACATCTTTGCAGAGATGTCCAAAAATGACTTCAAAATGGAGATTTCTAGATCAGAGGATACACAGATCAACAGAAGAAAAAGTCCAGAAACTTACTTGGATACAGGTAAAGAACATGCAAAAACAGGTGGGGGAGAAATAGATAAAATGGATTCTTTGATAAATGTATTGGGACACTGACTGGCCATTTGAAAATATTGAAATGAAATTCTAGACTTGCTGTGCCCAATATGGTGGCCACCAGTTACATGTGGCTATTTAAATTTGTATTAATTTTAAAACAAAGTAAGAAGTTCAATTTCTCTGTGGTATCAGCCATATTTCAAGTTCTCAGGAGCCACGTGTGACAAGAGGCTACCACACCGGACAGCATAGATACAGAACATTTCCTTCATCCAGAGAAGGCTCTAGATGAATCAAAACGTTAATTTCCTCTCTTCAATGCAAAGCAAGACTAGGAAGAAACAAGAAAAACATATGGAGGTCAATACTTACATGTGGGGAATGCCTTCCTGAGCGTGAAGCCAAACACTGAAGCGTAAAGAGAAAGGTTGGATAGACTAACCATACACACACAAAATTAAATTGTGTGTAAAAAAACCACCAAAAATATCACTAACATTAATATGGGAGAAATGCTTATAGTACAAAATGGCAAAAATACTTAAATACCAAAAGATAAATATCTCCATAGAACATTGGGGAAAAGATACAGTAGACAGTTTATATCCTTATGAAAAGTTAGTCTCACTAGTAAATAAAAATGTAATTAAAACAATGTAACTTTTGCCAATAAATTTGGCAAATATAAAGAAGAATATTAACACTCAGTGTTCATTGAAGAAAATTGGTACACCCTTTCAGGAGGACAATTTACTACTCATCTACTAACACCAGAGGGAAGAGCAGCTCTCCTATCAGTTTTACGGCCAACAGATCTCCATCAGCACAGGGCTACCTCAGCATGAGATCCAGGAAAGAGAAGCCTTTTAAGAGATCCCTCCTGAGTGAATGCTCAAGCTAATAGTCAAGAAATGTCTAATTTCCCTCCTTTGAAAAGTTCTATCCATGTATCTGCCTGCAATGTGGAAAATACACAACGACTTCCCCAGATTTATAGCAGGCTTTACTACTACTATAGCTTTTATTTTTTTTCATTTTAAATATACCTTAGAAACAAGCCCCCTTCACTATGGGAGACTGTAAAGTGGGATATGTCAGTATGATGAGGCTGAATGTTTTCAACCCCTAACTTCACATTTCATGAATTTAACTCTTCAGCAAAGTATTTTGCATCTACTATGTGTTTTAGAATATTAATACCATCCTTCCTTGTTTCACATACTGAATTGTTTGTCTGGCTTTGGAAGAGGGTGGCTCCTCTTACCTTTTCGCTCCTGTGCAGACCATTTTCCCAGAGCTAAATATGAGGGCTGTAGTCCTGGGCTCTCGGATCCTCATTATGACAGCGGCAAACCTCTAAAGACAGAAGCCAAAAGAACAATTAACCTCCACTAGGGCAAGCCACTCCAGTACTCTTGCCTAGAAAATCACATGGACAGAGGAGCCTGGTGGGCTGCAGTCCATGGGGTCGCTACGAGTCGGACACGACTGAGCGACTTCACTTTCACTTTTCACTTTCACACATTGGAGAAGGAAATGGCAACCCACTCCAGTGGTCTTGCCTGGAGAATCCCAGGGATGGCGGAGCCTGGTCGGCTGCCGTCTATGGGGTCACACGGAGTCGGACACAACTGAAGCGACTTAGCAGCAGCAGCAGGGGTTAACACCTGCTGAAGCTGAAACTCCAATACTTTGGCCATCTGATGCGAAGAACTGACTCATTGGAAAAAACTCTGATGCTGGGAAAGATTGGAGAGAGGAGAAGGGGATGACAGAGGAGGAGATGGTTGGAAGGCATCACCAACTTGATGGACATGAGTTTGAATAAGCTCCAGGAGTTGGTGATGGACAGGGAAGCCTGGCATGCTGCAGTCATGGGGTCACAAAGAGTTGGACATGGCTGAGCAACTGAACTGAACTGAAGGTCAGCACTATTCCAGTTGCAAGGGTGAGCTGGACATGAAACATATTGAATAAATTGAAATTTAGTGGGAAAACTAAAAAATGTCTGGGTCTATTCTCCTACCTTAAGGTAACAAAATGATCATGATTCTAAAATGTACATGATTCTAAAAGGTAAGAATAATAATAGTAAAGCTAAAATTTGAGTACCTGTTATGTTTCAGACCCTATGCTAAAAGCTTTACAGGTCTTATTGCATTTGAAGTGCTGACAGTAAAAAGAACCCTGAGTCAGCGCTACACACAACTGATCAAGGCCTATTAATGTTTTCCAGGTGTTTACTAAAAAGGTGACACTCTCACCTGATAGCCATTTTGTTAAATTCTTAAGACATCTGAAATGCCTAACGAGAATTTTTCCAGCTGTCAAGTCTAAGTATGGACAAGTCCTATGCACCAAATTGAGAGGAGAGCTGAGGACAGTAGAGAATAAAATAGGCTCAAAATGCTGATTGCTCAGTTGTGTAGTCAATCATAGCTACATCCTTAAAAATCCTAGCCCATTACTGGGTTTCTGTCCTCATCATAGCCAGCAACACAAAAGATAAACAGGAAAGCTTTGTTGCACTAGGTAATATTCAGGTAACATTTAAATTCAGATGTCAATAGCGCCACTACACAACAGGAAACACAAAGATTTTATCCATAAATAGTTGATGTTGGCAAGATCCTCTGGGTTCTGACTAATACAGCCTTTTTCATCTAACTCCTTAAATCCCCACTACCCAAGACAGTGAACTTTTCCCCAGTAGGCACCAGGCCTTACTCATCTTTGTACTAAGTAATTTAACTAATCATTAAATGTTGATTGAATTAACAAATCCTAGGTAAACAGACCACTGAAAATGGGATGCCTGGCCTTGGAAAGACACAAAAAAGAATAGATTTTATTAAACTTTGATTTTGATACATAAGATAGAATGTAATAAAATAGATTTTATTAAAGCCGGAATCATACACTTCAACTTTGCACTTTATACAGTTGAGATTTCCTAGGTAAGAGAAACTATAAGTGAAAAAAATGCATGTGTCAGCTAAATGGGACAACAATTAGAAAAAATTATTTCCATGAATATGATGACATTGTAAGAAAGTTAGCATTTCCATAGTCAGGCTGAAAACAGTCATACTGAAAGGTTTTTCTGAATAACAAGGGAAAGATCTTAATGTCTGCTGCTACTGCTGCTAAGTCACTTCAGTCGTGTCCGACTCTGTGTGACCCGATAGACGGCAGCCCACCAGGCTCCCCCGTCCCTGGGATTCTCCAGGCAAGACCACTGGAGTGGGTTGCCATTTCCTTCTCCAATGTGTGAAAGTGAAAAGTGAAAGTGAAGTTGCTCAGTCGTGTCCGACCCTTAGCGACCCCACGGACTGCAGCCTACCAGGCTCCTCCGTCCATGTGATTTTCTAGGCAAGAGTACTGGAGTGGCTTGCCATTGCCTTCTCTTTTAATGTCTACAATGGCTTAATAAGTATTCAACAGAGAAAATGAGATTATTTTTGTAAGTTCAAAACAGAGAATGAGGCAATTAAACTTTCAAATTGCCAAAAGTCTTCCACCAAACATTTTTTCTTTTCTAAAAATATTAACAAAGGAGTGAGTCAATATCATGATCCTATGAGGGAAAGAACATCTAAATAGAACCTAATTATTGAAAAAATTACTGAGAAATCTTACCTTTGGGTTATATTCTGCATTTTTTGCATGCAAAGCTATTTTCTTCAGATCCAATTTACAGGCCAGGTTTACAGTGGAAACTATGTTCCTAAAGAAATAAGTCAACCTAAGTTATACCAGATTTAAAAAGTAAAAAATAATTAAAACATATTAACTTCCTCATTTTATAGGTTTAGGTGACTTCCTCGTGGGAGAATTATTCTAAATGTGAAATATATAGTAACACAGTCCTTAGTATATTGTAAAAATCCTAAAGGACTAAAATAACTTTTTCTAAAATTTCATGACTGACTAAAATTAAGTTTTAGATCTTTTTCAAAACGCCTCAAAATAGAAAGCACAACATCAAATCAACTTGCAAATCAAATTCAGTTTTACCTTTTTTTATCCTTTGTGTTATTCCAACTCCAACCACAATTTACAACAATTAAAGTGCTTTAGTGTAAACAATCAGGGAAGGCAATGGCAACCCACCCACTCCGGCACTGTTGCCTGGAAAATCCCATGGACAGAGGAGCCTGGTAGGCTGCAGTCCATGAGGTCGCAAGAAGTCAGACACGACTGAGTGACTTCACTTTCACCTTTCACTTTCATGCATTGGAGAAGGAAATAGCAACCCACTCCAGTGTTCTTGCCTGGAGAATCCCAGGGATGGCAGAGCCTGGTGGCTGCCGTCTATGGGGTCGCACAGAGTTGGACACGACTGAAGCAACTTAGCAGTAGCAGCAGTATAAACAATATAATCCTTCAGGAATATGTAGACTAACCCTCAACTCCTGCTTAGGAGATCAAGAGTTGGTGCTTCATCTTCCAGGTAAATAGTCTAAAACCAAGTCTACTAAGAGCTTATAATACAAAGGATACTGAGACCTGAAATTCTCTTCCCTACACTATTTTGACCCCATTCAAGAATACAAAATCTATACTCAGAAGCATTACTCATTTAAAACAGTAGCAACTTACTGTAGTTGAGGCACAATTCCAGAACATTCTGAAATAGGGGCCATTGGTGTCATAGGAGTTATGGACGCCAGAGGCAAGGAGTGTGGTTTCTCAGGAGAGGACTGGGCTGAGTTACCATCAGCAGGGTGCAGACGTGAATGGGAACTTGACCCACTGCTGCTGTTTAAGGCCAGGCCAGTGTCCATCCGGCTGGATAAGGGCAACCTAGTTTGCCAACTTTGATTTTTACAGTTTTCTTCAATTTCATTCTTGCTCCTAATGACAGTCTGGTCTTTATTTTCTTGGGAGAGCTCATCTGGTAAGAGGCTAAGATCCACAGCTGAGAAACTGCCATATGTTTCTGTGACTTCTTCAAGCTGGGGATTAAATGCAGTCTCTGGATTGGATGAAGTAAGCATGTCCACATCATAAGGCACAGCTGGGCTCAGCAGGGGTGATCTGGATGGGGTAAGGGCATCCTAGGCCGGTCCCAAAACAGACAAAACACAACAGACAGAACATCATGTCACACCCAAAGGATGCCACCGTGGCTGGCAGGCAGTGTGTTCAGGAGGAGGCCATTCACAAAGCTTATATTCACACCCTGCTCTTTCCACAGTCTCCTTAAAGTTCTGCTTTAGGGTTACAACACACTTCATGAAAATAGGAAAATGTATCTTAAAATACAGAAAAAGCATGTTTCATAAAACGTTTTTCTTTGGTTAGATTTGTAGTAAGTTGCTACTCTAAATCCAGTTCTGTAATTCAGGTAAGTTGGCAATCACGCTTTAAATCTGTACTTTGAAAAGTACAGATTTTTCTGTATTCCCTAAGTTTATTATAAACTTTAGTTGAGTTAAAGGTTTGTTTTGAGTTTTAAAATCATATTTTAAAGAGAAGAGCAGTAAGTGAAGGAAGCTGAGGATACAGCCTGAGTGCTAATCAAGCCTCCACAAAGGACTCATCTTTATTCCTTCTAGTCAAAGGAGAGATAAGAAATCATTCCATTTATGTGCATAGGGGGAAAGTTATTGTTGAAATTTAAACGGAAAGACTAGTTTAAATCAGTGTATTGTATTTCCAGCCCAGGGAAGGCTAATCAACTTCCATTATCATCAACCGAGGGAATGAAGTGTGCAACTGAGGGAAACAGCTAATATAAAACTCGTGGCCTTTGTTATGGAGAAAAATTGTTGGTACTATTACCACCCACATCACCCAAGTTGCATGCCTGGATTCTATATTTTGACCACTAGCTGGCAGGATAACCTCACCTGTCAGAAGATCCGACTTCTAACAATTGAACAGTCACAAACGCCTTGTGCTATGTCTTCTCCATGACAAAGTTATCTCAGCTAATATGTCTGGCTAAAAATGTGTGCTCAGTCGTCTCCGACTCTTTGCAACCCTGTGGACTGTAGCCTGCCAGGCTCTTCTGTCCATAGCATTTTCCAGGCAAGAGTACTGGAGTGGGTTGCCATTTCCTACTCCAGGGGATCTTCCTGACCCGGAGATGGAACTCATATTCTTTACCACTGCGCCACATGGGAAGTATATATATGTCTGTGTGTGCTGTGTACTAAGTCACTTTAGTCGTGTTCGACTCTGTGAGACCCCATAGACTGTAGCCCACCAGGTTCCTCTGTCCATGGGATTCTCCAGGCAAGGATACTGAAGTGGATTGCCATGCCCTCCTCCAGAGTATCTTCTCAACCCAGTGATAGAACCTGGGTCTCCTGTATTACAGTCAGATTCTTTACCATCTGAGCCACCAGGGAAGCCCATAACAAGTCTGGCTAGATCCTGTTGGGACGAGGTGGCCGAGTGGTTAAGGTGATGGACTGCTAATCCATTGTGCTCTGCACATGTGGGTTCGAATCCCATCCTTGTCGGCCTGTGGCTTCTGTGGCCCTCTTTGCATTTTATGGGGCTTCCCTGATAGCTCAGTTGTAAAGAATCCGCCTGCAAAGCAGGAAACCCTGGTTCAATTCCTGGGTGAAAATCCGCCAGAAGAGATAGGCTACCCACTCCAGTATTCTTGGGCTTCCCTGGTGGCTCAGCTGGTAAAGAATCTGCCTGCAATGCAGGAGACCCTGGTGCGATTCCTGGGTCAGGAAGGTCCGTTGGAGAAGGGATAGGCTACTCACTCCAGTATTCTTGGGCTTTCCTTGTGGCTCAGCTGGTAAAGAATCCACCTGCAATGTGGGAGACCTGGGTTCGATCCCTGGGCTGGGAAGGTCCCCTGGAGAAGGGAAAGGCTACCGACTCAAGTATCCTGGCCTAGAGAATTCCATGGACTGTATAGGCCATGGGGTCGCAAAGAGTCAGCAGGACTGAGAGACTTTCACTTTTACTCTTTAACTTTCAAATCCAATTGATGGTGCTGTTACCACAAGTCCAGCAGATGGCAGCGGTGACTAAATGTTAGACACAAACACTTAGAAGAATGCAGTTACTCTCTTAAAATAAGAGTTGACCTTATTTCATTTTGGATTATGTTATTAGCCCCTATTTCCCTCCACCTCCACCCCCACCTCACAGATGGACCCTAGCAAAAGTGAGGTGGGGACAGCGGCCCAAATTCCTCTCCATTGTTTCCGGGGCCTCTTCTGTTCTAGCCAATTCACACTAAAGCGCTAATGTCTGCAACATCGGTGACTCCCCTCCTTTTTCCCATTTTGGCATTTTAGCAGAAGGCAAAACTCCCACCCAAAGAACTGAACTTCAACAAGGAATTTGAGGCAATGGCAACAAGATATTGAAGAGAGACGTTTTATGTCAGTGGAACCCTGAAAGCCTCCTGAGTTTACTCATAGGAACACACCTTAGAGAATAAGCTTACAGAGTATTCCCTAAGTATACAGAGTACAGTCTTATACCTGAAGAAACTTTTTGTTAAACTGTCTTTACAGAGCCGTTAACTCATCTTTCACGTAATCTTCCCAACTTGGGTTCTCCTTTGCAATGTTAAATGCTGTGGTACTTCACTATTTCTACTTCACTGCTAATCACGGGTCTATTTAAGCAACCCCACCCCCACCCCCTCCATAATTGCTCTCTTGCTTTTTCACTTGTTTTTGGCTCCGCCGCATGCATGATCTTAATTTCCTTAGCAGTGATGGAAACCCAGGCCCCTAAAATGGAAACTCAGAGTCTTAACCACTGAACCAACAGGGAAGTCCCTTGTTTTTCTTTCTGAGGATTCCTGCCTCTGTATTCTACAGTTCCTAGATTAAAAAGCAAAACCTCTAAATGTAAGAATCAACCAACTGAAAGAAGCCTCGGGTGTCTCCAATTTGTATTCACAGTGGACCAGCAACCTTTAGTAAGTTAATTCATCCCTTGAACCTTCTAGTTTTTCAACTGAAAGATGGGGATAATGAAGCCCACCTCCTAGGGTTGCTAGGAATTTTACTAGAGATAAATTGAAGGCAGACTCCTGGGTGCGCAGGAAGTGGGCCCTGACTCTGGGACAGTGGCGGTGGCTTCTAGGCTCACCTGGGTGGAGCACTGGTCCAAGTAGAGCTCCAGGTACGTCTCCTCCTCCATGGGTGGAGGGCTCACTGTTGGGAGTTGAGAGGTTGGGAATGGGGGGAAGAGCCAGCGTGAATGGAGCTGTGGCTGAGTTGGCCAGGCGTGTGGGGCGCAGAAGCCATTTATTGGCCTGCGGCCGCTCATGGCAAGGCGGGGCCTGGGCCAGGGCTGGGAGCAGGGGACCAGGGGCCGGGCAGGGGGCCTCGCCTGGTCCCCCCAGTCCACGCTCCTGCAGATGGCTGGAGGGAACGGATGATGAACCAGGGAGGGGGTTGCAGAACTCAGCACCCAGCCCATGAGTCCCTTACCTTGCTGGGGAAGGAGGGATGTGGCAGGAACACTGTTCTCGCCTGAGTGCAATCACTGCACTTGGTCCACAGCTGAGAGGCAATGCGGCCTGCCAATCTGGAGAGTTGCTTCCACCTGCAAATGCTGCCTTTGCCTTTTGCAGGAGAAAAAGGTCTCAGTGTTGTTGTTCAGTCACTAAGTCATGTCCGACTCTTTGGGAGTCCATGGACTACAGCACGCCAGGCTTCTCTGTCCTTCACAATCTCCCAGAGTTTACTAAAATGCATGTCCACTGAGTCGGTGATGCTATCCAACCATCTCATCCTCTGTTTCCCCCACTTCTCCTACCCTCAATCTTTCCCAGCATCAGGGTCTTTTCCAATGAGTCAGTTCTTTGCATCAGGTGGCCAAAGTATTGGAGCTTCAGCATCAGTCTTTCCATTGAATATTCAGAGTTGAATTTCTTTAGGATTGACTGCTTTGATCTTCTTGCAGTCCAAGGAACTCTCAAAATATCTCCTCCAGCACCACGATTCGAAAGCATCAATTCTTTGGCGCTCAGCCTTCTTCATGGTCCAACTCTCACATCTGTACGTGACTACTGGAAAAACTATAGGACTATACGGACCTTTGTCAGCAAAGTGATGTCTCTGCTTTTTAATACGCTGTCTAGGTTTGTCATAGCTTTCTTCCAAGGAGCAAGTGTCTCTTAATTTCATGGCTGCAGTCACCATCTGCAGTGATTTTTGGAGTTCAGTGTTAGCAACATGAAATGGGTTGGGCAGTGAGAAAAAATTTTTTTAATAGAATCTTTTTTTCTTTAGTAAAGTGAGTGGAATTTTAGGCACTTTACCCAGTCAGGTGTTGGACTTTTATGTTATAATCACTTCTCACTTTCAAATCCCAGCTGGCTTTTTTCCAATTTCAGAGAATTCAGTCTAAAGCCACATATAAAAGAATGTGTTAGGGTTGTGCTGTGCTGTCTCTGCAGTCATTTCTGACTCTTTGCAACCCCATGGATGGTAGCCCACCAGGCTCCTCTGTCCATGGAATTCTCCAGGCAAGAATACTGGAGTGGGTTGCCGTTTCCTTCTCCAGGGGATCTTCCCCACCCAGGGATTGAACTCATGTCTCTTATATCTCCTGCATTGGCAGGCTGGTTCTTTACCATTAGCGCTACCTGGGAAGCCCACAGTTAGGGTTGATGCAATTCAGGAAGGTAATGTAAAACCAAATAACCAGATTTTCCTCTTTCTTAAAATTTAATTTTTAGTGCCTCAGCTTTCATAAGAACTTACATGTGCAGAATGGTTCTATAAATACAATTGATACTCTTAATATGAGATATTTCAAAATGGAGACATGCATGTCCCCATTCTAGCCTATGCTCTCTGAGAGGAGGATTGTTAATTACTCATTTTTGTGCCTTTGAACCAAGCTAATAGACAATCAGTAAAATTTGATCAGTGAATGAAAAACTGTCCTCAGAATGGATCATAGTAGAGACAGAGAACTCTAAGAATCAGGTCTAAAAATTAGATACAATTTCTTTTTTTAATTTTTTTTTATTTATAAAATTTAATAAATGGTACAAAGCACAATGCCATAAACATTAACAGTTAAAATATCACCAAATGAAAAAAATACTATAAAATACACAGTTGCAAAAAGCTACATTAAGTTATTTTACAACTGCCTCAAGCTGCAAAAAGAAAAAAAAACCCAATGCTTTACCTAAGTTATCCCTCTCTCAAAATAATGCCATTTATATTATAAACCACGAGCTCCCCATCAAAAGACGGGAACTGCTTTTGTTAATTCATATATATATATATATATATATATGACTGTATCACTTTGCTATACCCCTGAAACAAACACAACACTATAAATAAAATATAGTACAATATAAAATAAAAATAAGTAACAGATCTTTGGGGCTTTACACTGAGTTAGAGTTCCTATCAGAGGGATAACAGCACCACAGCCGCACTGGATCCTCATGAAGGAGGCACACGAATGACTGGATTACAAGAGTTACAGGAATGAGAGCTGCTCATTTCCCAGAAACTACAGCTCACAGAAAACCAACAAAGGCACAAGATACAGACCATTCACTTATGAATGTGTAAAACTCAAAAAAGTCCACATCACTCCAGATAGATACAATTTCTAATCAAGGATATAGGATATATTTTGACAAAGCTGGGATTTTATATAATAGTTATACTAATGCATTATTTAATCTAATGATTTATATTTAATAAGATAGCTCATCAAAAATGCTTAGCATAATACCTGTTTAGTAGCTCAAATAGCTCAAATATTCAGACTTAAATTGAAGAAAGTAGGGAAAACCATTAGACCATTCAGATATGACCTAAATCAAATCCCTTATGATTATACAGTGGAAGTAAGAAATAGATTTAAGGGTCTAGATCTGATAGATAGAGTGCCTGATGAACTCTGGACAGAGGTTTGTGACATTGTACAGGAGACAGGGACCAAGACCATCCCCATGGAAAAGAAATGCAAAAAAGCAAAATGGCTGTCTGAGGAGGCCTTACAAATAGCTGTGAAAAGAAGAGAAGCGAAAAGCAAAGGAGGAAAGGAAAGATATAAGCATCTGAATGTAGAGTTCCAAAGAATAGCAAGGAGAGATAAGAAAGCCTTCCTCAGCGATCAGTGCAAAGAATTAGAGGAAAACAACAGAATAGGAAAAACAAGATATCTTTTCAAGAAAATTAAAGATATCAAGGGAAAATTTCATGCAAAGATGGACTCGATAAAGGACAGAAATGGTATGGACCTAACAGAAGCAGAAGATATTAAGAAGAGGTGGCAAGAATACACAGAAGAACTGTACAAAAAAGATCTTCACGATGAAGATAATCATGATGGCGTGATCACTCACCTGGAACCAGACATCTTGGAATGTGAAGTCAAGTGGGCCTTAGAGAGCATCACTACGAACAAAGCTAGTGGAGGCGATGGAATTCCAATTGAGCTATTTCAAATCCTGAAAGATGATGCTATGAAAGTGCTGTATTCAATATGCCAGCAAATTTGGAAAACTCAGCAATGGCCTCAGGACTGGAAAAGGTCAGTCTTCATTCCAATCCCAAAGAAAGGGAATGCCAAAGAATGCTCAAACTACCGCACAATTGCATTCATCTCCCATGCTAGTAAAGTCATGCTCAAAATTCTCCAAGCCAGGATTCAGCAATATGTGAATCGTGAGCTTCCAGATGTTCAAGCAGGTTTTAGAAAAGGCAGAGGCACCAGAGATCAAATTGCCAACATCCGCTGGATCATGGAGAAAGTAAGAGAGTTCCAGAAAAACATCTATTTCTGCTTCATTGACTATGCCAAAGCCTTTGACTGTGTGGATCACAAGAAACTGTGGAACATTCTGAAAGAGATGGGAATACCAGACCACCTGACCTGCCTCTTGAGAAACCTGTATGCAGGTCAGGAAGCTACAGTTAGAACTGGACAGGGAACAACAGACTGGTTCCAAATAGGAAAAGGAGTATGTCAAGGTTGTATATTGTCACCCTGCTTATTTAACTTATATGCAGAGTACATCATGAGGAATGCTGGGCTGGAAGAAGCACAAGCTGGAATCAAGATTGCCGGGAGAAATATCAATAACCTCAGATATGCACATGACACCACCCTTATGGCAGAAAGTGAAGAGGAACTCAAAGGCCTGTTGATGAAAATGAAAGAGGAGAGTGAAAAGGTTGGCTTGAAGCTCAACATTCAGAAAACGAAGATCATGGCATCTGGTCCCATCACTTCATGGGAAATAGATGGAAAAACAGGGGAAACAGTGTCAGACTTTATTTTTGGGGCTCCAAGATCACTTCGGATGCTGATTGCAGCCATGAAATTAAAAGACGCTTACTCCTTGGAAGGAAAGTTATGACCAGCCTAGATAGCATATTAAAAAGCAGAGACATTACTTTGCCAACCAAGGTCCGTCTAGTCCAGGCTATGGTTTTTCCCGTGGTCATGTATGGATGTGAGAGTTGGACTGTGAAGAAAGCTGATTGCCGAAGAATTGATGCTTTTGAACTGTGGTGCTGGAGAAGACTCTTGAGAGTCCCTTGTACTGCAAGGAAATCCAACCAGTCTATTCTAAAGGAGATCAATCCTGGGTGTTCATTGGAAGGACTGATGCTGAAGCTGAAACTCCAATACTTTGGCCACCTCATGGAAAAGAGTTGACTCACTGGAAAAGAGTCTGATGCTGGGAGGGATTGGGGGTAGGAGGAGACGGGGACAACAGAGAATGAGATGGCTGGATGGCATCACCGACTCGATGGACATGAGTTTGAGTGAACTCTGGGAGTTGGTGATGGACAGGGAGGCCTGGCGTGCTGTGGTTCATGGGGTCACAAAGAGTCGGACACGACTAAGCAACTGAAGTGAACTGAACTTTGTTATTAGACAGATAAGGACCAAATTGTGTCTTGCCCCTCCCCCCCAATTCATATGCTAGAAACCTAATCTGTGTAACTTTTGTCCTTATAAGAAGAAAGAGAGAGATATCCGACTTTGTGAGGACACAGTCAGAAGGTGGCCATCTTCAAGCCAAGGAGAAGGGCCTTGGGAGAAACCAGACCTTCTGACTCCTTGATCTGGGACTTTCAGCCTCCAGAACTGTAAAAAAATAAATTTTTGTTGTTTAAACCATTCTGTCTGTGATATTTTGCTGTGACAGCCCTAGCAGGCTAAAATATACGCTTATAAAGTATCTTATCACATGTGGTAGGTGGAATCCTGAGATGGTCCCCCAGATTTCCACCTTCTCCCAGTTATTCAAACAATAATCTAGGTGCTGCTATAAAGGGATTTTGCAGGTTTAATTAAGGTCCCAAACCAGTTAACTTTAAGAAAGAGAGATATTATCCTGAGTGAGTCTGACCTAATCAACTCATCAGGCGAGGCCTTACAAGGAACTGGGCCCTTTCTTGGGAGAAAGATTCAAAACTTGAGAAAGAATTGCCATGAGGGAGATTCTCCATTGCTGCTTTGGAGATGGATGGGGTCATGTTGCAGAGAGGGTGGGTGACTTGGAAGGACTGAGAGTGGCCCACACTTGACACCAGCAAAGAAATGGAGACCTCAGTCCTACAGCTGCAAGGATCTAAATTTGGCTGGCAACAGAGAAAGGAGTCCCTGAAAGAAACTCAGCCTAGCTATGACCTTCATTTCAGTCACATAAGCTCTGAGCAGAGTCCAGTCATGCTGTGCTCAGACTTCTGACCTGTACAGCTGTGAACTTATAAAAAGGTGTGGTTTTGAACCACCAAACTTGTGGTGATTTGTTACGCAGAAATGGAAAACATATATATCATAAGTAATGAATAAGAAGTAGGGACACAGATTTGCAGTGATCTGCTGGGCAAATGATAAGCTGAATGAATAAAATGTTAATAATTCTGAGTTTGAAGTTATTTTCAAATGAAGAGTTTCAAAATAAAAGATGAATGTTTTTGAAGATGTTTTCAGCTTTGGTAAGAGTTAATTTATTCAAAATCTTTAAATTGTTTTATTTCTGAGAATCAAAGATTGGTATGGTTTTGCTAAAGAATAACTGATTGCTGTCATTTGTTCACCTCTTATGATGGGCCAAGCTATATTCTAAGTATTTCCTATCTATGAACTCACTTAAACATCACAATAACTCTGTAAGGTAAAGTGAACGTGTTTGCTCAGTCATGTCAGCCTGTGACTCCATGGACTGTAGCCCGCCAGGCTCCTCTGTCCATGGAGTTCTCCAGGGAAGAATGCTGCAGTGGGTAGCCATTCCCTTCTCCAGGGGATCTTCCTGACCTAGGGAATGAACCCAGGTCTCCTGCATTGCAGGTGATTCTTTACTCTTTTATCACTCTTTTAAAAGAGTGTTTCAATACTCTTTTATCATTTTACAGTTGAGAATACTGAGGCACAGAGAGGTTTAGTAACTTGTCCCAGGTCACTCAGCTCCTAATCAGAATATCTAACTCTGAAGCCACATGCTATGTATTGTTCCCCCATCAAAGTCTACATATGCTATTTCAGATTAGTAGTTTGCTTTCATTTGCACTGCGCTCGTTAATCTGTTTTGATTCTGAAGATTTTTTGTCTGTTTTGTAGTTCAGAATTTTTAATATTTTGTACTTTGACAAAAGAAAAATGGGGGGTACAAAAAACCCACTGTATCCAAGCATTTTAATTCATTATTTCATAACTTACTATTGTAAAGATGAAATGAGTTGAATGGGAGTATGTGTAAACATTTACCAAGCACTTTGCATGAAGTATTGTTTTTAATGTCTTTAAGAGAGCAATGCCAAACCTGAAACATTGTAAGTCAACTATACTTCGATAAAATATTTATATTAAGGAAAAAAAAGGAGAGTAACACCAAGACTTAGATGGACCATGCCAATGATCATGAAGACTCTTTCAGAGAGGTCAGCTCTGAAAAATAGGCTTTTAACTCTTACTTTAAGAGGTTGTCCCTCATCATAGAAAATATTAAAAAGAACCCACATCTCACATTAAATGTAATTTATATGTAACTATTTAATAGCTGAGTTGCTGTGACTAGTTGCTATGTCACATTTTGTAAACATTTAATCTAATGTACTAGTTTCAATTCGGAATTTAAAAGACTTTGGAGCCAATGAATTTTTCTCAGCTTTCAAACAATTTTATTGGCCCTTGAAAAGCTTGTAGGGCGTAGGTGCTGGGCCTTAGCTGCTAAAAGGCAATCACACTGCTTGCTGCAGAATGGAGATGGAATTTCGCTATTGATGAAACTTAGGAAACACTGTTTCTAGGTGTTTCCTTGAGGGTGCTCTTTCCTCTCCAGAAAGGAATTCCTCTTTTAGGGAGCAAACAGCTTTTGGAGACAGAATACAAAGGAGTCCTCGCACCCCTAGATGTTAAAATAAAAAGTGAATATTACTCTGTGCTCAGAAGACCAGAGGGTACTTCCAAAAATACTGATAACTAGAATTAGGGAATTCCCTGGCCATCCAGTGGTTAGGACTTCAAGTTTTCACTGCCAGCGGCAAGGGTGCAGGTTCAGTCCCCGGTCAGGGAACTAAGATCCTACAAACTGCGGGGTCGGGCCAAAAAAGAAGAATTAGGATTTGTCACTGTACCAATCAGTGCAAATATATTTTTACATAATTATTCAAGGGGATTCAATTTTTTCAGTGGCTAAAGCTGAAAGTGCTTTAGAGTAATCTACGTTCATACCATCTTGATAGGTGCATAAGTGAGGGGCAATTTTGCTGCCTAGGAATAAGCTGAGAAATGAGAGTTTGTGAAGTCATTAGGTTTCTTGAGGCCATGTTAGGCGAGAACGTTTTTTAATCTGGTGCCAGTTTTGCTAGGTGCAGCCTTCTCTTTCTTTTGGGAGCCCTGGACATTCATTGTGATGAATCTCCACATTGAACTGTCAGTCCTCTTGACAGGGATTTTATGCACAAGAATAGGTAGGTGGATTTGAGCACTGCTTGAAGGTCTTGTATAGATCAAAATTTGATGAATTCTCTTCCTTTCAGTAATTATTTGAAATAAAAATATCCTGCAATAACTCATCCTTTCCCTTTTCAGTGGATTTGGAGCATAAAAGTCAGCGTCTGGGAAGGAGCCTGGGTTAGGACTTAATCGAGGAGGCTCTGAAGCACAGTCACAAATGACCTTCTTCGTAACCACAGCCTTGGCTCACCACTCTCAGTCCAGGGCAAATTTTGCATGGTAACCGCTCCACAGTGCCTCCCTGATAATGCCACTGCTTTCCTTCTCAGGTGGCACTGTGCTCTGCGTGAAAAGAAGGCGTATTGTGTTTTAATTTTCGCAGAAAAATGGCTCAATTTCTTGTAAAATGAAAAAAGTTAAAATTTCACAGGTTCTCTTCTCTTTTTGATTCATCCTCGTTATTTTCTTTCTATATGTACCATTAGAAAGTTTCTACGATAAAGAATACATTACTTTCTAAAGCCTATAGATAGCAAGTGTTATGTATGAGCATAGTTTTGGCAGTTGTTACATGAAAACAGAACTGTATCAATCAGCACTGATTCTGGGCAGGACGGAGTTGCTTTATCATTTCCCAAACTGAATACATCCAGGGAAACCTGATCCCAGAAGTCTGCTCTACCTGCCCTACCAGGCACAGCAGATCAGGTTTTCTGGCATCTGCTTGGGAAAATATGTATAAGGGTTTCCGCTTCTGTCTTCTCTTTCAACTATGCTTTGTATACACCTTGCTAAAATATGAATCTTTGCACATGCCCGTGCTTGCATACTGTATAATTAGAGGCAAGTTGGGAATGACTCTCCAACACTATCTTTCCTGCCTCCAGAATTAACATTTAAAATTTTAATTCCAATATGCATTCTCAGGAAACTTAAAATGTGTTTATATTTCTTATGCGAAATCAGGTAAACTTCTGAGATTGCAGCTGTTTACCCATCTGTGAAGGGTCTGCCTCAGTATTTCTAACCTGGGAATTGCAAGAAGAAGATTGTTTTTGTTCTCTGCTTGGAAGAGAGAAATATGTGGATGCATATTAGGAGGTGGTAGTGTTCGGTGGTTAAGAGTCTGAACTTGGCAGTTGGATCCAGTTGGAATCTTAGTTTCATCATGCACAAGGCTTGTGATTATAGGTGTTATTTACTATCTATAAGCCTGAAGTTTCTCCCCTGTGAAATGAAACTAATCACAGGTTTCTCTTAGATTTGTGGTAAGGATTACAAGCAATAATCAGTGCTTACTGGGCGCTTATTAAGTGCCCAGTCAATGATGGTAGGGTTACCATGAATATTATCTGCAGCCAAGTGGCAGTGACTACCAGCCCTCACATCTAATGGTGAACATCTTTTAGAAAACTTTAGAGTATTCTAAAACAAAAGAAAAGAACCATTTCTCAAGAGCCTTGACCCTTTAGAAATAGCCCCTGGGATCATGTTGGGGAGAGAGAATTAGCAGGGCAGTGAAGGTTTCCACATTCCTGAGAGGCCCTTGAGGGGAGCAGCCTTTGAGGGGTGAGTCAGCACACCTACCCAATTCTGAAGAGGCTGCTTAGGGCTACTGAGTCACTTTTCCCTTAAACCAGGAGCCAGCCCCTTCCCTCCCCCTTTTTTCCCTTCTATTTCAGAGTCACATCAATGCTAAGAGGTACAATGAGAATGATAAAATATAATTACCATGATGACAAATCCACAGATGATGTTCTTTATGAAAATGAATTCTCCTTGGATATGCTGTGCTTACTCAGAAGGGCCATTGAGTGACAAATCTCCCAGTTGTGCTTCTTGTAAGTCAAAGGGAGTAGCTGTTGGCAGAAAGGTCCTGGGAGTGGCCAAGAAGAGACTCCCCACCTTTGGGGAAGACTTGAGCACTTCACTGCTGATGGGGGGCTGGATAGAGAACTCACCCCTTCATAAAATTTCCAAATATGTCTCTGTGATGACTTTTTTATTTCAAGGCAAACTATCTGTCATTTCCCCCCAATATTCTTTAGTCTGTGCATGGAGGATACAGAGATGTCTATCTTTAAGGAACGTACAATGTTAGGGAAAATGATAAAATCCACCATAATAAAGATAATAATAATAATAATAACACTTACTGATATTTTACTGTTTCCAGGCTCTGCTTTAAGGCCCCTTTGGTGTCTTTTTATTTGGACTTCCCTGGTGGTCCAGTGGTTAAGACTCCACGCTCTCACTGCAAGGGACGTGGGTTCCATTCTTGGTGGGGAACTAAATTCCTGCATGCCATGTGACTAAAAAAATTTTGTTTTTTTAAAATCAAAACAGTGCTATAAGAAAATGTAATTATCATCTCAGTTTCAAAGATAAGGAAACTGAGGTCTGTGAAAGTAAGGGGCTTCCTTGGTGTCTAAGATGATAAAGAATCTGCCTGTAATGCAGGACACCTGGATTTGATCCATGAGATGGGAACATCACCTGGAGAAGAGAATGGCAATCATCTACAGCATTCTTGGACTTCCCTGGTGGCTCAGACGGTAAAGAATCTGCCTGCAACTTAACTAAATCCTCCTTGGTGTTAACTGCACGCTTGTATTGCAGGACTCATCTTAGTGTGAGTTACTTGGAAGTTACTTTTTGTGAAGTAACTCATACAAAGATGAATCCTGCATACAAGCATGCAATAACACCAAGGAGGATTTAGTTAAGTGTCCTGATAGTTTGTAACAGGGAAGGATTACTTCCTGGGTATTGCCATCAGGGTGTTCTTCACAGAGGAAGCAGCGTTAAAGTGAAGTATTGAAGAACATAGTGGGATTGAATGGACTTCCAGGTGGCGCTAGTGGTAAAGAACCCACCTGCCAATGCAGGAGATGTAAGAGATGCTGGTTCGATCCCTGGGTTGGAAAGCTCCCCTGGAGGAGGGCGTGGCAACCCATTCTAGTACTCTTGCCTGGAGAATCCCCATGGACAGAGGACCTTGGTGGGCTGCAGTCCATAAGGTCACGGAATTGGACACGACCGAAGTAACTTAGCCCACAGGGGGTTGACTTGTGGATCCCCAAAAGACACATCCTCTTCCAAACTGGGAATGTGACTATTTGGAAAAAGAGTTGCTATAGGTGTAATCCAGATATGGAGCTCGAGATGAGATCATCCTGGATTTTGGGGGGCCCTAAAGAGTCCCTTGGACTGCAAGGAGATCCAACCAGTCCATTCTAGAGGAGATCAATCCTGGGCGTTCATTGGAAGGACTGATGCTAAAGCTGAAACTCCAATACTTTGGCCACCTCATGCGACGAGTTGACTCACTGGAAAAGAGTCTGATGCTGGAAGGGATTGGGGGCGGGAGGAGACAGGGACGACAGAGAACGAGATGGATGGATGGCATCTCCAACTCGATGGACATGAGTTTGAGTGAACTCTGGGAGTTGGTGATGGACAGGGAGGCCTGGCGTGCTGTGATTCATGGGGTCGCAAAGAGTCGGACGTGACTGAGCGACTGAACTGAACTGAACTGAAATCCTGTGACACGTGCCCTTTTAAGAGAAAGGTGGGGGAGATTGGAGACACTGACACACAGAGAGGAGGCCATGAGGAGATGACGACAGAGATTGGCAGCCCTAATTCAGGGGTGCTGGCCGCCACCAAGCACTAGGAGACAGGACGAAACAGATTGTCCCTGAGAGAACCAATCCTGCCAGCCCCTTGATTTTGGACTCATGGCTTCCAGGATTGTGAGAGAATAAATTTCTCTTGTTTAAAGCCAACCAGTTTGTGATAATTTATTGTGGCAGCCCTGGGAAATGAATACAAAGGGTATGTGAGAATCGCTGGGAAACAACAGCTCAAGCTAAGACACTAAAGCGGAAAAATACAGAGATGTGAGTGTGCGTCTCTTTCAGTTTTGTTGAAGCATAAAGATCCTGAAAAGGAACAGGGTGTTGAAGATGGAGGTCATATCATGTGATGGAGGGTGGTGAATTTCAGGTTAGGAAATCTAGATTTTATTTGCTGAGCAATGAGGAAAATTAATTAGAAAATTAAGGTATCCCTGAACAGGCAAGAGGTGATGTGTGTGTGTGTCCTCAGTCGTGTCTGACTCTTTGTGACCCATGCAGGGTGGCCCTCCAGGCTTCTGTGTCCATGGAATTTTCCAGGCAAGAATACTGGAGTGGGTTGCCATTTCCTTTTCCAGGGGATCTTCCCAACTCAGGGATCAAACCCACATCTCTTTGCATCTTCTCATTGGTAGGCGAACTCTTTATCACTACCACCTAAAAGCAAGAGATAAGAGGTATGTGTTCAGCTGCTTCAGTCATGTCCAACTCTCTGCAATACCAGGCTCCTCTGTCCATGAAAATTTCCAGGTAAGAATACTGGAGTGAATTGCCATAGCCTCCTGCAAGGGATCTTCCTGACCCAGGGATCGAATTGGCAGGTAGGTTCTTAACTGCTGAACCACTGGGGAAGCCCAAGAGGTAATAGGGGCCTGAAATAAGGCAAAGGGATTGGAAGGAAGAAAAGGGACAGAGGAAGGTATCTTGTAGGAATCCAAGAGAGTTGGCAATGGGTAGATCTCAGTCTGACTTGCTAAGTAGCTTAATTCCTATTTTACCTGCTATTGTTTATGCGCTTTTGTCTTCCGACATGCATCACACCCACACGTTAAATGAGCTACCTCAAGTCTTTTGGCTGCCTGTCAAGTCAGATTATTAACTCATTCTGATTTTCTGGCAGTCAAGCTGCATTCTAGTTTGGGGACTTTTTCTGAATCTTAGGACTGTTTCTTTGACTAGATCTACCCCTGCTCCTTCTACATGAGCTGGACCTCTGGAAGCTTCGGAAGCTGTTTCAACACCCTCAGTCACCTCTTCTTGGCTCCCACTCTGCCTGAACTGGGAGCAGGGCCTTACTCCTGCTATGCTGACCTTATTCCAGCATTCTATAATAGATCCTGTCTTAACATTTGATGCAGAGTGTGATGGAGAGACAGCATTGATCAAGTCATGACATCTGGAATAGATGCAAATCCCAGAGCCTTTTCAGAAGTTGGACATTGGCCATGCCTCAGAGACCTTTAATGTGGTCTGAGTCTTCAAGCCTTATTAGCATCATATTCCTTTGGTTAGTTTTCCCCAATCATGCTGACCCTCTTGATCTGGTTTTTTATAAATAGTGTGAGACCAATGGGAGGAAAAGAAGGGGAACCAGAGTTTACCCAGGGCTGACTCAGTGCCAGTTATCCTGTGAGGTGCTTTGTGTATGTTATCTCATTTCATCTTTGTGTCAGAAGTACGAGGCAGGTGCTATTATCATTTTACAGATGAGGAAATAGGAGCTCAAAGCACTTAGGTCATATGGTGAGCGGTGCTGCCAGGATTCAACCTTGGGACTTGCCCAGAGACCACACTGCCTCCTACATAAGAGATCATTTGTGGTCGATGCTACTAAAGTGGTAGAATTCAGTTTTGGGCATATGTGCAGGATTTTCCTGGTATGTGCTGTTTTTTTAAATTTTGTGCCATGATTTTGTATGAACATTTCTCCCATGGTACCTCCTAGCGTTTCCTGGACAGCAGCTTCCAGAAGGTTTGAGGACTTTCTAGGCTGATGAGTTTGTGCTGTTTCACAAAAGAACAAAAGTGTTTTAGCATAGGGTTGCGGTTTTCAGTTTTCTGGTTGCATTGCTAGGTTTGGTTGTATTGATATCTTGGAGAGAGTTCTTTTATGTAGCCTGCATCTCTGCACTGGTTTGGGGAAAGGAATGGTTTTGGTAGTGTCACAGCAGTACTGCTTGCCAAACCTGTGATGCTAGGGCCCCTGTTCATGGTTTCCAAACCCAAGCAAATATCCCCAAGTCCACTTCACTAACAGCCTTTGTATAAGTCGTTTTGTCCCACCTTCCTTTTACTCAATCCCAGAAAGTGCTTCTCCCTTCTTTCCGCAGTTCCAATCCTACACTTTGTTCTTGGCTCAGTCCCAGCTCACTCCCTCCATTAAGCACTATCTGATCAGCTTTACCTTTCTGGATTCCTGCAGCCAGTTTGCTTCCATGGTGCTCCTCCCCAGCTCTCTTTCTAACTCTGGATCTGTGCATTATCTCTTCAATTAATTGTAGCCTCTGAGAGTAAGGAGTGTGGTCTTCCTAGAAGAATGAGGGGCATACAACCAGGGCATTCGTTATTGATTGAGTCCATAAGTTGCACATACATTTCTAGAACACAGACTACCTTGCACAATCTGCATTGCTTTCTCCACCATGTAGAGAATACAGTGCAAATTCCTGAGCATGGAATTTTTGTTTTAGGGAAAAACAAAAAACTATACTTCTAGTCTCCAAAAAAGCATAATCACCACTCCTATGATTCTCTCAGCCAAGAATACCATTTCTGGATTGTCTGTCCCTGGAAATTTTTCCTAGACTTCGGCTGTCGCCTTCTGTGTGGAGCTCTTCTTGATCTCCCAGGACACAGCTAAGACAGTTTTTCTTCAGAGCACCTGTACCATGTCGCTTTAGCTCCATCTGGCCTGTATTTCATTTGATCCTGTCCTCTATTTCATTGTTTACACTGACTCTGGATTGCACACTGCTTAAGGAGCAGAAGGGTGTTGATTCAATTCTACACCCAGTTAATGCCCAACGTAGGATAAGCAGCCTTTCATTAAGCCTGCCTCTGGTTGGCGTAGTTCCTACTTGGTAGGAAACAGCAGTAGCTCTAAGTCTTTGACTGCAGCTTGCTTGCAGAGGAGCTGAAAGGGGAGGGCTAGGAGGAAATGTATCTGACCTTTCCTTCTTTCCACTGTCTTCCCTGGTGGCAGAGACAGGGTTCTTGGGTCTCGTTTCTGGATGCATACCTGGCTGTCCTTAGTAACCTCTGTTTCTTGGAGAGGAAATAGAAATCAGTGTGGATTCAGGTACACACATCGCATCAGAGGCAGGCCAGGGCCTCTGTGTCTTATGAGTCAGCAGGCATTAGACCGAGCTCATCTCTTCCCTTACCTCTAAAAGCCACAAAGCAGCAAACTCATTAGCTCTGCACAGGGAATCAGGAGCATTAGGCCAAGGTCAGAGCAACCTGGATTGTTGCAAGGATTGCTTTTTTTTTTTTCAGGGTTGGCGCGGTGAGCTGGTTTCCTTCAATTGCTCACTGCCAGTGAACCAGAGACTTCCTCTTGACATCATTAGTTGGGTGAGCCAGATGTCAGCCACTAGCTGTTTCTAACTTCCCCAGATTGCTGAGCTCATTTGGTCATTTATGATTTAGTAAAAAATGTCTCAAATCTTCATCCGTATGCAGTAAGTAGCTCAGATACATTCCCAGTAGCTCTGAAAATTCTTTCCAGCAACAGAAACAGAAGGAGCCTGTGTTCCCTCTCCCCCTTCTCTGTTTCCTCTGCTTTCTTGGTCTCCACTCTGCTTTCTGCCTTCTGTATGCCCTGATCCTTTTGTATATACCACCTACTTACTGGACTCCTTACAAACCCTCAGTGCCCAGAGTGCCACTGTTCCTGGCTGTGGGTGCTGCAGACTTTACCAAAGATTTGGGCAATGGAGTGCATGCCTGTGTATGCGTGTGTATGTGTTTCCTAGGGCTGTTGTTACAATGTAATATAAACTGAGTGGCTTAAACAACAAAAATTTATTGTCCCACAGCTCCAAAAGCTAAAACTCTGAAATCCAGATGCCAGTGGGACTATGTGTTGGCTCAGAAGACACTGCTGCTGCCGCTAAGTCGCTTCAGTCGTGTCCGACTCTGTGCAGCTCCATAGACGGCGGCCCACCAGGCCCCGCCATCCCTGGGATACAAGCGAAGGACAGTTGCGGACCTCTTTCCTAGTTTCTGATGCTTCCTTAGGTTGTAGCAGTGTAACTCCAGTCTTGACGTGGTGTTTTCCCTGTATCTGGATTTTCTCTTTCTATAAAGACACTAGTCCCACTGGATCAGGGGCCCACCCTTCTCCAGTATGACCTCATCTTAATTACATCTGCAAGTCCTATTTCCAAACAAGGTCACTTTCTGAGGTACTGGGTGTGGGGGAGTTAGGATGCCAACATTTACATTTTGGGAGGATATAATTCAACCCATAACAGAGAGGAGTGTGTGTGTGTGTGTGTGTATGTTTGTACGCGTGCGTATTATGTATATTAGGGTTAGGACTATTACCTTACAGAATATAATGGCAAAACACTTGCAAATGAATACTTAACCTCCTTAGTTTTTTAAAGTCCCTAAGCCATTGTGTACTTTGGGGAGATCACTGTGGTCCTCTCTTTCCCTTGGCCTCCTGCCATGTTCCTGGACCCCATCTTACCCTCTTCTTGGACTTCTCTTTGCTTCAACAACAACTCCAAAAATGTGTGTCTCTGATGTAAAACAGTTTAACTATTTTCCTCTCTCTGCAAACCATATAGATGTGGTCAAGAGGGCCATCCTAATAACCAAAAAATCCATTTTAAGATGTTTTTAACAAAGACAGTTCTCTGCCTAAGGAGAAATTCTGTGATCAACTCTGACAGAAACCTTTTTTTCCCCTTCCATCAGTACATAAAATAAAATTATTTGCTGTTCTAAGTATTTTAGCAAATTACCTTTTTAAAATTTATTTTATTTTTGGGTGCATTGAAAAAATAATGCCTCTTGCACAAAAAGAGAAGGAAAAAAACAGAAACAAAAACCCAGAAGTGATAGTGAGAATAGGTTGTGTATCTTAGGCCGGGGAGGTCAGCTCACTACCCCTTCTTCTACTGAAAGACATACTGATAAACATGGCACTCTTTTCTGCTGAGCAAGGACATGGCTTCGGAGTCCTCTACAAAGTTGACTCAGGCTGCCATTATTAAGTCCATTAGAGTAGTTGGGGGCGATGAAACCAGTTTGCCACCACTGGGAGGCGATATGAAGGGAGTTGTGTTTCCTGGTGGATTACTGCTCTTTCTGTTCACTAACAGTTGCTGGTTTGGGGAAATGAGCAGAGTGTGGAGAATGTGATTTTTATAAAAGTCAGTATAAACTGTGGTAATAAATGACCCCCCAAACTTGGTATTTCTTGCTCACGTGACTCATTTTTTCAGAATTAATTGAGCATCTGCTCTGTGTTACCTTTATCCAGGAAATCAGGCTGACAAAGCAGCCTCTATCTGGAACGTTGCTAGTCTTGTGGAGTAGAAAACAGACCATTGACTCATTCACTGACTCTTAAAATTTCTGCTTATGAGTAACTCATGTCACCTCTGTTCACACTTCATTGGCCAAGCCTAATGTCAGCAAAGTGGGCAAGTGTAACCCTCCCTTAGGGCTGGGCAGCAAACACTTTAACTCAGTTTACATCAGATACTTATATTTTATTGTTCTTAAATAAATGTAGTGAAAGAAAAGAGACTTTTCTGTTTATCAATTTCAATGGCTGTTCCTTATTTTTCTTTCTGTATATAGTAGAAATCTTATTTTGAGGTTTAAAGACTGGAAATACACATTTGATGTGATTAACCTCAGGACTTTTATTATTCAGTGTCTTTTCTTCAGCTGGGATATAATTAGTTTTAACAGAAAGCTGTTTAATGGTCAAAATGAGGTATAGTATTAATGCAGACTAAGATAATCTTAGTGATTAAATTTGACTCTAATTATCTGACAGAATAGTGCTGTCTTTTAATCACCTTCATAGCAGAATAAAGGTAAACTGAACAGTATTAACCTCATGAACCATACCCTGTTCAACTTTCTGAAAATGTACTGTACTCTTATACATACTTTTACTAGGAAAATCATCTTTTCATACTGAAATACATTAAGACAGATAAAAATATGGTCATATGCTGTGATAATATTCACTTCATCCCATTTAATGTAAAAGTTTCAGCATGTGACATACAAAGCAGAATTGCTAACACGTTTGGAAGAACACTGGTTTAGAAAGTGTTAGTAGATGTTACATTCAAAGAGGTTTAGTGATTCAAGGGTTCAGGAGTGCTTGGTTAAACACAGTAAATCTGTTATGCAAGATGTCTGAGAATCTTAATGATGCATTATTAGTGCATGAGCCACTTACATGGTAATATTCTTCAGAACACACTTTAGAAAATGCTGACTCACAGCTTTCAACCAGTCCATTACAACTGTTTTTCAACCTCGCTGGAAAGTCAGTCCTTCAACCCTTCTGTTTGTTTCTAATTAATCAGCCCTCTGCTTTCTTTTGCTTCCCTGTTTATCCATCTTAGACTAAATGATTCATCATTTTAGTAACATGCTTGGCCAATTATCTAAGCCCCCTTGTTTCTTGTTTGTACCAATCTGGCAAAACCCCACTGTGGATGGAGCCAACTTTCTGCTTCCATTGAGCCCTGCTGGAGAAAGCCAGATGATCATTTAGTGTCAATTAGGCCCTTAGTACGAAGAAGGCAATGGCAACCCACTCCAGTACTCTTGCCTGGAAAATCCCACGGGTGAAGGAGCCTGGTAGGCTGCAGTCCATGGGGTCGCTAAGAGTCGTACATGACTGAAGCGACTCAGCAGCAGCAGCAGTAGCAGGTATCTGACAATCCTATTAGGCTTCCCGTTCAGCTTACATCCTACTCTCCCACTCCATGTAACACTATTCAAATCCTTTCTACTTTCTGGACTCTACAACTACCTCTCTCTTCTCCCCAACTGCATATCCTACCCACCTAGCTCCTTTACACAGCACAGTTGTGCTTGGTGTCCCTCATCCTACAAAATTCCTGTCACTGCCCGCATTCCCTATTGAAACAGTAGAAATGTTCCTCCTCCATCTAAGGACAATCCCTCTACTTGTACTTGGATTTGCATACCCTCCCAACTTTCCCCAGATCTTACACTGTGGATTATACTTTCTTTTTCTTGTACAGAGTCAATTTCAATTTTTAACTGGTGTTTCTCTTCAGCCATCCGCTTTTACATATGTGTAAGTCTTTCCCATTACACAGAGGAAGGGAAGAAGAAAGGAAAGAAAAAAGGAGGGAGAGGAAAATTCTCCCTTGACAGTGCAATCTGTTTTAGCTAGCGCTTCTCTGTGGCCCCCAGTCTCTTTCCATTTCCTCTTCTCTACTGTTTACTCAGTTTGCTACCACTGAATGTTTTAGATTGAGACTTAGGATACACATGGTCATGTGCCCCAATCCTAAATGGACAGCTCAGTGAAGTTTTACATGTTTATGCACCCCGCTGTAGCTACCACCCAGAACATTACCAGGTAATAGCACATTATCAGGAAAAAACAGTAGCAATATCCTCAATGTTTACTAACTTTCTTCACTTAACAATACATCCTAATGATTACTCCACAGCAGTGTACGGAGAACTTCTTAATTTTTTCTCTCAACTGAGTAGCGCTTCACTACTCAGCTGTGCCAACACTTATCAGTACTCTACAGATGGACCTTTAGATCGATTCCAGTCTTTTGCTATTACCAATAGTGCTTCAACGAAGAGTTACGTACAGACATCCTTCTGTATTTCTGCCAACATTGGAGAAGGAAATGGCAACCCACTCCAGTGTTCTTGCCTGGAGAATCCCAGGGACGGGGGAACCTGGTGGGCTTCCGTCATGGGGTCACACAGAGTCGGACACGACTGAAGTGACTTAGCAGCAGCAGCAGCAGCAAGAAGTGACTTACTGGGCCAAAGGTTAAGTACATTTGTAATTTGCCTGCTGCTGCTGCTGCTGCTAAGTCACTTCAGTCGTGTCCGACTCTGTGTGACCCCATAGACGGAAGCCCATCAGGCTCCCCCGTCCCTGGGATTCTCCAGGCAAGAACACTGGAGTGGGTTGCCATTTCCTTCTCCAATGTGTGAAAGTGAAAAGTGAAAGTGAAGTTGCTCAGTCGTATCCGACCCTTAGCGACCCCACGGACTGCAGCCCACCAGGTTCCTCCATCCATGGGATTTTCCAGGCAAGAGTACTGGAGTGGCTTGCCATTGCCTTCTCCGATAATTTGCCTAGATATTGTCAAGTCCTCTGTGTAGAGGTTGTACCATTTTCATTTCCAACTGCAATGTGTTAGGGTATGCAAAAATACCCTGTTTCTCCACAGACTTCCAAATAATATAAGTTAACAAACATTTGAAGTTTATATGAATATATTTTTCCCTCTTCTTGTTTTCTTGTAGCTTACTTGAGATATAATTGATATACAGTATACTACACACAATTTGATGAGTTTTCTCATATGGATGCTATGAATCATACTACAATCAAAATAATGGATACAGCCAGCTCCTTCCAAAGTGTCTTCAGGTTCCTTGGTAATCTCTTTTCCTCTCTAGTCCAATCTCCTAATATTTTACTTCTCATACACTCTTTCTCAAGGTGTCAAGAAGTGTGTCCTCCAACATGAGGGAGTAAATTAAGAGAGGGAGAAAGGATCATCCTTTCTCAGCATAAGGGTAAAGAAGTCCAAGTCTATGGGTTACTGCAATGCAGGCTGATGGCGCCAGCATGGAGGGCAACCATTGTGGATGTGGTGCAGGCCTTAAGACTCTAGACTAGATGAAGATGAAACCAATGCAAGTTTTTTTGGAGTAGAGATGTAGAGATCTAAATAGAATGTTTTGTGACTGAAAAACCAAGCAAAAAAATAATTGATAAGAAAAAAAAAAAAAGGAAAAGTCATCCAGATATGCCAAATGGCTCAACTATGGATGGTATTTGCACTGTAACTTTAATGTAAATATTGAAGTTAATCTAACCAGAATTCTGATATGAGTCCTGCAGGGGAGTGGCAGAATGGGAGAGGCAGTGCCTGTGGTAGGGGTGAAAGAAGGCTGACTCCTTATCTTCCCACAGGCAAACTGAAGGAGCATTCTTACAACGGAAAGATCAAGAAGGAGCAAAAGAAGTACGTTCTCAGCTCCTTCCTGCATCGCCTTACATCTTGGCTTGAGTGACATGTCCAGGTGCCATTTTTCCTGACTGCCCTTGGTGGCTCTCTTTCAGGCAATCTTGTGCATACCTTTATTAAGGCACCAGCATAACTTTTAATTTACTTTTCTGCATACCCATGAGATTGTGAGCTCCTTGGGAGGAAGGACAGTATTTTATATCCTCTTGGTCTGACAGACAGAAAGTGTGAGTTAATAAACAATACTACTGCTGCTGCTGCTGCTAAGTCACTTCAGTCGTGTCCAACTCTGTGTGACCCCATAGATGGCAGCCCACCAGGCTCTGCTATCCCTGGGGTTCTCCAGGCAAGAGTACTGGAGTGGGTTGCCATTTCCTTCTCCAATGCATGAAAGTGGAAAGTGAAAGTGAAGTCGCTCAGTCGTGTCCGACTCTTCGCGACCCCATGGACTGCAGCCCACCAGGCTCCTCTGTCCATGGGATTTTCCAGGCAAGAGTACTGGAGTGGGTTGCCATTGCCTTCTCCACAATACTACAGAACACTGCAAAAGCAAAACTATAAAGTCTTGGTAAAATTAAGAGAAATTTAAGGCATCTATTAAGAACCACAGCATACTGAAATTAAAATAAAATCATAAAGATTTAAAAATATTTACTTATCTGATTCCTAAATCTTAGAAACATTCTACCTTCTGTGGTGATGAGCAGTAGTCATGCACAAAATCTCCCCTTAACTCTTTAGGCTATTGAGCAGTTTTCTTAATGAAACTAAGTGCTTAGTACCCTTTCATAGGGGCATTTATTTAACTTTCTCATTCACTAACAAAAAGGTTTTATATTCATTTTTCCATTACCTCCTGCTGGGGTAATTTCATAAGCCCTAGGTGCCTTGTTAGGAACAAGAAACCAGTATTGCCAGGAAACATTATGGGATATTAAATTGTAGTTAACAGTACAGGTGTGTATTACTTTTGAAACTCAATGTCAAACATGTTAATTGATAAAATATTTTAATTTGCTGGAGATTGAGCGCAAGTGGGAAAAGTGAGTTAGGGGATGAAAGAGTGACTATTTGATTAATAAAAATAATTTTGCTGAACTATTTCCTTTACACTGTGAGTTCCTCAAATGCATTTAAATTCAATTCAGTTTGCCACAATTTGACTTACATTTAGATTTTTTTTAGAAGCCCATTTTTAACATAACAAGGTCAATCTGTTTTCCTAAAACTACAATATTTTCAGCTCTATGCTGCAAATGACAGAGGAGGTGGAGGAGGCACCTCAGAGCATTCCACTCAGTGACCTAGCTGCAAAATTTTCGTTGTCCATCTTCAAAGTTCTGTGCTTTGTCATGCTCAGGGGGAGGAATGCTTCCACAAGCAGATGCAATTATGGTTCTAATGGATCAGAAGTAAGGTTTCCACATGCCATTGGCTGAACAGACATAAAAAGAGAGGTTCATGATGTTGATGGGGTGATTGTGCCTGGCTCCTAAGAAGAAATGAAGTTGCTGCCTGTGAAAATCAGAGATAAGCCCGGTAGACCCCTTTGAAGGAAGGATTTTTGGCCCAGCGGAACTCAAAAGCCTCTTGATGAAAGTGAAAGAGGAGAGTGAAAAGGTTGGCTTGAAGCTCAACATTCAGAAAACAAAGATCATGGCATCTGGTCCCATCCCTTCATGGGAAATAGATGGAAAAACAGTGGAAACAGTGTCAGACTTTATTTTTTTGGGCTCCAAAATCACTGCAGATGCTGATTGCAGCCATGAAATTAAAAGACGCTTGCTCCTTGGAAGGAAAGTTATGACCAACCTAGATAGTATATTAAAAAGCAGAGACATTACTTTGCCAACCAAGGTCCGTCTAGTCAAGGCAATGGTTTTTCCCGTGGTCATGTATGGATGTGAGAGTTGGACTGTGAAGAAAGCTGATCGCCGAAGAATCGATGCTTTTGAACTGTGGTGTTGGAGAAGACTCTTGAGAGTCCCTTATACTGCAAGGAGATCCAACCAGTCCATTCTAAAGGAGATCAATCCTGGATGTTCATTGGAGGGACTGATGCTAAAGCTGAAACTGCAATACTTTGGCCACCTCATGCGACGAGTTGACTCACTGGAAAAGACTCTGATGCTGGGAAAGGTTGGGGGCGGGAGGAGAAGGGGACGACGGAGAATGAGATGGCTGGATGGCATCACCGACTCTGTGGACATGAGTTTGAGTGTACTCCGGGAGTTGGTGATGGACAGGGAGGCCTGGCGTGCTGTGATTCATGGGGTCACGGAGAGTCGGACACGACTGAGCGACTGAACTGAACTGAACTGAACTGAATTAACTTATTTAATGTTGCTGTTCACTGGAAAAGACTCTGATGCTGGGAAGGATTGGGGGCGGGAGGAGAAGGGGACGACAGAGAATGAGATGGCTGGATGGCATCACCGACTCGATGGACATGAGTTTGAGTGAACTTCGGGAGTTGGTGATGGACAGGGAGGCCTGGCGTGCTGTTAATTTATGGGGTCGCAAAAAGTTGGTCATGACTGAGTGGCTGAACTGAACTGAACTGAATGTTGCTGTTCAGTAGCTAAGTCATTTAATCTTTAGGACAGCACTGTGAGAATGGTACTATTATTATCTCCATTTACAGATTAAATGAAGGCTCCTACAGTTTAATTAACTTGGCCACAGTTACAGAGCATTTGCCCCTAGGCATTCTGTGTATAGAACTCATGCCCTATGTGGACTTAGTTTACTGCAGAGGAGATAGGTCATTCATTAAGGTTGCCCAGCATCTGAGTCCTGTGTTACGCTTGGGAAATTCTCTTTCACATGAATCTGGGTAGCAGACAGAACCCACCTGGGCCTACAAAGCTGAAAGTACTGCTACTCACTTCCCAGTTTCCCTTGCACCTTGGATATGGCATGTGATCAAGACTCACCCATCGTGTGCACTCTCTGGTGGCCACTGCTGCTGCTGCTAAGTCGTGTCAGTTGTGTACAACTCTGTGCGACCCCATAGACGGCAGCCCAACAGGCTCCTCTGTCTTTGGGATCCTCCAGGCAAGAATACTGGAGTGGGTTGCCATTTCCTTCTCCAATGCATGAAAGTGAAAAGTGAAAGGGAAGTCGCTCAGTCTCGTCTGACTCCCAGCAACCCCATGGACTGCAGCACACCAGGCTCCTCCGTCCATGGGATTCTCCAGGCAAGAGTACTGGAGTGGGTTGCCATTTCAGCAAGATCAAATTTCAGGAGCTCCAGGGGCGGCACTACTAGTGATAGACTCCAGTGTCCAGTGGTTCCAGGGGTGTTGGGGTCACAAACTGCCCCTTCCAGTTCTTGGCAGCTTGGTAGTGGCAATAGGCCTGTCCTCACTAGACCAGTCCTTTTTTTTTTTTGGCCACATTCTTTGGCTTGTAGGATTTTATATCCCTGACCAGGAATCAAACACAGGCCCTTGGCAGTGAGAACACTGAGTCCTAAACACTGGACAGCCAGGGAATTCCCTAGATCCACCTTAAAACATTATTTTGGAAGTTCTTAGCTATGAAGTTTGCTCTGCAGCCTTCTTGGTGATTCTGTGAGGTTCCTCGTATTCTGATTTGTAGTAACAGCCGTCATAGCTGTTGAGCCTTATTTTCTGAGATGAAATACTATCTTCACATATACAGCTCACAGCATTTTCTTTACTAGGCCGTGTTCTAATTTCATTTCGTATATAAGCCAAATGAAGTCTTAGAAAATCTTAAGACTTCAGTTCATCTCTTGTCTACGTTTTACAGTGAGGAGACTTAGGTACAGCGAGCTTAAATGACTTGTTCAAGGTCACAGAGAGATTTGATTCCAGCCCGGGTGGTCTGTCACCATAGTCAATACTCACCAGGGCTCTTTTCTTTTCTAAAATCTTTTGTTTTGATTCTACCCATTCTTGCATGGCTGCATTTTGTTATCAGAGAATTTTGCATTGTCTTCTTTTTCAATAAGAACTCATCGTTATTTCATTTGAGCTCTTTCATGCTGGAGAATATTTGTCCTCTGCTTTATTTTATGAAGAGCAAATTTGTGAATATAAATTCTTTTTTAATATAAATTTTTAGGTCACCCTTTCTTGTAGAACTCTCCAAACATTGTTCTGCTGTCCTCCAGAACAGAAAATATCAGTAAAGATAGATAAATTTTGAATAACACAATTAACAAACTTGGTCTAATGAACATATATAGGATCCCATAAAACAACTAGAGAATGTACATTTTTTAATGCCATACAGAATGTTATGAAAATTGACTAATAGTCCAGAGTTTGTATCAATACATTTTGAAAAATTGGAACCACAATTTCTGACTACAATGCAGTTAAAATTCAAATGAGTTTGTAAAAAATGACCATGAAAATCTTTTATGCCAGCAAATCTTAAAATAAACTGCTAAATTATTCACAGGTAAAAAAGGAACTCATAATAGAAAATTCAAAATACACAGAACTGAAAAATAAAAACAAATGTAACAAATAAAAAATATGAAGATTTAGCTATAGCAATGCATATAGGGAAACATAATCTTAAATGGATAATTTAGAAAAGCCAAAGACTGAAAATTAATGAACTAGGTGGCTAATTTAAAAGTTATTAAAGTAACAATAAACCCAAGGAGTAGTAGAAGTATGGAACTAATAAAGTAGGAATTAATGAATGGAAAAAAAGGTAAAAAAGAATCAAAAAGCAAAAAATTGATTCTTTGAAATGAGTAATAACATTAACGTATCTCTGGAGACTTAGTTTAAAAAAGAGAAAGGGCACAAAAGCACTCTTCTGGGAATAACGGACGTAACACAAGGGATAGCAGAGATTAGGAAGAAATTATGAGAAAAACTCATTTTTAAGTAAATATAAATGAGCAAATACCTAGTTTTAAAAAAGTAATTAATCAAGATTAACTTAAAAAATTCAAACCCAACCCTGAGTTCTCCTTTAAACACATGGAATTGGTAATTTCAAGGGGGATTCTCCTCAAGAAAACAACTGCTCCAGATAGTTTTGAGGACAAGTTCTAATAAATAGTTGATGCAAACCTTCTAGAGAATTGAATAAACAAGAACATTTATTCATCCTATGGGATTTATTAAATTGTTAATTTCAGAAGGTTGCAATAACTAGTAGAAAAATCAGCAAAGTATTTTGTTAACTCTTCTGTTAATTATTTCAGCAGTTCAGAGTAACTCGGGTTAATTGTAACCTCTATCTGATTCAGTTTACATAATTGAACTTACCTCAGTTAGAGTCCAATAGAATCCTGTTTTAAGTTTTCTTATTCATCTATGTTAATAGAGGGGCTTTCTAGGTGGTTCAGTGGTAAAGAATCCACCTGCCAATGCAGGAGACACAGGTTCAGTCCCTGGGTTGGGAAGATCTCCTGGAGACGGAAAGGGCAACCCACTTTAGTATTCTCACCTGGGAAATCCCATGGACAGAGGAGCCTGGCGGGCTACAGTCCATGGGGTTGCAAAGAGTTGGGCATGACTGAGCAACTAAACAACATATTAATAAAAGTGATCATCCTTGTGAGAGGTGGGAACTTGCCAGAAATCTCTGAGAGCATAATGTTGCAATATCTATAGGCAGAGAGTTGTCTTGTCTATTTTCTCCATTCCCTGGGCTTATCTTTTATTTCTAGTGGACGCATGAGTTCCAGCCTCTTCTAGAAGCTCTTGATTTCCAGCAGTCCATAGAATCTTTCCTGTTCAGCATTATGCTAAAGGTATGGGTTTGGAGTAAGACACATTCTATTTGGACCTATAAAACTAACAAGTCCAAGGGCAATTTATTCAATATTTCTTCTGCTCAGTTTTCTCATCTGTTAACTGGGAACAGTCCTACCTTGCAGGACTGAATGTTTGTGTCCCCCTAAGAGCCATATGTTAAAACGCTACCCCTACCCTTATACCCCAGCATGATAGTATTGGGAGGTAGTCAGGATTACATGAGATCATGAGGATGGAGTCCCCATGAATAGGATTAGTGTGCTTCCACGAATCATGAGAGAGGTTGCATCTTCTCTCTGCAGTTAGGGATGTAACTAGAGGTCCACCACCAGACAGGACTTTCACCAAAACTCAGCATGCTGCTGCTGCTGCGTCACTTCAGTCGTGTCCGACTGTGTGTGACCCCATAGACAGAAGCCCACCAGGGTCCCCTGTCCCTGGGATTCTCCAGGCAAGAACACTGGAGTGGGTTGCCATTTCCTTCTCCAATGTGTGAAAGTGAAGTCGCTCAGTCGTGTCCGACCCTTAGCGACCCCATGGACTGCAGCCTACCTGGCTCCTCCATCCACGGGATTTTCTAGGCAAGAGTACTGGAGTGGCTTGCCATTGCCTTCTCCGAAAACTCAGCATACTGGCCCCCTTATCCCAGACTTCCAGCCTTCAGAACTATGAGAACTAAATTTTCGTTGTTTATAAGCGACCCATTCTATGTTTGTTTTTTTTGTTTGTTTAAGCAGCACAAACAGACTAAGTCTGAAATAGTAATAATAAGGTTAGAATGAAAGTAAGTGCTTAGCGTAAAGCTTAGAACTCAGTAAACACTCACTGCATGCTGCTTATCATTGTTATCATCATCTCCATTCCCAAAGCCAATTTTCTATGTGTTATATGGGTAAAGAGATCTTCAACCTGTTTATTCTAATATCCATTGATTATCTATTGACGTTATTCATTTGGGGGAAGGGCAAGTTTTTATTTTTATCTTTATTTTTATTTTATTTTTGGCCACATCATATGGCATACAGGATTTTTGCCATGCAGACCAGGGATCAAACCTGTGTGCCCTTCAGTGGAAGTGTGATTCTTCTTCTTTTTGTTTTTTTGATGTGGACCATTTTTAAAGTCTTTATTGAACCTGTTACAATATTGCCTCTGTTTTATGCTTTGGTCTTTTGTCCACCAGGCATGTGGGATCTTAGCTCTCCAACCAGGGATTGAACCTGTACTCCCTGCATTGGAAGATGAAGTCTTAACCACTGGACCGCCAGAAAAGTCATGAAAGTATGGATTTTTAACCACTGGACTGCCAGGGAAGTCCCAAGAGCATGTTTTTAGATTTTAATATTTAAATACCCTGTGAGATCTGATTTCTGGAAGCATCAACTGGGAACATGATGGCTATAATAGCTTGTATCTCTAATTGCCTTTAATGTACTTGTAGCCTTCCTGGGAGCCATTGTCAAGGCCTTATGAAATATCTTAGCTATTAGTATGGCAATGTCTCTTGCTTTCAGGACACTCAACAGTGAGTTAATATTTAAATCTTATAACTCAGAAGGGCAGATGATACAAGTTTCTGTGTGATTTTTTCACAGATATGAAGAAGGTACTTTTTCTCATACTTTCAGCTTCATTGGGCTTACTTAGTGGCTCACATAGTAAAGAATTTGCCTGCAAGGTGGGAGATCTGGATTTGATCCAGGGTTGGGAAGGTCCCCTGGAGGAGGGAATGGCTCCAGTATTCTGGCTAGGAGAATTCCATGGACAGAGGAGCCTGGTGGGCTACAATCCATGGAGATGCAAAGAGTTGGACACGACTGAGCGACTTTCACATTCAGCCTCATTGGACCCCTTATCAGTGTTTGGCATACTTGTGAACTGAAATTTTAGTGAAAATTTTAAAAGATTGCTCACTAGTAAAAAGTGATATTCAAAATTTATGATGATCATTTCAGATTTTTAAAGATTGTATGCAATTTTTGTCAAGCCAATGTCATAATGGGTAACTTGATTCATCCTTGGGACTTGCCCAGAGGCTGTGCTGTTGCAGTTTTTGAATGTGATTTAAAATAAGCTGAATAATACATCATTGATTTATCTCCTAGATGTCTGAAGAATCATCTGGAGTTAGGGAAAATTTAAGGTGTTAGTGATTGCGTCAGTTGTACACAATGCAGTTTTCTGAAGATATCCTGATGTTTTACCTTCAACATTAAAAGTCCAGATAATAGGTGCTTGAAGTCAACTTCGGGTCAACTTCAGATACAGTTTATGCTCCTTAGATTTCTTTGGATTCCACGTTCTGAACCTGTAGCTACTTATTCTATCCTGCTGCTGCTGCTGCTAAGTTGCTTCAGTCTTGTCCGACTCTGTGCGACCCCATAGACAGCAGCCCACCAGGCTCCCCCGTCCCTGGGATTCTCCAGGCAAGAACACTGGAGTGGGTTGCCATTTCCTTCTCTAATGCATGAAAGTGAAAAGTGAAAATGAAGTCGCTCAGTCAAAGCCACCCAGCTTCCTTCGGGCCCACGTGGCTCTGCTCCCTGGGTCTGATCAGCCTCTCACTGGGAGGGCTGGGTTGTTCCCCTTGCTGTGATCCTGCATCCAGGCCAACCACTCTATACCTGGGTGTTCTGGCACCTCAGGTCACTTCTGGACCTGGACAAATACCATATGCTGGGTATGGGAGTTTACTTTCCCAGAAATCAGAAAGGTGCTTGTGTTAATCAACGTTTTCCAGAGAAACAGAACCAACAGGGTGTTTGTATAACTGCCTACTATTCTTTTTTATTTTGTCAGTTGTTTATTTTTTATTTTAAAAAATATTTATTTGGCTGTGTCAGCTCTTAGCTGTGGCACGCAGGATCTTCATTGAAGCATGCAGGATCCTTCATTGTGACCCACGGGCTTCTCTGTAGTTGTTTGTGGCAAGCAGGCAGGCTTAATTGCCCCAAGGCATGTGAAATCTTAGCTCCCCTAGGGATGGAAACCAGGTTACCCGTACTGGAAGGTAGAGTTTTTTTCATTCAAATGTTATTTATTAATTTAAAAATTAATGTGTTTATTAATTATAATAAATTAGCAATAGCAAAATACATTAATTTAAATTTTATATTAATTATATAGTAAATAATTTGATTTATTAGATTTTATAATGTTTATTTTAATATTTTAATTTATTATATTAGTTATATAATAAATGAATCAATTTATTGATTTTATTTATAATAATATAAATTAATTTAATTTATTAATTAAAAATTAATGAAAATTAATTTTCATTTCAATAATGAAAATCATGATCTTCAAGATCTTGGAAGGTCATGGACACACTGCTACATTTAACATGGATAACCAACAAAGTCCTATTGTATAGCACATGAAACTGTGTTCAATTTTATGTGCCAGCCTGCAAGAGAGAGAGATCTGGGGGAGTATGGATACATTTATATGTGTGGCTGAGTCCCTATGTTGTTCACCTGAAACTACCACAACGTTGTTAATTGGCTATCAACCAATATAAAATGTTTTTGGTGTTATAAAAAAAGTTAAGTAAGAATATGAAAATTACAGGTTTGAGTATGCACATTAAGTTGTTATGATTTGTAACAATAAAAAATTCCACTAGCATAAGACCCGGCTTCGAACCTTGGGTCAGGGAGATCCCCTGGAGTATGAAATGGCAACCCACTCCAGTATTCTCGCCTGGAAAATTCCATGGACAGAGGAGCCCAGCGGGCTACAGTTCATGGGGTTGCATAGAGTTGAACACAGCTGAGCGACTAACACTTCAGGGATAAGGAGAACAAAAAACTCATCTAGAACTTCTCACCCACATATTATATCATGATGTGCCAAGGTCTGATTTCTACCCTGATTCTCATCAGTGATGAGAATCACTAGTACGCACAAAGGATAGTAACTACTCCGCTACCACGTGTGCCTTTGTTATTAGCTTCTACAATAGGGTCATTCATTAAGGAATTTGCCAATAGCTTTTTCTGTCTTCTCTCTGAATATGATTCTTATCATTTGCTTTGCAACTATTGTTCAGCGATGCCATGACATGCACTTTACTTGCAAAGTAGTATTACTTTTAATAAGGTTCATAAGAATGAATGATAGGCATTGTTTTGATCCAGCAGCAAATTTTACTGTTTTCATATTGGAGAATATTATTTATTTTCTGTTTGTTTTGAAATAGAACAGATGATTGGGTTCATCTGAGTGGTCATGATGCTTTGTTAGAATATTACACAAAGGGTTCATGGTACTATTTGGCAACATTTTGAAGCAGACAACATTGCTGAGAACTAGAGAATAAATTAATAACTATCATTCAACTTCAAAGATTAATCATATTTCTTGTCTGTATTTTTCATCTTTTGTTACTTATAGGAAATCAGTATACATTGTATATTTGTTCTAGATTTCTAGTCACTTTTTATGTGGTTTTTCTCAATTACAGTGTTTACATTATTATTTTCATTACTATATTTATACTTCGATGAACTATTTTATTTATTTATTTGACTGCACTGAGTGGTTTGCAGGATCTTAGTTCCCCAAACAGGGACTGAACCAGGGCCACAGCAGTGAAAGCACAGTCCTAGCCGCTAGGCCACCAAGGTACTACCTCAATGACCCATATTTAAATTATTGCTGCATTGGACATAAAATATAACAAAGGGTAATTTCAAAAGTGAAAATTCAACAAATATAAACTTTACTAAATGATATTCGAATATGTTCTCTAAGATAAATTCAGTTCAAATCAGTTCAGTCGCTCAGTCATGTCCGACTCTCTGTGACCCCATGAATCACAGCACGCCAGGCCTCCCTGTCCATCACCAACTCCCAGAGTTCACTCAAACTCACGTCCATAGAGTCGGTGATGCCATCCAGCCACCTCATTCTCTGTCGTCCCCTTCTCCTCCTGCCCCCAACCTTTCCCAGCATCAGAGTCTTTTCCAGTGAGTCAACTCGTCGCATGAGGTGGCCAAAGTATTGGAGTTTCAGCTTTAGCATCAGTCCCTCCAATGAACACCCAGGACTGATCTCCTTTAATAATGGACTGGTTGGATCTCCTTGCAGTCCAAGGGACTCTCAAGAGTCTTCTCCAGCACCACAGTTCAAAAGCATCAATTCTTCGGCGATCAGCTTTCTTCACAGTCCAACTCTCACATCCATACATGACCACTGGAAAAACCACAGCCTTGACTAGACAGACCTTGGTTGGCAAAGTAATGTCTCTGCTTTTTAATATACTATCTAGGTTGGTCATAACTTTCCTTCCAAGGAGTAAGCGTCTTTTAATTTCCTGGCTGCAATCAGCATCCACAGTGATTTTGGAGCCCCCAAAAATAAAGTCTGACACTGTTTCCACTGTTTTTCCATCTATTTCCCATGAAGTGATGGGACCAGATGCCATGATCTTCGTTTTCTGAATGTTGAGCTTCAAGCCAACCTTTTCACTCTCCTCTTTCACTTTCATCAAGAGGCTTTTGAGTTCCTCTTCACTTTCTGCCATAAGGGTGGTGTCATCTCCATATCTGAGGTTATTGATATTTCTCCCAGCAATCTTGATTCCAGCTTGTGCTTCTTCCAGCCCAGCGTTCCTCATGATGTACACCTCATATAAGTTAAATAAGCAGGGTGACAATATACAACCTTGATGTACTCCTTTTCCTATTTGGAACCAGTTTGTTGTTCCATGTACAGTTCTGACTGTTGTTTCCTGACCTGCATACAGGTTTCTCAAGAGGCAGGTCAGGTGGTCTGGTATTCCCATCTCTTTCAGAATTTTCCACAGTTTATTGTGATCCACACAATCAAAGGCTTTGGCATAGTCAATGAAGCAGAAATAGATGTTTTTCTGGAACTCTCTTGCTTTCTCCATGATCCAGCGGATGTTGGCAATTTGATCTCTGGTGCCTCTGCCCTTTCTAAAACCTGCTTGAACATCTGGGAGTTCACGGTTCACATATTGCTGAAGCCTGGCTTGGAAAATTTTGAGCATGACTTTACTAGCGTGTGAGATGAGTGCAATTGTGCGGTAGTTTGAACATTCTTTGGAATTGCCTTTCTTTGGGATTGGAATGAAGACTGACCTTTTCCAGTCCTGTGGCCACTGCTGAGTTTTCCCAGTTTGCTGGCATATTGAGTGCAGCACTTTCACAGCATCATCTTTCAAGACTTGAAATAGCTCAACTGGAATTCCATCACCTCCTCTAGCTTTGTTCATAGTGATGCTTTCTAAGGCCCACTTGACTTCATATTCCAAGATGTCTGGCTCTAGGTCAGTGATCACGTTATCGTGACTATCTTGGTCGTGAAGATCTTTTTTGTATAGTTCTTCTGTGTATTCTTTCCACCTCTTCTTAATATCTTCTGCTTCTGTTAGGTCAATGAATGTAAGCTGAAGCAAAGTGATTGAAGTAGTCATTGTAAGATTTTTACAACTTTAAGAATGTAATGATTACTATACATGAGATGAAATTCATGGGAAAATCCTATTTAGTTATATTAAGGCATCTCACATTTTTAAATGTATGTGGAACAGTTTATTAGGCTTTGTTTGAGGCTTTAAGGTATGGTATTTCAGATACCAAAATTCCAGAACACCATGCAAAGACTTTAAAGTAGATGTTCAAAAATCAAAGAATTAATAGAACCTTCTACAATGATGGAAATGTTCTGTATCTGTGTTTCCTGTGTGGTAACCTCTAACCACATGTGGCTATTGAGCCCTTGACTTATAAGTACCATGACTGAATTTTTAATTTTTTGTAATTTTGATTAATTTATTTCTTTTTTTTTTTTTTAATTTATTTCTTAATTTTTACTTTTTTGGCTGTGCCACTTAGTTTGTGAGATATTAGTTCTCTGACCAGAGATCAAACCCACGCCCTTTGCAGTGAAACCATGGAGTCCTAACCACTGGACCATCAGGGAATTCCCAATTTTGATTCATTTAAATAATAGAAAAGTTGGCTTAAAACTCAACATTCAAAAAATGAAAATCACAGCATCTGGTCCCATCACTTCATGGCAAATAGATGAGGAAATAATAGAAACAGTGACAGACTTTATTTCTTGGGCTCCAAAATCACTGCAGATGGTGACTGCAGCCATGAAATTAAAAGACGCTTGCTCCTTGGAAGAAAAGCTATGACCAACCTAGACAGCATATTAAAAAGCAGAGACATTATTTTGTGGACAAAGGTCCATCTAGTCAAGGCTATGGTTTTTCCAGTGGTCATGTATGGATGTGAGAGTTGAACCATAAAGAAAGCTGAGTGCCGAAGAATTGATGCTTTTGAACTGTGGTGTTAGAGAAAACTCTTAAGAGTCCCTTGGACTGCAAGGAGATCAAACCAGTCAATTCTAAAGGAGATCAGTCCTGAATATTCAATGGAAGGACTGATGCTGAAGCTAAAGCTCCAATAGTTTGGCCCCCTGATGCAAAGAACTGACTCCTTGGAAAAGACCCTGTTGCTGGGAAAGATTGAGGGCAGGAGGAGAAGGGGATGACAGAGGATGGATGGCATCACCAACTGGATGAAAACGAATTTGCGCAAGCTCTGGGAGTTGGTGATGGACGGGGAGGCCTGGCGTGCTGCAGTCCATGGCATCGCAAAGAGCCGGACACAACTGAGCAACTGAACTGAACTGAACTGCATAGAGTTAAGTGCAAGTGAAAGTCACTCAGTGTTAATTGGCTCTTAAATCCTTCACCCACACCGAGAGCATAGATGGGGTGAGGGAGAAAGGATTGGCGAGAGCTGTGATATGGATTCCCCAACTGCCATCAAAGAATAGAGCTGGTGGGTGGATGCTCCTCACTCAAGCCTAGTGAAACAGGCTCGGTTCCAGGAACTTAAAGGATGGGAGTGGGCTGACTAGCTGCTGACAAGCAAATAAAATTGAATGGGGCCAAGACTTCCTAAATGTTCCCTAAGACCCAGATTTGAGAGACTGGTGAGGATACCTACCCATATATACAGTCTGATAGGGTTTCCTGAAGGGTGATGATGGCCTAACAGAAACTCTGAAGAAATTATTATGGGCCATAGAAGGAGTAAGACAGACAGCCCAGACAGATTTAAGATATGATTGCTTAGGTCAAGGAAGCTATAAATAAAAGATTTCTGATTGGGATGTTTCTGAAGCAACCATGGAGTGCTGCTGCTAAGTCACTTCAGTCGTGTCCGACTCTGTGTGACCCCATAGACAGAAGTCCACCAGGCACCCCCGTCCCTGGGATTCTCCAGGCAAGAACACTGGAGTGGGTTGCCATTTCCTTCTCCAATGTGTGAAAGTGAAAGTGAAGTTGCTCAGTCGCGTCGGACCCTTAGCAACCCCACGGACTGCAGCCTACCAGGCTCCTCCATCCATGGGATTTTCTAGGCAAGAGTACTGGAGTGGCTTGCCATTGCCTTCTCCGGAAGCAACCATGGAAGTTACCCACAAAAGGAAACAGCCAAGCTGTAAACATTTGCCAGGGCAAAGACTTCAAGGCCATTTCAAGTCAGCCATTTCCTGTCTTCCTCACCTCTTCCTTTTGCTCACTCCTCTCGCTGCCTAAGGGGTCAGGAACCATGGTTAGCAAGCAGGATAAGAGGTGGGCATAGGAGCCTAGACATTCTACTTCAGCTAAAGTCGGTTTGCTTATGTCAAGTCATGGTAAGGATTTTTGTTTCCTAAAAGGGATCAGAAAAGTCATGAGACTGCTTGAGTTCATTTAGAGGTAAAGGATGAACCATTTCCATCTAATAAATTTGAAGGGATAGTGAAAGACAAAATTCAGTTGCTTTATGATTATAGCTCAAGTCCAGCCTATTCTGTATACTATGTATTTATGTGAACAAAACTGTTCTTTCACTTTTTCCTCTGAAATACATAACCATAAAACTACTCGATGGAAGGGAATATTTTAGACATTGATGGAGCCACACCCAAATCCCTTTACTAGGTTGTCCAATCCATCCCTCAGCTGCTGAGCATGTTGGTGGCAAACCATTCATAGCTGCACCTTTCCCCAGAGAATTGCTCTAGTCCAGAGAGAACCAGCTCATCAAGAGTTGGCTGGGAGGTTGTTAGCCACTTCCCCTCAGCCAACCAGTAACTTACAGATGTGTGGAACACAGCTCCTTGTTTTCTTGAGGAGGCAGTAACTCTGTGATGCAAGACACATTCCAAGGCTCCCCATGGGATCAATGTGAAACTAGACTCCAGCTGAAACTATGGCTTTGCTTAGCTTTTACTCCTGTTCTATCTTATTACCCTTCTCTCCTGCAGGTTTCTCCAGAGAGAACTGTTCAATAAATAACGCAGTCTAAGTGAGTCAAGCCTAAGTCATTAAAAGTTATTAATTATGTTCATTCTCTTCATTGATCTGCCTGCAAGTTCCCAGCTTTTTAAATTTCATGATCCACTGCACATTGTTAGAGTCTGGAGTTGAGGCCGCCGGCCATGAACTCACAAGTGTAGGTAGTGTGCGACACGAGCAGCAAGTTTTTCGCTAACACCACAAGGGTCTCTGGCCCAATGAGTAGGGTTGGATAGTAATACTTGCTACAAAAGTATGGTTTTAAGGAATGAGAGCTTATTTAAGGAGAGGTGAAAACATTTAAAAAATGGCCTTTTTTTCCTCTCTCTTTAGTATTCCTAACTCTTCAGGCAGTACTTGACTTTTCTGTTTTCTCAGTTCATGTATCCTGCTCTGAGATCCTAAAAGGGGAGCACACTCGGTGGGTCTGATGTGGATGCTCGCCCGGGAAGTTCTGCGCATGCGTGGCGCCATCTCCCGAGAATACCCGTGGGAGGTCATGCCGGACCTCTACTTCTACAGAGATCCTGAAGAGATTGAAAAGGAAGAGCAGGCAACAGCTGAGAAGGCTGTGACCAGGGAGGAATTTCAGGGTGAATGGACCGCTCCAGCTCCAGAGTTCGCTGCTGCTCAGCCTGAGGTGGCAGACTGGTCCGAAGGTGTGCAGGTGCCTTCCGTGCCCATTCAGCAGTTCCCACTGAAGACTGGCGTGCTCAGCCTTCCACTGAAGACTGGTCTGCAGCTCCCGCCGCTCAGGCCACAGAATGGGTAGGAACCCCCGCTGAGTGGTTGTAAGCTGTTCTTCCACACACTTGTAGGACCTCTACAAGCTTCCAAATGGAAATTTGGTTGATGGAAAATAAACTGTTTCTAAAAAAAAAAACAAAATTCATGATCCAGTAAAGTTTTTGTTTTTCATCAGGGGACCCAATAGGGGGTCACCAACTTTTAGTTTTGCAAATACAATTAAGGGAGAAAAGTCCTCTCTGTGAAAGACACCATTGGTAGCATATTAAAATCTCATGCTCTTCCTTGTTTTTAGAATCCCAATTTTGTTCATGTATGTAGTAGCCAGGAAATTCAGGATGATTGAACTCCTCTTCAAGTAGTGAATCTTGATTAGGATAAGCCAATCAGGCAGTCCCATCCCTTTGCCAATGATTTGTTTAGGAGTGAGCCTTGACTTAGTTTTAGTCAATGAGATATATATAATGCAGGAGTTCTGGGGAAAGTTTTTCTTATTCTTAAAAAGAGAGATACATGAAGAAAAAGTGCTCTTCAGGGTAAGATCCAGGTTATGGAGCTTGAACCTTGTACAGTTTGGGGGCCCTTTTTAAGAAAAAAGGTATAAAATTATCTTGCTTTTTCAGTTTACAAAAATACATGACCAGGTGAATGATTGCTAGGGTCCTTTTCAGGACCTTGCAAGAAGCCTGTAAAAGTGAAGGGTTCTAAAGCTTAAGCTTCCGTAGTGTCATGGTAAATCACCACTGGCAGCCTTGCTTTTTTGGACATTGCTGTCTTTATGGGACAACCGGAGCCACTGCAGCCATCTTGGGACCATGAAGAAAGCCAGCTTAAGGGGGACAAGCCAACATGCACCAGATGGCACAGTGCAAGGATGAAAGAAATCTTGCTGGAATCACAGCACTTGACTTTCCTTGGAATTCCTTTCAGTACAGGATTCTTGTATGAAAAATGATAAGTGTCTTTATTGTTTCAGCCACTGTTCAATAATCTGTAGGCAAAAGCATCCAAACAAAGACAGCTACCATCAACTCTCTCCATTGTTTCACACACACACACACACACACACATACCCCTAAATATGTAGAAAGATAATCTCAGAATATAGAATGGTCCTTCATATCAAATTAAATTGATGGTCCTTTATATCAGATTAAATTAGCTTTATGGAAAACTCAATTCATTATCCTTTTTTTCTTATTGGCTGTGTACCCAGTGAAAACTTCACCATGGTATTTGGGAAGCACTGGCCTAGACCAGTGCCACTCAAATTGTGGTTCATGGGCAAGCACCAGTCCATGAGCTATTTATTATCAGCTTATAATGAGATAAGTTCTGAAACCAAGACTAGGAATTTAGAAACCTTCTATAGCATTTAGAGGTTTCAGAGTAATTTTTGTTATAATTAATGAACCAACATTGAGGCATTATTATTATTATTAAAGTCTATACTTTATTCAGATTTCCTTAGTTTTTTCTTAGTGTCCTTTTCTATTCTAGAATCTTACCCAGAACACTGCATTACATTTAGTTGTCACGATACCTTAGGCTCCTCTTGGCTTCTTTCTGATGGCCTTGACAATTTTGAGGAGAAATGGTCAGTTATATTGTAGAATGCCCCTTAATTAAGATTTGTCTAATGTTTCTCTCATGATTAGCATGTCTTTTTTAAAAAATTCATTTTCCTAGTACAGTCATTCATTTTTACTGTGTTTTACAAAAGCATTGGTCCAGGGAAATTCCCTGGTGCTCTATTGGTTAGGATTACTGTGCTTTTGCTGCTATGACCTGGGTTGAATCCTTGGGCGAGGTGCTGAGATCCTACAAGCTACTCACGGCATGGCCAAACAAAACAAAACAACCCAAAAAATCGGTCTGCAGTAGATTGGGAAAAAACCTGGTCCTTCATCACAGGTAGTTTGAGCAGCACTGGTCTAAAGAGCTACTATTCTAGTCTTAGCATTTAAAATTCTCAAACAAATTCTCCTAATGAAACTACTGGTTTACCTTTGGATACCATTATGTTTTCTGAATCAAAGTGTTATGAGTGGGGCTTTTCAGTTTAAATTTTAAGAAAAGTTAAATCACCTTTTTAAAAGATTGTCTTTTGGGCTATCTATAGTGTGTCAGCAAATGCTTGATAGCTCACAGAACATTTGAAAGAATGTTCATAAACTCTCAACTATGATGAAAATATCATGTGTCTGAATCAAGACTGCAGTAGGGAAGAACAAATCTGACTCCATTTTTGATCTATTTCTTTTTCTTTAACCTTTGTATCCTATTGCTTTTGCTACAAGTTAAGAATGTTGCCTATAGCCTGAAGTATTCAGGATAGCCCATTCTCAAGGCTCTGACCTTTAAAGATGTAACACTTTTCCATTCAGCTGCAGATCAGAGAATAACATTTGTCTTGTCCTGGGTTTACAAGAAGATCATGATCTGACCTATGTGGACAGCAGAGAGAACAAAGGATTCTGACCCCAAGCAGTTTGCAAACCCAACCACATTCTCTCCCTTTTTAGTATAAAAGCTAGAATTCTAACCCAGGAAAGATGGTTCTTTGGGACACTAGTCCATCATCTTCTCAGTCTGCTGGCTTTACAAATAAAGTTGCTGTTCTTTGCCGCAACAGCTCATCTCGATTTATTGGCCTATCATGTGGTGAACAGTTCTGGACGATGCAGCGAGGTTGGCCTCAGTAAAAAGATCTTTATTCAAGAGGTTTTGTACAATTTAAGCTGGAAGCCCTAGAGGTAGCATACAAACCAGAATATAGTCATGTGTTCATCTGCATTCTGCTTTGTTTAGTCTTGCCATTAGGTGTTTTGTTTTTCTTTCTTTTCTCTCTCAATTTCACTATAACAAATACTTTGAGCATTGACAGCCAAATTTTCTCCATTATGTCACATTCCTCAGTGGGTTATCGCTGTCATGTTCATCTTTTTTCTCATGTTTCCTCTGATATATTCATGTTGATGATATAAAGAGTTCCCTAAACCTTGCTTCTTTGTGGATTCTTTCTTTGATCCTTGTGTCTAGAGACATTATTCTAATGAGCCTTCTTTGGGCTTTGATGATAAAAACTTCACTTGGTATGTGTTTCCTCTCTGGAACTTGATTTTTTTAGTTGCAAGATGTGTGTTAAACAATGTGTATAAACCATTGTATGCCACTTCCTTTATTTATTTTTGTAATTCACGTAAGTATAGCCAAGTATTTTTTCTGTGTTTAATGTAACAGCTTTTAATTTTTAATTTTTGGTTTCGATCTCCTTTTTGCTTTTGAAGCTTTTGACTTCATTTTGAAAATCTGGTTCTTGTTTCTTGCCTCACTTATTGCGATGGATACAACCATCAGCTCAAGTTCATTTTTGTTGGCTGTCTGATAAGTCAATTGAGTAGCTATGGTGGTTTTTCAAGAACAGTTTGCAGTAAGGCTTTTGACTCTGATTTTATTTTATTTTTTTCTTTTATTTTATTTAATAAATGGTACAAAGCACAATGCCAAAAACATTAACAGTTAAGATTTCACCAAATGAAAAAATACTATAGAATACACAGTTGTAAAAAGCTACATTAAGTTATTTTACAACTGCCTCAAGCTGCAAAAAGAAAAAAAACCCAATGCCATACCTAAGTTATCCCTCTCTCAAAATAATGCCATTTATGTTATAAACCATGAGCACCCTATCAAAAGACGGGAAATGCTTTTGTTAATTCATATATATATATATGACTGTATCACTTTGCTATACACCTGAAACAAACACAATACTGTAAATAAAATATAGTACAATATAAAATAAAAATAAGTAACAGACCTCTGGGGCTTTACACCAAGTTAGAGTTCCTATCAGAGGGATAACAGCACCACAGCCTCACTGAATCCTCATGAAGGAGGCACACGAATGACTGGATTACAAGAGTTACAGGAATGAGAGCTGCTCACTTCCCAGAAACTACAGCTCACAGAAAACCAACAAAGGCACGAGATACAGACCATTCACTTATGAATGTGTAAAACTCAAGAAAGTGCACATTATTCCTACAACATGTTGAAAGTGCTTCAGAATTTACACAATACTAATTTTCTTTTGGTTCTGGTTAAATTATATATACCAGTTTATAACAAATGGTAAAATCTGTAACTCTGTTCAAAGTTTTAAAAGATTACTTAAGAATCAGTTCAGTTCAGTTCAGTCGCTCAGTTGTGTTCGACTCTCCGTGACCCCATGAATCACAGCACGCCAGGCCTCCCTGTCCATCACCAACTCCTGGAGTACACTCAAACTCATGTCCACAGAGTCGGTGATGCCATCCAGCCATCTCATTCTCCGTCGTCCCCTTCTCCTCCCGCCCCCAACCTTTCCCAGCATCAGAATCTTTTCCAGTGAGTCAACTCGTCGCATGAGGTGGCCAAAGTATTGCAGTTTCAGCTTTAGCATCAGTCCCTCCAATGAACATCCAGGATTGATCTCCTTTAGAATGGACTGGTTGGATCTCCTTGCAGTATAAGGGACTCTCAAGAGTCTTCTCCAACACCACAGTTCAAAAGCATTGATTCTTCGGCGATCAGCTTTCTTCACAGTCCAACTCTCACATCCATACATGACCACGGGAAAAACCACAGCCTTGACTAGACGGACCTTGGTTGGCAAAGTAATGTCTCTGCTTTTTAATATACTATCAAGGTTGGTCATAACTTTCCTTCCAAGGAGCAAGCGTCTTTTAATTTCATGGCTGCAATCAGCATCTGCAGTGATTTTGGAGCCCAAAAAAATAAAGTCTGACACTGTTTCCACTGTTTTTCCATCTATTTCCCATGAAGTGATGGGACCAGATGCCATGATCTTTGTTTTCTGAATGTTGAGCTTCAAGCCAACCTTTTCACTCTCCTCTTTCACTTTCATCAAGAGGCTTTTGAGTTCCTCTTCACTTTCTGCCATAAGGGTAGTGTCATCTGCATATCTGAGGTTATTGATATTTCTCCCAGCAATCTTGATTCCAGCTTGTGCTTCTTCCAGCCCAGCGTTCCTCATGATGTACTCTGCATAGAAGTTAAATAAGCAAGGTGACAATATACAACCTTGACGTACCCCTTTTCCTATTTGGAACCAGTCTGTTGTTCCATGTACGGTTCTAACTGTTGCTTCCTGACCTGCATACAGGTTTCTCAAGAGCCGAGAGGAGCTACCCCACGTCCAACAGGCGGTGGCTGCACGGGCGCAGGAGGGCCGAGAGGAGCTACTCCGCGTTCAAGGTCAGGAGGGGCGGCCTTGAGGAGCTCCCCCTTGTCCAAGGTAAGGTACAGCGGCTGCACTTTGCTGGAGTGGCTGTGAAGAGATTTTCCACGACCAAGGTAAGAGAAACCCAAATAAGACGGTAGGTATTGCGAGGGGGCATCAGAGGGCAGACACACTGAAATCATAATCACAGGAAACTAGTCGATCTGATCACATGGACCACAGCCGAATGTGGTCCACTGGAGAAGGGAATGGCAAACCACTTCAGTATACTTGCCTTGAGAACCACATGAACAGTATCAAAGGGCAAAATGATAGGATACTGAATGAGGAATTCCCCAGGTCGGTAGGTGCCCAGTATGCTACTGGAGCTCAGTGGAGAATTAACTCTAGAAGGAATGAAGGGATGGAGCAAAAGCAAAACCAATACCCAGTTGTGGATGTGACTGGTGATAGAAGCAAGGTCCGGTGCTGTAAAGAGCAATATTGCATAGGAACCTGGAATGTTAGGTCCATGAATCAAGGCAAATTGGAAGTGGTCAAACAGGAGATGGCAAGAGTGAACATAGACATTCTAGGAATCAGTGAATTAAAATGGACTGGAATGGGTGAATTTAACTCGGATGACCATTATATCTACTACTGTGGGCAGGAATCCCTTAGAAGAAATGGAGTAGCCATCATGGTCAACAAAAGAGTCTGAAATGCAGTACTTGGATGCAATCTTAAAAATGACAGAATGATTTCTGTTCGTTTCCAAGGCAAACCATTCAATATTACAGTAATCCAGGCCTATGCCCCAACCAGTAACGCTGAAGAAGCCGAAGTTGAACGGTTCTATGAAGACCTATAAGACCTTTCAGAACTAACACCCAAAAAAGATGTCCTTTTCATTATAGGGGACTGGAATGCAAAAGTAGGAAGTCAAGAAACACCTGGAGTAACTGGCAAATTTGGCCTTGGAGCACGGAATGAAGCAGGGCAAAGGCTAATAGAGTTTTGTCAAGAGAATGCACTGGTCATAGCAAACACCCTCTTCCAACAACACAAGAGAAGACTCTACACATGGACATCACCAGGTGGTCAACACCGAAATCAGATTGATTATATTCTTTGCAGCCAAAGATGGAGAAGCTGTATACAGTTAGCGAAAACAAGACCAGGAGCTGACTGTGGCTCAGATCATGAACTCCTTATTGCGAAATTCAGACTTAAATTGAAGAAAGTAGGGAAAACCACTAGACCATTCAGGTATGACCTAAATCAAATCCCTTATGATTATACAGTGGAAGTGAGGAATAGATTTAAGGGACTAGATCTGACTGATAGAGTGCCTGATGAACTCTGGACGGAGGTTCGTGACATTGTACAGGAGACAGGGACCAAGACCATCCCCATGGAAAAGAAATGCAAAAGAGCGAAATGGCTGTCTGAGGAGGCCTTACAAATAGCTGTGAAAAGAAGAGAAGCGAAAAGCAAAGGAGAAAAGGAAAGATATAAGCATCTGAATGCAGAGTTCCAAAGAATAGCAAGGAGAGATAAGAAAGACTTCCTCAGTGATCAATGCAAAGAAATAGAGAAAAACAACAGAATAGGAAAAACAAGAGACCTCTTCAAGAAAATTAGAGATTCCAAGGGAACATTTCATGCAAAGATGGGCTCGATAAAGGACAGAAATGGTATGGACCTAACAGAAGCAGAAGATATTAAGAAGAGGTGGCAGGAATACACAGAAGAACTGTACTTAAGAATAGTTTCTTGTATTTCTATGCCACCTTTATAGTTCTGGTTTCTCATTTCTTAATTAGTAAATTCACTGACTCTGATTTTAAGATTGTGCTAAGACTGTCCTTGCCCCTCATCTTGATCTTTCCATAACAGTTGCCAATGCAGAAGGATAAAGAAAAGCACATGTAAGACTATCTTTCCATTCATTCAGTGATGTTCACATGTCAGATGCTACTCTTGCCCCAGCGTTGCTGGGCTTACTTCAAAGGTAAAGTGCTCCTGTTTACTGTGGGAAATGTGGGTATATTTATAAATGTTCTGTCAGAGCCATTTTTTCCTAAATATATTTCCTTAGAACCATTTTATTTTCTTGATACAATTTTGTCTGTATTTGCCTCTGATCTGGAACTCTGATTTTCAAACATCTGTTATGATCGGTTTTTTTATTTCCTTTTCTCTCATTTTAAACAGTTCAAGGAAAGACAAATTATATATTCTTCTGTAGGTTTGTCTAGTCAAATGTGATTTTGCCACTGGCTTGTTTGTTCATTTACTCAGTTATTTATCCACAAGGTTGGCACATGTTTAGAAAGTATTTGTTAGGGGAAATGCTGTTGTTGTTGTTTATTGCTAAGTTGTGTCCAACTCTTTGCAACCCCATGGACTGCAGCACGCCAAGCTTCCCTGTCCTTCACTATCTCCCAGAGTTTGCTCAAATTCATGTCCATTGAGTCAGTGATATTATCTAACCATCTGTCACTTTCTCCTCCTGCTGTCTACCTTTCCCAGCATCAGGGTCTTTTCCAAAGAGTTGGCTCTTTTCATCAGGTGGCCAAGGTACTGGAGCTTCAGCTTCAGCATCAATCCTTCCAATAAATATTCAGGATTGATTTCCTCTAGGATTGACTAAAGGGCAATGAATGCTATTGCAAGGTATGGGAGAAACAGTGGTGAAGACAAAAACTCTGAAAAGAAACTTTTGATTTAGTGGGAAAGACACATTAGATACATATGTAATTAAAGATGAAATTCTGATCAAGGTAGTGCAGAATAAGTACAACTGCAATTACCCTAGTTTTGTGATTAGAGATGGGAGGGGGCTGTAAAGACTTTCTTTTCTTAGAGAAGTGTTATTTAGACTGAGACTTGAGGCATAAGGGGAGCAGATCAGGTGAGGTGGAATGAAAGACCTTTCTACAATGAACCTACAAGCTGGGCAAATCTGATTCTTCTTGCTCCCCACCCCCCCTTTTTTTTAACCCTGGAATAATTAATTCTTTCAAGTAATACTGAGCACCTACTATGTGCCAGAGATAAACACTTGTGTGTGGAAATAATGTATTCAGTTCAGTTCAGTTCAGTCGCTCAGTCGTGACCGACTCTTTGCGACCCCATGAATCACAGCACGCCAGGTCTCCCTGTCCATCACCAACTCCCGGAGTTCACTCAAACTCATGTCCATTGAGTTGGTGATGCCATTCATCCATCTCGTTCTCTGTCGTCCCCTTCTCCTCCCGCCCCCAATCCTTCCCAGCATCAGACTCTTTTCCAGTGAGTCAACTCGTCGCATGAGGTGGCCAAAGTTTTGCAGTTTCAGCTTTAGCATCAGTCCTTCCAATGAACACCCAGGATCGATCTCCTTCAGAATGGACTGGTTGAATCTCCTTGCAGTCCAAGGGACTCTCAAGAGTCTTCTCCAGCACCACAGTTCAAAAGCATCATTAAATACTCTTTAATAGGAAAGAGAAATTCATTTATGGTTCTGAGATTGGTTTGGCCTCTAGAGTTCATTTCTCCTCCTTTTTATTTCAGCAGTTGATAAGAAAATACTTCAGAGACTTCCCTAATAGTCCAGTGGTTAAGATTCCACACTTCCAATGCAGACGGTCCTGGTTTGATCCCTATATAGGGATCTAGATCCCACACGTTGCAACTAGAGATTTCACATGCCACAGCTGGAAGATCTCATATGCCATAACTAAGACTCGGGGAAGACAAATAAATAAATAAGTAAATTAATAGATAAAAAAAGAAAATATTTAAAGATAGGAAGGAGAGAGGAGTGGGCTATAATAATAATAAAATAATAACAAAATTTTATTAATAATAATGAAATAGTGATTGTGAACTCATTGAGAATCCTTTCTGGGTTTCAGTTGCTTCATCTTTAATATGATAAGCTGAACTAGATATTATGCAAGGCGTTTTTTCAGCTTCAAGTTTTGGTTAAGAGCCACTAACTTTCTGTATTTGCATATGAGAAATAATTCTGACAGTATTATTACTTGGCATGTTTTGCATGATACACACAAAACAATTACTTCTATGACTATAGTTTTGAATTATATGAAGATGTTTTCAAAATTTTATTTTAATTTAGCTGTCAGTAAATTTCTTATCATTATTTATTTCTGTTTCAATTCACCAAATATACAATTGCTTGGAAACATGTACACAAGGAACACTAAACTAATCAAGTGTATATTCAGGCAAGTGTAATCAGTTATATAGTTAATTATGTATATAAATTCTTTTTGAATCTGTTGCTGTTTAAGCCCTGAGATTTAAAATGGTTATTTGGAACTGGAAAGCAAAATTTAATGCCAGGCATTAGACATTTCCCCCCTCCTGCTTAGCTGCAGAAAATTACAAGGTACTAAATCTTGGCCTGATCGTACAGTTATAGGATGCTGTATTTTCCATATAATCCTTTGTGTACAGGCACACATACATACCACATATTGCTTGAAGGAATATGCAAATACTGTTAAATATACTACCGTTCTGGCCAGAAACAAAGCCTCTGGCAAACAACAGAGTGCTGCAGCATTTTGCCAGTTTTAAACCTGCTTCTATTTCTCTTCTGATTTCTGGCTGAAACATGAACCACCTTTATCATTCTGCATAGATGGCACCAGCCCAGCCTTTACCTCATTAAATTAATTAATAAAGATTCCAAATGAGTTATAATTTCATCTAAGGAGTAATTTTGGCAAGAAGATGACTTGGGTGAACTCTCTTGCTTCTCTTTATCCAGAGAGAATATTAGTCTTGGAGTCCTGGCTGCATTTCTGCAACGTATCCCTATGGACTACTACCTGTCATTGAATAGAATGGGAAGTTTCTCCACCCACTCTAAAGATGACAACACAGAGAAGAAAACCTCTTCTACATTCACCAGGGGGAAATGAACCTAATAACTGCCTAGATGGGAAATGGGTTGGGGTCTGATAAATTAGGATTGGAATACTGTTTTCATCAGTTATTTGTTATCTAACTTCAGTGTCCCCATCTAAAAAATGAAGTAATGATACTGTAATCCACATACCAGTAGTCCTTGTAGATTGCCGCATGCTTTCTTAAGAGCTAGTTCAGTATATTGACACTTCAGGGTAAAGTAAAATCAACGTGAAGAGTGATGAAAACCTATGAGGTTGCTCAAGAAAAAAAAGGGGATTACATTGCACAACTCCCAGCAAGACTTTTTAAAACTCCTCTTTAAACAGTTTAACTTTCCCCCAGCTTCCAGTTCCTCTATCAATTTTCATATGCATTAGTTAGGGTAATAATAAGTTACCATAACAAAGAGTCCCAAAATGGAGTGGTCTAAAAAAAAGGTTTTTTTCTTTCTCTTGTAACAGGATGTAAATGTTCCTGGTCAGCAGGGCAGCTCTGCTCCCTGGTTCCTCAAGAACCTAGGTTCTTTCTAAAGCCCTTAATTGATAATATTTGCATAATAAAATTAGATGGATTCCATATGAAGGGAACAGAGAAGAAGGTGTGGAGGAGGCACAACTCTGTGTCTGAAGATCCAGGCTCATAAATGCATATTTCACTTCTGCTAACATTTGATCATTCAGTTGTTAACAACTTAATTACTTGACCACATCTACTGTAGCAGTTTGCAAATTGGCCTCAATTCTTCACCCTGCCCTGTACCCAACTCTTTGCATTGTGACTTTACAGCTCCTCTGATCAAAAGGTAGAGTTTGTTTCTCCTTCTCTTGAATCTGGCCTGGACTTGTGATTTATTTCTGCTAGTAGATTATGGCAGAAACAATACTGTGGGAGTTCAGAGTCTAGATTTTAAGGGCATTCTACTTTCTCTCTTGGACTTCTTTCTATCTGCCATGTGAAAAAATGAAGAAGTCCATGTGAACAAGTCCAACTAGCCTGATGATGAGAAACCATGGAGCAGAGATGGACCACCTCAGCTGAGCCCAGCCCAGATCAATGACCCACAGAATTATGAACTAAGTTAGTGGTTAATTTGTTGAAAGTTGGGTTCTCTGGGAAGCAGATGCTGAGATGGAGTTCAGTTCAGTTCCGTTCAGTTCAGTGGCTCAGTCGTGTCTGACTGTTTGCGACCCCATGAATCACAGCACGCCAGGCCTCCCTGTCCATCACCAGCTCCCGGAGTTCACTCAAACTTATGTCCACCGAGTCAGTGATGCCATCCAGCCATCTCATTCTCTGTCATCCCTGTCTCCTCCTGCCCCCAATCCCTCCTAGCATCAGACTCTTTTCTAGTGAGTCAACTCGTCTCATGAGGTGGCCAAAGTATTGGAGTTTCCGCTTTAGCATCAGTCCTTCCAATGAACACCCAGGATTGATCTCCTTTAGAATGGACTTAGGAATACAAAATACTTGTGAAAGGAAAAAGGAAGGAAGCAGGGTTTGGCAGGATTTATAGGCAATGTTTACCCTTTATTAGCTATCTTGGAGAAGGCAATGGCACCCCACTCCAGTACTCTTGCCTGGAAAATCCCATGGGCGGAGGAACCTGGTAGGCTGCAGTCCATGGGGTCACTGAGAGTCGGATACCACTGAGCGACTTCACTTTCACTTTTCACTTTCATGCATTGGAGAAGGAAATGGCAACCCACTCCAGTGTTCTTGCCTGGAGAATCCCAGGGACGGGGGAGCCTGGTGGGCTGCTGTCTATGGGGTCGCACAGAGTTGGACACAACTGAAGCGACTTAGCAGCAGCAGCAGCAGCAGCAGCAGCTATCTTATGTGTTGTATGTAGTTGTAAAAACTTGAGCTAATATAGACAAAGTATCTTGGAGAAGAAAATGGCAACTTACTCCAGTATTCTTGCCTGGAGAATTCCATGGACAGAGGCACTTTGCAGGCTACAGTGCATGGAGTCGCAAAGAGTCTGCTGCGACTGAGCACATGCGGAGTATCTAGTAAAGTGCTCAGAGGTGCATCCTGGTTTTCTGGGGCCTAAATGTTATATAACTTGCAGGTCCCTTTTTAAAGAAAAAGGATACAAAATGACAAAAACAAAATTAAGTGCATGACCTTGGATAGGTTCCCTGTAAAAGAGAAGCTTTTCCTTCATTGACTTTATAGTAAACCTGCTCCTGATGATGCTTGACAGATGATAGATGTTAGAAAGTGAATGTTATTATTTGTCCAGTAAAAAAAATCACAGTCATTAATTTATTGGTAGTCAGCATTGCACAAACAAGGTGTCATCAAGTTCACTTAGATGCAAAATCCATACCAACTTCAATTTCCTCCTGAGGGGAATGGAGGGTCCTTATCGCAGATAGAGGCCACCTATCCTTCTGTCTTTCCATCATATAAACCTGTGACAGGGGAACCCCCATAGCTTTGTGAGGCAGAGTCGTCAGGCTTCCACTCTACAAGCTGAAAAATAGCAAAAATGTACTTCCTGAGCCTTTTCTGCAGCTAAGACAGCGCAGATCAATCAGGGCGCATGACCTAGATCTTGAAATGAAAATAACTGTGTGAGGAAGGAGCCCAGCAGAATGTCCTCTGGTAGCTGTTTGGAGACGCAGATGCAGTATCTCTGGCAACAGTGCCCAGTGTCCGACATCCAATATCGGTGGGGTGAGGGGGAAGTTGCTGTGGCTTCTCCCAGGGACAGCACTAGCGAGTTTGAATCCCGCACTGATGTGAGTATAGACCTGCATACACAGTCTCCCAAAGATTCCATGAGATGCCCAGTATCTTTTCAATAGATTTCCTTTCCTGCTTAAATTAGCCAGAGCAGCTTTCTCCTGCTTGCAGCCAAAACCTCAACAGACATACTATACATGGGTTTTTAACTTCAGCCCTCACAACTGAGGAGCAGGAAATGTTCCCTTTCCACTTTGGATGAATTCTTCTATCTGGAGATGCTATGGAAAGAAGGATGCACTTATGTGAGAATCCGATGAAAAGCGTTTTCCTCCTTAGAGTCAGATTACTCATTTGATGTCTTCAGTTGTTTACTTGCTGTATGACCTTGGGCCACACAAGAAACTCAGTTTCTAAAAATCTAATGCATGCACCTGGAGTTGGTGTAAGGCTTAAATGTGATAGTATGTGTGAAAGTGATCTTTAAATTGTTATGGAGTTAACAAATCTGAGTTATTTTTAAATATAAAAAAAATATCTACCCAGCTCTTACTCTAAAACTGATACACTAATTCCCGCTTTGGAAAGTTTGGATAGTAATTAAAGTCAGTTTGTGAGCTGGAACACATTCCTCGCATAATTCGAGCTTGTTCCATCTTGTTTGTATAGCTAGTTGGTGGCTTTACTATGGGAAATGTACCTTTGTAACTTTTCTTCTTGCTGTATAAGTCCCAGCAATCACTTATCTCAACAACTCTCAGATATTTTTCAAAGTTTGTGAAGGAATAAATTTTATCATTTGGGTTCTTAAATGTAATGTGGGAGAAATAATTTCACAATCATTTATGCAATCCACAGATTGGCCTTAGCTGTTTTCCATTCTTAGTTTGAAGTTTCAGTTTCTCTTTGGAGTTTCCGAACTTGTTTAAAGAACTTGGATGAGCAGGAAATCAATCTTGGAGAGAGCAGACTTAAGTATTTTTGTTTCACATGCAAGTACTAACCAGGCCCGACCCTGCTTAGCTTCTGAAATAAGACAAGATTGGGCATGTTCAGGGTGATATGGCCATAGACTAGACTTAAGCATTTTTGTAATTATTCTTGAAAGTCTTGCAAAATATTCTTTGGCTTGTATGTAACATATACTCACTACAGAGAAGTTGGAACTATAAATAAGAAAAATATTCTATATTAGTTATCTATTATTAGTTATTTATTTTGTATATTATTATCTATTGCTGCATAACACACAGCCCCAAACTTAGTGGCCTGAGACATTCTGTGAAGCACACAGAGTCTGAGTGTCAGGAATTCAGACAGGGGACCAAGGAGTGGCTTGTCTCTGCCCCATGATATTGGGGACTCACCTGGCAAGAGAAGTACTGGTGACTCACAAGCCATGACTGGAATCATCTGGTGGTTTCTCTACTCACAGGTATGCTGGTTACCCTGGAATGACACAGAGGCCAAACTCAGCTGCAATTCTTGACTGGAGTCTGCAGCATCAAGGCTTGGCCTCCCTGTGTGGTTTGGGCTTTACACAGCTTGGCGTCTGGGTTCTAAGAGGAATATCCAGAGGAAACTTTAGGAGAGTAGTCATTCCAAGAGAACCAGGCAGAAGCTCCCAGACATTTTATGAATTGAATTCAGAATCCACACTGTATCACTTCTGTTATGCTCTTTTGTTCAAAACAGCCACAAGATTGTCCAGATTCAGCAGGAAGGCGCCATATACCCCGCCATTCAATGGAAGAAATATCAAAGAACTTGAGGACCAAGTTAAAAATGCGTATCTTGCAAGATTTTTCTGTATGGCTTATATGATATACTCACATACACACACACGCGCGTGCGCACACACACATATTTAAATTTGTGTGTGTGACTACACCATGTGGCTTGTAGGATCTTAGTTCCCTGACCAAAGATCAATCCTAGGCCCCCCGCGGTGGAAGTAGAGTCCTAATGACTGGTCCACCAAGGAATTCTCTAAGTAATTTTTAAAACAAAAATAAAACCAGATCATGCATTCTGTGTTAAACATGATTTTATGTAACAAGAAAATAAAAGTTAATAAGATGATTGTTAACTTCCAAGAACATTTAAATTCTGAGAGGTTTTATATAGTGATCTTAAAATTACATCTGGAGTATTTTATATTTAAGTATTTTATATATAAAAATAACTCAGATTTGTTAACTTCTTAAAAATTTAAAGGTCACTTTCACATATACTATCACATTTAAGCCTTACACCAACCCCAGGTGCATGCATTATAAGTGACATTTTAGAAACTTTTAGAAACTGAGTTTCTTGTGGGGCCCAAGGTCATACAGCAAGTAAATAGCTAAAGACATCAAACGAGCAATCTGACTCCAAGGTGGAAAGTACATTTTATAGTTTCCTGAAGATTAATTTAGTAAGCAAAATAAAATTTGGAAAAATGATATCCATTGAGCGTTTAAAAAAGTAAAGGTCTATACAGTGACAATGTTTCTGTTTCAAAGCTATTATTTGAATTCAATGTTTAATCTGAAGACAGAGCTCTAAACCAGTGCTAGTGTTAAAAAGAGAACAAAATGACATTATTTCATCTCAAATATTTTAAAAGATAATATCAATGCCATGTAGTAAAATCATGGTTTGAGTTTTTTATGGTCCTAGGCATGGCTCTTCAAACATGGCCATGTATCAAATCACCTGTGTACATAGCATTCTAGTTATGCTAGCCAGGAATTCAGATACTGTATTCTTCTTGTTGTCATTTAGTTAATAAGCTTTATTTTTGGCCTTGAGGTGTGTGGGACCTTAGTGCCAGGAAGGGGGTTCCAGGAAGGGGGCTTGTCATCAGAAACACTAAGCCATGATTAGAAGCTTGAAATTTTTAGTCCTACCTCCCATTCTCAAGAGAGAGGAGAGGGTTGGAAATGGAGTTAATGATGAATCATGCTTATATGATAAAGCCTCCATAAAAATCCCAAAGGTATGGAATTCCGAGAGTTTACAAGCTGGAGAACATAGAGGTGACATGAGAGTGGTGCTTGAAGAGAGCGTAGACGCTCTTAGCTCCTTCCCATTTCCTAGCCCTTTGGATTTCTTTGTGGATATTCATCTATATCCTGTATCATATCCTTTTATAATAAACTGGTAAATAGTAAATAAACTGTTTTCCTAAATCCTGCAAGCCACTTTAACAAAGTACTCAACTGCAGAGAGGGGTTGGTGGGAATCTTTCGTTTATAGAGAACTGGTCAGAAGCACAGGTGACAACCTGGACTTGGTGACTGGTATCTGAGGTGGTGACAGTCTTGGAGGACTAAGCCCTTAACCTGAGGGATATGATGCTATCTCCAGGTAGTGTCAGAATTGGTTAAAACTGTTAACGCTCAGCTGGTGTTGCAGAGGATTTTGGGTGGGGGAAAGTCCTCACATATCTGGTGATAGAAGCGTTGTGAGTGTGGTGGTAGCATGAGAGTGAAAGATGAAAGAGATGCACAGAAGAACTGAGTTTTCCCTACACAGTAGTGGTATCTCGTTGTTGTTTTAATCTGCATTTCTTTGATGACATGATGTGGAGCATTTTTTCAGACAGTTACTTGTCATGTGTAGATCTTCTTTGGTGACATGTCTGTTTAGGTCTTTGGACCATTTTTAAATCAAGCTCTTAGCTTTCTTATATGTTAAGAGCTCATTGTATATTTTGGTTAATAGTCTCTTATCAAATGTGTGTTGTCAAATACAAACTGGCACTGGCCATGGGTGCTTGCCACTTACCTCTACAAGGATTAGGTCATGTGTTGCTACAGCTGCTGATTTTCAACATCCCCTGAAAGGAGTTCAGGGTGGAGAGCAGAAATGAGGCATTCTGTGCTCTGGGAAAAACTGGCAGAATAGGTCTTCAGATAGATATTTTCAAGAGCCGATTTTATGAGCCCAATACTTGTATCTCCTCATATCTAGAAAAGTACCAAAATTCTTCATAGTGACAACTGCTCCTCGTGAATAACAGAAATCTTCTGCAAAATATATGATCTTGATTGCATGTATTGGCCCTTACCAAAATCACATTTATACTAACCTTCCCCCACTACCTCTTTGGAGCAGTTTTTCAGAGCTATCTGAGATGCTGTCTCCCAGGCTATAGTCCTCATTTTTCCCCCAAATAAAACTTAATTCACAACTCTCACATTGTGAATTTTTTAAAGTTAACAGTGTTTTGCCAATATTTTCATCCAAGTATTTTAAAGAAATATTTTTTGCTTGTCGTCTCATGATCTTGATTCTTCTGTTTTCAAGCTGTTCGTTTTGCACTTAACAGTACATCTTCTACTCAATTGCTTTTCACACTGGGCTTCATTCTAAGAGGATTGCTTTCTTGGCACACATACTCTGGGCACAGGGTGGTGCTCTCAGGTTCAGATAATTGTCTTTATTAATCCTTATAGATATATTTCACCTCCACTAGCTTTGTTTGTAGTGATGCTCTCTAAGGCCCACTTGACTTCACATTCCAAGATGTCTAAGCACAAGCTGGAATCAAGATTGCCGGGAGAAATATCAATAACCTCAGATATGCAGATGACACCACCCGTATGGCAGAAAGTGAAGAGGAACTCAAAAGCCTCTTGATGAAAGTGAAAGAAAAGAGTGAAAAGGTTGGCTTGGAGCTCAACATTCAGAAGACAAAGATCATGGCATCTGGTCCCATTACTTCATGGGAAATAGATGGGGAAGCAGTGGAAACAGTGTCAGACTTTATTTTTTTGGGCTCCAAAATCACTGCAGATGCTGATTGCAGCCAGGAAATTATAAGACGCTTACTTCTTGGAAGGAAAGTTATGACCAGCCTAGATAGCATATTAAAGAGCAGGGACATTACTTTGCCAACCAAGGTCTGTCTAGTCAAGGCTATGGTTTTTCCCGTGGTCATGTATGGATGTGAGAGTTGGACTGTGAAGAAAGCTGATCGCCAAAGAATTGATGCTTTTGAACTGTGGTGCTGGAGGAGACTCTTGAGAGTCCCTTGGACTGCAAGGAGATCCAACCAGTCCACTCTAAAGGCAATCAATCCTGGGTGTTCATTGGAAGGACTGATGCTAAACCTGAAACTCCAATACTTTGGCCACCTCATGCAACGAGTTGACTCACTGGAAAAGACTCTGATGCTAGGAGGGATTGCGGGCAGGAGGAGAAGGGGACGACAGAGAATGAGATGGCTGGATGGCATCACTGACTCGATGGACATGAGTTTGAGTGAACTCCGGGAGTTGGTGATGGACAGGGAGGCCTGGCGTGCTGTGATTCATGGGGTCGCAAAGAGTTGGACACGACTGAGTGACTGAACTGATAGATATATTTTACCTAGGGTTTGAAAGACAAGAGAAAGATTACTTAAGATAATTGAATCCATATTATGGAATTAATTATGTACACACATAGCTTATATACAACTGTACATTATGTATAGAGTTGTAATAATTATATTGATGACTCAGATGGTAAAGAATCTGCCCGTAATGAGGAAGACCCAGGTTTGATCCCTGGGTTGGGAAGATCCCCTGAAGAAGGAAATGGCAACTCACTCCCATATTCTTGCCTGAAGAATTCCATGGTCAGAGGAGCCTGATGGGCATAGTTCATGGGATTGCAAAAAGTCAGACACAACTGAGTGACTAATGTTTACCTACTTTAGTGGAGTCAGCAGATATCCAAACCACCGGCATCTGCGAGTCAGCTCTTTGCCTTTGGTAACTCACATCAATTGCTCTGCCTTAGTTTCACTTTCTATAAAATGAAAGGGTCAGATTAGATCAGCTCTCAGTATACTTCTTAGTTTCACTTTCTGTAAAATGAACAGGTCGGATTAGATCAACTCTCAGTATACTTCTAAGGCTGGAGCTGAACGTGTTTGAACAACCAACACTTAACTTTCACAGATGTAATTGACTAATTTTTGAATTTTCTACATAGTACTTATCTCCAGCTCAAACATTTTGTTTTTGATCATTTATTTTCTACTTCTTAGAATGTAAGTGTTAAGATTATGCTGTATTCATCTCTGTAAGCCTAAAACAGCATCTGGCACACAGTAGTGGAGGTGACGGGATTCCAGCTGAGCTATTTCAAATCCTAAAAAGATGATGCTGTTAAAGTGCTACACTCAATATGACAACAAATTTGGAAAACTCAGCAGTGGCCGCAGGACTGGAAAAGGTCAGTTTTCATTAAAGTACCAAAGAAGGGGAATGCCAAAGAATGTTCAAACTACTGCAAAATTGCACTCATTTCACATGCTAGCAAGGTCAAGCTCAAAATCCTCCAAGCTAGGCTTCAAAAGTACGTGAACTGAGAACTTTTAGATGTTCAAGCTGGATTTAGAAAAGGCAGAGGAACCAGAGATCAAATTGCTAACATCCATTGGATCATAGCTAAAGCAAGAGAATTCCAGAAAAACATCTATTTCTGCTTCATTGACTACATGAAAGCCTTTGACTGTCTGGATCACAACTAACTGTAGAAAATTCTTAAAGAGATGGGAATACTAGACCACCTTATCTGCCTCCTGAGAAACCTGTATGCAAGTCAAGAAGCAATAGTTAGCACCAAACACGGAGAAACAGACTGGCTCAAAATTGGGAAAGGAGTGCATCAAGGTTGTATATTGTCACTTTGTTTATTTAACTTATATGCAGAGTACATCATGCGAAATGCTGGGCTGAAAGAAGCACAAGTTGGAATCAAGATTGAAGGGAGAAATATCAATAACCTCAGACATGCAGAAGACACCACCCTTATGGCAGAAAGCAAAGAGGAACTAAAGAGCCACTTGATAAAGGTGAAAGAGAGTGAAAAAGATGGCCTAAAACTCAACATTCAAAAAACTCATCCAGTCCTATCACTTCATGGCAAATATATGAGGAAACAATGGAAACAGTGAGAGACTATATTTTCTTGGGCTCCAAAATCACTGTAGATGGTGACTGCAGCCATGAAATTAAAACATGCTTGCTCCTTGGAAGAAAAACTTTGACAGTCCTAGACAGTGTATTACAAAGCAGAGACACTATTCTGCCGACAAAGGTCTGTCTAGTCAAAGCTATGGCCTTTTCAGTAGTCATGTATGGATGTGAGAGTTGGACCATAAAGAAGGCTGAGTGCCAAAAATTTGATGCTTTTGAACTGTGGTGTTGGAGAAGATTCTTAACAGTTCGTTGGACTGCAAAGAGATCAAACCAGTCAATTCTAAAGGAGATCAGTCCTAAATATTCATTGGAAGGACTGATGCTGAAGCTGAAACTCTAATACTTTAGCCACCTGGTGGGTAGAACTGACTCATTGGAAAAGACCCTGATGCTGGGAAAGAGAAAAGGCAGGAGGAGAAGGGGATGACAGAGGATGAGATGGTTGGAAGGCATCACCAACTCAATGGACATGAGTTTGAGCAAGCCCTGGGAGTTGGTGATGGACAGGGAAGCCTGGCGTGCTGCAGTCCACAGGCTTGTAAAGAGTTGGACACAACTGAGCGACTGAACAACAAGCCTGTGTTTACATTTGGTGAATAAATTTATGATTAAATGACTCTGGGGTTTTGTATTTTTCAGATATTGGTGAGACCTTAAAGCAGTTCTATGCCAGACTCTTGTCTTGTCATCTTCAGAGCTGCTTGCACTTGTCTTTAGATCTATCTTGTATCAAGTGATGACCGCATTTCTTTATACTGCCAGAGCAGAAACCTTCATTGCAAGGAATCCTTTGTTTCCCCATCTGAAATTGCTCAGAGTATAGATTTAAAGTACAGAGTATCCAAGAAATGTGTTTATATGGCTCTATTTAAAATGTATGTATCTCTAATTCTACAAAATATTTGTTACAGCTGCCAGGAAATGCCCCTGAATGCTGGCCATTAACAGCCTTCTTCAAGTGCTGTGGCAGCTGGAGGAGTCTCAGGAGGATGAGAACAACTTTCAGTCTCTGTCTGGAAAATCCTCCATCCTACTCTCTCTGCTCAGGAGACTCCCTGTGCATTGTCACCTCAGCTAGGTTATCCTAACTGGCTGGGTATAAAAATAAAACACATTACTTTGGAAGGGTTCCTATATCTATGCACATGTGGTGCCTACTATATATTAGGTGAAGTAGAAGATACTCATTACATACTAATAGATGGGTTGTTATTATCATTATTGATTGTATCACTGTTATTATTTAGGGTTAATAATTAGGAAATATTGGCGAAGGAAATGGCAACCCACTCCAGTATTCTTGCCTGGAGAATCCCAAGGACAGAGGAGCCTAGTTGGCTGCCGTCTATGCGGTCGCACAGAGTCGGACACGACTGAAGCGACTTAGCAGCAGCAGCAGCAATTAGGAAATATGTATCTAAAAAATTACATTACAGCAAAGAAGATATATGAAAGGCAATAATCACATGAAAAGATATCAACATCACTAATCGTTAGGGAAATGTAAATCAAAATTACAATGAGATACAACTTCACACCCATTAAGACGGCTTTATAAAGGTTTTCAAAAAGAAGAAAATAAGTATGGAATGGATGTAGAGAAATTGAAACTGCTATGTACTGGTGAAGGGACTGTAAAATTGGCAACCTCAAAAAATTAAACATAGAGTTTGATTCAGGAATTGCACTTTTGGATATATACCCTCCAAAATTGAAAACAGGCACTCTATCAGATATTTGGATACCAGTGTTCATATCAACATTTGCAATAACTGAAAGGTAGAATGCTAGCAAACATTCACTGACAGACAGATGGGCTACAGTCCATGGGGTCAACAAAGAGTCGGACTTGACTGAGCATACAGAGGTAGTTTACCACAACCCCCCCCCCCCAAATCACTTTGTCACCAGCAAAGCCCACTGAGAAATATAATCCCAAGGAAAATATAAGCCCGAGGAAAATAAGGTGGGATCCAGGCGACAGGTGATAAGGTCTGATCTCTTCCTTTGTGCTTCATCTCGTTTTCCGTGATCCTCTGGGTGTGGTACCCCATGAGTACTCATGGGGTACCACACCCAGAGGCCTTGTCCCCAGCCCTTCAGACCAGAGTTCCTGGTGCAAAAAGGCTGCGCCGCTGTTTGGGCCTCGTGCAGGAAAGCTGTGTTGTTGTTCAGTCCCTAAGTTGTATCCAACTCTTGGTGACCTCATGGACTATATAGCTCTCCAGGCTCCTCTATCCACAGGAATTTCCAGGCAAGAATACTGAAGTGCGTTGCCATTTCCTTCTCCAGGGGACCTTCCTGACCCAGGGATCAAACCTGTGTCTCGTGCATTGGCAGGTGGATTCTTTACCACTGAGCCATCTGGGAAGCTCAGAAGCTTGAGTGCTGTGAAACTGAAAGTGAAGTTGCTCATCGTGTCCGACTCTTTGTGACCCCATGGACTGTAGCCCACCAGGCTCCTCCGTCCATGGATTTTCCAGGCAAGGGTACTGGAGTGGGTTGTCATTTGCTTCTCCAGAGGATCTTCCTGACCCAGGGATCGAACCTGGGTCTCCCACATTGCAGGCAGACACTTTACCGTCTGAGCCACCAGGGAAGCCATTGAATGCTGTGATTAGCACTCAGTTCAAGATGGCGGTGGCAGGCCATGAGCAGACACTGGGTGCTGGGCACAGTGATCTGAAGCCTGAGCAGCACAGCTGTGACTGATCATGTGAGAACTACCCCCCTACCCCAGAAGATCCATATAAAGCAGTCCCACCCACATCTTTCAGGGGAGAGCATGTGCTCTGGAGTGGGAGCTCCCACCTGTCCATTCTTTGATCAAAGAATAAAGCTTCTTCGGCTTCTAAACCAAACTCTATCTTGTTCTATTGGCTCAAGAAACACCTGACAGAAGGACTGTTGTTGGGGACCAACTTGAAAAGGTCAGTAACAACACTACATACAGTTACCTCTATTTCCACATTAAAAATGTGATGAAAAATGAAATAACAGTAGTTCAGTTCAGTTCAGTCTCTCAGTCGTGTCCTACTCTTTGCAACCCCATGGACTGCAGCACACCAGGCATCCCTGTCCATCACCAGCTCTCAGAATTTACCCAAACTCATGTCCATCGAGTCAGTGATACCATTAAACAGTCTCAACCTCTGTCATCCCCTTCTCCTTCCACCTTCAATCTTTCCCAGCATCAGGGTCTTTTCCAATGAGTCAGTTCTTTGAATCACGTGACCAAAGTTTTGGAGTTTTAGCTTCAGCATCAGTCTTTCCAATGAACATTTAGGACTGATTTCCTTTAGTATGCACTGGTTGGATCTCCTTTCAGTACAAGGGATTTTGAAGAGTCTTCTCCAACACCACAGTTCAAGAGCATCAGTTCTTCAGCGCTCAGCTTTCTTTGTAATCCAACACTGACATCCATACATGACTACTGGAAAAACCATAGCTTTGACTAGGTAGACTTCTGTTGGCAAAGTAATGTCTCTGCTTTTCAATATGCTGTCTAGGTTGGTCATAGCTTTTCTTCCAAGGAGCAAGCATCTTTTAATTTCATGACTGCAGTCACCATCTGTAGTGATTTTGGAGCCAGAGAAAATAAAGTCTGTCACTGTCTCCATTATTTCCTGGTCTATTTGCCATGAAGCGATGGGACTGCATGCCATGATCTTAGTTTTCTGAATGTTGAGTTTTAAGCCAACTTTTCATTCTCCTCTTTCACTTTCATCAAGAGGCTCTTTAGTTCTTCTTCACTTTCTGCCATAATGGGTGTGTCATCTGCATATCTGAGGTTATTGCCTTTTCTCCCAGTAATCTTGATTCCAGCTTGTGTTCCATTCAGCCTGGCATTTCACATGATGTACTCTGCATATAAGTTAAATAAGCAGGGGGACAATATACAGCCTTGACGTACTTCTTTCCCGATTTGGAACCGTTCTATTGTTCCATGTCCAGTTCTAACTGTTGCTTCTTGACCTGCATACAGATTTCTCAGGAGGCAGGTCAGGTGGTCTGGTATTCCCATCTCTTGAGGAACTTTCCATAGTTTGTTGTGATCCACACAGTCAAAGGTTTTGCCGTAGTCAATAAAGCAGGAGTAGATGTTTTTCTGGAACTCTCTTGCTTTCTCGATGATCCAATGGATGTTGGCAATTTGATTTCTGGTTCCTCTGCCTTTCTAAATCCAGCTTGAACATCTGGAAGCTCACGGTTCATGTGTTGTTGAAATCTGGCTTGGAGAATTTTGAGCATTACTTTGCTAGTGTGTGAGATGAGTGCAATTGTGCACTAGTTTGAACATTTTTTGACATTGTCTTTATCTGGAATTGGAATAAAAACTGACCTTTTCCAGTCCCGTGGCCACTGCTGAGTTTTCCAAATTTGCTGACATGTTGAGTGCAGCACTTTTGCAACATCATCTTTTAGAATTTAAAATAGTTCAACTGGAGTTCCATCACCTCTACTAGCCTTGTTCATAGTGGTGCTTCCTAAGACCCACTTGACTTCACACACCAGGATATCTGGCTCTAGGTGAGTGATCATACCATTGTGGTTATGAAGATCTTTTTTGTATAGTTCTTCTGTGTATTCTTGTCCCTTCTTCTTAATATCTTCTGCTTCTGTTAGGTCCATACCATTTCTGTCCTTAATTGTGCCCATCTTTGCATGAAATGTTCCCTTGGTATCTCTAATTTCTTGAAGAGATCTCTAGTATCCTATCCTATTGTTTTCTTCTATTTCTTTGCATTAATCACTGAGGAAGGCTTTCTTATCTCGCCTTGCTATTCTTTGGAACTCTGCATTTCAGTGGGTATATCTTTCCCTTTCTCCTTCAGGTAACAATAGTAGTATACCTTTATAATATGTTTACTGTTTGTCAGACACTTTTCTAAGTGCTTTTTATGAATTCATTTAATCCTGCCAACAGCCAGTAATGAATGACATAGTTTCCATTATCATCTTCAATTTACAGTAAAGAAAGAGAGACACTGAAAAGTTAAATAACTTGCGAAGGGTTGCAGACCTAGCACGTGGTGAATGAAGCCAAATCAAATCCAGACCCCCCCAAAGAAACTCTCCCCAGCTTCGCTGTGGCACGCTGCCTCTCTAATCCCATAACAGCCTAGTATGAGTGCCAAGTTAAGACATAAAGGCTCAAGGAAAGGATACAACCCTGCCCCATAACACAAATGAAACAGCTAACTGAATGCCATCCCCTGCTGCTTCCCTCCTTCTTTCATTCCTCCATTTGACAAGCTCTGATTTTTGGGAAGACTCAAGTCCTTTGGGCCGTGAAGAATAGACTATTCTAAACTGTTTCTGCGATTGAACTCACAGATTGTTGGGCAAACACTGATGTGTGCCCTGCATGGGGATCCTCTGGGATATCCTTAATTTTTAAATTACGACATGAGCATTTAATCTTGTGTTGGCTGGTACAGTAAATGAAGCAAGCAGAAGCCAGCTGATTTCCAGAGAGGCAGAAAGCTCAAAAATCCCAACCGAGAACCGAGAGTCTTTTAGTCCTCGCATTCTGCGGCATTCTCTCATAGAAGTATATACAATCAGCACTGACAGGCCATTTCCACCCTCCCATCTCTGATGGACATGCAGTCCAGAAAGGAGAGCAGTAGACACTGGGCTATACCAGGGAGATTAGCCATAAGGATTGCGGATTTTGCTGTGCTTTGATATGATTTGAGGGCTCAGTGATAAAGAATCTGCCTGTCAATGCAGGAGACGCCAAAGACGCAGGTTCAATCCCTGGGTCGTTAGATCCCCTGGAGAAGGGAATGGCTACCCACTCCAGTATTCTTGCCTAGGAAATCCCATGGACAGATGAACCTGGTGGGCTACAGTTCATAGGGCTACAAAGAGTTGGACATGACTGAGCACAAATACACCATTAAGAGTAGTGGAATTGAATCTAACCATCATATTTACAATTATCATACTTTACAGAGGCTTCCCTGGTAGCTCAGATGGTAAAGAATCTGCCTGCAATGCAGAAGACCTGGGTTCGATCCCTGGGTTAGGAATATCCCCTGGAGAAGGCCATGGCAACCCACTCCAGTATTCCTGCCTGGAGAATCCCATGGACAGAGAAGCCTGGCAGGCTATAATCCGTAGTGTCTCAGAGTCAGACACGAATGAGCGACTAAACTTTCACTTTTCACTTTCTTTACTTTCTAGAAGCGATCATCTGTGAAAATTTCAATTTTTTGTTGTGATAATAAACTTGATAATTAATCGAGAACTTATTAAGTGCCCAACACTGTACTAAGCACTTTATGCATCTTATCTCATTTCTACCTCACAATAGCTCTCTGAGAGGTATTCTTATCTGCATTTTACAGGTGAGAAGAGCTGGAAAGTTTAAGAAGCTGCCAAAATCCACACATCTACAAAGAAGCAGAGCCAGGATTCAATTAAAAGTCATTTTTAATCTGGTGCTTGTGCTCTTAACCACTTATTTATATGTTTTGTATTAAAAGAAGAATGCATTTACATTAATTTTCTGATAGATGAAAAATAGGTAGGATTTCTTTAGGTTGAATGATGCAAAAGGGCTGTTTCTGTAGGCCAAAGCAATAAAATATTGGCAATTTCATAGAAGTCAATCTAACAGTTCATAACTGAGCAAATAATAAATTTTCATTTTCATATCCTTAGCATCCTAATAGGCTAATGTGCACAAAATTATGGATCACTTATAAGTTTTGGCATCATCCTGAAAATATGGATGTCCCTTAATAGCTTTATTGAAACCATGGGGCCACTTTCTTCCATATAAATTTTATAGAAAAGCCCTTCTCTCTTCTGGGGAGAGAAGGGCTACCGAACAGCCTTCATTCTTTTTGGGTCACATATGGGCAGAGAAAGTGCTCTCTAAATTGCTCTTTAGAAAAAAAATTGTATTTATTTACTTATTTTTGGCTGTGCTGGGTCTTCGTTACTGTGCGGCTTTTCTCTGGTTGCAGCGAGTTGGGGCTACTCTTCATTGTAGTGTGCAGCTTCTCATTGTGGTGGCTTCTCTCGGCCCACTCTAGACCCACCAGCTTCAATAGTTGTGGCTCCCGGGCTCTAGAGCACAGGCTCAGTGGTTGTGGTATATGGGCCTAGTTGCTCCATGGCATGTGGCATTCTCCCAGACTAGGGATTGAATCTGTGTTTCCTGTGTTGCAAGCAGATTCTTTATTCCTGAGCCATCAGGTAAGCCCTATACTGCTCTTTTAGGGAGGTGATAAGACATGTCTGTGATGGGATATTTCAGGTTTTAAGTTTCTCTCCTCTCAAAAAGTAAATTCTTGCATTATTTGGAGTATAAAAGTGTAACTCTGAATATTTCTTCACGTCATATCCTGTAGAGGCAATTATAATGTTAGTACACACATGCTCTGTGTGTACACATATACATAGTTAATGTTAATTAACAAAAACTCTCTTCCTATCAAAGGAGTGCATTTCCCTCTTCCTTCTCATTTATATCAAAACAGCCTAAAGTAGGTCTTTACAATAATGCAATAAAATGTTGAAGTTTTTAAAATGGAAGGAAATTCTGACACACTCTGGTCAGGACAATGGGTAAACCTTGAGGACGTAATGTTAAGTGATATAAGCCAATCACAAAACAATAAATAATATATGATTACACATATATGTAGTATTTAGAGTAGTCAAATTCGTAGAAAGCAGAATAGTGGTTGAGGAGCTTGGGGAAAGAGGAAAATGGGGACTTATTGTTGAATGTTGAGTATGGAGTTTAAATTTTGCAAGATGAAAAAGTTCTGGAGATTGATTTCACAACAAAATGAATGTACTTAACACTACTGAACTGTCCACTTAAAATGGTTACGATGATAAGTTTTATGTTATGTGTATTTTACTACAATTTAAAGAAAGATCGACGTTTTTAGAGACCAGGTTTCCCCAAGGTTTCTTATTAGTATACAGGAGGATGTGTGAGTTGTCTGTGAAGATTATTTTAGAATGCAAAAGTGAAGACAGCAGTTGATTTACCTTTTTAAACCAGTCCTTGAAAGCTCTTCGAATAGAAAAAGCTAGTTGACAGCTTTTCATTTAATGCCAAATTTGCTACATTTTACCTGCAAGCATCTAGAGGCGTTGAAGACAGTAGTTGTATGCTCTTTCCTCGACAAATGTGGAGTTTTAATATTGAGAGTGGGTTCTCTCATCAATTTAATGGCCTAAGGCAGAATTTCATACTGTTACATACTTTTAAAGAGCATTCAATTCAGTTCAGTTCATAGCAACTCCAAATACACTACTTTTTATCCTTTCTCCCTGCCTAAATATCCTAATTGGTAATTTCATGAGAATCAGAACCGGATTTATATCTTATTTAAGATTTAAAAGAACTTCCCTGGTGGCTCAAATGGTAAAGAATCTGCTTGCAATGCAGGAGACCTGGGTTCATTCCCTGGGTTGGAAAGATTCCCTGGAGAAGGAAATGGCAACCCATTTCAGCATTCTTGCCTGGAGAATCCCATGGACAGAGGAGCCTGACGACAGTCCATGGGGTCGCAAAGTGACTGAGTGACTAACACTACACTTTAATACTGCTAACTGAAAGTGCACCAAATATTTTTGCTTTTTTCTCTTGTTGAGGTGACAGGAAGCTATATCTTTGTTCCTAAAATGTGGGAGGAACCACTTCCCTGCTGACCCCCAGTGGTTAAGACTTAGTGCTTTCAATGCAAAGGGGGAGGGTTCAAACACTGGTTAAGGAAATAAGATCCCACATGCCCTGCAGCACAGCCCAAAAAGTATAAAAAAAAAAAAAAACAACAAAACCCAAAACATGAGAGGATTAATAATTATATAACTGTTTAGGGTAACACTTGAGCTTCATTGCTAATTGTGTGTGAATGTATGCTCAGTGAACAAAGGTGCAGGTGTAAAGATTAGGAGCTTAAAAGAAGTCACAGGTATTTTACAAGAGTAAGCTAATTATGATGCGTCAGAAATAAAGAAGCCAGAAAATCAAATGCAACGGAAAAAAAAAGAGCACAAAGACACAATCTGGAAGCAACCTAAATGTCCATTGACAGAGGAATGGATAAAGAAGCTAATGATACATATAACCAATGGAATATTACTCAGCCATAAAAAATAATGAAATGATGCCATCTGCAGCAACATGGATGAACCTAGAGGCTGTCATACTGAGTGAAGTAAGACAGAGAAAGACAAATGTATGATAGTGCTTATTTGCGGAAGCTAAAAAATGGTACTAATGAATTTATTTATGAAAAAGAAATAGAGTCACAGATATAGAAAACCAACTTATGGTTACCAGGGGGAGGAATAAATTAGGAGATTGAAATTGACTTATATGCACTGCTATGTATAAAACAGATAACTAATAAGGACCGACTATGTAGCACAGGGAACTCTACTCATTATTCTGTAATGACATATATGGGAAAAGAATCTGAAAAAAAGTGGATATGTGTTTATGTATAACAGATTCACTTTGTGTACACTTGAAACTAGCACAGTATTATAAATCAACTATACTTCAATAAAAAAATTTTTTAAATATATCATTTGATGTACAGCTCTCTGTCTCAAAAAACTTCTGTAATTGTTCCTTGATTTCTAACCAGCAGAACAGTTCTCAGAGATTCCTGAGATGCTTTTCTTGGATTGTAATCCTCAAATTTGGCTCGAATAAAAATTTCCAATTCTTTTTTAAAAAATGATATTATCTATAAATAAGAAGCTTCAAGATCAAAGACTCTAAATAGTATCATAAAAGTTTCCAAGGTAAACTCCTTAGGTTGGGACTACAGAGTACATGTTTTGTTCTTAATTATTTTGTATTTAATATCATGTATTAAACACAAGTACCTAGGACCTCCCTGGTGCTCAGACGGTAAAGTGTCTATCTACAATGCGGGATACCTGGGTTCAATCCCTGGCTCAGGAAGATTCCCTGGAGAAGGAAATGGCAACCCACTCCAGTACTCTTGCCTAGAAAATCCCATGGACGGAGGAGCCTGGTGTCCATGGGGTCGCAAAGAGTCAGACACGACTGAACGACTTCACTTTCACTTTGCTATTTATTTTGGAGATACCTCTCCAGAGCTAGAGAGACTACCAGTGAAAGTCAAGAGGCAAATTTTCCAAAGTTACCCTTTTGTGTCTTGAAAAGATTTCTGTTTGTTCTGTTCTTTCTGTAAATCATATTTCACATGACTTTGTCATTTTATTACTTCAATTTATTACTACTCAGCAACCTTGAGTGATTAAAGATATCGTTTCAATTGACCAATTTGAAATAATGCCTCATCAATGACTACTCATTGTTGAATTAGCGCATAACTCATTTTAGATTGTTATGAGCTGCCAGTAACAGAAAATCTTATTAGAGGAATCAGAAAACAGGGGTTCATTTTTCTCATTACAAAAAGTCCAGAGGCTTGTGGCTCCTGGCATTGGCTGAGTAGGTTAAGTTGTCAGGATCATTGTCTGAGTCAGTGGATGTCAGGCTTTGGGTCTTACAGTCTTAAAAATTATTACGGGCTCCCAAAGAGCTTTTGTTAATGTGGATTATGAATATTGATATATTTAAAAAATTTTTAAATTGACGAATAATTGCTTTACAGAATTTTGTGGGTTTTCTGTCATACATCAATAAGAATCAGCCATAGTGGTTTATATGTATTGATGTTTGTTGTGTTAATTATGGCTTCTCTGGTGGCTCAGACGATAAAGTGTCTGCCTGCAATATGGGAGACCCAGGTTTGATCCCTGGGTCGGGAAAATCCTCTGAAGAAGGAAATGGCAACCCACTCCCGTACCCTTGCCTGGAAAATCCCATGGACGGAGGAGCCTGGTATGCTACAGTCCATGGGGTCGCAAAGAGTGGGACACGACTGAGTGACTTCACTTTCACTTTCCTTATTGTGTTAGAGAACTTATACTTTTCAAAAATTATTTGTTAATTCATTTGAAAATAATAAGCCAATTACAAAATAACATTTTGTGAAGAATACTTTCAGAACAAAAAGAAAAATATTGGTGAGAAGATTGGGATTGTTTGAAATGTTTTGAATGTCTGACTTAACAAAGTGAAAGTGAAGTCGCTCAGTCATGTCCGAATCTGTGCAACCCCATGGACTATAGTCCACCAGGCTTCTCCGTCCATGGGATTCTCCAGGCAAGAATACTGGAGTGGGTTGCCATTTCCTTCTCCAAGATTCTCATATTGCCTGCGGTCAATTTTTTGGGCCATGGTCGTTTGGTTGAAGTATGATCTTACATAGATATATAGTTAGGAAAATGGTGACCTTGAGAATGCCCTGAAAGGACTAAGGGACTCCCAGGGATCCTTAGGCCACCCTTTGAAAACTACTGGACTGGATTGTTCTTCTCATGTTTGCCTCATCCTAGTGAAAAGATGACTATTGTACCTCTGATTTTTGTTTTCCAAGCAGGAAGAAGAGGGGAAAGTATAGGGTTTTCCTATAAAGCTTCTCTTCCCTGTAAGATTTCCTCTTCATCTCATTAATCATAACTGGATTAAAAACCATCATCAGACTAATCATTAGCCAAGGAGAGTAAGAAGATCACAACTGATTTAGAACTGGGACCAGCCTGGGGCTGAGGTAGGATTTACCATCCCTGGAATTAAGAACTCTCCCTCAGATTCCGCAAAAAATACAGGATGTCGTTAAATTTGAATTTCAGAGGTCAGAGTGGCAATCTGCTTCAGGAGAACCGTCTCTTGGAGGCAGAATGGCTGCTGGAGGTGGGTTTAGGGGATGTGGAGAAGAGTAACCAGCCTGAGGAAGGCAGTGAGCAGGAGTTTGTTTCTGGGCTTCCCCCCACCCCCGCCGGGGTGCAGAGAAGGCTGCTCTACTGTAGGAGACAGCAGCCTGGCCAGCTCAGTGTAACTGAGCAGAAACAAAGAGAAGCCCATTTGCTTGGCGGCACAGAATGTCAGAGGAGCGCTGCAGGACCCAGTCCTGAGATTTGGTCCCTGGTTTCCAAGTGTTGAGGTAGACAGACAGGCTAGAAGAATGCAGTCTCGCTTTTCCCGCCCCTGCTTTCCAATCGCTCTCCCTTCCAGGTCAGAAGCAACTATATTTACATTTTCTACTGATGAATTTACATTTATTAATCTTCAGATTTCAGAAATTGTCACTGCCTTTTCATTAAACTTCTCAGTAATAACATGTGCCTCAATAAGATTATAAGGAAGTGGCAAAACCAATGGAAACAGGGTGTTTTTGTTTTTGTTTTTTTAAAGCAAACCCTTTCCCAGGGCAACAACCAAGTGGCAGAATAAATTCTTTCAATACTCATTACTGCTTGGCTTGAATACATCATTACCAACCTAAAGAAATGAGGCAGGAAGCTATTGTAAGAAAATTTTATGGTAAAGGGAAACAAAAGTAATGTCACCAAAGATTGTATTTTTTTTTTCACCCCTGTGGAAATAAGATACCATCTAAACATGTCAGTCATGCAATCATGTCCAACTCTTTGCAATCCATGGACTGTAGCCTGTCAAGCTCCTTTGTCCATGGAATTCTACAGGTAAGAATACTGGAGTGGGTAGCCATTCCCTTCTCCAGGAGATCTTGCCAACCCAGGGTTTGAACCTGGGTGTCTTGCATTGCAGGCAGATTTTTTACTTTCTGAGTCACCAGGGAAGCCCATCTATGCAGAAGTATTAAATCTTTTTTTTTTATAACTAGCAGATCTGAGAGCCCAAAGAATCAATCATTTATTCACTTAACAGTTATTATGTGCCTTTTCTATGCCAGTCTGTGCTGGCCATACAAAGGATGAATTAGACATGGTCCCATACAGTTAGTATAGGGAAGGAGAAATGTAAAGAAGAAACTAACAGCAACACACACAAGAATAATGTTAATAAAATCTTTAGTAGATAAATGAATGAAAGATAGTATTTATTATCAAGCATTGAATGAAATGCTCTATATTAAGGGAATATATCAGATCCAATAATCAATATCAATAATCAAATTTAACCCTCCTGATAGGCATATGTTATAGGCATTATTATTATTTTCATCTCGTTAGCAAACAAAAAATGTCCCTGAGCTCAGAGATGTTTAAAGATTTGCCCATGTTAGTAAGTAGTAGGGGTGGGATTCAAACTGGTGACCTCTGGCAGGTGAGGAAAGGTTTCAGTTAGTAGGTGACCCTTGAAAAACAATTAGGTGTTTCCTAGTAGGAAGGATGGAGGGAGTGGATTGAGGAAGGGTGGTCCAGGAAAGAGAAGAGAATGTAGAAATGGGTGGGAGACAGGGCGTACCCAGCCTGTGGAGAAGCAGGGGGCAATTCTGAGAAAGCTGGGCATGGGCAGGATTTGGTGTGGGAAGTGAGGGGAAAGGCTGGCAAAGAAGACAGGGCAGAGCACAGGGGCCTTGAGTCTTCTGAGGAATGACAGGTTTGTTCTGTCAAAGGTACTTAAGCAGGGGAGTCGCAAGATTGAATTTGCATTTGAGAAAAATTATTCCGAATCAGTAGTGTAGAGAAAGGGAGGCAGGAAACTGTTTCCCTGGCTCAGGAGAGCAGCAAAGTAATGCCACTCCTGAGAATACAACTTAAGAGAAACTCTCAAACATCTGTTCAAATAGAGCAGCGCCGAACTGTTTGCATTCGTGAAAAATCCTAAATGCCTTTGACAGAGGATAAATAAACAAATCGTGGTATAGTCACATGACAAAATACCATACGGTAGTTAACGTGACTGAATTAGGGCAATAAGTGTCAACAGAAAGAAAAAATAAAATTGACTGAGGCAAGAAAGTTGCAGAAGGCATGTACAGTAGACATCATTTTAGTAAAGTTTAAAAACCTACAAAGTAATGCTTTAAATTGTTAGTCAATTCTTAAATATCTAGAGAAAGCATAAAACATATCTGAAACTGATAATAGCAATTTCATGAGAATGTGCTGGGGAAAGAGGCACTTGGGGATGGGGGACAGGCTAGTCAGTTCAGTTCAGTTGCTCAGTCGTGTTCGACTCTTTGCGACCCCATGAATCACAGCACGCCGGGCCTCCCTGTCCATCACCAACTCCTGGAGTTCACTCAAACTCATGTCCATCGAGTCGGTGATGCCATCCAGCCATCTCATTCTCCTTCGTGTCAAGTGGGCTTAAATATCTATATTTACAATTATATCTTCATTTCTTTAAATAAAATGGCAGATATGACAATGTTAAGATTTTGATAAAACTTGTAATCAGAACAGTTTGTTATATTATTCTCTGTGAAAGTGTTAGTCACTCAGTTGTGCCTGACTCTTTGCAACCCCATGGACTGTAGCCCGCCAGGCTCCTCTGTCCATGGAATTCTCCAGGCAAGAATACTGGAGTTGGTAGCAATTCCCTTCTCCAGGGAATCTCCCCAACCTAGGGATCAAACCCAGGTCTTCTACATTGCAAGCAGATTCTTTACCATCTGAGCCACCAGGGAAACCCCTATTATTCTCTATAATCAGCTGTATATTTCACACTTAACATTAAAAATATTAAGGACTTCCCTGGTAGTCCAATGGTTAAGACTCCACGCTTCCAATGCAGGAGGCCTGGATTTGATCCTTGGTCAAGAAACTAGATTCCCACATGCTGCAATTAAGATGTGGTACAGTCAAAAAAAAGGTTTAACTTAGATTCAAAAGTATCTGCTTTCTCTAACAAAAAGAAAGTAAAGAAAGGGAAAAGAGCACTTAAGCAGCAGTACAGCCCAGTGATAGGTGGCTGGGAGACCACTGCAATGTCTAGGCAAGAGGTGGTGGGGACGTGGACTGCTGTGGTGGCAGGAGGGATGGAGAGGACACAAGAGATGGGAAGCGGGTGACTGTGGACTCATGGCAAGTGGGGGGAAGAGTAGAGTCTAGATGTCCTCCAGCCTCTAGGTTGTGCTACTGAGTGGGTGGTGGGGCTAAACGCTAAGAAAGGGAAAGTAGGAGAAGCAACAGGTATGGTTGGATTGTGATACATAGAGATGGCTTTCAGGCATGTTCAATCAGAGGATCTTCCAGGAGGAAGCGTTGGACACGTCATTTGATATTTAGACCAGCAGTTCAAGGTCTGGGGTAGAAATATAAATATGGTTATCATCAGCAGTTGGGGGAAAACATGACAATAAATAGAGTAAATAATAAGTCTTCAGTTCAGTTCAGTTCAGTCGCTCAGTCGTGTCTGACTCTTTGCGACCCCATGAATCACAGCACGCCAGGCCTCCCTGTCCATCACCAACTCCCGGAGTTCACCCAAACTCATGTCCATCAAGTCGGTAGGAATAAATATAAATGTATAGTATGGATAAGGATTAAAATAAATTTTAATGGAAGGTGAGGTCAGGTATGAGCAGGATGGTATATAGGTAAAATATGAATCTTGACCTTTTCTCATTGTACTTGAAACTTTTAAGAGAAGTAGTAACCTGACTAATTACATATTGAAGACCTGAAATATGTGTTGTCTTAACCCCTCATCACCATGAAGAGAAACTTACTAAGGATCCTTAGGATATTCTGATCTCTCTACAGGACATGTTGGAACCAGCAAAAAGGCATTTCTAAATCACCAGTGGAAAGCAACCTGATGTTGGTAAACCAGTCAATGTTAAGAATCACCTGGGGAACCTGAGCCAGACTCAGTGGTACAGTGGTAAAGAATCTACCTGCCAATGCAGGAGACGCAGGAAGACCTGGGTTCAATCCCTGGGTTGAGAAGATCCCCTGGAGTAGGAAATGACAATCCACTCCAATGTTCTTGCCTGGAAAATCCCAAGGACAGAAGAGCCTGGTGGGCTATGCCCATGCAGTCTCAAAGAGTCAGATATGACTGAGCACACATACACACCTGTGTTGAGTTAGTTGCTCAGTCATGTCTGACTCTTTGTGACCCCATGGACTGTAGCCTGCCAGGCTCCTCTGTCTATGGGATTCTCTAGGCAAGAATACTGGAGTGATTTAACATTCTTTTCTCCGGGGGATCTTCCCAACCCAGGGGTTGAACCCAGGTCTCCTGCATTGGAGGCAGATTCTTTAACATCTGAGTTACCTAGAAAGCAATGAAGATTCTAGAATGATCAACTGGAACCCTGGAGCTGCAGCCTGGGAATCATAATATAAAAAATCTCTATAGGTCAAGCTGTCATCAGGACATCAGTTGGTCATCAGCCACAGTATCAGCTTGTGGACAGCCCCTGTCAGCTGACATGGAATCTGTTTAGCTCCATTTGACTTCTTTTCCTCCATTGGAACCTTGGGCTCGTATCTTTATGTCTCGGTTTCCTTAACCCTAAAATAGGAATAAAAGTAGTACCTACTCTTGGGGTAGATGTAAGGACGGAATGTACTAATTTACTTTAATTAATACTGTTTACTTAAAATAGTATCTGGCATAATATTGTAAACATGCAATAAAAGATAGTTGCTATAACTATTATTCTTACTAATATATGTGAGAAAGGTACTGGCATACAATTCTGCTACTGTTTTTGCTAACTAAAATATTCTAATGATTTTTAAGAAAGAATAAAATTCTACACTTGAGCCCTTGGTACTAAGATCTTCACTTCCCATGTCTTCCAAGCCTCCTGAAGTAGTTGCCTTATCTTTTTTATTTCTTTGGCACAGGGAATATATCCTGAAGCTGTTGGAAGCTTGAAAGCATATTTTATGCATGAACTAGTCTATGAGAGTTTTGGCATTTGAAAGAAGATAGATTTGTATTCAAATGGCTCTTATTACGATCCAGGTGCCTCAGCAGAACCTGGTGATATTTGGAGTTTCTGGCAGTTTCACAGGAAGTATTTCCATGGTTAAGAAACTTTCTTGTAACCAAATGAATTTGTTAGACTTCACGTCCATGCATGCCCTGCAGATCTAATTATATGGACTTCTGAGGTAGATGTATCACATTACATCCACATTTTTGTAAGGAAAACTCCTTGAATTATTATAGTTTGTATAGATTCTTAATTCAAATTGGTTAATAAAGGTGAGAAAGAAGACATGTTTATTATAGACTGCTCTTTACCAATCTAACTAATCTTATACTAACCATGCACCTTGGGTATATTTTATGAATATTGTCTTGAGTCATTTTGATAGTTATAATTCCATTACATTGAAAGTTACTCAATAGTTTTAATTTCATGAGAAGGTAATACTTCTAAGATTTTTTGCCTATTAAGTAGTTAATTATCTCTAAATAATTGCTAAAGCACATTTAAGAGCTAAGTAATATGCAGCCAACTGAGAGAGGTCATGAAATGATGTAACATTAAAATGTTAACACATTAAAAAATGCTCAGCATCACTGTCAATAGGGAAAGACAAGTTAAAACTGCATGGAAATACTACTGTACATCTACTAGAATGGCTAAAATTAGAAACATTGACAGTACCAAGTGTAGCCAAGGCTATGGAGGAGTTAAAACACACACATTGCTGGTGGGAATGCAAAATGGTACAGCCACTTTGGAAACAGCTGGACAGTTTCTCTTGAAACTGAATAAATGAATATTACTATTTGACCCAGCAATCCCACTCTTAGGTATTTACATAACCAAGAGAAATGAAAACTTATGTTCCCTTAACTTCTGGTTACTAGGGGGTGATGAGTGGGGGAAGGGATAGTTAAAGGGCTAGAAAAAAAGAAGACTTATATTTCCATAAAAACCTTCATGCAAATATTTATAGCACCTTTGTTCATAACTGCCCCAAACTGGAAGTGATCCAGTTGTCCTTCAGTGGGAGAATGGATAAATTATCTGTAGCATACCCATATGTGGAAGGCCAAATAATGATACCTTGGAAGATGTCCATGTCCTAGAACCTGTGAATGTTGCCTTATGTGGAAGAAAATGATTACAAGTGTGATCAAGAACCTTGAGGGGGGAGATTCACATAAGTCTGTGTAAGAGGAAAGCAAAGGGAGATTTGACTTCAGAAAGACATGATAGGAGGTACTATGATCACAAAGGTAGAGATCAGAGTGATGTGGCCACAAGTTAAATATTGCTGGCTGCAATACTTCCAGTATTGCTGGAAAAGACAAGGAAAGAATTCTCTGCTAAAGACTCCAGAGGCCTCGCCGACACTTGGTTTTGGCCCAGTGATACTGATTTAGACTTCTGGCCTCCAGAACTGTGAGAGAATACCTATGTGTTGCTTTACACCACCAAGTCTGTAGTAATTTGTTATAGCAGCCATAGGAAACTAATACCCCATACAATGGAGAACTACTCAGTGATAAAAAGTAATGAACCACAGCCCATGGGGTCCCAAAGCATCGAACACAACTGAACGACTAAGCACATATGTAATAACATAGATAAATCTCAAAAAATCTTATATGCTTAGTGAATGAAACCAAACTCAAAAGTCTATATGCCATCCAATTCCATTTACATGACATTCTTTAGAAGAGACAGAGAACACATCAGTGGTTCCCAGGGGTCATGAGAGGTTGATTACAAGTGGGCAGAAAAAAGGAGTTCTTTGGAATGATGGAACTGTTTTGAATCTTGATTGTGACAGCGGTTATACACTTTATTTATCAAAACTCATAGACCTGTATACCAAAGAAGATAAATTTTGTCATGTGTAAATTTTGAAATTAAATTTGGAAAATAAATCAATCTTTAGCAGCCAGGAAAAATGTGGAAGTGTTAAACTTTCAAAGGGAAATTTAAATTCCCTCCTATTTATTTTTAAAATTTTTATTTATTTATTTGACTGCACTGGGTCTTCACTGAGGCACTCAGGATCTTCAGTCTTTATTGTAGCATATGGGATCTTTAGCTGGGGTGTGAGAACTCTTAGCTGAGGTATGTGGGATCTAGTTCCCTGACCAGAGATTAAACCTGGGCCCCCTGCATTGGAACCTTGGAGTCTCAGCCACTGGACCACCAGGACATCCCCGAAGTTCCCTTTTAGATATTGTTGCCATACAGGATTGTTAATAAGAAGCAAGAAAATGTTGGAGAATGTTTACCCAAAATGTTAATTTAACTTTAAAAACATTGTAAACATCCCTTCTCTGACTTTCAGTTTCCAAAAACTTGAGCTGCACATAATTGCACAATCTTGTTACAATGTGGTTAATGAAATGATCCAGGGCAAGCAATACAGAACAAGGAAAAGGAAAGTTCTTGGAGTGCAGTTGTGCCATCTCAGACTATCCTGGTCCCTGCTGAAGTCTGATATCACCTCAGTCAGTCAGTCAGTTCAGTCGCTCAGTTGTGTCCGACTCTTTGTGACCCCATGAACCGCAGCACGCCAGGCCTCCCTGTCCATCACCAACTCCTGGAGTCCACCCAAACCCATGTCCATTGAGTCAGTGATGCCATCCAACCATCTTATCCTCTGTCGTCCCCTTCTCCTCCTGCCTTCAATCTTTCCCAGCATCAGGGTCTTTTCAAATGAGTCAGCTCTTCCCATCAGGTGGCCAAAGTATTGCAGTTTCAGTTTCAACATCAGTCCTTCCAATGAACACCCAGGACTGATCTCCTTTAGGATGGACTGGTTGGATCTCCTTGCAGTCCAAGGGACTCTCAAGAGTCTTCTCCAACACCACAGTCCAAAAGCATCAATTCTTTGGCAATCAGCTTTCTTCACAGTCCAACTCTCACATCCATACATGACCACTGGAAAAACCATAGCCTTGACTAGACAGACCTTTGTTGACAAATTAATGTCTCTGCTTTTTAATATGCTGTCTAGGTTGATCATAACTTTCTTTCCAAGGAGTAAGCATCTTTTAATTTCATGGCTGCAATCACCATCCGCAGTGATTTTGGAGCCCAGAAAAATAAAGTCAGCCACTGTTTCCACTGTTTCCCCATCTATTTGCCATGAAGTGATGGGACCAGATGCCGTGATCTTAGTTTTCTGAATGTTGAGCTTTAAGCCAACTTTTTCACTCTCCTCTTTCACTTTCATCAAGAGACTCTTTATTTCTTCTTCACTTTCTGCCATAAGGGTGGTGTCATCTGCATATCTGCAGTTATTAGAGGCAGCTCACTTTCACTTTTCACTTTCACACATTGGAGAAGGAAATGGCAACCCACTCCAATGTTCTTGCCTGGAGAATCCCAGGGATGGGGGAGCCTGGTGGGCTTCCATCTACGGGGTCACACAGAGTCGGACATGACTGAAGTGACTTAGCAGCAGCAGCAGCAGAGGCAGCTTATTAACACAGATATTCCTGGAGACAATGCTGGGTCCTGTGATGGGCTGAGCCTTCTGGGATAGCAGCAAAGATTCCAGGAACCTCTGGGTTAGTTGGCATTTATCTTGTGGGAGATTGAATCAAGAACACACTATACACAAAAGGACTCCCTTTCAACCTCTGTACTTCTTAAGATTGAAATTGTCTCCGGTTTCCCTGTCTAACCTAGACCTCATCTCCATGTTTCTCGGCAGAAGACAGAAATTTTAACTGGCCTGCATTTGAGAGACAGGGTTGGAAGGATAATGGAAATCAATTGCCAATTGCTTTATATTTGAATTAATCTCATTGTAGGGTGTTATCACTGATGGCTTTATTTTGTTTTTATGGCAAATGGGCCTAATTCATTATTTTTGACAGCAATTAGATAACTGTCCAATTATGTTAAGTCAGTCCTAGTTTGAGAAGAAAAAGTGCTATCTTAAAACATGATGATCTTAAGCCTATTTGCATTCAGATGTATTCCTCATTTTTCTGCTTTGTAGGCCTATTTCCTAGGCCCTAATATCATATTCTGACTGAGTTTAGCCAGTGAGAGGCAGAATAATGGCCCCCAAAGATGCCCATGCCCTAATTTCCGGAACATTTAGAAGTATTAAATGTTACACAAACATAGAGAATAGGCCTGTTATTGCTAAGAGGGAAGAGCAGTGGGAGAGATAGAATGGGAGTTTGGAATTCACAGATGCAAACTGTTATATATAGAATGGATAAACAACAACATCCTACTGTATAGCCCAGGGAACTCTATTCAATATCCTGACATAAACCATAATGGAAAAGAATATGAAAAAGAATGCACATATATGTATAACTTAATCACTTGGCTATACAGAAGAAATAAACACAACGTTGTAAGTCAACTAGAGTTGAATAAAATGCATTTTTAAAAAAACATTAAATGTTACATGGCAAAAGGGCTTTGTAGACATAATTAAGATTATGGACCTGAGACGGGGAGATTATCCTGGATTATCAAAGTGGACTCACTCTAATTACATGAGCCCTTAAAAACAGAATTATCTCTGACTGGGACTAGGACAGAAGACTCAGAAGGGGCATGAGAGTTTGGAAGCATGAGGAAGACTTGATCTGCTACTATGAGCTTTGAAGATGGAAGAAGAAAGCCATGAGACAAGGAAGGTGGGGAGCCTCTAGAAGCTGAGAATCACTCTTGCTTGATATCCAGTGAGAAAACAGTAACCTGGGTTCTATACCTGTATGGAGCTGAATTCTATCAACAAACTGAATGACTGTGGAAGTAAATTCATTTCCAGAGCCTCCACAAACAAACGTAGCCCTGCCAACCCCTTGATTTAGGCTTTAAGAGACTCTAAACAGTGCACCCAGCTGAGCTGTACTGTACTTGGACTTGAGGCCCACATAACTGGGCCCCCTGGGTTCTGTAATATCAGTTTTTCCTCTTGTTCCTCCAGCCTGAGTGTCCTAAGGGCTTCCTGCTGTTGCCATTATCTCAGATATTTTCTTGTCACTGAAAAAGAAAAGCATAGCATAGAAGTTGAGAATTATGTTTTATTCAATGGGCTTGCTGAAGACTTAAGCATGGAAGATGGCTGCTGAAAAAGTTCTCAGGGTCTACTCTGAAGAGGTAAGGAAGGAGCCAGGTTATATAGGAGTTTTGCAACAACAACCAAAAACCAGGAACATCAAAAGATTACTGTTAACTAAAGAAAACTGGAAATCTCAAGTTAATGAATTTAGAGCTTTTCTTTGTATAGGCGCTTGCCTGGTGGAGAGGGGAATCGCAACCCATTCCAGTATTCTTGCCTGGAGAATTTCATGGACGAGTCTGGTGGACTGCAGCCTGTGGGGTTGCAGAGTTGGACATGACTGAGTGACTAATACTTGCATAGGAAGATGGAAGAGTCTGGGATCATTGAAATCATTCCTTTGATATTCACCTGAATGACTGAGGGTCAGTATCCTGAATCCCTTCTCAGAGGGCTGCGTTGGGGATAACTGCAGTGGCTGATGGCTTGAGGGCAACCACATCCTTTGTTCAGTGATATGGCAGATGACATTGTTTGTTTACATCCCATTCCCTGGAATTCTCAGCCTCTTCCATCTCCTGTGTTACCAATTCACGGTGGCAGATTCCTTCTGCTTCAAATACTCCAAGTGATTTCAGTTTTCTGATTTGATTCTGAGTGATAGATACAGGATAATTCAGATATTGTTTTTGTTGTTTGTAATGGTGATTGGAATAGAGGTATGACCATTCATTTGTTCAACAAACCTTCATTGAGAGTCTATGCTATATATCAGTGTCGAACAGGGCAGACAAGGTCCTTGACCTCAGTGAACTTTACATTGTAGTCAGGGAGACAGAATTTTAATTAATAAAGTAAAGCATTAGTATTATGATAAGAATAAGGATCTGTAAGAACATAAAGCAAGCGGTTCTTAAACTGATCTAGGGGTTAGGGAAGGATTCTATAAAGAGGAGGTATTGAATGAGATTTGAAGATTGAGTAGGGTTATCCAGATGATCTGAAATAGTTAATAAGGTTGGGAGGTGGCTTTGCTGGAGGGCTGCCGTCTATGGGGTCGCACAGAGTCGGACACGACTGAAGCGACTTAGCAGCAGCAGCAGCAGGAGTGCAACAACACTATTTTATTCTGCTGGAAAAGTTAAGCAAGAAAAAAAAATCCTGGATCTAATAAGCAATTATGGCAAAGAGACAGGATCCAAGATTAATATGTAAAATCAATCACTTTCCTATATATGAATAACGAGTATAATTAAAAGTTAAAACACAGCATTGTTTACCTGAGCACCCGTCAAAGTACTTGGGTGTAAACATAGCAAAATATGTGCAAGATCTTTATGAGGAAAATTGCTAAACTGTGTAAAATGTCAAAGAAGAACAAAATAAATGAAGTTATTTTATATTCATGGATAGGAAGACTCAATATTGTCAAGAGGTCAGTTCTTCCCAACTTAATCTATAGATTCAATGCAGTTCCAAACAAAATCCCAGCAAGTTATTTGTGGATATAGACAAGCTGATTCTACAACTTATGGGAAGAGGAAAAAGACTCAAAGTAGCCAACATAATATTGATAATGAAAAGCAAAGTTGGAGGATTGACAGTACCCTATTCAAGATTTATGATAAAGCTATGCTAATCAGGATAGTGTGTGTTGGTAAGAAAAAAAATAGACAAATAGGTCAACGGACCAGGACAGAGTCAAGAAGTGTGCTAACATAACTAAAACAAACTGGTCTTAGGCAAAGGAGCAAAGATAACACAACAGAGCCAAGACAAAGTCTTTTCAACAAATGGTGCTGGAACAACTAGACATCTGCATGAAAATAATAATAATGATAATCTAGATACAGACCTTACACTCTTTACAAAAATTAACAAAAAATGGATCAGACCTAAATGTTAAACACAAAACTCTGAAATTCCTAGAAGACAACATAGGAGGAAACCTAGGTGATTTGGGGTGATGATAACTTTTTAGATACAACACCAAAAGGATAATCCATGAAAGAAACAACTCATAAGCTGAATTGCATTAAAAAGAAAAACTTTTGCTCCGTGAAAGACACAGTCAAGAGAATAAGAAGACAAGCCACAGACTAGAAGGAAATATTAGCAAAAGATACATCTATGAAGGACTATTATACAAAATATATAAGAAAATCTTAAAACTCAACAATAAGAAAACAAAAGACCTGATTTAAAAGTGGGCAAAAGCTTTTAGCAGATGTTTTACCAAGAAGATATACAGATGGTAGCACATGAAAGAATTTCAATATCATTAGAGAATTAAAACAACAGTGAGATGCCATTACACACTTGTTGCTGCTGCTGCTGCTAAGTCACTTCAGTCGTGTCCGACTCTGTGTGACCCCATAGACGGAAGCCCACCAGGCTCCCCCGTCCCTGGGATTCTCCAGGCAAGAACACTTGTTAGAGTGGCCAAATTCCAAAACATTGACAACACCAAACGCTGGTAAGACTGTAGAGCAACAAGAACTTTAATTCATAGCTGGTGGAATGGCAAAATGATTCAGGCACTTTGGGAGACAGCTTGGTAGTTTCTGACAAAACAAAATACACTCTTAGCATACGATCCAACTATTGCTCTCCTTGGTATTCACCCAAATTAATCAAACACTTATGTCCACAAAAAACCCTGCACATGGGTGTTTCATAGCAACTTTACTCATAATTGCCAACACTTGGAAGCCCAAAGATAAATTGGTACAACCAGATAACGAAATATTAAAAAGAAATAAGCTATCAAGCCATGCAAAGACAAGGAGGAAACGTAAATGCATACTAGCAAATAAAATAAACCTTATGTCAAAACTCACAGAGGTACAACACCAAGAGTGAGTTTTGAGAGATAATAGCTTGTCCATTGGGGGCTTCCCAGGTGGCAGGAGTGATAAAGAACTCGCTTGCCAAAGCAGGAGACAGAAGAGATGCGGGTTCAGTCCCTGGGTCAGGAAGATCCCCTGGAGGAGGGAATGGCCACCTGCTCTAGTATTCTTGCCTGGAGAATCCCATGGACAGAGGATCCTAGTGGGCTATGGTCCACAGGGTTGCAGAGTGACTTAAGTGACTTAGCATGCACACACGATGTGTCCATTTAGATTCACTGATTGTAACAAATGTCCCACTCTGGTGAGCATAGTTGACTCACTATGGAGAAGGTTGTGCATGTGTGGGGACAGGGGTACATGGGAACTCTCTGTACTTTTGTTCAATTTTGCTGTGAAGCTAAATAAAACTGCTCTAAGAAATAAAGTTTATTAATTAAAAAATACTGTATGCTATTTTAGTAAAAAGCCAGAGTAAGTGCCATCTTTGACAGTTCTCTTTCTTGGCCAGGATACACAGCTCTCAGAGAAATTCTTCCTGGAACCACATTGGTATCTGACCTTATTTAACTTGGATTCCGGATCAGATGTCTGAGTTACATCTTTTTCACGCATTCTTGAGAAATGTATGAAATGAAAAATGCACTTTTTACTAAATCAAATAATGCATCCAACAGATACCCACATGAATTTAACACAGAACTGTTAATCTAACAATTCAACTTCTAGTAATTTATTATGAGAAAATATATATTTAAAAAAATAATTATTTTAAAAAGTATTTTTAAAAGTACACAATATTTTTCATAAAGTAAAAGTAGGATATAATTCAAATGTTTACCAATGGGAAATAAATTATATAAAACAAAGTGTACATATACTGTTCAGCAATGAAAAATGTTGGTGTAGATCTATATTTATTGACATAGAAAGATGCCCACAGCATCTACAACAAGAAAACAACAGATTATAAACACACAAATCTGTATGTGTTCATAAGAAGTAACCCTAGATGGTAGATTTTGGAGTGAGTGCCAGTTATCAATGCATTGCCTTTCAACTTCAAATTCATACTTCATTACCTGTTCTGCAAAAATGGAGAGATGAATTTTTCCTTTGCCAGCTGGCACATGAATTAAACTTTATCAGTACAGAGAGCTGGAGGTTCCACATATGTAGATAGGAAGGGGTTTTCCTCCCTTGTTCCAATGTACTGCCTTGGCAGACTCCTGTGGCCAGAAGTTTCCCCCATCAGCCCCACCTGACCCCTCCAGTGGTTTTGCAGCAGAGTGTTTCTGGTTTCCCCGGAACCTTAGAGAGCAGATTTTGAGTAAGTTTTGAGAGCACAGTAGCTCAGTAACTTCCCTGCCATCCTGTGGTCAAATGTGGAGGTAAGGAGTGGGGAGGGTCCTTGAGTCTTCTGTCTCAGACTTTGGGGTTGTGGCTGCTCCTTATCTCTGCAAGTCTTATATTCTTTAGAATTCTCTTTGTTTCTTACTAGCTTAATTCTTGTTGCTCCAATCCCCTGCTATAATTAATAATTTTTCTTATATCAAATTTTTCTTGCTTAAAAAGCCCACCTACATAAAATTATCTGTAACTCTACCCTCCCTGTGATAACCGTCATTAACATTTTGGTGCATATTCTTTAAGCCTTTTTTTCCATGAATGTGTGTGCATGTATTGTACATGTGTATATATACATATAAAAATTATGTCCATATGTATTTTTTTTAAACAAAAGGTAAAGAAAATCCCATGGATGGAGGAGCCTGGTAGGCTGCAGTCCGTGGGGTCGCTAAGGGTCAGACACGACTGAGCGACTTCACTTTCACTTTTCACTTTCCACTTTCACACATTGGAGAAGGAAATGGCAACCCACTCCAGTGTTCTTCTTGCCTGGAGAATCCCAGGGACGGGGGAGCCTGGTGGGCTTCAGTCTATGGGGTCACACAGAGTCGGACACGACTGAAGTGACTTAGCAGCAGCAGCAGCAGCAAAGTATGTTATGGGGCTTCACTGGTGGCTCAGTAGTGTAGAATCTGCCTGCCAATGCAGGAGATGCATGTTCAATCCCTGGGTCAGGAAGATCCCCTGGAGAAGGAAATGGCAACCCACTCCAGTATTCTTGTCTGGAAAATCCCATGGACAGAGGAGCCTGACAGGCTACAGTCCGTGGGGTTACAAAAAGTTGGACACAGGGGAGCAACTGAGTATACTACTAAGGCATGTTATACAGATTGCTTTGTGAGCTTTTTGATATCAATATTTGTAATGGTTGCAAAGTACTTCATTGGTACATTTATACACCTTAAATTGTTAAAAACTTCCCTAGTTTGGGACATTCAGACTATTTCTAATCTTATGTCATAAACTGTGATGCAGTGAATATCTTTAAGCTGGAAATTTCTTATTTATTCCTCCAGATTTACCTCTCCCCTTTTCCCTCCTCTCAGCTCCACTCTGTATGCTGCTGCTGCTGCTGCTGCTGCTGCTAAGTCACTTCAGTCGTGTCCGACTCTGTGTGACCCCATAGACGGAAGCCCACCAGGCTCCCCCGTCCCTGGGATTCTCCAGGCAAGAACACTGGAGTGGGTTGCCATTTCCTTCTCCAATGTGTGAAAGTGAAAAGTGAAAGTGAAATCGCTCAGTCGTGTACGACCCTTAGCAACCTCATGGACTGCAGCCTACCAGGCTCCTCCATCCATGGGATTTTCTAGGCAAGAGTACTGGAGTGGCTTGCCATTGCCTCTATAGGGAGTACTTTAACTGATTTCTTTGCCCTCTGGCTTCCTATTAGGTTTGGACAACAGGAAGCCCCAGCAGGAGACTGGAGGGAAGGACAAGAGTGAGATCAGAGTATTCATCCTGGCTTCTTCCTTGTCAGGTCTCCTAGAGCTGCCTTTTCTCCTGGACTGAAAGTCACTATCCTCAAGGTGGCCAACCCTACACAAGCCTCTCTCTCTAGTTCTAACCATCCTCCCTCGTCCCTTTTTACTGGGCCTAATGCCGATAGCTCTGCTGCCGCTGGAAGCCCTGGATATCCACATCATTGCTTGTGTTTTCCTGCAACTATTCCTGCATTTGTAAATTAATCTCACTTGAATCATCCTAGTTGTTGTTCTCTCACTAATATTATACAATCTTTGTGTTTAAATCTTTATGTATATTTAATTGTATTCTTCATATAAATTTCTAGATGAAGAATTTGCCAGGACATTGGGTGTATCTGTTTCTAAGATGTGTGGGACATGTCTTGGTATTCACTTTAGATGGAATGGTTGTAATATTGGTGATGTAGAGTCACCCTTTTAAAAATGTGTAGTTGGGAGGAAGCTTCAAGAGGGAAGGGACATATGTATACGTATGGCTGATTCATGTTGAAGTATGGTTGAAACCAAAAGAATTTTGTAAAGTGACTATCCTCCAATTAAAAATAAGTAAATTTTAAAAATAAATATATAATATTTAATTAAATTACATATAATTAAAAAAAATGAACAACAATAGCTACTAAGTACCTCAGAACAAATCTATCAAAAGATGTGAAAGACTTCTATGGAGATAATTATAATACTTAATTGAAAGACTTAAAGAACTGACTAAATGTAAAGATATATTATGCTCATAAGTGGGAAGACTAAATAATGTACAGATATCAAGTCCCACCAAATAAATTCCATACAATTCCAATTAGTACTTTTTGCAGTATTTGTGAGTGTGTGAAACAATAAAATTATTCTAAAATAATTAAAAAATGGGTAATCTATATACTGGATCCAACCAGATGAGGATACTCAAAAGATATACCAAGGATAAGAAATTGGCAAGGAAGACAGCCCACCATTTACTGTGGTCTCTGATAAGTTCTGGGGTTTCCCTGGTGGCTCAGACAGCAAAGAATCTGGAGACATGGGTTCTATCTCTGGGTCAGGAAGATCCCCTGGAGAAGGGAATGGCAACCCACTTCAGTATTCCTGCCTGGAGAATTCCATGTACAGAGGAGCCTGTTGGGCTATAGTCCATAGAGTCAAAGAGTCAGACACAACTGAGTGACTTTTACCAAGAAGTTCTGGAGACCTTGTCTTTCTGTTTTTGAATAAACCTACTTTGTGAAGGTGCATTCAGTTCAGTTCAGTCGCTCAGTCGTGACCGATTCTTTGCGACCCCATGAATCACAGCACGCCAGGCCTCCCTGTCCATCACCAACTCCCGGAGTTCACTCAAACTCATGTTCATCGAGTTGGTGATGCCATCCAGCCATCTCATTCTCTGTCGTCCCCTTCTCCTCCCACCCCCAATCCTTCCCAGCATCAGAGCCTTTTCTAGTGAGTCAACTCGTCTCATGAGGTGGCCAAAGTATTGCAGTTTCAGCTTTAGCATCATCCTTCCAACGAACACCCAGGATCAATCTCCTTTAGAATGGACTGGTTGGATCTCCTTGCAGTCCAAGGGACTCTCAAGAGTCTCCTCCAGCACCACAGTTCAAAAGCATCAATTCTTCGGCGCTCAGCTTTCTTCACAGTCCAACTCTCACATCCATACATGACCACAGGAAAAACCATAGCCTTGACTAGACAGACCTTTGTTGGCAAAGTAATGTCTCTGCTTTTTAATATACTGTCTAGGTTGGTCATAACTTTCCTTCCAAGGAGTAAGCGTCTTTTAATTTCCTGGCTGCAATCAGCATCCACAGTGATTTTGGAGCCCAAAAAAATAAAGTCTGACATTGTTTCCACTGTTTCCCCATCTATTTCCCATGAAGTGATGGGACCAGATGCCATGATCTTTGTTTTCTGATTGTTGAGCTTCAAGCCAACCTTTTCACTCTCCTCTTTCACTTTCATCAAGAGGCTTTTGAGTTCCTCTTCACTTTCTGCCATAAGGGTGGTGTCATCTGCATATCTGAGGTTATTGATATTTCTCCCGGCAATCTTGATTCCAGCTTGTGCTTCTTCCAGCCCAGCGTTCCTCATGATGTACTCTGCATATAAGTTCAATAAGCAGGGTGACAATATACAAGCTTGACGTACTCCTTTTCCTATTTGGAACCAGTCTGTTGTTCCATGTCCAGTTCTAACTGTAGCTTCCTGACCTGCATACAGATTTCTCAAGAGGCTTACTACCATCCAATTAGAAAGGGAGCTAAAGAAAGAAAATCTAGTTAGTTGTTTTTCGTTTATAGAGTAGAATAAATAAGTCTTCCACGTTTCTGTTGTTAAATAGGCTTTTGAGACCTTATTCAATTTCTAGCACAGGTAGTCCAAATTTGCCTTCATGTTTCAATGTGAGGCCCAGTTCTCATGATGATGCTTTATTATGCCTGAGCTTTTCTGAGACAATGAACAATTTAAAACAAGTGTCGCAGATATGAGTTTTGCAAACTGAGGGGACACAAGAAATACTGTAACTTTTATAGGATGAACCATATGAAATTTATATTTTGTAAGTCCAACTGTGAAACATCAGCAGTTTCATATGCTTTACTCTAGTAATTTCCTCTAAATCAAGTTAATTCTATTTAGAACCTTCGTCTTGTCACAACCTATCATCTTGACTGGAAAGATAATCTAGGCTGTATGCAGGATTCCTCTACACTTCCCCCTTCATCTACTCCTGGCTCCCTCCAGCCTCTTCCTGTACCTGAGGATATGTCAAAGTCCCAGGGTGAATGGGAAGTTTGGGGAAGGGGAAGAGCATCTATTCAAGTCGATGTTGTGCCTTTCATGTCCTCTGCCCCTGTTCTTCGTAGGCTGTGCTGAGCGCATCCAAAGAGTCATGTCTGACTCTTTGCAACCCTATGTAGCCCTCCAGGTTCTTCTGTCCATGGGATTCTCCAGGCAAGAATACGAGAGTAGGTTGCCATGCCCTCCTCCAGGGGATCTTCCCAACCCAAGGACTGAACCTGCATCTCTTACATCTCCTACATTGGCAGGCTGGTTCTTTACCACTGGTGCCACCGGGGAAGCCCAGGCTGTGCTATGTGCAAGGAAATCAAGAAAGGCTCTTAGGGACCTGCCAGTCTCTGGTCAGTGGTTTCTTCTCTGAGGTCTTATTGCTTCCATAGTAGGAAGCATAGGTGTGATTGCAAAAGGGTTTCCAGATGACCATGGCAAGGCTTACTGTAAAGGAGCTGGGTCACTGTGCACAGGGCCTGGACACTCATAAACACTCACTAAAATTGATCTGAGGAGTAAATAAATAATCCCAAGCAGTCAACCTAAGCATACTAAGCTGAGTGAGTGGGAAAATAGCAATAGCAAACCCTTACAGGATTCTTAATGTGACAGGCATTGTTCTAATTGCTCTGTATAAATTAACTCATTCAGCTCTTGCAATGACCCTAAAAGTTATGTAACTGAGCAGAGCTAAAGTAACCTCTCAAATTTGTAGCTGACCCCTGCATTTGGACTCTAACGCCTGTGCACGTAAGCGCTAGTTCATATAGCAGGCCAAACATGGAATCAAGGATGCTTTCTACCTTTGTAGAGAAAGAGCTAGGCCTTCAATGTCCTCGTGTATTGCTTTCAGCTTCAGCACAGATTTCACTAGTGGCATTTATCTATGATATTTTAGATCACTAAAGAAGCCTGGGCAACATCCTGGCTTGCAGCCAGCCCTCTGGCCTTCCTGTCTGATATACTTTGCAGGACTGGTCATGTGAGAAAGACAGCTAACAGCAACAATTGCTGGGTGATTAATGGCTGGAAGTAGGGCAGCTCGAAGCATGACGGGGACAAGGAATGCAATCAGGAAAATGCTGACCTGGAACTTGAGTGGGGTAAGCTGGGCTGTGACGGATGGAAGGCAGCAGCTGCACGCATGGCATGTTGGCACACAGAGTCGGAAACGCTGCTTCATTTGAATTGAAATGGGCAACTTGAGAGGCAGAGCTGCAAGCAGCAACCACAGCCACAGACCAAAACACAGACCTTCCATTAATCTGTCCAACCACACTCCCAGTCTTGGGTAGTATCGTTGTTGTTCAGCGTCATCCTTCAATGTGATAAAGCACCATGATACAGTGCTGTGGGCCCAGAGCCATGCATTATGAGACTTCTGTGGGAGGAATAGGCAGAAAAGGCTTCAAACTGAGATTTAATGGGCACGTTGGAGCCAATCTCCAAACAAAGATTCCTATTTAATATTTGGACTGGTCGTTTTGGAGCACACTGAGGTGTCTGTGAATGAGGGCAGAGTATTATTGGTTCCTTTTTATTTCACAGCTCAAAGTCAAGGGCTCCCTCTGTTATTTTTCTTCTTTCCCATTGTGCTTATCGCACTTACATTCAGCCCAAGTCAGAGCTCTGGGCACCTGGGTGCTAGGAGATTTGACTCAGCAGGAACCTGATCCTGTGCGGTCAGTGGACTGTTGGGTCCATGCTCTGTGGGCTCCCTGTTGTTCTGGATGCACTTGCACGATTTGCATGGGGGAAACATTTCATGGTTCTGTAACTTAAAAAAAAATACTTATTTAATTATGGCTGTGCTGGTCTTCTTTGCTGAGCATGGGCTTTCTCCAGTTGGGGTGAGTGGGGGCTACTCTCTAATTGCAGGGTGGGCTTCTCATTGTGGTAGCCTCTCTTGTTGCTGAGGATGGACTTTAGGGCATGTGGGCTTCCGTTGTTGTGGCACATGGTCTTGGCTTCCCCAAACTTATGGAATTGTCCCAGACTAGGGATCAAACCCATGTCCCCTGCATTGGCGGGTGGATTCTTAACCACTGGATTACCAGGGAAATACTGTATAAGTCTTCAATCCATTTGGAACTGATTTTTGGTGTATGCTGTAAGGTAGGGGTCCAATTTCATTTTTTGCCTATGGATACCCTGTTTTTCTAGCACCATTTATTGAAGAGTATCTTTTCCTCATTGTATATTCTTGGTACTCTTGTCAAAGATCAATTCACATATATGCATGGATTTTTTTCTGGGCTTTCTATTCTCTTCCATTGGTCTACATATCTATCTTTATACCAGTACCACACTTTTAATTACTGTAGTTTTAAAATATATCTTGAAAATATATATTTTAAATATATTTTCATCTTTGTTCTTTTCCAAGATTGCTTTGACTATTTGCAGTCTTTGTGGTTCCATATGAATTTTAGGATTTTTTTCTATTTCTGTAAAAAATGCCATTGAGATTTTGATGAGGACAGCATCAACTCTGTAGACGTCTTTGAGTAATGTAAACAATTTAATAATATTAATTCTTCTAATCATACAACTCAATAGCAAAAGAAACCAAACAATGTGTATTAAAAATGCACAATGGACTCGAACAGACATTTCTCCAAAGAAGATGTACAAATGGCCAACAGGTACATGGAAAGATGCTCAACATCATTAACTTTTAGGAAAGGCAAATCAAAAATACAATGAGATACTTCTTCATATTCACTAGTTCAGTTCAGTCGCTCAGTCGTGTCCGACTCTTTGCGACCCCATGAATCACAGCATGCCAGGCCTCCCTGTCCATCACCAACTCCCGGAGTTCACTCAAACTCATGTCCATCGAGTCAGTGATGCCATCCAGCCGTCTCATCCTCTGTCATCCCCTTCTCCTCCTGCCCCCAATCCCTCCCAGCATCAGACTCTTTTCCAGTGAGTCAACTCGTCTCATGAGGTGGCCAAAGTATTGGAGTTTCAGCTTTAGCATCAGTCCTTCCAATGAACACCCAGGACTGATCTCCTTTAGAATGGACATATTCACTAAGATAGTTACAATAAAAAAAGACATATGATTTTCAATGTTGGTAAGGATATGGAAAAACTGGAACCCTCATCTATAATTGGTAGGAATTAGTGCAGCTCTTGCAGAAAATAGTTTGACAGTTCCTCTAAAGATTAAACAGAATTACCATAAGAGGCTAGCAATGCTGCTCCTAGGTATATACCAAAGAAAAATGAAAACACAAATTGCACACAAAATTTCCATACAAATGTTCATAGTAGTGTTATTTAGCCAGAAACAACTCAAATGTTCATCAGTTGACAAATGGATAAATTAAATGATATATATTCACAAAATGGAATATTATTTGGTCAAAAAAGGGATGAAGTATTAATTAATGGTATAACATGGATGAATCTTGAAAAAATTATGCTGAGTGAAAGAAGCCAGTCACAATTCACATTTTGCATGATTCTATTTACATAAAATGTACAGAATAGGCAAATCAATAAAGACAGAAAGTAGGTTAGTAGTTTTCAAGAGCCAAAGGGCTTTGGTGGAAATGGAGATTTAGTACTAATGTCTATGGGATTTCTTTTTGGGATATTGAAAATATTCTAAAATTGACTGTGGTGATGGTTTTACAACTGAATATACTTAAAATTATTGGCTTGAATACTTTAAATGGGTGAATCATATGGTTTGTGAATTACATTGCAATAAAACATATATATTAATTATATACAACACACATGGAATCAACAAGAAAGGAACAAAAAATACATTAATTTTTAAACATTTTATTTTAGCCCAAAACCATATCAATGACCATTTATTCTCTAATAGTTTGATATAGGGTCAACATTTCTTTGAGTATAAGTTTGGTGATTGAAGTTCCACATTGCTTTTCTTACATAAATCACACTCAAAAGAGTTGTGTGCGATTTCCCTTATACTTTTTTCTTAAAAGATAAATAAGAAATTAAAGACATTAGCAATGTAATTGCAGAAGTCTTTAAGATTTTTTCAAGGTCCTTGTAATCTTTTGTATTTATCTCACACACTCCTAATTTTTTATAACAGCTTTATTAAAACAATTCACACATATAAAATCACCCCATAAACTGTACAATTTAGTGGTTTTTAATAAAATCCACAATTACACACACACACATATTTTGACATTAAAATTTGTTTGTCTTTACCAACTCTTTCCAAAGTAATGCTGCTGCTGCTGCTAAGTCACTTCAGTCGTGTCCGACTCTGTGTGACCCCATAGACGGAAGCCCACCAGGCTCCCCCGTCCCTGGGATTCTCCAGGCAAGAACACTGGAGTGGGTTGCCATTTCCTTCTCCATTGTGTGAAAGTGGAAAGTGAAAAGTGAAAGTGAAGTCGCTCAGTCGTGTCCGACAGCGACCCCACGGACTGCAGCCCACCAGGCTCCTCCATCCATGGGACCCTCTAGGCAATAGTACTGGAGTGGCTTGCCATTGCCTTCTCCGTTCCAAAGTAATAGACACAGTTTTAATAAACAGTTCTTTTTGCACTCAGTATTTGATTAAATCATGTAAATGCAGTAACAGAAATTTGCCTTGAGAAAACATAACTGACCCTTGGTAAGCATACTCATTCACCAGCACAGATGTTCTTGGGTGTGCTAGCGTGTAGCCTGTGGGCACAGGTGTTACAAAGCAGTGAACAGTACAGAGAGAGCGGAGAGAGCCACTGAGTTTGGAGAACAAGAGGAGGCTGGTAATGAGAGTTTCTACTAATCGAACAAAATGCTTTAGAAGCTTGAAGGAAGAAAGAAAATCTTATGGCTTCCTATAAGTGGCTTTGAAATGGGCCTGTAATGGACAAAAGCTTTCTCTTCAGAGGAAAAAAAAATGGAGAGATAAAATGAGCCTCAATATATGGATCTCTGAGCTTCAACAATTATCAACATGAGGTCAGTCTTGTTTCATCATCTGTAGTTCCATGTACTTCCCCCCATAGAAATACGGATACAGTTTTGTTTGGTTTTTCTTTTTTATTTCTCTTCCAAATTGAAGTGTACTTTAGGTACAGCAAAACACTAATATAGCAACACAGCTCAATGAAAGTTTACATATGTATATACCAGTTTAACTATCACTTGGATCAAGACAGAACATTCTACCTCATAAAGCTGGGAAAAAACCAAATAAATGTTCTTAGCTTATTGGAAGGTTTCTTGATGTCCCCTTCTAGTCATCACTGCCCCACTCCACAGGATAATCACTAATCAGTCTCACTATAAATTAGTTTCACCTGTTCTTAAACTTCATGTAAATAGAATGGTATAGTGTGTCCAGTTTCTTTTAATCAATGTCATGTCTATGAGATTGATTTACATGGTTGCATGTAACAGTTGTTTGGGTTTTTATATTGCTTTATAGTATTCCATTATGTGGTTATACCATAATAAAGATTATTTTATTGGTTTGTTTAATTTTTGGTAATTTAAAAAAGTTTATTTTTTACTTTAATTTTAAAATTTTGACCTAGCCACATGGCTTACAGAATCTCAGTTCTCTGACTAGGAACTGAACCCAGGCCATGGCAGTGAAAGCACCGAATCCCAACCACTAGACCACCAGGGGACATGTTATATTTTAGTCCATTTTACTGTTGATGGACATAGAAGTTGCTTCTAGCTTTTCCCGTGAAGCCTCTTGTACATGTCTTTTGGTGCATATATGTACTCATTCCTGTTGGGTATATTTATTAGAGTGGAATTTGTGGTTGTAGAGTATAAACATATTTAGTTTTAACTACTATAAATTTCCCAAAGTGTTTGTACCAATTTATACTCCTGACAACTCCAGCTCTGGCAGCTGGTGATGGACAGGGAAGCCTGGCTTGCTGCAATCCATGGGGTTGCAAAGAGTTGGACATGACTGAGAGACTGAACTGAACTGACTGATACTCCCACCACCAAGTGAAGGCAGATCTTTCAGTTGCTTCACATCCTTGCCAACATTTAGGATTTCTGGTCTTTAGGTGTTTCAGAAGTGTAGTGGTAATCATTATTCCTTTTCCATTTTAATTTTTTAAAATCAGGTAATATGTTTATTATTAAAGTCCAAGAGGATGTAGTTAAGTTAAAATGGGGTCATTAGAATGGGCCCAAATCCAGCTGACTGGCATCCTTTTAGAAGAGGTCAGGGCACAAGTGCAGAGAAAATAGCATGTGAGATCATAGTAAGAAGGTGCCCATCTGCAAGCTGAGGAAATAGTCCTTAGGAAAACCAAACCTGCCGACACTTTGATCTTGGACTTCTGGCCTCCAGATTGTGAGAAAATTTATGTCTGTTGTTTAAGCCGATCAGTCTGTGATATTTTATTATGGGAAACCTAGCAAACTAATGCATAAGGTAAGTGAATATTTAATTTTATAAGAAATTATTCTCCAAAGTAGTATGTCATTTTGCATTTTCACCAGCAATGTATGAGAGTTTCAGTTGCTCAGCATCCTTGTCAGCACTTGGTACAATCCTGTTAGTGTGCTCTTGTTATTGTTGTTCAGTTGCTAAGTCATGTCCGGCCCTTTGTGACCCCATGAACTGTCACAGCCAGGCTCCTCTGTCCTCCACTATCTCCCAGAGTTTGCTCAAATTCACCATTGAGGTGGTGATGCTATCTAACCATCTCATCCTCTGCTGCTCCCTTTTCCTCTTGTCTTCAGTCTTTCCCAGCATCAGGATCTTTATCACGTAAGTGTACGGAGGAATCTAATTATGCTTTAAGTTTGCAATTCCTTCCGTTCCGTTGCTCAGTCATGTCCGACTCTTTGCGACCCCATGGACTGTAGCCTACCAGGCTTCTCCGTCCATGGGATTCTCCAGGCAAGAATACCGGAGTGGGTTACCGTTTCCTTCTCCAGGGGATTTTCAGGACCCAGGGATCGAACCCGGGTCTCCCACATTGGGGGCAGACGCTTTAACCTCTGAGCCACCAGGGAAGCCCCTTAGTGACTTAATAACACCGAACATCTTTAATTCTTATTTGTCAATCAATGGCACCCCACTCCAGTACTCTTGCCTGGAAAATCCCATGGATGGAGGAGCCTGGTAGGCTGCAGTCCACGGGGTCGTGAAGAGTCGGACACTACTGAGCGACTTGACTTTCACTTTTCACTTTCATGCATTGGAGAAGGAAATGGCAACCCACTCCACTGTTCTTGCCTGGAGAATCCCAGGGACAGGGTAGCCTGGTGGGCTGCCGTCTCTGGTGTCGCACAGAGTCGGACACGATTGAAGTGACTTAGCAGCAGCAGCAGCCAATCAATGTAGCTTTAATTTTCAATTTTCTGATAATTAGTTATATTGGACATATTTCTATATGATTATTGGTCATGTGGATAACCTCATTTGTAAAGTACCTATTCATTTTGTCCGTTAAAAAAATAAGATGTCTGCCTTTTCCTTTTAGAGTTGTAGGAGCTCTTTACATATTCTGGAAATAAGTATTTTGTTGGTTATATGTATTTCAAATATCTTCTCCCAGCTCTACCTTGCATGTCACTTAATGATGTTTTTGATGAAAAGAAGTTCTTCATTTTAAAGAAGTGACATTTTTAATCTTTTATTTTATGTTTATACTTTATCTCTTATGTAACAAATGTCTACCTCAAGATTATGAAGATATTCTCCTATGTTTTCTTCTAAAAACATTATTTTAATTTTCATAGTTAGGTGTGCAATCTGTTTGAAATAATAGATTTTTGTGTGTATATGATGAAGGAGGCATCACACTTTCCTTGACCAATTGATCCACCACTAATTTGCTGAAAAAATGTATAAAAGTGTTATCGAATGAAAGATTCTTTAAATTCTACAGTGCTTTACAATCTTCAAAAGTGTCACACAAGTGATTTCTATAGTTCGTAATAACCCTTTTTTTTCTCCTTCCCCTATACTGCCTTTTTCCCCTCCCCTCTCCCCACTGGTGACTAGTTTGTTCTGTGAGTCTGATTCTTTTTGCTTTATTCACTAGTTTGTTGTATTTTTTAGATTTCAGATATAAGTGATATCATACAGTATGTGTCTTTTCCTGTCTGACTTATTTCACTTAGCATGATGCCCTCCAAGTCCATCCATATTGCTGAAATGGCAAAATTTCCTGAATGTGTAAAATTTAAACTATAGATAATATGTGAGGAATGGAAGGTGGTAGTATTCCAACATGAGGGACTGGAAGACAGTGCCACAGGAGTAATATAATTGGGAATGAGTAAGTAGGGGGATAGCAAACTTTAACATTCATAAGTATTACCTATAAAAAATATTAAGTCCTGAATAGGCCTCCCTCCACCCATTCTCCCCCAAAATTCAGAACACGTGGTCTGATGTGGATCATCCATAATTTGTGGACTACACTTTGGGAAATACTAGTAAAGGCATGGCAGGTACTGTAGGTCTCTTTCTTTTTTAGATCATGTTGATATAATTACTTTAAAAACTCTGTGGACTTTCCAAGTGTCCATTTATAATCTATTTCATTATATGAAAGTCAGGGGACTTCCCTGGTGGTCCAGCGGCTAAGATTCCACGCTGCCAATGCAGGGGGCCTGGGTTGGGTCCCTGGTGGGGGAACTAGATCCCACATGCTGCAACTAAGGGTTTGCATGCTGCAACTAAAGATCCCACATGCCTGCCGCAACTAACACTGGGTGCAGCCAAATGAATAAATAAAAAATATTAAGAAAAAAAAAAAAAAAGCCAGGCCCATAATCTCTTTCAAATAAGCTATTGTCTACCTTGGACTCTCTGTGAAGTTGTGGTGGGACAATGGCTTTAGATTTTTAGAAGCCCCACTGTTTAAACAGAGTACATCTGCAAGGTAGGCTCTTAAAAATCCTTAGAACTTCTGTCTGTTTGCAAGGACCGAATCTGATGCACCTTAAACCTGACTTCTTGCTAAAGAATCTTGTAGTTCCAGCCTAGATTTACTTTCTGCTCTGAAGACATTTGAAAATTGTTCGCCATCAACAATAGATTCCTACAACTGATGGGACAAGATTAACTACAAAATTTGTGAAAAGAAACTGGAAGGAAGTTTAGGAATCATTCAAACCTTATTCTTTGGGTAATACCTCAGTTGTTGATTTGTACTTCTTTCAATCAAAACACTTTTTTCTTTTTCAGAGATATGCTATTTCCCTTTTCTCTATACTAAATAACTTTTGACAAAAGTATTCATTGAACTTTTCAGTGGAGTATCTGTGCTTGGATCTGAGCTGTTCACTAATCTTGACATTATATCCCCTATTGCTAGGCTAGAAGCTGAAAGCAGTTACTGTTGACCTTTACGCGCCTGTAATTTAGTTTCTTTTCAATCTCCTGAACCAATGGGAATTCAGATCTCTCATAGCAGTCCTGATACACTCAGTAGAAGAAAATAGTTATAGAAAAATAAAATTTAAAGTCAAAGAAGGAAAAAAGTGGTAAACGAAAAATCTCTTTCATTGGGCTTTAGCTGACAATAGACATCTTCTTTGTCTCCTGGTAATTTCACAAGAGGTAGACTCTGAGTTTCTAAGCATGATGAATATTTCTTGGTTAGTATTTAAATTCACAGTTCATTGGTTTTTTTTTTTTGCAAATTCTGCTCTTCTTTATTGTTGTCCTTGAAAAATCAGAAGAACTGATTCATAAGAACATAACACAAAACTAGCAATCGATTTACCCCATTATATGGTTGAGGGTAGTACCGATAGAGGTTTTCTGAGAGGGTATTGTTTTATCTCAGTTGTTGCTGACCTGAAATGAAATAAATCTTAATCTTGAGTTCTACTCTGTGATTGGTGCTGTAGGCTCAGTCCATCTGTGAACAGATCTTTTAACAATCACTGATGTCATTACCCAGACACAATAGAAAATGACAGTGATGTTCAATACTTAGAAGATAAGGGTACCTCACCAACAAACCCTCATTGAGAGTGACTTCTGATGAGATACTAAAGAACACTGAGCTTTTTCTAGAGAAGTCAGAGCTTCTCTTATTTTTTACAAGCAAAAAATAAATTACTGGATTAAACGGGTAAGTATAATTTTTGGTCAGTTAAGGAAATGAATGCTTGGTGAACAATGACATATCATAAACTAAAACAAAAGTAATAAAGCTTAAATAACAGAGCATTGCAAATAAATATGAAATATTTGGGTTGGATTAGATGATTTCTATCATCCCTTGCAGATCTAACATAAATTTTTCATACTGCTGGAAAAATTAGATTAATGAGAATTCACAAAAAAAGATAAAGATCAGAGTACCACATTCATGTCCTAGAAAATATGGGACAATATGAGTAAAGAGCACACATTAGCATGACAGTCAGAGTTTTCCCTTCAACTTGCCAGGAAGCACTGTCCCCAAAGACACGTAAACAGGATGTTTGTGAAGAGAAGCTGGTGAATGAATGGGCAAGCCGTTGTCAGACGGTTCCCTTTGGGATACAGAAAAAGCCCGGGTGTCATCAAGGATATATTTTGGGAGAGTAGAGATGGGTTGGGCCTGGCACAAACAAGATCCATGCTACAGCAAATGTCTTGAATTATTTCAGTGTCTCAGGGAACTTAGTTGGGTGACCAGCTGTCCCAGATTTCCTGGAACTGGGGGATTTCCTGGGATATGAGACTTTGAATAACAAATGTGGGAAAATCTCAGGCAAACTGATAGAATTAAGAAAACCCAAAACAGCTTATTGGAAGCCTCTGCATTCAGCCCAAATAGAACTATGCTGTGTCTCCTGGTAGAAGCCTTCCTCCCTTGGGAATTAAGACCTAATAAAGCTGCAGAGATCAGAAGCAAAATTTTTAGAAGCAGGTGATTAAGTAGAATAATGTAAAGAGCTGTTCTCGCTTTTTCCCTTAGATTCTGAACCTATATGCTCTGTCTGTGGGGCGAAAAAACAAAAAAGCCAAACACTGTGTGGATCACAACAAACTGTGGAAAATTCCTAAAGAGATGGGACTATGACACCAGCTCACCTGCCTCCTGAGAAACCTGTATGCAGGTCAAGAAGCAACAGTTAGAACCAAACATGGAACAATGGACTGATTCCAAATTGGGAAAGGAGTACTTCAAGGCTGTATATTGTCACCCTGTTTATTTAACTTATATACAGAGTACATCATGAGAAATGCTGGGCTGGATGAAGCACAAGCTGGAATCAAGATTGCCAGGAGAAATATCAATAACCTCAGATACACACATGACACTACCCTTATGGCAGAAAGTGAAGAGGAACTGAAGAGCCTCTTGATGAAGGCAAAAAAGGAGAGTGATAAACCTGGCTTAAAACAACATTCATAAAATGAAGATCATGGCATCTGGTCCCATTACTCCACGGCAAGTAGATGGGGAAACAATGGAAACAGTGAGAGATTTTATTTTGGGGGCCTCCAAAATCACTGCAGATGGTGACTGTAGCCATGAAATTAAAAGATGCTTGCTCCTTGGAAGAAAAGCTATGACCAACCTAGACAGCACATTAAAAAGCAGAGACATTAGTTGGCCAACAAAGGTCTGTCTAGTCAAAGCTATGGTTTTTCCAGTAGTCATGTGTGGATGTGAGAGTTGAACCATAAAGAAGGCTGAGCATCTAGGAATTGATGCTTTTGAACTGTTGTGTTGGAGAAGACTCTTGAGAGTCCCTTGGGCCGCAAGGAGGTACAATCAGTTGATCCTAAAGGAGATCAGTCCTGAATATTTATTGGAAGGACTGAGACTAAAGCTGAAGCTCTAATACTTTGGCGAATTGACTCATTAGAAAAGACCTTATGATCGGAATGATTGAAGGCAGGAGGAGAAGGGGACAACAGAGGATGAGATGGTCGGATGGCATCACCAACTCAATGGACATGAGTTTGAGCAAACTTTGGGGATGGTGAAGGACAGGGAAGCCTGCTGTGCTGCAGTTTTTGGGGTCACAAAGAGTTGGACACAATTGAGCAACTGAACAACAACACTGCATCTTGTCAAAGAGCACCCTAATGTTGAAAGGCAATGTTTCTCTCACTTGTCACCAAAACTGGGTCTTTGATAGCCATCCCAACAATTCTATAATGTCAGCTACTTCTTTTTGTGTGTGTGTGCTGTGAAATGATTTTGTCAGAACAAGTTGTGTGGAATTTTGTGACCATGAATAGGCATGCAGTATGTAAACAGATGGTAATGATGGCAAAAGATTTGTATGCAGGGAAAACAAATCCATATCTAGAAGGAGTGTCTATTTCTGGGGGGACCAATCACTAACTGCTTCATATGGAAAGTGCTTGACAAAATCAACCTGTCATCTGATGGCTGATGTTACCCCAGGATATGATGTTATACTAGGGTTCAGTGTAGGTCTCTGATGTTGGTAGGCATGGCACTTAGCAGTGGTGGTAGACAGATTAAACTTGGTGAGAAGTCCATGAGCTTGCACTGCTGTAGAACCTCCATCTGTGCCTTATGACCACTTTACTTTTGGATTCATTGAACACATTGCAGATTGGTGGAGGAAAGAGGCTGGTGTACCTATAGTGGCCCATCTTATCTACCTGATTATAAAGAACCGCAGTCTTTTACCCTAGATAAACATTTCTACAGGAAAGAAATATCCTTACATTCTATGTTCATTATTAAGTGGGCACACGTACATGCTTCTTCCCCAAGCCTCCTTGATACCAGTTCTCCAGTCTTTTACCTTCTAAGTCTCTGACCTCAAATCCATGACTTTTTGTAGGCATAAACATATGGGCATCTCTCCTTCCAGGAAAAGTGCAAACCAGATAAACAGCTTGACTTTCTGCCCCTGTAGTTCTTCAGGGCCACCCCTGTAGAACTACAGCTGCTGCTAAGTCACTTCAGTCGTGTCCGACTCTGTGCGACCCCATAGACGGAAGCCCACCAGGCTCCCCCGTCCCTGGGATTCTCCAGGCAAGAACACTGGAGTGGGTTGCCATTTCCTTCTCCAATGTGTGAAAGTGAAAAGTGAAAGTGAAGTCGCTCAGTCGTGTTCGACCCTTAGTGACCCCACGGACTGCAGCCTACCAGGCTCCTCCATCCATGGGATTTTCTAGGCAATAGTACTGGAGTGGCTTGCCATTGCCTTCTCCAGCAGATGACTTTATTCTAGGAGATGGAAGTATCAGTTTCTGTAGCAGTTTACTTTCATCTAGTACTTACATGTTATGCAGCTGCATCTCTAAACCAAGATCAAATGTTTTCTTCCTCGATTAGCTGGAATTTCTTATGAGACCATAGGTATGAATGAAGGAGAGGTGGCACTGGAGTAGATGGTGTGGAAGTTTTAGCTACTTGTTTATGTAACTCATTTGTGCTTTCAGAACCTGTTCAAACTAGATCTTGCAAAAGCCATATCTTTTTGATGATGAATGCATTTTCCCACTCCCAAATTTATGGGTTGATGGGTCAAATTACACCCAGTTCATAATGGGCAACTTGGGTCACCTAAATGGTTGGTGTTCCATGGTCAACTACTTGATCTTGTTTTTTGTTTGTTTTTGATTGGAGTATAGCCAACAATGTTGTGATGGTTTCAGATGGACAGCAAAGGAACTCAGCCATACACATACATGTACCCATTCTCCCCCAAACTTCCCTCCCATCCAGCCTGCTATGTAATACTGACATAGCTCTTTAACTTGCTGCATAAGGGAAGTGGGAGAAATGTATGGATTCCATTCATTTAAAAAATTACCACGTATTGTCATACTGTGTGTTGGTCATTGAGCTATAACCTTGCTGACAGCAAGTACGTGATCTTGCTTAGAGGACATATCCCCAAATCTGCACTATGATTCTCCTACTGAGACTTGCCAGTGGTTTTGCACAGTATTCTCATCTTCATCTGCTGGGTCACAAGTCTCAACTGACCACAGGGCACATGAGTCCTAGACCTGCTAGAGTGCTTTTTTGATCTGGGCTTCATTCAAAATTAGTAGCCTGACAAGTTGCCCAGAAAATGAGTTAAACTAGCAGACTCAAATGTAGTTATGTGTTGGATTTAGAATCCAAAGATATGTGATGATTAATTTTATGTATCAATGTGACTAGGTCACAGTATCCAGATATTTGGTCAAACAGTATTCCAGATGTTTCTGTGGAAATATTTTTTTTAGATGAAATTAACATCTTAATGGACTAACTTTGGGTAAAGCAGATTATTCTCTGTAATGTGGGTGAGACTCATTCAATTAGCTGAAGGCCTTGAAAGACAAAATCTGACCTCCCCAGTAGAAGATGGAATTCTGCCAGCAGACTGCCTAGGGACTTGAAGAACAATATTCACTTTTCCCTGGGTCTCCAGCTTGCCTTGCCCAGCTGCAAGATTTTGGACTTCCCAGCCTCCACAATCATGTGAATATTGGGTTCTGTTTCTCTGGAGAATTCAGACTAATGCAGATGCCTTTTTCTTAGTGGTTGCTGCTGCTAAGTCACTTCAGTCATGTCCGACTCTGTGCGACCCCACAGACAGCAGCCCACCAGGCTCCGCCGTCCCTGGGATTCTCGAGGCAAGAACACTGGAGTGGGTTGCCATTTCCTTCTCCAAGTGGTAAAGGATTGCAAAATGTAATCACTTGGGAATACAGATTGTAATAGAAGACCAGAGTAGGACTGCAAAGCGGGAAAATAGAGGGGTAAGGCTGGAACCCTGAGGAACATCAACCATAAGAGACAGAGAAGAAAAACACAAAACCTGAGGAGCTTCAGGCGGGAGAGAAGGAAAAGAGGGGCCAGAAGAGCTGTGTGGTGAGGTCACCGAGATTAAGGAAAGAGAAGCCTTACAGGAAGTAATCAGCTGTGATGTGTGACAGAGAGGAGTTAGCAGCAGGGAGATCTTTAGTGACTTCAATGAGAGGTGTGTCAGGATCCAGCTGGTGTAGAAGCAGAAGTAGGTTCCCGGAGTATAAGCAGTGAGAGAATGGGTAGTGAGAATACAGTCAAGTGAATTGCTTACCAATCTATCAATCAATGAAAACCCGGGTTTTGAAGGAAATGGGTAGATGGGTGATCTGGAGTTTGAAAGAACTATAACTATTTCCCCCCTCATTTAAGTGGAGAGATTCCTGAATACACTCATGACTGATGGAGAGGGAAAGGTTTGAAGATTCAGACAGAAAGGGCACTGCTGATGGACTAAGGTCCCCAAGGAGGCCCAGAGGGCTGACATCCAGAAGTCTGTGTCATGAGAGTTGGCATCCAGAGGAATTATTCTACAGCCTTCACAGACTAACAATTCATAATGGAGCTTGCAGTCTATTTACTCACTCTCAGAAATATAACATTTCCAAAACAATGCACGGAAGTAACAAAATGTAGCTTTTAAAAATTGTTGACCTGGATCAAAGGAAATTGGTAAATTGGAGATGTGGTCAGAAATAAATGGAACAAAGCCTGGGAAAGGTTAATTACAGGGTTGTCATAGTATAGGGAGGAGAAACACTGGGCATGGAGGAGCTGAATATGAACAAGCAAACAGAAGCGTGGTTTAAAAAGCAGGCACTATTCTGAAGGACACATATTTTTGAATGCATGTTTTATATTCAAACACCTAACATGATGCTATGCATGTTGCAAATATTGCTGACCTGGTTTAATTTGTTGCTACTGATCTGCCCTCACCAGGTCATGCTCTTAAGAATTATTTGGGCAGGAGTGGTGATGGTTATGCTGAAATATCCATGTTCTCTTGCCCGATTCCTCAGGCTGAGGTTCCTCCCTGCAACTTAGATGCTGGGGGGAAGCTTGTACAGACAGCAGTGATGAAAGACAGTAACTTTTTTCCCCTTTGTGTGACTAAGTTGCCTTCATGTTGACCACATTTTAAAATTTAGGGCTCACTGAACAACTAATACTAATCATAGCGGCTCAGCAGTAAAGAATCTGCTTGCCAATGCAGGAGATGAAGGAGACACGTGTTCGATCCCTGGGTCGGGAAGATCCACTGGAGAAGAAAATGGCAACCCACTCCAGTATTCTTGGCTAAAGAATCCCAAGGGCAGAGGAGTCTGGTGAACTATAGTCCACGGGGTGGCAAAGAGTCTGGACACCAGAGTGGTGAACACACATGCATGCTACAAAAGTAGCTTTACCTCCCTAATCAATCCTGCCCAAGTTTCCCTGCAAAGGCTCTAGTTATGTCTCAGGATTGTACAGGCACAGTGGGAACTCCCTTATGCTTAAATAAGACTCTAAGATTTCTTGCAGCTATTTAGGAGTGGAAAAAGATGTGTTGCTTATCTATTATTGTATAAAAAACTATCAAAAAGTCATAAAAAATTAAATATAGTCAGAAATTCAAGCAGGGCTTGGCTGGGTAGTTTTTCTGCTCCATGAAGTACTGACTGGGATCACTTTGCGGTATTTAGCTTGTGGCATGGACGGTCTGGGGTTTCTAGAAGTCTACTTTCATATGTTTGGCACCTTGGTGGAGGCAGTTGGAAGACTGTGCCCAGCTGGTCCTCTCTTCCTCCCCCTGTAGTCTCAAGGCCTTGCCACATGGTCTCTCCAAGGATGTAGCTGGACTTCTCACATGGCAGTTTAGGGCTTTAATATCAATGGTTCTAAGAGACAGCAAGTGAAATTGCTTGTCTCTAACAGTCTGGGCCCAGAAATTGACACAGTGTTACTTCTGGCATACCCTGTTGGTCAGGTCGGTCACAGAGCCCCCTTAGAATCAAAAGGAGGGACACTGATCCCACCCCTCCATGCAAAGAGTGTCAAATGATTCATGGTCACCTTTAGTCTGTTATGAAAGAATTTGAATGCCATATGCTTGAAGAGATTTTATGTGAACATGAACAATGCAGATCTCTGATAAGCAGTTAAGTGCCAGATACTTTGTTAGAATACCTGGTTATTTCTAGATCTACAGTTGTAACTGTCTGTATGAACGGCTCCACTCCATTATTTGGGTGGAAAAGGTGGACCTGGAATCTTGTTTTTACTTTTAGTTCTGTGAAATGCTTCTGTTACAGTTTCATCTCTGCCATCCCTTCACTGGTGAAGTTGGAGATGTAATCTGTTACTCATGTACTACTCAAATCTCTATATAACTCACCACTTCTGGGAAGTCTTCCTTAGCCAAAACAGGAATAGCCTGCTTTCTGTCTGTCTGCTAGAGAGATATGTACTGTGCGTCTTTAAAGCTTTTCCAAAATTAGAAAAAAGAATTATTACATGTTAAAAATTGGAAGGCACTCTCCAATAAATATGCACTTTGTTAAATAGAGGTGGGGAGAATACTCTTTAGTTAACAGTGTTACACTTTATCATTTTCAATAAAATTCTATTTTCTAAGTTGTCACAGCTAGAGATAGCTCAGATACTGGGAGTGTTAATCCTTTTTAGCAAGTTAGCTGCTGTTTCAGCAACACTGAGGGTAGTAAGCAGCAACCAAGGTTAATTATATCTGTTTAATTATAGTTAATTATATTATATTTAAAAACTTAGACGGTAGGCCTTAATTCCTAATAGGGTTTATAATGCATAACATTTCTAATAAATCTTTTTGATTTGATGTGGATAAATATGAAACTTCTAATAAGGAATGAAGCACCCAGTCACTTCCCTTTTAAAAAGTCAAAGTTCAAAAACTCAGAGAAGTTGGAATAGCTGATACATTTACACTTCTTTGTTTCAAACTACAGAACACAAAAGTAAGTGATCCCTGAATAAAAGAAGTGGCATATTTGCTGTAAACATGTCTCTAAGCTCATTTCTTATGTACAAGTGTACCTAAAAATTACTGTCTCTAAAATGATACTGGGGTTTTACAGAAATCATAAAAATTATAGAATTTAAAAGTTCTAACCTAAAACCTGCTTTAGTACCAACCAGCGGAAATTAGACGGTTATTGGTAGGCTAATCAAGAGTCCTTAAACTCCTTTTACAGAAATGATAGATTCCACCCCCCGCCCGCTCTGTAGTAAGAAACTAATGGCTTCTCTCTTCAGTGAAGCTGGATCCTTTATCACAGGCTCAGGAGACAGCCCGCGGCTTAGAGAGACTGCTTTGAGGACATTGGAACCGCCGAGGTGCTGAGTAACCCTACTGAGAAAGAAAAAAGAGGAGGCGCTTCCGGAGTTAAAATAAGACAGAATGCATCATTGGAGAACACAGTGGCTGAAGACTGGCACAATTCTCAACAGCTCAGGCTACCACATTCTGTTCAGTTTCCGTTTGTACTTTGGAGGGTCTTTAGAAACCTCTGACAAAAAAATAATTAGAGGTACAGCACCTTTTTAGCCAGTATATACAAAGGAAACCCTGTTGGTATAGGAACTGTTCTGATGTTCATTACCTAAAAATTGCTCGTTCCCCTTTGTCAGTATGGAGGGGGAGGTGTTAGTGATGAGTCTTAATTTTTTGTATCCCTATCCACCCTCTAAAAGCTTTTGAATTATTTTGAACGCTCATAACATTTGAGGAGAGTTTGTAGTGTTTTGTGTATGTTCTGGACAACGCCTGACATTCTGCGAGAAATTGATAAGCAGTAAATAATAAACACATCTCATTCGCCAGTGGACCAGAAAGATCGCTGTCATTCTTTTAGCAAAGAGCAAACTAATAAGCAGGAATTGTGGCCAGCCTCTCCTTTCCGTTACAGCTTCCAGTTATTTACCCGGGCTTAATGAATGGCCACCGGCTGGCAGACACAACAGCTTCACAGTATTTGCACACAATTTATTTAGGTCGGTTTAAATTTTTTCTCTCTCTTTGACGCCAGGGTTGCCCGACGAATTCAGAGAGAAACTCTGGAGACAGAGGGAAGGAAGATTTCGTTTCCCAGTGATTTCCGAGGAGGAATCTGGGACGGGTTGGGTGAAATCGAGTACCATTTGCTTAAGGTTAAAAAAAAAAAAAAAAAAATTCCAGTCTGGGGGGCCAGGTGGTGCTTCGGTAGGAGGGCCATGCAAGACGAAACCAGCTTTGCGGGAAGGACGCGGGGGGTGCGGGGTTCCTGCACGAAGAGAATTCCGCTGTGCCTCGAGCGCCCACCCTCCACCTGGCTGCGGGACGTTATCTCCGGAGAAAAGCCCTGGAATCCCGAGCCCTCCGGACGCTGGGACTTACCGAGCGCGAGGGAGAGCGCGCGAGGGCCGGGCGGCGACGCCTGTCCCTTTAAGGGGCCGGTCTCCGGGCACCGCCGGGGCCCAGACGCCGGGACGTGCCGGGGCCGCCCCGCCCCGAAGCCGCCCGTTTCCTGCCCGGCGGCGCGACGGCACCTGAGCAACTGCGGCGGCGGCGACTCGGAGCGGGCGGCCCGGGCTGGAGTGCCGGCGCCGCCGCGTGTTCCCGGTCTCCTTTCCCGGCCGCACGGGGTAAGGGAGAGCAGGCCGCGCCGGGCCCGGGCTGCGGCCGCGGGGACCGCGGAGCGGGGAGGGCTGCGCCGGCCGCGGGGCGCCGGGCCGACGGGAGGGCCGCGCCGGGCGGGGGGCGCGGCCGCGGGGTCCCGCCACCTCCCGCCGCCGCCCCGCCGTAGGCCTCGGGCGCCGGGTCGCCGCCGCCGCCGGGCTCCCGCTTGGGCCCGGCTGCCGAGGCGGGCGGGCTCCGAGGGGCCTCTCGGCCTCAGCGGGCCGCCCCGGCCCGACCCCGGTTCCGCCGCGGCGCCTTCTCCGAGAACGTCTCCCGAGGGCGAGGTCGGCGGGAGAGGGCCCTGGGGTGACCGAGGAGCCTATTTTTAGGCAGGCGTGAGGGCCCCGGGGAGGGAAGGCGGATTACCGCCTCCTCGGCTGGTGGACGGAGGGAGCGTGTCCCCGGCGGCGGCCCTGGGCCACGCTTACGCCATGCTGGAATTTCAGCCCTCGCCGCTCTCTGGGTGCTTGGGGAGGCGGCGCTCGTCCGTGCTCAGGCCCCCTCCCGCCGGCCAGTGCTTGTCCCCGGGCCCCGGGGATGGGAGAGCAGCGTGAGGGGAGAGTTTGGAAAAATCTGGGGACCGCCCGGGAGAAGGGCGAAGTTATTCTTCCTCTCCCTAAGGGGTGTGTCTTCCTTATGGATTCTCCCTCCCCTCTTCGGTTATCCAACAAGGAAGATTTTTGGCTTCGGAGACCTCGGCAGAAAACCTAACCTGCAGCCTAGAGAAGTCGTACAGTAATCAGACGTGGGCAGTGCTGCCCCGCGCGTCGGTGGTGAAGGAGCATGTGTGTACCGGAGACCGGCAGCCCCAGGCGCGGGGAGCGGCATCCTAACCTCAGCTAAGCTGCACCCTGATTAGATTCGGGAACGGGTTGTTTAATACTAGCTCTTCCTTTTGGGAGGAAGGAGTAATCGTAAGTTCATGGTTGGACCTATTCCAGGAGAGGATTCCTTAGCAGGTATCTTAATAAGCACTGCTTAAAAAGCTGCAGTTGGAAGTTAACTGTTCAGAGTTGTGGGATTTTTTGAGATGCTTTGTGGAAACCCTTGAGAAATTTAGACAACCATTTTCTGCTAAAGATAAACATCTTGTGAATGAACTAAACACCCTAAATTGTGTAGGACTTCTCTTAAAGTTTGAATTCTTGGTTAATTAGGTTGTTCTTTTCATTACCTCACATAGCAAGCGAATGGTATCACTGTCTCCAGCTTGGCTGAACTAGTGGCTGCTGAGACTGGTATGATTGTCCCAAGAATAACACCAGAGTACTCTTGAGTTGATCTGTTTTGAGTAGACATGCCTTGCTATAAATACTTTCATATTTAATGTGTTATCTGAGAAGCGCCCCCGTCTCCGACCCCCCACCTGCTCTTCTTTAAGGCTATAACAAGAAATAACTGGGTTTATTGTTTGTAGATTCTAAGGAAAATTCATTAATTCATCCCTTTCTCCCTGCCTCCAACATTGAATTAGAAATGTCTCTTCTAATTTTGCAGCCTTTAGCAGTGTAACTGTCTCTATCAGATGCACTTAGAATGCTGTTTACCTTTCTGAGATTCATACTGAAACTTAAAATATAACAAAGCCTGATGAAATTTTTTCTTAAAAATATTGAGCACTTTAAAATTATAAAGGATATTGAGTATTGTATAACTCTTATGGGATCAGGGTCAACATTATGAAGAGCCATTACTTTACCATTTTGTTTCCACTTTAGTTTTTTCTGTATCCTTTAATATCATAGTCTCTTCTGCTTGATGCAGATGTTTTCTTGATTCTCTCACTCCAGGCCTCCTTAAAGTTTATAGGCTTTAGTCTGCTTTTTAGTAGGGAGAACATTCTAATAATTAGATATTAAATGGCAGTCAATATGACATTTATGAAGGACCTGAGGTTAGTGAAGGACAGGGGAGCCTGGCGTGCTGTAGTCCATGTGGTCGCAAAGAGTGGCACGTGACTTAGCGACTGAACAGCATGCATAAATAAAGTTGAGTTTCATGCTTCCTCTTTCAGTATTTGTGAACATGACTTTGTGTGTTCTGATCTGAAAAGTGTAGTTTATATACAAAGCACAGGTAAACCACTGGTGTAGATAAGAATAGAAGCTTTTCTTCCCTATAAACTGAAAATTAAACAGAAAGGGGGAACATTGTTAGTATCATGACTAAGGAGTTTGATTTAACTTAACCTTCTGTATCTGAGCTCTTGAAAGAGAAAAGTAATGGCAGTTTATAACTGTTTGCATGCCAGGCTGTTGAATTGGTGTTTTAAAATGTTTTTTTTTTTTTTCTCTCCTCAGTCTTTGAGATATATTGTAGCATAAGTCATTTAGGCTCTTAAAATTAATTATTAAAGTGGTATAGGGTATTAATTGGTTATAGGTAAAATAGTAAGTATACTTTTAGTTTTTGTTATTTAGTCAATAAGTTGTATCAAATCTTGTCCAACTCTTTTGCAACCTCATGGATTGTAGCTGCCAGTTTCCTCTGTCCATGGGATTTTCCAGGCAAGAATAGTGGAGTGGGTTGCCATTTCCTTCTCCAGGGGATCTTCCTGACCCAGGGATCGAACCTGCATCTCCTGCTTGGCAGGCAGATTCTTTACCACTGAGCCACCTGGAAAGCCCATACTTTTAGTACTGAGAATAATTTCAGTAATGACTCTATTAGGAAATCGATTATTTCTAGGAAATGTGTAAGAAAGAGTTCACTTCCTTTTTAAAAAGTTATGATTTTAGTGTTTTACCTATCACTTTACTACAGTTAAGAACTTTAAGCTCACGTCAAGTTTCAGCAGAGTGATTTGTACACTAACTACATAGGACTTCCCACAAAATGAATTGTTTCTACTCGCCTTCTTCCAGGGTATTGCTTTTAGGGTTTCTCTTCTTACTAATTACTCTGCTTATTTAGTCTTTGTGATTTGTCCTCACTCTTGAAGTGCTCACCTCTTGGTTCACTTTACTTTCTATATTCCTCTGGTGATCTCATCCAACGTCATGGCTTTAAATACCTATATGCTGATGGCTTCCATTTTTATATCACCAGCCCAGACTTACCTCCTGTGTTCTGTAAAACCTGTTTTGAACTTCCTTTTGGATGTGAGGTAGTCAACTCAAACTAAAATTCTGTGTTCGTCTTTAAACCTGCCTAAGGTGCAGTGTAATCTGTCTTAATAGATGGCAGCTCTGTCTAACATTCAAGTGAAAAGAAAATGGAATCGTCCCTGACTTATTCATACTTGGTATTGTTGGCTCAGTCTTATCTTGAAAGTATATCCAGAATCAAGTCACTTCTTACCACCTTCATTGCTCACTAGGCTAATCTAAACCAGTCTTCTCTCTCCTCTAGATTTCTGCAGTTAAGCTTCTGATGGATTTCTCTGCTTCGGTCCTGGCTCTCTGCTGCAGTCAGTCAGCTGAGCAACCAGATCATACCTCTTCTCTCTTCAAAAATCCTGCAGTGACTTCCCATATGCATCGTAAAATCTGAAGTCCTTATGATCTACAAGGTCTTACAGAATCTTCTTACTCTCCCCATCTCCCCTTACCTCTCCCAGGTTAGCGACTGCTCTGCCTCCTGCTTATTTGGCTCCAGTCCCACTGTCGTAGGGACTTTATTTATGCTGGTTGTTTCCCCTCCTTTAATCACTTTTTCTGTGAGGTATCTCTATGACCCATTCACTTGTCTCCTTCATATCTGCTCTTGAAATGTTTTTCAGAAGTCTGCTTTCCTACTTAAAGTTGCACTTCCCTACTTGTGATCCCTGAAAACTGTTCTATTTTCCACAGCAATTGTCACCTTCCAAAAAGCTATAAAATTTGCTTGTTGATTTTGCTTATTGTCTCTTTTCTCTGCTCCCAGACATAATGTAACCTCTATGAGGACAGGGCTTTTTGTCTGTTTTGTTTATTGACGGACCCCAGAGTTGCTCAGTGGTAAAGAATCCGTTTGCCAATGCAGGAGAAATGGGTTCAATTCCTGTTTCAGGAAGATCCCCTGGAGAAGGAAATGGCAACCCACTCCACTATTCTTGCCTGGGAAATCCCATGGACAGAGGAGCCTGGCGAGCTACAGTCTATGGGGTTGCAAAAGAGTCAGACACAACTTAGCAACTGAACAACACCAATGGTTTAGGGCAGTGCTTGGCACATAACATAATCTCAATAAAGATTTTTTAAAGTTTTGTTTATTACAAGTGAATTAAAATCTTTATCTCTTGCAGTTTTTTTTTTTTTTTTTTAAACTGTGATGCGTATCTCATTTTGGGACACATGTGGTTTTCAGTTTGCTCCTTTCCTATGAGCAGACAGAGAGCACAAGAAAAATGGCTGGGAACCTTTGGGAACACCTTGATGGAGGAAGGGATGTTGGAGTTGTGGTGGACACCTTACCTGTCCCATATGGTTAGGATCATTGGTTAGGTCATTTAAAAAGTTGGTTAAAGCAAGAACTCAAGGTATCTGTGCACTTGGTTTTAACTTTAAGCGGTTACTTTTATTTGCCTCTCATTTTATTTGGATCAATCTCTCATCTTTGAGTAGAGGTCTCCTGATTTTTTTTCTATGCATCATACCCTAAGAGCATTGTCTATGACTTCTAGTATTGTTTCTTTAAAAAGTAAAATGAAACTTTCAAACTTCAAAATCATTCTCGGTTTTTCCAATCCTTATTAAGGCCTTCCAAAGGATTTAACTTAGTTTTGTAGAAATGAAAGCTTGATCTTTATTCTGTCATTTAATTGATTTATAGAAATGAAATATACAAGTGAGTAGGTTGTTAGCCAGAGCATTTAGCTTTCTGTAGACACCAGCCCCTGTATTTTTAACCAAGGGAACAAATGTCATTTAATCTAGTGAGAGGTCTTTTAAGATAGCTTCTTTATTGAATAGTTCTCACAGGATCCTAGCTGTCTACCATTACTAGTGGAGAATGTCATTTATCCACGTTTCTTTATTTTGATTCTCAGTGACATCTGCAATTAGTTATCAGAATTTATATGATTTTAATAATTACATTGTCTATCAAGAGCCTTGATGATGTGCTACATTCTCACTGGAAAATGTGTGATGATTATTATTTATTCTTATACATGAGTCACTTAAGTTGCCAAGGAAACAGTGTGGTCTGAAAGTCAGTAGTAACTAGGAGACCTGTAAGTTTTAGACCTTATTAATTCTAATCTTCTATGCAAGTTTTTTATTGCTCGGTTCTTTAATTGTGTAATTTGTGGTGTAAGTGAATAAAGTGTGGGTGCTAGGGAGTCTGAAGAACTTGGGTTTGAATTTGGCTTTGTTTCTTCAAACCACTTACTGTATGTGTAGATTCACCTGCCCGAGACTCATTTGCCTTGCTTATTTTATCTTAGTATTTGCTACATAAGTGATAGCTAACCTTAGAGCACTTATTTGCTGTTTAAGACTTTATAAATACTTTGTGTGTAGTATCATATTGAGTCCTCTCCACAGCCTTATGAGATAGATGGTATTTGATGGAAACAATGGAGGCGGGTTAAGTAATTTGTCCAAAGACACAGAGCAAAGAAAAGGAGGAACCTGAATTTGAACTAGATATTCTGACTCAAGAGCCCATCTCATCCATTGAGCTGTTTTATAAGAATGTTTTCTGGAAAGAAAAGAAGCACTGTCCATGTGCAGTTGTCTGTTGTTAGGTATTATAAAATTGCATTAAGGTTATAAAGATTTCTTTCCTCTGAAACTAGAGGATTAACTCTGAAAGCTAGTGACTTAAATTTGAGGACCTAAAGTTTTCCAAGGAGAGAAAATAGTAAAAGCTACTTAAAACCAAATGCTATAAAATATTTTATATAGAAAGCAGTAGGTAGACTATGATCTTTTTAATTTATAAGAAATTTTTTCAGTCTTAATTCCTATGTGTGTGCATTATGAGTTATTGCCATGTGATCTTGTAGGCATTGCTCAGTGGTTATTTCGGAAAGGCCAACCCTGATCACCAAAATGCATGCCCTCTTTGTCTGAGCTTTATATTTTTCTTCATTGCATTATCAGTTATTACCTAACATCATAAAACTGTGACCAACCTAGACAGCATATTAAAAAGCAGAGACATTACTTTGCCAACAAAAGTTCATCTAGTCAAAGCTATGGTTTTTCCCGGGGTCATGTATGGATATGAGAGTTGGACTATAAAGAAAGCTGATCGCCCAAGAATTGATGCTTTTGAACTGTGGTGTCGTTGAGAGTCCCTTGGACTGCAAGGAGATCCAACCAGTCCATCCTAAATGAGATCAGTCCTGGGTATTCATTGGAAGGACTGATGTTGAAGTTGAACCTCCAATACTTTGGCCACCTGATGGGAAGAACTGACTGATTGGAAAAGACCCTGATGCTGGGAAAGATTGAAGGCAGGAGGAGAAGAGGTTGACAGAGGATGAGATGGTTGGATGGCATCACCGACTTGATGGACTTGAATTTGAATGAACTCTGGGAGTTGGTGATGGTGCTGCGGTTCATGGGTTAGCAAAGAGTCGGACACAACTGAGCAACTGAACTGAACTGATAATTTATGGTTATTTATTTATTTGTTTGATATCTGCTTCACCTGTAAGAATATAAACATTATGAGGCAGAAACTTTGTCTTGTTCACCACTGTGAACTGTGTTTTTGGTACTTAGGTACTGCTTGCCAGATTTAATTAAAAAAATTAATTTAATTGGAGGATAAATACTTTATAATACTGTGATTTTTTTTTTTGCCATACATCAACATGAATCGGCCATAGGTAAACATGTGTTCCCCCCATCCCGAACTCCCTATTCAACCTCCCTCCCCACCGTATCCCTCTGGGTTGTCCCGGAGCACCAGCTCTTGGTGGCCTGCTTCATGCATTGAAAATGAATGAATCAGTTGTCTGGTGTTTGCAAATGATTGGGACTCATTGAGCTTTCTGCTTGCCTTGTCATTTGTGCCATCCTCCTCCTCCATTAGCATGACTAGTTGATTTACATGGAATGTCATGTAAAGTGAGACTTCAAGAATAAGGGTTTCAAGTTGACTCTTAGGAGTGGGATGGAAAATAAAATTTAACTCACAAATTTCAGCAAAAACAGTTCTCTGCTTCAGTTCAGTTCAGTCGCTCAGTCGTGTCCAACTCTTTGCGACCCCATGAATCACAGCACGCCAGGCCTCCCTGTCCATCACCAACTCCCGGAGTTCACTCAAACTCATGTCCATCGAGTCGGTGATGCCATCCAGCCATCTGATTCTCTGTCGTCCCCTTCTCCTCCTGCCCACAGTCCCTCCCAGTGTCAGCGTCTTTTCCAGTGAGTCAACTCTTCGCGTGAGGTGGCCAAAGTATTGGAGTCAGCTTTAGCATCAGTCCTTCCAATGAACACCCAGGACTGATCTCCTTTAAAATGGACTGGTTGGATCTCCTTGCAGTTCAAGGGACTCTCAAGACTCTTCTCCAACACCACAGTTCAAAAACATCAATTCTTCAGCGATCAGCTTTCTTCACAGTCCAACTCTCACATCCATACATGACCACAGGAAAAACCATAGCCTTAACTAGACGGACCTTGGTTGGCAAAGTAACGTCTCTGCTTTTTAATATGCTGTCTAGGTTGGTCATAACTTTCCTTCCAAGGAGTAAGCGTCTTTTAATTTCATGGCTGCAATCAGCATCCGCAGTGGTTTAGGAGCCCAAAAAATAAAGACTGACACTGTTTCCACTGTTTCTCCATTTATTTGCCATGAAGTGATGGGACAAGATGCCATGATCTTAATTTTCTGAATGTTGAGCTTTAAGCCAACTTTTTCACTCTCCTCTTTCACTTTCATCAAGAGGCTCTTTAGTTCCTCTTCACTTTCTGCCATAAGGGTGGTGTCATCTGCATATCTGAGGTTACTGATATTTCTCCCGGCACTCTTGATTCCGGCAATCTTGATTCCAGCTTGTGCTTCTTCCAGCCCAGCGTTCCTCATGATGTACTCTGCATATAAGTTAAATAAGCAGGTGACAATATACAACCTTGACTTACTCCTTTTCCTATTTGGAACCAGTCTGTTGTTCCATGTCCCGTTCTGACTGTTGCTTCCTGACCTGCATACAGGTTTCTCAAGAGGCAGGTCAGGTGGTCTGGTATTCCCATCTCTTTCAGAATTTTCCACAGTTTATTGTGATCCACACAGTCAAAGGCTTTGGCATAGTCAATAAAGCAGAAATAGATGTTTTTCTGGAACTCGCTTGCTTTTTCCATGATCCAGTAATGTAAGTTTTCTAAGTGAAATAGATACATAAATTATTTAGTGATTGCATATGTCTAGATCTATGTATCTTTGAAATAAATTTGAAGTAGCTACATTGAAAGCTCCCCAATGTTCGGAATGCTGTGTTGTTGAACACTTGTTTCCTTAAATTTTAAAAACCCACACAAAGATTGAATTTATGTGCTTCTGGACTGTACTTGTTTACTGTATTGGGAACTCATGTTTATTTGAAATTTGTTTTATAATTATTTTACATAGTTTTCATAACCTGGGTGTCTCAGGTGGCTGAACATGATTTCTGTGAAGTGAATTTCTCAAGCTTCTCATATAATTTGGTATTTTATTTTCTGGGTATTGTTTCAGTTACTGTGGTGTAGAATCCTTTTTTGTATTTTTTTTTCTTTCTAAACACTATAAATGGGATCCTTCTGTATGAGTTTATTGCAACTTCCTTTTTCCCCTCAACTTTATTGTCCTAATATTTTTCTTCCATGTTATATATAACTTTGATTCATTCACTTTCACTTGTACATGGAATTTAATTGTATGTGTATTTTCTCATTTATTATCTGTTGATGGGCCTTTGGGTGGTTTCCAGTCTTTTGCTTTTATAAACAATGCTGTCATGAATACCTTGTATGGCTCTGTTGGTGCACTTGCATCTATACTGTCTCTAGGTGGTGGTTTAAAAAATTTTTTTGTTCTTACTTAAAATAAGAAATAACTTTCACATTATGAGACTCAATACATTATCAGGTATATACATATATAACTAAGTTTCTTGGGGGAAAAACCCTATGTGTTGCTAGTTCGTTTCATTAAAAGCACGATTGCTAATCAAGACCTCCTGAGTTGATTTTTGTTACCTACTAATGTGTTGAGAATAGCAGTTTGAATGAATTGTTTTGGATTTTATATTTCACTTGGAGTGGAACTGCTGAATTGTAGGAGAAGTTCATTTTCAGTTTTAGGTAGTGCTGAGTTGTTTTCCAGTTTAATTATAGTACCAGTTTATTCTCCACATTCTTGCCTATATAGTTGACTCTTGAACATCTTGGGGGATTAGGGACACTGACCCTCTGTGCAGTCAAAATTCATCTTATAGTTTATAATTGGCCCTCCATATCCCCTGTTAAAGCATGGTTTGGTATTTGTAGTGTAAGTCCTGAAGTAGTTACTATTGAAGAAAATCTGTGCATCAGACCCTTATATTTCACTCCCGTGTCTACCGTACCTAATAATGGTAAATAATAAAGTTAGATAGATGGTTGGGCATGAATTGATATCTTGTGGGTTTTGCATTTTTGTTTTTAGAGTGGAGATGTATTTTCCAAAATTAGCTGACCATTTTTGTTTCCTTTTCTCAGAAATGACTGTTGGGTTTTTTTTCATTTTTTAAAAAATCACTTTGGTTGTGCTGGGCCTTCGTTGCTGCGCATGGGCTTTCTCTAGTTGTGAGCAGGGCCTGCTCCTGGTTGAGGTGCGTTGGCTTCTCCTTGTGGAGGTTTCTCTTGTTGCAGGGCACAGGGCTCTGGGTGCACAGGCTCTAGTAGTTGGGGCTTGCATGCTCTAGATCAAGGGCTCAGTAGTTGAGGTGCACAGGCTTAGTTGCTCTCTGGCATGTGGATCTCCTCGGTCCAGGGACTAAGCCTTTGTCCCCTGCATTGGCAGGCAGATTCTTGCCCACTAGGTCTATATAGTCAGCAAAAACAAGACCGGGAGCTGACTGTGGCTGAGATCATGAACTCCTTATTGCCAAATTCAGACTTAAATTGAAGAAAGTAGGGAAAACCACTAGACCATTCAGGTATGGCCTAAATCAAATCCCTTATGATTATACAGTGGAAGTGAGAATTAGATTTAAGGGACTAGATCTGATAGATAGAGTGCCTGATGAACTCTGGACGGAGGATCATGACATTGGACAGGAGACAGAGATCAAGACCATCTCCAAGAAAGAGAAATGCCAAAAAGCCAAATGGCTGTCTGAGGAGGCCTTACAAATAGCTGTGAAAAGAAGAGAAGCGAAAAACAAAGGAGAAAAGGAAAGATACACGCATTTGAATGCAGAGTTCCAAAGAATAGCAAGGAGAGATGAGAAAGTCTTCCTCAGGGATCAGTCCAAAGAAATAGAGGGAAACAATAGAATTGGAAAGACTAGAGATCTCTTCAAAAAAATCAGAGATACCAAGGAAACATTTCATGCAAAGATGGGCACAATAAAGGACAGAAACGGTATGGACCTAACAGAAGCAGAAGATATTAAGAAGAGGTGACAAGAATACCCATAAGAACTGTAAAAAAAGATCTTCATGACCCAGATAATCATGATGATGTGATCACTCACCTAAAGCCAGACATCCTGGAATGCGAAGTCAAGTGGCCGTTAGGAAGCATCACTATGAACAAAGCTAATGGAGGTGATGGAATTCCAGTTGAGCTATTTCAGATCCTAAAAGATGATGCTGTGAAAGTGCTGCACTCAGTATGACAGCAAATTAGGAAAACCAGCAGTGGCCCCAGGACTGAAAATGGGCAGTTTTCATTCCAATCCCAAAGAAAGGCAATGCCAAAGAATGCACAAACTACTGTAGAATTGCACTCATCTCACTTGCTACCAAAGTAATGCTCAAAATTCTCTAAGTGAGGATTCAGCAATACGTGAACCGTGAACTTCCAGATGGTCAAGTTGGCTTTAGAAAAGGCAGAGGAACCAGAGATCAGATTGCCAACATCCTCTGGATCATCGGAAGAGCAAGAGAGTTCCAGAAAAATATCTATTTCTGCTTTATTGACTATGCCAAAGCCGTTGAGTGTGTGGATCACAATAAACTGTGGAAAATTCTGAAAGAGATGGGAGTACCAGACCATCTGACCTGCCTCTTGAAAAATCTGTATGCAGGTCAGGAAGCAACAGTTAGAACGGGACATGGAACAACAGACTGGTTCCAAATCGGGAAAGGAGTACGTCAGGGCTGTATATTGTCACCCTGCTTATTTAACTTATATGCAGAGTACGTCATGAGAAATGCTGGGCTGGAAGAAGCACAAGCTGGAATCAAGAATGCTGGGAGAAATATCAATAACCTCAGATATGCAGATGACACCCCCCTTATGGCAGAAAGTGAAGAAGAACTAAAGAGCCTCTTGATGAAAGTGAGAGAGGAGTGAAAAAGTTGGCTTAAAGCTCAACATTCAGAAATCCAAGATCATGGCATCTGGTCCCATCACTTCATGGGAAATAGATGGGGAAACAGTGGAAAAAGTGGCTGACTTTATTTTTTTGGGCGCCAAAATCACTGCAGATGGTGACCACAGCCATGAAATTCCAAGACTTTTACTCCTTGGAAGGAAAGTTATGACCAACCTAGACAGTATATTAAAGAGCAGAGACATTACTTTGCCAACCAAGGTCCATCTAGTCAAGGCTATGGTTTTTCCAGTGGTCATGTATGGACATGAGAGTTGGAGTATAAAGAAAGGTGAGCACCAAAGAATTGGTGCTTTTGAACTGTGGTGTTGGAGAAGACTCTTGAGAGTCCCTTTGACAGCAAGGAGATCCAACCAGTCCATCCTAAAGGAGATCAGTCCTGGGTGTTCATTGGAAGGACTGATGCTGAAGCTGAAACTCCAATACTTTGGCCACCTGATGCGAAGAGCTGACTTATTTGAAAAGACCCTGATGCTGGGAAAGATTGAAGGCAGGAGGAGACGGGGACGACAGAAGATGAGATGGTTGGATGGCGTCACCGACTTGATGGACCTGAGTTTGGGTAAATCCGGGAGTTGGTGATGGACAGGGAGGCCTGACGTGCTGCTGTTACGGGATCACAGAGTCAGACACGACTGAGCGACTGAACTTAACTTAGGGAAGTCCTTGTTTTTCTCTTTGATAGGAGTTCTTTTGTGTTCAGAATACTAATTTTTTGCTTATCACATATTGCAAATGTCTTTTCCCACTTTGTGGTTTGTGTTTTTCATTCTCTTATGGTTTCTTTGTTAATAAAAGTTAAACCTTTTAATTTAGTAGAATTTCTCAGGATTTGTGTTTTATACTTTATGTCTTGTTTAAGAAATCCTTTTCTACCTCAAGGTTATAAAGATATTCTTGCATGTTGTCTTAGGAAGTTTAATGTTGCATTTCATAATTCTTTCTCAGGAGTTGATTCTTGTTTTTTCCCTTTTGTGCTGCTGCTGTATTTTCTCCAAAATTCCACTGCTTTTCATTTCAGTTTTTTTTTAAGTAGTAAAATGTGTGAATTTAGTAGATACTTTTGAAATAAATCTTTGAGTTATTAGTATTATGTGCTGTCCACACCTTGCTTTTAGATTCATAGGTAAATATTATGTAAGAACATTAAGGTATGAATGGTTGTCTAGTAAACTTTGAAGTCTTCACTGTCCCCCAACCCCCATATGAAGTTAAAGATTCGTAAACATTTCAGTGATGATGCCATTGTTTGCATGTGGTTTTCTGAAGTTATGAAGGACATTTGTTGTGAGGTAGTCTGGTTAGTTATTTTCTTACAATTGCAGCTGTTTGTGCTTGATATTGTATGGTTTTATTGTAGTGCACTGTGAGTGTAGACCATTTTCTCTGTATCCAGCTTGGAGTATACATACAGTCTGAGGAATCAGATCTTTCTTCAGTTTTGGAACGTTCTCAGCTCTTTCAATATATTAATAACTCCTGTTATTTTCAAGTTTCTTCTCTTTTGGTTGACCTACGTTGGAGTCTGTTAGTTTATCCTCTGTGTATTTTAATTGTTCTTTCAGATTTTTTTCTCTTTATTTTTCTATGCCTTATACTCAGGTAGGAATTTATGTTTTTCTTTTGCTTCTGTCCGGTCTAGAGTTTATTCTGTCTATTGAGCCTACATAGCAGTATTTACAATTTTCATTTCTTAGATTTGAAATTGCTTTTTCATATACACCTGCCTGTTTCATTTGTCTCTGTTTTTGTTTTATAACCTTTTTGCTATTTTGTAAAAAGATTCCTTTATCATTCTGACAGCTTCAACATGTTCAAATTTAAAAATCTTTGTCAGACTGTTACGTAAACTAATTTCATCTGGTGTGAATTCATGTTTTTATTGATTTTTTTTCCTCCCCACATTATTAAATTTCTTCCTGTGTTTTGGTTTATTTATTTATTGAGTACATTTTGAATGGAGTTTTTTTTTTTTAAACCTTTTTTCCATTAGTAACCATTTCCATCCCCCACCTCAAAATTATTATTTTTTTAACTGTTTCTACCTGGTTCACTCTTCATCTAGTTGCAAGCTAGGTTTGTTCTGAAACAGTTAAAAAGATAAATCAAGGTGGACATAAGATAAAATCATATACTGAGAAAGAGGGAGGTAAGGGGGTGTGTGTGTGTAGAGAGATCTCATATTTAGGGGAGTATTGAATGAAATGTAAAAAATGATAGTTTCCTATGACAGAGAGAAATATAGTGTAGAAGAACACAGAAAAATCTATGGGTCAAATCAAGCAGCTCAGTTGTGTCCGACTCTTTGTGACATGGACCCCATGGACTGTTAGGCTTCTCTGTCCATGGAATTCTCCAGGCAAGAATACTAGAGTGGGTTGCCATTTCCTTCTCCAGGGGATCTTCCTGACCCAGGGATTGAACCCGAGTCGATTCTTTACCATCTGAGCCATGAGGGAAGCCTGAGAAGAGCCCAGGGGTACAGTTTATGCTCTGAATTTCCCTTTTGCTTTATACTTGACTTTGGAACCATGTATATATTTTATATAATTATTAAAAAATTTCTAGAGGAAAGGAAATCCTCTTACACTGTTGGTGGGAATGTGAGTTGCTGTAGGCACTGTGGAAAATAATATGGAGGTTCCTGAGAAAACTGAAAATAGGATTACCATGTGACCCAGCAGTCCCACTTCTGGGCATATATCCAGGCAAACTTATAATTCAGAAAGATACATGCACCTGTATGCTCATAGCAGCAGTATTCACAATAGCTAAGACATGGAAACAATCTAAATGTCTACCAACAGAAGAATGGATAAAGAAGATGTGGTACATAGATATAATAGAGTACTACTCAGCCATAAAAAAGAATGAATTAATGCCATTTGCAGCAACATGGATGCAACTAGAGATTGTCTTAATACTAAGTGAAGCAGCCTGAAAGAGAATGACAAATATCATGTGGTATCACTTACATGTGGAATCTGAAATATGACACAAATGAACCTATCTATGAAACAGAAGCAGAATCAGGGACATAGCGAATAGATTGGTGGTTGCCAAGGGGGAGGGACTTCCCTTGTGGCTCAGAGGGTAAAGAATCTGCCTGCAGTTTGGGAGACCCAGGTTTAATCCCTGGATTGGGAAGATCCCTTGGAGAAGGGAATGGCAACCCAGTCCAGTATTCTTGCCTGGAGAATCCCATGGACAGAGGAGCCTGGAGGGCTACACTACAGTCCATGGGGTCACAAAGAGTCAGACACAACTAACACACACACACACACACACGGGGTCACAAAGAGTCGGACACAACTAACACACACACACGAAGGGGTGGGAGAGGGTTTGATTAGGAGTTTGTGATTAGAAGATATGAATTGATATATATAGAATGGATAAACAACAAGGTCCTACAGTATAGGGCAGGAAACTATATTCAGTATCATTTGATAACCCATATGGAATCTAAGAATATGAAAAAGAATGTGTATATATATTGAGTCACTTGGCTGTACAGCAGTAATTGACACAACATTGTAATTCAGTTATACCTCAATGTAAAAACTAAAATTAAAAAAGGGTTGGTGATGGACAGGGAGGCCTAGTGTGCTGTGATTCATGGGGTCGCAGAAAGTCGGACACGACTGAGCGACTGAACTGAACTGAAAGACTAACTAATGAATTGAGGTAGTCAAATATTGTATGTTTAATCTTTAAGTTCGTAATGCTAAAATTTAAAAAAAGTTGCTGTTGGGCTAACTCATTATTTTGACAATTTTGGTAAGTAAAGAAAAATAACCATTTATCCTGCTTTTCTTATATGAATTATATCTCAGGGTAACCAAGTAGGTCGTAAGAGAAGTTTTTTTCTGTAGATGTATTCTACGTAAGAAAGAAAGAGGGATAGACTTAGAATATCACCATTTTGCATCTCCTAATGAATAATATCTAGGCAAAGATCTCCAGTAGTTGGTAATATCATGGAGACATTGAGGGACTTCCCTGGTGTTCCATTGGCTGATTCTGAGCTCCCAATGCAAGGGACCCAGGTTCTATCCCTGGTCAGGGAGCTAGATCCCATGTGTTGCAACTAAATTCTATTGCTGCAACTAAAGATCCCACATACTTAACAAAAAGAATGAAGTTCTCACATGCCATAAGTAAGACCTGGTGCAGCCAAATAAAAAAATAAACTTTTGGAAACGTGCCATGCTGTTTGTGCCTTAGTCTTCTACTGAGGTCATAATCCTAAATCTTATCTAGCCTTTAAATTTAGCTACCAACTTATAGAAAATAGAAAAGACAAAAACAAAGCAAAAATTTGTTAACACTGTGGGGATTCCATCAACAAAATTCATACTGAGAATCTCTACAAGAAAACTATCTGATTTTTCCAACCCCAAATTCTCCGTAGAATTACAAGAAACTGAATAATTAAAGAGATATAGGGATGACAAATGAAAGGAGACAAGAAATAAACATATCATTCAGTACAGAATAACTGAAAAAATATTTACACAGCAGTTGGGGAGATGTGAATACTGGCTTGATATTTGATATTAAAGGATTATTTTTAATTTTAAATTTGCTGTGAGACTGGATTTTTGCCCTTTTTCCTCTCCAGGCTCAGGGCTTCTATAAAACTATAGCACTGTTACCATAGGTTTTAAGTGTGATTCTTTTTCTTAGATCCTCTCCCCTCACCTCCCCCTGCAGCTGCCCCCTGCCTCTCTCATAGACTCTCTAAGACTGACAGGTGGGTCTGAGCCTAGCTCCTATCAACTCTGCTTTTGCCCTGGATCCTGGTGCACATGAGATTTTGTGTGCAGCCTTTAAGAACAAAGTCTTTCGTTCCCTCCAGTCCCAGGGGACTCCTGCTTAAGCTCTGTTGGCCTTCAAAGCCAAGGGCTCTGGATGGCTCATCTACCTACTGCCAGAACCTTGACCTGGGGCTCAGAACTCTTAATCCCTCTGGGAGAACCTTTGCAATACAGTTATTTTCCAGTCTGTGGGTTGCCCACCCAGAATATTATGGGATTTGATTGTATCACAATTCCTCTCCTCCTACTAGTCTCGTGTGGTTCCTTCTCTGTGGGTAGCCATTCCTTTTCACAGGGGATCTTTCTGACCAAGGGATCAAACGCGGGTCTCCTGCATTGGCAGCAGATTCTTTACTGTTTGAGCCACCAGGGAAGAAGCCCTTACGTCTTTAGTTATAGAAAATCTTTGTGGGTAGTTTCCAGTTTTTTTCATTGATGGTTGTTCTACAGGTAGTTGTGAATTTGGTGTGCTCATGAGGGTAGGTGAGTTTAGGGTCTTTCTACTCCACCATTTTGGCTGTTCTATAAAATCTTTTTTTAAAAATTTAATTTAAAAATACATGTCTGACTTTGGCTCTGTTGAGTCTGTTGTGACACGTGGTCTTTCGTTTCCTAGGTGGGCTCTTTGTTGCCGCTCTCGGGCTTCTCTCTAGTTGTGGCACATGAGCTGTAGAGTGCATGGGCTCTAGTTGGCATGAGGGTTCCAGAGATCGTGGGCTCTGTAGTTGTGGCATGCGACTCTCTAGCTGTGGCTTGAGGGCTCACTAGTTACGGTGTGGGGGTTTAGTTGCCCTGTGACATGTGGGATCTTAGTTCCCCATCAGAGATTGAACCTGTGTTCCCTGCCTTAGAGGATGGCTTCTTGACCACTGAACCACCAGGGAAGCCCCATCTCTTATAAAGTCTTAATGAAAGCTTTTTGTGTAACTGTTGGGTGGTAGGTGAAGGAGGCAAGCTCTCTCCTTTTCCTTGTGTCAGTATGGCCATTTCTTTTCCTTTAGTTTACCCTTTGCTGACTTGCAGTGTATAATGTATACAGTCACTCAGTTGTGTCTGACTCTTTGGGATTCTGTGGACTCTCTAGCCCACCAGACTCCTCTCTCCATGGGATTTTCCAGGTAAAAATACTGGAGAGGGTTGCCATTTGCTGACTTGGACCCCTTAAAAAGTCCCAGATTTATGTATCTGTCTCATTTCTACTTCCCCAACTTATAGCCTAATGTTTCCTGTGATAGTCTTGAGTGGCCATTAATACTTTCAGTTCCGATTTCATATTCTCTGTCCCCCAGGATTTCCCTTAATTTCCGGAAAACATGTCTATTTCAAAACAAAGCAACTTCTGTTAAATGTAATTGAAAGAGTTTTTACTTCCAACTTAAGAAATGGAGTCCTTAAATTAGCTTTAAAATAATGGTTTAATTTATAATTTTAAAATACAGTGAATTCAGTTTAAGCTTAAATTATGTTATGAAAACAGTATACGCACGGTGGAAAAAATGTAACCATTCTGAAAGATTTAAGATGGAAAGTTACCAGACAGGTACCCAGACGTCACCAAAGAGTTAATGATTTCTGTCGTGTCCTTTCAGGAGCTCTCTAAGCATGTTTGAGCATGACTGTGTTACTTAAAATGGAATTTTCTCTGTATGTAGTAGTGACAGTGTTAGTCGCTCAGTTGTGTCCTACTCTTTGTGACCCCATGGACTGTGCCTGCCAGGCTCCTCTTCTGTGGAATTCTCCATGCAAGAATACTGGAGTGGGTTGCCATTTCCTTCCCCAGGGGATCTTGCCCACCCAGGGATCAAAACCCGGGTCTCCTGCATTGCAGGCAGATTCTTTACCATCTGAGCCTTGTGCAACTTGCTTTTTATGTATATTTGGTTTATTTACAATATTTTTGAATGTCTTGCCACTTTACATGTGAAGCTCTACTGTAAGGTTATTTAATCATTTCTCTAATGTTGGACATATGGGTCTTTCTAATTTTAAAGTTACTTTACTAACAGTGAACACTCTTTTTAGTGTGTCTCTGTATTTGTGTGATTACAATAAACTACCAGAGAAGGAGTTTTCACTATTGAAGAGTATGCACTATTCTTATATCTGTCTAGGAGATTGCATTAGTTATAATCAAGTTAATGCTGCATGAGAATACTGGTTTTCATACTTCCTAGTTCATGCCAAATTTTTAAAATACAATTTTATTGAGGTATAATTGATGCACAATGAACTGCATGTATTTAAGTGTACAGTATGATAAATTTTGACACGTGTACGCTGATGCAACCATCACCACAATCAGGATGGCGTCCATGTGCGTCATCTCCAAAATTTGCTCATTCCTGCTTGGTAATCCCTCATTCCCACATGTTCCTTCCCTGACAATTTAAGTGGGAAAAGGTAACATTGTTTCAGTTTGCATCAATTATTAGGACTCCCTTGTGGTAGTGGAATTGGACACAGTTGACAAGGTTTAGGGCGGTTAGAGGGCCACAAGGAGAAGTTATGGGAGGAAGACTGTGGGTCAAAACTAGGAAGAATATTCTTATGTTTTTATGGAAGGAACTTATGGGAGGTGTTTATTCCTAATAATCATAAAATCGCTGACCATTCAGCTGGATGGGTAGTTGAATTAGATGGCCTCTTCCAACCTAGAGATCTTGTGAAGAAGTAGATTTTAAGACTGTAGATTTTAGGGGAAGGAAGTCTTCTGTATGTGGTGTAACTGTGTTACAGTTATATCAGTGGTATGAATTTCATGTTCTAATGTTAATTTTTTGAACAATTTGATGATTTATATTCATCTTTAGAAACTGATTTTTTGTATTGATTTGAAATACTAATTATTTAAATGTTTTACTAAGTTTCTGGTAGTAAAGGTTTTAATTTGTCTAATTTATCATAAATTAGCTTTCTTTACAGAATAAACTCAACCAGGTTATTTCCTGTGTATATGTTTAAAAATGAACAGTGTCTTTTCCTGAGAAGATGGACTAGCTGGGGCTTGATGGATAAGCAAAAATCTGAAGGATTGGCATAACTCTCAGCAGCTACCAGCTATGCAGATCCATTTCATTTTTTCGGAGAAGCTGTTCAGACTGATTTATCTAGTCTTGTATTAAAGGGAAGACAATGAGTCTGGTTAAAAGAGAACAAACAGAAGTTTCATGTGTTGTGACATGATCCCTAATGGAGAAATTGAATTTCATTACTCATCTCTGGCTTTAGTTGGATTTGTTTCAGATTGGGGTAGCAGTACTCTAGATTGGGTATTGCTGAAATAATTTAAGGGATGTGTTAATAAGGTGTGAGTCATAGAAATAAGTATGTGTTGCAGTATACAAGGAGAAATTGCACCTCAGCTTTAAGATTCCAGTGTAGTCTGTAAAGTTAATTTTAGGAAGTTGTAAATGGAGTTCCCATGTTAGGCAACTCAGTGTGGTGTTAAAGTATCTTATCTTTTGATTGCTTTGAATCTTTTCCTCTTGTTGTAAAAGATATTTTGATACTTGTATTATGGACTCTGGGACGATTATACTTTTGTTGCAGTGACTAACTAGAGAATAGAAATTTAGATAAGTTTTTGTATTTTGATGGCCTTTTCAGGAATTGATTAATTTGTTTTTTTTTATTGGTTTGTAGAATCAAGTTTTAAAAATTTTTTATTGTAGATTTAATACACTTATAAACTTTTTCAGCTATGCAATGTATAAAATATATTCACTTATTTTCTTGAAGTACTTTATACATATTTTTAAGTTGTCTGGTTGTCTTTATTTGATCTAAATGATCAAGCCTTTCCTCTACTCATTTGAAATAATTTACAATAAACTAAAAAAATCAGTTTGGATCTATTTTAGATTTTGAGTTCCATTATTCTCTCTTCATTTATCTTCGTTGCACTGCAATGTATTATGTTTCTATAATTGCTAAACTATTATGCCCTGTCTCATAAATGCTCTAGGATGTTAGGAGGAGGAGAACTATCTGTCGGCATGGTGCTTGAGTTGGAAGAGTAGATTTCATTGACACTCAGGTTCGGTTTTTATGCTCTGTTTTAGTTTTTAAAGTTGTGGTGTCTGTCTATTTATTTGGCTGTGTTGGGTCGTTGTTGTGTGCTGGCTTTCTCTAGCTGCGTAGGGCTGGGACTGTTTTCTAGTTGCGGCTTCTCTTGTTGTGGAGCATGGGTTCTAGGACGTGGATTTTAGTAGTTGTGGTGCCCAGCCTTAGTTTCCCCATAGCATGTGGAATCTTCCAGGACCAGGGATTGAACTTGTGTTCATTCCCTGCATTGGCAGGTGGATTCTTAACCGCTGGACCACCAGGGAAGTCCTATGCTCTGTTTTGTAGATGCTGTATATAGGTACTTACTCAGCTAGATAATAGATTCATTTAAAGTCAGTGAATTTATTTGTCCAGTACTGTTAAGCATCTTGTGTTCTCCATTCCAAGTTTTAAATTTAAGTGGAGAATAAAGTGAGCAAAATTTAGAAATAAAATATTAGCCATATAATAATTAAAATGTGTTTTATAGGACCGACAGTGCCCCCTTTTTTACCCTTACTCTGAACTAACTTTCCTATTTCATTTAGAAAATAGTAGCATCAGGAGGATAATTTAGACAAATTTATACCGTATCTACCTCCTTGCCTGTGCCTATATATTCTCTAGAAGTCTGTGCTTCCATCTAAGGGCAGTCTCTTTACTTGCACACCAAATTCTTTCTCTCTTGCAGTTTGAAAATGTTGTCCCTCACGCCTTTCTCTCCTGCCTCATCAGGCTTTCCCCTTCTACTGGATCATCTTTATCACTGTATTAACATGCTGTAATTTCTTCGGCCTGTACAAACCAAACTCCCTACCTCATATTCCCCTCCACTTTCCGTTGTGTTTTTCTTTATTACTTCACAGGAAATCTCCAAAGAGTCGTTCTCATCTGCTGGAGTTCTCACTTTTCAATTCCTTCCAGTCAGGTTTTGATGATCTCCACTCTGTTGTTTTGGTCAAAGTTACCACTAATGTCTCTGTTGCTAAAATCTAATAGTTTCTAGTTTTTATTGTACTTTATTTACTAACACCATTTAACAAAATTGATTAATCTCTCCTTCTTGATATACTTTATTTAGCAACCAGGTGACATTCTCCTAATTTTCTTTATATTTTATTCTCAATTGTCCAGGGGCTCCGTCTTGAGACCTAGGCTCTGTTTATACTCATTCCCTTGGTGTTTTTTTTCTCTAAGCCGTGGTCCTTCCAATTGCATGTAAGAAACTACATGATTTTGTTCATTGTCCTCTGCCCCCTTCAGATGATCTCTTCAACTTCATCTTTTACTACATTTCCTCTTGTACATTATATTTGTCTTTATTTTTCTTGCTCAAATGTGTCAGGTGTGTTCCTGTCTCATGTACTGTATATAAATTCCTGGACTGTCTTTTAGTCGAATGTTAGCTTTATTAAGGGCAGGGATTGTGGCTTTTTGTACTGATGTTTATTCAGAATGCCTTAGAAAACAATGTTACACATAATGATAAAATAACTATACAAAGTGAATTAATAGACTGTTGTGTAAGATGGTAGTTGAAAAGATACATTCATTGTAATGATTTGAGCTGTGTTTTGAGGGATAAGGGAAGATTTGATAAAAGGAACAAGGCAAAACTTTTTGGGTTTGATACTAGGAAGGAGGGGAAATTGGACTTTGTAGAAAGTCACCTTTTGGTTTCCCGATTTAGAGTCTGTTGTGGCTTTTTACTGCTAGTTTTGTCTACTTAGTTGACTGCTAACCTTCTGTATCTGGCTATAGTTTATATTTCTCAAAATCATATCTAGAACTCCCAGACAAAAACTTACTCCTGTATTCTTGAACTTGACATGTGATGTCATAGTTTACAGATTTCTTCCAAGCTGGAAGCATTGGTGTTGTCTTAGATTCCTTCCTAACTTTCACCATCCTCTAATCTCCATTGACTTAATTCACTCTATCAGATCTATTTAGCCTATTGAAATGGTCATTTTAATTGGTTTCCTTGCACCTGTGTTAACCTATCCATTGGATTTTAAATTTTGATTGTAACTTATTTGTAGAAGTCGTAATTGATTCATATCTACCTAATTACTTTTGATAGTTTCTATTTTTTACTCATTCCCGTTTCCTCTTAGTTACTTTATGTGTATAGGTTGTAATCTATATCTAGTAATTCAGGTATCTTAAATCTTTAGGGATGTGATTCCTTAGTTTTTTTCTGTTGCCTCTTGCTCCTGGTGGCTTATCTCATGGTCAGTTGTTTTGTGTTGTGGGTTCCTATCTGAATGACGGTATTTGGGAATCTTGAGCTTCCTGGTTTGAGGGAGCGGTCCAGCAAAGAAGATGTGCCTTCATTTTTGTCACATGCACTATGGGTACCACCAGCTTGGGACCGCTTAAATATTTGGTCTAGGCATTTCCAAGATCATGTAAGTAGTTTGGACTTTAGCTCTATGTAAGAAGAGACCCCTGAAGCCAAGTCAGAATTGGGACCAAAAGTCAGGACTCATTGTATTGCTGTTCATCAATCTGAAAGTTTATTTTTGTTCAGGATGTATCTGGAATATGACATGCATGCTTTTTTTGAAGTTTAGTGACAACACAGTGTGGGTTTCTCTGGTGGGTCAGATGGTAAAGAATCCACCTGCAATGCAGGAGACCTGGGTTCGATCCCTGGGTTGGGAAGATCCCCTGGAAGAGAATATGGCAACCCACTCCAGTATTCTTACCTGGAGAATCCCCATGGACAGAAGAGCCCGGTGGGCTGCAGTCCATGGGGTCAATCTTAAATTTTACTAAGAAGGGACTGAAAATATTATAGATAACTTCTGTTGTGGAATGGAAATCTGATCAAATGATATTTGCCCATGAATACACTTTTTTTTAAGCACTGTATACTACTTCCATACATAAACTGTTTTCCTCAAAAATATTAACTTGTATGTTAAAAGGGACTTCCCGGGTGGCCAAGATGGTAAAGAATCTGCCTGCAGTGCAGGAGACACCAGTTGGATCCCTGAGTTGGGAAGATACCCCCGGAGTAGGAAATGGCAACCCACTCCAGTAATCTTGGCTGGAGAATTCAATGGACAGAGGAGCCTGGTGGGCTGTGGTCCATAGGGTTGCAAACAGTCTGACACAACTGAGTGATGTTTTCACTTCACTTCAGTTCACTTCATTTGTACATTAAAAAAAAAAAAAAAAGATGTTATTGGGGATATAAAAAAAAAGAAACGTGGTATAATAGTGACATGTTTGGAATACAGACTATTTAGATTTAGCATGATGAGGTTCCAGAGAGATTCTTTTTAACTTATGAAATCTGTTTTTACTAAGAATCTGTGGTAAGGGCTCTCAGCTACTTATGGTACTATTATAACTGTGTTGTACACTGAACAAAGCTCGTGCAGAGTACTCTTGGCGCTTGTATATCTTAAAGGTGTATTCGTTTAGTTGTTCAGACATTATAGATTTATACGGGAATTTTTATGTCATTAAGCATTCCTGGGTTGAAAACTACCTTTGCCTCAACTCTTTGTTTGCTTTTTACAAATGTGCTTCCTCATATGTTGCTTGGTGTACATCAGTGGGGAAAAAATGACTTTTAGTTTGTGCAGAGTGTAGTCTTGAATTTTTGTTACATTTTTCTTACTGGTTCTTTCGAGTCACCTCAGTTGACAATAAAATTAGTTTTTTTTGTCATTTGTTTTAAATGTTCTTTTAGTTTAAAGAAAATGGTGTCAGAGTCAAGAGTAACTAAAATACTTCGGTAGTAAGAAAAGAGATTTCAAAATTTTTATATTTACTTGAAATTCAATAGTTTACCTATCAAACTGCTTCCATTTTTCCTTGTAATATGTAAGCAACAATGCTTTTAAAATTTGTTTTTATTTAAACTTTTAAAAGTGTAGCATTCAGGGTAGTTACTTAAATTTGTTTTAATGTAGAAAAGTTTTTAAAATGTGAAGAATGAACTGTATCTTAAAAATATTTGTAATTTTACTCTAAGAAAGCAATAATTCTCATTTTTCTATAGTTTGAGACTACATATTTAATTGTGCTCTACATAAATAATTTTCATTTGTTTTGTTATATAATGTATTTTGCAACCTTCAGTTCAGTTCAGTCGCCCGGTCATGACCCACTCTTTGCGACCCCATGAATCACAGCACGCCAGGCCTCCCTATCCATCACCAACTCCCGGAGTTCACTCAAACTCATGTCCATCGAGTCGGTGATGCCATCCAGCCATCTCATTCTCTGTTGTCCCCTTCTCCTCCAGCCCCCAATCCTTCCCCTCCAGCCCCCAATCCTTCCCAGCATCAGAGTCTTTTCCAGTGAGTCAGCTCTTTGCATGAGGTGGCCAAAGTATTGGAGTTTCAGCTTTAGCATCAGTCCTTCCAATGAACACCCAGGATTGATCTCCCTTAGAATGGACTGGTTGGATCTCCTTGCAGTCCAAGGGACTCTCAAGAGTCTTCTCCAGCACCACAGTTCAAAAGCATCAATTCTTCGGCGATCAGCTTTCTTCACAGTCCAACTCTCACACTGTTATTTCAGATGTTTAAATGTGATGTGTCTGTTGATGTCCCACACTTAATCTCATCACCTTATCATTGTAGACAATGGGACCTTCATTATGTATATAGTTTTATCTTTTTTGATTAACTAGGTCTCTTGAACTTTTTAAAAATAAAATCAAGAAGCAATTATATGAAATTTTAGTTTTCACATTGTTTATTATATTAATATAAACATTGTTAATTCTTTTGAGAAATTTACAAAATTTAAACTCAGTGGTACAGCTCAATTTTTGTATGAACAAACCTGAGTTATAGGAAGGCAAGTGAATAGAATCTTAAAACTATCTGATTAGCATTCATAATATATACTCAGATGAAACACAGGAGATATATATATCCATTCTGTAAACTTTTGTGGGAGAGTTTTGGAAGTGGGGCAGGCCAGGGATGTAAACTTTGGTCTGTTATTTTAGGGCAGGCTTCTTTCACCTGGGATCCATGCATATCTTTCAAGGAGTCCAGAAATGTTCTGAATGTACACTTTAGTGTATGCTTTTTTGTTTGAGAAAGAGAACTGGTATCTTTCATAAATTTCTTGAAAGATTTATGTCCAAATAAAAGATAAAGTGACTGGTTTGGGCTTGATTTCTTATGATCCCATGGATAGCTCACTCTGGTTCACTTGACAGAGGTATCTCTACTGCCATTAGCTGTTAATTGTGTTCTATTAAGGTTTAAGGTGTGATTAAGTAAGAGGTCCTTAATATTACAAAGGGAATGTGATAATATGGAAGAAATTAGCATTGGTGACTTCTGCTGTCATCTCATGATCTGAGCCTCTGCTTGTGTCCATGTTTTTCTGTTAATAACTCAACAAATGTACGTTGAAGTGCTCCTGTGGACTTATATAGTATGGACTTTGATACCTGACTCCTATCATGTTGAGTTAAATTAATTCTGCCTCAACTTCTTCTCCTTCCCGTTTCTTTCACTTTAAAGTTGGCCACCCCCGCCCCACTACTTCCTTTAAAAATCTTTCTGTTTTTCTTCTTTTCTGTGTATTCCCCTGAATTTCATTCCCACTTTCTTTTTTGCCACCTTTCCCCCTGCTTTGTGTTACCCTTCTGCCTATGGGTATAATGTAAAACTTGAGTACAGAATGAAGCAGGGCAAAGGCTAATAGAGTTTTGCGAAGAGAACACACTGGTCATAGCAAACACCCTCCTCCAACAACACAAGAGAAGACTCTACACATGGACATCACCAGATGGTCAATACCAAAATCAGATTGATTGTATTCTTTGCAGCCAAAGATGGAGAAGCTCTATACAGTCAGCAAAAACAAGACCGGGAGCTGACTGTGGCTCAGATCATGAACTCCTTATTGCCAAATTCAGACTGAAATTGAAGAAAGTAGGGAAAGCCACTAGACCATGGAGGTATTACCTAAATCAAATCCCTTACGATTATACAGTGGAAGTGAGAAATAGATTCAAGGGACTAGATCTGATAGAGTTCCTGAAGAACTATGGACGGAGGTTCGTGACATTATACAGGAGACAGGGATCAAGACCATCTCCAAGAAAAGGAAATGCCAAAAAGCCAAATGGCTGTCTGAGGAGGCCTTACAAATAGCTGTGAAAAGAAGAGAAGCGAAAAGCAAAGGAGAAAAGGAAAGACACACCTATTTGAATGCAGAGTTCCAAAGAATAGCAAGGAGAGATAAGAAAGCCTCAGTGATCAGCGTAAAGAAATAGAGGAAAACAATAGAATGGGAACGACTAGAGATCTCTTCAAGAAAATTAGAGATAACAAGGGAGCATTTCATGCAAAGATGGGCACAATAAAGGACAGAAATGGTATGGACCTAACAGAAGCAGAAGATATTAGGAAGAGGTGGCAAGAATACCCAGAAGAACTGTACGAAAAGATCTTCATGACCCAGATAATCAAGATGGTGTGATCACTCACCTAGAGCCAGACATCCTGGAATGTGAAGTCAGGTGCGCCTTAGGAAGCATCACTGTGAACAAAGCTAGTGGAGGTGATGGAATTCCAGTTGAGCTATTTCGGATCCTAAAAGATGATGCTGTGAAAGTGCTGCACTCAGTATGCCAGCACATTAGGAAAACTCAGCAGTGGCCACAGGACTGGGAAAGGTCAGTTTTCATTCTAATCCCAAAGAAAGGCAATGCCAAAAAATGCTCAGACTACCGCACGATTGCACTCATCTCACACGCTATCAAAGTAACGCTCAAATTCTCCAAGTAAGGCATCAACACTACGTGAGCTGTGAACTTCCAGATGTTCAGGCAGAGGAACCAGCGATCAAATTGCTAGCATCCTCTGGATCATTGAAAAAGCAAGAGCGTTCCAGAAAAACATTTATTTCTGCTTTATTGACTATGCCAAAGCCTTTGACTGTGTGGATCACGATAAACTGTGGAAAATTCTTAAAGAGATGGGAGTACCAGACCACCTGACCTACCTCTTGAGAAATCTGTATGCAGGTCAGGAAGCAACAGTTAGAACTGGACATGGAACGACAGACTGGTTCCAAATCGGGAAAGGAGTACGTCAGGGCTGTATATTGTCCCCCTGCTTATTTAACTTCTATGCAGAGTACATCATGAGAAACGCTGGGCTGGAGGAAGTACAAGCTGGAATCAAGGTTGCCGGGAGAAATATTAATAACCTCAGACATGCAGATGACACTACCCTTATGGCAGAAAGTGAAGAAGAACTAAAGAGCCTCTTGATGAAAATGAAAGAGGAGAGTGAAAAAGTTGGCTTAAAGCTCAACATTCAGAAAACTAAGATCACGGGATCCAGTCCCATCACTTCATGGGAAATAGATGGGGAAACAGTGGAAACAGTGAGAGACTTTTGTTTTTTTGGGCTCCAAAATTTCTGTAGGTGGTGACTGCAGCCACCATGAAATTAAAAGACGCTTACTCCTTGGAAGGAAAGTTATGATCAACCTAGACAGCATGTTAAAACGCAGAGACACTAGTTTGCCAACAAAGGTCCGTCTAGTCAAGGTTATGGTTTTTCCAGTGGTCATATGTGGATGTCAGAGTAGGGCCATAAAGAAAGCTGCTGCTGCTGCTAAGTCACTTCAGTCGTGTCCGACTCTGTGTGACCCCATAGACGGAAGCCCACCAGGCTGCCCCGTCCCTGAGCAGTGAAGAATTGGTGCTTTTGAACTGTGGTGTTGAAGAAGACTCTTGAGAGTCCCTTGGACTGCAAGGAGATCCAACCAGTCCATTCTAAAGGAGATCAGTCCTGAGTGTTCATTGGAAGGACTGATGTTGAAGCTGAAACTGCAATATTTGGCCACCTGATGCAAAGAACTGACTACATTGAAAAGACCCTGATATTGGGAAAGATTGAAGGCGTAAGGAAAAGGGGACGACGGAGGATGAGATGGTTGGATCGCATCACTGACTCAATGAACATGAGGTTGAGTAAACTGGGAGTTGGTGATGGATAGGGAGGCCTGGTGTGCTGCAGTCCATGAGGTAGCAAAGAGTCAGACACGACTGAGCAACTGAACTGAACTGTGGTATATTAATCAGTACTGTAGTTCTTATTCATTTTGCCATTTTTAAGCAAGGAGTTGAAAACTTTATGAGTTCCTCTTACACAAAATTTTAAGTATTAAGACAAGCGAGACTGCACCCATGATTATTGCACAGTTCTTTGATTTACATATTCATTTTAATGACCTATTATTATACATGAGATATTTTGATCTTGCAAGTAAAATTATGATTTTGATTATTCAGTATTTAATTGAATTTAATAGTCTCAGTATTTACAGTTTTAACAGCAATATTTTATTGAGTTCAGTTCAGTCACTCAGTCGTGTCCGACTCTCCGCGACCCCATGAATCACAGAACGCCAGGCCTCCCTGTCCATCACCAACTCCTGGAACTCACTCAAACTCATGTCCACAGAGTCGGTGATGCCATCCAGCCATCTCATTCTCGGTCGTCCCCTTCTTCGGTCGTCCCCTTCTTCTCCCGCCCCCAACCTTTCCCAGCATCAGAGTCTTTTCCAGTAAGTCAACTCGTCGCATGAGGTGGCCAAAGTATTGCAGTTTCAGCTTCAGCATCAGTCCCTCCAGTGAACACCCAGGATCGATCTCCCTTAGAATGGACTGGTTGGATCTCCTTGCGGTACAAGGGACTCTCAAGAGTCTTCTCCAACACCACAGTTCAAAAGCATCAATTCTTCGGTGATCAGCTTTCTTCACAGTCCAACTCTCACATCCATACATGACCACGGGAAAAACCATAGCCTTATTCAACCCATTCTGATGTGTATTTAGTCTCAGCTTTTCTTATTATATGTAGTATTGCCCTGAACATCTTTACATATGCTTTTCTTTGTACATGTCTTGGGATAAAGCATCAGGAATATTGGATTAAAGCAATGCAAACATTTTCTTGACTTTAAATTTGCCTTGGTATTTTGGTTGGACTCCTCCTAGATGCAGAAAGAGAGCTCAAATGAAAGGGCATTAAATTGTATGAAGGGAATCTCCTGAAAATCTGAAGACTGAAATCATGATTCTTCCAGCCTCATATGAGACCTAGAAAAGGGAGCTAGAAAAATCATCAGGAATCTGTGTTTCAGAGTTTCTGTGGTCTCATGGCCTCTCTTCTCTGAAGGTTTGCTTCTTTATTTGCTTCATCATAGATGTTGTCTCCTAAGAAAGACCTCGGTTGCATGGACTGGAGCTTTCTATTCATCAAAGACCTTCTGACTTTGATTTGACATTTTCCAGCATTTTGGCTACTGCTCAGTGTCTTAGCCTCTTTTCTTTCCTCAGAGCAAAAATCCATAGTTCTAACTCATTGTTTTGTCCTTTTTCTCCCCTAACCTATCCCTCAGCCAAATTGAACAGGCTTTGTAGCCTGTGGATGGTAATATTAAACAAAATCCAAATATAAAACATCTTTTAAAAATAATTTTTGGTTGACCAGTGACACTTAAGCATAATGAAATGTGTCTAATAAATACAAAATTTTGGGTAGTTAATTAATTATTAGAGAACAATTCTGTATAAGTTTCTTTTTAGTATTTTGCTAGCCTGTGATTCACTCTCCCTTTCATCTTGTTAAATCTTTCTCTTAGTAGTCCAGGGTTATATTAATATCATTTAAATTTTGCTTATTGACTAAATTATTGCAGTCAGGTGGGATTACCCATTTTGTTTTTGAAGTATACCTTTTTTGCAGTAAGAGTTACCTTGGAAAAAAAATCAAGAGAAGCAACTTATTTGTAATTTAATGCCAAATGACACATCATAACATTTTGATTTTTACTTTATTTCCATATTCTTGTTGGATCCCAGCATATCGTGAGGCAACAGTTAGCTGGAATAAAGGTGCTCACAGCTGAGTGAAGGAGTAAACTCCTTTTATTTTCTTTGCTGTTAAGAGTGTGTACTTTCAATGACTATCTAGGGTGTTGTTAATGCCTCTTTATTTCCATATATAATATATTCATGAATATTGTACAGTAAGAGAAAAACTATCAAAAGTGGATATTTTGGAGAAAAATGAATGGCTACTTTTTTTCTGTCAGAATCTTTTCACATGCTTGAAAAATAGAAGGATGTCTTACATTCCTAGAAAAAATTTTTTTTACAGTATATAGTATATTTGAACTATAAAGTAATCAAGTATATGATTTAAAAAACCTGTTTAGATTTGTAGATCAGGTTAAATCTGAATACCTCTTGAAAGAACAGAGGTTTTGTGTGTTTAATTTTTATAAGACTGACCCAGGTTTTTGTTTTTTCTTTTTTTCCCCACATTTAGCTTTTATAGGATCACATTAACAAAAGCACCATGGAGTTTTATGAGTCAACGTATTTTATTGTTCTTATTCCTTCAGTGGTTATTACAGTAATTTTCCTCTTCTTCTGGCTTTTCATGAAAGAAACATTATATGATGAAGTTCTTGCAAAACAGAAAAGAGAACAAAAGCTTATTCCTACCAAAACCGATAAAAAGAAGGCAGAAAAGAAAAAGAATAAAAAGAAAGAAATCCAAAATGGAAACCTCCATGAATCCGATTCTGAGAGTGTACCCCGGGACTTTAAATTATCTGATGCCTTGGCTGTAGAAGATGAGCAGGTTGTACCTGTTCCATTGAATGTGGTTGAAAGTCCAAGTAGTGTTAGAGAAAGAAAGAAGAAGGAAAAGAAACACAAGCCTGTACTAGAAGAGCAGGTCACCAAAGAAAGTGATGTATCAAAGATTCCATGCAAAAAAGTAGAACCTGTCCCAGTTACTAAACAGCCGACTCCCCCCTCGGAAGCAGCTGCCTCAAAGAAGAAACCAGGGCAAAAGAAGTCTAAAAATGGAAGCGGTATTGTAATCTATTAAACTTTATTGCATGGTTATATTTGTTTTAATAACTTTAATAGAGTTTGAAGTTCAGATATTTAAGTGTGCACACATGCTAAATATTGAGTTTGAAATCGGTATCCTTTTCACTATTTGTTTTCATTAAAGGTTGATAGAAAGAGTTAGTATTGATCATAAAACAGCATTTAAAGCTAAATTTCACATTACACATAAGGAAAAGGCCTTAAGTGGAAATATATAAAATGTGTTGTACTAAAACACTAAAGACCTATAAATATCAGTAGTTAGAAGCTTTTACATTGATTTCAACCAATACTTTCTAATCAGTGTGATAAGAAAGATGAAAAGAGAAATCAGGTATCATTTTCATCCTTGATTGATTTACTTTGCAAACATTTATCATACATCTGTTTTGAGTTAGTCACTGTAGGTGCTAGGACTACAGAGATAAAGAATGCATTTTCCAGGTAGTCACATGCAAACTGTATACACAAGCCGAAATACATTATTATAATATAAAAAATTTAGTATAATGGTCTAGATATGTCTCAGTCAGTATAGGAGTACTAAAGTGGGTCACTTAGAGCATATAATACCTAAAATTAATCAGAAATGTTGAATAAATATTAGCTAGTTTTTCTTGGTGAATAGGGTGTTCTAAGAAGGGTTGTTAACAGATGCAAAGGAAGGGACATGAGAAATGGTGTGCTGATAGGTGAAACTGTGAATTGTTTGCTCTGTGTGAAAGGACTTGTGTTTACCATTAAGTTGTTTTTGTATCTTAACTTGTGGAGTATTAAGTTATCGTTATATTGGATTTTAAATATTTACTTGCCAGCTATGTCAGGCATGGTACTAGAGAAGTAAGAGTAAAGGGGAGAGGAGGACATGTGAGCCAATACTGAAATATGACTTCCGTAAGAAAAGTACAAAGTATAGAGGTAGTACAGAAGCCAGAACAACTAGTACATATGGGACCCGTGGGTCAAAAGCTTTACAGAGGAGGCAGTGCCTGAACTGGGTCTTGCCAAATGAGTCAATTCATCAAGGAAATAGTGGGATTTTATTCCTCATTGGCAGAAGATCATACATAAAGGAATAAAGGTGCAAGAATACCCTGAAGTGGGAGGTAGGAAATGGTAGGAAACAAAATTGAAAAGGGAATGGAGTGGGTAGATTATGATGATTTTTATGTAAAGAGCTAAATAGGTGGGGTGTTATAATTTGGCCATTGTTGAGGATTTTCAAACAGGTTAGTTTCCATTGACAGATTTACATTTTAGGAAGGTATTTTTGGCAGAACCTGGGAAAAGAAGTTTCCTAGGGCAGTGTTTGATGTAGGCAGATTTGCTAAGAGAGTACTGTTTTCCAAAGTTAAGCTGAAGGACTGAACTGTGATAGTGACTGAAGAAGTAGAAAGGAGATTAGAGAGATCTGCAAAGCAAAAATGACATGGCTAACTTTATTGGATAGGATATGGCAGATTAAAAAGGAGAATGCAGGATTAAAGATGATTTCCAAGTTCTAAGTTAGGTCAGGGTTAGCAAACTGCAACCTGTGAACTAGATCTGACCTGTTTCTCATTTTTTATAGCTCATGAGCCACAAATGGTTTTCATGTTTCAAATATGTTAAAAAGAAAAGAAGAGTAATATTGTGTTAAATGTGGAAATGATATGAAATTGAAACCTCTGTGTCATAAATCAAGTTTTTTTAAATGCAACAACACTCATGTGTTAAAGTCTGTTTGTGGCTGGCTCTCACAATGCAACATTAGGTGAATAGTTGTGATAAAGTCTAAATGGCCCACAAAACCTTTACTGTCTGTTCAGACCTTTATAGGAAAGATTAACCATCCTTTTATTGGTAGATGTTGATAGCACTAGGAGGCCATACTGGGGAGAGAGTGGATGTGTATGGAGAGGAGAATGCTTTCAGTTTGTGTTTCTGGTGCCTGTGGGGGCTATTCACACAGGGAGCAATTTCGGATACAGTAGGAAATTTAGATACAGAGGCATGAGGCTAGAGTACAGATTCAGAAGCCTTAAGCGTGAAGGTAGTAGTTGATGTCATGGTTTTAGAGAAGATTATTCAAGGGAGGTATTTAAAATGAGAACACAGCCCTGAAAAATACTAGATATAAGGTATTCAATAGAAACAGCTTACAAAGAAGACTGCAAAGGAATATTCCAAGTGTAAGAAAAGATTTCTCATGGGAGCTGAATTTTAAGTTTTATTTATTTTATTGTGGTAAAATAAGTATATAAAAAATTTTTACCAGTTTAACCATTTTTAAGTGTATAGTTCTATGGCATTAACTACACTCACATTCTTGAACCATCATCACCACCAGCCATCTCAAGAACTTTTCATCTTTCCCAACTAAAATTCTGTGCCCATTAAGCACTAATTTCCCACTCTTCCCTCCACCTAGTTCTTGGCAAGCAACATTCTACATCCTGTGTCTATGAATTTGACTGCTCTAGGTACTACATATAAGGGAAATCATACAATGATTGTCCTTTTGTGACTGGCTTATTTCACTTAGCCTAATGGAGAGGAGAGAAATTTAAGGAGGTAGAGACCAATAGTTTGAAATGCTGAATAGAAGTTAAATACGGATTAAGGGATATTATTGATAGAATCAGGCATTTGGGACACTAGGGACCTGAGTAAAATTTTTTATGAATATAATGGAAGAGATAAAAATCAGGTTGCAATTAGTTGAGAAATGATTGGTAGAAAAGAAAGTACAGACTGTTGTTTTGTCAATATAAGAAGGAAGTGGGTGTGGGAGGCTAGGGATTACAGTGGTGGGAAGGATTTTATTTTTTAAGATAAGAGATTTGACAATGCCTATAAGCTGAGTAGGGTTAGGAGTGGCTGAGAAATGGGATATAAAAGGAGCAAGTACTAGAAATCCTGATGAAGTTAAAGAGCAGGTGTAGCAGAGCAAGAAAGCTAGAATGGTAAGTGAGAGAATTGTATATCAGAGTTTAAAATTTTGGTGGTAAAGCATTCTGGGAAGTATTCATTAATAAATTTTTTTCTGCTGTGTTCATTGTTTGCTACTATGATTTTTCATTTATTTTTAATAAAGATGATCAGGATAAAAAGGTGGAATCTCTTACGGCACCTTCAAAAAAGCAAGAATCATTACCTCTGCATCAAGAGACTAAACAAGAAAGTGGATCAGGAAAGAAGAAAGTTTCATCAAAGAAGCAAAAGACTGAAAATGGTGAAACATGTAGATACGTATTTTATAGCTACTAATTCTAGAGAAGTCTACTGGGACAAGGACCCTAGAGACCTCACATGGTCCTTAATTCTCAGCTTAATGTGTATATTAACAGCTTCAGTACTAATACATGGAGAAGGAAATGGCAGCCCACTCCAGTGTTCTTGCCTGGAGAATCCCAGAGATGGGGGAGCCTGGTGGGCTGCCGTCTATGGCGTCACACAGAGTCAAACACGACTGACGTGACTTAGCAGCAGCAGTACTAATACAAGTTCAGGGTGCTTTGACAGATGGGCAGGGTATACGTTTGTGGTGAAAACCTTAATCTGAAATTTAAAAAAGACAAAGCATTTATAAATATTCTCATTCTTAAGTGAGTTTTGAAAATAATGTAAAGAGCATACAAGCTCTATAGAAGAAAAGTTTTCCTGAAATATATGTACATTTAATATCATGTAAAGATCATACTTGAGAACACTATGTAGATTTATCATTACCCTGTATTCCTAATCATTAAATGTAATGTGCAGGTATATATCGGAGAAGGCAATGGCAAGCCACTCCAGTACTCTTGCCTAGAAAATCCCATGGATGAAGGAGCCTGGTAGGCTGCAGTCTGTGGGATCGCTAAGGGTCGGACACGACTGAGCGACTTCACTTTCACTTTTTGCTTTCACACATTGGAGAAGGAAATGGCAACCCACTCCTGTGTTCTTGCCTGGAGAATCCCAGGGACGGGGGAGTCTGTTGGGCTTCCGTCTAGGGGGTCACACAGAGTCGGACACGACTGAAGTGACTCAGCAGCAGCAGCAGCAGCAGCAGGTATATATGAGAAGCATCCAGTTAAAAGTGATGGAGCAATTTTTATTCTCAGTTGTCCACAAGACCTCTTAGCTATGAAATCTATGTAGATTAAATAGTAATTTTTATAATATTGGGCTATGATAGCAACCTGTGCTAGAAAAGAATAAAATTGGAAAGGGAAAAGGTGAAATTCTGTTATTTGCATTAAAATTATGGTATATCAAGCAATCAGGTATAGAAAAAAATCACCCCAATATTTGATAATATCAAGTATTTATTACAGATTTTAAATAAAAGAACTGTATGTGCCTCCAAGTTTTTTTTTTTTTAACGTAGGGATATAGAGAGATTTCCATATGGGTGTGGAAGTTTGTGTCTCTAACCAACAAATATCAGAACAATACTTAAGCTCTTATAGTTCTTCACATTAAAGCTAGAAACTAAGAAAGCTTCCTTCCTTCACTTTTAATGTTGTTTTGGAAGTTTTAACTAGTGTAGTAGTAAGATGTGCCATGTAAATTAGAGGGATAACTATTAGAAATGACAAGATATCTGTAAGGAACAAAGGCTATTTTTGTATCTAGCAAGTAAAAAAATCACTTAAGAATTATCAGTTGGAATAAGAGGTCAGTAAAGTACCAACATACATAGAAATTAGTAATTTTCCTTGAGCATTAGTTAAATGTGAATGCATTCTTAGTTAAATCAGAAGAAACATGAGATCGAACCAAAACATGTAAGAATTTATAAGAAGAAATTTTCAGATATTGTTAGAAGAGATGTGTGATACACTTTAGATAACCTAAGTGATATGCTGTAAAATAATACTAAATGGTATGTCTTAATTAAAGAGTGTTTTGACTTGTTGAAAAGGATAAATAGGAATTTGAAGCCAAATTGAGCTGGTAATAGAGTTTTGAAAATAACTGCATTTATCATGAAGCTTAATTGTGCTTACATGTTATTTTATTACTCCATTATAAAAAATCTTGTGTAATTATGATTTGTAACTTAAATTGCAGTTTTGGTAGATGAACCCCTTATTCATGCAACGACTTATATTCCTCTGATGGATAATGCTGATTCAAATCCTGTGGTGGATAAGAGAGAGGTGATTGATCTGATTAAACCTGACCAAGTAGAAGTAATCCAGAAAACAGGGGCTAAAAAACTGAAGATTGAAACTGACAAAGGTAATGTATACAGAGTACACCAACCTGTTGGACTGAAAAAACATATTTTTGAGTTCTTATGGAATGAGTGCATTTTCTCAAAGAATCAGTGAATTCCAGAAGGCTAATAGAGTCTTTGTGGTAAAGGATTTATTGGTAGTTTTCTAATCCAGTCCTCTCAGTTTTATAGAGCTGGACATTGGACTTGCCTAAAGTCTCGTAGCTGTTTTGCTGATAATCTTTTCCCTTCTTTTATTGTCTCAGAGTTTTCTGGGTTAATTCACAGAAAACTTATTTTGGCCCACGTGGCTTGTGGGATCTTAGTTCCCTGACCAGGGACTGAACCTAGACCCACGGCAGAGAAAGTGCTGAGTCCTAATAGCTGGACTGCCAGGAAACTCCCTATTATTATCTTTTTAATAGGTTTTTTTTTTTAAGAGCAGTTTTCAAGTTCATAGCAAAATTGAGTGGGAAGTACAGAGTTCCTGTATACCCCTTGTTCCCATACATGCCCACAACTGCGTTTTTAAACTTACGATATAGCTGAAATATTAGAAGCTCTGGGATCCTTTGGGTCTAACAGGTGGCTGTTGCTTTTATGGAAACACAGGTGTTGTCTAATATAAGAACCCTAGGGGAACTGACGGAGAAGGCAATGGCAAGCCACTCCAGTACTCTTGCCTAGAAAATCACATGGACAGAGGAGCCTGGTGGGCTGCAGTCCATGGGGTCACTACTATTTGGACACGACTGAGTGACTTCACTTTCACTTTTCACTTTCACACATTGGAGAAGGAAATGGCAACCCACTCCAGTTTCTTACCTGGAGAATCCCAGGGACGGTGGAGCCTGGTCGGCTGCCTTCTATGGGGTTGCACAGAGTCAGACACGACTGAAGTGACGTAGCAGCAGCAGCAGCAGCAGGGGAACTGAAGTGAGGTATTTGGTGCATGGATTTTTAGAATATCAGGATTGCTTTTATATAGTTGATTTTTGTAAAATAAGACTTTTTGTCAATTGTTTCTTATTTTTTTGTCTGTAAAATTTGGCTCATATGTTGTGAGTATTTACAGTTAAATAAGAATATTTATTTGTGAACATATTTAGTATAGATACTAGCATACTAGACATTTGAATCCTTTTTTTTTTTCCCTGTGGCACTTTAATACTCTGCAGTTTGGATGCAAACCTCTATGTATTATATATGTCTCTGTGTGTGTGTGTGGGGGTGTGTGTGCTCAGTTGCATCTGACCCTTTGCAAGCCCATAGACTGTAGCCTGCCAGTCTCCTCTGTCTGTGGAATTTTCCAGGCAAGAATGCTGGAACAGGTTGCCATTTCCTACTCTAGGGAATCTTCTTGACTCAGGGATCAAACCTGAGTCCCTTTTGTCTCCTGCATTGGCAAGTGGATTCTTTACCACTGCACTTGGGAAGCTCATATACATAATATATGTGGTAAACAACAAGGTTCTACTGTTTAATTCAGGAAACTATATTCAGTATCCCATGATAAACCATAATGGAAAAGAAACTGAATCACTTTGCTGTATGGCAGAAATTAGCATAACATTGTAAATTAACTATATCAGTTCAGTTTAGTTCAGTCACATCTGACTCTTTGCGACCCCATGAATCACAGCACGCCAGGCCTCCCTGTCCATCACCAACTCCCGGAGTTCACTCAAACTCATGTCCATCGAGTCGGTGATGCCATCCAGCCATCTCATTCTCTGTTGTCCCCGTCTCCTCCCGCCCTCAACCCCTCCCAGCATCAGAGTCTTTTCCAGTGAGTCAACTCGTCGCATGAGGTGGCCAAGGTATTGGAGTTTCAGCTTTAGCCTCAGTCCTTCCAATGAACACCCAGGACTGATCTCCTTTAGGATGGACTGGTTGGATCTCCTTGCAGTACAAGGGACTCTCAAGAGTCTTCTCCAACACCACAGTTCAAAAGCATCAGTTGTTTGGCGATCAGCTTTCTTCACAGTCCAGCTCTCACATCCATACATGACTCTGCAGTTTGAGCAAATTTTTAGTTAATTATTCCATATTAAAGATGATAAGCATTTTTTTTCTCTCTTAACTAGAGCATTTATTGTTGTTTGACCTGAAACGTAAGTCTATTTTCTCTTGGTTATTGACTTTCTGGGTCAAGAATTCTTGGTGCTTTACTATTGCTGTCTTATCACACATATTTTAAATGTTAATTTCTTTTTTTTCCTCTTTTAAGAAAATGCTGAAGTAAAATTTAAAGATTTTCTTCTGTCCTTGAAGACTATGATGTTTTCTGAAGAAGAGGCCCTTTGTGTTGTAGACTTGCTAAAGGAAAAGTCTGGTGTGATACAGGATGCTTTAAAGAAGGTAAGCATAGTTTTGATTATGAGCCTATTTGAGAGCAGTGATTAGAAGTTCAACAAGCAAGACTTCTGCTAGAGCAATAAATTATAATCTACTCCCATCTTATATCCCAGTAACACTTCAGTTCAGTTCAGTTCAGTTGCTCAGTCATGTCCGACTCTTTGTGACCCCATGAATCACAGCACGCCAGGCCTCCGTGTCCATCGCCAACTCCTGGAGATCACTCAGACTCATGTCCATCGAGTTGGTGATGCCATCCAGCCATCTCATTCTCTGTCGTCCCCGTCTCCTCCCGCCCCTAACCCCTCCCAGCATCAGTCTTTTCCAGTGAGTCAACTCGTTGCATGAGGTGGCCAAAGGATTGGAGTTTCAGCTTTAGCATCAGTCCTTCCAATGAACACCCAGGATTGATCTCCTTTAGAATGGACTGGTTGGATCTCCTTGCAGTCCAAGGGACTCTCAAGAGTCTTCTCCAGCACCACAGTTCAAAAGCATCAATTCTTCGGCGCTCAGCTTTCTTCACAGTCCAACTCTCACATCCATACATGACCACAGGAAAAACCATAGCCTTGACTAGACGGACCTTTGTTGGCAAAGTAATGTCTCTGCTTTTTAATATGCTATCTAGGTTGGTCATAACTTTCCTTCCAAGGAGTAAGCGTCTTTTAATTTCCTGGCTGCAATCAGCATCTGCAGTGATTTTGGAGCCCCAAAAAATAAAGTCTGACACTGTTTCTGCTAAAAAGCCTCTTGATGAAAGAGGAGAGTGAAAAGGTTGGCTTGAAGCTCAACATTCAGAAAACAAAGATCATGGCATCTGGTCCCATCACTTCATGGGAAATAGATGGGAAAACAGTGTCAGTAACACTTAGTCACATTTAAAAGTTCTGGAATGCCTTCAGAAGTTATTTCATGTGTCCATACTAATCAAGTTACCTATTTAGTTCAGACAGGTATCCGAGTCATCTAAGGTTTGACAAAAATGAATTGCTTATAATAAATAAGATGATTTATATAACTTTAAAGTCTTTTGGCACATAGCTAAGTTGCACCTTGCTTTGTTCTGAATGTAAACACTGAAAGCAGGGTTGGATGATTTCTGGATAACATACAGAATGCTTTTATGATTGAAGATAGCACCATTCAGAGCATCTGGGAGTCTTTTTCTTGTGTGTGTGTGAGATAATACTTTTTTTAAAGAAAATGCTTTGAATGATAAAATCATTGCTATGACTGACTAAAACTTGAAAAAAATCCGTGAAACTGCTATTTAATTTCTCATTATATTCACTATTATATGATGTGTACTATGGCATATTGCAGAAGGTGACAAGTTTTTAAATGTTACTTGTGTGGTATATGATGACATGGTATCTGATATTCAGTATTAGATAGTGGATTTAACCATTCTTAGGGCTTCCTTGGTGGCTCAGATGGTGAAGTCTGCCTGCGATGTGAGAGACCTGGGTTTGATCCCCAGGTTGAGAAGATCCACTGGAGAAGGAAATGGCAACTCACTCCAGTATTCTTGCCTGAAAAATCCCATGAACGAGGAACTTGGTGGGCTACAATCCATGGGATCAGAAAGAGTGGGACACAACTGAGCAACTAAAACTTTCTTATTTAAGCACGCATACTCCTAACACTTTTCTGCTTTGAAACCTTTAGTGGCTTCCATTTTTTCTTATTATTTTTTAAAATTTTATTTATTATTATTTTTTAATTGGAGGCTAATTACTTTACAATATTATATTGGTTGGTTTTCCCATACATTGACATGAATCTGCTGCATGTGTACATGTGTTCCCCTTCTTGAACCCCCCTCCCACCTCCCTCCTCCCTTCATTTTTTCTTAAAGACCACCCTAGTGGAAACCATCACTTCTCTTTTAGTATTCTCCTAGGTGATGTTTCTGTATTCCTTTGAAACCTTCTAATATGTTTTTTCTATACAGTTCCAAGGTAACTTCTAAGGGGTAAATCAGGTTATATTGTTCACTGCTTTAAAAACATTTTGGATGCCTTTCTCTTTGCACTTAAAACATAATCTGGATTCCTTCAAGGGCCTATGTCTGTCTGTCTCTGTAGCCTTATCTCATGATATTTTCCTCATTCTCTCATTAAAGCATACCAAATGTTCTTTTCTGTCTGGATTGTCATAAAACCCCTAAGCCCTTACTCCCAAACTTCTTCCTTTGGTTAATTCCTCCTTCAGTTTTCCATTTAAATATCATTTCCTCATTTAAGGCTAATTTGAATTCCTAGTCTAAATTATTCTCCCTCATAGACTTTCTCGTAACCATCTAAATTTTTTTGTCTTAGCATTTGTGATGACATTATGTCTGTCCATATTTCCAAGTATCTGTTGACAATGTTTTACAAATCTGTGGCATTTTACAATGTAGTATGCTTATTAGTCTCCATGTGGTGCCAGCAATGGTTCAGAGTAAAGGATGTGTTTAAGGATCCTCAGAATAAGTGTGATAACTGTATGACTTTGTATCCAAAGTCAGATAATTCTCTTGCAGGGAACTTTCTTGCAAGTATATCTTAATATATCTTTAAAGAGTTCTTAGAGATTTGAGAAAATCTCCTAGCAGGGAAGAACCTCCAGCTAAAGTTAGTTACTAACTGTTTGAAATTACTCCTTTTTAAAATTAATTGGTTCAGGTGTTTCTCTTTTGGCTTAGGTTGTGGTTGGTGGTTTATGGGTGCAAGAATAGTCATTTTATTGCTTGGGACAGCTTTGAACTCTAGAAATCAGTCAGACTCCCCTTGATAGCTGTATTAAGGCAGACTGAGAAGGAAGTTGGGAATTGTTAAAGATAATGTTTTGAAATAGAGTGAACATTTTGAAACTTTACGTTTTTTCTTTTTTCTTGGAACCTTTTGCTTTCAATTAAATCCTGTTATGGCTTTCTCAAGGAGTGGTTCTATTCTTATCTTCAGGGACTCTGCCCTTGTAGGTCCCTTCTATCAGGAAAAGACTAGGTGAGTTTAATTACTCTCTTTTCAGGTCATAAAAATTGAGTCTTGGTCAGACCTTTTAGTAGATTTCAAGATCCCGGATATAGGTGAATATTCACATCTAATAAAGACCACCTCAGAGAAAGGGAGAAGATAAATGCAGGAATACAAGCATAGGTGTGGGATAGAGATAGAGGAGTTAGAGGACTTGCTGACTGATTAGATATGGTGGCTAAAGAAAGAGTCTAGAATGAATGTGTGTTTTTGTTCTGGAGTAACTGGGTAAATTGTAGTGAGAATGGTTATTCATGAGTATGTTGCAGAAGAAGAGAGAGCAGAGGGTTTTGAAAATTTTTAGGGAGTTGTTTTAGGCATACTTTGGAACTTTTAAGTGGTTATAATCATTTCACAGTTGAATATATATTTCTATGGAGTTGAAAATAATTTGTATTGGGAGTAGTTTCAGAAAGTAATCAACTGTCACCAGTACATATAGGGAATGTATGTAGTCCACAGAGGGTGTGCGGAGAGGTAAGAAAGCTCAGGAATGAACCTTGAGAAGCATCAATATTTAAAGGTCAAGGAAAGCCACCACAAAGGATACTGAGAGAAAAAAAAACACTAGGAAACAGTGGAATCACAGATGCTTAGGAACGGTGGAGAGTTCAGCAGTGGTGGTAAAAGTCACCAGTGACGTGCTTTAGAGTGATCAGGGAGAATAAGGATTGAAAAAATGGATTTGATATCCTTAGTGAAAGCACTTTCATTGTACTACTAGACTGTAAATAAGTGGTGGATGACTAAGGACGGTGACAGTATCCACTTTGAATAAACATAGATGGGAAGAGGAAAACAGTAGAAGCTAGAGGGGTTTTACAGAGTTGTAGAGGAGATGTTCTGTGTATGTATGTACACATACATACCTATACTCTAAACATAAAACAGAAGTGTGTGATAAACACAAAGCCGTTTTGTGTTTAAAAACTTGGTGTTTAAGTTATCAGACACTTCTGTTTTATGTTTAGAGTATACGTTAAGATCCTGGGCTGTAAGGTCACATTTCCTAAGATTCACACCTATATGTTACTACTTTGAGCTTTGTGGCTTTAGATTAGTTACTTAACCTCAGTGCCTCAGTTTTCTTGTTTTTAAAATGGGAATGATAATAAGGTTTTGAGAATTAAATGAGATAGTACACAATAGATGCTTAAAGTTCTAGCATAAAGTAATTGCTCAAAAATGTTATTCCATGTGATAAATGGTGAGAAAATATTTAAGATATATTTGATAAGTTTTAGTTGATTATTAATTTCCTCATGTTGGCCTTTAAATATACTTTTCTTCATTATGTGATTTCTTCCAGTGCAAACTTATTAACTGTTTGGCCCCATGTTGTATAATAAGAGGAAGTCTATTTAAAATTTTTCCTACTTTCTCTTTTCCTTTCCTATCCACTTTTTAAAATTATAGCATTTGTTTATAAGATACTTATATATTTAATGTTTGTTTTGTGACTGTACCTTTTATGATTGTTTCAGTCTTAATTCTTGATATCAGTTCTTTTGTCATAAACTTCTTTATTTAATGTGGCTTTGCATAGACTCTTCTGTAAATATTCCCTTGGGCAAAGGGAATATTTTCAATCTGGAGATTCAGTGTCCCTTAAAAGAGTTGAAATAATGGGTATTAATTAAGCATAAGTTGGATCTTCTTTGCCTATTGTCTTTATTTTTAAATGGTTGTCTGAGGAGCCCTTACAAATAGCTGAGAAAAGAAGAGAAGCTAAAGGCAAAGGAGAAGAGGGAAGATATATTCATTTGAATGCAGAGTTCCAAAGAATAGCAAGGAGAAATAAGAAAGCCTTCCTCAGTGATCAGTGCAAAGAAATAGAGGAAAACAATAGAATGGGAAAGACTAGAGATTCTTCAAGAAAATTAGAGATACCAAGGAAACATTTCATACAGAGATGGGCACAATAAAGGACAGAAACGGTATGGCCCTAAGAGAAGCAGAAGATATTAAGAAGAGGTGACAAGAATACATAGAAGAACTATACAAAAAAGATCTTCATGACCCAGAAAACCACGATGGTGTGATCATTCACCTAGAGCCAGACATCCTGGAGTCCAAAATCAGATGGACCTTAGGAAGCATTACTGTGAACAAAGCTAGTGGGGGTGATGGAATTCCAGCTGAGCTATTTCAAATCCTAAAAGATAATGCAGTGAAAGTTCTGCACTCAACATACCAGCAAATTTGGAAAACTCATCAGTGGCCACAGGACTGGAAAAGGTCAATTTTCATTCCAATCCCAAAGAAAGGCAATGCCAAAGAATGTTCAAACTGCTGCACAATTGCACTCATCTCACCCACTAGCAAAGTAATGCTCAAAATTCTCCAAGCGAGGATTCAACAATACGTGAACCAAGAACTTCCAGATGTTTAAGCTGGATATAGAAAAGGCAAAGGAACCAGAGATCAAATTGCCTACATCCACTGGATCATAGAAAAAACAAGAGAGTTCCAGAAAAACATCTATTTCTGCTTTATTGACTGTGCCAAAGCCTTTGACTGTGTGGATTACAACAAACTGGAAAATGTTTCAAGAGATGGGGATACCTGACCACCTGACCTGCCTCCTGAGAAATCTGTATGCACGTCAAGAAGCAACAGTTAGAAGTGGACATGGAACAACAGATTGGTTCCAAATTGGGAAAGGAGTACATAAAGGCTGTATATTGTCCCCCTGCTTATTTAACTTCTATGCAGAGTACATCATGTGAAATGCCAGGGTGGATGAAGCACAAGCTGGAATCAAGATTGCTGGGAGAAATACCAATAAACACAGGTACGCAGATGACACTACCCTTATGGCAGAAAGCAAAGAGGAACTGAAGAGCCTCTTGATGAAGGCAAAAGAGGAAAGTGAAAAAAACTGACTTAAAATCCAACATTCAAAAAACAAAGATCATGGCGTCCAGTCACATCACTTCTTGGTAAATAGTTGGAGAAATTATGGAAACAGTGACAGACTTTATTTTCTTGGGCTGCAAAATTACTGCAGATGGTGACTACAGTCATGAAATTAAAAACCACTTGCTCCTTGGAAAAAAAACTATGACCAATCTAGACAGCATATTAAAAAGCAGAGACATTACTTTGCCGACAAAGGTCTGTCTAGTCAAGGCTGTGGTTTTTCCAGTAGTCATGTATGGATGTGAGAGTTAGACCATAAAGAAAGCTGAGCACTGAAGAATTGATGCTTTTGAACTGTGGTGTTGGAGAAGACTCTTGAGGGTCCCTTGGACTGCAAGGAGATCAAACCAGTCAGTCCTAAAAGAAATCAGTCCTGAATATTCATTGGAAGGACTGATGCTGAAGTGGAAGCTCCGATACTTTGGCCACCTGATGGGAAGAACTGACTCATTTGAAAAGACCCTGATGCTGGGAAAGATTGAATTCAGGAGAAGGGGATAACAGAGGATGAGATGGTTGGATGGCATCACCGACTTGATGGACTTGAATTTGAGCAAGCTTCAGGAGTTGGTGATGGACAGGGAGGCCTGGTGTGCTGCAGTCCATGGGGTCTCAAGAGTTGGACACGACTGAGGGACTGAACTGGATCTTCTTTACCTGTTGTCTTTATTTTTCATATTTTGGTCATAAAAAAAGATAAAGCTTTTGGTTTATTTCCACTTATTTTTGGGGGCTTCCCTTGTAGCTCAGTCAGTAAAGAATCTGCCTGCAGTGCAGGAGACCTGGGTTCGATCCCTGGGTTGGGGAGATCCCCTGGAGAAGGAAATGGCAACCCACTCCAGTATCCTTGCCTGGAAAATCTCATCGACAAAGGAGTCTGGTGGGCTGCAGTCCATGGAGTCGCAAAGAGTCAGACACGACTGAGCGACTAACACTTAGCCACTTATTTTTACTTACTTCTCTACGCTGCGCACTCTGTCTTGTACTATGTTTTCAGCAACATGTCTTTTTCTGTTTGCTGCTTTTAATTGGATTATATATCTCATATGGTGTTACTTTTATTTCTACTTTGGGTTTTGCCAACTCATATTTCATCTCATTCTGTGGTCTTAATTTTCTTCTGAATTATTTCTTGTGAGCTCTGTTCCTTCCTCTTGTTTTCAAAAATTGTTGGTATGTTAGACTTAAAAAGTCGTAGTGATATTTTTTAATCACGGTTTTTGTCTATTCCTGACCATCTTTTTAGAGTTATTTTTCTGCACTTGGCATTTGATTTTTCTTATTGCTTTTCTTGTTTTTTTTCTCATATCTTACATAGACCCTGTTTTATTTCTTTTTCATTAATACCCCTTTTCCAATGAGAGGTGTTTCTCTTGCATCATCTCTGTGGCTCGAGGTTGATAATGAAGGGCCAAGCCCCACAGTTCTCCTTGGGCTATGACCCTTTCCTTCTCAGATAAAAAACTTCATTCACTACAGAGAATCTCACTGTAGAGAATCTCTGGTAACTGCCTCACTGTTTAGCTGCCCTCTTTGAATTACGTTTATCTGTCTGATATCTTCTGTATTTCTGCTTCTGCTTCTTGAGACCTCCTAACAAGAGAATTCCTACCTTCTCTCTTTCTCTTGTGCCTGATACCAAATGGGGGATTGTTGGTTTTACCTTTCACTTATGCTTGTTAACTTCAGAGAGCTATGTAACCCATGGCACCTCTGTAGTCTTGGGTATATTCTGGCAGGATTGTGGAGCATCTGCTTTGATCTCCACTACTTTTGGCAGTCTTTCTGATATTATGCTTTGACATTACAGTTGATTGTTTTATTTTAGTTCAGTTTGCATTAGGTTTCATGTTCCTTTTTTTGATCTTTTAGGAAGGAGGGAGTGTACCATCTTGACTTTGTGTTTAAAAATGGAAGTCTATAATTCTTTGTAAAAATCTGTTTCTTGATTGATATGTGTCCTATTGTATACATCAGAACATGTAATGATATAGTGAGTTTTCTGAATGATATTTCACTGACAGTGTTTGGCAGTCATTCTATTTTATATGTAATAGCGAACTCTGCCTTGGCCTAAGAGCACTTCATATCCGATATTTCATTTTCATAATTTTCATTAGTCGTTGTTAATTAACAACTCTGTATTGATTTCTCAATTGTAGTACAATAAAGGAGAGTTGACCGCACTTGTTCATCAACTTCAAGAAAAAGACAAGTTAGTTACTGCTCTGAAGGAAGATGCTGCCGCTGTGAAGGATCGGTGTAAGCAGTTAACACAGGTGAAGACATGCTTGTATTTAAGGGTTATACTTTCTGAATCAGAGGCAGTGAAGGATTTTAGAGATTGTTTATAATTCCTCATTTATTTGTGTAATAAATTTACACCCAGTGAAAGTAATTTTCTTTTAGAATTTAAGTGGTGGAAATACCACTGTTTCATGGTATTATATCCTATAGTCAAATTGTGACTTTAAAATAGCAGTACTTGCAGGTATACTAATTTCAGAATAATGGAAGTATTTGGGCACTGGGAGCATGTTTCAATTGGTTCTGACCTAGAATTATTCTATAGAAGCACAAAATTCAGTGTGATCTTGTTTAAATACAATTTATTGGGTAAATGTGAAACTCTTACATAGGTAGTTTTTAATCAGTGAAGTTCTTTAAACCCTTTTTACTCTGAGAGGTTTAAAAAAAAAATCTTAAAAAAAAATATAAAAGTACAGACTTCCAGTTATAAAATATGAAGTCCAGGGGAGGTAATATACAGCATGGTGACTGTAGTTTTTAACACTGTACTGTATATTTTAAGTTGCTAGAAGAGTTATGATCACAAGAAAAAATTTGTAACTACATGGGGTGATAATGTTAACTAGACTTACTGTGGTGATGATTTAGCAATAAATACAAGTATTAAATCATTATATACTCGAAACTAATGATATTCTGTGTCAGTTACATTTTAAAAGATCATGTAGACTGAGAACGTAGTTGAAATTCTGTAGTAAATGTAGTCTCATTTTTCCTGAAGTGCTTTTCTCCTTTTAGGTGTTAGATACAGTAGAGTAAATGAGGTTTATTTCACTGTCATTTATGTAGCTACTTGATTGCATTAGGAGAATGGCCTCATTTGAATATAGAATCTCTGTGAATTTGAGGTGACTAAAAGTCAATGGAAAACAGTCAGATTAAGATTAATCAGTTATGATTGCTAAAATAAGTATTTCCATAAGGTTAGAAACTATAATCTGATTATTTTTAAAATTAGAAAAAGAATCTGTTTACTGTTTAAAATTAGAAAAAGAATGTTTACTTTTGTGTAACTCATTGTGTAACTTAATATGTGTTGTGTAACTTAATATGTGTTGTGTAACTTAATATGTGTTGTGTATCAGTTCAGTTCAGTTCAGTCGCTCAGTCGTGTCTGACTCTTTGCGACCCCATGAATCGCCTGTCCATCACCAACTCCCGGAGTTCACTCGAACTCATGTCCATCGAGTTGGTGATGCCATCCAGCCGTCTCATTCTCTGTGGTCCCCGTCTCCTCCCACCCCCAATCCCTTCCAGCATCAGTGTATTATGTACATCAGTAAAATAATTTGCACATGTAAATAAACTCATGCTAATGGGCAGCTCTTCGTTAAATGAAAATCTTAAAGTTTATCAAGTAGTTTCTTAGAACAGAGGAAATGGACTGATCATACCTGCAGGTAACTTTAAAGTTGCTTGGCTTTCTTGCATTTTAGTAATTAATATTTCTTCTAGGGGTTCATAATACTTGCACCACAACACGAAATCACTCTTAATGTTTGACTTGGGAAGATAATAAAACTTTCTGAGTTTTACTTTCCCTGTTCTGCTATAAACATATCCTTATCTCTTCCTGTAGGAAAGAGACTTTTCTCTTCTTGACGATTTTTTTTTCCTGGGGGCCTTTTCTGTACTCCAAAAGAGAGCTGGTACCTGGAAATAATGAAGAATTAACTGTTCTGCTTTAAAAATGTTCTTTTTTATAATCAAGTTAGATGTGGGATTTAGTCCCACGTTCAGCTCTTTAACTGTTAGACCAAAAGTACATTTGAAATATGAGTAAACAGAGCAGCTAAGTGTTTATGAAGAGAATTGGTATAAAGAGCAGGTAAGATGTAGAAGACAATTTTTTTTAAACCTTTGGCCTTGGTTTTTAAGCAAGTACTTACTTCAGAATTCATGATTGTTTTGCTGACATCTTTTTTGCTGATGTTAAATATGTTTTCTTAGTAAAATGTTGTTCTTATTTTTTTAAGTAACAAGTTTTTCATATATATATATATTTTTTAATTTTTTTTTCTGATTTACTCTTCTAGGAAATGATGGCAGAAAAAGAAAGAAGCAGTGTGGTTATAGCAAGGATGAAAGATCGAATTGGAACGTTAGAAAAGGAACATAATGTGTTTCAAAACAAAATGCATGTCAGTTATCAAGAGACTCAACAGATGCAGATGAAGGTATGTTTTTGTTCTTTGAAAAGTGAAGTGAAAGTAAAGTTAAAATGTAGTATTTTATTCCACATTCTTTGAATACAAAATTAAATAGTTGTATTCATTTTATTAGCAAACTTTTAAGTGTCCTGTGCTGGCTTTGGTATAAATGGCTAATTAAACTGGCTCCCTCTCCTTAAATAAGCAACTTTTTTAGGTGTGGAGGCTGCAGGCTGACAAGTAAGTACTCTGTTACAATAGAGGTAAGCATCTGGTGCTTCGGAACAATGGAGATGAGAGGTGGGGAACAGAAGGACTGTTAGGGAAGACTTGTTAGCAAAGATAAACAGACTGTTGATTCTTTGGAAACAATTAGGCATTGTCAGGAAAGAGAGGGAAGAAATGGGCACTGGGTATAAGGCTTATTACCCAGTGAATTCCTTCCCATCCCGAGATTGGTGGTTCAGTAGGTCTCTTTTGGGGCCCAGGATTGAGCTTTTTAATGAGTGTACTCCAGGTATTTTTGATATAGGTTGTCTGGAGATAACCGCTTATGAGAAATATAATAATATTTGTAGTATTTGGCATTCAGGGCTGGAATGAAGAGATCTAGAGAAATAAATAAAGGTCTTGTATACCTGAAGACATGTCAGTGGACATGAATTTGAGCAAACTCCAGGAGATAGTGAAGGACAGGGGAGCTCGGTGTGCTGTAGTACATGGGTTTGCTAAGAGCTGGATGGAACTTAGCAACTGAACAACATACCTGAAGACTGGTGGGCCAGTGAAGGAGTTTAAGCAACCCAGCAGTGTGTTTATAGTATTTTAAATTATTACTCTGACATAGTATGGAGAGTGACAGCAGTGTGAAGAGTGGAACAAGAGATAGTTGGAGGACTTTTGCCGGAATCCAAGTAAGAGAACAAAAACCTTAAGTCAAGACATTGATAATGAGGGCATTTATTTGATAAAAAAGAGGTAGTAGGTAGGGCTTGGTGATGCAGTGGAGAAGAGAGGGAAAATGATAATGGTTTTAGCTTAAGTGACCTTCAGTTTCGTGTTCTTATTTTTGCCTGTTTTCTTTTAACATTTTAGAGGGTTCAGCGCTTACTGTCTATTTTTACAGTGTTAAACCATTTTCATGATTTCCGTTAGGTCTGGACCAGTGATTTTTCGTTGTTTTCTTTCTTCTTCTCTTGTTTCCTCACCCTCCCTTCCATTGAAATGTAATCTTTATTATTTATAAAAAGACTATTGAATATGGTGTTGGCTTGCTTGTCAAGTGGGGTTATTATACTCCCCTTAATTGAACCTTGTGAATCAATGATTTTTTTTGAAATTGTTTCCATTGTCAGCTGATGCTTCAGTTTGAAAGTGCTTGTTGTTACCTCAAAATTAACATGTGTGTAAAATCAAGCTGTTGATTTTTGTCAGGTTGTTTCATTTTCTAATGTTTTGAAGCAGCATTATTATTATGCTCGAATCCTTTGAATTCTCTCTCCCTTGCCCAATCTACAATTTGTTCTAAAATCTTAAAGATACTTTATTTCTAGTTTTTCTTGCATTCAGTTTTAAGATATGACCTTAGTTTATTATTTCTTACTAGCATTATTACAACATTCTTTTTTAGTTTTAGAGAAGGTAATTTATTTTTTACTTTTTTAAGTTGATTGATTGCTTTACAATATTGGTTTGATTTCTGTCATACATCAACATAAATTGACCATAGATGTACATGTGTCCCCTCCCTCTTGAATCTCCCTCCCACCTCCCATCCATTCCCTCCCCTAAGGTGTTACAGAGCCCCAGTTATAGCATTCTTAAGAGGTCTCTTTTCCAATCTAATATATAATTAGCACAAGATTTTTATTTGTAAAATACTGCTTTGATCACATTAGTAGTCTGCTGAAAAATGAATGGTTCTTTACTGTTATTAGAATTCCAGTAGTATTTTCTGTGGAAATGCCACTAATAATGAAAAAAAAAAGTAAATGAATCTCTTCTCAGGTTCTTAACCCATCCATTACTTTGATGCTTTAATTTGGCTCAATCCTCCATCTTCCCAGCCCCCAGACTTTTGAAATACTCTTCCATTAACCAAATTATTGAAGAACTGATTTTTCCTGACCTCATGTGATCTTTTTCCCTCTTAATTCTGACTTACATTCGTTTGAAAAGTAGTTGGATAGCTGTAGCACTATCTTTTATTGAGGGTTAAGGGTTTTGAAGTGATTATTTCTTTTTTTTGAACTTGATTGCTTACAGAGGTCAAGATATAGTTTATATATGATAAGTTTTCTGAGAATTAGCAACATATACTTTTTTTTCCTCTTAATTGAATAGGTTTACTAAAAATTATTAAGAGTTTTTCACATACTAAAGTGAGGATGTGGGAATATAAGTTTCAGTGTTCTTTTGATTCTGTAATTCTGAAATAAAAAACTAGAAGCCAGATATTTTAGCTGGCAGATTTTTGTATAGTGAATTTGCCATCTATTTGGATGTGGCTCAATTTGTAACTTAATGTAAATGTTTCAAACATATTTTCAGTCTTTAAACTTTTGATTACTGAAACCTTTTATTAAAATGTTGCTAACTTAATTGACATATTCTAGGATCAGTACAGTTTTAGTTCTATATGAGTCTTGTGTAAGAAAGATTTCTAAAAATATCTTTCAGTTCTAAAACACCATCTTAGGTATTTATTTTTCATATGATAGCAGCCAGACTCTACTTGCTTTCTTGAATGCTATGACAACTTATATTTACTTTGTATTTGTCACTATCAAAATTTGTCCTTTAAGTTTGCTTATATTTATTTGAGGATATCCCAACTTTATTCTATTTATGCTTTTTTACTTTTCATCATGATAAATTTTCTTTGAGGTTAGCTCTGGCAGTTACTGTTTTCTAAATCTTATGTGTGTAAAATAATTTCATCTTATGTGTGTAAATACATCTTATGTGTGTAAAACAGTTCCAGCAAGTTCGTGAGCAGATGGAGGCAGAGATAGCTCACTTGAAGCAGGAAAATGGCATACTGAGAGATGCTGTCAGCAACACTACAAACCAACTAGAAAACAAGTATGTTCCCAAATGCTTTACTTTTAATAAAATGACAGTATTTTCATTGAATGATAGAGTGTTTTCTTCAGTTACCAAAATGTGTTTGATAGTAATTGGTTAGACTTTTGTTTTTTACACTTGTTTTTAAAATGAATAAATTTTCAAAACCTATCCTCTTGCTTTAAAAGAACCTCTTCAGTTAAACTGTATGATAAATACTAGTGCCAACAGCGGAATTGCTTACAAATTTAAGAGACTGAATTAGCAAGTTTTAAACCTATTTCCTTTAACGGTAGTTCTCAAACTTCATTATTCTGAAGAATATCTGGCATGTTAGCTACAAATCATATTCTTGGGTCTTATCCTTATAAGTTTATGATTTAGTGGCTCTGAGGTAGAGTCCTGGAATCTGCATGTTAAGACACATTCCTTGTGATAGTGATTTAGTTGGTCTGAGCCATACTTGAGCATGCAAGCATGCACAGTGCCATACTTTGAGAAACAGTCCTGGAGAAGACTAGTAGCATGCTTACATAGAATGACTGTTCTCATTGGTTGATTCAGAACACTGATTTGAGAGTGATAGTGTTGATTCATGCTCATGGTGTGTGCTTACCCATTTTTCTTGATTATGGTAAATTTAGTATTTGTATTATTGTCATCAGAATGATTCAGAGATTATATTCAACCAAATTCACTATTAGTAGACACTTAGGAGCATTCGTTGCCATTTACCTATAAGTGGAATCACTAACTCAGCAAAACTCACGTATTTTCTTTACTCATTTACATGCGTTTGTAATAATGGAAGGTTCCTAATCCAGTTAACTGTTTTCAGGCAGTCTGCTGAACTAAACAAACTGCGCCAGGATTATGCTAGGTTAGTAAATGAGCTGACTGAGAAAACAGGAAAGCTACAGCAAGAGGAAGTCCAAAAGAAGAATGCTGAGCAAGCAGTTACTCAGTTGAAGGTAAAACATTACCTTTATTTATCATTTCATAAATATAATGTGACTTTTCAATCCAATGACCTGAAAGTGTATATAGCTTTTGAGAAATGTAGTTTGAGGCTTAATGGGCCTGTATAGAAACATGTACACTAATGAAAAAATTGAATATAGGCTTGAGTTTGAAATTAAAGACTCTTTGAAGATATAAAAATTGATATTAGCTGATTGACAGGCATAAACAGTAGAATTTCACCTTATGTGTGGAGGTGAGGGTCTGCATGTGTAAGACAAAAATAAAATTTTTGATAGGTAGTTAAAATCACCTTCAGCATCACTTATCAATAACTTGGATCTCTAAGTAAGTTTAGTAGAGCCTATTTTTATTTCAGCATTGGAATAGATGATTTTCTGTTGCTTGAGCATGAGGCCAAGTAATACTCCAGTTGCTTTCACTTGAGCCATAGTAGAAAAAAAAATCACACCGTTTCTTTAGACACCAGAGTGGCACTTGGTGCCATTAGATGCTTATACTGAGAAGACATGCATGGGGTTGCTCAGGCTGACTGAGAGAGAGGAGTGGACTTATTTTTCTTGCACATTTTAGCCTGTGCATATTGAGTAGAGTGATGAGCAGAATTGTCTGTTCCTCCTTGTATAGGGGAGAGGATTTATTGAACAGTTCAGTTTCTGTAAGTTAAATGTATTGGATAGGTTCCTACCTAAGTCATCAATATAGGTGATATACTTTAATACCAGTTTCAGAGTAGTAGAGGTTAAAAGGGCTCTGAGGATAATTGAATGTAGAAAGGAGCGTAATTTTTGTTTTCTTGAAGTTTTCATGGGTCCCTGTGGGAGAGTGATATTGTTGTTCTTTCTTTTATTAAATATTTGTCTTGCTAATATATTTGCTGGTGGCATTCGTAAATATGATATTTGTGCTCTATGGGTATGGATAAGTAGATTAATGACATTAATATTATAGTCATAATTGAAGTGTGCTATACCTCAAAATAAGAATTTTAGGAACCCACTAAAATTTAGCAATAAAGATATCCTGTCTTTTGAAAAGCCTGTCACCTAAAGGAAGATTATTGGAAAGCTCATCATAGCTAAGTGGGTCAGATATATACATAGTAGTAACTATATTGATCCACAAGCACAAATAAGGAGTTTCTGAAATTTCTAATCTGTAAATCCTGTATATTGGTGGGTAGAATGGCTGTGACTGATAATATCTGTGCGTATTATCAGGCTGAGCACATCTGCCTATGTGGTTAAAATGTGGGAGACTAGTGACTAGTTGTTGGAAGAAGCAGTTTTATGGCACAACAGTAAAGATAGAGGATGCTTTTTTTCTGTAAATTGAAATCCTGTGTTTGTACTGACATATCCTTTCCCCAGGTTCAACTTCAAGAAGCTGAGAGGAGGTGGGAAGAGGTCCAGAGCTATATCAGGAAGAGAACAGCAGAGCATGAAGCAGCTCAGCAAGGTAAGGGGAAGAAATATTCACATAAAATTACCATGTAATTCTGGGTAAAATTGCCTCCCCTCTCCATATGTGAAGAAAGTATAATTTGGCATTTTGGTTATAGCTCAATAAAAATAGCTTTTACACTTTGAATACTTTTCTTTAACATTTCTTAGGGTTTTAAAAATAAGTCTCTACTGGTTTTGTCTGAAATATTAAGTTGCAGATAAAATTATAGTCCATAAACAGGGTAATAGGAATCTATGTGTGTTCCATTTCTGTGGTTATTCTCTCTTATTCCATGATCAGTTCTTTATTTATTTATTTTTTCTAAGAAGGACTCATTCCTGTATTGTGAAGAGAAAAATGGTGAGAGCATTACCATTCCAAACAGTTGACTGAAAACTGTCTACGTAATGCTAATTTTCACTATTTATTCTTAATTTGATGAATTCATTTAGGAGATAATGGAGCTTGTAATAGTGTGTTTTATCTCTGTTCTTCTTCCTCCCATGAAAGTGGTGGTGAGCTAATAGTAAAATACAATTCCAAACACAAGAGTAGATCATACAGAGTTTTGGCTCTGTATTAGACCTTTGGTTCCCTTTTATATTTTTTACCCCTAGGCATTTCCCTTTGGTTCAATATTTAGATATATCTAAGATATTTGAAGGCTTTTAAAAAATATATATGATGTTTGTTGTTATGTTAAGCTATATTAGCTTATTTTTAATTAGTATGTTATATTTCATCAACAAAGCATTAGATTTTAACGTTAGTATGACTGTATAACTCAGTGTTGAGTCAAGATAAATAAAAGTACAATTCTTGAGCAACGTTTTCAATTTCCTGAAGTTAATTATTGCTGTATATATGAGGATTTATTTTGCTGCCTAGGGTCTTAGTTGCGCGTGCGGGACCTTGCTTGCATCGAGTGGGATCTTTCTGTTGCAGTACACACAGTAGTTGTGGTGGGCAGGCTTCAGTAGTTGTGCTGCTTTGTGGTGTGGTACGTGGGATCTTAGTTCCCCCACCAGGGATTGAACTTGCATCCCCTGCATTGCAAGGTGGACTCTTAACCCTTAGACCACTAGGGAAGTTCCTCCTTTATATTTTTAACTTGCTTGATGTTTGTTTTATTGTTTCAAATTTTACCTAAGGTTATGTGATTCATGGGGTCGCAAAGAGTTGGACACGACTGAGCGACTGAACTGAACCGAAACTCCTTAACCCCTCTGCTCTCCCAGCCTCTCAGCATGTTAGATACTGGTGAAACGATCAGTTTTTCCCGAGGCTATGCCTTTGGAGTCCTCATTCTTTCAGCTCCAGTACTTGTTACTTTCTAGGTTGACTCTGAGCTGTCTTCTAAGACTTCCTTTAGTCTGTTTACTCTGTTTTATGGCTCCTATGTCATTGTCATCTTTTTTGCTTTCCTTCCTCATTTAATAATATATCTGTTAGTTGCTCTATAAGAATATACCTCAAGGTACATTTCTTGAGGCTTTGAGTATCTGAAAATGTTTTTAGTCTTTCTACTTTCATGATTAATGGGTAGTTTGGATGTGGAGTTCTAGGTTGGAAATAGTTTTCCCCGGAGAATTTTGAAGGTATTAATTTGGTGTTTTAACTTCTCCTAATTTGGTGAAGAATATGCTCTCCTGATTCTAATCCTGGACGTTATCATTACATGTTTAATTTTCAGGAGTTCTGTTTTGAGTTGTGTTCCATTCTGTTATTAGTGTCTTGTTAAAGAAGTGACGTTATCTTAACTTTTCTTGAAACTGTGTAACACACTCTCAGATACATTTTTTTCTCTCTGTTTGCCTCTCTGTCCTTGGCGGTAGTGTGGTATGTTCTTATTTGTTTTTTCCTCCCCTGGTTTAGAGTTATTTGTCTTATAGAATGGGGAGGCAACTCTCAGGAGTTGATGTTTTCTTGAGCTTTTACTTTACCCTTCCTCATTTTTGCCAAGTCGGTGATCATCTCTCCATTTATTTTATCTTAATTTCTTGTGATTTGGCGTTATATTTATTTTCTAAGTGCATCAAAGACTGTTTTTGTTTCTCATTTTCTTGTTTTGGGATTATTGCTAAGAATAGAAGTAGGCAGAAAAGTATTAATTACTTCATCTTACACCAGGACATTTGTCAGCTTTCAGCATCTTTCTCTCTTGTCCAGGTATGAGAGTACAAGGAATTGACAAGAAATTCACTGAATAACTTACTAAAACATCTTTGGGGAAATTAAGAATGCTTTCAAGAAATGATATAGCAGTTTTAAACATTCATGTACTGTTCAGTTAACACATTTATTATTTATGTATTTTGTGTCAAGCCTTGGGTACAGCTCTGGATATAGAGAAAAGGCAATCTCTGATCTCAAAAAGCTCACTCTTTGAGAGAAGAGGTGAATTAGTACAGTGTGGCAGGTGCTGTGAAAAAGGTAAGCATAGGCTGCTCAGGGGAGCCATATACAGGTGGGAAAGCACAGGAGAGATTCAAAAGGAGAATATTCCAGGGGAGAGAAGCCTGCTCTAAAGATGAGTAGCAGTAACCAGGCAAAGGAAGAGACCTTTGTAAAATGCAATGTTTTGTTAGATCTACAGAGTAAATTTGTGGCCAAAGAAAATGAAGTGCAGAGTCTGCATAGTAAGCTTACAGATACCTTGGTATCAAAACAACAGTTGGAGCAAAGACTAATGCAGTTAATGGAATCAGAACAAAAAAGGGTGAACAAAGAAGAGTCTCTACAAATGCAAGTTCAGGTATCTAATTTTCCCTCTTTAAAAAATAATAAAGATGGGCAGTGGTTGGATGTGTCTTGTGTAGGAGAGAGAGGATAGCCTTCTTTATCCTAATTTTGGAGTGGGGATGAAAAATTTAAATTTAGTCTTTGAGCAGTTGTCACAATATGGTTTGAATATGTGCTCAAAGATGCCTTTACCCACAGTCATATGCTTTTTATATTAGATTAGGAGCAGTACAATGTATTCTTAATTTCTGTTTTATAAATTAGCTCTGAGAATAGAATGCCTCATCATTGTTATTTAAAATGGTACCTTTTGGAATCTAAGAGTACCTTTAAAAGATAAACAGATGTACCTGTAACTCATTTGGTTCGTATACATTGGCATTTTTAACAGCACACTTCTTCCCTCTCCTTTTTGGTTTTTGAAAGGATATTTTGGAGCAGAATGAGGCATTGAAAGCTCAAATTCAACAATTCCATTCCCAGATAGCAGCCCAGGTAATGGTGCTTTCTTGTTGCTTGCCATTACTAATAGCTTCCTAGCTGTGTAAATAATTTGAGTGCCTCTTCAGTGCCATGCACTGGATTAGTAGTTGGGTGACTAGTCAGTGAATCAGCTGGCTGATCCTGAGTGGTAAGTGCTCTGATAATTACGTTTAGTGCTATGAGAGAACAGTACGAAAGAAATCCAAGTCTGACTAATGGGAAGGTGGGTTAGAGAGTTTTTAACCTTAGGAGGGAAAAAAAATGTCCACCATCCTGTCACAGAAAAGGAGGAATTGGCCAAACGGTTTATGTATTAAAAGTATTCATTAAATATTCACTAATGGCAAGCCACTCCAGTACTCTTGCCTAGAAAATCCCATGGATGGAGGAGCCTGGTAGGCTGCAGTCCGTGGGGTCGCTAAGGGTCGGACATGACTGAGCGACTTCACTTTCACTTTTCACTTTCACACATTGGAGAAGGAAATGGCAACCCACTCCAGTGTTCTTGCCTGGAGAATCCCAGGGACGGGGGAGCCTGGTGGGCTTCCGTCTATGGGGTCACACAGAGTCGGACACGACTGAAGTGACTTAGCAGCAGCAGCAGCAAACCTGTTCTTTGGCATCATTGTTGTGTGACGTGATAGGTAGATAGATAGATATAGATACATAGCCTTTAGAATAGAAATAGTGTAACATTAAGAAGAGAAGAAACTTGTTAAATACTTGTTAGTTTGTTAAAAACTTGTTAAAATACTTTTTAGCTTGTTTCCATAATACACATACTGTGAATTTCAGTTTCAGTTTTTCAACTTAAAATTCTAAAAATTGTTTGTAGGAAAAGTAATAGAACAGAAGTCACTTTTCTGTGCAAAAAATAGTTCTAACATTAAAAACTTGTTTTTAAGGTTCAGGCAAGTTGAAAATCCCAAAACTGCAAACGTGTTTTTTTGGGTTTTTTTCCTAATTGTTTTCTTTGTAGGAACTATTGTCTAAAATTAATTGAGAAAGAATTACATAGGAAAGGGTGTTTGTGTGTATATGAATGTTTGTGTGTATGTAAATTATTAACTCAAATTGGATTGAAATCTTAAATTATAGCTGAGAGGTAGTTCTAGAAGATTTATCAGATTAAATACTTAGTACCTTTGAAAAGTAGAGATGAACATGGACTTTATCAAATGACTTGTTAAACTTAATCATGAATGGTATCGTTTCATTACTGGAAATTGTTATTAAGGAGAAGCTCATAAATGAAAAATAGCCTTTGCTGTTTTTTTTTCTGTGTATGTTGCTTGTCAGTTAAATAGTTTTCAGGCCTGCCAACTCATTTCATTAGAAATATCTTATGATGCTAATTCCCTAATACTGGAAGCTGTTGATCAAATTTACTTTCAGAATAATGGCTGTTATTTACTGAACATTCATCATGAGCCAGCTACTTCCTTAACTTTATATACATTTATTTCTTTTAATTTTTAAAGCCCTATTGTGATGATTATTGTACAACTTTTGAACTTTCTTGTAAAGGCTTTTATGTTGATACTGTTTTTCTTTCTTAGACCTCTGCTTCAGCTCTAGCAGAAGAATTACATAAAGTGTAAGCCTGCCTTTCTATATTTCTTTTAAAATTGCTTAGTCATCACTAACTTATATCTGTTAGATTCTACACTTATGATTGATTTTATGTTCTAACTTGTTCAAAAATTACTCTCAACTAGATTTGGAACAACTTTAACTCTTCTACACCTATGCATTGTGTATTCTGTGTTTTTATGTCTTTGTCATAAAAAAGAGTTGGAAAAACTCTTTTCTTTGGGCTTTAGCAGTTATGTGGAAGAGATCACTGTGATTTGAGATTAGTGGAAGTTAGTTTTTGTATCTAATAAATAGTTACAGCTACTCTGTATCTAACTATGAAATGGTTAGATGGCATTGTTGACTCAATGGACGTAAGTTTGAGCAAACTCCAGGAGGTAGTGAAGGATAGGGAAGCCTGGCGTGCTGCAGTCCTTGGGGTCACAAAGAGTTGGACATGACTGACCAATTGAACAACAACAGCCTAACTATATGGTGATATGCCGAAAATAAAATACTTTTTTTGTTATGTATTGTATAATTTTTATAGACATGTACCATGTAAGTTCAGAAGACCTGAAAAATGTTTTTGACATTACCAGGCTTGTGAACTTAAATTATTAACTTATTTGACATCAAGTTTTAAAATAGGGGTATGTATTTAATGAAGTTGTATTTAATGCATGTGACAGTTAACTACTAACTGAAAGGGTCTATAGAGATTGAAGGTATAGTTATATGAAAATTTACTTAAGTAAGGTTGATCATACTTGAGGCTTCTAATCCTTTAATTTGTGGCTTGACTTCTAAATGTTTATTGAATGTACAAATCTATTTCCTTTTAAAGGATTGCAGAAAAGGATAAGCAGATAAAACAGACTGAAGATTCTTTAGCAAATGAGCATGATCATTTAGCAAGTAAAGAGGAGGAACTTAAGGTACAGTACTTCTTAAAAATGGCTACAATACTTTATAGGCATTGGATTATCCTGATCTTGTCATCAGCACGAGTGTCTGTGAAGCCTGGAAAATACTCTGGAATATATTTGGAAATTGTCTCTTTTCTAAACTACAAAATCCTCTTTAGCCCTCCAAGAGGAGAAGTTCAAAGGCCTTTTCTCACACGATATTATTCACAATAATTTGGGAAATACGTTAAATAACAGGAATTGGTGGTTTTCTTTCTGATAAGAAGTGGTAATTTAAGATTTCTGCTTTGAGACCTTTGCTTAGGTAGAAAAGAGACATTCAGTTCAGTTCAGTCGCTCAGTCGTGTCCAACTCTTTGCGACCCCATGAATCACAGCACTCCAGGCCTCCCTGTCCATCACCAACTCCTGGAGTTCACTCAAACTCATGTCCATCGAGTCGGTGATGACATCCAGCCATCTCATTCTCTGTCGTCCCCGTCTCCTCCCACCCCCCAATCCCTCCCAGCATCAGAGTCTTTTCCAGTGAGTCAGCTCGTCACATGAGGTGGCCAAAGTATTGGTTTCAGCTTTAACATCAGTCCTTCCAATGAACACTCAGGATTGCTCTCCTTTAGAATGGACTGGTTGGATCTCCTTGCAGTATAAGGGACTCTCAAGAGTCTTCTCCATCACCACAGTTCAAAAGCATCAATTCTTCGGCGATCAGCTTTCTTTACAGTCCAACCCTCACATCCATACATGACCACAGGAAAAACCATAGCCTTGACTAGACGGACCTTGGTTGACAAAGTAATATCTCTGCTTTTTAATATGCTATCTAGGTTGGTCATAACTTTCCTTCCAAGGAGTAAGCGTCTTTTAATTTCCTCGCTGCAATCAGCATCTGCAGTGATTTTGGAGCCCCCCGAAATAAAGTCTGACACTGTTTCCACTGTTTCCCCATCTATTTCCCATGAAGTGATGGGACCAGATGCCATGATCTTCGTTTTCTGAATTTTGAGCTTCAAGCCAACCTTTTCACTCTCCTCTTTCACTTTCATCAAGAGGCCTTTGAGTTCCTCTTCACTTTCTGCCATAAGGGTAGTGTCATCTGCATATCTGAGGTTATTGATATTACACAACTTCAAATCTAATTTTATATTAAATAATTCTAATATTATTTTTCCTTTTGTTCTAGGACATACAGAATATGAATTTCTTATTAAAAGCTGAAGTGCAAAAATTACAGGCCCTGGCAAATGAACAGGTAGATCTTTATTGCCTTTAAGCATTTACCTTAGAATTACAGTTTATTTATACTTATTTTCATTGGTATTGTAAGCCCTAGTTTTATCCATGTAGATAATAAGTATAATGGTTACTTGTGTTTGGCTGCGTGATGTGTTGTTAAAAGCCTCTTCTGTTTGACCATGACCCTCACAACTCACCTGAATGTTACTATATTCATGTTGAAATTAATATTTGGTCCAAAGAAATTGATCACTTTTGAGTTACTGGTGAGTGAAGTGAAAATCACTCAGTCATGTCCAACTCTTTGCGACCCCATAGCCTATACAGTCAATGGATTCTCCAGGCCAGAATACTGGAGTGGGTAGCCTTTCCGTTCTCCAGGGGATCTTCCCAACTCAGGGATCGAACTCAGGTCTCCCGCATTGCAGGTGGAATCTTTACCAGCTGAGCCACACAAGGGAAGCCCAAGAATACTGGAGTGGGTATCCTTTCCCTTCTCCAGCAGATCTTCCCAACCCAGGAATTGAACTGGGGTCTCCTGCATTGCAGGTAGATTCTTTACCCACTGAGCTGTCAGGGAATTATTGGAGGGCTTGATTATAACACTCATGTGCTGATTTGTTTTAGCCTTCTGCCGTTGTAATCAGAAAAGGATATAGCTTTTACTAGGGTAAAAGTTGATCAGTGAGAAATAAAAAATACTAGACGGCAAAAATTATTACAGTAATGTATGCTATTAATTTTACTATTAATATTTACTCTAAATATATGAAATATAACTTTAATAAGTAAAATTAAGTAAAACAATAGGTTTGAGTGCTTCCTGAGAAATAATAGAATTCTCATCTCATTCCCAACATAGGCTGCTGCTGCACATGAACTGGAGAAGATGCAGAAAAGGTGATTAAAGTATTGCTGTACTTTAGGCCGTTCATACACTTATGTTGAAGTGTAATTGAAGAGAATATTACTAATAACTGATAATTATGCACATAATTTATATAAGCTTTCTGAATATATGAAGTATTTTTTTCTCATAGTATTCATGTTAAGGATGATAAAATACGATTGCTTGAAGAGCAGCTACAGTGTGAAATTTCAAACAAAATGGAAGAATTTAAGGTGTGTAATTAAACTTGTCAACTCAGCTTTCTTTGAACAACCTTGTATAATTTTTAGTTGAAGTGAATGTAGAAATAACTACTTTTTATATGTAATCACTCTGAAACAGTATTTCTATAGTTTACTTGGGGACTTAATCTATTATTTTGACTTATCTGTTTTTATAATAGACTTTTGATATTTGTTTTGCCCCAGCCTTTTTCTCTACATTTTTCAGTTGATAGTTTGAGATGGTTTTATTTGCCTCTGTTGCTGATGTAGTGCTAGTTTCTATTCATGGCCAAATATCTTGAGTATTATTGTAAAGTATTCTGAGTGCATAGGTACATCTCTTCTTGCAGTAAGATTTGCTTTTTTTTTAAATTTGTTTTTTTTTTTTTTTTTCGCTTACTTAATAGTAATCCTGTAAGTACTCACTTGTGAAAGCAGGGTTTCCCAGAATTCATTGGGACAAATTGTGAAACTTTGAAATACACATGAAAGGGTTCTAAGCCCAGTGTTAAAACATTTGGGATAAACCACATGGCTGAATTAGGGGGGCTTAATAGAAACTACTTTTTAAATATCATCATACATGTACTTTATACCATTACTGTATTCCTATACCCTGGAAATATATTAAACCAGAAAATGAAGTCACCATGAGATTTGCATTCTTAGGTCAGTATATAATTCACCTCTCACTTTATAAGTACTTATAGTAATTATACGGCTTTGATTTTTTAAAAGCTTACTCAAATGGTTGCTTTGTTAATTTTTCCTAATAAAGCAGTAAATTGAGATTCTTTTCTTTTAGATTCTAAGTGACCAAAACAAAGCATTACAATTAGAAGTTCAGAAGCTACAGACTCTTGTTTCTGAACAGGTACGGCTTTTCATGAATTATAAGTTAGAAATAGCCAATGTATAACAAGATATGGTTCTTCTTAAATAGTAATAAACTCATTCATTTTTAGGAATTTTTTTTAAATGTAGATATGTCTTTTCATTACATTTCTAGTCATCTTGTGCTAGTCAAGTATCTAAATTGAGGAAAATGTACAGTTTCTTCCTTAGAAGAAGCTAATGTGAACCTGTTGATAAGCACCATCCCCACACCAAAACGAAAGTTTAATAGGATGCATAAAAATAATTTATTTAAATCAGTTTGATACATTTAGCTTTCAGGATAATAATCCTTGGACTTAGGAAGCTTCAGTTTTTTCCTCTCAAACAGTGTGGATTCTTAAAAAGAGAATGGTTTTGAAACCTACTTTGTTGTTGTTTAGTTAGAAAGTTGAAACGAATTCTTTTTGCGACCCCCGGACTATGTAGCCTGTCAGGTTCCTCTGTTCATGGGATTTCCCGGGCAAGAATACTGGAGTGGGTTGCCATTTCCTTCTGCAGAGCATCTTCCTGGCCTAGGATCAAATTTGAGTCTCCTGCATTGGCAGGAGGATTCTTGACTGCTGAGCCACCTGGGAAGCCCTTGAAACCAGTACCAGTACTTAAAATCAGTGATGATCAACTTGTTTAATTTTTCTGAGGCCTCTCATGCCAAGTCTTTTACATTTAGATTTTATTTACATTCTAACCTTGTTAGAATTAAATGGGGGAGTTTATATATAGCTGAGTAGCCTAGTGCTTTGTGTATAGCAGACATCTTAAGTGTTAATTCCTTTCCTTTAGAATATTTATTTTTCCCATCTCATCTCCACCTGCTTCTGCCATGATACTTCTTTTTGTATTTATAGCAAGCCATCAAAACTATAGCAGCCTGAATAAGCATGGCTCCATAAACTCGCGCCCCAGGTGATGTCTGTTCTATGGCTGTTCTTAAGAGTTGCATTCATACTCTTCTAAATATAATTCTTCAAATTCTGGTTTTTAAAAGTATTCTAGAAACACGTCATATTATATGACACATTAAAATAGAATCCTTTCATGTTTCTCTATTACTGTTAAATTTGGACACATTTTATTAAAAGCTGAAATGTAATAATAGCACTTCCTTTAGCAGATGCCTGCTTTCTTTTTTATTTTAAAATTCACATCTATGCAGGTATTGAATTGATGTAAGTGGCTGTGCCAAATACTGTGGAAGTATCTTAGACCTGTATTTTGTTAACATCCATTTGCTTGTCGAGAATTAATCCATTATTTCTTATTTTCCTTCATCACTAAATATGATGTTAAGTGCTTTGCATATGCTTTATCCTTTCAAACTAAAGGTAATAGAAAAGAAAATGCTGAATGAATAATGCTTAGTGCAGGGATGTAACTTCATGCCAATGCTCATTTGGTATTTCATTTTTATTCTTAAATCTTACTCCTATTTTCTTTTGTTGTGGTATGGCTTTTAACAAATGTAATATTTCATCAGTTTAAGATTTTTTTCCTCCCTCTCAGTTTATCACCTGAAGGGTGGGTGTATCTTAGTCTGTGGTTACAGTTTAATTGAAGGCATCTTTAATTTTTAGTGTTATGTAAAGATTCTCCCAGTTGTGAGATATAGCATTGGTGACTTGCATTAGATAAAATATGATAGATATTTTTTGGTTGTGTTAATTCTTACCCAGAAAAGCAGAATGTAATTCTTTTTTTGAGTTGGTTGTCAGATTCTGAAACATCTATTTTAATATGTAAAGTTTTAAACTTTCTAAAATTAACTTCATGTGAGGTAAAATAAATGCTTCAGTTCAGTTCAGTTCAGTCGCTCAGTCGTGTCTGACTCTCCGCGACCCCATGAATCACTTAGAAACTCTTTAATCTGCCCTGCTGCTGCTGCTAAGTCACTTCAGTTGTGTCTGACTCTGTGTGACCCCATAGACGGCAGCCCACCAGCCTCCCCCGTCCCTGGGATTCTCCAGGCAAGAACACTGGAGTGGGCTGCCATTTCTTTCTCCAGTGCATGAAAGTGAAAAGTGAAAGTGAAGTCGCTTAGTCGTGTCTGACTCTTAGCAAACCCGTAGACTGCATGCAGCCTACCAGGCTCCTCTGTCCATGGGATTTTCCAGGCAAGAGTACTGGAGTGGGGTGCCATTGCCTTCTCCCCTTCAATCTGCCCTAGAATTCCAGTATTAAAGGTGCTGGTGATTCTTATTTAGGTTTCAACAGAGTACCTGGATCTTTTCTTTTCAGTTTTATTCTGTGTTTAAAATGATACTCTTCATCATTAGATAAGACTGAAACCATTAGCCTTATTTTTTTTCCCCTTAAGATAACATGATACCCTAAGAACTGCCATTCTAACATCTTACGTAAAATTCCCTATCATATGTATGGAGTTAATACTTTTTTAAATCCCAATTTCTTTCCTTTTTGGGGGTTTTGAATTGTATTTAATAAAATACTTTTTATTGAATTATAGCTGATTTACACTTGTTTTAGTTTCTGGTGTACATAAAAGTGATTTAGTTATACACATATATATATTTATCATATTTTCATTGTAGTTTATTACACAATATTGAATATAGTTCCCTGTGCTATACAATAGGATCTTGTTTATCTAATCTTCTTATTGGGTCAGGCTTCCATCTATAAAGCTCCTGTGTATTTTTAGATATTCTGTTAACGTAACACTGAGCATGAGATGGGTTTATTTTTTAAATGAAGATGAGTTTTATGAAGAAATAGTCCAAAGAAGAGAATTCCATAGCCACATTTTAAAATTTATCTAAAAGAACTGTTTGATAAGAGGGGAAACTCATTTTTTAAGTTTTGCCCATTGACTAATTTTTAGAATGTTTTTCTTGTTCTGAAAACTCTTTAATTAAAAAAAAAAAAGTCTAGAAACTATATGTAATGCTCAAAATCCTCCAAGCTAGGCTTTAATAGTACGTGATCCGAGAACTTACAGATGTTCAAGCTGGATTTAGAAAAGGCAGAGGAACCAAAAATCAAATTGCCGGGATCTGTTGGATCATAGAAAAAGCAAGAGAATTCCATAAGAACATCTAATTTTGCTTCATTGACTATGCCAAAACCTTTGACTGTGTGGATCACAACAAACTGTGGAAAATGCGTCAAGAGATAGGGATACCAGACCACCTTACCTGCCTCCTGTGAAACCTGTATTCAGGTCAAGAAGCAACAGTTAGAACCAGATATGGAACAACGGACTGGTTCAGAATTGGGAAAGGAGTACATCAAGGATGTATATTGTCACCCTGCTTATTTAACGTATTTGTAGAGTACACCATGCGAAATGCCGGGCTGGATGAAGCACAAGCTGGAATCAAGACTGCTGGGAGAAATATCAATAACCTCAGTTATGTAGATGACACCACCCTTTTGGCAGAAAGCAAAGAAGAAGGTGAAAGAGAAGATTGAAAAAACTGGCTTAAAACTCAACATTCAGAAAAGTAAGATCATGGCATCTGGTTCTATTACTTCATGGCAAATAGATGGGGAAACAGTGTCAACAGTGAGAGATTTGATTTTCTTGGGCTCCAGAATCACTGCAGATGGTGACTGCAGCTGTGAAATTAAAAGATGCTTTCTCCTTGGAAGAAAAGCAATGACAAACCTAGACAGAGTATTAAAAAACAGAGACATTACTTTGGTGACAAAGGTTCGTATAGTCAAAGCTATGGTTTTTCCAGTAGTCATGTATGAATGTGAGAGTTGGACCATAAAGAAGGCTGAGTGGCGAAGAATTGGTGCTTTTGAACTGTGGTGTTGGAGAAGACTATTGAGAGTCCGTTGGACTGCAAGGAGATCCAACCAGTCAATCCTAAAGGAAATCAGTCCTGAATATTCATTGGAAGGACTTATGCTGAAGCTGAACCTCCAATATTTTGGCCACCTGATGGGAAGAACCGATTCATTGGAAAAGACCCTGATGCTGGGAAGGATTGAAGGCAGGAGGAGAGTGGGATGACAGAGGATGAGATGGTTGGATAGCATCAGCGCTTGATAGACATGAGTTTGAGCGAACTCTGGGAGATGGTGAAGGACAGGGAAGCCCGGTGTGCTGCAGTCCGTGGGGTCGTCAAGAGTCAGAGATGACTGAGCAGCTGAACAATAAAAAAGCATATAACTGTGATGTTGTATTTTTGGTTGTCATTATGACTTCTGTCTTATCTTGGCAGACCAAAGAGCCAGCTGTTTGTTTTTTCCTTCTGGTCATTTTTATTGTCAGTGCTAGTGAAAGAAGAGATGAAAGATTAGTGTAATTTTAATTTCTTTCATTTTCACCCTTCTTTAACCGCTTCCTAACTGTGGTGCTGGAGGAGACTCTTGAGAATCCCTTGGACTGCAAGGAGATCCAACCAGTCCATTCTAAAGGAGATCAATCCTGGGTGTTCATTGAAAGGACTGATGCTAAAGCTGAAACTGCAGTATTTTGGCCACCTCATGCGACGAGTTGACTCACTGGAAAAGAGTCTGATACTGGGAGGGATTGGGGGTGGGAGGAGATGGGGATGACAGAGAATGAGAGGGCTGGATGGCATCACCGACTCGATGGACATGAGTTTGGGTGAACTCCGGGAGTTGGTGATGGACAGGGAGGCCTGGCGTGCTGTGATTCATAGGGTCGCAAAGAGTCGGACACGACTGAGCGACTGAACTGAACTGAACCCAGCAGTTAGAATTCCAAGTGACAGTTGAGAGATGAGCAGTTTAGTTATAAAAAAATTTCAGTCCCTTTGCCCCATGAATTTTTATCCTGGAGGAAAAAGTGGAGCTTATTGAAGCAGAAACCAGCAATGGTACCAAGTTGTTGTTTCTTTTGGTGTAGGAAGCAGAAAGATAACAAATATCAGGTAAGGTAACCTGCTTATATACTAAAGAAGAAAAGACTTCATTTGGATGTAATCCTGTGAATAGATCACACAAATAAATCAGTCACTAAGATCTCATTTATTCATAATAAAACAAAACATTTTTTTGGGTGGGGAATGTCCTGAGCTGTCTTTTTTTTTTTTTTGAGCTTCATGAGCATCGTGATGCATCATGAGCGTCATGGAAAAGACCCTGATGCTGGGAAAGATTGAAGGCAGGAGAATGGGACGACAGAGGATGAGATGGTTGGAACAAAGGAACAGCGTGACTTTTTATTTTTATTCTAATACTTTTGTCAGAGTCAGTGGAGCTTGGTGGGCTACAGTCCATTCACAAAGACTCAGACATGCGTGAGCAACTAATACACACACACACCAAGATTATTAAGTAAAGATGGTAGGAGTAGAGTATTTCTTTTCTCTTTTGCCTTGCAGCCTTGTTGTATTTTATTGCAGAAAATTTCATTACTGTATAAGATGTAGTTTTGAAGATCATCCAGGGAAGAGAAAATTGGGTTGGGTTAGATTAATAATATATAAAGTTAAAATACTGGATTGATACTAAATTGGGTCAGTTTAATACAATTGAATCTTCATTGAGCAATTGACAAAGAGAACTTAAACTGTAACCTTGTTAAAGGATATTCAGTCCACTAAATTTTTATTGAGAGTATGCTAGGTACTGTGCTACAATGCTCAGGCTATAGAGGTGAATAAGACTTGATTCCTGCCTTTGAGAATATGGGTGGAGATAGATGTATGCATAGAAAATTGTGATGAATAAAATTCTTCTTTTTTTCCAAAAATTCTTAAAATGTGGATAGGTTTAGATGAAGAGAGAATTCTGTCTGAAGGAGAATAAGGATGAAGAGGCACCACAGAGAGGGGACAATTAAACCTGATTTTGGAAAAAGCCAAGAATTTGCTGAGCAGCTAAGGGGAAATCCAGGCTGAGGGAGTACAGTATTAAAAGTCATGGCAGTGTGTGGAAAACTGGCATATTCAGGGCATATTGTGGAGGTGTAAGAAGAGACAAGCTTGCTAGGGCCTAATCATGAAAGCTGTCTAAGGACCGTGAACTTGATTGATTATGTGGCTGTGCTGCTGAAGGATATTGAAAGAATGAATAAGCATTTTGTCTGGTATTTTAGAAATCATAATGGTATCCATGAGGTGTTAGAATTTATGTGGTAGTGAAGTATGTAGTGGCGGAGAGTCGGATACGACTGAGCGACTGAACTGAACTGAACTGAAGTATGTAGTACTAAAGGTGTAATACAACTAATTGATTAAGCTGCATATAACTAAGACTTAGTAGTATCTTTTTTAAATTGAGTTAAAACTGACATTAATTTCAGGTGTATAACATAAGAATTTGACATTTATATTACTGTTAAATGATCACAATAAGTCTAGTTAACATCTGTCATCATGCATGGTCACAAATTTTATATTGTTTTTATGTGAGATGGGATTCATGAAAAATAAAGATGGACAAAAGTCATCTTGATGAAAGGTTTATAAACTTATTACATGATTTATTTTTCAGTTTATACTCATGATTTAATACATACATGTTTTTTGATTTAATGTATTTTTGACATCTCTTTCCTTTCTAGTGGTTCAGTTCAGTCGCTCAGTCCTTTCCGACTCTTTGCGACCCCATGAATCACAGCACGCCAGGCCTCCCTGTCCATCTCCAACTCCCGGAGTTCACTCAAACTCTTGTCCATCGAGTCAGTGATGCCATCCAGCCATCTCATTCTCTGTGGTCCCCTTCTCCTCCTGCCCGCAATCCCTCCCAGCATCAGAGTCTTTTCCAGTGAGTCAACTCTTCACATGAGGTGGCCAAAGTACTGGAGTTTCAGCTTCAGCATCAGTCCTTCCAATGAACACCCAGGACTGATCTCCTTTAGGATGGACTGGTTGGATCTCCTTGCAGTCCAAGGGACTCTCAAAAGTCTTCTCCAACACCACAGTTCAAAAGCATCAATTCTTCCGCGATCAGCTTCCTTCACAGTCCAACTCTCACATCCATACATGACCACGGGAAAAACCATTGCCTTGACTAGACGGACCTTTGTTGGCAAAGTAATGTCTGTGCTTTTTAATATGCTATCTAGGTTGGTCATAACTTTCCTTCCAAGGAGTAAGCGTCTTTTAATTTCATGGCTGCAATCAGCATCCGCAGTGATTTTGGAGACCCCCAAAATAAAGTCTGACACTGTTTGCACTGTTTCCCCATCTATTTCCCATGAAGTGATGGGACCAGATGCCATGATCTTTGTTTTCTGAATGTTGAGCTTCAAGCCAACTTTTTCACTCTCTTCTTTCACTTTCATCAAGAGGCTCTTCAGTTCTTCTTCACTTTCTGCCATAAGGGTGGTGTCATCTGCAATCTGAGGCTATTGATATTTCTCCCGGCAATCTTGATTCCAGCTTGTGCTTCTTCCAGCCCAGCGTTCCTCATGATGTACTCTGCATATAAGTTAAATAAGCAGGGTGACAATATACAACCTTGACGTACTCCTTGCCCAGTTTGGAACCAGTCTGTTGTTCCATGTCCAGTTCTAACTGTTGCTTCCTGACCTGCATACAGGTTTCTCAAGAGGCAGGTCAGGTGGTCTGGTATTCCATCTCTTTCAGAATTTTCCACAGTTTATTGTGATCGACACAGTCCAAGGCTTTGGCATAGTCAATGAAGCAGAAATAGATGTTTTTCTGGAACTCTCTTGCCTTTTCCATCCATGATCCAGCGGATGTTGTCAATTTGATCTTGGAAAATTTTTTTTCCCATTGAGAAGTTCTCCTGTACCCCTTACAATATAATCCTTGTGAACTAGAGGCAGGGTATTACGATATTTGAGATGTGTAAAGCTGGAAACCTAATCTAAGGTATTGAAGAAAACAGTTAATTTTTAGAAATATTTAATAAATGGAATCTTAGGACAAGGATTTGGTAATGGAAAAATTAATAGTATTTGTGAAAAATGGTTGTAATAATGGTTTTAGTAAAATGGGGAAAAAATTACAAAACTAGTAGAATTAGGAGAAAGCAGGTAGGGAACAGAATGGGTAGAAGCGAATGTTGAAGGGAAAAAGACCCTGAACCTGTTTCGTCAGGTTACTTAGCTTCCTGAAGGCCTAGGACTTCCAAGGGGGTGCCCCACTTCTGGACACATAGTAAATGATAACATTGAGGAATTTGTGTGTTTTGGGGGAATACTAGAAGACGGGTCAGAGATGGGGATCAGCTCACATGTCATGTTTTTACGTATCGAGAATATGTGCTTGTGTTTCTTCTGCACTTTACAGTCAGGTTTAAAACATTCTGTATATTGACTTACGTGGTGGTTATGTGAAATCTGCATGTTAAAAATTCATTCAGTTGAACACAGGTTTTGTACACTTGGCTTATACCTTAGGTGAAAAAGAAAAATGAAAAAGAGCAAAGCCTCTTTCTTTGCCTGTGAGGCCTTAGAGCCTTGGAATTTTAGATTTGAAGAATTAATGTGAGGGAGAGGCAAATTTTCTTCTTATCCTTAAGATTTTCTTTTATGATAATTAAAAACTTACTCACAAGGGTAAGTTTGGACATTTCCAGCCCATTTTATACTTTGTCTTTTGTGTAGCCTCATCTCTTGTGTTTTCTGAATGAAAAAATTATTTAACTATTAGCAATCTTTAAATAGGGATCATCTTCCTAAATTTTGGATCTATTTAATACTAAAGAATTTTCATAGAATTCTATTTCTAAAGTAGTTTTATTTCATGCAAACTTGGTAAAAGTATCTTTTTCTTTTTTTTTGGTGATTTTATTTTAGCCTAATAAAGATGTTTTGGAACAAATGGAAAGATGGTAAGAGATTAAAATTATTTTTAATATTTTAATGACTCATTTCTACCAAGTCTGAGATAACAGAATGATTATCTATATTAATGTAAATTCTTAAAATTTTCTTTGTACTTCATAAAGGGAAGAGTGCGATGTACTGTTGATTGCTTTGACATTACATTAGATTTGTGAGAGTCATGTATGGCCATGATTTACTTGTTTAGGCTAGCATGTAAGCATGCATTACTTGAATACATTTTATTTATTGGTAAAGAGGAAGAACCCTTGCACCAAGATTGAAGATTATCAGAAACCTTTCTAGAATTGAAAGTTTATAAAGAACGATGGGAATAAGAGTTAATCCATGTCAAATATTTATTTAGAAATCATGTCATTTTCCTTGAAATATAGTTCATAATGTGTTTTAAATTTATTATTTCAGCATTCAAGAGAAAGATGAGAAGTTGAAGACTGTAGAAGAATTACTTGAAACTGGACTTATTCAGGTGGCCACGAAAGAGGAAGAGCTGAATGTAAAGCATATTGTATATTTGTTTTACCTGTGATTATTCAGTGACATGAAGAGTGTTCATTGTAACGTGTAATATTTTTCCCATAGCTTTTAGTTACCCACATTTAATGAATTTATATGATGTTATTTTTTCATTAAATTTAAGATTTTATTATAAATAGAAAAATGTGTGGTTGACTGTAGCATTTACTGCCTTAATGAAGTAGTTACTGTTGTTATGGTTTGTAGTGCTTTCCTACCTCCACCCATGCCCGAATTATAACCAAACAGTAACTAGTTATAACAGTAACTAGTAGAGTTGATCAGTTCATGAAATAGTGTTAGAGACCAGAGAAACGAGAGGATGAAGTTCCATTTTATGGTTATCATTAGCCTTGCCTGAGTGTGTGCTAAGTTGCTTCAGTCGTGTCCGACTCTTTGCGACCCCATGGACTGTAGTCCACCAGGCTCTTCTGTCCTTGGCATTCTCCAGGCAAGAATACTGGAGTGGGTTGCCATGTCCTCCTCCAGGGGATCTTCCTGACCCAGGGATCGAACCCGCATCTCTTAAGTCTCCTGCATTGGCAGGTGGGTTCTTTAGCACCACTTGGGATGCCCCATCGTTAGCCTTACGTAACTTAATTTGAATAGGATTGCTGGAAGAAATAGGGTAAACAGTGTATTTGATTTTAAGGCGAAAAGTGATTTGACTTCAGGTTGTGGAAACATAAGTAGAAATACTTGACAGGATAATCAAATTAAAACTCTATTTGGCTAGCGCTAGAAGTTACAGAATTGTAGACATATAGAGCAACTGAGATTTCTGGGCCTTCAGAAAGGAAAAGAAGCAGCTAGAGAAAAATGAGAAGCTACTATATTTTGAAGCTAGTTGTTTTTTTCAGAAAATTAAAGTATGTTGTACTTATGTGTCTTTGAAAAAGGCAATAAGAACAGAAAATTCATCTTTGACAAAAGAAGTTCAAGATTTAAAGGCCAAGCAAAATGATCAGGTAATGTATTAAGTAGACCCTGTAACCATTGTCTTTTAAACAGTTTGCATACCTGTTATCAAATACAGTAGCAAGTCTTGTTTGTTCCTCCCTTCTCCAGCATGGCATTTGTCATTTGCAGTTTTAATCTGTGATTGATTGGTGACTTGATTGTGAGTAATAGGAGCTGCAATTCAGTAAACGCTGACATAGGCAGACACTGGATAGAGTACTCTAGATAGCGTGTCCTTGCTCGTTACTATAATGATCGATGGTTTTGAATATACATATGTGAAAATTCTAAATAATAGTAAAAGAAGTTACCTATCTTCTCCTTATATGGTTAGGATCATTGAGTTAATAATTTTAATATTTATACACTGATTTTTCTTTTGACCTACACTTACAATAAGTAGCTTTAAATCTCCTTACTTTCAAAGTGCTTTTCATAATTCTGACATTTAAAAAAATCTGTAAAGAATTAATTGCCAGGTTTCTTTTTCCTAGATTTTGGTATAGTGGAAAATTTAATTTAAAAAATAACATACTTTTAAATTTATGGCCCATTTTTATTTTGAGCATATTACTAAGTAGGATACCCTCCTATTTCTAGGTTTCCTTTGCATCTCTAGTTGAAGAACTTAAGAAAGTGTAAGTAATGACATTATCAAGCTGGTCTTTTTCTTTCGCTCCATTTTCTTCTTGCTCATAAGTCTTACTTTATTGTGCAATTGAGGTGGCTAGGATTTTTTCATTGTTGGAATAAGGCAACTTAGCTGTGCTTTCCCAGTGCTATTTGTGATTGTTAAAAATCAGTTTCCATGATGGACTGCCATTTATTAACTTAGAGTATCAAATTGTTAATTTTGTTTATGCAGTAAGAACTATTAATGAACAGGTTATATTGAATAGAGGTCAGTTCTTTATATGTGTTGTTTTCTTGATGTGTCTGTAAGGTTTAATGCTATAATTGTATATAATTCTTCTATAGCTTTCAGAGCTCTCTAGAAGCCTGTATTGTTGAGAGGAACTCAGTTCTCCCTAGTATTCTTTGGAATACAAATCTTACATTCCCTGTGCTCTTTTGAAGCATGTCACCAGCTTCTCCTTGTGTGTATACGCTTCAGCCGTCTAGTAGTTACTGCTTAGTTTTTATTTAGGAAGAACTCTTAAGTGTTTTTTTCCTGGCTGCAAGTTGTTCTTTTACTTAAAACGGGGAGAATTGATTTGGTGAACTTGTTCGTGATTTGGTGCTGTTTTTATATCTTAGTGGTGGGTCTTGATGATTTCTCTCCTCGTTTAACACTGCATTTCCTGTCTAAGGATCCATGAAAAAGATGGAAAGATCAAGTCTGTGGAAGAGCTTTTGGAAGCCGAACTTCTCAAAGTTGCTAATAAGGAGAAAACTATTCAGGTATTGAGAGAGATAAAACCTGTGTTTTGTTTTTTTGTTTATCAACTTTAGTGAATACCATTTAATTTCATGTGTTTGTCTGTACATTGCATTTTATGTCAATTTCTGTGTTTCCATTGTCCAATCTTGTCTGTTTTGTCATTGTCAAGGGTTTGAATCAGGAAATAGAGGCTCTAAAAGAAGAAATAGGAAATATCCAGCTTGAAAAGGCTCAACAGGTAAAAATCCCAGAGCCATAGCATGACAGATTTATTAGTGTATATGTATTTATAAATTATTTGGTTTTTTTCTTGCTACTCGGAAAAAAACTTTTTAGTAATGTGTTGTAAGTATGTTGGGTTTTGTGCTTATTATTTTTGCCTGATTTGAGAAAATGTTCTTAATATTTGAATCAACATACCTTTTAATTGTTAAAGTTCATTTTCTGGGAAGTTTTCTATAGTAATGTTTATTTTAGTTTGCCAACTTAACAAAACAAAACACCGGTAAATTTTTTTTTTAAATGCATGTTCCATGATATTTTTAATATATGTATTACTCAACCTTTGCCTTTAGAATAAAGTACAGATTTCATGGGGGTATTTCAGAGGTAGGTGTGGTTACTGGAAATAAATGTGTGGTTTTGGTGAATTTAATCTGATAAGGTCTCATTGAAAGAAAGTTTGAGATTGCATGGAAGAGATGATTCATACATTCATCCAACAGATTAATTTAGAAATGTTTATTCAGTTCCTCCTACTTATCAAAGTATTATTTGTTGGAGATAATGTGTTGAATGAAATAAGGTATGAGGAAATGATTAAACTCCTAATGCTGCTGCTAAGTTGCCTCAGTCGTGTCCGACTCTGTGCGACCCCATAGACGGCAGCCCACCAGGCTCCCCCGTCCCTGGGATTCTCCAGGCAAGAACACTGGAATGGGTATTCAGAAAGTCCCCTCCTGAGGAGATGATACCTAAGCCAAGATCTGAAGGGACTGTGAGAAGACAGTGGGGAATAAAAGATTCTGTTGTATTGTGTATGATAAGAAGAAGAGATTAAAGGAGAGTATAAAGAATACTCCAGTATTATTATCTGGAGAATCCCCATGGACAGGGGCCTGGTGGGCTACAGTACGTGGGGTCACAAAGAGTTGGATATGACTGAGAGACTAAGCACACACTTACATAAAGTACTGTTGAGTAGTTGGCCTTGAAGACTGGGAGGGAAAAGTGCTCTGACATTGTAGGGAGGTATGTGGATATTTAATATTCTAATTTTCATAATTTTATGTTTTAGAAGTATCACTTTCCTTAGACTTACCACTCGTAACTGTATTCCTTGTCTCTTCTCCCCCTACACCCCCTTTTAAAACTTCTTACTCTTACTGTCATTGGAGTCAGGAGAGGGTGAAATCAGGTCATCTCATTTTGACATGAATAATTCAACTAGGATCTTTGCGATTTGAAATGTATACATTTTAAAGTTTATCATAAAGTGTAGTAAAGTAAACTGAAAGAAAACGAGTTACTTTTTTTCTGCTTCTTTGTATTGCAGTTATCTATCACTTCTCAAGTTCAGGAACTTCAGAACTTGTAAGTATCATCTTCCTCACTTCCCTTTAATATTTCTTTTCCACAAGTTAAATATAAAATTATAATGAAAATCCTATAATTTTATTTGATTTCAAGTAATATTTTAAAGAACATCAAATTATATCGTAAAGGCCTCAAGGTCTTAAATTTTTCATTAGACTTTAACCTACAGGTTTACTGATGGGAATGGGGATACAGTGGAAGTCTTATTTTTCTGATTTATAATCTAAATATGACCTTAAACTGATATGTTGCTCTTTGCTTATTTTAATAGCCACTGTGAAACTGGTTATCTATTTCATACCCAAACTAGTTGTAATAAGTTAAATTTGCTGGTATTGACTTAAACAGTGTGTTAATGGGTGGGAATAGAGCTGCTTCTCAGTTTGATGTCTCTAAAATCTGCCTTTATACATATGTATAAATCTGTGCCTTTATACATAAAATATTTATTTTTTAGTTTATTTAATCAATTTGGGTTATGAGTATAATCTGAAATATACTTTTCCAGTCTCCAGTACTTTTACTTTGTTTAGTCTTTAGTCATGTAACATTTTCATTGATAGTTCTTATTAACTTACTGTTAGATTAAAAGGAAAGGAGGAACAGATGAATAACATGAAGACTGTTTTAGAAGAGAAGGAGAAAGACCTAGACAATAGAGGGAGACGGTTACAGGTGAGAAGTTAAAAATAAAAGGTAACACCCTTTTTTATATTTCAATATCAATTTTATTCAGACTTACTCTTTTTCAGGATCTTCAAGAAGAAAATGAATCTTTAAAAACTCATGTTCAGGAATTTGCACAGCATAAGTTTCAAGAGGTATAGTATAAACAGATTGCCAGCATATTTTATAAAAAATGAGGAATCTCTATTTTACTGTACTAGAAAATAAAGAAGTTATTATAGTCTCCTGAGTTTTTTTTTTTGCCATAAAAATTACTGTGGTATCGTAGTTTTATTGCTGTTGATAAAATAAAATTAACTTTTATTCCTGTCAAATCTATCACTGCCTCATTTGTCAACCTGAGTCTCAAAGCATTTCCTCTCCTTACTTTTTCAGACGGACTCTCCTTCTCCTTTTTAAGTGTGTGTTGTTTAATTGGTGTATTAATCTGTAATCCTTTAACAAATGGATATTAAAAATTAAAGAAAATTCATCCTTTGTTTTATGAGTGGCTCAATCTTAAATCTACCATAGATAATTGTGTTTTTTTTTTATTGGTGACTCATTCTGTAATATGTTGTAGAACCTCATCTTTTTGACGTTAGAATTAAAAATGTGAAATCTGTTTCTTAGGCGTGTTCTGCATCACAATTTGAAGAACTTCAGATTGTGTAAGTATACTTGTAGCCAGCATTTTAAAGAGGAAATTTTTAATATTTTCTTGAATGTCCTTGAATATTATGAGTTTCTTCTAAGTCTTTAACTTTCTTGTTAAGTAGGAATTATAATCCAAGGGTAAATAAATCTCTATTTGGTGTAATAAAACAGAGACCTTTCAGGTGCTTTCAGATACCTGGAGACTATCCTTACCAAACTCTTCAAATGCATTTTCCAAAATACTCTCTGTTAATATGGACTGGTTTTAAGTTCTCTGTCTCTCTCTCTTTTTGAATGAAGTATGTAGTTATTGTAAAGAGAGGTTAAATTTATTTCAAATTAAAGTCATTTTTATTACTTGAAAGATCAAAATCTCTGAATTAACCAGAAGATAATCTTAGCCATAATCTTGATAGTGAATATGGAATCTTTCTATAAAAGTAACTTGCGTTTTGGGGAAAGTAATATCTTTTGTCATGTCAGTCATATTGTGCCAAATAGTAAAAATATTCAATCTAATAAGCCGAATAGTAAAAATATTCAATCTAATGAGCATGGGCTTCCCAGGTGGCACTAGTGGAAAAGAAACCCACCTGAAAAGGCAGGAGACAAGAAGAGATGTGGGTTCGATCTCTGGGTCAGGGAGATCCCCTGGAGGAGGAAACAGGAACCCACCCCAGTATTCTTGCCTGGAGAATCTTATGGACAGAGGAGCCTGGCAGGCTACAGTCCATAGGGTCGCATAGAGTCGGACACGACTGAAGTGACTTAGCATGCACTTAGCATACGTGCAATGAGCATAGGAAGTATTAATCTGTTCCTCCTAGAAAATTTTTATCCTATGAAGTCTGTTCTCTCAAATTGATCTAAGTGGTAAAAAGTATATCTGGACTTAATCTTTTTGGCCTTCTATTAATTTTAAGAGATTTTTGCTTAGATATGATCTATTCAGTTGAAGTGGCTTTTTGAAGCTGTTATCTTTAAAGAAATAAAATATTGAAGATATTTATTGTCATTATCTTCATGGAGAAAAAGAGGATGTCTCTATTTATGGCACTAATATTGCTCATTTGTACAATTGTTTATCTTGTGGACTTGTGTAACTGTCCAAGTGGTTTTGTGTCATTTGCAAATAGAAAGCTGAGAGACATGTTTGAGGCCTGTTGTTAGTGGTATGGTGGTGGTGGTTTAGTTGCTAAGTTGTGTCTGACTCTTAAGACCCCATGGACTGTAACCTGCCAGGCTTCTCTGTCCATGGGGATTCTCCGGGCAAGAATACTGGAGTGGGTTGCCATTTCCTTCTCCAGGGGATCTTCCTAACCCAGGAATCGAACCGAGATCTTCTGCATTGCAGGCGGATTATTTACTGACTGAGCTATAAGGGAAGCCCTCTTAGTGGTATATAGATCATTAAAGTATGATTTTAGATTTATTTCTACCTCACATTAAAAAATTAATGCAATATTTTGGGGGGCACTTTTACGTTTACAGAGAAAATTGAGAGAGCAATACAGAGAATTTTTGTACACCCTCCCCTCTCATTTCTCTTCTTATTTACACCTTATATTAGTGTGGTAATTTGTTACAATTCATAAGTGAAGTCAGTATATTGTTATTAACTGTCCATAGTATCCATTAGGGTTCAGTTTTGTGTTGTACATTCTGTAGATTTTTGACTAATGTATCTATCATTATAGAATCATAAAAGGAAAAGTTTATTGTCCTAAAATTCTTCTATGCTCCTCCAATTCACCTAACTAAGTATAACATCTTTGTAAAAATTCTAGGTTGAAAGAAAAGGAAAATGAAATGGCGAGACTAGAAACTGTGCTAAGAGAGAGGGAGAGTGATCTTTCTAGCAAAACAAAGCTGTTACAGGTAAATGTGTTTACTTAAGGTTATCATGTGAGTTACTGTCTTTGCATGTTTGAAAACAATTTTAACTACTGAAGGAGAAGATAGAATACAAAATGACATTCCCTCCCACCCAGATCCTGGGTCTCATTCCTCAGATAACTACTGTCACTTTTTCATATATCTTCTGAGTAAGTGCCCATGCATAAAATGTGTATGTGTTTAAATATACTGTATTTTTAATCATACACACTTTTGTTTTTTGCTTCTCTGCTCACCCAGTTAATAATCTTTCTGAGATATTTCCACATCAGCACATTTTTATCTTAATGTTTAATGATGTTGTTATATTTTTTGTATGATTGTGTTATTATTTATACCGCCAGTCTTAGTTTATGAATACCTAGATTATTTAGAGTTGTGTTTCCTGTTAAAACAATTCTTTGTGAGTATCCTTAACACACACACTTTCTGTATTTACAGTGCCATGCTAAGTTGTTTCAGTCGTGTCTGACTCTTTGCTACCCTAGGGACTGCAGCCCACCAGGCTCCTGTGTCCATGGGATTTCCCAGGCAAGAATACTAGAGTGAATTGCCATTCCCTTCTCCAGATGGTCTTCCTGACCCAGGGATTGAACCTGTGTCTCTTATGTCTTCCTGCATTGGCAGGCTGTTTCTCATACAGTACTGTATCTGTGTTTAAAATTCCTGCACGTGAACTTTTGGGTGAAAGTTTTATGCAGAGGGTTTTTTTCCCTTCTTGAAAGTGATAGTTAAAATAGAAAATAGTATCACGTCATCTTCATTTGTAGTTAGTACTGAAAGTCCTTATAGAACTTTGCTTTGAAGTGGTAGAAGATTTTAGACGTCTGCATTGTCTCATGCATGTATGTGAGAGTTGGACCAGAAAGAAGGCTGAGCCCCGAAGAAGTGATGCTTTCGAACTGTGGTGCTGGAGAAGATTCTTGAGAGTCCGTGTACTGCAAGGAGATCAAACCAGTCAGTCCTAAAGGAAATCAGTCCTGAATATTCATTTGAAGGACTGATGCTGAAGCTCCAATACTTTAACCACCTGATGTGAAGAGCCAACACATGGGAAAAGACCCAGATGCTGGCAAAGATTGAAGGCAGGAGGAGAAGGGGATGACAGAGGATGAGATGGTTGAATGGCATCACTAATTCAACGGACATGAGTTTGAACAAAATCTGGGAGATTGTGAAGGACAGGGAAGCCTGGTGTGCTGCAGTGCACGGGTTGCAAAGAGTCTGACAGGACTGAGCGACTGAACAGCAACATTGTCTCACATACTTGTTTTCACATTTTCTGCTCCATGGGTTGGTTCTGACACATTCCCTTTTGTTCCCAAGTATATTCATTTAAAATTTTGTCAGATAATGCTAAATTGCCCTCCCAAGTGTTTTTACTAATTTACACTCTCAGATAGACTGAATTACAGCTGAACAAATAAATTACACTCAATTAAACAACTGAACTACAACAACTAAATTACATTCTCCAACAGAGAGCCATTCCTTTTCATCCTCATCAATACTGATGAAGATGAAAGATTTGATATTCTGCTTGAAAGATGGTTAGATTATTTTAATTTGCATTTGCTAGTGAGAGAAGTAGGGCTCCCCAGGTGGGCTCATTGGTAAAGAATTCTCCTGCCAGTGCAGGAGACGTAGGTTCAATCCTTGGAGAAGGAAATGGCTACCCACTATAGTATTCTTGCCTGGGAAATCCTATGGACAGAGGAGCCTGGTAGGCTACAGTCCATAGGGTTGCAAAAGAGCTGGACATGGACGCTACCAGTGACTTAGTGACTAAACAAGAGTGAGAGAAGTTAAGCACTCTTCATTTGTATATGAGTATTTGTAAATGAGTTTCCTAATTTCCTCCTCTTGGTTGACTTTTTAAAAAAACTAATTTAGTAAGTAAGATCCTTTTCACGTAATAAGAGAAATTTGATTCTGTCATATGTGAGGCAATTTAAGTTTTTCTTTTGACTTCCTTTGTCCCCTCCCCGCCACCTTAGAAGTTTAAAACTTTTATGTACTCAGATATAAGTAATTTTCTGAGTTTGAAGTCTTGAAATTTATTTCTCCTTCTGTGATCATAAGAGTGTTTTCACATGTTTTCTTCTAATACTGTTGATAATTTATTTATTTTTGCTTAGATGTTTTATTCACATGTAATTTAAGTTATGAGATTAGCATTTCAACCTTAGAAAAGACAAGCTACATTTTTAAGTAATCCGTTATTATTTTACTGCGGTGCTTCTCCCCCCCGCCCCCTCCCCCTCGCTCCAGTGTACTCCACAGCTGTAGAGGGGTGCTCCTGCATCTAGTGGGTGGAGACTGTGGATATTGCTAAACATCCGGCAGTATGTAGGACAGCCCCCACGCAGAGACATATCCAGTACAAAATTTCAGTAGAACTTGCCTTACTGATTTGAGGTATCACCCTGTAGTAAATTCCTACAGGTGTTTGGGTTTGTTTCTGGATTTCTTCCATTGAGACATACTCATTCCGCAGATAGTACAGAATAATTTAATTATTCCAGCTTTATGCATGTGTGTGTGCTAAGTTGCCTCAGTAGCATCTGACTCTTTGTGACCCTATGGACTGTAGCCTGCCAGGCTCCTTTGTCCTTGGGATTCTCCAGGCAAGAATTCTGGAGTGGGTTGCCATGTCCTTGGGCCTCCAAGGGATCTTCCCCACCGAGGGATCAAACCCACTTCTCATATGTCTCCTGCATTGGCAGGCAGGTTCTTTATCACTCTTGGCACCTGGGAATCCCTATTCTAATTTTATAAAGTGTTTTAATATAGGGCTTATTATACCGTTTGAAAATCTTTATTATTTTAGAATTTCCCTGGTTTGTGTGACATGTTTTAAAGTTTATATTGAAAATAAAAATTTCTGTATTCATGTTTAATTTTTGTTTAAATAGGAAGTACAAGATGAAAACAAATTGTTTAAGTCCCAAATTGAGGAGCTTAAGCAACAAAACTACCAAGAGGTAAGTTCTGTTAGATGCTTTGCCTTTTTATTTATGTGGTAAAAATTTTATGACTCATGACTTTTGTCTTTTCATTGTTTTATTTATAACTGTTTATCAAATTTCCTAAAATATAAAGTAGTTGGCTATGTCATAGCCAAGATATGGTAATCTGTAGTTTATAAAGTAGCCACAATATTACTGTATATATATTCCAGCTCTGTTTTGTATCTGTGTGTCTCTGTTTTCAGATCCTTTAGAATGCTTTCCTTAGCAAGTCAGATAAAATCCTTTAGAGGTCAGTTTAAAACTGTGTGTATGCTTTACTTCTTCCCCTTTTCTCAAAATATCTACAATTGGAGAGAAACTAAGAAATGTGTAATATTATAAGTAATAATTGACCACTATTCAAAATACTTTTTCAAAGTATAATTCTGTTTGGTAAAAATATGATGTGTATGTTTTTTTAATTAATGTTACCAAAATAGTCTTTAAATTATTTATGTATGTGTATGGATAAACTGGAAACTGTTTTGATGGACAAAAGAATTAGCGTCCTTGTCAACAAGAAGTTTATAGTAGTTTAGTTTGGGAGATTGTAGTCATCAAGAATAAATACTGTATATGAAGGACTATGTACATAATAGGTAAATATTATGTAAAGTTTTTTATATACAAGTTACCTAACCTTTCCTTCATTAATGGTTTTATTTTTTTTTTACTTTTGAAAACTTAACATAGTCAAATATGAATTGTGCATTATGAAAATTTAAGGTATTAACTAGTGCTTTGCACCTGATAGGAAACTGATATATATTTAAGTGTAAAGTTTTAAGAATATAGTGACAATGGAGATTTGATTTAACACTCAATATGTTTTATAAATGTATACATGTTTTTATTAAAATTACTTTTTGATGACATATCAGTTATGCTATAGTTTTACCGTTGGTGTTGTCTTAAATTTATGTCTGAGAAGAGTTTTAATTATTTGCAGTCTTCTGGAAAGCTATGTTTTAAAGTAACATTGAACTCTTTTAATAGGCATCTTCTTTTCCCCCTCATGAAGAACTGTTAAAAGTGTAAGTAATATTTTTTATTCACAATTTGAAAAGTGGTAAATTCTTGTTACTAAACAGTTCTCAGATAAGCGATTTAATGTAATTGCAAATGCTCCTCTATTTTTACGGTTCTATTTGGATTTCTTGGATAGTAGATCAAAGAGCTTAGCTATGCCTTTGGCTGAGCTAATGTTCCTTTTATGGTATTAAATATTTGGATTTCTTTGAACATTTTGTTGAGCGTGATACTGGACATTTCAGGCATTCAGAAAATATCTAATCACATATAGCTATACTTTGAAGCCTTTAGTAATTTACCTTAAATTATCTCACTTATTCTACTGATATCATTATGGAATTGAACCATGCAAATTTTGGTTTAGCTTCTGCATTAAAAAAGCAAATCTTGTAATTTTTATGGTTGCTGTCTTTTAAGGAGTTTTTTTGTTTTTGTTTTTTTTTAAACCGAAACATTTTTATTGTGGGTCTGTATTTTTCTCTAAGAGGCTATATTTAAGGTCATTTCAGATAAGTTGGTATGCTTCAACATGTTAAATGTCAGCCACATTAAGTATATTCAGTGATATATCTATATGTTCTTCCATCTTGTTTACAAAGTTGGTGGTTTACAAAGTTACTAGTTTAGAATCATTTACTGTTAAATTGGGTCTTGAGTTTGTCTATGTAGAGCAAGGGTTAGCAAGCAAACTTCTTTTTAATAAGTGGCCTGATAGTGAATATTTTAGACTTTCTGGGCCACATTGTTTCATATCCCTTTTTCCCTTTACCCCCCACAATTCTTTAAAAACATAAAATCAGATCTTGGCTTGAGGTCCATACAAAACCATACTGTGGATCTTGCCCAGAACTCTAGTTTGCGAACCCCTTATATAGAGCCTTATTCTTAGGGAAGAGGTATTTGTAATTTAATTTTCTACCCTAGCTACTTCTCAGCTATAACAGAATCAAAGTATAAATCTTTGTCATTTCTTTCTGCATTTCTGGGAAGTAACTAAGTCATTTGACAGAACCAAAATAACATGAATCCTAAGACTGTTATGAAAGTGAAAAGAGAACACCTACCTTATGTTAATGTCATACTTTTATTGTGGGTTAGCCACTGAAAGTCATAATTGATTTCATTACCTTCTGAAAAAAAAAATTTAAGGGAGTGCACCTACATCACTTTTTATTCTTGTGAAAATAGCTGCTTCACTGCCCTAGTTAAAAATAGAAGTAACTACAACTATAGCAGTTCATGTATTCATGAACTGTTTCTTAGGGGATGATTTCTTTTTAGCATAAATGTCAACATATCATACTGTAAAGTTTTATTTATTTCTGAAAATAAGAATTCATTCTGAAAATAGATTTTCTTTGGTAACTGTAGTTAAGCTTAAAGAGTTTGCCTAGGTTACTGCGTTTTTCAAAGCATCACCTACTTGCTGTTTTTATTTTGTAGTAACAAATTTGTTACTATGTTCACTGTTTACCTAAAATACTGTTACATAAATCCATTTTCTGGTTTAGAATTTCAGAAAGAGAGAAGGAAATAACTGATCTTGAGAATGAGTTAGATTCTTTGAAGGATGCTGTTGAACACCAGAGGAAGAAAAATAATGTAAGTGCAAGTGTTTATCAGAATAAAACTTATTATTATTATTTCACTGAAATCCATGGATTAGAATTCTTTTAATCTACTTTTACTTTAAAGTAGGAAATTACTGTTTTGTGTGTAGGTTTTTTGAGAACATTATTGGGGAAATCACTTTATTAGAGAGTAGATTTTATTTTAAATGAATAAGTGAAAAGTCCATTTTGTATACATCTGAATATTTAAATATTCAAGTTAGAATTATTATAGCTTCAACTTAAGAAAAAAACCTATAGTTTACTTTCTGTTGAACTTTTACTGGAAAATTATTCTTTCAGCTCATCATCTTAAAGGCTTTTCTCTTTTTGACTGGGCTAGCCTTTTTGTAAACTATAAAAGTAATGCTAGAATTCAAACTTAGTATTTTCAATAATTATGTGTCTTTTGAAGTCTCTGGCACTTCCCTTTTAAACTGAGAGGTATTTTCAAATTTTGGTGATTAAGCATGTTGTAGGCCTCACAACCGGAGAAGGCAATGCAAGCCACTCCAGTACTCTTGCCTGGAAAATCCCATGGACGGAGGAGCCTGGTAGGCTGCAGTCCATGGGGTCGCTAATGGTCGGACACGACTGAGCGACTTCACTTTCACTTTTCACTTTCACACATTGGAGATGGAAATGGCAACCCACTCCAGTGTTCTTGCCTGGAGAATCCCAGGGATGGGGGAGCCTGGTGGGCTTCCGTCTGTGGGGTCACACTGAGTCGGACACGACTGAAGTCACTTAGCAGCAGCAGCAGGCCTCACAACCTGAATACATTTAGGTTATAATGGATGGATAGTGCCCTGAGAAATATTGACAAATAGTAAATTTAGATGAGTTTCTTAAAGTCTCTCTGATCAGAAGATGCACCTTTAAGTAGAATACAAGCATTCTTGCTAGATGAAGAATTTTTGTACACACAAGTTTCATTGTTAAGACTTGAGGAAAGTTAGAAATGTTATTGAAATCTAAGCCGGTATTTTCTAATGAAATTTGATTTTTCAAAGTTTGCATTAATTTGTTAATTTAACAAGTTGACATGTTTCTGCTCCCCTGAGTTTGTCAAAATTAGGTACGTGAATTGCCCTTTGTGTGTTTGTAACGTTACTAACAGCATTGCTTGGCCAGAAAACCTGAGATGAATTTGCCAGTATTACTGTTAACATCTTAGCTGTGTTTTATGATTGGAATTGTGAGATAAGGAAGGCATAGTAACGCCAGTTTAATGCAGCAGCAGCAGTGCTGGAGGCATTGTTGTGTCTGAAAAGAGCCAGGACACTGGAGGCCAGCAGATGTGACGTCAGTGGTTCTAGTTCTGCCTCCTCATTTGCTTTGTACACGTGGTCATGTTTATTAACTTACCTGAGCTGTGGTTTTGCCATCCATAAAATGGGAATACGTACTTCTTCGGGTTGTCAGGAGGATTAATGAAAATTTATGTGAAGTGCCAGGTACAGTGTTGGACACACAAGTAAGCATTCAATCCATAGTGGTTATTGGTGTTTTAGTTTTTGTTTTTAATCTTTTTAGATTTCTAAATCTGAAAAAAGACGGAAATATAGCAGATTGTCCTTATTAATATTTGCTAATGAAATGCTGTTAAAATAGATCTTTCAGAGCTCAGCTTCTTTCTCTTACAAAAGAATGGGTTTAATAGCTTTCTAGCTTCCCTGCTTGTCTTGACCAAGTAACTTGTGCAATTCCTGTCAGGTTGTTTTTTGGTATGCACATTTGACCATGTCAAGAAAGATGAAATACAGTGATTCCCTATGTTATTCCTAGGTAGATTTGAAATGTGTTAAATCAATAGAACATATTTAGAGGAAAAATTGTTATGCTGCAGTGGAAAGTCCCATGAATGATATTGGGTCCTGTTTAAAAATCATATTTAAAGGCTTTTGTAATACTTGTGTATTTGTTCTGTCCTTAATCCTTTGATATTCAATGTACCTGAAATTATATTTGTAATCTTGGTTTCTGTGCTTACTTTTGAATGCTTTCTTCTTTGTCTTGTGTGCATAGTAATTACTTTAAAGCTGGCATATTTGGTGTGTATACTAAAACATGGGAAGTGGGCATCTTTATTTTCTCATTCAAACTTCTAAACATTGCTTTTTATTTTTTTGCTAATATACATATTTTCCCATTGAAATAATTTTGCAGTAACCAGCATTTAAATGCAGTGCAAAATACTGATGAAGCAAAAAGCAAAAATATTTCATTAATGGATAAACTGAAATCATTCTTTCTAAAAATGATTAGGACCTTCGGGAGAAAAACTGGGAAGCAATGGAAGCATTGGCATCAACTGAAAAATTGCTGCAGGACAAAGTGAACAAGACTTCCAAGGTTGTAATGCTAACTCCTAGAAACGATCCACTGAACAGAGAAAATCTGCAGCTTGTCTTAAAATCCGACTAAAGCATTTAATTTTACTGCAATTTAAATATAAAATCTCCTTATCATCCATATTTATCACCTCTGTCATCTCTGCTTTTTTCACCTACTCCTTGAAGCTTTAATTTTGGGCATGCTGTTTTGTTGTGATTATCTGATTTTTTTGAGCTTTGGTGATTACTGCTTTAAGCTTAAGAGTTTCAGGAGGCCTGTGCTACCCATGTAAGCTCTTGTCAGGCAGAGTGTATCTCTTGGGTTTGTTAAGAGAACTTGGTGAAAACTCTTGAGCCGAAGAGATCTAATCTAATTAACAAACATACACCCAGTGGATTCTCCTAGATTCTCTGAGGCATACCAAGATGACTCAAACAAGGTGGAAAACGATGAAAGTCTTCAGAAATACAGGGAAGTCATCAATTTTGGGTGTGTTATTGGACATGGTTCCTTAGAAGAGATGAAATTAAACTAGGTTTTTAAGTGGCTGGACAGTAATGATGCATATATGTTTAGTATACAGTATTAGTATAAGGGATAATTCTCTTAACTGGAGTATATAAAGTACTCCTAGAACATATATCCCCCTCTGTCTTACAAATAATTAAGAATTCTCCCTGAGTTCAAGTTGTTCCATGGATTTAAAGATTTCAAATCAATTATAATTGAGAAGTTAAAGATTGAGAGAAATAATTGGGGCAGTTTCAAGAATTTTGAAAATTCCTACCAAGAATAAACTTGGAACAAAATTGTTGAATTTTTGTTATGGGTTAAAGTTCATTATGTTATTCAATTCAGCATTCTAGAAGTATCAATATTTTGTGTGCTAAGGTAATATGTTGAATTTTAAATGTAGGTCTTTATGACATTTGAAGGACTTTTTTAAAAAAAGCAGAGTAGAATTTTAATAAAAATTTTAATCGAATATATGTTTGTAGTATATTTTCCTTTAGTGTAATGGATTTATGTTTAGTTACTTACTCATCAGGCCCTAATTTTCACTAAAATCTTGATTTGAAACAGCGAGCAAATATTGGGACCAGAGAAATCCAGTCCAGAGAATAGAAAAATCTAGGCCAGCTTGGACATTATTGTTTCATTGTCAGTGGCTACAGTCAGCTCTGTCAGCAATAGGGGCTCTGTATAGTTTCTGATTGTTTCTATAACTTTGGTTTTCACAGTTAAGAGCTCCCTTTTAGCTTTTATTTTGTTAATGAGGCTGGTTATCTACAAAGTGCTAAACTTAATGTCATGCTATTCCTACAAGAAGTGACATACCACTTGTCATAGGCATTCTTGCATGTTATGATTCCAAAAGAAAACTAGAATTTGTTTCACCATGTGTTTGGTAAGGAATATAAGAATTTATCTATGTTTCAAACCTCATCACCAAATGCATGATGGCCTCTTGCATGGCTGATGATCTATAGAGCATAGATTTTATACTCTTTCTCTGTTTTAATGTGTGTATTTAGACAGTCCTGAGATAGCATAGGTGTAAAGTGATACTGATTAACCTATAGACTACAAGTTTCTTGAGGGATCACTGTAATTGACAGGTTCACATGAAAGACATTTCACACACTATTACACTTAGATAAAAATAGTAACGAGGTTGGAATAGTAAGGAAATAATGATAATGATGCAATTTTCAGTTAAATCTTTTCCAGAGTTTAAGGTGGAATGGAAATTGCTATTCACAACCAAACTACTATGTCAAATGAAAACTTTTAACCTAACTTGTTCCTTTGTTCTTGTTAGTTACAAATTAGACACCTATTTCCTTTAGTTAGATTATTTTTCCTTTGGGGAATTTTCAGAAAGTTTTCTGTCCCACAGTCTCTCTTCCTAACTGATTTTCTTTAGAGGTTGCTCTACTGCTTCTATGCTTTGTTGCTCAGTCATGTCCAACTCTTTGTGACGCCATGGACTGTAGCCCGCCACTCCTCTGTCCATGGGATTTTTCAGGCAAGAATACTGGAGTGGGTTGCCATTTCCTTCTCCAGAGCATCTTCCAGACCCAGGGATCAAACCCCTGTCTCCTGTGTTTCTTGCATTACAGATGGAGTCTTTATCCGCTGAGCTATCAGGGAAGCCCACCACTTCTATGGTCAGATGATAAAAATGAGCTCTTGATTGTTTCTGAATTAGTTGTTAATCATTTTCCTTAAATAAATGTACCTTATTTTATGCAGTTAGATGGGTATATTTCTGAAAAATAGTGGACTTTATTGAGTTATTGAAAATATTCCATTAAAACTCATTGAATTATTGAAAGTACTCTATTAAATATTCCATTTTTAAAATCCTGCCACTAATCTGAGTAAAGTAACAGCATTTTGTATGTACAGAATATGATTAATCTCTAGCTTCTTTTTGTGTAACTTTAGATTTTTTATATTATTAGATTTTCTTAAATTGAAGTGTGTGCATCTTAAATCTGTATTAGATTTGAAAGATCAGTTTAAATAATGGGGGAAAGGCTTGAGATCTTGCTAGCTTGCTTGCCTTCTTGTCACATGTTGAACTTCACCAGTGTTTTGAGATGATTTTCTTGGCTTTGTTTAGATGTGTATCTTTATAGATGTCTTTTTTTAATCTTGTAGAGATAATTTGAATATTAGATATTTATTTTTTGTGTGATCAAATCATTATCCTAATTTTGACAAACTGGCTTTGAATTAATCATTGATACCCATTAGACTTGGATTTGAAATCACCAAATCTAGGCAAGTATTTGTAATAGTTATCTTTAAATTTACAGCTGACAGAGTCCATGCATATTAGTTTTCGTGATGTATGGCATTGGTGAAGTAGTATACCATCAATTTTCCCTCTTTACTCCTTTTCCCTCTTTACACTTGTCAAATTTTGGTGGTTCTTTCTTCCCCCTTTGTTTAGCATAAATAGCTTCACATTACCTTGAAACTGGAAGTATCAAAGTTGCCATTTTAATCCCATGGTATTATCGTACATCAGTGATGTATTTTTTGGAAAGAGACTTGCCAGCCTCAGTTATGTCACCCAGATACACATTTTTTGCATGTAGCTTGTTTTAGCTGTAGGAACTGTTTTTTGTTTTGTTTTGTGGTTTTTAAATTGTTCCTGAAGGGGTATTACTTGATGGCAAAGAAAATGTTCATATTGTCAGATATTGCCTTAGCTTGATTAATATAAGACATTTTTGTTACTTAGGATGCCTTTGAGATTTTGCAATTTTTTTCTTATGTAAGCATTTTGAGCTTTCAGAATGGGAAATTTGAACATTTGTCAGTAATAAGAATTTAAAAAATACCATTGCCTTTTCTTCCTTTAAGCTTAAAAGACTGTAGCTTTTTTATTTTTCAATTCTATAATCTTCTGAGTTTGATTTGGTGCTTCCTCTGCTTTAGGAAAGACAACAGCACGTGGAAGCTGTTGAGTTAGAAGCTAAAGAAGTTCTCAAAAAATTATTTCCAAAGGTGTCTGTCCCTTCTAATTTGGTAAGATTAATTTATTATTTTTTAAAACATGACATCTTTATCATTATTTAAGGAAGTTGTGAATAAGTAGCATTTGCGCTCTGCACTTGGTTTTAATGGTGTGCTTATCAGTCTTTCTCATTTTTAACCTAGGGTGTCTTGAGTAGTTAAAATCAGTTAACTTGGTTCAAAATAATTTATGTTGTTTCAATTGCTACTTTATTATAATCTATAAAATTTATAAGACATTATTTAGGTTATAAACATCATAAATGGGAAAGAAATATTTCTTCATAAGTCATTAGTGGTTGAAAGTGAAAATGTTAGTCACTCAGTTGTGTCCTACTCTTTGCAACCCCATGGAGTGCAGCCCACCAGGCTTCTCTGTCCATGGAATTCTCCAGACAAGGGTACTGGAGTGGGTAGACATTTCTGTCTCCAGGGGATCTTCCTGACTCAGGGGTCAAACCCTGGTCTTCTGCATTGTAGGCAGATGCTTAACTGTCTGAGCCACCAGGGAAGACCCAAGAGTGGTTAAAAATTCAGTAATATTCTTAATGGCTTTATTAAAAATAGAACTTAATTTTAGGTGATTCCTTCTTAATTTTAGGAACACTTTATTTTAAAAAGTATTTACTACTAAGAACTAGGCTCTTTTTATTTCACAACTTAAGATTTTGGTCATCTGTTAACTTTTTAAGCAGAAGTCTTGAAGATGATTTGGAATAACTTGTTTTAATTGAGATTGTATGTGTTTTAAATGGGAGAGAAAAGTTTGCTTGATTCATAGAATATAATGAATATTTGAGGGCAGAGAAAGAAAGCCAGTGAGTATGCATGTAGTTTTCTAAAATGATACTATAGGTCTTTTTTTCTTTTAATGGAAAATTATACATACAGTCAAAAGTAGAGAGAATAGCATAATGAGCCTGATGTACCTCGTATCTCACCTTAGCAATTACCTATACGACATGCATTGATACTGACAGTCTTGTTTTAACTCTAACCTTATACTTCCTACGTTATTTTGGAGGAAGTCAAACATCAGAGCATTTCATTAGTAAATATTTCTAAATAATAAGGATTCCTTCAAAAATACTATTTTATATTTTTTAAAAATTTCTTACATCATTCATCTAGTCAATACTTGGATTTCTTCAGTTGTGATACAATCTATTTTAATGAAGTAATAACAACTTATTGTAGTTTGTTTTAGTCAGGATTCAAATAAAGTCAGCATGTGACTGATTTAAGATGTCTTTTAGATCCTTTTTATTTCACAAGTTTGCTTTTGTCAGCATACCTTCTCGCCCACTTTTTTTTTTTTAATGTAGTGGTTTCAAGTTCATTTTCCCAGTCTGGATTTAGCTGACTGCATCCCTGTAATGTCAGTATGTTCCTCTGTCCTTTGTATATCTTGTAAGTTGGTACAGTGGAGGCCTGATTAGATTCAGACTCAGCACTTCAAGGGTAGGACAGGGTGGAGGCAAGACGGTCATGAGCAGTGTTGTGCACTTCCATCAGGAGGGCCGTAAGGCTCAGTGATAAAGTATCTGCCTTCCAGTGCAGGAGATGTGGGTTCAGTCCCTGGGTTGGGAAGATCCTCTGGAGAAGGAAGTGGCAACCCACTCTAGTATTCTTGCCTGGAAAATTCTGTTGACAGAGGAGTCTGTTGACCATGGAGTCACAAAAAGTTGAACATGGACATGACTTAGCAACTAATCAACAGCAATGTTTGCCTGTGCTTCTTTGGGCCATTGGAGCTTATTTAGTCTGGCTACCAAATCTTTTTGACACAGCACTGCTAATCTTTGGTAGCTTCTTTGCTTACTGGTGTGATAAGATTTTCCTGAATTTATCGTATGCATTTCCTGTCCCAAATTTTGAATCAGGATATTTCTTCAAGGAGAGGGCTTTGGGTGCCAGGTGTGATGTAAGTAAACTTAATGACCTGTTCTCTGTGCAGTCTGAGTTTAACTGCTTGCTCTCTTAGGTTTTATCTAAGTACATTCTATGTCTAACTTGCAAAAGAAGCAAAAATGCTTCTGTTTTCATTGTAACTGTTGAGGATATATTCAGGTTTGATCACTTAATAGATAATTGGTTGAATTGATGAAATACCTTGTTCTGGGCAATATGGATAAATTGCCAGTTCTAGTTCGGTTTTTACAATAAACATAGGAAGAGTTGTTCTTCTTAGAGTCTAGTTGTTCTACTTAGAGTCTGGTATTTAAGTTTTTAGAGATATGATGGATAATAGACTATTTACCTTAAGATAAAGCAATAATTATTAAATTTAATATTAACATAGTCAGATATAAAAGGGCTTTTATACATGAAGTAATTTTTATAAACTGTTTTCTATTTTTTTGCTAAGAAAATCAGCAGAGATCTTAACTATTTGACCGAGATTGAAGGGAAGTTTATGTACTTTAAGCGTCTAAACAATTTTTCAACTGAATTTAATTTATATGGAATCTTAGTATTTGAAGCTAAGTGGGATTTTAATAGTATGTTTTCATCATGAATCAAATTTATGATTGTGCTCAGTCATGTCTGACTTTTTGTGACTCCATAGACTGTAGCCCATTAGGCTCTTCTGTTCATGGAATTTTTCAGGCAAGAATTCTGGAGTGGTTTGCCAGTTCCTCCTCCAGCCCAGGGTTTGAACTCATGTTTCCTGCATTTCTTGCATTACAGGAGGACTCCTTACCACTGAGCCACAGGGGAATGTAATTTTTTCTTTTTAATGAAGAGGCTTTTATGACTAAAATGTACTATGGGATATTGCACTACAGGGTGATCTCAGCATCCAATTTTCTTTTGTTTTTCATTTTTATTTGATGAAATATAGAGAATCCTGATTCAGCCACATAAATAGTTTTTCATTAGAGCAATTAATAGAAATTTCATGTATGTGTGGTTTTTTTAAATCTTGAATTAAACTAAACCAAAGACTTATCAGTGGGCTTCCCGGATAGCTCAGTTGGTAAAGAATCTGCCTGCAATGTGAGACCCCAGTTTGATTCCTGGGTGAGGAAGATCCACTGGAGAAGGGATAGGCTACCCACTCCAGTATTAGGGCTTCCCTTGTGGCTCAGCTGGTAAAGAATCTGCTTGCAGTACGGGAGACCTGAGTTCAATCCCTGGATTGGAAAGATCCCCTGGAGAAGGGAATGGCTACCCACTCCAGTATTCTGGCCTGGAGAATTCCATGGACTGTATAGCCCCTGGGGTAGCGAAGAGTCAGACATGACTGAGCGACTTTCACTTTCAAAGACCTAAGAGGAAATTTGCTTTACAGTATCTACCAAACACTCTTTACCAGAGTTTAAAATTCAGACAAGAAGCATCAAAAGTCTAGAATAATTTATTTTTAAATTTGGAATAATGACTAAGACTATAAGAATGCCTTGTGTTTACCTCAGCTAACCTTACAGTACAAATAGAATTTTTGTTGATTTTATACACATCAATGTTTGTATATTCTTATTTCTCATTATGATTTTTAAAATGTTTCATAATATTTATTTTCAAGTATTTTCATAATGCCTGGAACATCTTCATAGAATCTGAAATCTTCTGACTACTGTATCTCTGTGGAACTATCTCCTAAAAAAAAAAAGTTTGAAAAATTGCTTAATCTAGGCTTTCTCTGTCTTAGAGACTGAACCTATTAGTCCCAGCACTGGTTAGTGGTAGAGGCTAGTTTGAGCCCAAATCTTACCTGTATGGCCTGAATTTATTTGCAAATATCCTTGGACAGGGTAAATAAATTTAGATTTGATTTTGATGGTAATGTAGTACACAGGCATATTTTCAGTGTTTATTTTCAAGGCCAGGTCATGTACAACTTACTTAACAACTATAATCTTTTTTGAGATTTCCACAGGGATAGTGTTTGTCTACGTCGGTTTCTTTTTATAATCTTCCAATTTGGTTATTTAACTTTTTTTTACTTACTTCATTTAGGTATTTTTTAAAAATTAGTTATTTGATTTTTTTCTCCACAGAGTTATAGTGAATGGTTGCATGGATTTGAAAAGAAGGCAAAAGAATGTGTGGCTGGAGCTTCAGGTTCAGAGGAGGTTAAGGTTAGTTCAAGAAGTAAAGTATATATATTTTAAACAAATGTAGAAAAAAAAGAATAAATCAGAATTTGTCTTTAAGTTTGGGAAAGATAATAACTACATTAGTGATGTAGATCACAAAAGGTCACAATAGTGATCTTTTTAGAAAGTATAAGAAGGTGATTTCATTTTGTGTACATTTTGGTGCAAAGACTATTGTCTTCCTCATATTTGATATCTGTACAAAGCTGGTGTTTGTCTTTTCTTTAGCTCTGTTATCTTAGTCATTTATAAAACTGAATATTTATCTCTGATTCTCTTTTTAGTTTGGGTTCAGGAAGTAAAGATCAGTTAATAGATAGAACCTGACTGGTTTACTAACATATCCTCAATTCAGGAGTGTTCAGAGCCTAGATGCATTTTTATGCTTGACTGCTAAAATTTGGGAGATTCATTTTTTTTTGTATCACAAGTGGCGTGAATATAACCCTGTGGCATTGTGACTTTATTTCATATGAGGATCTGCTTTGATTTTACTGTCTGACTAAATAGTGACAAGCCTATTTATATAAAATTGTATGACTATATTTTGTATTAAACGTAATCTAGGAGTTTTATCTTTTGGCCACTCCTCCTGGCTTCTCAGGTGGCTCAGAAAAGTGAAAAATCTGCCTGCAGTGTAGGAGACCTAGGTTCAATCCCTAGGTTGGGAAGATCCACTGGAGAAGGGAATGGCAACCCACTCCAGTATTCTTGCCTGGAGAATCCCATGGACAGAGGAGCCTGGAAGGCTGCAGTCCATAGGGTCGCAAAGAGTCAGACACGACTGAGTGACTAAACTTTCTTTCCTGGCATGTGAGATCTTAGTTCCCTGACCAGGGTTCGAACCTGTGTCCCCTGCATTGGAAGCATGGTGCCTTAACCACTGGACTGCCAGGGAAGTCCCAGACTGGGAGTTTTATTAGGAAAATCAAATGACTTAACAAAGTCATTGAATTTCACTGCTACTTGAGAAGGTTGAAATGTAGTGATTAATGATAAAACAGAAGCCATTTATCTTAATATATCAATAAGTACAGAAACAAATTTGAAGCACAAAACTTTCTGGTAAAACTAGAGGATTTTTATTTATATCATTCTTTGCAGGATTTGGAGCACAAGTTGAAAGAAGCTGATGAAATGCACACATTGTTACAACTAGAGTGTGAAAAATACAAATCCGTCCTTGCAGAAACAGTAGGAAATGATTTTTAATCTACATTTTAAAATAATTATTAATTTATTACTTAGTGGCTTAAGCAGTTTATCTTGGTATTAGAACGTGAATTTTTCAGAACAACTATATTGTGTTCATAGGAAGGAATTTTACAGAAGCTACAGAGAAGTGTGGAGCAAGAAGAGAATAAATGGAAAGTTAAGGTTGATGAATCACAGAAGACGATTAAACAGGTATTTAAAGAAAGCTTAGGGAAAAAAATAAGTAAGAGTTGTGTGACCTCTTGAAAAAAAATCCAAACAAACTGGCAGTTCTCAGCGTGGGGGTTCTGGATCAGCAGCATCAGTATCACATGGGAACTTATTAGAAATGCTTTTAGGCCCCACCCATAGAGAAGGCAATGGCACCCCACTCCAGTACTCTTGCCTGGAAAATCCCATGGATGGAGGAGCCTGGAAGGCCGCAGTCCATGGGGTCGCTGAGGGTCGGACATGACTGAGCGACTTCACTTTCACTTTTCACTTTCATGCATTGGAGAGGGAAATGGCAACCCACTCCAGTGTTCTTGCCTGGAGAATCCCAGGGATGGGGGAGCCTGGTAGGCTGCCGTCTATGGGGTCGCACGGAGTCAGACATGACTGAAGTGACTTAGCAGCAGCAGCAGCAGCATAGCTTACTGAGGGTGAAACTCTGTGGGGCCAACACAAGAGTTTTAAAGAGCACCCCCCGCAATGATACAGTGTTTTAAAGAGTTTTAAAAACACTGTTTTAAAGAGGCCCCCCCGCAATGATACAGAATGTAAAGTGGTGTTAAAGAACCACAATGCGATAACATAAGGCAGATAATTTGGTGTTCACAATGTTTTAAAACACTGATTTGTGACTCATGATATAGTATTCAAGAGAAAGTAAGTACTTATTCTGTTCATGGGACCTGAATGTTGTTAATGTAGTCTTAGTTTTTCTTCTCTTTATAGTTTTCCCTCCATATCCATCAGGGAAGTGGTTTCCGAATCTTCAAAGATGCCCAAATCTGGTATCTTAAATGCTTATATAAAATGGATAGTAGTTCTTAGGTATGGTAAAGAGTGCTGTCTCTTGCTCACTTGTTTTCCTGGGCCAACCTGTGCAGAATCTAGGGTTGTTGATGGTATTCTGTAATAAAGCATTTGGGGATTGATGAAGCTGATTATCAGTTAATTGTTAAAAAATTAAGCACTTTAGCTGGACTGCATATAATGTCATGCAAATGAGGTAGGTTTTGATCACAGTTTAAATCAGTTATATGTGACACTCTCATTTTTAAGGGCTTTTAAAATTGTTTTGGCTTTAAATGAGATACATTAAAAAATAAAAAACCCAAAACCTCTGGGGACACAGTTTTTGAGGAAGTAGCCTAGTGTTTTCTCCCTTTGCCTGGCAAAGAAATAAAGTCACTCTTTCTCCTCCAAAAAGAAAAACCTCTGAAGTATCTAATTGATTAAAATTCTACAAGATAGAAAAACCTTTGTATTGTTGGTGGTTTGACTTGGTCATATAATTATTTCACATTTCAGATGCAGTTGTCATTCACATCTTTGGAGCAAGAGCTAGATCGGTTAAGAAGAGAAAATAAAGATACTGAAAATGTATGTTATCTCATTGTTTGATTTGTAACCTATGGCTTCATTTTTAGCATTAAGGGTTCTCTTACAGGCTGTGTTTAAGATTTCTTTTATCTAATGATGTGGTTGTTGTACCTTTATTGTATAGTTTTGTATTCAGTAAGTGTTGTAACTTTTCATTGTAGGGAAGTATCAAATATATTTGTTAACTTTTCCTTCTTTGTTGCATTGCTAGCTGAGAAGAGAACGAGAGCATTTGGAAATGGAACTAGAGAAGGCAGAAATGGAACGATCTACCTATGTTACAGAAGTCAGAGAGGTACTTACAATAGAATTTTTTCAACCTTGCTTCTCAGGTGAAGTTAAATTTATAACAGAATGATAAAATATTTCAGTGTAAGTTGTTTGTGGCAGAGCGTCCAAGTAGTATACAAACATTGGATATCATAAGGAGATCAATCTTAAACTCTAAACTTCATTGCAGCTGAAAGATCTGTTGACTGAATTGCAGAAAAAACTTGATGATTCATATTCTGAAGCAGTAAGACAGAATGAAGAGCTAAATTTGGTAAGAAGCTCGTTCTCCACTGTGTATCAAGTAGGCTCTGAAAACACTTGTGTTGACATGTGGAGAAGTCATCCAAACCTTTCTCTTTGCTAACATCCTTAGCTTGGCATTTTTAAAGTTTAAGATAATCTTCATATTCTGATGATTCAAGATGGTCTGTCTTTTCTTGATTCCTAAGATGATCCTTCTTTTCTTAGCTCCTAACAATGGCATGTTTGGCTTGCAACTCTTTTTCGAAAAAGTTTTCTTTTTTTTATAAAACCAGATTTCTTCAACAGCATTATTTTCAGTGAATAAAGAAATTAAACAAACAACATAAAGACTGGCTGCATTGTAAAGTTTCTCAGAGTTACCATAGTTAACTGAACCTCTTATAGTCTAACATGGAAGGAGATTATGGAAGGTGGAAGATACATACTCTTCTTTCAAGGGCAATAATCCAATCTAGCTTCTTATTTTAACTGGCATTTCTATACATTATATATAACACAAAGCTTATGGAATTCTTCACCATCATCATATCATTCAGAGCATAATAATTTTAAAACTACAGGCTCAGAGTTAGCTAAATGTTGTATAAAGACAGAGTACACTGTATTCCCATTCTTAAATTTTCTGGAAATTTACACTGATTGACAGGCTTATTTGTTACATAAACATGACTATCTTATTGTATGTTTCAAACAGTAGTCATTGTTTGTGACTTAAAAATTAAGAATGTTACTAGATTTTTTTAAAAGTACCTGAATGAACTCTAGTACAATCGCAATAAGCTGATTGTCTCCTTACTATAAGTTGGTGCTGCCAAGTTTGGAATTTTCTTTTTAGTATTGCTGTATACCAAAGAAAATTTCTTAACTCATTCATGTTAAGCAGTGTTACAGCAGTGATCCATGGGAATCAATTTTCAGAGTAGGGCTGTCTATGAAATGTACACATCAAGTTCCCACCCTGATGCCCTGTCCATACACACACCCCTTTCTAGTTTTAAAATAAAATTTACCTTCATTTTACCTGAATTGAATCATTCCCATTGCAATGTAAGATTAATTTTAGGTCCATTTGCTATATATTGATTGATTGCTACAGATTGGTACTGTGGTATGCTACAGCTTTAAGGAATATGCTTATCCTATAATGTGGTTTTAAAAAATCCATTTCCAACTACAGTTGTTGGAGATTTTACGTTTAGCTTTGGTGCTTAGTGGCTGACTCCAATAGTAGCTTCAAACCCAAGGATTATGTTGAGTCTCCGTATAGCCTGGTGCTCTCTTTGTATATTTTGACCCTTCTGTCAAAAGGTCATTTTGAACGGTATTTAAATTTTTTTTTGCCTTGAGTTTGCAGTCTTCGTTTTAATCTTTCTGTTTGTTTTTTGCTCAGGGTAACTTCCACATTTTCAGTTCAGTTCAGTTCAGTTGGAAGATATATTAATTTTGTTTTTGCTTATACATTGTATGTTCCTGGGCCAAAGGAATAACTCTCTGATGTATGAAATCAGAGTTAAATAAAGGAGCAAAAACTGAAGCATTTGGCATAGAGTTTGCAAAATCAAATTTGCAAATGGCATGTCATGCGTGCACTGATTCTTTCTACATGTTTGAAATTCCAGTGTCTTATATTTTCCCCTTTGGGGTTTCCAGAACTGTTTGGAATGCTTGGCTTATGGGTAAGAGGCATAATCAATTAATTTTATGAGTTTAATTTTAAAAGTTATTTTTTGTCACTGAGTCCATTTCCTTCATTCATAATTATTCAGAATAGTTACCGAGAGAAGAGGCAGTATGTATTGACGCTGGAGTTTAATACAGCTTTGTAATTGTTTGAACAAGTTGGTTGAGATGTATATGTTAAGATGTTTCTTGTTGGTATAGTTAAGTCAGTGTGGTCTTGCACTCATCTCTCTAGTGACATTTTAAAGGATGAACAACATTTAAATTTTTGAAGATTTCATTTTACTGGATTTTTGAAGATTTCATTTTCTGTTCAGTGTTTTTAAAAATATTACATAACTCTTAACTATATAGGTTAAGAAAACCTTTAAACATTTAAAATTAGTAAACTTTATTATTTGCCTTTTAATTTGGAATAAATGTGAATGAATATGCTTTATGAATAGTGAATAGTAATACTTAAAATAGCTAGTGACAAACCTAGACAGTGTATTAAAAAGCAAAGACATCACTTTTCCAACAAAGGTCCGGATAGTCAAAGCTATGGTTTTTCCAGTAGTCATATATAGATGTGAGAATTGGACCATAAAGAAGGCTGAGCGCCGAAGAATTGATGCTTTTGAATTGTGATGTTGGAGAAGACTCTTGAGAGTCCTTTGGACTGCAAGGAGAGCAAACCAGTCAATTCTAAAGGAAATCAGTCCTGAATATTCATTGGAAGGACTGATGTTAAAGCTGAAGCTCCATTACTTTGGCCATTTGATGTGAGGAGCCGATTTATTGGAAAAGACCCTGGTGCTGGGAAAGATGGAGGGCAGAAGGAGAAGGGGCTTGACAGAGAGTGAAATGGTTGGATAGTATCACTCACTCAGTGGACATGAGTTTGAGCAAGCTTTGGGAAATAGTGAAGGACAGGAGAGCCTGGTGTGCTGCAGTCCATGGGGTCCCAAAGACTTGGACACGACTTAAGTGACTGAACAACAACAGTACTTAAAATAGTAATAATCCTCTACTGTAATTTTATGGTTTTGTTTTTATATTTGCGGTTTTCTAAACTCTAGTTTGTTTCTGTAGCTTTTCTTAAGTTTAGCTTTACAGATTGGAATCTCCACTGCTTACAGCTTTTCTATACATCTGGTGCAGCATATTGGCTAATCCACTGTGCATAATAACTGTTAGCGATCCCATTCTTTCTCATTCATTCTTCAGTCCTAGGGGTCTCAGCATAATCAAAGAAGGATGTGAATTAAGTTAATTATGGTGTTCCTTTATTTTTACAGTTAAAGAAACAGTTAAATGAAACACACGCAAAACTTAGAACTGAACAAAGTGAAAGACAGAAGGTAGCTGGTGACTTGCGTAAGGTAAGACACTGCTTGTCCTGAAGATGCCGTATCATTATAATGTATTGTACTTTGAGTCTTAAGCTGACATACTGCTAACTCTGGATTTATTCTTTTGCATCATCCCATTAATTTGTTCTTAAATTTAAGCTGTTTGCTACATAGTTACATATTTGGAACTAGACTTTTTGGCTTGTTTTTCCATTTTCCTTAATTCACTTCTTCTTTTCATCATATTTATATAATTAATTGCTTTGTAAAGTATGATTACATCTTGAATTCAATTGCTGTTACTCTTAAAAAATTTGGTTACATCTATATATTTTTTATTGGGATTTGCTTATATAGTCATTTACAAAGTATATTTCTTTGGATCTTCATGCTTCCCTGGTGGTTCAAATGGTAAAGGATCCACCTGCAATGCGGGAGACCTGTGTTTGAATCCTGGGTTGGGAAGATCCCCTGGAGAAGGGAATGGCTACCCACTCCAGTATTCTTGCCTGGAGAATTCCGTGGGCAGAGGAGCCTAGCAGTCTACAGTCCATGGGGTCGCAAAGAGTCGGACACGACCGAGCGACTTTCACCTTACCTCATCTCACTGCGTGTATCTAACAGAAATGTAGACCTCTGCTGTTTCAGAAATTTATTCCTTTATTTCTTTGTAAAAGTATGTTTCTCTTAATCTCACATAGATGGGTGATCTTTGGATTACGGTTTTTTTTTTTTTTTTTTGCATTAGTTTGACAAGTTATTTGTAATTCTATTGAGATTTTTAATAGTGTAATTTGTATATGCTTTTATCAGAGCTGCTTTCTAGCTATGATTGTGTCTATAGGAGATACAGTCAGCAAAACAATTATGTCACTTTCTGAAAGACTGAAGGAAAAATTTCTGTTTATTCTATATGATTATAGCTTATAATTATTATGCAAAAGTCTAGGACTCTAGAGTTGGTTCAAATTTCTTTGATATTGTGGCCAGTAGAGAAAATGTGAACTTCATAAGTTTTGGAGCTCTGACTTAGATATATGTAATACATTGTCAAGACTGAGCGATCTGATTTACTTTGATACTCGATTTTAGTGTTTGACACTGGACAAACTAATAAAACATGCAGTTTTAGCCTAACAATTTATTTTCTCAGAAGGTGCTTTAAAGATATTAAACAGGTGCTCAAAGATATGGATATGCCATGTTGTTTGGCATAAAATGGCAACAATAGTTGATAGTGAACTGCCCCATATCTGTATAATAGAAATATTGTGTAACTCATGATTGGAAATGCATGTAAATATTTATTGACATGTAAAAAGGTAACAGTTTTTCATGAAGTAATATGTATGTTAATAGCCCACTTTTCAGAACATTTTCTACCAATCTTCCATTAGAACATATGTACACTGATGAGGGATTCACACCAGGAATCAACAAACTCAAAGTTTTAAGATTTACTGCCCACCTGTAGTTTCTTTCATATACTCTTTATTTGTCTAACATGACTCTTTAAAAATGTAAAAACCATTCTTAGCTTGTGAACTGTACAAAGACAGAGTGTGGCGAGATTTGGCCAGCCTCTGATCTAGACTAATATCACTAATGTGATCTCGATCTAACCTAAGTACCACTGAGGTTATTTCTGCTTTTAATGTCTTTATATATTTTCTTCATTGTTTGAGCATTTAAAAATAGTGAGCATGTGTTTTTATAATCTGGTAGGGGAGACAGCTATTTGATTTTGGAGAAAAAACTTGAACAGGTTGACTTTTACGTTGTATTGTGAGAAGAGCTTTAGTTTTAGTTTTATACAAAATACGTAAGGAAATCACTCACTTTTTCATATCTCTCTCTCTCTCTCTCTATATATATATATAGTTATATATCAATTGTAGTATTGATAGGCTCTATATTGCTTTCCTTACAGGCTCAACAGTCACTAGATCTTATCCAGTCAAAAATAGTAAAAGCTTCTGGAGACACTACTGTTATTGAGAATAGTGATGTTTCCCAAGAAACGGTATGCATTTTCTTTAACTCCAAATCTCTGGGCTAATTACCTTATAAATTATGTGAAGAATGAAAAATGTACAAGATTCACCTCTGACTGAAAAAATGCCTTTGTGTAATGTGCTTCCATCAATTTTGTTGCATTCTTAACTCAAGGTCATCTTTTCTTTGAGGTATCTTATCTGAAATTCTGTGTTTTTATTGATATTTGTTTTCACTCTAGCTTGGTGAGATATTACATTAATGTTTAGGTTTGAGTTGGGAGGTATTATGGTATACTACTTTAGACTGTAGCAAACATTATCCTCAATGGTGAAAAATTGAAAGCATTTCCCCTAAAGTCAGGAACAAGACAAGAGTGCCCACTCTCACCACTACTATTCAACATAGTTTTGAAAGTTTTGGCCACAGCAATCAGAGCAGAAAAAGACATAAAAGGAATCCAAATTGGGAAAGAAGAAGTAAAACTCTCACTGTTTGCAGATGACATGATCCTTCTACACAGAAAACCCTAAAGACTCTACCAGAAAATGACTAGAGCTAATCAATGAATATAGTAAAGTTGCAGGATATAAAATCAACACACAGAAATAGAAATCCCTTGCATTCCTATACACTAATAACGAGAAAATAGAGAAATTAAGGAAACAATTCCATTCACTGTTGCAACGAAAAGAATTAAATACTTAGGAATATATCTACCTAAGAGTTGACTCACTGGAAAAGACTCTGATACTGGGAGGGATTGGGGGCAGGAGGAGAAGGGGATGACAGAGAATGAGATGGCTGGATGGTATCACTGACTCGATGGACATGAGTTTGAGTGAACTCCGGGAGTTGGTGATGGACAGGGAGGCCTGGCGTGCTGTGATTCATGGGGTCGCAAAGAGTCGGACTTGACTGAGTGACTGAACTGAACTGAAAGGAACAAAAGACCTATATATAGAAAACTATAAAACACTGGTGAAAGAAATCAAAGAGGATACTAATAGATGGAGAAATATACCGTGTTCGTGGATTGGAAGAATAAATATTGTGAAAATGAGTATACTACCCAAAATAATTTATAGATTCAGTGCAATCCCTATCAAGCTATCAGTGGTACTTTTCACAGAGATAGAACAAATAATTTCACAGTTTGTATGGAAATACAAAAAAACCTCGACTAGCCAAAGCAATCTTTAGAAAGAAGAATGGAACTGGGGGAATCAACCTGCCGGACTTCAGGCTCTACTACAAAGCCACAGTCATCAAGACAGTATGGCATAAAGACAGAAGTATAGATCAATGGAACAAAATAGAAAGCCCAGAGATAAATCCACACACCTATGGACACCTTATCTTTGACAAAGGAAGCAAGAATATTTAATGGATAAAAGACAGTCTCTTTAACAAGTGGTGCTGGGAAAACTGGTCAACCACTTGTAAAAGAATGAAGCTAGACAATCCTTAACACCATACACAAAAATAAACTCAAAATTGATTAAAGATCTAAAAGTAAGACCAGAAACTATAAAACTCCTAGAGGAGAACATAGGCAAAACACTCTGTGACATAAATCACAGCAGGATCTTCCATGACCCACCTCCCAGAATATTGGAAATAAAAGCAAAAATAAACAAATGGGACCTAATTAAAATTAAAAGCTTCTTCACAGCAAAGGAAACTATAAGCAAGGTGAAAAGACAGCCTTCAGAATGGGAGAAAATAATAGCAAATGAAGCAACTGACAAATGATTAATCTCAAAAATACACAAGCAACTCCTGCAGCTTAATTCCAGAAAAATAAACGACCCAATCATAAAATGGGCCAAAGAACTAAACAGACATTTCTCCAAAGAAGACATATAGATGGCTAACAAACACATGAAAAGATGCTCAACATCACTCATAATCAGAGAAATGCAAATCTAAACCACAATGAGGTACCATTTCACGCCAGCCAGAATGGCTGCTCTCCAAAAGTCTACAAGCAATAAATGCTGGAGAGGGTGTGGAGAAAAGGGAACCCTCTTACACTGTTGGTGGGAATGCAAACTAGTACAGCCACTATGGAGAACAGTGTGGAGATTCCTTAAAAAACTGGAAATAGAACTGCCATACGACCCAGCAGTTGCACTCCTGGGCATACACACCGAGGAAACCAGAATTGAAAGAGACACATGTACTCCAATGTTCATTGCAGCACTGTTTATAATAGCCAGGACACTGAAGCAACCTAGATGTCCATCTGCAGATGAATGGATAAGAAAGCTGTGATACATATACACAATGGAGTATTACTCAGCAATTAAAAAGAATTGATTTGAATCAGTTCTCATGAGGTAGATGAAACTGGGGCCTATTATACAGAGTGAAATAAGCCAGAAAGAAAAACACCAATACAGTATACTAATGCATATATATGGAATTTAGAAAGATGGTAACAATAACCCTGTATATGAGACAACTAATCTTTGAATGTATAGACATAAATTTGATTCTATTATTTATATTCTTAATGCTTCTATGAGTAATTTCCATTTTGAGTATTGTTTATTTGCAAGATTTTTCTTGTTGATTATTGTTACCTTTTTAGAAAAGCTTTTTAAGGCAGCTTTGACTCTGTTGAGCCTCTCAATTTTATCTTTATTGCATTAATACCTGGTATGTATTAGTTGCTTTCTTTTCTTTATGATTATTCTGTTTATTTTGCTAACTTCTTAAACTTGCTGTATACTTGTATACTCATTGGTTTTCCTTTTTATGTAAAATGTACTACATTTAAGGCCTCAGTGGATAATGTTTTACATATCCCGTAGGTTTTAAGACTTTGTGTTTTTGTTATCTTTATGTAATGATGTTGTTTTTAAATGCCGTGTATTCAGTGAGTGATATAAACACATTGTAAATTTCAGTTTTCTAATAAATTGTATTAAAAAAAAAAAAGACTGTAGACTCTGCTTCTTGCATTTGAATCCTGATTCTGTTGTTCAGTAGCTGTGTGACTGACTTAGGGGAAACTCTTTAGCCTCTCTGGGCTTTAGTTGCTCCATAAAAGGTAATGATAATAGTACATATTTTGTAGGATTGTTGAAGGGAATAAGTGAGTTACTATATAAAACAGGTAAATAGTGGGTAACCCAACAGTGCCTCAGATTTTGTAAGAGCTCAATATATGTTTGTTATTTTTCTGTTGTGAGTGTATTCTCCTTTGGCTCTTTGTATATTTTTTTATGAAAGGAGTAAAAGACTTACGTCTGATATTCATAGATTCTTTATTTTTCCCTTTGTAGCCTGGTGACAGCATTTATTTGGCATTGAACTTCCTTAGGTGCAGACTAACTTGCACTGCTGCAGCAGACGCTGTTGCTCTGTGCGATTCTTACTGTCAGTTTTCATGTCATCTTTCAGATTTTTTACATCTGTGTGTAAAACAGCAATAAAGTATTTTCTGTTTTTGGTTGCAAATGCCTTTTCCTTAGGCTTCGGGTTTTTCATCTCTTTAATCTTTTTCTTAGGAGTCTTCTGAGAAGGAGACAATGTCTGTAAGTCTAAATCAGACTGTAACACAGTTACAGCAGTTGCTTCAGGCAGTAAACCAACAGCTCACAAAGGAGAAAGAACAGTATCAGGTATTAGGTAAGAAAAACTGAAGATTTGCTGTCTGTCCGTGAATAATTGACACAGTGTGTGTGAATGCATATATAGTGTGTATTCACCATAAATATAGAAACAGTTGTTACTGTAGTGGACATTTTCCCTCTGTATCTCTCTAAAAACCTCCAAATGACAATGTGAGCTTTCTTGGAGTTTTATTTCCATCTTGTGCATACTTTGATCTTGTAGTTTAGAGAAGAAAATACATACCCTTTTTAAAAAAAATACATACCATTTTTTTTAAAAGTATATATAAGTTTCATGATTATAGCATTATAGTTGTATACATTGCAAGGTCATAACCACCACAAGACTAGTTACCATCTGTCACCATACAGTTGACGTCCTTCACTTTTGCCCACCCTCCAACTCCCTTCCCGTATGGTAACCACCAGGCTGTTCTGTTTTGTGAGTTTTTGTTTTGTCTTATTTTGTCCATTTGTTTTGTTTTCTTTAGATTCTACATACTAGTGAAATCATGTTATTTGTCTTTCTCTGACTTAGTTTATTTAGCATAATACTTCCACGTTCTAACCATGTTATTGCAAATGGCAGTATTTCCTTCTTTTTTTATGGCTGAGTAGTAATTCATTGTGTGTGTGTGTGTGTTCATTCATTAGTGGACACTTAGGTTGTTTCTATAAATCTTGGCTATTGTGAATAATCCTGCAGTGAATAGAGCTGTGTATATACCTTTTTGAATTAGTATTTTCATATAGAAACACTTTTCTTCTTTGACCTTTCACATAAGATGCTGAAATGAAAAATTGTCATCACAATTTACATTGGAAGTTGGGTTTTATTTAAGGTTGCAGGAGATCAATCCTGGGTGTTCATTGGAAGGACTGATGCTAAAGCTGAAACTCCAATACTTTGGCCACCTCATGCGATGAGTTGACTCACTGGAAAAGACTCTGATGCTGGGAGGGATTGGGGGTGGGAGGAGACGGGGACGACAGAGAATGAGATGACTGGATGGCATCACCGACTCGATGGACATGTGTTTGAGTGAACTCCGGGAGTTGGTGGTGGACAGGGAGGCCTGGCGTGCTGTGATTCATGGGGTCGCAAAGAGTCGGACACGACTGAGCGACTGAACTGAATTGAACTGAACTGATGGGTAATCAGAGAAATACATTTTTTAATTCTTGAAGTGAGAGTCTTAGCTGAAGATAAATAAACCATCATTCGCCAAAATATGTTATGAAATTTTATTGCCTATATGACCTGAGAATGCATGTTGATGAATTCATTGTTGGTTCCTGGGTTTTACCTGTTTTAAGAATGACTTAAGTCACAATGCTTTGGATAATTAAGATATTCTGGTATGCATTGAATACTTTATTCTTCTTTTGAAGCTGTTTGTTCTATAATAATCATGATGTCCTGTAGATCAGTGGAGTGGCCTGTGCAATGCCATGGGGCAGCTTACCACTGAATTCTCCCTTTTAGCACTCAAACTTAGGACTCTTAGCTCATGCAAAGGCCTCAGGATAGGTTAGTGAAAGTCGCTCAGTCATGTCCGACTCTTTGTGATCCCATGGACTATACATTCCATGAAATTTTGCAGGCCAGAATACAATTTTGTAGCCGTTCCTTTCTCCAGGGAATCTTCCCAACCCGGGGATCGAACCCAGGTCTCCTGCATTGCAGGCGGATTCTTTACCAACGAGCCACCAGGGAAGCCCCAGGATAGGTTGGGTGCCCTGAAAAAGTTGGGAGGGACCTCCGTCTTGATTCCAGGGGCATTCTCTCTTACTTGCAGATTGTCCTCTTGTCTGCCTTAGTACATACTCTTCTTTAAACTGCTATTTCAGGTCAGTTACCTTTAAGACTTTGCACATAAACTGAACTCATTCTTGTAACTTGTCAACAACAAGAATTATATCTCAGTCTTTTATCCTTGGTAAGCTGAATTCTCAGTTGCCTAGAGTTAAACTTCTACCACTTTACCACCCTCCCCTAATTGAGAAAATAACCTTGCTTCCTGTGTCCAGGGCAGCTTTCCTTCCCACATCTTCAGTCCTGTTTTCTCCACATATTGCTCCTGTTTAGTCTTGAAAATATGCTCAAATATCTTATTTTAACTTTATGCTTCAGGATACCATCCTAGTTTTTTTTTTCATTTCACTGCTTAAAAATTTTTAGAAGAAGAAACTATTCTTTCTTACAGTATCTACTTCTCTTCTTGCTACTCTCTGCTCTGGAGAGAGGCTTCTTTTCTGCTGTTCCAGGAACTAGATGAAATGACCTGTCATTCCATGGCATTCATTAGTGATTTCCTAATTGCTGGAGCTAATACTGGATCTTCTTTTGCATACAAGATACTGCGAATAGTTATGAATTCTAAATATGGTGAGGTCAGTCCATAGAAGGGTTTCATTTCTGAGAATCTGCAAAATTATAAGCTGTCCTGTTACCCTTTTCCTTTCAGTTCAGTTCAGTCGCTCAGTCGTGTCCGACTCTTTGCGACCCCATGAATCACAGCACGCCAGGCCTCCCTGTCCATCACCAACTCCCGCAGTTCACTCAAACTCATGTCCATCGAGTCGGTGATGCCATCCAGCCCTCTCATTCTCTGTCGTCCCCTTCTCCTCCCGCCCCCTATCTTTCCCAGCATCAGAGTCTTTTCCAGTGAGTCAACTCATTGCATGAGGTGGCCAAAGTATTGGAGTTTCAGCTTTAGCATCAGTCCTTCCAATAAAAACCCAGGATTGATCTCCTTTAGAATGGACTGGTTGGATCTCCTTGCAGTACAAGGGACTCTCAAGAGTCTTTTCCAGCACCACAGTTCAAAAGCATCAATTCTTCAGCGCTCAGCTTTCTTCACAGTCCAACTCTGCCTTGTCAATAATATCTCACTAGCATATCAAAAGTATTCTCTAGTTACTTTTTCTTTTATCAGACATGTGGTCTGGACCATTTTGGCTTGCCTGTTTCCACTTTGGTCTTAATCATATAAAATTTGAGCCTTACACTGATCATCAGTAATAACACTTTTATTTTTCAGATTTTTTTTTTCTGGTTTATAAAATTACAGTGTGTAATTTGTTAAAAGAAAAACATATACCCAGGCAACACAACTAAAACGGAACTGTTGTTTAGCAGGAAGCTTAGCTAAGTGATAACTCAGTATTCTTTTGTCAGCTGGTGAACATAAGTCCACTTTTGGCAAGTGAAAGGGTGGTAAGTGATCAGTCGTATATCATGCAGGTTAGATGGAGTGTATGAATTTAGAGGTCCACCAGCACTTGAGAACTCTTGCATGGGTTCCATCCAGCAGTGACAGTGATTATTCCTCTGTAGGGATCCCTTGGTTCCCACAGCTTTCTTTATGCCTTTTAAATGTTTGTGTTACCCTTAGTTTTTTAACTTCAGCCATCATTTGTTCAGTGTATACTCCTTCTTGTTGACTCTGTAAAAACTATCAATACTCCCAGATGATTAAATTGGAAATAAAAATTTCTTAATCATCAGAATTTATAGGTTAATGTCTGATGTCAAGAATCTTCTATTTTTTCCTCCTATTTTATTTATTACTTTTTTAAAAATTGAAGTACAGTTAATTTACAATCTTGTTTTAGTTTATGGTATACAGCACACACAACACAAATATTTTAATATCTTTTCCATTATATTTAGTTCAGTTCAGTCGCTCAGTTGTGTCCAACTCTTTGCGACCCCATGAACCATAGCGTGCCAGGCCTCCCTGTCCATCACCAACTCCCGCAGTTCAATCAAACTCATGTCCACAGAGTTGGTGATGCCATCCAGCCATCTCATTCTCTGTCGTCCCCTTCTCCTCCCGCCCCCAACCTTTCCCAGCATCAGTCTTTTCCAGTGAGTCAACTCGTCGCATGAGGTGGCCAAAGTATTGGAGTTTCAGCTTTAGCATCAGTCCTTCCAATGAACACCCAGGATTGATCTCCTTTAGAATGGACTGGTTAGATCTCCTTGCAGTATGAGGGACTCTCAAGAGTCTTCTCCAACACCACAGTTCGCATCAATTCTTCGGCGATCAGCTTTCTTCACAGTCCAACTCTCACATCCATACGTGACCACGGGAAAAACCATAGCCTTGACTAGACGGACCTTGGTTGGCAAAGTAATGTCTCTGCTTTTCAATATACTATCAAGGTTGGTCATAACTTTCCTTCCAAGGAGTAAGCGTCTTTTAATTTCATGGCTGCAATCAGCATCTGCAGTGATTTTGGAGCCCAAAAAAATAAAGTCTGACACTGTTTCCACTGTTTTTCCATCTATTTCCCATGAAGTGATGGGACCAGATGCCATGATCTTTGTTTTCTGAATGTTGAGCTTCAAGCCAACCTTTTTACTCTCCTCTTTCACTTTCATCAAGAGGCTTTTGAGTTCCTCTTCACTTTCTGCCATAAGGGTGGTGTCATCTGCATATCTGAGGATATGCATTATTGATATTTCTCCCAGCAATCTTGATTCCAGCTTGTGCTTCTTCCAGCCCAGAGTTCCTCATGATGTACTCTGCATATAAGTTAAATAAGCAAGGTGACAATATACAGCCTTGACGTACTCCTTTTCCTATTTGGAACCAGTCTGTTGTTCCATGTCCAGTTCTGACTGTTGCTTCCTGACCTGCATACAGGTTTCTCAAGAGGCAGGTCAGGTGGTCTGATATGCCTGTCTCTTTCAGAATTTTCCACAGTTTCTTGTGATCCACACAGTCAAAGGCTTTGGCATAGTCAATGAAGCAGAAATAGATGTTTTTCTGGAACTCTCTTGCTTTCTCCATGATCCAGCGGATGTCGGCAATTTGATCTCTGGTTCCTCTGCCTTTTCTAAAACCTGCTTGAACATCTGATAGTTCACGGTTCACATATTGCTGAAGCCTGGCTTGGAGAATTTTGAGCATGACTTGACTAGCATGTGAGATGAGTGCAATTGTGCGATAGTTTGAGCATTCTTTGTCATTGCCTTTCTTTGGGATTGGAATGAAGACTGACCTTTTCCAGTCCTGTGGCCACTGCTGAGTTTTCCAAATTTGCTGGCATATTGAGTGCAGCACTTTCACAGCATCATCTTTCAAGACTTGAAATAGCTCAACTGGAATTCCATCACCTCCACTAGCTTTGTTCGTAGTGATGCTTTCTAAGGCCCACTTGACTTCACATTCCAAGATGTCTGGCTCTAGGTCAGTGATCACGTTATTGTGACTATCTTGGTCGTGAAGATCTTTTTTGTACAGTTCTTCTGTGTATTCTTGCCACCTCTTCTTAATATCTTCTGCTTCTGTTAGGTCCCTACCATTTCTGTCCTTTATCGAGCCGATCTTTGCATGAAATGTTCCCTTGGAATCTCTAATTTTCTTGAAGAGATCTCTTGTTTTTCCTATTCTGTTGTTTTCCTCTATTTCTTTGCATTGATCGCTGAGGAAGGCTTTCTTATCTCTTCTCACTGTTCTTTGGAACTCTGCATTTAGATGCTTATATCTTTCCTTTAAGTGTCTTTTAATTTCTTGGCTGCAGTCACCATCTGCAGTGATTTTGGAGACACAAAAAATAAAGTCAGCCACTGTTTCCACTGTTCCCCATCTATTTTCCATGAAGTTCTTGCCTGGGAAATGGACAGAGGAGCCTGGTAGGCTATAGTCGATTGGGTTGCAGAGTCGGATATAACTTAGCAACTAAACAACAGCAATAACATTTTGACCGTTTTTAGTTTTTCGAAGAACCTCCATACTGTTTTCCGTATCGGCTGAACTAATTTACATTCCCACCAAGAATCTTACTTCTTCTTAGTATGTATTTCAAGCACATATGAATTGTTTAAGGTAATGGTATACATTTTCAGTATGGGAAAAGCTGTTTTTAAAAGGAAAAAAAAAAGGTAAGTTAGTTTTCTAAGTCCTAATACACAGAACTTAGCATTTTTGTGAATTGTAGGGGTAGGTGTATTTATCTTGTATCCTTAATTTGGAAAACATTAACCTTCCTTTTCTCCTGAAAATCTGCCTTACTTATCTCCTATTCTTCTCTCCCCACCCCACCACCTCTCCAAAAAGAAGGCTATCATTCCCCCATGCTTTTTTAAAAATATATATATTTATTTATTTAATGGCTGTGTTGGGTCTCAGTTGTAGCACTCTGGCTTCTGTCTAGTTGCGGACGTGGGCTTAGCTGCTCTGCAGCATGTGGGATCTTAGTTCCCAGACCAGGGATTGAACCTGTGTCCCCTGTATTAGACGGTGAATTCTTAACCACTGGACCACCGGGGTTGTCCCTCCCCTATGCTTTTAATTAATTTTTTTTTATAGCTTTGGACTGGTCACACTAGTATTTTGTAGTATAAGTTTTTTTGTTTTTAGATATCTACTTTTTCTTATGTTGCATATTTGCCTGGTTTCTAAGTGTTCCAAGTGTATATCTGACCATACCAGAAAACTTTATTACGCTAGTGTCTTTGTTTGGTTGCGGTAACAAAAATGTTATATACTGGCTTAAGCAGCTGAGATTTATTCTTCACAATTTTGGAGGCTGGGGGAGTGTCAGATCAAGGCACCAGTAGATTCTGTCAGATGAGACCCACTTCCTGGTTTAAAGATGGCCATCTTCTTTTCTGTCCTCACCTGGCAAAAGGGGCAGTGGAGCTCTCTGGGGTTCTTTTTATAAGGGTATTAATCCCATTCATGAGTGGAGTCTTCTAAGGGCCCATTTCCAAACACCATTACCATGGGGATTAGAATCTTAACATAGAAATTTTGAGGGAGTTCAGTTCAGTTGCTCAGTTGTGTCCGACTCTTTGCGACCCCATGAGTCAAAGCACGCCAGGCCTCCCTGTCCATCACCAACTCCCGGAGTTCACTCAAACCCATGTCCATCGAGTCGGTGATGCCATCCAGCCATCTCATTCTCTGTCGTCCCCTTCTCCTCCTGCCCCCAATCCCTCCCAGCATCAGAGTCTTTTCCAGTGAGTCATTGAGACCAGAACACCCAGGATCCCTTACCTGGAACCTGTTTGTGGAATCATGTGGAAGAAGCATGATGGTTTTAATAGCTAACGCTTTGTAAGTGTTCCTCTAAGAATGAACATGCTTCTAACATGTGATCGTTCATTTAAATATTGGCAACAACCCAGTGCAGTAGATAGGTAGGGATTATTAATAATAATCACTTATTATATTATAATTCCCATTTTACAAGAGAGCCAAAGGGGTTCTCTAAATTGCCCAAAGGCACATGGCTAGAACTAGTTGAGCTGGGATTTAAATCAAGGTGGTCTGAGCCCAGGCCCTGTGCTCTTAATCTGTACTTTTCTCCTCCCTGCTTCAGGCACTGTGTGTTCTGATCCTTGTTGTCATTGCTTTCTTTTCTCCTCATTCTATCTAACCCTCTCTTACCGGCCTCTTTTAGTTTCTTCCTTCAGTCCTGGCTTTTTCCTGAAGTTGATATTTAGTTTGTTAATAGTGAATTGGAGAGACTCTCAATGTATCCAGGAACAACTGAGGTGAAATTTTGTTTATGTGTTTGGTATATATGTGCCCTCCTTACTCGCTTTAACAAATAGATTTTTTAACAATACAGTTGTCTTTTGTTTCTGAAAGAAAAAAGTTCTTTTTTGGTGTATTGACGTATGAGAGTTAATGTTTCAGATAAAGACTAACTTCTGTTTCTATACATTGCACTTGATTGTCATATGGATCTTCATTTTCTGTAATGTGTTTACATAGTACTTCTTACTTTAATGTACCAGTGGCCTATGTAGACTTTCTGATCGGCTGTTAATCTTGCTTCAGTTATAGGATGTGATAGCCAGTGATTACTTTTAACTTTCGATTGCTTCTTTTCACCTCAACTTTTTGAAAAATTTCAAGCATAGTGAAAATTTGAAAGAATATATAACACTCAGTCACCCTTCAACTGCTTCATCTTTTTATTTGTGTATGCATATTTTGTTGCTGTTAAACTATTAGAAAGTGACTTTCAGATAACATGATCTTTTATCCCTAAGCATTTAAGTATGCATCTCAAGAACAAAGATATTCTCTTATAAATCTGTAGTATCACTGTCACATCCAAAATCACAAAAACAGTAATTTTATAATATCACCCCCCTTTTAAGCACATATTCAGGTGTCTCTGCTTATACCTGAAATGTCTTTTTAGTTACTTTTTTCCAAACCAGCATCCAGTCAAATTTCACATGTTGCCTATGGTTAAATTCTTTTAGTGTTTTTAATGGCTTTTGAAGTTTAATTTCTTCGGTCATTTTATCTGACTTGGAAAGCTTCAGAAGGCCTTAGAAAATCTCTGAAACTTAAATTATTTATTCGTGGGTGGAGAGTTGTAAATTTCAGTCTCTCTTCAGTGCTGTTGATTCATTTTATTAGCTTTATAGTCTCTTGAGTGGAGCAGTAATACAAATAGATTCCCAATGTTGTTTTCTTAAATGTTTTCTAAATAGGGTTCAAAATCCCGAATTGAGGTTTTGGCTCACATATTTTAAAATCCATCTGAAAACTTTTGAATCCTGAGATTTTTCTCTTTATTTTTGATTACCATTAGTATTGATTGTTCTGTTTTAGTTGAAAGGGCCATGCTAGATCAAATGGAGTATGTACCTTTGGTGTTTGACAGATGTCTTCTGATTGTCTTTTGTTTCTTTGTTTTAAAATGAATTTGTTTCTTTCTGATCTTTTGCAGAGTGAAGTAATTGGGAAGCTGTTCATTCAAGGATAACAGAAGGCATTGTATTATATTTTGCCAAATTAAAGCCTTATTTATGTTTTCACCCTTTCTACTTTGTCAGAAACACTGAACAGAGTTTTGTCTTTTCTAATCCTTGTTAGACTACTGATTTAAAGAGAGAAAAAAGCCAACTCTGTAGACACCTTCAGAGTTTAGTTTTATAATAAAAACTGTTTGAATAATTAGACCTTTACATTCCTGAAGATAAAATAAACATGTAATCTTTTATCTTATTTTGCTCAATAAAATTGTTCAGAAGATCAAAAGTGGTAAAGACAATGTAAAATTTAACATTTTAATACTGATGTTGTACACTGTTTTACTTAACATTTTGGGGAGTAACTGCCTCTGACTTCAACTCAAGAAAATACTTTTTGTTGCTAATGTAATCGGTTTTTGTAATGGCGTCAGCAAATAAAGGGATGCTTATTATTCAAATGTGTTCTGATTTTCATTGAGCTTTAACAAATTTCATTAGCACTTCAGAGCAACATAATTTAGAGCACAGTCATTAATCGCAACTTCAGACAAGGTGGGTTTGTTGCGTGTATACCTTCTCAGCTGGAGCTCTGGGTCTTCTCTGTGGTTGTGTGCCATGTAAACTGTCCTGAAGTTCTGTGGTTTATAGAAAGGATGGGGGCAAGTGTTTAAGCTTTGAGGCTTACCACCCTTACTTTAGGTAGAAGAGCTCTGCTGCTGCTACTGCTGCTAAGTCACTTCAGTTGTGTCCGACTCTGTGCGACCCCATAGACGGCAGCCCACCAGGCTCCCCCATCCCTGGTATTCTCCAGGCAAGAACACTGGAGTGGGTTGCCATTTCCTTCTCCAGAGAGCTCTACTTAATTTTTATTACTATTGTTATTTTAAGTAATAATTAACTTTTTAGTTTCCTTCTTATCAGATACTGTAATGCAGACTACACGTTATCTTTTTTGTTTTGGATTAGTTGATAGCATGTTTTATCTTTTGTTTTCTTTTTTAATAGGTGAAAACACTGAGTGTTTAGATGCTAACTAAGAATTGGCAAATGTCTTATGCCATTGAGTATTAAAGTAGCTGCTGACCATATGGTGACCTCCTTGCTGGTTCAGCTGTGCTTCTACCATGGAGCCTTTCCATTTTGTTTTCTTTCTGCTAAAACTCTTGTCTCTTGGATATCAGTCTTTGCTTGTTCCCTCACCATCATGAAATCTGCTTAAATGTCACATTTTTCATCAGATCTTCACCATCTAGTATGCCCCCTACCATATCCCACTACCTGTTTTGGTCTATAACATTAGTAGTATATACTGGGTCATTCCCTATAACCCCCTCTATCAAAAAGTAAGCTCCAGGAGTGCCAGAAAAATCTCTCTTGTTCTTTGCTTTATCCCAAACCCTGGGGAAGTGCCTGTTTTAACTGTGCTCAAATATTTCAATGAATGAATGGGTGAAATTAATTTTTATTGTTTACTTGGCCATGCTGCGCAGCTTATGGGATCTTAGTTCCCTGATCAGGGATCAAACCCAGCAGTGAAAGCACCAAGTCCTAACTGCTGAACCACTAGGGAATTGCCCAAATTCATTTTTATACCTTGAGGACTATCTGAAGTGGCGCCTTCACCACATAGCACGTGCACCAGATAGTACTTCTAACGTAAGAGAGAAATGAAAACTGAAGTGGAGGTAAACTGAAAAGACCGCTTATGGCCTTTGGGCTATCCCAGGCCTTACTGGGCTGCTTTCAGCAAACTACTGGGAAATTGGTCTGAAGGCCAGCCAGATACCATCTCATCATTATCTCTTTTCCTTTTGCCATTGCCTTTACTTCCCCAGTGACTCAGCGGTAAAGACTCTGCCTACAGTGCAGGAGCTTCAGGAGATGTGGGTTCGATCCCTGGATTGGGAAGATCCCCTGGAGGAGGGCGTGGCAACCCACTCCAGTATTATCTCCTGGGAAATCACACGGACAGAGACGCCTGGTGGGCTGTAGTCCATAGGGTTGCAAAGGAGTCAGAAGCGACTTAGCTTGGTATACCTTGGTGTAAAGTATTCATATATCTGCCATCTGAAAAAACAAATCTAGCATTCCATGTTATAACCTCTTCTTGCTATTTTTGTCCTTTCAGAGCGTATTTTCTCAGAACTGTGTAATTGTATTATGTGTGTTGATTTGGAAAAAGAAATTGCAAGAGATTTTGAGGACTCGGTGTAATCTCTTATTAATTTCTGTCCCCTCCCTCAACATCCCAACCTAATACATACTCATCTTTTTGCCTCTGAGGTGGCAAGTTTGCAGTTAGGTGCAGTTGTAATTGCTGGTGGTTATTAAAGTATTGTATTGGAAGTTTGGTTCCTGTTACTTACATCAGTTTGTCCTACTTCCTTACTCCAGAATCTCATAAGAAAAGCTTATCACACTCCTTTTCAATTCTTCAGATATTCCAAGACAGCTCCATGTTCTCTGAAGTCCATTTCCCTCTAGGTTAAATATCCTCAGTTCCTTAGTTGTCCTGAATGATGGAAGGTTAAACAAGCTTTCTTGTCTTACCCATTCCCAGCTGTTCATCCTTCCCCAGTGTGCTATATGCCAATCGCTGGGAAAGGGCGAGAGCGTCAAAGCAGGGCATCCATGTCCTCAGACTCTAGTGGCTCCTTTTGTCACTGTTGCAGCCAATCGAGGCAGAGAGCCCTGAGAAAATTTGTCAGAAGGGCAATGACTACTGGGAGGGGAGAATGACCAGTGTTGGCATCTTGATCCTTAAAAAGAATGGAGAGTTGTGGAAGGGAGTGACGGGATACCTGAGAAGCAGGCTACACCCTTCAGTTTGGTGTAGCAAAGCTAGTATATTTCTGGCAGGTTAGTCACATTGTGTAAATCATCCAGGATTGTGTTCACTGCGGCCGCAAGGAGGCAGTAGCTGTATTTGCCCATCGAGGGCATGAGCCAGGATCAGATTTTTCACACATCTTGCATCCCAGCGCGAACTACACATGGGCATCTGCCAGTTGTGGGATCCGCTATAGATGGCAGATACAGGAGGAGCAGTGGTCACCAGAGGAGGGCTGCATTTGCACCCTTGAGTAAAGAGATGTTTGTCCCTTGACTGCATTCATCATTTGGGTCCCCAGAGCAGGGAGAGCAAAGAAGGAGTTAACAGATTCCTTGTTGCTGCCACTAAGGCCGGTGACACTCACCTGTACTTGTATTAACTACAGTTACAAGAGAGTTGTGGGGATCAAGCATGCTTGGGATGTGCTTGAGAGAAGAGGGAAGTGCTGCTCGAAGATGCTGTTTGTGAAAATGAGGCTGAGGCCAAATCCAAGCCCTTTTACCAACTGGTTGATAGATTTTTCTCTTTCTTCTTGACTCAGTTTCTGCCATTTATGTTTTTCTTGGAAATTGGGAAATTTCATATTCATTCGATTATGACAGCTGATACGTAATCACTTATACAACTTGGCACATGCCAGACATTTTTAAAGCACTTTACTTGCATTAATTCATTTAATCCTCACCAGAATTTATTGAAGGGGCGCTTTTATCATCATTCCCGTTTTATAAATAAGGAAGTTGAGACACGGGTGCTGGGGGTGGGGTTTGGACAGTTAAACAAGGTCTTGCAGCTACTGACTAGAGGAACTAGGATTCCATCCTCCAACTTAAACTTTCTGGCTTACTTATTGGCACACTATGAATATATTCACATATATATGTGTGTGTAATTATGTGCATAATTTAAATTTATAATTGAGAAAATGCTGTATAGTTTTTTAACCCTGCTTTTTCCTGATGTTATTATATACCTTCTCATTTTTCTCTTCATTGTACTTTCCAAGGGATTTTCAACCTCAGTGATTCTCAAACGTGGTTTGCAGGGCCCTGGGCTTCCTTGAGGCACTTTGCAGAACTCTGAAAGGTCAAAACTACTTTGATAATACTAAGATGTTATTTGCCTTTTTCGCTGATGGTGTTAAAACAAGTAGGTAAAACTGCTGGTGCTTCAGCAAGGATCAAAACAGTGACTCCAAACTGTGTTAATAGTTACTGTATTTTTACCACTATTCACTCCCATAAAGACAATATTGGATTCACTGCTGCTGCTGCTGCTGCTGCTAAGTCACTTCAGTCGTGTCCGACTCTGTGTGACCCCAAAGACGGAAGCCCACCAGGCTCCCCCGTCCCTGGGATTCTCCAGGCAAGAACACTGGAGTGGGTTGCCATTTCCTTCTCCAATGTGTGAAAGTGAAAAGTGAAAGTGAAGTCGCTCAGTCGTGTCCGACTCTTAGCGACCCCACGGACTGCAGCCTACCAGGCTCCTCCATCCATGGGATTTTCTAGGCACTGGAGAATGTCTTTTCTGACGAGATCAGTAGTGGTATTAATGAATGTGGTTTTTTGGTATATATAATGAAATGTGTCAACATTTGGAAGATCATATAACTCAGTGAACCAGAATTTTTCAAATGACCAATGTACAATGTTACAAAATCAGGCTTGGGTAAAAGATTCATTCAAAAAACAAGATAAACTAATGGATTTTAATGTAACAAGAGTTCCAAAAGTTCATTGATAAGAGTTTTAGATTCTGTATTACAATTAATCTTTGAGAAATTGCCACATCTGCAATGGCTATTTTCCAGTTTTCCAATGACATTTCTGTGTGAGGCCATATTTTCTTCATATACTTCATACAAAATGACCTGTCACAACAGATTCAATGTATTAATAGAAACAGTTGTCTTCATGTAAAGCAATGCTGGTCTTCTCACTACATCTTTTTGGTTTATTTGTTTTAGGAAATGAAGTTACATTTCTTGAGAACATGTTCGTTGTTATTTTAGAATAAACTTTTGTAATTTACTTGAAAACTCAGCAGTGGCCACTGGACTGGAAAAGGTCAGTTTTCATTCCAATCCCAAAGAAAGGCAATGCCAAAAAATGCTCAAACTACCGCACAATTGCACTCATCTCACATGCTAGCAAAGTAATGCTCAAATTTCTCCAAGCCAGGCTTCAGCAATACGTGAACCGTGAACTTCCAGATGTTCAAGCTGGTTTTAGAAAAAGCAGAGGAACCAGAGATCAAATTACCAACATCTGTTGGATCATCCAAAAAGCAAGAGTTCCAGAAAAACATCTATTTCTGCTTCATTGACTATGCCAAAGCCTTTGACTGTGTGGATCAAAACCGTGGAAAATTCTGAAAGAAATGGGAATACCAGACCACCTGACCTGCCTCTTGAGAAACCTATATACAGGTCAGGAAGCAACAGTTAGAACTGGACATGGAACAACAGACTGGTTCCAAATAGGAAAAGGAGTACGTCAAGGCCATATATTGTCACCCTGCTTAACTTGTATGCAGAGTACATCATGAGAAACGCTGGGCTGGAAGAAGCACAAGCTGGAATCAAGATTGCTGGGAGAAATATCAATAACCTCAGATATGCTGATGACAGCACTCTTATGGCAGAAAGTGAAGAAGAACTAAAGAGCCTCTTGATGAAGGTGAAAGAAGAGAGTGAAAAAGTTGGCTTATAGCTCAACATTCCGAAAACTAAGATCATGGCATCCGGTCCCATCACTTCATGGGAAATAGATGGGGAAACAGTGCAAACAGTGGCCGACTTTATTTTTTGGGGCTCCAAAATCACTGCAGATGGTGATTGCAGCCACCGTGAAATTAAAAGACGCTTACTCCTTGGAAGGAAAGTTATGACCAACCTAGACAGCATATGAAAAAGCAGAGACATTACTTTGTCAACAAAGGTCCGTCTAGTCAAGGCTATGGTTTCCAATAGTCATGTATGGATGTGAGAGTTGGCCTGTGAAGAAAGCTGAGTGCCGAAGAATTGATGCTTTTGAACTGTGGTGTTGGAAAAGACTCTTGAGAGTCCCTTGGACTGCAAGGAGATCCAACCAGTCCATCCTAAAGGAGATCAGTCCTGGGTATTCATTGGAAGGACTGATGTTAAAGCTGAAACTCCAGTACTTTGACCACCTGATGTGAAGAGCTGACTCATTTGAAAAGACCCTGATGCGGGGAAAGATTGAGGGCAGGAGGAGAAGGGGATGACAGAGGATGAGATGGTTGGATGGCATCACCCACTCAATAGGCATGAGTTTGAGTAAACTCTGGGAGTTGGTGTTGGACGAGAGACCTGGTGTGCTGCGGTTCATGGGGTCTCACAGAGTTGGACATGACTGAGCAACTGAACTGACTGAACTGAATTTACTTGGTTTAACTTTTACTAGATTGAATATTAATAGAAATAACAAAAAAGTTTTTAAAAATGTAAAGGAGTTCTGAGACAAAAACTTTGATGGCTACTGGTCTAGAATTCTGTTCTTTTTCAATGGTTTTTAAAATTACACCGGGCAGTTCTATCAGCACTTTCTTGTATTTTGTTTTATATTCAGTTCATCTGTGGTTTTATCGTTTTTCAGTCCTCTTACTTTCTTTGCATTTATTTTGTTGCATTTTGTCAACTTACGTCTTTAAATTTTAATTCATTTATTTTCAATTTTTCTTATTTTCTATTTCCTTTTAGAGGCTGTAAGTTTTCCTTTGGATTTCTTTGTATCCCACAGATTTGCTATGTGGGAATTTTGTTGTCTTTCAGTTCTTACAATCATGAATATTTCAAATATACAGAAAGTCATGGAAAATGATTGAAAAAACTCGTGTACCCCACTCAATGTAAAATATTAACATTTTATCATATTTTTTATTAATAAAAAGAACTCAACAGTTGATACAGTTGAGGCATTTTGTATACCTCTTCCTGATCTCATTTCGGTCCCTCTCCAGAGGTAGCTACTGCACTCACGGTAATGTTTATCATTTAATTTTTTTGAAGTATAGTTAATTTACAGTATGTGTTAGTTTTAGGTGTACAACATAGTGATTGAGTATTTTGCAGATTATATTCCATTATAGGTTACTATAAGATAATGGGCATTCCTGGTGCTATAGGGTAAATCCTGTTGCTTATCTATTTTATACATAGTCGATTGTATCTGTTAATCTCATACCCCTAATTTAACCCGCCCCTCTTCCTGCCTCCCTCTGGTAACCACAAGTTTGTTTTCTGTATCTTTGAGTCTGATTGTGTTTTATGTATGCATTCATTTGTATTATCTTTTAGATTCTACATATCAGTTCAGTTCAGTTGCTCAGTCGTGTCCGACTCTTTGTGACCCCATGGACTGCAGCATGTCAGGCTTCCCTGTCCATCACCAACTCCTGGAGGTTACTCAAACTCATGGCCATTGAGTTGGTAATGCCATCCATCCTCTGTCGTCCCCTTCTCCTCCTGCCTTCAGTCTTTCCCAGCATCAGGGTCCTTTCCAATGAGTCAGTACTTCCCACCATGCGGCCAAAGTTTTGGAGTTTCAGCTTCAGCATCAGTCCTTCCAGTGAATATTCAGGACTGATCTCCTTTAGGATGGACTGATTGGATCTCCTTGCAGTCCAAGGGACTCTCAAGAGTCTTCTCCAGCACCACAGTTCAAAAGCATCAATTCTTCAGTGCTTAGCTTTCTTTATAGTCCAACTCTCATATCCATACATGACTACTGGAAAAACCACAGCCTTGACTAGATGGACCTTTGTTGGCAAAGTAATGTCATTGCTTTTTATATAGATGATGTATAGTGTTTGTCTTTCTCTGTCTGATTTACTTCATGAAGCATAATATTCTCTAGGTCCATCCATGTTGCTGCAAGTGGCAGTATTTAATTCCTTTTTTATGGCTGAGTAATATTCCCACACCCATATCTTCTTAACCCATTTGTCTGTTGATGGACACTTGGGTTGTTTCCTTGTTTTGGCTATTGTAAATACTGTTATGAACATTGGTGTGTATGTATGTTTTCGAACAAATGTTTTCACTTTTTTTCTGGATATATACTCAGGGATGGAATTGTTTGATCATATGACAGTTCTGTTTTTAGTTTTTTAAGGTACCTCCATACTGTTTTCCACAGTGGCTGTACTAATTTCCCTTTCTATCAACAGTATTGGTAGAATACAACAGGGTTCCTTTTTCTCCATGTCTTCTCCAACTTTTGTTACTGGCATATTTTTGACGATGGCCATTCTGAAGGTGTGAGGTAGTATTTTATGGTTTTGATTTGCATTTCTCTAATGGAGATCAATCCTGGGTGTTCATTGGAAGGACTGATGCTAAAGCTGAAACTCCAATACTTTGGCCACCTCATGCCAAGAGTTGACTCACTGGAAAAGATTCTGATGCTGAGAGGGATTGGGGGCAGGAGGAGACGGGGATGACAGAGAATGAGGTGGATGGATGGCATCACCGACTCGATGGACATGAGTTTGAGTGAACTCTGGGAGTTGGTGATGGACAGGGATGCCTGGCATGCTGTGATTCATGGGGTCGCAAAGAGTCGGACACGACTGAGTGACTGAACTGAGCTGAACTCAACTGAGGGAGTCCTCTGATCTCATTGTCTTACATGTACCTGTCCAGTTTTCCCAGAACCACTTATTGAAGAGAGTGACTTTTATTCCTGCCTCCTTTGTTGTGGACTACTTAAATGTATGTATGTGGGTTTATTTTTGGGCTCTCTGTTCTGTTGATCTGTGTATCTATTTTGTGCTAATACTGTGCTATTTTTAAAAAATTTTTGTATCATCAGAGAAGTTTGTGCAACTTAAATTTTTTTATTTAAAAAAATTTTATTGAAGTATGCTTGATTTTGTTTTATATGTACAACGAAGTGATTCATTATATATACATATATATCTATTTTTCCAGATTCTTTTCCTTTATAGGTTTTATAAAACATTGAGTGTAATTTTCTTATGTTATACAGTAAGTTCTTGTTGCTTATCTGTCTTATACATAATGAAAATGTTAGTCCCTCAGTCAGACTCCTTGCATGTCTGACTCTTTGGGACCCCATGCACTGAAGCCCTCCAGGCTCCTCTGTCCATGAAATTCTTCAGGCAAGAATACTGGAGTGGACAGCCATTCCTTTCTCCAGAGGATCTTACCCAGGGATCGAACCTAGGTTTCCCACATTGCAGGCAGATTCTTTACCAGCTGAGCCACCAGGGAAGCCCTCTATAGAGTAGTATGAGTGTATATTTTGATTACTGTAGCTTTGTAGTAGAGTCTGAAGTCTGAGAGGGTTATTCCTCCAGCTTTGTTTTTTTTTTCTCAAGATTGCTTTGGTAATTCTGGGTCTTATGTGGTTCCATATAAATTTTAGGATTATTTGTCCTAGTTCTATGAAAAATGTCATGGGTATTTTGATAGGGATTGCATTAAATTTGAAGATTGCCAGATATCTTTCCATTTCTTTGAATCTTCAGTTTCCCTCATCAGTGTTCTATAGTCTTCACAGTATAGGTCTTTAGCTTCTTTGGTTAAGTTCATTCCTTAGTATTTTAATATTTTAATGTGATTTTTAAAGGTTTCTTTTTTTTACTTTCTGATATTTCATTATTATTGGATATAAAGGCAACAGATGTCTATATATTAATCTTGTATCTTACAACCTTGTTGAATTCATTTAGTGGTTCTAATAGTTTTGGGGTATATTTATCACTTAATTTCATGTTGCTATATGCTTAATACATATGCATGTATCCTGAAACACGTGATAGTGTTTTCAGACTTTATATAAATCATTCTGTCATTTGCTTTATTTGGTCAATATTAGTTTTAAAATTCATATATGCAGCATTTATTCATTCATTTTTAAGCATGGCTATGCCACAATTTATTTGTACATTTCCCTGCCAATAGACATTTTTATGTTAACTTTTGTTTTGATTTCCTTTAAGCTAAGAGATTTTTTGTTTTTCTGAGCTTGTGTATTTTCCACATCATGGATTTTTAAAGTATTGTTTTTGAATGTTACCGCACTTGAGTCAGTGAACATGATCTATATGACAAGTCATATAGACTTGTTTTTTTTTTTCCTCCTGAATGTGTGGAGACTTCAGAAGAAAGAAAAATATAAACCAAAAAAATTATTTAGTTTTGGTTTAAAACAAAAGAGATTATCTGAAAGACTGCTAAACTTTGGTGGGAAATGAATTTATCTATAGAGTAATTTGAATTTTCACTTTACTTTACCAGGCTAGTTGTTATCCTCTTTGGTTAGAAAATGAGAGAGCCTTGCATGTTGAGTGCTTATTTTCTAGTGATCTCAGGAACACAGGAAACAAGAGTCAAACAGGTGGAGAGATGCCTTGTTTACATTTATATTTATGCATTGTCTGATGTTTTCGCTATGAAAAATCAAGAAATTATGAGTTTTTGAGCAAAGAGCAGATACTTCCTGAGTTATTCAATACAAAGTTCTTGAGATTTCATTCAATGCCAAGTACAAACTTTTCGTTTATCTGCTGAATGCAGTATTCTTTTAAAAATATCCGAAGTATGGTATTTTTGATTGTGATTCATAGGCTATAGTTGTAGAAAATGGAACTTCACTTACACTATGAATTGTGTTAAGGTGTGTCCATCACCACCTAAATTGTGCAGGCTTTTCAACCTGTGTGCCTCATTTTCCTTCTTGCTAGCTGTGCCAGTAAAATAAAACTGTGGCTCTAGTAAATTCTAATCTAAATGCAGTCTAATTCTTCAGCAATTGCTTTGTTGCCAAGTTCATGGTCAATATCATAAGTATTCCAAGCCATTGAAAAGAATGGATATTTTCTATCTGTTAAATTCAAATTTATTAATTCCCATGGTCCCAAGCTGTGTTTCTAGTTTATCATTTCTGGGTTGCCTCAGGAATGCATTTCAAACAAGTTCCAAGTGACGCTGATGTTGCTGGTTTGGGGACCACACTTTGGAAAATCATGCATTATGGTTTTCAATTTGCTTTCCTTTTTTTGTAATTTCTTCACAGTTTTTTTTTTTCTCTGTCAAATGAGATTGTTTTCAAATATTGCTAAATATTTACTAACATATTTTTATGTTACTTTTCTAATTTCTACAAATTTGAGCAGGGAGAGATTGCAGCCTGTACTCAGCCTAACATGTTGAAAACCAAATTCTCCCAAAATAGGTCTAAAAAAGGTGAAGTGCTAATTGGTGGTTTTCTTGGTGTTTCTTGTTATTTCCTGGTTATGCCACACAAGGAATATTGTCTCCTTTTTGGTGAATTTCTTTATAGACATGAATGCTATCCTCCCATTGACCAGTGTTATGATTTTTAGCCCCTTGAAAGGAAGACATGGTTGGAATAAAATTAGATGAGATAAGTTTTTCTCACTTATGATACCAAGGATAGGATGACTTGGTGTGAGTACAATACAGTACTCAGCAGTGTGAGTACAATACAGAAACCCAGGTATAAAGATTCTTACAGACTCTTTGCCTTGATGTTCCCTTAAGGGACAGTTTCTATGGGCTGGATCTTCTGTTAAAACAGATGAACGTGTCCAGTCAGGTGGAACAGAGATTTTTCTTCTGACAATCAATCTTCATAACTTTCTGTCCATAGCTTAACACCTATTGAGTAAACTAACTGCATTTCCTACCCATATTTACATGGAAAATACAAAACTTTCTCATAGGTTTCGAGTACCTGGTTTGAATGCTCTGAGTAGCCTGCATACTCTGAGACATACCAGCAACTGGCCATACTGAGACAACTGGCCTGCTCTCCAGTCACTCTCAGAGTATCTTAGGCGAGAAGGAAGAACTTCTTTCACCACCTTACACTACATCACCCAGCATCCTAGAACATACGCTCATTTAGCTATACCACCGAACTTTTAACTGGATTATGACTGATGCCCCTAGAAAGCAACTAATTAACCATATCATTTTATCAATGATAAAGAGTAATATAAGAATAATAGCATTGTAATAATTACATTCATTTGTTGAATGCTATTTTCCAGCATTCACTGCAACACATGCTAAGTGTTTTTAACCACATGTTTCATTTTTTCTGCATTACCCACGTTTTTCAGAATGCAGGATACATGTGTGTATGCCATGGACCAGACATGTGCCATGTGAGGGAGAAATCCAGGGGGATTGTCTTGGATGCTGCCCAGAAAAGACTCAGCAGACCAAACTGAAGATACCACCAGAGGCCTATGAGCTGAGGAAGAAGTAACCAGCAAGTTCCTGCCTTCAAAGGTAAGTGCAGGCATATGACCTCCAAGGCAGGGAGGGAAGGGTTGGGGCTGTCAGAGTTGCACCAAGGAGCTCAGATCCCCAGGAGCATTTGAGGTAGAGCCATGAAGAAGAGCACCCAGCCCACAGCATGTGGTGTGGACAAGGAGCATGATCTGCTGTCGAGTGTGGCTGCTAGGGCTTATTAGTTACCACATACAGCAAAGCCTCTCATCCCAGAGGTCTGTGGTGAGAAGAGTGGAGTGCTGGCCTGATAATGGAGATCCCGCGCACCCCTCACAGTGAACCAGAGCCTCTGTCAGCATGCAGGGACCAGCACGTGTGCTGAAGTACATCTATGGCCAGGAACTGAGTCCTTGTTGCCAGAAAGCCTGTTTAGGTTCCTTGAGTAAATGTCTCAGCCTTATTTGCTGGTGTGTCTTTCTTATTCTTTCTAATCTGGGTGCCAGTGTTGTTGTTATCTACGGATCTCAACATGAAGCAGCATCTTTATACTGGGCCACATCACGGTTAAGCCCATTCCTTCTTGACTTCATTTCTGGGATGGTTTTTGTTTGCTTATGTGCCTGCTTTTGAGGTAAGGTACTTCCTAAAAATATGGGTATGTTACAGTATGTTTATGGGGGATATGTGACTTTTATCCATTCAATAAATTTTTATTGTACATCTTCTAAGAACCAGGCTGAAGGTCTAGGGAACAGCGAATGAGAGACATGATGGTATCTTTATAGAGCTAAGGGGGCCATGGGGGTTCCAGATCATGGAAAGTCCAGTGACAGGCCACTGAGCCAGGTAAAGGGCAGCTCCCAGGAGAATACAAGGTCTCGGCTAAGGCCTGATAGGGAGGGTACAGGCAGAGAAGGGAATTTAGGGTGGGGTGTGGCAGAGTAGGATGGGGGGGTGAGGGGGTGGAGCAGGAGGTATAGGAGAGGGTGATGGATGGTTTAGGCGTGTTTCTACCTTCATCTAAATGGCTCTCCCCTCCTATTGTCAGGCAGGTACGTGGTAATGACGACATGACAATTCTGTACATAGAATTTCACTCTTAAAGCATTTCTGAATGAGAACCAGAGCAATCACATTTTAAAATAAATCGCGTTTATGGATTGCAAGTTAGGAATCAAGACTTGGCTTAAACATGTCTTAGTCTATTCAGACTGTTGTAACAAAAATACCACAGACTGGTTAGGTTAGAAACAAGAGAAATATATTTCTCCCAGCTCTGGGAGGTAGAAGTCTGAGATCAGGGTGCCAGCATGCTGGGGTGAAGGCCCATGGCCACATACAGACTTCTCACTGTGTCTGGGGCAAAGGGTCTCTTGTATAAGGGCACTAACTCCATACATGAGGGCTCCTCCTCATGACCTAATCACCTCCCAGAGGCCCACTTTCTAATGCCGTCACCTCAGGGCTTAGGTTTTAACATATGGATTTTGGGAAGGCATATTCAGACCGTGGCAAGCATGATATCTGCTCTGAAATGTTCCTGACCATGTGTGGCCTGTCCACCCAAAAGCCATACCCAACCTCCTTCTCTTTTGTTGCCTCCTATTATAGGTGCTGAAAAGCCAAATACTTTTCTAGCTTTCCTTGCAGCTTAGAGTGGCCGTGTAACCCAAATTTGGGCTGTGAACCCCAAGTAGAAGTCTGTAAGAGGGGCTTCCAAGAAAAGAAGTTCTCTCTTGATTTATTAAAGCAAAAAAAAGCAAGCACATGATCTAGTCCCACCCTTTGGCCTTTCCCCTTTCTCCTGCCTTGAATATAGACACAGTGGCTAGAGATGCAGTGGCCATTTTGTGACATGAAAGACAAGCCAAAGAAATGGCACAAAGGGCTCCCAAATCTTTGAAATTCTTACCCGTCCCTGTGACATCTCGCTTTCAGACTTCTGACTATGTAAATAGAAACAAAAAACAGTTTGTTTAAACTGCTTTAGTTGATTTGCAGCCCAAGTCAATCCTGTTACACAGTGCTAGGCAGAATCTAGTAGTCCTTTTTCTGAGTTTCTGTTTGCATGTTTTACAGTCTTGTATTCCATTATCACTGACTATTATTTTTTGCTTGTCTGACTTTCCCATTACTGTGAGCTTCTTTGGGTCAGGGACTATCTTATCATTTTGGTGACCCCAAATCTACTATAGTGCCTGGCACATAATAGCCGCCTCGTAACGCTTTGTGAAGTGAGTGAAGAAGTGAGTGCAAAATGTAGTCATGTGAAGGATGATGTGGGGAAGGAGACCTAAGTGTAGTGAGACCAGGGAAGAGGTTGTAGCAGGGAGAATCCAGGCAAGAGGCAATGAGAGGAGACTAGCGCACAATACAGTCAAAAGGCTAAAGGTGATCCCAAGAAACCAAAGGGCGAGATGTCTACTTATGCCTTCTTTGTGCAGACGCGCAGAGAGGAACATAAGAAGGAAAACCCAGAGGTCCCTGTCAATTTTGCTGAATTTTCCAAGAAATGCTCTGAGAGGTGGAAGAAAAGTCGAAATTCGATGAAATGGCCAAGGTGGATAAAGTGTGCTATGATCGGGAAATGAAGGATTACGGACCAGCTAAGGGAGGCAAGAAGAGGAAGAAGGACCCTAATGCCCCCGAGAGACCACTGTCTGGAATTTTCCTATTCTGCCCTGAATTCCACCCCAATATCAAGCCTACAAACCCTGGCATCTCTATTGGAGATGTGGCAAAGAAGCTGGGCGAGATGAGGAATAACTTAAGTGACAGTGAGAAGCAGCCATACATCAACAAGGCAGTGGAAGCTGAAAGAGAAGGATGCCGCAAACTATAAGTCTAAAGGGGAGTTTGATGGCCCCAAGGGTGCTGCTAAAGTTGCCCAGAAAAAGGTGGAAGAGGAAGACGAAGAGGATGAGGAGGAGGAGGAAGAGGATGAATAAGAAAAAAAAAAACTGTTAAAAAGAGGCAATGAGAGTACGAGCTAAAGCAGGACCATGCAGATGAGAGAAAGGGTGGATTCAGGGGTTATTTAGGGGACAGAAGGGACAGGACTTAGTAAGAACTTGGGGAAGAGAGGGAGGGAGAAGGCTCAAGGATAGAGGAGAGCCTCTTAATATGGAGTGGGTTTGAGTGTCCACTGGTTCAGTGATCTTGGGTTAGTTACTCAGACGTGTTGGCACCTTTGTCATCTCATCTGCAATTGGATAACAGTAACACACTCCAGGAGTTGGTGATGGGCAGGGAGGCCTGGCGTGCTGCAGTCCATGGGGTCGCAAAGAGTCGGACACAACTAAGTGACTGAACTGAACTGAACACACTCTTAGATTTGTTGTAGGAGGTAAATGGCTTAGCACCTGTAAATTCCTTATAACAGCGCCTAGCTCAATGGCAAGCCACTCCAGTACTCTTGCCTAGAAAATCCCATGGATGGGGGAGCCTGGTGGGCTGCAGTCCATGGGGTCACTAGGGGTCGGGCACGACTGAGCGACTTCACTTTCACTTTTCACTTTCCACTTTCACACATTGGAGAAGGAAATGGCAACCCACTCCAGTGTTCTTGCCTGGAGAATCCCAGGGACAGGGGAGCCTGGTGGGCTTCCGTCTATGGGGTCACACAGAGTCGGACACGACTGAAGTGACTTAGCAGCAACAGCATCAGCAGCTCACTGTAGATATTCCATAGTTGTTATCAGTTGTCATTGTCATTGTCAATATTGGGGCAGGAGAGCAAGAAACTAAGGAGGCTGTTGAGAGAGGTGAGAATAAGCAGGAGCGGGGTTCAGGAGGAATGGGAAGGAAGGGCCAGGTAGTGAGGAGAGTGATGCTGAACACCTGGAAAGAAAGGCTTTATTTAAAGTGGGACTGAAAGCATTTAATGTTCTCGAGAGGAATGGCTTTAGGTACAGGCTGCTTTTATTCATGACTTGTGTCAACTGGTTATGCTGTTTTGATTATTGTTTTAAACATGTCCCAGGGGGCCGAGGGTAAGAAATGAAGAGATGAAGATGCTCATTTTTAATGTGAAGAATTGTAAGCTATTGTAGGACACAGTAGGAGCCTCGGGAGGGTTGTGCCTAACAGATTTCTGAGACAATTAATGCAGCCCAACAGCAAGGATAACATTAGAGGCACCAGTGAGGGCCGTTAGCCTGGAGGCAGTGGAAGATCCTGCATAATGAGCAGGATAAGATGGCTGGGAGGGAACTATACTCAGCTGCTGCAATCGGCACCGTTTATTAGGTTTCAGGGGAACAGTGACAAAAGCTCCGCTTATGTAATGCGTACAGGGGTCAAGTATTTTATACATTACTTCATTCTCTGCAAGATTGGGATGTTCTTATGTCCATTTGAAGGATGAGAAAACTGAGGACTGAAGATATTAACATTGCCAAGATCCACCAACCAGAAAGATGTAGAACCAAGATTCAGACCAAATCTGGTCACCAAGACTTGGCTGTTTCCCTTTTTACTGGTTGTAGTTTATGACACTCCTGCTCAGGAAATTTTATTGGAGTTTTTGCCTCTGTATGACAGGAGGTGCTTTTCTTTTTTAAAAAAATAATTTTATTTATTTATTGTTGGCTGCACTGGGTCTTTTTTCTCTGGTTGCGGCGAGCAGGGGCTACTCTCTGGTTGTGGTGGGTTGGCTTCTCATTGTGGCGGAGCACCCAATCAAGGGTAAACGGGCTTCAGTAGTTGCGACTCCCGGGCTCTAGGGTGCAGGCTCAGTGTTGTGGCCCACCGGTTTAGTTGCTCTGTGGCATGTGGGATCCCCTCCTCAGTGTGGGCGGGCCTCATCCCATCAGTTGGAGGCTTGAATAGAACAAAAAGACTGACACTCTCCCAGATAAGAGAGAATTCCTCCTGCCTGCCTGCCTTTGAGCGAGAACATCATTTTTTCCCGCCTTCATACTTGAACTGAAACATCAACTTTTCCTGGATATCAAGACTGTTTGTCATCAGCCTGAAACTTTGCCCACAGCATTCCTGGTCCTCCAGCTTGCTGACTCACCCCTGCCAGCCTCCATAATCCCATGAGCCAATTGATTATGATGGATTTCTTTCTGTCTGTGTGTGTCACACACACCCTTTTTCTGGAGACCTGTGATGAAGACACTGCAGTGCTGTGCACATAAACGCCAAGTGATAGTGAAGCAAGAAAGCAAATTTCCCTGCAAAATGCAGGAGACAGAAACTATATTACAGTTATATGTGGACTCGGAGCAAATATTATTCCTTGTACTTTGTAGTAAGGACTCTGATTTCAGGACAGGACAAGTCATGGTAGCAAGGCACTGATGAACACTGGATGGGGAAGTTGACAACTCTCTTACTCGGACCCCAGGGGCCCCGCCACCAGACTTCCATCACAGCCTCTGTGAATGCTATAATGATCACAGGGTTCACTCACCAGTCTGGAGGCTCTTTCCCCAGACACAGGAGTAAAGAGGGAAGTGAGGAGGGTATACATCACACAAAACAGAATCTGCATAAAATGCAAAACCAAAGAAAAGGAGGACCTTTCCTTTAGCCATATCTGGCTGAAGCTGTTCATCAGTTCCTCACAAGGAGAGACTGGAAGGTGGTAGAGAGTCTACCCCACTGTAGATGAGTTGTCGTTTGTTGTGTATAATTCTGATTAGCTGAAATTATAGTAATAATAACAGTGAACATTTATTGTATGATCACTATATTCCAACTGCTGTGCTAAGTACCTTAAGGGTATCATCTCTTTTAACTGTCGCACTAAATGAAGTAGATTCTCATATTACCTTATCATATAAATGAGAAAAGTGAGACTCAAAGAGACTCATCGACTTGCTAAGATTGCATAGCTACTGAGTGGCCTGATCAAGGTTTCATGCAGGCAGTGTGATGTACAGCCTGTATTCTGAGCTCCACTCCCTGGAGTGAAGGTCGCCATTCTCATCTGGTTCTTTTGGCTGACTTCATAAAGTTAAAGATACCTTCCAAGTTCCTGAATGGAGTGGTCCCCATGTGGCAACTGCAGTCAAGATTGTGGTGTCCAGACTGGGATGATGAGGTACATGGCTCGCCTATTCAGTGCTGCCTGAGTCAAGCTGTGTGGGACTGGACGTGCCATTTTTTTAGGTGGCAGTTCTCACTAACAGAGACTTTTGCTGCTTCTTGGCATGTCAGCATTGTAGTTAGATCACTTCTGAATACCCAGGAATTGGTTCCAAATCCTCTTGTCCCTCAAGCTATATGGTAATAGGTAAACGATCTAAACCTCTAGATCTTGTATCTGTTAAGGAGGGATTCTAGCACCTGTTTCATTAGATCATTGTGAGGATTAAAGGATAAACCTGGGTCAAGCATATACAATGCCTGGCACTCAGAAGGGACTTAAGGAATGTTTGTCTCCTAAAGGAAGAGTTGTAACTTTTTGGTCCTGCATCCTTTAGGGTTTTTTTTTTCCCTCCAATACACATGAATAGAGCCCTTCAGTTCAATCTAACATATTTGTTGTGTACAAATTGATATGTGTACAAATTGATCTTGCAGCATTGATTCCCAAGGGTCCCTGGCTCCTGGGGTGGGTCGGCAGACTAGGCCCTTGGTTTGTTACAGATCTTGGCATGGGCTTGCAGGGCCTACTGGAAGCTCTGAAGAACTGAGACCACGATGGCCTCTTCTGCTTCCCCTTTAGGGACTGGAGTACAAAGTTCTCTAGCCTCAGTGTAGGGAAACTAGCACAGACTTAGCTGTGTGCCCAATGGTTCATATCCCGGAACATGAATTCTGGAGAGCACCTTCCTACTGCACAGTAAAAAGAAGTCCAAACCTTTGCATCTCAGAGGTGGCAAAGGTGGCATTTTCTTCAGCAACAGGGAGGCACATGAGTGAAGAAGTTTGTGTAGTCGCAGATTTCCCTTTCTCCCTCATTTATCTCTTAACACCCTAGAGGACCTGGTGGAGTCTTGACTCCTCCATGGAGTGGAGACAGAGGCTAACGCTTGTTCCAAGGGCTGCGTGCGTGACTCCGGTTGTGTCAAAGGTGTTCGCTCAGGAACAAGCTGTTTGCTCTTCATCCTGACATCTGCTCAGTGTAGGTGCTGGAGCTATTTTGGGTAGCTGACTACAGGAATTACTTCCTATCAACCCCGAACGGATCTCATGAGCCTACGATTGCTCTGAAACTCTGTATGTGTGTGTGCCTGATAATAAGTCTGATTTAGAGGCTTAAAGAGTTCCCTATGGATTTTTCTGCCCTTTCTCATGACCACTGGTTCTTCTTTAGCCAGTAGGGGATAAAGTCTTTCAGGAAGAGAATCCATGCTGAACACAGCCTGGTCTGTACATGCTCTTCTGGCTGTGCTGGGTGCCCAGAGCTGAGCAGATGCACCTTTACAGGAACCAGGGAGCCTCAGGAAAAGGGTGCCCTCTGGGTTTGCATGGAGCTCTGGGCTTGAGGCCTAAGCTGAGAGATGCCAGGACTCTTGCCATGCCAAGCCTCTTGTCCTTTAGACGTGAATTGTATGACAAGCCTTAAGTGAACTTAAAAAGGGAGAAATAACAGAAAACTGAGCAAAAGAAAATAGAATTAAGTAATTATAATGGCATGTTTTTCAGTAGGATGCCTCCCAGTAGGTTCAAAAACCATAAATGGGTTTTTAAGGCAGTTAAAACCTGTCCTCAAAGATACTCTTAAGGTTGGGAGGGCAGTTTGGGGGAGAATGGATACATGTATATGTATGGCTGAGTCCCTTCTCTGTTCACCTGAAACTATCACAACACTGTTAATCGGCTATACCCCAATACAAATTGAAAAGTTTGAAAAAAAAGATGCTTTATACAGCAGCGGCAGCAGCAGCCATATCATTTTTACAGGCCTTACCTGTGCACCTGACTCAGTGCCCAAGCCTGCATAAATATAGCTCACTGAGTTCTATTGCCTCTCTCTGATATGTGAAGTCTCACCTCCTTTCACACATATGGAAATGGAGGCACTGGGTTTAAATGTCCGTGGCTGGACATCAAAAAGGGATGCATGGCAGCACCGAACTTCAAGTGCAAGTCTCACTCCAAACACCTAGGTTTCGATTAATAAGTTCCAAAGCAATGTGAGCATGAGGTGATTTAGTGGTGGAATACACTTTGCCTGTTTCATGGGACTGTTGTCAGAATACTGAAAAACATTCTGAGGGCCTGCGATACTGTATAAAGAGGCAGTATTATCATTGGGTCATTTGATTTTTCAATTCTATGATGGATTCTTAGTGCACATCTCATATGCAGTCACTAGGGGGAGGCAGTAGACAATGCATATAAGCAAGCTTAGTCTTGGAAGGGAAGTGTGAGCCTCTTGTAATTGAGGCTCAGAGATTTAAAATAGAAAAGCAGACTTGTGTTAGGCACTGACTGCCTTTCTCATCCAGATTTGATCTTGTGCTTCCATTGAAGTGTTTCCATGAAGGCATCTTATTCTCTCATCAATACTTTTGAATAGTGGGTGTTGCCCAGCAAATGAATGGAAGATGCTAAAGGCTAAGCATTGACTCTCTCATTGTTCTCTGGCTTCTGCTGTTCCTCTGTCATCACTTCTGTTTTTCTTAAGGTTTAGTTTCCCTTTTCTTCATTCCTCTGCAGACCATGTTTGTCGGTCATGTGAAGCGAGCTAGTGAGGCGTGTTCTTGACCATTCCCATCCATTTAAATGTGCTCTTCTGGGCTAGTCTGTTTGGTTATTGCATGCGGAACTTCCCATGACTATTTCTAGTTCATTGTCATCCTTGTGCTTCTTCTATCATGATTTGTTCTCTTTCCATTCTTCTAGAATTCTTCATTTCCCTTTTGGAAAGGGAAAAATGTTGGACTAGTAGTTCAAGCCCTGTGAATACCACTCATGAGCTAGTTGACTTGGAGACACAGAATACCACTATAACGAATACCAGGAGTAATGATAACTTCCAAGTCTGCCATTCAGATATAGCATTATTTACTTCGTTACGTTAATCTAGCTCTTGCCTCTGCAGAATTACTCACATAGTCCACCATCTCTCCCACTTCAAATATTTCTGGGAGTCAGGCCCCAGGTACTTATGAAGAAGTCTTTACCTGCAGTGTCTACACTGTTCTGCCAGGTGAAGATCCTTTGTGGGAAAGCTCTATGGAACTCTATTGCCAAAAGAAAGAAGGGCTCTCTTAACCTGTTTTACTACCTGCTAGAAGGAGCCCAGAACAGTGCTGCTCGAACTTCCAGGTGTGACAGTTTACCACCATCTCAGTTGCCCACTCTCACCTTCAGGACTGGCTGGAGGTGGGGAGAATAGCCTTTCCCCCCACCCCCATCCCACTCGACTTGTGAACATCTATTCTCCTTTAACAACCAAGGGCCAGTCAATGATGCTCAACTCCCCTCCCTTAAGACAAGCCCTACATCCTTCTGAAAATAGGGTATTTGCCAGGCATAACCTAATATTTTTGAACCTATCAACAGACATATCCTGAGTTCTTCCCACAAGACTTACCATGCACATCAACTATTGTGAGGCCTGTCCCTGTGGCTCCTGACTCCCAGGGGTGGACATGGAGGCTGCGGCTAAAGATGAGATCTCCACTTTGACTGAAAAGAACTGCCACTGGGACCAGGGCTATCCTCTTGCCCAGGTCTTCATGGCTTTCTTCCTCCACGTTTCCCTTGATCTCTGTCTTTCCTTCTAAACACCGCTGAAATGTGGTCACAACTGAACAGGCCATGTCAAAAGACACAGGATTTGCTTGAATAGGCTCTCCCAGCCAGGTTTGGGACAACTTGAATATGAAAGTTAATAATCAGAGTAGTAATGACAGTAATGGATAATAACACATTACATTAAATAATCTACCAGTCCATATTTATACTGAGTAAGAAAGGGAAGGAGAAGACAAATCCCTTCTTTGTAGAAGAATGTAAACGAATAAATACAGAGGAATGACAGAATTACAAAACTCATCATTTTTCAGTCACTGCAGTAAAAATTAATTCAGGTAAGAATTTTTAATGGATGCTAAAACCACTGGGTGAAAGGATGATGAGGCAGAGGGTATTCACAGTTTCTCAGTATCATCTCCTAGATTGCTTTCTAATTACAAAGGGGAAAAGGTCCCTTATGAAGGAGAAATCTGGCAGACACCACCTTAGCTAAGTGACCAACATTGACATCAACAATAATGGATAAATTGACACCATGGCCTCTGGTGTGACACACGAGCACCAGCACCTCCTGTGTGGGATTCTTGCCGAAAATAGTCTGAATCTAATCAAGAAGAAACCGTCAAACACAGCCAAAGTTGAGGACATTCTGCGAAACAGCTGGCTTGAATTCTTCAAAAATTCAATGTCACAAAATATGGAAAGAGAACTATCCCAGACCTGGTGATATGAGAATTATCATGAGAACTAAAATGAGAGCTGTCTCAGCTGGTAAAGAATCCTCCTGCAATACAGGAGACCGCGGTTCAATTCCTGGGTTGGGAAGAGTCCCCAGAGAAGGGATAGGCTACCCACTCCAGTATTCTTGGGCTTCCCTGGTGGCTCAGATGGTAAAGACTCTGCCTGCAATGCGGGAGACCTGTGTTTGATCCCTGGGTTGGGAAGATCCCCTGGAGAAGGGAACAGCTACCCACTCAAGTATTCTGGGCTGGAGAATCTCTGTGGACAGAGGAGCCCGGAGGGCTACAGTCCATGGGGTCACAAAAAATCGGACATGACAGTGACTAAGCACAGCACAGCACAGCACGGCATTTCAGCTAAGTGCAATGTGTGATCCTTGACACTGGGAAAAGTTAGCCTCTAAAAGACAGCTTTAGAAAAATTGAGGAAGTTTGAATATGGATGGTAATAGTGTCATATCTATGTTAGAAATCTTAACTTGTATAAAAAATAAAAGTTTTAAGTAAAGTTAGAAATAAAATGAAATAAAATATTATTTACATGAGTTTGTTTTTCTAAAAGTCTACAGAGTTTATGGGCTGGTGGTTGGGGGCGGGAGGAGAAGGGAACGACAGAGAATGAGATGGCTGGATGGCATCACCAACTCTGTGGACATGAGTTTGAGTGAACTCCGGGAGTTGGTGATGGACAGGGAGGCCTGGCGTGCTGTGATTCATGGGGTCGCGAAGAGTCGGACACGACTGAACGACTGAACTGAACTGAACTGAAATATTTCTGTGATTCTTACTTGCTCCTTTTCAGATTTTCTCTCTCAAAATTCTTTCAGTTATTTCTTGGCAAGATGGATCTCATAAAGAGGGCCAATAAATAAGAAATGGCATTTTAAAAATTTTATTTATTTTTTTGGTTGCACATCATGAGGGATCTTAGTTCCCTGACCAGGGATTGAATCTACACCCCTGCCTTGGAAGCATGGAGTACTAACCACTGAATTGTCAGGGAAGCCCAAGAAATGGCAGTTTGAAGGGCACCATTATCATAGCTGGTATTTCCTTTGGGGACAGTTGTGGGAGAATCACAGCTGTTGACAAAAGAGGCCATTTCTGTTTTTAATGGACAAGGGCTTGGTTTGGGGTAAGACCTTAAGGACTTTGTTTAGGTTCTAAAAGTTTGCTTATTTGAAAAACTCAGTTATTTCCTTTCCTTGCTCTTACTAGCTCAACACCCAGGGCAGAAGCCTGGAAGCAGGTAGGCTCTATAAATCGGTCATCTGGATCATGGAGCAACTTGGACATGGAGCCCGAGGGGCAATGAAGCCAGCAGTTCCTTGCCAAGAGGAGAAACACTTGTTACTATTGGAAAATTATCATCATTACTATTTTGCTACTATTCAGTTCAGTTCAGTCGCTCAGTTGTGTCTCTCTCTTTGCAACTCCATGGACTGCAGCACGCCAGGCCTCCCTGTCCATCACCAGCTCCAGGAACTTGCTCAAATTCATGTCCATAAAGTCGGTGATGCCATCCAACCATCTCATCCTCTGTCGTCCCCTTCTCCTCCCACCTTCAATCTTTCCCAGCATTAGGGTCTTTTCCAATGAGTCAGTTCTTCCCATCAGGTGACCAAAGTGTTTCAGCTTCTGCATCAGTCCTTCCAATGAACATTCAGGACTGATTTCATTTAGGATGGACCGGTTTGATCTCCTTGCAGTCCAAGGGTCTCTCAAGAGTCTTCTCCAACACCACAGTTCAAAAACATCAATTCTTCAGTGCTCAGCTTTCTTTAGAGTCCAACTCTCACATCCAAACATGACTACTGGAAAAACCATAGCTTTGACTAGATGGACCTTTGTTGACAAAGTAATGTCTCTGCTTTTTCATATGCTGTATAGGTTGATCATAGCTTTACTTCCAAGGAGTAAGTGTCTTTTTATTTCATGGCTGCAGTCACCATCTGCCGTGATTTTGGAGCCCCCCAAAATAAAGTCTCTCTGTTTCCATTATTTCCCCATCTATTTGCCATGAAGTGATGGAACCAGATGCCATGATCTTAGTTTTTTGAATGTTGAGATTTAAGCCAACTTTTTCACTCTCCTCTTTCAGTTTCATCAAGAGGCTCTTTAGTTCTTCACTTTCTGCCATAAGGGTAGTGTCATCTGCATTGTGTATCTGAGTTTATTGATGTTTCTCCCGGCAATCTTGATTCCAGCTTGTGCTTCATCCAACCTGGTATTTTCCATGATGTACTCTGCGTATAAGTTAAATAAGAAGGGTAACAATATTCAGCCTTGATACACTCCTTTCCCGATTTGGAACCAGTCTGTTGTTCCATGTCTGGTTCTAACTGTTGCTTCCTGACCTGCATACAGATTTCTCAAGAGGCAGGTCAGGTGTCTGGTATTCACATCTCTTTAAGAATTTTCCACAGTTTATACTCTTATTGTTATTTGAGTTCCAAAAGGAAAAACAAAAACAACCCTGCCCCCCCCCCCAAAAAAAAAAACTGAAGGAGCATAAGGTTGACTTCAAAAACAATGCCACTGGAAGGAAAGAATAAATATGTAAGGACAGTCTTTCCTGCCAAATATAAATCTTTTCTTGGCTTTGGAGAAGTTTCTTTGGTTTTGATTTTTGAGTTAGGAGATAGGTGAATTTGATATAAGAAGCATTTCAGAGAAAGGATCACACCATCAGAACCAAGCCCCAGCTTTGAAGCTCGTTGATGGAAACCCCAGTTAAGTCTGGGTGGCTGCACCTGGAGCACGGGTGACGTGTGTTCCCTGCCTGTGGTGCAGCCCAGGGACCACAGAGGTAGAGAAGGAACGGAAGATTAGGGGACATCCAGGGGGCAGTCCCCTGCCCCGTCTTAGTGCAAAGAAAATTCCAAGGGTTCTGGGCCCCTGTAAGGACAAGGAGGGGGCTGAGAGAGGCCCAGAGTGGGGCTGGAGAAGACGCCAGTATAGCCATTTACTTAATTTTGACAAGGATGAGTTTGCTACCATCAGCAGAAGAGGGGCTCAGATACAGAAATTAAGATGGTTATATATAATTAATATGATACTCTGACAGTGTGAGTCAGGCTCTGAAATTGGAATGGCTATCTCTACTTCGTTGGGTTCAGCTGTGGCCTGAATAAACTGCTGTTTCTGAGAGCAGGTCGTATCTGAACTTCCCTTGCTTTTTTTTTCATTCATTTATTTGTATTTTGCTTGTTTTATTTTAGATTAAGATAGTCCCAGGCCTGGGAGGCCAAGCCCTTTATTTCGGTCTCCCCCTCCTTCCTGCTCCCTGTGGGATTCCTGATCCGGAAGCCCACGGGGGTGGTTTGCGGTGAATCTTCCTCTACCTTTCTGGGGTTCATTCCCCATCCTCAGTCTGCACCTGGTGCTGGCACGGGGACCCACAGGCGCCCCGAGGAGAAGCCCCTGTGCAGCCATTCAGAAACAGGAGGGTTTCTTCCACCCCTGGGCGGCAGCAGCTCTTGCTGCAGTTTGTTTTTGAGCCACTCCGGTAACTTCCCCTTGAACGCCCTGGAGGTGCAAGGATGTGAGGCAGCTGCCAGCACCCCGTCCTCTCCGTCCACTCCCCGCACCTTGTATCACTCCATGGTCCATGGTAGGAAGGGCCAGGCTGGGAGGCCGCCAGCTGCCAGCCCTGGAAAGCCACCGCCCTGGGCTGTGAGGGTTTTGTTGTTAATCACACAGGTGAGTGTGAGCTTCAGGCGCCCAAGGAAGTGACATGGAACTCTACAGCTTTAAGAGCCCCAAGGAAACTGCATTTGTTTCAAATGTCTAGTAATAAACTGTCCAGTATTAGGACTCGCTGTCCTAATAAACAGAGTGCCCCATCTGGGGACAAGAATTGGAGGTGGCTCTCTCCTACATCCTCAGCAGGGTGTAGGCTGCTGGTGAGCTGGGGTGGGCAGCTGGCCTTGGGAGGCGGCAGCGTCTGAGGAGTGATTATTCTAGAACCTTTGTTCCCACTCCTCCTCAGTGCTCTGTGGTCCAGCACAACAGATGGTGACAGCTGGGTCCTGCGGGGCTGCACTTGCCTTTAATGAAGCGGGCAGCCCTCTACAAACACTTAGCATTGAAGGGTCAGCACTCAGCCAGGCACCTACCCTAGGAAGCGTGTTGGGTGTAGGACCAAGCCAGAGGTCAGTTTCTTTATCTGGAAAAATGGGAATCTGATAAGGTGGGTTAAAGGAGGAAAGCTTGATAGGAAGGAGAAATAAGATGCAGCTTCACATGACATTGAAAATACAACAGAGGAGGGAAAAAATTTATTCAGGAGGAATAAATGGGTTTGTAAGTGATGAGGTCAAATGCAGTCACAATTTACCATCAAACTTCGGGACAGTGAGGATAAAAAAAAGAATGGGCAAGAGAATTTCTAACTATTAAAAGCTAATATTTCATGCCTTCTAGGTACCAGTTGGGTTTTCTCGGTGGCTCAGATGGTAAAGAATCTGCCTGCAATGCAGGAGACCGGGGTTCGATCTCTGGGTAGAGAAGATCCCCTGGAGAAGGAAATGGCTACCCACTCCAGTATTCTTGCCTGGAAAATTCCATGGACAGAGGAGCCTGGCGGGCGACAATCCATGGGGTCACAAAGAGTCAGACACGACTGAGCAACTAACAGAGACTGGGGTGCCAGTGACTGCTTAGCACTTGCCAGGGAATGCCTCATTTCATCCCCTCAATAGTTCTGTGAGGAGGTCCCTAACTTATGCCCATTTTTACATATGAGAAGACGGGGAGAGAGGTTACCTAACTGGGAGGTGGTGGCCCCAGTTGCACTAGGCTGTCTCCTTCCAGAGCCCAACCTAAAACCTTCCGCCTAATGCTGTGCTGTCTCAATATACGGGAAAGGGGATGTGCAGTTCTTTCTGGCATTTTGATGTGTATCATCAAGCCAAGAACCAGAGAGGAGTCCCACAGATGCCCAATGGGCCACACCTGATCTCACCTGGTCACTAATATGTTTGTGGATGGAGAGTGGAAAGCCTGTCTCAGGGAGCAGTTGCAGTGAGGCACTTCCATTCCAGAAGGTCACCTGGAGAGCAGAAGGGCAGGGAGCCTGGCTTCCCATTAGGCTTCCTCAGCTCCAGATGCTGCCAGTTCCAGTGACGTGCTCACAACTGATGGATGACAGCTATGCTGAAAATTAGGAGCAAGGGGAAGCAGTTTGCTTCAACTCTGTTTTAATATGTAATTTTATGGACACATCTCAGGTTCCCCTCATTCTCTTGGCCTCACTTGCCTCCTAGATGCAGCTGGTTACTTCATCTCAGCTGTTGCAGTATGGGTCAGCTCTGTAAAGGCCCTGTGCAGTTCTGATGCCCAGAGTCTGCCTGCTCCTAGGACTTCTGGATGTGAATGAGCATCATGCCATGCGATGGGGAGGGGCCATTTGATGCAACTCAGACCTGCAGGGAAGTTGAATGGGCTACATCTTGGCCAACAAGACTGGAAGTAGGTAGATACATTCCCTCTCCATTCTTCCCTTTCATAGACAGTCCTGAGATACATTTTCTTCTCTGTATAGCTTGACCAGAGATGTCTAGTGTGACCGAACAGGTACACTCATTATGCAATGGCTGCCTCTCTTTAAGATGTGGACAGCACAGTAAGACATCAGCAAGCATTTACTTCCCATCCTTTCCCCTCATTTTCCCTGCCCTGGCATTGTACTACCTGAATAAAGCTTTAGCCCTTAATACTTGCCTATGAAATCTAGGCTAAGAGTAATCTTACCTGGGCTTTGGAGTCCAAAGTGAAGTTCCTTCTGAACTTTTCCTCTAGGCCACTGTCCTAGAGGATGGTGTTCAGGGCCAGGACCATTCAGTTTTAAAGGAAGATAACTGTCCATGGACCAGACTGTCCACGAAGCAGAACCTGGTGACTTTGGTGTGGGAGATGTGGGCTCTGTTCAGAGAGCCTGATCCCCAGCACCTCCATGGAAAGTTTGACTGGGACTGGGGATTTATAACCAGAGGACTGTAACAACTGCCACCGTCTTTCATTTCCTTGCTGCTTACCAGGTCCTGCTTTGATGGCCCCATCTTTCCTCTTTTGCCTCTCACTGTTGGCTGTGCCTTCAGCCTTCAAATCTTATTGAACTAAGATGTTCCAAACTTCTCTGACTGAGCCTAGTATCATTCCTTACTAATAAGCTAAATGATGGCTCGGTCCCCAAAGGATGAAAATCTCTGTTGTGAATTCGTGACATTAGAAAGTTACAGCTATGACTTTCCATTCTGATCACTCTGAATGAGCTCCCTAGCTCTGATGTGACTGCCAGATTCCTGTGGGACTCTCTACAGATGAATTCTGGAAAAACTGAGAAACCATGTGGTCACCAGAGACACATATTTCAGATCCCTCTTTGTTGGCTCTCACAGAGTGATGACATAACCTAAGATTTCATGAGCCAACAATTCTCTAAAAATACATTTTAAGTCTTTGGGATTTATAAAATGTCCCCCAATTCTTCATTATGTAGCTACCATAATGAAAATACCAGATCAAAGCCACCCCATGGCAAAGTTGCTGAACATCCATTCCAAGTTAGTGATGAGTGGATGCCTTGATAATATCACTGTGAAAGAAACTGCCTTATCTGGGGAGAGAAAGGATTAGTTCATGACTTCAGAGTCCCTTGGGCTGGGTCTGATTGGAGAGAAGATGGAGAAAGTTCTTTGGGGGTCAGAGAAAGCAACCCAGCCATGCAAGGTCCACATAACTCTGTACTTTTCCACATCTAAATCTTCAGGGAAGGCAATGCTGAGGCAGAGAGGTGCATTGTGGAGCTTCTGAGGCACTGCTTGGAGGAAAAGTCATTTAAACTGGCCCTCCCAGGGCTCTTCGAAGAAGCTCAGGTTGGGCATACACTGTCTTGGCCTCAGAAGCAGTAGTCACCTGGGCCTGCTCTGAAAGGAGCTCATCAGTGCAAAAGCATTAGGGCTGATGAAAGGCAGGTCATTTGGGTAAAGGCAAGGCAAGAAGATGTCCCAGAAAGTCCAGAGACGAGGCATTGGCGTGTCTCCATGAAACAGTCCAGGAGCCAGAAGAAGGCTGGGTGTTCGGAGACCCCACTGACCAAGACTTGGGTCTCTTTCTCCACCCACTCTGGGTTCCACTCTCCTCCCTGGTTAATGAGACCCCCTACTCTTGTCTCATTGGAAATTACCCTGATGCTGGGAAAGATTGAGGGCAGGAGGAGAAAGGGGCGACAGAGGATGAGATGGTTGGAGGGTATCACTGATTCGATAGAAATGAGTTTGAGGAAACTCCAGGAGATAGTGAAGGACAGGAAAGCTTGGTGTGCTGTAGTCCATGGGGTCACAAAGAGTCGGACATGACTTATCAACTGAAGAACAACAACAACCCTTGTCTGGTCCCCAGAGAACAGAACAGGTTACGGGGTCTCATGGAAGGGTTCCTGGGGTCTGGGTGCTTCCTGGAAGAGCCTCCTGCTCTTTTACCTTGGACACCATTTCTTGTTTAACAGATGAACATCAGAACTGTACAGGCTCATTTCACATCAGGCTGTGTATGTTGCAGGCATGACCAGGAGGAAAACAATCTACAGCATTTGGAGTCAAAGAATTTTTGCTATAGGGCTCTTTTGGGATAACAGACTTTTAAACAGAAATCTTTCCCTAGCATTTTCTTGGTTGTGTCTTTGGTGCCAGGGTGTCTGACTGCTGTTGTGTCTGGGGATGCATCCAGAATTGACTACCGATGATTCAACCCCAGGGTCTAATTTCTCCCTCTCTTTCTAGACTCAGCAGGACTGCGGTGAGGTCACCACGGGCCTTCTGAGTACAGATGCAGCCTCTGCTCAGCTTCTTTTGTCCCTTTACTTCCTTCACTCTGTGTGAACCCTTCAGTAGCTGGGTTGGACCATTCCCATAAAGAGGGCTGGTTAAATTCCCATGAAGCAAAGTAATGATATAGCATTTCCATGGTGGCATAGTGCTGCTGTTTTTGTTTTTGTTCTGTTAGGGGTTCCGTTAGGCTGTTGTGGCACTCAGAGCTGCTGGTTCTTCCTGGAGTGCTGAGGAGTCACTAATGTTCACTGTTGAGAAGGAAAATAATTACTCTGGAAACCCAAGACAGTGCTATATACACGGCTGCTTCTCCTGGATGAGCGAGGCAAACTACATACTGATGTTTTTTTCTAACAACCTGGGCATCTTCTGAAATAATGATTTTCAAACTTTTAAAAGAACCAGACCCCTCCTTAGGTGAAAAACATGATGTATTAAACAGATAAAGCAGAAGCCTTGGCCGTGGAGGTGGAGAGATGCGCTACCCTCTTGATCTCTTTTCCCTTTCTTCTCCTGGGAAACTGTGAAACCCTGGCACTCTGTGGAACAGTGGGAAACTACTATGCTGGCAAGAAGCGTGACCTGATCTATTTTGGTGCTTATTGGCAAGACCATGGCACTATCCTTAGTTTGAAAAAAAAAAAAACATTTTCGGGTATCAAAACTACAGGTGCTATGGCATCTATATAAGGCCATTTTTGATACTCCTGGTGGCTCAACTGGTAAAGAGTCTGCCTGCAATGCAGGAGACCTGGCTTCGATCCCTGGGTTGGGAAGATCCTCTGGAGAAGGGAATGGCTACCCACTCTAGTATTCTGGCCTGGAGATTTCCATGGACAGTAGAGTCTATGGGGTTGCAAAGAGTTGGACACAACGGAATGACTTTCACACTTTCCTGCCTAGAGGGAAATAACAACTTATGTCTTTTTAACAGGTACATAGATATGGGCACATTGTACCAGAAAAACACAAAGGTACGGTCACAAAGGGCTTCCTTTGGGGTTGCCTTGACCCTTTGTTGGTACGGTGAAGCTGATCTGTTCTATTTGGCTTTAAAGTCATGATAATAAATTGATAACTTTGGTGACTGTTACATAATTGTTTCAGGGCCAATGTGTTTGGATTGACCTCTAATTCCCCAAGTTTTCAGTGCTCATGTGGTTTTAATCCCCATTGCTGGAGCATGTCATGGACCGTTCACCAGCTTGCCAGGGCTAAGTCTTTCTCAACAAACACAGCTAAGGAGATGTGGACGGCAGGTGAAAATGTGTGTTGTGAGGGGTACTGACTGACAAGGGCTGTATACTACCCTCATCTACCTTGCCAACTGCTGTTATTACCCCTACAGCTTCCACGTGGCAATAATGATCATTTCTGTGATCACAGAAATTGTTAGTTGCAGCCCACCTTGTCATGTGAAAGGAAAAAGGAACAGAGACTTGGAAATAGCTGGTGGGCTTAGTCTAAAAAATCACATCCCATTAAGTTTCATATAATCCTATGAAATCAGGAAGGGGAAACTTGAAAATTCTATCAGTTCCTAACTGAGTGATTGCTAATTGTTTATACATTTAAAAACACACAGAGAATTTTAATTAATATTGTTGTCATTGTTTGGAGAGAGATTTGTTTTGACAGAGTGTTAGATCTGACATCTTGAGGTTCGATCTTGACATCTACTTGGTTCTCCCTGAAAATTCATAGATATGGAATTTAAAAAGTTCTTTTATGTGAGTATTAAAATGATAGGCACTAAACTATCACTCCAGTTTATTGGTTACATGACACTGAAACAGTACTTGTCAGGACTGAGGGAGCTGGCCTGCTTCATCCACGGGGTCCCTGCTTCTCCCTGGAGATAAGCATGAATTATCTCTCTGCTTCCACCCTATGACACTTCCTTGAAACACTTTGTTCTATGAACTGTCTTCTTGGTTTATAAAAAAGCAGTAATGCAATGAGGTTCAATATTCAGAATCTGGCATGCCTGTCTTGTGTTAAGGGGCTGACACAAGTTAGAATCAGTTCATTCAGTTCAGTCGCTCAATCATGTCCAACTCTTTGCGACCCCATGGACTTGCAGCACACCAGGCCTCCCCGTCCATCACCAACTCCCGGAGTATGCTCAAACTCATGCCCATTGAGTCAGTGATACCATCCAACCATCTCATCCTTTGTCATCCCTTTCTCTTCCCGCCTTCAATCTTTCCCAGCATCAGGGCCTTTTCCAATGAGTCAGTTCTTCACATCAGGTGGCCAAAGTATTGGAGTTTCAGCTTCAACATCAGTCCTTCCAATGAACATTCAGGACTGATTTCCTTTAGGGTGGACTGGTTGGATCTCCTTGCAGTTCAAGGGACTCTCCACAGTCTTCTCCAACACCACAGTTCAAAAACATCAATTCTTTGGCACTCAGCTTTCTTTAGAGTCCATTTCTCACATCCATACAAGACTACTGGAAAAACCATAGCTTTGACTAGATGGACCTTTGTTGGCAAAGCAATGTCTCTGCTTTTTAATATGCTGTCTAGGTTGGTCATAACTTCTCCTCCAAGGAGTAAGTATCTTTTAATTTCATGGCTACAGTCACCATCTGCTGTGATTTTGGAGCCTAAAATAATAAAATCTGTCACTCTTTCTATTGTTTCCCCATATATTTGCCATGAAGTGATGGGACCAGATGCCATGACCTTAGTTTTCTGAATGTTGAGTTTTAAGCCAACTTTTTCACTCTTCTCTTTCACTTTCATCAGGAGGCTCTTTAGTTCTCTGCTTTCTGCCATGAAACACAGTTATAATAGCGAACTTCATTTATGACTGGGATGTTGTTGACTAGCACAGGAAAACATCAATTTGAGTTTTCTTCAGTTGGTGATGATGAATGTGCCATTCATGCATTCGGTAAATATTAGTTGACCACATTCTCTGTGCTCTGATCTGCTGCTTTTCCTTTGCTCTTTCTTTACGTGTCCAAGAACTTAATCTATTGGTTAATTGTCTGATGCTATGGAGATGTTGAGTGTAATGACAGACAAGAATACAACAGTATGGCTGAATGAACGTACAGTTCTTAGCCCTTGAACTTATGGAGCAATGACATCACCTACCATTCCCTTTTTCTGGTAAGCAAGATTTCAAAATAGTGACTGTAGATGAATTAGAACCATAGTAAGGAAGCAGCTGCTGCTGCTAAGTCGCTTCAGTCGTGTCCGACTTTTTGCGACCCCATAGACGACAGCCCACCAGGCTCCTCTGTCCATGGGATTTTCCAGGCAAGAGTACTGGAGTAGGGTGCCATTGCCTTGTCTGAGTAAGGAAGCTAAGATGATGCAATTCAGAATAAAATTGTCTGGGCTTGACTGCTGACTCAACCGTTCACTGTTTAGGACAACCTGGGAAAGATAACTTCACATCATGGCAACTCAGTTCTCTGATCTGCAAAATGGGGTAGTATTACATCCTAGGTTCAGTGTGAGAGGTAAATGAGAGAATCTTCTGAAAGCTTATAGAGTAGGACCTCGTATGGGGAAAATTCTTAGTAAATGCTAACTCATCATTTTTAAATTTCTTTAGTTTTCCTTAGTTGTTATGGGAAATATAGTAAAGAGTAGTCATCACACTCAGAGGTTAAAGCGTCTGCCTCCAATGCGGGAGACCCGGGTTCGATCCCTGGGTCGGGAAGATCCCCTGGAGAAGGAAACGGTAACCCACTCCAGTGTTCTTGCCTGGAGAATCCCATGGACGGAGAAGCCTGGTAGGCTACAGTCCACGGGGTCGCAAAGAGTCGGACACGACTGAGCGATGGAACGGACGGAGTCATCACATATGAATAGAAAATAGCCTTTTGATTTACCTTCTTGTCTAAAAGCTTGCTGCCAAAGATGCTCTCTGGGGGTGCAGTGTATTGTTCTCTTTACTTGCTTCCATGGACAATGAGTTAGATTTGGCAGTGAGGTGAACATTGCAGTAGATGGCAGGAGACACAGAGTTGGTCGCTACACCCAAGTGGCTATGGAACAACTTTGGCTCAATTCTTCAATCACGTCATATTTCCCCGTGTACAACACTGAACTGTTGGAACCACGGTAGGTGGCAGTGAGAGCCTTGAGATACGTATGCATCGTGGTTTAACAAATATTTTAAAGAACTAATGTATCATGTAGTGCAAGTGAGCAAAAGCACACATCCATGTGAACTCACTGGGCTCTCTAGAAGTCTTTTAATGTGGTTAAGAACCAAGAGCCTGTCATTTATTCAGCCCCAAGTATGTTCTAGGTTCTGTGTACTTATCAGCCCATTTATTCTTCATAGTAACTTCATGAGTAAGTATTTCCATTTTTCACATAAGGAATCTGAGCCTCCAGGAGTTTAAATGATATATTCAAGTTCATATGGTTAGTGAGAATCAGAGAAGGGATCCACAGCCAGACCTGTTTTAAGTACAACCCCTGTGGTAGTCATCAGTGCTGTTTACTTCCAGGCCAGATCATTTAATTGCCAACGCAAGATTCTCCTTCTGTAGGGGCAATTGGCTACTCTGTCGCCTATGTCCTGGGTGACTGTGATGAGCAGAATGCCCTGCAGCCTGAGATAAACTTGTAGCATGAGCATGAAATAAACTTTGTGTTTTTTAGTCATTAAGGTTTTGCAATTCTTTGTTACTGCAGAATAACCTGGCATATCTTGACTAATACATGTTCCAAAAGATGATTAACACTGATAGCTAAGTTATCTGCAATTTTCCTATTGGTCAAGTAGAGGCAGTGGGCTGGATCATCTTGAGGAGGATGGATAATAATTAATTGTTTATAAGTGCTGATAAGATAGGTCACAGGTTGAAAAGGATCTTTTGTCATCCCCCCACCCCTACCCCAGTGTTTTCTTTCTGATCAGTTTCTTTTTCCTCTCTTGCCTTTCCCCAACCCTTACCTTCTACCTCTTTCATTTTTTCCCTCTGGGCCTCTGTTTAGTCTCTGGACAGATCTAATGCCTAGCGCTTGGGAAAAAAGTGAAAGCGTTAGTCACTCAGTGGTGTCTGACTTCTTGCAACCCCATGGACTGTAGCCCACCAGGCTACTCTGTCCATGGAATTCTCCAGGCAAGAATACTGGAGTGGGTGCCATTCTCTTCTCCATGGGATCTTCCTGACCAAGGGCTCAGACCCTGCCTTGCAGGTGGGTTCTTTACCATCTGAGCCACCAGGGAAGCCTAGTGCCTAGCGGCCCTCAGATGGTTTTTAAAATAGGAAGAAAAGTTCAGAATCCAGGAAAGCAGTGTTGAGGATTTCAGAGATGAAAATGCTCATCTTTTAGTTCGCAAATTGCTTAAAAAATGTTGTTTAAAGAGTTTACCTTTAACTAAGCAAAGCAATCATAAGTCTCAATATCTCAGTTTTCACATACTTTCAATATTCTTTTCACCTCCGATTCTCTTGGTATTGCCTCTGTGTGGCCTAAGGAGGCATCTTGGCTAAGATGCTTGTGGCAAGCAGATTGAATTTATTTCTGACTGGGTCCATCCCTTTCTGTCACCCAATTATCATCAATAAATATTTAAATATCAGGCCAGCAGCCCCTGAATGGAACCCTGGGGATCAGGCCTCTGTGAATCCCAGCTGATCATTATTAATTCAATGAATGTAGCTGTAAATTAGCTAAGAACATACAATGGAAGCAATTACATGTGCTGTTGTCAATGTGGGCTCACTTCACTGAAAGATGTTTTAAATTTGCTTTTGCCTCATTCTAAAAAAATATGCATTTTGCTTCAAACTAAATGCTGTGTTAGTGTCCTGTCCAAATATTAAGAATAAGGCAGGTTGGAAGAGCCATCTCTGAAATGTATTGCTCTGAGTGACTTAAAGGTTTGCAGAGTCACTTTTTGAGTTAATATGAATTGGCAGGCAAAATGCTTTTCACTGAGATGAATCATGCTCTCAGGGTTACCTGGTTTTTTGTCTGAGTTAGAGAAGTCAGAAGTAGATAGAAATGAAATGACCCATTATCAAATAATCAATGAAAAAGCTACACTCATGCAATGTTTCTGGATCAATATACAAGTTACATTTCAGACAGATAAATTATTCTTGTGTAGTTCAGAGCAGAACAAAGCCCACTTCCAGCCAGATGTCCCAAATGCATTGTGTGTGAAAGCAGAGGAAGAAGGCATTAACCCACCAGGCATGCATGCACAGACACACTCACACACACACAAGCAAAATGGGTGCTGTCTGTGCAGCAGCTTTCCTAAGCAGTACCTGATGAGAGGGTTCTTGGGAACATGATCCAGATCCAGAGACACAGGCTGCTGAAGGTTTAGGGGCAAGTGTAAAGGCTTTCCAGAAAGGGCATGTTCATTCCCTGAGGGCAGGGGCAGGAGTATAAAACCGCAAAGACTTTCTAAAAGGCAGTTTCATCATACCTATCAGAATTAAAATTTCTATGCTCTTTGACCGCGCAATCCAGTTCTAAGAATTTCTCTTAAGATGTATTTATAGGTGTGTAAAAAGATATTTATATGAGGACATTTCTTTGTTGTGATAGTAAACACATAACACATCTTACAAATGCCCATCAAAAAGGGAGTGGTTAAGTAAATCGTAATCTGCGCCGAAGAATCGATGCTTTTGAACTGTGGTGTTGGAGAAGACTCTTGAGAGTCCCTTATACTGCAAGGAGATCCAACCAGTCCATTCTAAAGGAGATCAATCCTGGATGTTCATTGGAGGGACTGATGCTAAAGCTGAAACTCCAATACTTTGGCCACCTCATGAGACGAGTTGACTCACTGGAAAAGACTCTGATGCTGGGAAAGGTTGGGGGCGGGAGGAGAAGGGGACGACGGAGAATGAGATGGCTGGATGGCATCACCGACTCTGTGGACATGAGTTTGAGTGTACTCCGGGAGTTGGTGATGGACAGGGAGGCCTGGCGTGCTGTGATTCATGGGGTCGCGGAGAGTCGGACACGACTGAGCGACTGAACTGAACTGAATCTGTTAATATTGTTGAATATTATCAGCCATTAAGAAAATGAGATTAAATATATATGTGCTGACATATGATTTGGGGAAGTTATTCAGCCTCTCACTGCTTGAGTTTTCTCATTTGTAAAATATATTATTTAATAAGCTGAGTGACAGACTGAATATATTTGTGTGTGTGTATATGTATGTTGCACATATGCAATTTTTAATCTTTGGAGAGACTAAAATTCAGAAAACTGAGACATCCAGTAGATAGAGCTAAGTTTAGAATCCCAAGACCCTCATCTAGGAGTGGGGGGTGGGAAATGGGGAGACAAAGGTGGAAGGAAAATAATCTTGATTGTAAATACACACAATGCCAGGCTCTCTGCTGCATATTTTATATAATCATATCATTTAATTCTTATAGTCATATGAAGTGTACAGGTGAGACAATAAGGCTCAGAGAAGCCTACCCAAGGTCATACAGCTGTATGTAGCAGAGCTAAGCTTCCCGTGTTGGTAATGTCAAAGCTGTGCTTTCTGTCACCTCCTTCCAGGCTGAGAGAGTAGCATAGTCATCCCTGGATATTCAGTGTCTAGCATACGGCCTGACTCCATAATGCTGGTTACATTTAATTAAATATTTGTTGAAAAAATTGAGGATATTGACATGGGAATAATTATTATGACACTTCTTTGATGTGTAAACTTTTCTGTACTTATTTTATTCCAGCTTTATCAGTCTCCATAGGCTAAGTTATGCTGCGGTAACAAATAACTCCAAAAATCTCAGTGGACTGTTCGGTTGCTTGTACTTCATGAATTGACTGCCTCTGTGCTCCATGTTTCCTTCATTTCAGGACTCAGGCTGAAGAAGTAGCTCTTTCCTGGGACGTTGTGAAGCTCGTGGGAGAGGAGATGAGGGATGGAAGAATTATTCGTCCATTAAAGCATCCATTCATGGTCATTAAAACTTCTGCACAGAAGTAGCACACATCACTTCCACTCACATTTTATTGGCCAAAGTGAGTCAGATGGCTGACATGAACATAGTCAGGTGGGAAAAGTATAATCTTCCCATAGAAAGAATTTGTTGGGCGGGCCCATTGAGGAGAAGCTTGTAAGAGAAGCAATTGATGTTTTGAGGAGTAACGCACATACCCTACTGCTCTATTGCAAAATAAATTTTGAGCCTCTTAAAATAGATACTGTGTTTTATACTTCTGTTATCAATCCTGGGTGTTCATTGGAAGGACTTATGCTAAAGCTAAAACTCCAATACTTTGGCCACCTCATGCGACGAGTTGACTCACTGGAAAAGAGTCTGATGCTGGGAGGGATTGAGGGCAGGAGGAGACGGGGACGACAGAGAATGAGATGGCTGGATGGCATCACCGACTCGATGGACATGAGTTTGAGTGAACTCTGGGAGTTGGTGATGGACAGGGAGGCCTGGCGTGCTGTGATTCATGGGGTCACAAAGAGTCGGACACGACTGAGCGACTGAACTGAACTGAACTAGCTTATATATATAGAATGGAACTTTTAATTACTCTTATAATCCTAGTCCTTTTTCACTAGATAGTAAACTTAATTTTGCTATTATAGGAGTCAGTCTTATCTAAATACAGTGGTTCTCAAAATGTGTTGAGGGAACCCTAGTACTTTCCGAGACACACTCAGGGGGTCTGTGAGGTCAAAATGGTTTTAATAATAATACTAAGTTGCTGTTTCCTTTTTCACTCTCATTCTCTCATGAGTGTATGGGGTTTTTTCCCAGATGTTACATGACATGATTATTGGAACAGATCAAATACTTAAACAAATATGACAATCCAGTTCTCCGGGCATTAAAGAGATTTGCGAAAATGTGTAGTAATACCACTCTTCTCACTAATGTTTTCATTTTGTAAAACATAGCTGTGTTTGATAAAAATGTTCATGTGTATTATATTTTTTTCTTAATAAGGTTAACAAATGTATTTAAAACTTTGCAGCTTTAATTTCTAATATGGCACTATATTATATTGATCCTTTATAATCAGTTCAGTCACTCAGTCGTGTCAGTCTCTTTGTGACCCCATGCACTGCAGCACACCAGGCTTCCCTGACCATTACCAACTCCCAGCGCTTGCTCAAACTCACGTCCATCGAGATGATGATGCCATCCAACCATCTCATCCGGTGTCGTCCCCTTCTTCTGCCTTCAATCGTTCCCAGGATCAAGGTCTTTTCCAATGAGTCGGCTCTTTGCATCAGGTGGCCAAAGTATTGGAGTTTCAACTTCAGCATCAGTCCTTCCAATGAACATTCAGGACTGATTTCCTTTAGGATGGACTGGTTGGATTTCCGTGCAGTCTGAGGGACTCTCCACAGTCTTCTCCAACACCACAGTTCAAAAGCATCAATTCTTCAGTGCTCAGCTTTCTTTATAGTCCAACTCTCACATCCGTACACGACTACAGGAAAAACCACAGCTTTGACTAACTAGATGGACCTTTGTTGGCAAAGTAATGTCTCTCCTTTTTAATATGCTGTCTAGGTTGATCATAGCTTTTCTTCCAAGGTGCAGGCGTCTTTTAATTTTATGGTTGCAGTCACCATCTGCAGTAATTTTGGAGCCCCCCAAAATCAAGTCCACCACTGTTTTTACTGTTTCCCCATATATTTGCCATAAAGTTATGGGACCAGATGCCATGATCTTCATTTTTTGAATGTTGACTTTTAAGCCAACTTTTTCAGTCTCCTCTTTCACTTTCATCAAGAGGCTTCATCCAGCCTGACTATATTTATCCTTATAATACATGTAAACAATAGCTCTCTGGGGTTACTTAATAATTTTAGTAAGAGTGTAAATGGTTCTGAGAACAAAATGTTTGAGAACTTCTGTCCTAAAATGATGTGGCAGGCTCTGTCTATTTTAGTGAGAATATAAGTGTTAAGATCATTAAACACAGTTAAAGTTTCCTTAGCTATAGTGTAGAGCCCAGTGGGTTCTTATAAATACTGTTATTTTTCATAATCATCACCAGTGTTCCATATCTTGTACTTCCTGAAGGAGCGAGATGATTAGTTTGTTAAAGAAGATTGGTTGCATGAATTATTTTCAGCCTTGTAGAAGTTCACAGCTTGATGTTACATCAGTAATGAATAAAAAAAATTGTGGTACATAATCCTGAAAAGAAAAATGCTGCTTTCTAATAAGGGGCCCTGGTAATTTAGCATTGTTTTGGAACTTTATCATCTTGTCTCACTAGCTTCAGAAGAATTACAGAAGAAACAAAGCCACCTGTTTACACTGATGAATGAAAGTAATGAAGAACATTTTGTGGAAAGCCTTTTTCAGGCTCTATAGTGTTTCTCACTTATGAACTAAATTAAGCCTACTTTCACATTTGTGACCAAGCTCAGCCAGTTTTCTTTTTTCTTTTTTATCTTCCCCTTGTTTTGTGTTGACACTGTACTAGTACCCTGCTTCCCAAAGAGGCATCTCCCAATGAAAGGACTTTAACTTTGTGGGCAGAGTCTTGTTTCTGTTGCAGAATTCTTAACAAATAACCTTCTTTTGAAAGTTCTGGAAGGACAGTTCTGAAGGGGCAGCTAGACGAGCACATTTTTGCATGTATGTATTGGAATTTAATGCCGGAAGAACTTCAGTTCTTCTGAGAAGCCAGTGGTGCTGTGTACCCAACAGTGAGAGGTATGTAATGTGCTGCATTTCATTTTCTGCCTCGGCTTCCAGGAAACTCACATGATATTTATTTTTCGTGATTTTTAGTCTTCTTTAATGCAAATTACTTCCATTTTGGAAGCAGGCACAAGATACGATATTAATAAATGGACAACAACAAGTCAGATGCAGAACAGCCTTTAAACATAGGTAGAGGCGGTAACAAGAACATTTTGAAAGGCTCAGCTAGGACAGAAATCCCTTCTTGAGTGCCTTGTATCTGCCATTGCTCCATGAAATTGCCTGCATCAGGTCCTCCTGTCAGGTAACATATTTGATATTTAGAGATCTGCTATGTTACAAAGAAAACACGCTACCAGGAGAGTCATACTCGGTATTTGGGATGGAACACTGATGAGCCAATGGAGAGTGTGAATTGAAAGAGAACTCAGCTGTCTGAGGTCTCAGACGGAGTTTCTTTTTTTTCAGATGGATGTTTTTTATTAACATATACCTCTCAGCTAGTGATCAACATTTCCAAAGAGACATAGAGAGAAATTTTCCCCATGAGTGTTATATAGAGATTTTTTTCCCCTTCAGGTAAGGTTTCCAGATAAAATGCAGGACACATGCAATATTTGGGACATGCTTATACCAAAAAATTTCTTTTCCATGGGGATGGTCTTAGTCCCTGTCTCCTGTACAATGTAACGAACCTCCATCCAGAGACCATCCCCATGGAAAAGAAATACAAAAAAGCAAAATGGCTGTCTGAGGAGGCCTTACAAATAGCTGTGAAAAGAAGAGAAGCGAAAAGCAAAGGAAAAAAGGAAAGATATAAGCATCTGAATGCAGAGTTCCAAAGAATAGCTAGGAGAGATAAGAAAGCCTTCCTCAGCGATCAATGCAAAGAAATAGAGGAAAACAACAGAACAGGAAAAACAAGAGATCTTTTCAAGAAAATTAGAGATATCAAGGGAACATTTCATGCAAAGATGGGCTCGATAAAGGACAGAAATGGCATGGACCTAACAGAAGCAGAAGATGTTAAGAAGAGGTGGAAAGAATACACAGAAGAACTGTACAAAAAAGATCTTCACGACGAAGATAATCATGATGGCGTGATCACTCACCTGGAACCAGACATCTTGGAATGTGAAGTCAAGTGGGCCTTAGAGAGCATCACTACGAACAAATCTAGTGGAGGTGATGGAATTCCAGTTGAGCTATTTCAAATCCTGAAAGATGATGCTGTGAAAGTGCTGCACTCATATGCCAGCAAATTTGGAAAACTCAGCAGTGGCCACAGGACTGGAAAAGGTCAGTCTTCATTCCAATCCCAAAGAAAGGGAATGCCAAAGAATGCTCAAACTACCGCACAATTGCACTCATCTCACACGCTAGTAAAGTCATGCTCAAAATTCTCCAAGCCAGGCTTCAGCAATATGTGAACCGTGAAATCCCAGATGTTCAAGCAGGTTTTAGAAAAGGCAGAGGCACCAGAGATCAAATTGCCGACATCCGCTGGATCACGGGGAAAGCAAGAGAGTTCCAGAAAAACATCTATTTCTGCTTCATTGACTATGCCAAAGCCTTTGACTGTGTGGATCACAAGAAACTGTGGAAAATTCTGAAAGCGATGGGAATACCAGACCACCTGACCTGCCTCTTGAGAAACCTGTATGCAGGTCAGGAAGCAACAGTCAGAACTGGACATGGAACAACAGACTGGTTCCAAACAGAAAAAGGAGTACGTCAAGGTTGTATATGGTCACCCTGCTTATTTAACTTCTATGCAGAGTACATCATGAGGAACGCTGGATTGGAAGAAGAACAAGCTGGAATCAAGATTGCTGGGAGAAATATCAATAACCTCAGATATGCAGATGACAACACCCTTATGGCAGAAAGTGAAGAGGAACTCAAAGGCCTCTTGATGAAAGTGAAAGAGGAGAGGGAAAAGGTTGTCTTGAAGCTCAACATTCAGAAAACAAAGATCATGGCATCTGGTCCCATCACTTCATGGGAAATGGAAAAACAGTGGAAACAGTGTCAGACTTTATTTTTTTGGGCTCCAAAATCACTGCAGATGCTGATTGCAGCCAGGAAATTAAAAGACGCTTTCTCCTTGGAAGGAAAGTTATGACCAACCTAGATAGTATATTAAAAAGCAGAGACATTACTTTGCCAACCAAGGTCTGTCTAGTCAAGGCAATGGTTTTTCCCATGGTCATGTATGGATGTGAGAGTTGGACTGTGAAGAAAGCTGATCACCGAAGAATTGATGCTTTTGAACTGTGGTGTTGGAGAAGACTCTTGAGAGTCCCTTGTACTGCAAGGAGATCCAACCAGTCCATTCTAAAGGAGATCAATCCTGAGTGTTCATTGGAAGGACTGATGCTAAAGCTGGAACTCCAATACTTTGGCCACCTTATGCAAAGAGTTGACTCACTGGAAAAAAGTCTGATGCTAGGAGGGATTGGGGGTGGGAGGAGATGGGGACGACCGAGAATGAGATGGCTGGATGGCATCACCGACTCGATGGACATGAGTTTGAGTGAACTCCAGGAGTTGGTGATGGACAGGGAGGCCTGGCATGCTGTGATTCATGGGGTCACAAAGAGTTGGACACGACTGAGCGACTGAACTGAACTATACCAAAAAATTATTCATTGTTTATCTGAAATTCAAATTTAACCAGGTGTCCTATATTTTTAGTTGCTAAATCTGGCAACCCTACTCTTAGGGGAGCAACATAGAAACCTTTCTACTTGCTAATGTTGCTTGCTAATCATCTCAAAAAGTGATTCATAAATCACTTTTGATTCATAAACGGATGTATATTTTACTTTCTAGTATATCATAGGGTCAATCCTTTTAAGTGGGTCTGAGAAGATAAATGGGTTATGTATAACTTGGTTTCTTTCAAGTATCTGCTGAAAGGAAAAGGTTTTATGTAAACAGGGAAGTAACAAAGCATTTCTTTTCTCCTGTCGGTCCCAGCACATGAGAAAATGCACCCAAGAGAATTCTTTCAGCTAGGTTCCTGCCGCCGCCCATGATGACCCCTGATGGGGAAGCTTGAGACAGAGACAATATCATGCACGGGAAGGAATAGGGAGACCAACTTCTAACTAGTGATGTTAGACTTTACACAGGAAGGACACTTGTCATTACACAGCCAAGCCAGGTTTAAATTTCCTAAAGGCGATACTTTGAACTGTAACATTTCTGGAGCTGGGACCAAGTGATTCCTTCGTTTTGCGTGGTACAGACCTGGACGTAGCTCACAGATTATATTGCCTCTAAAAGCCCTCTTGTTTTCCATCCATCTTTGTCCTGCCCCACAAAGATTCACTGAGATCTCTCACAAACCATCCATTATTCCTTTGCCAGGAGCATCCTGACTTTAATACAAATAAATAATTAAAAATAGCAGTAAAAAAACCAAACAAAAACAAAAATAAACACCCGAAACCTTCTCTGCTCTTTAAGCTGTGCGTGGCTTAGGCTGCTCACTTTGCTTTCATCCTCGGCTTGGCGTGAATTATACGTGCTTTTGTAAACCCAAAGTTAAAGCCCAACATGGCTTCAGATAGCTTCATGCTTCGTGCCTTTATGTGGGTTATTTCTCACACACACTATGGTTGATTCTACTTCTGCAGAGAAGGGCAATGACTTGCAGAAAGTATTGATTAATTGCATTTCATTCATTGGTTTTCTCATTTTACAAACATTAAAAAAAAATGCATACCTTGTGCCAGGAGCTGTGTGCAAGGCGCAGGCGAAACAGATAAATAAAGCACAATCCATGCCCTCAAGGAGCTGACAGGTTAAACAAATATTTGCAGTTTGGTGTGGTAAGTCCATAGAGGTGCTGCAAAGAGGGGTTGAAATGCTGTCTGTGGGAGGGGGAGGGGAGAAAAAGCAGCTCAGAGGAGATTTATGAGCTGAAGCCTGAGGAATAAATAGGCATTCTCTAAGTGCAGAGAAGGCAGAATAGGAATAGCTTGGGCAAAAGCAAGAACTTCATATAACATATGAAGTGTTATAACTTGTTCAGTGAGAGGCCTCCACAGGTTAAAGATGATCCATTGGGATCCCAAAAGAAAAGAGCTTCATTTCATACCTGTGTTTTTATGCAAAAATTCAGTAAATGATTCATTATTTAGTCGCTAAGTGTGTCCAACTCTTTTGCAACCCCATGGACTGTAGCTAGCCAGTCTCCTCTGTCTTTGGAATTTCCCAGGAAATAATTCTGGAGTGAGTTACCATTTCTTTCTCTAGGGGATCTTCCCCACCCAGGAACTGAACCCCTGTTTTCTGCATTGGCAGGCAGATTCTTTACCACTGAGCCACCAGGGAGGCCCCACTGGGCATATGTAATCTATTAAATATAGCGCTCAGCCGGTTGCATGCTCAAAGTGTTTTACCAAAAGGGGGTGCTCATAGTCAAGCTAATTTGGTTTACCACTGCTGGAGTGGTAGGGCTTCCCAGGTGGCGCTAATGGTAAAGAGTCTGCCTGCTCATGCAGGAGACAGAAGAGACCTGGGCTTGATCCCTGAGTCAGGAAGATCCCCTGGAGGAGGGCATGGCAACTCACTCCAGTATTCTTGCCTGGAAAATCCCATGGACAGAGGAACCTGGCAGGTTGCAAAGAGTCAGACACAACTGAAGTGACTTAGCATGCATGCTGGAGTGGTAGAACTAGGAATTCAGTTCATGGCCGCCAAGTCTGACTGTAATAGCACCGGCAGAAGTCTAGCTAATGATGTTTCTTTTGGATTAGGGCACATCAAAATATAGACAATGCATAGAGTGCTTGTTAAAAAGAGGCAGATTTCCAGGCCTATCTCAGATCAATAGTCAGGAATGTCCAATAAGCTCCCCAGGTGATGCTTATTGCCTTAGTCTGGTCAAGCTGCCATAACAAAATACTACAGACTTGGTGGCTTAGATAACAAAACTGTATTTTCTCACAGTTCTGGAGGCTGGAAAATCTGAGATGTTTCCACCAGGCTTTAGTTCCCGGTGCAGACTCTCCCTGGCCAGCTTCTCCCCGTGCCCTCACGTGGTGGAGGGCGGTGTTGCTGTTTCCTCCTCTTCTGATGTGTGTTACTGAAGTGTAGTTGATTATAATGTGTAACAGGTGTAAGTTACAGGTCAGATTTTAAAGGTTATACTCCATTTATAGTTACTGTACAATGTTGACTATATTCCCCCCTATTGTACAATATATCTTTGTGGCTTATTTTATACATAATAGTTTGTACCTCCCACTTACCCAGCCCTCTATTGTCCCCCGACCCCCTACTGGTAACCACTAGTTTGTTCTCTATATCAGCACATCTGCTGCTTTTTTGTTATATTCACTAGTTTGTTTATTTTTCCCTGAGAATCCACATATAAGTGATATCATACAGTATTTGTCTTTATCTTTCTGACTTAACTTTATTTGGTGTTATACCCTTCAAGTCCGTCTATGTTGCTGCAAGGGCAAAATTTTATTCTTTTTCATGGCTGCATAGTATTTCATTGTGTGTGTGTATGTACACACACAAATATATTCTTCTTTATCCATTCATCTTTGTTGAATGTTTAGGTTGCTTCCATATCTAGGCTATTGTAAATAATGCTGCTATGAATACTGGAGTGTGTGTATCTTTTCAAATCAGTGTTTTTGTTTTTTTCACCTATAATATATACCCAGGAGTATCAGTGTTATTGGATCAGTGCTCTACCCCTGAGTCCTAATTTAACCCTAATCACCTCCTTAAAGACCTTATCTCCAATATAGTCACATGGTGGGAGGGGGAGGGTTACAGCTTCAACATATAACTCTTGGGGCTTCACAGTTCAGTTTGTAGCATTTATGTTCATTGAAGTTTGAGGACCACTGCTCTAGTCTAACCAATAAATAAACAGTAGAGTGAGTGATAGGTTCTGAAGTAGGTCCCTTTTTTCCTAAGTCTGAACCCAGAGGAAGAGTCAGAGAAATGAGGGATTTCCAGCTCCCATCTTGCCTTCCAGACTACTGTTGTTTAATTGAAATGTAATAGGAGCCACATTATGAATAATATATGCAACTTAAAATTTTCAAGTAACCACATTGAAAAAAAGTATTAAAAATGTGAAATTAATTTTAACAATTGCTTAGCTTAATTCAATATATCCAGAATATCAGTTCAATATAAAATCAATATATAAGGTTACATAAGATATTTTATATTTTTTTGTATGAAATCATTGAAATCCTGTAATATTTTATACTTAAAATCTCAGACAAGCCAGATTTCAAGTGCTCAGTGGCCCCATGTCGCTAGTGGCTATCATACTGGACAGTCAATGCTAGAGTATTACAACGTCCCATCCAGTGCTTTGGGGGGCAGAGCAGACAAGGTGTGTTGTGAACATGCTGTTCAAACAGCATCATTTCTAAAAGAGGCTTTATGATTATGATTAGCCCTGAAATGTTTTTGTTAACACGACTCTCCTCGAACCAGCAGCTTAAGATGTCAAGTTTGAGCAGAGAACAGAAGCCGACGGCTCATCCTAGCTGTTGAAGAAATTTTCACCAGTGTTCTGTTTACCATTTACATAAGACATCTCAAGCTGCCTGAGCTGGCTGATGACTCAGCCAGGCTGACTGGATGATAGTTTGCCCTTAAATGAAAACTCAGCTGCATTTGATTTATCACCCTCAGCTGTCACTTCTCACCTCCGCTGAGCCTTTCCCAAGACCACAATAAATGTCACTTCAAAGGTTCAGGGCTGGATTTCAACTGTGAAGAGCGTATTAGTCCTGAAACAGGCTCTTTCAAACAAAACAGTGTCTGCAGTCAGTGTTGGGGGTGGGGAGAGCATGTGGAGAAAGTCCCTTGAGTTTTATATGAAGAAGAAAGCATTAGGTTAACCATGAGGTTAACTTGATCCCACAAGACCAAGTTTGGGATCCTCTAGGACTACTGGCATATTATCGGTGCTGAGATGTGTTGAGGTGTATCTTGGGACCCACCAGAGCCCAGAGGCTTCTAGTTACTTTGAAGACAACAAATTCTTGTCTTATTGGAGGAAATTGGCAGTGTTTAGGTGGAAAGGAGAAGTTTGGTGGGGAGGGCATGAGAGGTCACTCTCGTATATTTGAGTGCTTTTTGGAGGAGAAATTAGACTCATTCTGTATAGTCAGAAAGGGCAGAATTAGAACACATTTTTAGTTCAGTATCAGTTCAGTTCAGTTCAGTTGCTCAGTCGTGTCCAACTCTTTGCGACCCCATGAATCACAGCACGCCAGGCCTCCCTGTCCATCACCAACTCCCGGAGTTCACTCAAACTCATGTCCATCGAGTCGGTGATGCCATCCAGCCATCTCATTCTCTGTCGTCCCCTTCTCCTCCCGCCCCCAACCCTTCCCAGCATCAGTCTTTTCGAGTGAGTCAATTCATCGCATGAGGTGGCCAAAGTATTGGAGTTTCAGCTTTAGCATCAGTCCTTCCAATGAACACCCAGGATTGATCTCCTTTAGAATGGACTGGTTGGATCTCCTTATAGTACAAGGGACTCTCAAGAGTCTTCTCCAACACCACAATTCAAAAGCATCAATTCTTCGGCGATCAGCTTTCTTCACAGTCCAACTCTCACATCCATACATGACCACGGGAAAAACCATAGCCTTGACTAGATGGACTTTTGTTGGCAAAGTAATGTCTCTGCTTTTCAATATACTATCTAGGTTGGTCATAACTTTCCTTCCAAGGAGTAAGCGTCTTTTAATTTCATGGCTGCAATCAGCATCTGCAGTGATTTTGGAGTCCCAAAAAATAAAGTCTGACACTGTTTCCACTGTTTCCCCATCTATTTCCCATGAAGTGATGGGACCAGACGCCATGATCTTTGTTTTCTGAATGTTGAGCTTCAAGCCAAACTTTTCACTCTCCTCTTTCACTTTCATCAAGAGGCTTTTGAGTTCCTTTTCACTTTCTGCCATAAGGGTGGTGTCATCTGCATATCTGAGGTTATTGATATTTCTCCCAGCAATCTTGATTCCAGCTTGTGCTTCTTCCAGCCCAGCGTTCCTCATGATGTACTCTGCATAGAAGTTAAATAAGCAAGTGACAATATACAACCTTGACGTACTCCTTTTCCTATTTGGAACCAGTCTGTTGTTCCATGTCCAGTACTGACTGTTGCTTCCTGACCTGCACACAGGTTCCTCAAGAGGCAGGTCAGTTCAGTATAGCAGTGTTTTTAATGAGATTGTGGCATCATTAATGAGACCCAGACATTAGATTGTGTTTCTCTAAGCACATTGATCGAACACCTATTTTGGGTCAAGCATTGTCACTCATATTGTTTCAAGAATTTCACAGTGTTCCTGCAAGGTAGGTACTATTACCTCGTTCCAAATGTGGCATCCCCCTGCTCCAAAGCCCTAATGACAGCAGCCAGGGTTCCAGCATCTGCCTTGCATCTGGAACCTGCTGAATGCTCAGCTTTCTAAAACCGACTTTATGCCCCAGACAGGAAATCAAATGTAAAGGTCATTTGCTTTCTTTGCTGGATTGGAAAGGACACAACTTGTCTGTCTTGTATGATAAGATTTAATTTTTTAAATTTAGCAGATATGAGAACTACATTAAAACAACCTGTAGAAAGTTGCTCAAGGTTTTTTTTAAATGAGTACTTCCTGTTCTCACCAATGATAATGTGTGTCACGGCAGAGTCTAAATTTCTATGCGGATTTAAATTTTTTACTAGCCTGTACAATTTGTACATCCACAGTCTCATTTGCTATGATTATGATACATGAAGGAATATGTTACTGACCCAAGTTGGTCCCTAACAAAGGTCCTTCTGCTCAGTGTTGCTCAAGCCAACAGAACAAGACTGAGTTCTTCTGCTCAAAGTTTTAGTCTTTGATCAAAGAATGAAAAGGTTTGAGCATGGCCTCTAAAGCTCATGCTCTCCCAGAGAGACTGTAGTGGGGGCTGCTTTCTAGGGATCTCGCCAGCACAGAGTTGGTGGAGGGAGTGTGGTATCAGGCGCAGCTGTGCTGTTCGGGCTCTAGATTGCAGAGCCGAGAGCAGTGCCTCTGAACACGGCTCACCACTGCCGTCTTGTATTGAATGTCCTGGGCAGCGTTTGTGCAAACAGCCCTGGAGCTGAGATGTTGGCACAGTCCTGTTATAAACAGGAACTCCAGGCTGAAGGGCCAAGTGCGAGGCCTCTGGACTTGGCACCCTAAGAGCAAAGGGACCTACCTACATGACGCACAAAGGAAAAGATTAGACTTTATCACCTAGACTTCGTCTTACTTTACTTGAGGCCCCCAGTGGGCTTTGCTGGTAATTGATGTGTTCAGAATGCAATTCTAACATGGATACTGGTTTTTCTTTTGTTGTAACCATGGGATGTGTGGTAACTCAGGCTGCCTCCCGTCTCTTGTGGCAGAAAGTGGAGTGTGAATATCTGTATGTGATACAAACATGTAATAAGAAGTTCAATGGCTGACACTACCGTGAGCTTATGTGTCGGGCATTGTTCTAAGGGCTGATGGGTCTTAGCTCGTCGTTCCTGCTATCTCTCTCACAGTGCAGATACTGTTATTAAAATACCTCTGCTTTATAGGAGAGGGAACTGAAGTACAGGGAGGTCACATAACTTACCCAGGTTGGGCAAGTAGTGAGTGGCAGAGTCAGGTTTGGACCCGGGCTGTCTAATGAGCAGAAGCGTAAGGGCTGTGTTGTCTCCCGCTGTTGTTGTTTGGTTATTATGTTGTGTCCGATTCTTTTGAGACCCTATGGACTATAGCCCACCAGGCTCCTCTGTCCATGGGATTTTTCAGGCAAGAATTCTGGAATGGGTTGCATTTCCTTCAGGGAATCTTTCTGACACAGGGATTGAACCCACATCTCCTGCTTTGGCAGGCAGATTCTTTGCCACTGAGCCATCTGGAAAGCCCTGTCTTCTGCTGAAGCAGAGCTTAACTTTTCTCCTACTTTACCAGCAAACCAGAACGCTGGTAAGACCCTGGTGGAGCCCCGTCCTGTGCTTTCCTGTATGGTAACCACGTGTGGCTGTGAGCTCTTGAAATGAGGCTCGTCCAATTTGACATATGCTGTAAGGATAAAATAAGTACTGGATTTTTGAGGACTTAGATTGAGAAACAGAGTATCTTTGATTGTTTGCTCACGGGCTTGTTCACTTGTTCATTCACTGTGTCCCAGTACCCGGGAGGCACCCACAGTGGGATGGAGCAGAGTCAACCAGACGGATTTGGCTCCTGTTCTCCTGTAGCTCTACATTCTGGAAGGGCTGGAGAGCTGGGCGTGGGAACTGGACCCCATGAAATAATTATGTAAGTAGTTAATTACCATCATTATTGTTAAAGAGGAGAAGAGGTTTGCTGTGGGAGATCACACGCCCTTGCTGCTGCTGCTATGAAGTCGCTTCAGTGGTGTCTGACTCTTTGCAACCCTATGGACCATAACCCGCCAGGCTCCTCTGTCCATGGGATTCTCCAGGCAAGAATACTGGAGTGAGTTGCCATGTTCTCCTCCAGGGGATCTTCCTGACTCAGGGATTGAACCCGTGTCTCTTATGTCTCCTGCAGTGGCAGGCAGGTTCTTTACCACTAGCACCACCTGGGAAGCCCCATAGGGCACCTAACCCTTGGGGCTGTTCAATAAATATTATTCATTCAGTCAATATTTGCTGAGTGCAAGGATGAACCTATGGGATTAGAGGAAACATCTCTGAGGAAATAACTTCCAGATAGGGTTCTGAAGAAGAGGCAGAGAGTCAGGTGAAATACTGGGGGTGTCTGCTGAGATCACAGGCCCGCCATGCAGATGACTCTGGCCAGCTCTTGCTTCACATCAGGGACAGTTGTTTCTGGCCAGGTTTCAGCAGCATAGCTGAGCCCAGAGTTTTGTGGGGTGGGCAGAGCGACTGGGAGCTGTGATCGTTGGCATGGAGAGCCATGGTCACAGGCACAGGGACTCTGAGGGAGCCGGCAAGAGAGTGGCCCCTGGCCGCCTCCTCCAGAATCACCCTGAGTCCAGCACCCCATGCTCACAGGCTTCCTCATGGTGGCTTCGTGTCTTCGTCTTTGCCCCCACCAGTTTGCCTCTGCAGCATTTATTTCCCTTTATTGCACAATCCATTAGACAGGTTTTTATTTTGCTGTTGTTTCCGCTCAGGGTAAATGAGACCTCTGATAGGGGAGAATGACTTAAATCTTTTGTGACTCTGAAGGACAAAACGTTCCCAATTCCTTCCCCCTGAGCAGTTTTCATTTCCATGGCAAGTTACCGTGGAGTGCTTATTCTTGTCGATAACCATGTGGCAGTGAGGAGGCGGAGTGGGGAAGGAGGAGAGCCCTGGGCTCCGTGGCTGGGTGCTCTGTGGCCAGAGTCTGCAGCTTGTCACTTGCCTGATGCGAGAGGGAGGTGGAGTAGGCTGGGTTGGGGACAGAGGGCATCTTTGGGCAGTGGGAGGAATGCTAGGCATCTGTCCTTGGGCCTCAGGCTGTGCTGAACCTCACATTCCCCCCTCCCTGCTGCCCCATGCAGCCCCTGGAAGAGCTGATTCTTGAATGGGTCTCCTTCAGTTCTTTGCACACCTGATTCCAGGTTGCCAAGTTACCCAATGAACCAGAAAACAATAAAACCACCATAAATCCAGCTGGGGGTGATTTTGCTGGGTTCTGAGTCTGTATATCCCACCCAGATCTTGTATCAGGCTTGAACATTAAGAGCGCTATCCCAGGGTGGGTAACAGTGTTGGCAGGGGAATTTGGCACCAAGCCTTAAACACAGGCATGTGAACACTGGGCACCTAACAAATATTTGTTAAATCAACGAATAAGAATTCTTAGTAAGGAATACCCTTTTTAGTTAATTTGCAACACATGTACTATCTGGGTGGAAAGTCAAACCAGTGGTGCATTATAATGTGCTTTGGTAAACACTGTGTGTCTTTGTTTTAGGATTTTTCTAAAAACCCAGCCGAGTCTCAGTTGGGCTCGTTGTCTCTGAAGTCTCTTCCTGCTGTAAGATTCTGGGATTCTTTGAAACATGCCTGGTCAGAGACAAGCTTCTGACCTGAAGGAGGGTCGTCTTCAAGGCTGTGTGTCTACCCTAGTGGTGACTGCTGTTCTTTACAGCAGAGTGTTGCAACGTCACTGCTGTTGTTGTTCAGTTCAGTTCATTTCAGTTCAGTTCAGTCGCTCAGTCGTGTCTGACTCTCCGTGACCCCATGAATCACAGCACGCCAGGCCTCCCTGTCCATCACCAACTCCCGGAGTTCACTCAAACTCATGTCCATCGAGTCGGTGATGCCATCCAGCCATCTCATTCTCTGTCGTCCCCTTCTCCTCCCACCCCCAACCCTTCCCAGCATCAGAGTCTTTTCGAGTGAGTTAACTCATCGCATGAGGTGGCCAAAGTATTGGAGTTTCAGCTTTAGCATCAGTCCTTCCAATGAACACCCAGGATTGATCTCCTTTAGAATGGACTGGTTGGATCTCCTTATAGTACAAGGGACTCTCAAGAGTCTTCTCCAACACCACAATTCAAAAGCATCAATTCTTCGGCGATCAGCTTTCTTCACAGTCCAACTCTCACATCCATACATGACCACGGGAAAAACCATAGCCTTGACTAGATGGACCTTTGTTGGCAAAGTAATGTCTCTGCTTTTCAATATACTATCAAGGTTGGTCATAACTTTCCTTCCAAGGAGTAAGCGTCTTTTAATTTCATGGCTGCAATCAGCATCTGCAGTGATTTTGGAGCCCCCCAAAATAAAGTCTGACACTGTTTCCACTGTTTTTCCATCTATTTCCCATGAAGTGATGGGACCAGATGCCATGATCTTTGTTTTCTGAATGTTGAGCTTCAAGCCAACCTTTTCCCTCTCCTCTTTCACTTTCATCAAGAGGCTTTTGAGTTCCTCTTCACTTTCTGCCATAAGGGTGGTGTCATCTGCATATCTGAGGTTATTGATATTTCTCCCAGCAATCTTGATTCCAGCTTGTGCTTCTTCCAGCCCAGCATTCCTCATGATGTACTCTGCATATAAGTTAAATAAGCAAGGTGACAATATACAGCCTTGACGTACTCCTTTTCCTATTTGGAACCAGTCTGTTGTTCCATGTCCAGTTCTGACTGTTGCTTCCTGACCTGCATACAGGTTTCTCAAGAGGCAGGTCAGGTGGTCTGGTATTCCCATCGCTTTCAGAATGTTCCATAGTTTCTTGTGATCCACACAGTCAAAGGCTTTGGCATAGTCAATGAAGCAGAAATAGATGTTTTTCTGGAACTCTCTTGCTTTCTCCATGATCCAGCGGATGTTGGCAATTTGATCTCTAGTGCCTCTGCCTTTTCTAAAACCTGCTTGAACATCTGGGAGTTCACGGTTCACATATTGCTGAAGCCTGGCTTGGAGAATTTTGAGCATGACTTTACTAGCGTGTGAGATGAGTGCAATTGTGCGGTAGTTTGAGCATGGACATCACCAGATGGTCAACACCGAAATCAGATTGATTATATTCTTTGCAGCCAAAGATGGAGAAGCTGTATACAGTTAGCAAAAACAAGACCAGGAGCTGACTGTGGCTCAGATCATGAACTCCTTATTGCCAAATTCAGACTTAAATTGAAGAAAGTAGGGAAAACCACTAGACCATTCAGATATGACCTAAATAAAATCCCTTATGATTATACAGTGGAAGTGAGAAATAGATTTAAGGGACTAGATCTGATAGATAGACTGCCTGATGAACTCTGGACGGAGGTTCGTGACATTGTACAGGAGACAGGGACCAAGACCATCCCCATGGAAAAGAAATGCAAAAAAGCAAAATGGCTGTCTGAGGAGGCCTTACAAATAGCTGTGAAAAGAAGAGAGGCGAAAAGCAAAGGAGAAAAGGAAAGATATAAGCATCTGAATGCAGAGTTCCAAAGAATAGCAAGGAGAGATAAGAAAGCTGTCCTCAGCGATCAATGCAAAGAAATAGAGGAAAACAACAGAATAGGAAAAACAAGAGATCTCTTCAAGAAAATTAGAGATTCCAAGGGACCATTTCATGCAAAGATGGGCTCGATAAAGGACAGAAATGGTAGGGACCTAACATAAGCAGAAGATATTAAGAAGAGGTGGCAAAAATACACAGAAGAACTGTACAAAAAAGATCTTCATGACCAAGATAATCACGATAACGTGATCACTGACCTAGAGCCAGACATCTTGGAATGTGAAGTCAAGTGGGCCTTAGAAAGCATCACTACAAACAAAGCTAGTGGAGGTGATGGAATTCCAGTTGAGCTATTTCAAATCTTGAAAGATGATGCTGTGAAAGTGCTGCACTCATATGCCAGCAAATTTGGAAAACTCAGCAGTGGCCACAGGACTGGAAAAGGTCAGTCTTCATTCCAATCCCAAAGAAAGGGAATGCCAAAGAATGCTCAAACCACCGCACAATTGCACTCATCTCACACGCTAGTAAAGTCATGCTCAAAATTCTCCAAGCCAGGCTTCAGCAATATGTGAACCGTTGTTGTTCAGGGCTGGATAATTCTTTGTGGCCGGAGGCTGTTCTGTGCATTGTAAGGTGTTTAGCAGCATCCCCAGTCGTACCTCCTTACTCTGCCCAAGTAGTGAGCAGCAATCTTGTTTCCAGACATTGTCCAATGTCCCCTGACTGAGAACCAGTGCTCTGTAGGAATGAAGTGAGACAGCAGTGTTGACTGTATGGAAAAGTCCATTATGCAAAAGCAGTTCCTATTGGAATATATCACGCGGCATGCAGGATTTATGGATTTGGCATAGCTTAAAATTGCCTGACCTCTCCTAGTGCCACCTACTGGTGTGGGGGGTGTGGGGGCTGAGTGTCCCTTGCAGCACTATATGGCTCTGGGGCTGGATAACCAGATACAGACAACAGTTACCCACTGTGTTGTCCTTTTGTCCACACCTCCCTTCTTTATTCCTTGTGGTAGAGCCATGGTTCCAGACCCTACATGTTCACAATAATCACCTGGAAACTTTTCCAAAATGAACCTGCCCAGCTCCACTGTGAGGGTTTTGAATGAATTGGTGGGGCCTGGGCATCTGTATTTTTCTAAAGCTTTTCAGGTGATTTAACTCTGCAGCCAGGGCTGGGAGGCCCAGGTGTGGCAAAGACGAGTCTCAGCTGGCCAAACTTTTCTGAATTTATTGTCCGTGATATTGGGGCTGATGATAGCTCCCTCTGTGATGGCAAGTAAAGGAGGTAACATTTGAAAAAGTGTTTTACTTACTGTAAGGTACGTACTAAATGCAGATGACACCACCCTTATGGCAGAAAGTGAAGAGGAACTCAAAAGCCTCTTGATGAAAGTGAAAGAGGAGAGTGAAAAGGTTGGCTTGAAGCTCAACATTCAGAAAACAAAGATCATGGCATCTGGTCCCATCACTTCATGGGAAATAGATGGGAAACAGTGGAAACAGTGTCAGACTTTATTTTTTGGGGCTCCAAAATCACTGCGGATGCTGATTGCAGCCATGAAATTAAAAGACGCTTACTCCTTGGAAGGATAGACCAATCTAGGTAGTATATTAAAAAGCAGAGACATTACTTTGCCAATCAAGGTCCGTCTAGTCAAGGCTATGGTTTTTCCAGTGGTCATGTATGGATGTGAGAGTTGGACTGTGAAGAAAGCTGATCACCGAAGAATTGATGCTTTTGAACTGTGTTGTTGGAGAAGACTCTTGAGAGTCCATTGGACTGCAAGGAGATCGATCCTGGGTGTTCATTGGAAGGACTGATGCTAAAGCTGAAACTCCAATACTTTGGCCACCTCATGTGAAGAATTGACTCACTGGAAAAGACTCTGATGCTGGGAGGGATTGGGGGTGGGAGGAGAAGGGGACGACAGAGAATGAGATGGCTGGATGGCATCACAAACTCAATGGACATGAGTTTGAGTGAACTCCGGGAGTTGGTGATGGACAGGGAAGCCTGGCGTGCTGTGATTCATGGGGTCGCAAAGAGTCGGACACGACTGAGCAACTGAACTGAATTGAAGTGTATTTTTTACCTCACCTCCTTCCTTTCTTGTACCCTACCCCTCCAGGCCCATCAAATCTTGGGGTGCTCTTTGTGTGGCTGATGGGGGTTAATTATCTTCACTCCCAATGGAATCACTTTAGCCCCCTGAACCTGGAAAGAACCAGTTTCTGTACGTTTTTGAGACACTTGGGCCACAGCAGGACTCAGAGGGCTCTCTCAGTGATTTCTCCTGGAAATCACTGGAGGTTCCAGCAGTGAACCACCAGCGGGACCAAGGGAACCATTCCTGGCCAGGGGTGTGTCTCAGCCACAGCCTGCTCATTTTTAAAATACTGTTTATTGAGCCTATGTATTAGTAAACGTGAGTCACACAGCTCAACAGAAGGTGACATGAAAAGGAGGGGTTATGAGCTTCTGGTTACCAGGGGATGGGTCGGGGGAGGGATAATTAGGGAGTTTGGGACGGACATGTACACACTGCTGTATTTAAAACGGACAACCAACAAAACCCTACTGTATAGCACGGGAAACTTAGCTCAATTTTATGTAACAACCTAAAGAGGATAAGAATTTGAAAAAAGAACAGATACATGTATACTTATAACTGAATCACTTTGCTGTACACCTGAAATGAATGCATCATTAATCAACCATACTCCCATCTAAAATAAACTTTTAAAATTCACTGGAAACCTCCAGCTTCCCCCTCTTTCCTCAGCGTGAAGACATGGTGAAAAGGTGGCTGTCGACAATCCAGGACGAGGGTCCTCACCAGAAATTAAATCTGCTAGAATGTTGATCTTGGACCTTTCAGCCTCTAGAATTGTGAGAAAATAAAGTTAAAAAAAAGAAAAAGGGGGCTTCATTCATTCTTTTACTCATTTATTTTCTTGTTAAAGGGCCCTCTGAAGACATAGGCCCCTGGAATTGGAAGAGTGATAAATATCCTTGGAAAGAATGCTGCTGACCAGTTACAATGTTTAACCAGGAACAAGGGGCTCCTGCCAACATCTGGTCAATGCTTGAGCTTCAGAAAAGCTTACCATTTCATCAGGCAGCAATGGGAAGGCACAGACTACATGCCCACCAAATTATTTCCCCAGTTCATTCTCCTCCCTTGGAATGCAGTGCTTGTAAAATATATGAGGTGAAAGTTCTTCATTGCTTTGCCAGAGAAAGGTAACCCTGGGTAGGTGATTTGTAACCAGAAACTTTGGATGGATTCTTTGACTCCACCTGAGAAACCCGTTCCTGATATGTCACTAGACCAGCAGTACAACCATGGGTGATTTTGCCCCTGGGGGAACATATGGCAATGCCTGGAAACATTTTTGGTTGTGACAATTAGGGCAGGATGCTGCTGGCATTTAATGAGTAGAGGCTGGGGAATCCTGCTCACCATCCTACAAGGCTGATTAGGTCTCTCAATCAAAGAATTATCCAGTCCAAAAATGTCAATTGATGTTGAAGATACATGCTTTAAGCCAACCAGTGTCCAGTGCTGGCTCTGTGCTGTTACTGGGATGTGAAGTCCAGGCAGCTGTGTCCAACCAGTTGGTGATGGTCATGGTTAGATATGGGCACATGGTGGTCGAATAATGGTGGTTACAGCCAAATTCATGACTATTTCATTAATACCTACTCTGTGCCCATCCAGAGCTGGGCCCCTTATGTACATTATCTCTGAACTCTCACAATAGTCCCAGATCATGTAGAAGAGTGAGCAGAACTTCAGACAAGTGCAATTGCCTGGCCAAGTCTTCATGGCTAGTAAGCAGAGGATTCAGGATCTGAACCCAGGTCTCTTCCATCAAAGAGGTGTTGCCTATTCCTGAGGAAACCGAGGGGAAGGGCAGTGGCTAAGTGTCTGGATTCTTTTATTCACCTTTGGGATGGGTTTTGCCCAAGAGTTGGTCTTCCCTTCCTTCAGGTAAACTGTAGTTGGATTAAGTCTTCACCTTTGTAATTTTTAACCTTACCTTGATTCATTTTTAATGACTAGTGATTTTGATGGGTGTTCTTTCAAGAAATAACAGTTGCATGTCACACTGTGGGTGGTGTAACTTCCCTGAATCAGTCTTCAGGCTGCATGAGCAAGGTGGGGTGTCTTGCGCTTCGGTTCTCTGGTTTCTCAAGGTGGTCCTTATCAGGCTGGGATGATGCTTCTTCTACCTACATCAGCTGGGAGCGCTTGAAAGCTCAGGCACTCTCCAGGCTCCCGTGTCTGGTGTCTGCAAACACCCTTGACACCCATGCAGCTGTTGTACCTCTGAGACTTCTCCAGGCAGCTACGGAGAGGTTCCACTGGCACCAGGATGCACGAGTAGCCACACTAAAGACTTAATTTCAAGGCAAGTTCCAGCAGTTAGGCATGTCACAGGGCTTCTCTGGGTCTCAGTGTCTAGATATGAACACAAGGTGGTGTATTTTGCGCTTTTCTATCTGTAATTCTGTGACTCAAGGCCTAGAGAAAGTTGAGTTCCAATCTAAGGAATAAGGTAGGGAGTAAAAATCTAGAGAGACTACTTTGCAAAATCTGGAGGAAGGCAGCAACTTCAGACTAGGCTCCCATGTTTAGACTTCACTTCAGCAAGCTTCTCTTCTGTAATTTCGCACCTTCATTGTTTGTTTGTTTGTTATCTTTGTTGATTCCCAGAAAACTCTGAAATGGATGTAAACAAGGGGGAGGGAGGCAGACTAATTCTGGGGCCTCAGAAACACCATCCCTTCGATCTAATGTCGTGTTTGCCACTCACTGGAGTAGCTCCCTCTTGGAGAAGCCAGAGGGACCTTTCTCTAGATCTGGCTAAATACTCCTGAGTAAATTAATGCCTCTGTCCCCCATATACTTTGGTCTGGTTCCCTGCCCTCCACCCACTCCTCCTATATCCCCTTCAAGAGAATGGAGCCTGCCCCTGTTCACAGGTCATGTCACAGAGGCAAGCATGATGTGACCCTGTACTGCCTACTTCCTGCTGACTGGCTGGGGCTGTGCCTCACCTGAGGGGGAGGTCCTTACTAGTAGACTGGCCAGTGAGTGAGGTCAACCAGATTCCCTCTCTAGGGATAAAAATGAGTTAGGAGTCAAAGGGAACAGAGAACACTCAGGCTAAAAGATCCTGTCAGCTGAGGGGCCTAGATGAATATCAAGGTAAGAGTCCTTTTTCACGGCAAAGAGATTGATAGATGAAAGACACTCATTGAGGGTTAAGATTTGCATTTGTGACAAAACCTGGGAACATCTCGATGGGCCACTTCCCATCCTGATCATCTGCTGTGATAGCTAGCCATGTCGGGGTGAGCAAAATAAGTTAGGGCCCCCGCCAGGGCGATACGCACTAAGAGGCACAGCTATTAGAAGAGGCTCCAGAGGATTTGTTTTCTGACTTGCTCTTTGCTTGGAAGTCTCATAGTACAAGTGGGAATTTGGATTTCAGGAGGACAAGTGCAAGTGTAAAATCCATTCTTTAAAGCCCAGCTCAGAGCAGGCCCTAGGCAAAATTGGGAAGCCTGTGAAATTCATTTTCTGGTTCTACCAGGCCCTTCTTTCTCTGTTCTTCCATATATTCTCCCAGCTCCATAGCCACCTTTCCCCTTTACAAAACTTCCCTATAACGTAAAGTAAAATATGACCTAACATACTACTGAGGGACAGGAGCTAAACTGAAAAGACTGCATAGTGGACAGACCAACACTGACAGTCTGGAAAAGGCAAAACTACTGACGCTTGTGAACTGTGGTGCTGGAAAAGACTCTTGAGAGTCCCTTGGACTGCAAGGAAGGAGATCCAACCAGTCCATCCTAAAGGAAATGAACCTTGAATATTCATTGGAAGGACTGATGCTGAAGCTGAAGCTCCAATACTTTGGCCACCTGATATGAAGAGTCGACCCGTTAGAAAAGACCCTGAGTTTGGGAAAGATTGAAGGCAGGAGGAGAAGGGTACAACAGAGGATAAGACGGTTGGATGGCATCACTGACTCAATGGACATGAGTTTGAGCAAGCTCTGGGAGATGGGGAAGGACAGGGAAGCCTGGTGTGCTGCAGTCCAAAGAGTCTGCAAATACCCCAAAGATGGGGTCTCAAAGAGTCGGACACAACTGAGCGACAATAACAACAAGTGGAGACAGTGAAAAGATCAGTGGTTGCCCAGGGGAGGGGCAAATAGGTGGACCCCAGAGGATTTTTAGGGCAGTGAAAATACTATGTCATACATCTGTCCAAACCTATGGCTCGTATAACGCCCAGAGTGAACCCGAGTGTAAACGATGGACTTTGGGTGATGTTGTGTCAATGTAGTTTCATTAGTTGTCATAAACGTACCGCTCTGGTGGGGATGTGATAATGGGGAGGCTACACATGTGTGGGTAGGGGTATATGGGAAATTTCTGTACCTTCCTCTTAATTTTGTGGTATATCTAAAACTGCTCTTTAAAAAAAGTTTAAAGAATACAAAGCTAAAACCAAACAAACAAAATGATGGTTAAGACAGAGTGTTACTTATACTACTAGATAATTTTACCTTTGAAGGTCAATAGCTTTAAACCAAAGAAAGAGTTGCAATGTTATAGATGTACAAAGAACTGTGCATCACACTAAAAATAGCATTTACTAAAGATCTTTGTAAACTCAGCAATTGTGGTTGACTTGGTTGCTTCCTAACCTGGCAGTCAGTCTGCACCAACCCGTCCGTCTTGCTGGAAGAGTCCTGCTTTTCATTTGGCCTCTCCCCTTGGCATGTTCTGGGGAAGTGATTGAACCCCTCTACCAGGAGGAGCATGTTGCTTTGATCTAAGCCAGTCACGCTACCTGGACTTCTATTGTCAGGGACTGGATTAGAGACGGAGTGCAATGCAGACCTGGCTAGGGAAACATAAGGGGGCTTCTGGGAAATGTCTTCTTCCTTGATGTAAAGGGTATCTTGGAGAGAACCTACCAACCTGCTCTCCTGCTGATTGTTGTTGCCAGAGGTGGTGCTGCCTGGAGTGTCGTCTTCCATCCTGCATCCATCAGGGTAGACTACATTGCAGATGGCACAGCAGAACATGGAGAGCATGAGTCCTTGATGACAGAAGAACCTCCTTGACCAGACTTAGAGCAGCCCCAATTCTGAGCTTATTATTGTAATTCCTAAATGTTGGTTTTTTGGATACTCTTAGTGGGGTCTTCTGTTACATAGAGCTGAAAGCATCCCAGTGAATGCCATGCTAAATGCTTTATAGAGGTTATCTCACTCGATCCTCACAACTTCACGTGCATGTGTGCTCAGTCGTGTCCAACTCTGCGACCCCATGGACTGTGGCCAACCAGGATCCTCTGTCTATGGGGATTCTAGGCAAGAATACTGGAGTGGGTTGCCATTTCCTTCTCCAGGGCCTCTTCCTGACCCAGGGATTGAAACCATGTCTCCTGAATTGCGGACAGATGCTTTACTGCTTGAGCCATCAGGGAAGCCCTTTATAACTTTATAATGAGAAAATGGTGACTTGAAGAACTTAAATAGCTTTCTAAAAATCACACAAACTGCAAGTGTGGCCTCAAATCCAGGGACCTGCCTTCAAATAGCCTGGCTCCTAACCACTATGGTCGAAAAACTGTCTCTTGTCTCTGCCTCCCTCTGGGACCTTAAGTAAATCTCTTAACCTTGCTAGCCTCAATTTTCTCATCTGTAAAGAAAAAAACTGGATGACCTCCAATGTCCTTCCCATCACCTTGTTGGACATAGGAGGCCATTGCTGGTGGCCTCAGAACAAATTCTAGATTGTTTCTAACTCTTTATCTGCTCTAGGGTAAAACTCTCAGGTAGAATCATTTAGGTCATTTAGTACTTAAGTTGGATGCCCAGGTTGCCAGGGCCTGGGAGTCCAAGTCCAGGTGGAGTGCCCCCAGAAGCAACCCTGAAACAAGGATTTGAGGGCAAGTGTTTAATTTGGGAGATGATCCAAGGAAACACTAAGGGAATGGGAAAGTCAGAAAGGGAGAGAATGAAACAATAAAGGATATGTTATCAAGCAAATTAGGGCTTCCCTGGTGGCTCAGTGGTAAAGAATCTGCCTGCCAAGCAGGGGATACAAGTTTGATCCCTGGGTCATGAAGATCTCCTGGAGATGGAAATGGCAATCCACTCCAGTATTCTTGCCTGGGAAATCCCATGGACAGAGTAGCCTGGAAGTCTACAGTTTATGGGGTCACAAAGAGTCAAATACAACTTAGCAATTCAGCTACCACCACCACCACCATGTCACAAAAAGTCTAAATGCGTTGGAAATTGTCTTCCAAAAGGTTTTCTTCCATCCCTGTGATTCAACCTGCATGCACACTGATGAGGACTCTCAAAGCTCAGACTAGCCTACCTTCCTTTGTAACTTCACCTGGATTACCTGGTCCTACTTGAGGCGTTTCTGCAGGTCTGATTCACATCCAGGTGTAGTCCTGACTGCTTATGCTGCTGAAGCTAATCAGGGCACCTTCCCGTGTATTTTATTGTAGCTATTCACGCTATGTGGCAAATATGCAGCCCAGCACTTACTGCTGATTAGATATGAGTACTCTGTGTGCTCTTCACCCTTGTCACAGGAACTTTCTGTCACTCCAGCTCACTGTTGCAACAGTTTCAGATTCATAACCATCCAGAACATTCTGCCTCAATGGTAACCATTATGTGCAAAGCCTGAGGCTTCACAGGACAGCTCATTTCAGTCAGCCAGTCGTGTCCGACTCTTTGTGACCCCATGGACTGCAGCAGGCCAGGCTTCCCTGTCCGTCACCAACTCCCGGAGCTTGCTCAAACTCATGTCTTATCAAGTTGGTGATGTCATTCAACCATCTCATCCTCTGTCACCCCTTCTCCTCCTGCCCTCAATCTTTCCCAGCATCAGGGTCTTTTTCAGAGTTGGCTCTTCACATCAGGTGGCCAAAGTATTAGAGCTTTATCTTCAGCATCAGTTGTTCCAATGAATATTCAGAGTTGATTTCCTTTAGCATTGACTGGTTTGATCGTCTTGCTGTTATCAGTTGCATTCTTTACAATGCTAGGCACATAGCAGCCACTAGTAAGTTTACAAGTTGAATATAGTGCTTTTATAAATACTATTATTAGTAGTCTATATAGGTGGATGGAAAATTAGTCATAACTATTTGTAGGGATCCCGTAAATCACATTGTTTTTCAGTCACTGAGTGGTGTCCAAATCTTTGTGACCCCATGGACGGCAGCACACCAGGCTTCCCTGTCCTTCACTGTCTCCCAGAGTTTGCTCAAACTCATGTTCATTGAGTTGGTGATGCCATCCAACCATCTCATCATCTGTCACCCCCTTCTCCTCCTGCCCTCCATTTTTCCCAGCATAAAACACTTTCTATACCAAAACCCTTTCTACAGGGTTTTCTGACTGGCAGTTGAACTTATGCTAAGCCTTTTACTCTATATGTGGGCTTGGGCAAATTAGGTAATGTTCTGGAAACTTAGTTTACTAATCTACAAAATGAAGATAAGTGATAATATCTTCTTACGTAGGGTTATAAAGATTAAATTAAAAAGTAGGTATAAACATAAATATAAATTCATACATACTATATATACATGCATGTTTTATATTTCTCTATCTGTATCTACATAGGTAATGTTGTTTAGCACAGAATCATAACAGAGCAAACACTCCATCTGGGGTGGCCATTATTTTCATTCCAGAGATAAGTCATTCAGTCTTCCTGATGATAGGTTTCTTCATTTGGGAACAGCTGTTATTGTCAGCAAGTGCATCAATATATCAAGCCTGGATCTTTTGCCCTCCAACTTCCATGCAAAGGTTCAGTATTGAAACTGAATTGTTAATTCCACTCTCCCAAAGGAGTAATTTTAAACATGTGTTGATCTTGTTTTTTCTTCTGAAACTAGAGAGGATAATTCTTTTTCATTTGCATGATTTGCCTTCAAGTACGAGAAATGAGTTATAAGGCAGTGTTCACCAAAGTGTCTTCTGAAAACTCTGCTCGCCAGAGGTAAAGTCTTTCTTTCAAGTCACCATGCCCCTTTGTACAGTAAAAGCTCTGAGAAGTACTGCAAAGTCCTCAAACTAATTTGAACATGGAATCCTTCTGCTATGTGACATTTATTAAACACTCCTGAAATTTCCTAGCACAAATTTTGATTTGTTTGCCTTCTTTTCAGTAAGGACTTTTGTGCTGATCACCAGTACTATGGATGCTGAAAATAAGTGATTTATTTTCACAAAAAAATAATTTAATTTTTTTTTTATTTTCACTTAAAAACTTTTTTTCCACTGGAAATAGGACTGCCATATGACCCAGCAATTGCACTCCTGGGCATACACACCGAGGAAACCAGAATTGAAAGAGACACATGTACTCTAATGTTCATTGCAGCACTGTTTATAATAGCCAGGACATGGAAGCAACCTAGATGTCCATCTGCAGACGAATGGATAAGAAAGCTGTGGTACATATCCACAATGGAGTATTACTCAGCCTTTAAAAAGAATACATTTGAATCAGTTCTAATGAGGCGGATGAAACTGGAGCCTGTTATACAAAGTGAAGTAAGCCAGAAAGAAAAACACCAATACAGTATACTAATGCATATATATGGGATTTAGAAAGATGGTAACGATAACACTGTATACGAGACAGCAAAAGAGACACAGATGTATAGAACAGTCTTTTGGACTCTGTGGGAGAGGGTGAGGGTGGGATGATTTGGGAGAATATCATTGAAACATGTATATTATCATATGTGAAACAAATCGCCAGTTCAGGGTCGATGCATGATACAGGATGCTCGGGGCTGGTGCACTGGGATGACCCAGAGGGATGGGATGGGGAGGGAGGTGGGAGGGGGGTTCAAGATGGGGAACAAATGTACACCCGGGGCAGATTCATGTCAATGTATGGCAAAACCAATACAATATTGTAATGTAATTAGCCTCCAATTAAAATAAATAAATTAAAAAAATAAAAAACAAAGACAACTTTTTTGCCCCACCTCTTCCTTTTGCTTTTTTCAGAAGGACATTTTTCACTGTCCACAAAACTGAAAAGGCAGAGAGGCTTTTCCCTGCTCTCTGCTTTCCCCTTGTCTGCTGCTGCTGCTGCTAAGTCACTTCAGTCGTGTCCGACTCTGTGCGACCCCGTAGACGGCAGCCCACCAGGCTCCCCCATCCCTGGGATTCTCCAGGCAAGAACACTGGAGTGGGTTGCCATTTCCTTCTCCAATGCATGAAAGTGAAAAGTGAAAGTGAAGTCGCTCAGTCGTGTCCAACCCTTAGCAACCCCACGGACTGCAGCCACAAAAGTAAATCTACTCCTAATTGTTGAATACCAGCTGCTTCCACCCCAGGTGTAGATTGAGTTCCATGTGGAAAAACCTTGCTGCTGTCTTATTTGGCACTGTCCTTGGAGAGGGGGTTTCCCATTGTAAGGAACATGAAAAATTACAGCCTGAAAAGGAGGGCGTGTTTTCACCAGAAGCTTTTCCTCTTCAACCTCTTCCCAATGTTACTAAAAAATAGCCCTAAAGAAGAATATCTGCTCTGTAACTGGGCTGCTTGCACAAAGCAGGAGGTTGAGAGAAAGGTCAACCCCATGATTTGAATGACAATGGCTCTTCCTTCTTGTTCCTGATCTGATAAAGACAGGCCACTTGCCTTTCACAGGCAAACTGTGTAATTAGGTTTGAGGGACTGTGCCTTAGAGAAACTCAGAGCCATAGCAGCTCAACACTGGCTCTCCAAGCCCAGATTTTCCATTATACAAATGAAGCAGTTATGACCCAGAGAGGTTAACTGCTTTGACCCAAGTCGCAGAGCGGAGGTGGCTTCTTCCTACTGCTCTAACTGCTTTCCTTTTCGCTCTTTTCTGTGTGTGGGTTGTGGGGAAGAGAGGGGATGTATGGCTTCACAAATCTGACTTTCACCTTTCCCCACTTGCAGCCAAGAAATATATTGCTGGGCTCAAGATCTTTCTCATTCATTCAATAAATATTTATTAAGTGCTCACTGGGTGTCGGGCATTGTGCCAGGACATTCTTCCACTGGGTCTGTTAAACAAACAAGATTTATTTCCCTCTGCAGCTTGTGGAATGAGGCCCTAGGCCAGTTGCTATATATACAAAAAATGCTATTTTCTGGTTTCTGGCACCAGGCATCTGGACCCAGTCACCAAAGGACCCCATCTGGTGTTTCTATCTCCTTACTTGGTGTCCCTTGAACTGAGACCTTGGCCTTGAAGCTTTGAGGAGGTGGCCTGCAGAATCTTTGTATATCTGTCTCCTTGCTGGGCTCTTCTCTTTGAACACTGTGGCAGAAGGGAATGGAGTGAGAGTGGTGCCCCTTTTCAGCCCCCCCATCTCCGCAGTGCCAGGGACCTGGCTAAGATGATCAGGAGCATTCCCTAAATCCAGATTCCAGGGGTGAGCAGACTGATGCTAGGAGGAGGGGAAGGGAGTGGAAGATGTCTGCTCTGGCTATAGGAGGTCATCACCCTTGATCACGTCCCACTCTGAGGTATTAAAACTTCACCAAATATATATTGAGTGTCTTCTACATGCCAGTCACAAGTCAAAGTGCCTGTACATAGCAGTAAACAAAACAGGCAAGGGCCCTGCCCTTGTGGAATGCATATGTGAAGGTGGAATGCACACAGGGCAGTTTCCTGTGCAATCACTGATAACTCAGTCCAGAGCATGTGGCACAGGGCAGGCCCCCGAGGCCGTTCATCAGGGGAGAGTAAGGGAGAGACAGTGAGGGTTGCCAAAGAAATACTTGACTCACTCCTCCAGTTTTTCTGGGTCTTGACTTCTGTTGCACTCTCAATAGAAGCAGGAATTGCCTGTGTCTTTCCTTGTAAGAGAACTTCAGTCTCCTGACAGTTCACACAGCTCTGGACATCAGTGGGGAGGACCAGCCCACCCACAACACTTTGCCTTCCTCATTCCACTTGCAGAGAATCTGGGCCTTTTTGGTGACTGGGGCTGATATGTCAAACTTGTCTCTGTAATCAATATGATGAAGAGTCTGGAAGGATGCTTATATAACATTCTAGAGCTCAGAAATATAAAAAACCAGTGTTTCCCTGCCTAAACAAGTCAGAAGACTGAAGAAGAAGCTGTTCCATCAGAGCTGAGGTTTTTAGACAATGGTGTTTGGACCAGCAACCTCAGCAATCCCCTGTGCTGGTTACATAGTGTTACTTAACAAACTGGACTTCAAAGAGATCAAACCAGTCGATCCTAAAGGAAATCAACCCTGAACATTCATTGAAAGGACTGATGCTGAAGCCAAAGCTCCAATGCTTTGGTTACCTGATGCGAAGAACTGACTTATTGGGAAAGATCCTGATGCTGGGGAAGATTGAAGGCAAAAGGAGAAGAGGGTGGCAGACGATGAAATGGTTAGATAGCAAAGCCGACTCAGTGGACATGAACTTGAGCAAACTCCGGGAGACAGTGGACGATAGGCAAGCCTGGTATGCTGTGGTCCATGGGACTGCAGAGTCGAACCCAACTTAGCAACTGGACAGCAACAAAAACTTAACAAATTACCCCCAAATTTAGTAGCTTAAAAACAACAAACATGTATTATCTCGCAGTTTCTGTGGGTCAGAAATCTGAATGTGGCTTACTTGGGAGCTTCAGGTTCACAGTCTCTCATGGGGTTGCAGTCAAGCTGTCAGTGGAGGCTGTGGGCTCATCTAAAGGAGAGGAGATCCACTTCCAAGGTCATGCATGTGGTTGCTGTTGAGACTCCATCTCTCACCCCCTTAGTCTTGTCATGGGTCTGTTTCTTAACTTGCCACCTGGCTTCCTCCAGCACAGGTCATCCAAGGGAGAGAGAGTGATCCTTCAAAATGGGAGCAACGGTTTTTAAGTAACCTAAGCTTGGAATTGATAACACACCACTGCTGTCATATTCTCTGTGTTAGAAATGAATCGATAAATCCAGTGTATTTGACTGCTGGGAGGTGGGATAACAACATTCAGGAAGAAAAGAGGTAGGGGATCTAGAGTGTCCTCTGAGATGATTTGATTGGCTTAATTTTTAAAATCTCCTCCAGATATGGATTCTCAGAAAAGGATGCAGCCTGTGGGTAGAGAGAGGGTCAAAGAACACTTCAGACAGTGGAAAGGCCCTTTCATACTAACACTCCTGATTGGAGACCCCTGTGAGAGCTGTCTGTTTGTTAGGAGCCAGCGGGGAGGGAGTATGGGGCAGTGTTGATTATCCAATTTCCACTAGGATATGTCGTTTTGAGAATAAGTAGTCCCCAGATTTCATAGCAAAAGGAAAAAAGAGTTGCATTTGGAAAGTTGATTTCAACTGGGTATATAGGACTGATAAAGGAAATCAGTCTGAATATTCATTGGAAGGACTGATGCTGAAGCTCCAATACTTTGGGCACCTGATGTAAAAAACTGACTCATTAGAAAAGACCCTGATGCTGGGAAAGATTGAAGGCAGGAGGTGAAGGGGATGACAAAGGATGAGATGGTTGGATGGCATCACTGACTCATGGACATGAGTTTGAGCAAGCTCCGGGAATTGGTGGTCAGGGAAGCCTGGTGTGCTGCAGTCCATGGGGCTGCAAAGAGTCAGACACGACTGAGCGAGTGAACTGATACAGGCTTATTGCCCCTGACTCCCCCAAAATAGCTAGCTGTGAAAAAGGTGTCAGACAGGAGATGCACACTTTCCTGAGCAACATTTCTCCTTATTGTTTCAGCTTGAGGGACACATCCCAGAAGAAGTAGAACAAGGGCAGGGTGACATTAGATATTTATGGTAAGTTATGGTGCAAAATTGTTCTGAAAAAATACACTTTTATCCTTACTTATTTGATCATAAAAATAATGATGTCACTTTATATAAGAGAGAGATAAGAGATGCTGGCTTATCTGGCTCTTTGAGGGCAAGGAGTCTTTCTATTTTAGAGAGGAGGAAATAGAGATTCCTTGAGGTTCCTGTAGGAACTGACCAGAAATCCCAAAGACATCCAATTTTAAACTGAGACAAGCACTAAGAATGTTTGTGCTTGCATCCAGAGAAATTCTACGTGAGTAAGGAGAAATAATTAACTGTGAAAATGGGAGAAAAGCAGGATTTAAGTTAGACATAAGGAAGTACTTAGAGAATAAGTGGACCTTAAAGCACTGGAAAAATGGAGAGAAGAAACTCAGTTATTATTTTTTAAACCTACAGTTTCTGAATGGCAGAATTTACAGATTTTTTCTCATCTGCAGAGGGCGGGAGAAGGAGGCAGCCCCTGGATCCTTTTCCATCCTGTGATTTTTTTCCTGAGCCTGGCAAACAAAGGCCCCCCAGTTTACTAACTCACCAAAATGATTTACCAGCTGTCTTTTCCCCAGGAGGTAAACAGGCAATAAAATAAATGAAATTCCTATTCTTTATTACTTGACCCCCATAAATCATCACTCACTCTGGGTGACCACTTATCGCTAAGGCATCACCAAATATTTAAAAAGCTCTCACATTTATTATGAATGAAATAGAAAAAATGAGCAAAAAACTGAATGACTAGTACAAGGACAATTCTATAAGCAGCAACTGTTAAGTTTCAGGAAAAAACAGGAGACTGTGTGTGCACGCGTATGTGTGTGTGTGTGTGTTGGGGGAGTGAGAATTCTTAGACCCATCTCAGTTTCTTCCATTTTGTTCCAAACCTTTCCTAGGATTAGATTCACTCTAGTGAACTTTAGGTCCTCACTGAGCGTTGGATAGATAAAATCATATGGGATGTTACTTTCCACATTTGGTTACTGATAAAGTCTCTCTTGAACTAAAAGTTTATTGTGCCAAAGTAGGGGGCTTTTGTGTGGTGCTGGTGAGCAGGTGGGTGCTATCCTGTCGCCATGACAACAAGTATTTGCATTGAAGAAGCTCCTCAGACCACATTATAGTCACGTGGCCTAGAGGGACCCCTTTGAAGGCCTTGTAATCTTTCCCTAAGCGTGATTGTTAACATCTTCTGAACATAATCATTAGCCATGTTCTGTAACAGATAATTACCTCCTGTAGTTAGCATTTTCTATCCCTGAGAGCTCTGTGAAATTTAGAGAGTACATGACCTCCTCTACTGTTACTTTACCTAACCAAGTAAAATAGAGCAATTTGACTTTTTGAAATCTGGGGAAATTTGCATTTTACACAAAAATATTGTGTTGACGTTGGCATCATCTGTATCTGTCATGTGCTCTGGGCTCCTCTTTGTCCCATCTTTGTCTCTCACGGGCAGCTTCTGAAATGCCAATGGCTCTGTTCTCCTTTCTGTGTTTCCCCCTTTTTCCCCATGAAGTGGGCTCACTTATTGAACTGCTAGTCCCAATTTGTATTTCAGATTTGTTGTACTCACTTGCCTGGATATTTGGTACTTTTAAACATTTTTCTTTGCAGAAATTTCCTCTGTAGTTTTCTCTTTATCACCTAACATCATTTCTTGAGACTCCAAAGGCTTGTGTCATGACCCAGGGAAGTCCTGTTTGTCTTCTGGCTCCTTTTGGCCCAGGAATGTCTCTCTGGCATAAGTGAAAGCCTCCTCTTCCAGGTTCCCAAAACCCATTTTATCTTTAGGCGTACACTGAAAACTTCAGGGAAGCTGGATGAAACGAGTGTTAAAGAATGTATTCGAGAAAAATAAAAGAAAAAAGAAAACTCCACACCCCAAGCTTCCACAGAGATTAATTTTTACTAACATCTTTCCAAGTCTTTGATTAAAACATTGCACTATATTACACTGTTGTTATGCATATTCAGATTCAGTTCAGTCGCTCAGTTGTGTCCGACTCTTTGCGACCCCATGGACTGCAGCACCCCAGGCTTCCCTGTCTATCACCAACTCCCGGAGCTTACTCAAACGCATGTCCGTCGCGTCGGTGATGCCATCCAACCATATTATCCTCTGTCGTCCTCTTCTCCTCCCGCCTTTAATCTTTCCCAGCATCAAGGTCTTTTCTAATGAGTCAGCTCTTCTCATCAGGTGGCCAAAGTACTGGAGTTCAGCTTCAACATCATTCCTTCCAATGAATATTCAGGACTGATTTCCTTTAGGATTGACTGGTTTGATCTCCTTGCAGTCCAAGGGACTCTCAAGGGTCTTCTCCAACACCACAGTTCAGAAGAATCAATTCTTTGGCACTCAGTTTTCCTTATAGTCCAACTCTCACATCCATACATGACTACTGGAAAAACCATAGCTTTGACTAGACGGACCTTTGTTGGTAAAGTAATGTCTCTGCTTTTTAATATGCTGTCTAGGTTGGTCATAGTTTGTCTTTTTAAGGAGTAAACGTTTTAATTTCATGGCTGCAGTCATCATCTGCAGTGATTTTGGAGCCCCCCAAAATCAAGTCTGCCACTGTTTTTACTGTTTCCCATCTATTTGCCAAGAGGTGATGGGACTGGATGCCATGATCTTAGTTTTTTGAATGTTGAGTTTTAAGTCAAATTTTCACTATCCTCTTTCACTTTCATCAAGAGGTTCTTCAGTTCTTTGCTTTCTGCCATAAGGTTGGTGCCATCTGTGTATCTGAGGTTATTGATATTTCTCCTGGCAATCTTGATTTCAGCTTGTGCTTCATCCAGCCCAGCATTCTGCATCATGTACTCTGCATGTAAGTTAAATAAGCAGGGTGATAATATACAGCCTTGATGTACTCATTTCCTGATTTGGAACCAGTCTGTTGTTCCATGTCCAGTTCTAACTTTTGCTTCTTGACCTGCACACAGATTTCTCAGGAGGTAGGTCATGTGGTCTGGTATTCCCATCTCTTTAAGAATTTTCCACAGTTTATTGTGATCCACACAGTCAAAGGCTTTGGCGTAGTCAATAAAGCAAAAGTAGATGTTTTTCTAGAACTCCCTTGCTTTTTCAATGATCCAACAGATGTTGGCAATTTGATCTCCGGTTCCTCTGCCTTTTCTAAAACCAGCTTGAACATTTGGAAGTTCGCGATTCACGTACTGTTGAAGCCTTGCTTGGAGAATTTTGAGCATTACTTTGCTATCATGTGAGATGAGTGCAATTGTGTGGTAGTTTGAACATTCTTTGGCATTGCCTTTCTTTGGGACTGGAATGAAAACTGACCTTTTCCTGTCCTGTGGTCACTGCTGAGTTTTCCAGATTTGCTGGCATATTGAGTGCAGCACTTTCACAGCATCATCTTTTAGGATTTGAATAGTTCAACTTGAATTCTATCACCTCCACTAGCTTTGTTCATAGTGATGCTTCCTAAGGCCCACTTAACTTCACATTCCAGGATGTCTGACTCTAGGTGAGTGATCACACCGTCGTGGTTATCTGGGTCTTAATTTTTGTATAGTTTTTCTGTGTATTCCTGCCACCTCTTCTTAATATCTTCTGCTTCTGTTAGGTCCATACCATTTTTGTCCTTTATTGAGCTCATCTTTGCATGAAATGTTCCCTTTATATCTCTAATTTTCTTGAAGAAACCTTTAGTCTTTCCCATTCTATTGTTTCCCTCTATTTCTTTGTGTTGATCACTGAAGAAGGCTTTCTTATCTCTCCTTGCTATTCTTTGGAACTCTGCATTCAAATGGGTATATCTTTCCTTTTCTCCTTGCCTTTCGCTTCTCTTCTTTTCTTAGCTATTTGTAAGGCCTCGTCAGACAACCATTTTGCCTTTGTCCATTTCTTTTTCTTGGAGATGGTCTTGATCACTGCCTCCTGTACAATGTCATGAACCTTGTACACATAGAATGTGGAATCATTACGATGATAAAGAACATTTGGGTGTTTTAAATGTAACCTCGCTGAGGTACCTGGATTCTAAAGGTGAAACTTCAATATCTTGTCTAGTCTTTAATATCTTTCTGTCTCTCACAGGGTAAGAATGGGGCACGGAAAGGACTGTGATCACACATCACATCTACTCTCTGCCCTGCGGGTCCTCCTTTGCTAATAAAATTGATTAAAAGGAGCTTGCAGTGCTTTTTGAGTGCCATATTTTCTGAACTCCAAACCAGGATCTGTGGCAAAGCCATTGTACTATGTAGGTGGTAGAAGACAGTAGTCGAAGGTCTTACTGTGGAAGGAAAAAGTCCTGGGGAGGATGCAAAAGGTCAGCCTGCTGGTTGGAAGGTGGAGAGGTGACTGGGCAGGGGCTGTCCCATGTTAGTACATATATATACTATGTAACTAAATATGTGTATAAAATATATATACCCTATGTATACACTCAGGTCTTTAAGAGAGCAGCTGACTAGGCTACTCTATCTCCTGAAGGCATTCAGAATAAGCTTCCTCAAAATGTGCCACTTAGGCATGTGGATTATTTTGAGCTGAAGACAATCAAGGCTCAAGAGACTCTGGAAGAACTTTCTACCTCCCCCTTAACTACAGAAAAGAATTTAGATAATAGAGAGAGAAAGAATGCTATTACCAGAGGTAACTTTTCACCTGAATGAACTCTCCGAATGACAGGGCAAGCATCTAATTACCAGACATCTGCTCTGCTATTGTCTTCCTTCCCTTGGAAGCCCCAGGCCCCTACCACATTCCTCAGCTCAGGATGGCATAGGAGCCTCAACTGCCCAACTTGCCTCTGGGCCTCATATTTTTATGGTGCCCCTGTATGTATGAAATTAAATTGGTTTTTCTCCTGTTAATCTGTCTCATGTCAATTTGATCACTACACCAGGCAAAGAAACTAGAAAGGTAGAAGGAAAAATTTTCTCACCTACACTCCTCAGTTTGTTTTTGGATATAGCTGCCTGGTTTCTACAGTGTTACAGCTCCCCTTTCTCTACCCTCCTCCCAAAAACCCAGGAAATGGGGCTGGTCCCCTATTTGTGCTCCACTCCAGGCAAAGTTTCTATTATAATGAGCTCCCTTGTGGTGCAGAAATCAATAAACCTATGCAATGAATGCCTAAGAGTGAGCCAAATTATACATCCCCCCCAATTGAGTATTGTTTTATTTAATATGTTCATACCTTTTTAATGGTAGGCATAAAGTTGGCCTGTGTATGGGAAAACAAACTTGCGTGTGTGTGTGTGTGTTTGAGTGTGTAAAAACTTCTCTAATTAGCACTACTAAGAGCAAAGATTCTTTTGGGATGAGGCATTGAGATTGGGCACTGAGACCCCATCCAGCCATATTTCTGAAGGCCTAAGGCAGAAGAAATTTTTGGCTAATGGAATATAATTATTCAAAATGGAAAGTGGCCAAGGTGCTGGAGTTAAAATTTCCTATCTGTACACACAGGAAGGGTATCTCAAGAACCTCTTCGTCATAATCAGTTGGACACAATTTCTAGGGATGAATGACAATGTGCTACGGTTGGAGGATAGCAGCTGGCTGTTTGGCCATTCCATTACTCTGCATTAATTTGGCTTTTTTTTCTTTTTTGGTCAGAGTCCTGGTGGTGATGAACTCATTTAGAATTTCTCTGCCTGCCACATGTCAGTTCAGAAATATCGCATCACAATGTGGCATTAGTTATATGAGGTGGGATCAGGGCCAACCAATTGCACCCAATAAATGTGGATAAGCTTTATTCATTGGCAAAAGTAACAAACAGTCACTGTGACTTGAGCCAGTCAGAAAGCAGGTTATTCATCTCAGTTCACTGCCCCGGGGGTGAACTGGCCCAGTACTTGATTGGCTTCAGCCACACAATGGTTCTGTTGTGCTCACCAATCAGTGCACTGGGGTCCGCAGGGGCACTGTCAGAGCTCTGTGCTGATATCCATCAGATAAACCGATTAAATCTGCATTAATCACAGGGCCGAGCTCAACTGCTGCCAATGCCCTTGAATATTGCCAGGAGGATCAGTCGCTTTGGCTCAGAAAAATAAATGCATTTTTATCATTGCCAGAAGCTATTATCTGGTGACAACCTTCTAGTACATTGGTATTATTTTTCAATTAATGAGCACTGCGGAACAAATTCTGACCACAACCGCATACACATGCTATTCAGAGATGGGAGAAGGTAGAAAAGAGAGACTGAGTAACTTGCGAAGGCTTTTCAGTGGCCTACGAGATTTGACATCATTGATTCCCATCTGTCTGATAATCCCCATCCCTCTCCTTGTATATGCTATATACTCTTCACGTGCCTTCTCTCCTGCGTTAGGATTTTGCGCTGGATCTCCTCTGCCTGTAACACGTTGCCCCCCAGGTATTTGCATGACTGGCTCTTGTCTTTCACATCTTGCTTAAATGTACCTCTGCAGGGAGACCCTTTGTGATCGCCCTATAGCTGGGCCTCACTTCTTCACTCAATGTTCCATCATCCTGTTTTTCTTCCTTTATTGCACTTACTCCCATGTGAGATGATCCTGTTGAATAGATTATTTGTCTGTAACGTGGCTTCACTAAGTTCACCACTATATCCTCAGCCTTTAGCACAGAGTCTGGCACACAGTAGGTGTTTAATAAACATTTTTGAGTGACTGAATTTTTTGGGCTCCTATAACTCTTTCTGGATAAGTCAGTGGACATATGGTGTCCATATGTCAGGGCTCCTCATTTCTAAGACAATGTTTCCAAATGTTGGTTTTGGGTTGAGAGCAGATCGCTTTGGCTGCTTTCTGTTTTAATCATTAGTTTTAACCTTGAAGCAGGTGGAGTAGGCCATGCCTTAGAAGTTTATCTTAGGATGAGATGGTAAGGGGGTATCTATTAGTGTACTAGTCTGCAAACCATTTACTAGCTCCCAACTATTTCAGATATCCAGTCAAGATCCCATTTGGGAGGTTGGTTTTCTCTCTTTTGTGACCTGTGGCCCAGTGAATATTTATAGGCCAGTAAGCTGAAACTCCAATACTTTGGCCACCTCATGGGACGAGTTGACTCACTGGAAAAGACTCTGATGCTGGGAAAGTTTGGGGGCGGGAGGAGAAGGGGACGACGGAGAATGAGATGGCTGGATGGCATCACCGACTCTGTGGATATGAGTTTGAGTGAACTCCGGGAGTTGGTGATGGACAGGGAGGCCTGGCGTGCTGTGATTCACGGGGTCGCGGAGAGTCGGACACGACTGAGCGACTGAACTGAACTGAACTGAAAATTAGCTTATTAATAAATGAGAACACAAGCTTTCACAAAGTTTGTGAAGGGAGCTTTGGCAATGCTATAGGAAGAAACTAAGTTGTAAGAAGGAGATAAAAGATCCCTGTGCTCTCCTCTCTGTGGGGGCAGGAGCTGCTTTTTTATCCTGTGCTGATGACAACTTTCACCCCTTACTATTAACAAACATCTTCAGGTTCAGGAAGCTAGAAAGCATGGTCTTGTGGTTGAATGACCACACCCTTTTTAGCTATAAAAAGACTCAAGCAACTTGAAAAGCAGCAAAATATAAGTGACAGAGTGCTTGGGTGAAAGTGGAGATATTATTTTCTAGAGTTGCAGATTGCATACTGTCTCTTAAGCAAAACAAAAAATGAAGCTGTTAACCAAAAACAAGAACAGGAAAATTATCCTCACTTAAATATTTTAGATGAAACAAGATGTGATTTTCGACACAAGTTTTGAGTCCAGAGTTTTATTTCAATATGTATGTTCCTATGTAATTTTCTGATATTATAGACTGTTTCTTGCATGTGCGCATGCTCAGTCACTAAGTCGTGCCTGACTCTTTGTGACCCAATGGACTCTACCCCACCAGCAGATTTTCCAGGCAAGAATACTGGAGTGGGTTGCTATATCTTTGGGACCAAGTATCCTGCATCTCATGTGTCTTGGGCATCTTCTGCGTCTTCTGCATTAGCAGGCAGATTCTTTACTGGATTCTTTACCAGTGAGCCAGCTGGGGTTTCTTGCATAGCAACCCTTCAAACTGCTCCACCACATACAAAGACTAAATAGTATGTGCTTTGTTTTCTTCCTGAAGAAGAAAACATGAAAATGGTAACTTTTCTGTTGCAAGAAAACTGCCACCAGTGAATAATTATTTCATATCCTATCAGCTTATGTTCCTTAACAAATTATTTATTGTAGAGAACACATGATACTTTTAGTGAAACCTGTTTTGGAGTCTTAAAGTTTATTATTTAAGACATATGTGTTAGGTCTCTGGCTATGATAAGCCTATCTATCACTTGTATCAAACCATCGTTTCTGCCAAGAATGCCTAGAAGATGTGGATAAAGTACAAAAGAAAGGTTTGTTTGAAAGCATCAGAGAGATACTGAGCCTGCTATTATTTAAAGGGCCAGATTCTGGAAAGAAAGAAAGATCATTGAAATAAGCACGTTTTATGTACTACCTTCTTCATGAGATATTTAATGTAATAGGCTTGGATAAGATGCTGAGAATCTGGGCAGTGGTTTCGTATCTAAGGATCAGAGAGGACTTCTGAGCTTTAAGCAATTTCATGAAGCTAGGGAGACAAATAATAGAGTCCAGCTGTGAAGACAGAAACTTAAGTTCAGGGTCCCTTAAGGAGGGGGAAGCATAGGAAACATCCTAGATTCTCAGTTGGGATCCCTGGGAGGCCTAATCCCTAGGAGTGGGGGAGAGAACCAAAAATACTGTAAACCTAGTGAGGACTGAAAACAAATCTTGAGCAAGAATTGATTCTGATTGGGTTGATATTATGTGCCGCTATAGCATTTGGCAGAGTATCTTCTCTGGAGTGATATAATATGGAGACACTACAGCTTTTCATGCATAACACTTTAGTACTCAATAGAAAATTATAAATCATGCTAAGAGAAGGAGACAGAATCTAGAAAAGCAGACCAAGAAGTGACCCACAAAATGCAGAATTTCACTGAGAGTAGAAATCTATACAGAAAAGTAGCATATGGAAATTTTAGAAATTAAAAAGTTCTACACCTGAAATTAAGAACTGAGTAGATGGGTTTAACAGCAAATAAGATACAGGTAAAGGGAATTTTGGTGAGCTATACAGTGGCTGAATAGAAATATCCATCCTGGGGACTGGAGGAAAAAGAATATGGAAAATATATAAAAGAGTATAAGAGACATGTGAATAGATCTAACAGTTGAATTCTATAAGCAGAGAAGAATATTTGAAGAGATAACAGTTAAGAATTTTCCAAGCTGATGCATCAAACCTTAAATACAAAGATTCTCTGTGAACCCAAGCAGGGTAAATAGAATGAAGACCATGTCTAATCATATAATAAATCTGAATCAACACAAAGAGAAACATCTTAAAAATAGAGAAGAAAGATACATTTACCTCTAAAGGAACAACAATAAGATATTTGACTTCTCAAGAGAAACAAATGGGATCCAGAAAACAATGGAATAAGATCTTAAAGTGCTGAAAGAAAATAATTGCCAAGTTAGACTTTTAAATTAAAATTTTCCCCCCAAAATTTAGATCTGAAAAAGATGTGATAGACAGATAAAGAACTATATTTCAATATCAGAAAAATGGGTAACAAAATTTAGAATGAGCAAAAGGCATGAATAAGTATTTTGCAGGAGAAGAAATACAAATGGTAAGATAACACACAAAGAGAAAAGGAAAGTAAAGGGCAGAATAAAACTATTTTAGGCTCCAAAGCATATTTTAATTTACGTATTGGCCATGCAGCATCTTAGTTCCTTGACCAGGGATCGAACCCATGACCCCTGCATTGGAAGCGTGAAGTCTTAATCTCTGGACTGCCAGGGAAGTCCTCCAAATAAATTCATTATAAAAAGATTTTATAATCCATTAACTTTTTTGGATGGATCAAATAATGTTAATAGATGTTAAGTCAGACCTTGAATAATGAAGCTATAAAGATGAAGCCTCATCTTTTCATTTTGTAAAATACATTTTTTATCTCATCTGCATTACAGGAAGGAAACATAGAGACAAAGATGTTCATTTGCCCAAATTTAAGAAGAAGGCAGTAAAAGAATTTATATTTTAATGGACCCATGGTCTTAATCTATTTATTCCTTTGACACTTCAACTGTTACTGGGAACAGGCAGAGTTTGACATTGATCCCCATCCACATGGGAATTAAATTCTAATAGTAGGAGACAGATAGCAAACAAACAAATGGTAAACACTTGGAAGGAAAATGAAGCAGGTAAGAGGATAGAAAGGAAAGAACCTTTTTAGAAAAGGCTTTGTGCATTTTTTAAAAACAGTCATATTTATTTATTTATTTAATATATTGTTGGCAGTGTTGGATCGTCATTGTTGCGCATGGGTTTTCTCTAGTTGCAGCGGGCAGCGGCTACTGTTCGTCGAGGTGTGTGGGCTTCTCGTTGCAGAGGCTTCTCTTGTTGTGGAGTACAGGCTCTAGGGCACGCAGGCTTCAGTCATTGTGGTGGCTGGGCTTTGTTACTTCGAGGCATGTCGGATCTCCCCAGACCAGAGTTCAAACCTGTGTCCCCTGCATTAGCAGGCAAATTCTTATCCACTGTGCCACCAAGAAAGTCTAAGAAATGAACTTTTAAGATAAACTGATCAAGGGGCTCCTCACAAAGGACATAGTGTTTGAACAGAGATCTAGGTGAAGCCATGGGGCAAGCCACATAAATATTTGAGAGAAGGGCATTCTAGGCTTCAACAAGACCATTACGACTGTACAGAAAGAGTGACGGGAAAATGAGGTCAGCTATGAGGGAGCTATGGGGAGGACTTCAAATTTTCTTTCCCTGTTAAGTACTTTGAGGGACTTTGAGCAGAAGAGTAACAGGATCTGACCTAAGTGTTAAAATAATTACACTGACTACTATGTGGAGAACGAGGGGGGCTAAGTGTGGATTCAGGGACACTATTTAATGGGATATTTAATCAGTTCAGGCATGATGCTGGCTTGGTCTGAGATGGTTGTAGTGAGTTACAGAGAAATGGCTAGTGGTATTTGGAACACATGCTTAAAATAAAGCCAATGGGATTTATTAATGGGTTATTTGTATAGGATGAGGGGAAAAAAAGAGTCAACATTGAGTCCAAAATCCTTAGGAACTAAAGGACTGGAGGGAAAGTTTTGTGTTTACAATATACTGATAAATACTGAAAAGTGAAGGTAAGGGGATCTGGAGCTGGGGGACCTAACATAGTTGTAGGGGTCCCTAGCCAGGCAAGGTTCACTGCTATCCCTTTATATGCTAGTTTTTTGTTTTTTTTTTTTAATTAAGTATCTCAAAAATAGGTTTATTTTTTTCATGTCCATATATCTATTCTTTTTCAAATTCATTTCCCATTTAGGTTATTACAGAATTATTGAGTAGAGTTCCCTGTGTATACAGTAGCACCATCCTTGTTGGTTATCTATTTAATTTTTTCTTCTTAAATTTTTTATTGGAGTATGATTGGTTTAAAATATTGTGTTAATTTTGCTATACCACAAAGTGAATCAGTTATACATATATCTACTTTTTAAAACATTCTTTTCCCATATAGGTCATTACAGAGTATTGAGTAGTTTCATGTGCTATATAGTAGATCCTTATCAGTCATCAATTTTATATATAGAAGTGTTTATATGTCAATCCCAATCTCCCAATTTATCCCTCCTTGCCTCCCCCACCCCGTAACCATAACTTAAATTTTCTACACCCATGACTCCATTTCTGTTTTGTAAATAACTTCATTTGTACCATTTTAAAAAATTTCACATATAAGTGATATCATAAGAATTTTATTTTTCTGTGAGTTACTTCACTTGAGAGTCCCTTGTACCGCAAGGAGATCCAACCAGTCCATTCTAAGGGAGATCGATCCTGGGTGTTCATTGGAAGGACTGATGCTAAAGCTGAAACTGCAATCCTTTGGCCACCTCATGCGACGAGTTGACTCACTGGAAAAGACTCTGATGCTGGGAAGGGTTGGGGGCGGGAGGAGAAGGGGACGACCGAGAATGAGATGGCTGGATGGCATCACTGACTCTGTGGATATGAATTTGAGTGAACTCTGGGAGTTGGTGATGGACAGGGAGGCCTGGCGTGCTGTGATTCATGGGATCGCGGAGAGTCGGACACGACTGAGCGACTGAACTGAACTGAACTGAACTGAACTTCACTCAGTATGGCAGTCTCTATGTCCCTTCATATTTCTCCAAATGGCATTATTTCATTATTTATGGCTGAGTAATATTCCACTATATGTACGTATATATTTACCTCATCTTCTTTGTCTATTTTTCTGTCAGTGGACATTTGGGTTGCTTCCATGTCTTGGCTATTATAAATAGTGTTGCAATGAACATTGGGGTGCATGTATCTTTTTGAATTATGGTTTTCTTGGGATATATGCACAGAAGTGGGATTGCAAGATCATATGCTAGCTCTATTTTTAGTTTTCTAAGGAACTTCCATACTGTTCTCCATAATGGTTGTACCAGTTTATACTCCCACCAATAGGGTAGGAGGGTTCCCTTTTTTCTACATCCTCTCCAGCATTTATTGTTTATAGGTTCTTTGATCATGTCCATTCTGACTGGTGTGAGGTAATATCTCACTGCAGTTTTCATCTGTATTGTTCTAATAATTAGTGATATTGAGCATCTTTATGTGTTAGTTTCAATCCCTTTTTGACTTTGGCAGTTTTTGTCTTTCTCTGAGGCTTTTTTTTGGGGGGATTAGTATTTCTTTTTTAAAAAATGTGTAAGTTTAAGATTTACACTGTGTTAATTTGATACACTTACATATTGCAATATGATTACATCTGTAGTGTTAGCTAACATCTTTATTATGTCACAATTTTCTTTTGTTTTTATGTGGTGAAAACAATTAAGATCTAGTCTCTTAGCAACTTTGAAGTTTATAATTTATCTACTGTTGACTGTAATCACTATGCTGTGCATTAGATCTCCAAGACTTTTTAATCTACTGGTTGTAATGTTGTACCCTTAAAAAACACCTCCCAATTCCCTGCAACCGCCAGGTAACAGGTAACCTGAATTCTACTCTTTGTTTCTATGATTTTAGTTCTATTTCTTTATTTATTTGTCTGTGTTTTTAGATTCCACATATAAGTGAGATCATATAGTATTTGTCTTTCTCTGACTTATTTTACTTAGCATAAGGCCCTCAAGTTCCAACTATGTTGTCACAAATGGCAGGATTTTCTTCTTTCTCATGACTGAATAGTAATGTGTATATATATATTATATAGACTTGCCTGGTGGCTCAGATGTTAAAGAATCCACCTGCAATGCAGGAGACCTGGGTTCAATCCCTGGGTAGGGAAGATCCCCTGGAGAAGGGAATGGCAACCCATTCCCGTATTCATGCCTAGAAATACCATGGACAAATGATCCTGGAAGGGTCCATTGGGTCGCAAAGATTTAGACACGACTGAGAAACTAAGCACATACACACATATACACTGTATATACCATATCTTTGTTCATCTGGCAGACACACTGTCTCCATGGCTTGGCCATTGTGAATAATGCTGAAAGGGACATGGGAGTGCAGATATCCTTTAGATATCCTGTATTCATTTCCTTCGGTTATATATACAGAAGTGGGATTGCTGGATCATATAGTAGTTCTATTTTTAATTTTTGAGGGAACTTTATAGTATTTTCCATAGTGGTTATTCCAAATTTACATTCCTACCGCCAGTGCAGAAGGATTCCCTTTATATCCTTGCCAACACTTGTCTCTTGTCTTCTTAATGATAGTCACTCTAGCAGGTGTGAGGCAATGTCTCACTGAGGTTTTGATTTGCATTGTCTGATGCAATTTGGATGTGTTCTTTGAAAAAAATGTCTGTTCAGTTCCTCTGCCCATTTTTAATCAGATATTTTTTCTTTTTATTGAGTGGTATGAGTTTTTTTTAATATTTATTTGGCTGTGTAAGATCTTAGTTGTGGCACATTGGCTCTCTAGTTGTGGTGCTTGGGCTCAGTAGTTGCAGCATGTGGGCTTAGTTGTCTCAAGGCATGTGGGATCTTAGTTCCCTGACCAGAGATGGAACCTGTATCCCCTTCATTGGGAGGTGGATTCTCAACCACTGGACCATGGACCATATATGAGTTCTTTATATATTTTGGACATTAACTTCTTATCTGATACATGGCTTGCATATATTCTGTACCATTCCACAGGTTACCTTTTAATGTTTTTTTTTTTTTTGCTGTGCAGAAGATTGTAGTTTGATGTCCTATTTGTTGATTTTTGCTTTGGTTACTTGTGCTTCTTGTGCCATAGCCAAAAAAATCATTGCCAAGACCAGTGTCAAGGAGCTTCTTCCCTATGTTGTCTTCTGAGAATTTATACGGAGAAGGCAATGGCAAGCCACTCCAGTACTGTTGCCTAGAAAATCCCATGGATGGAGGAGCCTGGTAGGCTGCAGTCCATGGGGTCACTAAGGGTCGGACACGACTGAGCGACATCACTTTCACTTTTCACTTTCACACATTGGAGAAGGAAATGGCAACCCACTCCAGTGTTCTTGCCTGGAGAATCCCAGGGATGGGAGAGCCTGGTGGGCTTCCGTCTATGGGGTCACACAGAGTCGGACACGACTGAAGTGACTTAGCAGCAGCAGCAGCAGCAGCAGGAATTTATAGCTATCAGGCCTTATATTTAAGTCTTTAATCCATTTTGAACTAATTTTTATGAGCAGTTAAGATAGGGGCTTCCCTGATGGCTCAGATGGTAACAAATCTGCCTGAAGTGCTGGAGACTGGGGTTTGATCCCTGGGTCAGGAAGATCCCCTGGAGAAGGAAATGGCGACCTACTCCAGTATTCTTGCCTGGAAAATTCCATGCACAGAGGAGCCTGGTGGGCTACAGTTCATGGAGTTGCAAAGAGTCAGACACGACTGAGTGACTAACACTAAAACATTAAGATAGGGGTATTTTTTGGTGTTATTCTGTTCCAGGAATTGTTACTTCTTTTGCCTATCCCATGAACCTTGAGACTAGATTCAGGCTTTACTACAAACTGACCATTCCAAGGGGTAGAGCTCTCTGGTCTTTAGGACTGGGATTTGGATCTTTGCCTTGAACTCTGCAGAGCTGAAATCTAGCTGTCAGGGATGGAGCAACAGTAATTCACTAGGGAAGACAGCTCCCTCCTCTCACTAGAACTGCAGGATGACATAACCAGGAATGTCCCCAGACATTCTGAGCACATTCAGCCAATGTGTAGTTTAAATTAGTGAAGGTTCACTCATAGAGCTAGGAGCATTGTTAGTTTTTCCCATGTATACAGTGGAGGTAGATACTTGAATGAGAATTAAACTTCTCTTTCCAAGAGATAAAGGAAATATATGCTGAGGGGTCCAAACAAAAAATGCCCACTACACGAGGGGAAAGAGGCAGCATGCTCAGGGAACATGAGCATGAAGAGAAAAGGTAGAGAGAAAAGTACTTTGGGTCACTGTGGTCCATGAATAATGACCCATCGAAGGACAATTATTGGGAGAACATGATGTAACAATCTAGTCAGAGCTCACTGATAATTAGACATCTCCAAGGACACATACCTAAGCTGAACCACATCCTGCCTTTAGACATTATAAGGAAATTATAATGTGTGTATCTAAGTCAGAGCAGTCTTATCAAGGAGCTTCTCAAAAATGTCAGTATTGACCTGTTTTCAGTTATCTTAGAAATAAACTATTCCTCTCTCCAATTGATTGCAGCACTGGCCCTGTTTCTGATTTAAAGAGATCAGAGATCAGAAACAGGAAATGGATTGGTTCACCAAATGTGTATCAGAGGTCATGCTGTGTTAGTGCCAAAAGGGATCTCAGAGGATGTTCACTTCATGCCTTTAACTAGATGATGGTGAAGAAATGTTGAGTTGAAGTTTTTGATGCAAAATTACATATATGTTTAAAAACTTAAATTAACCTATCTGTGCAAAGTGTATGACTACTGTCCTCATACTTTGCCATTTCTGCTGGGCTCATGTCTGAATGAACGGTAACTTGACCCTTATGGCATATGTCCTTTGTCCTTTCCTATCAGTCATTCATTAATTAGAAAACATTTTTCTGAGTACCTATCACACATCCGGAACTGTTCTCAGCTGAGAATACAGCAGTGAACAGGGCAGACATGGAGCTTGCCATTAAGGTCTAGAGGAAAGAGACCGAAGAACTCAAGTAAATAGTCAAATACATTGGTAAGAAATTATGGTATTATAAAGGAAACAAAACTAGGGTGGTATAAAATAATGAAAAATGGGTGGGGAGAAGCTCCTTTAGCTAAGACGTTCAAGGAATAACTCTCAGAAGAATGGGGCAATTTAAAAATTTTAACTCAAGATTATCTGAGAAAATATCAACAGGCCTAGTTGAGCTCCAGTCCCTGAGGACAGCTCCGGTCTGGACAATTGAGGTGATCCTAGAGCTCTTCTTCTTGTCTGACTTCCCCAGGTTAAGGCTTCCTTAAGTTTCTGAGAGCTTCACCAACTCCGTCTGATCCAATTTGTGGAAACCATGGCCAGGAATGGCCCGAGAACAAGTTGCTCCTTTGAGGGACGCACGTATAGTGGCAGGTTGTGTCCCAGACAGCTCTAGGGTCACCATCCACATACACTAAGTTGAATACAACTATATACGGTGGCTTTGACCGAGATGGGGTTTCCTATTAATGTGGTTTCCCCTTTGATTTATCTTATGAAATAATCTGCCTTAGGGGCAAAGTGGGGGCTGGGAGAATAATGGTAGGTGAGACGGATTTGAGGAAGACAGTGGATTCTGTTTAGTTTAATTCATTGCTCCCTAGTTAAATTCCATGACAGTGGTCTGGAGGGAGGGAGCTTCAGGACTTTCAAGTTTCATGAACCTTAGCCCTGCATTTTTTAAACAGAATCATCACTGCAGAACATGGATTCCAAAAGCCTTGAGGGCCTCAAAACTAGTTGTTAGTTCCTGGAAAGAAGTCCAGAAACTTTATATTGTTGATGAAACTTCCAAATGTGATGAATAACTTGGAAAGCTCGAGTGTCATCAGTGCCACCCTCCCACCCCAAACATAGTGATAATGTGTATTTATTCAAATGCGCTTTGTCCTTCTTCCTCTTTGTTTCCAAACTTAAGTTCCCTGAGAACAGAATCTTGAATTCATCCGTGCCTCCCAGAGCCCCTAGAACTGCACTGCCTCATATACAGTTGGTGCTCAATAACTATTTATTCTGTCATTTAACATGGTAATTTGCAGAATGTATGTGATGATGAGTCAGAGTTTTTTTAGCTGGGCCTCCCAGAATGGTTTGAGTCCTAATTCTCCCGTAGACTAACCCTGTCTCTGGGAGTTGGAACCATCTGGAGGCTCCCAGCTGGGGAAGATAGAAAATCCAGTGTCAGAATGCCCTCAGAACTCACATCCCAGTGAGATTCTGAAGCCCTCTGCTTGAGCAGGGGTGGAAGACAGGACTGGGGGCTTCTTGGGACCTCCTTCACCTTCAGCAGTAGTGGTCTGAGCGCTGCACCAGCATGTTCCATCCAGTATGCCCAGGAGTCTATTCCAGAGTTTGTGTTTAAAGAGAATCTAACTTAACCTTGCTTTTCATTTTAGTCTTGGAATCAAAAATGAAAGTTCAGTTAATTCGACGTTAAGAACGTATTTAATGACCTTTCCCAAATAGAAGGCAAATGACCATAGCCCACAATTTTAATCTAAATCAATTCCTTTCCTAGCATGAAGAACAAACAAAAATAACTTCACAGAAAGGTAAATGCTAGAGGGGACTTGAAGGGTTCCTAGGTTACCTGCAATGTTCAGCAGTTGATCTTTTACAAAGGTGAACAGGACTTACCTTGCTGGTTTCTGAGCAGTTTGTGAGGGAAATGTGTACCAGGCTTCAACAAAACATGGTTGTGAGCCTGAGTGCCAAGTGCTTCTTTGTGAAGGGCGAAGCCGCCTGGGTGTGAGGGGTGCGGCCACGTGTGACTCAGATGCCTGCTGCTTGGAAAGAACCGCAGTGCAATTAAAAGACTTTTTCAGGCTTGGCAATATTGTTAATTCCTTTGCCATTTTATATGAGCAGGAGGATTAATTAGCATTGGCTTTATAGAGTTGTATCTAAATGCATATGTTTTAGGTTAGATATTTCTTTTTACTAGATGAGTCAGACTTGTTCCCAACTGTGAAGGCCACCTCCTGGGATTCATTTTGCCTGCCTGAATGCTTCTGGTTTGCTCGAGTGTGTTATTCAGGGCTGACACCAGGACCATCTACAGCGAGGTGGACTCTGTCCTTACCTCACAATATTACTTTTGAGGAAGAAATCAGAAGGAAAATGAGCAGGGATCTGCAGTACAGGGGTGGACTCGGTCACAGAATTTCCTCTGTTTTTGTCCAGTTCTGCAAATGACTTTTAAAAACAGTCTCATTTTCCCAGTTGCATTTCCTTGATATTTCTTTGTGTTCTCACTTTTAAAGGAGAGAAAAGGAGACAAACTCTGTGCAGCAGGGGCATCCTTTAATGAAGCTCAGAAGAGCCCTCCAGAGCTACTCACTTGGACCTCTTCAGTGTTTGAATCTGAGCCCATGAGGGTCCCAGGTCTTCCTTCTATTAATTAAGCCATAATTAGAATAGTTTTTCTCAAATACTTTGGTGACTTTGGAAATATAGTGTATTCCCAGAATAGATGTATGCTTGATTCTCTTTCTTATTGCTCATGGCAGTGAGGATAATGAGAGTAGTTTGTATTACTCATTTCCCAGCACTAGGCTTAGCACATGGAGGTGTGCAGTGATGTTTGTTGAATGAATTAATGTTTGACTTGGTGCTTGGGCCATCGTCTGGGGTGGTGGTTCTCAATTTAGCCTGCATGAGGTTCACCGAGATGGCTCATTAGAGTCTTTCCAGGCTCAAGCCTCCCAAGTTATGATTTGGTAGGTCAGAGAATGGCTTCAGAAATCCACATATTTAACAACTCTCCTGATGATTTTAGAGGCAGCTGCCCTTTGGGCCTCACACACAAGGGAAATAAATTTCTCTGGGGGATATGGTGTTTCAGAACTTCAGAGGAAAAGTTTCTCAGACCAACTTAGGCTCTTTCTCATTTCTGTCCAGGCCCACGGCCTCCTCTGAGACCCCCGTGATGGCTCCCTCCTCCCGTGGGCACCATTGCTCAGGCAGTCTCTCTAGATGCCATTCTCCAGCCCTCCACTTCCTGATCAGTGCAGAGTCCACTTTGCTACAGATCAGATTCTTGCTGTTCCTATGGAGCCATCTGAGAATGGCCCAGCCAGATCACACCCCTTAATCTTACTCTGAAGTGAAAGTCAGTCGTGTCTGACTCTTTGCGACCCCATGGACTATACAGTCCATAGAATTCTCCAGGCCAGAATACTGGAGTGGGTAGCTGTTCCTTTCTTCGGGGGATCTTCCCAATCCAGGAATTGAACCCAGGTCTTCTGCACTGCAGGTGTATTCTTTACCATATGAGCCACCAGGGAAGCTGGTCTTACCCTGAGATTGTACAGATTCACTGGTGACGAGTGTACCTTGATTAGTTTGGCATAGGTGACATTTCTGCACGTTTCTTGTGCTGTGTGTTTGCATAAGACACTGAGTGAGGTTAGTTACAATGAGATTATATATTTAAATTTAGCACAGGTCAGGGTATATAATCTATGCCCCATACATTGTAGATACTTTTTCCTCCATGGATTATAAACTCTCTGAGGGGTAGGACTGTGTCCCATTCCAAGGAGTCCCTGAGCCAAACTATTGATAGACTTCTCAAGGGCTCACCTGCAAGTTAGACATCAATCTGATATAGTCATAAAATAAGTAAATAGCGAAGCCCTAGGATGTATCATGGAGAAAGAAATGGCAACCCATTCCAGTACTCTTGCCTGGAAAATCCCATGGATGGAGGAAGGCTACAGTCCATGGGGTCTCGAAGAGTCGGACACGACTGAGCGACTTCACTTTCACTTTTCACTTTCAGGCATTGGAGAAGGAAATGGCAACCCACTCCAGTGTTCTTGCCTGGAGAATCCCAGGGACAGAGCAGCCTGGTGGGCTGCCGTCTATGGGGTCGCACAGAGTCGGACACGACTGAAATGACTTAGCAGCAGCAGCAGCAGCAGGATGTATCAAATGGGCAGTTTTTAGCAACTATTGATGCCTGTCACCCAGAGAGGTGCTGATAAAGAGAGACAGGAAGCAACTGTGTGCAAAGGCCTCCTGAGTAGACTCAGCAGGATGACATTCTCTTCACTCTGAAAAGCTGGGGATACTTACAAACACTCTTCTCACATCCTCCCAGCCTCTGTAGGAATACAGAAGGCTTTTCATGGCAGGCAGATTTTGTTGGGTCTCATTAAATGAGCTATATTTTCTATAATAGCATACATGTGTGCCTTAGAAATAGGAGTAGAAATAGCAAAGCAGAAAAATTGTAGGTACAGAAGAATATATTTTAATATCTAAACTACAAACCATAGCGGACAGAGACAGAGAAGTCTCTCTAGTTTTGCCAGCCCTGATTCTCTTTCTTGCTCCTTAGGACACTCATTGGCACAGTCTGAAGAAAAGCCAGGAGGATTTCTTTCAAAGCCCGTGTCACACATGTTGCCCACGCCCACTGGGTGGGCTGCTTTGTCTGCACACTGCCAGTCAACCAGACTATGAGCTGTTTAAAACAAAGGAAAACTTACTTTTAATAAGGAGTTTGTGGCTGGCAGTTTCTGAGCAAGTCAACCCCCTGAGTTGGTGATTCTTTAATTCTTTTGGCCTTTTGTTTGGTCAAGATGACAAAATGGTCATCACAGCTCTGAGGTTCCAACATGACTCCACGAGGGAAACAAAGTATTTTTCTCTCCTCCTCTCCTTCTGTTGGGCTTCCCAGGTCGTTCGGTGGTAAAGAATCCGCCTGCCAAGCAGGAGTCGTGAGTTCGATCCCTGGATCTGGAAGATCCCTCGAGAAGGAAAAGGCAACCCACTCCAATATTCTTGCCTGAGAAATCCCATGGACAGAGGGGCCTGGCAGCCTATAGTCCATGGGGTTGCAAAAGGGGGGTTTAGTGACTGAACAGCTGCTCCTTCCATTCCTTCCTTCCCGTCTGTCTCTCGATGTCCTTTCCTTGCCTCTCTCTGCCTCTTCCCTTCCTTTTTCTCTTCTCTCCAAGATCAACAGTGTCTGCCACATGAAGTGGTCAGGTTGACCTGACCATGACAGTCTCAGCTACTCTACTTTCTTCTTTGCATCTAGCATTTAATTTAGTCTAAGGAGAACTTGCATTCCCTGAATGTTAGAGGGAAAAAAAACAGTTGTAAAAGGGCAAGAACTAGAATTTTTGAAGAACATAAAAATATCTATACTGTCATTATCATCATCAATCTATCCACTTATGAATCTACCTACATCCCTGCTCTATCAGCAGTAGAAAACAAGAGCCACTCAGTTGGCAAATGATAGGAAAGTCCTCAGATAAAACCTAAGGCACAATACACTGTGTAGTCACTAAACTCCATGCTCTTGAGAATCGTTAAGTAATTCTCATCATTTATGAAATTTAGTCTAGCAGAGTCATAAAATTGACTTTCCAAACATTTATATTCATTATTTAAACAGTTTTTTCCCCAGCCATAGCCATGGAGAACATAAAAAAGTCAGATTATTTATTTCAGACATTTTGGATCTATGCATATGTCAGATTTTATAAATATTTTAAATTATTTTTAGAGCTATAAATGTTGTTATGTAACATTTTCTCTTAAAATAACTACATCTATTTACTCAGTCTTTTTATTTCAATGGAAAGCACACTGCCAAGAAAACAAGAGCTTGACATTTTCTACCTAAAACCTTTTTTTTTTTTTTAAAAAAAGAAAAAGTCATTCAAAATGAAATCAAATAAAGACCATAAAGCATCTTGAGACAGATGATTTTAAACTCCCTGTAATAACTTTTTAGTTACTGCCACTGTTCTCTTGTGCTTTGGGGTGGGTGCTCATGGCTCGTGGGGCAGACAGGGAAAAGGAGATGCCTGACCCTGTAAGAGATGGTGTGTGGGGTGTGGGAGGAGTCAGGTTCTGCTGAGTTGTGTGCTCTGAATATGGGGAGAGGCCTGGTCCAGGCAGTGGCATGCCCTCCTCCCCCTCAGGAATTTGAGAAGGGGCTAGAGCTTCACCAGACCTCTGCCCCACCTGTTGTATGGTCTATCCCTTTCTTCAGTGGTGTTATGCAAGTGAGGTCTCTGTCTAGCAAAGCTGTCCTGAGTGTTGACAGTCAGGGCCACGCCTTCTTTGACTGGGTCACCGAGAAAGGGTCTGGATTTAGGCAAAAATATGTTTTCTCAAGCCCTTACCCAGCAAGGGAAGACCTGCTAACAGCCTTTTCACTGAATATGCCCAGGGCATTTTTCTGGACCACAGAGCCTGTGAAATTTGTACTGAGCTCCCCACTGCCCAGTGTGGCCTCTGATGCTTTCAGTGTCATCAGATTCTCCTGTTTCCATCACACCTCCCTCCTCTGCTCTAGCAGCTACTCTCTTTAAAACATGAAGATCATCCGAGTGGTGCTATGACATTTTTTAAAAATTAAGGTGAATTCATATAACACACAACCATTTAAAAGTGTACAGTTTGTGGCATTTATACATTTCTAATGTTGTATAACTATTACCTCAATCTAGTTACAGAACATTTTCATCACCCCAAACAGAAACCCTATACCCCTTAAGTAGTCACTTCCCATTCTCTGCCCCCCCACCTCCCACATCTCCTGTGCCCAGCAACAACACTAATCTCGTGTTTCTGTCTATGGACTTACCTATTCTGGATATTTCATAGAAATGGAATCATACAATATATGCTCTTTTGTGTTTGGTTTCTTAGCATAACTTTTTCAAGCTTTATGCATATTGTAGCATGTAACAGTACTTTGTTATTTATTTATTTTGACTGTGCCGCATTGCATGCCATGCAAAATCTTAGTTCCCCAACCAGGGATGGAGCCCAGGCCCTTTCAATGGAAAGGTAGAGTTGTATCCATTGGACTGACAGGGAAGTCCCAGTAGTACTCCATTATTTTTTATGGCTGAATAATATTCCATTCTACTGATATACTACAATTTGTTTATCCATTCCTCTGTTGATGAACATTTGGGTTATTTCCATCTTTAAGCTATTGCTGAGTTTTTTAAAGGGCTTTTTTCTTTGTTTACTTCTGTTTTTAGATAGGGAGCCATAGGCTAAGATCATTAATTGGGGAATCCTAAGAGTCCATTCTAAAGGAGATCAATCCTGGGTGTTCATTGGAAGGACTGATGCTAAAGCTGAAACTGCAATACTTTGGCCACTTCATGCGATGAGTTGACTCACTGGAAAAGACTCTGATGCTGGGAGTGATTGGGGGTGGGAGGAGACGGGGACGACAGAGAATGAGATGGCTGGATGGCATCACTGACTCGATGGACATGAGTTTGAGTGAACTCTGGGAATTGGTGATGGACAAGGGAGGCCTGGCGTGCTGTGATTCATGGGGTTGCAAAGAGTCAGGCACGAATGAGCGACTGAACTGAACTGAACTGAAGAGTCTTGAAAAGGTGGCATGCACCAGTTTCTAGAATCTGTGGTCTGAGCTTCAACTTCTCCAGAAAGGGTTTGCCTGTCTCTTTCTTAAAAGACTTTCTGACTCGAACAGCCCCCTGCTCAGGACTAACAGCACTTGCCACAGAGGAGGTCTTCCCCATGTCAGTAGCCCCTGTACATCTACCAGATGGGTTAGTCTCTTCTTCCTTCCACAGTTATTCAGCATGTCTCTTGCAGGTTATCTTTCCTGTCCTGTAAGCTTGCCCTTTACTTGCTTTCATTGCTCTTAGATTTCTCCGAAGACTCAGAACTCCCCATACACCACGCACAGAAATAGAATTTGGAGGTTGTGATAGAAACCTGGCAAAGTGGCTAGCCCTTCTTGGCATTCAAGTTTCTTGCACTTGAAAGTGGGGCCCATGGGAATGTTAAGCTGCCTTCTGGCTTTATAAATTGCTGAGTGCTAAAAAATTTGTGCAGAATGGAAGGCCTAGGTGAGTATGATTTTAAAAAACCTCAGCTGTTGGGCTCCCTATGGCGAAGGGCAATAACAGATGGTCAACCTGCTGGGCTTTGAATGATGGGCTGTAATTCTCCTTGTCCTGTCTGCTGACTTCACAGGCCATTGGATCCCTGTCTTAAGTTTTATATTGTCACCAAAACACCCATTGGTGTTTCAGCCCACATCTGTCTAAGAATTCTCCTTTATCAGTTACAGGGAGGATGTTCCTATAAGGCTGTATCCTGGACGGTCAGTCTGTAGGGCTAATACATGTTTTATTTTCCTTGTTGAGACAGTTCAGGATGGCCCAGGAGTGACCTTACACTTTTATAAAGTCCCAACCTGCTAATGTGATTAAGTGATAAGTCTGTAAATGTGCAGAATGTTTTTCTACCAGGAAGCCCAGATGAGATCCCTGACATAAGGGAAAACCACTGCAGCTTCATTGTGTCTTTGGAGGCTTTGCTGGCTTCTTGTCACCTGAGTCACTGATGCCCCCCTCTAGTTTGTACTTGGAGGATGACAAGAGTCAGAAGATGGCATCACAGGGGAGGAGAATTTTAGCTCCACTATTGGCTTCCCTAGTGGCTCAGAGGTTAAAGCGTCTGCCTCCAATGCGGGAGACCCGGGTTCGATCCCTGGGTCGGGAAGATCCCCTGGAGAAGGAAACAGTAACCCACTCCAGTATTCTTGCCTGAAGAATCCCATGGACGGAGATGCCTGGTAGGCTACAGTCCACGGAGTCACATAGAGTCGGACACGACTGAGCGACTGAACGGAACGGATGGATGAAAGAAACGTGTATCCTACCCCACTTAAACATGCTTAATGAAAAACGTATAAAGCTTTCCTGTCCCTATGAAGCTTGCTTCACCTGTTTATTCAGGCTTTTCCTGAAGCTGGGGTGGCTGACGTGGTTGGGTGATGTCTGGGCCACTGTGTTTTAGGACAATACCTGTCAGCTCAGAGCTTGGAGAGGGAGGAATGTTTTCATTCCAGGCTTTGTGCAATTTTATGAGAAAAGGAACATGGGGAAATCAATTCCCAAACTACCCTGTAGGCACAGAAGTGGATGTGGCACTCTGTCTCCTCCAGGCTTCCCCTCCTACCCCTCTTCTATCTCCAGTTTGCTTATAAGCAAAACCCAGCAGAAATTCTTCCCCACTACCTCCCTCCACATCATACACCAGGGCACCTACCAGAAAGAACATGAGGGCTAGCCCTGAGAATTCCAGGGCAACAGGCCTTACAGAGCCTTGTGACCTGCAGTGGAAGGAATTCTGGGCCTTGTGCCCATAGTCTGATGGCAAAAAGGTTAACTAGTATTGAAAACAGGGTGGGGGACCCCGTCAATAAATAGTAGGAAGTAAGATTTGTGACTACTTCTGCAGCATGATTAAATGGGGAGATCTATACTGGGAAATGTACCCACACCCTCATGGGACTCACCCTGGGTTCACAGCGCTAATGTTCTCCTCTTACACCCCTGCCCCTCTCCTGCTCTTGCCTGCCTTTCACAGATGGTCAGCCCAGGACTGTCCAACAAGCTCGCACCCTAGCAGTCTATTCTGGGCAAAAGCAATCGGTAAGAAATGTTTTTCTGTAAAATACAACCTGAGTGCTCAAGGTCTTTTGATGTGGCTGAAAGGAGGCAAGGTTGGTGGGGAGGGCCCAGCCCCTGGTGAGACCCTCCCTGCCCTTCTCCAGGCCCTCTGCTGGGCCATCATGTGGGCTGACTTAACCTATCCTTCCCGTGAGCCTGTGAAGTAGGAATTATTTTCGCCATCTTTTCTGGATGAGGAAATACAGACTCAGGGAAGTTCAGTTTATTTATTTCACTCCCTGCTGTTCTTTAAAGGATTTGAGGTAGTTAACAAAAGTGCTTAGGATTCAAAAGGAAAACAGTAATGCTTGATGCAGAGACAAGGAATGAAGGCAAAGCGTGGAAGAAACGTTAAGTCACCAGAAATGCACACACACTGGCAGAGTTCCTAGATATGGTCATAGGCTTAGCTCAGGGTTTCCTAGAAGCCAGAACAGAAGGAATGACAATTTATAGGTAGAAAAGTTAAATGACTTACACAGGAAGTAGAGGAGTCAGGTTTGGAATCCAGTTTTGTGTGATGCCAAAGCTCATTCATTCATAGCGTAGGACTTGTGGTCTTGAATGGTGGCCATGGCCCAAGTCTGAAACAAGAAGCTAAGCAGTGCTTCCTGAAGATTTGGGCCAGACCCTGGGTGCCAGGTTTATCAAAAAGCAGCAGAATGTGGCTTGCCATCCCCCAGTGCCCTCTCAGTGGCCCCTCCCAAGGCTATCTGGGATGAGGACTGGGAGGCAAGAGGAGGAGTGGTTTTCCTAGTACTCAGGCCAGGTATATGGCGGGCAGCAGATAGCTCACCATGGGGAATGGGACATTTTTTCTTCTTTGAAAAGGGAAAGTGAAAGTCACTCTGTCATGTCCGACTCCGCAACCCCACAGACCATAGCCTGCCAGGCTCTTCTGCCCATGAAATTTTCTAGGCCAGAATACTTGAGTGGGTAACCATTCTCTTCTCCAGGGGATCTTCCCAATCCAGGCACTGAATCCAGATCTCCCACATTGCAGGCGGATTCTTTATGGTCTGAGTCACCAGGGAAGGCCCCCCTTCTTTGATGCCTTGTACAAACACTGGGAACCCATGAGAAGGAAAACGAGCTGCTGGAGGTTTGCTGAGTGGCAGAATCAACAGGCTCCCCCTGTGCTGTCACCAAAATTCAGCATGATGAAGGAGTCCTTAGAAGGGCCAACCTGAGCCCCTAAAGGAAAGAAGTGGGGATATAAAGCCTGGTGCCTGCAGGGTAGTTGAGAGAGTTCTGACGACAGAAGGCCCACTGGAGTTGCTGGGATTGTGGGGCTGTGTCCCCAAGAAGACAGGGGGTACCTCTCCCTAGCTTGTTCTCCATGCCCTTGGATGATAGTAAACGTACCCCTAAAGCTTGTGCCCTCATTTGTTAATTCTTGAAAGAGTTGGTGTTAACAAAAAAAACCACAGAGCCAAACTGATATCACTTGAATCGAAGCCTATACCAAATCTGGACTTAATACCTGACTCAATTGTAGTTTTGACCTTCCCCAGAAATGTAATTCTAATAAACCACTCTGGAATTTTCTGGTCAGCTCCAATGATGTGTTATGTCACAGAGGCCCACTCTGTTCCCACCTCACTCCCTCACCCCCTAATAGGAGGCAGCTGCATGATAAAATCCTTGTCTTCTTCCTCCCCAGAAGAGGACATCCTGGCCTAAAAAAAAAAAACCAAAAAAAAAACTATTTCTTTTCTTTTGTCAGTACCTCCCTTACACCATCCTTCTTCTGAGAAGCCAGGATAGCTGGACAGAGGTGGTACCTTGAAGAAGAAAGAAGAGGGGTGGTGGAGGAAAACAGTTATCCCCACTTAATAAGTATTTACATCTTCAATTTTTTTTCCTGTTTCATTTTGAAGTAATTTCAGGCTTACAAAGAAGTTGAAAAAAATCTTACAAAGTTTCTCTATATCCCTCTCTCAGCTTTTTAAATTAGTAACTCAGAAACCATAGCCCAAAGATCAAAACCAGGAAATTTACAGCAATATGATATCATTAGTTAATCTACAGGTTAATTCTGTAGAATTAAATTCAAATTTAATATTAAAGCAAGTCACTGGAATTTTTCCAGTTGTCCCATCAATGTCCTTTTTCTGGTCCAGGATCCAGCCCAGAATCCCAAAGCACATTTAGTTGTGATGTTTCCCTAGCCTCCTTGAACCTGGAGGTTCAGTCTTCTTTGACTTGCGAGACTGATACTTTAGAAGATTGCTAGCTAGTTATTTTAAAGAATGTACAAGAGTTCGGGTTTATCTGATATCTCCTCCTGATTAAATTCATTTTGGCAAGAATATTGCAGGCATTATAGGAGGTGGTGCAAGATTAGAAGTTTGCATCTTTTCCCCTAGAAAATCATCATAAAAGAAAATAGATCCATTTTAACAGTTAACAGCATTTTTTAAAATAATGGAAAAAAATTAAGCTCCATCCTGAACTGGTGCTCTACGGGACACTGCTCTGCTTTCTTATACCATCTCTCAGGCGGAGGACTCAACATTTCCTTCCCAAGCTTCCTTCTTCAAGCCTGGCCACCTAGCGTGTGAGGCCTTCTCTTAGGGAGGTGATGTACTTTAGGAAAGATGTACCATCTTTTATGAATACATGTCCAAAAAGTAGTAAAAATGGGGCTACCACCTCTAGTGAAATAAAATTTTCTTTTGGGAGAAAACTGGAGGTAACAAAATGAATGTGGTTGAAGAAAAACTTCACCTATTTCAGAATATGTAGTGTAGAACATGAACGTCATCCCCTCACCTCCAAGGGAATCATTATATTAGTTTGGTGTATATTCTGAGTTTCCTTGTGTTGTCTTAGAATTTAATGTTTTCACTTAATGTATCTTGGAGTCAATAACTTTCTAACTGATATTGGAGATGGCACTTGACCTTTTTGGTATTCAAAGTTTCTTTTTTGGGGATATGGTGGTGGTCACTTGGCTTGTAAGAGTTTCTCTGATTTTGCACCTTGTTCAATATTTTGAGAGCATCTGTCTTTAATGGCAACCCAATCCTCTTCACAGTTCTCCCACTTTGATTTCTTAACATTGCCCTCCATCCACCCACCACCCAGACCAGCCATCTCCCCTCCATCCCTGCACACCTTGTCCTCTCTTCAAACCAAATGCTCCTTCCCTTTTCCTGATCTCTTGTCCAGTGTCCCTCTTTGGCTTGTTAGCTTGCTTATCACATGTGGCTCTTTGCTCTCACTCAGGTTTGGATCTTTCCTCCCTTCTCTCTGAGTCTTCTTGAAGGGTATCTGCACAATTCCTATGACTTCAGCTCTCATACTAATCCCTAACTGGGAATCTGTGTTCGTTTCCTAGGACTGCCATAACAAAGTACCACAAATTGAGTGGTTTAAACCAATGAAATTGTTATTAGTTAGTTATTAGTTAGTTTAGTTAGTTATTCTCTAATACTTTTGGGGACTTGAATCTGAAATTGAGGTGTTCTCAGGCTTATGTTCTCTTTCATGGCTTTGTGGGAGCTGTGGTAAAATTTTCTGGAAAGCAACTGGAAAAGATACATTGAAAACTTATAAATGTACGTATCCTTTGATATAACAATTCCATTTTAAACAATGCTTTCTTAAAAAGCAAAGATATATTTTTGGACAGAGATTTATTTAGTACAGAGATGTTCAATACAATGCTGTTTATAATAGTGATGAAAACCTGAAAATGACCTACATGTGAAATAATAGAAAATTGGTAAGATAAATTATGGTTTCCCCATATGATAGAGTACTTGGTGGGCCATACAAATTACATTGTAGACTAAGTTTTGGATACAGTACATTGCTAAGCAGTTTAAGCAGGCTATAAAGTGTATTCAGTTTGATTGCAACCTGTTATAACTTTGACTTTCCAACTTTCTCTACCCTCAAGAGGCTACATATGCTTTTACATCCTGTGAGTCTAGCCCCCATCCAGTTGACTGTAAGAGATCTCTCTTCTAGGAAATTCCCTCCTCTGTCTTGCATCACTTAAGTTTGGAGCTTCACCCCTTTGCAGACTCTCTTGTCTGCTGGCAGCCAGCTTTGCCAGGCTGATATCTCTTCCCTCATGAAGATTTGCAGAAACATGGGCAATAATTGGTTCCCTTAATTCCCTCAAACATAAGTAAGACTGAGCTTTGTTGCTTAATACAACTTTCCTGAACACTTGGGTATCATATATGGGAGTGGCAAAGCCAAGAAAGGAAAACTTAGAATACTAGATGTTTGCTCCCAGAATACTGGCGCTTGGGTCAGTCTCACTTGTGTATCTATGTATCCTCTATTGATTGTTTCTCTGCTTTTCTTCCTAATGGTTACCATTTCACAAGGACTAGCTATTACTCCTTCTTAAGAGTGTCCTTAAGCTCATCTCCCCTCCCAGGAGTCCTTGCCACCAATCCCTCTGAGGCCTTAGCTATAGGAAATATAATTTGTAGAAATTAATTGCACCTACACTGAGGATAACAACATTTAGACTATTATGCTGAGTGATTTAACTTCGTGTCAGAAACCTCCCCATTTCAGGAAGAGATCTTATTATTGCATGACCAAAAGGCCATTAAAGAGACTCTTTCCTCTATTCCCATACTCCCCAGAACGGAGACAATTTGAAACAACAGTTATTATTCTGTAATGCAAACACTCCTTGTAGTAATAATAGGAAATTTTATACCTCTGCCCTATGTCTTTGCTATTTACAAAAAATGTTTCAAAAAAAATTCAGTTTCAACTACAGAACATGTATATACATGATATATTTAAATATATGTATCTAAACCCCTTGAATAGGACTGATGCTAAAGCTGAAACTCTAATACTTTGACCACCTCATGCGACGAGTTGACTCACTGGAAAAGACTCTGATGCTGGGAAGGATTGGGGGTGGGAGGAGAAGGGGACAACAGAGAATGAGATGGCTTGATGGCATCACCGACTTGATGGACATGAGTTTGAGTGAATTCTGGGAGTTGGTGATGAACAGGGAGGCCCGGCGTGCTGTGATTCACAGGGTCGCAAAGAGTCGGACACGACTGAACGACTGAACTGAACTGAAAATATAATCAGCAATGACCTCTAGATGACAGGTATATTAGCCATCTATTGCTGTGTAACAAATTATCTTAAAATTTAGCAGCTTAAGGCAGTAAGCATTTATTATCTCTCAGTTTCTATGGGTCAGAAATCTAGATGCAGCTTAACTGGGTGTCCTCTGACTCAGGGTTGCTCACAAGGCTGCAGTTAAGGTTGTAGCTGGGCCTTAGTCATCTCAGGGTTCAACAACGGAAGGATGTATGTGTATGTGTGTGTGTGTGTGAGACAGGAAAAGAATATTAGTCTTTTGGTAGCCTATTACGTTGGGGGTCTTCAAGACCCACCCCAGGTTTGATGATTGGCTAGGAGGGCTAACAGGATTCAGCACATAGTCATATTCTATATAGTTCTAGTGTATAGACTATAAATTATTACAGCAAAAGTCTACAAAGCAAGATCAACAAAGGGAAAATGTGCATGAAGTCTGGCAGAAACTAGGCACACGTTCTCACTTTCAAGAGTCTTCTTCCAGTGGAGTCACGCAGGACACCCTGAATTCCCCCAGTAGTCAGTTGTGACAGTGAGTATGAAATGCTGTCTGCGAGAGACGCTCAGTAAAGTCTCAATGCTCAGGGTTTTTACTGAGGGCTAGTCGTGTAGGCGCCCTCTGCCAGGCTGGTATCAAAATTCCAGACTCTTGGAAGGGAGGCTGATGTTTAGCATAAAAATACTGCTTGCACAAACAGTTTAGTCACAGTGAGCCCTTCTCATCAGGGAATAGTAGGAACCTTTCCTCCTGAAATCCAAGTTCCCAGATGCTGGCCAAGGGCCAGACTTGTAAACAGCCCTTTCTAAGGATGACAGTCTCAGGCCAGCTGTATTAACTCTTTTCTGCACATCTAATCTTGGAAGTGATATCCATGACTTTTTCTGTATTCTGCTCTATAAAAGTGATTCTCTAGGTTCAGCCCATAGTCATGGAGGGAATTTCAAAAGATGTGAATGCCAGGAGGAAAGAGCTCTGGGCCCTCTTAGAAACTAACCATTAGAAAAGGAGTCTCAGCTTTTCTCATCAATATTTTCTATCTTCTCTCTAATGATCCGAAGCACTTTTATGACAAGAAAAAGCTATTTGGAAACCATGATTAATTATATATATAACAGTATGTATGTGGTAGAAGAAGCAATATATTCCTTGTGAAAGAAAACTAGGATTTCTTTAAGTTCCACCTACACTCAAGTGTAGATTCTTATGGCCTAATAACTCTCGTTGGTATTTGAGATGGTGAAGTTACCTGGGAAGAAAAGTTGCAATGTTTCTAATGATAAGAATAAAGGCAGGCTTAAGGAAAGTGTTTAGTATTTTAGAGACAGCTTCAGTAGTGGCAGGAGACCTGAAGTAGATAGTAATTTGTTAAATGGCAGGCTGTGGAGGTGAGAAGCTTCACCAGGCTCCAGAAAGCTTCAGACTGAGGCAAATGTTATGTCTGGAGATATTTGGCAAGAACCCATGCAGGTCACTGATAGATGCATGTATGTGGGGCAGGGTGAGGAGGCCTGGGGAGGATGGAGCTAGGAGCAATGGTGTTTCCAGGGCTGCTCTGGCAGGAAGAGATGAGGGAGGAGGAACTTCTTCCCTCTCTCCTTCTGACCTCGGGACTTCAGAGAGGAAGCGAGCCTGGCCCAGGAGAAGATGGACCTCTCGTAGCATAATTGATGGTCTATTGTCCATGGTGGGAAGGATGCCCACTGACGTTCAGAGGTGGACAGTGGCATGGGGTTGGGAATACTCCTGCTGTTGGGTATGTGGTCACACAGAGGGCATTAGAACAGCATCTGGGTCACAGCTGGCATTTAGTGAGGGAAGGGGAGAGGGAGAGAAAGAGAGAAATGATAAATGAAGAAACGTATAATGTATTCTGGAGGCCATTCAGAAGGCTTCCTCCAAATCTGTTCTTTTCTGTACACACAATTGAAATAGTCTAATATTTCTTATTTTATTGTGTTTATTTATTTACTTTTTTGTCTGTTTCTCCCCACCATTAATGTAAGCTCTCTGAGGGCAGGGGTTGTGTCTGTGTTGTGCCTGGCATAAACTAGACAGTTAATAAATGCTATACAATTGAGTTAAAAAACACACGGATGCCAGTACTTCACATTTATTGCCTTGCTTCTGTTCTTATTGGTATTTGAAAACAGCTGCATATGTTTGCCTTTCAACTTGGTGGATTGCATCTGTAGCCTCCATGAACTTTAAAAAACAGATCTGTCAATATTATGCTAAGTGAAGGAAGCCAGATGCCAAAGGCCACATATGGTGTGATTCCATTCATATGAATGTCCAGAGCGGGGCAGGTCCACACACAGAGAAAGCAGATTAGTGATTGCCAGGGGCTGCAGAGAGGGAAGAGGGAGTGACTGCTCATGGGTGTGGGGTTTCCTTTTTGTAGTAACAAAAATACTCTTGAATTAGATAATAGCAATGGTTGTATAACTGTGAAGATCTTAAAACCCACCAAATTGTACACTTTAAAGGGGAGAATTTTATGGTATGTGAATTATATCTCAACAAAGTTGTTAATAAAAAATACAGGTCTGTCATTAATTTCCCCTGAGGCAGGGTGAGTATTTCTTTTCCTGTGGTTCCACAGATAAATAAAACAAGGCTCACTGGCAGTGTGGTGTGATGGAAGTAATGTAGACACGGGAGTCAGACACACCCAGATCTGTATCCAGACTCCTTACCGCCGTGAACCCCGGGCAGGTTACTGTTTTGACCTCCCGATGCCTCATTTCCCTGCTTTGAAAAACGGGTATCTAACTTTAAGACATGGGACCATGTGAAGGTCAACTTCATTAACCCACATGCAATGCCCAGCTCTGGGCTTGACAGCCTGACAATGAGCTTGGTTCTCTTCTCTCCTCCTCCTCCTTCAGCAGAGCTGCAGAGAGGCCAGGTGAGTGGCAGAGTGAGTAATTAGAATCTGATTACTGAGATAGGATCCATTTTGTAGTGTCCCAAATGATGAGTCTGCCTCTTGAAGCCCCTTTGTCTGCGCTGGTTCAGCATTGTTCTGTCCACGATTTGCCTCGGGAGGTCACCGTCCCTTAGCCTCCTTTCTTATCAGATCCAGAACAAAGGCCCTACAAATGTCACTGAGCATAGCCACCAGGGCCTTAACTGCACTGGAGACGGGTGCTCTGTCCTTGTCCTTTCCGAGAAAGAAAGGGGCGGCCAGACAGAACTCATTCCACTGACTCTTCGTTGGCTGGGCAGCTCTGCAAATGTTTAATAATTGTCCTCTGGGACATAAAAAGCCCTGATATGTGATGTGTGCTAACATGCATGGAGTGCTTTCCCCAGGGCTGACTTCAAGCCATCAGTGTGATATCACTGAATATGGAGTTGGGAAGAGATGCACCCAGTCAGTTATCTCAAGATGGGGGAATGGGTTCTGGCATATTATTGTCTTTACAGGATAGTTATACCATCAAGACTCAGCAGAGTTTTTAGGTAGCTTCTAGACATGACTTCTCAGGGAGGAAGAGGTTTTCTGGTGTGAATTTTCAAAGCTTGATACCTCTGTTGGGTCTTTTGCCTCTTGAGAACTCAGCACGGAAGATACCAAGTTGTGAGCTTGCAGCTAGGACTGGGGATCTGCATAGGGATTTATTGGAGGGTGGGGGAGGGGTGGTTGTGAGTCCAAGGTAAGCCTCTTTGGGAGAGGAAATTTTGACCATGTGTGAAGTTGTCAGCACATTGAGGCCACTTGGAAAGACTTGGACACTATCTCTTGCAGCCTGATGTGCATGCAGATTTGACAAAGTCAGAGTCACACAGCTAAGGTCAAAGGATTATAGGATGCATGTTAAGGAGAAAAGCAAAGATGTCTGGCAAGTTGGCATCCTTACAAACAGAGGCTTTGTAAACCGAAACTAATGAAGTCTCCACTCCTCTGGAGGGCTGACCCATTTCAATTTGGGTGACAGATAAGATAGAATACATTCCTGGAAGCAAAAGCACGTATTGATCAAGCTTATTATGGAAATAATCTTGAATTCTGGGGATCTAGAGTTTTTAGGATGGAATGTTAGTTGGGGAGGAAAGTGTGCTGTTGTTTGCGATGAGTGTACTGAATGAGTTCATGCTCTTCTGGTCAAGAATAGTGGGTTAGTTGGAGTTCTAGCTGCTATAACAAATTAGCCATTTAATGCAAATATTTTATTTCTTAGGACTTCCCTCTGGTTGGCTAAAAGTGGGGTGGCTCTACTTCCTGTAGGCATTTAGAGATCCAGGTTGACAGAAGCTCTGGTAATCTTCATTATATGGCTCCTAACATGGCCTTACCATTGATACCAGGCCAGTAAATGAGGGAAGAACAAGTAGAGAAGCACATCTGCTTTTGAACCACATCCATTCCTCTCATGTTCTTGATTGGCCCCCTTTTGCAGGAGGAAAAGTTTCTTGAACTGGGTGACTATTAATTGAAAGCCCTCGGCATTTATGACAAGTTCTTTGACTTTTAGATCACCAGGTTGTCTCCGGCTAGACAGCCACTTCCTGGGAACAACTCTACACCATCAGTTCAGTTCAGTTTCTTTGGTATGCAGTGGGCTCTGTCTGCCGTAGACAAGAACAACTCTGTGGTCAGCCTGGTGCTGACAAAGAGCTTTCTTTTGTCAACTGTCTTTACTTGGATTGGGCAAGTTAGCATTTTGTCTCACATTTCCTTTCCAGAGGGAAGTTGCTGCTAAGTCACTTCAGTCGTGTCTGACTCTGTGCGACCCCATGGACGGCAGCCCACTAGGCTCCGCCATCCCTGGGATTCTCCAGGCAAGAACACTGGAGTGGGTTGCCATTTCCTTCTCCAACGTGTGAAAGTGAAAAGTGAAAGTGAAGTTGCTCAGTCTTGTCCGACTAGTAGCGACCCCATGGACTGTAGCCCACCAGGCTCCTCTGTCCATGGGATTTTCTAGGCAAGAGTACTGGAGTGGCTTGCCATTGCCTTCTCCGAGAGGGAAGTTAGGCTAGTAAAAAAGCGTGATGCTCTGTTGTGCCAATAGGGCGCCAATAACTGCATTTGGTTTCTGTTCCCCCAGGTGGACAGTTCTCAGAGGGTGTGGGAGCACTGGGTGGGGAATCTAAGCTGAAGGAACAGTTCTTTCAGCAGTGGGGGAGCCCTTAGAGGAGCCCATTCCCCTTCCTTCTATAGCAACCTCTCTGATTCTTTGATTCCTGAAGTGTTAGTCACTCAGTTGTGTCCAACTCTTTGCTACCCTGTGACTGTAGCCCGTCAGGCTCCTCTGTCCATAGAATTCTCCAGCAAGAATATTGGAGTGGGCTGCATTTCCTTCTCCAGGGGATCTTTTCCACCCAGGAATCAAACCCGGGTCTCCTGCCTTGGAAGGTAGGTTCTTTACCATCTGAACCACCAGGGAAGCCCAATCAGTTCAGTTCAGTTCAGTCACTCAGTCGTGTCTGACTCTTTGCGACCCCATGAATCACAGCACGCCAGGCCTCCCTGTCCATCACCAAATCCCAGAGTTCACTCAAACTCATGTCCATTGAGTCGGTGATGCCATCCAGCCATCTCATTCTCTGTTGTCCCTGTCTCCTCCCACCCCCAATCCCTCCCAGCATCAGACTCTTTTCCAGTGAGTCAACTCGTCACATGAGGTGGCCAAAGTATTGGAGTTTCAGCTTTAGCATCAGTCCTTCCAATGAACATCCAGGATTGATCTCCTTTAGAATGGACTGGTTGGATCTCCTTGCAGTCCAAGGGACTCTCAAGAGTCTTCTCCAGCACCACAGTTCAAAAGCATCAATTCTTCGGTGATAAGCTTTCTTCACAGTCCAACTCTCGCTCCTGTTAAATCCACTGATTTAGTTATTTACTGCCCTGGGGGTTTTAACTGAAGCCAGCCTGAGTAACAATTAAGACCTCAAGTCATGCTCAAAATTCTCCAAGCCAGGCTTCAGCAATATGTGAACTGTGAACTATCAGATGTTCAAGCAGGTTTTAGAAAAGGCAGAGGAACCAGAGATCAAATTGCCAACATCCGCTGGATCATGGAGAAAGCAAGAGAGTTCCAGAAAAACATCTATTTCTGCTTCATTGACTATGCCAAAGCCTTTGACTGTGTGGATCACTATAAACTGTGGAACATTCTGAAAGAGATGGGAATACCAGACCACCTGACCTGCCTCCTGAGAAACCTGTATGCAGGTCAGGAAGCAACAGTCAGAACTGGACATGGAACAACAGACTGGTTCCAAATAGGAAAAGGAGTACGTCAAGGTTGTATATTGTCACCTTGCTTATTTAACTTATATGCAGAGTACATCGTGAGGAACTCTGGGCTGGAAGAAGCACAAGCTGGAATCAAGATTGCCAGGAGAAATATCAATAACCTCAGATATGCAGATGACACCACCCTTATGGCAGAAAGTGAAGAGGAACTCAAAAGCCTCTTGATGAAAGTGAAAGAGGAGAGTGAAAAGTTTGGCTTGAAGCTCAACATTCAGAAAACAAAGATCATGGCATCTGGTCCCATCACTTCATGGGAAATAGATGGAAAAACAGTGGAAACAGTGTCAGACTTTATTTTTGGGGGTTCCAAAATCACTGCAGATGCTGATTGCAGCCATGAAATTAAAAGACACTTACTCCTTGGAAGGAAGGCTATGACCAACCTTGATAGTATATTGAAAAGCAGAGACATTACTTTGCCAACCAAGGTCCGTCTAGTCAAGGCTATGGTTTTTCCCATGGTCATGTATGGATGTGAGAGTTGGACTGTGAAGAAAGCTGATCGCCGAAGAGTTGATGCTTTTAAACTGTGGTGCTGGAGAAGACTCTTGAGAGTCCCTTGTACTGCAAGGAGATCCAACCAGTCCATTCTAAGGGAGATCAATCCTGGGTGTTCATTGGAGGGACTGATGCTAAAGCTGAAACTGCAATACTTTGGCCACCTCATGCGACGAGTTGACTCACTGGAAAAGACTCTGATGCTGGGAGTGATTGGGGGCGGGAGGAGACGGGGACGACAGAGAATGAGATGGCTGGATGGCATCACGGCCTTGATGGACATGAGTTTGAGTGAACTCCGGGAATTGGTTATGGACAGGGAGGCCTGGCGTGCTGTGATTTATGGGGTTGCAAAGAGTTGGACACGACTGAGTGACTGAATGGAATGGAACGGAACGGAACGAAAGAAGCTGTTGCGGAGAAGGCAATAGCACTCCACTCTAGTACTGTTGCCTGGAAAATCCCTTGGACAGAAGAGCCTGGTAGGCTGCAGTCCATTGGGTAGCGAAGAGTTGGACATGACTGAGCGCCTTCACTTTCACTTTTCACTTTCATGCATTGGAGAAGGAAATGGCAACACACTCCAGTGTTCTTGCCCGGAGAATCCTAGGGACGGGGGAGCCTGGTGGGTTTCCGTCTATGGGGCCTCAAAGAGTCGGGTACGACTGAAGTGACTTAGCAGCAGCAACAACAGAAGCTGTTGGGACAAATAACGTATCGTTCCCCACCAACCCCCAACAACTAGAGCTGCTACTGCTGCTGCTGCTGAGTCACTTTAGTTGTGTCCGACTCTGTGCTACCCCATAGATGGCAGCCCACCAGGCTCCCCCATCCCTGGGATTCTCCAGGCAAGAACACTGGAGTGGGTTGCCATTTCCTTCTCCAATGCATGAAAGTGAAAATTGAAGGTGAAGTCGCTCAGTCGTGCTTGACTCTTAGCGACCCCATGGACTGCAGCCTACCAGGCTCCTCCATCCATTGGATTTTCCAGGCAAGAGTACTGGAGTGGGGTGCCATTGACTTCTCCAACAACTAGAGCTACTTGCTATGAATTCAGACCTCATCTTCTCATGCCTAGAGATTTCTGAAGGTTTATGTCTCCAAGTTCAAGCCTTGAGAGACAATGAACAGTGGGTGAATATATTGAAAACTAACTTTTTGGCCAGAGGGAACATCTATGCCTCCATGTTTTGCATATGCAGTGGGAAAGTGACTCACTTCACTTGTTCTCATTTTACAAAAAAGCAGACATAATTTAGCAGGTGACAATCAGAGTAGACTTCAGGTGTATTACCAGACAAGGGCCCATTGCCAGTGGCAACCAAAGGTGGCAGAGAAGGGTCATGGCTTGCCTGTATGAATACTGTACAGAAGAATGCAAGTCTTCAGATTGGTTGTACCTATCTGGAGACTTAAGCTGAGCATTCTGATACTGCGTCCAGTTTCAGTGTGAAAAACTATTACCATTAATTAGCAGTGTCTGTCAGGGGTGCAGAAGTCAGGAGCAATGACATGTTTGCCAGATCCATTCATTCAACCACCAAATATCGAGTCCCTGCTATATGCATGACACTATTTTAGTTGCCAAGTCTCTATTGTAGGTGCAGGGGCATTGTTCTAGCAGCTGACTCTATTTGCCATCTCTGACTTATCTATCATTTTACAGCTCTTGATAGGGTCAAATGATTCATCTGAAGCCATAAAATTGGTTAGTAAGAGTCACCAGAACACAAGACTCTTGACTTCTAGGTTTGCATCTTGTGACCCTCTTATCATCACCTGGTGAGCTGATGGTAAGCAATTTTGTTCCAGGCTAAACTGAAGAAAATTTCTTGATTTCCTGAATCTCTTTGATAAAGAGTTGACCCTCAGTTTGGGCTATAGCATAGGAATAAGGAGATTGTTCCTTTTCTTTTGGAACCTTCCCTGCTGAGTCACCTGCCACTTTTGAGAATGTAACAAAGTCAGCAGTGCCTGTGGAAAATTCTTCTTTGTTGGCAAAGAGCAAATGTGGTATTTAGCTAAAGCAGGATGTTCCCCAAAGACTTTATAGGAGTTACAGAGTGCCTGAGGTGGGTGGGAGCTCCATGAATCAAGGTATCACATAGTAGTTGGGTGAATTTTTCCATGGCTGAATTCCAGGAAAATTTCCCCTGATATGATTTCTATTGTTCAAAGTAAGCCTGTTCCTGCCCAGGGCTTATGAGAGTGGGCATGTCCAGATGGGTGGGTGGAGAGGTACTTGGGAGGAGAGATTATTTTTTTCTCATTAGGAGCCAGTTTATTCCACTAGTTCCTGAGCTCACTTTGCCCTATAGTTGGGAGAAGGGTGTATGCCTCCCTGCTGAGCTTTTAATCTGAACTTCAAAGCTTTACAAAGCAGGCTCCTATATCTTTTTTCCTGCTTGATCTCCATGGAAAACTGATGAGGTCTGACCTCTTCCCAAAGTGTCCACAGCAAAATATCTACTCAGAGCGCTGTAGGCCTGAGTGTGAGTCCAGGGAGAATGAAACTTGGGCCACTTGTCTGAACAACTTTACTTCATGCCTATTAATTATTTTTTTCAAAGAAATCATAAAGAGTCTGATTTCTATAACTATGTCTATTTAAGGGTTATTGAAAGGATTTATAGGAAGTGATGAGAAATTTGAAATCCACTTCAGTTCAGTCACTCAGTCATGTCTGACTCTTTGAGACCCCATGAACCACAGCATGCCAGGCCTCCCTGTCCATCACCAAATCCTGGAGTCCACCCAAACCCATGTCCATTGAGTTGGTGATGCCATCTAACCATCTCATCCTCTGTTGTCCCCTTCTCCTCCCGCCCTCAATCTTTACAAGCCTCAGGGTCTTTTCACATTAGTCAGCTCTTCACATCAAAGTATTGGAGTGGCCAAAGTATTGGAGTTTCAGCTTCAACATCAGTCCTTCCAACGAACACCCAGGACTGATCTGCTTTAGAATGGACTGGATGGATCTCCTTGCAATCCAAGGGACTCTCAACAGTCTTCTCCAACACTACAGTTTAAAAGCATCAATTTTTCTGCTCTCAGCTTTCTTTATAGTCCAACTCTCACATCCATATATGACCACTGGAAAAACCATAGCCTTGACTAGACGGACCTTTGTGGAAAAAGTAGTATCTCTGTTTTTTAATATGCTATCTAGTTTGGTCATAACTTTCATTGAGGAGTAAGCATCTTTTAATTTCCTGGCTGCAATCACCATCTGCAGTGATTTTGGAGCCCCAAAAAATAAACTCAGCCACTGTTTCCACTGTTTCTCCATCTATTTCCCATGAAGTGATGGGACCAGGTGCCATGATCTTTGTTTTCTGAATGTTGAGCTTTAAGCCAACTTTTTCACTCTCTTCTTTCAGTTTCATCAAGAGGCTTTTTAGTACCTCTTCACTTTCTGCCATAAGGGTGGTGTCATTTGCATATCTGAGGTTATTGATATTTCTCCTGGCAATCTTGATTCCAGCTTGTGCTTTCTCCAGCCTAGTGTTTCTCATGATGTAATCTGTATATAAGTTAAATAAGCAGGGTGACAATATACAGCCTTGATGTACTCCTTTTCCTATTTGAAACCAGTCTGTTGTTCCATGTCCAGTTCTAAGTGTTGCTTCCTGACCTGCATACAGGTTTCTCAGGAGGCAGGTCAGGTGGTCTGGTATTCCCATCTCTTTCAGAATTTTCCACAGTTTCTTATGATCCACACAGTCAAAAGCTTTGGCATAGTCAATGAAGCAGAAATAGATGTTTTTCTGGAACTCTCTTGCTTTTTCGATGATCCAGCAGATTTTGGCAATTTGATCTCTGGTTCATCAGCTTTTTCTAAAACCAGCTTGAACATCTGGAATTTCATGGTTCATGTATTGCTGAAGCCTGGCTTGGAGAATTTTGAGCATGACTTTACTAGCATGTGAGATGAGTACAACTGTGTGGTAGTTTGAGCATTCTTTGGCATTGCCTTTCTTTGGGATTGGAATGAAAACTGACCTTTTCCAGTCCTGAGGCCACTGCTGAGTTTTCCAGATTTGCTGGCATATTGAGTGCAACACTTTCACAGCATCATCTTTTAGGATTTGAAATAGCTCAACTGGAATTCCATCACCTCCACTAGCTTTGTTTGTATTGATACTTCCTAAGGCCCACTTGACTTTGCACACCAGAATGTCTGGTTCTAGGTGAGTGATCCCACCATCGTGATTGTCTCGGTTGTAAAGATCTTTTTTGTACAGTTGTTCTGTGTATTCTTGTCACCTCTTCTTAATATCTTCTGCTTCTGTTAGGTCCATACCGTTTCTGTCCTTTATTGTGCCCATCTTTGCATGAAATGTTCCCTTGGTATCTCTGATTTTCTTGAAGAGATCTCTAGTTGTTCCCATTCTATTGTTTTCCTCTATTTCTTTGCACTGATCACTGAGAAAGGCTTTCTTATCTCTCCTTGCTATTCTTTGGAACTCTGCATTCAAATTGGTGTATCTTTCCTTTTCTCCTTTGCTTTTTGCTTCTGTTCTTTTCACAGTTATTTGTAAGGCCTCCTCAGACAGCCATTTTGTTTTTTTGCATTTCTTTTTCTTGGGGATGATCTTGATTCCTGTCTCCTGTACAGTATCATGAACCTCCATCCATAGTTCATCAGGTACTCTGTCTATCAGATCTAGTCCCTTAAATCTATTTCTCACTTCCACTGTATAGTCATAAGGGATTTGAATTAGGTCATACCTGAATGGTCTAGTGGTTTTCCCCACTTTCTTCAATTTCAGTCTGAATTTGGCAATAAGGAGTTCATGATCTGAGCCGCAGTCAGCTTCTGGTCTTGTTTTTGTTGACTGTATAGAGCTTCTCCATCTTTGGCAGCAAAGAATATATTCAATCTGATTTCGGTGTTGACCACCTGGTTATGTCCATGTGTAGAATCTTCTCTTGTGTTGTCAGAAGAGGGTGTTTGCTATGACCAGTGTGTTCTTTTGGCAGAACTCTATTAGCCTTTCAGTTCAGTTCAGTTCAGTTGCTCAGTCGTGTCCGACTCTTTGCGACCCCATGAATCACAGCACGCCAGGCCTCCCTGTCCATCACCAACTCCCAGAGTTCACTCAAACTCATGTCCATCGAGTCAGTGATGCCATCCAGCCATCTCATTCTCTGTCATCCCCATCTCCTCCTGCCCCCAATCCCTCCCAGCATCAGAGTCTTTTCCAGTGAATCAACTCGTCGCATGAGGTGGCCAAAGTATTGGAGTTTCAGCTTTAGCATCAGTCCTTCCAATGAACACCCCGGATTGATCTCCTTTATAATGGACTGGTTGGATCTCCTTGTCCTGCTTCAAATGCCTCTACCCATGGGGCATTGTTCTAAGAAGCTCATTATTGGTCATTAGAAAGCTTGATGGAGCAGGAATTGTTTGCCAGGGCCCAAATCTCTTTTACCCACCCTGACCATTGCCCACAGAAAGATCCTGTGCAGGCCTATGGCATCTGGGCTTTCTGCAAGAGAACATTCTCTCGTAGTTCTTTCTGGGGGGGGGGGGCACACTTGAAGTGCTGAGGAATTAACACTCCAGGAACAACCCTCAGCCAATAAGGGACAGGAGTTGGTGGGTGAATCCCCTAGCTTCCTTGCCTACAATGACCAATTCTGAGGTGGTTTCTACATAGTCTCAAAGAGGGTGCCCGTGGGATGGAGCTTCAACTATGTGCAGTCATAAATTTCTCATTTATGCCCCTTAATTGTCTTACCTGCCTGCCTGGTTTCAATTTCCAGCTCTGTCACAGTGTGTGCTTGTTATTGGTTGTTCAGCCGCTTAGCCATGTCTGACTCTTTGCGACCCCATGGATTGTAGCCCTCTAGGTTCCTCTGTTCATTTCCCTGGCAAGAATGCTGAAGTGGGTTTCCATTCCCTTCTCCAGGGGATCTTCCTGACTCAGGAATTGAACCCACATCTCCTGCACTGACAGGTCAATTCTTTACCACTGAGCCACCAGGGAAGCCCCTGCTGTGTGCTGGTCATCTCTAAATAAACACTTGTATTCAAATCCTGGTCTCAGCCTCATAAGGAAACCCAAATTAGACTTGACAAATGTCTAGTTTTTTCCTGCCAGAGATAAGAGTGTCTGAAAGGTGGAGGAGGTGGTTAGAACCACTGCAGAGAGCTCACAGGGTCACGTGTGCTGAGCTGTGAGAACTTGCTGGGTTCCAGAGCCTTCTTCTCTCTCTGCTGTTGGTAGATAGGTACATGTCTGTCCAGCCAGGGGCTGAACATCTCTGCAGTGGGAGAGTACAGTGCCACAATGTAGATGAAGTAAGAATAGCAACTTGATGGGGAAACAGATTGATCTGCAGAGTCAATATTATTACTAAACACAGCATTTGCCCTGCCCTGGCAGGGACATAGGATAAGTGTTGGCCACAGGGGCCACCGGAACAACCCCCACTGCATTTACTGAAATACCAGGTGGTATCTGGATCAGCTAAAGGCATCATCTGGGTCTTGATGGGTGGTTCCAAGCAGCTGGCTGCTTTGGAAAGAAGAGGGACTTGTGGTGCTCTCTCAGCTGGGGTGGATGGGGGGAGAGGGTATGACCGAGGTAATCTCTGGTCTGGAGGGGCACACAATTTCTTTTCCTTGTGAAGACTGGTGTCCCTCATTCCCTTTGGGTGCCTAGAGAAACTATTTCCCAGGAAATGCCAAATTGGGGACCCACTGGCTTTGTTCCCTGGTGCACAGAGTATTAACTCTGAGTTGATACTGAACTGTGTCATAGGCTTGAGTCCATACTGAACTGTGGTTACAATAAAAGGAAATTAACCTTTCTCCTCTTTTTGTCATACCTAAAAGTGAATTATGTGACTTCATGGACATTTTTTCTGCCCTATTTTTAGGTGGCACAGATAGGAAGGAGCTGCCACTTGACCCCTAGCCTCAGGCAAGATGGTGGAACAGCCTGGTTGGAGCACTAGGCTGCCCTGTCTATAGAGCATCTCTCTGACCTCTGGTCCCTACTGCTCCATGACAAGTATAGGGCCAAGTTGAGTCCTGTGGGGTTGGTAGGGACAGGAGGAGAAAGGGAAGGGGGAAAGAAAGAACCCTTGTAAAAGGAGTACTTCTTACTTGACAAAGAGGAGGTATTACTTTCTGGCCTGGTTTCACGAGCTGGTCCATTCTTTTAGGACCCAAACAAGCTGAGAAACTAGTGAATATTGGGAAGTGACCAAGTGCTTATAGGTTAACATGTTGATAGAGATAATATCTGGTGTTTGCTGAGTCCTGCTCTGTCCCAGGCACTCTGTGAAGGGCTATGCAAGGATGATCCTGTCTAATTCTCAGAAATTAAGAACTATAATTATTCACATTTTCATGATGAGAAACCAAAGCACAGAGGTTAAATAACTTTCCCAAGGCCAACTGACTAGTAAGTAGTGGGGTCAGTGCACAAACGCCATGTTTCAATACTTGTGTGTTCAGTGTTCACTGCACGCCGAGCACCTATTCTAGGTGAACCAGGTAGGCAGTGGCCCTGCTCCTGTTCTAGTAGATCAAGTCATGTGAAAATTCAAGAAGCAAATGTATTAACAGACTCTCAGGTGGTGATTAGTGCCACACGGAGAATTAAAATAGGCAGATGTGGTGGAGTCCCTAGGTAACCACTTTAACCTGGGAGGTCAGAGAAGGCTTCTTGGAGGAGGTGACATTTAAGCTGCAATCTGAAGGACAAGGAGTGAGACTGCAATGATGATGGGGAAGAGAAGTTCTGCAGACAAACAGCAAGAACAACAACAAGAAAAAAGCAGTCATGGCAGGGACAGAAAGGAGCGTGACAGGGGAAAGGCAGGAGGGATCCCTTCCAGAGCTTTCCAGTTAACATTCTTCATTTGCTCAGGGTCTTTCACAGCTTAAAGGGGCCTGTGGCTCCCCTGAGGGCATCAGGGGGCCAAGAGGGCTTTTTCACCTGTGATAAAGCCATGTGAGTAACAGTGTGAGCGGGACCAGAGTGTGAGCCGTGTGCCTACCTATCCCATTCCCCCCCTGCTTGGTGCACTCTGACTTCACCCAGGACGTCAGACAGTGCTGCATGGTGGGAGCCACCCGAAGACGCGGTGGGAGCACTTCACATCAGCCCTGTGCTACCTCCACTCCCTGGCAGGACAAGACCTGTGCAGCCACTTCTGGGCATGGTGCCAGCGCCTCTCACTGAAAAACAGCGGGGCTGATTACAATGATGTTTTGCAAAGGAAACAAGGGAGAGAACGTGACGTGGGCTGAGATTACAACTCACAGCATTTCAGGTCCAGGCCAGTTCTAGTAGCAAAGGTTTAGACTCCTCCCTGAGAGCGTTTCCAGGAAACCCCAGGGTATGAAGCTATAGTGCCAGATGTTCTAGTAAAAGGAAAACCTCCTAGAACAAAAAATAATAACAGAAGGGCAAATTAATCCTGTAGGTAGGAGAGAGAGAGTGCTCCAAGACTGTAACTACCGTACATCTGGGTGGTTCTGGATGAATTCCATATGCGGCATGCTTTGTTTCTTCATATTCTCTACCACTTCTGGGACCGACCCTTTGGAACTACCAAGCTACTGGTCCCACAGAGGCAAGCAGCTGGAGAAAAGGGATTTTCAGTCACCCACGAGCAACACATTTCATACTTGGAGAAGGATACCCCTGATAGCGTGTGTGGATCACACGGCCAAGGCAAAGGTCACTGTCTAGGTCCTGAGCTAGAATTCTGTGCTGTGAGGGTGGGTACATGTGTGTGATAAGTCCTCAGAGTCCCAGTGTGCGCAGGTGAAACAGCTGTCTCAGAAGAGACAGAGACGAGTGTGAGCTGTTTTAAAGAACAAACATCCTGAGAAAAGTGAAGAACATACATGAGGGCGAAAAGGATGTGGGAAGCATTGATCAAACCTTTTCTAATGTGGGTACTTAGGAGTATATCCAGGAAATCGTTATGTTCACACCAGTCTTAATTTAAGTTTAGCTTTTCCTTTATACTTAAGTGTTCCCACATCCTGACAAAATCATTGCAAATCTGGGGAGGGGTGAGGGTCTCACTGGGATGGGCTCTCCTACTCTAGGTTTTCTGTGATGGGAAAGACCAGGAATGTGTCAAGTAGGGTCTCCATACACAGTGAAGTTGCTTGGCTGAGGGGATGAATGTGGAGGTCAAAAATCATGTCAGCTCCATTGGCAAAGCCATTTGTCCAGGTGTGCAGTTGTGTTAGCAAAGAAAATGCTTCTCAGATCCCCCTTCCATGCTCCTTCATTCTTTTTCCCCCTTAAAACGTTTCCCAAGATATCTTCTGGGAAATTGACAGACAATATGTAAAACAAGAGTTCAAGAATAAAATAACTTTGGGAAATGCTTGCTTAATCGCAGACAGATTTCTTTTAATTATAGGATTTCTCAGAGCATTTAATATATGACCTGCATTCTGAATCTCCCAGAGGCAGTTTCGGTGAGCAGAATTTCTTAGGCTATGGAAGCATCTTAGAGGGCTAATGCTCTGTGACCGCTTAGAACACTGTTTTTAATGATTGAGGCTTCACTCCTTAGATTTACGTTAGGCAATGTTTGCTCTGGGAACCTGTCATTGTTTTATCAAATGGGGGTCTAGCAGAAATGTCAAACAATTTTGCCTTGACTTCTTAGTGGTGAAGAGATGGCATACTTTTCTGCAAGCACTGGTGAAGTATTTGAGGGTGCACAAAGCTTTTAGCACATGGGAGAGCATCTTCTTGCATAAATGGTTGAGATTTAACAGCTACTTATCCTTCTTACGATTCATCAAACATCAGCAACCAAAATGTTCCCTTGGGAACTAAGAATTTTTAAAGAGAAAAGGAAAGGTAGTAGAATAAGGAATTTATTCCGAAACACGCTCCCCCCACCCAATTTTAAGCTTTCTGGCAATAAGGAACCCAGGCAATATCTTTGATATGTATTTCAAATATTGAAAAATGTCTGTCCCTTCCTCCTTCCCCCAATGAGCAAAGAATCAAACAAGGTCAGGATGTTCTGTGTGCCTCTTCTTTCAGTCTGCCTCCCTCATGAGCATCACTCTAGAATGGAGAGAAGTTTGTGAAGGACTGCTTGTGGCTCTGAGGGTGGAGAGGGCCTGGCTGCCAGGTGGGTCCTGTCTTCATTGGCACAAGATCTCTGCTCCTCCATAGTTGGTCAGGGGCCACCCTAGACTCCAGCAGAGTGAAATTTGAGGATGTCATCCTTAAGTACAGTTGCTGTACCTGGAAAGCTTAGGTAGAGTAGGTTTTCAAGGCATATGAAGGTCATGGAGCTAAGTCTCTAACTCACCCACATTTTTGAGGTTCTATGGATTATCCTTTCTAAATTTAGACAGATTTGCAGGTGGTTTTATGTTGCTCATTCCACTCTGTGATTTATGCAAAGTAGAAACATCCTTACTCAGAAAATCACCCAAAATATAGCAACTACCACTGTAGTTCTTGCTAAAAATTTTCATTTTGGTTTATTCTATGTGGATCTGGAACTAGACAGAAAATTTGAAGGACATCACAGCATCATAATAATCATGGCACCAGTGAGAGGTATTTCTGTTTTCGTGCTTGGAGAAAGAAAGATTTCTTACACTGATTGGAAAAGCAGATAAGTTCAAACACTAATCCCCTTGCCTACACGTGGAATTAGAGAAGGGGGACATTATAACAATTTGAATACCCATTTAAATTTGGCTGTATTTGTCTTCCCAGATTTTTACTCAAATCTATTCTCTGTATATTTGCCAGCCAGATGATGAAGAACTTGGCAAGCTTTAAAAGTAATTTCCCTTTTTATACCCCAAGCTAGCTCCATGGAAGACAGTCTACAGATTTATAAGTAGAATGACCATACATTTTGGTTTGCCCAGACAGTCCTGGTAAATGCTTGTTGATTGATTAATGATTGTTAATTATTTTTAGCTCCCAATTTCACTATCTGAAGTGTTCTCTTTGGATGATGAAGTATGTGTTCTCCCTACTTACGAGTGGTAGAAATGGGTAGTTAGAAAAAAATGCCACAATTGGTAACTCTCCCTTTTTAATCATTTTAATCATTTTGAATACCACCGTAATTTAAAACAATACACACATATTTATAGATACACATATACATTATAGGGCTTCCCTGGTGGCTCAGATGGTAAAGAATCTGCCTGCAATGCAGGAAACCCAGGTTAGATCCCTTGGTCGGAAGATCTCCTGGAGTAGGGAATGGTTACCCACTCCAGTATTCTTGCCTGGAGAATTCCACGGACAGAGGAGCCTGGCAAGCTATAGTCCAAGGGATCGCAAAGAGTCAGACATGACTAAGCATGCACACATATACATTTATTTCTTTTTTTGTTAACATTTTATTTGTTATTAATTTGTTTGACTGCACCAGGTCTGAGTTGCGGCACATGGGATCTTTCAGCTGTGGCTTGCAAACTCTTGTGGCATGCGGGATTTAGTTCTCTCACCAGGGATCAAACTCAGGTCCCCCTGCTTTGGGAGCTTGGAGTGTTAGCCACTGGACCACCAAGGAAGTCCCTACATTTATTTCATGAGTCATTAACTTTAGACAGCATTTATTAATTTCCAACTGTGTAAAATAAAGCATATAGAACATTCTGAATTTCCACTGCTTCCATCAACCTTTCTCCCTTCCTGCTTTGGTCAGTCATAGCACTTTCACATTGTCAAGGTTTCCATCTGTTGGTTGTATGTGTATTCTGTTGCATAAATGCAGTCAACCTTTCTGTTTTGTCTGTAGGTAGACTCTCAAAGCTGAAATGCATTGAATAACATTTATAATATCATAATTATGTAACTATTCTTCCTAGGAGAATCAACTACTATGAATGAAGCTTTAGTAAAAGAAATGTCATCTTATACCACAAACAGGAGACTGTTTCAAGTCAAATTATTTTTCCTGCATTGTAATAATTGCTCAATTATTTTTCATATTTTAGTTTGCATTATATCTGGAATGATGTTTTATACAACCTCTGCTTCTTTGTTTCCTCTTGAAATTTTTGATTGTCTTTTTTGTTGTTGTTAACTGAAGAAACATGTTTAAGAGTTTCCAGTTTCTTAATCATAAATAGAACTGTCTTTGAAGATCTTCTTAGAGTCTTCTGACTTCTTGTTTTAATTTGGATCATGGCTTTCTAAGTGGATTTCAAAGTTATCAACATAATTTTTTTTCATTAGGTTCTTGTAGTAGTTCCTTTATTTTCAGAGCTCAGTTATTATTCTTTCTCAAATTCTTTTGTTGTTTTGCTGAAGGTTATCATCAAATAATTGATAGAAATAATATATAGAATAATTTTCCTCATTGCTGAACTTCTGAAAATGTCTTTTGCCTTCATATATGATTGGTACTCATTAAAATTTAAAAGTCTAATTTATTAGCCTGGGTCCAACCAGGAGACAGATACCACATAGTAATTTGAACAGGAAAAGTAATATGGAGAATTTCTAACTCTAATAGACTTCCCTGTGGCTCAGATGGTAAAGAATCTGCCTGTGATCCAGGAGCCAGGTTTGATCCCTGGGTCAGGAAGATCCCCTGGAGAAGAGAATGGCTACCCACTCCAGTATTCTTGCCTGGAGAATTCCATGGACAAAGGGGCCTGGCAGGTTAGAACTCATGGGGTCACAAAGAGTCAAATATGACTGAGCAGCTAACACTTTTAACTCTAATAGAGGATTAGTTGTTGCTGTTCAGTCACTCAGTCGTGTCTGACTTTTTGTGACCCCATGGACTGCAGCACGCCAGGCTTCCCTGTCCTTCACCATCTCCTGGAGTTTATTCAAACTCACCTCCATTGAATCGGTGATGCCATACAATGATCTCATCCTCTGTTGTTCCCTTCTCCTCCTTCCTTCAATCTTTCTGAGCATCAGGGTCTTTTCTAATGAGTCAGCTCTTTGCATCAGGTGGCCAAAGTATTGGAGCTTCAGCTTCAGCATCAGTCCTTCCTATGAGTATTCAAGACTGATTTCCTTTAGGATTGACTGGTTTGATCTTCTTGCAGTCCAAGGGACTCTCAAGAGTCTTCTCCAATACCACAGTTCAAAATCGTCAATCCTTTGGCACACAGCCTTCTTTATGGTCCAACTCTCACATCCATACATGACTACTGGAAAAACCATAGCTTTGACTATACAAACCTTTGTTGGCAAAGAGGATTGGAATAATGAGCAATTGTCTAGTAAGAAGTAAAAGGAATGCCAAAGAATATAAGAATAGCAGATACAAGGAGCAGTTATAGACTGAAACAGAGCACCCAGGAAGAGCAAGCCTCCCCTTCCCTTAGCAAGAGATGAGATCCAGATCTTGTTGGAAAGAGCACAGCCATGGCTCTCTGAGTAGCAGAGGGCTCATTGTGGTGACATGTCAGTTGGAACTCCACCCTCTGGAACTTGCTGGAAATCTACCCTTCTAGGTGCTGGGGAAAACTGTTCATGGGGCAGTGTCTTATCAGGGATGTTGCATGACAAAACTGCTTGAAAGATGATTCCAGGAGTACTTCAGGCCACTGGGTACTGCTGCTGGTAGCCTTGGGCTATAGGAATTGGGTGCTGGAGCAGCTGCTTGCACTGTGGGGGCCTGCTAAGTAAGCATACCCAAGCAAAAGTGAAAGTGTTAGTGGCTCAGCTGTGTCCAGCTCTTTACGACCCATGGACTGTAGCCCACCAGGCTTCTCTGTCCATGGGATTCTTCAGATAAGAATACTGGAGTGTGTTGCCATTCCCTTCTCCAGGAGATCTTCTTGACCCAGGGATCGAACCAGGGTCTCCTGTGTTACAAGCAGATTCTTTACCTTCTGAGCCACCAGGGAAGCCTAACCAGGATACAAACCCTGTGGTATCTATGCAGAACCCTCTACTGACAAAACTTCAGTAACAGCATTCAAAGAAAAATATTTAAAGGGGCTGGATTCATTTTCCTAGAGCAAACAAAAAAGGAGAATTTGCTCCTTATTGGCCCAGAGACAATAAATCAATAACTGGCTCATCTAGGTTCAGGAGCACACCATCAGAGTGTTGGAGATTCTGCTGCAATGCCTTCTGATAGCTTGTGGTGTCGATAAGAAGTCTGATAGCATCCTCATTATTTACTCCTTCATGGGTGACCTGCTTTTTTCCTTTTGTGAGGTTTCAGAATTTCCTGTTTATCTTTGGAGTTGGATATTTTATCAGAACGTGTCTAGAAGTCAACTTTCTCCCCAATCCACCTGTTTGGGACTCGGTAGATCCTTCTAAAGATCTGAGTCCTCAGCTCAGAAAATTCATGAATTGTTTATTCTATTATTGTTTCTTCATATCAGCTTCTGTTCTCCCTTTTTTGCACTCCTACTGAGCAGGTGTTGGGCCTCATGGGTTGGTCCTCCATGTCTTTTCAATTTTCTTCTCAAACTTTCAATTTGTCTTATAGTTTGAAGTTTTGGGAAATTTTCTTGGCTTTCTATTGTACATTACCATTCAGTCTTGGCCACATCTGTGTTAATATTCCAACCTTCTCCTAAATAATTTTATTTTGACAATCATATTTTTGTTTTAATGTATCATTTTTTCTTTTCATAATAGTGTTATTATTTTATGAATGCAAAATCTATCCTCTTAAATCTTTCTGAGGATACCAATTTTAAATTTTCTTCTTAAGTTTCCTCCTATTCCTTGAATATTCTGTTTCCTGAAGTTTCATTTACTTTGTTTATTTTGGTCCTTCCATTTCACATTGCTGATTTTCCTCAAAAAAATGTAGCTTTTTTGAGATTCATTTATGAATCTAATTATGAGTCTAATAATAGACTGATTCATAAGGGGACTGATATGACCTTCCTCTGTAGTTGTATGCGGAAGTTTACCCAACAGCCCCTTTCCCTGAATAGGATGGCCAACTTTAAGGTTTGTGTAAGCACATGAGGTGTGCCAGAAATCAGGCCGCTGCACCCCCAGCTGCAAAGGATGCAAGCTGAGTCCTCTGAAATGAGAGGCAAATTGTGTCTATTCCAACCCTTAGTAGGAGATGAGACTCATAATAACATCTCTTCCCTGAAATCATAAAACAGAGTCTTCCAATTTTAAACCTCTTTTGTATTCTCAATTGCATGAGGGTTTTATGAGCTGATTAACTCATTACCAGCCACCTACTTTGAAAATTGCTGTATCTTGTTTAGTATCCTATTTTGGAAAGCAATGTCTAATTGAATCTTCTTCTGACAAAACGTGGTCCACTGGAGAAGGGGCTGGCAAACCACTCCAGTATTATTGCCTCGAGAACCCCATGAACAGTATGAAAAGGCAGAAAGAGATGACACCGGAAGATGAGCCCCCCTCCCCTGTCCAGGTCGGTAGGTATTCAATATGCTACTGGGGAAGAATGGAGAAATAACTCCAGAAAGAATGAAGAGGCTGGGCCAGTTTGTCATAGCTTTTCTTCTAAGGAGCAAGCGTCTTTTAATTTAAAGTCTGCGTCACCATCCGTAGTGATTTTGGAGCCCAAGAAAATAAAATCTGTTACTGTTTCCACTTTTTCCCCATCTATTTGCCGTGAAGTGATGGAACCAGATGTCATGATCTTAGTTTTTTGAGTGTTGAGTTTTAAGCCAGCCTTTTCACTCTCCTCTTTCACCCTCATCAAGAGGCTCTTTAGTTCTTCTTAGCTTCCTGAGTTATTGGTAGGGCGATATATATAATTCATTGTCTAAACTGGAACAGTTTTGAAGTTAACTAGGGTGCTTTGGGGATTCAGGATGTATGGTCTCCCTATTTATTGACCCCTTTCTAATTTACAGTTGTTTTTTATGATCATATCTGTTGCCATGATGTCAACTATAACGTACATAGTAATATTTCCCAATTTGCATCTAACTTCCCTCTTGAGCTCCTGATCCATATTTCCAGCTCTATGTCAAACATCTCACCCTTTTGCCCCACAGTCCTCTCAAATTCAGATGGGTTCAGCTTCCTTTCAAAATCACCCCCTCCCCGCTTGTCTTCAGTGAGGTCATCCAGTATTTTGAGCTGAGTACCTGGCTAGAATCTGGAACCCATCCTCCCCTCCTCCTAGCCCCTTGCTGGTCTCCAGAGCCTTCCAGTTCTACCACTGAAATAGCTTCTGAACCTATCCCCACCTCTTATCACTGTCTGGTCTTTGGTAGAGGACTCATTTTATCTTTTTCTGGATTGTTACAGCGACTTTCTTTTTGGTCTTTCTGCCAAAGACTTTCCTCACTTCAGTCCAGCTTCTGGTATCCTATCAGATAATGAACTTATTATTCATCTGCTTAAAGGTTTGTGCTGCCCCCCCTTGCCAAGTCCCTTATCATGACATGCAAGGCCATTACAACCCATGAATCCTCCTTTTTAAATTCTCACCTCACCTGATACAAATGCCCACCAGTCATGCTGAAAGTATTCCATTTCCCGAGGAACACTTTTGTGCCGCTTCTGCAGCTCTGACTCTGCACATGCTGAGCTCACTAAAAGGCCCTTCCTGTTCTTCAACGAAACAGCCTCCTCAGAAACTGAAGTAAAGCCTCACCTCCTTTGTAAAGCCTCCCTGGTTCTCCCACTCAGTAAGCCCCCTTTCCAGGGCTTCTGTGGCCCCCATTCATGCCTTCCACCCACTCATCTCCTCTCTGTTTACACGCCTCCTTCACTTTCCAAACTGGTTGTTTTTTAAGGATGGAGACTCATTTCCCCAGATCCTGGTACTCAGAAGGTGCTCAGTAAGTTTTCATTGAACACTGATAATACAAGTGATGGTTTGTGATAATATGTGGTTACCTCTGAAATCCATCTGGGATGCAGTCAAGGACGATCTTCTGCCTTCTCCTTCTTCATTTTCCCCTTCCCCTCTTCCTGCTTCTTCTTCTTCTCTACCCTCTTCCTGCTCCTCCTCACTATTAGTCTTATTAATTAGAAATAATACAAACTATTCATAGTAGGGATTTTATAGAAGGACCTACTTTTTCTAGGTATTATTCTAGGCCCTCCAGAGATAGCTTCTCCTTTAATCTTCAAAATTGCCTAGCAAGATGGGTTTTTCTCTAGCCATTTTACTGCTGAGGAAGCTAAGATTGAGAGATGTTGAGTAACTTTCCTTAAGGAGCAATAGCGAGAAGATGGGATTAGAACCAACCCTATTTGACTCCAGGATTCATAGCCTTTTTCTCCCTGTGCTCATTTGGAGGCACCTTTCTCCTCCTTATGATTTTTAGGGATCACATGTCTTCCTCACCATCCCTGACCTCCCTTTTTCTCTTCCTTCCTTACCACTTTAGCCAGAGGCTAGTTCTGGGCTGTCCTCCACTAGGGTCTACCCTCTGTGGTTCATGACTCACGAGTTGCCCCCAGCATCCTCAGGCCATTGAAGAGTCCCTTTTTACTTGGTTCTAATCCCATTCAAGGTAAGAATAAACTAATCTTAGTTTATTCTTATAGTTTATATATATAGTTATATTCTTATAGTTTATAGTTTAATAATAAACTATATTAGTTTATTATTAGTTTAATAAGGAAACCAGCTCCTATGTACCAATGGGAAAAGCCAGACTAGGTTCTCAGGACTCCTGCTTTCCTCCAGTAGAACACGTGGGGAAATAACAGGGTCTTCCTGAGGACATTGCTGTGTTTGTTGTTCAACACAGATGGGGTGAGGGGAATGGTGGGAATGGAGGCCGAGGGGGAAAGGCTGCAAGGGAGCCACTGCTCAGAGAGGTGTTTGAGGATTCAGGAGGCTCAGGCTACAGTGCCAGAGGCTGCCTACTTGGTTTATGTGCAGAGCAGGTTCAATTTATCCTATTTAAATTTTATTCCCAAAATAAATATGTATTAACTAAAGGAAACTTGGAAAATTCAGCAACCACAAGGAAAAGATATTACTCATAAACCTGCCGTGGTGGATGCTCTTGAAAACATTTTTACGCATGCACTTCTCCCTCTGCACACATGCTCACTCTTTCCTTTTATGAAAATGAGCTGGTTCTCTGTATAAGTTTCATGTTCTTGAACAGTCTTTCTCCACGTCATTTTATATTCATTCACAGTACTTGTTGGACATGGTTTTGGTGTGGCCTCCATGATTAGAAATGAAGGAGTTGGGAAGATAGGGATGAAGAGGCAAAGGATGACATACCCGAGACTGTCACACCATTTGACCTACAACTGGCTCAGACACTGTAACTCAGGACAAGAGGGAGCTTCAGTGGCGACTTTAAGGCCACCTCAGTAACTTCCTCAAGGTAACAGAGCTATGAGTAGCTACTGCCTGGGGTGACAGGTGCTCTGTCTCATAGGACCATTGAAGGTGTCACAAGTGTCCACCTGGAGCAGGGAGACAGGAAGCTTATTTCCCCAGTAGTCAGGAATTACACGATGGACGTTAGTTCTCTTGCACTTCTGGGTGGTTCTTGTCTGAGCCATGTTTCTTGGTCAGACAAAACTCGGGGTGGGACATGAGTCCCACCCCCTGGGTAGGGGTGATGCTGTCAGGTTGCACCTGCATGATCTGTTCAAAATCTATGCAGAACTGGTTGTCACAGCTGTGGATGGATAAGAAGTGAGGTGGAGACTTGAAAGTTGTGTCCAGAAAGTACTCTGTACATTTGGACTAGAACTCAAACCTGACTGGCTCCGGATAAACATCCTGTGCAGCTGAGATTTCATTTCTAAAGACTTCTCTGAACTGTGGTGCTTCAAAGCTTATACTCTTAACATTGTGGCCCAGGGGACAGGTTGCCATGACTTTTCTTACTCAGGTCGGGTGCTGTCTCTAGACAATCCCTGTGGCCAAGGAGGCATGACCTGTAAAATGACAGTGGCTTTCATTTAATCATATTTAGAGTTTAGTGAAAAGTATGTTCCTCAGAAGACAAAACAGTAAGTGTCCAATAAGATCACAATTAATAATGATGCATATATCAAAACTTCCTTCATACAGAGCTCAAAGTGCTATAAGTTTTATTTAAAGCTCGGTTTTCAGAGGAACTCGATGAGGACGTTATGTAGAAAACGTTTCATAAAATGAAAATAGTTCCCCTTTGGAAGAAAGCCTCTAAAACGTCTGTAGGATCTCTCTTGTTTCTCCTTTCCACCAAGTTCACAGAAAAAATACATTAAATATTGTATTAGGGCTTTCCTCATAGCTCAGTTGGTAAAGAATCTGCCTGCAATGCAGGAGACCCTGGTGTGATTCCTGGGTCAGGAAGGTCCGCTGGAGAAGGGATAGGCTACCCACTCCAGTATTTTTGGGCTTTCCTTGTGGCTCAGCTGGTAAAGAATCCACCTGCAATGTGGGAGACCTGGGTTTGACCCCTTGGTTGGGAAGATCCCCTGGAGAAGGGAATGGCTACCCACTCCAGTATTCTGGCCTGGAGAATTCCATGGACTGAGTCCATGGGGGTCACAAAGAGTTTGACACAACCGAGCGACTTTCACTTTCACTGCATCTAGAAGGCTGGCAGAGTTGGTTCCTTTTGAACCAAACTGGAAAGGCATTTCAGAGACAGTCTTAAGAATACTTCTAGTGGCTGTTTCCCACAATAACCTTTCAAGATAGATTCAATTCAGTGTTTTCTAGTAGATGCAAAGTTGAATGAAACACAAAGGGATTATCCCACTAAATGGACTGGGACAGTCTAACCAAAGGATGCCAGCCTATTTCAGCATCTCCTTGCCCTTGGGTTAAAGGTGTGTCTGAGCTTTCTTTTCCTGGGCCCTTTGTTCATATCTAGAGCTTCTTTGGGTAGGGCATAGGCAAACTCAAAATCCTCTTGTCTGTTTTAAATTGGACCTTTAATCTCATCCTTTGTTCCTGGTTGATTTTGCTGCAGAAACCAAGAGAAGCAGGTGGTTTCAAGTAGTGTGGTTGCTTTTGATATTATGAAAGGCTATGATCAAAACAAATCTGCACACCTAGTTTCAAACAGGCCTATCTTTCCTAAGCCCATCACAAGTTATATATATGTATGTGTGTGTATATGTGTGTATGTGTGTGTGCAGATTAGTCGCTTAGTTGTGTTTGACTCTTTGCGACCCCATGGACTGCAGCTCGCCAGGTTCCTCTGTCCATGAAATTCTCCAGGCAAGAATACTGGAGTGATTTGCCGTTCCCTTCTTCAGGGATATGTGTGTATACACACACACATACATGTACATAAAGCTACCTCAGCAAGGACAGCTACACTTAGATTTGTGTTTTGGATGGATTTAAATCATTTCCTCGAGTAAAAGTACATTTGCTTTCAAATGCATTTTATTATTTTTTTCTCCTCATTCCCTCCCTCTTGCTTTTTGGTGCTGAAGCTCACAGGCTTTTAAGTGCTTGGTGTTACACCCATTTGAACTGTGTGTTCTGAGCTAGGTTTTCCTCTCCCTTATCTCAGCATTTGTTTCTTGACTCCATATTTTGCATTTCTGTCTCCCTGGAGTATTATTTTTTAATCCATCTAGGCCTTTCTCCAGAAAATTTCTTATAGAGCAGAAAGAAAAAAAGAGATGACCTTGATTTGTGGTGTGAAGTTAGGGAAAAGAAGTTCCCTGTTCAGAATAAAGAAATATTAAGGAAGGAATGGGTGATGAGAAATCCTGGAACATGGGATAATTTTTGGCAATTTTCCCTAGAAGAGGTTGAGAATCAGTGTGTTGGCCCCAGCTCCAACTCCAAGTTCAGTGATCTCATTTTGGTAGCTTGAAATCAACCATTGTGAAGGTATTTACACCATGGAAATTGATACACATAACAAGCCTCTCTGGTGGCTTGTTAAACTTCTACCAGAGAATCTTGGGGGCGTCCACTGAGAGCTTGCTTTATTACAGCTGGGAGGCCTGGATTATAATGTCTTCAAAATAGATTTTTATGCAGAAGGCTCATTTATTCCACTTCCCTTCCCCATATCAGATTCCACTTTGTGAGATGCCAAAGGCTCTGAGAACAGGGTCCTTATCTGAGCTGTTCTGTCTGCTTGGAACTCTGCAGCCCCCATCCCTACCACCCACCCAGATAGCAGCATGGCTCCCATTCCCTCGTCCTTTTCCAGTTTTTGCTCAAAACTCACTGTCTCAAAGAGACCTTTCCTGACTCCTCACTTATCCTTGCCACTGCACTTCCTGTTGCTCTTACTCTGTGTTTGTTTTCATTTTCTATGTTCCTTAACCCTCTTCTAACACACTGTACACTTTGCTTATTTCTCATGTTTAATATGTGTGTCCCCTTCTGGGGTGTAAGTTCCTTCACCTCAGTGATCTTTCTCTGTTTTTTTCACTGATATATCCCAAGCAACTAGAATGGTGTCTGACACATAGTAGGTGCTGAATAAATGTTTGTTGAATGAATTGAACAAATGAGTCCTCCTGCCTCTAAACAAATTGTTGGGAGGTATAGAATGGCAATGAAGCCCTGGCCCTTGGTGTCCCTGTCTCTTTCTGAAGGAGGTCCCCCTAGGAATTCCACAGGGGATGGGCTGGAGCCCTCATTTCTGGAAGCGATTGCCTGAGGATGGTGGGTGAAACAGATTATTGGCTCTGCCCTGTGGCCATGATCAAGAGGATGTTGTGAAGGAGACTAATTCCCTCATCACCTTTCTGCAGGCCAAGCAGGCAGCAACGGTCATCAATGTTCCCAATTTTGGCTCCAATCAGCTGACCTGTGCTCTGCATGTCCGCCAGCCTTGTGAGCTCTCTGAGAGTCACCTGTCCCCTCTGGTCCTGACCTCCTTGCCAGTATCTGCAACATTTCTCCCCAGACCCACCTCAGGACTGTTGTTGCCTCTGTATGGTTGCTACCTTTGTGTATTTGCCAGAGGTTCTGCCAAAAAATAGACACAGGACAACCTCACCAAGTGGAGGAAGAAGCTGCCAAAGGAGACAGACTCCACGGCCAGATGCCAGCCTCTGGCCCTCCTGCCCATCTGGCTTAGTAGGGCAGATCTCCTCTGGGCAGTGATGCTGTTATACTGTGTTTACATGATGCGTCAACCCAAAGACAGATTGCCAACTGATGGACTCGAAGACACTTGGGCCTCCTTCTTTTGGGAGAAAAGAAACAGGGCAGTGAGATTCTTTTCTGTTTGTTTGAGCAGAAAGTATAAAATAGTAACTCCAGTCTTCTAATCTGCAAAATAATGATAAATTGGTTTTATCGCTTGGGATTTTCACTAAGCTCAAATGAGATAATACCTAGGAAAGTTGTACTTTAGGAGTACAAAACAGCTTGCAAAGAAGAAGACATTTGTACTGAGTGCAATAAGTTTCTTATTTAAAAAATGGGCATATTTTCTGATCTCAAATTCATTTTTCCTTCCAGGAATTACCTTCATAAGGAGGGAAGGAAGGGAGGGAGGAGGATGTGGAAAGAAAAGGAAAAAGATAATAACAAGAAACAGAACAGGCTGCCTTAAGATTGTCTGCCTTTGTTTGTGTACCACAGTAATACATTTCTGTTATTAAAAAGGGTTAAAAATGTCCCTCAGTCTTGGTTAATGGCATGCTTATGTCATAAAAAAGCCACTGTTCTCTGGAAATAAAATGTTATTCTTTTAAAGACAAAGGATTCTTATAGCACTAGGAAAAATCAGCCACTAGCTAGTACCTGGAAAATGAGAATCTTTTGCATGGAAGTAAGCAATTGACTTCCAAAGAGATGTTTCCACGATTGAAGATAAACCCTAGTGATTGTAGAGTTTCATGTGTTCATAAAATGCCCAGTTGTAGTGAGTTTTTATAGAGAAAACTGTAAGTGGCTATGAAGAATCAATATCAGTTTACCTATCCATCCATCCACCCATCCATCCATCCACCCATCCACCCATCCATCATGTTTAAGAGCAGGGACCCTGAATGAGACTTACAGTGTGAATTTCACCTCCACTACTCAATAACTGCATGATCTTGAGCATGTTCCTTAATCTTTTAATGAAGTTTACTTGTTTATAAAATAGAAATAATATTAGTACTCACCTTATACCATTGGTCTGAGGATTAAATGAGTTAATATACAAAAATAGAGTCTGGCAGATAATAAACATTATATATGGTAGCTATTATTCGTTTAATCAATATTTATAGAATCCTGCTATGTACTAGTCAAACTTTCCCCTTTCATTAAATATTCATCTACAAGAAAAATTCTCATGGTTGCAGAGTGTTTATGTAATATATATGGATATGCATAGTCTCTCTTTATCCATGGGGAAGACGTTTCAATGCCCCCAGTGGATTCCTGAAACCATGGATAGTACCCAACCCTGCCTGTACTGTTTTTTCCTATACATGCATACCTATGATAAAGTTTAATTTATAAATTAGGCAAAGGAAGAAATTAACAATAATAATAAAATAGAATATGTTGAAACAATATACTAGGGTAAAAGTTATGTGAGAGTAATCTCTCTTTCTCAAAGTATCTTATTGTACAAATTTAAAGCCCTTTCCCAAATTGTATGCCGTTTCTGGGTAACCAAAATTCTGATAATCACTGACAGACAGATGTGAGTTAGTTTGTCAGATAAATCAGGAAAACGATTTAGACAATTTCCAAGATTTCTCTGTCAGATACCTCTTAAGCATTATTTCAGATCCTCTTAGCCTCATCTGCGCCTTATTTTGGCCACTGCTGCGGGGACAACTCAGGGACAGCTCCGACCAGCTTCACAGAGGTGCAGCAAGCCATGCCTCACTTCAGGCCCACCGTCTGCATCTCTCACCACCCGCCCCAGAGCTGTGTTATTGATGCCTCAGGTTGGGATTCCTCAGACACTGGCTAGGTTCATAGGTTGCAACTTGCAGAACATTTCGTGCCTCCTCCTCCCTGTTTCAGGTGGCAAACTCCATAATGAACCCTTCACCCTACCCCCATCCCTCTGGCTGGGATCAGACTTCCCTATTTTTGAGCTTTCGTCTCAGGCTCTGCTTTGTGAGGAAGTTGGGTTGGGAAACCCTTTTCAGCAAAAAATGTAAATTTTCTGCCTGCTTTCCCCCATGGTTGCACAGAGGAAAGAAGGCAGAAATCAAGAGTTCTTAAATTGGGATAGGTGGATAAGACTTCAGGGAGTCCAAAAACTCTAAAATTGAGTGCAAAATTGCACGTGTGCATTTTTTTTTTACTGGAGAGGATCCATAGAATTTGTCAGATTATCAAAGTAAGCAATCAATAACATAGAAGAGGGAGAAGGAAGGAAAGGAGAAGTTTGTGTCTGAAGGCGGTATTTGAGAGAGAGGATAGAGATGGGACACCATGGTGTAGACTTCTAGGTAGTGGAGGGTGATGGCACCAGGGAGAGGAAAAGGGTGAAAAAAATAGGAAATAGGAGTAGGTGGTGTGAGAAAATAAAAATTCAATTAAGTAAAATTTAGAGACCTAATTGGGTTTATTGAAGGATTCATGACTGGGACAGCAGCACGTCTGGCAAGCAGAGAGTAGCTCCAAGGAGTTGTTCAAGATGGAAACCTTTTATAGGCAGAAGAGGCACAAGAGTGAATTGTTTTCAGCTTAGGTAACCTTTCTGTTGCTTATTTAACTTATATGCAGAGTACATCATGAGGAATGCTGGGCTGAAAGAAGCACAAGCTGGAATCAAGATTGCCGGGAGAAATATCAATAATCTCAGATATGCAGATGACACTACCCTTATGGCAGAAAGTGAAGAGGAACTCAAAAGCCTCTTGATGAAAGTGAAAGAGGAGAGTGAAAAGGTTGGCTTGAAGCTCAACATTCAGAAAACAAAGATCATGGCATCTGGTCCCATCACTTCATGGGAAATAGATGGAAAAACAGTGGGCTCCAAAATCACTGCAGCTGCTGATTGCAGCCATGAAATTAAAAGACGCTTACTCCTTGGAAGGAACATTATGACCAACCTTGATAGTATATTAAAAAGCAGAGACATTACTTTGCCAGCAAAGGTCCGTCTAGTCAAGCCTATGGTTTTTCCCGTGGTCACGTATGGATATGAGAGTTGGACTGTGAAGAAAGCTGATCGCCGAAGAATTGATGCTTTTGAATTGTGGTGTTGGAGAAGACTCTTGAGAGTCCCTTGGACTGCAAGGAGATCCAACCAGTCCATTCTAAGGGAGATCGATCCTGGGTGTTCATTGGAAGGACTGATGCTTAAGCTGAAACTGCAATACTTTGGCCACCTCATGCGACTAGTTGACTCACTGGAAAAGACTCTGATGCTGGGAAAGGTTGGGGGTGGGAGGAGAAGGGGACGACAGAGAATGAGATGGCTGGATGGCATCACCGACTCTGTGGACATGAGTTTGAGTGAACTCCGGGAGTTGGTGATGGACAGGGAGGCCTGGCGTGCTGTGATTCATGGGGTCGCGGAGAGTCGGACATGACTGAGCGACTGAACTGAACTGAACCTTTCTGTGGGGGATGGGAGGGAGCTATGTGGCAGATTTCCTCACTGATGTTGACCAGAAAGTCCCAGACTGACTGGTTCAGACTACATTCCTGGGGGAGGTTGTAATGGCAATAGATTAGATATTAAGTCTTGGTTTACTGATGTGGGCCTTAGCACAAGTGACTCCATTTAGGGCCTGTTCTTTCTTTTATTAACAATGGAAAACACAGTTCTCTGGTTTTACTGCTGGACCTAGGTTGGAAACTACTTCTGGCATTCATATTTTCACTCCCATTCAGATAGCCCCTACTAAACATCTGTATCAGAACCCTCCATTTTCTGCAAGCAGAACCTCAGTGTCAGAACTTCCAACAAGAAAATTCTTGCATCCTCTGATTCATGTCCCCAAAGTTTGACTTCTAGTGGCTTTTACCTTAGGTACACCTAGCATTTTCTGGTTTTGTCAGGTGTAGAGGAACCCTAGCCCAGTCCTCAACTAGGGGCCCTATCCAGCCCCCATCAACAGAAGTATCACACTAGAATAAAAATTATGTTAATTGAATTTTGAGAGTTTGTGCCTTTGGGGCAGGTGGCCAGAGAGTCAAAATCTAATTTACATACTGATAAGAGTTGAAAAGTGGTACCTTCTAATGAACAAAATGTCTACAACTGATATGGCTTGATATTAGCATTATGTGTTCATCATATTGGCATATAGTTAGAAGGCAGGATAGATTCCATTGAAGCAGAAGTTTCTCTCCATTTTGGGTTTGCTTTGACGTTTATGGGTATTATGACAGATTTGAAAGCAGTAACTAGAATCTGGTTAAAAACTCATGTTTGGCCCTGTCCTATTGGTTGGTTTATATCTTTTGACTGGTGGAGCCCTAAAGAATGAGAAGGGCAATCCACTGTGTTTGTAATTGGCAACTCAAAATGGCGTTGGCTGGAAGATCCTGGTTTGGGGATGACTAAGTTTTCTCCCTTTCTTCCCCTTGAAATGTGAGGCCTTGCTCAACAGCTTTAGACTGAACAGACTTCTCTAAGCTTCATAGGACTGTTTAGAAACTAAAATTTCTTTTCATAATGCCACCAAACTATTTTTATTGACTTCTGACACCACCAGAATTGACAGTTTGTTTTAGCCTCAGTTTTTTTCGGCAATCCCAGTTTTTCCCCACCTTCTGTTAAGGGAATAAGGTCACAATCCACAGATACAAGTGTGTGTGTGGTTAGCATGTGTATGCATGCACAATTACTCTGAATTTGTACATGGATGTTCATAGCAGCACTATTCACACTAGCCAAAAATGGAAGCTGTCCAGATATCCATCAATGAAAGAATGGATAAACAAATTATGGTATATATGTACAATGGAATATTACTTAGCCATAAACAGAAAAGAAGTACTGATACTTGCTACAACATGGATGAATCTTAAAAATATTAAGCTAAAGTTGACTCACTGGAAAAGACTCTGATGCTGGGAGGGATTGGGGGCAGGAGGAGAAGGGGACAACAGAGAATGAGATGGCTGGATGGCATTACTGACTCGATGGACATGAGTTTGAATGAACTCCGGGAGTTGGTGATGGACAGGGAGGCCTGGCGTGCTGTGATTCATGGGGTCGCAAGGAGTCGGACACGACTGAGCGACTGAACTGAACTGAACTGAAGTGAAAGAAGCCAGACACAAAGGACAAACGGTTCATGATTCCATTTATACAAAATAACTAGAATAGGTAAAGCCACAGAGACATAAACCAGATTGGTGGTTGTTAGGAGTTGGAGAGAGCATGGGAATGGGGAGTGGTTGCTTAATGTGTATGGAGTTTTCTACTGGGATGATGAAAGGTTTTGGAACTTGACATAGGTGGTACATGCATAGTGAGGAGCTATGTCATTTCAGTCGTGTCTGACTCTTTGCAACCCCATGGACTGTACCCCACCAGACTCCTCTGTTCATGGGATTCTCCAGACAAGAATACTGGAGTAGGTTACTGTGCCCTCCTCCAGGGTGTCTTTCAACTCAGGGATCGAACCTGCATCTCTTAGTCTCCTGAATTGGCAGATGGGTTCTTTATCACTAGTGCTATTGGGGTAGCCCCACATGCATAGCCCTGTGGATAAACTAAATGTCAGTGTACTGAAGACTTTAAATGGTTAATTTTACATTATATATATTTCATCTCAATAAGAAAGAAAACCAGGTTACTCTGAATGCAGTGTGGAAGCTGCTGGAAGGATAGGTTTCAAGGCTATTGTAATAGTCCAGGTGAGAAACTATGATAGCTTCAATGAAGGAGTTGGCTATGAAGGTTGAAAGGCATGTATGGACTCAAGGGATATTTAGAGATAACTGTAAGAGACTAATGACCAGTCCTCACATCACAGGAGCCCCAGAGTGGTATCAAAATAAAAAGGAAATGGGAGTAATTCTTGCCTGGGCTGTTCCACTTGAATTTTTTGCTTTGTGTTCCTAGAATTCCTTGATTTTGTAGGTACATGTACAGTAAAATATATTGGCAGCCATTGTGCTGCCATGCCATTGTGGAGAATTTTCGGCTTTGTGCAGGGGAGAGCTTGTGTGTTGGTTACTTTTTTCTTATTGTGTCTGAGAAGCCTCCTGGAAGGGAGGAGCAGAGATATCAGAGAACCACCCAGCCCTGGGTGGGGTCACACACCCCTTAGGAGGCTAACAGTATATGCTTTGATGTGCAATTGGCACCCAGGAGTCAATAAGCTTGTTGAAACCAGACAGAAAAATCTGTGACATGTTTCCCTGAGCACTCTCAAGAAAGTACAAATAAAAGAGAAATCATTAAATTGGCCTAGGGATTGTAATTAGGCTAGGTGAATTCTCTGCCTCTCTCATCCCCATTTTGAGCCCCTCCAAGATTAGCTTTGGGGTATTTATTTGTTTTCCACAATAGGAGACCCTTGTCTTGAGTATTTCTGTTTTTATTGTAGGAAGAGTGAGGTTAATGAGGCACTGACTGGCAATGGGACATCTAGCAGAGCCCATTAATCTGAATGTATCGGGTCTGAAATTGTTGTTCAAAGGTCCTCTGCCTTTGACCCTCCCTATCTTATCATCTTTCTTTAGGATAAAGATGATTATTTTTTTTTTTAAATCTCCAAAGCAGGGAAGGCCCCACTGAGTGTTTTTATCATGAGTTAATCTCCTTCCTGGGAGACGAATGGCCCTCTGGGTAAGCCTTGCTGTTAATACCATCCTGAGTGTACAATTATCTTCTAATAAGCATGGTCGCCATCATTATTGCTTAATAGCTTAATTATATTACCTAGGATGAAGGCTGTCCTGGGCCTAGTCAAAGACAGTTCAGACAGTCTGAGGTTTCCTGTTGGAAGAGCAGGTTGCCTGGAGCAGGACAACACTTTTGGAGGCAGTGTGATGAATGGTCATCTGTCTCTCGGCCCCTAGGCCTGCTCTGTCTGTAGAGCACTTAGCTCTCAGCCTGAGGGTTGGTGTTTCTAAGGGCACTGTCCCCTGCTTCAGGTGGACTGGAGTTGGAGCAAATGGGTGGACTGCGTTCAGTCCCAACGTGTATTTAACAAATGCTGTGTGGTGGGGTTAGACTTGCACAATGACACAAACCAGAAACCAGTAGTGAAACCTAAGCAGGCTTAAGAAACAGCACGACAGGAGAGGGATTTTTAAAGTCTATCTTTGGAAAATGTTAGAGAAAAACAAAATGTTTTTTTTTCTTTTAATTTTTTAAAATTGTTCAAGTCATGGATGAATAATCACAGTTATAAAAATTTCAGTTGCCATAGATGTAGCTGTTTATTTGTGTCCACTACCAATATAGAGGTCATCCTTCACTGCGCCCAACCCACACCACCCTGATAATTTCACTAAGAATAAAATTCCTGAACAAAATGAAATTGTTTGTACATAACGCATGCATTGAAGCAGTTTGGGCCTGGTTTGAACTCACCACAAGCCGAATGTTTCATTCAAAAATTTTGTGTTAGTCCACATTAAAGAGCCCTTGGTTTAATGCTGGCGTAGGATTTTATAAGATCCTGCAGCTTTTAAAAGAATAGTGATGTTATGAAAAATCTAATGACATGGTTAGACCATAGAGCGGTTAAAATTTAAATGGAGTGATCTCGGAGCACTCTCTGAGATCAAAAAGACACACATAATAGCATCCTGGATCTGGGAACTGGAGCAGGACTTTGGGGGTCATCTGCTCTGACCTCCCAACTTTATGGGTGAGTAAACTGAGGTCTTCTGATGAAGATTTTCTCAACACCGACACTCCACATTTATTATCTTTGATATTTAAAGTGGTTGTACTAAGTTGCTTCAGTCTTGTCTGATTCTTTGCAATCCCATGGACTGTAGCCTGCCAGGCTCTTCTGTCTATGAGATTCTCCAGGCAAGAATACTGGAGTGGGTTGCCATTTCCTTCTCCAGGGAATCTTCCTGATTCAGGGATCAAATCCACATCTCTTATGTCTCCTGCATTGGCAGGCGGGTTCTTTACCACTAGTGCCACCCAGGAAGCCCAAAGTGGTGCTTTTTGTCAATCAAGTCTATTTTTTTTTTTAACCTTCTGATCAACACACTGTTGACCTGTTAATTTATAATAGTAAAACCCTGCTAATTTATTCCACAAATATAACTTGAAAACCCATTGTTGCCAGGACCTGGGGAGACCAAGGTCAGGAGCCCAGGTCTTACCCTTTGAGGAGCCCACCAGGTACACAGTGACAATATGAAGTCCCATAATAAAGAAAACAGTAAAAGCCTTTTTATGTTTATGCTTTTGTAGTTTTTCTCCCTCTCCCTGTGTTCAATCCTCTTCCCTTTCCTTTCCATCCTTCATATCACCCTTTGTGGCGTAACTACATTTACAGACTACTCTATCCAGTACTGATTTCTGTCATGTCCCTGTCATGCTCACAATTAGGATGCTCAAGTTTTAAAAATTGGTTATTGTATCAGTCAGGATAGGCTAAGTTACTCTTGGGGAACAAATGGGCTCTAAGTCTCTGTGGTTTGGCATAATAAAAATATGCTTCTCATTCATACTCAATCTTCTTAATCTTCTGTGTTAACAGGGAGCCTCTGTTGTGGTCAGTGAGGGGTCTTGGCTGACAGAGGCTGTATTCTAAAGTGTACTTCCATGACAAAGGCCATCAGGGAAGGGAGATTGGAGTTGAGCACTGGTAGTTAAATGTTTTCACTGAAAAAAATGATATCCAACATTTCTATTTACATTCCATTGCCTGAAACCAATTACTTGGCTGTACCTCACTTCTAGGGGCTGGAGACATAAAATCCTTCCTTGTGTGTGGAAGGAGAATCAGAATATTTATGAACATGTAAATGACGATCAGAATTATATAGTCCTTATTGCTCTGCTAGTATCTCCAGTATGTTGATCTTACTTTATCAAATTATAAGAATTTTGAAGGTAGAGATCTGTGTCCTTATTATTTTGTAAAACCATAGTGTCCAGCAGAGGGCACAAAACCAGACACCTAATACATTTTTATTTGACTTGAGATTTTGTGAAATCCTGATTAATTAAACCCAGTTTATTTTCCCTTCAGATTCTGGCTTTAATGGATGGATTAAAAGCTTTAGAGAAATTGAAGGCTCTGGCTCAGTTCATATTCCTTGCTGGCAGAACCTAGTGAGGGGCTTCCAAGCAGGAACCTGAACCCATGGAGGCCTTTCCAATTCTCAGACCCATCTAAGTGTCCCCAGAGATCATCACTCATGTACCACCACTCTCAGACACAATTGTTTGTTCAGCTTATAACAAACCAGGCAAGTGACAGCCCACATTTATCAAGTATCAGGAGGAGTGCACATACCAGATGACCACTGAGATTCTTCAGTTTTTCTTAAGGAAGGTGGTGATGAGATAGAGTCTGCGCCTGTTCACTGGCTGGAAGATCCCGGAGCCCCAGGGCCAGAGTCAGACACTCAGCTTCATGATTCACCTGTGTGTCAGGCTTTTGAGACCCATCTGTACTTAGACCCACCTATCTAAGTCGCTTCAGTCGTGTCTGACTCTGTGTGACCCCATAGACGGCAGCCCATTAGACTCCACCGTCCCTGGGATTCTCCAGGCAAGAACAGTGGAGTGGGTTGCCATTGCCTTCTCCAATGCATGAAAGTGAAAAGTGAAAGTGAAGTCGCTCAGTGATGTCCGACTCTTAGTGACCCCATGGACTGCAGCCTACCAGGCTCCTCCATCCATGGGATTTCCCAGGCAAGAGTACTGGAGTGGGGTGCCATTGCCTTCTCCGACCCATCTACCTAGGCCTGTTCAAAGTCACCTGATCCCTGAACTCCTGCCTCACCTCTGATCTGTAATGCCTCCTCAAAGTGTAGGTGCTTCAGACTGACCAATCATTCAGTGCTCTTTCAAGCTACCTCTAAGTTTTCATTCAACATTTATTTTCGGGAGGTTGCACAGGGGAGAATGGAGAAGCAGGGTGACATTGGCATTCAAACTGTCCTCTGTTGCCCCACAAATTCTGTTCTGGCCCTGTATCAGTTACCTAGTGCCAACATAGTACTATGTAACAAAATATCCCCAAATGGTGGCTCAAAACATTAGCCATTTATTATTTCCCATGAATACTGGGATAGCTGGGCTCATTCAGGCATCAGTTCAGCTAATGAGTCAGAAGAAGGCCACTGGACTGGGGTGGCCATGACTGGGATTGCTGAGTTCTCCTCCCTGGATCTCGTGTGCGCATGTCCCGTGTATGCCCCTGGAGTGCTAGCTCAGGTGTGGTCTCAGACTGACCTGCACGTATTCTCAGCATCATCACAGAGAAACGAGCGAGGAAGCAAAAATGCTCAAACATTTTGTAATACCCCTGTAAGTGTCAGTTTGTTATGGTCCCACTGGCTAAAGAAAGTCACGTGGTTCAGCTCAGTGTTACAGTGGACGGGGGTCTACAAGTTATAGGAAAAAGAGATAGTCATTGAGGCTGTTAATGCAACTGGTCTATCACAGTCCCTAAACGTGCCTATGGCACACTGCTAAACTATACCCTACAATGATCAGGCTCTCAGAAGCAGGTTTATTGTGGGAAGAAATTTTTATGCTGCTGCAGTACATTCGGGAAATGACTAGGATTTCACTGTGGGTGACTGAGAGCTAGCTGGGATGACAGGACGCAGGACAGGGATTGAGACCACTGGACACTTTTATTTCATTTACATTCGAGACCTGGCACTTCTGAATGAATGGAGTTGGTCATGAGCATTATCATAGTCGTGCATTTGCAGATAGATGGCAAAACAGATGTCTTTCCTCTTGCTAGGACTTGAATTTACACAGGAAGGGCAGGGAGTGCAAAGTTTTCCACATTATGGCTTTATCCCCGGAGGAGATGCCGTCAGTTTTGGAGAGCCAAATAATGTCCTCAGTCAGCATTCAAGAGCCACTAAAATGATGTAACGCAAACAGTGTTTTATCAAAGGCCACAGAAACCAATTTATATGCTGTGCCTCTCTACCTTTCTAACCACAGGAGATAAATGATAAATATTATTAAAATATTACTCACTTTCAGAAGGAACCCAGAACCTCTTCAACACTGCATCTATATCATGTTATAAAACTTCTCTTTAATATACTAGGAAACATGGGTTGCTGTTTTTTTCCATAGTTTTTGGAGTCTGCAAAGAAATGTCTCGTTTAAAGTGAGTTCCTTATCTCATCTGGACTGGGACCTGCGTGACAGCTAGGCGTGCCACATTAACTGCATCTCACACGCAGTGCCAGGGGCAAGCAGGCTGTCGCTTAACAAGGACACATGATAGCTAATTGCATTTTAGGCCATTGGTTTGTCACTGTGACAGTGCCAAGAAACAGTTTCAAAAGCAAAGCAATGAGGCCAAATCTCATTCACTTATGAGCCTGAAAATCGTAAACCTGCCTGCTCCCCAGCAATATGACGTTCCCCCGGATTTTGGCCTGTGCCGTAGCATATCGTGTGCACTGTTAGTCGGCTGAAATCTGTGTCTGGAATATATTATGGATTCTTGATATCAGTCATCAATGGTCATAATCCTCCAATGCACTGACTTTGTCTTTCCCCACATTCTGCATCAATAGCCTGTAGAGACAAAGCTTGCCTACTGGGGAAGGCAATGTTTAACCTCCCTAATTAATGGATTTGAATGAAAGAACATCTCCAAGGTACTCAGAAGGAAAAGATTCTAAGGAGATTTACTCATCGCTCTTTTGAAATGCTTTGCCTGCTGGTGTATAATTTGCAAGTACATAAGGAAGTGAATGGTGAATGCTCAGAATATAATATTCAGAGCTCATCTATTTATGTTTGTATTTATTAAGTTCTTTGTAAGTCTCAATTTAGCAGATGTCTTCTGGCTCAAAATAAAGCTCTTCATGAGGGAGTCAGTGTGGCTGTTCAACAAAAGTCACATTATCATTTGAGTACAAATATTTGCAAAATAGAACAAATTGGAAAATTGAGGGGAAAAAAATACCCACTGGAATTTGTGACTCATTAAATTCTCATGTGCATGACATATTGTGAAAAACTTTGTTCAGTCTTTGGGTCAAAGGATCCTTTCCCTCCTCCTTTCTTGGCTTTTGATGCTAATAAAAACTTTATGGGAATGTGTGTGTGTGTGCGTGTACACACGTGCATATTCACAAGCCTTCTCATGCTGCCTGCCAATCTTCATATGAGAATATGTTTCTAGAGGATGTTATAATGTGTTTGCATGTCATGTTCCAAGGTCCAAAGAATACGCAGAAAGGTCACTGGTCCAAGGACAGGCTTTACCTCTGAAGGAGTACCATGGTTTTGTGCCCATGACAGCCTGCTCTTCACCCACGGCTAAGCCTTTGCCCCCTTAGTTAAGCTTCTGTTTGTGTCTTAAAACATCTTTACAGTGTCCACCTCATTCCTCTCCTCTGAACTTGCTCCTTTCTTTTTGCTATTAAATGCCATTCTGTTACTGCACACATGGCATTTGGGTTGTACCAGTTCTTAATTCTGGCTTTAGTTCAAGATGTAGACTTTCAGATCTCTAGCAGCTCCATATTCTGTAACCTGTGGACTATCTTGTCTTACCTCTGCATTTATTTGAGGCCTGGGAGGTCCCTGCTTTTTAGGGAGGTGAATTCAGGTGGAATATAACACCAAGATTATCTTTACAAATCTCTCTGGGGCTTTAGCCTTTCATAGCTAGTTATGTTCCCCCCAAATGAAAGTTCCTTGCTAACATACAATAGTGCTTCCACAAAGAAAAGGATCTAAATTTTTTTCACATGATTTATATTTTTAGCCTTTTTTATATCTAGAGCTAAGGATTCTGCAAGTTTATTACCCACTGTGTAAATTAATACTTACTTTTATTTCCTCTAAGACATCATCCTTTAAGGCCTGGTTCTGGAATTCTGAGCCTTTGGCCTTGATGACTCCTTCATCACTTTTCTGGATTTACCAGTATATGTGAGTTTCCCTCAATCTTTGAGTTTCTGGATTTGAGAATCTCATTATTATTATTTGATAGTGTTCCTACTTGTGGATACAGGTATGACTGGGGAGATAGATGCCTGTCCAACAATTCGTTTTGCAGGGTATTCAGAAAGGAATTGCTTTTACTTATAGTTACCATGAGCAGGAAATGCTTCTGAATTTCAGTCTCTTCACTGTCTTCTCTGAATAAGCCCCCATGTCTCACATCCAAGTTTCCTATCCAGTTAAATTCTTTTCATTTGTCCTGAATGTTGTCATGCAGTTTATATTGTCTAATACTGTATTTATCCTATTGAAGCATTTTCTTTTCCTAAACTGCCAATCATTTTCTCTGTATCTGTTCAGTTCAGTTCAGTTCAGTCACTCAGTGGTGTCTGACTCTTCGCAACCCCATGAATCACAGCATGCCAGGCCTCCCTGTCCATCACCAACTCCCGGAGTTCACTCAAACTCACCTCCATCGAGTCTATGATGCCATCCAGCCATCTCATTCTCTGTTGTCCCCTTCTCTTCCTGCCCCCAATCCCTCCCAGCATCAGACTCTTTTCCAGTGAGTCAATTCTTTGCATGAGGTGGCCAAAGTATTGGAATTTCAGCTTTAGCATCAGTCCTTCCAATGAACACCCAGGATTGATCCGCTTTAGAATGAACTGGTTGGATCTCCTTGCAGTCCAAGGGACTCTCAAGAGTCTTCTCCAGCACCACAGTTCAAAAGCATCAGTTCTTCGGCGATCAGCTTTCTTCACAGTCTAACTCTCATATCCATACATAACCATGGGAAAAACCGTAGCTTTGACTAGACAGACCTTTGTTGGCAAAGTAATGTCTCTGCTTTTTAATAGGATGTGGAGAGAAGGGAACCCTCTTACACTGTTGGTGGGAATGCAAACTAGTACAGCCACTATGGAGAACAGTATGGAGATTCCTCAAAAAATTGGAAATAGAACTGCCATACAATCCAGCAATCGCACTCCTGGGCATACACACCGAGGAAACCAGAATTGAAAGAGACACGTGTACTCCAATGTTCATTGCAGCACTGTTTATAATAGCCAGGACATGGAAGCAACCTAGATGTCCATCTGCAGACGAATGGATAAGAAAGCTTTGGTACATATACACAATGGAGTATTATTCAGCCATTAAAAAAACTACATTTGAATCAGTTCTAATGAGGTGGATGAAACTGAAGCCTATTATACAGAGTGAAGTAAGCCAGAAAGAAAAACACCAATACAGTATACTAACACATATATATGGAATTTAGAAAGATGCAAATGATAACCCTGTATACGAGACAGCAAAAGAGACACAGATGTATAGAACAGTCTTTGGGACTCTATGGGAGAGGGTGAGGGTGGGATGATTTGGGAGAATGGCATTGAAACACGTATGTTGTCATATGTGAAACAAATCACTAGTTCAGGGTCAATGCATGTTATAGGATGCTCGGGGCTGGCATGCGGGGATGACCCAGAGGGAGGATAAAGGGAGGAGGGAGGTGGGAGGGGGGTTCAGGAGGGGGAACTTATGTAAACCTGGGGCAAATTCATATCAATGTATGGCAAAACCAACCAATATAATATTGTAAAATAAAAAAATAAAATAAAATAGTAAATGGAATCAACAACAACAAAAAAATAAATAAAAGAGCTCTCAAAAAAAAAAAAATATGCTGTCTAGGTTAGGGAGGTGAATTGGTCATAGCTTTTCTTCCAAGGAGCAAGCATCTTTTAATTTCATGGCTGCAGTCACCATCTGCAGTGATTTTGGTACCCAAGAAAATAAAGTCTATCACTGTTTCCATTGTTTCCCCATCTATTTGCTATGAAGTGATGGGAACCAGATCCCATGATCTTCGCTTTTTGAATGTTGAGTTTTAAGCTAGTTTTTCCACTCTCCTCTTTCACTTTCATCAAGAGGCTCTTTAGTTCCTCTTTGTTATCTGCCATAAGGATGGTGTCATCTGCATGTCTGAGGTTATTGATATTTCTCACAGCAATCTTGATTCCAGCTTGTGCTTCTTCCAGCCCAGCGTTTCTCATGATGTACTCTGTATTTAAGTTAAAGAAGCAGGGTGACAATATACAGCCTTGACGTACTCCTTTCCCTGTTTGGAACCAGTCTGTTGTTCCATGTCTAGTTCTACCTATTGCTTCTTGATCTGCATACAGATTTCTCAGGAGGCAGGTAAGGTGGTCTGGTATTCCCATCTCTCTAAGAATTTTTCACAGTTTGTTGTGATCCACACAGTCAAAGGCTTTCAGTTCAGTTCAGTTCAGTCACTCAGTCATGTTCGACTCTTTGCGACCCCATGGACTGCAGCACACCAGACTCCCTGTCCATTACCAGCTCCCAGAGTTTATCCAAACTCATGTCCGTTGAGTCGGTGATGCCATCCAAACATCTCATCCTCTGTTGTCCCCTTCTCCTCCTGCTTTCAATCTTTCCCAACATCAGGGTCTTTTCAAATGAGTCAGCTCTTCGGATCAGGTGGCCAAAGTAATGGAGTTTCAGCTTCAACATCAGTCCTTCCAATGAATACCCAGGACTGATCTTTAGGATGGACTGGTTGGATCTCCTTGCAGTCCAAGGGACTCTCAAGAGTCTTCTCCAACACCACAGTTCAAAAGCATCAATTCTTTGGTGCTCAGCTTTCTTTATAGTCCAACTCTCACATCCATACATGACTACTGGAAAAACCATAGCCTTGACTAGATGGACCTTTGTTTGTCAAGTAATTCAGTTCAGTTCAGTTCAGTCGCTCAGTCGTGTCCGACTCTCCGCGACCCCATGAATCACAGCACGCCAGGCCTCCCTGTCCATCACCAACTCCCGGAGTACACTCAAACTCATGTCCACAGAGTCGGTGATGCCATCCAGCCATCTCATTCTCCGTCGTCCCCTTCTCCTCCCGCCCCCAACCTTTCCCAGCATCAGAGTCTTTTCCAGTGAGTCAACTCGTCGCATGAGGTGGCCAAAGTATTGGAGTTTCAGCTTTAGCATCAGTCCCTCCAATGAACATCCAGGATTGATCTCCTTTAGAATGGACTGGTTGGATCTCCTTGCAGTATAAGGGACTCTCAAGAGTCTTCTCCAACACCACAGTTCAAAAGCATCGATTCTTTGGCGATCAGCTTTCTTCACAGTCCAACTCTCACATCCATACATGACCACGGGAAAAACCATTGCCTTGACTAGACGGACCTTGGTCGGCAAAGTAATGTCTCTGCTTTTTAATATACTATCAAGGTTGGTCATAACTTTCCTTCCAAGGAGCAAGCGTCTTTTAATTTCATGGCTGCAATCAGCATCTGCAGTGATTTTGGAGCCCAAAAAAACAAAGTCTGACACTGTTTCCACTGTTTTTCCATCTATTTCCCATGAAGTGATGGGACCAGATGCCATGATCTTTGTTTTCTGAGTGTTGAGCTTCAAGCCAACCTTTTCACTCTCCTCTTGCACTTTCATCAAGAGGCTTTTGAGTTCCTCTTCACTTTCTGCCATAAGGGTAGTGTCATCTGCATATCTGAGGTTATTGATATTTCTCCCAGCAATCTTGATTCCAGCTTGTGCTTCTTCCAGCCCAGCGTTCCTCATGATGTACTCTGCATATAAGTTAAATAAGCAAGGTGACAATATACAACCTTGACGTACACCTTTTCCTATTTGGAACCAGTCTGTTGTTCCATGACCGGTTCTAACTGTTGCTTCCTGACCTGCATACAGGTTTCTCAAGAGGCAGGTCAGGTGGTCTGGGATTCCCATCTCTTTCAGAATGTCAAGTAATTACTAATCATTAACTAGTGAAGTAATGTCTCTGCTTTTTAATATGCTGTCTAGTTTGGTCATAACTTTCCTCCCAAGGAGTAAGTGTCTTTTAATTTCATGGCGCAGTCACCATCTGCAGTGATTTTGAAGCCCCCCAAAATAAAGCCAGCCAGTATTTACCCATCTATTTGCCATGAGGTGATGGGACCGGATGCCATGATCTTAGCTTTCTGAATGTTGAGTTTGAAGCCAACTTTTCCCCTCTCGTCTTTTACTTTCATCAAGTGGCTCCTTAGTTCTTCTTCACTTTCTGCCATAAGGGTGGTGTCATCTGCAAATCTGAGGTTATTGATATTTCTCCCAGCAGGTAAGGTAGTCTGGTATTTCCATCTCTTTAAGAATTTTTCACTGCTTGTTGTGATCCACACAGTCAAAGGCTTTGGTGTAGTAATAATGCAAAAGTATATAAATGTTTTTCTGAAACTCTCTTGCTTTTTATATGATCCAACAGATGTCAGGATTTGATCTCTAATTCCTCTGCCTTTTGTAAATTCAGCTTGAACATCTGGAAGTTTTTGGTTCATGTACTGTTGAAGCCTGGTTTGGAGAATTTTGAGCATTACTTTGCTATCATGTGAGATGAGTGCAATTGTGTGGTAGTTTGAACATTCTTTGGCACTGCCTTTCTTTGGGATTGGAAAACTGATCTTTTCCAGTCCTATGGCCATTACTGAGTTTTCCAAATTTGCTCACATATTTGGAAAGTAGGCAGTTGGACATTAAGATCAAGGGCTCAAAGGTGAGCTCACAGGTGGAAATACAAAGTTAGAGTCATCAGCATCAGATGCTATTGTGGCCATGGAAATGAACAAGATCCTCCCATGAGATAATGCATAACGATGAGAGGAGGATGTTGGTAGAACTCAACTCACAATGACATTACAGTTCTACACAGATGATGCTCTGCTCATCTCTGGGTTACACTTATTCATTCCTCCTCTTGTACAACTTTACATCTTCTTATACAAAATTTCTTAGTCACCCTCAAATGTTTGATTTTTAGGTGTGATTAGTTGTTTCTTTCTTGTCAATTATAATTACTTGAAAATGTTGTCCAGAAAGTTGTTTTTCCTTCCTTCTTCCTTTGTCTTTTCATAGTTAATGACTATGCTTCTCTGAAAGCCTCTGTCCACCTCTTTCTTTCTCCCTCTCTCTCTTTCTTCCATTCTTTCCTGCCACCACGTCTTTCCTCACCTGACTCAGAAATCCTGAGGAGGGTTGTACCAGAATCAGCAGTATCTCAGGGTTAGGAAGATTATGTCCTTGTAGCAAATAATTCTCAGGACCATGGTCAGCAGCATACTTCTCCTGATATCTGCTTCTCTCCCTAATTGCTAATTATTGCTATATCTGTCAGCCTCCATCTTCATCTCCTGGTCTCAGGCACTGTTTATTTCTTCCCAGGGGAAACAAAGTGTCTGCACTGGTGAACTATATTTCTCTTACTCTTATCTGTCCATCACATCTTTCTTCAGGTGAATCAAAAGTCCAGGGCAATTTGAATGTGAGTTACTCCCAATACTATAAAATGGCATGTGAAATTGAGAAAACTATGTTTAAGATCACTTAGGTTACTTATGCGATATATTCAAGATTTAGCTAGGAGAAAGTGTTTCGTCTATATCTCCCTGTAGTTCTTCAGTTTGTATGAGAGAGAAATAGACACTAACTCTTGGAGAGGCATAACCATTGAGAAATTTCCAGGGGGAGAAAAAAGTTTGGGGGACATCATTTTCAAATAAGTGATTTCCCAAGAGAGAACCATACACTAACCACTAATGAAATGTGAAAATAACTGTAAGGAGAATTGAGAAAACAAGAAGGAAAATGTAAGATTTGTAGCAAATAGAGCTTAAATGTCACACTGGAGTCCCTGAGAGCATTTAGAATTTCTTGAGCATTGGCAGTGTGGTGCCTTGGAGGATATATTCAGTGATAGCTTCAGATCTGAAGCCAATAGATGTCCACGGCTTTTTGGATTGTCCTAATTCAGAAGGGTGTTTAATCTTGGGTTTGTGTTTGTGTTCATAGAGAAGCTGATTCTGCTAAGTGATTCAGAATTGTGTACATGTGTATCTCTTGAGGCATTCTTATGGAATTACAGAAATTTATTTAAAAAAAAATTAATTTATTTATTTTAATTGGAGGCTAATTACTTCACAATATTGTAGTGGTTTTGTCATACATTGACATGAATCAGCCATGGGTGTACATGTGTTCCCCACCCTGAACCCCCCTCCTACCTCCCTCCCCATCCCATCCCTCAGGGTCATCCCAGTGCACCAGCCCTGAGCACCCTGTCTCATGCATCGAACTTGGACTGGCAATCTATTTCACATATGGTAATATACATGTTTCAATGATTTTCTCTCAAATCATCCCACCTTCACCTTCTCGCACAGAGTTCAAAAGTCTGTTCTTTACACCTGTGTCTCTTTTGCTGTCTCGCATATGGGGTCATTGTTACCATCTTTCTAAATTCCATATATATGCATTTATATACTGTATTGGTGTTTTTCTTTCTGACTTACTTCACTCTGTATAATAGGCTCCAGTTTCATTCACCTCATTAGAACTGATTCAAATGCATTCTTTTTAATATCTGAGTAATATTCCATTGTGTATATGTACCAAAGCTTTCTTATCCATTTGTCTTCAGATGGACATCTAGGTTGCTTCCATGTCCTGGCTATTATAAACAGTGCTGCAATGAACATTGGAGTACGTGTGTCTCTTTCAATTCTGGTTTCCTCAGTGTGTATGCCCAGCAGTGGGATTGCTGGATCATATGGCAGTTCTATTTCCAGTTTTTTAAGGAATCTCTACACTGTTCTCCATAGTGGCTGTACTAGTTTGCATTCCCATCAACAGAGTAAGAGGGTTCCCTTTTCTCCGCATCCTCGCCAGCAATTATTGTTTGTAGACTTTTTGATAGCAGTCATTCTGACCAGTGTGAAATGGTACCTCACTGTGGTTTTGATTTGCATTTCTCTGATAATGAGTGATGTTGAGAATCTTTTCCTGTGTTTGTTAGCCATCTGTATGTCTTCTTTGGAGAAATATCTGTTTAGTTCTTTGGCCCTTTTTTGATTGGGTCGTTTATTTTTCTGGAATTGAGCTGCAGGAGCTGCTTGTATATTTTTGAGATTAATTCTTTGCCAGTTGCTTCATTTGCTATTATTTTCTCCCATTCTGAAGGCTGTCTTTTCACCTTGCTTATAGTTTCCTTCGTTGTGCAAAAGCTTTTCAGTTTAATTAGGTCCCATTTGTTTATTTTTGCTTTTATTTCCATTACTCTGGGAGGTGGGTCATAGAGGATCCTGCTGTGCTTTATGACAGAGAGTGTTTTGCCTATGTTTTCCTCTAGGAGTTTTATAGTTTCTGGTCTTACATTTAGATCTTTAATCCATTTTGAGTTTATTTTTGTCTATGGTATTAGAAAGTGTTCTAGTTTCATTCTTTTACAAGTGGTTGACCAGTTTTCCCAGCACCACTTGTTAAAGAGATTGTCTTTTCTTCACTGTATGTTTTCACCTCCTTTGTCAAAGATAAGGTGTCCATAGGTGCGTGGATTTCATGAGGTTTGTGGGTCAAAAGATTTGATTGCAAGGTAACTTTCTGCTCTATTCTTAGAGGCTAAATTAGAATATATTCCAGACTATTTTTAGAACATTGTCTCTGTGTGTGTGTATTTGTATATATATTTTTATGGTAAAATAAGAATTTAGTAGAAAATTTGATAGAGAAGCCCATTCAGGACTCCAAAAAACGTTACTCTAAATTTGTTTAGTAAAAAAATATTCTTCAGTTTATTTCAATTCACTTGCTCAGTTGTGTCCGACTCTTTGTGACCCCCTGGACTTCAGCATATCAGGCCTCCCTGTCCATCACCAACTCCCGGAGCTTGCTCACACTCATATCCATCGAGTCGGTAATGCCATCCAAACATCTCTTCCTCTGTCATTGCCTTCCCCTCCCACCTTCAATTTTTCCCAGCATCAGGGTCTTTTCCAATGAGTCAGTTTTTTGCATCACATGGCCAAACTATTGGAGCTTCAGCTTTAGCCTCAGGCCTTCCAATGAATATTCAGGACTGATTTCCTTTAGGATTGATTGGTTTGATATCCTTGCAGTCCAAGAGACTCTCAAGAGTCTTCTCTAATACCACAATTCAAAAGCATCAATTCTTCGGCACTCAGCTTTCTTTATACTCCAACTCTCACATCCATACACGACTCTGGGAAAACCATAGCTTTGACTAGACGGACCTTTGCTGGCAAAGTAATGTTTCTGCTCTTCAATATGCTGTCTAGGTTGGTCATAACTTTTCTTCCAATGAGCAAGCATCTTTTCATTTCATGGCTGCAATCACCGTCTGCAGTGATTTTGGAGCCCAAGAAAATAAAGTCTGTCACTCTTTCCATTATTTCCCCATCTATTTGATATGAAGTGACGGGACCGGATGCCATGATCTTTGTTTTCTGAATGTTGAGTTTTAAGCCAACTTTTTCACTCTCCTCTTTCACTTTCATCAAGAGGCTCTTTAGTTTTTTACTTTGCCTTCTCCCGTAAGGGTGGTGTCATCTGCATATCTGAGGTTATTGATATATCTCACAGCAATCTTGATTCCAGTTTGTGCTTCATCCAATCCAGCATTTCACATGATGTACTCTGCATATAAATTAATTAATCAGGGTGACAATATACAGCCTTGCTGTACTCCTTTCCCTATTTGGAACCAGTCTGTTGTTTCATGTCCAGTTCTAACTTTTGCTTCCTGACCTGCATACAGATTTCTCAGGAGGCAGATAAGGTGGTCTGTTATTCCCATCTCTTTAAGAATTTTCCACAGTTTTTTGTTATCCACACAGTCAAAGGCTTTGATATAGTCAATAAAGCAGAGTAGATGTTTTTCTGGAACTCTGTTGCTTTTTTGATGATCCAGCAGATGTTGGCAATTTGATCTCTGGTTCCTCTGTTTTTTCGAAATCCAGCTTAAACATTCTTCTTAGGGCTTAACTGTGACTCACTGGTGAGGGATAAAAAGTAACTTCTTGAGACAGTAGCATTGCCCAGCAAGCTTAAATGTGTTGCTAATATTTACTATCCAGATCTCAGGATTTGGTGGAAGTAATCAGTTCCTTCCCCCTGGATCTTGGTACTCTGTACTCTCAGTTTATGAACCTCTGCTCAGCTGAGGAGATTGTGGCTTCCATTCTGTGGGTATAGTCCTGCCATGTAATTGAGTATAGCCAGTGAAAACAAGCCTAGTAATTCCATCAGAGTTAATGTCCATCCTTAGGTAATGCATGGATTTAATGTAATATCTAAAGGGATAGTTCATTTCAGTTGCTCAGTTGTGTGCAACTCTCTGTGACCCCCTGGACTTCAGCAAGCTGGGCTTCCCTGTCCATCACTAGCTCCTGGAGCCTGCTCAAACTCCTGTCCATCATGTCGGTGATGTCATCCAACCATCTCATCCTCTGTCATACTCTTCTCCTCCAGCCTTCAATCTTTCCCAGCATCAGGGTCTTTTCCAATGAGCCAGTTCTTCACATCAGGTGACCAAAGTATTGGAGTTTCAGCTTCAGCGTCAGTCCTTCCAATGAGTATTGGTCCTTCCAATGAGTATTGGTCCTTCCAATGAATATTCAGGACTGATCTCCTTTAGGATGGACTGGTTGGATCTCCTTGCAGTCCAAGGGACTCTCAAGAGTCCTCTCCAATACCACAGTTCAAAAGCATCAATTCTTCACTCAGCTTTCTTTTTAGTCCAACTCTCACATCCATACATGACTACTGGGAAAACCATAGCTTCGACTTAGATGTCCCTTTGTTGGTCAAGTAATGTCTCTGGTTTTTAATATGCTGTCAAGGTTGGCCATAGCTTTTCTTCCAAGGAGCAAGCATCTTTTAATTTCATGGCTGCAGTCACCATCTGCAGTGATTTTGAAGCCCCCCAAAATAAAGTCTGTCACTGTTTCCACTGTTTCACTATCTATTTGCCATGAAGTGATGGGACCGAATGCCATGATCTTAGCTTTCTGAATGTTGAGTTTTAAGCCAAATTTTTCACTCTCCTCTTTCACTTTTGTCAAGAGGCTTTTTAGTTCTACTTTGCCTTCTGCCACAAGGGTGGTGTAATCTGCATATCTGAGGTCATTGATATGTCTCCGAGCAATCTTGATTCCAGTTTGTGCTTCATCCAGCCTGGCATTTCGCATGATGTACTCTGCATGTAAATTAAATAATCAGGGTGACAATATACAGCCTTGCTGTACTCCTTTCCTGACTTGGAACCAGTTTGTTGTTCCATGTCCAGTTCTAACTGTTGCTTCTTGACCTGCATAGAGATTTCTCGAGGAGGCAGGTCAGGTGGTCTGGTGTTCCCATCTCTTTAAGAATTTTCTACAGCTTGTTGTAATCCACACAGTCAAAGGCTTTGGTGTAGTCAATTAAGCAAAAGTAGATGTTTTTCTGGAACTCTTTTGCTTTATTTAAAAGGCAGTTGGTATCCCAGAAGGTCTTCCCAGGTGGTGCTAGGGGTAAAGAACCCAACTGCTAATTCAGGAGACTAACAGATGCGGGTTCGATTTCCAGAGTTGGGAAGACCCCCTGGAGGAGGACATGGCAACCCACTCCAGTATTCTTGTCTAGAGAATCGCATGGACAGAGGAGCCTGGCAGGCTACAGCCCATAGGGTCACAAAGAGTCAGACATTACTGAAGTGACTTAGCATGCACACCAGCAGGTGTCCAGGAAACTATAGCCATTTTTCCTAGGTATCTTATCTGTGTAGGGACACTTCTGTCCTAGTTTAGAGTTGTCTGCCATAGTGATCTCAGCACACTTCATAACCCAGCCAGACCACCATATACCACCAACATATTTGAAATAGGACATTCTTACTCTCATAAGCCTTCTTGCATTGCTGATAGATTTCACTGGTAGGGTATGTTACAGGCTAAACTATGGTCTCTTTTTCAGTTTCCACAAAAAAGCGTTAGGTGGAAAGAAAATAACTCTGAGAGCACTATATTATTATTAATAACATGAAATCAGTTTGCTCATCTGTTGCATGAAACTAAATACACATGAGACAGCAACGATTACAAATTTTCTTGAAAGTGGCTCCTCTCCTCAGGCAGTTCCCTTTGGAGGGAGGCATGCTAGGTTTATCAGTCCTATTGCCCTCATGATTTCATGATGGGCAGGGTACTTGAGATGAAAAGAATCTAGTCTCTCAGGGTTGGGTCTTACAGTCTTAAATCTGCAGAGTCAGGTTATAGGTATTGCCTCCTAATTATTACCTTACAAGGATTAACTAGACACATGTACCCATCTCTGCCTTTTCTTTTATCAAAGATCACCTTCCTCTTCACATCTCTGCTCTTTCCTTTGTGTTCGCTCTCTCCTACATCACCAGTTTTTTCCTTTTGTGTAACTATTTCCATAAGCACATAAGTATTCTCTAAGATCTCCCATGTTGAAAAATTGTCTCTTGAATCCACTTATCTGTTCCCCTGAGTAGCCACACTTTCACAATGTGCTGCCTATGTTTACCACCTCCATTTCCTTATTTCTCATTTGTACTTTAACTTTAGTCAAGTTTCTGCCCCAGTATTCCACTAAAACTGGTTTCCTTCCATTAAAAACTATTCTCCCTAAGGGTATCAGTGTCTCTCATGTTGCCAGTCCAAAGGGCTATTCTCTGTCCCTATCTGATTTGACCCTTGAACAGCATCAACAACTCCAGTTGTTGACTATTGACCATTCTCTCCATCTGCCAACACATTCTTGTCTTGGCTTCCTGGTTTTTGGTTCAACATCACTGGCCATTCTTTCTCAGCTTCTTTCTCTACTTAATTTTCAAATATTAGCACACCCTGGAGTTCAATCTTGAACCGTTCCCCAAGGGTTTAGTATATTTCCTGGTTGTCTAACGTAGACCTATCGTTTGAGCAACTTACATATCCAGTTACTTTCCATTCTCATTTGAATGTCTGACTTCTTAAATGTAATGTGTTCCAAATGGAGGAGTTTCTTTCTCTCATCAACTGAATCATCCTCCAGCATTCACCTTCTTGATAGATGGCACTATCAAACTCAGATGCTCACGTTAAAAGCATAGGAGTTGTGCCTGATTTCCCTTTCTCCTTCAACCCTCCACATGCCTAACCAATCAGCAGATATTGTTGATTCTACATCCAAAACAGACTTGAAATCCATCCATTTCTCCCCATCTACATTATTATTACCACCAAGGTTCAAGTCATCATTATCTTTTATCAATATTTGAATTTCTACAGTTGCTTCTTAACTAGGGTGTATCTTTGCCTCTTTCAACCTAATTCTCTTAGGTACCAACCAGAGAGATTTAAAATAAATAACAAATTATATGTCACTTCCCTGCTTAAAATTCTTTAGTAGCTTCCTATTTCTTCTGGAATAAAATCTGAATGCTTGACCTATAAGTTATGTGTAATTTGTCTACTTCACTCCTCTGACGTCATTTCATACCATGATCCTCTGATCCTCTCTCATTCACTGCTCCATGAACACACTGGCCTTTCTGTTACTCAGATGCACTGAACCTTCTCCTGCCTATCGGCATTTTCCTTCACCATTTAGGAATTCCATTTCCTCATTTCCTTACAGTCACCTCATTCTCATCCTTCAGGTCTTGGCTTAAATCTTACTTGGCTAGTGGGCCTTTTCTGACCATCCCCTCTTAGCCTCTCAGTTACTCTCTATCATCTCAACTGGACTTTCCTTCCTAATGCCTGTTACAGTCTGTGAATATCTTATTTTTTTGGCTATTTATTTGATTATTTTTCACCCTCCATCCCCTCCATCCAATTGTAAGCTCTGTGAGCAGGGACCTTATCTGTCTCATTTATTAGCATAATACCTATCACAGATTCCCTGGTGGCTCAGATGGTTCAGAATCTGCCTGCAGTGCAAGAGATGCAGGTTCAATCCCTGGGTTAGGAAGATCCCCTAGAGAAGGAAATGGAACCTGCTTCAGTATTTTTGCCTGGAGAATTCCATGGACAGAGGAGACTGGCAGGCTATAGTCCATGGGGTTGCAAAGAGTCAGACATGACCAAGTGACTAACACTTTCACTTTTATCACAGAGTTGGTACTGTGTAAATATTTCTTGAATAAATGGATGAGTGAATGTCTTTAGAAATGATACTATTCTAGAACTTCTTCAATATTGGTTTGTTTTTAGCCTGCTCAGAGATTTTCTGTCCACACCTGTCATTGATTTCCAAGCAAGACAAAGCAAAGTATTAAGTGCCCAAGTATCATATTCTGCATAAAGCTTGAAAGCACTATATTTAGAAAAAGTTGGCAAGCATAAGCTCTCAGTCCAATTACATTCTGGTGTGGTAAAAATACTAATGGAGACAGTGGACTGTAGTTGATATCCGAACAGGGAGCTTCTGACCATTTGTATTATAGATGTCTATTAATGAACAGGCAGTGCTAGGAGAAGAAGATATAGCAAATAAAATTTAGTAGATTGAAGAAGACGGACTCTTTTAGCCAACCTGAATTGAATCTCTTTGTAATGAAGAATATTGATCATAAATCCAATTTGATTTGGCCCATCATGTCATTAAGGACTAGCCTTGTAAATGTCTCTAGACAGCCAGTCTTACTTATGATCAATTAGACTTCTACTATAAAATTCTATCAGGTAAACAAATATTCAGTAAAGATTATGGTCTAGTTCCTTTCTCTAGGCCAGTAAATACAATTCTGTCAAAGTTCATGCCCACATTATCAGGTTATATCCAAATCTGCGATTTGATTCTGGACTCACAGCATTGTCACTGTAATATAGTTGTCAAACCCAACAGAATTTGGCCAAAATGATGCTAACAATGTAATGTTTTTTCAAAAATATTTTCATAAATTTATATACAGTAAAATTGACTTTTTTGTATGTACAGTTTTATAGATTTTAACACATGTAAAAATTTGTAGAAGTAGTCCCACAGTCAGAGTACGTATGGTTGCACCACCCCAAAATGTCCATTGTGTGGCTCCTTTTCAGTCACAACCTCCCCCGCTCCCAGTCACTAGTAACCATTAATGTGTTCTCAATCACTGCAGTTTTGTCTTTCTGAGAATTTCATATAAATGAAATCATACAGAACATAAATTTTTGGCACTGGCTGCTTTTTCAAAAAATTCAATTGGAATATAGTTGATTTAGATGCTTACTCCTTGGAAGGAAAGTTATGACCAACCTTGATAGTATATTAAAAAGCAGAGACATTACTTTGCCAACCAAGATCCATCTAGTCAAGGCTATGGTTTTTCCCGTGGTCATGTATGGATGCGAGAGTTGGACTGTGAAGAAAGCTGATCGCCAAAGAATTGATGCTTTTGAACTGTGGTGTTGGAGAAGACTCTTGAGAGTCCCTTGGACTGCAAGGAGATCCAACCAGTCCATTCTAAAGGAGATCAATCCTGGGTGTTCATTGGAAGGACTGATGCTAAGGCTGAAACTGCAATCCTTTGGCCACCTCATGCGATGAGTTGACTCACTGGAAAAGACTCTGATGCTAGGAAAGGTTGGGGGTGGGAGGAGACAGGGACGACAGAGAATGAGATGGCTGGATGGCATCACCGACTCTGTGGACATGAGTTTGAGTGAACTCCGGGAGTTGGTGATGGACAGGGAGGCCTGGCGTGCTGTGATTCATGGGGTCGCGGAGAGTCGGACACGACTGAGTGACTGAACTGAACTGAACAATGTTGTGTTACTTTCAGGTGTTCAGCAAAGTGATTCAGTTATATGTATACATATATTAATTTTTTTTCAGAGTCTTTACCCATATCAGTTCAGTTCAGTTTAGTCTCTCAGTCATGTCTGGCTCTTTGTGATCCCATGGACCGAAGCATGCCAGGCCTCCCTGTCCATCACCAACTCCCAGAGTTTACTCAAACTTTACCCATATAGGTTACTACTTATATTACCATAGAGAATATTGAGTAGAGGTCCCTGTGCTATGGAGTGGTCCTTGTTGGTTATCTATTTTATATATAGTAGTGTGTGGATGTTAATGCCAAGCTCCTAATTTCTACTTTCCCCCTATGTTTTCCATTTCTAAACTGTAAGTTTGTTTTTGAAATCTTTTATTCCTCTTCTCGGAGAAGGCAGTGACAACCCACTCCAGTACTCTTGCCTGGAAAATCCCACGGATGGAGCAGCCTGATAGGTTGCAGTCCATGGGGTCGCTAAGAGTCGGACACAACTGAGCGACTTCACTTTCACTTTTCACTTTCATGCATTGGAGAAGAAAATGGCAACCCACTCCAGTGTTCTTGCCTGGAGAATCCCAGGGATGGGGGAGCCTGGTGGGCTGCCGTCTATGGGGTCGCACAGAGTCGGACACGACTGAAGCGATGTAGCAGCAGCAGCATTCCTCTTCTGCTTTGTATCATATTTTAAATTACACATGTAGGTGATATCATATGATATTTGTCTTTATCTGACTTCACTTATTTTGTTCTTTTTCATGGCTGAGTAATAGTCATGTGTGTGTATCACATTTTCTTTATCCATTTCTCTGTTGATGGATATTTAAGTTGCATACCATGTCTTGGTTATTGTAAATAGTGTTGCAATGAACATTGAGGTGCATATATCTTTTTGAATTATAGTTTTCTTTGAATATATGCCCATGAGTGGATTGCTGGATCATATGCTAGTTCTATTTTTCTCCATACTGTTCTCCATAGTGGTTGTATCAATTTAAATTTCTATCAAGTGGGTAGGAGGGTTCCTTTTTCTCTGTACCCTCTCCAGCATTTATTGTTTGTAGACCTTTTGATGATAGCCATATTGACCAGTGTGAGGTAATACCTGGTTATAGTTTTTATTTGCATTTCTCTGATAATTAGTGATGTATTTTTCATGTGCTTTTTGGCCATCTGAATGTCTTCTTTGGAGAAATGTCTATTTATATCTTCTGCCTATTTTTTGACTGGGTTGTTTGTTTTGACATAGAATTGCATGAGCTATTTGCATATTTTGGAGTCAGTCAGTTGAATGTAATTTTCCACATTCATTGTAGTATATAGAAGTATGGTTGACTTTTGTGAGGTGACCTTATATTCTGAGGACTTCCTAAAGTAGTTATTCTTTTTTTTTTTTTTTTCAGACTGCTTAAGCTTTTATGTAGACAATTGCATTATGTATGAATAGTGAAGTTTTCTTTCTTTCTTTCTATTTGGTATGTCTTTTATTTCTGTTTATTTCCAGTTGCACTTAACAAGACTGCTGATATTGAAAACAATTGGTGAGAGTGGACATCCTTACCTTGTTCCCTGTAATGGAGATAAAACTCAGCTTACATTACTAAGTATACTATTATAGGTTTTTTTGTAGATACATTTATCGAGTTGAGGAAGTTCTCTTACAGTTCTAGTTTGCTCAGAGTTTTTGTCATAATGGATGTTGAATTTTTTCAAATGTTTTTCTGCATCAATTGCTTATGATCATATGGTTTTTTAAATAATGCTAATATGGTGGATTGTATGATTGAGTTTTAAACATGAACTCATGTTTTAAACATTGCCTGGATAAACCCCACTTGGTTGTGGTGTATTATTCCTTTTATGTATTGTTAGATGTAATGTACTGACATTTTGTTAAGGATTTTTGCATCTACGTTCATAAGTAATATTGTTCTTATTTTCTTTGTTTTATTCTTATAATTGGTTTGGCATCAGGATAATGACTTCTGGTCTCATAAAATGAGGTTGGATATGTTTTTTTGTGTTTCTATTTTCTGAAAGAGTTTTATAGAATTTGTATGATTTCTTTTGAAAAATTAATAAATTAATTTTTGTTGAGGTATAATTGATAATATAATTTAATTATATAATAATAATATAATAATATATTATGTAATATCAAGTATAACATAAATTATTTTAGTTTCAGATGCATAATAATTTGATATTTATAGAAGGCTGAGCGCCGAAGAACTGATGCTTTTGAACTGTGGTGCTGGAGAAGACTCTTGAGAGTCCCTTGGACTGCAAAGAGATCCAACCAGTCCATTCTAAAGGAGATCAATCCTTGGTGTTCATTGGAAGGACTGATGCTAAAACTGAAACTCCAATACTTTGGCCACCTCATGTGACGAGTTGACTCACTGGAAAAGACTCTGATGCTGGGAAGGATTGGGGGCAGGAGGAGAAGGGGACGACAGAGAATGAGATGGTTGGATGGCATCACCGACTCGATGGACATGAGTTTGAGTGAACTCCGGGAGTTGGTGATGGACAGGGAGGCCTGGCGTGCTGTGATTCATGGGGTCACAAAGAGTCGGACACAACTGAGCGACTGAACTGAACTGATATACACTGCAAAATGATCACCATAATAAGCAAACATCCATCACTATACACATGACAAAAATTCTTTTTTCTTGTGAGAACTTTTAATATTTACTTTCTTAGAACTTTCAGACAAGTTTGTACCTGTTTCCTTCTTCACCTATTTTGCCCACTTCCCCATCCACCTTTCTCTCTGGCAACTGCCAGTTTGCTTTCTGTATCTGTAAACTTGGTTATAATGTTGTTGCTACTGTTTTGTTTTTTAGATTCCACGTGCTAGATCAGATCATATGATATTTTCTCTCTCTGATTTACTTCACTTAGCATAATGCCCTCAGTGCCCATCCATGTTTTACAAATGGCAAGATTCCACTCTTTTTTATGGCTGAGTGGTATTCCTTTGTGTGTTGTGTGCATGTGTGTCTTCTTTATCCATTCATCCACTGATGGGCACTTAGGTTGTTTCCATATCTTGTTTTCATAACTTGGCTACTGAAAATAATACCACAATACATGCATGATTTATTTTTTTAAGTGTTTGGGAGAATTCACCACAGAAGACATCTGGGTCTGAAGATTTTTTTTCAGGTATTTATTAATCAGTTACTTACTTGTTTTAGAACCATTCAGGTTTTATCTATTTTAATCTGTATGATTTTTGCCCCAGGAAATATTGTTAATGTTTAAAGAGTTTTCACACTTTTAAATTGAATAATAATAATAGCAGTTGATTTAGTGGCCACTTGATAATTTCTTTTTCCATACCTAATCTATAATCTTACAACAATTCTTCAAGATTAAGTAATTTTCTTCACCTTATAACTGAATAAAACTGAGATTTAGGCACTTGCCCTCTGTGATGGCCCACACTCTGTGGAGAGCGCTTCTCTCTGAATCTGGATAAACCCACTTCTTACCTATGGAAAAGAAACCAGAACAAAAACTGAGAATTAAAAGAATGTAAATGACTTGCTCAAAGTCACCTTAATGCTAAAGAGAGAGGTCAGGAGACCAACCTCCATTTAGCCCCCAAAACCTACATTCTTTCCGTGGCAACTTGCACAAATTTAGCATGTATGACTTCTAGATACAGGATTTTACTAACTGTCATCGCTATTGATATGAAATATGAGATTACCTGATTGCTAAAATGATCAATGTAAAACACATTTTGTATCATGGCAGATAATCCCTTCCCCCTCAGCTTCATGCTTTGTGTAGGAAAGACTTTTTAAAAATCCTTGTGACAAGGAAACTCATGTCACAACACTTTACTTAAGGGTCTCTGAGCATCGGTCCCCAGCTGTAAGTAATACCACACTACTTGTTTGGACCTGCTACAGATAGTTTAGTTATATTTGATCACTCTTTCTCTTGCTCCAGATTCTGTATCTCAGAGTCTCTTGAGCCTCATTGTTGTATTGGGATTGTATGTTGGTGCAATAGTCTATTGTTTCCATTTTTATAGAGTCATAAAGTTCCATAAAAGATTGGATGGTATACATTTGCTTTTGATGTTGTTAAGTCTTAGGACTTTGCAAGGGATGTTTTATAGTGTCTGCTGTATTTATCAAGTAAACAGTGTTACCGAGAACCACCCACTTGCTGTTTGTACTGGGTACTCAAGCTCTAGGAGATGCTTCAACAACACACGCTGTGGGTTCTACATTTCCCAGGAACTTTTTAGGCTATGTAGTTGAGATGGTCCTTTAAGCCTATTAAAGTCATGCATCCATTTTATTTTGCTGGTGATAATCAGGAGATGGTACATTTATCATGAGGCATATTTTGATATGATCATCTCAATACGTTCTGCCTTCTTTGAAAACAGTGTTTTAGATGTTAACAGAGAGAAAAGAAACTAGCATTTGTTGAGTATGTACTATAAAAGAATTACTTTACACGTATTAACGTCAATAATCCTCTCAATGAGTCTGAAAAATAGGTACTTTTAAATCTTATTTCATAGATTATTCAGTTCATGCCCAGACAGATTAAATGATTTATCCAAGGCCATATAGGTTAGAGTTGGGGGAACTGATACCTAGTTCAAACTGTATGACTCTAGATTCCATAAGCAGTCATAGCAATATCTCTGCTCTGCCATTTTTCCTCTGTGCTGGTTGTCGTCAACCATATATCTCTAGAAAAATTCTGCCTTTTTCATTATTTTAGCATCTGACTTAAAGTTTTACTTCTGCTCCATAATAATAATACCCAACAATGGCTTAATAGTGTAATGATGAATAGTACAGACTTTGGAGCCAGGACTCTCTGCATTCAGACTCCAGCTCTGCTATTTATTCAGTTCAGTCGCTCAGTCATGTCCGACTCTTTGCAACCCCATGAATCACAGCATGCCAGGCCTCCCTGTCCATCACCAACTCCCGGACTTCATTCAAACTCATGTCCATCGAGTCGGTGATGCCATCCAGACATCTCATTCTCTGTCGTCCCCTTCTCCTCCCGCCCCCAGTCCTTCCCAGCATCAGAGTCTTTTCCAGTGAGTCAACTCATCGCATGAGGTGGCCAAAGGATTGGCGTTTCAGCTTTAGCATCAGTCCTTCCAGTGAACACCCAGGATTGATCTCCTTTAGAATGGACTGGTTGGATCTCCTTGCAGTCCAAGGGACTCTCAAGAGTCTTCTCCAACACCACAGTTCAAAAGCATCAATTCTTCGGTGATCAGCCTTCTTCACAGTCCAGCTCTCACATCCATACATGACCACGGGAAAAACCATAGCCTTGACTAGACGGACCTTTGTTGGCAAAGTAATGTCTCTGCTTTTTAATATGCTGTCTAAGTTGGTCATAACTTTCCTTCCAAGGAGTAAGCGTCTTTTAATTTCATGGCTGCAATCAGCATCCGCAGTGATTTTGGAACCCCAAAAAATAAAGTCTGACACTGTTTCCACTGTTTCTCCATCTATTTCCCATGAAGTGATGGGACCAGATGCCGTGATCTTTGTTTTCTGAATGTTGAGCTTCAAGCCAACCTTTTCACTCTCCTCTTTCACTTTCATCAAGAGGCTTTTGAGTTCCTCTTTGCTTTCTGCCATAAGGGTGGTGTCATCTGCAAATCTGAGGTTATTGATATTTCTCCCAGCAATCTTGATTCAAGCTTGTGCTTCTTCCAGTCCAGCATTCCTCATGACGTGCTCTGCATATAAGTTAAATAAGCAGGGTGACAATATACAACCTTGACGTACTCCTTTTTCTATTTGGAACCAGTCTGTTGTTCCATGTCTAGTTCTAACTGTTGCTTCCTGACCTGCGTACAGGTTTCTCAAGAGGCAGGTCAGTTGTATAACTTTGAGCAAAATTATTTAATTTCTCTTTGCTTGAGTTTTCTCATTCAGTAATAATTGTAGCTACCTCAGAGGCTTGCTATAAAGACTAAATGAGTTAATATTTGGAAGGATCTTGGAATAGTGCCTTGCACATTGTGAGTACTATACATGTGATTGAAATTTGAGGGGTAAAAAAATATTCTTTAATGATTGCAAAATATTCTTTCATTTGGACGTAATATTTTATTTAATCTCTCCTTAAATGTTGACACAAAGTTGATTTCAGGATTTTGTGTTAGCACGTATTGTTACAATGAACATCTCTATCTACATTTTGAGTTTTTTCTCAGGTTACATTTCTGGGCTTAGAATTACTGTGTCAAATGACCAAATGCTTAAAAAATTCCTTAAAAATGCAAATAGATTAATATTTTCAAAGAAACTTACAAAAATTATAAGCAAAAATCACAGATAAAAATATAAAAAGAAAACAGTCAAGTTCCCAAGTTGTAAGTTTTTTTTAAAAACATGGAATTTTCATTTTGAGATAATTGTAGATTCATATGAATCATTAAGAAATAGTACAGAGATTCTGTGTACAATTTGCTCAATTTCTCCCAGTGGTGACATTTTATAAAACAATTTTACATTATCACAACCAGGATATTTCACTGATACAATGAAATTGTATCAACTGGTATTTCATTTTCTTTTCAAGGAAAAGAATATTTTTATCACCACAAGAATCCCTCATGGTGTCCTCCTCTCTTGGCAACAACTAACCTGTTCATCACGTCCATAATTCTGTTATTTCAAGAATGTTATATAAATAAAACCACAAAATCTGTGGTTTAGGATTGTTCTTTTTTTTTCTTCCACCTAGCATAATTCCCTGGAGATTCATCTGAGCCATGTGTGTCAATAGTTTGTCCTTTTCATTGTTGAGTAGTATTCCATGGTATGGATGTACCACATTTGTTCAGTGATTATCTGGTGAGAGACATCTGAGTTGTTTCCAGTTTTTGGTCATTATAAATAAAGCTGTTATGACCATTTGTACATAGATGTTGATGGAAACATAAATTTTAATTATCTGGGAGAAATGTCCAAGAGTGTTATTACTGGATTGTATGGTAGTCACATTTTTGTTTTGTGTGGAGCTGCCAGATTGTTTTCCAGAGTTTTATTTTTCATTCTCAGCAGCACTCTATGGATGATCCAGTTTTTTGCATTCTTGACAGAATTTGGCACTGCTATTGTTTTTCATTTTAGCCACTTTGAAAGGTGTATGGTGATTTATCATTGGAGTTTTAATTTGCATTTCCCTAAAAGATTGCTGGGAGAAATATCAATAACCTCAGATATGCAGATGACACTACCCTTATGGCAGAAAGTGAAGAGGAACTCAAAAGCCTCTTGATGAAAGTGAAAGAGGAGAGTGAAAAGGTTGGTTTGAAGCTCAACATTCAGAAAACAAAGATCATGGCATCTGGTCCCATCACTTCATGGGAAATAGATGGAAAAACAGTGGAAACAGTGTCAGACTTTGTTTTTTTGGGCTCCAAAATCACTGCAGATGCTGATTGCAGCCATGAAATTAAAAGACGCTTACTCCTTGGAAGGAAAGTTATGACCAACCTTGATAGTATATTAAAAATCAGAGACATTACTTTGCCAACCAAGGTCCGTCTAGTCAAGGCAATGGTTTTTCCCGTGGTCATGTATGGATGTGAGAGTTGGACTGTGAAGAAAGCTGATCGCCGAAGAATCGATGCTTTTGAACTGTGGTGTTGGAGAAGACTCTTGAGAGTCCCTTATACTGCAAGGAGATCCAACCAGTCCATTCTAAAGGAGATCAATCCTGGATGTTCATTGGAGGGACTGATGCTAAAGCTGAAACTCCAATACTTTGGCCACCTCATGCGACGAGTTGACTCACTGGAAAAGACTCTGATGCTGGGAAAGGTTGGGGGCGGGAGGAGAGGGGACGACGGAGAATGAGATGACTGGATGGCATTACTGACTCTGTGGACATGAGTTTGAGTGTACTCCGGGAGTTGGTGATGGACAGGGAGGCCTGGCGTGCTGTGATTCATGGGGTCGCGGAGAGTCGGACACAACTGAGCGACTGAACTGAATGGATAATGCTGTTGAACATCTTTTCATGCGCTTACTTGCCATCTATATATTCTCTTTGGTGACATGTTATTAATGCTTTTTTCTTATTTCCTAATTAGATTGTTTTTTAATGTTGAGTTTTTATATATTCTAGATTCTAGTCCTTTGTTGAATATGTGGTTTGCATGTATTTTTTCCTAGTTTGTGGCTTATCTTTTCATCCTTTTAAGATCTTTTGCATAGCAAAATTGAAAGTTTTGGATAAGGTCTAATTTATCAGTTTTTCCTTTTATAGATCATGTTTTTGTAGACCTCTTTATTTAGTCCTACATCCCCCAATTTTTCTCCAGTTTCTTTTCTAGAAGTTATAGTTCACATTTTTTTTTTTTTCTATAAGGGGGTCTTCTGATAAAGACCAGAAACCTACTAGACCAATTCTAGAAGAGCTATAACACTTAATTTTGAATTATGCATTTAGTCTGTGATTCATTTTGAGATAATTTTTTATAAGGGCACCCCTGGTGGCTCAGTGGTAAAGAATTTGACTGCCAGTGCAGGAGACCTGGGTTCAATCCCTGGGTTGGGAAGACCCCCTGGATAAAGAAATGGCAACCCACTCCACTATTCTTGCCTGGAGAATTCCATGGAGAGAGAAGCCTGGTTTTCTACAGTCCATAGGGTAGTGAAGACTTGGTCACAACTGAGAGACTGAGCATGCAAGAGGCTTAAGCCCAGGCTCTTCCTTTTTTGTTCTGTTTTGTTTTTTGGCTTTGAATATCTCATTGCTCCAGTACTATCTGTTGTAAAGGCTGTCCTTCCTGCATTGAATTGCTCTTGCACTTTTATAAAAAAATCAGTTGGGCATATTTGTGTGGGCCTATTTATGGGTTCTGTATTCTATTCCACCAATCTATACATTTATCCCTCTAAAATACCACACCATCTTGATCATTGTGAAAGTGAAAATGTTAGTCGCTCAGTCGTGTCTGTCTCTTTGTGACCTCGTGAACTGTAGCCTGTCAGGCTCCTTTGTCTATGCAATTCTCCAGGCAAGAATATTGGAATGAATAGCCATTCCATTCTCCAGGGGATCTTCCTTACCCAAGGATCAAACCCTGATCTCCTGCATTGCAGACAGATTCTTTACCATCTGAGCCACCAGGGAAGCTCAAAGTACAGAGAATCACCCTCCTTATGGCAAAGACACTGCCTAGGCCCCAGCAAGATTTGAACTTATGGGTTTATAAGACAAGTACTCTAACCCCCAATCTATGGAGCCAAGTCATATATCTCTTTAATATCTTTAATATTTGATATCTTTAATATCAAGCAGGATGATTCCTACCACTTTATTTTTCAAAATTGTTTATAGCTATTCTAGTTACTTTGTCTTTTCATACAAATTTTAGAATAATGATGCTTGAATCAACAAAAACTCTTGCTGGGGATTTCAATAGAGATTGCATTAAAGTTGTATATTGATTTAGGGATAAATTACACCTATGTTGAGTCTTTCAATCCACAAATACCATATATCCCTCAATTATTTAGGTCTTTGATTTCTTTCTTCAATGTTTTATAAATTTCAGCTTGAAGATTCTGTACATGTTTTGTCACTTTATATCCAGGTATTCATTTTCTTTGTTGTGAATGGTATCATGTTTTTAATTTTGTTCTCCATATATCATTGTTAGTATTGATACATAGAAATGTGATTAATTTAAAAAATATCAATCTTATATTCTACAACCCTACTGAACTCACTTATTACTTCTAGAAAGGTCTTTGCTTTTTGCTTTGTTTTTGTATATTCCTTGGGCTTTTTTTTATAAAGACACTAATATTATTTGAAAATAGGGACATTTTAATTTCCTTGTTTCCAATCTTAATGCCTTTTATTTCTTTTTCTTGCCCTATTACAACATGGAACTTCCAATACTATGTTGAATGAATTGTGAGAGTCTTATGTTGAATAAGGGGCTTCCCTGATGGCACAGGCAGTAAAGAAACTGCCTGCAATGCAGGAGACCCAGATTCGATCTCTGGGTCAGGAAGATCCCCTGGAGAAGGGAATGGCAACCCACTCCAGTATTCTTGCCTGAAAAATCCCATGGGCAGAGGAGCCTGGTGGGCTACAGTCCATGGGGTGGCAAAGAGTTGGACATGACTGAGCAACTAACACTTTCTATGTTGAGTAAGAAAGAGAAACAATTCAGCCCTTTTCCTAATCTTAGGGAGAAAGCATTCAGTGTTTCTTTATTAAGTATGATGGTAGTTGTATAGGGGCTTCCCTGATAGCTAGTTGGTAAAGAGTCCACCTGCAATGCTGGAAACCCCAGATTCCTGGGTCGGGAAGAACCTCTGGAGAAGGGATAGGCTACCCACTCCAGTATTCTTGGGCTTCCCTTGTGGCTCAGCTGATAAGGAATTCACTTGCAATGTGGGAGACCTGGGTTCGATCCCTGGGATGGGAAGATCCCTTGGAGAAGGGAAAGGCTACCTACTCTAGTATTCTGGCTAGAGAATTCCACGGACTGTATAGGCCATGGGGTTGCAGAGTCGAAGAAAACTGAGCGACTTTCACTTTCTAGTTGTATAGGGTTCTTTTCATTCATTTTTGATTGTTTTTGTTCTTAGAAATTTTGTATTGAGTTAAGAAATTTCCCCTTTATTGTAGCTTTCTGAGAATTTTTTTTCCTTATCACAGAAGGGTGATGGATTTTGTCAAATGCTTTTTTGAAGATATAGCTTTTTGATCATTACAAATTGTTTGTAAGGTACTCAGGCAATAATTTTTGTAGGTGCTGAATCACCTTCCTCAAGATGGATACATGGTACCTGCAGGTAGTCAAAGCCAACCTTGCCCGTGTGTTTTCCCTTTCAGCAACTTGTCTCATTGTGTTGGATGACATTTTATTTTCCCAGGCTTTCAGAAACTTTTTGAACATTTCAAAAATGTTTATTTTTCATGGGTCCCTGAGAAATGTGAAAGAACTTTATTTATTAAAGTTGACATATGTTCGTTATTCAGATCTGTCAGGTTTTTCCACTCAAGTCTTATTTCTGGTTTGAGAAATGTGACTGGTTCAGAACTGATTGTCCAGTGGTGATATATGAGGGATCGTACAGTGATGTTGCTACAAAATATGAACTGAGTTAGATTTCTCTGTCTTGGATTATCCCCACTGCCCACCTTCGGAACTTTCTAAAATAACTTATTCATGTGACTCATCCACAGTGATGTGCTGGTAAAGCTTTAGTAACCAGCTCTCAGGATTGTAAGTGACCTCTGATTTGCTGATTTCCGTGATGTAAAGAGGTTTTCCAGGTGGCCCTGGTGGTAAAGAACCCACCCACCAGTGCAGGAGATGCAAGAGAGGTGGGTTCGATCCCTGGGTTGGGAAGATCCCCTGGAGAAGGGAATGGCAACCCACTCCAGTATTCTTGCCTAAAAAATTCCTTGGTCAGAGGAGCATGGCGGGCTGTAGTCCATGGGGTCACAAAGAGTCAGACACAATTGAAGCGATTTAGCATTCATGTGTGATGCAAATGGTTCCACCATAGCAAATTTTAGGCATCATTAGGATGTCACTGAGCATGGAGTTGGGACAAGATGAAAGGTACAAGCTGGCTCCAGCATACTGCTACTCACACATAACTCAGTATAATACTGGTGACAGCCATGTCTAACACAAACTGCCCAGGCACTCAGTTTCTCAGATTATTATGGGATTGTCACTTTTTTCTGAGTGATTTTAAGAGTATATGAAAGAAAGAACAGGTGGTCAGCCCCACAGAAATGGACTTTAATGATTAGCACATACAACTTGTGGGGGGGTGCATGTTTCAATAGTTCATGTTTTTGTTACTGAGTAGTGGTCCTTGTCGGAGAAGGTGATGGCACCCCACTCCAGTACTCTTGCCTGGAAAATCCCGTGGGTGGAGGAGCCTGGTGGGCTGCAGTCTATGGGGTTTCTAAGAGTTGGACACGACTGAGTGACTTCACTTTCACTTTTCACTCTCACGCATTGGAGAAGGAAATGGCAACCCACTCCAGTGTTCTTGCCTGGAGAATCCCAGGGACGGGGGAGCCTGGTGGGCTGCCGTCTATGGGGTCACACAGAGCCGGACACGACTGAAGTGACTTGGCAGCAGCAGCAGTAGTCCTTGTATGGATGTACCACTTTACACTCCTATTGTAGGGCATCTGAGTCATCTCTAGTTTTTGCTTGAGAATAGAGCTAGTACGAACATTCACATACAGGTTTTTATGTGTATATAACTATTTTAAAAATATGCCTTCATTAGCCTCCTTCTCCCTCTGTCCCTCACCCAAAGCCTGAAATCCAGAAGTAATGTTTTCCTTGTTTTTTTAAACTCCAATTCAAGATATAAAAGCACTGGAAAAAGGCACAGTGGTAAACAATATGCCTCCCAGTGCAGGAGATGCAAGAGCTGTGGGTTCAGTTCCTGGATTGGGAAGATCCTCTGGAGTAGAAAATAGAAACCCACTCCAGTATTCTCGCCTGGAAAATTCCGTGGACAGAGGAACCTGGAGGGCTACAGTCTATGGGGCCTCAAAGAGTCAGACACAACTGAATGAATGAGCATGCACACACATATTTGGGTGATTCCACCCTTGGCAATGATATATTAGAATTTAAGAGATATGGGCCATTGGAAGCTCATGTCTCAATGTGGTCTGGTCTTGACCCACGTGTTAATCGTAACAAAATGTTTTTTAGTGTTTACATAGAACATCATGGGGGTGGTCAGCTATCCTACTGGCTTTTCAGTTCAGTTCAGTTCAGTTGCTCAGTCGTGTCCGACATTTGCAACCCCATGAATCACAGCACGCCAGGCCTCCCTGTCCATCACCAACTCCCGGAGTTCATTCAGACTCATGTCCATCAAATCGGTGATGCCATCCAGCCATCTCATTCTCTGTCGTCCCCTTCTCCTCTCGCCCCCAACCTTTCCCAGCATCAGAGTCTTTTCCAGTGAGTCAACTCGTCGCATGAGGTGGCCAAAGGATTGGAGTTTCAGCTTTAGCATTAGTCCTCCCAATGAACACCCAGGACTGATCTCCTTTAGAATGGACTGGATGGATTTCCTTGCAGTCCAAGGGACTCTCAAGAGTCTTCTCCAGCACTGCAGTTCAAAAGCATCCATTCTTTAGCAATCAGCTTTCTTCACAGACCAACTCTCACATCCATACATGACCACGGGAAAAACCATAGCCTTGACTAGACGGACCTTGGTTGGCAATGTCTCTGCTTTTTAATATGCTGTCTAAGTTGGTCATAATCTTCCTTCCAAGGAGTAAGCGTCTTTTAATTTCATGGCTGCAATCAGCATCTGCAGTCATTTTGGAGCCCCCCAAAATAAAGTCTGACATTGTTTCCACTGTTTCCCCATCTATTTCCCATGAAATGATGGGACCAGATGCCATGATCTTTGTTTTCTGAATGTTGAGCTTCAAGCCAACCTTTTCACTCTCCTCTTTCACTTTCATCAAGAGGCTTTTTAGTTCTTCTTCACTTTCTGCCATAAGGGTGATGTCATCTGCATATCTGAGGTTATTGATATTTCTCCTGGCAATCTTGATTCCAGCTTGTGCTTCTTCCAGCCCAGCGTTCCTCATGATGTACTCTGCATATAAGTTAAATAAGCAGGGTGACAATTTACAACCTTGACGTACTCCTTTTCCTATTTGGAACCAGTCTGTTGTTCCATGTCCAGTTCCAACTGTAGCTTCCTGACCTGCATACAGGTTTCTCAAGAGGCAGGTCAGGTGGTCTGGTATTCCCATCTCTTTCAGAATTTTCCACAATTTATTGTGATCCACACAGTCAAAGGCTTTGGCATAGTCAATGAAGCAGAAATAAATGTTTTTCTGGAACTCTCTTGCTTTCTCCATGATCCCGAGGATGTTGGCAATTTGATCTCTGGCTCTTCCAGAGATCAAAAAGTCCTCTGCCTTTTCTAAAACCTGCTTGAACATCTGGAAGTTCACGGTTCACATATTGCTGAAGCCTGGCTTGGAGAGAATTTTAGGACCTGCTAATATCTTCACCCCATTAGCATGAACTTCTGCTCAAATTCCAAGTCAGTTAGAATAAAGCAAATAAACCCAAAAGCCATGTCTTGCCTGATGTGGCTGAGCTATCCTGATTATATGCTCTTTTAGATGCATCTTTGATTCCTGTGTTGACTGATGCTGGGCTGGCATCATGAGATCATGAGTGTAAGGATTTTCATTTCTCTGAAGCATTACCTTTTTGACGGGGCAAAATTGCTGAGTAATTAACAGTGTGAGTCTAGGCAGACAGCCTGGGTTCGAAATCCAGCTATGTGGGTATTAGATATGGGAACTTGGGGGAAGTTCTGTCACTTGTCTTGTACTCAGGTTTATCATTTTTCAGATGGGGGTAAGGATAATATTTACTTCACACAGTTGTTATCAAGATTAAATGAGATAATGTGTAAAGCATCTAGAAAAATGTTTAGTACATAGTAAAGGAGATCGATCCTGGGTGTTCATTGGAAGGTCTGATGCTAAGGCTGAAACTCCAATACTTTGGCCACCTCATGCGAAGAGTTGACTCACTGGAAAAGACTCTGATGCTGGGGGGGATTGGGGGCAGGAGGAGAAGGGGACGACAGAGAATGAGATGGTTGGATGGCTTCACCGACTCGATGGACATGAGTTTGAGTGATCTCCGGGAGTTGGTGATGGACAGGGAGGCCTGGTGTGCTGTGATTCATGGGGTCGCAAAGAGTCGGACACGACTGACCGACTGAACTGAACTGAACTGAACTGAACTGAAACGTTCAGTACCTCGTCATCATCACCACCATGATGTACGTATTGGAGTCAGGAGAATCTCAGGGCCCATTCTCTCCCTTAAGAGCCATTGACTTCCTCACAACCTTGGCTCTCCTTTCTTTGTATCATGTAAGGGTCCTCAGTTCCACCCCACAGCTCCCACCTCCCTGGAGCTCTGCTGAATACACTAACTTTGGGCCCCTCCACTCTCTGCATTGGATGCTTGGGTTATTGCTCACTCCTGTCTCAGGGCTGGTAGGCAAACAGAAGCCAGTTGACCAACCTGCAAGGTATGTGCCCTTGGATCTCCTCCGCTGCCTGCCATCCCCGCTGCTCCACCTCCTCTGCACAGAAAGGAGGCCTCATAGGCCACAGGCTTGGGCTCAGCTCTCACCTTGCAGGTTTCTAAACCTTGGTATTCCTCCAGGGGAGAGGGGAGTTGTTTCCTGCCCCCAGCACCCACCACCTTCCTCTTTTTCAGCTTCTTCTGCAGGTCTTTTCTCTCTACCCAATCCAGACTCATTGCCCCATGGTACCTCCTTCAACTCAGGGACCTGGGTTTTCTCTACACACAGCAGGGAGTGTTCTGCACATATGTGGGTTGGCAGTGCTTCCCAGAGCTCCTACCAGGTCCTCTAATCCCAGTCCTCTAGCCTGCAACTCCTTAAGGCTGAAGCGCATTAATCTTTGTGTCCTGCTAAGAACCAGAAAAGTGCCTCTATGTAGTGTATCAATATTTATTAAATGAATGCTTGAATAAATGATGAATTTCTAGAGAGCATTGGAGGTGGGGGGAAATGCCCTGCTAACACGGGTCCTTGCTACCTCCCAGGCATCAGCCTTCTGCTGGAGAGTTGGCCTGTAATCCTTGCAGCTCTCTTTGGCTGCTGATTTTCCAACTGTGGCTTTACACCTGTTTCATTTTACAATATTTATTGGGAAAGCACTTTAGCTGCTTATTATAGTCAGATATCATCCATGACAAGCCATTTTCCTTGAATTAGCCCAGGGAGAAATATTTCTAAAGGCGTTAAATGAAATCATCCAGACATTTCCCATGGCCAGCTGGACCCGGCAGCCAGTTCAGTCCCCTGGCTTGAATACAGAGCGGAATATGTTTTTAGTCTACTCCAAGCAGCAAACTGCTACTAATTCTCACACTAATAAATGGGGCTTTAGCAAATTCTCCTAAGCAAAAGCAACAGGAGGATTTACAACTGTGCTTTCAGTAAATTAAATGAGATAATGCAGTGCCTGGCACACAGTAAGTGGCCAGTAAGTGCTGACTGTTATGTCTCTGGACAACACTACTGAGAATTGTTGCAGAAAATATTACTAAAAAAGATGGGGGCTGATAGGGAAAATATTTTCAAAAATTAGTAGAAAGTAAGGTCATTTAAATAATTATTTCCTTGAAGTTAGGAATAAAGAAGATAATGCTGAAAAAAGAAAATCATTTAATAAAAATTAAAGGGATGAAAATAGAAGAGTTAGGAGATTGATAGAAAGCTAATAGGCAACATGCATTTTATAACATGTATTTAAAAACATGAATTACATGCACTCACCCTGGAAAATTTCACTCACTTAATCAAATCACATTGTCTCAAACTGCTGTTACAAAATTTTTGAGATACACCAAAACAGCAACACCAACAAGGCAGAAGTAGAAAATTGTGCTTACATCCTTACATAATCATTTCAAAGGGTTTTGGGTAAATGCAGAAATCCTCACTGAAACTTGAACTTACAAAACACGTGCTGCATAGCTTCGTGATTCCATCCTGGCTGTCCTGAAATAACGCCTGTGATGCTATCAACATGCCTGAACACATGGGACTTGTGTAGGGAAACTCATTAACTCCAAGGTTGGGATCCTTTTCCCGAAATACCTATTCCTGGCTTCCTGATGCCACTCTTTCTTTGCTTTTGTTGTTAAAGATGAAAATATTGATTTTAACCAGACTGAAACTGGTTATCAGCTCTGCTTTTACTAATGCCTTCTCAAAGTGCTGCTTTATTCCCATCAATTTTGGATGTTCCTGTTTTTCCTAACTTGAGTTTATAAACCTGAAAATGGGATTTTATAGCACAATACCTCTTGATGATTACCTTTTATTCCTGGGTGAACAGAAGGCTGATTTTCACTCAGCCTGTGATCAGGAGAGGTGATCTTGGTGGAAGAAAAATATAACGTGATTTTAGCAGCCAGCCATACTGGGTCAATAGCTAAAAGGGAGATATGACCCAAGTTTTTTTTTCCTAATTAAAAAAATGTTTATCTTTTAAAAACCACTTTATTGAGGTACGATTGACTTGTAAAAAATTGTACATATTGTACAATTGTATACAGCTTGATGAGTTTGAGGATAAATCACTTTCAAAGTCACAGACATATTCATCACCTTCTGGAAGGGGCTACTTTTCTCTTGCCTCCTTTGTTATTACTGTTATTAATATTATTATCTTGTGTGTACTTGTGTGTGGTAAGAGCACTTAAGATGCACCCTTATAGAAAGTTTTAGATACCGTTGGCTGTGAGCATTATGCCAGAGAGTACATCTCCTTGATGATGTTCTGTTAGAGCAAGATTGGTGGGCAATCCAAGGGGAAGAGAGGTTAACCACAGCACAGAATTCCTGACGGAGCCTGCTTTAAAGGTGGCCATGAGAAAGTGCCAGCTGACACCACGGGGAGCAGACCAGGGAGCACACTGGGTGAAAGCTGCTCGGATGAATGAGGGCTGCGAGACACAATGTGGAGTGGAGCTGATTTTGTCCTGAGTCAGAGTCAACAGTATGGCAGGATGGCATCTCCCCACCTCCATCCAAGAAAAAGTGGCAGTATTTCACTCCATCAAAAAGCTAGAAATAAATCATACTTTTGCTTTAAAAGTATACCTCTGAAGTAGTTGGAGGAAGTTTTCAATAAATACATCCTGAACAGAGGCAAGTTGTCATAAAAACAAGATTATTAGAACACTTGTCTAGGTAACTTACTCATTCCTCCCTGAATTTATGGCTGGCCAGAGCCAATTACAGTTATATTTTTAACCCACAGAAAAAAGTCAGTAATTTTTTTTAAATGAGGGAAACTTACTTTTAAATAAATAAACAATGGCAACAGAAATCCACAAGCATTTTTTTCCATAAGCACTTTTTTTCAGATGCTGGTAAAAACAATAGCAACAAAAATTTTATAAATGAATAAACAATAAATAAACAATGGCAGCAAAAATCCACAAGCATTTTTTTTTCAGATGTTGGCAATAAAAAAACAGTATTTTTTAATGAAAATAAAAGACTTTTATGGTTTATCTCAGTTGATTAAAATTAACATGAACTTACATTTTGACACATTCTATCATAGCGACATATTTAGCACAAACAACTTTCTTCCTTTGAATTTAAACCAGTGCTTAAACAGAACCACTAATTGGCATTTAGTGAAAAATAATTTATGGTACATTTTATTCTCTTATTGCTATAAAACTGATTTAAAATAATGAGGCTCGTGAAAGGATATGACCTGGACCATAAAATGTACTTATTAGAGTTGTTTGATAAATCATGATGGGGAAATTCTCACCTCTTAATAAGTGTAAGACAGTGCAATACAAAGCAGGGTGAAGATGGGGTATGGCTCATCTCCTGGTAGCGCTTAGCTCTCTCTCTCTCTCTGTCCAGATGTCAGGAAACAGTGTTTTTGAATGCCCAACCTCCCTCATGTCTCCTGCTATTAGAATCTAATCTGGCATCCAGACACAGTGAAGTCACTGTCAGAGTAGGAACCAGATCCTATCCAAGGATCCTATCTGAATTCTAACAGACCCAGAAGATAGAACTGGCATCCCCAGGATTACCAAAGTCGAGGGCTAGGCAGGAAATGCCCCTCTCAGGGCCTCATTGGCATAGAACCTCATTTATGTATGTATGTATTCATCCTTTTTTTTTTTTTTTTTGTTCATCCCTCAATGTGCCTTGAGCCTCTACAGTGCCCTGTACAGGAACTCAGTGTGAACTCCAGAGTGAACAGAGCACATGTGGTCTCCACCCTCATGGAGCTGGAAGACGTGAAGAGGAATGTGCTTGATGCTTTGATGTGGGAGGCTAGAGTACACTGAGAACTCTCAATTCTGGGAACACAGAGCAGAGAGGAAGACACCAAAGATGGGGGACTCTGGACGCCACAGAGGATGGGGAGGCAGGTGATAGGACATCTGGATCCCCTAGGAGAATTATAACCCAGCTGGATGGTGTTTTACTGATCACAGGCACTGCTATCAGGAGCATTCGGGGCCAATGAAGTAGTAGTCACTGCAACCTCAAGAGCTATAGGGGTGCTAAAAGCCCTATAGAATGAGCAGGGACTGGGGCAGGTGGAAGAGGCTGCCAGAGTTGGGACTTCTGAGATCAGGGTCAATTGACTGAGACTATAGCAGGCCTGTCTCCAGATGGGATAATCAGACGGCCACTCTAGGCTTGCAAATATCTGTCTTTAATAGTATATATGCAAGGGTGCAATGGAAGATGTCAACATATAGCCTCCTTTTAAGTGGTTTACTTGAGCAGCCCTACACTGGTTGAGTTGCATGGGAGCCCTACACCTTTCTGGGATGGCCACCATGGTGGTATACAGTGAGTGCTCTCACAGGTGAATTGTGCTCAGTACCTGAACAAAAAGACCAAGATAGCCAGTTGTACTTCCAGAGACTTTATTCAGTGGACAGGCAGTACCTGCCACATCACTGAAGTCCCAATTAGGATCCAGCAGATCAGCAAGGGAGGGGTACCTGAGAATCCTTCTTGTCACCGTAATGTCACATAACCTCTGTCCTTTCCAGTCATACAGCTGTACACTTTTATTAGTGAGAAGGTGTGGGAAAGCAATGAATAGGAGAGATTCAGTGAAAAGGCAGAGGAACCAGAGATCAAATTGCCAACATATGTTGGATGATAGAAAAAGGAAGAGAATTCCAGCAAAAATCTACTTCTGTTTCATTGATGACACTAAAGCCTGAGACTGTGTGGATCACAACAAACTGTGGCAAATTCTTCAAGAGATGGGAATACCAGACCACCTTACCTTCCTCCTGAGAAATCTGTATGCAGGTCAAGAAGCAACAGTTAGAACTGGACATGGAACAACAGACTGATTCAAAATTGGGAAAGAAGTGTGTCAAGGCTGTATATTGTCACCCTGCTTATTTAATTTACATGCACAGTACATCATGCGAAATGCCAGGCTGGATGAAGCACAAGCTGGAATCAAGATTGCTGGGAGAAACATCAATAACCTCAGATATGCAGATGATACTACCTTTATGGCAGAAAGCCAAGAGGAACTAAAGAACCTCTTGATGAAAGTGAGAAAGTGAAAGAGTTGGCTTAAAATTCATGGCATCCAGTCCCATCACTTCATAGCAAATAGATGGGGAAACAATGGAAACAGTGAGTGACTTTATTTTATTGGGCTCCAAAATCACTGCAGTTGGTGACTGAAGCCATGAAATTGCTCTTTGGAAGAAAAGCTATGACAAACCTAGATAGCATATTAAAAAGCAGAGGCATTACTTTGCTGACAAAGGTCTATCTAGTCAAAGCTATGGTTTTTCCAGTAGTCATGTATGGATGTGAGAGTTGGACCATAACGAAGGCTGAGCATCAAAGAATTGATGCTTTTGAACTGTGGTGCTGGAGAAGACTCTTGAGAGTCCCTTGGACTGCAAGGAGAGCAAACCAGTCAATCCTAAAGGAAATCAACCCTTAATATTCATTGGAAGGACTGATGCTGAAGCTGAAACTCCAATACTTTGGCCACCTGATGCGAAGAGCTGACTTATTAGAAAAGACACTAAGGCTGTGAAAGATTGAAAGCAGGAGAAGAAGGGGACAACAGAGAACGAGATAGTTGGGTGGCATCACCAACTCAATGGACATGAGTTTGGGCAAGCTCCAGGAGATGAAGGATAGGGAAGCCTGGTGTGCTGTAGTCCATGAGATCTAAAGAGTCAGACATGACCGAGTGACTGAACAATAACAGCAAAGTATTTTCCCTAGAAAAACTGTTATCCTTTGAGGAATGTTCACATTGTAGAATTATACTAAGATAGTAGAATTGGACTAAATTATTTTTTCTCCACTAGCTGGTGAAAGGTTCCACTTATGACCCATAAAGAAGTTTTATTTCTTTGTATGTATGAGTATGGTTAAGTGATTTTTGACTCTCACAATTTGTATTAATACAATGGAATTTTATGCATCTAGTTCAAATAATGATTTGTCTATATTTAATAACTTAGAGAGCTGTCCATGATACATGAGAGTGAAAAAAATGTAAATCACAAAATTCTAAGTGTGCTTTGATTCTATTTACGTAAAATTATATGTGTGTACTCATGCATAAAAATGTCTGAAAAGGGGTTCACCAAAATGTTAACATGGGATGTGATACCAAGTAACTTTTTTTTCACTTTCTCCTTCATGCTTTTCTGAATTGAATTAAAATATTTCTATATTGAGAAATGTTTTGTTTTTATTGAAACTATTTTAAATCTAAGAACAAAACAAAACAAATTCTAGTAGTTTTGGGGAGTTGGATCATCATTTACTAAATTTCCTCCATGTTATTCTTCTGCTTGATTAAGAAGCCAAAATCCTTTTGAGAGATGGATTGTCTAGTTGAGCAATTTCTTGAAACAACATTCTCTCACTGAGATGCTGCCTGACAACTTCCTACAGTCAAGCATGCTAGGTGACTGCCATTTCACTGCATAAAGAAATAATCCTTCTTCTTTGACACTGTTATGGCAGGCACTCCAAGAGTCCATGGGGACCCTGGCCCTTCCCATGCACTAGGGACTCCTTAGAGATACGAAGGGGGAAAATTAACTTATGAAAGTTGTCGATATTATTTTAATTTTTTAAAGTGTAGGATAGAAGCTAAATCATCAGAGGAAGAGGTGAGGATATGAAGAGCAGAGCTCTTTGGGTCAAGAGTGATACTGGAGTGTATATCTTAGCTCATTCATGTTTATCATTGGGAATTTGGAGGTCAGTGTCAGAGCATTATCTTTCCAATGAAAATTGCATACCAAGCTGTCAGCAGCTGGTGTATCAGAAAGCCTTCCCAGAGCTGGTGGTACAACACAAAGACCTAATAAAAAACAGGGTGGAATTAAGTATGTGAAAATACCATTCTTTCCTCTCTAGGCCTGGGTAGCCAACAGCACATTTATTGAGTGAGAAGGAATCCTTGTAGACCCTATACAGCTTGCCAGCTTATATCCTAAAGTTACAGGATATTGGAAGGAACTTGTTTTTTAATATAAAATATGTTTAGAGTTCCCAAATTTGGTTTAGCATTTTATGATTGAATTTTCTTGAGGAGTCAAGGAGCTTCTGGGTCCTGACTATATGCTGGGCATATTTGAGAACTGTTTCAGAACAAACGTCTGCTTCGGTTCAGACATAAGTCCTGGCTCATTCTCCAACCTCATACTCTTCCACACTTTCCTTTTCGGGCTCGACCCCAGCTGTACCAGTACCCAACCACACCAGACTCCTTTGCTGTTCCTCAAACACACCAAGCACGCTCTGATTTCAAGGTGTGTTTCCTTTCTTTCCTCTTCCTACATCTTCTCAGCTCAAACATTACCAAGCAGAGTAGACTTCCCCATAAAGACAGCACCCCATTCCTGACCCAGATACTCTGATAGCCCCTTTACTCTGCTTTATTTTACATATAGCATTTATCCCATCCTGATATATTGCATATGTGCGTGCTGTTTGTCTACTCCCACCAGAACGGCAGCTCCATGAACATAACTACTGTCTGTTTCATTCACTACTGTTTCCCTGGTATCAGCAGTGCCTGGCACATAGTGATTACTTCATAACATTTTGTTGAATGAAAGAAGGAATGTTTGAATTCAATTTCCCCAATGGACATGTTCCTGGGCAATTGTGTATAAATTAATTATTATGAATGGAACATGATTTTTATTGAGATATAGTTGATTTACAATATTGTGTTAATTTCTGGTGGAACATATTTTAAATGCATTCAGTTCAGTTCAGTCCAGTTCAGTCGCTCAGTCGTGTCCGACTCTCCGTGACCCCATGAATCACAGCACGCCAGGCCTCCCTGTCCATCACCAACACCCGGAGGTCACTCAAACTCATGTCCATCGAGTCGGTAATGCCATTCAACCATCTCATTTTCTGTCGTCCCCTTCTCCTCCTGCCCCCAATCCCTCCCAGAATCAGAGTCTTTTCCAGTGAGTCAACTCGTCACATGAGGTGGCCAAAGGATTGGAGTTTCAGCTTTAGCATCAGTCCTTCCAATGAACACCCAGGACCGATCTCCTTTAGAATGGATTGGTTGGATCTCCTTGCAGTCCAAGGGACTCTCAAGAGTCTTCTCCAACACCACAGTTCAAAAGCATCAATTCTTCGGCGATTTGCTTTCTTCACAGTCCAACTCTCACATCCATAGATGACCACTGGAAAAACCATAGCCTTAAATGCATTAGGAGAAAGCTATTGTTCGAACGAATCCTATCTTTCTTCAATCCTATAAAGTGAATTAGAATTCCTACTTGACGTTTTGTTTAGACCTATGTTTTAGAGTTAGATTTTTCTTCAACCAAGATCTCCCTATATATGGCTATATACATGATGGAGAACATTCCAAAGGCCATCCAGACTCATCTGGGCTTTCTGCATAGATGATCAGAATAGTAATCACTCTTTGTAGGTTTGTTTATTGGTACCTAAAGAAGACCAACAGAACTGAAGGGCTTGCAAAATAGTAGTTGGAAGGAGGGATAATATGAAAATATTAACAACCAGTATGGTTCTTATCCCCTGCTGTGTTAACCCTTTATTTGATGGACCCTGGGGAGTTGACACAGGGTGGCGCGTGCTGGTGTGTCTACGCTGATCATCAGCTCCATGGGAAGGAGTTTGCAGAGACTGCTTAGGCAATAAGCAGGTAGATTTCATTCTTCAGTGTCAAAGCCACACGCCCCCACTTGGCTGTAGGATCTTCCTGGCATGGGCTGGGAGCACTTGGCCTGGGGCCTGCACTTGGTGGTGCTTAATTAACATCTGATCAATGAATTCATTATCTGGGAGAACTTGGTGAGAAAACCTAACTTGAAAATGTTTTTTTTCATCTGTGGAGGTGCTTTTATCACTGGCACAGTTAGGACTTTCTCACAACAGCAGCATGGGAGGCCCAGTTCTTTCTTCCAGTCACCAGAAGAGGGTAAGAATAAGGTCTGGGTGGGACAGAGCCAGGTTTTGTGGGACCAGAGCTGTTCACACTGTGGGTGGCCCTGAGTGAGAGAAAGAACAGGAAATTAGGCTCAAGGTCTGGGAAGCAGGGTGGAAGCTTATATTTCAGGAGTCTGATGGTTGATCTGCTTCTGGGGCTGGGTGTTCTGCACCCTCTGGGATCCAGCTTTATCAAGGACTCCCAGGCTGGGCTCACGGAGGACCTACTTGCAGGGAGAATGGAGGGCTCCCTGGGAACAAACTTGTTCTAAGGGGGGTCTGTGTGCTCTGTCTTTCAGTCGTGTCTGACTCTTTGACCTCACGGACTGTAGCTTGCTAGGCTTCTCTGTCCATGGGAGCCTCAGGCAAGAATACTGCAGTGGGTTGCCATTTCCTTCTCCAGTGGATTGTCCTGACCCAGGGATCGAACCTGTACCTCCTGCATCTCCTGCGTCACAGGTGGATCCTTTACCCACTGAGCCATCGGGGAAGGGTCAGGCCTATTAATAACAATGCCTGAGTTATCAGAGAACTGATTCTGCAAAGAGTATGAGGGCTTTTCCTCAGAACTGGCTCCTGTCTGGCTCTGCATAGTATTAATATTAAATCTCAGAGCAGCACTTCTGGCACCCAAAGGTAAAGTGCAAAACGTGACAGGGGAGGTGTCCTCTCTGTTAGAAGAGCGCTTCAATGCCCAGAGAGAGATGCTGCCACATGAAGGTGGGCACGGCTTGACGCTGCCCCAGAACTACAGTCCAGTCGTCTTCTCGTCACCTCACAGGCAGCAGTGGAAGCTGGCGGATTTTACAGTAACAATCACACTTGCCTTTCATGAAGCCCACATGTATGTGCTGGCTGGCTTTAAAGACATTCCTTCTAATTCTTACAGGAACCCTTGCAAGGGAAGTATTGTTGACTTCATTTACAGGTGTAGTAGGATGGTGTATCTGCTCAGAAGACCCTCAGTTCACAAAGACAATGTCAGCCCTTTTCTCCAGCTGACTTGAGCTTCCTGATGCATCCCCAGCCTGCTGGGTAGCATGAAACTGAGTCTTACCAATTAATAACACCTCAGTCCCTTCTGGCTTAAGCCTCTTTCCTGTTTCGATAGTCAGGGTTTTCTAGAATTCCCTATCAGGGCTATTTTAATTAGTCTCTTTTGGATGACTCATTCTCCCTCCGTGAACGTGAGCTCTTGCTGCATTTCGCACGTCCCCTATTCCCCAAAGACGGTCCTGGCTATTGGCAGGACTCACTGGGATTCCACAGTCAGGGGATGGGCCTTCCGGACACTTGTTGCTCTACTGCTGGGCTGGCTGACCAGGGAGGGTCAATGGGGCCTATCTGGTCTTCCAGGGTCATATGAGTCTCACGTGGTTGAGGTCTGATCGTCTGTACTGTCGTGAAGTCTGTAGGAGGTGACCACCCGTCTGTGCTGAGGCTCATGGAAATTTCCTGAATGCCACACATGGGCCATGCGGGGCCTGGAGAGCAACCTCAGGCTGCCTTCCCTTTGGAGGACACTGCACTGACTCGTCGCTCTCTCCGCCTCTCTTTTCCTGATCCCTGGGCTCCAAAGGGCCATGGCTTTCTCTGCTTCTCAGCCACCTGTGTGTCCTCTCCCGTCTTGGCATGTAGTACAGCCCTATGATATAGCCCTATGGTCTTCCTATTCCTTTTTTGTGTGTCCTTTCAAAAACTTCTGGGAAGCAATGACCTTCTTTTTAGGTTGGTATCAGATGTTTTTCATCTAAATGAAAGAGTTGCAAAAGGATGTAATTTCTGGCATATTGTAAATATTGACATTTTAGAATAAAGCTGTTATAGCCTTCTTTTAAATTTACCCAGTGCAATCAAAATACCATAGTGATTTAATACCCATGGTTCAAAAAACACATGAACAAGCTATTTTTTTAAATTGGAAACTTTACAGTGTTTCTTTTCCTCCTTGGAAATTGTATTTCCATTTCACTTCTCTTGCATAAATTTATCCTAATGTGATATATTTTTATGCTTGAAAGTTTTTTTTAATTAATCACCTTATCATTCTGCTCTTCAACAAAAATATGTATATACATTGAAAATTTTAAATTGCTTATTTTGGGGGGGTTAACACAGGACTCTATAAGAAAATTTATTATGGGTTAAGTTCTCAATGGAATTATTATTAGTACACAATTGATCGAGACTATATATATATGTGTGTACCCCCCCCACACATACATCCTCACACACACACATACATACGCATATTACATAGTTTAATGTTAGTCTCTCAGTCATGTCTGATTCTTTGCTGCCCCATGAACTATAGCCCGTCAGGCTCCTCTGCCCATGGAATTCTCCAGGCAAGAATACTGGAGTGGGTTTCCATTTCCTTCTCCATTACATTGTTTAATGGTTAATTATTAAACATAAGAATAATTGTGCTAGAAATGTATCTCTTAATGCAATGGATGGAGAGTTATTAAGGCAATTCAAGTGGGCTTTGTAGATACTAATACTTCTGTGTCCTTTTGTTTGTTCCTAGAGGTTCTTCACTATAGGAAAATGCATCTTAGTGAACCTCGAGTCCGTTTCCTTTATTTGACTTGTCTGCCTTTCTCTGTATAGTGAGCAAAGAGGGATGTAGGAAAGTGTGGCAGACAACACTGATAACCCTGCAATTCTCCAGATGGCAGTTTCTTGGAAAGTGAGGAGTTTCTGGAATTTTCTGAAGATCCCTATCCCCAGCCCTGGCTCCCCATTAAAAGGGGAGAGGCTTCCATTGGCTCCACCCTCTCCTCTGGGACACTGAATCTCTTGCGAATTGCTGTCTTAGAAGAAAGATACCTTGCATAAATGCTAAGACTCTTTTGCAAACCCATGGACTGTAGCCCACCAGGCTCCTCTGTCCATGGAATTCTTCAGGCAAGAATACTGGAGTGCATTACCATTCCTTTCTCCATGGCATCTTCCTGACCCAGGGATCGAATCTGGGTCTCCCACATTGCAGGCAGATTCTTTACTCTCTGAGCCACCAGGGAAGAGCTCAGAAAACTGAAAGAAAATACAAATAAAAGCTACTGCTTAAACAATATCAATAGATTAGCTGTAACATAGAGATGAGGAAATCAAGGCCTGAAGATTTTTAAATGGCTTATTGGTTGGTGGCAGAGGAGGAATTTGATTTCAGGTCTGGAATTTTTCATTTTGCAGGATTGTGTTTTCAAAGCCAGCCTGTGGATTTCTGCATCAGCATTATCTAAGTCTCTTTTTGAAGTGATTTACAATTGCTGGGTGCTACCTCTAGCGGTTCTAGAGCTGGGGTTTGAAAGTTTATTTCTTTAAGAGCTCCTCAAATGCTTCTGCTGCGGGGCAGAGTTAGATCACAGAGCACACCCGAGAAGGGCCTGTGATTTGTTCACGAGCAGAGAACACCCTCTCCCTGACTGAGCCTTGAGACCTAAGAGCTGGAGGGACTTGGCGGGAGACAGAAATCAAGGTTTCCTAACTCTGAGTGGAGGTAATCCAGACAGGTACCTTCTTGGTTTGTTGACTGGTTTGTTGGTACCACTAAAATGGCCCAACTTTGAAGCCCAGATGACTAAGGTCTAGTAATTCTGGGTCACAGGGATATTAAGGATGGGCAGTAAGCACCCCTTTCCTCCTGTAGGTTCTTAATGGAGCTACATCTCTTTTTTTAAAATTTGTTTGGCTGTACCAGGTCTTAGTTGCAGCATGTGGAATATTTAGTTTCAGAATGTGAACCCTAATTGGGACATGTGGGATCTAGCTCCTTGACCGAGGATCAAACCTAGGCCCCCTGCACTGGGGCCTTGGAGTCTTAGCCACTGGACCGCCAGGGAAGTCCCTAACAGGGGTACTTCAAGGTACCTTCCCAGGTCTCTGGGGTTCTCCTTTTGATCCCTGAATCTCTGTGGCCCTTAAAAGTCAGTCTGGGAGCAAATTCAAAGTCTTGGGGAGACTAGTTGCTGTCCATATCCCATTTAGAAGATTAGATGTCCTCCTGTGACCCCTTTCTTTGCTAAATTCAGCTGGAGGACGTCCTCCGTGCCTGCTGCACACCTCTCTGGACCGCTCCCTGCATCAGGTTTCCCCTGCAGCTGTTCTGACCTTGACAGACCCCAAGACTAATTGCCTACTTTGCAGGGCAGCTGGGAGGGAGGGTTAAATTCTCTCCTGAAAATCTTGGCAGTTTCTGCTTGGGTGGAAGGACCTTGAGGAAAACCTGGTATCATCAACAGTCACCAGGCTCCAAATCCAGCTCAGGGCCGATACCCTGCTTCAAGCTCAGTTTGGGAGAACAGATTTAATACATGCCTCCTCCTAGCAAGATGCTACTGGAAGGGGTTTTCATATCCGGCAGGGCCAGAGGGTGAATATGACACAGAGGGAGAGAGGAGACCTATTTATCACCATGTTGTCACTTTAAGGGAAAACAAGCTTTATTCCCACTTGCCACAGGGCCCAGGTGGATGCCAATTGAGTTACTAAATTTCTGTCTGAAAAATGGTGCCCTGTACTAGAGCATTCAGGGGACATCCATAATGGGAAACAGCAGCAAAGCAATAAACATCAGGTTGCAGTTTTTGACTGGGCATGCTGCTCCAGCCCCAAGGCCCGCATTTATCTACCTGTCTTCTGGAGACGTTCCCCAGACCTGCAATCCAAGGGATCCTCCCCGAATTCCACTAGGTCCATGCTGCCAAGCTCTAATGAGACCCAAAGTTTACACCAAAGCGCCACCTCTCCACCCCATCAACTCAGTTTTACTCTTTCTCTGCCAACTCTGGCAATTGGCTTGTGAGAAATCCTGTTAGATTTTTTTCCTCCTCTTAAAAACACTCACTCTGCACCTCATAAAGGTTGCAAAAAGGTGCAGTAATGATCTGGCAGGCATTTACCAAGTGAGACAAATTTTCCATTGTGAAAGCTACTGCTCCTCAGTTTAGTTGAATGTGGAAGGCACAGAATTCCTTACCTGACTTCCTGAAAATTAATAAGATGTGACAGGGAAATAGAATATTAGGGGCCTGGGGATTTGGTCCTGGGTCTCATTAAGATCATTGAAACTTATGGCATATCTGCATTGGAGGGAGTTGAAGGAGAATCATAAGGAAGATTTAAAGTTTGGACTGTTAATCCTGTGATTTTCTTAAAAGCATAAACGGGCAGTGGGAATAATGGACATTTTTGTCCAGCTAGCAAAAATTCCTCATCCCCAATGGGAAGGGGAGTGTAAATGCTTAAATTTTTATTCTTAAATCTTAAGAAAGAATTTAATTTCGGCTCTCCTGCCTAACGACAGGAAAGTGATCTCTGACCACAGAGAATAATCACAGGGAATTCAAGACTTCACCTCAGGGCCCTCTACTCCTTCAGGAGAACAGCTATCACCAGAGTCTTCCAGAATGCCTGATGCAAATAATAGTTTTCTTGATTTCTTTGTACCATTAGGCAGGGCTGCATTCATTCACTTGATCAGTTATTCATTCAAGAAGTGATGTGCTGTATGAACAAAACAGGCAGGTTCTCTGGATTATAGCTAGGCAAGAGGGAGTTAGGGAGGAGTGGGAAGCGATTGTATAGACAGCAGAGAGCAGGTGACTTGAACTAGGAACCAGCTGTTACCAGTGGCACATAGATTTGTAGTATATAGTGAAGGTACCCTGGTGGCTCAGAGGTTAAAGCGTCTGCCTCCAATGCGGGAGACCCGGGTTCGATCCCTGGGTCGGGAAGATCCCCTGGAGAAGGAGATGGTAACCCACTCCAGTATTCTTGCCTGGAGAATCCCATGGACAGAGAAGCCTGGTAGGCTACAGTCCATGGGGTCGCAAAGAGTCGGACACGACTGAGCGACTGAATGGAACGGAACGGACCGTTAGTGGAACTCAAGGAAGAATTGGAAGTGGAAGGATGGTCTCCTAATTTCCAACAAAAGCAACCTGAAGGTGCAGGTTCACGAGATGAAGCAGAATACACCGACTTTTTCTCCTGCAGTTCTAACCATTCTCTCCTAGTTTCCTTGTGAATTTCTTTTATTCTGGATGTCCTTTAAATGTAGAAGTTCTCAAGCGATTTATCCTCGGACTCCCTCTTCTCCCTGTATGATGTCTTGCCCATCTCTGGCTTCACTGTCAAGCAGACAGCTCCTCAAGCCATGTAGATAATCCAGGTCTGTCTACTGAGCTCCATATCCATATTTTCCACCAAGCACAGGATGTTTCTTAGGTATTTTAAATTTTGTATGTTAAAAGTCTTCTCACCCAACCCTCTGCCACAACCCCAATACCTGCACCTGAGCTTGTCCTGCTCCTGCACTTCCAGAACTGCCTTGGTAAATGGACCACTGACCTGTTGGTCATAAAAGTCAGCACCCAGGGAATCATTCTGGTTTTTCTTCTGCCCTCACAGCCCTTCTCTATATACTATATTGTATTGCCTTGCTAGCCTGTATATTTCTTGTCCCTGCCCTTTCTCTTCATTTTCCCTCCAACTGCATAGTGGAGCATTGTCATTTCTTACCTGGGTACCGCAATGTCTTCCAATGGTCCTGCTGTCTCTATCTTGAGTCCTTCTGATCAACCCTCAGTGGTGATCTTATTCTTTCTCCTAAAGCTGGTGGCTGGCTCATTTTCTTCAGGTTAAATCCTTTTGCACAGTATTTAAATCCTTCCATAACCCAGCTCCTGCTAACAACCGTCATGCCATCTCATTTTATCCTTCATGGAAGTCATTCCTGTACCTTCCTTCACTCCTGTCTCATGACCCTCCAGTGCTTTGTGTCGGGGGAGGGGATGTCAGAGATCCTCTTCCTTCTTCCTTCTTCATTTGACTTGTCTGCAGTCTTCCAATTCATCTAAAGCCCCACTTATCTTGAAAATTGCCCTGAACCCTCAGGCTGATGTGGATACTCCTTCTCTGTGTCCCTGCCCCACAATTCAGCATTTTGACCCTGGGCTGGCTGTCACTGTTAATTCTCTTGTCTGCCTCCCCCACTAGGCTACAAGTTCCTTGAGGACAGTGACTCTTTCTTATTTTCTTCTGTATTCTCAGTACGCAGCACCAATGCATGGTTAACTGTCAATTCATTCACTTGAATTTGTGAACAAACTGGTTTTTATGCATTTTTCAGGGAAGGTCCTTGAGAAAATTCTATAAACTATAGTTCTGTTTTTTGTTTTGACAAAGCTTGCTACTTATTAATACCTCTCAAATTGATTATAGTGAAAATACAGAAAGTCTTACAGGGATCTGAGGCTCAGCTGTAAAAGATAAGACTATAAAATTTAAACAGTCTTCTGGAAATCACACACACTCATTAACCCATATCCTCTCTTAATCTTGGAATAGCATCCTATTAGACAAGTGATTTACATTCAAAGTAGAAGTGTAAACAGCATTCTAAAACATAAATATTAAGCAGCACTGGCATGTCATTTAAATAAGGGGATCGCAATCCTGGTAAAGTTAGGAATGGGAGAGTATGAACAAAAATCAGGAAAGGAAAGAATTAGGACAGAGCTCAGAATGTGTGTGTGTTACCCTCCACCAGAATCTAACCCTCATGGGAGTAGAAACACTGTTCACTCTGCATTCCCAATGCCAAGTGTCTCGCTTAGCATGTAATTGTGAAGAAAGGAGAAAGGAAAGAAAATAAGGGCACAAGAGGATGGGAGCAACAAGGGGACACTAAAACACACATGAGGCTTGCTCTTGCCCAAGACAAAGGATTTTCAGTGGGGTGTGCCAGATGCTGTCTGTGGTTGCTCAGGTCCTAATCAGTCCTTCACTCATCTCTACTTTTGGGGTGGGAAGCCTGTAAACTACATTTCCCAGACTTTTTAGCCAGCTGGCTTGTTAGATTCTGCTGGTGGGAGGAACTGGTGGGAGACTGCAGGGTGGAAGAAGGGGAGGAGCTATTTCATTTTCCAGCTCTGGGTAGCAGCAGCAGCAGAGACAGCAGTGTCAGTGGGCAGCAGACCTCCCCTGGTTCTCACTCGGCAGCCAGATTCTGAGAGTGGCAGTGAGCTATGAACCCTGGAGACATAATTTTTCCTTTACTCCTCTAGGGACTTACTTAAATCGAAATATTTGTGTGTTTTGCAACTCCCCCCCCCCACCCCAATCCTTCCATCACTTCTGTAACTTACATTAAATCCCCTCTGAAATGCCTGGAATACTTTCCATGGCTACTACACAAACACTGATCATTAGACATCAACAAATGGACAAATCAATATATTTACGCATCCATATATGTTTAAAGGCATGTATACAAAGCTTCTTTGAACAATAAAATGCATTTGAAGTCAAATAATACATGAAATAAAGAGACAAGTGAGTACCAACTGATATATTAAATGTAATCTCTGTTCAATAGTAGGAGATGTATTTAAAATCAGAAGAAATTTATGATGGTAAGAAAATGCAGGGAGATTTAGGTGGTTCAGATGGTAAAGAATCTGCCTGCAATGTGAGTGACCTGGGTTCAATCCCTGGGTGGGAACATCCCCTGGAGAAGAGAATGCAACCCACTTCAGTGTTCTTGCCTGGAGAATTCCATGAACAGAGGAGCCTGTTGGGGTACAATACACAGGATTGCAAAAAGTCAGACACAACTGAGCGACTAACACTTAACTTACTTTAGTGGAATCAGAAGGCATCCAAATCAGGGCATCTGCTAGTCAGCTTTCTGGTAACTCACATCAACAATTCTGCCTCAGTTTCACTTTCTGTAAAATGAAAGGGTCAGTTAGATCAACTCTCAGTATACTTCTAAGGCTGGAATTTTAAGGATTTATTCTTTTGAGTAAAACCTCCGTTGGATAGCTGGGGAGGAAAATGCCCTGTCTAAGGCGGAGGGAGAGTCTGGACTTGGCTGGGGCTCCCAATTAACCTGATCCTGAGATGCGTGTCTGTGTGCAGACCCCTGTTAACACATCTTGAGCCCCTTCCATTGCCAGATGTTTGTCTTTGCTGTATGCACAGGAACCATTTCAAAAGCTGTGGATATGCCAAGTCATTGCCATGGCAGTGACCTCTACTGACCCTTCACATTATACTCACAAATGCACTAAAGCAAGTTCACACAAGGTACATAGGATGAAATTAATAGCCCTATAATGAATAGGAGGATTGTGCCAGGACTCTGTCATATTATTAGATATGAAAAAAAAAATTCTAAGCATTGCAAGCCTGTTTTCCACAAGTAAGTTTGTTCTGCTATATTATCTTTGATTTATGTCTCAATGTGTTCCCCCATCACCATATATATTTTGTTAATATTAATGTATTTATGCATCTTGAAATTGCCTAATTAATCCCTTGCTTTCCCAATGAGTTATGTAAGTTGGTAGATTTATATGATAAATATTATAATGAAGAAAACACAACAATGGAACATAAAATACTAACTTAATTTACCATACTTGTACCAAAGAAGTTTAGGTTATGATTTCCCCACTGAAATTAGCTAATATTTCTTATTGTTTTTCCTAATTAAAACTTATCCTTTTTCTAGATCCTAAGGGTACCATTTTTTAATTCTTAAAAATATTAGGAGCTACTATCTATCAAATCACTTTGTGAGGTGTTTTGGAGGATGCCAAACTAAACAGATTTCCCACACCCAGACCCCATGTACTTTGTGCATAATCTTTCAACCTCATCACTTTCAAACATTTGGAGCCAGATAATTCTCTGTTGCAGGAGCAATTGTGTGCCATACAGGCTGTTAGCATCATCCTTAGCATCTATCTACTCGATGCCAATAGCACCCTCTTTCCTACATTATTACAACTGAAGATGTCTTTCGGTTCAGTTCAGTTTAGTCACTCAGTCGTGTCCGACTTTGCGACCCCATGAACAGCAGCACGCTAACCTTCCCTGTCCATCACCAACTCCCGGAGTTCACCCAAACTCATGTCAATTGAGTCAGTGATGCCATCTAACCATCTCATCCTCTGTTGTCCCCTTCTCCTCCTGCCCTCAATCTTTCCCAGCATCAGGGTCTTTTCAAATGAGTCAGCTCTTCGCATCAGGTGGCCAAAATATTGGTTTCAGCTTCAGCATCAGTCCTTCCAATGAACACCCAGGACTGATCTCCTTTAGGATGGACTGGTTGGATCGCTTTGCAGTCCAACAGACTCTCAAGAACCTTCTCCAACACCACAGTTCAAAAGCATCAATTCTTTGGCACTCTAATACATGACTACAGCTTTCTCTATAGTTCAAATCTCACATCCATACATGACTACTGGAAAAACCATAGCCTTGACTAGACAGACCTTTGTTGACAAAGTAATTGTCATTTTTTTTTTCTGGTTTCATTTTTTTTAAATTAATTAATTTATTTTTTATTGGAGGCTAATTATTTTACAATATTATATTGGTTGGTTTTGCCATACATTGACATGAATCTGCCCCGGGTGTACATGAGTTCCCCCTCCTGAACCCCCCTCCCATCTCCCTCCTCCCTTTATCCTCCCTCTGGGTCATCCCCGCACACCAGCCCCGAGCATCCTGTAACATGCATCGACCCTGAACTGGTGATTTGTTTCACATATAACAACATACATGTTTCAATGCCATTCTCCCAAATCATCCCACCCTCACCCTCTCCCACAGAGTCCCAAAGACTGTTCTATACATCTGTGTCTCTTTTGCTGTCTCGTATACAGGGTTATCATTTGCATCTTTCTAAACTCCATATATATGTGTTAGTATACTGTACTGGTGTTTTTCTTTCTGGCTTACTTCACTCTGTATAATTGGCTCCAATTTCATCCACCTCATTAAAACTGATTCAAATGCATTCTTTTTGATGGCTGAGAAATACTCCATTGTGTATATGTACCAAAGCTTTCTTATCCATTCATCTGCAGATGGACATCTGGGTTGCTTCCATGTCCTGACTATCACTGATGAACATAGATGCAAAAATCCCTAACAAAATTCTAGCAATCAGAATCCAACAACACATTAAGAAGATCATACATCATGACCAAGTGGGCTTTATCCCAGGAATGCAAGGATTCTTCAATATCCGCAAATCAATCAACGTAATACACCACATTAACAAACTGAAAAATAAAAATCATATGATTATCTCAATAGATGCAAAGAAAGCCTTCGACAAAATTCAACATCCATTTATGATAAAAACCCTCCAGAAAGTGGGAATAGAAGGGACATACCTCAACATAATAAAAGCTATATATGACAAACCCACAGCAAACATTATCCTCAATGGTGAAAAACTGAAAGCATTTCCCCTAAAGTCAGGAACAAGACAAGGGTGCCCACTCTCACCACTACTATTCAACATAGTTCTGGAAGTTTTGGCTACAGCAATCAGAGCAGAAAAAGACATAAAAGGAATACAAAGTGGAGAAGAAGAAGTAAAACTTCCACTGTTCGCTGATGACATGATCCTCTACACAGAAAACCCTAAAGAGTCTACCAGAAAACTACTAGAGCTAATCAATGATTACAGTAAAGTTGCAGGATATAAAATCAACACACAGAAATCCCTTGCATTCCTATACACTAATAATGAGAAAATAGAAAGAGAAATTAAGGAAACTATTCCATTCACTGTTGCAACGAAAAGAATTAAATTCTTAGGAATATATCTACCTAAGGAAACAAAAGACTTGTACATAGAAAACTATAAAACACTAGTGAAAGTAATCAAAGAGGACACTAATAGATGGAGAAATATACCATGTTCGTGGATTGGAAGAATAAATATTGTAAAAATGAGTATACTACCCAAAGTAATTCATACATTCAATGCAATCCGGATCAAGCTACCAACGATATTTTTCACAGAACTAGAACAAATAATCTCACAATTTGTATGGAAATACAAAAAACCTCGAATAGCCAAAGCAATCTTGAGGAAGAAGAATGGAACTGGGGGAATTAACCTGTCGGACTTCAGGCTCTACTACAAAGCCACAGTCATCAAGACAGTATGGTACTGGCATAAAGACAGAAATATAGATCAATGGAACAAAATAGAAAGCCCAGAGATAAATCCACGCACCTATGGACACCTTATCTTTGACAAAGGAGGCAAGAATATAAAATGGAGAAAAGACAGTCTCTTTAACAAGTGGTGCTGGGAAAACTGGTCAGCCACTTGTAAAAGAATTAAACTAGAACACTTCCTAACACCATACACCAAAATAAACTCAAAATGGATTAGAGAGCTAAATGTAAGATCAGATTCTATAAAACTCCTAGAGGAGAATGTCTCTGCTTTTTAATATGCTGTCTTTAAGTTAAGTCAAGTCACTTGCTCAGTCGTGTCTGATTCTTTGCAACCCCGTGGACTGTAGCCCACCAGGCTCCTCCGTCGTCCATGGGATTCTCCAGGCAAGAATACTGGAGTGGGTTGCCATTTCCTTCTCCAGGGAATCTTCCCAACCCAGGGACTGAACCCAAGTCTCCTGCATTGTAGGCAGACGCTTTAACCTGTGAGCCACCAGGGAAGTCCATGCTGTCTTTCAGTTCAGTTAAGTTCAGTTCAGTCGCTCAGTCGTGTCCGACTCTCCGCGACCCCATGAATCACAGCACGCCAGGCCTCCCTGTCCATCACCAACCCCCGGAGTACACTCAAACTCATGTCCACAGAGTCGGTGATGCCATCCAGCCATCTCATTCTCTGTCGTCCCCTTCTCCTCCCGCCCCCAACCTTTCCCAGCATCACAGTCTTTTCCAGTGAGTCAACTCGTCGCATGAGGTGGCCAAAGTATTGCAGTTTCAGCTTTAGCATCAGTCCCTCCAATGAACATCCAGGTTGTCAAATGTTCCCTAGGGTGTGAAATTGCCCCACACCCTCTTTTGGCTACCATTGTACACTTAGCATTTAGCTTGGCTCATCATAGATTCTAAATAATACTTTTTGAATGTTGAATGAATAAATGCACAAGTAACTATATTGCTAAAAAGGCCAAAAGAGAGTTACAGATAAAATGCTACATGAGTCTGGAAGAGGAATGAGCTGTTCCTGGAGGAGGGGAGTCCAGGAAGAAGGATTCCTGGAGGAGATATGATGGGGAAATGGGATTGGAGAGGATACTTTTAGCAGAAATGCTCTGGGAGTAGACAAGGGTGAACTGGGAGGTCATTGAACTAGAGTGGAGGGTGGGAAGAGGGGCAGGTTAAGGATAAGGAAGGAAGTTGGATTCAGATTATGAAGGATCTGGAATAGTAGATGTAAGTCAAAGCAGGTTCACAAGACCATGGGAAATCATAGCAATAATTGAGCAGGGATGTGACATACATCCTACCAGCAAGAGAGAAAATGGAAATAAAGAAACCATTTAGGATGTTTTTGTAACAGTTATGAAAAAGAGCATGAACTAGTCTTGTAATAGGCACAAAAATTCAAGGGAGATGTCGCTGAATAGGAAGGACTGAGGTAGTGCTGGCTGCTTCCCTGGTTTGGCATCATGTCTACACTCCTTGTGAGGGCTTCCCTCCAGGCTCAGCTGGTAAAATATTGTCTTAGTTTCAGTGATTCAGTTTTTGCAGATTATATTCTAATGTAGGTTTTTATAAGATACTTGGTATAGTTTCTTACATTATATGCTAATCCTTGTCATTTATCTGTTTTATATATCAGTTCAGTTCAGTTCAGTTCAGTCACTCAGTCGTGTCCGACTCTCCGCGACCCCATGAATCACAGCACGCCAGGCCTCCCTGTCCATCACCAACTCCCGGAGTTCACTCAAACTCATGTCCACAGAGTCAGTGATGCCATCCAGCCATCTCATTCTCAGTCGTCCCCTTCTCCTCCCGCCCCCAACCTTTCCCAGCATCAGAGTCTTTTCCAGTGAGTCAACTCGTCGCATGAGGTGGCCAAAGTATTGCAGTTTCAGCTTTAGCATCAGTCCTTCCAATGAACACCCAGGATCGATCTCCCTTAGAATGGACTGGTTGGATCTCCTTGCAGTATAAGGGACTCTCAAGAGTCTTCTCCAACACCACAGTTCAAAAGCATCGATTCTTCGGCGATCAGCTTTCTTCACAGTCCAACTCTCACATCCATACATGACCATGGGAAAAACCATTGCCTTGACCAGACGGACCTTGGTTGGCAAAGTAATGTCTCTGCTTTTTAATATACTATCAAGGTTGGTCATAACTTTCCTTCCAAGGAGCAAGCGTCTTTTAATTTCATGGCTGCATTCAGCATCTGCAGTGATTTTGGAGCCCAAATTCGTTAATCCCTATCCCTAATTTCTTTCTCCCCGCACCTTTCCTTTCGTGACCACAAGTTTGTTTTCTATGTCTGTGAGTCTGTTGCTGTTTTGTATATACATTGATTTGGTATTATTTTTTAGGTTTCACATAAGAGTGATATCACATTATGTTGTCTTTCTCTGATTTATTTCACTAAGCATAATATTCTCTAGGTCCATCCATGTTGCTGCAAATGGCAGTATTTTACTCCTTTATATGGCTGAATAATATTTTATTGTGTGTATATATATATATATATATATCACATTTTGTTAATCCAGAGATCTCTTGATGGATACTTAGGTTGCTTCCATGCCTTGGCTATTATAAATAGTGCTGCTATAAATATAGAGGGGCATGTATCTTCTCAAATTAGTGTTTTTGTTTTTTCCAGATATATACCGAGGAGTGAAATCGCTGGATCATATGGCAGTTCTGTTTTTAGTTTTTTTTTTTTTTTTTTTAAGGAAATTCCATAGTGGCTGTACCACTATTGAATCCACTAACAGTGTGGGAGGGTTCCCCTTTCTCCACATCATATCTGACATTTGTTATTTATAGACTTTTTGATGATAGCCACTCTGATCAGTGTGAGATGATACCTCATTGTGGTTTTGATTTGTATTTCTCTAATAATTAGGGATGTTGAGCATCTTTTCTTGTGTCTTCTTTGGAAAAACCTCTATTCATGTCTTCTGTCCATTTTCTGATTGGATTGTGTTTTTTTATATTGAGTGGTGTGAGCTGTTTATATATTTTGGATATTAATCCTTGGTTGATCTCATCATTTGCAAATATTTTCTCCCATTCCAGAGATTGTCTTTTCATTTTGTTGGTGGTTTTCTTTGCTGTGCAAGAGTTTTTAAGTTTAAGAGGCCCTATTTGTTTACTTTTGCTTTTATTTCTTCTGCATTTATGGCTCTTCTTGACTCTCCAGCCTCTTCTGTCACCATATCCTCTCTTAATTAATTGTTCCTGCCCTCCTGCTCCCTTCTTCTTCTTGGACCCAATTGATGCTTAGTCCCCATGACACTGAACCTGAGACTTTCAAACAGTATCTATCCTTCACAATCTTTCTGGACACTTTCCCTACCTTCATTTGCTTGGAAAATTCTTATTCATCCTTCAAAATGTTGTTGAGATGTAATTTCTTTCACAAAGCATGTTTGGACCACTCAGGGTAGGGCAAATACTCTTCTGTATCTTGGGCATATTTATATTTTTTACACAGGTCCTACTGGATCATCATTGTATTTTAAAATCTTAGCTCCTTGAGAGTAAAAACTATGTCTTATTGTATTTTTCTATTCTCCTGGCATAATGACTAAAAAATAACATTTGTAAAATGAGATTCTTTAGGTTTGGTGCTCAGGAAGTCATTGGCAGTTTTACAGAAGAGTTTAAGTAGAATAGCAAGAGTAGAAGTTGGCTAAGTATATAAAAAACAGAGGGTTAAGGGGTGAATCAGGGGCGGGAAGCAAACACACTGGTGGAAATGACTCTGTTGAGAAGTATAGGGGCAAAGGGTAGTGTAGTGACCAAGCTTGTGAACTCTGGAGCAAGGATGCTCTGCTCAAATCCTGGCTCAACCATGTTCTAGCTGTGTGACCTTGTGCAAGCCACCTAACTTCTCTATGCCTACTTCCTCACTTGTAAAAAAAAAAATGGACAAGATAATATTGTACCTTCCTTATTGGGTTGCCAGGGATTAAATGAGTTCATTCCTGTTCAGTTCAGTTCAGTCACTCAGTTGTGTCCGACTCTTTGCGGCCCCATGCATCACAGCACGCCATGCCTCCCTGTCCATTACCAACTCCCTGAGTTCACTCAAACTCATGTCCATTGAGTCGGTGATGCCATCCAGCCATCTCATTCTCTGTCATCCCCTTCTCCTCCTGCCCCCAATCCCTTGCAGCATCAGAGTCTTTTCAGTGAGTCAACTCTTCGCATGAGGTGGCCAAAGTACTAGAGTTTCAGTTTTAGCATCAGTTCTTCCAATGAACACCCAGGAATGATCTCCTTTAGAATGGACTGGTTGGATCTCCTTGCAGTCCATGGGGCTCTCAAGAGTCTTATCCAACACCACAGTTCAAAAGCATCAATTCTTCGGCGATCAGCTTAAGAGTTTAGAATAGTACTTGACATATAATGAATGCTCCAGAAATAGTCACTTAAAAAAAAAAAAAAACCTAGACTAGACAACCAATAGAGAATAGTCAGGGAAGCGTTGTTTGGTTGGTTGTTTTCACCCTGGCAGACTTAGCATATCTGTAGGCTGAGTGAAAGGAACGATTCAGAGGGAAGGATTGAGGTAGCAAGCAAAAGAGGGAGGTTTACTGATGGAAAAAGACATCATTGACACAGCAAATCTTCCTCTGAGACTGGAAAGAAGCAGAAGATGATTGAAGACTCTAAGGGAGAGGAGGAAATTTGAGGAAACGCTTGGATGCTGTTTCTCTTTTGTGAAGTATAAGAGACATGGTAGCTTTGTGTCTGCGTTGCTTTGCGGTTAGGTTCTGTTCCTCCCCATAGCACTTCTCTCATGATTGTTTTTTTCCAAAAGCCATTTCCCCTTGCACATATGTGAGGTGATATAACTGTAAGTTATCAAGTGAACTATATTTTATAATAGCAGAACTCTGGAGTCAATCTAAATGTCCCCCCTTTTGGGACTGGTTGTATACACTATGGAACTCAAGAAAATACAATGCAGCTATAATAAGCAATGAAGAAATCTTTGCGAACTGATGTGGAACAACCTCTGAGAGCTATTGTTGAGTGAGAAAAGCAAAGTGCCTAACTGTGTATGGCATGCTACCATTTTAAATTCATTGTAATAAAAGAGGAAGTGTGAAGTTTAAAAGGGTGTATTTGTAGGTGTCTAAAATGTGGGCTCCAAGTTTATTTTTTTGGGCTCCAAAATCACTGCGGATGCTGATTGCAGCCATGAAATTAAAAGACGCTTACTCCTTGGAAGGAAAGTTATGACCAACCTAGATAGCATATTAAAAAGCAGAGACATTACTTTGCCAACAAAGGTCCATCTAGTCAAGGCTATGGTTTTTCCAGTGGTCATGTATGGATGTGAGAGTTGGACTGTGAAGAAAGCTGATTGCCAAAGAATTGATGCTTTTGAACTGTGGTTCTGGAGAAGACTCTTGAGAGTCCCTTGGACTGCAAGGAGATCCAACCAGTCCATTTTAAAGGAGATCATTCCTGGGTGTTCATTGGAAGGACTGATGCTAAAGCTGAAACTCCAATCCTTTGGCCACCTCATGCAACGAGTTGACTCACTGGAAAAGAGTCTGATGCTGGGAGGGATTGGGGGCGGGAGGAGAAGGGGACGACAGAATGAGATGGCTGGATAGCATCACCGACTCGATGGACATGAGTTTGAGTGAACTCCGGGAGTTGGTGATGGACAGGGAGGCCTGGCATGCTGTGGTTCATGGGGTCACAAAGAGTTGGACACGACTGAGCGACTGAACTGAACTGAAAATGTCCCTGAAATATATGCAAAATACTGATAATATTTATTCTCGCCAGGGGAAAAGAACTCATTGCCTGGGGGATTAGGCTGGAAGGGAAACTTCTTGCTATATAGCCTTTGAACTCTTTGAATTTAGAACATGAAAATGCACTATCGATACAGAAGCATTAAACTAAAAATCTTAAAAGTGATTTTCCACAAATGGTTCCAGTTCTGTTCCTGATGTTTGGTTTGATTTCATGGGGATTACAAATATAACAACAGTAAGAGTCGTAGCATGAATATCAACCAACCCTACTTTTCATAATCCCAACTGCCTCCTCAGGAAAGTCCTAACTGTTCAGAGAGCTTCCTTGTTCTTCTGGGCACTACAATCATTTCGTACATGTGACTTTGGGAAGTTGTTGTTCAGCAGCTCAGTTGTGTCCGACTCTTTGTGACCCCATGCACTACAGCACGCTAGGTTTCCCTGTCCTTCACTATCTCCCAGAGCTTGCTCAAACTCATGTCTATTGAGTCCATGATGCCATCCAACCATCTCATCCTCTGTTGTCCCCCTCTCCTCCTGCCTTCAATCTTTCCCAGCATCAAGGTCTTTTCTAATGAGTGGGCTGTTCACATCAGGTGGCCAAAATATTGGAGCTTCAGCATCAGTCCTTCCAACAAATATTCAGGATTGATTTCCTTTAGCATTGACTGGTTTGATCTCCTTGAAGTCAAGGGACCCTCAAGAGTCTTCTCCAGCACCAAGTCCAAAAGCATCAGTTCTTCTCACATCCATACATGACTACTGGAAAAACCATAGCTTTGACTATACAGACCTTTGTCAGCAAAGTAATGTCTCTGCTTTTTAATATGCTGTCTAGGTTTGTTATAGTTTTTCTTCCAAGGAGCAAGCTTTCTCAGGCAAGTCCTAACTGTTCAGTGGGCCTCCTTGTTCTGCTGAACACCACAATAATTTTGTACATGTGACTTTGGGAATACGTGCTGTAAATAAGCAGGATTTCCTTGCATAGGATGGAGATTCCTAGAGTAATACAGACAGAATAAGTGAGAAGGAAATCTGTGATGGGAGACAGTAGAAGCAGACGAGATAGTGCTATAAGGATGGGGTTGCCACAGCAGGTAGAGAGAACCTGTGGGAGACTAAAGACCAGGGCAGCCAGACCGACCAGGACAATTATAAGTTGTTCTTCTTTTGTGTGGACTGTGGGGCTACTTCCCTGTGATCCCCAAATCTTAATTCTGCCACAGGTAAGCTGGATATTTTTCTAACTGCTGTTGGAGGATCAAATGAGAACATACACGAAAGTGCTTTGAGTACAGTCTCTGAATAGAATCTGATATGAAGGAAGCACTCAATAAATCTTGGTTGTTAATGATAAATATAATCATTTGAACTTATTTCGCAGCTGGGAATATTTTGGATCAATTCCAAATGAGATCAAAGGATGCCAAGGAAAAACCAAAATTTCAGCAGCAGCAGGAAATTCGAAGTCAAGAATAATATAAAAATACGAGCCTGTGGAGAGCTAAGGAATTTTGTGGACAGGGCTTCTGGCTTTGGTAAAGGTTGCGAATCTATATCTTATCTAGATCTGAAGTAGCTATGAAACTCCAGCCAACATCTGAGTTACAGAACCAACCCTCACCCCAAGTTCATGGCTGGTGATTACAGAGAGACAGCAAGAATGTTCCAGTTGCCAAGCCTGGAACTTAGCACTTGGAGCAACCTCCAAGGGGTAAACATGGAGGAGGCTATTGTAGAAGAATCTGCCCTTGCTGCTTGTTTAATATTTTACAGCTAGTTTTGATATGTGAGCCATCCTAATGAAAACCAATAGCATAGAAACTGGAATTACCCAAATTGTATAGAAATGGTTGCTATGGTTTTATAGCTTAAAAATGAATGTAGCTCCAGGAGGAACTCACCCAAACAGATCCAGCCCTTCTGGGTGTCTTTGTGTACAGAGAATGGAGGTCTGATTAGCCTCAGGGCCTTTGCTGCTGGCCAGAGTTCACTACAATTTGATGCAGTTTTTTAAATTTCTGTCTTCAGGAGGGGGTACCTCTGGGGAATTACATAACACCATCAGCAGCTGTTGTGTGGATTTAAACTGGATTTGGGTAATAGGAAAATGGTTTTATGAGTCAAAAAATGCAGTGTTGCCTCCTGTCTCAATTGTCTGAATGCTGTTATCATTGCCCCCAAATTATTATCTCAAGCTTGGTTCTGTAGCTGTTTTTGTCTCTTGGAACAGTTTTTGTTTTTTTTTTTAAAGCAGGAATAACTGATTACCCATATTTATTTCCCTAAAGTTACAATGCCTCACATAAATGCAGCCTGGGATGATGACTTGGAGTTAGAAAACCTGTGTCTGAGGGCTGGCTCTGCCACACAGTTAGCAATTGGGCTGTCCCAAGGATTTTCATGTGCTTCACTGGTGGGTCAGTGGTAAGGAATCCACTTGCAATGCAGGAGACACAGGTTTGATCCCTGGTTAAGAAGATCCCCTGGAGAAGGAAATGGCAACCCACTCCAGTATTCTTGACTGGGAAATCCCGTGGACAGAGGAGTCTGGCGAGCTACAGTCCATGGGGTCACAAAAGAGTCAGACACGACTTAGTGACTAAACAATGACATGGATTTCCAAATAGAGGCTTTTTTGTTGCAAAGATTTATATTCTCTTTTAGTTCAGTTCAGTTCAGTTCAATCGCTCAGTCGTGTCTGACTCTCCGCGACCCCATGAATCACAGCACGCCAGGCCTCCCTGTCCATCACCAACTCCCGGAGTACACTCAAACTCACGTCCACAGAGTCGGTGATGCCATCCAGCCATCTTATTCTCGGTCGTCCCCTTCTCCTCCCGCCCCCAACCTTTCCCAGCATCAGAGTCTTTTCCAGTGAGTCAACTCTTCGCATGAGGTGGCCAAAGTATTGCAGTTTCAGCTTTAGCATCAGTCCCTCCAATGAACATCCAGGATTGATCTCCTTTAGAATAGACTGGTTGGATCTCCTTGCAGTATAAGGGACTCTCAAGAGTCTTCTCCAACACCACAGTTCAAAAGCATCGATTCTTCGGCGATCAGCTTTCTTCACAGTCCAACTCTCACATCCATACATGACCACGGGAAAAACCATTGCCTTGACTAGACGGACCTTGGTTGGCAAAGTAATGTCTCTGCTTTTTAATATACTATCAAGGTTGGTCATAACTTTCCTTCCAAGGAGCAAGCGTCTTTTAATTTCATGGCTGCAATCAGCATCTGCAGTCATTTTGGAGCCCAAAAATATAAAGTCTGATGCTGTTTCCACTGTTTTTCCATCTGTTTCCCATAAAGTGATGGGACCAGATGCCATGATCTTTGTTTTCTGAATGTTGAGCTTCAAGCCAACCTTTTCACTCTCCTCTTTCACTTTCATCAAGAGGCTTTTGAGTTCCTCTTCACTTTCTGCCATAAGGGTAGTGTCATCTGCATATCTGAGGTTATTGATATTTCTCCCAGCAATCTTGATTCCAGCTTGTGCTTCTTCCAGCCCAGCGTTCCTCATGATGTACTCTGCATATAAGTTAAATAAGCAAGGTGACAATATACAACCTTGACGTACACCTTTTCCTATTTGGAACCAGTCTGTTGTTCCATGTCCAGTTCTAACTGTTGCTTCCTGACCTGCATAATTCTCTTTTAAAATGCCCCTAATTCTGGGAAAATACCTTGAATTGAAACCCCTTTCATTTTTGTCTCTATTTATCCATCCATCTGTCTATCCATCCAATCTATTCTTCACTGTTTATTATATTCTTTTTAAAAAGCAATTTCTGGATGAAGAGGACAAGTAGAAGAAGTAACTGAGGCCTAACAACCCACTTCACGGTATTTCTGCACTTTTCCTGAGCTGGTGCTAATCTCCTGGATTTCATGCACCAGCCCTCACCCTCCTTTTTAAGTTAGGCATGTCCTAGTGTCAGGAGACCATGTTAAGGAGTTGTCAGCAGTGTTGGTTGCTTACTCTGGGCAAGGACTCATACATTTCAGCCTGGGCATGCTGTTCCTGGATGGATCCCTGATCCAACCTGGATCATGTCCACCACAGCAGACTCATCTCGTTCCAGTTCAGGGTCTAGGCTTTTGTCATGGACTCATATGCCCAGAATGGATCAGTGCCTGTGCGAGAGCCATAAAGTCTGACGGCTGGCAGCCTCCTGGCAGAGTGGGTCTCAGAAAGTCTGCTTAAGCTGTGTGATTAAACTCTGGTCATTCCCAGCTTTAGGATAGGCTTGCATGCCGTGGGTGGTCTACATATCGGGTTCATGCATTTGTACATTCCATATGTACAGTGAGCCAGGCACTCTGAGCTATCGAATATTAGAAAGTGCCCAAGACATCTCTGTCTCCTTCATTAAGTCGCTAGAGCGCTGAACTCGTGTGAAGCTGGGCCCGAAGGTTCTGAACCCTTCCAGGGCCAACTGAGCACTTGTTTGGTGGGAGAGAGCTGGCAGGGAATGCTCAGAGGCTGACCAAAGGGCTGTAATTTCTGCTCCCAGCTGGAGCACCAGGGGCTACAAACCTGTGTTCTTTTGCTTCCTGATGGAAAGGACTATGTAAGGTTGGTGGGGGGCAGGGGGAGAGAGTGAATTTCCACTGTTCATCAGGGTTTAGGATGTCAGACCTGACCCCTGTAGGAACCTTGTGGGTCTGGGTTCTGCAGGTCTGAGCAGAGGTTCTGATGGGCAGCAAAGGAAAGGACCTAGGAGTTTGAGGAGAGGCAGGATAAATGTGGTCAGAGTGATGCATTCAGAACTAGAGGAATGATCAAGATGAGGATGCAGTAGAGGCAAAGTCTTAGGAGGAATGAGGACAGGTAGGATGAGTGGAAAGTGCTGGCACAAGGCCCAAGACGGGAGAAACAGGTCTGACATTCCTGGCAGGAGGGATAAGATCCTTCTTCCTTATATTCCCTGCATCTAGGGCAGCACTTAATACAAATGCTAGTTACTTTAAGTTCCACAGACAGTTCCTTAAAATCCATGGTCTTTATATCATGTGCACGTGCAAAGTCACTTCAGTCGTGTCTGACTCTTTGCGACCCCATGGACTGTAGCCCACCAGGCTCCTCTGTCCATTGGATTCTCCAGGCAAGAACACTGGAGTGGGTTATTGTGCCCTCCTCCAGGGGATGTTCCTGACCCAGGGATCGAACCTGTGTCTCCTGCATTACAAGTGGATTCTTTACCACTGAGCCCCCAGGGAAGCCCTCGTCTTTATACGATAATGTGTATTAAATTTAGCTCAGGCTGATAAATCACCACCACCCCAGATGTGAAGGATGGGGAAGAGGCAGTCTTTGTGCAGTGTCTTCTGCCACACACAGGCTGAGTGTTACACATTATTATCACATTGAAACCTTTAAAGAACCCCACACAGTGGATAAAACCATCCCCCTGTAGATGAGCCTGCTGCTGCTGCTGCTAAGTCACGTCAGTCGTGTCCAACTCTGTGCGGCCCCATAGATGGCAGCCCACCAGGCTCCCATCCCTGGGATTCTCCAGGCAAGAACACTAGAGTGGGTTGCCATTTCCTTCTCCAATGCATGAAAGTGAAAAGTGAAATTGAAGTCACTCAGTCGTGTCCGACTCTTTGCGACCCCATGGACTGCAGCCTATCAGGCTCCTCCATCCATGGGATTTCCCAGGCAAGAGTACTGGAGTGGGGTGCCATTGCCTTCTCCAGATGAGCCTGAAGTAAAGCTATTTGTCTAACTTCACATGGCTATATGTGGTGAGGATGGGGCGACAGTGTATGGAAGTCTAGGATGGTTTGATTTGCAAACCTCAAATCTGCTCCTCAAACTACTTGCAAGAGTTCCATGGCGGGTGGAGCTCATGCTTTGGTCATCTTTGTTGTCCTGGCACTGGGTCTGAACATAGAAAACAATCAGTATGTTTTTAAAGAATGAATGAGAGAGTAAATGATAAATGAATGATGGATTCGGTTTCATCTTTATTCATGAATGTGTGGTGAGTTCTTGGCCATTGAGCTCACATATGTAGAATGGATAGAGGCTCACAGTTTTTGAGGTCTTAACAATGAAAGTCAGGCATCACATTTTCTATTTATTTGATGTTCTCTATTCAATAGGTGCTGCATTAATACCCTATTTATAATAATGCTCCTGCTATCTGAACTCTTTCAGAGGCTGCTGAGGTCGCTAAAGGATAATATCACATTGGTTCAAACCCAGCAGAAATCTTCAGCATTTGTTCAACTATTGGAGGAGTACTTGGGACTTTTATTCTTCCTTTGTCTGACCCATCTTTATTGGCTCACAGAATTGAAAGATTACAAGGTCATTTCTAAACTGTTTCTGGGATTTGCTGCTGCTCCTTTCAGGAAAGCAATTCAAAATCTGTCTATTCAAACACACATTTTCTTCAAACAAAAGTTTATTTGCTATATATAGAAAAATGCCACCAGAGGACTAATTTGGCAGCTTTGTTGATTACCCATTGTAATGAGCCTTATTACATAATTAAAATAATTTTTTTCTAACTGCATTTCACTATTAATTAACATTTTACACATTCTGCAGTGGACACTTTGGGTTGAATCAGAGACATAATTATGTCATTTCTATGCAAAGAGTAGCTTATGAATTATTAATTAATATTAAATCTGTTGATTAAAGGCTAATTCATAAGTAAACATATTACAGCTTACCACATACTGCTCTCTAGAACCTTTTTTTTTGGTGGCAATTTCTATGGTCCCTTGTCCCTTGCTAAAGAAAGACAGAAGCTGGCTACATAGATTCCCAGGAACAAAAATAATCCATTTTCAACTCTTGTCTGAATTTTTAACTATGATTAAGCTCTTTGCCTTCCACTTGCTTTTACTGTTGTGAGGCACATGAAGGGTGCAAGCAGACTGTGGAAAGCAAGTCACTCACTTCCTTCATATTTTCTTTAACTCCAAAATGGAGAGTTGTTCTCTTGCAATACATAAGCATCTGTGCTGTGTGCTTGAGCCCACACCAGCCTGGAGTGCACTGAGGAATGAGGGTCTCCAAATCACTTTATCCCCAGCCAACCTCCAACTGGGGAGGAGCAAACTTGCAAGTGATGGGACATCTGGTCCCATCACTTCATGGCAAATAGATGGGGAAACAATGGAAACAGTGAGAGACTATTTTTGGGGGCTCCAAAATCACTGTGGACAGTGACTCCAGACATGAAATTAAAAAACACTTGCTCCTTGGAGGAAAAGCTTTGACCAACCTGCTGCTGCTGCTGCTAAGTTGCTTTAGTCATGTCCAACTCTGTGCGACCCCATAGACGGCAGCCCACCAGGCTCCCCTGTCACTGGGATTCTCCAGGCAAGAATTCTGGAGTGGGTTGCCATTTCCCTCTCCAATGCATGAAAGTGAAAAGTGAAAGTGAAGTCGCTCAGTTGTGTCTGACTCTCAGCGACCCCATGGACTACAGCCTACCAGACTCCTCCACCATGGGATTTTCCAGGCAAGAGCACTGGAGTGGGGTGCCATGGCCTTCTCCTAAACAGCATATTAAAAAACAGAGACATTACTTCTGACAAAGGTATGTCTAGTCAAAGCTATGGTTTTTCCAGTAGTCATGTATGAATGTGAGAATTGGACCATAAAGAAAGCTGAGTACCGAAGAATTGATGCTTTTGAACTGCAGTGTTGGAGAAGACTCTTGAGAGTCCCTTGGACTGCAAGGAGATCCAACCAGTCCATTCTAAAGGAGATCATTCCTGGGTGTTCATTGGAAGGACTGATGCTAAAGCTGAAACTCCAATACTTTGGCCACCTGATGCAAAGAACTGACTCACTGGAAAAGACCCTGATGCTGGGCAAGATTGACAAGAGGAGGAGAAGGGGATAATATAGGATGAGATGGTTGGATGGCATCACTGACACGATGGACATGAGTTTGAGCAGGCTCTGGAAGTTGGTGATGGACAGGGAAGCCTGGCATGCTGCAGTCCATGGGGTCACAAAGAGTTGTACATGACTGAGTGACTGAACTGAACTGAAACTCACAAGTATTCCTGAAGGGAAGTTGTCTTCCTAGGCACTTTGGGGCTGCCCCCTCCTTTGAGATTCATCCTTGAACCCCAATTCCTGGCTGTCAATGCGCTGACCTGGCCCTGGGGCAGCCAGGCAGGCTGTGACTGTTGCTCATCTCACACCGTGGATGGCACAGCTGTTGCTGTCCTTCTCCCTAGTAGTTAGGTAGTAAAACTGACAAGACACCCCTTCCTAAATTACACTTTAAGTTAGGCCACAAATCATACTCCTGGTTTCCATCAAACCTCACAGCCTGTGAGGTATTAGCATCCTTGTTTCAGAACACTTGCTAATATCTGTGGATTATTCCTATTTCTGCTTTCCAAAGTTCAGCAAGTTTTATCGATTATTTTTGTGGGAGGTGATTTTTTTAAAATTACAAATTTAGAGTCAAAGATTCATGTCTGAGTATTTTGCTCATTGATCATGGGTTAGCTTTGATCTGTTTCTGGGCCTGGCAGCTCGCTCTCAAACCTGAGTTTCCTATCCCTCATGCACATTCCATGTCACATACATGTGTATGTTTTTATTCCTTGATGGGAAGAGTCATTTTTTTGCTGCTTGGGGTGGGGTTCAAGCTGTGAATTATTATTGTAAAGTATTGTGTCAAGTATAGTGTTACTTTCTACATCATTGTTTAGCAAATTCACACACGCACACACATGCACATACATTCCCTAATGTGCTAATGGAAACACTAGCACAATAATATGTTTTGTATTTGTACATATTAAGTAAAATTGTCCACATCTATTGCTTCATTAGATCCTCATAATTCTCATGTAAGAGCAAAAAGTAGTGTTATTCTTATTTTATCCATGTCACAGAAATGCTTCCCTGGTGGCTTAGTGGTAAAGAATCCACCTGCCAATCAGGAGACATGGGTTTGATCCCTGTATCCAGAAGACCTCATGGAGATGGAAATGGCAATCCACTCCAATATTCTTGCCTGGGAAATCCCCTGGACAGAGGAACCTGGAAGTCTACAGTCTATGGGGTCACAAAGAGTCAGATACAACTTAGTGATTCAACCACCACCACCACCACCTTGTCACAGTCTAAATGCTTTGGACACTGTCTTCCAAAAGGTTTTCTTCCTTCCCTGTGATTCAACCTGCATCCAAACTTATGAGAATGGATTTATACCTTCACATGGATTATTTGGTCCTAATTGAGGCATTACTGCAGGTTTGATTCACATCCAGGTGTAGTTCTGACTGCCCATGCTGTTGAGGCTAATAAGGCACTGGTAGTAAAGTTTGGAGAAGGCAATGGCAACCCACTCCAGTGTTCTTGCCTGGAGAATCCCAGGGACAGGGGAGCCTGGTGGACTTCCGTCTATGGGGTCACACAGAGTCGGACACGACTGAAGTGACTTAGCAGCAGCAGCAGCAGCAGCAGCTCCAAAGAATTGACACTTTTGAACTGTGGTGCTGGAGAAGACTCTTGAGAGTCCCGTGGACAGCAAGGAGATCAAACTAGTCAATCTTGAAATCAATACTGAATATTCACTGGAAGGATTGATGCTGAACCTCCAACACCTTGGCCACCTGATGCGAAGAGTCAACTCTTGGGAAAGACCCCAGTGCTGGGAAAGAGTGAAGACAGAAGGAGAAGAGGCAACAGAGAATGAGCTGGTTGGATGGCACCACTGACTCAATGGTCATGAATTTGAGCAAACTCTGGGAGATAGTGAAGGACAGGGAAGCCTGGTGTGTTACAGTTCATGGAATCGCAAAGAGTCAGACACAACTTAGTGACTGAACAAAACAACAAATCCAGGGAGGGAAATGTTCCAATGGCTGACTCTCCTCATTATTTAGGGGCCCAAGGCTGGTGGAAGCTCTTTAGTCTTTCACACCTGACTCCCAGAGTCACTTGGTCTTTGCTTCTCCCCACCCCAGGGGAAACAGGAAAAGCAGCATCAAGAGGTACAACCAGGTCTTCAGCTTCTACAGCCCAGAAGTGGCCCGCAGAGCTTCCACTCACATTCCTTCATCTAGCGGTTACATGGTCACACTTAGCTTACTACAAAGGAGGCTGGGAAATGCAGTTATATATAAGAATAACTGGGTCCGGTGAAGAGCTAGCAATCTCTGCCACAATGAAGAAGAGCACGCACATGTGAAATTGCCAATCACGTGTCTGAGACAGGAGCCCAGGGAAGAATAACACCAATTCTGAGTAGCAGTAATCTGTGAAGAGGGTTCGTTACCAAAGGTTTTATGAATGTCTCTTGCTTTGCTTTGACTATGGTGGTGAGGGACAGCATTAGAAGAGGAGAATTGAGCTTTGGGCATATAACCCATTCAATGTATCCATCCATTCATTCTTTCGTTCCATTAAATCTTTTGGAATGCCAGTAATAGGAACAAGTAAGCAGTATAATGAGGCCAGAACACAAATATGCTTGTCTGGAGGACAGGGCCCGTGTTAAGGTTGTAACGTGCAGAAGAAGCTTGTGCGGGTGATGGAGTAGGAACAGATAAAAGAGTAAGGCCCCATGGTGGATATCAGGGTTTATACAACAGTCAAGAGGCGAGTTCTTTCTTACGGAGCCATGTATAGAATAATGCAGAGAAAAAGAAGAGGAATCCGGACAAACTGGAAGGCAATTGCCAAAATATTAGGGATAAGGTAATGAGTCCTACATTAAGGGTGGAACGAAAGAATTAAAAACGGAGATAATGATAGCAGAGAAAATGAATAGGATTGATCTGATATAGGAGGTGAAAAAGAAAGAGGTTCTGAGCTTGAATAACCTGGTACCACTGATGGAAGGTGAAATTGGGAAAGGAGGGTGGGAAAGTGGTGCTTGGGTTATTAACTTTTATATCCAAGTAGAGATATTCCATGGATAACCAGAGAAATAAAACTCAGGAGAGGTTGAGAAATTACGCTAGTAATTAGAGGTCTGGGAGACAACTGCATGTGGGAAATGTTGAACCGTTTGTAGGACCTCAACAGTGCGTGTAGAGACTGAGAAGAATGACCGTCTCAGGACTGAGCCAGGTGTAATGTGCAACCTGGTGATATCTTTGTGTCTGTTGAAACATTATTTAAATGACTTGCCCACGGAATTTGGATCCTGGGAAACCAGCAAGAAGCATAAGCAGCCGCTACTCATTCCACTTTATTGTGCCCTTTACATGTGGACGCAAATGTTTTCTTAATCGAACACCCTCATCTTTCTAAATTCTTCAGGAAAGGTTCAAGGGAGATAAAGCACAGGATGTGAGGTCATTTGCTTTTAGTCACATGAGTTAGTAATGGCTGTAGTAGTATCACTCAAGACGATATCCATTAGGACAGAGTTCCCCGAGTCTGAGAATCAATAATCTATGGTTTCATTAAAGCTAAACCATGATACTTCAAGACAAAAGCATGTCACTGCATTTCCTGGCACCATAAAAGTTATTTTAATATCAAAATTTTATCCCTGTTGTTCAGAGAGTCACGCTTTGTAGTATTATTGAATGTTTGAATCCTGAAAGTTAGCCCTGAGGAGTCTTCCATGCAGTTGGATTTGGCTGTTTTAGTCTCTGGTCAGGCTTTCATTCATTTCATCTCTGAAATCTAATGATCTAATCTAATAAAATTATAAAAGATTCTAAACTGCTCTGCACTTAATCAGTTTAGTCCAAGAGAATGAAATCAAAGCCCTAGGTGTGCACACTTCATCGCTCAGATGAAATCTTACCCTGGGAGACAATCTTATTATTTGGTTACTTATTATTTGGGAGGCTGGAAGGTTGGAAGGGAATTGCATGAATTTTAAAAGATATGTTAAGAATCTAACAGGATGGGTGCAGCTTTGCAGCTTTACTGGTGAAGCGTAGCGTCAAGAGTGGGAGTCTGGGCTATACCCAGATCTGAGATCTGATCTACATGCCACTGCTTATTATTTATGTGACATTGGGAGTTACTGAGCCTCAGCTTCACCATCAATTGAATTGAATTGGTGAACAGAACTATCATGGCACTGTTACTGAGATTTTAAAACATATACTTTTTTTTTTTTAGCATATACAGTCTGCCCTCTGCATCCAGGGATTTGGAGGTCCAGCTGTACTGTGCCTTTTCTATAAAAAATTTGGGCCTCCGTGGATTTTGGTATCCATGAAGGGGGGAGGGGAGATGGGTCCTGGATTCAATCCTGTGCAGGTACCAAGGGCCTATTATGTAAACACACACACACACATTTATATTATACACACATATATATTTTAGCAGGTTGTATGTATCCTAGCAGTGTCTATCACAAGATTATTTATGTCACTATAATTACTAATTGTTATATTTAAAATATTTTTATTGATATTTTTAAAAAATATAGCAGTTGGCCAAAAGTGTGAAGGGAAGGCTACTGAACACAGTGTGAAAATAGATTTGTTTTGCTTGCATTGTAACCGACTTTTAGGAAGCCAAAAACAGACAATTGTAGGGTTATTACGTTCCTCTTAGAAGGGACTCAAATGAAAGAACACAGCTCTGGTGATGGCTTTGAAGGGTAAATGTCACTGATTTCAGTCCTGAGAAGACTTTCAGAGATAATCCACTTCATACCTTACTCCAGTGAGGAACAAAACATGTCTCCTTGTACTAGATTGGGATGAACTCAAAATCATGAGAATCCCAGGTTGTCTTGGGATTTTTCTCTGGTGCCTGGCCTTCCTTTGCTGGCTGTGATGTGGGGGGAAAGCTTTTTAGCATCAGCCCTGGGTGGGTCGGGCAAGTCATTCTGATTCATTTTTGACAAAAGTTCGGTTTCTCAACAAAATTTTCTACATGTAGGATCTGCTAATAATCAGAGAAGCCTCCTCAGAAGTTATATATTCATCCATTTATTGATACCCTGCTCTGTGCCAGGCACTGGAAACGCAGAGATGAGATACGCAGTCCTTTTGGCTTGCAGGAGCCTCCCAGCTTGGGAAGCTCCCAGGATATAGACAACGTGCTCAGCATTGCAATAAATACTGCTATGATGGTGAGCCTTGGCTCTAACTAAGGCCCCAAAGTGGACAGCCCACCCTGTCTTGGTGGCTGGGGAATATTTGATGACTGGGATGTTCTTGTTTCCTAGAAGAATTCTCTTAGAACCATTTTATCACATAGAGCATTTCTTTCATGCATCAAAATCCTATTGTAGGTTTTCGGCCCAGAGCTATTTTAAGCAGTGGATCCTGTTGTGACTAAGCACTGCCAAAGTAACAATTGGTATTATGAGGATATTTATAAAAGTGCTTTGTCCTTTCTGAAGCGAGAACTGCTTTGCATTGCAGAAAGAGGTGGTAGTGTTACTGAGCACTCTTCCCTGTGCTTCTAGAAATCATGGAAAGTTCTGATTATGTCTACATGAATTCCTAACAAAATATAGCTTCTGCAGTTTAGCTTCTCACTTCCAGTACCCTTTTAATGGATCAGGTACTCTTAGGGCTACTGTCTATGTACAGGGCTACCTCTAGAGTTGTGCAGTATACATCTCATACAACTGAATATGCCCTGCTTTAATTCAGGCAGGCTTAAATTATCTTTGAGAGGTAATTTGAGAGACTTTTCTTTCCTCTCCCAACACATATCTGGGTTGATTATAAATATTGCAAAAGTGAGAATACATTTGAGTCTCCCTCCAATAATACGTAACTTATCATTTCTCTCATTGTCTATGATCTGTATATGAGGACTCAGTTCACTTGGATTTACATCTGTGTTCCATCTCTGGGACTTTGGGCAAATTATTCATCCTATTACAACTTCATCTAGAAAATGGGATAATAATGCTGCTGCTAAGTCGCTTCAGTCGTGTCCGACTCTGTGCGACCCCATAGATGGCAGCCCACCAGGCTCCCCCATCCCTGGGATTCTCCAGGCAAGAACACTGGAGTGGGTTGCCATTTCTTTCTCCAATGCATGAAAGTGAAAAATGAAAGTGAAGTCGCTCAGTCGTGTCCGATTCTTAGCGACCCCATGGGCTGCAGCCCACCAGGCTCCTCCGTCCATGGGATTTTCCAGGCAAGAGTACTGGAGTGGGGTGCCATTGCCTTCTCCATGGGATAATAATGGCTAACATTTAATGGGCTTCCCTGGTGGCCCAGTCAGTAAAGAATTCACCTGCCAATGGAGAAGACCCAGATTCAACCCCTTGGGTTGGGAGGATCCCCTGGAGAAGGAAATGGCACCCCGCTCCTGTATTCTTGCCTGGGTAATCCCATGGACAGAGGAGCCTGGAGGGCTACTGTCCATGGGGCCACAAGAGTCAGACATGATTTAGCAACTAATTCACTACCACCAACATTTAGTGATATATCACCATACAAAGAAAATGTTCCAAGTGTTGTGTATGCATTATCTAACTTAATGCAAAGCATCTCAGTAAGACACTGTTGTTACCAAGGTGTAAGATTTGGGATTGATGTCTATTCAAGATCACCCAGTAATTAAGTGCAGGCGCCAGGACTTGAACCCAGATCTGTCTAGCTCAGATGCCTATGCACTTTATTATGCCATGAGCAAGTCTCACGGATTTGATATATTACAATTTCCTTACAAAATGGATTTCTCAGTGAAGTTAACAAATCCTCATTTTGGCTTATCGTTGCTGTAAGGCAGATTTATCTTGAGGAGTCTGGTTCAGTGAACAGGTAGTAGTACCTCCTCCAGGTACTACCTTTGGCTTAATACACTCCGAAGGATCGATATCTCTAATAGAAATTTTACTTTATTTATGTATTACCCTTTGTGTTAATGCTAACATAATTATTTCTCTTCTATTATTCAAATGAGATTTGGATCTGCTTGACATTTTTTCTCTACTGCTTGGTATGGTTGACGATGAATTCCATGAACTTAAAATGCTGTAATTCTGTCTGAGTAATTAATATAGTCTAGCAATAGCAATTACTGAAACTTTTTACTACTCACTTTGTGTTCATCCAATTGGACAGAACACCAGTTGTAGCAATTTGGGATTTTCTAAATAAGGGATTACAAATAATCTAATCAGTTGTCTGGGCTGCTTTCCCACAAAGAACAGGTGCTGTAAAGTAACTGAATCCCCAGAAGTGTCCCTGGAATAAGAGAGAAGACAAGTTGAGCTTAGGCTCCCACATAGATGCCCACGGAGCCTCTAGGACGCTAAATGCTCCAAGGCTAAACTTGATGTCCAGGGATTCAAGTTCAAGGCCTTCCCCAAGCCAAGTCCAACCCACTGGCCCAACTGAGTCATGTTACATTTTGTTTCTCATCTTCATCTTTTTTCCCTTAAATTTTTGAGTAACTTTTTTTTTTATTATAGAAGCAATACATACTTGTTGTGTAAACTGTGGAAAAATAAAGCACTCAGTGCAACATAAAGAGAGCCATAATGCCAATCCCTAAAGACAACTGCTATTAACATCTTGATGCATTTCCTTACACATGTGTGTGTATGTATACACACACATGAAACATGTAGTTATGAAATAGTATATACATTTATGAACTGTAGCAGCATGTATAGTTATATGACAGTTTATATAGCTATTTGTTTTTGTTGTTCAGTCACTAAGTGGTGTTCGGCTCTTTGTGACCACATGAACTACAGCACACCAGGCTTCCCCGTCCTTCACTATCTCTTGGAGTTTGCTCAAACTCGTGTCCATTGTGTCGATGATGCCATCCAACCATCTCATCTTCCATCACTGCCTTCTCCTCCTGCCCTCAGTCTTTCCCAGCATCAGGGTCTTTTTCAATGAGTCAGCTCTTCGCATCAGATGGTAAAAGTATTGGAGCTTCCACTTCAGCATCAGTTCTTCTAATGAATATTCAGGGTTGATTTCCTTTATACTGTATATGATATATAGTATAATAATAGCATATACAGTTATCTAATAAAATATAATAGTCTATATAGTTATGAGAGCTTCCCTCATAGCTCAGTTGGTAAAGAATCTGCCTGCAATGCAGGAGACCCCGGTTAGATTCCTGGGTTGGGAAGATCCCCTGGAGAAGGGAAAGGCTACCCACTCCAGTATTCTGGCCTGGAGAATGCCATGGACTGTACAGTGCATGGGTCACAAAGAGTCGGACACAACTGAGTGACTTTCACATCACATCCTTCACATAGTTGTGAAATAGTAACATGGTTGTGAAACAGTATTATTGTTTGCAAAAAACCTTTCACATTTGTGATAATTTTTGTCTTGGGTTTGTAGTGCTTTGTTTCTGTGGTGGAGGCATTTGTTTTTGTTCATTTACTGGAGTGTTGAGGAGCCCCTGGGCTTCTATCCTTCCAAACCTTAAGAAGAGGCTGACAGTATTATTGATCACCTGTCTGTCGCAGTGACTGGCCACGTGCTGCTCCTGCAGTGTTTGACCATTGCATTACTATTGCTGGAAGCGGGACTGACCTCCGGGGCTGGCAGAGGATACCACTTGCCAAGTTTATAACTTACCCAACCTCCTGGGTTCACCATCTTCACCTAAACTCCAAACTTCTGATGCTCAAGTTAATTTACTCATAAAATAAAAATGCTCTATTTCTAAGAAAAAGGGCTCAGAAAAGCCCTTACAAATGGTTTTAAATGTCTCGAAGAGTTTATGGGACACACATTTAATGACTTAAGTAGAAAGGAGTAGTGGCATAAACATCTTCCTTAAATTACTTGGCTTTAAAACTGGAAAATATTTGGTTAAAAAAAAGGTTTGCATTTTTCTATACTTTGGATTTGGAAAATAACTGTAGGGTACTCAAGGAATATAATCTGACCATCCAAACATCTGAACTTCAGAGCCTGATAGACCTCATTACTTGCCTTGAGAAATCATTTACACATCTTTGAAGAAGACCTTGGCATTTCCATCACGAAGATTTGTAGTTTATTACTATTATTCTTTTAATCCTAAAAAGAACATGGTTATGTTGGAATCTTAGAAATTTAAAGTACGTGAGGTTTTTATTCTAAGTCAAAATCTTCATAATGAAATACTTGTGTGTGTTCTTTATTTGTTACAGATTGAGATTTTATTTTCTAAGACAAGAATTGATGGCATTGAATGAAACACAGCCTAGTCAATATACATTTTATGAAAAATACCAAATCTGTTTACAGGTGCAGTGATTTGCTACTGTGAATTTAGTGACTGGCATGTGATATGGAGGCCAAACTGGGCTCAAGAGTGGCTGAAAACAAGCCCAGAGGGAAGGACACTGCAGAAGGTGAGCCAAACAATTCCATTTGCCGAGTAGTTATTGAAAAGAAGGTCCTGGAAGCTAATAGTTTTGTGTCTAAAGGAAGCTGTGTTTTTTTCTTGTTTTCTTTATCTGCTATAATTAAATTATCCCAGAGCTATATTTGCCCAAAGACAAGAAGATTTTAAGTGTGTATATGTGCCCGTGTGGGTTATAGGGACATAAACAAGAGGGATCTGGATGTGGAAGAATTATCTCTGGTAGATGAGCTACTGACATCTTTTGAGCATTTTATTTAGTTGAGATATAATTGACATACAACATTATATAAGTTTAAGTACAATGTGTAGATTTGATACACTTATATATTGCAGTATGATTACCACTGTAGCATTAGCTAGCATCTCTATCACATCATGTAATTATCATTTTTTTGTGGTGAGAATATTTAGGATCTCATTTGTTAGCAACTTTGAAGTATATAATACAGAATTGTTGACTATAATCACTATGCTATGCGTTAGATCTCTAGAACTTATTCATCTTCTAACTGCAAGCTTGTATTCCTTTGAACAATGTCCTCCCCATACTCCCACCTCCCAGCCCCCGGTAACCACTATTCTACCCTTTCTTTTTATGAGTTGGGCTTTATTTATTCCCCCCTAGATTCCACATGTAAGTGAGATCCTACAGTATTTGTCTTTCTTTTTCTGACTTATCTCACTTAGCATAAGGCCCTCAAGGTCCATCCCATGTTATTGCAAATGGCAGGATTTCTTCCTTTCTTATGGCTGAATAATATTTTCCTATACATATGTTTCCTTCACTATGTTGCAAATATATATGTATGTATGTTGCTGCTGTTTAGTCGATAAGTTATGTCTGATCCTTTGCCACCCTATGCACTGTAGCCCGCCAGATTCCTCTCTCCATGGATTTTTCCAGGCAAGAATGTTGGAGTGGGTTGCCATTTCCTACTCCAGGGATCTTCCCGACCCAGGGATTGAACCTGCATCTCCCGTGTCTCCTGCATTGGCAGGCAGATTCTTTACCACTGAGCCACCATCACAACATGACAACATGTATACACACACACAGGTGTATATTTCACATCCTCTTTTTCAATTCATTACTGGATGAAGACTTAGATTGTTTCCATATGAGTAGTTTAAAAATATGTTTTTTAAAATTTTGGAATTTAATTAAAAGAAATTTAAACCTTACTGTGCTCTCCAGAGACACTGATAGAAGGGTAGAGGTTCTAGAAATTGGAGGGAGATGGGGAGAGAAGAAGAAATTCTAGGAAGGTGCAAGTAAAATAGAATAACTCATATAAGATGTATTTACAGCTCCAAGTTTTGCAGAATGTATGGAGCCACAGGAACTCTTCCTGCTGGTAAGAATGTAACATGGCACCATCACTTTGAAAAACAGTTCAGCAATGTCTTAGAAAGTTGAGCATACATGTATCGTCTGACTCTGTAATATCACTCCTAGATATTCACCTAAAAGAAATGAAAACATGTCAAAAAACTTGTATGTGAATATTCATAGCAGTTTTATTTGTAATAGTAAAAAAGCCCAGAAAACTGGAAACAACCTAGAATGTTCATCAATAGGTTAATGAATTTTTTACAAATGTGTTTTACAATGGAATACTGCCTAAGATAGAAAGGAAGGTACCACTGATACAGGCAACAAAATGAATGGATATAAAAAACAGGCCGATCAAAAGAAGCCAGACATAAATGACAACATATGGTATGTTTCCATTTAAATAAAACTCTGGAAAAGACAAATCTAACCCACGATAGATGTAACAGTAGTTGTATGGGGTTGAAAGCGGAGGTAGGTATTGATGAGGAAAGACCACAAGGGAGGCTATTTGGAAATTTTCTACATTATGATTTAGCTGTAGTTACATGAGCATAGACATTTATCAAAACTCACTACACTGTACATTAGAACGTGTCTGTTTTATTATGTGTAAATTGTGTCTCAAATAAAGTCTATTTAAAAATTTTACAGGAATTAACAAAATGACATTTGTACTGTTCAGAACCACTTCACTATGTTGCAAATAATAATAGTAAGAAGTGAAAATACTTCAGAGTGGTTTTTAGGAAGTGCTAATACGTGGTTAATTGTTCTGTAATAGGTGAGTGAGTTGTTAGATGTTTAAAATCCCTATAAGGGAATTCAGGTGAAACACATACACATAAACTGAGATGAAAGATATACAGAGGAGAAAATTAAAGTGAGAAATTCCTTGCCCTAATTTCTAGCTTTGAGTTCAACAGTTTTGTTGGGCCACTGTTTATTGGTTCTGCCAGGCCCATGGTGTTCTAGGATGAAAACATTGGATGAAAAGCCCCATAAAGGGTGAACAAACAGTCTAGCAAAAGACCCAGTGATCTTAACAAGGTCTCAGCAGAGTGGGCTTAGTTAACAGTGTCAACAATAATAACTACCTTTTACTGCACATTTACCTTGTGGCAGGCATTGAGCTGTATGATTGATATTTTGTCTCATTTAATCTTCCCCAAAGCTTTACAACATGGGGTCTATTATCCCCCTATTTTATAGAAGACACAACAGAGGTTCAGAAATGTTAATTAATCTACCCGAGATTACACAGTCAACCAGTAGTAAATGGCAGAGTTGAAATCTGCTCATAACCATTATGTCATAGCCCAGCAGTGGAATGCATGTGATATTGATGAAGTGTGATTATTTGACTTGGTTAAAAAACCATTACAGGTGGTCCAACTTGATCACACTTCTCTCATTCTAAGTGGCAAGAGAAGCACAGTTTTCCTTCCCAATAGCTACTATTGTTACCTTCCTCCAACTTCTCTTAAAGACTGTCTTTTTGGACAGACTGGGCTGTGTATAATTCCTTACACTGATGTTCTTCCACCAGGGCAGCCTGCAGAGTTGAATAATGTTCTTAGATTTGTGTCTCTCATCTTGTCACTGATTAGTCCTAAGTCTTCCTGGCAAGGCTCCTGCCAGGCTATTTCAGGAAACAAAAATTCATTACACACATCCTTATTGATTTTCCCTCTCCTTTGCTTATTACTGAAATGCTTTTTTCCCTCCCTCTCTTGAAGAAACAGTGTTGCAATTACTGGAAACTTGCTCTCCCAGCAGCCTGCCTCCAGGACCAGAGGGTCCTGCTGATGTTGGAAGGAGGTGGGGGAAGTCCGGCCAGAAAAGCACCTCCTTCTCTGCTGTCCTCCAGGAGTGAGCTGGTTGATTGCTTCATTCTAAGTGGCTCCCAGGTGTGCGACTTAGTCATCTCTCATCAGATAAACACCACAACCTTGTTTTCTGATTGCCTGTGTTTGCTGGTTTCAAGCTCTTTTCTCAGTAGTTTTGGATGTAAATGCTGCAGTGTGTATCCCAGGAAAGCCATCCAGCTGTGGCTCTAGCTCAGGAATGCTGGATTTACCCCTGGGTCAAAAGAAGAACAGAATCTAATTTTTATTGAATTAAAATTAAAATATTGAATTAAAATGTTACTGAAAGTATTCTTATTGAGTACTTACTACATGCTAGGGTCTGGGGACACAGGCAGGCAAGACAACCTTGCTCTGCATTCTCATGGATTTTATAATCTGGGGAGGGATGTAAACAGCAAAAACAATAGGAATAATGAGGTCAAAACACAAAATAATAAAATTACAAGTTGCAATAAATGCGGTGTCAGAACAGAAGGTGGCTGAAATAAAAAAAAAAACCCACAAAAAACCACCAAAAAACCCAACTAGATATTGTTTTAGAGATTTCCCAGCACCCTCCAAGAGAGTATGCTACTGAACAAATGGGTCTTATTAGGACCAACTAACAATATTTTAAAATCACTGTGGATGCTGATTGCAGTCATGAAATTAAAAGACGCTTACTCCTTGGAAGAAAAGTTATGACTAACCTTGATAGTATATTAAAAAGCAGAGACATTACTTTGCCAACAAAGGTTCGTCTAGTCAAAGCTATGGTTTTTCCCGTGGTCATGTATGGATGTGAGAGTTGGACTGTGAAGAAGGCCGATCGCCAAAGAATTGATGCTTTTGAACTGTGGTGCTGGAGAAGACTCCTGAGAGTCCCTTGGACTGCAAGGAGATCCAACCAGTCCATTCTAAAGGAGATCAGTCATGGGTGTTCATTGGAAGGACTGATGCTAAAGCTGAAACTGCAATACTTTGGCCACCTCATGCGATGAGTTGACTCACTGGAAAAGACTCTGATGCTGGGAAGGGTTGGGGGCAGGAGGAGAAGGGGACGACAGAGAATGAGATGGCTGGATGGCATCACCGACTCGATGGACATGAGTTTGAGTGAACTCCGGGAGTTGGTGATGGACAGGGAGGCCTGGCGTGCTGTGATTCATGGGGTCGCAAAGAGTCAGACACGACTGAGCAACTGAACTGAACAATATCACATACAATATCACTAACCTGCCAAACATCCCTGAAGTACATATTCTCCCTGATCTGAGACACGTGAAGTTGTTTGTTCCACATGACACAATGGGAGCTGGAGGCAAAGTCAGTGCTTTCCCCCTGGACTGTGTTCTAAGGCACAAGGGACCCCCTCCTCCCACCCCAGGGGATGTGGTTGAGTTTCTAGACTACTGTCAGCTCTTGGTGCAGTTCAGCTGTCCTGTCTACAAGCTCCCTGTCTGCCAAATGAATAAGTGGTGGACTGGATAGAATTCCCTCCTGGGGGAAGGCCTTGAATTGTTTGTGAGTGAGCCAGGCCTCTGTGGTTTCCTGGGGGGTGAGTTCTGCAGGGGGCGCCTTGTGGTTGGAGGTCATCTCTTGACTGTCCTGGAGGGTCGGTTGCCCTTCTGGAAACAGGGCCAGTGTCCTTGAGGTTTTGCACAGCCTGTTCCTCACTCTGCTTATCTTTACTCAGAGCTGTTTACATTCTGGCTCGGGTGTCTCCACCCATCAGGACTGCCAGCCCCTTCCCGCAGGTGGAAGTGGGAGTTGAGGCCGTTTGGCCTAGGAGAGAAGACTTGGGGTCACAGGCGCCCACCTGAGAGGCGACCCCCAGGCTCAGGCCTCAGAGTACATGTCCTGGAGAGCAGGAGGAAGTGAGGAAGCTCTGGAAAATGTGCCCAGGGCCAGGGTAAACCCACTTGTTAAGGAACATACTCTCTTGGAGGGCACTGGGGAATCTCAGGCTGAGTAAGCGGAGGGAGCACGGGTGAAGGGGGCTGCATTCAAGCTGGAGCTGGACGTGGGCTGGGGCAGGCTACACCAGGCTGCCAAGAGACTGCTGATGCATTCTGCCTGCCCCCAGCCCGCCCTCCATAACAACCAATAGCTGACTCACCCCATTGCCCTCTCCTTTTGTACGCAGAAGCACCTCACAGGTTACAATCAGATGTGCCAAAAAATACCCCCCAAAGCATAATCTCGCACAGCAAAAACAGTCCCCACCTCAAGTCCTAGGCAGAAAACTTGCACTTCATTCTTTCCAAATAGACTTGGCCATTGTAGTGTTTTTTCAGAATTTTCAGATTTCATCCCAGTGAATTCAGGACAACTACCTCCACACATCCTTTTCCCCCTCATGGGGACCTAAGTGCCCTGGCCTTACAGCATGTCAGGGATTGGGGATGTGATGGAGGGCTGGGGTGCTGGTTTGGCCCTTGGCTGGTATCTACTGGGTTCACATCCGCTTGTTTGGTTTTTGATGGCTGGCCTCTGCTCCATCAGTGACTCCTGAGTGTCACATCTCATTTGGTTTTGGTCAACAGGCTCTCGCAGGTCACTTGACTATTATAATTACTATTAAAATATATATATTATATACATACATATACATATCACTGAACTATTATGATTATTATTATTTTGGAGCTGTGGAAGAGAAATAGGAATTCATAGATCCACTGCCTGTCTAGTTCTTATTTTTTAAAAAGCCTTCTTCCATTCTTTGCCTGGCAAAGATATGCCCATTCTTCAGGCTTTACCTGAAATGTTATCTCCCTCAACCTAAACTAGATGTTTCCCGCTCTGAGAACCATGTGCTTTCCTTTCATAATATTTATCGAAGTCTATAAACCTGTATGTATACACATCATTCTCTGTTTCAGGTCTCTTTCCACACTTCCAACCTGCTGCATCAAACCATAAAACCCATAAGGCAGGATTTATAAAAAAATCTGTTTTGTTTGTTCCTGAATCCTCAGCACCTTGACAAATACTTGGCATGTAGAAGTCACCAAAAAAAGAAAAAAAATGAAACTGGGCTTGCCCATGATCCTATCGCGAATTAGTAGAACAGCTGCACTTGAACCCAAGCCTCTGGTGGCCCATAACAGGGCTCCTTCCAGTGTGCCATGCTGAGTGAGGTTGCTTTTGACAAAGTGTTAAAAATCCAGCTAATTCCTTTCAGATTCAAAAGCCCCTGTTTTTAATTAAGAAAATGATAGAGTGCAAGCTGTGGTGTGAAAAGAGTGCCCAGTGACTACTTGGAATCCCCCACTCTTGCCCAGCAAAGCTCCCCTAAAATTCTAAATATGGTCCCTGCTCTGGGACCTGCTAAGGTCAAGGAGCGAAAAGAAACAAATGGGGAAGGTTAGGCCTCTCTCCAAGGACCTGGTGGAGACGGCTTGTCCTGTCTGTACCCTTGGACAAGTGCTCTCAGTCTCCCTGGAGGAGGGCCAAAGTCAGAGGCAGCTGGGAGGGCTGATTTCAGGAGAGAGGGCTGTCTGAGTCTCTGATTGAGGAGGTGACTGCCCTGAGCCCTGCTTGACCCAGTGGAAATCAAGGCTGGGTGGAGGTGGGGATAGTGCCACTACTACAGATACAACCTATGGCCTCGTCTGCCTATCATCCTGGTGATAGGGATGATTCTTGTCCTGGGGTTTGGGAGAGACATGCATGGACATCTTGATGGGTTGGGAGGGGCAGAGAGGAACTTGTTTTCCTCCCCAAATGAGGTTTCTCCCCTCTTCCAAGCTTGATCCCGGCTCTGAGTAGATTTGTCACCAGCTTCCTAAGAAGGCAAACTGGAGCTGACCGTGAGCATTGTTGCTTGATACTAACTTGGGTCGTGTAGCTTGAATCTGATCCCGTCTAGTCCAGGTTGTGGAACCTGAGGATCCTGGTGCTGAATTTAGGCCTGGAGCAAAGCAGTTAAACAACGAGACCAAGAAGAACATCAGCTACTCGGGTATTTGAACTTCAGGTCATGCAATCAAACTTCAACGCAACATTCATCTGACATCTGCTGATGCCACTGCCTTGCATTCATCAAGGCCAGAATAATGTTGGGAATGGGAAGAGCTGAGGTTTAGTTTATTAGCTCACTCACCGGAAACTGTAGGTCTCTCTCAAGCTTTAACTGCTGATATTAATATTACAGTTAACTCCTGATCATTCGATATTATAGCTAACTCCTAATTATTTAATGTATTGGCAAGGATTAGGTTTTGTCATAACAGAAACCTCGAATATAGTAGCTTAAGTACACAGTGGCTTAGATTATTTCACTTAAAAGAAGTCTGGAAGAAAGCAGCCCAGTGTTCATATGGCAGCTCCATGAGGTGGTTAAAGAGACTTGCTCTTCCCTTATCAGCACATAATTTTTATCACCAAGGTCTTCCTAGAAGAAAAACGCTGCTGAACCTGTCGTCATCATGTCTGTGTCCCTGGCAGCAGGAAGGAGAGGAAGGTCAAAGGGCTGTTTTCCCAGCCTTCTCAGGTAACTTGCCACCCCTTGGACTGTAGCCCGCCAGACTCCTCTGTCCATAGAATTTTCCAGGCAATAATACTGGACTGGGTTGCCATTTCCTTCCAGGTAACTTTAAATCCTTTTAAACAGCCTTCTTGGAAGTCCTATTAGATATTGCCAAATACGTCTTACTGACTAGAACTTAGTCATGTGGCTGCAGCTAACTGCAAAGCACATTGGGAAATGTCTTTCAGCTGTGTGCACTGCTGGACCAAATAAAATCAAGGTTCTGTTACTAAGGAACAAGAGAAGAGTGGCTATATTGAAGGCATATAACAGTTTCTGCCACATCCCATTTGGATTTCTTGAGGCTCTATTTTTCTGTCTTCTTGCTTTGGGGACTTTTCAAGGAGAAAAAGAAAGACCAAAAGTCTTTCAACTGAAAGTCAAACTAAACTTTTATTTTTTTTTTTAACTTGCTATTAGATCTTAAAAAAAAATCTGGGAAAGAGATCAGAACCCCCATTTCTATCTGCATTAGACTGTAGACTTTTCCATATATTCCTGTTGTACATGTTTCTTTCCCACTCACAGATCTGGAGGGGATAGATGCTAAGTTTGGCTATGGCAGATAGACACGTGGTTCTAGAGCTGAAGGGAAGGGTAAAGACTGAATATGCAGATGGGGGTGGAAGGCCTAGCAGGCAATTGATGACTATGAAAAACAAGGAAAAGGAGGACACTAAAGAACCCAGGGCAACTGCAACCTATATTCCTTTCAATTGTTTACCCCCCACTTTTAAAATGTTTTTGGTCATCCATCCCCGTTGGAGAATTTCTATGGCAACCATGGAGGAAAATGTCAATGACATGTTTAAACTTGCCAGAAATCAGGCATTTGGCCAGCACTGAGTGTTGGTATGAACTTCTGGCCAAACGTCAAGAGATTCTCAGAGAGCACATGTTATTTTCCTTGAAATACTCATTTTTTCCATGAGTAATTTTATCTCTAATCCCTCAGCTTCACACACCAACAGATTTACTTGACAGTGTCCTGAAGAAAGAGGACAATCTTGACTTTCAAGTGAGAAGAGCTAATAACAACAGGTTTTATTTTGGTGAAAATCAGGGTTCCGGTGTGTGTGTGTGGAGTAATAAATCATGAAACCTTTTCTCAGCACTCCTGCCTCAGTGCTTCTTCCCTCTACTTCATTAAATCTGCTATGATCTTGCATGAACTGAAGCCACTGGTAGCACATAGATAAACATCAGTATCCCCCGACTCCTGCAGCCTCCTCCTCCCACTCTACGCTGTCTCTTCCTGCCCTACAGCACTGACTTGAAATTTGTCTCCTTAAATGTCTGTTTCTCCCACTGGACTGTAAACTCTAATTTTGGCATCCTCAGCATCCAAGAAAGTGCCTAGCACTTATTGGATAATTAAATATTTGTTAAATTAATAATAATAATAAAAAACCCCTCCAAACAGTTGTAAACACTGAAAACACTTCCATTAACACACCAAGATTAGCTGGCAAGATTTCATACATGACTGGGTTGATGTGACATATTTTTTTTAGAAAAAAATTTTTATTGAAGTATAGTTGAATTACAATGTTGTTTTAATTACTGTTGTACAGCAATGTGACTCAGTTATATATACATCTGTATATATACTTTTTTTCATATTGTTTTCCATTATGGTTTATTACAGAATATTGAATATAGTTCCCTGTGCTGTAAAGTACAACCTTGCTGTTTATCCATTCTATACATACCAGCTTACATCTCCTAATCCCAAACTCCCAATCCATCCCTCTCCTACCATCTCCCCCTTGGCATAATATTTTATTGTTTTGACTTCTGACATACTCCTGTGGTGTAAAATGCTAGGTATGGGTCAAGACACTTGGCCAAAAAAAAAAAAAAAAGGAAAAAGAAAAAAGAAAGGTGGTGGGGAGGGAAGGAAAAAAGGAAGAAAAGCAAAAGCTTGTGGCTTCTTAGTTCTATGGATGTGGAAACCTAGGGATGCATTTTATCTGTTCACCTCCTTTGACACTCCCCACTGATCCCTTGTTAAATGATATTTGTTAAAGAATCCTTGCCAAGAAGACCAGCCTTTAGCACCAAGCCCCGTTTTCTTTAGATATAACTTTGGTCATCTGTGCTCTGTCTTAACCATACTTATTATCCAACCAAGCTTGTTTTGCCCTATGCACAGCAAGCCAAGATACTGAGACCGCAGAGGTTTAACAGAAAAGAGAGGGTTTAGTGACAAGGCAGCCAAGAAAGGAGACAAGACTCAGTTCAACTTCCTCAAAGGCAACTGGCATGGGGTTTTTTATAGATAAAACAGTTGGGCCATTTGAAGCATGATCGTGTGGGAAGTGTGGGGAAAGGTGATTGGAAAAATGTTCACTAATCACCATTCTGTGCAGGTATAACTAACTACAGGCCTCTGTAGTTTAAACGTGGAAGCAAGCAACATGATCAGAGAATGGAGTTTTCAGCCCTCTGACGTCAAAAGGTCATAGGGTACACGCGCATGCCCAGTTGGAGGGTCAGAGGTCTTATCCGGTCTTAACAAGCTCAGCTCCAATTAGACACAGCTGACTCCAAGTTCCTGGAAAATGACTCTGGCAAACATCTTATTGTTCAGTCTACGTGCTGGAGGATCTGTAAGTCTTATATAGCAATGATTAAAATGACCTTGATTGGTTAGGGCAGGTTACAGGTGTGATGGATCTAACTGATGGTTATTTGTGGTTTCATGGTAAAGCCAATCTGTGGAGTTCTTTCATGACCTTCCATTTGGTGGTATCTTTCGTCAGGTCATAATCATAGGTTCTTGCTTCAGATATCAGTGGCATCAACTTTAGCTCGTGCCTGACTCCTTCAGTTCAGTCGCTCAGTCGTGACCAACTCTTTGCGACCCCATGAGCACGCCAGGCCTCCCTGTCCATCACCAACTCCCGGAGTTCACTCAAACTCATGTCCATCGAGTCGGTGATGCCATCCAGCCATCTCATTCTCGGTCGTCCCCTTCTCCTCCCGCCCCCAACCCTTCCCAGCATCAGAGTCTTTTCCAGTGAGTCAACTCGTCACATGAGGTGGCCAAGGATTGGAGTTTCAGCTTTAGCATCAGTCCTTCCAATGAACACCCACGACTGATCTCCTTTAGAATGGACTGGTTGGATCTTCTTGCAGTCCAAGGGACTCTCAGGAGTCTTCTCCAGCACCACAGTTCAAAAGCATCAATTCTTTGGCGATCAGCCTTCTTCACAGTCCAACTCTCACATCCATACATGACCAAAGGAAAATCCATAGCCTTGACTAGACGGACCTTGGTTGGCAAAGTAATGTCTCTGCTTTTTAATATGCTATCTAGGTTGGTCATAACTTTCTTTCCAAGGAGTAAGCATCTTTTAATTTCATGGCTGCAATCAACAACTGCAGTGATTTTGGAGCCCCCAAAAATAAAGTCTGACACTGTTTCCACTGTTTCCCCATCTATTTCCAATGAAGTTATGGGACCAGATGCCATGATCTTTGTTTTCTGAATGTGAGCTTCAAGCCAACCTTTTCACTCTCCTCTTTCACTTTCATCAAGAGGCTTTTGAGTTCCTCTTCACTTTTTGCCATAAGGGTGGTGTCATCTGCATATCTGAGGTTATTGATATTTCTCCCAGCAATCTGGATTCCAGCTTGTGCTTCTTGCAGACCAGCGTTCCTCGTAATGTACTCTGCATATAAGTTAAATAAGCAGGGTAACAATATACAACCTTGACGTACTCCTTTTCCTATTTGGAACCAGTCTGTTGTTTCATGTCCAGTTCTAACTGTTGCTTCCTGACCTGCATACAGGTTTCTCAAAGGGCAGGTCAGGTGGTCTGGTATTCCCATCTCTTTCAGAATGTTCCACAGTTTATAGTGATCCACACAGTCAAAGGCATAGTCAATGAAGCAGAAATAGATGTTTTTCTGGAACTCTCTTGCTTTCTCCATGATCCAGCGGATGTTGGCAATTTGATCTCTGGTGCCTCTGCCTTTTCTAAAACCTGCTTGAACATCTGGGAGTTCACGGTTCACATATTGCTGAAGCCTGGAGAATTTTGAGCATGACTTTACTAGCATGTGAGATGAGTGCAATTGTGCGGTAGATTGAGCACTCTTTGGCATTTTCCAGTCCCGTGGCCACTGCCGAATTTTCCAAATTTGCTGGCATATTGAGGTCAGTACTTTCACAGCATCATCTTTCAGGATTTGAAATAGCTCAATTGGAATTCCATCACCTCCACTAGCTTTGTTCGTAGTGATGGTCTCTAAGGCCCACTTGACTTCACATTCCAAGATGTCTGACTCCAGGTGAGTGATCACACCATCTTGATTATCTTGGTCATGAAGATCTTTTTTGTACAGTTCTTCTGTGTATTCGTGCCACCTCTTTTTAATATCTTCTGCTTCTGTTAGGTCCATACCATTTCTGTCCTTTATTGAGCCCATCTTTGCATGAAATGTTCCCTTGATATCTCTAATTTTCTTGACGAGATCGCTTGTTTTTCCTATTCTGTTGTTTTCCTCTATTTCTTTGCATTGATCACTGAAGAAGTCTTTCTTATCTCTCCTTGCTATTCTTTGGAACTCTGCATTCAGATGCTTATATCTTTCCTTTTCTCCTTTGCTTTTCACTTCTCTTCTTTTCACAGCTATTTGTAAGGCCTCCTCAGACAGCCATTTTGCTTATCTGCATTTCTTTTCCATGGGGATGGTCTTGGTCCCTGTCTCCTTTACAATGTCACGAACCTCCGTCCATAGTTCATCAGGCACTGTATCTATTAGACCTAGTCCTTAAATCTATTTCTTGCTTCCACTGTATAATCATAAGGGATTTGATTTAGGTCATATCTGAATGGTCTAGTGGTTTTCCCTACTTTCTTCAATTTAAGTCTGAATTTGGCAATAAGGAGTTCATGATCTGAGCCACAGTCAGCTCCTGGTCTTGTTTTTGCTGACTGTATAGAGCTTCTCCATCTTTGGCTGCAAATATAATCAATCTGATTTCGGTGTTGACCATCTGGTGATGTCCATGTGTAATGAGATGAAAAATTGGGTTTTGATAGTGGAGGTGATGGAATTCCAGTTGAGCTATTTCAAATCTTGAAAGATGATGCTGTGAAAGTGCTGTACTCAATATGCCAGCAAATTTGGAAAACTCAGCAGTGGCCACAGGACTGGAAAAGGTCAGTCTTCATTCCAATCCCAAAGAAAGGCAATGCCAAAGAATGCTCAAACTACCGCACAATTGCACTCATCTCACATGCTAGTAAAGTCATGCTCAAAATTCTCCAAGCCAGGCTTCAGCAATATGTGAACCGTGAACTCCCAGATGTTCAAGCAGGTTTTAGAAAAGGCAGAGGCACCAGAGATCAAATTGCCAACATCTGCTGGATCATGGAGAAAGCAAGAGAGTTCCAGAAAAACATCTATTTCTGCTTCATTGACTACGCCAAAGCCTTTGACTGTGTGGATCACTATAAACTGTGGAACATTCTGAAAGAGATGGGAATACCAGACCACCTGACCTGCCCTTTGAGAAACCTGTATGCAGGTCAGGAAGCAACAGTTAGAACTGGACATGAAACAACAGACTGGTTCCAAATAGGAAAAGGAGTACGTCAAGGCTGTATATTGTCACCTTGCTTATTTAACTTATATATAGAGTACATCATGAGGAATGCTGGGCTGGAAGAAGACCAAGCTGGAGTCAGGATTGCTGGGAGAAATATCAATAACCTTAGATATGCAGATGACACTACCCTTATGGCAGAAAGTGAAGAGGAACTCAAAAGCCTCTTGATGAAAGTGAAAGAGGAGAGTGAAAAAGTTGTCTTGAGGCTCAACATTCAGAAAACAAAGATCATGGCATCTGGTCCCATCACTTCAGGGGAAATAGATGGAGAAACAGTGGAATCTGTGTCAGACTTTAATTTTTTGGGCTCCAAAATGACTGCGGATGCTGATTGCAGCCATGAAATTAAAAGACGCTTACTCCTTGGAAGGAATGTTATGACCAACCTTGATAGTATATTAAAAAGCAGAGACATTACTTTGCCAACCAAGGTCCGTCTAGTCAAGGCTATGGTTTTTCCAGTGGTCATGTATGGATGTGAGAGTTGGACTGTGAAGAAAGGTGATCGCCGAAGAATTGATGCTTTTGAACTGTGGTGTTGGAGAAGACTCTTGAGAGTCCCTGTACTGCAAGGAGATCCAACCAGTCCATTCTAAAGGAGATCATTCCTGGGTGTTCATTGGAAGGACTGATGCTAAAGCTGAAACTCCTATACTTTGGCCACCTCATGCGACGAGTTGACTCACTGGAAAAGACTCTGATGCTGGGAAAGGTTGGGGGCGGGAGGAGAAGGGGACGACCGAGAATGAGATGGCTGGATGGCATCACTGACTCTGTGGACATGAGTTTGAGTTAATTCCGGGAGTTGGTGATGGACAGGGAGGACTGGCGTGCTGCGATTCATGGTGTCGCGGAGAGTCAGACAGACTAAGCGACTGAACTGAACTGAACTGAAGGATGGAGACTGAGAGAGGCCTTCATGGCTGCCTCTCACTCTCTGAGGATCTTTCCATAGCAGTGAGCTTGTTGACCTGAGAGGATTCACAATTTGAGAAGCAGTTCCTTGGCTTCCCCTTGTCTTTAATTTGGGCTTTGGATGCAGGAGCCTGGTGAGCTCTGTGTACTTGGTCACAGAAGAAAGAAAATCCTTATGACCAGAGGTGGGTTGTTCCTGGGTTATCCAGTGCCCTAAACTTTGAGACAGTATGGTTATGATGTAGTTGGGGACTCATGTTATCAGCACAACCAGCCATATCTAAGGATGCAGGTTCCTGAGCTATTCTTCAAGCCTCATCAGAATTCCTGGAGAAGGCAACTCTAGAACTTTCATGCAGGAGAGATTTCCATTAGCAGTGTTTGTTGAAGTGGCTGAGTCTTGTCTTGAAGCTACATTTAAAGTAGTATACGTACTGTTTGACTTAGAATGTGTGAAACTGAATAAAAACCCAAACTGAAAACTAAATGTTTATCAACAGGTGAACAAATTGTGGTACATCTTTACAATACACATTGACTCAGCAATAAAAAGGAATAAACTAGTGATATGTGCAACCACAAGGAAAAATTTCACAGACACTGTGCTGAGCATGAAAAGTCAGACACAGAAGACTTCACACTCCTTGATTATATTTGTAAAAAAACTCCAGAAATACATTGTAGTCTCTTGCGACAGAGAGAAGATCCATTATTGCCCCGGTCTGGGGATGTGGAGTGAGGACTGACTGAGAAAGACCATAGAAGGGAATTTTGGGGTGGATGGAAATGTTCATGTTTGGCAGTGACTGTAGTTGTGGTTACACAGGTGTATAAAATCCTCAAAATTTATCAAAACTTTCACTTACAATGGGTGCATTTTATTATATATAAATGACTTTATTTCTCAATAAAGTCAGTTTTTACAAAGAGCAATGCTTTTTAAAAAATTCGCTTACAAAATAAGGAAATTTTAGTTTCCCATGTCCTATCAACGTATACATATACTGTTTTATGAAATTTGGGGTGGTTTATGGTGCTTGTGGGGATTATAGAGCGAGGGCTAAAGCCGCCCAAACCCCAGTGACCCTTGGGGCTGAAGCCAGGGGTTCTTTACTTAAACATGCCCTCAGGTGATTCTTATGCTCTCTGCAGTGGAGCCCCTCTGCTAAAGTTACCTGGCATCCAGAGGATGTTTGAACTGGCTTGAGTGACGGCTGATGCTGGTTAGACTCAGTGAAGTTGAGGACTGGAAAAAGAAGACCTTACTTTATGAAGTTCATAAACTTGAATAGTTATAAGGCCTCACTGACAAACAGCTGCAATATATCTCTGACTAATTTGCAGTCACTACTCTTACCTCATTAACCAGGGTGTGTTGATTACTATAGGTTCCAGAATGCTTGAACAACCAGGAGCCAGCATCAGTCATTCTAGCCAGTCTTGTAGGCTGATGCTCTATGTGCTCCCACCACCTCTTCCAACATCTTTCCAGAGTTCCCCTTTGGGAGGACAAAGTCAGTGATAACATGAAGACATCTGCTAGCACTTGCTGTGTGCCTAGCTTAATGGGTATCAGGCTGAACACTTAGTAGTCATCAACTCATTTAATCCCCACACTTTCAAGAGGAAGAGGAATCTGAGGTTCAGAGAGATTAGGGGATTTACCAGAATGTTCAAAGCTGCTTTAGTGCCAGAGCTAAACTTCAACCCATGTCCAAACCTAAAGTGGCAGACCCCAGTCATGGTTTCACATTAGAATCACCTGGGGAGATTTTGAAACTCCCAGTGCCTAGGCTCTACCTTAGAACAATTAAATCAGAATCTCTGGGTTTGTGACCCAGGTATCAGTAATTTTTTAAAGCTTTGCAGGGATCCTGATGTGCAGCTCCAACTGAGAACTGTGCTCTCTAGGCTCTTAGCCATGAAGTCATAAGGAGAGTTGGTGAGTGCAGCATGCCAGACACACCCAGAACTGAGTGACTTGGTTTTGTTTTTTTTTTTTCAGGTCCCCATACTAACTCTAACTTCACTCCCTGTCACCCTGTGATTTGGTGGTGTTCTGCAGATATAGACTTTCAGGAGACCTTGTGTTGTTAGAGCATATAATGGGTGTATTCAAAGGATCTTTCCTTCCTTTCCCTCAAACATTTACTGCGTGGCTGCCATGCAGTAGGCACTGATGATAGAAAACTGAAGTAGCCCTGGGGAATCTCACTGTTTCGTGGGGAAGAACAACCTACAAGCGAACAGTTGAAAACTGATTTGTGCCCTGAGAGGGGGAAGGAAGCTCAGGGTGACAAAGGACACACAGAAGGGTCAGCAAAGTCTCCCTGGAGGAGATGGCAACTTAGTAAACTGATGACCAGAGATGACACAGCTTAAGGGAGAGGGTATTCTAGGCCATGGGATTGCGTGAGCAAAGACACCAGGCATAAGGAAGAAGCATGAGGCGGACTTCTGGGTGGCTGGACCCAGAAAGAGTGAAGGGATATAAGCCAGGTGAGGGGAGGAAGAGGGATGACCTTGAAAGCATGCCATGGAGCTTCTACTTTGTCCTGTAGGAAATGGTAGATCATTGAAGTGTTTTCAAACAGAGGGGTGATATGATTAAGAGCCAGCATTGAAGATGGTGATGGAGGAAGGGAAACCCACAGGGAGAAGAGAAAAAAAGCAGCAAATATGCCTTACCGCTTTCTAACCTATCTTCTGTTGGAACCAAAAATCCCAATGAGTGTAGCTGGAGGAATAAGACTGCTAATCTAACCAGCTTATTGAACAGACCTATAGATTCTGACTTGATAGTAGGGGGGTAATGCCAAACTCCATTCTTTCTTGGCCAATAAATCTTTTTATAATTGGAGAAAGTAAGGGCCGCTCAGTCTAGAGAAGGGTTTTCATGCATAGCTCTAGGGATCCAAGAACCCTGCAAAATTGTGTGCAAAGTTCTGTGCATTTTTCTGGGAGAGGGTTGTAGTTTTCATCAGATTTTCAAAGGCATTCTGGGCCTACAAACCAGGTAGCTGAAGATTAAAATCCAAAATTCTAGCTAAGGACGGTCTGTGCCTTTGGCTGACCTGGAGAAAGGTCTTAGAAGAAAGACCCAAATGGATGTTGGCGTTTTGAAGGAGATATTTGAGGTACTAGACTCACTGTACTGCCTACATTTAAGATGTACACATCAGGAACTTTCTTGGCGGTCCTCTGGTTAAGATTCCATGCTCTCAGTGCAGGAGGCACAGCTTTGAATCCTGATCGGGGAACTAAGATCCCACATTCTGCATGGTGCAGCCAAAAGACAGGCAAAACCAAACAAAAACAACGTACTCATTTTTAAAAGAGAACCTAAAAGGGGTTTCTTTAAAAAAAAATAAATTATAAATGTCAGTTCATATATATTCATATCTAGGGTAAAAGCATTTGTGGAAGATTTTTTAGGCAAGATGTGTAAGCCTGATTCTTGACTCCAGCTTTAGACTGAAAAAGACACACTGACCTGAACAAAGGCAAGAACGTTGCCCAGAGGGAATTCCTGTTAGGAGCAGCAGCTGCTGAGATGACTGGTTTTGCATGTGCGGGAATCAAGGTCTGAGATCTCTGCAGGTTCTGAGGCCCAGATGGCCTGCTGAGGAGAGACCAAGTTACCCACCTTGTCGAGGCCTTTGTTGTTGCGAAGACTGTGTTGTTACATATACTACAAGCAAGGGTGTGCCTCCCTCCTAGCTTTGATTCATGTTGACAGAGTTACTTGGTAAGCAGGTGGGTAAGAACGATTCTCCCAGCAGGAAAAGGTTGCCTCTGCTGCTTTCCGACCAGCTATCCTGTGATAATGAGCTTCATCCTGTGCCATGGCAAAAGCTGTGGTTGCCTTTGGAAGCAGCCATGTTAGAGAGTTAATGCATTCACAGTGAGCTCTGTAGGGGTAAGGGGCAGGGGCGAGATAGTCTTTGTGTGTGTGTGTGTGTGTGTGTTTACAATCAGAGCAGAGTCTGGTAGATCGTTATTAAAAGGTGATGGTACCCACTAATTAATCTAATTAATTTCGTCCTCTCTAATGACCACAAGTTTATTGCTGATGGTTTGAGTTTCATCTGGGGTCTAGTTTCCTCCTTTCCCAATAGAGAATGTTGCAAAAATGTGATAATGTCACTTCTGCTTAATACCTCCATTAACTCCCCCTTTTGTAGAGCCACAGAACCCTGGGGTTTACTTCCGAGCACTAGTAAAGTTTACAAGAAAAAAAGGTATTAGGCACGCTTCTCTCCAGTCAGGGCAGTTCTGCTTTTATCTGTTTTATATATTGGCTTTTCATAAAATCTCATTTGATGGAAGGGTCCACTAAAAATGAAAAAGATTTCAAAAAGCAGAGTATGAAAACTGTTGGTTCAGACACAAAGTGTGATAAAGGGTGGGCTAAAACCCAGGAGCTACCAAGGAAGTCCATCTCTAAGTTATTAAAATGGCGTCAAACAGCTCAGATTTCCACACTCAAGAGCTTACTAAGTCAGTTAAACGTTAACTAATAGATAAGTCATAATTGTGGCAGGCTTTTAAAGATATGAATGTCTAGGTTGAATCTGGTAGTTTTCCCACTAATCATCTAAGTTCACTCTTTAGTATGTTACATATACAATAGTGAACCCATAATGTGTGTATTTGTATATACAATTTTAATAAATATATAAGATTATAAGTAGATTTATGAGATTTATAATCAAATTGACCTATGTAATCACTCAGCATAAAAATTACTAGTATAATATCTGTAACTCTGTTTATCCCTACTTAATTCTCTCTCTGTCCCATGAAGAACTTACTCTCTGCTGAGTTTTGAATTTATCCTTCTTTTGTTTTTGTTTTTACCACATTTGTATTCATCCTTTCAAATATTTTAGTGTTTTACTTTTATGTAACTGGAATTGTACTAAGTATATTTCTCTGTGTCATGTTTATTTCATCCCAAGCTGTGTTGACAAGTATAGCTGTTGCTCACTCATCTTTACTCTAGAATAGCTTTCCATTTTATGGATTTTCCAAATTCATTCCTTTCTCTGATGATGGATATTTGATGTGTTACCAGTTTTAGGCTATTGTGAATCAGGCTGCTGTAAACATTCTTGTTTCTCTTTGTGAGCATTACCATCCCAACTGTGTTCCAGATAGTGGAAGGAGGACGGGGAAGAAAGAACTTGTGCCCTCCCTTCAGTGCACATATATTGCTTCTGCTCGTATCCTGTTGGCCAGCATGGAGTCAGGTGGCCACATCTACCTTCAGAGGAAGCTGGGAAGCGTAGTTCCTTATTTGGAATGGCCATATCCCCAGGGAAAAAGTTCAGAAGAAAGAGAGAATGGTTATTGGGAGTCTTCTGCCTGTCTCTGCCTGTGTTCCATGTGTGTTTGGAAAAATGTGGAAAGAGTCTAATTGTTGAGTACTGTGTTCTGATTATGTTCATTAGGTCAAGCTTTTCACTGTTTAAATCTTCAAGTTTTTTGGTCTATACATTACTGAGAAAATATGACATTTTCCACTATGATGGTGAACTGAAATACTTCAGTAGTTCTATCAAGTTGATTTACTTATTTTGAGGCTATCTGATTAGGAACACACAAGTATGTAATTGTATTTTCCTGCCAAATTGAACATTTATTCATATACAGTGACCCTCTTTGTCTTCCAGTGATTATTTTTTTCCTGGAAATCTGTTTTGTCTACTATAAGCGTAGCTACTCCAGATTTTGTCATTACTTACCTTGAATATAATGCTTCATTTAAAATTTTTAAAAATTATTGTATTTTAGTTTTTTGTGTCTTCGAATAGGTAGGTTTTATTTCCAGTCTGACCATCTTTTTCATTTAAACTTAGGGAGGTTAGTCTGTATATATTGAGTAAATTTAATGCTGTATTTGAATTACTTTTGACAATATTTTATGCTTCCTAGTTTCAACTTTTTCTGTATACCTCCTTTTTTCTCTCTCTTTGTTGCCTTATTTTACTAAGGTTTATATTCTCCAAGCCAGGCTTCAGCAATATGTGAACCGTGAACTTCCAGATGTTCAAGCAGGTTTTAGAAAAGGCAGAGGAACCAGAGATCAAATTGCCAACATCCGCTGGATCATGGAGAAAGCAAGAGAGTTCCAGAAAAACATCTATTTCTGCTTCATTGACTATGCCAAAGCCTTTGACTGTGTGGATCACTATAAACTGTGGAACATTCTGAAAGAGATGGGAATACCAGACCACCTGACCTGCCTCTTGAGAAACCTGTATGCAGGTCAGGAAGCAACAGTTAGAACTGGACATGGAACAACAGACTGGTTCCAAATAGGAAAAGGAGTACGTCAAGGTTGTATATTGTTACCCTGCTTATTTAACTTATATGCAGAGTACATTATGAGGAATGCTGGGCTGGAAGAAGCACAAGCTGGAATCAAGATTGCTGGGAGAAATATCAATAACCTCAGATATGCAGATGACACCACCCTTATGGCAGAAAGTGAAGAGGAACTCAAAGGCCTCTTGATGAAAGTGAAAGAGGAGAGTGAAAAGGTTGGCTTGAAGCTCAACATTCAGAAAACGAAGATCATGGCATCTGGTCCCATCACTTCATTGGAAATAGATGGGGAAACAGTGGAAACAATGTCAGACTATATTTTTTGGGGCTCCAAAATCACTGCAGATGCTGATTGCAGCCAGGAAATTAAAAGATGCTAACTCCTTGGAAGGAAAGTTATGACCAACCTAGATAGTATAATAAAAAGCAGAGACATTACTTTGCCAACCAAGGTCCGTCTAGTCAAGGCTATGGTTTTTCCCGTGGCCATGTATGGATGTGAGAGTTGGACTGTGAAGAAAGCTGATTGCTGAAGAATTGATGCTTTTGAACTATGGTGCTGGAGAAGACTCTTGAGAGTCCTTTGGACTGCAAAGAGGTCAAACCAGTCCATTCTAAAGGAGACCATTCCTGGGTGTTCATTGGAAGGACTGATGCTAAAGCTGAAACTCCAATACTTTGGCCACCTCCTGCGATGAGTTGACTCACTGGAAAAGAGTCTGATGCTGGGAGGGATTGGGGGTGAGAGGAGACGGGGACGACAGAGAATGAGATGGCTGGATGGCATCACCGACTCGATGGAGGTGAGTTTGAGTGAACTCCGGGAGTTGGTGATGGACAGGGAGGCCTGGCGTGCTGTGATTCATGGGGTCGCAAAGAGTCGGACACGACTGAGCGACTAAACTGATATCCCATCGATATCTTTTGTGTTTGCCCTAGAAATTTTAATATTCATACAAACTCAATAAAGTCTCAGTTCAGTTCAGTTCAGTCACTCAGTCGTGTCCGACTCTTTGCGACCCCATGAATCACAGCAAGCCAGTCCTCCCTGTCCATCACAAAACTCTCAGAGTTCACACAAACTCATGTCCATCAAGTCGGTGATGCCATCCAGCCACCTCATACTCTGTCATCCCCATCTCCTCCCACCCCCAGTCCCTCCCAGCATCAGACTCTTTTCCAGTGAGTCAACTCGTCGCATGAGGTGGCCAAAGTATAAAGTCTCAAGTTATCAATGTTTTCTCCCTTCTCTAGAAAAAGTGAGCGTGATGACCGCTATCACACTTTCTACCTTGTATGTAGCTTCCTGGTATATTTGGTCTCTTGTAAGTTACAAATTAGACATTATTGTTAACAGAAATCTAAGTTGACAGTTAATTTTTCTCAGCTCTTTGAATATATTATTCCATTTTTTTCTGTCTTCTTTGTTGTTTTTGAGAGCTCAGATGTCAGATCAGTCTAACTATTGTTCTTTTATAAGTAATCTGCTGTTTTTCCTCAACTGATTAAAATACATCATGATATAAGAGCCTCTGTTTGACATGGGTGTTCTGAAGTTTAAGAACAATACATCTAGGGTTTTTTATTTTGTCTCTTAATTTACCTTATTTGGGATTTACAGGGCTTCTTGAATATTAAGATATATGTCATTTATTATTTCTGAGCAAGTTTTATCTTTTTTTTTTTTTAAAAATCATGTCTTCCTTATTCTCCTTGTTATCTTCTTCAGGAACCCTCATTATACTTTTTCACTTTATCCTTCATCTGTCTTCCTAAATTTTTCATTTCTTTATTTTACTGGGCTGATTCTTGTGTAGTCTTTTTTCAGATTTATATTGCGATTCCTAAATTCTCACTTTTACCATGTCTAACCTGCTTTCAAAATCACCAAGTTTCTAATGTTAGTTTTGTTTCTTGTGTTTCTAGCAGCTGTATTTTTTCAATTTTACCTAATCAAATATAATAATCTTATTCCTAAGCATCATTTTGAATTTTTTTTTTCCATCTTTAAACATTTTAAATGTATTTATTTTGCACTCTATATCTTATAATTTCTGTATCTGCTGTCTTTTTCATGTCTGTATTTGTGGTTTCTGGATTTGCTTGTTTCTGCAAACTCTAGCTCACACTGGCTTGTTTCTCTGTGTGTTCTGTGATTTTGTTTTGTTTATGATTACTGTGAGCACATTCAAGCTTTGTGGGAATTATTTGAAGCTTGAATTTAAATACATTCATTCTGAAAGGATTAGGACGATTTCTACCAAAGGCTTGGAATAGCTATATCCCAAGATAATTTTAATCTAAATTTTCAGCCTGAGATATTTTTGGAAGTGTAAATGCAAATTCTTGCCCCAAATCTTTGTGAGGGATGCTTGTGTGGTTAGGAATTCTCAGGGGAAAACTCCCCCCACCTCCAGCCCCATATGTTTTTCTCTACTAATAGTCAAGGCCAAAACAAATAATCATGTCTATCATCTCCCTGTGAAAGATGATTCCTCCCTGCCATTTTGCTACTGAGGGTCTAGTCTTTTCAATGTCTCGGCTTTACTGGTGGAGAAGGTGGGCTCCAATCCAGCCTCCCACCATGCTGGGAGGATCCCCGCCCACATCTGGAGCCCATTAAAACCCAAGTTTCAGGCCACTGGGCATTAGCAGATGCCATAGACAAGTGCTTCGGTGCTCTCTTGCCTCTTAGAATTGTGTATTCTTATTTTGATTCAAATGTATGAGGGTTTCTCTTGCACTTTTTTATAGGCTCAGCCATGACCTTAAAAGATTTTTTCATGTATTTTTATACTATGTCTTAGATGTTCTGTACTGGATAACTTGTCTACTATATTGCTGAATATGCAAGTCTTCCATATTATTCTTTAGTTTGAATACTTAGAATTTAATTAGAATGCTCCTTTGTAACAAAACAAAAATTCTTAGAGTTATAGTCTCCCAGGAATGGCTTAACATGACCTTCAAATGCTTTTAAGTGATCTGGTTCAACTGGTCATTGCTTCCCCTTATAGGTAATCTAACTGCCTAAATCAAGAAAGGTAAAACTGTGCTCTCTCTCTCCATATAACTTTGAAATATCGGTGTTAGGGACAGTCTAAGGTAACCTTCATGATCCCCACTTTGTGGTGTTCACATCTTTGTGTAATCCTCTTCTATTGAATGTGGACAGGATATAAGACTTGCTTCTTATCAAGAGTGTACAGCAAAGGTTACAAGCTGTACCCAGTTACATTAAATTGGAGTGGCTGTTTTGGAAGACTCGTTTCCTTGTTGGCTTTGAAGAAACAAGCTGCCATGTTGTGAGCTGCCTAGGGAAAGGGCCATGTGGCAGAAGTTGAGATAAGCATCTAGCCAACAACAAACCAGAAACAGAGGCACTCAGCCTGGCATCTAGTTGACCCTCAGCATCCTGGCAGGAATTAGATGCTGCCAACAACCACATGAGTGTAGAAGTAAATCCTCCTCCAGCCCTTGGTAAGATGAGATCCCAGGCCTGGCTGACACTTGGATTGCAGCTCTGTGAAAGATCTTGAAACAGAGAATCCAGCTAAACCATGCTCAGAGCCTGACCTTCAGAAACTGTGAGATAATGTGTTTTGTTTTAAACTGTTCAGTTTGTTCAAATTTGCTAGGCAGCAATAGATAACTAATAGAATTGGTGATGTGTGTGTTAAGTTACATTAGTCGTGTCCGACTCTTAGCAACCCTACAGACTGTAGTCCACCAGGCTTTTCTGTCTATGGGATTCTCCAGGCGAGAATACTGGAGTGGATTGCCACTCTCTCCTCCAGAGGATCTTCCCAACTCAGGGTTCGAACCTGGGTCTCTTAACATCTCCTGCACTGGCAGGCATATTCCTTACCACTGACACCATATAGAAAGCCCAATTGGTAATAGCTATCTTGAAAAATATTCTGGAGCTGAGTTTAGTCTTACCAGGAGAGAGTATATTAATCAATTGGTGATGTGGGCTGGGATGAAAAAAATCAAGAAGACAATATTTGTCAAGTTGGCCTAAGCTATCAAAGGTATATACAGAGTGATTTTAGTTTCCCTTCCAAGCAGTTCAGATCACCAGTGCCTTGGGGCTCCAATGTGGCCTATAGGCCACAATTCATTAGCCAGAATTTCCTAAAACTTCTTTAGCTGACACAAATCCAGTAGGGACCCCACTTGGCTGTGACAACCATAACTCTCACCAGATACCGTGTTAGCGGTAACCATAATTAAAGCTGAATGTAATTAATTATATCATTCTGAACTGATTTTAATTAACATTGGGGCAAATAAAAGATGACAGACAAAAATAATTTGAAATAAAGACTCTGTGTAGATTTAATTAATATTTGAGCTACATCCAATACTCACATCAAATGAGGACCCTCTTGACTCATGATTGTTATTAGTTGAAAAAACATTGAAACCGTCATGTGTGGACTTTTAAGCAGGAAGCACGTGAAGTTTTAAAAGGTAGATGCACCTGACTTGAAGACTGATGGCATTATCTCTTTCTTACCACCTCTCTTTTGTGTATCAGAGGCAAAAAGAAAGAAACCACAGTTTTCCCTTTGTTAAGAAGAGAGCTTTTTCAATACTGTATCCTCTCTAATCAGAAGATAGTGTTTTCCCAGGTACTCAGTCAGAGGGAGCTGTTGCTCATTAATAGTTATCAAGCTGAGAGCTGGTATTACTAAGATGTCTTTTGGTGACCTTTCTATGATTATTGTTCACCTGCAACTTTTATAAAATGCCTCTGCCACTTCTGGAAACTTTTTCAAAGTGAATATTTCTTAATGTGGGATATTTTAAAATAGGGCTTAAACAAAATACCAACTGCTTAGCACCTAACAGGTGCTTAAAAAGCTTAAAAACAATTATTGAGTGATGATGAAAGAAAGAACTGAAGTTAGTCTTATACTGGCGATTGAGCACTTTCAGTGTTTGGGGTACCATGTTAAGATACACACAGAGACACGTTCTTTTCCACTTTACACGTTCACATTATTCCTGCCAGCTATTTATTTTCCTCCTTATTACAAATGAGTAAACAAGCTTAAGTAACTTGTCCTAATTTTGCAGCAGGGATATGAACTGAATTGATTTGACCATAAAACCTGTGCTATTTCCATGAAGGCACATTGTTCCCCAGAAATTAACCTAAAAATATTTTCATAATTCACAGGCTTTCAGTTATCTGCCTGCATCCTTGCTGATACATTAGCATAGCTAATAAGGAATAGACTGTTCCTGCTAGCTCTGACATTGATATAGAACATGGCTGCCAGTGCAGGTTAGACGTCAGAGATGCCAGTTCAATCCGAGGATCAGGAAGATCCCCTGGAGGAGAGCACGGCAACCCACTATGGTATTCTAGCCTAGAGAAGCCCATGGACAGAGAAGCTTGGCGGGCTGCAGTCCAAGGGATTGCAGAGTCTGACATGACTGAAGCAACTTAACACCTGCTCATGCCAGCTCTGACACTGGATGACACAGGGCAGAAATACTTCTAACTCATACCTGCCCCTTTGGTCCTGGTCCCAACTTGGCCCTGCTGGAAATTCCCATTTGGAGCATCAGTTGCAGAGGGCCCAATGCTCAGAAACCAGGCCTCCTCACTTTTGCTCAAGAATACCAAATTACCTACACCTGGAGATTTGCTCTCAGAAGTGGGGACTGGTCAGCTGTGTGATTGCCTTACTAGGTTGGCCCTTAAACTACAGTGATCAAAGGAAAGAAACCTGATGCCACATCTGTAGAGCTTAGGAGATGAAACATATATACTACTTATTTCTTTATTCTGTAGCTTTCTATTGCTGCTGCTGCTGCTAAGTCACTTCAGTCGTGTCCTACTCTGTGCGACCCCATAGACGGCAGCCCACCAGGCTCCCCGTCCCTGGGATTCTCCAGGCAAGAACACTGGAGTGGGTTGCCATTTCCTTCTCCAATGTGTGAAAGTGAAAGTGAAGTCGCTCAGTCGCATCCGACCCCCAGCGACCCCATGGACTGCAGCCCACCAGGCTCCTCCATCCATGGGATTTTCTAGGCAATAGTACTGGAGTGGCTTGCCATTGCCTTCTCCAAGCTTTCTATTGAGTACCTATTAAATGCAAGGAACTGTGTTAGGTGTTTAGGAGAGAAGAGATGAATAAAACAGAATGAATGAGAGTCTCTTTGAAGTCAGTTGTCTTCTAGGAAGAAACCAGTTGAGCTGTGTGACAACTCATAGACAAGAAAGGCCTGAAAGACCCTCCAGTGCCTGAGCGACACTCATGCAGGGCAAGTATGGTGGTCCTGTCGCTTGGGGTAAGGGTAAGAGAAGACACCTAACAGCCAATAGGCAGGGCAGTGAAGGTCTAGGAGCTGCATCCCAGTTTGCCACCATCTTGCCATATGATGCTGGACAAGTACCCTCACCCATCTGGTCTTTAGTCCTTCTGCATTTTCAGCGACAATCTGCAGTCCTTTCCCCTTCTTTCTGGTAGAGATCCCAAATCTGGGGCCTACTTCTGGCCCTGCTGGCCACTGGCCCAGCTTTTGTGCCCACTTCTCCAGGCAGGGTGGGCCAAATGTAGAGGTATGGCTGAATGTTTGGTCTAATGAAAAGCAGCTGATGGTGAGCAGAACACCAAGGCTGGCTCATTCCCTTCCAAGTCATGTCAAGTGAAAAAGCTCATGCTCAGGAAAGTTCAGAGTAGTTTCATGGCATACCCAAGAGTGCTCAGAAATGGCTGAAGAAAGCTGGGGATAGCTTACCATGTCTGGCTGCCAGGTGCCAGCTGCCAAGTCTAGGGTTTCACATCTGAGCTGGATTGCCTGAGCTTGGCTGTGGGCCCTGGTGTGGAAGCCTGTCTCCATGCCTAGGAGGAGCTGTGTACAAACAATGGATCAGTGTCATGGTAGTTGGCAGGAGGGAGCAGGGCCACCTCCAAGGAGAATACCGACAAGCTGGCACAAAAGAGCCTAACCCACAGTCAAGAAAACCTTTGAAAATCAGAGGGTTCAGAGATTGGAGAAGGGAACTTTGAATAGTGTCCCAGTTTCAATGTCCATTTCATTCAACAAATAGTTTTTGACAGTCTACTATATGTCAGAACTTTTACAGGCATGTGGGATTTGTCAGTAGAGAAAACAAAGATTCCTGCCCTTTTGAAGTTTACATTCCACAGGAAGAGATAAGTGACAAACAATAAACATAATAAATAAAGACATTTTATTTACATATTATCTACTTATCAGAAGATGAGTACTTTAGAAACCAAGAAAGGTAAGTGTAGTTGCTAGCAGTATTAGCCTTTCTTTACTTTTCTTTTGTAACCACTGGTTACCTCCAAATGGAGTTTTTCAGGAAGCTTAAACACTTAAGACATGGAATTTGGAGTGGGACCCAGTAGAGCGTGCAAATTTATGCAGGGCACATCCAGAATATTCAAAAAATGTTGAGGATCACACTAAGGTAGAGGCTTGTCTTCAGTCAGTTCAGTTCAGTTGCTAAGTCGTGTCCGACTCTTTGCAACATGGACTGCAGCATGCCAGGCTTGTCTTCAGAAATCTCCCCAAACATATTTGCTGAAGCTTGGTCCACCACTGGCTGCAAAGCCGGGTCTTAGCCACTGTACCAACATACCCCCTCCTAGGACTTGGGAGAACTGAGGGTGATGGTAATGGGTAGCCACAATTGTCATATGAGTCAGGGTTGTTTTGGAGACAGATTTCCAAATTTTCCTCATTCTTCTAGCTTTCTGAGTTAGGGAGCTATTTGCAAAGAGTTTTCTGTCTTGTGAATTGCAGGGAACGAAACATGAAGCCATCCATTTGATTACCTTCCTATGAGAAAAGGAGATGGAGGTTTTTTAAACTGATAGTTCCTAAGACTGGTATTGCAAACACTTATTTGAAGAACATAAAACTCAAATTTGAAAAAATCTTCAATTCTAATTGAATTTGCACCTCAAATCTCAGATGCATTGCCCCTGGGGATGCCTCACAGAACCCTACTGAAAAATCTTGAAGACGAAGATGTAAAATAAAATAAATGCTTTATAATGGTGGGTTGGTGAGGGATGAGGGTGGGGAGATTCTTAGCCAGCAGACCTCCAGGCACAGAAAGGTCATTGCTCTGAAGGCCCCTCCCCAGCCTGCCCATCGTGGTGAGGCTCCTGCCACAGTGCCACCTCACCAGTCGCCGAGTGCAGGGGAATGATGGTAGTGACGTGGTGCCCGCCATGTGGATGGTGAGGAAGATCCAGATCCTGCAGAAGAGGAATGATGGAGACGCTTGGGAGCGAAGCAGGAAGAAATGGAGGTCTCACTGTGGTGAGCGGCGATAGGAACCAGAGATAGGAGCCATGCATCTTGTTTCTGTTAACCTGTTAATCCTTCAAAAAAAAAAAAAAAAAAAAAGCCATGGATGTCTGAAAAGTTAGAAGCAGATCTTTCCTGAACAGAAAGAAAGAATAAAAACAGAACTGAAACATCAATCAAAAAAAAAGTCAACAAGGTGGATGAGAGAGTGTCCGAGCCTAGCATGGCACAGATCTGTTAGTAGCTTGTGTCCAGCACTAAGAAGGTCTCGCTGCTGAGGACAAAAGCCTGGTCTTGAGAGAGAGGTGACAAAGCATGGGGTCAGGGTCACAAAAGAGTCAGGCATGACTTAGCCACTAAACAACCACCAAACAGGAAAGTCAGAGCCCTTTCTGCCATAACTGACTCCTTCAGTCAGGGACTCTGAGCAAGAAAAGTCTGAAATCAGAGTCTTAGAAAGCCAAGTCCCAGGGCCCGAAGACCAGCAGGCCCGGGAGCTTCTCACCGGAACCACACCCAGTATTCACCACAGAGGGTTTTCACTCACTCAAGACGATGGAAAAGAATCCAGGCCCCTTCTCAATGTACCTACGGCTACAGGACAGAGGGTTTAAGTGATGGGAAGGGCTGAGGTAGTCAGCCAGGCCCCAGGCTTGTCCGCTTGAGAGATTTGTTCTCAGCAGCTGCTCTGGTTTAGGTTTCTAGGAGAAGTCTTTATTTTTGATTAATGAAAAGGGAAACTCCTGGTCAAAAGAGTCTCGAGCCTCGAGTAGCAAGTCCCATTCTCTATCAGGGTTCTAAGTGGGCGGTCACTGTTCCAAGGAGGTGAAATAGTAAGCAGAATTTTGGCCCCATCCTCCTGCAGCAGGAGTGGTGACAGCTGGGAGGAGGACCATGGTGCTGGTAGGCTGAATGGTAGCCTGACAGATAACTTTATAGACAGTGGCCAGCTTTGGCTTGAGGGACAGGGCAGAAAATTTGGACAGTGAGTCAGCCCAGCCTGGCTGCAAATGCTGACTCTGTTGTTTCCTTGTTTTTCATTCCCACTTTTTTGTTTTCTTGTTGAAAGTATTTTGATTACCACTGAGGAGCTGGAAAGTTAAAGTTTTACCTGTACACCTGCTTCCCAGTGGAAAACAGTGTTGAAATTTGGTGTTTATCTTTTCCTATGGCAATGTCAGTTCCTATAACTCCAGCTGTCTATACGGATTATGTAGATCATGGTTTTGAGCTTTTTGCACACAAATGGAAGCTTTCTATGAAGACTGCCTGAAATTCTCTTTTGCTGTGTGTGTATCCCTCCATGCCCCTACGTATAGAAATATCTCCTTTGGAAAACTGTCTTGTGTTCCATGCTGAGTGCAGATCATAATACATTTGGTAGGATCTCTGCTAATAGTTATTTTAGTAGTTCCTTTTTTTCTCTTTTTGCTGTTAAACACCATGCTGCAAAAAATCCTTATCTCTCTCTCTGTATATATGTATCTACATCTGCTGAGTATTTCTATAAGATGCATTCCTAGAAGTAGACTTGCTGTGTTAATGATTATGCACACTTAAAATGATGATTATATTGCCAAATTTCTCTGAGTGAAAGTTGGACCAATTGGTATTGCCACTAATAAAGAACAAGTGGCCTTTGCCATACACCTTCCCCTGTATTTTATTGTAGCTATTCACGCTATGTGGCAAATATGCAGCCCAGCACTTAGTGCTGATTAGATATGAGCACTCTGTGTGCTCTTTACCCTTGTCACAGGAACTTCCTGTCACTCCAGCTCACTGTTGCAACAGCTTCAGATCCACAACCTTCCAGAACATTCTGCCTCAGTGGTAACCATTTGTGCAAAGCCTGAGGCTGCACTTGTTCACAGGACAGCTGCTATTGCATAATTCTACACCCAAATTTTATGCCAGAGAAAATATAGGCAATATAATTTTTCTTCTTTATCTACGGTAATGCCTGATAACTATCTTGGAAACTTTTTCCTTTGTTTGTCTCCAGGTGTGGCCAACATTACAAGATCCTCTTTATTATTATTTTTTTATTTAAAACAAAAATGTTTTTATATATATATATATATTACAATATTATATTGGTTGGTTTTGCCATACATTGACATGAATTTGCCCCGGGTCCACATAAGCTTCCCCTCCCGAACCCCCCTCCCACCTCCCTCCTCCCTTTATCCTCCCTCTGGGTCATCCCCGCATGCCAGCCCAGAGCATCCCATAACATGCATCGACCCTGAACTAGTGATTCGTTTCACATATGACAACATATGTGTTTCAAAGCCATTCTCCCAAATCATCCCACCCTCACCCTCTCCCACAGAATCCCAAAGACTGTTCTATACATCTGTGTCTCTTTTGCTGTCTCGTATACAGGGTTATCATTTGCATCTTTCTAAATTCCATATATATGCGTTAGTATACTGTATTGGTGTTTTTCATTCTGGCTTACTTCACTCTGTATAATAGGCTCCAGTTTCATCCACCTCATTAGAACTGATTCAAATGTATTCTTTTTAATGGCTGAATAATACTCCATTGTGTATATGTACCAAAGCTTTCTTATCCATTCGTCTGCAGATGGACATCTAGGTTGCTTCCATGTCCTGGCTATTATAAACAGTGCTGCAATGAACACTGGAGTACATGTGTCTCTTTCAATTCTGGTTTCCTCGGTGTGTATGCCCAGGAGTGTGATTGCTGGATCATATGGCAGTTCTATTTCCAGTTTTTTGAGGAATCTCCACACTGTTCTCCATAGTGGCTGTACTAGTTTGCATTCCCACCAACAGTGTAAGAGGGTTCCTTTCTCTCCACATCCTCTCCAGCATTTATTGCATGTAGACTTTTGGATAGCAGCCATTCTGACTGGTGTGAAATGGTATCTCATTGTGGTTTTGATTTGCATCTCTCTGATTATGAGGGATGTTGAGCATTTTTTCATGTGTTTGTTAGCCATCTTTATGTCTTCTTTGGAGAAATGTCTGTTTAGTTCTTTGGCCCATTTTTTGATTGGGTCATTTATTTTTCTGGAATTGAGCTGCAGGAGCTGCTTGTATATTTTGGAGATTAATCCTTTATCCGTTGCTTCATTTGCTATTATTTTCTCCCATTCTGAAGGCTGTCTTTTCACCTTGCTTAGAGTTTCCTTTGCTGTGCAGAAGCTTTTGATTTTAATTAGGTCCCATTTGTTTATTTTTGCTTTTATTTCCAATATTCTGGGAGGTGGGTCATGGAGGATCCTGCTGTGATTTATGTTGGAGAGTGTTTTGCCTACGTTCTCCTCTAGGAGTTTTATAGTTTCTGGTCTTACATTTAGCTCTCTAATCCATTTTGAGTTTATTTTTGTGTATGGTGTTAGGAAGTGTTCTAGTTTCATTCTTTTACAAGTGGCTGACCAGTTTTCCCAGCACCACTTTTTAAAGAGACTGTCTTTTCTCCATTTTATATTCTTGCCTCCTTTGTCAAAGATGAGGTGTCCATAGGTGCGTGGATTTATCTCTGGGCTTTCTATTTTGTTCCATTGATCTATATTTCTGTCTTTATGCCAGTACCATACTGTCTTGATGACTGTGGCTTTGTAGTAGAGCCTGAAGTCCGGCAGGTTAATTCCCCCAGTTCCATTTTTCTTCCTCAAGATTGCTTTGGCTATTCGAGGTTTTTTGTATTTCCATACAAATTGTGAGATTATTTGTTCTAGTTCTGTGAAAAATATCATTGGTAGCTTGATAGGGATTGCATTGAATGTATAAATTACTTTGGGTAGTATACTCATTTTTACAATATTTATTCTTCCAATCCATGAACATGGTATATTTCTCCATCTATTAGTGTCCTCTTTGATTACTTTCAGTAGTGTTTTATAGTTTTCTACGTACAAGTCTTTTGTTTCCTTAGGTAGATATATTCCTAAGTATTTAATTCTTTTCGTTGCAACAGTGAATGGAATAGTTTCCTTAATTTCTCTTTCTATTTTCTCATTATTAGTGTATAGGAATGCAAGGGATTTCTGTGTGTTGATTTTATATCCTGCAACATTACTGTAATCATTGATTAGCTCTAGTAGTTTTCTGGTAGAGTCTCTAGGGTTTTCTGTGTAGAGGATCATGTCATCAGCAAACAGTGAAAGTTTTACTTCTTCTTTTCCAATTTGTATTCCTTTTATGTCTTTTTCTGCTCTGATTGCTGTGGCCAAAACTTCCAGAACTATGTTGAATAGTAGTGGTGAGAGTGGGCACCCTTGTCTTGTTCCTGACTTTAGGGGAAATGCTTTCAGTTTTTCACCATTGAGGATAATGTTTGCTGTGGGTTTGTCATATATAGCTTTTATTATGTTGAGGTATGTCCCTTCTATTCCCACTTTCTGGAGGGTTTTTATCATAAATGGATGGTGAATTTTGTCAAAGGCTTTCTTTGCATCTATTGAGATAATCATATGATTTTTATTTTTCAGTTTGTTAATGTGGTGTATTACATTGATTGATTTGCGGATATTGAAGAATCCTTGCATTCCTGGGATAAAGCCCACTTGGTCATGATGTATGATCTTCTTAATGTGTTGTTGGATTCTGATTGCTAGAATTTTGTTAAGGATTTTTGCATCTATGTTCATCAGTGATATTGGCCTGTAGTTTTCTTTTTTTGTGGGGTCTTTACCAGGTTTTGGGATTAGGGTGATGGTGGCCTCATAGAATGAGTTTGGAAGTTTCCCTTTCTCAGCAATTTTCTGGAAGAGTTTGAGTAGAATAGGTGTTAGCTCTTCTCTAAATTTTTGGTAGAATTCGGCTGTGAAGCCTTCTGGACCTGGGCTTTTGTTTGCTGGAAGATTCATGATTACAGCCTCTAGTTCCGTGCTTGTGATCGGTCTGTTCAGATTTTCTATTTCTTCCTGGTTCAGTTTTGGAAAGTTGTACTTTACTAGGAATTTGTCCATTTCTTCCAGGTTATTCATTTTATTGCCATATAATTGCTAATAGTATTCTCTAATAATCCTTTGTATTTCTGTGTTGTCAATTGTGATCTCTCCATTTTCATTTCTAATTTTATTGATTTGGTTCTTCTCCCTTTGTTTCTTGATGAGTCTGGCTAGTGGTTTGTCAATTTTATTTACCTTCTCAAAGAACCAGCTTTTGGCTTTGTTGATTTTTGCTATGGTCTCTTTTGTTTCTTTTGCATTTATCTCTGCCATAATTTTTACAATTTCTTTCCTTCTACTGACCCTGGGGTTCTTCATTTCTTCCTTTTCTAGTTGCTTTAGATGTAGAGTTAGGTTATTTAGTTGACTTTTTTCTTGTTTCTTGATGTGTGCCTGTATTGCTATGAACTTCCCCCTTAGCACTGCTTTTACAGTGTCCCAGAGGTTTTGGGTTGTTGTGTTTTCATTTTCATTCATTTCTATGCATATTTTGATTTCTCTTTTGATTTATTCTATGATTTGTTCGTTATTCAGCAGCGTGTTGTTCAGCCTCCATATGTTGGCATTTTTAATAGTTTTTCTCCTGTAACTGAGATCTAATCTTACTGCATTGTGGTCAGAAAAGATGCATGGAATGATTTCAAGTTTTTTGAATTTACCAAGGCTAGATTTATGGCCCAGATGTGATCTATCCTGGAAAAGATTCCGTGTGTGCTTGAGAAAAAGGTGAAATTCATTGTTTTGGGGTGAAATGTCCTATAGATATCTATTAGGTCTAACTGATCTATTGTATCATTTAAAGTTTGTGCTTCCTTGTTAATTTTCTGTTTAGTTGATCTATCCATAGATGTAAGTGGGGTATTAAAATCTCCCACTATTATTGCATTATTGTTAATTTCCCCTTTCATACTTGTTAGTAATTGTCTTACATATTGCGGTGCTCCTATGTTGGGTGCATAAATATTTATAATTGTTATATCTTCATCTTGGATTGATCCTTTGATCATTATGTAGTTTCCTTCTTTGTCTCTTTTCACAGCCTTTGTTTTAAAGTCTATTTTATCTTATATGAGTATTGCTACTCCTGCTTTCTTTTGGTCTCTATTTGCATGGAATATCTTTTTCCAGCCCTTCACTTTCAGTCTCTATGTGTCCCTCGTTTTGAGGTGGGTCTCTTGCAGACAACATATATGGGGGTCTTGTTTTTGTATCCATTCAGCCAGCCTTTGTCTTTTGGTTGGGGCATTCAACCCATTTACATTTAAGGTAATTATTGATAAGTATGATCCCGTAGCCATTTTCTTTATTGCTTTGGGTTCGAGTTTATACACCCTTTCTGTGTTTCCTATCTAGAAAAGATCCTTTAACATTTGTTGGAGAGCTGGTTTGGTAATGCTGAATTCTCTCAGCTTTTGCTTGTCTGTAAAGCTTTTGATTTCTCCTTCATATTTGAATGAGATCCTTGCTGGGTACAGTAGTCTGGGCTGTAGGTTATTTTCTTTCATCACTTTAAGTATGTCTTGCCATTCCCTCCTGGCCTGAAGAGTTTCTGTTGAAAGATCGGCTGTTATCCTTATGGGAATCCCCTTGTGTGTTATTTGCTGTTTTTCTCTTGCTGCTTTTAATATTTGTTCTTTGTGTTTGATCTTTGTTAATTTGATTAATATGTGTCTTGGAGTATTTCGCCTTGAGTTTATCCTGTTGGGGACTCTCTGGGTTTCTTGGACTTGGGTGATTATTTCTTTCCCTATTTTAGGGAAATTTTCGACTATTATCTCCTCAAGTATTCTCTCATGGTCTTTCTTTTTGTCTTCTTCTTCTGGGACTCCTATGATTCGAATGTTGGAGCGTTTAACATTGTCCCAGAGGTCTCTAATATTGTTCTCATTTCTTTTAATTTGTTTTTCTTTTTTCCTCTCTGTTTCATTTATTTCTACAATTCTATCTTCTAGCTCGCTTATCCTGTCTTCTGCCTCTGTTATTCTACTGTTTGTTCCCTCCAGAGTGTTTCTGATCTCATCTATTGCATTATTCATTGTATATTGACTCTTTTTTATTTCCTCTAAGTCCTTCTTAAACCTTTCTTCCATCTTCTCAATCCTTTTCTCCAGGTTATTTATCTGTAACTCCATTTTGCTTTCAGATTTTGAATCATTTTCACCACCAACATTTGAAATTCTTTTTCAGGTAGATTCCCTATATCTTCCTCTTTTGTTTGTGTTGGTGGGCATTTATCTTGTTCCTTTACTTGCTGGGTATTTCTCTGCTTCTTCATCTTGCTTATATTGCTTTGCTTGGGGTGGCCTTTCCCTCTTCTAGCCGTTTGTGGAGTTCTCTTTATTATGAAGTTTCCTCGTTGTGTGTGGGGTTGGACAGGTGACTTGTCAAGGTTCCCTGGTTATGGAAGCTTGTGTCGGTGTTCTGGTGGGTGGAGCTGGATTTCTTCTCTCTGGAGTGCAATGAAGTGTCCAGTAATGAGTTATGAGATGTCAGTGGGTTTGGAGTGACTTTGGGCAGCCTGTATATTGAAGCTCAGGGCTAGTTTCCTGTGTTACTGGAGAATTTGCGTGGTATGTCTTGCTCTGGAACTTGTTGACCCTTGGGTGGTGCTTGGTTTTACTGTAGGTATGGAGACGTTTGATGAGCTCCTATCGATTAATGTTCCCTGGAGTCAGGAGTTCTCTGGTGTTCTCAGGATTCGCGCTTAAGCCTCTTGCCTCTGGTTTTTGGTCTTATTCTTGGAGTAGCCTCTAGACGTCTCCATCTGTCATTTCCAAGGTGGTTCCCTCTGTTTTAGCTTCTGTTTGCTGGTCTCTTCAGTGTCTAATTTCCGCCCTGATATTAGGGGATGGGTGGACACTTTTTAAGGCTCAGTTGTTCAGTCCTGTTCTGGGAAGGGAGGAACGCTGCAGACGAATATCTCTGTGGGGAGTGCTCGCAGCGTCTCAGCCACACTGGGTTTGCCCCCGCTCACAGCACGTATGCTGTCCCAGTCTATACTGCACAGGCTCTAGGTTGCTCTGCCGGGAACTGTCCGAGGCCGGCGCCGGGTTGTATGCACTTCCCAGTTCTGAGCGGCTCAAGTTCAGGTTCTCAGGTACTCCACAAAGGCGCAGACTTGGTTGGGCCTGCGTTTTGTGCCTTCCCCGGTCCGAGCAGCTCAGGGGACCAGGTGTTTGGCGAGCGCGGTCTCTGCGACTTATTGCCTCCCCAGTCCCCACCACTCAGTTTTCTGGGTGTACAACCGGTGCACCTTCTCAGGGGGATATCGACCGGCCCGAGCCCAAGAAGTCCTGATTAGCAACAAGCCTGTCTGCAGTTTGTATCAGATGCCTTTCTGGGGCCGCGGTTGCCCCCTCCGGCTCTGGCTGACCTCCCTGCCTGTCTCGGCGGGGGATGGGGGATGGGCTGACCGCAGCCGGCTCGCTCTGTTCAGTCTTTTATTCTGTGAGTGGGGCTGGCCAAGTCTTAGGTTAGAGCTTTCCGCCTTTTCGTGGGGAAGCTATCCCACAGTCTGCTTTGCTCTCCCCAGTTCTCAGATTGTTCTCGCGGCACTCAAGCCCAGTCCTCTCTCTAAGCAGTTCAGCTGGCTCCTCCCTGCCCAGCCCCCGCTTGCTAATGAGGTATGCAGGCGTCTGCGCTGCTTCTCCGCTGGGAGTTACCGTTTGGCGGGTAATCTGTGGGTTTTAAAAAAATCTTAAAAAAAAAAAAGAGGGTTATGTGGCCCTCTGAGCTTCCAAGGCTCGCCACAGATTCGCCAGTGAGAGTGTTTCCTGGTGTTTGGAAACTTCTCTCTTTTTAAAGCCTCCCTTCCTGGGACGGAGCTCCGTCCTTACTTCCTTTGTCTCTCTTTTTATCTTTTATGTTTTTTCCTACCTCCTTTCGAAGACAATGGGCTGCTTTTCTGGGTGCCTGACGTCCTCTGACAGCATTCAGAAGTTGTTTTGTGGACTTTACTCCGCGTTCAAATGTTCTTTTGATGAATTTGTGGGGGAGAGAGTGGTCTCGCCGCCCTATTCCTCCGCCATCTTGTTCCTTCTCCTCAAGATCCTCTTTATAATGCAACACTTAACATTTATATTTTTCTTAGACAAGACAGAAGGCTAGTGATCAGAGGCAAGAGTTTGCTAGCTCAGATCTCCCTGAGTTGCCCTCAGGAATGGGGCAAGGATTTAAGGAGAGGTTGCATGTGCCTACCATTTCTCATTCATAATGAAGAAAGTTACAGGGGCCTCTGTCCCATCCCCAGTGATGCAAAGAAGACTAGCTGGACCTTTTCTATCCGAATAGATAAAGGAGAGCCCAGTGCCCCTCCCTCATCTTCTCTTCCACATATGCAGCTTTCTTTTATCTATGATGTATTGGTTTATAATTAAGATTTACTTTTTCAGAAAATGTTCCAATGATTTAAGTTTTGTGTTTTTTTTTAAATGATTGGTGGAACATGAAAAAGAGGCCTGCCTTCAGCCTTGCTCCCTGTTTCAGCTCTAGCCCATTTTAGGTCTGGTCCGACATGACTTTGGGAGCTTTGACTCCACCAGCTACTCTTCTCTGGAAATTATCTTCAGGGCTCACTACAGTAAACTGGCCATTGACCTGCCCTTCAGCCTTTCAGTGTTGCTTTCAGAAACTCCTATGGAGGCCTACTGGCCTACTCCTACATATCTGGAGGGTTCTCCTTCCCTGTTTGGCACCTCACTTCTCTGGCCAGCCTCCCTCTTTCGCTTAGCATGTCATGTCATTGCATGGCTTACTTAAACCGTGTCTTGACAATTGATGTTGCCATTAATTCTTCCCCTTTCTGGATCCCAGTCTGTGTCCCCAGAGTTCTGGGAGTTGCTCTGGGCCTTCAACCAGTCCCGTCTGTTGGCCCCATAGCCAGCTCACCTCTTTAGCTTGACTGACATTTGAAGAATTCCATTCTCCCTACGTGACAAGGCTGTCATTTTTACTAAGATATGAAGGGAAACCCCGAAAGTAGAGAAATGAGTGAGCTTCCAGAGAACAAATTTCAGATTCTGTCTTTAATCCAGCCACAGACTAATTTAGCTAGCATAGCTTAAAAGGTATTCATACACAGTCTCTAATTCAGGGAGGGCTTACCTATACACATATACGTATCTCAAGAAATCTTAAATGGTATGGTGGGTCACCAACAATTGCATTGAGAGTCTCAAGTTCTTAAAGTCAACGAGAATGGTATTTGTTTTTGTTTTTAAATATTTAAAATGATTTCTGAGTGTGGAACAGACCAGACTACTTATAGTTACTTGGTTTTACAATATTCAATTTGTTAAATTTGCAAAGTTAAAACAGATTTCCCCCCGCCTCAGGTCTTTTGAGTTCAGCTTACAAATCTTGTCATCTTGTTTATAAATTTGGTAATAACAACCACTTTCATTTTTTTCTTTGATTAATGTTTGAAGAGCTCAAATTATACAAATTAAACTACTTTTCACAATTGATGCCATATACAAGTTCAGTTAATTAATTTATCTTAAACATTTAAACTCATTTGTATGTTTTCTATGTTTGATTGTGTTGGAAGCAGGGTCTTTTAATGTATATACTAACAAACAGGAGCTTTCCAAGAATTTGAATACTTCTGGTAAATCTAATTGCCAAATTCTGTTAAATTTTTCAATACTATTCACAAGCTTAATTTTCTTTTATGTTTAAACTTAAAATCACAAGCCTAAAATGTCAAGAACCTTTCAAATATTGCATGTTAAGTTACAGCACAGAGATTATTCCTAAACCAAATGATAGGTTTGATTTATCATTTTAATTTAATTTTAAACCCTGCTGGAGCATGTTTTTATTTCAGGCAGGCTGAGGTTACCAAGGCACTTGTGAATTTGCATAAATTTATAGCTGAAGGGATTTGTGGGCTACATGTGTCCAGGATGATTCTATTCAAGCCACGGATGACATGTTGGACCCTTTTTATAGCTGCTGTATCAACAAAGGACTGAAAGTCCACACCTCTTACACAAGGGTTTCCCTTGTGGCTCAGCTGGTAAAGAATCCGCCTGCAATGTGGGAGACCTGGGTTCAATCCCTGGATTAGGAAGATCCCCTGGAGAAGGGAAAGGCTGCCCACTCCAGTATTCTGGCCTGGAAAGCTTTTTTCCAAAAGTAAAAACACTTTTCCTAGGGAAGATTCAGTTCAGTTCAGTCTCTCAGTCGTGTCCGACTCTCTGCAACCCCATGAATCACAGCACGCCAGGCCTCCCTGTCCATCACCAACTCCCGGAGTTCACTCAAACTCCTGTCCATCTAGTCGGTGATGCCTTCTAGCCATCTCATTCTCCGTCGTCCCCTTCTCCTCCCGCCCCCAATCCCTCCCAGCATCAGAGTCTTTTCCAGTGAGTCAACTCGTCGCATGAGGTGGCCAAAGTATTGGAGTTTCAGCTTTAGCATCAGTCCTTCCAATGAACACCCAGGATTGATCTCCTTTAGAATGGACTGGTTGGATCTCCTTGCAGTCCAAGGGACTCTCAAGAGTCTTCTCCAACACCACAGTTTAAAAACATCAATTCTTCGGCGATCAGCTTTCTTCACAGTCCAACTCTCACATCCATACATGACCACGGGAAAAACCATAGCCTTGACTAAACGGACCTTTGTTGGCAAAGTAATGTCTCTGCTTTTTAATATACTATCAAGGTTAGTCATAACTTTCCTTCCAAGGAGTAAGCATCTTTTAATTTCCTGGCTGCAATCAGCATCTGCAGTGATTTTGGAGCCCCCCAAAATAAAGTCTGACACTGTTTCCACTGTTTCTCCATCTATTTCCCATGAAGTGATGGGACCAGACGCCATGATCTTTGTTTTCTGAATATAGAAATAATAACTAACTATGTCATCACTCATTCACTCATTTATTCAATAAGATATTTATCCAGCATCTAGTCTAGGGTCAGACACTGGAGAAGCAACCAAACAGACATGCTGCCTGTCCTCATGGAACTTATGGACCAATGGAAGAAACAGTTTCACCGAAGTACTGTAAGACCACAGTTGTGAAAGAGCTCTGAAGTTGGCATGCTTGATGCTTCATGAGCATATGGTGAGGGGATTTGCCCTAGTTAGGTAAGTCAAGGAAAAGGAAATAATACCTGCGATAATCAGGTGAAGAGATGAGGGAAGAGATTCTAAGTAAGGTTTGCAAAAAGCACAGGTGTTTGGGAATCCCCTAGAGGTCTAGTGGTTAGGAATTGGAGCTTTCACTGCTGAGGCTCAGGTTCAACCCCTGGTCAGAGAATTAATACCCCACAACCCACGCAGTGTACCCCCCTGCCAGAAAAAGCACAAATGTTTGCAGTAGAAAGGAAAATAACAAATTCAAGAAACAGAGAAATGGCTAGAGCAAATAGTATGGAACCAGCAAGATAAGCCTGTCCTGTGGGTGGTAGCTTGACTATGGAGTCCTCACTGTCTTTTTCCTTAAGATGGGGAGCCATGGAAGCCATTGAAGCAAAGGGGTGACATGATTAGATCTGTGTTTTGAAAAAAATTACTGTGATAAATAGTATGGTAAAAGATGGGTGAGAGGGATTGAACTAAGAATGGGGTTACAGAAAGAGAAGTGAGAAGATAAGTGAGATTAGGCTGAACCAGGATGGTGTCTGTTGTAGTGATGAAGATGGAAATAAGGAAGCAAACTCAAGAAATATTTCAGACACCGCTACTAATGGGACTCGGTGATGGATCAGATACAGAGCATGAGTAAAATGAGATGTCAGTGACAACTCAGAATTTCTAACCTGAGCCACTGGATGAAAAGTGACACCATTTCCTGAGTTAAGGAGGGCTGGAAGAGGTTTAAAGAGGAAAGATCATGAGTTTACCTTTGGACCTGTAGAGTTTGGGGTGTCTTTGAGATACACCAGGGGCGAGGTCAGTTAGGCAATTGGATCAACATTCTGGAGCTCAGAGAAGGAGTCTGGATTGGTGGTAAGATGTGGAAAGTACAATAAAGTAGGATTGTACAGGTATGAGAGGAAATCTTATTATGGGAGGACATCATGAGTGCTCAGGGTACAGACAAGGGGATTTTCATCTTTTGTAGTATATCCCTTTATAATGATATAATGCTTTGTGATTTATCAGCCTTTTAAGATCAAGGATATAACTGGAATATCATGACCCCTCACTGAGAATTACTATCCACATTTTAAATTGAGGAAACTGATGCTCAGGCTCTCATGTTTAGAGCCCATGTCTGGAGCTACTTTATTTCTCACCAATTCATTCTTTCCTCTGTGCTACCCAAATGGCTATAAATTAAAAGTATATTTGAATATATATGCTATAATGCCACTTAACAAAATCCTATCCGAAGGATGCAAAGTTATAAAAGAGTATATTTGCCTTTTGAGTGAAAGTGATGAGTTCCCTTCATGTTTGTATGGTACCTCTATGCTATGAAGATGTTTCCCCTTAGGGGCAACATTATAGCACAAGAAGACAGGACAGGGAAGATACCACTTAGGTTTATCTCCCCCCAATTTTTCTAATATCTTGCATTATTTTTTCCTACTGTCTTAGTTTTTAAAGTCATGAAACTGCTTGTTCTCACCCTATGTTGTATTTTTGGGTCCTGCAAAACCCAGGAGATGGCATATGATCATATAAAAGCTTTCCATGAGGATAAGGATGTGGGGAGGGGGTTGTGCATCTTTATTTGTCAGAAAGTCCTTGCCAAGAAGTCCTTCAGAAGCTGAAGTTTCTCAAGTGATACTGACTCCAAAAGAGAGAGAGAAAAAAAGAATTTTTTAAAGAGTAATTTCTATTTATAAAGAAAAAAAGTATAGAAACCAAGAAGCCAGTCACTTCTCCTTATCTAAAAGCAAAGGAGTAATGACCACAGCTAATGTGCTATATCCTCTCATCCATTATTTCTTGTATAACATCTGTGTTTTAAAACTCAGGTTGTTGCTCCTCAGGCAGATAAAGTGACTTCCCTGTGATCCCAGGACTTGGTAATAACTGCATCAGAGCTGGTTGTCATGGCCCTATGAAACCTCACCATGTAGATAGAAGCAGAATTTTCTGTGGCAACCTGGAGGGGTGTTTTGCATTGTGCTCTAGTCTTCAAATAAGATGACATTGACATTTGTTCCTATGTATTAGCATCTATATAATTTTGTTAACTATTTCTATTAAAATATCTAACAGGAAACTTTGTTCCTATTTAACCATCCCTATATCCAGGAAAGTCCTTCAGGGAATTGGCAGTATTCCTTTTCACTCTTCCAGATAAAGGGAGAGTGTCTTTTGGAATTAAACCTAGAAACTGGTAAAACATAATGTTAACATAAAGTATCCAAACTGCATTTTCCCCATGCAATTATTTTTATAACCATTCATAATCTGGTCAATTTCTTCAAAACTGTACATTTTTGTACTATATCTGTGCCTATATTTAGATTTGTATTCATATCCATCTCTGTACCTGTGTAGTTGGATAGAACGATCTCTAGAAGAATAGATACCAACATGCCTCCCAGATGACTCAGTAGTAAAGAATCCACCTGCCAGTGCAGAAACTCAGGAGACACGGGTTCAACTCCAAGGTCAAAACATCCTCTGGAGGAAGAAATGGCAACCCACTCCAGTAGTCTCACCTGGAAAATCTCATGGACAGAAGAGCCTGGCAGACTACAGTCCATAGGGTCACAAAGAGTCAGACACGACTGAGGGACTGAGCATCAACCTGCTAACAGCTACTGTTGCTTGCAGGTGAAATTATGGGTAACTTTATTGTTTTCTATATTTTATAATTTTTCCACAATATAACAGTGTTAGCTATATAATAAAAAGATTTTATAGTTTTTTCCAATCTACCAGTGTGGAGTATTAAGTAAATTTCAGGCCCACATGAGAGATTGTGGGAGTAATCGTAGTCATGTGCTCAATAATCTTGTTTAGCCAAGTAAGTGAGCAAAAACTAGCAAGTAGGTGGAAAACACATACAAATTAATGCAGCACCAACCTAGTCATCTACCTTCTAAAACAAAGACCAAGAGGAATTTGCTGGGGAAGTTTATTGAGGGGATCTGTTTTCAGACATGGGCTGAAATGTAGGATTGATGTGATCATCAAAGAGGAAGAAAGAGGATGCAAGGATGGCCAAGCAAAGGGTCGCTGGTGAGGTCCCAGTGCAAAATGGATAAAGGATAGCTAGTTGGCTGGCTTTGTGGAATAGAATCTGAGCTGAGAATATGGCACTGATCATATGTACAGGTTTACTCTTTAGGAAGGAATCCACATGAACACTCTGTCACAAATACTAGTATTGTATATTCATGTCAATGCTTCTTACGGTTGCACATGGTTGACTAAAGCAGTCCCAGTGGGGTAAATATTGCTTGCTTGTAAAAGGTATATATATTCCTTCTCCTCTGTACAGAAAACTCACCAGTGAGCATGACCCATGAAAGTGAACATAGGTCTGAAGTTAGACAATACTGTTTTCCTGGGACTTGTTTCAAGTCTCATTTTACTAGATGTACGAAGTGGTGGCCAATATGTGAGGTAAAGGAAACTAATAATAGTGCCAAAGTTCTCATGCTTTTATCAAAATTCTTATGTTCTTATCAAAATTTTAATGTTCGTATCAGAACATAGAATACCAGCGATTATGCCAATGTTCTTAAAATGTTTGATTGAGAGGGAAGTGGATTCTGCCACTCCTGTCAGGCACCAAGTTGCTATTGACATTGCACAAACTAGCAAAGGAAAGTTCCACCTGCCTAAATGTGTGGGGAAGTCTGTTCATGAGCACTAGTTCCCAACTTCCCACCGGAACTTACTAGTTCTCATGGAACTTACAAAATACCTTTTAGGAGTTCAAAAAGTTTTTTAGCTCAAAATATAAACAATAAAACCTAGATACTATATCAAAATATTATAAAGTAGTTATGCTTACGTGCTAGTTAAGATGCTTTGGTCTTCTCTGACTCTTTGTGACCCTATGGACTGTAGTTTGCCAGGCTCCTCTGTCCATAGGATTCTCCAGGAGAATCTCTGGAGTGGGTAGCCAGGCCTTTCTCCAGGCGATCTTGGGTATGTACAAAATATTTTTGGGAGTCAGAATAAACAAATTTAATCAGAGTTTGCTTGTTCTGGAGAAAAGAAACATAAATTACTAAAAATCTACATGAGAATATTTATCAAATTGATTTGATGGTGATGAACCACAAGGGACAGAGCTTGTTAAACTATAGGAGATTGATTTATGTCAATATTTTCACAGAAAAGATGTATTTTAAATATACAGACATTAAATGTTTATGTATTTTGTATATTTAATGGCTACATAATACATTTCAATGGATATAATCAGAACAAACAGAATAAAAGAATCACAAAAGCTGTATATGTTCATCGAAAGTGTGTTTATAGACAATTGATTTAGAGACATGTTAGTACACTGGTAACTTCTTAAAATTTTGCAACCATAATTAAAAGTTCTGAGTGAAATTGTGATTAAAATCCTTTGTGTTTAGTTTGAACAAACACTATGTGCATTTTTATGAACCTTCACTTAACAAGTGTATGTCCTGAAAGAGTTCTGCTTCCAGTATGGTAGACTAAGTTTCTAACCTAACATCCTTACTCTCTGACATGACAATTAATAGAGTCTGAGCAATAACAAAAGAAGTTACTGTGGGGGCTCTGGAGATTGTAGCAAAGCAAAAAGAGAGTCAAAATTTGGAAGAAGTGACTGCCAATGACCTACAACAGTTTTACCCTACAGGTAATCATGGTGTTGGCAAAGGGGTTAGAAACTGCAGTAGAAAGCCTGTGCCTCTCTGGCAAGGGAATTTAGAAGGAGGAGCCTTGAGCAGCCAGGACCACTGGAGGATGATGGGGGGAACCCTAGAAACAGAAGAAGTAGAGAAGGGTATGTTCAGATCTGTATACATGCTTTGCCCAAGACCCTGGCAGACACTGACCCTTACATGCAGAATCACCACCAGGGCAGGCAGGCTTCCATTTTGCATTTTGAGTTAAAACAATTGAGGACTTTCTAAAGAAAAAAAGAAAAGGAAACTTTTTGAAGGAATATAGCAGAATTGAGAGCCTCCCATGGCATAGTGTTAGCATGCCAAAGACACAACCCAAAATTATTTAACATATATAAAATCAGGAAAATATTTCTAATGGAAAGAACAATCAACAGATGCCAACTTCTGGATAATATAGACATTGGGACTGTCAGAAAATAACTTTAATGGAACTATTACAACTATGCTTAATCAGATAAAAGAAAACATTCTTGTAACAAATGAAAAAATAGGCTATCATGGCAGAGAATTAGAAAATCTTGATTTTTAGAAATTAGGGGAAGAGGTGAAGTTATAACAAGTGTGAAAAGTTTTGCATAATCCTTGATGTGCAGTGGTGGTGTGTCAGCCATCTGTCATGGGTGTTCTGAGTCACAAAGAAATGGGAACTGCTGTATTAAACAGTAAAAAAAGACTACTGACTTTTTTCTTGGTTAGTTGTTTGGTTTTGTTTTTAGGAAAAGATGGTCACATTCAAGATGTGACTTTAAAAAAAAGCATACTAAAAGACACATAGATGATTGAAGAAAAGGTAGATCTAGATGGAGTGCCAAAAAAAGAAAAGGCAAGAAATGTTTATAGCAAATATAACAAAATTTTAATATTGTTAATATGTAAAGTACCATGAAATTGATAAGATATATAGCAAGATATCAAAGAATAATAGACAAAAGGCAAAGACTTGTATTTCCTTAACAATTATTATTCTTTCCTTTAGGAATTATAGCCAAAAAGCTGGTCTTCCTGTTATTCAAGGAAATGCAGATTGAAATAATGGTATCACTTTGCCAATTAAATTAGGAAAACTTTGATGATAATATTTAGTTTGAGTTGAGGGCATAGGAAAGTTATATATTCATATATTATAAACAAAACTGTATATAAAACAGTATAACTGATTTGAAAAATAATTGACAATATATTTCAAGAGCTATAAGAATTTTAATATAATTAATTTTAGCAATATCAATTTTGGATACTGAGGAAATAGCCTCAAACTTCAAAAAGCACATAAATGAAGTTGTTCATTCATCACCAAGTAAATTATAATAGCAAAAAATAAATAAAAAGGTAATTATACACTACTATATATAAAATAGATAATCAACAAGGACCTGCTGCATAGTACAGAAAATTCTATTCAATACTCTAATAACCTAAATGGGAAAAGAGTCTGAGAAAGAATGGATGTATGTATGTATATAACTGAATCACTTTGCTGTACACCTAAAATTAACACAATTGTAAATCAACTATACTCCAATATAAGATAAAATTTAAATTAAAATTTTAAAATTGGTAATAATAGAGAAATTGTTACATAAATTAGGATACATGCCTGGATGGAAAGTTGCACAGTCATTAAAATGTTATCATTATGAAGAGTAGTAGCAAAATTGAAAAGTATTATGAGTGAAGAAAGCTGTCAGTGATATGTATAATAAAATAATTCTTTAAAAATTACATTAAAATAAACCAAATTGAGTGTAATTGTGTGAGGGTAGTGGGGTTTTGGGGTTATAATTTTCTCCTCTAGTTTAAAACCATGTATGTGCTTAAAATTATAACTTTGAAATCAGTCTAGGCAAGGGTGTATAAGGCTTGGAAATGAAATGGAATGATGAGAATGATATGGATTAAAAGGTGAGGAGGAGGTCAGATAGAGAGCTTTTGGCACCTTGATTATGTGTGGGCTGTGGGAGAGGGCAGTGTCAAAGGTACTCAGAGATATCAATCTTGAGTGATTAGGAGAAGCTGATTCCAGGGTCAAAAATAGGGAATGTAAGAGTCAGCAAATACAAAAGGGAAGAGCATAGACCCTATCTCAGGTGTGTTAAGTCTGAGGTTGGATATCTTAATCCATAGGCAATTGGAAATGGGAGAAGTCAAACAGAGAAGGCATGACACCTCAGTTCAGTTCAGTCACTAAGTCATGTCTGACTCTTTGTGACCCCATAGACTGCAGAACGCCAAGCCTCACTGTCCATCACGAACTCCCAGAGTGTACTCAAACTCATGTCCACTGAGTCAGTGATGCCATCCAACCATCTCATTCTCTGTCGTCCCCTTCTCCTCCCACCTTCAATCTTTCCCATCATCAGGGTCTTTTCCAATGAGTCAGCTCTTCTCATCAGGTGGCCAAAGTATTGGAGTTTCAGCTTCAACATCAGTCCTTCCAATGAATATTCAGGACTGATTTCCTTTAGGATGGACTGTTTGGATCTCCTTGCAGTCCAAGGGACTCTCAAGAGTCTTCTCCAACACCATGGTTCAAAAGCATCAATTCTTTGGTGCTCAGCTTTCTTTATACTCCAACTCTCACATCCATACCTGACTACTGGAAAAACCACAGTTTTGACTAGACAGACTTTTGTTGGCAAAGTAATGTCTCTGCTTTTTAATATGCTGTCTAGGTTGGTCATAACTTTTCTTCTAAGGAGCAAGTGTCTTTTAATTTCATGGCTGCAGTCACCATCTGCAGTGATTTTGGAGCCCCCCAAAATGAAGTCTGTCACTGTTTCCATTGTTTCCCCATCTATTTGCCATGAAGTGATGGGACTGGATGCCATGATCTTAGTTTTCTGAATGTTGAGTTTTAAGCCAACTTTTTTACTCTCCTCTTTCACTTTCATCAAGAGACTCTTTAGTTCTTCTTCTCTTTCTGCCATAAGTGTGGCATGACACCTATCCCTATGGATTAAGTTGCTGAATTCCTGAAACGGGATGAGGTTACCAAAAATGAGTGGTGAGAAAGAGGCAGAAGACAGAACCTGAGCTTGGGGTAAGAATAACAAGGAAGGACAGTAGAACAAAAACAAGATTCACTAAGGGTTAAAGAACTGGTCCAAGTACCAGAGTCATCAGTGGGACAAGTGCAGTGGCTGGTTACATTTATGGTCCCTGATGAGTCTTGCTTCCCTTCCTCTTGAGCATGGTATGGATCTGTGACCTGCTCTAGCAAGTGGAATATCGTGGAAGTGACATTGCACCAGTTTTGGACTGAAACCTTAAGAAGTCTTTTGCTCTTCGGAGAGCTCCAACCACCATGTAAGAAATCCAATTACTCTTTTGAGAACCCATAGAGAGAATAGCCTTGAAACTACTTGGGGAATGAGGGACCCAGATATTTCAGCATTCCAGCTGAGGCCACCCTGCCTCTAGCCAGGTGCCAGACATGCAAGCAAGCCATCTAAGACATTCCATTCCCCATATGATGCAGCTTTATAAGAAATCCCAAGAGAAGCCAAAGCAAAACAAAATTGTCCAGCTGAGCCCCTATCCACCCACATAACTGTTTGAAATAATAAATTGGTTGTTTCAAACCACCACATTTGAAGTGGTTTATTAAGTCGCACTAAATAACTGAAACCACAAGTTAATCAAAACTTACCCTACCCTTGGCTTTCTTACCTGCAAAACCGGTTAATAACTCTTATCATTCTCATGATAAGTTTGCTATAATGATCAAAAGAGATAGTGTGTTCAGGTGGCCAAAGTATTGGAGCTTCATCTTCAGAATCCACCAACCAACCAGCTGCTCCCCTGCATTCCATCAACCAACCCTGGTTTGATTCTTGCCTTTAGGAGTGTCAAGGAAGCTTTTAAACTTTCAGTTCAAAACTTTGCATCACCTTTCTGAAATTAGAAATATACTGCCTCCATCAGTACATCTCTGATGGCAGTAAGTAGGGCAGGTCAGATAAAGCAAATAAGAGAGAGATGATCCTGTGTTGTGTTGGGTCCCTGCCCCTGTGCCTCATGCCCCTGTGCAGGCGGTAGAGATTTCCAACATGAGGACAAGAGGAAGCCTGATCCAGCCTAGCATCTGCCCACTGTCAGGGCTCTGATTTGTCTGGGCATGACTGGCATCCTGCAAGATGACAAGGCAGCAATTTCTGTGCCTGTGAGCTAGGGAGTCCTCTTGGAGAGAATCTATCCAAAGGGAAGAGGGAGTCAGGCATGCTGAGCTGATCCAGTAACAGAGCTTTCGTCCTTGGGGAGTGCAGTGACTCTAAGGACAGTGTATTTATTGTCCATTGCTTTATTTGGATATCCCTGGAACCTAAGCAAAGAGAGAATGGTTGGTAAGAACTGGAACTATTCTGTTAAACCTATAAATGCTCGGATATCAGGAAGTGCTTTAGCAAATGTTACTAAAATGGGAGGGAAAATTGTCTAGTTTGCCGTAAATCACCCAAGAGCTCAACACTACAGTTCAAAAGTCTGAATGTGTGTTGGAGAAGACTCTTGAGAGTCCCTTGGACTGAAGGGAGATCAAACCAGTCAATCCTAAAAGAAATCAATCCTGAATATTCATTGGAAGGACTGATGCTGAAGCTGAAGCTCCAATACTTTGGCCACCTGATGGGAAGAGCCAACTCATTGGAAAAGACCCTGATGCTGGGAAAAGATTGAAGGCAGGAGGACAAAGGGATGACAGAGGATGAGATGGTTGGATGGCATCATCAACTCAATGGACATGAGTTTGAGCAAGCTCTGGGAGATGGTGAAGGACAGGGAAGCCTGGTGTGCTGCGGTCTATGAGATCGCAAAGAGTCGGACACGACTGAGTGACTGAACAACAACCCAAGAGCCAAGCATCGTGGTGGGCCGTGGTCCTGGTACAGTGAATGGTGACAGCAACAGACTCTGTGGAGTCCAGCTCTGAGCAGAGGAAGTGCAGGGCCAGCAGGAGCGAGCTCGTTAGTGAGCACAGAGCAGCCCATCCCCGGGGACTCTTAGCAGCACTTGGGGGCTCTCTGCAGGGGAGAATAGCCTGTGACACGGACACATCACTATTCCTATGACCCCAGCTCTACCCGGAGGTGGTTTCAGATGGGGCAGGTCAGGTCACATAGGACCCATTACTTGCATCTGGTAATGGAGTCTTCTGTAATATAAAGCTTAGACTGCCAACCAAGGACCAGAGACATCAACTTGTCCATCATAATTCTTGTGCTCAAATACTTTGTCAATCCGGTCGTCCTCTTTTTTTGTAGATATGGTTCAGTTAAGTGCCACCCTGTCCTGGATATACATGTTACTATAAGCTTGTTCTTTTTGACCAAGGAAATTGAGTCACAGCCACTTTCACTTTATTCCATGGGTTGACTACATTCTGGTAACCTTAAATGTCCCTATATTTTTTCTTCCAAATTTCTTGCTTTTTATTAATATAATAACAGAATATTATAAATATATCATTGGGTATCACTCTGCTCTATGAAAGCCAATGCATCAGTGATGCTCCTATGACCTGCTATAACAAATGTTGGCATTAAAGGGCTTGATGCCAGCAGGTGAGTAGGCAGGCAGGGAAGGAAAAGGTATTATCACCATACATGGAAAGAGCTCATCATACCTTTCAGCTTGGCATTATGAAAAAGCATCAATTTCTTCCCCTTGTTCCAATGTATTCTCGCCTTACATGTAAGAAATTATTCAAAGATGGCAACAGATTTCTCACATGACCTTTACAGCTGCTGGTTTGAAATGACTTTGGGCTGCTTGCTAGAAAAAAAAAAAAAATTTCAGAGATGAATTGTCAGACATTAGCCCCTCTTTGAAGCAGCTTTAGGAACATTCTTACTTGATATATGTGAGTGTGTAATACTGAAGACACACAGTGTGAATATGCAGGAAAAAGAAATACACTTTGCTGGCTGCCATAGCTCAAGGCTGCTCTCCCTGGTCATAATGATTGGGGAGCAGTTTCCTAACCCCTCAGACTCTGAGAGATCGCCCTGCAAAGAACACACCTGGGGAAGATTTTCTCTGATGATATTTTTCCATAATAAGGAGTTACATGTTTTCCAGAAGGGCAGCACATCTGAAGACTTCCTGAAAGGAACCTGTGGCTGCTCTCTCTTCTCTGAGCTCCTGGGAATTGGGGTCTCTACTGGGGAACTTGTCCTCCTCCCATCCATCCAGGGACCTTGGCCTTTGGTTCTCGGAGGGCAGGGCAGTGAGGGTAGAACAAAAACTGTGCTAAATGTTCACAGGTAAGGAACTCTTTTGAGACAAGAGCTTTCAGGTTATTACAGATTGTGGGGGAGTAAAGGTATGGTGACCAGAAGCTACTGAATTCCAACTCACTTCATGAAGCCAGAACTTCCTCAGAGACTCAGACAAGCTTAAAATCTAAATAACATAATGTGTTCTTTACAATGGAAGAGTGTGATGACTTCTCCTAGCTCACATAGGAAAAGAGTCTATCACTACTAAGTCTTTTGTAAAAAGATATTCTTCTAGAGAGAGAATTCATAATTGGCCAGATTTTGGTGTTAAAAAAAAAAGAAGCCTGCCAGTGACACTGATCCCGGTTTGCAGAGAAACCAGAAATTCTATCTGCATTCTTTTCAGTGAGAGATGAAATGCTTAATTGCCTACATAACTCTCTTTCACAGGAAAATGGTAAAGTTGAGCAAATAAACAGTGATCTCTTTTATTATTATTTACAGAGGAGAGTATGTCCACCAGGAAGCATGTTGGCTAATGGGTTTGGCCAAGTTCTCCATAGAGACAGTGATTAATGGAAGAAATGAGTGGAAAGTTAGTATACACAAATAGCTATTCAAAAATGAGAAATGCTAATGCAGTGACCTTTAAATCTTCATTTTTCTTTATTTCTCTGAATGCTAATTAATGGATGTGTTCGGCAGCAGGAGGATTTTGCGTCCAAGTCCATATCCCTGCTAAGTGGCATTCTGAGAATTTCTGGAGCTGATTCTCGGAGAAGAGCTGACCCCGAGGAGGCTGCCCTCCCTGCTACCACATTGTGGCTTTTCCTCTGAGAGCAAAAAATGCCATCGTCCAGCAGCTCATTAGCATGGCTGAACAGCCTCTGCAGTTAGCAAGGTAGTTAGTTTCAGAGGTAAGTGGAGGTTGGGGAGGTTGGAGGCACAGTGTGTTTATTGACTGCTGTCCCTGGACAACAAAACCACTGCCTGCTTGTTAAGGAGACCTGAATTACTGCCTACCCTGAGCTCTAGTACTGTAGGAAGAAACAACGTGGTAATTGGGGTCTTCCTTGAACCAAAGGGCAAAGGTAAATTTGTTATTCAGGCAATAACCTTTACAGTGATGCCAAGGGATGCTTTCTGGAAAACATTACTGTCATCAGGGAGGGCAATAGACTACAAGCGCATGCTGAGTTTGGGGTGGGAATTCCTACCATTTCGGAGGAAGAAGAAATAACTCAGATTGACTGAAAATGAATTGGAGTTGTTAGGGAGGAAAATCTTGGAGATGAACTTTTATAAAGTGAAGTGAAAGTGTTAGTCCGTCGTGTCTGACTTTGTGACCTCGTGGACTATAGCCCGCCAGGCTCTGCTGTCCATGGAGTTCTCCAGGCAAGGATACTGGAGTTGCCATTCCCTTCTCCAGGGGATCTTCCCAACCCAGGGATCAAACCCAGGTCTCCTACATTACAGGCAGATTCTTGACCATCTGAACCACCAGGGAAGTCTGGTGAACTTTTATAAGGAGAAGTTCAAATTTCTACAGGTGTAGCCTTTCCATGGTGGAGCTGTCAGGCAGTAAAAGATGAAGCAGTGGTTGGATGGTCAACTGTGCCTTTTTTTTGTCTTTAGTTTTCCTCATCTGTCAAATTGAAGATTAAAGAAATTAATATGATAAAACACATATTAAACTCTACCTAAGTCTTTGACATTATTATCACCATTACTACTTATCTATAAAGGAGATGCTAGAAGGTTTGGGTAGGGTATTGAACTAAATGACCTCAAGATACCCCCAGCTTTTGGGTCCTATGACTCAGTGGTTTAGTAATAGAAGTATTTTGTACCCCACATGTTGCTTAGGTGAGTGTTAATCTAGGCCACACTAATCTAATAATTGAGTCCCAGTGGGTATCTTTAGACAAGTGATGAACTTTCTACATGACTCTCTTGATCTATTCAGAGTAATATGTACATATTTTGGATTCATTTATACCCTACTTTGTTCCTAAAAGGTTTTAGGCAAACATTTAAAGTAACTTTGAAAATGCTTTGGATGATATACTGAATTAAACTTTCTAGACTTGTCTCTTGTTAAAGCATAGCTTTTAAAAAAGTTTTTAAAACCATCAAGTAAACTGGTAGATTGTGAAGACTAAATCTAATATTTTTAAAAGCATACCATATGGATACACTGGAGACAGAGAGTGGAATAGGAGAAAAGGGGAGTAGGAAGAGAAGGACACCAAAAATGTGGCTTATGGTAGTTTTAAATTATAGAAGAAAACAAAGGTCAAAGGCAAGTATCCAGTGGACACAGGTTACACAAGAGTCCTGAATGTGCCATTTTATTATTTTGTGTCCAAGCATGGGTCTTCTGATCAGAGTCTAATTATTCCCCATTGGAACCATCAAATGCTACCATATGGACGGCATTTAAAAGATGACAGAGCTCATGATGGAGAGGATGACAAGAGAAGGCCTGCTGTGTGCCAGATGCTATATAAACACCCTCTATTTTAATCTTCACTAGAATCCTGATGAGAAAAGGAAGATTCATAAAGATAAAGCAACTTGCCCAAAATCTAATTCATAAGTGAAGGAGTTGGAATCCCATTCTAGGAATGCCTAACTTCAAAATCCATGTTCTTTCTAGTACTCTTTTCCTTTCTGATATAGACCTGTGAACAACTAGGATCTAGTATTACTGAAACTTTGGAGACAGAATGCTCCTCCATGTCTGTAATACTTGAATTTGTGTACCACTTAATCTTTTACCCTCTCTCAACTCTCATATAATCCAGGACATTTAAGTAAACCTGATCATATAGTTCCCATCTCTGGATCCAGAAACCTGTTGTTGAGGGTGTTTTACATTTGAAAGGAAATTGCTTTAGAAGGCTTTAACTTGATATAAAAAACTGGGAATGGATCTCCTTTTCTGGTAAGGAGATCTTCTCCTTTTCTTCATAGAAAATTCAAACCCTTCATAGTCAAACCCTAAATCTTTAAGAAATAATTTTATCACTAATGTAAACCTTGTAGAAGACAATCTTTTTTTCAAAAAGCCTAGGATGGGATCTGGGATCACCTTGGAAATCACGTTGCTAGTTAACTTTAGTAAGATTTTTTTCTATTTAATGTACTACTAATTTCTAGTGTGACATCAATCTCTGAACTGAGTTATTTAAAACACATCCTGAGGAGTGAAAAACCTCAGATGCCAGCCTACTATTCCAAATACCTCAATGATATGAAGCTGTCAAAATTCTTCTGGTGTTAGGCCATTTTTCCTAACTTTGCCTGATTCCAGAGGGAGATTTCATAGGACAGTAAGATTCTTTGACTATCCTTAGCAATAGTGATAGAGATGGATATAGATAATTAGTGAAGAACACATTGCACTAACCAAGCAGTGACTGTGGTGGCATCTGAAAGTGGGTGGTATTATTGTCAAACTCATGTCTGTACTCCACAGAAACTTCATTTACTTGTCCAGAAGACTCACCGGCCCCCGCCCCTCCCGATAAGCTATCCCTCTTCTCTGTTGATTGCTTCCTTCAGCATCTCATTCATCTACTTCCTGGAGTCATCAGATGATATTACCAGCACTAGCAGCACTGGAGATCAGCCCAGAAAGGGGCTTTCAGGGTGGGTGCTTTGTGACAGCTTTCCCCAATCAGATATAGAAGGGAAAGAAGTAAGCAATACCTTATACCATCCCATATAACAACACAGGGTCATTAGCCATTTGTCTCTGCCAGTTTCTACCAGAGATGATATTCTAGATTCCTTACAGATTTCACTTTGTGTTTTGCCCTGACCTTTTCCTGATGCTTGAACTTTTTTTGTTCCAAAAGGAAGAAGTAAAGCTATCTTTTTTTACAGACAAATGATCATGTATATAGAAGCTTCTTAAAAACAACTACTAGAATAATTAGAAAACTTAGGAAGGATATGAGATTGCAGAATGTGAGATTAACTCAAAAATACCCATATATTTTTGGATACTGTCATTGAAAAAATCTGAAAATGAAATTAAAGAAATAATTCCATTCAAAATGGCATCAGAAACAGTAAGAATAAATTTAGCAAAAGAATCTAAAAACTCCATAGCATTTACAATGTCCAGAATACAATCTAAATTTATTTGACATATAAAGTGTGATCCAGTCTCAAGAAAAAAGACAATCAGTGGAAGATGGCTTAGATTTTGGAATTCTCAGCCAGGGAACTATTGTAGATATACACTGTAAGGTAATGGAAAATTTACTTGTAATAAATGAGACAGGAAAATTCAGCAAAGAAAAATATTTTTAAAAATTAAATTAAAATTCTAGAATTGAATAACATGATAACTAAAACAAGCAAAAAAAAAATACTGGATAGATTTGAGAGCAGAATAGATACAATGAAAAAGGGTCAATTAATTTGAAAATAGATAAAGAGAGAGAGAAAAGATTGAAAGCACTAATAGAACCTCGGAAATGTGGATTCATAGCAAAGGGCAACATATGTGAAATTGGAGATTCAGAAGGAGAGAGAAAAAACAAGGCAGAAAAAATGTTTGATGAAATAATAGCCAAAAACTTCTCAGAATTGGTTAAAAAAAACACATAAATTTACAGATTCAAGAAACTCAATGATCCCCAAGCAAGATATGTTGTTTGTTGTTGTTTACTTGCTAAATTGTGTCCGACTCTTTGCAACCTCATGGACTGTAGCCCACCAGGCTGTTCTGTCCATGGGATTTCCCAGGCAAGAATACTGGAGTGGGTTGCCATTTCCTTCTCCAAGGATATTTCCAGTGCAAGAATTAAACCCACATTTCCCGTTCGGCAAGTGAATCTTTTTACCACTAAGCCATCTGGGAAGACCCCTCAAGGAGGATATAGATGAAGAAAATCATGCTTAGATACATCTTAGTGAAACAAGGCAGCCAGGGAAAATTGATACGTTATATATAGGAGATCAATAATTTAAATGACTGCATACTACCAAGATCAGAAGACAGCATAGCAACATCTTTACTATACTTAAAAAGCAAAAGTAAAAACCTGTCAACTCTGAATTTTACATCCAGCAAAAATATTCTTCTAAAATAAATATACATTAAAGATTTTGGGGGATAAAAGAAAACTAAGAGAATTCATCATAAGCAGTCCTGCACTACAAAAAATGATGAAGTTCTCCCTTGATAAAAGAAAATGATACTGGAGAGAAACTTGAAACCAGAGGGAACTTGAATCTGCAGGAAGCAATGAAGAATGCTTAAGACAGTAAATATATAGGTAGATAAAAAATACTAATTTGCCTTTTAATTTGTTTAAAGCAAAGAGAACTTTAAAAAAACATAATGTTTACTGCAGGGTATATGATATATGTAGATAGAATTCACATTACAACTATAGAATGAAAAAATAGAATATAGAAGAGAATGAAAAGGGATTAGGGGAGCTATGTTCCAAGATCTCCAGTGGGTGCCTGAAACTGAAGATTGTACCTTAGACCTTTGTATAACTATGTTTTGTATACTATGTTTTTTCCTATACAGATATCCCTATGATAAAGTCAAATATATAAATTAGGCATGGTAAAAGATTAACAAGTAATAATAAAATAGAGAAATTATAACAATATACTGTATAAAAATAATGTGAATGTGATCTCTCTGTCTCTCAGAATATCTTATTTACTGTACTCTTGGGATACGTGAGATGATACAATGTCTACCTGGATGAAATGAGGTGAATGACACAGGTACTACGACATAGCATTCGGTTATTCACCTTTTCACTTAAAGAAAGCACTTTTTGGCTTCTATTTGGCATATGTGAATTGCCAGCATCACTACTCTTATGCTTGGAGGCCATTATTAAGTAAAATAGAGTTGGAAAGAAAGTGAAAGTGTTAGTCTCTCAGAGGTGTCTGACTCTTTGTGACCCCATGGGGTATAATCCACTAGATTTCTCTGTCCATGGAATTCTCCAGGCAAGAATACTGGAGTGGGTAGCCATTCCCTTCTCCAGGGAAGCTGAACACCAGCAGTACAATACCATGACAGTTGATCTGATAGCTGAGACAACTCTGTAGTGGCTGTTGGGCAGGTAGCACATACAGCATGCGTATGCTAGACAAAAAGATGACTCATGTCGCTGGTGGGACTGAGCAGGGTGGCACAAAATTTCAACACAGTACTCGGAGTGGTGTGTAATTTAAAACTTATGAATTGTTTAAAGGCATATCTCAGAGAATTGTGGGTTTGGTTCCAGACCACCACAATAATCACAATTAAGTGAGTTACATGAATTTTTTGGTTTACCAGTGCTTATAAAATGTGTTTGCACTATACTATAGTAAGTATGCAATAGCATTGCTAACTATCATCTGAGCCTTTAGCAAGTTGTAATCTTTTTTGCAGTAGTGACATCAAAGATCACAGATTACCATAACAAATATAAAAATAATGAAAAACTGAAATGTTGCAAGGATTACCAAAATGTGACACAGTGACATGAAATAAGCTATTGTAAAAATGGTGTGGATGGACTTCCTCTACATAGGGTTGCTACAAATTTTCATTTTGTAAAATATGCAGTATTTGAGAAGTGCAATAAAGCATAATAAAACGAGGTATGCCTGTATTTCTGGAATTTTCCATTTAATGTTTTTGAGCCATGATTGACCTTGGATAACAGATATAGTGAAAAGCAAAACCATGGATACTGATGGGGGAGAGGGTGAAGCCACTGTACTTAAATAAATAGAGCTACTAGAGTTGTATGAGTCTTATGTTTTAGGTAAAGTGGTATAATAACAGTTCTAACTAGAATGAAAATTTTGAGATGGATATTAGAATCACTACAGCAAACCTTAACGAACAATGCAAAAGAGTACAGCTAAAGTACCAATAATGGACTCTGAAACATGTTAAGATAATTCCAAAGAAGTTAGGAGAGCACAGAAAAATGAAAAAAAAAAACAGATGATGTAAACAAGAAACACATAATAAAAACAGTAAGCCTAAATCAAAACATATATGTAACTATGTTACATATTAATGAATTAGTCTATTTCCAAGGCAGAGGTTATCAATATGGATTTTTAAAAGCAAGATCATATTTTGAAAACATGGATTTAAAAATGCTGTCTATAATAGTTGCACTTTAAAAATAAGACATGTGTAGGTTGAGAGTAAAATACTGGAAAACAGATACACCATGCAAATAGGAAACACAGGAAGGCTGGAGTGGCTACATTCATATCAGAAAAAATAGATTAAAAGGGACATTTCCAAATGATAATAGAGTCAGATCATTAGAAAGACATAGCCATAAATGTATACATGCCAAATAACAGGGCTTCAAAATATGTGAAGCAAAAAAGGGGCAGAATTAACTGGATAAATATCATTATATAGCATTACAACATTATGTAGATAGGTTTTGACTCCATGATTACAATTCAGGTTAGAAAGCATTTATATTAATGCTTACTGTGTATTGGCTTTAGGGAACATAGAATAATATGACAAGGTCTGTATTTCAGGGAGTTTACAATCTTACTGTGGCATGATATCTGTGCTTAGAATACAATGGAAGAATAGAAAGTTTTAGAAATAGGGAAATAAGACTTTGTCTTCTGTTCCCTTAGTATTGATACATGGCACAAAATAGCTACATCGATCATTGATAATAAATAGTCATTTTGATGAAGGTGACAACAATTACCAACAGAACACAGATCTAGGGCCTGAATCTTACTAAAACTAAAATAGAGCATAATAGATATTGAGTTGACTGCCTAGTCATTCCTTTCCACTTCTAACGAAATGCCGCTTTTTTGTCAGATGGCATTGACACCAACCCCAGTTTCAGAACGTGATTTGGTTTGTCGCTAAGTGTAATCTCATTTCCATTGCTGCAGCAGTGGGTTTGAGGTGACTACTGTTTGATGTGTGCTAAGTCGCTTCAGTCATGTATGATTCTTTGCGACCCCATGAACTGTAGCCTGCCAGGCTTCTCTGTGCATGGGATTCTCCAGGCAAGAATACTGGAGTGGTTGCCATTTCCTCCTCCAGGGGATCATCCCGACACAGGGATGGAACCCACATTTCTTATGTCTCTTGCACTGGCAGACAGCTTCTTTACCACTAGAGTCACCTGGGAAGCCACTGTTTGCTGGTGGCAGGGAAAATTCTTTTATTTCCTGCTGCCTGTGGTCAAGGGATTGTGCAATTCTAATTGCTTTTAGTTTCCAGTTTACCTCTGAATGAAACCTAGTAAACACATTTAAAGCATTTCAAGCAGTTCCTAGTTTAAATAGTACAAAGTAGATGTTTAACACCTTATCTGTTTATTACTGTTGCTGTGTGCATGTTAATTTTCATGGAAGACTGAACTGAGAGAAAAAAAAATCACCAAATTCTGGTGACATGGTTGATTCTCTGGTTAAACCAGTCTTGAAACACTTCCAAACTCTCCAATCAGTTAGAATTAGGCTTGCTTTATTTATTTGTAATTGGAGAATAGTTATTGACAATGTTGAGTTTCAGGTGTACAGCAAAGTGAATCAGTTATACACATACGTGTATCCACTGTTTTTTAGATTCTTTTCCCTAGAGTTAGGTTTCTTGATGTTTTTTTCCACTTGAGAGTTCCTGAGTGGTACTTAGTCAGTGTGATTTAACTCCATGTGAAGGACAGTTTTAAAGGGATAATCCTCAGCACCCCCAGGGTGATTGAATTTAGTCTCCATATAATTGTATATACAAAATGAAATTACAGGCTATACAGGACAGGTGACTTTCCCCAACTTCCACCATCCTTTATCTTTTGCTAATTGGTATTGCAATAGGCGCCTAACCAAATTCTCTGGCTCCAGGCTTGTCCTCTCCCTTCTAATCCATCCTTCACACAGCTGCCAGAGCTATCTTTAAAATACAAATCTGATCATTTTAGACATTTACAGGCATTCACATCCATGCATTAACTGCTCAACGTCTTTCTGTAGTTCCTGAATGCCTATTGGATTCCTTTCAAATATCTTAGCACGGTCCACATGGTCCAAAATTTTCAGCCTGCATTTTCAGTTTTGTCTTCCAGGACCCTCTCTCATAAACTCGATGGTCACTATATCATGAACACAGGATGCTCTTGAATGTCTTCAAGTCTTTGTGCTATTTTCCACGGCCACAAGGTCTTTCTCCTGCTCTTTTTATTGGAGAACCCTCCTTTATCTTTGAAGACCCTCAACTCAAATATCATCTGATTAAGGATCATTTCTTGATACCCCTGACAGAACCATTAGGATATAATTTATCATGGAAAATTTGACTTTAAACAGTGTGGAAGCCAGTTGATTGATGAAACAGCCTATGGATAGTTTCATGTCAGCCTTGGGTAGGCAGTTGGAACAGGAAGATTGGGAAGAAGGACAGGTTGGAACCTGAATGGGACCTGTGAGGGTGAATTGGAACCTGGGTTACTGGTCTTTTGCCACCTCGAGGCCTCCAACTTTGATGCTGTGAGTGCCCACCACAAGTGGAGCCACTCCTCTTTATTGTGATGCTTGATATGTACTGAACCAGGAACCAGAGATCTAGAGGAGGATACAGCAGGAGTTGGACTTACTATGAGCCCAGGTGCTGCCTGTTCCCCATCCCTGACCGGGTAAACCAGCAAAATAAGCAGCCATATATGTGAGATACGACAGCATCCTTTGCCCTGCTCCAAAACTCTGAGTTTTATAAGAACACAACGATTTCATTTTTCTGTCTTCCAAATTTCCCATAAAACGACTCTCAAAGTCCACACTAACCTGGAAGTCTAGAGTGAAGGGAATTCTGAGAAACATGCATCCAGCAAAACTTAACTGACACAGTACGAATTCATTATACTCTCATATTTTCCTTTTATAAGAGTAATGGTGTTTTGCAGGTCTATTTCTACTCTCAACATCTAAATTATTTTGAGCAAGGAACATGTCTTATTTATATTTGTATCTGAAGCACCTGCCTTAAATGGAAGGTACTTAATGTTCAGTAAAATAAGTAATAATAATATATTCTTAAACATAACAACTTAATACTGAGTAAAACGCTTAGTTAATTAATATTATTTTTATGTATTTCTCCCACACTGGTTGAGAAACCAGTGTTTGGCATTTGTATAACCACCTGAGTAATGTTCTGGAAAAGAGAGGCTTTTTTTTTAATATCCGTGCTAGAATTGAATTCCGGAGGGGAATAAACCTACTTCATTGGTAAATTTTGGTAGGGTGCTGACTGCTTCAAAGGATGTCAGAGTAAAGTATTCCCTTTGGAATGCATTGCCAAGTTTTCCAAACAGGTGGGAAAGGTTAATTATTTTAAGCATTTGGAACTTGGCAACAAGTTGGATGGAACAAACATACTGACTAGACATATGCTATAGAAGATTCTGTAAAGCTCTGTCTCATCTGTAGTGGTTTACACAGAGAGTAGAACATATGGCAGGTTTGTTTGGCTGGAATTATCTGTTAGGACATGAGCGGCCACCTAATTACCCACTCACATTACACTCTGCTTTTCCATTTTTGGTCTGATTTCTCAAAGCCTTCAGACACTCATTTTTTCATTTTTTAAAAATTAATTTAAAAAAAATTAATTTTATCTGACCTACTAAAGAGTTGTCTGTGTTTCTGGGAGACATTTTTAGAGTGTAAAAAATGTGGACTCCATCTCCTGGCTCTTTGACTCTACAGCCTATCAAGGCAACTGTATCTTAGAAATGTATGCTTGATCATCTACGATCATGTATGATTCCCTACCAAAGGGCAAAGGGCTTGGAGGGAATGGTGGGGACTACTAGGATCAAACTTTTATGTTTTCTTGAGCACCTACTATGTGTAAGCATGTCTCTCAGTGAAGCAATACTTCTCTAAGTTCTTAAGGGTGAGGTGAGAACCAATTCAAAACTACAAATCTTTCTTTGGGATCATATATGTAAGTGATGCATAAATTTATATTTTCATTTTTACTTACAACAAATGACCACTGTCTGGTATTCCATAAAACAAATTATTAAGGCTTATTGAAATTTGATATTTATAAATAGACACATTAGGAAACCTGACTTGGCATAATATATATTCTACTAAAATGTCTTGATTATTTTGAAAAGTTTTTATTGAGTGTATACCCTATAGATAATCGGAATTATTGAAAATTTTGAGAAAAAATACATCTTTATCAGCATAGAATGAATGTTGCTTTGGGAGAGTCATGGCTTTCCTGTGCGTTTCTAGTAGTAATCAACTCACATCTATAACTCTTACTTCTGCTATAAGCTTATTTGTGTGTGTGTAAATACTGCACAATTAGTTTTTTGGTTTCTATTTATCTTCTGTCCAATTCATGTGATCATTCAGTTCTTTCTCTACAGAAAAGTAGGAATAGGCAGTGTTACTGACCTGCACAGAGTTCTGTTCTGCTTAAGGAGATTTCACTCAGGTAAATTAGTTGTCTGCTGGTACAGAGAGACACCAACATTACAGAATAATCAGAGGATAGAGATTGGAGACTTGGCACTTTCGTTTACTTTCATGGTAATCATTTATGCTGATGCTTTCCCGTCTAGTAATTACTTTTAAAACTAACATTGGTAGTAAAATCAGCAGTGTTCAGCATCCACACTCGTGCTTTGAGGGAAGCAGGGAACGGACTGGCCTTCAATGTCTTGTTTCACATCAGCAATGAGAGCTGAGTGTATGGCCCAGAGTAATAAATGCTCCGTCACGCCTTGCTGCTTAAATTTTTTATAACTTTTAAGCTCTATTAAAGGAAGTGATGTCAAGAGTATTTAGTGGAGATAGCTTCTAGCAATAGCTTTTTATTAAGAAAGATGACACCAATCACGCAGCTGACGATGGAGTGAGAAAAGATATTACCCTGCTACAGATGGGCTTATTATCTCCATCCCTGGAATGGTTGACTGCTGTTAGAAATGGTTGGGCAAAAGAGCGCAAAAGAATTGACCGGCATGACTCAATCAAAATGTTTATGTCTGGATTTCCGTAGTGGAGAGGCATGGACATAGTAAATGATCTGTGACTAACGCAGTTTTTATTTTAATAAACGCTAATCTTTACCATGTATAAAGTGGACCCACTGCTCAGAGAACACTGTGCATTCTCTGTTCTCTCTCTTCAACTATTCTGTGTGCGGGCTAGGAGTGAGACAGTCTTCGTGGTTTTTCAGTCTCCTTTCCATGATTGCACTCCACACCTCCCATCCGTCACGGGCAGGACTGCCTTCTGGGCCCATAAGACTTCTAGGGCCCAAGAAAAGTGTTTCATTTCTTTTCAGATCAGAAGGAAAAGAAATGAACTTTTGGGTCAAAGAAAATGTTTTAATGTATAATATCAATATATTCTTCTTTATACCAACACAGTTGTTAAGCATAATTTTTAAATAATATTTAATGAAGGAGTGGACCCACAAAGACACAGTGCTTGGGACCCCACCCATGCCCCCACGAAAGTCACAAGGCAGTCCTAAGTGGGCATGCTGTAAATATACTAATTAATTGAAAAATAGTGTTTGGATGCTCCACTGTATCTCTTTGAGGACTCAATTATGTTCATGCCACCTGTAGGAAGGTTGATGCAACAGAAAAAGAGCACAGACAGTGATCCAGGAAACCTAAGTTTGAGACTTACCTCTACAACATCTGTTTCTGTAACACTGGGGAAAGTCACTTAGGAATTTGTCACTTTCCCTTACCCTTAAAAAAGAGTTTGGATTCAATTTCTAGGATCTCTCTAGTTTAGAAGTTCTGTTATGCTAATCTAGAACAGGTTGCTAAAGTTCCTTCATGAAAAATTCTAGGCAGATGGTAAAAATAACATTTTCTTGTTATTTCCTGAGCTCATATTAGGTGCTTAATAAACAGTGGTTGAATTAAAAATTTTGATGCTGCTGGGTTCCTGCAAAAACATCTGCCCTCTCCATCTCTGACCACAGGGTAGATGTGTAATTGTCTAGGCAGAGATGTGGAAGATGATGATTAGGCCATGCATTTTCTGACACTCCTTTCCAAACCTGTCATTCTTTCTTGTTGAGGAAACTCAAGCTGGTATTTTCTGGCCAGGCTTAAAGATGTCTCTAAAATGACAGCATGTGTCTTTGGATTCAGAATTGAATTGGCAACAGGATAGACTGTCCAAGAGCCCCCTGCATTCAGGTTGGCCACCCACTGGTGACAATTTCCAAAGTATAGGTGCTGACCTGCTCATCTCACTCTCCCTTTTGCCACATTTGCTTGCAAACCTGAGTCCCAGTAAGCGTTTTGCTTCTGGGAGTTGTGGCCTGGGTAGGCCTGAAGTTCAGCTGATCCCCTGAAGAGAAGACAGCTACAGTGAGTGGCAGATGCTCTCCTACCCCCAACAGCCCCCTTACCACCTTTGCCACCCATTGAAGCTATAAAAGATGAGTACCCTTCCTTCCTGGAGCAGGAAATGGCAACCCACTCCAGTGTTCTTGCCTGGAGAATCCCAGGGACAGAGCAGCCTGGTGGGCTGCTGTCTATGGGGTCGCACAGAGTCAGACACGACTGAAGCGACTTAGCAGCAGCAGCAACCCTTTCTTCCACATTCCTAAAAATGAATCTTAAAGAACCGAAGAACAAGCAGTAGTTGTTAAATTATTAACTGGCAATGATAGGTGAGTGAAATGGACATAGACCCTGCTCTCTAAGACCATAAAAACCCCAAAGGAAAGCACCAACAAGGAAAGAAAGCTAATAAGCACTATTTCTTTAAATATTATTCTAATGTTGTCTTAGAAGAAAGTAACAGCATTTTGGGAATTTTGGTTCTTCTTTAGAAAACATACTGCAGAGTCACTATTCATGTGGGCTAAGCCCCAAGGCATGCTGGATCTCAAAGGGATGCAGACAATGTAAGTAGTGAAACTGGAACGGGGTGACCCCTGGGGTAAAGACAGATTCAAGAGCTTTTATCTCCAGGTAGGATTGCCTAATTGTTTCATTTCAGTTCAGTTCAGTTGCTCAGTAGTGTCTGACTCTTTGCGACCCCATGAACTGCAGCATGACAGGCCTCCCTGTCCATCACCAACTCCCGGAGTTTACCCAAACTCATGTCCATTGAGTCGGTGATGCCATCCAACCATCTCATCCTCTGTTGTCCCCTTCTCCTCCTGCCCTCAATCTTTCCCAGCATCAGGGTCTTTTCAAATGAGTCTGCTCTTTGGATCAGGTGGCCAAAGTATTGGAGTTTCAGCTTCAGCATCAGTCCTTCCAATGAACACCCAGGACTGACTTCCTTGAGGATGGACTGGTTGGATCTCCTTGCAGTCCAAGGGACTCTCAAGAGTCTTCTCCAACACCACAGTTCAAAAGCATCAATTTTTTAAAAGATACGCACCTTTCTTTACAGTCCAAATCTCACATCCGTACATGACCACTGAAAAAACCATAGACTTGGCTAGATGGACCTTGTTGGCAAAGTAATGTGTCTGCTTTTTAATATGCTGTCTAGGTTGGTCATAACTTTCCTTCCAGGGAATAAGCATCTTTTAATTTCATGGCTGCAGTCACTATCTGCAGTGATTTCGGAGCCCAAAAAATCAAGTCAGCCACTGTTTCCACTGTTTCCCCATCATTTGCCATGAAGTGATGGGACCGGATACATTGATCTTAGTTTTCTTAATGTTGAGCTTTAAGCCAACTTTCTCACTCTCCTCTTTCACTTTCATCAAGAGACTTTTAGCTCTTCTTCACTTTCTGCCATAAGGGTGGTGTCATCTGCATATCTGTGGTTACTGATATTTCTCCTGGCTATCTTGATTCCAGCTTGTGCTTCCTCCAGCCCAGTGTTTTCTCATGATGTACTATGCATGTAACTTAAATAAGCAGGGTGACAATATACAACCTTGAGGTACTCCTTTTCCTATTTGGAACCAGTCTGTTGTTCCATGTCCAGTTCTAACTGTTGCTTCCTGACCTGCATGCAGATTTCTCAAGAGGCAGGTCAGGTGGTCTGGTATTCCCATCTCTTTCAGAATTTTCCACAGTTTGTTGTGATCCACGCAGTCAAAGGGTTTGGCATAGTCAATAAAGCAGAATAGATGTTTTTCTGGAACTCTTGTGCTTTTTCAATGATCCAGCGGATGTTGGCAATTTGATCTCTGGTTCCTCTGCCTTTTCTAAAACCAGCTTAAACATTTGGAAGTTCACAGTTCATGTATTGCTGAAGCCTGGCTTGGAGAATTTTGAGCATTACTTTGCTAGTGTGTGAGATGAGTACAATTGTGCGGTAGTTTGAGCATTCTTTGGCATTGCCTTTCTTTGGGACTGGAATGAAAACTGACCTTTTCTAGTTCTGTGGCCACTGATGAGTTTTCCAAATTTGCTGACATATTGAGTGCAGCACTTTCACAGCATTATCCTTTAGGATTTGAAATAGCTCAATTGGAATTCCATCACCTCCACTAGCTTTGTTCATAGTGATGCTTCCTAAGGCCCACTTGACTTTGCATTCCAGGATGTCTGGCTCTAGGTGAGTGATCACACCATCATGATTATCTGGGTCATGATGATCTTTTTTGTACTGTTCTTCTGTGTATTCTTGCCACCTCTTCTTAGTATCTTCTGCTTCTGTTAAGTCCATACCATTTCTGTCATTTATTGAGCCCATCTTTGCATGAAATGTTCCCTTGGTATCTCTAATGTTCTTGAAGAGATCTTTAGTTGTTCCCATTCTGTTGTTTTCCTCTGTTTCTTCACACTGATCACTGAGGAAGGCTTTCTTATCTCTCCTTGATATTCTTTGGAACTCTGCATTCAAATGGGTATATCTTTCCTTTTCTCCTTTGCTTTTCGCTTCTCTTCTTTTCACAGCTATTTGTAAGGCCTCCTCAGACAGCCATTTTGCTTTTTTGCATTTCTTTTCCATGGGGATGGTCTTGATCCCTGTCTCCTGTACAATGTCACGAACCTCCATCATAGTTCATCAGGCATTCTGTCTATCTGATCTAGTCCCTTAAATCTATTTGTCACTCCCACTGTATAGTCATAAGGGATTTGATTTAGGTCAGACCTGAATGGTCTAGTGGTTTTCCCCACTTTCTTCAATTTCAGTCTGAATTTGACAATAAGGAGTTCATGATATGAGCCACTGGTTTTTCCAGTGGTCATGTATGGATGTGAGAGTTGGACTGTGAGGAAAGCTGAGCGCCGAAGAATTGATGCTTTTGAACTGTGGTGCTGGAGAAGACTCTTGAGAGTCCCTTGGACTGCAAGGAGATCCAACCAGTCCATTCTAGAGGAGATCAATCCTGGGTGTTCATTGGAAGGACTGATGCTAAAGCTGAAACTCCAATACTTTTGCCACCTCATGCGATGAGCTGACTCACTGGAAAAGAGTCTGATGCTGGGAAGGATTGGGGGCAGGAGGAGAAGGGGAGGACAGAGAATGAGATGGCTGGATGGCATCACCGATTTGATGGACATGAGTTTGAGTGAACTCCGGGATTTGGTGATGGACAGGGAGGCCTGGCGTGCTGTGATTCATGGGGTCGCAAAGAGTCGGACACAACTGAGCGACTGAACTGAACTGAACTGATCTGAGCCACAGTCAGCTCCTAGTCTTGTTTTTGCTGATTGTATAGAGCTTCTCCATCTTTGGCTGCAAAGAATATATTCAGTCTGATTTTGGTGTTGACCATCTGGTGATGTCCATGTGTAGCGTCTTCTCTTGTATTGTTGGAAGAGGGTGTTTGCTATGACCAGTGCCTTCTCCTGACAAAAGTCTATTAGCCTTTACCCTGCTTCATTCTGTACTCCAAGGCCAAATTTGCCTGTTTCTCCAGGTGTTTCTTGACTTCCTACTTTTGCGTTCCAGTCCCCTATAATGAAAAGTACATCATTTTTGGGTGTTAGTTCTAAAAGGTCTTGTAGGTCTTCATAGAACCATTCAACTTCAGCTTCTTCGGTGTTACTGGTCGGGGCATAGTCTTGGATTACCATGATATTGTTTCAGCAATTTTAAAACTATACTTTCTCTATCTTTAAAAGCTACCATTTGTGTGAGAAGAATTCTGGATGATGGATTAGCTTGTATAATCCACATATTGCCTAGAAAATCCCATGGATGGAGGAGCCTGGTAGGCTGCAGTCCGTGGGGTCGCTAAGGGTCGGACACGACTGAGCGACTTCACTTTCACTTTCCACTTTCACACATTGGAGAAGGAAATGGCAACCCACTCCAGTGTTCTTGCCTGGAGAATCCCAGGGACGGGGGAGCCTGGTGGGCTTCAGTCTATGGGGTCACACAGAGTCGGACACGACTGAAGTGACTTAGCAGCAGCAGCAGCAGACTGTATTCTCTTTATTTTACACAGTAAGGGTGGAGCTGAGGGTCAGACTTCAGTGCACAGAGCTCCACTCTGCTACTTATAAGAGTGCCTATGGTCTTGCCTTCTGCTTTAGTATTAGATCTATTTTGACAAGAGCAGATATAGACGAAGGTTGGTCCACTAGGGAGGGAGATGCCTAGTTCCAAATTCTATACCTTGATTGATTACCCAGAGAAGATTCAGAAAATGCTAGAAGTAACTTTCTTTTCCATCTCAAGGTTGTTCTACGTGGAAAATGAATTATCCTGCCTTTTCAGAGCACACAGAGGGAAAACTCATAAATGATGTGTCTGTTTTTCTTTCATGGTCATAATTCTTGTTTTTCTTTTGAGCTTTTTTTAACACCTCTTAATATGGTATAATATAAACAAATGCTTTTGTGTGATCATCTGTTAACAGTTATGTTTTTAATTATGTGATTGAGCCTGAAAAATATAAAGCCAAATTGGATATTAATGACAGGAGGCTAAATCTTTTTACCCTCAAAAGCAAATATTTTTAAAAATTACTCTTCATTTCTGAACCTTTGCATCTTTCAACTTCCAATTTTTAAACATCTTACTGTTTCTTTTAAGTCCTGATTGAACACAATGTAATTCTGACTTCTGAGGTTGTATTCAGTTAGTATTTTTTAATGTTTTCTACTTAGTTATCTTCTGTTCTCATAAGATTCTTTAGATAATGGACAGTTCAGTTTTTTACCAATGATTCTGTCTGACTCTGATCAAAGCAGAGCTCTTGTTTACTGTTTGTATTATAATATACAAATCTGCAGAGAGGTCAGAGTAAGCGGAAGCAAGGCATACATGTAATGGGAGGTGAAAACAGAGCACAGAATAAAATATTACAGACCTGATAACAGAAACAGGCATACTGGACATTTATATTAAAATGAGAATACCAAATGGATATGATATCCAAAAAGCATGAAACATATAAGTATTGTCTCATTGCTGTTTTTAGTTCTCCGTTCCTCTTTGATCTTTAGTGAATGCAAACACTGGGAATGGGAAAGAGTCAGGATTTATTGATCAAGTGCCACATATTTATACTGGGCACCTTACTTCCTATATTTTGTGTATTTTCATGATTGCCTCAAGAGCCAGGGAGTTTTATTATCATTTTCCAGATGTAAAAACAGATTCAGAAATATTAGCTGACTTATTACAGTCACGTAATCAAGAATTTAAAGGCCTACTTTATCTTTTGCTGAGATTTAAATGATTTATTTGTTTTATGTTCTATAGATTATTTTTAATTAGAGGATAATTGCTTTACAATGTTGTGTTGGTTTCTGCCATACATCAACATGAATCCGCCTTCAATATATGCACATATCCCCTGCTTGAGCCTCCCTCCCACCCCATCCCATGCCTGTAGGTTGTCACAGAGCACCAAGCAGAGCTCCCTGCACTATCTGTTCTACACACGTTAATGTTTATATTTCAGTGCTACCCTCTCAATTCATTGAAAGGACCATTTAAGTTTAATTCAGAAGCCTGTGTTCATTCCCCTCTCTCTGCTGCTTTCAGGAGAGAAATGGGCCAAGATGAGGCCAAGGACAAAAATATGGGCATTCATTCCGTAAAGAATGCATTGGCTTCCTGAATTAAAGCATTAATACTATTACTATTGTAACGTTATTATAATATATTATGCATTATGTCGAGTATGATACATTGTGTAAATAGCATAAATTATAATAATTTTGTTCATATTGATGTATAAATAATTATCAGGTCCTAATTTGAGGGTTGTGGGTCAATCAGGCATGGGTCCTATTGTTAATGAAATTTCTATAGCTATAGAAGCAATATGATACTAGTGGACATAACTGGTAGACACAATTTAAGGTAAAAACGTATACATGGAAAGTCTACCTGGGAAAATCCAAGAAGGCTTCTGGGAGAAGGTGACTTTTGAAGATGGTCTTTACAGTATGGTCTTTACATTCTGGGCAAAGGAAATTATTTAAGAAATAGAAAAGAAAACCACATTTCAGTGGGTATTTAATTCAGGCTGTAATGAAATATCATAGACTGGTTTAAACAACAGACATTTATTTCTCACAGTTCTGGAGACTGGGGAATCCATGATCTAGGTGCTAGCAGATGCTAACCTTCTGAGACTCTTCCTGGACTTACAGGGCATTTTCTCAGTGCAAACGAACAGAGAAAACTGGTACCTTGTCTTCTTCATGTAAGAGCACTGATCCATCACAAGAGGAATACCCGAATGACATAATCTAGACCTAGTCACTTCCCAAAGGCCCCACTTCCAAAAATACCATCATGTTGGGTGTTAGGGCTTTAACATATGAATTTAGAGATCTCTTCAAGAAAATTAGAGATATCAAGAACATTTCATGCAAAGATGGGCATAAAAAGGTTAGAAATGGTAGGGACCTAACAGAAGCAGAAGATATTAAGAAAAAGTGGCAAGAATACACAGAAGAACTATACAAAAAAGATCTTCATGACCCAGATAATCACGATGTGTGATCACTCACCTAGAGCCAGATATCCTGGAATGTGAAGTCAAGTGGGCCTTAGGAAGCATCACTATGAACAAAGCTAGTGGAGGTGATGGAATTCCAATTGAGCTATTTCAAACCCTAAAAGATGATGCTGTGAAAGTTGCACTCAATATGTCAGCAAATTTGGAAAACTCATCAGTGGCCACAGCACTGCAAAAGGTCAGTTTTCATTCCAGTCCCAAAGAAAGGCAATGCCAAAGAATGCTCAAACTACCGCACAATTGTACTCATCTCACACACTAGCAAAGTAATGCTCAAAATTCTCCAAGCCAGGCTTCAACAATACCTGAACTGTGAACTTCCAAATGTTTAAGCTGGATTTAGAAAAGGCAGAGGAACCAGAGATCAAATTGCCAACATCCTTTGTATCATCGATAAAGCAAGAGAACTCCAGAAAAATATCTATTTCTGCTTTATTGACTATGCAAAGCCTTTGACTGTGTGGATCACAACAAACTGTGGAACATTCTGAAAGAGATGGGAATACCAGACCACCTGACCTGCCTCTTGAGAAATCTGCATGCAGGTCAGGAAGCAACAGTTAGAACTGGACATGGAACAACAGACTGGTTCCAAAGAGGGAAAGGAGTACGTCAAGTATTGTCACCCTGCTTATTTAACTTATATGCAGAGTACATCATGAGAAAACGTTGGGCTGGATGAAGCACAAGCTGGAATCAAGATTGCCAGGAGAAATAACAATACCTCAGATAAGAAGATGACACCACCCTTATGGCAGAAAATGAAGAACTAAAGAGCCTCTTGATGAAAGTGAAAGAGGAAAGTGAAAAAGTTGGCTTAAAGCTCAAGATTCAGAATACTAAGATCATGGCATCTGGTCCCATCACTTCATGGCAAATAGATGGGGAAACAGTGGAAACAGAGAATTTATTTTGGGGGGCTCCAAAATCACTGCAGATGGTGAATGCAGTCATGAAATTAAAAGACACTCCTTGGAAGAAAAGTTATGACCAACCTGGACAGCATATTAAAATGCAGAGACATTACTTTGCAAACAAAAGTCCATCTAGTTAAAGCTGTGGTTTTTCCAGTAGTTGTGTATGGATGTGAGAGTTGGAGTATAAAGAAAGCTGAGCACCAAAGAATTGATGCTTTTGATCTGTGATATTGGAGAAGACTCTTGAGAGTCCCTTGGACAGCAAGGAGAACCAGTCCATCCCAAAGGAAATCAGTCCTGAATATTCATTGGAAGGACTGATGCTGAAGCTGAGACTCCAATACTTTGGCCACCAGATGCGAAGAACGGACTCATTAGAAAAGACCCTGATGCTGGGAAAGATTGAAGGTAGGAGGAGAAGGGGATGACAGAGGATGAGATGGTTGGATGACATCACTGACTCAGTGGACATGAGTTAGGGTAAACTCTAGGAGTTGGTGATGGACAGGGAGGCCTGGCGTGCTGCAGTCCATGGGGTCTCAAAGAGTTGGACACGACTGAGCGACTGAACTGACTGACTGACTTGGGGAGGATGCAAAAATGTAATCCATGGATACATGTGGGTGTTCCCTTAGGTTCCAGGAAAACTGCATATGTCATTTCATCTAATTCTTGAAGAACTCTATTGGGTGGTATTATCTTTTCCATAAGCACATAAGAGACAAAATTTCAAGCTGAACTGAACAGTTCATTCTCCCTTTGCCTATCCAGATTCTCACTTCCTGCATGTCTGTTCAGATAAATGACCTCATTGTCTATTCTGTTGCCTACGTCTGGCTCCTTCTCATAGTTCTTAACTCTTCTCACTCTGCCCCTCCACTTCATCAGGATCTGGGGATTCCACCCTGTGAACATCTCTGGAACCCACTCAGGCAGACTCTGGCTGCCCCTGACTTGGTCCAGGCCATCACCATCTCTCAGGAACCATTTTAACCACCTAGTTAATCTTGTTGCTTCCAGTCTTGCCCAACCCATCGCCCCCTCCATCCTCAAGCAATTCATTCCCCACATAGCAGCCAGAGAGATCACTGTGGAATGCATATTTTGGTCACATTCTTTCCCTGATTAAAACCCTGTGAATGTTCTTCATTTTCCTTAGACAAAAGGGTTCCTGAACGAAACTTAAGGAATCTTTATGATCTAACCTCTGTTTCCTTCTGCAGCCTCATCTTGGAATATTCTTCCATCGTACACATCCATCCTCCAGTCACTCCAAGTCTTTCAGTTCCCTGTCCTGCATCTCCGTTTCGACCGCCCTCTCACTTGACTTCACCAAGGTTGAACTCCCATCTCCAATTCCTCCCATAGGGAGGTCTCTAGAACAGAAAGGACCATGTCTGTGTCTACCAATAAATATATTTCAAATGGAAAAATTGATGTCTAAATGCTGAGGCTCAATTACTGTCTCAGATTAAAATAGCTGGTTAATGGTAGGGTTGGGGATCTGAAAAAAAAAACAAAACCATTTGTATCTGTGAAGAAAGCTGATCACCGAAGAATTGATGCTTTTGAACTGTGGTGCTGGAGAAGACTCTTGAGAGTCCCTTGGACTGCAAGGAGATCCAACCAGTCCATTCTCAAGGAGATCAATCCTGGGTGTTCATTGGAAGGACTGATGCTAAAGCTGAAACTCCAATACTTTGGCTACCTCATGTGACGAGTTGACTCACTGGAAAAGAGTCTGATGCTAGGAAGGATTGGGGGTGGGAGGAGATGGGGACGACAGAGAATGAGATGGCTGGATGGCATCACCAACTCGATGGACATGAGTTTGAGTGAACTCCGGGAGTTGGTGATGGACAGGGAGGCCTGGTGTGCTGTGATTCATGGGGTCGCAAAGAGTCGGACACGACTGAGCGACTGAACTGAACTGAACTGAATGCTTTCTTATAGCATCAAGGTATCTATCATAGGTGGGTGAGTGTGAGGCATTCAGTAACTCATTTTGGTTGGATCATAGCACGCATACAAGAGACAAAATGGGAAAGAAGTCTTTTATCTTGTTGCATATGGCCGTGTGCCGTTCGTTAGGAATTAGGATTCTATTCTGCAGACAATGGGACATCATAGATGGGCACCAAAGTAGCAAGAACAGAGAATTTACATTTTCTTATGGGTTAAAAAAGTGAAAGTGAGAGCAGAGGAACACAAGAATTGGGGGCTTTTAGCCACGATCTTTGTGCATAAAATAATAGTGTCTGCTTCCTATGACTTTTGTGAAAATGAAAATGAATAATACATGTATAAATGCTATGTAGCCATATACCTCTTTATAAATGTTATCATCGTTTTTTATTTTCTCCTCTTAAAGTTTGTTCAAGGGGCTGTTCAGCTTTGTAGTTACTTCTAGAAAACTCTGAGTAAACTCTCTGAGGAGCCATTCTCTAAAGGTGGTGCTGAGACTGTAAATGAAGTTTTCAAGTTACTGGGAAGTTAGAGAACTATTCCAGGAGGCCAGAGAGGCCACTGATCAGGGCAGCTGGAAATTTCTCAGGTGATAAACTGGGGTGGGGGTCAGGAAAGGTGGAAGGTATACTGGTGGTAATGAGCAATCCCCAACCAAGAACAGCTGCCAGCACACTGACAGCAACTCCTGTGAGAAGGAGCAGCTGGAAACCAGCTTGGGGAGCAGCATGGAATATCATAAAGAGGGGTCTGACTGCCTGAAGGCCTCTGGCTGTGCTCTTTCCCCAGCTTGATTTACCACAAAGAGAGAGGGGAGTGTACTAAGTACGTGCTCATTACTAAGAGGGCAACTGGAAGTAAGTATTTTGATATAAATGATAATATGACTGTAATAATAATTAGTAGTACATTAATTGAAGAGAGTAAAAGACCAAAGTCAGAGTCCAGCAAGTCTGTTTAGGAAACTGCACCTGGAAAGAGGACTGCCCCTAAGAACAGCTCCTCTGACCCAGAGTATTGAGTTTGGTGGTGGTTGTGAGAGCGAACTTGGGGATTGGCCTTCCGAGGAAGGCCCACTGAAAGGATTTTTTTTCATGGACTCCTCCTTGGATCTACTGTTTGGAAAAAGGAAGAGTAGAATGGCCCTGTGCGGAAGTTGTTCTAGAAGCCCTGGTGGGCTGGGTTAAGCCTTGGACTTGAGAGAAAGACTTTTAGGATTTCTGTGACCTTGACTTGTTTACTATTGGCCAAGTAAATTGTATGCCAATTTAGAGAAGCCAACTTTCAGGAACAGAAGATCAGTTTTCTCCTCCTGCATTTCCCTATCACAAGATCACATTCTGCAAATACCCGGTGAGCTGGCCAGACCCCCTAAACTGCTTTCTCTATGACTCAGCTCTAGACTGAAGGTCTCCCTGGCACAACATTAGGTAGGTGAGGTGGGAAGGCACCAGAGTACAAGTCAAATATTCTGAGTTCTATTCCCAGCTCTTCTAAGAATAAACTGACACGAACGATGTCTACGATCAACCGGTTTTCCAGATGGTACCCAGGGATTATTTTTCTAGCATCTTGGCAATGACTATGACTCATCATCTAGTCTAACAGGTCCTCAAGTAAAAGCTGAACATATAATTACGACCAAAACTCTTTTTTACACAACTTTTAAAGAGTGAAGTTTAAACACATTGTCTAAAAGAAAACGTTGTATGTGAGTGTCACAGGCAAGATTTCCCTATGCTGCTTATCAGAAGACGATGCAAATGGAGCTGATGCAAAATTAATCCCATTAACAAGTGTCCCAAACCAACATGAGCTCACATGATTACTCCTCTCAGTCAAATTGAACTTCTTTGCAAATACAACTGAGAAAACTGCCCTTTAATCTGAATCTAGTTTATTTAATGAATCCCCTTTCTCAGTTAATTGGACATAAGTTGTAAGAATGAAAAAAAAAGTGCTTCACATGCCATATAATAGCTTAACAGTGTCTGTGGCAAGCAGCAAAACCAGTCGACGTTCTTGAAGAGACGGATCAGTGGTCTGGACTCAACCTCAGGCCTGGGAAAACCATTAACCAAACAACTTGAGTTTTATTTTAAATTTGATACACTGTGTTTAATGCAAAATGTATGGGCATTTTGAGAGGCGGTTTGCTCAATTGTGGGGAATGGCTGTAATCCCAGTGGGTTTATCTTGCAGGCTTGGGAGGCCGCTGTTATTTCCTGGTGGGTGTCTCAGGGAGTAGGCAGGAGAATGTGGAGAATCTGCACAAATGAAGCTTTCTGAAGCAGCCCTTTGATTAGGTTAGAACAGGCTTCTTTATCCCTGAGGGAGGCTGTGATTCGGGCTGTGGGTGAAGTGCCAAACAGGCGTCTGCGCCTGCTTTGTGACTATGGGGTCACAGCAGGCATCTAGGAATTTTAAAGAACCCTGGCTGGGGGTGGTAAAGTTATGGAAATGCCCCCCTGAGGAAGGGAGAAGAACATAGGTTTTCTGAGGGAAACCCACCTCTTGATGCTCACCTGGCCACTTCCATTTTCTTCCTTCATCCAGCAAACAATTCTCGAGTGCCTGTTCTGTGCTGAGCGTATGGCTAAGGTAAGGTCTCTGACTTAGAAAAACTCATTTTTGACAGGCAGGCATGATTCCCATTCAGATAATTAAGACACAAGTTAAAAATGGTGATGCTTATGGTATGTATAAAATTCAGTGAGCACATGAAGGACAGAGTGACTAAATAATCGGGAACATCAACGTAACTCATTGTAGCAAACATATATGGCATGCTGTGCCGTGCTATGCTCAACGAATTGTGCTGGGTCCCAACGAAGGACAAGACAGAAGCATCTTCTCTGCATGGAGTTTCATCTAGAGTGCCAGGAAGGATTTTGAGAGATAACTTGGGTCTCGATGGGTGAAGAAGAAAGAAAAAGAGAAAAGGAGAGAAGATACGGAAAGACACAGAAAGCTGGCAGTGTGGAGTGCTGAGATACAAGAATGCGTGTTGGGGGAAGGGAGGAAAATAGATATTAGTGAGAAAGTTTCAAGAGAAAAGCAGGAAAAGTCAGGATGTTTGCATCCATCTTTGAAGGCCTTTGCATGCCATGACATTGAGTTTAGTTTTCATCCTGCAGGCTCTAGAAGGCAAAGAAATATTTAAACAGGAAAGCTTGAGTACGTCCACATTCTAGAATAAGTCCTCTAGCAGTCAGAGAGAAAGGGAGAAGGATCTAACATAAGGCTGCTGTAGCCAGTGGAGGAGAGTGGCCAGGGAGGGGGTATTTTTCCTTGTGAATTGCCCCAGAGAGGTCAAGAAGAACAATGACTGAAAACAGGCCATTAAGAGGTCAGTGAGGACCTTCCACAAGAGTGCTCTGTGTGTAACTGGTTTAAAGAGTAATTTACAGGAAAGCAATCGGAGGCTCTAATTGTCCAGAGCACAGTCACTTTTTAGTGGTTGTTGTTCAGACCAGCAAGCGTGGTTTGCTTTGTAAGGATAAACCCAAGGATAAACGAATGCCAATGGGCTCCAGTAACCATGCTGGTCCCTGAGAGTTGTATCAGATGTGCAGTGGCATTGGTGTGACCTTTGTGCTGTTACTATGAGGACCCAGGCCGACTCTGAGGCAGACTTTCTTCAGCCCAGCTTGGGTTGCCTGTTCTCTTGAATTTTCAAGGAGTTTCCTAATTTTAGAGATTTCAGGATACCATTTGCAAATCATTCCTCTGTCCCCAGTGACGTTTCTCATCCTCTGAGGATGAAGTGGGGAACACCCTCCCTGAGTCCTAGCAGGGCAGGGAGGAGTTCTGAAGCACTGTACCGGATCCCCGATAATCCATTGGAAAGTCTGCAAAGGTGGAGTTACACCCCAGGGACCCCATCCTGTGATTGCTAGTCTGTTTCCCCACCCAGTGATAGAGCCAGCCTGTTTTTCTGACATTGTGACCCAGCTAGCTTTTTGCCATGATCAATGTTTCCACTCTTTTCCAAAATAAACATGTTGATGGTAATTTTCAAACAGAGAAATGAAAGTTTTCCATTCCTAGGTGCAGTGCATATATTTTTGGAAACAAAAGAATTTAGCAAAGGCTAAATCTAATCTCTGGTTACTTTGTAATTTGTCTGGGGCATTAGACCTTAGAAAGCAATGTTTTTTTCTTTTAGATTTAGTTAAATTCTATACCCCCCAACCCCTCCCTCTTCTGGTTTTGTTCAGAATTATCAAGCAGAATAGCTTGAAGAGAATAAGACCTTATTGTATCACATTTCACAAATGAGCCAGGAGGAAACAGGAGCCAAGCCTGGAAATGAGAAAGTACTTGTAAATGACCAACAGAAAACAGGAGTTAAAATACATAACTGTTGTTGTGCCAGAAAATTGTCTGCCCTCTCTGAATAAACTGGGGGTGCTGGTTTGCACTTATACCAGGTTTTAAAAATAAATAAATGCCATTCTCCCTGCTCAAATGAAATATAATTTCATAACTGCTTTGAAGATAAGCCTGCCTTTATGTGTCTATAGAAATGAATCGCTTAATACCCTTGAAAGTCCCAGATATCGTACCTGTTTAATATAAATAAAGTTTGTTTAGTTTGGGTGATTAGTGATTTTATTTCAGAAAGAAATGACTGATTAAGAGTTATGCAGATGTCATGATCAAATCTTACCTTATTCACTGGGGATGTCAGAAACAGCCAAGCTGTTTATGTGTCTACTGGGCTAAATTAGTACCATTATCACTTCAGTAAGCCTAGATGTTACTGTGTTCTCTGCTAAAGAAACCAATTATAGTATCTGCTGGACGGTATATTAAATGACACCATTTAATTAAAGCCTAATCTGTCTCTGAATGAACAATATTTTAAATTATTGTACATTATTTCATTCAATTACTGCAAACCTCTGTCCATTTTTAAGTGCAGAAAAAACTCATTTGGCACCCTGACTGCCGGGAAGAATAATTGCTGTTCTGTGCTGTGTCTGGTGCTCAGTGCCCAGTAACAGTCAATTCAGGACACACATCAGTTCAGAAACTCTTTTAGTTTCAAAATATTTCAGATTTGTTTCTCAGGCCTCTAGGCAGCAGAGAGCCCTATTCTGCGATTGCCAGTGGTTCCCTCCAAGGACTGGGGGATAATGGAGACCTCGAAAAAGAATATGTTTGGATGAATAAAGCCATTAAAGAAATACAATTCCCATGTCAGGAGCAGAGCTATGTAACTGACAGGATAGCAATTCATTTTGAATGAATACCTCATAAGGGAATGCAAGAATTAAAATGGACTTGACAGTGAACTCAAGAGATAACATTTAATAGAAAGAAAAATTCACTTCTTAGAAGGAGAGATGAGTTAAAAAGAGGTAACTGTGTTTAAAAAGATGGGGTGAACCAAAGTGAATGGATTTTTACTCTGTATAGTCATTAACTATAGGGAAGTATTGGCACACATTTGGGTAGCAGAGATCAAGAGCCACTAGCCAAGTATCAACAACATGCTGTTTCTGTAGCTGTATAATGTCAAGGCATGTGGTGCTTGCATTGCTGCTGCTGCTGCTGCTAAGTCGCTTCAGTTGTGTCCGACTCTGTGCGACCCCATAGACGGAAGCCCACCAAGCTCTCCCATCCCTGGGATTCTCCAGGCAAGAACACTGGAGTGGGTTGCCATTTCCTGCTCCAATGTATGAAAGTGAAAAGTGAAAGTGAAGTTGCTTAGTCGTGTCCGACTCTTAGCGACCCTGTGGACTGCAGCCCACCAGGCTTCTCTGTCCACGGGATTTTCCAGGCAAGAGTACTGGAGTGACTTGCCATTGCCTTCTCCGGTGGTGCATGCATAGTGTATGTTTATCAGCCTACTGGGCCATCAGTAAGATCCCAGGGAAGGAAGATAGCAGTGATGCCTTTCCCTTCTCCAGGGAGATCTCCCAACCCAGGTATCAAACCCAGGTCTCCCACATTGCAGGCAGATTCTTTACTAGCTGAGCCACAAGGGAAGCCTAAGAATACTGAAGTGGGTAGCCTATCCCTTCTCCAATGAATCTTCCTGACCCAGGAATCGAACCAGGGTCTCCTGCATTGCAGGCAGATTCTTTACCAACTAAGCTATCAGGAAAGTCAGATACTCTTGTGTGTGTACTCCCAAACCCAGGCTGTGGGTGGGAAAGTTGAAATTCACCCCAGGGCCTACCATCAGGTCTTGTTCACAATAAATCCTTTACAAATTTAATTCCCTGAGATCATAATCCTAATGTGTGAAATTAATGGTCCAAAGCCAACCTGATCTATGATTTTAGCCACTCCTTGGTAAGCATGTCCTGTCTAAATCCAGACTTTGACCTGAGGAATGGTGTTTGTCAAGAGTGATGATACAAATGACCTGAGTTCAGTGCAGGTTTTCTCCAAGTGTGGATCACTGTGTTCTATTATGTTTCCCTTGCTATTACTTTTGTCTTTTTAAGAGCAATTTTGAGTTCACAGTAAAATAGAGAGGAAAGTACAAAGATTTCCCATCTGCCCCTGCTCCCACACATTGATAGCTTCCCCTGCTGTCAACATTCCTCAGCATGGTAGTACATTTGTTGCAACTGATGAACCTATACTAACACGTTATTATCACCTAAGTCCATAGTTTACTTTAGGGTTCGTTCTTGGTGTTGTATGTTATGTGTGTTTGGACAAATGTATAATGACATGTGTCCATCACTATAGTACCATGAAAAGTGTTTTCACTGCTCTAAAAACCCTCTGTATTCTGCCTATTGCTGTTTCATCTCTCCCCACCCCCAAGCTTTGGTGACCACTGATCTTTTTACTTGTCTCCACAGTTTAGCCTTTTCCAGAACATCATATATGTATTTGGAATCATACAGTGTATAGCCTTTTCAGATTGACTTCTTCCACTTAGTAATTTGAGTAATATGCATTTAAATTCCTTCATATCTTTTCCTTTCCATGGCTTGATAGCTCATTTCATTTTACTGAATAATATTCCATTGTCTGGATGTGCCACAGTTTACCCATTCTGGTGTTACGTTTTTTTAATAAAATGCCTTTAGGCAACTCTTAATTTCATCTAATTGTCAACTGTCTACATCTCGGGAACACATGTAATGTCCAAGGGCTTTGGGTTTATTATTGTGACTGTAAATTGGTTCAATATAACATAGTGGTTAAAGATTTGAGTTTTACAGTCCCTCATTCATATGCTCAATTAGCAAGTATTTACTGATTCGCTTTTGAACTGTGGTGTTGGAGAAGACTCTTGAGAGTCCCTTGGACTGCAAGGAGATCCAACCAGTCCATTCTAAAGGAGATCAATCGTGGTTGTTCATTGGAAGGACTGATGCTAAAGCTGAAACTGCAATACTTTGGCCACCTCATGCGACGAGTTGACTCACTGGAAAAGACTCTGATGCTGCGAAAGATTGGGGGCGGGAGGAGAAGGGGACGACAGAGAATGAGATGGCTGGATGGCATCACCGACTCGATGGACATGAGTTTGAGTGAACTCCGGGAGTTGGTGATAGACAGGGAGGCCTGGCGTGCTGTGATTCATGGGGTCGCGGAGAGTCAGACACGACTGAGCGACTGAACTGAACTGAACTGAATAATAGTCAAGGTAGAAAAGACACCTGACCTAGAAAAACTCAAATTCAAATTTGAGTTTGATCTCTAGCCCACCTTTGCTAACTATATAGTATTAAGCTTGCTACTTAACTTTCCTCACATGTAATATGAGTCAATGATACACCCCTTGTGGAATTTCTGTGAAAATTAAGAGTAATTTCAGTATCTACCATATAATAAATAGTAAATAAATATATAATGATGTTGCTTTACATAAGTAGGGGCCACTTCTAAGGATTATAGATTGGCTCAGAGGCTGGAAATACATAAATATAGCAACAACAACTTACAAAAAGAAATACTTATGAACCAGCAAGAGTTAATGCCAGTTTGTGTAGGACAGTATAGTACACCTTAACCTGTACACACACACACAAATATATAAATGTATATATATATATATTTTTTGGAAAGCATACTTCTGTTGAGGATGGTTCATAATTGGAAATGGCAGTAGGAATGCTCTCTGCATTGGCAGATTCTCCAGGAGCAGGCATGGAGTTATTAGATATAATCATCAGGTTGAGTTACTCATACAAAGCCAGTTATTTGCCATCTGCCATTTGGAGAGGTGTCCTTAGGCCCTGCTTGGATGCCAGCCCATTGCTATGCAGCAGGGGAAACGTTTCTGTCCAAATAACTTATCTCTTGGTTTCAAATTCTAATGTGAGAAAGGACTGTCAAGTAGATGCTCTGTCTTAATGATAAAGGGGACAATGGGCGTTCATTGTCCTTCTTATGAGCAGAAATAATGGATAGGGCATGCATTTTAAGGATTTTAAGATAGCTGGAGAATAAAATATTTAGAAAACTTAAACTTGGTTCAAAGATACATTCAGTAGACATTTGGCCAGGTGGGAGAAGGCTTTGTTTTGAAGGCATGTTTTTGAAATGTTTCCACCCTAAGCCTAGGGTAGTCAGCAATGGGGAGTGTGCGGAGGTTGTAAACTATCGAACAACCTTAACATAATCCGTAAAGTATGTTATGCAAAAGTCATATTGACTGTGGTCTGGCTGAAAGAAACATAGGTGTCAATATGTGGACCCTGGGCATGCTCCATGGAGAGACTGAGGAGCATTTGGGACTGGGTAGCTAATGGTTCAAAATCGTTTCCAGGCAATGGCGTAACACATAATGACTGATCAGGAAACTGCACGTCCACATAGGATGTGCAAGAGAAGAGAGCCAACTGTGGGCTCTAAGCCATAGTCAGTGCCTCTTCTGCTGTCACTTACTCCAATGAACGAATCAGGAGACTGCGATCAAGGTCACTTGGCCAGCACATGGGGGAGCTGAAAGGTGTGGTTTTCTATGATGCTCTATTGCTCTGAAAGGTAAGTGGCATTAATCTCATTTCGTGTGCTCCTACTTCGAGGAAGTTGACTCCCTAATCACTATCTTTTCTCCCCTGACCCTGAAGCAAACTTCCACCTGTTGTTTGAAGATTTCCACTTCATGTCTCTCCAGTGTCACAAATGTGGCACGTCTAAGGCAGCTTATTTCCGGCTCCACTCTCCATGCTGCCTTGACTTCCCAGTCAGCGTTCCTTACTCCCACATTCTTACTTCCGATGGCATCCTTTCCTTAGTCTTCCAGCCTCAAAGCTTCATGGGCAATTTTCTTCCTTAACTCATTCTTCTCTGCCTTCTCCAACCAGTTAATCTCTGCTCGCATTTTCTTTTCATTTCCATGAATACCTCAGGTCTAGGATTTGTAGACTCATTCTTTACAAATACTCCTGTAATGGACTCTAAGCTGGTCCCCACCTTCCTATCTTTTCCTGCTCTGACCCATCCATATATATGTATTGCTGAACGCTTCTTCCTAAACCACTGCCTTGACTCTGTCACTATCCTGGTTAAAAATCTTCAGTGGCTCCCTAGGGGCCCTGGACCTAAGCCTGGGAGCTTATATTTATCCTTGTTGAATTTCATCTTGTTCGATTTGACCATCATTCCAGTCTGCCTGGAACTGTTCATATTATTGATCTCTCCCTTTATGAACTTGTGCTGCTTATGAATGTACACAACCAGAAATAGTTCTGTTACCCAGCTAGATTATAAACTCCTTGAGGATTAAGATCTAGTCTCAGAGATGTCAAATTTTCCTCACAGAATAAAACACATACTTACTGATCCATTAGTTATTCGGTTAAGGGATATGGATGCAATAGCAAGGAAATGTGGCAAAGGGATGAGGCAACTTGGATGGTGAGATTCAGAGGTTTTCAGAAAACCCAGAAGACAGAAAGGCATCAGCAAGGAAGCATATTAGAGGTTGGAGTTGGAAAGATTCACTGTGGACATTGGTTATTTTGGGCACATAATAGCCATCCTCCCTTCTATTGGCAATAGAACTGCTCCCACCTGCTCCCCTAGACATTTTCCATCGGAAGTAGGCCTGTGGTCCAAGCCAATGAATGAGCATATTTCCTGCTCTGTTGCATGATTGGTTCAGATATGAGCATGTCTCTCCCTGGTTTGGGCCAGTAAGAGTCAATCACAGGACTAAATACCTCTTAAGGAAAATTTTTCTCCTGTGGTCCTAAGATAAGAAGTAGATGGAGAGCTGCTGGCAGCCTTCTTGCCATCAGGAGGACAGGACTGTCAGAAAGGGAGGCAGCAGAGAAGGACCTGGAGCTGAGACGTTCAGAGAAATGTGGTCCTGATGGCATCACCTTGCCGCTAGCCCTAGCCATGGTTGAAGGTAATCTAGATGGAGATTTTTATTTCCATTTTTGAAGTCAATGTATTCCCCCTTTCTGCTTAACCCAGTTCATGTTGGATATTCCATTACTTGTAACTGAAAGAGATTTGAGAAACTCAGTATCAAGTTCATTGATTTAAAACAAACAAAAAATAACAATAACAACCTGGTTGAGCTGCCAGGGCCTTGTCTCCTCTCTGGGATTCCCAGTCTCCACACTTTGACATTTTAGATATTCAGGTTTGAATTTAAGATTCCTTGGCTAAACCACCCCCCCAACACACACACCCCCGTCAATACTCATTTATTTCAACCCTTTTATTTAACAGATGAGGGAACTCAAGTTCAGAAACATTAAGTGACTTTCTCAAGATCACATAAATATAGGAGCTAGGGCTGAGACCAAGTTCTCAAAATTCTTAGTTCCATACTATTTCTTCTTCAAAACATAAATCTATAAAAGAGTGGATGTATGTATTTATTTAAGTTATTCACTTTGCTGTATACTTGAAACTAACACTACATTGTAATCAACTATATTCCAATAAAAATTAATTAATTAAAAAAGGTCCTTTGCTATATCTTGAGAGCAGCACCTATTGGCCCTTTAGACCCATCTCTTGAGGGTTAAGGTAGATGAGTGTACCCTATAGCCTCTGGATGAAGGGAGAAGGGGTCACTAAACACAGGAGGAATATTCCTTTTTGTCTTGCAGTGTGATTCAGTCTTTCCCTCATTTTGTGTATTCACCTCGCTCAGAGCCAAGATGATGCTTGTTGTTTCACAGTATGTTAAAAGGCTTTTGCTGTGGCAGATAACAGAGCACCTTTTTGTATTCTCAAGGAGCTGAATTTCTGAAGCTTTGATCCTTAAGCATTGGTTCTAATAAGTTTCCCCAAGGAACTAGTGTAAACAGTTTTTATATCACAGGCCAGATATAAGATTTTGGTGACTTCCTATGTGATTTAAAGGCATAATCCCCACTGTTTTGGGATTCAGACATCCCATTTTATTTAGTTTGATTTTATTGAATGCCCCTTCTAACTAAAAGTGATGGATGAAATACATTTGTTTCTTAAAAAATAAATACATTGAAGTTAATTGCTTAGACATTTCTGGAGAAAGTGTCCTCTGTCTCTTGAGAAATCTTGAGATAATATTAGACATCTCTCTGTCTCAGTTAGGATTGAGGGTGGATCCGTCTCTAGAAATGCTGGGAGGACTAAGCAAGAGAAGGTATTTAGCACAATGACTCCTGTGTGATGAGTGTGATGATGATGATGATGAAAATGAATCAATAGTTTTCATATAAAGCAAAATTTTCTTCCCTGGCTTCCTAAAACAATTCTTATTTAATGTCAGTTATGTAAAATTATCTATGAGGAAATCACTGGTTTCTGGTATTTTCTGTGTCCTACTGTGTTCTTGTTGTAGTTAAATTATATTAAATTGGATTTCAGTTTCTCTCAAAACCTTGGTTGCTGGAAATTTACCCAGTGGCTGAACATGATAGCAGCAAATGCTATGAGAATATCCCTACAGCAGGGATATCAGGCCGCAAGATCTCTTAATAAATCTTGAGCCTAGTCTGAAGTTTAATGACTTTGAAGGCAGCCATAGTTGGCCAGTCAACCAAAGACACATCAACTTTATTAATAAGATTTTGTGGAGTCTTATCTATTTATTCATCAGTGGGCATCCTAGCAACCGAACCCTTCTCTGTACTGCCCGTGAACATTTTCAGTTTCCGGTTTCTGTGATACTTCCCAAGTACAGATGGATTTGTGTCCTCACCTGCAGGTGAACTAAGTGATTTTCATCACTTAGGACTGATAGGACATGCCTTATGAAAAAATAACATTAAATATACTTGACTTTAGACACCTAATGTCTTTTCTGGGAAGAAACCGTGAAGTCATTGAAACAGCTTGATGTGTATCCTAAATTCACCAAATCTATAGCACTAATCCTAGCAACCCAGATGTCAGTGTGCTCTGCATACCTGTGAAAGCTACCTCTGATTCAGAGCAGGAGGTGTGGAGAAGGTGCAGGAGCCAGGGGCCCTCCTATAGTCTTGCACACAAAGCTGACACGGTTTTGCACCCTCTGCCCATGAGCCCGTGAGGCCGCTTCACTCACTGCAAGTGCTCTAACTAAAGACCCAGTGATAGATAAATATAGACCTCTGAGTTGTTTCCAAGATCTCAGTTATTTACCTGGGTTAAGGAGAATAATCTGGTGTTGGGGGAGATAGTTTTCTCAGCAGGTTCATGCAGTTACAAACCAAGAAGGTGCAGAGATTGGTTAAAACCGTGGATTTAGGGTCATTAGGACATGAGTTAAAGTCCTGTTAGGACCCTCACTACAACACCTAGACAAGCTACTGAGTCTCTGCGTTCCTAAATTGCTCTGTTCCGAAAATAGGGTTAATGGTAACAAAGACGGTGATGGTAATTACACCTCGTGCTAAGCACTCACACTGCTCTGGAAACTCTGCTCAGTGCTTCCTGTATATCCCTTTTGCTTATCTTCAGGACTCTTTGTGACATATCCCATCACAACAGATCGTCCTCTGTAAGTAGCAGTTACTGTAATGTCCATTGCAGATGCCACCACCACTGTTACTCTAGAGAAAAATCTTTCATTCCCATCCCCAGACACTGCTGCTAGGATGTGACAAATATTCTCACCTGCCTTCTTGAGGCACCAAAGCCTTTCCTTCTGTGTTCTAATGCTACATATATCCAAGCTGTGCTATTACAAGGAGGTTCTGTTCCATCCTTCATTTTTCTGAGAGTTGTGTAGTTCATGTAATTTCATCTTATGTTATTTAGGGGTATTGAGCTGCTCTAGTCCAGGTTTACTTAATGAAAGGACCAGATCTAGATTTTTTTTCTATAAAGTCAGGCTAGTTTAAACCGAACAAAAATTTTAAAGACATAAACAAAAACAAAAGCATCAATGATAAAAAATAATCTTCCTAATAATGCTGTGAAAGCCCCTGTGACTCAGGTATTGAATTTTCTTTGACATTGTCAGGAGATAATGTAATTCAAACTGTTCTTTATGCAGCAGCCCTTTGTGACTCTAGCTCTATTTTACCAGCACACTGGTCTATTAATGCAGTGCCTGAGGAACAGCAGTTCTGATCAAGACAAGGCAGCCAGCCTCCAGGAAGGTAAAATTTCTACTGCCAAAGACATTTCTACCTCTGGCTGTAATTTATTGGTAGTGTTTGGGTGGTAATTTAACCCATAATGCATTGCTTTCCAAATTACAGTATGCTAAACATCTCATAAGCTATCTTCCACAATTAAACAGGCTGAAGAAACCCTGGAGTGCTCGTTACTGACAGAGAGAAGCATTTTATCAAGGTAGTGTCATGTACTGCATTGCACTCTAAACTCCTGAACCCATCCCGAAAAATGTCACAGACGCAGTATTACTCATCCTGTCCTTAAAGTTGAAAATTGTAATTTTCTACAACCTAAAGTTGAGATTTTTTTTTTTTTTTAGTCAGGCATGGTTGCATGTAAGTATATCCCATGCACAGCTATGTGAATTTCCATAGAGAGGTGAGCAGAAAAGTAAGTAGTCTAACTTCAGAAACTTCAGTGCTGTTAGAAATCAGACTCAACTGCAGTACTGCGTGGTTCACGTGCGAGTTTTGGGGGGAAGGGAGCTCGTTTGTTCACTTTGGTGAGATTTGGCTATGAGGCATCCCCTGTTGAAGTCTGTGAGTGGGAAGCCTCCTCAAGAGCTTTTCTCAAGGAGAATCTGGAATCTTCTCCTGCATGAACTAAAACTAGGCAGAACTCTGAGAACTGATTTGTACCTGGGATTGGCCAGAGGCAGGGGACTGGCCTGCATGACCTTATGAGGTTTCTTCTAGTTTTATTGAAGTCTCTCTGAGAGACAGTGACACCACCACTCATTCCAAAGCCAAGGTTGATAAAGAGAGTGCTGAAGGGAGCCATGACTGCAGTGTTTTCAGCCATCGCAGTAAAATGGTAACAAGATGATGTGGAAACCTAGTGCAAATCAGAATTATCTGATGGACATGTTAAACACAGTGTGGTGCCTTGGGTCCAGCCTGCAGAGATTTAATTCAGGAGTTTTTTCACAGGACCTGGACCTTGTGTCTTTTTGTTTGTTTGGTCAACTTCATTGAGGTATAATTTACAAACAATAAAGTAGACTCATTTTTAGTACAGTCAATTCTGATGAAAGCATACACTCCTGTAACCACCACCACAATCAAGCTAGAACATTTTCATCACCCAAGAATGTTTCCTCATGCCCTTTGCACTCAATGCCCTCACCCCCCAAACTCCTGGTCCCAGGCATCCTTTGGTCTGCTCTCTGTCACCGTAATTACTACTTTTTCTAGAGTTTCACAAAAATAGAATCATGCTCTGTGTATTATTTTGTGTCTGGTTTATTTTTCTGAGCATAGTATTTTGAGATGTATCTATTTTGTTGCATATATCTTTGAATCATTTCTTTTAATTGGTATATAGTATCCCATGCTGTGTCTATGCCACGATTTGTTTATCCATCCACTTTTTTGTATAGATAATTGGGTTGTTATAGAGTTTTATTATTGAGAATAAAACTATGAACAATCATGTAAAAGTCTGTGTGTGGACTTGCTGGTCAAATGACAACTGTATGTTTAATTTTATAAGAAACTGGCAGATTGTTCTCCGAAATGGCTATGAAACTGTGGGTAATTATTAGTCAAATCCATTTTACCTACCTTCCTTAATCAAGGTGGTTTTAAGACTTGCATGTCCTCCAAGAAGCATGTAGCTTGAACAGTCAGATATTTGCCTGAGTTGCTTTTAGTAACTTGGAGTCAGCTGTGTCTAGTTGGAACTGAGCTGGTTAAAACTGGATAGGACCACTGACCCTGGGCATGCGTCAGTGACTTCTCTGTGACCTTTTGATGTCAGAGGGCTGAAAATTCCACCCTCCTATCATGCTAAGCACCCGCACATTTGAGTGCAGAGGCCTGAAGCTTAGTTCCACCTGTGTAGAACGAAGATTGTCATTACTGCATCATTTTCCAATCACCTTTTCCCACACTGCCCAAGCCCTCCATACCTCAGGCCACCCTACTGCTTTGTTCCTTAACCCATAAATACCCCAATTCCCCTGCCTTGGGGAGACAGATCTGGATTCTCAATTTGAGATTCTTCCCCCTCCCTTCACTGCCTTATGAATATATCTTTACTGCAGACTTTAAGGTCTCAAGAGTTTTGTCTTGCTGTGCTTGGGGCAAAATGACTCTGATTTGATAATAGCTGCACATTTTTAGACTCTCACCAGCATTGTTTGAGGGCTTCTCAGGTGGCTCAGTGGTAAAGAATCTGCCTGCTGATGCATGAGATGTGGGTGTGATCCCTGAGTCTGGAAGACCCCCTCGAGAAGGAAAAGGCAACCCACTCCAGTATTCTTACCTGAAAATTTCCACAGACACAGGAGTCTGGTGGGCTACAATCCAGGGGCTGCAAAAGAGTTGTACACGATGTCCCGACTAAACAACAACAGCACTGCTTGAGAGCTCTAGTTACTCCACGTGCTCACCCCTAATAAACAGGGTCCTGGGACTCTGTCTCTTCTGTATCCAGGCTTCCCACCTCTCTGCCACTATTGTCCACTCCCTCTCTAGGTACCACTGTCATGTACTATCCTCACATCTGCTAGCTACATACCTAGTGACCCTGGAACGGAACTGTATTGAATGCGTAGATGTTGCGGGGAGGGGGGCGGTTCACATGGCGGGCAGAGGGACCAGCAAGAACAAAGGTTTGGAGGCATGAAATAGCCTGGCCCCTTTGGAAAACTGAAGGTTATTGAGTGTCCATAGAGGGAGCACTGAAAGGAGGTCTTGGGGGGTGATGGTTAAAGAAGAACCAGACCACACAGAGTTTTGATGCCGGGCCAAGGGTTCAGACTCTAATCTAGGACAGGCCAAAACTTGGAGTACTATAGTACTCTCTTCTATGCTTCAGAAAAGTTACCCTAGTGTCTGCATAGAAAAGAAATTGGCAGGGAGGAAAAAGAATTAGGAACACTAGTTCGAAGACCAGGGTTGTACTCCAGATGTGTCCTGGGGACCTGTCGAGTTCTAACTCATTATAGGAGCCTCATTTTTAAATAAGAGAATGAAAAAAATGAGTCATTTTGCATCACTCACATCTTTCCCCCTTTTCTCCTGCCCTGCTAGAGGTGGTGGAATCTATTGGAGGAGAGGGCACCGGGTCCTCCCAGATCTGATCACTCCGCTAAGATAAACTCCTACTTTGCCGACCTTCTGGGGCAACCCTGTCTTCATTCCAGTTTATTATGACTGTTTCCACTTGGTCCTCATTTGTTCCCCTACTGAACAGTCTTGGAGCATTTCTTACGAGCTGGGCATGAGCAAGGTGTACAGAGAGGAGACAACGCCATGCCTGCCCTCAAGGATCCTGTACCCTCCCCTCATCTTCAAGCCTTAGGCCAGGGGCTCTGCACTTTTTTTCTATAAAAGACCAGATGGTAAATAGTTTTGGCTTTGGAAGCCATGTGGTCTGTTCCAGTTATTCAGCTCTTCCACTGTGATGCTAAAGCAGCCATAGACAATAGCAAACAAACTGGTATGACTATGCAACAATAAAACTTAATTTACAAACACAAAATTTTAAACTTCATGTAATTTTCATGGCCACTAAATATTATTCTTTTGACTTTATTCAATCATTTAAAAAAGTAAAGATTATTGTGGAAAGATTAGCTTGAGCCTGAACAAAAGCTCGGTGAGGGCCAGGATTTAGCCCACAGGCTATAGTTTGCACACCCTTACCTTAGGCTATCTCATAACGTACGGACAGAAGCTCTTCTTTAATATTAATTATGGCCACCACCACTTTCTCCTACCAACAATCCCTATTTCATGTTCCTCTTTCACCATGTACAGACTCACCCAGTCCTGCATTTCTGCTCTTACGTTGTAAACAGGATGGACTGAGTCCTCCCTCAGCTCAACACCCGCTCCAGGTGCCCCAGAGCTGTGCTATAGCGTACATCCTGGCCTCCGGGGCCTGGCTGCCTTGGCTTCTCTGGAGCCCTCTTTGCTTTCCCTGTCAGTTTCCTCCCTTTCCTTTTCCCACCTCCAATAACTCGTGTTCCAGCCACTCCAAATCATCGACAGTTGCTCTTCCCAGGCTGTGCTCTTTGGCCCATTGGATTTCCCCAGTTTGGCATTCTTAATTTCCTTTCTCGCTGGCGAACTCCTGCTCACTTTTGAGGCTCAGCCTCTGCTTCACTTCCCAGTCTCCTTGAACCACATGCCTGCAGGCAGAGTTCACATGCCCGCTCTGGGTTCCCAGCCCTCCTCATGTCCTGGCAAACTTGGAGTACCTTGAGGTTGTGCCTTGTTCTCTTTCAAGCATGCACTGCAGTGTGGAGAACATAGTAGATGCTCTGTGGATGTTTTAATGAATTCTCAAACATCAAGACCCCTTTTTATATACTTTATAAAACTATAGGTGTTGTGCGTACAGTCTTTACTGGTTTCCTTTTCCTAGTTTCATGCGTTATTGCTACTGCTAAATTTTAAGTTTGTAAGTGCAGACATAGGGTTTTTTTTCTGGAAGTAGCCTTCCTTCTAAATATATAAAAGAACATTCTGTGGCTTGTCGCTTCTCCTCTGGGTGACCGTGGAGGGCTTTCACCAGAGTATCTCTAACCAACTTGCCTTATAGGGACCTCAGAATGTCACTGAAGCCCTGATAGGTATCTTTTTTTTTTGACAGATAAGGAAACTACAACCTCAGAAAGATAAAGCAGCTGACCTGAGGACACTGCTGCTTCTAAGTCGCTTCAGTTGTGTCCGTGCGACCCCATAGATGGCAGCCCACCAGGCTCCCCCATCGCTGGGATTCTCCAGCAAGAATACTGGCGTGGGTTGCCATTTCCCTCTCCAATGCATGAAAGTGAAAAGTGAAAGTGAAGCCACTCAGTCCTGTCGGACTCCTAGCGACCCCATGCACTGCAGCCTACCAGGCTCCTCCGTCCATGGGATTTTCCAGGCAAGAGTACTGGAGTGGGGTGCCATTGCCTTCTCCCTTGAGGACACTGGTAAATAACAAAAACAGAACAAGGACTGGAAATCAGGCCTTGGTATCACCAGTATTTGAATTTTTGATGCAGTTTGCAAGGTTAAAGTGGATTTGCTCTGAATGTGGATTTGTGATTTGTGAGCAAGTAGGTGTGAGGTGGCTGGGAGGAAGAGGGTGTTCCTGGGGAGCTGGGCAGTGGTGACCTTTAGTGCCTTGCTTCTTCTGAATAGGACTCCTTGTTTGCTAGTCCTCACAGCCCCTGTCTTGCTCCTCCAGTTTGTCAGTCAGTCATTCCTTTAAAACAGTGACACTCATTATGGCTGGCAAACAAATGGTCGGGAACTAAGCAACTCCAATTATTGAACTCAGCATGCAAAATCATTCAATCAGAGCTCACAGGACTGAGGGGCAGTATTAAAAAGAAATAGGCACCCTGTCTGGTCTCCAGAATGAACTCTTTTCAGAAGAGAAGAGAGCTTATATTATTTATTGTAGCAGAAAGAAGATATACTGTAGTGTATATTAAATGAGAAGAAAACTAGATGCTCAGGGCTGGGAAACCAAGATGCCACTTGAACTGCATTCCTGATTTCTTTTTTTCAGTTTAATTTTGGAACAATTATTTAATTACTGTGTAACTCAATTTCCCCACAATAAAATAGAATCACTGCTATTTGTATCTTTTAAGATCTCTTATGATGCTGCCCTGGAACCTGGGGCAGGGCTCTCTATGACATCTTGTGTTCATCCAAGTGGTTGCAATTACTGAAAGGCCAATAGGGCCTCGTTTTAAAGTGGCTTCAGCTGCAAGATGTGTGCCATGATGCTGGTTGCACTGTGTACACACATATATTTTTGAATGCTTCGAAGCCATAAGCAAACATTTAAAAAGTAATTTGTGCTCACCACCATATGCCTTTTTTATATAGTATAAGCAGCCTTTTGTTAAATGTGAGGTTATAGGGGTTAGAACATTGTGCTGGGAAGTATAGTAACTGGAAAATACATTGAAGGCTGATCTAGACAGAGATGCTGAAGGGGCAACAATCCTTCCTTTATATCATTTCCAGCTTCTTTTGGTCACCACTTGGGAAGGAGCTTTCTAGGGCAAATCAGCAAAGAAACAGGAGGCTGCTAGGGGACAGTCAGCCTTCTCACCAACCCATCACTTGGAACAAACGTGCACATGTTGGACGCACATGCCCTCTCCCAAGGCATGGAACTTTATTTGGAAAACACTCGCTCTGTTTGCCCTCAAAAATCTTTCATATTCTTTTCTGAGAAAAATTAACACTCTCCTCCTGACTGACAGAATTGAAAGAACAAATGCACAGTCATGGGAAGCAGGATACTACTTCCAAAGGACCACGTGGAATATGTTTTCCTTAAAACATACAGAGACATACATCATTAAAAAGTTCACAAACAATAAATGCTAAAGAGGGTGTGGAAGAAAAGGAACCCTCCTGCACTGTTGGTGGGAATGTAAATTGATGCAGCCACTGTGGAAAATAGTATGGAGGCTCCTTAAAAAACTAAAAATAGAGTTGTCATATGATCTTGCAATTCCACTCCTGGACATATATTCAGAGAATACTGTAATTTGAAAAGATACATGTACCGCTGTATTCATAGTTCGTTGTTTACAATAGCCCAGATGTGGAAGGAACGTAAATGTCAAAGATGTGGTGAAGGTACAAGTGCAAGTCGTTCAGTCGTGTCCGACTCTTTGCGACCCCGTGGACTATACAGTCCATGGAATTCTCCAGGCCAGAGTACTGGAACGGGTAGCCTTTCCCTTCTCCAGGGGTTCTTCCCAACCCAGGAATTGAACCCAGGTCTCCCACATTGCAGGCAGATTCTTTACCAGCTGAGCCACAAGGTCCATGTACACAGTAGAATACTACTCAGCCAGAGCAAAGAATGAAATAATGCCATTTGCAGCAACATGGATGGACCTAGAGAATATCACACTAAGTGATGTAAGTCGGAGAAAGACAAATACTATATAATATCACCTATATGTGGAATCTAAAATATGATACAAACAAACTTCCTCACAAAATGAAAACAGACTCACAGACATAGAGAACAAACATGGTTACCAAAGAGGAAAGGGGCAGGGAGGGATAAATGAGAAGTTTGGGGATTAACAGGTACAACCACTATATATTAAATAGATAAACAACAAGGTGCTGCTGTATAGCACAGGGAACTATATTAAATATAATAACCTGTAATGAAAAAGAATACAAAAAGAATTTATGTATGTGTATATATATGACAGAATCACCTTGCTGTGCATTAGAAACTAACATGTTATAAATCAACTATACTACAACCCCCACCACCAAACCATAGAGAGGCATGGAGTAAAACTTAATAATCCATTAAATAAAATTAATTTCATTTAAACACTGCACACACACGTATATATGTATAACATATACAGATAGATTTTTTTATTGCAGTTTTGGGTTTAAGTCCTTATTGTCTTTCAGAGCTGTCCTCCTATCTTAGGTAGCCTTGAGAGGCTCCATTCTAACTACGTGTTGCATAGGTAGCCAAGATGGGTAGTTTGCAATGTGGTTGGTACAGGAATTAGTGGGGACTCAACACGCTTTTTTGGTTCATGCAGCCTTCATGAAGACTAAACTCTGTATCAGGTCTTTTAAATGGGCTTGATGAGTATTTTAATCTCATTTTAATCTGTATCTCATTTTATTTGAATTGATCTCTCTGCGTTCAATGTCAGTGGAGGAAACTGGATTCATTTGCCCTAAGCAAAATGTCACATTCTTCCTGCTTGGATAGCAAGACCTAGAGGGAAAGGAGGACTCACAGGAGGCCAAGGGTAAGTAGTAAGCAGGCCCACATTAATCCTGTTAATTTGGTGGGTCGAAGAGACAGAATCCTGTCACATTTTTTAAAATCTTCATACACGTTTTTTTCCTGATATTTTCTTTCTGTCTCTTTTGTTTTTTAATCTCTATTTTTTTCTTTATTTCCCCCCAGAAGGAAACAAAATATTCAAAAGGCAGGTTTTGAGAACTCTAATCAAGAAAAGTCATTCCTAGGAGAAAACATGCTGAACTACAACTTGGTTTGGGGCCTAATGCAGCCAGAAATGATCTTTTAAAATATTCTGATCAGGGGCTTAGAAAACAGAAGATTTAACATTTCAGCTCAGAGGAGTATGATTATCTTGGAGCGGATGTGGTAGTTTCAGCCACGTAATTTTAGACATTCTAATTGGCAGTTTAAAAATAGCAGAGTCACAGCCTCCTCTGGGCTATTCCCTTTGTTTTGTCCTTGACTGTGCTTTGTATTTGGGAGTCTTCTGATGGCTGGGGCCAGTTTGGGAACCGCATATCCATAGGTCCTCACGGACCACCTCCCAGGCCTGCCTGCCTCTGCCCTGAAATACCACTAAGGTAACAAAACTTATATTTTCTTAGGAATGCTCCCAGCTTCCAACTCATAGACATATTCTCCTTCCTTCTCTAATAACTAGGTGCTTAAAGGATGTACTTCGGTGGTAATATTAAGTTAAATCCATCCCTGGGCACCTTAAGCTTCCAGCTGAATGGCATCATTTTCTTTCCAGGTAATAAGTACTTTAGGATGTGATCAAGGAAAGGAAAACACTGATTTCAAATAACCAATGATTTGCCAAATTCTGTGTGAAGCAGTGTCCATATGCTGAAACAAATGTTTGTTCTTTGCTTTGGCAGCGAGATAACACATCAGAGTAGATGCCCACAACAAGCTACATGTTGCGCTTTTGCATTTTCAAGGAGCCCTGTGTCCCCACTGGTTGGACATGAAGTTGCTCGTCCTCACCCAATTTCAGTCTCTGAGTTTCCTTTCTGGGAGACAGTGGATGCATCATTGAAGGAGAATAGGGTGGGGGTGGGGCCGGGAGGTGAGGAGCTGGAGTAAGAGTCGACTTGAGCTGTCTTATCCAGGCAGAGGGTTTGGGGGGACCTGTGCTGGGAGATTCTCAAACCCTGTGGGAAGTGGTTTATTAGTCCCTCTTTAATTTTTATTAACAGGGAAATCTTGTACTTTCCCAACCAATGAGGCCACAAGAGCATAAACTATATTAAGCCCATAAATCCCAGAGTGCCAAATCTCTGGAGTAGCAAGCATCTGCTCTCTAACCCGCGGTGAGCAATAAATCTCCCTGTCCCTTTGCATGGCGGGCTTTCAATATAGAGAACACTGCTGCTCGCCAGGCACCCTTTCTTTTTGCTCTTTCTCCCAACAGGCCTTGAATTCATTGCTCTCTCACACCTTAAGCACTCTTATAATGCACTGTTCTTTAAAAATAGGGGGAAGAAACAAAGTTGTATTTTCCTGGCTGTTTAGACACAGGTGAAACCTGCTGATATGAGGCTTGTCTTTCATCCTAAACTCTTGGAAACAAATCAGGAACATTAACTGAGGTGTGCGCTATCTTGACACTGCTCAGTGTCTTCTCCAAGCCTTCTCCCGTGGCGCCCATAAGGAGACTAACTGTTTACATGAGAACAGAATCCAGTCTCTCTTTTCACTTTTGCCAGGAGTCTTGGTAAGAAAGGCAGCCTCAGTGCCTGGCAGGGATGAAGGACAGCCTGTGCTCTGCTTTCACAGGCCCCTCTTCTGAATTTCAGGCATTGGTGAAATTTCACCCTTGTGAAATTCATCCAGGGGAACTTGCAGACACCTCTGGAGAAGAGAGATGGTCTGCACTCTACGAGGTGGTGATGCCTTCTCTCAACATGAACGAAGGTTAAGAACACACCCAATTGGTTCCCAGTGGGATGAGACTGGGTGGGGTGGACAGGAATCATTATTTAAATCACTAGATCCATTTTCCTTTTATGATGTACCTGGAGTAAAGGCCTAGAACACCAAAGGTCCTGCATCCCTGAAGAACAAAAGTTCAGTCAGGCCTGTTTGCCTGTGGACTCATGGAACTGAGCCATCTTCTCCTGGTTCCCCATTTAACTACATAGTACAGTCTCCCTTTTGTGCTTTGAAAAGCATCCTTGTTACTCTTCTAATCCAGTTTCTCTTGCTAACAGGGCCTTCTTCACATTCATAGGTGTTAGGTTGTTAGCCATTTTCCCTCTAATTTTTTAAATTTGTAATTTACTTTTTTTTATTTAATAGATTTTATTTTTGGAACAGGTAGTAGTTTATAGAAAAATGAGCAGAAAGTACCAAGTTCCCATATACTCCCTCACTCCCCCAGTTCCCCCTATTATTATTACTACCTTTTACTTTTAATTGACATTATGAACAACGGTACCAGAGGACAATCATTTTTGTGAAAAGGAAGGACTTTCACCTCCATCATCTCACTTAACAGAGACTGTTCAGGAAGCAAGAGTGTTCCATGATGGCCGATTGTGGACATGGACCTCCGGGCGTGAGTGTAGTTAGTGATGGGGGTGATGGTGCAACAGCTGGGAAACCCCCAACTCTTGTTCTCAGTGACCTAACACACAATCTGGGGAGTGCATTCAAGGAATGAGGATCAAGTTGGTGCTCCCAAGGCAGAAGAAGGAAATGAGACTGTTTCTTATGACTGCTACAAGAATCACCACAAACCTGGCAACTTAAAACAGGGCAAGTTCATTATCTTTTTGAATTTCTGAATGTCAGCAGTTTGAAATGGGTCTGGATGAAAATTAAGGTGTCAACAGAGTTGTGTTCCTCCTAAAAGCTCTAAGGAAGACTCTGTGTCTTTGCATTTTCCATTTCCTAGAGGCTGCCTGCACTCCTTGGCTCATGCCCTCCATTTCTGTCCGCAAAGCCGGCAGTGGCTGGTGGAGTCTTTCTCATGCTGCATCTCTCTGATGCTGATTTTCCTCTGTCTTTCATTTGTAAGGACTTTGGTAGCTACAAAAGGCCCACCTGGATAAACCAGCATACTCTCTCCATTTCAAGATCAGCTGATTAGCAATTTCAATTCCCCTTTGCCAGGGAAAGTAACATAGTCACAAGTTCTGGGGGTTGGGAAGTGGACATCTTCGGGGGTCATTATTTTGCCAACCACACAGGGTATTGTCCTGGAGAAGTAGAGCCTGGGATCAAAGTCACCAGTGAATCATGTTCTCATCTTTCTCAGGAGTAATTAGAAACAGGGCAATTTAGCTCCTCATTTAGCTCAAATGTCACTTCTTCCAGAAAGCCTTCTGTATCTGCTGACCAATACAGGAGGTACCAGACCCACATAGCATCTAAAGAGTGACTAGTCTGAACTGAGATGTGTTCTGGGTATAAAATATGCACCAGATTTCAAAGACTTAGTGCAAAAAAAGAATGTAAAATATTTTTACAGTCTTGATTTTTAAAATATCAGTTATCCCTTGAAATGATAATATTTTGGTACATTATGAAATTAATTTCTCCATATTTTTTACTTCATAAATTTGGCTTCAAGAAACTCTAAAATAGCATATCAGTCTTGAATGATATTTTTTTTCTGGACACTGTGACTCTGTAACAGCTTTAGACTGAGCCCAGTGATTCCTCTGTGTGCACTTAGAGTCCCTTATTCAGACCTTAAACATTTACCTACAGCATAATCATCAATATGTGTGACTTTCTTTCTCCCACCACACAGTGAGTTGCTAAAGGATGGGGGCTGTGTGTTACCAATCATTGTATCTCTAGTGCTGGTATAGTGCCTGGAATGTTACAATAATAATCATTATCATAATCAGCACTTCAGTTCAGTTCAGTTCAGTCACTCAGTTGTGTCCAACTCTTTGCAACCCCATGAATCACAGCACACCAGGCCTCCCTGTCCATCACCAACTCCCGGAGTACACTCAAACTCATGTCCATCGAGTCGGTGATGCCATCCAGCCATCTCATTCTCTGTCGTCCCCTTCTCCCACCCCCAACCCCTCCCAGCATCAGAGTCTTTTCCAGTGAGTCAACTCGTCACATGAGGTGGCCAAAGGTGGTGGAGTTTCAGCTTTAGCATCAGTCCTTCCAATGAACACCCAGGACTGATCTCCTTTAGAATGGACTGGTTGGATCTCCTTGCAGTCCAAGGGACTCTCAAGAGTCTTCTCCAGCACCACAGTTCAAAAGCATCAATTCTTCGGCGCTCAGCTTTCTTCACAGTCCAACCCTCACATCCATACATGACCACGGGAAAAACCATAGCCTTGACTAGACTTACATTGTACTAATTGTATGCATGCTCAGTTGCTAAGTCATGTCCAACTGTTTTGTGACCCCATGGACTGTAGGCCTCCAAGTTTCTCTGTCCGTGGGATTTTCCAGGCAAGAATACTGGAGTGGTTTGCCATTTCCTTCTCCAGGGGATCTTACTGACCCAGGGAACGAACCCGAGTCTCCTGTGTCTCCTGCATTGGCAGGTGGATTCTTTACCACTGTGCCACCTGGGAGCTTTGTTCCAATTGCCTTACACATTAGCTCAAGCTATCCTTACAACACTCTCTAGGTGAATGAATTTAGGGAAGTTACTTTTAACATTTTATATTTCAGTCTCTTCATCCATAATATGGGGCTAGTTATAGTACCTATCTCAAAGCTATTAATTATGTGAGAATTAACTAGTTATTTTATATATACATATTTTTGAGGCTTACCCGGTGGCTCAGCAGTGAAGAATCTGCCTGCAATGCAAGAGATGCAGGAGACTCAGGTTTGATCCCTGGGTCGGGAAGATCCCCTGTAGGAAGGCATGGCAACCCACTCCAGTATTCTTGCCTGGAAAATCCCATGGACAGAGGAGCCTGGAGGGCTACAGTCCATAGGGTCACTAAGAGGTGGACATGACTGAAGCGACTATGCACGCACACATACATACTGCTGGGGATAACTTTGACCTCAGGCAAAATCTCAAAGGTGATTTCTTTGGCTTAAAGTCAGATGTACTCAGAGAACAGATTGGGACTGGCTACTGCTGGGAATGTCCCAAGCCACCTGGAAAGGTACAGGCTGCAGATGTGGGTAAGAGGGGATTATTGCTCCTATTTCCGGGCCTTGAGCAGCCCTTGCTTAGGTAGAAGCTCCCCATTCACTCTGCTGTCTCTCACCTGATATACTGATTCTAGAAAATCAAGAATAGATGGGGGCACCTGCAAACCAGCCCAGGGTCTTCTGCACACGACTTGCCAAGGGCACATAGAAGGATTTGCTGGTGAGATGAGGATTTTGCTAACCCTTTCTCCCTGAATGTAGCAGCTTTACACATCAAGTTACTCAGTTTCTGAAGCTTAGTCTATATGTTACAAATCAAGGCAAAACATATATGTTACAAATCATTATTTTAAAAAGAAAAACTCATTTAAGATGACTTCAAATGACCATGACTCCATAACCAGGAGTCCACATAGTCACCTCGAGGAGTTTATCAGAGCCACCAAAATATTGCTCATTTCTAACATCTGGTGTGAGGGTCTTCTCTAGATGCAACTGGGTCTGTCCCAGAGACTTGCAGCCCTGATGAATCCTGCTTACAGTCTCTCTGGTTCCTTTTCAAGCTATTAAAAAGCCGAGGTCACACTGCAAGGCTTGGCCTGTAAATTTCAAACTCCCAGCCTAAATGTGCGCAAAGCATATGAGTAGGTCTCCAGCAGGTTTCACTGCCACAGGAGGTGAGGGAATCAAATGCAGGGGGTTGGTCTCTAAAAGGCCTGGAGAAATTTATGACTCAATTTAAAACCACTTGTAGTTTATCAAAGCAAAGGAAATGGAATCTCAAGCTTCGGGGCAGGAGTAGATTTTCTGTAAGAGTGAAAGAGGAGCCTGTCCTTCTAGCCAATCTTCCATGACAGCAGAATCTTTTCCCAAATCCCACAGATTTGGCAACAATATCTTTTTGACATGACCAGTGATAAAATAGAATTTATAAATGTCAAGATTGCCCCTCTAATCCTTGACTAACTAGGGAGGCCAAGAGTCTCCTGAGCTGGCTCAGTGATGACACACAGCAGTAGAAATTCAGAGCACAGGTGGACCTAAATCTGTGAGTTTGTTCTCAAATGTGACCCGTAGACCTGCATGACCTTTGCCAAGACAACTAACTGCTTTTCCTGAGAGGACTGAAATGCAGAAGATCCCACAGTCGAATGTTCATTTGTTCTTTGATGTTGTTTAGGATTCCAATTTGTCAGGCACACTTGCAAGCACGTTGAAGCACATTGCTGCTTTCTCTATGTATAATCTAGGCCCTAGGAGATAGATATTGCACATTTGCTATCAGGTGGTACCTGCTAGGAACAGAGACCTGGCTAAAAAGGTGTATACATGCAGTTGCCACGCAGAAAGTTATTTCTCCCATGTATTAAAAAGTCTGGAAGTAAGTAGAGACTGTCCTTAGTTCAATGGAACAAAGATGTCAGATCTAAAGGCATCTGTGACTTGATGGCTGCTGGAGCTCCAGCCATCACTTCTGATTCTCAGGCAATAGAAAGGGCAGAAGGAGAAACAAGGGCTTTATTGAAAGCCTCAACCAATGACTACTGCTGACATCACAGCCACACTTAAATGTAAAGGAGGCTAGAAATTTCAAGTTCTTCCCCCAGTGAGCACTTTTTTGTTTCCATCTACATAGGGAAGAAAGGGAAAGGGTAGATTTTGGGTAGGAAACTAGAAGTTACTTTCTAAATTTACAGCCAGTAAATCAGTAGTGTGGGAAGATATGAATCCAGTCTCCAGGTTCATGTGAACTGAAGTTGTGTGTGGTCTGATCAAACTCTTCTCAGTGCGAATGCATTTGTTGCCTACTCCTCTTCTCTCTCCTTATATTATCTATTTATAAAATGCTTTTGTTCTCCTTGAAAGGCCAGGAGTTAGAGTCAGGGCTGCTTTCTTATTTGGTCCAAGAGATACTAAAAGAGATATTTATTGAGTTGGATTGTTTGATGAATAGGGTTTGAATTGGATGCTGGCAGGTAGAAATATTTATACAAATACTGTGTAAAACAATCTTTGATGTATTCAATAGTTTTAGGCTGACAAAAAATTACTAGAGAAATGTCTTCTGGTTTTTGTTCAAGGAGTTTAGATATTAAGAGTGAAAAGAAACATTTGAAGTTTTTTTCCCCAAGCTTCTTGAGAAATAATTGACAAGTATAATTGTACATATTTAAAGCATACAACATGATGATTTGATATACATCTACATTGTAAAATAATTACCAAGATCAAGATAATTAACACATGCATCATTTCACGTAGTTAACTGTTTTTGGTATGTGGTGAGAATGTTTGAATTACTCTCAGCAACTTTTAACTGCATGATACCATATTATTAATTATAGACATCAAGTTGTACATTATATCCTCAGAGATTATTCTTCATATAACAAAAATATAATGTATCCTTTGACCTACTCTTCCATTTCCTTCTCTTCCCAGCTTTTGGCAAGCACTGTTCAATTCTGTTCCTGTGAAATTGGATTTTTTAAAAAAATACTATATATAAATGCTACTATATACATATATAAATGTATAAATAAATACACAGTATTTGTCTTTCTGTCTGACCTATTTTGTTTAGCACAGTGCCCTCAAGATCCATCCATGTTGTTGCAAATGACAGGATTTTCTTTTTTGAGGCTGAATGATATTCCATTATATGTGTGCGTGTGGAGAAGGAAATGGCAACCCACTCCAGTGTTCCTGCCTGGAGAATCCCAAGGACGGGGGAGCCTGGTTGGCTGCCATCTATGGGGTCGCACAGAGTTGGACACGACTGAAGTGACTTAGCAGTAGCATACATCACATTTTCTTTATCCATTCATCCATTGAAAGACCACTGAAAGAGTGTTCCATCCACTGAAAGATTGTTTCAGTATCTTGGCTATTGTGAATAATACTTCAGTGAATATGGGAATGTAAATATTCCTTTGAGATACTGATTTTGTTTCCTTCAACTATTTCCCCAGGAGTGGAATTGCTGGATTATATAGCAGTTCCACTTTTAATTTCTTGAGGAACCACCATAATTTTCCAAAATGGTTATACCTAGGAGTAATGTCTTCTTTAATACTTCTGCAAGATGTATTATGCATAGGACTGAACTTGGGGAATAAAACACCAGCTTCATAAGCATTCTTCCCTACCCATGTGAACTCTCTATTATTTTTCTACAGAACTTCTCCTCCCTCTTTTATCTGAAAAGAGATTACTTGGTCAGTCAACAATAGCATCTATAACATACAATGCAAATCAAGGAAAGGGATCTACCAGTGATTCTTCATTCCAGCTGCAAATCAGAATCACCTCGGCAACTTTTAAAGTCCAGATTCCCAGGGTTTTATCCAGAGATTCTGATTCAGAAAGTATGGGGTGGTGGTACCAATTCTGTAACTTTACAGGGTGCTCCAGATAATTCTGATGTGCTATGATGTGTAGAAATCGTTGGGGCAGAGCACTTCCTTCTTTGTACCACTGCCATGTCTTCCCTGCAGAGCGTTTATAGGATGCTACAGCAGCTTGTTCATGTGTCTAATTCTGCACCAAACTCCTAAGGTGGGGACTATCTTTTCTCTTAGCATTCCTTCTGAGCTCTGTGTTTGAGTGTCTTAATTCATAGTTTTGTTTGTTTGTTTAATCACTAAGTCATGTCTGACTCTTTGAGACTCCATGGACTGTAGTCCACCAAGTTCCTCTGTCCATGGGATTTCCCAGGCAAGAATACTGGAGTTGGTTGCCATTTCCTTCTCCGTTGGTGCATAGTATGTGTTCCATAATCATCTGTTATATTGTTTAAACAAATGGAACATGTAACAATTTACTTCCAAAGAGTGCTGCTAAGAAAAGTGTTGGTCAGTCAGTTGTGTCTGACTCTTTGCGACTCCATGGACTATAAACCACCAGGCCCCTCTGTCCATGGAATTCTTCAGGCGAGAATACTGAAGTAGCCATTCCGTTCTCCAGGGGATCTTTCCCATCCAGGAATTGAACCCAGGTCTCTCGCATTGCAGGCAGATTCTTTACCATCTGAGCCACCAGAGAAGCCCCATGCTGCTGAGAACACTAGCCCAAAGAAGCTTGTCTTGTTACTGAGCAACCTGGCTTAACTTAACACTCAAGGACAGAAAGAGCTACGGAAGTGGCCAAGAAGGGATTTCTAATGAACTTGGTGGTAAGTCATCTTGACAGTCTTGAGATTCTTGAACTTTTTTTAAAAAAACAGAATAGCATATTTACAAATAATTGTGGTGCCAGTGACCTATGGTGGTTATAAAGTTTATTTGAAAGTATTCATGTAAAGAGCTTAGCACAGTGCCGAGAGCAAAATAATTAATGTTACATGATGATAATGACAACAACAATTATAATAGAAAAGTCTTCTTAAAAACTTAGAACAGATTGAAAAATATAAGAACGAAACCAAAAATTTACTGTTAATCTTGCCAGCAGGATCCATAGCCTTGCATTTATGAATTTTTTTTCAGTTTTTCCCCCAAGCATCTGCATTAACATGTACTTTAAAATATATAAAGTAAATATTAAAAGTGTATATTATATGTTTTTGAATGGCCAGTAAGCACATGCAAAGAGAGGAAAGTTGAAGAGGGAGAGGATATATATATATATAGCTAATTCACTTTGTGTACATCAGAAACTGCACTTAACACATTATTGTAAAGCAATTATACTCCAAGCAATTATACGCCAATAAAATAAATAAAAGAAGAAAAGAGGTTCAACATCACTAATCATTAGGGAAATGTAAATCAAAATCACAATCAGTTACCACCTCACACACATTAGTATGACTACTATCAAAAAACCAGAAAACCACAAGTGTTAATGAGGATATGGGGAAATTGGGATCTTTGTGTAGTATTGGTGGGGGTGTAAAGTGGTGGAAAACAGTATGGCAGTTCCTCAGAAAAAGTTGAAAATGCAGTTACTATATGACCAGAAATTCTGCTTCTGGGAGTGTACCCAAAGTAATTGTAAGCAGGGTCTTTGAAATTAAAATAATTGAAAGAGGCATTTGCATAGTGCTATGTACTAAATTATGTCACCTCAAAATTTATCTGCTGAAGCCCTAGCCCCCTATAAGATGATATTTAGAGGTGAGACCTTTGGGAAATAATTAAGGTTTTTCTAAAAAAAAATATTTTCTATTAGACTATAATTGATTAGCAATGTTGTATTAGTTTCAGGTATATAGCAAAGTGATTCACTTATACATATACATGCATCTGTTTTGTGTTTTTTTTTTTTTTTTTTGCAAATTCTTTTCCTATTTAGGTTATTCCAGAGTATTGAGCAGAATTTCTTATACTTCTTTCTCAAACAGTAAGTCTTGCTGGTTATCAATTTATAGCAGTGTGTATATGTCCATCCTAAACTCCCAGTTTATCCCTCTGTCCCACTGTTCCCCCTCTGGTAATCATAAGTTCTCTAAGTCTGTGAGTTTATTTCTGTCTTACAAATAGGTTCATTTGCATCATTTTTTAAAAGATTTAACATATAAGTGATTATGTGATATTTTTGTTTCTCTATCTGATACTAAGTATGATACTTATCTCATACTTCACTTAGTAGGATAATTTCCAGGGAAATAATTAAGTTGAGATAAGGTTCTGAGAGTGGAGCCCTCATAATAGGTTCAATGCTCTTATGAGAAAAGACATCATTGTAAGAAGGTACAACTTATATGAAGTAACTAGAGTGTCAACATCATAAACACGGAAAGTAAAATGGTAGCTGCCCTGGGTTTGGCAGCAAGGGAAATACAGAGTTGTGATTTAATGGGCACAGAGTTTTAGTTTGCAAGATGAAGAGAATTCTGGAGATGGGTGGTGGTGATGGTTACACAGCAATACAGATGTCCTAATACTTCTTACCACTGAGCCACACACGTAAAAATGGTTGTCAATAAATTTCATGTCAGGTATATTTTAACATAATAAAACTTGTTGGAAAAGACCCTGATGCTGGGAAAGATTGAAGGCAAAGGAGATGAGGGCGGCAGAGGATGAGATGGTTAGATAGCATCACTGACTCAATGGACATGAACCTGAGCAAACTCTGGGAGATAGTGAAGGACAGGGAAGCCTGGCATTCTGCGGTCAGTGGGATTGCAAAGAGTCAGACACAACTTAGCGGCTGAACAGCAAGAGTATGTTTTAATATATTTTAATATTTTATTTTAAATATTAGTTTAAATATATAAAATATCATTGAAATATATCTTATGTTAACATAATATAAATAAAAATTTAGAAATAAGCATTTCCAACTTTCAATCAAGTAGCACTGTTCCTTGAGAAAGCTCTTTTATATCCCCACTTTGCACCTGCTTCATTGATCTGGGCCACAATTCTCTGTTCCACTGCGTAGAGAACCTGGCCTACTACTTTGCGCAGGCCGGACTGGCATGGCAAGCCTGAACTGCTCTCATAGGAATGGTAAATTGGTGTGACCAGCAGCCTGAACAGCCTGATCCTCTCGTTGGGCTCTGCTGAGCTCTAGGTCACCATGTTGTCAACAAGGGGAGCTTTCTCCCCCTGAGCTGTCAGCATGTTCATTATCAGCCCTCCCTTCTTCTGCCAATCGGAAAGATGACATGTGGCTGTCTCTTGGTTGCCACACGTTAAGCCTTCTCTCACAATGGGCACTTGGTTTGGCGCTATCCTGAACATTTGAAAGTGACATTGCTGTTTCCTACAAGCTGAGACCCATGAATCATTCCAGCCAAAGGTAAAAATTTACATTTCAATGATTAGCAAGTTTTAGTACATTTAAGAAACTGGCCAGAGTTGCTTAGCCCCCATACACAGGTTTTGTTAATGAATTTGGCAGAGGGGAGTTGCATTCCTAGGCTAAGTATTAGAACAAAAAGGATCTGTTTTCCCATGTAATGAATTGCTGAGAAATTATTCAAAATGTGACTTAAAAAGCCTCTTGCCAGCAAGCTCAATTCTCTTGAGTCATGAATTAGATAATGGGCTTTTATAAACCCACAGAGGGAAACCCTCTGAGGATTTATGTGGGTGAGGAGAGAATGTCTCTGCAGAACTGCCACCTTCTCCCAAGTGCTCCTGCACAATGCAGAGGCCCAGGGACCTTGTCTTCAAATGCCAAGGCCAACTGGACCACTATCAAGGATGTAATCAGCAGCACTCACCCTGAACACTTGCCCAGCTGGCAGCTGACAGTCTCACTGGACACAGCAGAGTGCTGCCCTGACCCCGCTTCTGGAAACAGAGGTCGCCTGGGGAAGAATGGATGGGTGGGCAAGGAAGGCCTCCTCCTTAGCCCTGTCACTTTCCTGAGGATGTGGTCCTGGATCCCAGCCCCAACCCATATTCAGTTAAGACCTGAGCCTCCCATGCAACTGAGACTCAGTGTATAAGGAGGGATCCTTTGAAGGTGATTCGTTAGAAACTAAGTTTCACATAACAGGAACATAGCCCCTTTCACAAAGGACCTCCAAGAGTGAAGGAGATAATCTCCAATCAAGAGGGTCTCAGACTGTAACAATAAATTTCATGACGTCCTCTAACCAAGCTGTCCCTAAGGTCAAGGGCCCCTATGAGTACACAGAGCTATTCGGTGCATGTTTTAACCCGCTTGAAGGTTCTCTGCTATAAGGGACACAAACTATTTCTATCCCCAAGGCGAGGGAACCTTTCCTTGTGTAGCTTTGATTACCTCTCAGGCTAGCCATCTGCCTTGACCTGAGTATAGGGCAAATTTGATCGTGCCTCCTGTTCGTTGTCCACTGAGCTATGTGTGCCCTTGGACGATCAGCTTGGAGCTCTGGCCTGGCTCCCAGTCATGGCTTGGGCATGAGGACCACCTGGATGAGACATCTGTCAGCCCAATAATGGCCAAGATAATCTGGCAACACCTACTTTTTGTGATTCCTGAGAGGTCCCCAAGACTATTTAGCAGTCTCATGTAACCAATGGCCATAGAAGCCATGAAGAATTTTCTCTGTAACCTTTACATGCTGTTTGAGAAGGATTTTCCTTATACTGAAACTAGAAAGATAAAATGAGTGCATGTGTGCTAAGTTGCTTCAGTAGTGTCCAACTCTTTGCGACCCTATTGACTGTAGCTTGCTAGGCTCCTCTGTCCATGGGATTCTCCAGGTTAGCGTACTGGAGTGGGTTGCCATGCCATCCTCCAGGGGATCTTCCTGACCCAGGGATCAAACCTGTGTCTCTTATGAGTACTTTACCACTAGCACCAGGGTGAGAATGCCCTAGTGCCTTCTCACTGAGCCTGAAAATGTCATTATTTGGGGGATGACAACTCTCGTTTCTGCTTCCCAATGGCTTTCACTGCTCTCTCTCCAAAAACTTCAATGAACTGTAGACCGGGGAACTCACAGCAACTCCTGGAGCTAAAAGGGCATGCTGGTATGAATGAGTTTTGGTGGATTCTGGAGGTGTGGGATTGATGTTTATTGGCCTGTGTGGTTTGGACACTGCAGCAAGCAGACCAAGTTCGCATAGCCTGGTGGCTTAGCCAGCATTCTTTCCATCCGTGGCTGTACCTGTCACCCTGAGTTCTATGTGTGGTCATGGTCACACTGGGATGACAAGTGTGTGTTTTTGCTATTTCCCTTTTAATTCAGTAATTCAGCATTGAGTACAATGCCCAGCATTGTAGTTAGTGCTTCAAGATACAGAAAGAAGTATAAATTATAAGTCAGTTGAGAATTTCCTCAAATTTGTCTTTTTTTCTCAGCTGATAACTCAGCCCTGAGTTCTCAGCCATTGTGATTTGAGTCAAATTATGTTAGCAGCTGTAGACCTTCTAGAGGTTATGATCTGGGATTTGTCTGGCAATGGCATGCCCCAGATCAAAGCCAGCACTCTGGTCTTCATGGATGAGCTCTGATTGCCTTTGCTTTTGTTAATTAAATTTAATTTTTTAAAAATTGGAGAATGTTGTGTTGGTTTCTGCTGTACAACACAGCAGAATCAGCTGTGAATCAGCCATACGTATACATATATCAGCCATGTGTATACATATATCCCCTCCCTCTTAGGCCTCCCTCCACACACCCCCATCCCGCCTCTCTAGATCATCACAGAGCATGAAGCTGAGCTCCCTGTGCTATAGCAGCAGCTTCCCACTAGGATCTGTTTCACACACTAGTAACTATAGTGTGTATATGTCAGTGCTACTCTGTTTCTCACCGTCTCCTTCCTGCCCTGTGTTGACAGATGAGTGAATAACGAAGATATGGTAAATATGTGCAGTGAAATATTACTCAGCCACAAAAAGGAATGGAATTGGGTTCTCTGTGGTGATGTGGATGAACCTAGAGTCTGTCATACGGCGTGAAGTAAGTCAGAAATATTAAAAAATATTGTATACTAATGCATATATATGAAATCCAATTGACTTTGTTTCTTGATTGATACCTGAGGTTCCCATAGGATGGGAATTTTGCCAGTATGTATTTTAGAGGGAGGAATATGGATTTGTCAGTAACCAGCATTGCTGTGTGGACCCCTGTACCACACTCAGGATTTTCAGGTAGTCACCCCTTGACTTGCATATTGTCTGCTATCTAATACCACTTACCACACAAGGATCACATGGCTTTTGATGCCATTTGGTCAAAGCCAGGGTCACCATTTCCTTTTGGAAGAATGGTCAGCAATCCTTTTTGATCTACTCTTGGTTCTATTATGCCCGGGCCTTCTCCTCCTGCCTGGCTTACACTGAGGTCCTTGCATGAACTGGAGGTGAAATTCCTCAGATACAAAAACCTGTGATAGGTAAACTCTACCATCCTATTTATGTCAGTTGTCACTACTATACCTTTCCCATGTAGCTAGCACCCAGTTCATTATCTCTCAAAGCACTTCCCAAATGAGTGGTTTCACTCTCTACCTCATTATCCCCCCAGTTTCTTAAACCCAACAAACCTATCTGTTTAAAGTAAAGACTTTTAAGTTCCCATTTCTAAAGAGCCTTGGTCTTCCCAATCATGCACTTCTAGATGGAAAAGTCATAAGTTTAGAAGGCAAGTTAGAGAAGTGAGAATCCCATGTAAACAATAAGTGTTAGCTGAGCTACAAGTGAATTAGTGGTAAAATATAATGAACTGTAAAATATAGTAAGGTGAAAAGCATTTAAAGATGTTGAAAGTAACATGTGATTTGTCCTTATTTTTAAAGTTCTTGAATTGCCCTGTGGTGGACATCTGCTATCTTTTCTTGCTGTGTATGCTCTTTTCTGTGCATAAAAATCCCTCTTTTTTTTTTTTTTTCCCTCCATTCTCTTCTCATGCAGCAGCTTTGGCTGGACAGCACAAGGGCAGCATGTAGGCAGGTCTTGCTAATCAGAAAACTCCACCCTTAGCTATGGGATTTGGTCAGGGTGAGCACATATCTTAAGCCAGACAAATGAGAGGCAGCCCATTTGGGGGCAGTCCGTCTAATCAAGGCTATGGTTTTTCCAGTGGTCATGTATGGATGTGAGAGTTAGACTGTGAAGAAAGCTGATCACTGAAGAATTGATGCTTTTGAACTGTGGTGCTGGAGAAGACTCTTGAGAGTCCCTTGGACTGCAAGGAGATCCAACCAGTCCATTCTAAAGGAGATCAATCCTGGGTGTTCATTGGAAGGACTGATGCTAAAGCTGAAACTGCAACACTTTGGCCGCCTCATGCGACAAGTTGACTCACTGGAAAAGAGTCTGATGCTGGGAGGGATTGGGGGCAGGAGGAGACAGGGACGACAGAGAATGAGATGGCTGGATGGCATCACCGACTCGATGGACATGAGTTTGAGTGAACTCTGGGAGTTGGTGATGGACAGGGAGGCCTGGCGTGCTGTGATTCATGGGGTCACAGAGCCGGTCACAACTGAGCGACTGATCTGAACTGAATGCTAATATTAAAGACTGGGGGTTGGGGGGGGAAACCCTCTGGGAATCTTTAATTGCTAGGAATAATTTTGTTTACCATGTGGAGAAATGCTCCCACCACAGAGGAGACACAGGCCTTGGAAGGTAATGAAATAGATTGATGATACCACTTGACCAAGCCAAAACAGAAGCCAGGAGACCTACGTCCCATGGATTATTCAGTGGCATGAACAAATAAATGATGCTTTAATTATGTTAGCATGACTGAAATTTCTCTCATTTTAAATCAAAACATTTCTGACAAGTATCTGCCTTATCTTTAGGATGATGAGGATTTAGCCTGGGATACCGTGAAAATTAAGATGGAACCAAGTGGTGGGTGTCAGTACAACTAATACGTTGAAAACACACTTATAGCAAGGAACACCTAAGGCAATTTCACAGCAATTAACAGGGGCTAACATTTAAAAAGCATTTCTTCTCTTTCATAGGGACTTTGACATTTGAAAATGAAGAGATTTATTTTACTGTAGAGGCCCAGATAGTTATGACATGAAAACCACAGTTTTCAAACATGTTGGCTAAGGTCATTGGAAAGCGCAGCATGATCAAGCAAACTTGAAGGAAACCCAACTGTTTTTCAAGTGTTTGGAACTAGAGTGGAATGAATCAAATGACAAATCTCTTTGCCCTTTTACTTTGTCATAAAAATATTAAGTGCTGAGTCTTATCATCAAAATGAACATGTCATGATACATAATTTATTTTAGCAATGGAATAATTTGCAACACTTATGAATTGGTTACACAGGACAGAAAAAGAAAAATAGCAGTGGCTTGAACAGGACAGGAGCTTATATCTATTTCAAATGAATGACATCTAAAAGCAAAGAAACTGGAGGTGCTCTGGGGGCTCCACTAAGTTAACAGAGACCCAGGCCCCTCTCAGCTCTCTGCTCTGCCCTCCCTCATGCTATGAAATGGCTTCTTGAACTCTAATCATCAAATCCTTGCTCCAGGCAGCCATACGAATGTAGGGACAGAACATTAAAGATATTCCCTTAAAGATACTGCCCAGAAGTCACATGGAACTCTATGGCCAAAATTTGGTCACATGGTCTCTCTGCACTACTTGTATAGTCTGGTAAATTTAGTCTTTCAGTTGGGTGGCAATCTGCCCAGCTGCAGAGCAAGGATTATATTACTCAGAAAAGGGAGAGAATGGATATTTGGGAGGCAGGCAGGCGACAGGGTAGCGTAGGAATTCAGAATCTAAGGTAGGAATGCTGAATTTTTTAAGATTAAAAGATGTCAAGGCTTCTTAAATTCAGTGTATTTGAAAGGAAGCTATTGAATTGTTCATGATGATGAATATTTGGGCTCTAACTTCTGTGAAAAATTTCATGTTTCAGTTTTCTCTTGTCTTGTCTTTCACAAAAGTCAAGTCTCCAAAATGCACACACAAACTAGACATTTCCATTACCCATGGCTTTTTATTCATTGCACAAGCTAGGCTATTCATATGTTTGCTCATAATGGGTATAAATCGAGATCTTAAGAGAAAAGTAAAATATGAATATGTTATTTCCTCCCTTACTCTGCATATTTTCTAGTTCTTCCCTCTTTGCCAAATGAAAACAAACCAATCATAGCTCTTAGACTCAATAAAATTTAATTTGGTTTAAACATTTTGATGATGGCAGAAAGAGGAATAATGCCATTTGGAGAAGGCAGACTTAATGTTTTGTCTCAATCACTCATTGTTTATCAACTTACCACCACCACCTCCCTCCCTCTCTGTAGCTTTCTAAACTCTAAAAGGCACTTTATGGGAAGAAAAAGTCTCTACCTGGAACTGTGAGATGATTCTGGTATTTGGCTGTTTGACTGGCTGTAAGAGAAAGAAATATCACAGACTTATAAAGACCTCCAGTCAAGATGTCAAAATAGGTTCATGCTTTGATGTATCCAAATGTAAAATGTAGCAAAAATGGCTTTATTATTATGAACCATATAAAATTGCTAATATGTGACCATTTGTCAACCAATTGGAAATTTCATATGATTCAGTCATATAGTATAAAAAGAGAGAAAAAAATCAAAATGGCATAAGCCAAGATCAAAAATAAGATAGACATGGGTTAAGACCAGATTTGGAAAAGAATCGCAAAATGAAAGCAGCTGAAATCACTAGCCTCTATGAGCTCCTGGATTCATACAGTGGTGTATAGGAGTTTAGCTCTTGTAGGGTAATGAAGGGAGAAGGCAATGGCGCCCCACTCCAGTACTCTTGCCTGGAAAATCCCATGGACGGAGGAGCCTGGTAGGCTGCAGTCCACGGGGTTGCTAAGAGTAGGACACAACTGAGCGACTTCATTTTCACTTTTCACTTTCACACATTGGAGAAGGAAATGGCAACCCACTCCAGTGTTCTTGCCTGGAGAATCCCAGGGACGGAGGAGCCTGTTGGGCTGCCGTCTATGGGGTCACACAGAGTCGGACACGACTGAAGTGACTTAGGAGCAGCAGCAGCAGGGTAATGAAGACTTGAGTGTTTCATGCATGATCCCTAAAGCATTCCTTGATCCTGAGAGGAATCTGAAAAAAACTACTTTCAATTGCCCTTTAGGGCAATGGTTCTTGATAAGCTAAGCTGTAGGTCTAGAAAGATAGGAAGACCCAGAGACAGTCTCCCAACCTGGAGCCAAACTAAGCCACTGACTAGCTAAGTAAATCTGCCCATTGTCAATATCATGTCAGGGCAGGAATACTGAATTGTTATCATATGACCATATCTAGGATCTGAGTAATGATATCCGCAAAACCACTGTACAAGGAAAACTGAGCACAGGAGAAAGAGAAAGACAATCACTGAAAATTGACTTGCCAAGTCAAATTCCAAAATACATAAGGAAATTTAATGCTAACAAAGATAGCCAACCTTAAAATTTTTAATGCGAAGTTATTTTAGAGAAAATTGATCTTTTAAATAAAAATTTGATCAAAGACTTCAAACCATGAAAGAAAGCCAAAAATAAGTATTATAAGAATGGGAGAAGAAAGAAACTTTCAAAATTAAAAAATAGTCACCGAAATAAACACTTAATAGATGCAATTTACTATAGATTGGAAAGAGTGAAGAAGAGACAATGCACTGGCAATTTCATCTAGAACTTAGAGACAGAGGTTGTGACAGAAAGTTAAAGGTTATAGGATAAACTAAAATTCTCCAACACGTGTTTAATAGAAGTTCTCGAAAAAGAAAAGAGAAAGAATAATGGAGAGTACTTGCTTTAAAACATAGTAACTTTGACTTCCAGTTAAAAATGAATATACTGCTGCTGCTTGTTAGGACTACCAAAATGACAATAAAAGCATTAAAAGGGTGCAAATCTGCAAAGTTACAGACGGGAGAAAAGAAAACGGCACAAAATTTCAGAAGTTGAAAAGTAAATAAATAAACGACAACATATTTGGCAGATGGGAGTTTATTAAATCTGATTTCAAAAGGGAGAAGTCAACAATAAGCTAATTTGCACCTCAAAATATAAGAATGGTTCATAAATTTGAAGATTGGTTGGCTCTAAAAGGAGAATTAGTTGAAAGTCTTCATAAGAAGATCCCCCACTGAAATCTGCAAGCTGTAAGGCCAAAAATCCAACCAATCAAACAAACAAAAACAAAACAAAAAGAAAAAAGATCCCTTCTCTCACCAGGTACAGCCAGGTTATCACCTCTCCTCACTCCCTAGAAGAAGACTGGCATTTTTCCTTTTGAAGACATTTACCAAAACTTTCTGGAATTAGGGGAAAGTGGTATTGATGAAACTTCAATTCCAAGTACTGAATAAAAATTTCTAGACTGAAAAAATCCACTAATTTCTACCTCCTGTCAAAATAAAAAGTCCCATGTCAATCTGCGTTACTTTGAAATTTCTAATGTAATCACACACTATTTTTTTAAGTTGAAGTATAAAGTATTAGGAATAATAAGACTTCCCTGGTGGCTCAGATGGTAAAACATCTGTCTACAGTGTGGGAGACCTGGGTTCAATCCCTGGGTCAGGAAGATCTCCTGGAGAAGGAAATGGCAGCCCACTCCAGTATTCTTGCCTGGAGAATTCCATGGACAGAGGAGCCCAGCAGGCTACAGTCCATGGAGTCGCAAGAGTTGGACATGACTTAGTGACCAAACCACCGCCATTATCTAGGCAGACTCTGGGGCCAGTCTACCTGAATTCAAGTCCCAATTGTGTCACTTATTAGCTCTGTGACCTTGAACAAGTAGTCAACGTCTTTGGGTTTCCTTTTTCAAATGTGAATTAAGAATACTAGTAAAACTTACCTTACAGGGTCGTTTTAAGGTTTGAACAGGTTAATATATTTAAGCTCATAAACCCATCCCTGGCATACAGTAACTTTCTCTTCAAGTATTTAAGCAAAGCACCAAATAAGGTAGATGGAAAAGAAAGAAATTTACTACAGTGTAGGCCCCAGTTGTGTTCATTCCTTGGACCTGTTGTCTGCCCCCTCCCCCATCACATGATGATCTACCATCAAAATTATTTCAAGCCATATATTAGGTGGCAATTCCTCCTTTGTTCCTGTTGAAAGCAAAGAATTGGAAGCCAGCTGACTTGAGGAAGGAATTGTCACCCAATCATCAAAATCATTTACTTTTTCAGTCCCTACACTAATGTCTCTAACTTTTCTTCGATTGGTGACCCTGAAGTTTTTATACCCCTAGAGCATCCTAGTAAAGCTCTAAATGAAAAAGTGATAAGGCTTCTCTTTGCTCCAGTGGCAAAGGCAGATTGTGAAATGGATTATTTTTCATATTAGCAAAAATGCTGCTGTTTGCTCCAGGGCTGGGGGCTTAGCCGAGTCCTGGCCTCCCAAGAAGGTCAGGTATAAATAAGAGTTTACCTCAAAGTCAAATATCTTCACATTGGCCCCAGAGAACTCCTTGGGTAAGTGCCCTGGACAGTCTTATGACTCCCAGTGTCAGGCTGTCCTGTCGGAAGTCTGCTGGGAGCCGCAGCCAGGGATTCAGGTCAGTCTACCCCAAGGGAAATGGGAGTAACCTAATTTCTCAGTAGCCTGGAGAGTTTATATACCAACAATCTGATGCAAAGAACTGACTCATTGGAAAAAACCCTGATACTGGGAAAGATTGAAGGCAGGAGGAGAAGGGGATGACAGAGGATGAAATGGTTGGATGTTATCACCGACTTGATGGACATGAGTTTGAGCAAGTTTCAGGAGTTGCTGATGGACAGGGAAGCCTGGTGTGCTGCCATCCATGGGGTCACAAAGAGTCAGACACGACTGAGAGACTGAACTGAACTGAGTCTGGCCTGCAGTTTGGAGCAGGAGGAGCCAAAGCAAGAAGCCACTTTCTCCAGATCCAGGAAAATGGGATGCTCCTCAGAAAGAGGAGTCAGGTAGACTTGACTCCTAAACCAGGTACAGTCAAACCCACCTCCCATCCCCCACCCCCCACCCCCTGCTGCTACCTGTAAGAGGACTTTTCCTCTGACTCTTCCTTTCTCAGTAGGAGAGGAGCTTTGACATATTAGCAAAAATGCTGCTGTTTGCTCCAGGGCTGGGAGCTTAGCCAAGTCCTGGGCTCACAGGATGAGCGCCCTAGGATAGCTGACAAACTTCTGAATTTAGGAGAGCTAATCTGACATTGGCCAATGCTCTCCTGGTGAGACCCTCAGGTTCTGGGGTCACCCCCTGGAGCTTCATGAAGCCCAGAAGGGAAATCCCCGCTGTGGTGAAGGAGTCAGCGGCCTGGACCAATCGGTGGGTTTGCATCAGAGATGTGGCTTTTCCCATTCACCTATTAAAGGAAAATTCTCAAAGACACAAACCTTCTTTTTGTATTATCTGGAAATAGGATTTTATCCCTACACGTATTTTTACACCTACAAGTGAATGCAGTTGAACAGCCAGATATTTTTTTAAATTATGAGTTATGTTTAAAATTCCAGATCAGATCCTGCCAGAAAGTACGTCTTTGCCTTCATGAGGTGTGGGTGGGTATATGCAGGGTGTACGCACACATGGCCCATGCAGTCAGGTGCCCATTTGGGGGTCTTATTACCCAAGTAACACATCTAACCTGTTTCCAACCTCATGTCAGTAACACACACCAAATACCCATTCTGAATCACCTGATACAGGGTGCTCTTAGGTTATTAAGTTATATGTTGCCCTCTTGGAGGGAAGGGGACTGGTGAGTGGGCAGGGAAGAAGTGCACAGAGAATCAGGAAATCTGTTGAAATTCAGTGTAGATGTGAGAGGATTTGTTTAAGCTCCACAGGCTTTAATTTTATAAAGGCATTCTGTAATCAAAAGCCAAGATTTAGAGAATGGCTAAAACTTTACCATAGAGAGAACCAATAAGAAAAGATAAAAGAAAATATATAAAGTTAGACTTCAAAAGGCCCTAGAAATTATTTATAGAAACAGCACCAGGCAATGAGAGATGACAAAATTATTTTCTAATGTTAGAGGGGCTGGTATCAGGAGTGAACTTTCCATCTGATTAAAATTAATTATTGCTGGCATTAAATCCAGTTGGAATCACCCAGCACGATTTATCTTCTATCTCATGCTGCTACCCATATGCCCAGCATTGTGGAGCAGAAACATTCTCTTTCAATCTGATAAACAGTACTTTGTAAATATTTAGAGATGGGAGCTCTGGATCGCGGAACAATTCTGACAGGGAACATGTGCAAAGGAGCTGGTTATTCATGTTCCTGACAGAGACTCTGAGGTGTGGGGCTGCAAAGCATTTGTGAAGCCAGGTAGGTTTTTCCCAAAAGTCTTGTTCAGAATTAACGGCACTTGGAGGAGTGTGGCTGGGCACTCCAGCATAAGCTGTGCTTTCCAGAAGTGCACACGCCACCTTGGAATAAGACATTTTGCTGTCTGGCTACTGCTGTATACGTTTTGATAAACTGCCCTGTTTATTAAGTCAGCTTTTTCTGGAACACTTGATTCACGAAAGAAACCGTACCCAGTGTGACCTTATTTGGAAGGGGGTCTTTACAGAGGTAAACAAGTTAAAATGAGGTCATTAGGGTGGGTCCTCATCCAGTATGGACGGTGTCCTTATAAAGGAGGGAAATGTGGGTACAGAGACACGTGCAGAGGAAGTCCGTGTGAAGACGCAGAGAGAAGAGAGCTGTCTACATGCCGAGGAGAGAGGCCTGGAACAGCCCCGCCTCACAACCCCCAGACAGAACCAACCTTGCCACAGCCTTAATCTCAGACTCTGGTCTCCAGAGTCTCCAGAGGATGATACATTTTTGTTGTTTCCGCGCCCCACTCTGTGGTACTTTGTTTTACAAAAGGCTTAGCAAACCAACAGAGAAGGAAACCATACCCAGTGCTCTTTGGGGGCTTCTATTTGGGGAATCTGAGATCCCTAAGAGACACAGGCCTTCTATGTCCCTCTCCAGGTGGGAGCAGCATGGAGGAAATCCTGTTCCTTCTTCCCTCCTGTGAGAGCAACTCATGGGATCCCTGACTGTGCATGGCCCAGCCACTGTGTCTTGCTGTCTCTGAGACTGTCAAGTCCTAAGACCCAGCCTCCATTTTTGTCCACCCTGCTTCCTTGTAGCAAGTAGCCCAAGCCAGGCTGCACATCCCTGAAGTGGAACTACTACCTTCCTCTGAGGCTTTCCTTGGGCTCCAGTCAAGGAAAAGAGTAAGAGGGCCAGGATCAGTCTCATGCTCAAGTTGGCTCTGTGTCCAGCATCTGCAGAGACAAAAGTCAGTAGCTTGATTTCGGTTGCCTCAGTCCTGCATGAGGATACTCTGTGGGCCAAGACTCTGGGATTCTGCATAAATTCCTTAAAGTTTACTTGTTTAAATATTACTTTGTGGGGTTCTCTGACTCTTGGTGACTAGCCATGGGCTGTCTGCTCTCCCTGCTTGTTTCTGTGCAGTGTGCTCTCCCTCCCTTCCCCCATCAACCCTGCAGGCTATGGAAACTTCTCAGTTCAGTTCAGTTCAGTCACTTAGTCGTGTCCGACTCTTTGCGACCCCATGAACCACAGCACGCCAGGCCTCCCTGTCCATCACCAACTCCCAGAGTTCACTCAAACTCATGTCCATCGAGTCAGTAATGCCATCCAGCCATCTCATTCTCTGCCGTCCCCGTCTCCTCCTACCCCCAATCCCTCCTAGCATCAGACTCTTTTCCAGTGAGTCAACTCGTCGCATGAGGTGGCCAAAGTATTGGAGTTCCAACTTTAGCATCAGTCCTTCCAATGAACACCCAGGATTGATCTCTTTTAGAATGGACTGGTTGGATTTCCTTGCAGTCCAAGGGACTCTCAAGAGTCTTCTCCAACACCACAGTTCAAAAGCATCAATTCTTCGGCGATCAGCTTTCTTCACAGTCCAACTCTCACATCCATACATGACCACGGGAAAAACCATAGCCTTGACTATACGAACCTTGGTTGGCAAAGTAATGTCTCTACTTTTTAATATGCTATCTAGGCTGGTCATAACTTTCCTTCCAAGGAGCAAGCGTCTTTTAATTTCATGGCTGCAATCAGCATCCGAAGTGATTTTGGAGCCCCAAAAAATAAAGTCTGACACTGTTTCCACTGTTTCTCCATCTATTTCCCATGAAGTGATGGGACCAGATGCCATGATCTTTGTTTTCTGAATGTTGAGCTTCAAGCCAACCTTTTCACTCTCCTCTTTCACTTTGGAAACTTCTCCGTTCCGTTCCATTCAGTCGCTCAGTCATGTCCGACTCTTTGCGACCCCGTGGACTGTAGCCTACCAGGCTTCTCCGTCCATGGGATTCTCCAGGCAAGAATACTGGAATGGGTTACCATTTCCTTCTCCAGGGGATCTTCCCGACCCAGGGATCGAACCCAGGTATCCCGCATTGGAGGCAGACGCTTTAACCTCTGAGCCACCAGGGAAGCCCAAAGGAACATAAATTTTGGGGTGGCCAAAAAGTTCAGGTTTTTCTGGATGATGCAACAGAAAACCTGAACGAACATTTCGGCCAACCAATAGCTGTAATTGCAACATTCAGTTACCAATTGGATCCAAGTTGGAGTTTTCTCTTCATGCAAAGAGTCAGATACACCGAGCAACTAAGCACACACACACAGACATTTGACATCGCTCCCAAATTGAGGAAACTTGCTAGATTAGTGTCCCCTCTGTAATCGTTGACAGTATTTCAAGACGTCTACAGAAAAATCATTCTTACACAATTTCTAGGTCATTTCTGATGGACTTTTTTTTAAAATTAAGGAACACGTTGCCTGTCCTGTGGATATTCTGCCCCATTCTATAGTCTGTAGTTTTAAACTTAGCACCTGTCAGGAGCAAGGATGAACATCTTAGAACACCAATTGAGAGCTTACCTGATCATTGTTTAAGATTATTTCTAAATCTTCAATGTATCTCCCTATATGTTTACCATGTGTAATTTATTAGGGTGGAAGAGTTTCTACTCAGCCAAGTCAGGGATTAAATGAACTATGCTGAAAACAATGTCAATTGTCATTAGAAACAAAGAGCAAAGGGGAGAAATAAGAGAGAAATGTAGGGCAAGGAAGCAAATTCATTTTTATTAACGTGCCCAGAAAAGATTCTCTAAGGAGTTAGGGAGACTGCTTTGCTTGTTGCTTTGAAACTGTGGATCAGAGCCCAGACATGTAATCAGAGGATGTGGGAGTGAGGGAGGAGAAGGATGTTAGCAGACTTGGGAGATGGAGAGACAAAGAAGTAGAGGACATTAAGTGTCTGTATTTATTAATATTTTCTCCTGATTTAACATGCACAGACAAAACCAAATACCAGGACTTTTCCAAACAGTCACCAATTCCTATAACTAAATACTAGACTTAATGGTATTTTAAAATAGCATTTATTTAGATTACAGGTCCATGGCTCTTTATCCTCTATCAAGAATACTTTACATAGAAAAATTTGGGTTTCACCAGTTATGTACCTAGCTGATACAGGTTAACAGCTTCCGAATGGAAACAGTGGATGGTTTGGGAAAGAGCAGTTTCAGCTTTTTCCACTAACTGGTGAGAAGGAAACATTGTTTACCTTTGAATAGCAAAAGAATCCATGCCTAGAGAAGGGATACAGTTCAGAGCTGTTATTAGAGGCTGGGTTCCCCTCAGTTCAATTGCTTATCATGTCCGATGTCCCATGGACTGCAGCACGCCAGGCTTCCCTGTCCATCACCAACTCCCAGAGCTTACTCAAACTCATGTCCACTGAGTCGGTAATGCCATCCAAACATCTCATCCTCTGTCGTCCCCTTCTTCTCCCGATTTTAATCTTTCCCAGCATCAGGGTCTTTTCCAATGAGTCAGTTCTTCCCATCAGGTGACCAAAGTATTGGAGTTTCAGTTTCTGCATCAGTCTTTCCAATGAATATTCAGCACTGATTTCCTTTGGGATTGACTGGTTGGATCTTGCAGTCCAAGGGACTCTCAAGAGTCTTCTCCAACACCACAGTTTAAAAGCATCAATTCTTTGGTGCTCAGCTTTCTTTATAGTACAACTCTCACATCCATACACAACTACTGGAAAAACCATAGCTTTGACAAGATGGAGCTTCGTTGGCAAAATAATGTCTCTGCTTTTTAATATGCTGTCTAGGTTGGTCATAGCTTTTCTTCCAAGGAGCAAGCGTCTTTTAATTTCATGGCTGCAGTCACCATCTGCAGTGATTTTGGAGCCCCCCCAAAATAAAATCTCTCACTGTTTCCCCATCTTTTTACCATGAAATGATGGGACTGGATGCCATCATCTTAGTTTTCTGAATACTGAGTTTTAAGCCAACTTTTTCACTCTCCTCTTTCACTTTCATCAAGAGGCTGTTTAGTTCTTTGCTTTCTGCCATAAGGGTGGTGTCATCTGCATATCTAAGGTTATTGATATTTCTCCCCACAATCTTGATTCCAGCTTGTGCTTCATCCAGCACAGCATTTTGCATGATGTATTCTGCATATAAGTTAAATAAGCAGGGTGACCATATACAGCCTTGACGTACTCCTTTTCCTATTTGGAACCAGTCTCTTGTTCCATGTCCAGTTCTAATTGTTGCTTCTTGTCCTGCATACAGATTTCTCAGGAGGCAAGTAATGTGGTCTGGTATTCCCATCTCTTTTAGAATTTTCCACAGTTTGTTGTGATCCACACAAAGGCTTTGGCATAATCAAATAAAGCAGAAGTAGATGTTTTTCTGGAACTCTCTTGCTTTTTTGATGATCCAATGACTTCTGATCCAAGAGGCTGGGTGCACAATTCATTTCTGATGTGGGTATGCATTTTCTGGTTTTAACCATGGTGGCCAACAAGAAAAGTAGAGGGATACTGGATGAGCCTATGCTCACCCTGATTCCTTCTGAAGAATATGGCAAGGTAAGGTGTGGAAACTGAGGAAGAGCGGCTGCTTTTTCCATCACTGCCACCTGAAGAGAACATCTCAGGGGGTGAGGGTTGATGCATGATGACAAATTAAACCTGCTGTTCCAGCGTAAATGAAGCCAATACCTGTTGAGAAGTATTGCAGACTCTTAAGAAGCAGATATGAGCAATTCTTGTTGAGAGCTTCAGCACCACCCCAAAGCTATGGCTGTTAACATCATCTTTAGTGCTTTTTGAGAAGTGCCTAAAGGATCCCATCTTCCTAGGGGCAAAAAGTATGTCTCATCTTTACGATTTTGTACCATGGTTTATTGGAATGTTACCCACTTTCCTTTCATTTTACTCATTTTTATTGCTGCTAAGGATTCTATTAAGTTTCATCTTTTTCCCCATGAAATTTCTTGACACACCCCGGCAATGATGTGGATGTAAAACTTAGTGCTTATATTACCCATGGTTGGTATGAGTTTTGCTCCATTACAATACTGGATTGAAAAAAACACTGATTAATGAATTCATCCACACTGCTGCAAATGTCGGTACTTCATTCTTTTTATGGCTGAGTAGTATTTCATTATATAAACCACATCTTCTTAATCCAATCATCTGTTGATGCACACTTGGGTTGTTCCCAGGTCTTGGCTGTTATAATTAGTGCTGCTAGGAATGCTGTGATGCATGTATCTTTTCCAATTAATGTTTTCATTTTTTTCATATATATACCCAGGAGTGGGGTTGCTGGATCATATGGTGACTCTGTTTTTAGTTTTAAGGAACCTTCATACTGCTTTCCACAGTGGCTGCACCAATTTACATTCCCACCAACAGGGTAGGAGGGTTCCCTTTTCTCCACACCCTCCCCAGTGTTTATTGTTTGTAGATTTTTTGATGGTGGCCATTCTAACTAGTGTGAGGTGATACCTCAGTGCAGTTTTGATTTGCATTTCTCTAATAATTAATGATGTTGAACATCTCTTCATATGCCTGTTAGCCATCTGTATGTCTCTTGGAAAAATGTCTATTTAGATCTTCTGCCCATATTTTGATTGGGCATCACTTTATTTTTTATATTAAATCAAATGACTTGGAATCCCACTGACCAGGATAACACACAGAAAATCAACCCAGTTCTTACTGGAATTTTCCACCAGCGCCGCTACTCAAAGGCCCCAGAAGCCCTACAAATTTAATGTAATCTGTCTTTTGTCCTCAGTGGGTAATGCTGAGGTGCTTCTTATTCAGACCCACATGGTCTTTTGATAACAATCAGCCTGGAAAAGAAGGAGGCATAACTTTGTATCATGTCACTCCAATCAGTTGCTGGCAATTCCTAGAGGGTAATTGAGCTGTGAGACTTCATCAGCCAACACTAGAAATTTGAAGAAGCGAGTTTCCAAAATCCTGAAAGTGGGATCCGGGTGACATCACTGCATCCACTATGCCACACAAAAGTGACAACCATTCATATGACTTGATAGGAGATGACATAAGCCCTGCTGTTGTTGTTCAGTTGTTGTCATATCTAACTCTTTGTGACCCCATGGACTGCAGTGTGCCAGGCTTCTCTGTCCTTTACCGTTTTCTAGAGTTTGCTCAAACTCATGTCCATTGTGTCGATGATGCCATCCAACCATCTCATCTTCTGTATCCTCCTTCTCCTCCTGCCTTCAGTTTCTCCCAGCAGCAGGGTCTTTCCCAATGAGTCATTTCTTTGGATCAGGTGGCCAAAGTATTGGAGCTTCAGTTTCAGCATCAGTCCTTCCAAAGAATATTCAGGGTTGATTTCCTTTAGAATGGACTGGTTTGATCTCCTTGAAGTCCAAGGGACTCTCAAGAGTCTTCTCCAGTGTCACAATTCAAAATCATGTATTCTTTGGCTCTCAGCCTTCTTTATGGTCCAACTCTCACTTCCGTACGTGACTACTGGAAAATCCATTGCTTTGACTATATAGACCTTTGTCCGCAAAGTGATGTCTCTTCTTTTTATTACACTGTCTTGGTTTGTCACTGCTTTCCTTCCAGGGAGCAAACGCTTCTTAATTTCATGGCTGCAGTCACCATCCACAGTGATTTTGGAGCCCAAGAAAATAAAATCTGTCACTGTTTCTAATTTTCCCCCCAACTATTTGCATGAAGTAATGGGACTGGATGCCATGATCTTAGTTTTTTGAATGTTGAGTTTTAAGCCAGCTTTTTCACTCTCCTCTTTAACCTTCATCAAGAGGCTCTTTAATTCATCTTCACTTTCTGCCATTATGTTGGTGTCATCTACATACATGAGGCTGTTGATATGTCTCCCAGCAATCTTGATTCCAGCTTGGGATTCATCCATCCTGGCATTTCGCATAATGTACTCTGCATAGAAGTTAAATAAGCAGGGTGATGATCTACAGCCTTGACAAGCTCCTTTCTCAATTTTGAACTAGTTCATTGTTCCATGTCTGGTTCTGACTTTGCTTCTTGACCTGCACACAGGTTTCTCAGGAGACAGGTAAGGTGGTGTGGCATTCCCATCTCTAAGAATTTTCCACAATTTGTTGTGACCCACATAGTCAAATGCTTTAGCATAGTCAGTGAAGCAAAATTAGATATTTTTCTGGAATTTCCTTGCTTTCTCTATGATCCAATGGATATTGGCCATTTGATCTCTGGTTTCTCTACCTTTTCTAAATCCAGCTTGTACATCTGAAAGTTCTTGGTTCACATAATGACTAGAAAAGAGTTACCTCGATCTGCTTTTAATAGAACATTCACGGACTACCCCTGTTGCTTTAATTAAACAGGCTCCCAAGCCACTAGAGCCAAAGCAAGAGTTCATCCGTCTCTTGCTTACTGAATTTGCCTTGATTCTCCATGGACAAGAAAGGAGGGGTGGGTGCTGATGGTGTCAATTATGTGGACAATGAAACTCATGGGATAGTCCGCTTTGCCATCAGATCTATACTCAAAATGAGAAAGTGGAAGGGTTCTGCCTCTATGCTGGGAACTTGTGCACATCTTACTCCCTCATGGTGTCACGATATAGTGCATTTGTTTCAAATCTGATTAAAATCCAGGAGTAAACAATGCATATTAATTGATCCACGCATTTCACTGAACAATAAATTTGAGTCCTTGGATTGATTTTCCAGAGCAAGCCAATAAAGTGAGTAAACCATGCATTATTTATCACTGGTCATCCACTGTATGTTTAAGTCACCAGAACTGGCGCGCTTTCTGTGGGAAAGCAGCAGGCTTGTTTGGGAGAGATCAGGATACAGCATCAGATTTTTATTCTGATTCTTTCAAAACTTGACAGAAAGGCCATACACAGCTCTCTGTCTTCTTTCTTGTCAGGTGAGTACACACATGTACAAGGAAAGACAGTCCATCTGTAACCTTAGAAAGAAGACAATAGACCATGAAACCAAGAATATTTTTACCAGTTGGATGAGTCATTTTCCCCATGAGGTTAATTATCATTAATGACTTTAATTAAGGAAGCATGCGAAGTATTTGTCTTGAAAAGTGTGGATCCGTGTGGTTTGCACTATTGGATTTTCGCTCTCTGCTGTGATTGCGCTCTTTCAAAACACTCTATTAATGTTAAATCTCTTTGGTGCTATATGCTAAGTTGTGATGCCTGAGGGCATATTTACAGTGACATTGACCAGGTTTAGCCTGACATTTAACAAACTCTGGAGGTAGAATTATCCTTGTTCACTGGAGGCTTCCAAGTTGGAATTTGTAAGATAAATGAGTCTGTTGCATCTATTCTCTAGCAATTAACTGATAATTGGGGCATTTAATCAGAACACTGACTTAAAGGACTCTAGCCTGATTAGATGCTGTTGGTGAGAAAAACAGATTCAACTACTTGTTCATCTCATTCCAGTACTACATTCACACCCTAAATCCAGATCAAGCCCAAATCTAGCCTATGAATATTTTACAGGAAAATGGATACTTTGCCAACAAACATCCATCTAGTCAAAGCTATGGTTTTTCCAGTAGTCATGTACGGATGTGAGAGTTGGACTACAAAGAAAACTGAGTGCCGAAGAATTGATACTTTTGAACTGTGGTGTTGGAGAAGACTCCTGAGAGTCCCTTGGCCTGCAGGGAGATCCAGCCAGTCCATCCTAAAGGAAATCAGTCTTGAATATTCATTGGAAGGACTGATGCTGAAGCTGAAACTCCAATACTTTGGTCACCTGATACGAAGAACTGACTCATTAGAAAAGACTCATGCTGGGAAAGATTGAAGGCGGGAGGAGAAGGGGACGACAAAGGATGAGATGGTTGGATGGCATCACTGACTCAATGGACATGAGTTTGAGTAAGCTCTGGGAGTTGGTGATAGACAGGGAAGCCTGTCGAGCTGCAGTCCATGGGGTCACAAAGAGTCAGACATGACTGAGGGACTGAACTGAACTGAGATGGCAGATAGGCTGGTTTGGAGGACTTGAGATATCTTAAGTTGCTTAAAACCAACGATAAAAAGAAAAATCTTAAAAGCAGCTAAAGTAAAAAAAAACATATCTTTTCAGAAAATCAAAGACTAAAAATTACAACAGATTTAGTCACCAGAAATGGTGCAAGCCAGGCAAAAATGGAGCATCATCTTTGAAGTACTAAAAATAAATACCGTACATCTAGAATTCTTTAGCCAACAAAAATATTTATCAGAAGCAAAGGTGAATTGGAGACTTTCAAGCATATAAAAGCTAAGAATTGCACCACAGGTCAGTGTTTCCATAAATGCTGAAGGAAGTTCTGGCAGAAGAAAACCAAAACCAGATGGAAATCTGAATTTATACGAAGGTATGAAGCACACCTGTAAATGCACCAAATTTTTTTCATTTTTTAATTATTTTAAATGATAACTGACCATCTAAGACCAGAATCATAATTAATGTATTGTGAGATTTATAACATATGTAGAAGTAAAATGTATGAGAACAAATAACACCCAAAGGCCTGGAGGGGGAAATGGTAGTAAGTTGGTGTAAGGTTCTTATGCTCGACAGGAAGAGGTATGCTTTCACTTGAAGTTGAACTGTGACTAATTAAAGATATGTATTATAATCCCTAAAGGGGCCACTAAAATAGCACAACAAAATAAGCCAACAAATCTAACTAACTAAATAAATAACATAAATAAAAACTGCAAAGGAAGAAGTAAAATTGCATTTGTAGACAATATGATTATGTATGGAGAAAAATCCACAAAATCATCAAACTACTAAGGTGAATAGTTAAAATAATTATGCTTCTTCATATTAGCAATGCATAATTATATAGTGAAAATATTATGACATTTAAAAAAATATTAAATACTTGGAAATAAATTTGACAAAAGATGCAAGACCTGTATTGAAACTAAAAGAGGAAAATTACTGAAAGACACTAAAAAAGATCTAAATATGAAAGAAAAATTCAATAGCCTGGACATCATCAAAATTAAAACTTCTGTTTTTTGAAAGACAACCTAAGAGAATGAAATGACAATTCATGAACTGAGAGAAAATATTTGAAAATTGTATATTTGATATAAGACTTATATCTAGAATATACATTAAAAAAATTTTTTTAAAAAACACTCAAGAGCAAAAGTAAGAACACCAGCAATTTGTACAATGGCCATAAGATTTGAATAGGCACTTCATCAGAGAAGAAAAGATGAATGGTAAATAAGTACATGAAAGGACTCAACATCATGAGTCAATAGGGAAATGAAAATTGAAACCACAGTGTGATACCACCATATACCTATTAGAATGGCTAAAATTAAAAAGACTTACTGCCAATTGTGGGCAAGAATATGGAATAGTTAAAATGTACATCTATTGCTGGTATAAATGTAAAATGATACAACCACTTTCAGAAAACACTTTGTCAGTTTCTTAAAAGCATGCACTTACCACACAATCCAGTCCATTCTAAAGGAGATCAATCCTGGGTGTTCACTGGAAGGACTGATGCTAAAGCTGAAACTCCAATACTTTGGCCACCTCATGCGACGAGTTGACTCACTGGAAAAGACTCTGATGCTGGGAAGGATTGGGGGTGGGAGGAGAGGGGGACAACAGAGAATGAGGTGGCTGGATGGCATCACCGACTCGATGGACATGAGTTTGAGTGAACTCCAGGAGTTGGTGATGGACAGGGAGGCCTGGCGTGCTGTGATTCATGGGGTCGCAAAGAGTCAGACACGACTGAGCGACTGAGCTGAACTGAACTGAACTGAACCACACAATCTAGCCATTCTATTCCTGCATATTTATCTAAAGGAAATGAATGCAAATGTCCACACAAAAACTTGTACCGAATATTCATAGTGGGTTTATTTGTAATACAAATGTAAAAGAACCCCAATGTCCACCAACATTCCATAGATGAATGAATAAACAAATTTCTGGTGTTATTAATGTAACAAATACTTTTCAGCATTAAAAACAAATACGCTATTGATATATGAAACATCATGGATGAATTTTGAGGTAAATATGCCGAGGAAAAGAAGTCATACAGAAAAAAGTATATAGTACATATGATTCCAGTTACATAAAAGTTTAGAAATTTAAAACTATCTATAGTCACAGAAAGCAAATCAGTGGTGCCTGGGGTAGGGGGAGGAGCAGGAGGGAGAGATTACAGAAAGACATGAGAAAATTTGGGAGGTGACAGACATGTTCATTATCTTGACTACAGTGATAGTTTTACAAGAGTGTAAATATGTCAAAACACTAAACTGCATACGTTTTGTTCAACTTGATATATGTCAATTATACTTCAATAAAGCTGTAAAAAGAAGGAAAAAATCAAATGAGATATAATTTCACTCTCATCAGACTTGCAAAATTCAAAAAGATCTTAACAGTATCAAGTATTGTCAAGGATTTGATTGTGCACTGCAGAAGGCAGTATAAAATTTACACAGCCTCTTTGGAAAGCAATTTGGCAATATCATGTTGAAAATGAACAGATGAACGTACTTTCAACTTTGCGTTTCTACTTTCAAGTAATTACCCTACAAAACTATTATGCATGTGCACTTTAAGTCGCATAAGGATATTCATTGCAGCATTGTTTCTGATAGAAAAAAAATGAAACAACTTGAATGTCCATCAGTAGGGGAACAATAAACATATTTACACATATATTGGCTTCCCTGGTGGCTCAGTTGGTACAGAAACTGCCTGCAATGCAGGAGACCTGGATTTAATCCCTGTGTCAGGAAGATCCCTTGGAAAGGGAAATGGCAATCCACTCCAGTATTCTTGCCTGGAAAATCCCATGGACAGAAAAGCCTAGAGAGCTACAGACCATGGGGTCACAAATGAGTCAGAAACAGCTTAGTGACTAAACACCACCACTACACCTATATTATAAAGTTTGTTTATTATACAGTATAAGCAAGTTGTGGCATTGTCATATAATGAAATACAATACAGCAGTGTTTCTTTTTTTTCCTGAGTTCATGTGAAAACTACCTGGGGATCTTTAGATATGGGGTGGGGTTTGGGGTTCTGCCTTTTGAAGAAGTCCCCTAGTGATGTTACTACTTCTGAGTCATGGTATGTCGTGTTACAAAACAGTACTGCATGAATGAACTAGAGGTATATGTATCAACATGGATAAGCCTAAAAAAGTAGAGAGGAAAAAAAGCAAATTGCCAAAAGATTTGCACAGTATGATAGCTATAGTGTAAAAAGTTTAAAAACTCAAAGCAGTATTATACATTGTCCGTGGGTATGAATGTTCATAAGACATTATTGTTAAGATTTAAAACCATGGACATGGAGGATAAGCAACAGGGAAAGCTGATTGCAGAAGAGAAGGATAGGGAACAAATAGTGCTGGAGAGGGAAAGGAGAGCCTCCATTTAACCATCATGCTCTATTTTGTTTCTTTTAAAAAAAAAAAAAAACCTGGAGATAAAATCTAAAACAGTAACATTTGTTCCTTGCTGAATGTGTATACAAATGTTTAATAGGATTCTGAGAACTTTGACATATTTTGAGCTATCAATAGCAATAAACTATTTCATAATTCAACTTCCATGTTAATAGTGCTAGAAATTGACACATTCAAAGCTGAAATAGCTATGTCACCACTGGGCCTTGAAGTCAGAGAGCCTCCCTGACACCTCACAGAAGGAGGGAGAGTCTCCTTTGGGTTAAATGTAGCATCTTGATAGGGACTTTGCACTCTCCGCTCTTAGTGGCCTTAATCTCGCTGAGCAAATGCCACTTTGTAATAAGATTTTCTTTCTTTGGACACCAGATTGTGCTCTAGTGTAGGAAGTTGATGGGATGTACATGGCTGATGAACTTCGTTATAATATGTATTTTGAACATCGGTGGTAATGCATACTTGAAGTGTAAGTGTGGGAATGGCTGTAGCATAATTGCAAAAGGTGAATTATCTTCCTTCATTCACCCTGATGTGACAAGCCCATCTAGACTCCATGACTGGCTGCTCTTCTTTAGAGACACACTGCATTAATTGGCCCCCTGAAAGGAAGGGCCCCAGAGCTGTGTGAGGAGTTAAGACAGTCACTTGGTCTGTCCCGACTGCTATCCCAGCTTCTGAGAACTCAACACTTGGACAGCTTCTTCTCCCAAGCGAATTAAGAAGGACCCAACTTCCCAGGAACCCACAGGCCATCAGATCACCCCATACTTCACTGTTAGATTGCACCAAACCCTGCCTGTATTGGTGAAAAACCTTAACCCTTTTATTTAATATGAACCTTCTTCTTTTTGATCATGGGAGGACAGCAGCTAGCATTAAATTGTGCTTGTTTTGAGCGTGTATTCTGAGTCTCTTCTTTTGTGTAGAGGAAAAAGATTGCACAGTATGTCTGACTAGAAAATGGCACAGCAATGATGAGTTGGCCTCAGAGTGTGATCCACCTTTCCACCAGTATTCTTGCCTGGAGAATCCTATGGACAGAGGAGCCTGGCAGGCTAAGTCCATGGGGTCACAAAGAGTCAGACACAACTGAGGGACCTTTCACTCACTGACAGGTTACTGTGATCAGTGTCAAGGTGAGCTGGGAATCTGCAGCCTGGGGCCCTGGCAGATCTACAGAAGTGTTTCCTCTAGCGTAGAACTTGGCTTCTTTCCCTCTAGCCACCTGTGGAGGTGGGAATCCATTGCACTTATTGTTTGGGAAATTGGAATAATGCCACTGTACCCTGAGGCCAGAGATTTTGTCACCATTCTGGCAAAGAGAAGAGAATGCTTTTGTGTATTTAGCCCAGGCAGGGGACTGGGGAAGCAGAAGAAGGGTTGTCAGTGAGGTTCACTGAGCCCCAAAGTTCCACGGTGCTTAATATACAACTTGTTCCATTTCACACAACTGAGCCCTTTTTCTACAATGACAAGTGCTATCACCTGGACTAGGTCAGAAAGATTCTGGTATAAACTGTTGGGCCATTCCTGAAACTGCTTCTCCAGTCTGGATCACTGGGCCAGATTCCCCCTTCCCTGTGATAACTTCTCTCTAAAGACGCTTTTGTCCTTCCTGGCTCCTGTTGGCTCTGGTTGGGGCCAACCGTGTCCATCAGACATGGCCATGTGGTCTGACTCCCAACAGTGAGCAGCATTCATGTCTTTTGCTTTCCCCAGGATGCTCTCAGTCCTCCTGCAAATGAGTGTTCATAGGAGGAAATGTTTAGTGGTGGAACAGAGTCCAAATCTGCTTCCCAGGGGCCTCAGGGCTCAGTTCAGTTCAGTTCAGTCACTCAGTCATGTCCGACTCTCCACGACCCCATGAATCACAGCACACCAGGCCTCCCTGTCCATAACCAAATCCCGGAGTTCACTCAAACTCATGTCCACAGAGACGGTGATGCCATCCAGCCATCTCATTCTCTGTCGTCCCCTTCTCCTCCCGCCCCCAACCTTTCCCAGCATCAGACTCTTTTCCAGTGAGTCAACTCGTCGCATGAGGTGGCCAAAGTATTGTGGTTTCAGCTTTAGCATCAGTCCTTCCAATGAACACCCAGGACTGATCTCCTTTAGAATGGACTGGTTGGATCTCCTTGCAGTACAAGGGACTCTCAAGAGTCTTCTCCAACACCACAGTTCAAAAGCATTGATTCTTCGGCGATCAGCCTTCTTCACAGTCCAGCTCTCACATCCATACATGACCACTGGAAAAACCATAGCCTTGACTAGACGGACCTTGGTTGGCAAAGTAATGTCTCTGCTTTTTAATATACTATCAAGGTTGGTCATAACTTTCCTTAGGAGTAAGCATCTTTTAATTTCATGGCTGCAATCAGGGCTCAGTTCCTGTCAAATGGGGCCTCTGTGTTACAAGCATATTGACTTTTTAAAAAAATGTCCTTCAATTTGATTATCATGAACTCTGAACTGGATGGTATTATATCTAGATATTTCAAATGAGTCTCAGTGAAAAATAAGAGAAGCAACAGTGAGTTGAGTTCAGTCCCTCAGTCGTGTTTGACTTTGTGACCTCATGGACTGCAGCACGCCAGGTTTCCCTGTCCATCAGCAACTCCTGGAACTTGTTCAAACTCATGTCCATCAAGTCGGTGATGCCATCCAACCATCTTATCCTCTGTTGCCCCCTTCTCCTCCTGCCCTCAATTTTTCCCAGCCTCAGGGTCTTTTTTAGTGAGTCAGCTCTTTGAATCAGGTGGCCAAAATATTGGAGCTTCAGCCTTAGTTCTTCCAATGAACATTCAGGACTGATTTCCTTTAGGATTAAGAAGCAGTAGTTTAGGGGAAAAGGAAATTTGTTGGTGAAGGTAAGGTGACCAAGTTCTGAAAGAGAAGAATTTAAAATGTGACCATGAAAGGTGGGCAGTTTAGGTTGTGAATCTTTGAAGAGAATCAGGCTTCCCTGGCGGCTTAGACAGTAAAGAATCTGCCTGCAATGCAGGAGACCTGGGTTCGATCCCTGGGTGGGGAAGATCCTATGGAGAAGGAAATGTCAACCCACTCCAGTATTCTTGCCTGGAGAATTCCATGGACAGAGGAGCCTGGTGGGCTACAGTTCATGGAGTCACAGAGTCGGACACGACTGAGCAAGAACACTTAACACAGTAGCCCAAGCAAAGAACTCAAAAATAGTGTGAGCTTGGACACATGGGGAGAGAGCCAGGAGACCGGCTTTCTGGAATGGAGCTCATATTGGGAGAGAATCCTAATAGGTGGGGTGAAGCCTGTCTCCAGGAGTCTTCAAGTTCAGGAGGTGTGGTAGGCCAGTGCGATTCAGTGTAGATTATTATATACAGAAAGGTCTGCCTAGTGTAAAAAATGATGTGGAGTTGATGACAGTGTTTGGAGAGTAGAGGAGAGAAAGACTGTGGGGAGAATATATTAGAAGTTACAATAGTAATTTAAGCAAGCAAAGTCTGATTTAAGGTGGGAATGGAGAAAAAAAGGACAAATCGTAGGCATTTCATAGTAACAGAGGATAATGAGGATATAAAAGTCCAAACTGATGTGAACATTGGTAGAGATGGGACAGTTCAAAAGGAGTGCCAGCCACTTTGGAAGGAAAAACAACTTCTCTTTGGGACATATTGAACTTAAGGCGACAGGACAGTTTAAAATCCAACAAAAGATAAATTGTTAAAGACTCTATTAATTTTAAAGTTGAAGTTCAGCTTTTAAGAAGAGCAATTTAAGGTTGCATTCTTTTTTACGCTAAAATGCCTGGGATTTCCATAGGTAGACATAAGTGAAATGGTCTCAGTTAGAGACCAATGGAAATTAGAAAGAAGAGGAGTCACTGACCTCTAGAATGATTATGTTAAATGTCATTAAGACCAGAAGACAGGGTTTTAACATGGAGAGAGGTGGCTTATTCATTTCTTACTCAGCCACATACCTTATACTCAGAAGTATGGATTCAACAGGTAAAAAGAGAAAAAAAATGTCTGAGGTCTCTAGGTATTGAAGGTTTGGGGTGCAATTTCAGTAAAAGAATTTACTTCTTAAAATCCCTGATTTTTTTTTCCATTCTAATGGGTATTCCATATGTATCATTTTTTTTAATTTATCTATTTTTATTGAAGAATAATTTCTTTACAGAATTTTGCTGTTTTCTGTCAAACCTCAAAATGAATCAGCCATAGGTATACATATATCCCCTCCCTTTTGAAACTCCCTCCCTATTCCACCCCTCCAGGTTGATACAGAGCCCCTGTTTGGGTTTCCTGAGACATATAGCAAATTCCCACTGGCAATCTACTTTACATATGGTAATGTAAGTTTCCAGTTTACTCTTTCCATGCATCTCACCCCCTCCTCCCCTTTTCCCATATCCATAAGTCTATTCTCTATGTTTCTTCACTGCTGCCCTGTAAATAAATTCTTCAGTACCACTTTTTTAGATTCTGTATATATGTGTTGCTGCTGCTGCTGCTAAGTCGCATCAGTCGTGTCCGACTCTGTGCGATCCCATAGACGGAAGCCCACCAGGCTCCCCCATCTCTGGGATTCTCCAGGCAAGAACACTGGAGTGGGTTGCCATTTCCTTCTCCAATGCATGAAAGTGAGAAGTGAAAGTGAAAAGTAAAAGTGAAGTCGCTCAGTCGTGTCCGACTCTTAGTGACCCCATGGATTTCAGCCCACCAGGCTCCTCCATCCATGGGATTTTCCAGGCAAGAGTACTGGAGTGGGGTGCCATTGCCTTCTCCATATATGTGTTAGAATATGGTATTTATCTTTCTCTTTCCGAGTCACTTCGCTCAGTATAATAAGTTCTAAGTTCACCCACCTCATTAGAACTGACCCAGATGCATTCCTTTTTATGGCTGAGTAATGAGCTACCCCACACCTGAGGCCAGTGCCGGCGGCCGAGAGGAGCTGCCCCACGTCCAACAGGCGGTGGCTGCGTGGGCGCAGGAGGGCCGAGAGGAGCTACTCCGCATTCAAGGTCAGGAGCGGCGGCCTTGAGGAGATACCCCTCGTCCAAGGTAAGGTACAGCGGCTGCACTTTGCTGGAGTGGCTGTGAAGAGATTTTCCACCACCAAGGTAAGAGAAACCCAAATAAGACGGTAGGTATTGCTAGGGGGCATCATAGGGCAGACAAACTGAAATCATAATCACAGGAAACTAGCCGATCTGATCACATGGACCACAGCCGAATGTGGTCCCCTGGAGAAGGGAATGGCAAACCACTTCAGTATACTTGCCTTGAGAACCCCATGAACAGTAACAAAGGGCAAAATGATAGGATACTGAATGAGGAATTCCCCAGGTCGGTAGGTGCCCAGTATGCTACTGGAGCTCAGTGGAGAAATAACTATAGAAGGAATAAAGGGATGGAGCAAAAGCAAAACCAATACCCAGTGGTGGATGTGACCAGTGATAGAAGCAAGGTCCAGTGCTGTAAAGAGCAATATTGCATAGGAACCTGGAATGTTAGGTCCATGAATCAAGGCAAATTGGAAGTGGTCAAACAGGAGATGGCAAGAGTGAACATCGACATTTTAGGAATCAGTGAATTAAAATGGACTGGAATGGGTGAATTTAACTCGGATGACCATTATATCTACTACTGTGGGCAGGAATCCCTTCAAAGAAATGGAGTAGCCATCATGGTCAACAAAAGAGTCCGAAATGCAGTACTTGGATGCAATCTTAAAAATGACAGAATGATTTCTGTTCGTGTCCAAGGCAAACCATTCAATATTACAGTAATCCAAGCCTATGCCCCAACCAGTAATGCTGAAGAAGCCGAAGTTAATCGGTTCTATGAAGACCTACAAGACCTTTTAGAACTAACACCCAAAAAAGATGTCCTTTTCATTATAAGGGACTGGAATGCAAAACACCTGGAGTAACAGAGAAATTTGGCCTTGGAGCACGGAATGAAGCAGGGCAAAGGCTAATAGAGTTTTGTCAAGAGAATGCACTGGTCATAGCAAACACCCTCTTCCAACAACACAAGAGAAGACTCTACACATGGACATCACCAGATGGTCAACACCGAAATCATGTTGATTATATTCTTTGCAACCAAAGATGGAGAAGCTGTATACAGTTAGCGAAAACAAGACCAGGAGCTGACTGTGGCTCAGATCATGAACTCCTTATTGCGAAATTCAGACTTAAATTGAAAAAAGTAGGGAAAACCACTAGACCATTCAGATATGACCTCAATCAAATCCCTTATGATTATACAGTGGAAGTGAGAAATAGATTTAAGGGACTAGATCTGATAGATAGAGTGCCTGATGAACTCTGGACGGAGGTTCATGACATTGTACAGGAGACAGGGACCAAGACCATCCCCATGGAAAAGAAATGCAAAAGAGCGAAATGGCTGTCTGAGGAGGCCTTACAAATAGCTGTGAAAAGAAGAGAGGCGAAAAGCAAAGGAGAAAAGGAAAGATATAAGCATCTGAATGCAGAGTTCCAAAGAATAGCAAGGAGAGATAAGAAAGCCTTCCTCAGTGATCAATGCAAAGAAATAGAGGAAAACAACAGAATAGGAAAAACAAGAGACCTCTTCAAGAAAATTAGAGATTCCAAGGGAACATTTCATGCAAAGATGGGCTCGATAAAGGACAGAAATGGTATGGACCTAACAGAAGCAGAAGATATTAAGAAGAGGTGGCAGGAATACACAGAAGAACTTTACAAAAAAGATCTTCACGACCAAGATAGTCACGATAACATGATCACTGACCTAGAGCCAGACATCTTGGAATGTGAAGTCAAGTGGGCCTTAGAAAGCATCACTACGAACAAAGCTAGTGGAGGTGATGGAATTCCAGTTGAGCTATTTCAAATCCTGAAAGATGATGCTGTGAAAGTGCTGCACTCAATATGCCAGCAGATTTGGAAAACTCAGCAGTGGCCACAGGACTGGAAAAGGTCAGTCTTCATTCCAATCCCAAAGAAATGCAATGCCAAAGAATGCTCAAACTACTGCACAATTGCACTCATCTCACACGCTAGTAAAGTCATGCTCAAAATTCTCCAAGCCAGGCTTCAGCAGTATGTAAACCGTGAACTCCCAGATGTTCAAGCAGGTTTTAGAAAAGGCAGAGGCACCAGAGATCAAATTGCCAACATCCGCTGGATCATGGAGAAAGCAAGAGAGTTTCAGAAAAACATCTATTTCTGCTTCATTGACTATGCCAAAGCCTTTGACTGTGTGGATCACAAGAAACTGTGGAACATTCTGAAAGAGATGGGAATCCCAGACCACCTGACCTGCCTCTTGAGAAACCTGTATGCAGGTCAGGAAGCAACAGTTAGAACTGGACATGGAACAATAGACTGGTTCCAAATAGGAAAAGGTGTACGTCAAGGTTGTATATTGTCACCTTGCTTATTTAACTTATATGCAGAGTACATCATGAGGAACGCTGGGCTGGAAGAAGCACAAGCTGGAATCAAGATTGCTGGGAGAAATATCAATAACCTCAGATATGCAGATGACACTACCCTTATGGCAGAAAGTGAAGAGGAACTCAAAAGCCTCTTGATGAAAGTGAAAGAGGAGAGGGAAAAGGTTGGCTCAACATTCAGAAAACAAAGATCCCAAAGACTGTTCTACACATCTGTGTCTCTTTTGCTGTCTCGTATACAGGGTTATCATTTGCATCTTTCTAAGTTCCATATATATGCGTTAGTATACTGTATTGGTGTTTTTCTTTCTGGCTTACTTCACTCTGTATAATAGGCTCCAGTTTCATCCACCTCATTAGAACTGATTCAAATGTATTCTTTTTAATGGCTGAATAATACTCCATTGTGTATATGTACCAAAGCTTTCTTATCCATTCGTCTGCAGATGGACATCTAGGTTGCTTCCATGTCCTGGCTATTATGAACAGTGCTGCAATGAACACTGGAGTACATGTGTCTCTTTCAATTTTGGTTTCCAGGGGGAACTCATGTACATCTGGGGTGAATTCATATCAATGTATGGCAAAACCAACCAATATAATGTAAAATAATTTGCCTCCAATAAAAAATAAATTTAAAAAAAAAAAGAAAAAAGAAAACAAAAATCATGGCATCTGGTCCCATCACTTCGTGGGAAATAGATGGGGAAAGAGTGGAAACAGTGTCAAACTTTATTTTTGGGGCTCCAAAATCACTGCGGATGCTGATTGCAGCCATGAAATTAAAAGACGCTTACTCCTTGGAAGGAAAGTTATGATCAATCTAGATAGTATATTAAAATGCAGAGACATTACTTTGCCAACAAAGGTCCATCTAGTCAAGGCTATGGTTTGTCCAGTGGTCATGTATGGATGTGAGAGCTGGACTGTGAAGAAAGCTGATCACCGAAGAATTGATGCTTTTGAACTGTGGTGCTGGAGAAGACTCTTGAGAGTCCCTTGGACTGCAAGGAGATCCAACAAGTCCATTCTAAAGGAGATCAGTCCTGGGTGTTCATTGGAAGGACTGATGCTAAAGCTGAAACTCCAATACTTAGGCCACCTCATGCGATGATCTGACTCACTGGAAAAGAGTCTGATGCTGGGAGGGATTGGGGGCGGGAGGAGAAGGGGACGACAGAGAATGAGATGGCTGGATGGCATCACCGACTCTATGGACATGAGTTTGAGTGAACTCCAGGAGTTGGTGATGGACAGCGAAGCCTGGCGTGCTGTGATTCATGGGGTCGCAAAGAGTTGGACACGACTGAGCGACTGAACTGAACTGAGCTTGAGCAATGAAAGCCAAATTAAGATTTGTTTAAAATATTAAGCTTTTTTTTTTTACCCACTCCCCCCCGAACAGTGAAATCCAGACTTCAGACAATTTGTTTAAATGGTAGCACTAATGGGACTATCTACTGAGTTTCCACCTGGAAAACAACAACAACAAAAAACTAACCTTTAGGTCTAGCTCCTTCATAGAGGAGAGCCTTGAATCAATTTGCCTAAACACAGCTGTCCTCACAGTGTCCTCCCACTGTTACTTTTCATTTTGTAGCATTTCACAGTAAATGCCAACATGCAATGTGCAGTGTTACGCCAAGCAGGCATAAGTGCTGAGCAGACTCGCTGATATGCACAGAAAGGATGATAAGTGTTATTTTTGTGTTTTTTTGTTGAGAGTTTTTTTTAAAAGTCTCAACTTGGTAAACCTAAAAACACATAATCAATTTTGAGACAAAGGTAAAAATCTTCTGCAATTCTCTCTATAGAGACAACAAAAATAGGCAGCTTCAAAAGCAAGAAATAACTGTGGTTACGTGGAAAACTTTGACACTCAGTTTTCTCTTTGCACCCTTTCCAGGGCTCCAAGAGCAACTTACAATCATGGGGAGAAAACCTTTGAGAACTGGTTCTAAAGGAGGTTATTTTGAAGAAGGGTAATTGAAAAAAAAAAAAAAATCATGGCTGGCTGGTTTAGAATTTGCTCATGTAAAATGCATGTGTGTTTGCCTTCCACAACGCACAAAGGATTCCAGTTATAAACCTCCCTCCACCAGTGAGGAAAATTGGTCTACTGGCAAATATATCAAGGGATTTCTCAGCTTAAGTACTATTTGTCTGTGGAATCTTTTGCAGATGGGGAAATTGTTTTAGTCCACTCTGATGTCCTCCAGATTACTAAAAAAAAAAAAAAAAAAAATGGACTTATGAGTTGTCAACAATAGTGTGATCTAATTAGACACACTAGATATTTTGCAAGAAGCGTAATATCTAGCTGATACCAGCAATTCTTACATAGAAATAAAGAAAGATGTCCCAAATAACAATAATTTCTGGCAGCAAACTGGCAGCGAGAAGGGAAGGAAAGAAGGAAGGGAAGGAGAGAGAAAGGAAGGAAGGTCTCTTTCACTTTGAAAAGAGAAATTTTGCTGCCAAATGAAATCCATTCATGTGTAGCCAGAAGCATCTATTTTCAGCACATGGGCCACTGCTTCTGAACAGGATGCCAGCTGTGTGCCATATACATTCTTGACAAGGAAAGGCTCTGCTTTGAAACTTCAGGTTGGTGTCATATCACCAGGAAATCAACCAAACTGGAAGGCCAGGGGTGTCGTTTGTCTTTAAAGACTAGATGACCCATGGAGGGAAAGGTGTGCTCCAGGTCCTAAATCATGTTAAGGAAAGCACTTGACCCCTATTCCCACACTCTCACCGGCACTTGATGCTCACAGCATCCACAGTTGGTGAAACACTGGGATAACAGTGATGTCAGCACGCAGCTGAGTACTCTTTCCATTTCAGTGCAAGCTTCTGGAGGGTAGAACTCTCACCTTTGTCCCCTCAGGGGATAATAGTATAACTAGAGTGCAAAGACAGAAACCCATGCTTTGAGAGGTTAAGTAATGTATCAGGGTCAGAAAAGGAGTTGAGGCAGAGTGGGATTTAAACCTGAATCATCTGACTGTGTTCTTAAACTCTATTAGGTACTACCTCCCACTGTCTGCGAGGAGGGAAGCATAGGAATATTTGTCATTAACTGTTTCCAATTTCTAGAGTTTTCCCCCATGATTAATTAGTCAATTTCCCTTACTTTGCCAGTATCCTCAAATGGTAGCACAGAGAAAGGCAAAGATGCCCCCATGGATTAGACAAAGAAAAAGTAAATAAATGCTGGTCTCCCCAATACCAGTGGCTTTTTGCTGTAATAAGAGCCTGACTCTGAAGAGAGTTGTGAGGATGGACTGGGAGGGTTCGGTAGAAAGAGCAGAAATGAAACCATCAGGATGCATTTTCCTGTTTACCAAGGAATTTCTGATTTGGTTTTATTTGGGCAACTCTTCTGTGCTTCTTTTAATGTAGAGAAAGGAAGCTGTGAAGCAGAGAGCTGCAGAAAACTCCAGAGTGATTGGAAATAGCCAGGAGTCTGAGATTTCGGCTAACAGGAGAAAGAGAGAGAAGGTCATTATTTATGCTCGGAGAAGGCAATGGCAAGCCACTCCAGTACTCTTGCCTGGAAAATCGCATGGACAGAGGAGCCTGGTAAGCTGCAGTCCATGGGGTCGCTACTAGTCAGACACGACTGAGCGACTTCACTTTCACTTTCACACATTGGAGAAGGAAATGGCAACCCACTCCAGTGTTCTTGCCTGGAGAATCCCAGGGATGGCGGAGCTTGGTCGGCTGCCATCTATGGGGTCACACAGAGTCAGACACGACTGAAGCGACTTAACAGCAGCAGCAGCAGCAAGCTCTTGCAGGGAGAATCTGCTCTGTGTGTCTGACTCCATATGGCTAGCTTTCCAGCCCACAAAGATGGATGAATACAGGGCTGTGTCTGAAGAATGGCCACTGTGGAATTAACTGAAAGAAGAAAAAAAAAAGTTCTTTCCTTTCTACTTCAGTATGCAGTTCTAACCTCAAGGGAGCATATCTGCTATGCATTAGATATTCATGAAGGTTAATAGATTGTTATAATGGGCTACAACGCACAAAGGCTACAGGCCATCAACCATAAGGACTAAATACACTGACACAAGAAACCCGGTGGAAGGGAGTGGTAAGCTATGAAAGGGCAGCAGCTGGGCGAGGATGTCCCTGGGGCAGGGACTCAGATGTGCCACCACCAGCCCTGAGCTGTTCAGTCTGCCAGTCTCCACCTACATCTGTTTCCAGACTCCAGCCCCGACCCTCAGTCTCATTTCTATCAAGAGACATTTACAGTTTTAACAACTCATTGAAACCTGTCTACCCTGTGGACAGGTAATGGGCATAACAGCTCATGCCCATCCTTGTAGACTTGACTTTTCCTAATCATTTTCATCTAATCATTTTGCTGATCAAAGTCTACCTCATTCATCTGAAAAATGCCAGCAATAATTTGTTATGCAGGTATTTGGTCAGAGTTTCTCCAGAGAAACATCCTGGATCAAATATCAATAAATCAGGGTAGCCAGTGCCTTAACCCTTGATCCAATGTATTACTTTTCCAGGAGACCAAATTCTAGGCAAAGAATGTCTTTGCGAGTGTGGAATAAAAAGTCTTCTTTAATAGTAGTATGCAAAATCATAAAAATTTGGAAAGAAAAGTTTTTAATACTTGATTTAATTACATATTCAAGTATGGTATTAGATAGTAGCCCTGAGAATGATATTTTTTTAATAGGCTTCTTTGTCACGAAGTCAATTTTAGTTTTTGTTTTTTTTCTACAAGGTTTGTTTAAATATGAGAAACCCTAATAGAAAAAGTGGGATTAAGGGAAGGTTTTGAGGGAATTCCTTTATGTACTTCCTACCCATGTTTTAAACTGGTAACAGAGTGTGGGTGGCCAGAAAACCACAAGTAAGGCTAAGCCTGTGTTTTCCAAATCAGTTTGATGAGTGTCAGCCAGCATTTTTTCAAGTAAAAAAGGAAAAGAGAGAGAGAAAGGAATAGAAAATATCAGAGTTCATTGCATGTAGTATTTTTTTATGAAGCTTTTGTTTCAATTGTGTCTGTGTGTATTGGTTCTTAAAATTTATTTATATCCATGAAACTCATAAAAATTTTTTTTGGGAAAACTACTGGAAAGACATGAGAGAAAATGGCAGTTTCTTTAGATTGAGAGACTGAATTATTTTGAATGTTAATCATCAAGCTGAGGAGTTAGGCTTCATGTGGAATCCTTTGTACTTTCTTAGGCATGTAGAGTCCATTTTACCTTCTTAAGCGTTTATTAAGAAATGACATGATAAAGGTGAAGTTTTAAAAACAGTTTGGCAGTGTATGAGTGATAGCTTGAGGGTAGAGGCAGATATAGAGACTGGACAATTGTTGAAGAGTCTCAGAATGGAGACTAATCCTTGCCATCTTAATAAAGCACTATAGGAATTTTTCAAGTGGATTATTGTATAACTCACCAAAATGCTATGAAATTTAGGGAATCAGGATGAGGAACAGAGCAGAACTGAAGGGAGCTATGCAGCAAGAACCACTATCTAAGACCCCCACCAACCTGGTCAGGGGAGGATACTGTCAGCACAGGTGCTAAACACTGAGCACCATGGCTTGGCTGACTCTGCACACTAAGGGCTTCTGGATGGCCCTGAAGACACCCACTGCCACCGCAGTAAGGGATTTTTCAACTGTTTCCATTCCTGTGCATTATAGCACCAGATTTAGTGTCTGGGATGGATACCTCTGATTGGCCAGGCCGAGGTGCAGGCACCTCTGCTCTAGCTGCAAGAGAGGCTGAGAGACAACTCATCTACCCTTTTTGGTTTCTGTAGAAGGAAGTAGTTTCTGCCTTTCCTGATTCTGAACCCATTTCCAACAGGTAGGGGTGGGTCGGGAGACTGAGGAATTCCCACACACCCCCAAGCAGTTCTTCAGACCAGCTGGGTGTCTACTCCATTCTAACAATATCCACCCAAAAGCATCAGATTCCACAGGTTAAGGGCTCAGTCCCACAACACTGTCTTCCATTTTGGATGGCAGTGCAAAGTCTAAGTTGTCACCTGTGCTTCTGATCAGCTGGCTATGGAACAGAGGCTCCTACGAGAGCTTTCTTAGGTTCAATTAATTTGTTCAAGTGGCTCACAGAACACAAAGAAATGTTTTACTTACTACAGTACCAGTTTACTGTGAAGGGGTATAACTCAGGAATAATCAGATGGAAGAGATGCATAGGGTAAGGCTCAGGGGAAGGGTGGGAAGCTTCCACACCCTGTCTGAGCTTGCTAACCTAGAGGCTCTCTGAACCCCCACCCTTTTGGGTATTTATGGAGGCTTCAGTTCAGTTTAGTCACTCAGTCGTGTCCGACTCTTTGCGACCCCATGAATCACAGCACGCCAGGCCTCCCTGTCCATCACCAACTCCCGGAGTTCACTCAAACTCATGTCCATCGAGTTGGTGATGCCATCCAGCCATCTCATTCTCTGTCATCCCCGTCTCCTCCCGCCCCCAATCCCTCCCAGCATCAGAATCTTTTCCAGTGAGTCAGATCATCACATGAGGTGGCCAAAGTATTGGAGTTTCAGTTTTAGCATCAGTCCTTCCAATGAACACCCAGGATTGATCTCCTCTAGAATGGACTGGTTGGATCTCCTTGCAGTCCAAGGGACTCTCAAGAGTCTTCTCCAGCACCACAGTTCAAAAGCATCAATTCTTCAGTGATCAGCTTTCTTCACAGTCCAACTCTCACATCCATACGTGACCACTGGAAAAACCATAGCCTTGACTAGATGGACCTTGGTTGGCAAAGTAATGTCTCTGCTTTTTAATATGCTATCTAGGTTGGTCATAACTTTCCTTCCAAGGAGTAAGCGTCTTTTAATTTCATGGCTGCAGTCAGCATCTGCAGTGATTTTGGAGCCCAAAAAAATAAAGTCTGACACTGTTTCCACTGTTTCCCCATCTATTTACCATGAAGTGATAGGACCAGATGCCATGATCTTTGTTTTCTGAATGTTGAGCTTCAAGCCAACCTTTTCACTCTCCTCTTTCACTTTTATCAAGAGGCTTTTGAGTCCTCTTCACTTTCTGCCATAAGGGTGGTGTCATCTGCATATCTGAGTTTACTGATATTTCTCCCGGCAATCTTGATTTCAGCTTGTGCTTCTTCCAGCCCAGAGGCACAATTGATTAAATTGTTGGCCATGGACAACTGATTCAACCTCCAGCTTTTCCCCTCTCCCTAGAGGTCAAAGGGGTTGGGAAGGGGTGGAGAGGTGGGGAGCAAGAGAGGAAATGGAAGTTCCCACCTCCTAAACACATGGTTGGGTTCCCTAGCAATCTTTGGTTACCTAGGGGTTTTCCAAAAGTCGCCTCATTAACATAACAAAAGACATCTTTATTTGCTCTCATCACTTAAGAAATTCCTTGGGTTTTAGAAGCTCTATGTTAGAAATACGGACAAGGACCAAATATATTTCTTAGTATAAATCACATTATCACAGCCTTCCATTGAGATTCACACAATGAAGAACTCTTTAAACACAGAAGAGGAGTTAGTCAGTCATAGACTAGCTAGATGATTGCAGTATTCCAGCTGAAGTGATGAGGGCATGAAGTTGTAAAGAACCTCACAGAACTAAAGCAAAAGATTAGTGGAAAGAAGAAACAAACAGACATGGTGATGGATTGTGTACAGATGATTAATGATGGGGAATGGAAAAAGCTAACTCTGGGCTTCTGTGCTGGAGATGAGAGGCTGATAGATATCTGCAGACATATTAATGTAAGGACTGAGACAAGAGAAAACTAAAGAATGCTGTTGAAGTAGTACTCAATGGGCCATATGGCTGAATCATTTTGGAGTTAGTGACCAGGAATCTTGGAGTTACAGAATTCCTTCAGCTAGATTCATTCTTTAAGATCATCTCTGTAGACTAATTGCATGATTACACCACTGTCTTTTGTGTGACTCATCTGCACGTTGTCCTTTGTGGTCTAATATTCTTATGGGTTCAGGATTTCCTAAACCAATGTTCCCATGTAGCCTATATCATACACAATTTCAAAATGTACTGTTACATGCATTTTGAACACTCAGACTAGAAAGATCCCTAAAGAATGCTTTATATCTTTTGCAACTGTAATAGTTAATACCCACATGAATCATAATATCCCATGAAGATTTAGCTTGTTTAAAAAACTCAAGAGCATATGTATAATGGAAACTCAGAAGCACAGAAAAATATGAGATAATAAATCCATATGGCCATAGACAAGTTGTCAACTATCTGTCACAGCTCCAATTCCCTTTATTCTGCCCATTTGGAATGACAAGTAGAACTCCATATCTGTGGAGCAAGTTGATGTGTAGACTCTCTCTTTTGTATCTGAGGTCTCACTACAATTTCTAACTGCTCTAGACTGTGTAGTTTAGAATGTGCAATGGGTTGAGTTGTTAAGAGAAGATGGAAAGAGCAGACGTGAGAGGCACTCAAATCAGTTTGCAGCAAGTTACATCTAGAAGAATGACTGAAAACCATTTCCAGTCCTAACAGCATTACTTCCCTGGTGCCCCCTTTCCTCACTACTCTTTCCCATCTCTTTCTATAAGCAGAGCTCACTTACATGGTTCAGATTTCCTTGCTTTTAAGATGAAACCAAGATATTGAAGTCTTCCTAGTAATTCTAAAGCTCGTATTTCCCATCTGGCATCATGATTTCTATGCTTCCAGAGTTATGCTCTTTTCCTTTTATTTTAGGAAAAGAAAGTATAAGTAAGGAATTGAATTTAATGGGAATTAGGTGAAAATCAATTGAGAAACCTGTATGAAGGTCAGGAAGCTACAGTTAGAACTGGACATGGAACAATAGACTGGTTCCAAATAGGAAAAGGAGTACGTCAAAGCTGTATATTGTCACCCTGCTTATTTAACTTCTATGCAGAGTACATCATGAGGAACGCTGGGCTGGAAGAAGCACAAGCTGGAATCAAGATTGCCGGGAGAAATATCAATAACCTCAGATATGCAGATGACACCACCCTTATGGCAGAAAGTGAAGAGGAACTCAAAAGCCTCTTGATGAAAGTGAAAGAGGAGAGTGAAAAGGTTGTCTTGAAGCTCAACATTCAGAAGACAAAGATCATGGCATCTGGTCCCATCACTTCATGGGAAATAGATGGGGAAACAGTGGAAACAGTGTCAGACTTTATTTTGGGGGGCTCTAAAATCACTGCAGATGCTGATTGCAACCATGAAATTAAATGACGCTTACTCCTTGGAAGGAAGGTTATGACCAACCTAGACTGCATAAGCAGAGACATTACTTTGTCAACAAAGGTCTGTTTAGTCAAAGCTATGGTTTTTCCAGTGGTCATGTATGGGTGTGAGAGTTGGACTGTGAAGAAAGTTGAGCACCGGAGAATTGATGCTTTTGAACTGTGGTGCTGGAGAAGACCCTTGAGAGTCCCTTGGACTGCAAGGAGATCCAACCAGTCCATTCTAAAGGAGATCAATCCTGGGTGTTCATTGGAAGGACTGATGCTGAAGCTGAAACTCAATATTTTGGCCACCTGACGCAGAGATGCCTCATTTGAAAAGACCCTGATGCTGGGAAAGATTGAAGGCAGGAGGAGAAGGGGACGTCAGAGAATGAGATGGCTGGATGGCATCACCGACTCAATGGACATCAGTTTGAGTGAACTCAGGGAGTTTGCGATGGACAGTGAGGCCTGGTGTGCTGTGGTTCATGGGGTCACAAAGAGTCGGACACTACAGAGTGACTGAACTGAACTGAACTGAACTGAGGTGAAAATCAAGAGACGTGGAGTGAAGTGAATCTTTTCCACTTCTGAAAAAATATGAAAGACTGAAAACCAATGCTTTGATGAGTTTAGAATGTGTGTGTTAGTTGCTCAGTCATGTTAAACTCTTTGTTAAACTCAAACCCATTGACTGTAGTCTGCCAGGCTCCTGTTCATGGAATTGTCCAGGCAAGAATACTGGAGTGGGTTGCCATTCCCTTCTCCAGGGGATCCTTCCACCCCAGGGATTGAACCCAGATCTTCTGCATTACAGGCAGATTCCTTACTATCTGAGACATCAGGGAAGCCCATATTATTAAATTAGATCTATGGTGATTGACAGGGAGGCCTGGCGTGCTGTGATTCATGGGGTCGCAAAGAGTCAGACACGACTGAGTGACTGAACTGAACTGAACTGAAATCAAAGGAAAGATTAAAAGCAAGATGGCTAGGAAAAAAACTGCATTTTTTACAATTCATTGGTCAAGAAGTACTAATAGTCCTTGATTCTTGAGCAATATGCATGGATCCACTTATATATATATTTTTCAATAAATATGAACTACAGCACTACAGGCTTTCCAGGTGGTGCAAGTGGTAAAGAATCCCTCCTTCCCCTGTCAAAGCAGGAGACATAAGAGACATGGGTTCAATCCCTGGGTCAGGAAGATCCCATGGAGGAAGGCATGGCAAACCACTCCAGTACTTTTGCCTGGTGAATCCCATAGAAATAGAAGACTGATGGACTGCAGTCCTAGGGTTGCAAAGAGTTGGACATGATTGAAATGACTTAAGCACACATGCATGCAAGCACAGCACTACACAATCTAAAGTCAGCTTTATCCATGTTGGATGTGGATCCTCAAATATGGAAGGCTGGTTTTTGATTGCACAGAGCAGGAATCTGTGCCCCATTCCCTCTTCCCCTCCTTCCCTCTACCCCTACATTGTTCAAAGTTCAACTGTATACTGGAAAGCACTTAAGATCTTTGCATTTGTAGTCCCTTCCACCTGGAAACTTCTCCTTCTCTGCCAGGCCACACTTGTTCATCTTAGTAACTCCTACTGATCTGGCTCTTAGATTTCAGCTCAAATGCCATTTCAGCGGGGTAGTCATCCTTGACATCCCCAGACCAAGACAAGTATCTTGTTATTTTTTCATACCATTTGAGTTTATACTTGTAGACCTGTTTTCCTACTGCACATAAGGGCAGGTGCATACCCTTTTGATTTATTCTAGTATATTGCATAGTGCTTGGCATTTAGTAATTGTTTAATAACTCTCTTATGTATACATGCATATATTTATTTACAAGCAATCATGAATTGGGATCCTGGGTTCTAATTCTAGCCTTGCTTCTAAGTGGAGAGATTTTCTTGTGAACTTGGAAGGATTCTCTTCATTTTCTTGTGCCTGATTTCGTCACTAAAGTTAAGGTTTGGGGTTGGCTCTTATCTTAGGAATTTCTGCTCCAAATTTCATGTTTCTGAAATGTTTTGTACAAATAGATTTCGTTGTAAGTAATACGAAGGTGTGCCTCTAGTAAAAATTCTATAGTAAATTCTGAATAATCGGTGAAGATAAGATGCCATCTCACCAGTTTAAGCATATTATCAGGGTAGATAAATTGATTATTCTGAGCCGGGAGGGGTTGCTTCTTTTGAAATGTTTGAAGATGTCCTGATTTCCTTAGGTTATCAGGTTTTTGGAAATTCATGATTGAATAAATTGCTGAGAACAGGGGTGGGAAGGCTTATATAAAGGAGAACCAAAAAATCTGGTACAGCACTAACTGGTGGGGAAAGTAAGAAAAGAAAATATTTACATACGTACACTCACACACTTGCATTCTGCCCTGCCTTGGATGGATAGTGAATCCTTTGAAAAAGTAAATATCTGTTTACTGATGGGTTTTGTAAATTCAGACTTTCGTGTAATGAGATCCTGAAAGCCCTGTCCAACTACATTTTGATCTCTCTGCCTGCTTCTTTGTGTCAACTTCCTCATCTCATAACCTTAAAATCAGTTTTAGAAAAATGCTCTAGTTGAACGTTAGATTCCACAAGAGGCCCTAAGTGGGAATGCATTTCTGCTTCTGATAATGACCAAAGAAAATATTTCCATGCTAATATTTGAAACTCAGACAAAGACTTTTGACATTTTTTCCAATGTCATTCATAAAATGTCTAAAAGAGAAACTGCTGCCCAACCATCTTGGAAATGTATCTCATTTTGGTCTAGGACATTTATCATTCTCTGTTCCTTCCTCAGCTCTGCTTTGATCTCAAGGGAGTTTTCATTAAAATCTGATCTGAAAAGCAGAAGCCATGTCAGTGTTATGAATGGGGACAGGTTTCTGATAGCATCTCCTGTCTGGGAGAGGCTGAACTGGGATGCTGAGTGAAACGCAAACTCTAGCTGAGAAATAGTCCTGAAGGAGGAGGAGATGGCCATCAGGTGCTGAGCTGGGATTGTACCCACACTGCTTGGGTTCACAGCTCTGCCCTGCAGTCCACTGCTCGGTTAGAGGGACAAGAGAAGGCTGAGTGGGGCTGCTGCCCCTCAGAATCAATACCTAATGTACAGTATGCTCATTAATACTATACTGTTTATTTGAAAGTTGCTAAGAAAGTAGATCTTAAAAATTCTCATTACAAGAAAAAAATGTGAAACTATGTATTCTGATGGATCTTTTCCCAGTATTCACAAATATTGCATCATTATTTTGTATACCTGAAACTAATATAATGTTACACATCAATTATATCTCAATTTTTAAGAGTAATGCAGGTAATACTAATGTTTCAGAAAGGTTTTCTATAGATCACGTTTTTACAAGCTAACAAATTTTCTAATGATTAACCATGCTAGAATTGTGTACTTTAAAAAATGTAATTCAGAGCTAACAAAACAGCCTTATTTAAAAATGACATGTACACACTGGTATATATATATATATTTTAAAGATTTATTATTTAATTTGTTTTTTGGCTGTGGTGGGTCTTTGTTGCTGCACACAGGCTTTCTCTAGTTGCTGTGAGCGGGGGCTACTCTTTGTTGTATTGTGTGAGCTTCTCGTTGCAGGGTGGCTTCTCTTGCTGCAGAGCATAGGCTCTAGGCATTCAGGCTTCAGTAGTTGCAGCAAATGGGCTCAGTAGTTGTGGCACATGGGCTTAATTGCTCCTTGGCATGTGGGATCTTCCTGGACTAGGGCTTGAACTGGGGTCCCCTACATTTCAAGGCAGATTCTTAACCATTGGACCAACATGGAAGTCCCACACTGCTATATTTAAAATGGATAACCAACAAGGACCTACTGTATAGCACAGGGAACTCTATTCAGTATTATACAACAACCTACAAGGGATAAGAATTTGAAAAAGAATAGCTACATGTGTATGTATAACTGAATCACTTTGCTGTACACCTGAAACCAACACAACATTGTTAATCAACAATACTCCAATATAAAATAAAAAGTTAAAAATCAAAATGAATCAATGACATTCACTGTGAGAGGAAGAAGGCACCAGCCCAGAACCCACTGCTCCAGGCTTTCTCTGGTGTGTTGCCCTTGGCGGTACCCCTGGGGGTGCAGTGTAGCTTCTTCCTCTTAGCTACCGATAACCCTCGAGGTGAAGGCAGAGACTTCAGGTCAGGATGCTCAAAGGCTGACAGTTCCTGGTCCCTCCTCACTCAAATGTCTCCTCTCCTCTCCCAGCAGGATTCAAGTGAAGAGATAGGCTCATACAACAAAACAATAATAACTAATTGTTGAGAGGTTTTGCACCAGCCAATGTGCTAAGCTCACTCTATAGATTACCACTGTCATTTGCTCAACAACTTTAAAAATACTTTAATTCTTTAAAACTGAGGCACAGAGTGATTAAATAACTTACTTAGGGTCTCAGGTTGGTCAATAGTGGGGCCAGGATTTGAACTCAGTAAATAGGACTTCCTTGTCCACCATATTATCCTATGACCAATCATTGAACACTTATAGACTGATTAATGGTCATGTGACCCCCCAATCAGGCCCCATGCTTGATAGAGTAAAGATTAGACACAGTGGTTCCTGTCTTTATAGAATTTGTATTTCTGTATTTTATCATAAGGGTTCTCCCTTTATTTTTTAGAAAATACTGAATGCTAGGGCAATGTAAAGAAATAATTTGCTAAAGATCAAGGATCAATTAGACTTATGGATAAAATCACGCCTTATAAGACTCCTGTCTCTTATGAGATTCTAGCCACAGAAAAACCTTCATTATTTCTGTGACTCATGTTTGAGGTAGAGAAGGCACTGGCGACCCACTCCAGTACTCATGCCTGGAATAATCCCATGGACTGAGGAGTCTGGTAGGCTGCAGTCCATGGGGTCGGGAAGAGTCGGACACGACTGAGCGATTTCACTTTCCCTTTTTCCTTTCATGCACTGGAGAAGGAAATGGCAACCCACTCTAGTGTTCTTGCCTGGAGAATCCCAGGGATGGGGGAGCCTGGTGGGCTGCCGTCTATGGGGTCACACAGAGTCGGACACGACTGAAGCGACTTAGCAGCAGCAGCATGTTTGAGGGCTTCTGAAACAGGAGTGAGAAGTCCTGAGGTGGAGCATGACTGTGAAAGCTCTGTGGTGTGAACGTTGAAGAGACCCCAGTCTTCAAAAGTTCTGTCTTCACTCAGTTGCCCTGCAGCTTGGGTTTCTCTTCTGAAAAGTGAGGAGCGGTGACACCTTAGAGTCACCTTGGAAGCTTCTAAAACTAGATATGCCTGTTTCCAACCCAGGAGATTCTGACTGAATTTGTTTGGGGTGGGGCCTAGAGAGTCATTGCTTTTTCAATGCTAGCGTATAGTCAGGTTGAGAACCTGTATCAGATAATCTCTCATTTCTCTGATTGACCTAAAATCCTGAATCTGTGCTACAGAATCACTAGGCCCGGAAACAGGAAACTTACTGTGGAATTCTATGGAGTTTCAGTCTCAGAAGTACAGAAGTTTGAATGATATATATGTATATATACTGGCATATGCTTATCTGTTCAGATATATGTGAAGTGATGTCAATTTTAAGCACCAAATCTGGTGCAGTATAGGGACTGCGCAGTGCCTCTGCATGAGGCAATCTTTTCATTTTCTTTAAACTGACATAAAAAAGTTAACTAAAATCCCTAAAATACTCTAATTTGATTTAGCCTGTTTTGGCAAGCTATGAAGTGCACTGTTAAGAGCAGAAGTAAAGCCTGAACGCATGTAACAGTGAAATCTGTGAAAGAGCCTAAACAAGAGAGTGGGAAGAAGTATTTACTTTATAAATGTATAGCTCTAAGTCTTTCTTGGTAAGTCATTCTTTGAATTAAATCTGGTCTAGAATTCTCTTAGAAAAGAGGGTGGGCAGGACAGGTAGGGAGTAATGTGAACACATTATGTCGCTGGTGGTTATACTGATAAAGGTTCAACAAATGGCTCTTAAGAAAAGACGAAGGCCCTGATTTGAACTGGCAGCATTTGCCAGTTCTTCTGGTATAAGTATTCCCACCATGGCTGCTTTTAAGCTACCAACCTGCTGTCACTGAACACAGAATTAAAAAGAGATGCACACAGTTGGCTCTTATAAACCATTGTAAACTGTTCCAGCACCCCACTGCTTAGGTCCATAAACAGAGTAGTGTGGATTAAGCAATCAGATCGACTTTCTCTGTGACTGAGACATCTGAGCAGCCTGAAAGTTCAGGATTGACAACTGGGGGTAACCAAATGGATGGGGGAGGGCAGGATGAAATTAGTAAAGAAAGATGGGAGGTACAACCTGATTGTCAGTCATTCAGTTCATGCTTATAAGCAACTGTTATTTGTGAGCTTCTTGGACATGTGTTTGGTTGTGGGTAGGTTAACTGTCCATATGGTTGGGAATAGAGTAAATCCTTTCCTTCGATTGGTTTGCAATCTGGTTTTGCCCAGAGCTGACTACTGAATCTTGGACAGTGTTGATGGTGATGGAGGAGGATTGCTACCCACCTTTTTGCACTGCTGCTAAGTCACTTCAGTCGTGTCCGACTCTGTGTGACCCCATAGACGGCAGCCAACCAGGCTCCCCTGTCCCTGGGATTCTCCAGGCAAGAACACTGGAGTGGGTTGCCATTTCCTTCTCCAATGTGTGAAAGTGAAAAGTGAAAGTGAAGTCGCTCAGTCATGTCCGACTCATAGCGATCCCATGGACTGCAGCCTACCAGGCTCCTCCATCCATGGGATTTTCTAGGCAAGAGTACTGGAGTGGCTTGCCATTGCCTTCTCCCCTTTTTGCACTAATGAAGCATTAAATGGATCCTTTATCGCTGTATAAAGACTTGGTGGGCAGGGTTACTCTCTGGTCTGATGATCAGATAATCATTAACAAGTGATTGTCCTGCTGTTAGTGTTTATGGGAAAAGAGCAGCAATCAATACTGCCATCTTAAGAGGAAAAGGGAAACCTCCCAAATGTCAACCCCTGCCACTCATACAGAAGCGTTCTATGATCATATTGCAATTGATCATTCTGTTTAATCTTCATTGGGCCAACTAAACCTTATTTTGGGAGGTACACATACTTTTGGCCAGCTGTTCGAAATGATTTGAAGATGCTTGTTCTAAAACTCCTGTCTTGTGTCAGCAGAAAACCTAGCTAGTTTAATGATGATGCATTGTAATATCTGCTGCTTTCAAATAGGCAAGATGTTTTATTTCCAGGCAGTGCCAGATAACTGAGCTACATATTCATTCATCCAGTTATTCATTCATTTGCCAAATATTTATTGAGGGTATTCTCAGCGCCAGGCCCTGCAGTAGAAACTAGAGCTACAACAGAAAACCAGAGAGTTATTCACTCTCCTCATTATGTTTAAAATCAACTGGAAAGAATAAGGCAATAAAAAGTCAGCAAACCAATGATTACCAACTGTGGAGGTATGAGAAGATAATAAACAAGGAGCTAGTCTTAGATAAGGTATTCAGGAAAGCCCTGAGTAGATTACATTTTAATTTTGGCATGAAGGAAGAGGAAACAGCCACACAAGGTTTGGAGTGAAGGGTAAAGGGAGCCCTGGAGAGCAGGAGACTCTCTCCAGGCAGAGGAAGACTGGAGACTTCCAGGCAGAGGAAATAGCATGTGCACGCACCTAATACAGGAAGGAACTTGGTGGATTCAAGAGCTAAAAATAAGACCAGACACACCTATAAAGACAGAAAGTAGATTAGTGTTTCCTTGGTCTGAGAAGTTGGGGGGAAATGGGGAGTGACTGCTAATGGGCACAGGATTTGGGGGAGAAATGATAAAACTTTCTAGTATTGATTGTGGTGATGGTATATATTGAGAGACATTCAATTATACATTTTAAATGGGTGAATTATATGATAGGTGAACTACAACTCGGTTAAGCTGATTTTAAAAAACAACCACTTGAATGTTTGGAGACTAAGGAGCAAGAGTGATGGAGAGTAAATGAGATGAAATCAGAAATTCTCAGGCAGGCTCATAGCACTTGGGGTCTGTGGTAACAAAATTGGTTTTTACTTCGGGTTCAAGAGAAGTCATCACATGGGTCGCTGAGTGGATCTGAGGTGGGATGGGAAGGCGAGGGTGGAAAGAGAGAGCACATGGGAAATACTGCAGTAATGTAGGCAAGAAATGCAGGCTAAGATTAGGTGATTGAAGTCAGTGCGGAGAGAAATAGGGATGCAGAATACATTTGCTGGGGTATCTGTGATTGACAGGAACTGAGGAAGAATTAAATGTGCAGAATGGGGAAAAATGATACATCAAGAATCCCTTCTAACTTGTGTGCTTTCCAAACTGCAGCTTCTAGATCCTGAAGCTGAAAACACAAAAATAACCAAGGCCTGTAGCCATCCAATCCAGACCTTCCTTCAAGAATTTCTGTCGTGTGTGTATAGGAATTATTAGTACTGTGTGAGAGTTAATAATCTTGGTGTGTGTTAGTCCCTCAGTTGTGTCTAGCTCTTTGCAACCCCATGGACTGTAGCCCACCAGGCTCCTCTGTCCATGCGGTTCTCCAGACAAGAATACTGTCTGGAGTAGGTAGCCATTCCCTTCTCCAGGGGAGCTTCCTAACCCAGGAACAAATCCAGGTCTCTTGCATTGTAGGCAGATTCTTTACTGTCTGACCCACCGAGGAAGTCGATAACCTTGGTTGTTGTTGTTCGGTTGCCCAGTCGTGTCTGAAACTTTGTGACCCCATGGATGGCAGCACACTAGGCCTCCCTGTCCCTCACCATCTCCCAGAGTTTGCCAAAGTTCATGTTCATTGCATTGGTGATGCCATCCAGTCATCTCATCCTCTGATGTTCTCTTCTCCTCTGCCCCTGATCTTTCCCAGAATCAGGGACTTTCCAATGAGTCATCTGTTCACATCAAGTGTGAAAAATACTAGAACTTCAGCATCAGTCCTTCCAGTGAGCATTCAGGGTTGATCTCCCTTAAGATTGACTGGTTTGATCTCCTTGCTGTCCAAGAGACTTTCTGGAGTCTCGTCCAGCACTGTAGTTTGAAGGCATCAATCCCTTGGCATTTTACCTTCTTTACCGTCCAGTTCTTACAACCGTATATGACCGCTGGGAAGACAGTGGACTTGACTATATGGACCTTTGTCGGCAGAGCACTGTCTTTGCTTTTCAACACACTGTCTAGGTTTGTCATCGCCTTCCTGCCAAGCAGGAATTGTCTTCCGATTTCATGGCTACAGTCACTGTTTGCAGTGATTTTGGAGCCCAAGAAGAGAAATCTGTCACTACTTCCACCTTTTCCCCTTCTATTTGCCATGCAGTAATAGGGCCGGATACCATGATATTAGTTTTTTTTTTAACATTTAGCCTTAAGCCAGCTCTTTCACTCTCCTTCACCCTCATCAAGAGGCTCTTTTGTTCCTGTTCACTTTCTGCCATTAGAATGATAACATAAACATATCTGAGGTTGCTGATGTTTCTCCCACCTATCTTGATTCCAGCTTGTAACTCATCCAGCCCAGCATTTCTCATGATGTGCTCAGTGTATAGGTTAAACAAATGGGGTGACAGCAGACAGCCCTGTCATACTCCTTTCTTGATCTTGAACTAGTCAAGATTTCATACAAAGTTCTAACTGTTGCTTCTTGACCCACATACAGGTTTCTCAGGAGACAGGTAAGATGGTCTGGTATTCTAGTATTTCCGAGAGATTTCCACAGTTTGTCATGATCTACACAGTCAAAGGCTTTAGTGTAGTCAATGAAACAGAGATAACTGTTTTTCTGAAATTCCCTTTTTCTTTTAATCCAGTGAATGTTGGCAATTTGAACTCTAGTTCCTCTTTCTTTTCTAAACCTAACTTGGACATCTGGAAATTCTTGGTTTGCATAATGCTAAAGCCTAGCATGCAAGATTTTAAGCATGACCTTACTGGTATGGGAGATGAGTGCAATTGTCTGAGGTGTTAGCACATTCTTTAGTGTTAACCTTCTTGGGAATTGGGATGAAGATTGACCTTTTCCAGTCCTGTGGCCACTGCTGGGTCTTCCAGATTTGCTGACATAATGAATGCAAAACCTTGATGGCTTCCTCCTTTAGGGATGTGAATAGTTCTGCTGGAATTTTACTGCATTCACTAAATTTATTAATATGGATCACTGCCTTGTCATGGTGGAAGGGCTTGTGTAACTCAATGAAGCTATGAGTCATGCTGTGCAGGGCCACCCAAGATGGATGGGTCGTAGAGAGTTCTGACAAACTGTGATCCACTAAAGGAGGGAATCGGAGAAGGCAATGGCAGGCCACTCCAGTACTCTTGCCTGGAGAATTCCATGGATGGAGGAGCCTGATGGGCTGCAGTCCATGGGGTCGCTATGAGTCAGATGGGACTGAGCGACTTCACTTTCACTTTTCACTTTCACGCATTGGAGAAGGAAATGGCAACCCACTCCAGTGTTCTTGCCTGGAGAATCCCAGGGACGGGGGAGCCTGAGCCTGGTGGGCTGCCGTCTCTGGGGTTGCACAGAGTCCGACACGACTGAAGCGACTTAGCAGCAGCAGCAGCAAAGGAGGGAATGGCAAACCACCCCAGTATACTTGCCGTGAGAACCTCATGAACGGTATGAAAAAATAACCTTGGTACACACTGCCAAATAATTTTCCTAATAGTTATCACAACTTCTATTTCCACCAACAGTGTATGTGACATTAGATGCCAGAGGGAAGAGGGAGAGCATCAACATGCAAAAAGTAACAAGCGGTGGCTGCGCGGGCGCAGGAGGGCCGAGAGGAGCTACTCCGCGTTCAAGGTCAGGAGGGGCGGCCTTGAGGAGATACCCCTCTTCCAAGGTAAGGTACAGCGGTTGCACTTTGCCGGAGCGGCTGTGAAGAGATTTTCCACGACCAAGGTAAGAGAAACCCAAATAAGACGGTAGGTATTGCTAGGGGGCACCAGAGTGCAGACAAACTGAAATCATAATCACAGGAAACTAGCTGATCTGATCACATGGACCACAGCCGAATGTGGTCCACTGGAGAAGGGAATGGCAAACCACTTCAGTATACTTGCCTTGAGAACCCCATGAACAGTAACAAAGGGCAAAATGATAGGATACTGAATGAGGAATTCCCCAGGTCGGTAGGTGCCCAGTATGCTACTGGAGCTCAGTGGAGAAGTAACTCTAGAAGGAATAAAGGGATGGAGCAAAAGCAAAACCAATACCCAGTTGTGGATGTGACCAATGATAGAAACAAGGTCTGGTGCTGTAAAGAGCAATATTGCATAGGAACCTGGAATGTTAGGTCCATGAATCAAGGCAAATTGGAAGTGGTCAAACAGGAGATGGCAAGAGTGAACATAGACATTCTAGGAATCAGTGAATTAAAATGGACTGGAATGGGTGAATTTAACTCGGATGACCATTATATCTACTACTGTGGGCAGGAATCCCTTAGAAGAAATTGAGTAGCCATCATGGTCAACAAAAGAGTCTGAAATGCAGTACTTGGATGCAATCTTAAAAATGACAGGATGATTTCTGTTCGTTTCCAAGGCAAACCATTCAATATTACAGTAATCCAGGCCTATGCCCCAACCAGTAATGCTGAAGAAGCCGAAGTTGAACGGTTCTATGAAGACCTACAAGACCTTTTAGAACTAACACCCAAAAAAGATGTCCTTTTCATTCTAGGGGACTGGAATGCAAAAGTAGGAAGTCAAGAAACACCTGGACTAACTGGCAAATTTGGCCTTGGAGCACGGAATGAAGCAGGGCAAAGGCTAATAGAGTTTTGTCAAGAGAATGCACTGGTCATAGCAAACACCCTCTTCCAACAACACAAGAGAAGACTCTACACATGGACATCACCAGATGGTCAACACCGAAATCAGATTGATTATATTCTTTGCAACCAAAGATGGAGAAGCTGTATACAGTTAGCGAAAACAAGACCAGGAGCTGACTGTGGCTCAGATCATGAACTCCTTATTGCGAAGTTCAGACTTAAATTGAAGAAAGTAGGGAAAACCACTAGACCATTCAGATATGACCTCAATCAAATCCCTTATGATTATGCAGTGGAAGTGAGAAATAGATTTAAGGGACTAGATCTGACTGATAGAGTGCCTGATGAACTCTGGACGGAGGTTCGTGACATTGTACAGGAGACAGGGACCAAGACCATCCCCATGGAAAAGAAATGCAAAAGAGCGAAATGGCTGTCTGAGGAGGCCTTACAAATAGCTGTGAAAAGAAGAGAGGCGAAAAGCAAAGGAGAAAAGGAAAGATATAAGCATCTGAATGCAGAGTTCCAAAGAATAGCAAGGAGAGATAAGAAAGCCTTCCTCAGTGATCAATGCAAAGAAATAGAGGAAAACAACAGAATAGGAAAAACAAGAGACCTCTTCAAGAAAATTAGAGATTCCAAGGGAACATTTCATGCAAAGATGGGCTCAATAAAGGACAGAAATGGTATGGACCTAACAGAAGCAGAAGATATTAAGAAGAGGTGGCAGGAATACACAGAAGAACTGTACAAAAAAGATCTTCACGACCAAGATAGTCACGATAATGTGATCACTGACCTAGAGCCAGACATCTTGGAATGTGAAGTCAAGTGGGCCTTAGAAAGCATCACGACGAACAAAGCTAGTGGAGGTGATGGAATTCCAGTTGAGCTATTTCAAATCTTGAAAGATGATGCTGTGAAAGTGCTGCACTCAATATGCCAGCAGATTTGGAAAACTCAGCAGTGGCCACAGGACTGGAAGAGGTCAGTCTTCATTCCAATCCCAAAGAAAGGCAATGCCAAAGAATGCTCAAACTACCGCACAATTGCACTCATCTCACACGCTAGTAAAGTCATGCTCAAAATTCTCCAAGCCAGGCTTCAGCAGTATGTAAACCGTGAACTCCCAGATGTTCAAGCAGGTTTTAGAAAAGGCAGAGGCACCAGAGATCAAATTGCCAACATCCGCTGGATCATGGAGAAAGCAAGAGAGTTTCAGAAAAACATCTATTTCTGCTTCATTGACTATGCCAAAGCCTTTGACTGTGTGGATCACAAGAAACTGTGGAACATTCTGAAAGAGATGGGAATCCCAGACCACCTGACCTGCCTCTTGAGAAACCTGTATGCAGGTCAGGAAGCAACAGTTAGAACTGGACATGGAACAATAGACTGGTTCCAAATAGGAAAAGGTGTACGTCAAGGTTGTATATTGTCACCTTGCTTATTTAACTTATATGCAGAGTACATCATGAGGAACGCTGGGCTGGAAGAAGCACAAGCTGGAATCAAGATTGCTGGGAGAAATATCAATAACCTCAGATATGCAGATGACACTACCCTTATGGCAGAAAGTGAAGAGGAACTCAAAAGCCTCTTGATGAAAGTGAAAGAGGAGAGTGAAAAGGTTGGCTTGAAGCTCAACATTCAGAAAACAAAGATCATGGCATCTGGTCCCATCACTTCATGGGAAATAGATGGAAAAACAGTGGAAACAGTGTCAGACTTTGTTTTTTTGGGCTCCAAAATCACTGCAGATGCTGATTGCAGCCATGAAATTAAAAGACGCTTACTCCTTGGAAGGAAAGTTATGACCAACCTTGATAGTATATTAAAAAGCAGAGACATTACTTTGGCAACCAAGGTCGGTCTAGTCAAGGCAATGGTTTTTCCCATGGTCATGTATGGATGTGAGAGTTGGACTGTGAAGAAAGCTGATCGCCGAAGAATCGATGCTTTTGAACTGTGGTGTTGGAGAAGACTCTTGAGAGTCCCTTATACTGCAAGGAGATCCAACCAGTCCATTCTAAAGGAGATCAATCCTGGATGTTCATTGGAGGGACTGATGCTAAAGCTGAAACTGCAATACTTTGGCCACCTCATGCGACGAGTTGACTCACTGGAAAAGTCTCTGATGCTGGGAAGGGTTGGGGGCAGGAGGAGAAGGGGACGACGGAGAATGAGATGGCTGGATGGCATCACCGACTCTGTGGACATGAGTTTGAGTGTACTCCGGGAGTTGGTGATGGACAGGGAGGCCTGGTGTGCTGTGATTCATGGGGTCGCGGAGAGTTGGACACGACTGAGCGACTGAACTGAACTGAATAGTATGTTAGAAGATGTAAGTGTTATAGAAAAATAAAACAGGGAAAGGAAGACAACTTTAAAGACCAAGTTCATTTATGTGTTCCTATTTTTCTTCTTCTAAGCATATTTCTATTTAATCTATCCAGAGATGACTTAATCATCTTAAGGGGATTTATTGAGCATTTACTTGGTATCCAGCACTATGTCAGAGATACAGAAGTACAAGGCAACGTCCACAGTCAGAGAGAATCAACAATGTGGCTGGAAGTCACAGTGAGCACCGATCCAACCACTCACGAGAGGATGTGTTCAGTGTTGCCTGTCAGTGGACAGGCAGTTGGACTGTCAGTGTCAGGGAGAGAAAAGTGTCAACTCTAGTAACTAAGGGACTACAGGTGGAAGAGAGGCTGGAGAGAGGTGGAAGCACACGCCACGGTATAATCTTATTTTTTCACATTTTCCTACTATTTAAAGGCCTTCCCATTTTGTATTCAAAAGGGCCTTATAATATTTTTGTGCAGCTGTAACCTGCCTTTTTTGGAAAGATTAACAAGTTATGCATTATTTCACATTCCAATAACGTTTGGTGCACTTGTTCTGTCAATAGACATCAACCTTCAGCCTCATGCCAGGCCAGATACCAAAGATACACAGATGCATCAAAACAATCTCTGCCCCCAAGAAGTTTATGATCTAGTAGGAGAGATGAGGTAGATGCACAAATAACTACAACAAAAGAGAAGGTAAGCTTTCAGCAATTCCACTTCGGGGTATGTAGCTGAAGGAAGTGAAGCCACTGTGTTAGAGAATTATCTACATCCCCCGCGTTCACAGTATCCTTATTTATAGTAGCCCACAAATGGAAACAACCTAAGTGTTCATCAACAGGTAAATGGACAGAGAAAATGTGATACATATACAGTGGAATATTATCCAACCATTAAGAAGGAAATTCTGCCATTTCCTGGCAGATGTAGCGACATGAATGGATCTTGAGGATATTATGCTAAGTGAAGTAAAGAGAAAGACAGGTACTGTATGATCTCACTTAAATGTGGAATCTGAAGAAAACAAACTCTGGAACAAAGAATAAATTGACAGTTGCCAGAGGTAGGGGTAGAAGGTGGAAGATGAAGGAGATGAGTGGTCAAAAGATACAAACTTCTACTCCTGGGGGTGTAATGGTCCGGCATGGTGACAATACTCTTTTGTATATTTGAGAGCTGCTCAGAGATTACATCTTAAAATTCCCCACCACAAGATAAAAAATGGAAACTATGTGAGGTGATGGATGTTAATTCAGCTTACTGTGGTGATCATTTTGTAAGGCCGTTGACCCTTAATATGGGTTTGAACTGCATTAGTCCACTTATACATGGATTTTTTTTTTCACTAAATATGTACTATCCATAGATGGGTGAATGCCAAATCATGCATGGAGAGAGCCAAAAGTAAATTTGCACATGGGTTTTCAGTTGTCTGGGGGGTGGTACCCCAACACCTGCATTGTTCAAAGATCAATTGTATATGCGTATATCAAATCATTACGTTGTGTACCTTAAACTAATACAATGTTATATCACAATTCTATCTTGATAAAATCAGGGAGAAAAGAGAAAGTAAAATGTCATAAGAAAGGTGTTGGTAAAACATTTCAGGAGTTTGAATAATAGATGTTGAGAATGTGTGTGCATGCTAAGTTGCTCAGTCATGTCTGACTCTTTGTGACGCTATGGACTGTAGCCCACAAGGCTCCTGTGTCCAAGGGATTCTCCAGGCAAGAATACTGCAGTGGGTTGCCATGCCCTCCTCTAGGGCATCTTCCCCACCCAGGGAGTGAACTCAGATCTCTTATGTCTCCTGCTTTGGCACGCAGGGTCTTTACCACTAGTGCCACCTGGGAAGCCCAGATGTTGAGAGACCAAGCAGCTAAAATGTCACATAAACAACACACATGTGCGCACACACATGCACACACACACACACACACACACACACACGGTTAGCTGTTTCTGTGACCAGTAGCAGAACCCCTACTTGGCTGAACAAACTGCATCTTTTCTCTTTTGTATCTTTCCCGCACTCTGAGAGTTAATTCTAAAATGCTGCTTGGAAAAAGAGCTTTCATTTGTGAATCCTGCCATCTTCCTGTGGGATCAAGCAACCCCCAGTGCCACCTCAGCAGCAGCAAACCCGTCAGCTCTGAGCTGGGCCTGCTGGGCCAATAGCAGTGTGAGAATGAGGGCAGGAAATGCAGAAGGAGAACAAGGAGGTGGAGTGAACGAAGAAGAAGAAAAGCAATCCCTGAGAGGAGGGCTTCAGGTGCTCATGCCTTGTCTAGAGTAGGCAGCGAGGGGTGTCTCAAGATTTCACGTGTGTATCATGCTCTCATGGATGTGAGAGCTGGACCATAAAGAAGGCAGAACACCCAAGGAATTGATGCTTTTGAACTTGGTGTTGGAGAAGACTCTTGAGAGTCCCTTGGACTGCAAGGAGATCCAACCAGTCCATTCTAAAGGAAATTGACCTTGAATATCACTGGAAGGACAGATGCTGAAGCTGAAGCTCAAATACTTTGGCCATCTGATGCAAAGAGTGGATTCACTGAAAAAGACCCTGATTCTGGGAAAAATGGAAGGAAGAAGGAGAAGAGGGTGACAGAGGATGAGATGGTTGGATGGCATCACTGATTCAATGGACATGAACTTGGGCAAATTCCAGGAGATGGTGAAGGACAGGGAAGCCTGGCATGCTGCAGTCTGTGAGGTCATGAAGAGTTGGACACGATTTGGCCACTGAACAATAGCAACAATCACACTCTCACACATGGAGAACACACACTCTCATAGTGCAGACTCATTGTGTACGACTCTCTCATGGAACATAGAGGCCAGTGGTTTAGAGACTGGATCCGAGTCTGCCTTCTTCGTTCCTTTCTCCATTAGCTTCTGAGGACAGGGCTGAGACGATTGCTACTCTCGGCTCTGTCTTAGACCACCAGGGTGAAGCCCTTCTCTCCATAGGGAGGAGCTGCATGGGAACACAGCTGCCAAATTAGCCCTAGACTGTCTACCTCCAAAGTCCTGCCCTTGCTTGTCTGAAACACTGTTATTTTGGGTATCTGTTATTCACAGTTAAGCCTCATTCTGAGACAGAATTTTTTCTGATACAGCATGGTTTCCTCAACAAATTAAAATTTGAAACCCAATTACCAGATGATTTCCATTACATATGATGAGAGCTGATGTGATCTTTCAATTATATTTTAAATCTCAAAGGCAATTTTGCACTTCAAACAATAAGGAGATATTTTAGGAAAGAGTGAAAATTTCTCTTTGAAACGCTCATCTTCCTCCTCCTCCTCTACCAAATTCTACTGTCTCCAAAATAAGTACTGTTTAGTTCATGATCATCTTTTTAGGTCAGTCTTAGCTGGATATTTATGAACATATGTGAGCATTTTACAGAAACTTTTTAAAAATGGCCCTACTATGTATATTATTTGGCAGTGTTTTTTTTACTATGGTGAAATGTAGAGTGAATATCTGTTCATATGGGTGTATTTTTTTCAACCACTTTGAAGTACTCCATAAGTGTGGATAAGCCTCATTAATTAACCCATTGCCTCTTGATAGACTTTTAGTTTCTTTCTCATTTTCAGAATCATGAACCATGTGCATTCAGCAATCTTGTGTGCATACGTGAGGTTTTGGTGGGATAAGATTTCTAGGAGGGAATCTATAGAGTTTTGACCTTCCGAAGTGGACTTCTACGTTCTTTAAGGATTGGAAGTCACATGGCAGTTTTCGTTGTTTTGCCTCCCAAGAGCAGCTCCCAGATGCAGAACTAGAGACTGCAGGAGGATGGCATGAAGATTAAGTGTCCGTTTCATCCTCTTGTCCTTTTGAACTTTAGGAGACTGAGAAAGGAGCTTGCTCATGACCAGAGTGAGGCTCGGTGTCACCAGTGAAAGAACAAGGCCTGTGGTAACATATGGCCTGTGGCTAGCTGAGCAGATATTCACCCAACTGCACACATTGTTCTTTATGGCCTATCGAACATTAGGATCAGGATTCCAGAAAGGAGAAGATCTTCCTAGGTATAGTTCTACACTTTGCTTGACATTCCTCTAGGCTGAACTGATTTTGAGACAAGTCAAACTCTGCTGAGTGATGTTCATTTCAAGAGGGTCTACATCATCACTTTGACTCATGGTTCTCATCTGCACAATTTCCTCAAGACCAATAAATGAAGCCAGCCCGGAGCACATTTTGAATGAGAGCTGGATCTATAAAGGCCAACCACGTCAGGGAGAAGGCCAGGGTAAGCACGAACCTTGTTTCTTTTTGCAGTGAACTATTTCCTTTCACTCCCAGTCTATTTAAGGAACCCCTGGAATAGGTCATATCCTTCTCAGTGTAGCATTGCTCAGCAGAAATCCGGGAATTATTGACCAGTCCCAAAGGCTTCAAACTCTGGACTAGAGATTCTTGACCTTTCTTTGGTCCATGGATGTATTTGGCAGCCTGCCAAAGCCCATAAACTCCTTCCTCCATGTTTTTAAAATGCTTCACATAAAATACATGAGATTACAAATGAAACAAGTCATGTTGAAAGACAGTTATTAAAATTATGAAAAATACTCAGCCATAAAAAAGAACAAAATACTGCCATTTGCAGCAACATGGATGGACCTGAGTGAAGTAGGTCAGATGGAAAAAAACCAAAAACCATAACAATATCGCTATATGTGGAATCTAAAAAAAGGGTACAATAGAACTTATTTACAAAACAGAAGTAGAGACATAGATGTAGAAAACAAATTTATGGTTACCAAGGGATAATGAGGTGGAGAGGGATGAATTGGGAGATTGGGATCGACATATACACACTAATATATATATATATAATATAACTAAAAAGGACCTATTATACAGCACAGGGAACTCTACTCAATACTCTGTAATGGGCTATATGGGAAAAGAATCTAAAAAAAGAGTAGAGATATGTATATGTGTAACTGATTAACATCGCTGTACACCTGAAACTAACATTGTAAATCAACTATACTCCAATAAAAATGTTTAAAAGTTATGAAAAATAAATGTTATATAATGTGTATGCATGCTAAGTTGCTTAAGTCGAGTCCTACTCTACACAATCCTATGGACTGTAGCTCAACGTGCTCTTCTGTCCATGGAACTCTCCAGGCAAGACTACTGGAGTGGGTTGCTATGCCCTTCGCTAGGGGGTCTTCCCAACCGAGGGATCAAACCTGCATCTCTTACGTCTCCTGCATTGGCAGGCAGATTCTTTATCACTAATGCCACCTCTGCTTTTTTGTTAATATTAAATAATCACCTTTTCCAGCATACTGAGTAACTACTATCATTTTGAAGAATAAATGTAAACAATATTTTAACATGTCTGCAATAACTGAAAAATGGCATGAAACTGTGATTTCTATCTGTGACAGAGGCAGAGGTACTGCTGATGCCCCTGCGGTGTGTTGCCTAGGCACATAAAGGAAATACAAAATTTGAGTTAGAGGTTAGTGAAAATAAAGTTGTAATGTTTTTCTGTCCAAGTTCACAGGCCCTAAAATCTTTTGTATAAGAACCCCTGCTCTAGCCCCAAGTATCCTCTTGCTCGCTGGACCGCTCACCCTGGCATCCCCCAGACAATACCAGTTCAGAAAGTGGAGTGAACTGGTCCTCTTCCTCTCTGTCCCATTGCTTCCCTCTCTCCAGATTCACCACCCCTCACCCAAACCCCAGACCTGCGGGCGACCCGCTTCCTCCTGCTCTCACACTCTCCTCCTGTTCGGCTCCTCTCTGCCCCTGGCTTCTTAGTGGAGTCTCAGCTGGATGTGCCCCTGTGGTAGTCTATCTGTCTTGACCCCCTGCCCTCCAGTCTGTCCCCTACACAGGTGAAGAGGTGACTGTTCCAGAACTCTTTGCAGTCTGCATATGCTTTAACCTTTGCCTGACTATAGAGTCCAAGCTCTTTAGTGCAACACAGAAGGCAGTCTGGCTTTCTGCAGTCTGGCCCCCACCACTTTTTCATCCCTGTCACTAATTCCTTCACCAACTCTCCAGGGCCCCACTTTATGGAAAGGCTTATACTTCTCTCTCTCACATCCTGGTTGCTTTGCAGCTCCATGGACCCCTCCTTGAAATGCCCTTTTCCACCCTGGCATCCTGGTTTATGCCAACTCATCTTGACATGTCTAATCAACCTGCAACACCCATCCGCCACCACTCCTGGCCACTGCTCCATGCACACACATATACATACAATTGATAACACTATTTTCGCCTTGGCTTCTTTATGGCTTCCAGTAAATACTTCCATTAATAGCAACTGCAAGATCTTATTTCTCTCTTCTCTCTTTTTTTTAATCTATCATTTTCTGCCAGGTACGAAGAATATTTCAAGGGTTAATATCATGTTTTTGTCTGTTTTCTCTTTTGATTCTTTAACATTGAGCATGGTATTCCAAGGAATCTTCTTGACCCTGGGATCGAATCCAAGTCTCCCACATTGCAGGCAGATTCTTTACTGTCTGAGTTACCAGGGAAGCCCCAAGAATACTGGAGTAGGTTCCCATTCCCTTTTCCAGGGTATCTTCCCAACCCAGCGATAGAACCCAGGTCTCCTGCATTGCAGGCAGATTATTTACCATCTGAGCTACCAGGGAAGACATGTAGCATGTAGAATATGCTTAATAAATGTCTGTCTTTTTGAAAGCTAAATAACCAAAGAGCCAATGAATTAATTAGTGAGAAGAAAAAAAATGCACTTGTAATTTCTTGTCTTTAAATAAGTTTTCAGTTGTAGCACTGACTCATGATAAAGAATACTGTGGGGCAAAAAACATAGAAACCCTGTCATCTCATTTCTTCTTCAGCCATTCTGCTGTGCATGCTTTTCAGAGATGAAGGAACTAAGAAATGGAGAGGGTCTTTTATTCTGCTTTGTATCTGAGGTTTGGTGGAGAGAATCCAGGACGCCATCTTTGGTAAAGCTACTGATTTGCTGGGAAATATGTACTGAGTATAGGCATTTCTGGTCCCAGGAACTTGTGTTTTCTTGCCAGCCAGGGAGTGGAAATTTCAAATTCCTATTTGAAATGAATTCCAGGCTTGGAGGTCTTTGAGTAAAAGTCTCATGACCTCTCACAGAACAAAACCGTACTTTCGGCTTTCTACTTTATTAGGTCTGTGCTTATCGCCTTCTGGGACCACTGCCTGACAGTCTTCCTTAATGGCCTGGTCCCTCACTCTTGAAACCTGTATTCCTTCTTAAAGCTGTGTTGTTATTCCCCATCTACCATGTTAATTTATAAATAGTCACTGGACAGCACTAACCTGTCCATGCGATTACCTACTGGTACTACAGAGCTTCTTCCCAAATGGTGTGCAGCAGGGATGGGTGGGGACAACTCCAGTTTCCTAGAATTCTTCAAAACAAGGAAGCAAATTTAACCTTCTTACTTTGTTCAGTTCTGCTGTGCTCGGTATATTATTATTCTTTGGGTTAATAAAGAAAAGAAGATGTTTGTGAGTTTTTATAATCATTACTTAGAAACTGCTAATTTTGAAAGCATTACTGTGTTAATGTTATTACTGTGTATCTCAAGCCAGCAGGGTTCTCCTTGGCTGAAAACAGTATGCGAGACAGGTGGACAGAAGCAGTGGCCTTCAACTCAGGCACCAGAGCGTTTGACTTTCTTGTTAGGAAGACCCTCATTATCACTAACTTGAGAATTGCTGCCAGTCATAAGACAGATGTGGTGTTGCTACAGTTATTCATCAAACGGAGGGAGAGAGTGATCTTTGACATCTATTAGGATGAGATGGAAAGCTCTGGTATTGGCTCAGTTAAAATGGTGCACAAGCCCATGCTGACCCCTTCAAGTCCAGAGTCAGGGCACTGCCTGGAGTCACTTGACTAAGCTCTCTGCTTCTGCACAGAGGAATCTTTCCATAATTCAGTCTCTAGTTCCAAGAGACCAAAGCCTTTCATTGCCACCTGCCCTGGGACAGACTTCTAATTCAATGCATTCCATATTTTTAAGGACAGGAGACAGCTTTTGCTAAATGCTGATGGAATACATAGACATTTAGTTGCAGCTTTAAAAAAAAAACTCCCACCAGAGCTAGCTATCTTTTGCGAGGTCTCCCCTTTTTCTTTTTTTGGAATCACAAAGCATACATTTCTCCTGCTAATTAGTATTTCAAAAGCAATTTCAGAGACAAGGCAAGGAATCCAGAAAGCTTTTAATTTGTAGAAATGTTTTGTTTTTGATGCAGCCAAGGCGGCTTAAACACATGCTTTGTTAGAAGCAGGAAGGTGACGGGGAAATGAATCTGAGGTCTCGAAACTTCTTGGGCACACAATGTGCAGAGCACCTAGAAATCCCCATAGGGACATGGTCTCAGGGGGTTTGGAGGCCAACTCAGTGAGGGATGTCACAGGAGCGGACCCTGGCAGCTCAGCTTCCCATACCTCCACCTTCCCATTTGTCTACCTTACTCCCCTTCTGCCAGTACCCTCTCCATCCCACACGGGGTTGGTTGCCCTAGAGACAAAACTAGGACAAGAGAAAGTAAAAGTGCCAACTGGGCCAGGGTGCTGTGTACTCCGAAAGAAGCAAAAGGGGGTGCTGGGCCATAGACTGAAGCTGTCAGGGCAAAGCCCCTGCCAGACCCCGGCGTCAGGGAGAGAGGGAATTCCAGGTGTTAGGAGCCAGAGCCAGACACAGAGTCACCCCCACAGATGCCAGGCCAAAGGAGGGAAGGAGAGGAGATCCCAGGTCACTAACTGCAAAATCCAGGGATATCAGATGTACCAAAGAAAAGTTCAGAGCACAGCATACGGGCTAAGATGAAATGGAGGGGAGCTTATTATTTTTTAAGCTGCACCTTGTATAAATTAAAGAGCCTGGGCATTTGTAAGTAGAAACCAATCCTATTTCCCATGTCATAAAGAGGCATCTCTCACCCTCCATTCAAACCTAAGGCCTCCATCAGAAAACTGGGTTCCCCCTCTTTTCGTCTTCCCTACAGCTATGCTCTAAATTATTCTGTCTCTGGTATCCTCAGTCTTTCTCCACTGTCTCTTTTATATCAACTTTATAAGTCTATTCCAGCTTTTCCCATCATAGGAAAAACATGCTTCCCCAAGTTCTGGCTTCCCTATAGTGATAAAGAAAAAAATGAAAGGAAAGAAGGAAGGAAGAGAGAGAAGGAAGGAAGGGAGACACCTTTGTGTTTAAGAATGTATGCGTTGTTTGTAAATCTGTTTTTCAAATCCAAGAAATGAATATTACCAAGGTCAAGATGGAATATTACAAAGGTCAAGATGAAAGGACAAGAAGAGAACAGACAGTCTGCCTTCTGAGGACCTGACAGTATTCTATGTCTTGACCTGGACAGTGGTTATTCAGGTGTGTATTTTCTTATTATTTTGTTAACTGAATATATATGTTGAATGGGATTTTCTATAAGTATGTCACCTTTTAAAATTTTAAGAATTTTTTTAATTGAAAAAATGAAAGAGCAAGAAATTCTGTGCTTAGGGTTCTGTCCCTTCTTCATCTCTCACCCTACGTGGATTGAAGTCCTTCTAAGGGGGCTCTGATACACAGTAAGAACATTCAGCACGGGCACACTTCACAGTTTGCAATCCAGAATGAAAGCGAACACCTCTTCTCTGAGACCTGTATATCAAGTCTGCAGGACAGTGTTCCTTGCTTTGCCCACATCCACCAGTGTGCCAGTAAGCTGACTTTTCACAGGGATAGCGGGAAGGGCTTGATTTGCAATGTTTGCCAATTTCTGTGGTGTAAATATCTCCACTGAGGCTGACTTTAAGCTACTGATGGGATGCCACTTGTGGCCTGGAAGGACCTGGCTCCAACACATCTCTGCCATGGTGCTGATCAAATCTCTGTGGCCCGGGTGATGTGAGGCATACTCTGTTCATCTTGGGGCAGGAGGCAAGCAAGTGTGGACAGAATACCCGAAGTTTACGTCACCAGTACTGCATACAATCGGGGAGGGTGGCTGGTTAAATGATAAATGAGGAGGTGGCACCAGAAAATTGGAATGAACACTCACACTTGAAAACAGCACATGCCTATTAGACTGTGTCTTTTCCTCTCTCCTTTCCTCTTCTTCTGTGTGCTTCCTCTGGGATCTCATCCATCCCCATGGCATCAATGCTGATGAAATAATGATCTCCAAAATCCACACCTTCAACCCTGACTTGGCTTCTGAGCTCCAGTCTTGCCTTTCATCTGTCAGTGGGGTATCTCCATCTGATTGGCCCAGCAACCACAAACTGGGCATGCCCATAATCAAAGTCATTCTCTCTCTGGTTCACTAGTTAGAATCTTCAAAATCATCTGACTCTTTTCACTCTCCCTCACTCCCACCCACCCTCACCCCACATAGAGCTGGTCTGCAAAAAGAGTTAGTTACTCAGTTATGTCTGACTCTTTGTGACCCCATCTTCCCAACCGAGGGATCGAACCCAGGTCTCCCTCATTGCAGGCGATTCTTTACCATTTGAGCTCCCTGGGAAGTCAACAAGTCAAAGTTCTTTTGATTTGTATCTCTAAAATATCAGATCAATCCACTTTTCTCCTTTCTAGTGTCATTGCCCTAAATCAAACCCACACTCTTACCAAATTTTTACCTTTGACTGTATATATGGTTTCCAAGCCTTTCCCATTCATCCAAATTTCAAACAACATAATCTTAATAAAATGAGATTATGTCCTTTCTCTCAGTCAAATTCATTTAAAGGCTCCCCATTGCCCATAGGATAAAGTCAATAAGCTCTATCTCCATCCGCAGGTCACATCAGTTCTCACCCTTCGGTGCCTTCATATGCTGTTTTTTTCGGCCTAGAAGGCCTTCTTCACCTACCTGTCTGACTGGTGAACACTTACTCATCCTTCAGTGCCCAACGTAAGTGTGAGTTTCCCCTCCTTACTCTAGAACTAATTGCTGCATTATCTGTGTACTCACAGCTTATGGTCAAAACCTTAATAATGCTTTTCCAGAAAAACATCTATTTCTGCTTCGTTGACTATGCCAAAGCCTTTGACTGTGTGGATCACAAGAAACTGTGGAACATTCTGAAAGAGATGGGAATACCAGACCACCTGACCTGCCTCTTGAGAAACCTGTATGCAAGTCAGGAAGCAACAGTTAGAACTGGACATGGAACAACAGACTGGTTCCAAATAGGAAAAGGAGTACATCAAGGCTGTATACGGTCACCCTGCTTATTTAACTTATATGCAGAGTACATCATGAGGAACGCTGGGCTGGAAGAAGCACAAGCTGGAATCAAGATTGCTGGGAGAAATATCAATAACCTCAGATATGCAGATGACACCACCCTTATGGCAGAAAGTGAAGAGGAACTCAAAAGCCTCTTGATGAAAGTGAAAGAGGAGAGTGAAAAGGTTGGCTTGAAGTTCAACATTCAGAAAACAAAGATCATGGCATCTGGTCCCATCACTTCATGGGAAGTAGATGGAAAAACAGTGGAAACAGTGTCAGACTTTATTTTTGGGGATTCCAAAATCACTGCAGATGCTGATTGCAGCCATGAAATTAAAAGACGCTTACTCCTTGGAAGGAAAGTTATGACCAACCTAGATAGTATATTAAAAAGCAGAGACATTACTTTGCCAACCAAGGTCCGTCTAGTCAAGGCTATGGTTTTTCCCGTGGTCATGTATGGATGTGAGATTTGGACTGTGAAGAAAGCTGATCACCAAAGAATTGATGCTTTTGAACTGTGGTGCTGGAGAAGACTCTTGAGAGTCCCTTGGACTGCAAGGAGATCCAACCAGTCTATTCTAAAGGAGATCAATCCTGGGTGTTCATTGGAAGGACTGATGCTAAAACTGAAACTCCAATACTTTGGCCACCTCATGCGACGAGTTGACTCACTGAAAAAGACTCTGATGCTGGGAGGGATTGGGGGCAGGAGGAGACGGGGACGACAGAGAATGAGATGGCTGGATGGCATCACCGACTCGATGGACATGAGTTTGAGTGAACTCCGGGAGTTGGTGATGGACAGGGAGGCCTGGCGTGCTGTGATTCATAGAGTCGCAAAGAGTCGGACACGACTGAGCGACTGAACTGAAATGATACTGTATTATTAACTGTTTATTCATAAATGTTTTTGAATGAATGCTGCATTCTAGATGTATTGTGAATACGAAAGACACATGATCACACCCACCAAGCTCTGTAGTCCTGGTCTTTGTTTCTGGTGATCCAAATATCTGTTCTGTCTTTCAGACAGTAAAAAGTTTTATTTCAATGTTAAAAATAATTATAATAAGTCATCTAGGCAGAGTCTTGACAGTTAAGACCATGAGCTCATCTAACAATTGGCTGAAAGATGCTGATAGCTCAAGAACACAATTTTCATTAAGAAAGAAATCTGTATTTACATCTAATATACAGATGAATGCATTTCCTTTTATTTCATTTGTAATCAAATATATTTTAATATTAAAGAATTATTTTTGAGACAATCTTCTGCTGCATCTCTGTGTTAGAAGGCACAGTGCTGCATGGTATAAGAATGTAATCTTTCTATAGTAAACCTGGGGTCAACAGGAATATGGAGGTATCGTCAGCTTTTTGTGACTCAGGCTATTAAAGTGCAGAGGCAATAACTCATTATCACTCATTTTGCCAAAAGACAAATTTAGGCACAAAAAAGTTGAGTTTGACTTAAAGGAAAAGAATTTGATCCGTGTACTGTATTATTTGCTCTAGTTTCTAGGACACACTTACCCTCTTAAAGAGGATTAAATGGCTTCAAGTGGGAAATTAAGAGATTACTAAAGAAATCAGATTACTGATTACTAAAGAAATAAAGATCTTGTTGTTATATACATAGCAAGACTTATACACATAGGAAGACTTGAGAAAAAACACAAAAGCAGGGACAGACTATGGAACAAAAATTGAATCAGTTTTAAAACTATCATCCACTGTTTCTAAGTTCTATAGGACAACATGGTTTTAAAGTTTAAAATATTATTGTACTTGAAAATAATTCCCTTTCTTGATATTGGCATTAATATTTGAATATATGCAACATGAAAATGAAAATCACCAATAAGCCTCAACTAAATTTTGAAATCAAAGACCTGATGCTGGAATGAAGTTACCCGTGGCCCAGCCTTTACCTACTATGATAAACATCTATGGCAGGAAGAGGAAACATATGGAATTTTTTGCTGGTTTTTCCCTTGTTTTCATGCCCAAGGTCAACAGCAACACAGAATGACAGTACTTGTTATTATAATCTGTGTGCCAGTCTTCAGTACAAGATCATTGGGGGAAGCCATCAATAATCTATCACTGTTGACCCACACATGGTCAGCATGGAAGGAACACTCAAACCAGTAATTTTGGGGGTGTTTAATACAGGGATGCTTGCTCTGCTTTGCCACTCCTAGGCCTGAAGAGTACAGTTGGTTTGAAGAATCCAGACAGAGTGGATGTATGGAGAGGGCATTTGACAGGAGTTGTGGCCTTTGGTGATGCAGAAGCCAAACCCTTGCAATCTGGCAGCGGGTGGGACCGGGAAATAAATATCCAGGCCTCCCTCTTCTCACCCCCTCAATCTCCTGCCAGTGTGTTCCATTAATCAGGCCCAGTTGGTACAGTCTGTACTGGGCAGCCCTTGTTGCATGGAGTGGAACAAAGTGGAGAGTAGATCTAGATGGCACAATGGAATATATCTGATTGAGGACAGATTGAAAACATGTCCTTTATAGCTACCTGATTGTGCTGTCTTCTGCAAGGGGTGCAAAGACAAAGTAAAATTGGATGGGCTGCTGACACTAGGATACCACTGAATTTCATGTCTTCATTTTCCCACTAGTTAGGCAGGTGTGAGCCTGTAGCCCTCTGGGGTAGATGATGCAATTCTCCAAGTTTAACATTCTGAACCAATTGAGTTGTTGGCAAGAGAGTACCAGCCGATGTTGTTAGAAAGATGTGATAGACTATTTTGTTTCTAACATGTCTCAAGCAAAGCACCCAAGGAAAATTCCTCCTTCTCATCTGTCTGCAGGTGGGATCCTTGTTTCTCTGGAGTCATCTGCGAGTGTTACTGTTCCCTACTCTGAATCCCCAGCCAGTAGAGAAGCGTGAGTTTTCAGGAGGGTTTATTCATATCCTGTCTATATATTTTTGATGGAAACCTGATATCTTGATTCCAGAGCCAAGTGTCTTGTGATCTGCCATCATCCAAATGTGTTTTTAAGACCTCATCTCAATGGTGTTTTCCTCTGTTGCAAATAGGGTGTTGTTGGTTTCTTTTCTGTTATGGAAAATGTCTTGTATGCCAGTTTTCAAAAATAAAAATTCTAAAACTGTCCATGGAACATTCTAGGAGGACTCTCAAGAGTGGAGAAGTTCTTGTCCAAGTAGTGTTTGTGTTAGCATCTGGCCTGTGTTTAAATGATCACATTAGGAAAGCAGCCTGTGGGATTTCAGCTTAATTACCTATAACATACACTATTCATGCAAAGAGGAATGGGGGGGAAGTGAGGGAAACTAATATTAAAAATGAATGCAATGTAATGTATTGCTCCCCATCCCCCAATCTTTTGGTACAAAGACAAGTAAAGCAAAGAGGTGCAAATATATAATTATATATAATTTATCACTATTTCTCTTCTGACCATTTAAAAATTTATTCAATACATGTTGATTGTCAATGTGGTCAGTGTATCTTACGTTTCATCAGGAAAACTAAAGGAGAATCTTGTATATTTTCTCTTTGCATTTAAAGACATTTGTTCACTTTAATATTTAAAGAGTACATATGAAACAACAAAATCCTTTTCTTTCTTATACTTCATGTTTGAAGATCATCCAAATCTTGATAAATAATAAGCTTCCAAGTACTGTTGTGAGATTTATTTTATTCTCCTTGGGCCTGGAAACTACATGAGAGAAAAAAGGCTCAAAGCCATGGGACAGGACTGAGACAGCCTTTCTTTTGTCACCCGCACTCCCATCTTCCTGCTGACTCTGGTTCACTGATTCCCTAAGCACTCCTGGCCACTCCTGCTCTCCTCCTCAACCCAGATGCTATAATCCCCAGTACCCCGCCCTCACACCATGTAGTTCATTTCTGTGCTCTCCTCCTTTGCTTTCTCTTTAACCCTCATGCCCTCCTGCCTTTCCTGAGCCATCCCACAACTTAGGGCTGTCTTTGGAAGGTGCTTGAGTCTCTAAATACTCAGCAGACCCTACTTACCCTTCCTGTCAGTTCAAATGGTTCCAGCCTACCCAGAGAGAGATACCACGTTAGCAGGTAAAGGGTGATTAAAATATAGTTCCTGACCTATGGAGCTTACAGTCTAATGAGGGAGTTAGAAATGCACACACCCAACCAGAGTTCAAAGTAATAATGCATATAATAATAAGTGCAGAAATGGGAATCTTTTTAAAAGAGAAGCATCCAAGGAAGAGTTAAATTCTGACCAAGGATGAATGAGACTGGAAGGCTTCATGGAGAAAGTGGCTTTAAGGATGGGCCTCCACTAGAGGCCTCCAGCCAATAAGAACAGGGTCGGGGGTTAGAGATGTACCCATCACCCAGGGCAGAGGGAGGGCGGTGGGAGAGTCAGATTTCTGAGAGAAAGAGCACAATAGGAGAAGGAAAAAGTGAAAGGCAGCAGCTGGGAGACTGCTGATGTTTAAGAAAGAGAGGCCAGTGAGGGGGCTTAGAGAAAACCATCAGAGACTGAAGGAGAATCAAGAGCTCAGTGGCCGGGAAGCTAAGGGATGAAAGAATTTCTAAAAGAAGGGATGGCTAATAATAGTCATGAGGAGAATAACAACTAACATTTGTGGACTCTTTACCATGCGCCAGGAATTGTATGAAAACGCGAGTTAGGACTTGTATCCGGGCCCAACTGATGCCAATACTCTTAACTCTACAAATGCTGAACAGAATGGAGATGTAAAGCACACCATTGACTGGTGATGGGGAGACTACAATAGAACAGTCAGGATAGGTTGCAATCGAAGAAAGTAAAGGTGTCAGATTTAGCATTTCTTCTCAAAAGTTCGGCAGCGAACCTTTAGAAATGGGGCAGTAACTTAAGAAAATGGGAAGGATTTTTTTTTTTTTAATGGGAGCTATTTAGAAATTAGCTTGAATATGAGCTTGAAAATGTAAGAGGAGATTCCCAGGGAGATGAGAGGAAGTGGGATCAAGGACACATGGAAAAAGATTATTGTGGAAACATTGCCTTCTGCCTCTGAGATAAGAGAAGGGAGGACAGGGTGAGCATTGAGCAGATCTGCTGCCCAGAGTGGGGAAACTGAGGAAGTTGGCTGAGAACGGCCTCCATCTTCCTACAGCGGTGCTGATGAAATGAGTCGGGAACTCTGCAAATAAAAAATAGAGTGGCCACTGTAGATCATGTGCTCGGAAAAGATGATCCGTAAAAAATCATAAATGTCCGCTTGGAATGCCTAAGGAGTATATTTGGGACAGAGAATGCATAGCAGGCAAACACCACCACCGTGGGGTTAGATGGAAAATGTTTTTGAAAGTAAGGAATCCCAAAGACAAAAAAAAAAAAAGTCAGGTTCACATTCCATTTGAGTGCCTAGACTTCTTCCCTTATTGGCTTTTTTGGCTATGAAAACAATAACCGAGTAGTTTGGGCATCTGTATACCAGAGGATGAATGATAAATGAAAAGTTACCTTGGCAGAAGGCAAGGTTCTGAGTGCCAGTGTTGTAATAAAAGGTCCTTTGTAGCGTAAACTGCATAGCACGAAGGTTTGAAGTGGGAGTTTCTGAATTGCCTGGGGAGCCAGCGAGAGACAGAGCTGGAGAATCCTTTCCCGTTGTCCTGACACAGCATTTGCCTTTCCTCATTGACTGTAGAGCAAAGTAGAGTGAGAAGAGTGTGACCCTGAGCCCTGAGAGACCAGGAGTCAGGTCTGAGTCCTCTCCTTACCAGTGCCTGGCTTTGGGCAAGTTACTTACTGTCTCTGAATCCCATCTATACACTGGAGATAACAATGCCTGCCATACAGAGCTGTCAGGACGGGGTAAGGTCACCCATCCGTTTTCTGCTCCTTTTCGTACCTGCCTGGAAAATCTCAGATTCCAAGTAACGGAAAAGGATATATTTATTACATCCATCAGAGTTCTACCAGGTCCTTGCTCGGAGATTTAAGCATCTCTTCTTTTTAATGGTAGAAAATATTTCTGTTAAGCAGAGGAAGAAATGATCAGGGCCAAGTCCAGTGAAAACCTGGGGAATCCGTGGAGACACAGGTACCTGCCTGGGATTCCCCTGGGGTCTCTTTTTGGTCCGCTGATCACCACTGCCATCTCCAGAGCATGTTCTCCTGAACATCTGAAAGGAGATTTGACAGAGAGGGGGAGCCTCGTGGAGAAGAGAAAAGGCAGGTACTCATGAAATCAAGGTATCATGTCTCTTCCCCCAGGGAGTGACAGAATCGGGTGTGTGAGGCTTCCATGGAACCATCTGAGCCACTTGTCAGGAATTTGTTTTCAGAAAGACAGGCCTAGTCTTAACATAGGAGAGCCTCTTCTTTGGAGTGTGATAAGTTTGGCATAAACTAAGAAAAGAAGCACAACCTTTGTCAGATTTCCCAGCCACAAAATTCTCAACATTGACATTCCTGAGCTTTACAGAAATGTTGAGAAGTAACCTTTTTGCTAGAAGCACACACTACTTCAGCAGGAAAATGGAAGGGATCAAGGAGACCTATCCCAAGGCACTACCTTACATCTGCCAGCCCAACTGCCTTCCCTCCTGCGACTGTGACATCGTGACCTTGAGCCTGCCCGTGGCCAGTGTCTCCACTGGGGCACTACATCATCCCTTCAGCCCCATCTAAGGATGTCTTCTCCAGCAATTCCCCCATCCCCTACACCTTCAAGTCTCCCCTCTCAACAGAATCTTTCCCTCCAGTATACAAACATGTTGTTATGCTGAGCAACTTAAAAATAATCCACTTCCTCTTCTGGTTATACTCTATTTTTCTCTTTCCCTTTAGAGAAAAACCTCAGGGAAATAGGCATCTGTTGTTGCAACCTCCACTTGCTTCTCTCTCCCTCTCTTCTGAACTCACTCAAGGCATTATTTGAGCCCCACTCCTCCCCTGACTTTGCTCAAGGCCACCATTGAGCTACAAGCTGGCAAACTCTAATGTAACCTCTTAGACCTCAGCTTGATCAACCTACAAGCAGCCTTTGACCAAGTCAGCCCCCCTTTCCTCCTGGAAACACTTTCTTCTGGTGTCCAGATTCTCCTGGGGCTCCTCCTACCTCACTGGTCAAGGTCTTCTTCATTTCTCCAAACACAAAATGTTGGATCTCCCCAGAGCTCAACCCTTGTGTGTTTCACTTTTTAATTACATTCACTCTTTTGGTAAATGTTTCCAGTCTTAAGACGTTAAGTACCATCTCTGTGCTGATGACTTCCAAAATCGTATGTCCCATAGGAGCGGAGAATTTTCTGGAGTGTTTTTCACAATATTACCTCAGCATTTGGAAAATAATAGCATCTATTGAAAGTTTGAATGAATGGATTTTACTAATTGAATGTATTTGAATAGCAAAAGAAATAGTGGTTAAATTTTTTAAAAGGTGTTTGGAGAAAAGGTGGCAGAAATCTAGTGTTCTGCAGTATTTACACTCATGCCAATGCTATCACCCCTAGTAGTTCAGATGGTAAAGAATCAGGCTGCAATGCAGGATACCTGTTTGATCGCTGGGTCAGGAAGATCCCCTGGAGAAGGGAATGGCTACCAATTCTGGTATTCTGGCCTGGAGAATTCCATGGACAGAGGAGCCTGGCAGGTTATAGTCCATAGGGTCACAAAACGTCGGACACAGTTGAGTGACTAACACTTCACTTCACTTCAGAAATATCACCCAGTAGAAACTGAACCCATGGTCATTGAGAGGGAGATAATCAGAGGTAACATTTTCTTAGCTGCATGCTGATTGCAGGTCTCCCTCCAGAGAGCTTCTTCCTGCTGCCCGTGAAGAACTAGCTTTATGGCTCGAACATTAGGAATAAACCCGTGATGGTCATGTATACCAAGTGAGGACTCCTGGGCAGAGTGGCATCGTTCCTTCATGATTTATAATATCGAAGCGATGGGATAATGTCTCAAGGCAGTGAGGAAAGGCACCACGTTACGATCTCAGTTATGGCTATGAATGTGGATGGGAAAATCTGTTCTGTCACGCTTGTGACCCAATCACATTTCCGGGGCTCAGAAACGTGAACTGAATTAGGCTGAATGTTTTTTTGTATGAGAAAAACATGACCTCTTTTTTTTTTTTTTTTAGGAAGGAAGTTATACTTTAAGCACCAGGTACAAGAGATTTATGGATAATAAATATGATGTAGTAGCTGAAGTTATAAAGATATTCAAACTTTTTTCTTCAAAATATTCATTAAATGACTGGCTTGTGAAGTTAGGTAAGTTTCTTGACTTTTTGGAACTACAATGTCTGCATTCATAATATAGTATGGTCACTGAGGTCAATTTCTATTCCTTGGACATGGTATCAACTAACCCTTTTTCCCGTAAAATAAGACAAAACTTGTCCTCTGTGGTTCATCATTTGCTGAAGATGCTCAAATGAGTTATTTCTGAAACTACTTGGTAAACTAAAACACCTTGGTCATGCAAAGCTTTGATTATTACTATTCCCCACAGCCTGGTGGGCTACAGTCCACGGAGTCACAGAGTCAGACATGACCAAATGACTAACACATACACATTAGTTTGATAAGCTGTGTTTAGAATGTTATTTTCCCCAAAATATTTTTAGGTAAAGAGAAAACTCTAGTGAAGAGCAAATTTGACTATGCTAATACATAAAGTACTTAGATAACTGTCCCTTGAGTGTTTTTAAAGGAAAGTAATTCTTAAAGCTATATTAGTTATGATTATTTTGCCTCTTGATAAGGGTGAAAGAGGAGAGGGGAAAAAACTGGCTTAAAATTCAACATTCAAAAAACTAAGATCATAGCATCCAGTTCCATCACTTCATGGCAAATAGATGGGGAAAAAATAGAAGCAGTGACAGATTTTATTTTCTTGGCCTCCAAAATCACAGCAGATAGTGACTGCAGTCATGAAATTAAAGGATACTTGCTCCTTGGAAGGAAAGTTATGATAAACCTAAACAGCATATTAAAAAGCAAAGACATCACTTTGCCAACAAACGTCCGTATAGTCAAAGGTATGTTTTTTCCAGTAGTCATGTACAGATATGAGAGCTGGACCATATGGAAGGCTGAGAGCCAAAGAACTGATGCTTTCAAATTGTGGTGCTGGAGAAGTTCTTGAGAGTCCTTTGGACAACAAGGAGATCAAACCAGTCAATCCTAAAGAAAATTAATCCTGAATATTCATTGGAAGGGCTGATGCTGAAGCTCTAATACTTGGCCACCTGATACGAAGAGCTGACTCACTGGAAAATGTCCTGATGCTGGAAAAGATTGAAGGCAAATGAAGAAGGGGATAGCAGAGGATGAGACGGTTAGATACCTTCACTGACTCAATGGATATGAATTTGAGCAAACTCTGGGAGATAGTGAAGGACAGAAAAGCCTGGTATACTGCAGTCCATGGGGTTGCAAAGAGTCAGACACAACTTAGCAACTGACTGATCAACACAAATTTTTATTATGTGTGATAGATGACATAACTCAAATCAGCCCATGTGAAAATGTGAATGAAAAGTAAAGTCTGAAAGGGCATGGACTTCAAGTGTGGCTTGATCAGGCTTACATAATGGCATTAAATACTGATTACTGATAGCAGCTTTCTCCATACCAGGTCTAATCTCAAGCCTTAAGTATTATAGTCATAAACTATCTTCCAGCAGTCCCCAAGGCTATATCCTTCCAAGTTTGAATTAAACATAAAATAGCAAAGCTTTTATACATCCAGTGATTCACTCATAAACATCCTAAACCAATTCCTGTGATCAGGAGAAATACAGTACATTGATTAATTTAGGCCTGGATATACGCTCTATCCTGGGCTTCCCAGGTAAAGAACTCACCTGCCAATGCAGGGGATGTAAGAGACATGGGTTCAATCCCTGGATCAGGAAGATCCCCTGGAGGAGGACAGGGAATCCCACTCTAGCATTCTTGCCTGGAGAATCCCATGGACAAAGGAGCCTGATGGGCTGCAGTCCATGGAGTTGCAAATAGCTGGACACAACTGAAGTGACTTACCACACATGTATGCACACATAAGCTCTAGCCTAAGACCTGGACTGAAACCCTGTTTAGCCCTTCTGGACTAGATGTGAGTAGAAGTGGATCCCCTAACCAAATCTGGCCCATTGATTCAGCAAGAGAGGGGACTGGCTGAATGGAGACATTTCCTAAGAAAAATCTAGGCATCAAGTCTTGCCACTGCTGCTATTACCTCTCTAGCTGCCAAGAGAACAATACATCCTTCAGCTGAACCAATGAGCTGGCCGTTGAGAGACAATGTTAACTTTTGTTAATAGAAAGCTCTGAGCCTGCGAAGGAAAGTCAAATCCCCCTCAAGAGCCTGTGCAGTCAGCAGTGCTTATCTTGTCCTGGCTTTCAGGTAGTGCTGCCTGGAACAGATCAGCCAGGCCACTAACAGTCGTGAAAAGTGCCATGTCTTTCACAAGCTTTGGTGTGGATCTTTTTTGGGGCTCTGCAGTTAGGCATCCTTCTTGAATGGTTCAAGGGGGAGAACTCAGTCTATCTTCCAAGAACAAATTAAACACAACTTTGTGGGTTAGGTGGTTAGCTGCCAACGGGAAGACTAATTCCTGAATTAATAGCTCATGAGAGGATGACTCCGGAGTTCTTGGCAGAAAGCAGGGTTTCCAATACTGATGTTCCTTATGGCAAGAAAAGGCATTGATGCTAAGTGGCCCATAGTCACTGGTAGTATTCACATAAAGGATCAGCTCTATTATTTTGTTCAACACCAAGAGTCCCAAGATGAAGGAGATGGTCGATACTCAGCGTGAATATGGTAATGTAGCTGAGCCCCTACAAGTCCTGTAAACAGTTTAACTGCGGAGGATGTACCATCAACGTGACAGGTTTTCACAAGAGATTCCACTCTCCTATGAATATGAATTTCCCTCTGTGACATATGAGAATGGAATCTTATAATGGAAGCTCGGCTATAAGGAGATTTGGTTAAGCTGTCAGATGGTTAAATAAATGGTCTCTTACAATTTGTTTATACCTTTACTGAGTGTATTTCAATAAAGAAGGAAAATTTTAACTGCCTGAAGGGAGATAGGAAAGAGATTTCTGAGTCTGTGTTGGTGGCCGACCTTTATCTCATTTCAGGAACTTAATTTTTCAGGACATTGAGGAGAAAACAGTAGCGTAGTTGTTTTAAAGATTCAGGAGGGGGGATCCCGCACATCTGCTAAAATAGCTAAGTGAGCTCTTGTTAGCCAATTCTTTCCCCCAATAATTTGTATTGGAAATAGAAATCAAAGTCTGTACTGTCAAAAAAGTCTTTGTTTTTTCCTGCCTTCATTGTGATGCTTCTGGACTTAAAATGACACAAAACCATCCCTTATGGGGAGATTCAAGAACAGAAAAGAATGACAAATCTTAAGGTTAGAAGTTCACATTATTTTCCTTGCAAACTGTTTGCCTGCTTTAAAATTTTTCCATTTTTGGTTTGTGAGATTGCTAAATTTTATCCCGGGATATTTACCACCAGAACCACCACAGGAAAGTTAGACTAACATTGAAGTCTCAAAAACAACTACTCCAGTTAATTCCAAAGTTTTCAACAACCAGAACCAGCTGCTCTCCAAAAGAGACTCGTCTCTGGCCATGTCTCTGTTCCTGTATACAGAACTCGTGGGAAGAGGTTGGCTGAGGTATGCCAGTGTAGCCCTTTATTTATTCACAATGGGACTAGAAAACACATCCAAAGCAAGCTTTTCCTTGAAAAGTTCCAGAGGTACAATTATTTGCATTTGTCAAAGACAGTCAGGTGAGTGTTGTGGTTAAGTGTTCAGATGCCAGGATCGGATCTACCTAAGCTATGTGACTTTATGCAAGTTACTAAATCTCTCTGATCTCCAGTTTTATCCCCTATAACATGTTGATAATATTAATCTCTAACACAGCATTATCTTGAGAATTAAATAAGGTACTGGGCATAAAGATTTTAGCATAGCTTCAGACTCAAGTGCTCAGTAAATGTTAACTATTATTACTCAATTTATCTTAAATATTTACTTTTGCTCTTATGAGTTGAAAACTATAAAGACAGAAAAAAAGCTATAATAATACTGGAAGATGCTTATCTCCATGTTTTCAGAGATGAAGATAACCAATCTTTTCTTTAAAATATCACATATTAGAAATCTAAGATTTTAATCCCAGAGGCTAGTTAGATATACTGTGGGATTTTTAATTTAGGAGATAACATAATAATATAGGCGATAACATAAGGCTCATTCTAGGATTACCCTAACGGAACACAACAGGTTATTCACTTTTACTTTGAATATACTGTTGCAGGAAAAATTTCTAAATATTGGATACTGCTGTGAAGATAAAGTATATGTGTAAAGTTTTCCTGGTCATCACACACACACGCATGTACAATCTGAAGGAGAATTGGATTTTATGACCAGAACAGTTACCCCTTTGTGGTACTTTTGGATTTGCGGAAATGTTTCTTGATGGTGGTACATCTGAAAAGGGGGTTTTAAAAACATAGTTTTGTCTTCATGGACTTAACAGAGCCAGTAATATTTTGGGGTCACAGGGAAGGGCCGAGTGCCTCTGTGGTTGAGATGAGCCTTGAAAGACTCAGTTGCTAAGGACCCATCAGGCAGGATCTGCAACTGATGATAAACGAACGTCAGGTAACTGCTACCAGCCATGCAAGTCCATTTTGCCCACCTAAAGGATTGACCAGATATCCTCTCCCCAAATAACCTAAAAGAAATTACAAATATATACATGCACTTTGAAAATTATCATGTGGACACAGGGGAAAAAAAAAGAAGTTTCCCCTTTTCCTTATTTTAAGAGAAAAATATCCTTCCCATTTCTTTTTTTGTGAGACAGATGCATCAGTAAATTTTAAGGAGAGAAAATAGGTTGTAAGGCAAAGCATACTTTTATTTCCTTGGCTGATGAGCTTTGAGAAATTGGAATTTGGGGGGAAATGTTAAAATGGAAAATAAGTAAAAGGTAGAGCCTCCTCTGGTTTCCTCTGTTACCCTGCACATTCTCAGCCGTTGACAGGGTGGCCCAGACAGGACGATTGATGGGCGGAGATGGTGGAGTCCTGGTCTCAGGTGGTGCGTTGCGGGTCACCAAGGCTATGGCCTGCAAATGGAAGGCACAGGCCATTTAACAGTGTGGGGTATTGCTAATTAGTGGCAAATTTGGCTGGTGTCTGTTGTGAGAAGCTTGAGCTGATTCTGGCCCCATCTGCTCTGAAAATAATGATGAACAAATTTTACGCAAAGGCTATTCTTTCACAGGGAACTCCTATTTGGTCATTCATGGGAAAATGAACTGCACAAATTTTTATTCTCATCATTGCAATTATTTTGTTGTTCTTTTAATGTACAGAGGATGTTCCTCCATGATGTTTTTGTCTTGAGGCTGGTATTAAAAGCCCACCAATTTGAGGTGATTCTCCATTTCTTTTGTTAAGCTGATTCTCCCTCAAACCCTGAATCTGTGCAAAATACTTTAGAAAAGGAGATTTAAACTTAGCTCTGCAGGGTCAAGTAGTTTCCCTATATTCCATCTGCCTCTGTTCCTCTTTTATAGCTATACAGGAGCTATGCCTCTAAAAGCTGATTTACTGGGGACTGACTTTTCTTGGAGAAAATGCTAGGAGATTCTCCCTGTACTTATAGCGGTTTCTGACCTGGGAAACTCATTTCCTCTTGTTTCTATGTGTGTGTATTTACTTTTTTTAGTCAGGCGGCAATTGCTCACGTTTTCCTGTTTAATCACAGTTACCTGGGATTAAAAACCAGAAAAAAAGTAAGCAAACAGAAAAACAAACACACTAAGAACAATAGCATCCAAATTTTCTCAGATCCTGTGTATAGATTCCAAAAAAATATGTGAGTAATCAAGGTAACAGATCTTTTTCATTAAAAAAATTATTTTATTGAAGTATGTATAGCTGATTGACAATGTTTTGTTAATTTCTAGCATACAGCATGATCTTTTAATTTTTCCTCCCTTTTTGTAAAGGACAGAGCAGAGAAGTATTTGATCCCTTTATGTATGTATGCATCCATGTATACATGCATTTGTGTACTTATGTGTTTATTTTTTATTATTCTTGTGCCACCTAATCACTTTCTGGCTTTTCTTGGAGCTTTCATGTGTAACCCTCTTTAGCTTGAAGCTCCTAATAATGCCCAGCAACTCATTTCCAGCAACGTTAAAAAAAATCCAGTTAGAATGCAAGAGTCTGATGCTACTTGCAGCAAGTAACTATTTCTCTGTTAATTATGTTGTTCTAATCTTATTGCTATGAGAAGGATTTTGCTTGCATATCCATTCACTCTGTAGCCCAGCATAATGAAAATTCTGCAAGAACCTTTGCTGATAGGTGTACCTTTGAGTTTACAAAGATTAATGATTTAAAAATTGACTCTACAGACCACTAGTAATGAAATTGACCATATCCAATTTTGAAAGCCCTAAGACCTGAAAGAAACCGCAGATTAACAGTGAAATGGTAGCAGGTTCCCGGAGATGTGAAGCCCAAGCTGATATTGCTCCAGTGAAGTGTTGCAGAATGCTGCAGGTTAGGTTAATATTGTCACACTAGGTCAGAGACCAACACAAGAATGAAATGTGTGGGCAGCCTTAGGAGACATTTGCAATGAAGAACTTGAAATAGGGACAAGACAGTGACCGTATGATTAGACTAGTTACAATGATTAGTTATTATATCCTACTGGCATGGGATATGAATGAAAAGAAGGAAGTAGTTATTATTTTGCTTCTGTTGAAGTAATAATAATGGTGGCCACAATACTAGCTAATATTTATTGAGTGTTTACTATGTTCCAGGCATTTCATATTTGTTATTTTATTTAGTTCTCACCAAAACCCTGGGTAGTACATATCGTTATTATTGTTCGCATTTTACAGCAGAAGAAACTAAAACTTAGGAAGGTTAAATAACTTGCTTGGCTTAACCAGTTGTCAAGCAGCAGATATAAAAGTTGAACCTCTATCTACTTGATTACAAAGTAACAGTACTTAGCCTCTATCTTTTCCTGCCTCTTGATAGAACACTGCTGCTCTATTTTGTAAGAATAAAATTGACAGGAAAGGGTAGCCAAGATGTCTGCTATGGGCAAAGCTTTAGTCTTTTAAATAACATCTGCAGCTTGCTGTGAGAAATTTTCTTTGTTTAACAACCAACTTAAATTCCTTATGCTGTCCTCTCAAACTCTTAGCTGTCATTTCCTTCCCCTGTGCAATTAGAAGCTCAAACAATGGCGTCCTCTTCCTTCTTCATAGAAAATAGATCCAAAGATAAGTCTTATGGCCTCTTTACTTCCTTAGTTAGCATCCCCAAGTACCCAGCCAACTCTCAATGACACCCTTCCTGTTGTAACATTTGGGCATCTTCCTAGTTGAGGTATGTAACCTGGGCACTCAAAATGCCTGGCCCCTCAACCAAGTGACTGTAAATTCTAAGGTGCAAATCCCTGCCAAGAAATAAGATGCAAATCACTTACAATTCTGATGTAACTCAATTTCCCCTTCAAATATTACAACACAGGATTTGTAATTCAACTTGTAATTCAAGTGTTTTCTCAAGTACAGATTCACCTAGTCATTAGTTAAAGGGAAAAATGCTATTTTGAAGACTTTTATGAGACCAAAAAGTTTTTATGCTCTCCTTTCTCTTCTCTCTCTGCTCCCCATCCCATTTAGCATTTCTCAATGGCTCTGTTCTTAGCAATACCACATGCAAGTTGAATCTGTGCTTTACAGTAACGAAAGCTAGAGTGGTGGGTGTACTGGATTGATTTTTAATCTCTTTTCAAGAAAAACTAAGAAAGCTTGGCTCAAAATAAGGGCAATCAGAATATAGCATTCTGCCTATTTCTCTCTCAACACTCAGCGGTTGGTTTGGGTGCTTTATTTTATCCCTCTGTGAATCTTAAGACTTATTTTAGACTCTAGTCTCAACTGTACTACCTTTTGGACTGAACAGTCTCAGTTGTGACCGGTCTCCAGGTAAATTCTATTTATGTGAAATAAGATTAGAAAAAGAAAAATTGTATGTCATCTCAAGCACTAAAAATGTGTGCCTTGTCACACGACTATAACCCTCTCTTTTCTATACTTCTCCCCCAGTCCATTAAGTTTCAGGATATTTAGAATGCCCAGGACTAAGTGTTCACTATAAATGAAGCTCTATCAAATCCAGAGAAAATAAAATGGCACGGACAGATGAGTTCTTCCGTCTTTACTTGACAGCTTTATCAGTTACAAGAGCCAAATGAAACTGCAGGTTTGCATTTCCATCACATGGAAGATAACATAATTTTTTTTGCAGCCACGTCACAGTTCATCTAAATTTGAATATGTGAGACATAAGACTCTCAAGTTAGATTTTCTGGCCTATTTCTATAGCAACTGGAGTACAGTGCTATATACAGAGGAGCAACTCTTTAAACATGTGCCAACTTCAGCAACTCTCAGCGTTACAAGATGCCGCAACGTTTAAGAAGCTCCAGAGAGAGGTAGATGAGAATGATGAGCATGAGAAGGCAAAGCTGATGTGTTATTGCTGATATCTTAGCTGCCTGGAGCCTCTATAAATTATGAGAGTGTGAGCTGATCCCAGGTACTGATTGCTATGGAAAATTTAAGGGGGATTCCAGTGAATCCACCAGAACAAGAACATTTCAGGGACATACTGAAGTATGCAGCTGGAAGCATAATTGCTATAGAAAATTAGAGGATGAGGAGCTGTGACCAAAATTTGATAATATCATTTAATATAAAAATATGTTTAAGCACAGATGACAGTGATGGAAATAAGAGCACTTCTAAAGTGGGGAAAGATTAGAAATCTCTTAAAGAAAATTAGAGATACCAAGGGAACATTTCATGTAAAGATGGGTACAATAAAGGACAGAAACGGTACAGACCTAACAGAAGCAGATGATATTAAGAAGAGGTGGTAAGAATACACAGAAGAACTGTACAAAAAAGATCTTCACAACCTGGATAACCACGATGGTGTGATCACTCACCTAGAGACAGACATCCTGGAATGTGAAGTCAAGTGGGCCTTAGGAAGCATCACTATGAACAAAGCTAGTGAAGGTGATGGAATTCCAGCTGAGCTATTTCAAATCCTAAAAGATGATGTTGTGAAAGTGCTGCACTCAATATGCCAGTAAATATGGAAAACTCAGCAGTGGCCACAGGACTGGAAAAGGTCAGTTTTCATTCCAATCTCAAAGAAGGTCAATGCCAAAGAATGTTGAAACCACCACAACATTGCACTCATCTCACACGCTAACAAGGTAATGCTCAAAATTCTTCAAGCTAGGCTTCAATAGTATGTGAACTGAGAACTTTCAGATGTTCCAGCTGGTTTTAGAAAAGGCAGAGGAACCAGAGAGCAAATTGCCAATATGCATTGGATCATAGAAAAAGCAAGAGAATTCCAGAAAAACATCTACTTCTGCTTCATTGACTATGCTAAAGGCTTTGACTGTGTGGATCACAACAAACTGTGGAAAATTCTTAAAGAGATGGGAATACCAGACCACCCTACCCACCTCCTGTGAAACCTACATGCAGGTCAAGAAGAAACAGTTAGAACTGGACATGGAACCACAGACTGGTTCCAAATTGGGAAAGGAGTTATATATATTGTCACCCTGCTTATTTAATTTATATGCAAAGTACATCATGGGAAATGCCGAGCTGAAGCAACACAAGCTGGAATCATGTTTGCCTGGAGAAATATCAACAACCTCAGATATGCAGATGACACCACTGAAAAGGCAGAAAGTGAAGAGGAACTAAAGAGCCTCTTGATGAAGATGAAAGAGGAGAGTGAAAAAGCTGGCTTAAAACTCAACATTCAAAAAACTAAGATCATGGCATCTGGTCCTATCCCTTCATGGCAAATCTATGGGGAAACAATAAATAGTGACAGATGTTATTTTCTTGGGCTCCAAAATCACTGTGGACGATGACTGCAGCCATGAAATTAAAAGATGCTTCCTCCTTGGAAGAAAATCCATGACAAAATCCTAGATAGCATATTTAAAAGCAGAGACATTACTTTGCCAACGTAAGTCCATATAGTCAAAGCTATGGTTTTTCCAGTAGTCATGTATGGATGTTGAGAGTTGGACAGTAAAAAAGGCTGAGTGCTGAAGAAGTGATGCTCTTGAACTGTGGTGTTGGAGAAGACTCTCGAGAGTCTTCTTGGACTGCAAGGGGATCAAACCAGTCCATCCTAAAGGAAATCAGTCCTGAGTATTCTTTGGAAGGACTGGTTCTGAAGGTCAAGCTCCAATACTTTGGCTACATGATGCAAAGTACCTGCTCATTAGAAAAGATCCTGGTGCTGGGAAAGATGGAAGGCAGGAGGAGAAGGGGACAACAGAGGATGAGACGGTTGGATGGCATCACCAACTCAGTGGACATGAGTTTGAGCAAGCTCTGGGAGATGGTGAAGGACAGGGAAGCCTTGCATGCTACAGTCCATGGCGTCGCAAAGAGTTGGACACGACTGAGTGACTGAACAATAACACAAGTGTTTGCTTACAAATTAAAGAAGTGCTGGGGTTGGGTATCAGTTGACCCTGGACAAAGGAACATGGAAAGAGAAGTAGAAAAACCACACACAAAAAATATGGTTGAGTAGAAAGGCACAGAAGTAACTGTTTTAGTTCCAGCTTTGTGACCAGGACAAGGAACTCAACCTTTCTGACCTGCAGGCTCTTCATCAGTCAAGGCGAGATCAGGCCTCTACTCTGAACTTCCTGGGAAGATTCACTGAAATGAGGGATAGGAAAGTACTTCATGCTCAGTAGGCTCCTAGGCTTGTAGTAGTTGGGGTTACTGGGTGGTCTCATTTCCTGGGGCTGCTGTAAGAACTAATCACAAACTCGGTGGCCTCAAGTAACAGAAATTTAGTTTCTCTCAGTTCTGAAGGCCAGAAACCCAAAACTGAGGTGTCAGCAGGCCACGTTCCCTCTGAAGGCACTAGGGGAGAATCTTTCCTTGCTTCTCCCAGTTTCCAACAGCTCTAGCCATGAGACTTGGCTGGGTTGCCCCAATCTCTGTCTTCACATGTCATGCTCTTTTGTGTTTCTGACTTCTCCTCCTTCTGTCCTTCTGTCTTCTTATCAGGACACCATTGGATTCAGGGCTCACTCAGTTAATCCAGGGTGATTTCATCCAAGATTCCTCACTTAATTATATCCACAAAGACCCTTTTTTGAAAGAAGGTCACACACACAGATCCTGGGATTTAGGAGTTGGACAAATCTTTTGCTGTTGTTCAGTCGCTCAGTCGTGTCCAACTCTTTGCGACCCCACAGACAGACTGCAGCATGCCAGGCTTCTCTGTCCTTCACCGTCTCCCAGAGCTTGCTGAAACTCATGTCCACTGGGTTGGTGATGCCATCCAACCATCTCATCCTCTGTCATCCCCTTCTCCTCCTGCCTTCCATCTTTACCAGCATCAGGGTCTTTTATTAACGAGTCAACTCTTTGCATCAGATGGCCAAAGTATTGGAGCTTTGGCTTCAGAATCAGTCCTTCCAATGAATATTCAGGGCTTACTTTCTTTAGAATTGACTGGTCTCATCTCTTTGCAGTCCAAGGTTCTCAAACACCACAGTTCGAAGGCATCACTTCTTCGGCACTCAGCCTTCTTTATGGTCCAGCCCTCATATCCATACCTGACTACTGGAAAAACCATAGCTTTGACTAGATGGACCTTTGTTGGCAAAGTAGTGTGTCTGCTTTTTAATATGCTATCTAGGCTTTTGTCATAACTTTTCTTCCAAGGAGCAAGCATCTTTTAATTTCATGGCCGCAGTCACCATCCACAGTGATTTTGGAGCCCAAGAAAACAAAGTCTGCCACTGTTTCCATTGTTTCACCATTAATTTGCCATGAAGGGATGGGACCAAATACCACAATCTTAGTTTTTTGAATGTTGAGTTTTAAGCCAGCTTTTTCACTCTCCTCTTTCATCTTCATCAAGAGGCTCTTTAGTTCCTCTTCACTTTCTGCCTTTTCAGTGGTGTCATCTGCATATCTGAGGTTGTTGATATTTCTCCAGGCAAATTTGATTCCAGCTTGTATTGCTTCAGCTCAGCATTTCTCATGATGTACTTTGCATATAAATTAAATAAGCAGGGTGACAATATATATAACTCCTTTCCCAATTTGGAACCAGTCTGTGGTTCCATGTCCAGTTCTAACTGTTTCTTCTTGACCTGCATGTAGGTTTCACAGGAGGTGGGTAAGGTAGTCTGGTATTCCCATCTCTTTAAGAATTTTCCACAGTTTGTTGTGATCCACACAGTCAAAGCCTTTAGCATAGTCAATGAAGCAGAAGTAGATGTTTTTCTGGAATTCTCTTGCTTTTTCTATGATCCAATGCATATTGGCAATTTGCTCTCTGGTTCCTCTGCCTTTTCTAAAACCAGCTGGAACATCTGAAAGTTCTCAGTTCACATACTGTTGAAGCCTAGCTTGAAGAATTTTGAGCATTACCTTGTTAGCGTGTGAGATGAGTGCAATGTTGTGGTGGTTTCAACATTCTTTGGCATTGACCTTCTTTGAGATTGGAATGAAAACTGACCTTTTCCAGTCCTGTGGCCACTGCTGAGTTTTCCATATTTACTGGCATATTGAGTGCAGCACTTTCACAACATCATCTTTTAGGATTTGAAATAGCTCAGCTGGAATTCCATCACCTCTGCTAGCTTTGTTCGTAGTGATGCTTCCTAAGGCCCACTTGACTTCACATTCCAGGATGTCTGTCTCTAGGTGAGTGATCACACCATCGTGGTTATCCAGGTCATAAAGATCTTTTTTGTACAGTTCTTCTGTATATTCTACCTCTTCTTAATATCATCTGCTTCTGTTAGGTCCATACTGTTTCTATCCTTAATTGTGCCCATCTTTGCATGAAATGGCATCCCTTTGCGTGAAAAGGCAGACCTTTTGGGGTATGAAAAGGCATACCTTTTGGGGAGACAAAGTTCAGCCCACTGCATTGGATGTCTAAGTCTGAAGACGTGTTGATCATTCATAGCTCACTGAGAATTAGATGAATCTAATAACAGCTCTCTGTAAAGAGTGGTGAGAGTGTTGCTCTATTGAAAAGTAAAGCAGAGCTGTCTGGGCCTGGGGACGTTTTGGTGGCGGGAAGAGGAGAGCAGCTTCCAGCTCTGGTGCTGGTGACAGGGGCGGAGACAGCCTCTCCCGGCTGTGAGGGAGGGGCTTAGGGGGAGCAAAGGGGATGGGACTGAAAGCAACTGTCACCCTCATTATGTTCTTTCCCAGGGCCCTGGTGGTTGCTTCTGTGCTATACTGAGACAGCTGCATGCTTGAGTCTTAGGTCTCGCCTGTTACATAAACGTGAAGTGAGCTACGCTGGTCTCCCTAAAAAACAAGCGTGGCTTTGAATTGGGTAGCCAACCCCTGTGGAATGATTGTGCACGTATATTATTAAATTCTCAGGGGAGTTCCTCATTGTGATGAACAGAAAGCAAGGGCGGATATGGATTCTCCAGGCTGTTGGGTAGATGCTCTCTATTAGCACCTCACTCTCACTACCTAATCCTGTTGGAAGCTGCAGCGGACATATAGCATCTCTTAAACATATAGCATCTCTTAAGCCTCCCTGTCCTTTTTTAAAAAAGTGATTGAAGTATAGTTGATTTACAATGGTGTGTTCATTTCTGCCATACAGCAGAGTGATTCAGTTATACTTACATGTACATTCTTTTTCGTATTCTGTTCCATTATGCTTTATCACAGGATAACCTGTGCTATACAGTAGGACCTTATTATTCATCTGTCCTATGTATTATAGTTTGTATCTACTAACCCCAAACTCCCAATCCTTCCTTCCCTTCACTTCCCCTCTCCCTTGGCAACCGCAAGTCTGTTCTCCATTTCTGTGAGTCTGTTTCTGTTTCACAGATATATTTCCTTGTGCCGTATTTTATATTCCACATATAAGTGATATCATATGGTATTTGTCTTTTTCTGTCTGACTTACTTTACTTAGTATGATAATCTCTAGGCCCATCCTTGTTGCTGCAAATGACATTATTTCATTCTTTTTTATCACTGAGGAGTATTCTACTGTGTGTGGTTTATATATATCAGTTCAGTTCAGTTCAGTCGCTCAGTCATGTCTGACTCTTTGCGACCCCATGAACTACACCATTCCAGGCCTCCCTGTCCATCACCAACTCCCAGAGTCTACTCAAACTCATGTCCATTGAGTCAGTGATGCCATCCAGCCATCTCATCCTCTGTCGTCCCCTTCTCCTCCTGCCTTCAATCTTTCCCAGCATCAGGGTCTTTTCCAATGAGTCAGCTCTTCGCATCAGGTGGCCAAAGTATTGGAGTTTCAGCTTCAGCATCAGTCCTTCCAATGAACATTCAGGACTGATTTCCTTTAGGGTGGACTGGTTGGATCTCCTTGCAGTCCAAGGGACTCTCAAGAGTCTTCTTCAATACCACATACCATATCCTCTTTGTCCATTTATGTGTTGATGGACATTTAGGTTGTTTTGATGCCCTGGCTATTATATAAACAGTGCTTCTATGAATACAGAGGTACATGTATGCTTTTAGTTTTGTCTTAAACCAGTAATTCTTGACCCCATTAGGGACCTTACCTTGGCAAAGTCAGGTAAGTCCTTACTTACTTGTCTTTAAGTCCCATTTCTGCCTCTCTGCTAGTAGAGCCTTAGGTGATCTCTGAGGGTATTTTTATTGACTTCAACAATCAGCCTCTTCCTAGCACTCCTGGAATAACTGAGTTCCAGAGGGCAGCTTTGGAAGAGCAATCTGGACTCTATAGTTCTTCTTTGTTCTAATACCTGTGATATACACTCATTTATTCTAAATCACCGGAGAAGGCAATGGCAAGCCACTCCAGTGCTCTTGCCTAGAAAATCCCATGGATGGTTGAGCCTGGTAGGCTGCAGTCCATGGGGTCGCTAAGAGTCGGACACGACTGAGCGACTTCACTTTCACTTTTCACTTTCACACATTGGAGAAGGAAATGGCAACCCACTCCAGTGTTCTTGCCTGGAGAATCCCAGGGACGGGGGAGCCTGGTGGGCTTCCGTCTATGGGGTCGCACAGAGTCGGACACGACTGAAGTGACTTAGCAGCAGCATTCTAAATCACAGCTAAGATGCAGGGAACATTCAGTTCTATCATAAGAACTCTTTCACGTGCTTATGTTGCATTATTTTTCTTTAGTGCTTACAAGAATCATGCAAGGTGGGTATATTATTGTCTCCACTTTCAAGGTTAAGTAAGAAACTGATAACTAGAGAATTTCGTTAACTTGCCCAAAGTCATATAGGTGGCAGGTGGAAGCTCCAGAAATCAAATCCAGATGCCTCTAACAGAAAACTATAACCCACAGCTCTGCGGGGCTGGGGGTGGGGTGGGGCACTGAGTTCTTTGGGCAGCAGTTGGCACAGTAGAAAGAACCAGGGAGGTGTCCAGACAAAAAGAAGTTTCTCACAAGGAAGAAGGGCTCAAAGACCTAAGAAGTGAAGCTGAATTTTCAGACGATGTGGCAGGTTCAGTTCTGTCACGGCTCAGCACCCTGGCCTTGTGTCCCCCGCTGTCAGCATACAGCCTCCCACAAACACCGACGAGACAGAGCGGAGCTGCCTGCAAGAAGGCGGTGCCCGCTGACAGTATGGAAATGTTTCAGGTCAGCTCTTACTAGAATTTCTACTTTGAAATCAGGATAGCCTGGGAAAAAATAAGCAGGACAGAGGACAGATGGTTGTTCTCAGGAAAGCCTCCTTTAAGAAATGGGATTCCATGTCCTTATTTAACACAGAGCATACCGTCTTTGGGTGTCTTGGGTCTCTCCCTGGCCACAAGTATTACAACTTCGGAATTGCAAGGCTGGAATCTTCACAGTCATGCTGGGAAGGGAGCAGCATAGCTGGCTAAGAGGAATTCAAGTACGTGATAAATGTGAGTTGATCGAGACCCTTCTACCACTTTCACAAGTTACTGTGAATAATTCTGAATTTGAGACCGCTTGCTATTTAAAATGCACAGTGATAATTGAATACAGCTGTTTGAACATTTCTAAATGATTTTTATTTCAGAGTTAGGAAACACCGGAGAGACTTTTGCTGCTCCAATTACCAAAAAAAAAAAAAAAAAGAATTTCTTCTTGGAAACTCCATTTCTAGAAAAATAATTGTATATGTATTGGAGGAGGAAAACCATGTGAACTTTTTTGACATGTAATACATAAAAATGAGTCCCATGGCCTGCCCATCAGCTCATAAAAGAAAAATATAATTTTAAACATACATTCTAGGTTACTCCCATGGCTTATTATAAAGAGGGCCATATTTTCTGTTCACCGAACAATTTTTTTCACATGTTAACTCCAGAAAACTTTAAAATAATGGAAATTTCTCCTTGAAAGAAAGTGTTCCAGTTACTACTGCTGCTGCATAATAAATTGCATCAAAATATAGCAGCTTAAAATAACAGCTATTTTAAATATGCTTATGGGTTTTGTTGGTCAGGAGTTTGTACAGGGCACAAAAGGAATGTGTTGATTCTGGTCTACAATGTCAGAGGTCTCAGCTAGGAAGTTTTAAAAGTTGGAGATGATTCGGAATTCTGGAGACTGCTTCACTCCCATATCTGTCACCTGGACTAAGATGACTTGAAGAACAGGACTGCTGACCAGAACACCGACACGTGCTTGGCTCTCTCACAGCCCACGTGGTTTGGCGTCCTCACAGCTTGGCGGCTCCAGGGCTCTATATGCAAGCATGCCACTAGACAAGGCAGACACTAAATCACTTGTTCTAACCCATAGCGTCACTCCCACCACACTCCACTGGCTAAAGCAATCCAACCCACCCAGATTCAAGGGGCAGTGGATACCACTTGTTGATGGAGAAGGACAGGTCACTTTGTACAGGAGCATGTGAGATGGCAGTTATTGTTGTAGTTGTCTTTGGAAAAATAGAATCTTCCACAAGAAGAAAAAAAATGCCAGTGTGATTCAAAATGTGCATTATTCAAAACATGAGTTGACAACTGGCAGGAAAAACTTAGTTGAAATAAGCTCCTTATTTCAAGGAGGGATAAATATTTTATTCAGGTTACAGATAACAACAGTAGTGATAATGATAGTAATTGAATCTTATAGTGTTCACTATGTGCCAGACAATGTTCCAAGTGTCTGTATTAATTCAGTTCATCCTCCGTGGAAACTGGGTTACAAAGAGGTTAAGTAATGAGCCCAAAGTTATAGAGCTAGCAATCAATAAAATCAGGCTTTGAGCCCTGGCAATTTAGCTGCACTTGCTGTGTGCTTTAACCGCTACTCTGGATTGCCTGTCCATTCCAATGGGAAAAATAGTTAAAGTACAATGAAAAGCAAACTGCAAATGGACATTCATTTCTAGGCTGTACTAGAGAATAGGGACTGATCTTTATTGATTCCCCGCTACATGCTCGCTATAATGCTCTGCATGTTACCTCTCTTAATTCTTACAATGACCCTATGAGGTAAGTGCTATTACTGCCATCTCTCAAAAGAGAGAATTGAGGTTCAGAGGTGTTCAATAACTTTCCCAAAGTCATAGAGCTGCCAAATAGTGGCCCTGGGATTCAAAACCAGATTAATCAATTTATTTGTTCAACTTTTCATATTTCCATAGCTACAGTCTACCTACTCTTAGGGTTTTTGTGTAAGGACCCATTCAAAATAACTCACTATGGAGTCTTTTGCTTCTTTTGCTTCAGTAGCATGGCATTTGGGAAACATAACTTAGTGATGCAGAGCAGCTAAAATGCTTTGGTTTGACTAAGGAACTTTGGGGACTAATATTGCAACATCTGAGCTTGACTCTGCAAATTCCTTCTGGACATGACCCATGACTTTTATCTGGGTAATAAGCCTGAATTCTAGAAGGACTTTCCTCTCTCTCTAAGAAAATGACTTATTGAATACCTGACATTCTCAAGAATTTATCCTTTGTCCCATCAGACCATTAAGTGAGCAGTAACTGCTCTGAAAAGGTCTGTGCTTTCCTTGGTCCTTGGCTATGATTTGATAGGCAATCACCCGTAACATTATGATTATGAAGCACTAAGGGATGTTGCTATCTGTAAGATGCTTTCTAAATATTTTCTCATCTTGCGCTTCTCCCTTTTAGTCTCCAATTCCAACTCTGCTCAGGCCCTCAGTTGATTCTAAGTGAGTTCCGTGAGCTGTCATGGGAGAAAGGGGTTATTTGATTTTAGGATCCAGAGATATTTATACACTCCTCTTTATTCCATTAATGTGACTGACGGCTTTCGCCCTTGTGCCAGATCGCTCTTTTGACTTGTTTCCTGAGCCGACAACTGGTGTTTTAGCTCACTTGTGATGTGTGGATTCAGAGGGTTATGTTTTCAGCCTTTTCCTTCAACAACAAAAATGGCCGCAAATATATCATTGCTTAAAGACTGACACCATGCTTAGTGGACTTTGCTAGACTTAATTCACACGGTGAGTTGAGGGCTTTCAGCTATGAATGCTCTTATCAAGTTGTAATGACATTATTTGGAATCGTATCTGTTCTTAATGGGATAGAATTTAAACTAATGATAGGAGAAGGAGAAGTCACAGAGGTCTTAGACAGTTACACAACCCACCAAAACGACATCCAGGCATCAGTACAAAGAGGAATCTAGTGTGTGGATGACATTTCTTATCAGGATATAAAAGCCATTTGGATGTGTTTAGCTTAGATCACTTTCTAGTACAAGGAGCGAAGTTCTTTTAATCTTAGTGTGTGTTTAGTGCCCAGCACATAGTACATTTTAAACAGAGGTCTATTGACTTGTTCAGGATTATCTCAGAAACTTGCTCACAGGACTTTGTTTAAATTTGTAATCCCTTGTCAGAAAAACTCAAGCAAGAAAGGGCTGGATTTTTTTTATGTGCGGTTCAAACCCCTTAAGTCTTCAGGCCAGTGCTCTCCATTTGAAATCATCCTCAGCTTTCAGTGGACTGCTGCTGCTAAGTCACTTCAGTCATGTCCGACTCTGTGTGACCCCATAGACGGCAGCCCACCAGGCTCTGCCGTCCCTGGGATTCTCCAGGCAAGAACACTGGAGTGGGTTGCCATTTCCTTCTCCATTCAGTGGACTAAGGCTTATTATATAATAACTGTTACTTACTCATGGTCCCACTGGAAAATTTATTTATAGCTCCCCTAATCTCCCTGAGGTCTCCAGGACTGTTCATAGTACTTAGGAGATAGAGTGGACACTGAATATAATATGTTGAATGATTGCAATGCCTGAATCATCCATTTTATTAGGAAATGCTTTTCTATTAAGTTCCATTTCAGTCACAGAAGTTACTTATCAAGGTCCATCCTGGGTGAAACAGCTGGTCTTTGCAAATACTTAAGATAAGTACACTTTGGTGTTTGCCTTCCACTTTCTTTAGGGAGCACCAGTAGTGGAGACCATCCCTTCTGTCCCTTCTGTCGTTCGAGGAATACTAAATGCAGTTCATTCAGTTTTAAAATATGCACACAAGAAAGAGAATTATCTTACTCTCATCACAAAGCAAAGAAATACTCAAGCTAGTTGAAATAAAGAGGAATTTATTGTAAGAGTCTGAAGAAATCCTATGAATCTAATGATAAAACTGGTGACTTATGAGAACTCTAACAGCTTCAGGCAGATCATTTCTATTGTCTCAGAACATTGTCTTCTTTTCTCTTTGCATGTCAACTTCATCTTACCTGTGGGAACCAACTTCCATAGACACCTTAGAGTCCACTTACCCATAACTTTACCTGTATCTAACTTTGCATTTCAGTTCAGTTCAGTCACTCAGTCGTGTCTGACTCTTTGCGACCTCATGAATCACAGCAGGCCAGGCCTCCCTGTCCATCACCACTCCTGGAGTTCACGCAAACTCATGTCCATCAAGTTGGTGATTTAGCTATGTTTTAATTTTGGCCATAAAGTCAATTCTATTACTAGTTCTTTATGACCTTATGGCTCTGGGGGGGCTTTCCTGGTGGTTCAGCAGTAAAGAATCTGCCTGCTGATGTAAGAGACTTGGGTTTGATCCCTGGGTCAGGAGGATCCCCTTAAGAATTCAGTTCAGTTCAATTCAGTCACTCAGTCATCTCCAACTCTGTGCGACCCCATGAGTTGCAGCACACCAGGCCTCCCTGTCTATCACCAACTCCCAGAGTTTACCCAAACTCATGTCCATCGAGTCGGTGATGCCATCTAGCCATCTCATCCTCTGTCGTCCCCTTCTCCTCCTGCCCCCAATCCCTCCCAGCATCAGGGTCTTTTCCATGAGTCAACTCTTCGCATGAGGTAGCCAAAGTATTGGAGTTTCAGCTTCAGCATCAGTCCTTCCAATGAACACTCAGGATTGATCTCCTTTAGGATGGACTGGTTATATCTCCTTGCAGTCCAAGGGACTTTCAAGAGTCTTTTCCAACACCACACTTCAAAAGCATCAATTCTTCGATGCTCAGCTTTCTTCACAGCCCAACTCTCACATCCATACATGACCACTGGAAAAACCATAGCCTTGACTAGACGGACCATGGTTGGCAAAGTAATATCTCTGCTTTTTAATATTCTATCTAGGTTGGTCAAAACTTTCCTTCCAAGGAGTATGAGTCTTTTAATTTCATGGCTGCAATCAACATCTGCAGTGATTTTGGAGCCCCAAAAAATAAAGTCTGACACTGTTTCCACTGTTTCCCCATCTATTTCCCATGAAGTGATGGGGCCAGATGACATGATCTTCATTTTCTGAATGTTGAGCTTTAAGCCAACTTTTTCACTCTCCTCTTTCACTTGCATCAAGAGGCTTTTGAGTTCCTCTTCACTTTCTGCCATAAGGGTGGTGTCATCTGCATATCTGAGGTTATTGATATTTCTCCCAGCAATCTTGATTCCAGCTTGTGCTTCATCCAGCACAACATTTTGCATGATGTATTCTGCATATAAGTTAAATGAGCAGGGTGACAATATACAACCTTGATGTACTCCTTTTCCTATTTGGAACCAGTCTGTTGTTCCATGTCCAGTTCTAACTGTTGCTTCCTGACCTGCATACAGGTTTCTCAAGAGGCAGGTCAGGTGGTCTGGTATTCCCATCTCTTTCAGAATGTTCCACAGTTTCTTGTGATCCACACAGTCAAAGGCTTTGGCATAGTCAATAAAGCAGAAATAGATGTTTTTCTGGAACTCTCTTGCTTTTTCGATGATCCAGCAGATGTTGCTAATTTGATCTCTGGTTCATCGGCTTTTTCTAAAAGCTTGAACATCTGGAATTTCATGGTTCACGTATTGCTGAAGCCTGGCTTGGAGAATTTTGAGCATGACTTTACTAGCGTATGAGATGAGTGCAATTGTGCGGTAGTTTGAGCATTCTTTGGCATTGCCTTTCTTTGGGATTGGAATGAAAACTTACCTTTTCCAGTCCTGTGTCCACTGCTCAGTTTTCCAAATTTGTTGGCATATTGAGGTCAGCATTTTCACAGCATCATCTTTCAGGATTTGAAATAGCTCAACTGGAATTCCATCACCTCCACTAGCTTTGTTCGTAGTGATGCTTTCTAAGGCCCACTTGACTTCACATTCCAAGATGTCTGGCTCTAGGTCAGTGATCACGTTATCATGACTATCTTGGTCGTGAAGATCTTTTTTGTACAGTTCTTCTGTGTATTCTTGCCACCTCTTCTTAATATCTTCTGCTTCTGTTAGGTCTATACCATTTCTGACCTTTATTATGCCCATCTTTGCATGAAATGTTCCCTTGGAATCTCTAATTTTCTTGAAGAGATCTCTTGTTTTTCCTTTTCTGTTGTTTTCCTCTAATTCTTTGCATTGATCACTGAGGAAGATTTTCTTATCTCTCCTTGCTATTCTTTGGACCTCTGCATTCAGATGATTATATCTTTCCTTTTCTCCTTTGCTTTTTGCTTCTCTTCTTTTCACAGCTATTTCTAAGCCCTCCTCAGACAGCCGAGGTCAGGGGTGGCAGACGAGAGAAGCAACCCCATGTCCAAGGAACGGCAGCTGCACAGGATGGCCGAGAGGAGCTACTCCACATTCAAGGTCAGGAGGGGCGACTCGTCCAAGGTAAAGAGCAGTGGCTACGCTTTGCTGGAGCAGCTGTGAAGAGATACCCCATGTCCAAGGTAAGAGAAACCCAAGTAACACGGTTGGTGTAGTGAGAGGGTATCAGAGGACAGACACACTGAAACCATAATCACAGAAAACCAGCCAATCTGATCACACGGACCACAGCCTTGTCTAACTCAGTGAAACTAAGCCATACCGTGTGGGGCCACCCAAGACGGACGGGTCATGGTGGAGAGGTCTGACAGAATGTGGTCCACTGGAGAAGGGAATGGCAAACCACTTCAGTATACTTGCCTTGAGAGCCCCATGAACAGTATCAAAAGGCAAAATGATAGGATACTGAATGAGGAATTCCCCAGGTCTGTAGGTGCCCAATATGCTACTGGAGATCAGTGGAGAAGTAAATCCAGAAAGAGTGAAGGGATGGAGCCAAAGCAAAAACAACACCCAGTTGTGGATGTGACTTGTGATAGAAGCAAGGTCCGATGCTGTAAAGAGCAATATTGCATAGGAACCTGGAATGTTAGGTCCATGAATCAAGGCAAACTGGAAGTGGTCAAACAGGAGATGTCAAGAGTGAACGTCGACATTCTAAGAATCAGCGAAATAAAATGGCCTGGAATGGGTGAATTTAACTTAGATGACCATTATATCTACTACTGTGGGCAAGAATCCCTTCAAAGAAATGGAGTAGCCATCATGGTCAACAAAAGAGTCCGAAATGCAGTACTTGGATGCAGTCTCAAAAATGACAGAATGATCTCTGTTTGTTTCCAAGGCAAACCATTCAATATCAATGGTAATCCAAGCCTATGCCCCAACCAGTAACACTGAAGAAGCTGAAGTTGAACGGTTCTATGAAGACCTACAAGACCTTTTAGAACTAACACCCAAAAAAGATGTCCTTTTCATTATAGGGGACTAGAATGCAAAAGTAGGAAGTCAAGAAGCACCTAGAGTAACAGAAAAATTTGGCCTTGGAGCACGGAATGAAGCAGGGCAAAGGCTAATAGAGTTTTTCCAAGAGAACGCACTGGTCATAGTAAACACCATCTTCCAACAACACAAGAGAAAACTCTACACATGGACATCACCAGATGGTCAACACCAAAATCAGATTGATTATATTCTTTGCAGCCAAAGATGGAAAAGCTCTATACCGTCAGAAAAAATAAGACTGGGAGCTGATTGTGGCTCAGATCATGAACGCCTTATTGCCAAATTCAGACTGAAATTGAAGAATGTAGGGAAGACCATTAGACCATTCAGGTATGACCTAAATCAAATCCCTTATGATTATACAGTGTAAGTGACAAATAGATTTAAGGGACTAGATCTGATAGAGTGCCTGATGAACTATGGACGGAGGTTTGTGACATTGTACAGGAGACAGGGATCAAGACTGTCCCCTAGAGAAGGAAACATTAATCTGCTCCAGTATTCTTGCTGGAAAATCCCATGGCTAGAAGAGCCCAGCAGGCTACAGTGCATGGGTTCACAAAGAGTCAAACACGACTGAGCCATTATACAAAAATGGCTCTGGAGCCTAAAGTGTCATTTAATTTAGACCCTATCTTTCAATTTCCAAATTCCTAGAAGAATTTGAGTGCCCTTGCCTGAGTCAATTGCCCACTCTTGGTTTAGTTACCAAGGGGATAGATCATATGCTTTTAGGACTGCTTAGCAAATATGTTCTCCAAAAATGTGGTGTGGGAAAGAGAGAATGACAGATATATTGAGAATGTGAGGTTTCTAAAAATTTGATTTTGAAAGGAGAGACTCTGTTTCAATTAACTGTCATGAGAACATATAAAATAAAAATGATAAAAATTCATTATCATCCTTTGTACCTAATACTACTTCGTTTTTTTATTGCTAAAATACATCTTTATCTCTGAATGTGCTATTTCTCCACCACAAATTATCTTTACAGGATAATTTTGTGAACCCTGACCTTTAGGTCCTAAGTTGGAAACCAAATAACAAAGATAAATTCTTCAAACTTTTCTCGTTGCTTCTGGCAGTTTCATTTTAATGATCATTTGGCCTAAATTAAAGTGAAGTTAAAGATAGTGGAAATCAAACTCCAGGGAAAAGATTGAAAAAGCTAAGGATACTTTTTGAAGCTTAAGAAGATGAAAGAGATTGTAAGCAGTCTTGAACCTTTCTTTGATAATTTACTCACTTAAAAATCTGCTTTTTTTCAAAAATAACACATGATTTTATTGAAGAATTAACTTTGTAAGTTGTGGATAATCTTACATCTTAAAGATTAAAATAAAGACTGTCTAAAAATGACTGTAAATTTGAACAATAAAAAAATCTTTAAATGGTGTTATTTTAATTGTATAACATGTATGTTAATAGCCTCTTACCAAGAGCTTGCTTCAATTCAGCCCCAGATAGCCCATCTATGGGCTTCCCTGGTAGCTCAACTGGTAAAAAATCTACCTGCAATGCAGGAGACCCTGGTTCGATTCCTGGGTGAGAAGATCTGCTGGTGAAGAGATAAGCTACCCACTCCAGTATACTTGGGCTTCCCTGGTGGCTCAGCTGGTAAAGAATCTGCCTACAATGAGGGAGACCTGGGTTCGATCCGTGGTTTGGGAAGATCCCCTGGAGAAGGGATAGGCTACCCACTCCAATATTCTTGGGCTTCCCTGGTGGCTCAGACACTAAAGAATCCACCTGCAATGCAGGAGACTTGGGTTCGATCCCTGGGATGAGAAGATCTCCTGGAGGAGGGCATGGCAACCCAGTCCAGTATTCTTGCCTAGAGAATCCCCATGGACAGAGGAGCCTGGTGGACTACAGTCCATGGGGTCACAAAGAGTTGGATGCAACTGAGCAACTAAGCACACAGTACAGCCCATCTACACTAGACATATTTACAGTAGTTGCCAGTCCACAATAGCTTCTGGTGAAGCAACGCCTACTTGAAGGAGAGAAAGAAAGAGCCATTGGCTCTTTTTCCTACCATATGGTTTATCCTCATCATCACAACTGACTGGACTAGGGGAAAAGGCCCAGCCTGAAACTGATCTGTGACTGAAGAGTCAATATTCAAAACACACATTGAGCTAATTGTATTCCTTCTGTTAGGAATGTGGACTAAGAAACGCCTAGTGAAGGAATTCAGGAAGTATTAGGAGCAGAGGTTGAATCATTATAACGCAGAGAGACTTTGTTTCCAATGTGCTCTGCAGAAGTCAGAGGGAAGAAAACATGACTCAGCAGAGAAAACCACCTAGAGATAGAGAAAGAGGAAAACAGCAACGCATCAGGCATCTTCTGGGGGTTGGACAGCCCCTGGCCCCTAGACCTGCCCTACTGCCATTAAAAAATATATACTTTTAATTTTGTATTGGGGTATGGTCAGTTAACAGTGTTGTGATAGTTTCAGGTGAACAGTGAAGGGACTCAGCCATATGTATACATGTATCCATTCTCCCCTAAACTCCCCTCCCATCCAGGCTTCCACATAACATTGAGCAGAGTTCCCTGTGCTATATAGTAGGTCCTTTGTGGTTATTCATTTTAAATACAGCAGTGTGTACATTCCCACTGCGATTTTTAATCCATGTTTAGACTTGCAGAAAAATCTCCCATTCCTAAAGTATCATGAGTGGCTTTCTGTTTCTTGTAACTCAAAAGATCTCACATCAACACTGTCTTATCCTGGGTTCATCTAAAATGGCCAAGGACTGCCAACTTACCTTAGACAATGAAACTTGATAATGATATTCATGATACTGACATCGATCCTTTTAATAATGAAATTTGAGAAAATTTGGGGTTGGCAGCAAAGCATTTGCAGGTTGGCCTGCTTTCCCAGAACAGCGAGTTTGGACCTTCCCCTCCCCATCACAGGTTGATGTAGGCAAACTCAGCAGCTGGCTTAGGACTTAGGGACAGGTGACACATTCACAACAGAGAGATGACAAACTTGTGTTGCTCAGAGTTGTCTGGGCCCTTCCAGTCCAGGGTCTTTTGAATGTAGACTGGGGGATGGGCGGGATGCCTTTCCAGTCCCTCAACAAGCAGGGTGGTTCCTCGGCAAAGCCATGAACACCTGTCCTCGGTGTGGGGAGTCAGAAGGGCACTGAGGTTGAAGCAAGCCGTACTGTACTCTGTCACCTTGTGCATAGTAGTCACTCTGGTAGCTTGAGCAGAAGTGATCAAGTAAAGGTAAATGTGCCAGTCCCTCTTTAAAAATGAGGAGACCCTGAGTGACGTGTGTGCCTGTGTATGGTGCCAAGGCAGTAGAGCTGTAAGGAAGAATGAGGTTTTAGTCACTGGCATCCCCTAGGAGAGAAATGACTCGGAGCATTCGAAGTGCCTCCGATGGCCTCAAGACCTTTGGCTAGGACAGGTGATGGTTCCTCCACACAGTATATTGTGAATAGGCATCTCTGGTTCTGTGGTTTTAGTCACTGTGGGACAAGGAAGTACATCTGGCTAGTTAAATGGTCTTACATGTTCGATATGTATATATGATAAAAACTGCTATTGTGAATAGAAGTGTTAAAGGACACTCAGCCAAAATTGCCAATAGGTATAAATTAAAATTTTTAAATTTAAAAATGTAAAAGATTAAGAGACACCATAGCATGTGTATGGACTCTGGACCCAGATATTTTGGATCTAAAGTCCAGTTCCACTACTTTTTTTTTTAGAAGTCGCTCAGTCGTGTCCAACTCTTTGCCACCCCATGGACTATATAGTCCATGGAATGCTCTAGGCCAGAATACTGGAGTGGGTACCTTTCCTTTCTGCAGGGGATCTTCCCAACCCAGGGATCGAACCCAGGTCTCCCTCATTGCAGGTTTCAGTTCAGTTCAGTTGCTCAGTCGTGTCCGACTCTCCACGACCCCATGAATCACAGCACGCCAGGCCTCCCTGTCCATCACCAACTCCCGGAGTTCACCCAAACTCATGTCCATAGAGTCGGTGATGCCATCCAGCCGTCTCATTCTCTGTCGTCCCCTTCTCCTCCCGCCCCCAACCTTTCCCAGCATCAGAGTCTTTTCCAGTGAGTCATTACTACCTGTTTAATCTTGGTCAAAGGACTTAAATTATCTATACGTCAATTTCTTCATCAATGTAATGGGGATGATAATCATAGTATCCATCTCATTTTGTTATCATGAAGATTAAATGCTTACTTGTGTAAAGCCTATACAACAGTGCCTGACATATAGTAAACATTCAGTCAATGTTATTAAGCCATAGGGAGAGACTTATTGAAAATCATAATGATCAAAACAAAGTTCCTGTTTGACACTGGTTCTTTAACACTAACATAAAACCAAACTTTGCATTTCTCATGCCTCTGAAAAGGAGATATGGGGGTATCCATACTTTAACCTCAATTATAGATGAAGAAAACTAAAAAATAGTTTTAAAGGATGAAAAGTGAAGTTTTATTCTAAAGGTGATTCCCTCTCTAATTTGCTTTTGAAAAAAATTGATTTGCAACTGAGCAGTTTGACTTCACTGTCATTCTCTCTGTAATAACACACAGGCGTAGCTGCACAGGTGGCCTTCAAGCAGTGTGTACACTTCAGATGCTCTAGAACCACATCATTAAAACAATCCCAGGGCTCAGCGCAGAGGCTGGCACATAGCAGATGTTCACTTTCTATTCACTTTCTTTGCATGATTTAGTTTCAGTTCAGTTCAGTCGCTCAGTCGTGTCCGACTCTTTGCGACCCCATGAACTGCAGCACGCCAGGCCTCCCTGTCCATCACCAACTCCCGGAGTCCACCCAAACCCATGTCCATTGAGTCGGTGATGCCATCCAACCATATCATCCTCTGTTGTCCCCTTCTCCTCCTGCCTTCAATCTTTCCCAGCATCATGGTCTTTTCAAATGAGTCAGCTCTTCGCATCAGGTGGCCAAGTATTGGAGTTCCAGCTTCAATGTCAGTCCTTCCAATGAACACCCAGGACTGATCTCCTTTAGGATAGACTGGTTGGATCTCCTTGCAGTCCAAGGGACTCTCAAGAGTCTTCTCCAGCACCACAGTTCAAAAGCATCAATTCTTCAGCGCTCAGCCTTCTTTATAGTCTAACTCTCACATCCATACATGACCATTGAAAAAACCGTAGCCTTGACTAGACGGACCTTTGTTGGCAAAGTAATGTCTCTGCTTTTTAATCTGCTGTCTAGGTTGGTCATAACTTTCCTTCCAGGGTGCAAGTGTCTTTTAATTTCATGGCTACAATCACCATCTGCAGTGATTTTGGAGCCCAGAAAAATCAAGTCAATTTCCCTCCTGACATTTTTGACCTGATCACCTGCTGTCTCAAAATCTTCAGTAGGACTTCTCCTCTTCAGGTTTAAATTATGCATCCTATATTTCAAATCTTTCAGGGATCTCACCTCTTCCTTATCTCCTTTTATTTATTTACTGTTCCCTGCTTGCTTCAGTTAATGTATCCTCTTTGGCTTTGCTCTACTTACTCATTCTTATCCCACACGTAGTCTTAAAGATAACTCCTTCGACACTTTAGCATTTTGTTTACACTCAAAGTTTGCTGCTTTGTGGCCACCAGAATTATGGTTGTAGACAATTTAGAGGTGTTTTCCCAACCCACCTGCTGTCTTCTCTAAAATTTGCTCCCATAGCAGCTATGCTTGAACTTCATGACCCTAACCCTTAACTGCCCAAGAGTGGTTTTTTGTTTTAAGCCACTAAATTTTGGGGTATTTTGTTTCATAGTAAAAGGTAGCTGACACATCATTCTTCTCAAAAGTTGCTTCATAAAATCTCTAATTGTGAGTTAAAAAAAATATGCTTTAGGGCCATAGTCCTTTGAACTTAATAGTCATATGATTTTATTATAAAAAGATTATAGAGTGTGAGAAACTTCTCTATTGAATATGATGTATCATATAAAACATATGGTAAGTCTGTGATAAATGCCAGAAAGATTATGATTTTTAAAATGCCTAGAGGAGGAGGGAGATGGCAAGGGATTTGATTTTTTAAGAATTTTCTTTTCTTGCTTTCAGCATCTGTTGTCTTGGTCATAGAAGAGTATAGATATAACAAAACACTTAACATTTAATAAAGTGTTTATAATTTCATAGAAGAAATTAATTTGGCTTGTTCAGTTAAGATTCTTTACATTCCTTGTGTTTGATCAACTGTTCATCTGTCATATTGACTTTAGCCAATCATGACACAGGGACTGAGCTAAAGAGGGGAAAGACCCCTCACCTAATTGACCAATGAACAAGTAAAGAGAAAGGTTAACAGGAACTTAAATCGACCAGGAAGATGAATGTTTTACAAATTAACAGTCTTTATTTTTGTGGATCTTAAAGTGTTTAATTCCCCCATTACTCTGATTAAGTTGCCGCCAGGTTTTAAAGTCTTGCAAAAGGAATGGAAAATGCTTTGCCTTATTATTTAGCTTAGCGGAGCAGTGATAACTTCTATTTGTTATCAGGTGCCCATTCCCACTTCAGCGGTTTACTGTGGGAGTCAGTTCCATCTGTGCTGAGCTTGTGTATCAGCGTGCCCTTGGAGTTTTCTGTGTGAACTGGCACGTGGTAATGGAGACTAGGTCACTCTGCGTCATGTGCTGGTTTTGCTGCTAAACACACCCAGTCACCGCACATGTGATTGTAATGACTGAAATGAAAAGATTTTTAAAAGGTGAGGAGAAAACAAATGCATTCAGAATAACTTACGTTCAAACGGACATTCATAAGCAAGTTGGAGATGGATGAAACATCCGTTCAAAATGTTAGATTGAACTTCCTGATATCAGCTGATCTTTTAGCACCCCCTCATAATCATGCTGTTATGTAGCACCTTACAGTTTGGAAAGCATTCTCACTTGGGTTCACTGCTTTATGTATTCCAATTTTCTAGCTGCTGCAACTGGAAAATTTCACAGCCAGCAGGAAAGCTACAGATTGTGGAGACTCTGCCAATTGGAGTCCCACAGCCTCCCTCACTGTCCCTCATCTGAGATAAGGATTTTACTTTCAAAGTATGAGCCCTTGGGACTCCCAGCTATATCTATCACAGTGCCTTAACATAATAGATCCTAAGTAAATATTTATCAAATTAACTTACTTACAGAGCTGCACAAAGCCAGTGCAGGAAGCTTTCAACACATATTTATTGATTCATTGTTATTTAATATTTCCATACCCCCATCCCACAGTATTCTTCCTGCAGTTTTATTTAAAAATGACAATGCTAAATGTGTTCTCATACTTTGTGGTACATTAAATACTGTCATCTACATTATCTCATTGGATTTTCTCAAAAATCTTATGGGTTATATAGGCAAGAAATTATTTTTCCTAGTTCACAGATGGGCTAACCAGAAAGTGAAAGTGTTAGTTGCTCATTCGTGTCCAACTCTTTGCTACCCCATGGACTGCAGCCTGCCAGTCTCCTCTGTCCATGGGATTCTCCAGGGAAGAACACTGGAGTGGGTTGTCATTCCCTTCTCCAAGGGATCTTCCTAACCCAGGGATTAAACCCAAGTCTTCTGCATTGCAGGTAGATTTTTTTTGCTGTATGAGCCACCAGGGAAGCCCAAACTAAAGACATTAAGTGATGTAGAACTGAGGTCCCTGTCTTATAAACTAGCCTGTTTTCTACTCTTTGAGGATGCCTTTCTCCTGCCTCAGTTCAACCTGTTTCCTGGAGTCCCTGTCTCAGTGGTGAATGAGGGTAGGGAGACCTTTTTACAGAACAATCTCACTGTTACAAGTGCCTTTCATTGTTTGCAATAACTCTGGTCCTGGGCTAAGAACATAAAAATGAATTCTTTATTCCAAAGTCATTTATCTGTATCTTCCAGAATGTGTATATTGATTTTGCATTTTTATGGTCTCGTGATGTCTATGTAGATAAAATTGTTACAAGATTTTATTATTTATTGTTTCAACAATCCTGCTCAACTCTCCAGTGACTTCCAGTGTCAAAAAGAAGCAGTCATTACCCCAATGCCCTGTATGATCTGGCTCCTACCTACCTCTCCAGCTTTATCTTTTCTTTATTTATCTATCTGTTTATTTTTGGCTGCACTGGGTCTTTGTTACCGTGTGCAGGCTTTCTCTAGTTGCAGAGAGTAGGGGATATTCTCTAGTTGTGGTGTGTGGACTTCTCATTGTGGTGCTTTCTCTTGTGGCACACAGGCTCTAGGGGCAAGGGCTCAGTAGGTGTAGTTCATGAGCTTAGTTGTCCCATGGCATGCGGAATCCTCCAGGACCAGAGATTGAACCCATGTCCCCTGCCTTGGCAGGTGGATTCTTATCCACTGTACCTCCATGGAAGTCCCCAGCTTTATCTGACACCCCTCTCCAGCTCACACAGTAAGCTCTGGCAACATGAAGTTCTTTCTCTTCCTAATATATGCCAAGCACAGTCCTACCTTAGGGCATTTGCACTTGCTGCAGTTTGTGGATGGAATATTGTTTCCTCAAATCTTGCACAGGTGACCGTTCTACCATTCAGTCAACTGCTCAAAGCCTCCTGAAAGAGGAGACTTTACTGGTCTCCTTGTTAAGTGAAAAAAGCTAGGTATATAATAGTACACATAGCGTGCTGCCGTTTCAGTGTGTTTTAAAAAGATTATACAAACATACACAGAGAATAGTGCTGGGAAGATACACACACAAAAAATGATAACTGGTTCCCACTAGGGAGGAGAACCGCTGGATAAAAAGTAAGATTAAAACATTTTTTACTCTTTTCTATTATTTGAATTATTTACTATCTGTATCTGTTACTTTTTGAAATAATTAAAGCCTTTTTAAAAGAATGAGAAAAAAAGAGCCCAGTCAATTGTCTAAACCTAATGAATTGGAAATAAAACAGGAATAAATATTTAATATTTAACTTAATAATTCAAGTGTACAGGTCCTGGTGAGATGGATTCTACTTAAAAGCAGTTTATCTGACAAAGACCTAAGATTTTGTTGCTCACAAGCTCAACAGGACCCAACCACATGGCTGTTAAAGGACTGAATGCCACCACCCAACAGCGGCAGAATATAGATTCTTCTCAAGTGCACGTGGAACATTCTCCAGTATAGATTACATATTAGAGCACCAAACAAGTCTTAACAAATTAAAGGTGATTGAATTTATATCCAGTATCTTTTCTGACTGCACCAGTGGACTAAAACTAGAAATCAATAGCAAAGAAAGTTGGAAAGTTCACAAATATTTGGAAATTAAACAACACAGTCTTGAACATCAAAGGATCAAAGAAGAAATCAAAAAGGAAATTAGAAAATATCTTGAGACAAATGAAAACAAAAATACAAATACTGGGACCTCCCTGGTGGTCCAGTGATTAAGAATCTACCTGCCACTGAAACATGTATATTGCCGTATGTGAAATAGATCACCAGTCCAGGTTTGATGCATGAGACACGGTGCTCAGGGCCGGTGCACTGGGACGACGCTGAGGGATGGGACGGGGAGGGAGGAGGGAGGGGGAACAGGGTGGGGACACATGTACACCCATGGTTGATTCATGTCAATGTACGGCAAAAACCACTACAATATTGTAAAGTAATTAGCCTCCAATTAAAATAAATTAATTAATTAAAAAATAAATTAATTAGGGAAAATTGACATCTTTATAATACTCAATGTTCTAATCCAGGTTTGTCATCTACTTCTTCCTTGATCTGCATTTTAACATTTTTCTCAGTTTTACAATTTGCAGCGTAGCAATCTTCAAACATTTTCTCATACTCATTTCTTAACAAAGTTTTTAAAGTATTTATTAAAAAAAAAAAAAAAGAATCTACCAGCCAATGCAGGGGACACAGGTTCAATTCCTGGTCAGGGAGGATCCCACATGCCAAGGGACAGCTAAGCCTGCGTGCCACAATTACTGAGCACACATGCCTAGAGCTCACGCTCTGCAAAGAGAGAAGCCACTGCAATGAGAAGCCTGTGTACCACAATGAAGAGTAGCCGCTGCCCGCCACAACTAGGGAAAGCCTGTGTGCAGCAACAAAGACCCAGTGTAGCCAAAAGTAAATAAATGAATTTATTTTAAAAAATACAAATACCAAAACTTATGAGATGCAGCAAAAGCAGTACTAAGGGGCAACTTTATAGTGATAAATGCCTATATTAAAAATGAAGTAGGATCTCAAATATGAAACCTATTGCTATATATCAAGGAATTAGATAAAGAAGAACATATGCCTGAAGTTAGCAGAGAGAAAGCAATAAACATTAGAAAAGAAACAAAATAGAAAACAGAAAGTAGGAAAAAATAATCAGTGGAACTAAGAGTTGGTTTTTTGAAAAGGTTGGCAAAATCAACAAGTCTTTAACAAGACTAAGAAAAAAGAGAAAGACTCAAATAAAAAAATCAGAAATGAAAGAGGACCTTATTACCACTTCCATAGAAATAAAAAGATTACAAGAATACTGTGAATAATTGTACACCAACCAATTGGATATTTCTCCCAGCAATCTTGATTCCAGCTTGTGCTTCTTCCAGCCCAGCGTTCCTCATGATGTACTCTGCATATAAGTTAAATAAGCAAGGTGACAATATACAACCTTGACGCACTCCTTTTCCTATTTGGAACCAGTCTGTTGTTCCATGACCGGTTCTAACTGTTGCTTCCTGACCTGCATACAGGTTTCTCAAGAGGCAGGTCAGGTGGTCTGGGATTCCCATCTCTTTCAGAATGTTCCACAGTTTATTGTGATCCACACAGTCAAAGGCTTTGGCATAGTCAATGAAGCAGAAATAGATGTTTTTCTGAAACTCTCTTGCTTTCTCCATGATCCAGCGGATGTTGGCAATTTGATCTCTGGTGCCTCTGCCTTTTCTAAAACCTGCTTGAACATCTGGGAGTTCACGGTTTACATACTGCTGAAGCCTGGCTTGGAGAATTTTGAGCATGACTTTACTAGCGTGTGAGATGAGTGCAATTGTGCGGTAGTTTGAGCATTCTTTGGCATTGCCTTTCTTTGGGATTGGAATGAAGACTGACCTCTTCCAGTCCTGTGGCCACTGCTGAGTTTTCCAAATCTGCTGGCATATTGAGTGCAGCACTTTCACAGCATCATCTTTCAAGACTTGAAATAGCTCAACTGGAATTCCATCACCACCACTAGCTTTGTTCGTAGTGATGCTTTCTAAGGCCCACTTGACTTCACATTCCAAGATGTCTGGCTCTGCTGAAACTGCAATACTTTGGCCACCTCATGAGACGAGTTGACTCACTGGAAAAGACTCTGATGCTGGGAAAGGTTGGGGGCGGGAGGAGAAGGGGACGACGGAGAATGAGATGGCTGGATGGCATCACCGACTCTGTGGACATGAGTTTGAGTGTACTCCGGGAGTTGGTGATGGACAGGGAGGCCTGGCGTGCTGTGATTCATGGGGTCGCGGAGAGTCGGACACGACTGAGCGACTGAACTGAACTGAACTGAACTGAACCAATTGGATAACCTAAAAGAAATGGATAAGTCCCTAGAAACATATAACATACCAAGACTGAATCATGGGAAAATAGAAAATCTGAAAATGCCAATTACTTAGTAAGGAGATTGAATTAGTAATTAACCTCCCAACTGAGAAAATTCCAGGATCAGATGTCTTCACTGGTGAATTCAACTCAACATTTAAAGAAGAATTAATACCAATCCTTTTCAAACTCTTCCACAGAATTGAAGAAGATGAGATCAGTATAACACTGATTTCACAGCCCGAAGATGTTGCAAGAAAAGAAAAGAAGATTACAAGTCATTGTTACTGATGAATATGGGTGAAAAAGTCCTCAACAAAATACTAGAAAACTGAATCCAGAAGCACATAAAAACTCTCATATTCCATGAACAAGTGGAATTTATCCCTGTAATGCAAGCAGAGAGTCGGACATGACTGAGCGACTGAACTGAACTGAACTGAACTGAATGCAAGGATGGTTCAACATATGAAACTCAACCAATGTAAAACAGCATATTAACAGAACAAAGGATAAAAATCTCATGATGATCTCAACAGATGCAGAAGAAGCAATAAATAAAACCCACTACCCTTTCTTGACCAAAAAAAAAAAAAGACTACTTAACAAACTAAGAATAAAAGGAAATTATCTCAAAATAATAAAGGCCATATACAAAAATCCCAAAGCACATACTGAAACATTTCTAAGAATACACAATGGGAAAGGAGGGTTTCTTCAGTACATGGTATGGGGAAAATTGGATAGCCACATGCAAAAGAATGAAATTGGACCCTTACCCTATACCATACACAAACATCAACTCACAATGGATTAAAGACTTAAGCAGAAAACATGAAACTGTAAACTCTTGGAAGAAAGCTAAGAAGGAAATCTTCGTGATACCAATTTCGGAAATGATTTCTTGGATATGATGCCAAAAAGCATCAGCAACAAAAGCAAAAGTAGACAAGTGGAACTACATAAAGTAAAAATAGGCACAGCACAACAAAGGAAACAGGCAGGCTACAGAAACGGAGAAAATATTTGCAAACCATATATCTGATAAAAGGTGAATATTCAAAACACATAGAAGACTCATATAACCCAACTGCAAAAACACTAAATAACCCAATTTCAAAATGGGCAGAGGTAATGAACAGAAAATGCAGATGTCCTCCCAGCGCGGGGAGCACGCCAGCCTCCTTGCTTCTAAAGAAGATAAGCAAATGAAACAGATATCTGAAAAGATATTGAACATAATTTTCATCAGGGAAATGTAAATCAAAATCACAATGTGATACCATTCTTCACACTTGTTAAGACGTTCATTATCAAAAAACCAGAAAATAGCAAATGTTGACAAGGATGTAGATTCACTGGAACCCTTGTGTCCTGTTGATGTGAAATGTGTTAGTGAAGTAGAATGGCACTTCCTCAAAAATTAAAAATAGGACTACCATACAGTCCAGCAATCCTACTTCTGGCTATTTATTCAAATAGTTAGAATCAAGATCTCAAAGACAGTTGCATTCTCATGTTCATTGCAGCCTTATTCACAATAGCCAAGAGGTTAAAGAACCTAAATATCCACTAATGAATGACTTGATATAAAAGAAACAGTTATATATACATACAACAGAATATTATTCAGCCATAAAAAGAAATACTGTCATACATCATGTATGAAACCTGAGGACAATTTGTTAAAAAATAAGCCAGTCACAGAAGGATAAATACTGAATGACTAAACTTACATATTTAAAGTTGTTAAACTTATGCAAGTAAAAAGTGCAATTTCTAGGAGAGGCAGGGAGGGAGAAATGGGAGTTGTTGTTTAATGGGTATGAAATTTCAGTCAGGCCAGGTGAAAAAGCTCTAGATATCTGTTGTACAGTATTGTGCTTATAGTTGACAGTACTATCAGTTCAGTTCAGTTTAGTCCCTCAGTCATGTCTGACTCTTGGTGACCCCATGGACTGTAGCACACAGGGCCTCCCTGTCCATCACCAACTCTCGGAGCTTACTCAAACTCATGTCCATTGAGTCAGTGATGCCATCCAACCATCTCTTCCTCTGTCGTCCCCTTCTCCTCCCACCTTCAACCTTTCCCAGCATCAGGGTCTTCTCTAATGAGTCAGTTATTCCCATCAGATAGCCAAAGTATTGGAGTTTCAACTTCAGCATCAGTCCTTCCAATGAATATTCAGGACTGATTTCCTATAGGATGGACTGATTGGATCTCCTTGCAGTCCAAGGGACTCTCAAGAGTCTTCTTCAACACCACAGTTCAAAAGAATCAATTCTATGGTGCTCGGCTTTCTTTATAGTCCAACTCTCAACATCCATACATGACTACTGGAAAAACCATAGCTTTGACTTGACAGACCTTTGTTGGTAAAGTTATGTCTCTGCTTTTTAATATGCTGTCTGGGTTGGTCATAACTTTTTTTCCAAGGAGCAAATGTCTTAATTTCATGGCTGCAGTCACTGTCTAGTGATTTTTGGAGCCCCCCCAAATAAAATCTGTCACTGTTCCATTGTTTCCCAATCTATTTGCCATGAAGTGATGGGACCAGATGCCATGATCTTAGTTTTCTGAATGTTGAGTTTTAAGCCAACCTTTTCACTCTCCTCTTTCACTTTCATCAAGAGGTTCTTTAGTTCTTTGCTTTCTGCCATAAGTGTGGTATCATCAGCATATCTGAGCTTATTGATATTTCTCCGAGCAATTTTAATTCCAGCTTATGCTTCATCCAGTCAAGCATTTCTAATGATGTATTCTGCATATAAGTTAAATAAGCAGGATGACAATATACAGCCTTGACATACTCCTTTCCCAATTTGGAACCAGTCTGTGTTTCCATGTCCAGTTCTAACTGTTGCTTCTTGACCTGAATACAGATTTCTCAGGAGGCAGGTCAGGTGGTCTGGTGTTCCACAGTTTGTTGTGATCCACATAGTCAAGGGCTTTGGGATAAATAGATGTTTTTCTGGAACTCTTGTGCTTTTTTGATGATCCAACGGATGTTGGCAATTTGATCTCTGTTTCCTCTGCCTTTTCTAAATCCACCTTGAACATCTGGAAGTTCATGGTTCACGTACAAGTGAAGTCTGACTTGAAGAATTTTAAGTATTACTTTACTAGCGTGTGAGATGAATGCAATTGTGCAGTAGTTTGAGCATTCTTTGACATTGTCTTTCTTTGGGATTGGAATGAAAACTGACCTTTTCCAGTCCTGTGACCACTGCTGAGTTTTCCATATTTGCTGGCATATTGAGTGCAGCTCTTTCACAGCATCATCTTTCAGGATTTGAAATAGCTCAACTGGAATTTCATCACCTCCACTAGCTTTGTTCATAGTGATGCTTCCTAAGGCCCACTTGACTTTGCATTCCAGGATGTCTGGCTCTAGGTGAGTGATCACACCATCATGATTATCTGGGCTGTGAAGATCTTTTTTATATAGTTCTTCTGTATATTCTTGCCACCTCTTTTTAATAACTTCTGCTTCTGTTAGGTCCACACCATTTCTGTCCTTTATTGTACCCATCTTTGCACAAAAATTTCCCTTGGTACCTCTAATTTTCTTGAAGAGATATCTAGTCTTTCTCATTCTATTGTTTTCCTCTATTTCCTTTCATTGATCACTGAGGAAGGCTTTCTTATCTCTCCTTGCTATTCTTTGGAACTCTGCATTCAAATGGGTATATCTTTCCTTTTCTCCTTTGCCTTTCGCTTCTTTTCATAGCTATTTGTAAGACCTCCCCAGATAGCCATTTTGCCTGTTTGCATTTCTTTTTCTTGGGGATGGTCTTGATCACTGCCTCCTGTGGACTCTAAAAGTTTTGTTGAGTGTAGATCTCATTAAAAAATTGGTAGATCCCAATTTTTTAAAAAAGTGAGTGTATCTCACACTAGTAATCAAAGAAATGCAAATAAAAATTATCACCTGTCATATTAGTGAGGGTTTAAAAATGCTAGTGAGGGTTCCCTGAGGCAGGCTCTCTCATTTACTGCTGGCTGCAGTATAACTTGGCAGGCATAATCATTTTGAAAAACGGTTTGGAAATATGCATCAAAGAGTCTTAAAAATGTTCATGCCCTTTGATGTAATAATTTTATTTGTAGGAAACTGTTCTCTTGCAGTAATAACTAATATAAATATGTTTATTATTTAGAAGACCAAAAGTTAGAAATCGTCCCAATGTTTCATAAGAGGAGGGAAGGGTAATAGATGCTGATACACATGACAAAACAACAAAAATGAAGTTTTAGTGACAAGAAAAAAACTGCTCATAATGTAATAATAAGTGGAAAAAAGGGGGGTAAACTGTGTGAGAGGTGACTATATACAGTATTATCACACTACGTAAAAACTTAAAAAAGGTGAAGGAAATACATAATAATGTTACCCAGGGTTGTTTCTGGGTAATTAGCCTATGGATAGTTTAAACAAAATAAGATAAAAAAATATCCCCTTTTTAATGCTTTCTGAACTTCTGACGAGGAGCTCAAGTTACTTTCCCAATTAGGAAAAAAAAAATGTATATATAAAATTTAAAAACAGAAATGTGATCTAAGTTTTCATGAAAAAATGATGTTTATCATAAATATATTTTTGAATGTATCTTCTTACTTTTTAGTCTTTGCAAACATAAACCTCTAAGGTAGAATGGAGAGTGACTAAAAATTAGACTATTCTAGAAATACTGGAAGTTATTGGATTGATTTTATTTAAGGTATGGTTAAGGCAAACATAAACTTCTTCAGTAAACCTTTCATTCTAACTTAAAAGAGATAGGTATAACTGAGGCGGGGGTAATGTAAGAGGAAGCTTAACATTTTTTGAGGTTAACATATGGCCTTAGGTAGCCCAAGAAGCAGAATCAGCTCCCTGTGGGACACTGTGGGTGGGTCATTCTCTTCAGGAGAGTGGTTTAGGAGAGACACAAATGGAATGGCAAGCAGGGAGGGAAGGGGTGGGGGTCTGCCCTGGCAGCCAGGTCAGTCAAGCCCACCCTGGCTTTCAGTGGGTTGGCAGATGGCACAGCCAGATTGTCCCACCAGCCCAGAGCTACTAACTAAAACAATTACATTCAGGAAGAGATAAATTCATGCTACAATCAGATTCCTAATGTTAGCAGGGAATGGTGAGGGTAATGCTCTAATCGGTTTAAGTTGTGAACAGAAAACTGTAACGAGGAGTAGACAGTGAAAGGTGCAAACTGGTTTTTATGGGGACACAAGCCACGGACACTGAAAAAAGTCAAGTTTATGCCCCACCGCTCTGTTCCCCTTGCAGTCTTGCCATTTGAGTCCACTTGAGAAATTTTTGTTTGTTTGTTTAACTTTCACTTATATAGTTTCTTTAAACCAGACAGAAACAAAATTGGGGAACTTGGGCCCAATCTAGAAAACAGACATGGTTTTGGTGGGTCTATGCTGTATTTAAAACCTAACAACAGAACTTGTATGAGTTGACTACAAAAGTTAAAAGGAGATTTGGCATAAAACACAGGATTTGCACTTTTAAAAGAAAGTCAAATTTAGCAACTTTAATAAGTAAACTCTTATTGTCACCTGGCAACAAGTAACTGGAGAAGAATGAGTGATGCCCCTCTGAGATGGCACCAATTTGCCACAGTGCTCACTTGGCTCTTTGGCTCATTTGGATTTCCATTCCTGATCCCTGTATGCATTCCTGAGGTTTTCCGGTGTATGATTCCCCAAACTGGTTTGCCAGCCCTGAGTTGCCTAGGATAAAAAGCCTCCACTGCTACAAAAACTAGATTCAAAGCAACATTTCCTTTAAGTAACTCTGATAAAGATAGACCTGATGCAGAACTTTAAACAAGCTCAAAGAAATGCAGGGAGAGCAGAAAGAGAGACGGCCTTCTGGAAGTCTGAGACGCTCTATGGGAAACTCTCCATTCTCACAGACAACTAGAACGGAGGTCCTGCAAAGACTGGGCACCCTATAGGAAACTCTCAGCCTCGTGTTTGAAGCTTAGTAGGAGGTTAATAACTGTTTGTTTCCATCTTCCTAAGAGCAGATGCAGAGCACAGCAAGGAGGAAATGGAGCCAGAACAGTGTAAAGCAACGCACAAAAGCACAGCATGCCAAGAGAGAAGGAGAGAGGGGGTAATTGTAGCCTAGAGAGCAGTAGCAGCAACAGAACAAGCCTAGAGAAGTTGGAATGACAAAGCCAGGTACTGTAATGACCGGGGACTTCATAACCGCAGCATGATTCTGAGAGAGCTTTGCTAGTCACACATCTATATGGTAAGTAGGAGCAGAGAGTAGATAGATGAAGACTACATTAATTAGGCAGAGAAATTCAGACAGAAATTCACACCAAGACACTAATGATGAGAAAGCATTCAGCCCTTTAGTGAAGGATTGTTGGTTAAAACTAGTAATACACACACACATGTGTGTTACAGAGGATATGTGAAATATGCAGGATAGATGTGTGCAGTTGAAGTAAAGAATTTTTATACTTAGGTGAAGTTGTTTAAAAATTTTTGTGTGTGTTTTATTTACCAATGGTGTGGCTTTAGTTACTTTGAAGCAATTTAATTCTAAAGCCCCAATTAAAAAAATTAGTCACTAACTGAAGTAAAATTTCCTGCAGATCATGTCACTGTAGCAATAACCCATCAGAGAATGTTAGACAAAAGGTACTGAACAGCGCAATGGAAGGTTATCCCAACTGTGATGAAATTTTTTTTTCCTAGTCCTTTACTTAGGGTCATAGCCAACCAGTCAGTGTTTATACATAGAGTTTGCAATATGTGTTTAAATATTTAACAATCTTGAGAGGCAGTGACTGACAATAATATGCAGTGTCCAGTATGAGTGTTTAATACTTGGTAAAACAAAATCCTGCATGATGAGAAACAGCAGTCAGTAAATCTATTACATGCTAAAATATTTCAAAGCCTAGTAACTATTTAGAAACTCATAAAAAAGCAAACATAATGTGTTGGCTAAATTATGATAATAAAGGAAACTTAATATTCACTAAAAAGTTTACTCAAATAATGTTCTTTTAAATTGCTTAGGGGATTGAGAGAAGGTATGGGAAAGAGGAGAGAGTATGGATTAAAAAAAAAAACACACAACTTTTTTTTAACCACGTGGAAGTCTGCTGACGACAGACTGGGTTGCTACATCCTGCACAATGGAGGGGTGCTCCAAGTGCCTTCAAAACTCCCTCTAACCCAGTGCGAATTGGCAAAGCCCTCCAAATTTCTAGACTTCTTCAAGCTTTAAAGGACTGGGTTTTGGAAGAGGAGGCTCCAGGTGCGCGTGTGGAACCCCTCCGAATGTGTGCGGGGAAAGCAAATGGTCCCATATCCGGAGAGCAGGTTCTTTATTTACAGCTAGCTAACCCGAGGAAACGAAGTTAGGCTTGGGAACCTAAACCGCCGTGCTTCCGGGGATCCTGCGCAGCCTTCGGCCGCTGGAGAACTCGGCGACCAGGACTGAGATCCCCGCGCTGTTAAGTTTGGGGAAGGAAGCGAGAGAGAGAGAGAGAGAGAAAAAAAAAAATAGAGCTGCTCCTTTAAGAACTTCCTTTCCCTTTTACTCTATGTTTACATAACACGGGGGCGAGCCGCCGCCGGGCCCGCGGGGGGCGGGGAGCGGACCTGGGCGGCCCCACGCGCCGGGGGCGGGTGCGCCGGGTGCGCGGAGGGCTGCGGGCGTCCCGCGGAGGGCGGGGCGGCTCCCACCTGCGCGCGCGCGGGCGGGGCGGCTCTGCGGTCCGGCCCCCGGCCCTCCCCCGGCCCTCCCCCGGCCCTCCCCCGCCCCTCCGCGGCCCGCTCGCTCGCGCCTTTCCTCCCTCCCGCGGGGCTTCGGCGGCGGCTGCGGCGCTTGGCGCGGTGGGTCTCCCTGCTGCCCGGTCCCATTTGTTGCCGAGTCCAGCTCGGAGCAGCCGCGGCGCGCGGAGCTCCAGAGAGCCCGGCAGGGCAGCCACGCAGCCACGACGGAGCAGCCGCGGGACTGGCCGCCCCGCGCCCCCTTCGCCGCCGTGCCTTTCCCCGGCGCGCTCACTCCCTTCTCGGGATGGGATTGTAGCGGCGGCGCGGACTCGGCGGGGATCGCGGCGGAGGCGGCGGCGGCGGCGGCCGAGCAGGGCTCCATGTTTTCCCCCGGCCAGGAGGAGCACTGCGCCCCCAATAAGGAGCCCGTGAAATACGGGGAGCTGGTGGTACTGGGGTGAGTCCGGGGATCCCCGACCAGGGGAGCCTGGGGGCGGGCAGCAAGCGCTCCGGGCTGGGTGGCCGCCACGCACCCACATCCCGGAGCAGGGCCATCGGGGTGGTTTGGGGGTTCTCTGGCCATCGGTCGGGCTCTTGGGCCGGTCGGAGCGTCTCGGAGAGCTGGGACGGCGGGAGTGGGGGTGGGATGCCCCTATCCGCGCGCGCGGGTCGCTGCGGCGGTTAAAGGGATGCGCTATCCGCGCCGCGGACGGTGGCGAGGGAAGAGGCAGAGCGCGGTCAGCCCGGGGCCAAGGCAGCGGCGGGGACTGGGGCGACCTCGGAGCCCCGCGGGGCGTAGCGTTCGGGGACCAAGTCCTCGGCAGTACCGCGGGGGCAGAGGCTAGACTTCCCCGCGTGCCCCGGGCCGGGTATCGGGGATAGGGACCAGGGTTGAAGCACAGCCGTCGTGGGCACCTCGCGGTGTCCGAGGTCTACCCCGCCACCTTGGCGAAACTGAGAGGCCCCCAGGGTCCCTCTGCTCCCCTTACTGTGAGCCCCGGGCCGGGAACTCCAGGCGCGGCACCCGCGGCTCGGCGCTGCGGGCAGTGGGATCCGAGCGAGGGGCGTCCGCGGGCAGCGCCTTGCATATTGTTATGGTGACCGCCGCGGCGGCCGCAGCCCGAGGGCAGTGAACTGTCTGCGACCCGGGCGGCCGGGCCGGCCCTCGGCTCTCTCCGCCGGGAGTGTCGTGGAGCGGGCAGGAAAGCCGCTGCGCCCGCCCGGGCTCCGGGGCGCGCGGGGCTGCCTCCTCTCTGTCCTTCGGTCCTGGGATTCGGCCTCGCAGATGTCCTCCCAACGGCGGGGAGCTCGCCAGCCTTGCCCGCCTCTGCTCCCTCTCGGCTTGTGAAAACCGCATTCTGAAGATAGTAATTATCTACAATCTTTAAACGGCAGCAATTAGAGACTTCATCTACTTCCTGAGTTTCCCTGTGACATTTCTATTGTTTACCCTTAATAAGCCTAGAGAGAGGCTTCGCTGCGATTAAAGCAGGATAAAGTGGGCAGTGAAAGGGGAGCAGAATGGGGTGGGGGAAGTGCGGTAAATTCGGGAGAAGCTGCAACTTGGGTTTAGCTTTGGAGGAGAAAAGAGAAAGGATTATTTTTTCCTTTGGATCTGTCACTCTCGGAAACGCGCGCTTTTGTCCTCCTCTCTTGAAAGACTTGTTTTCTGAACGTTACGGGTGCTGAAAGGTAGGCTTAGCACACATGTGAAGAGTCATGGGTATGGAAAAACTCAGGGCACTCTGAAAAATGTGTTTTGATAACTGAATACCCTAAAGTAACTGCCGACTTAAAGATAATTTTAAAGCGACGAATTTTTAAGAGAAGCTTCCAGACACAGCCCAGCTCAGAGTTGTCCAGTTTGGCGTACTTTGTAGCTACAGTGTTAGGTGGAGTATCATTGGAAAGCTCATTTACCTATTTGGAAGCTGTTTGCAGATAAGTATTTTTCTCACCTGCATCTAATTGCACCTAAAAGATAAACATCAAGATTCAGTGGAAGGAGGGAGGACTGGCAGGCAAAAAGCTAGAGTTTAGCTTGTCTTATGTAACCTCAGCCCAGCCTAATTTTGTGCAGTTCGGTTTTGTTTGTGTGGCTGGCTTCAAAGTATGTTTAACATTGTGAACCTGACACGAAAGATTAACTTAGGCCAGGACTTTATTTCATTATTTCCTTTTGAGGAAATAGTCCTTGAGATGTTTCATGAGAGCAGGGTGTGAGTGGGTCTGGAGAGGGTTTGTGTTCATAGCTGGAAGTGCAGGACAATCCAAAGCCCGGAAAAGGATTTTTACCCTGAATTGTCCTCCGATCAGGCTTATACTAAAGCAGGCTATGTAAATGCTTTGCCAGTTGCATGTGCTGTATTATTTACAAATGTTTTTCCAGGAGACACTTAGTATGATGGAATTAAATGTTAGTTGCTCAGTCTTGCCGGACTCTTTGCAACCCCGTGGACTGCCGCCCACCAAGCTCCTGTGTCCATGAGATTTTCCAGGCAAGGGATACTGGAGTGGGTTGCCATTTCCTTCTCCAGGGGATCTTCCCAACCCAGGGATCAAACCCAGGTCTCTTGCACTGCAGGCAGATTCTTTACCAACTGAGCTACAAGGGAAGTCCATGACGGAATTAGCACTTATGTTAATATTTTAGGCCACTCAGCAGTTTGTGTGCACCTACTGTGTGCCAGCACTGTTTAGGCGTGGGCGATCCAGAAGTGCACAGGGAGCTATTTCGCTGTAGTGTGGAGTGGCAGATATAAACAGAAGGGAACATGTAAACAAATGAATAATAAATGGCAGTTTCGGGCGCTGCCAAGTTCTCAGCAGTAATGGGTTAGCTTAGTAGACGTCTGCAATAGGCAGGTCTTGCCTTCTTTAGCTGGGAAGGCAGGGAAGGTTTCTCTGAGGAGTGAAAGGTGAGTTGAGACCAGGCTCTGAGATGATGCGAAGTTTGGTTTTTCAATACTTGAGAAGAATTGGGGCCATTTTCTATTTTTGAGAGTAGTTCTCTGACTCTCTAACAATATTGAACACACTGAAGAATGTGGGGCAATAGTGAAAAGGTAGGTCGACTCTAAGGCAGCCCTTATTAATTATTATCCTACCCTTAGCACCCTCCCTCTTAAATCACCAGTGACGATCAGATGAAAATTATTTTCAGTGTTGCATGTCTGTTCATCTATAACATAATGTCAGAATTTCTAGTAGATTTTTTTATTGATGAAATTAATCTTGAAATCTAAAAATGCCCCATGTTAGTAGTCATAAAAAGCTTTTTGCTTATAAAATACAGTGCATTTTTCATTAAAAAAAACTGTTGTGTGATTGCCCTTTTTTTCCTCTTCTAAATTTTGTAGTAAAATGTTGCTAAGAAATCCTAGAGTGCAGATTGAGGAGCTATATACGTATGTGTCTATATTCATATGCAAATACTTCTGTGTCTTTTCATGCATTACACAATGTTAAGAGAATCCAAGTTAGGATTTTAGTAGGGTCATCATTTTCTTAGCAGCTTGGTAGAATTTAATTTTTTCATGATTCCAGCCAGTGAATGCATCAGAGCCACAACTTTTTGCTGTGTCCATTATATAATGAAAGAGAAATGACTGTCTACCTGTCAGGTCTTTTTTGCTGTTCATTTTAAACCTGGATAAAATGTTAAATTTGGGAAAGTGCGTCAGGATTTGAGAGATAGTTCGATGTAGTTTGTTGGTAAGAGTGTGAACCAGCATTCGGGAGACCTGGACTGAATTTCCCCTTTCTTGCCCATTGGCTTTGTGGTAGTGGCTTAGTCCTTCACTCTCTGGCTTCCCAGTTGACCCAGTGGTAAAGAATCCACCTGCCAATGCAGGAGATGCTGCAGAGGCTGTTTGGGTCAGGAAGATCCCCTGGAGTAGGAAACCCGCTCCAGTATTCTTGCCTGGAAAGTTCCATGGACAGAGGAGCCTGGTGGGCTACAGTCCATGGGGTCAACAAAGAATCGGACATGGCTGAGTACATGCACCCAACCTTCACTTTCTTCCTGTTTCTTTAGCAGTCATGAAATAGGATTGGATTGGGTAGTTGTCAAGAACCTTTCCGGTTTATATTCTGTAATGTTGGTCTGTGGCTCAAATGTGGAAAACATAGTTAACATAATCTCAGTAATTCAGCATGCATTGATTTTGTGTATTCCTAATGAGATGGCTGGATGGCATCACCGACTCGATGGACATGAGTTTGAGTGAACTCCGGGAGTTGGTGATGGACAGGGAGGCCTGGCGTGTTGTGATTCATGGGGTCGCAAAGAGTCGCACACGACTGAGAGACTGAACTGAACTGAATCGAAGGTGGTGGTGCTAGAATTTGATTGGGTACTGTGGCTTAATAGTGGAAAAGATTGATGCTGTGATTACTTTTTTGGAAGTTGGTATGTGCAAAATAGGCATTTTTTAAAGTTGTTATGGTATACATATATCTGACACATTGGTGTTAGATTGTACATGAGGGTGTTCAATATTTGATAAAACTTTCTGTTCCAGGTTTTAGGAGGGCAGTGATGTTTCAAAATTAAGCTCAGTAGGCTAAAATAACCAATACAGGGAAGAGATAATCTGATGATGAAATTTTAGAACTGAAAGGGCCCTAAGAGGCCATGGTACATACTTCACTCTTTAATTTTACTGATGAGGAACGTGAGACTCCCAGAAGGAAGGAGGTTTGTTCAGTTCATAGTTGAGCTGGATCACTGCACTGCCAGGTCACAGTTTCCCCACTTCAGGGCAGATTCCAGCAGTACTATCAGTTCCCCAAAGCTTCAGGTTTTTTATAACTTGCATGAGGGAAGCTGAATCTCTTTCTGGATTCAATTTGAAGCATGCAGCTCTTGCTGACTAATGGCCCATCATGATTTTTGGAAACATATTGCTTTACTCTTAGTTCCCCTCACCTCACTGCTGAATGGATAATACCTTTTGCAAAGCTTTCTTTTTCATTTGATGCTTCACTAAATGTATTTTTATTGGATCTCTCAGCCAAAGGTTTTTGACCTAGAGTTCACAGATGGAATCCAGGGAGCCCTTGAACTGGGATGGCGGGAAAATATATCTTTGCTTTTACTGGATTCAAACTTAGATTTAATATTTTACTCCATTATGTGTATAGGCAACAAATAGACCTGCTGCTGGATTTGCTATTTAATGCATTAATCCAGAAATGCATACATTAGTATCACAACTTATCTTTGATAACCAAGTATGATTGACTTCATTTTTAAGCCTTTGTATTGTATTTTATACATGTAAAATTATTTTTCTGCAAAGGGCTCAGTATACTTTAAAGCCTGCCAGGAGGATCCTTTGCACAAAAAAAGGTTAAGAATTTCTGCAGATATGACTCAAAAATAACATGTTGTAGTTGAAACTGTTCAAGATCTACAAAAGGCTGAAGATCGGGGGTACGTGTGGTTTTCCCTTTGGATTGTGCAGCATTTTATCGGGTAGGACAGAGAGGGCTGTTGCTGGGAGAGTTTATGGTCTTTATTTTTTGAAACAAGCAGCTCCAATTTCTAGATGCCAGTTTTGTCTTAACCTTGGCACTGTGCCTTGTCCCCTCCCCTTGGTAGAAATAAGAAACCTTAAAATATATCCTAAGACTTTTCCTTTTCTTGTCCTCCTCTCTAATTTGGGCCCAAACATCAAACGCTAGTATCCTTTATAGACTGAAAGGTCTTTGAACTTAGAAACAAAGCAAAACAAAACAAAATCTTTGCTGTCTCTCAGCATTTGGGGTGATCTGAAGAGCACAGATCTGTTTGTGTGGATGGCGTGTCTACTTCTGTAGGCTATAAAGGGTTGTGATGCGACTGGCTTTGGGTTGCTATATTTTCCTTTACTAACTTTAGCCTTGTTTGGAGCGTGTGGCTGTCTGTGTGGTTTCTTGTCTGGGTCTCTCAGATTTATTTGTTTCTCTCTTTAACACACCAAGTCTGAAACCTTCATTAGGACTTTTCATTTTCAGTTATATTTCATCAGGTGATCCATATTTGGGGATGCTTTAGGTAAACAAAAGCAAAACCAGCTTGCCTCAGGTTTTAGTAACTTTGCATGTGTGCATGCTAAGTCACTTCAGTCCTGTCTGACTCTGTGTGACACTATGGACTGTACCCCACCAGGCTCCTCTGTCTGTGAGATTCTCCAGGCAAGAATACTGAAGTGGGTTGCCATGCCCTTTTCCAGGGAATCTTCCCGACCCAGGGATCAAACCCATGTCTCTTAAGTCTCCTGCATTGGCAGTTGGATTCTTTACCAGTAGCGTCACCTGGGAAGCCCTCCAGCAGCTTTACCAAAACATATTGGTAAAATTGGCAAAAGGACGAAACATGTATACAGAAAAGACCAAAAAAACCGAAAACATGCCAGTTGCTATATTTGAAGGAGACCACCCTTGTCATGTTGAGGCAGTGGTTTTGTGTCTGCTATGCAGGAATCAGCAAGATGGAGACATGGATTGGCTTTGGAACAGAGACAGTAACCCTTGATGGAGCTTGTTGATATGGGAGTAAACTAACTGAACCCGAATTTCTAACATCATCTGATTTAACTAAGGGTTTCTCCTAGGATGAGCAGAATCTATTTTATAAGGAGAAAATGGAAGGTAAGAATGATTCTGTTAACGGCTCTTATTGATCTTACTGTTACCTTCATCTTCTGGAAAATAAAAATAAGGAGAGGAAAAAGTGCTTCATAGTTCTTTGCTTTGTCTAAATCAGCTGGTTCTCAACCACTGTCTCAGCCACCTTACATATGATGATCAGTTTTGAGGTATGTGGCCAGTAATTTATGACATGTAATAAAGTGTGGATCTTTCAAATGATTCCAAGATGTCTCGGTAATAATGTGACTTTACCCACTTGCATTCTGCTGTGTTCTGCCAAGTGGGAGAGAAAGGGGTGGGGTTACATCAGGCAAGCCAGAAATTTATTCATTCAACAAATATTTAATGGGATTGTACTCTTCCAGACACGGGGGATATAGCTAGGCAAGGCAGACATGTGAATTACTGTCTTATTCTTGTCACAATCCTTTAGGGAATGGCTATTACAAATATTCAGTTCATTTATTTATTCCACCAATATTTGAGCATCTGCTACACATCGGATTCTGTCCTTGGCACTAAGGGATGCAGTGAACAAGACAGGTATCATCTCTGCTGCCATGGAGCCTACATAGAAAGCAGTTTAGAGCATAGGCTGTGGCGGGGGAACACGATGGGTCACCTAACCCTTTGCCGGGACAAGAAGAGGTGGGGGTTAGAGGGAACAATTGCTCTAGGAGGACAGCCCACAGTATTCTAAGATCCAAAGATGAGCACACATGCTCCTTTGAGGAATGGAGAAAAGTCCCAAATGGCTGGAAGAGAGTGGTTGAAATGAATCATGTGGGCCAGGAGGGTGGGAGGGCAAGCCCGGCAGGATTTGGGACTTTATCCTACGGGCCTGGGAGACTGTAGCTGAACTGTCAGCTCGGAAACTGGTAGCAGAGAAAGCACTTCTGCAGCGGGGGTGGAAGGAGAAGCTCAGGCCAAGAGGCGTGTGGGAACCAGGATCTGATTCTTGTCCCTCAAGACGTCCAGTCACACCACTGTCCTGGGTTGTGAGTGGGCTGCCACTCGTTCACTGACTCAGAAATACTGACCAAGGAGCAGCACTGCCCTGGGCACTGGGCAGTAAGAGTGAGGTAGACAGCCCTGCAGGGAACTCACCTTTCACTGCAAGAGGTGGGCGGTGCAGACAAGCCAGCACCTTGGTAGATACAACTTTAATTCAGAGAGGGCCCCGGGAAATCTGACGCAGGACACGGGGCAAGAGAGTGCTTGGGTGGCAGGACAGGGGGGACTAGTTGGGTCAAGTGCAAAGGATAAGGTAGTCGGGCCCTGGAAGATAAAAAAGTCAGGGGAAACATTTCTCAGAAAGTACCTCTGTATCCTCTGAGAGCTCCCACCTTTTTCCAGTTTTTTATTTACTTTCAATCCTGTCTAAGCCACACTGGGTGGGTTCCACTCTTAGGGGGCCAAAGAATTCTGAATAGTCTATCAGTGTCATATGCTTAGGGTAGTAATTGCATTCTCTAGGGCTCCTTGAGACGATTTGCTCTTCCCTCCTAGAGGACAGGGTTCCCCCTTAGGGTAGGGGGTACACCTTTTCAGTTGCACAGAAGGTGGGATTTCTTCGGCACACTGCAGCGCCCTGCTCAACTCAGCCTCATCTCTGGGGCTCAGGGACTATTTCCTCGCTTGGGGAGGAATGCGGATTCCCGAACACAGCTGCAGTTTGGTAAACAGCCCTCCCCACCCGAAGGGCCCAAGTTAAAGGCTCCCTGCGATACTAAACATGTACTTTACTGACATCAGATACTCCTGTTTCAACTTTTGTTTGTTTTTCTTTTTGTCAGTCACCTACCAGTCATTTTGTCACCTGCAGAACGTTCTGCCTGGAAGGGAAGCAGGCCATCTGTTCCCATTCCCCAGCTGCTGGAGCTGCACTGCGGTGCACGGGGTGGTGCCGAAAGGCTGCGGTCATTAGTGCAGGCTAACGATGGCTGGGGCGCAAGCCTCCTCCTGGATAGCAGACCTAATAAGTATGCATTGGGGGTATTTCAGCAGCAGATTTAAGACTACTGCAAGTCATTCTTGATTGAGGTTTTATGTCCAGCCGTCTGCATAATGCTTGTCACTTGCAAGCACTTAACTCCATTCATACCCTGCTTTTTTGCTCTGTGTTTAGGATAAGAATCTCTAGCCTTGTGCTTCTATTCTAATTAGTACTGGTTTAGCAGAATCCAACCCAAGCACGCAGTTGTGTGTTTGCCTTCCAGGCTGTTGGTATGGAATGGCTGTTTACTATTACCAAGCACCTTCTAGGCGCCTTCAAAGCCCGCCTCTCCCCGCCCCCGCCCCCCTTCAGCCTGTACCTGGCTTTCTTGTGCCTCCTGCTGCAGGGTTGTGGGGCCTCTATCTATCTTCAGAACTTGTGATGGGTGAGCACGGAGGGGTTTCTGGAGCGCTTGATTGATGAACTGATTACCTTGAGGAAATCCGGCCCTTTTTGCGCAAGGACCACAAACACAAAGAAGTGTGCTTCTTGCCAGACCCCCAGAAATTTACAGACTGGGTCCTTGCTGTGGTACGTGAGACTGCATTAGAGTTTGGGTGCTTTTATTATAACATGCTCTTGGATAGAATGCAGAATGGAATCTGTCCTTTTGCTCCATAGCTGTTTGTCTAAGGTATGCAGGAGAGCTACTGGAGAGAACAGAGGACTGTACTGTGTGTGTCAGCAGAGTATGCTTCTCAACGGGATTTTTGCATTCTTGAACTATTTCCACATAATAAGCATTTGGTTGTTTGACTCTGTAAACCATTCAGGGAAAGAACTGTATCTAAAGGTCGTGTGTTGTGGTAGACATTACCCGACTTTCCCAGTGGGACTTGCAACCAGTTGGAGATCAGATAAGGGAACTTGGGGTTTTAACTTAGACCCATGTTTTTCCCCAAGCATCTTCAAATCAGGCCTGCGTGCTGTGACTCCCCTCCCCCTACATCTGGGCTTGTTTTGTGATTTGCTCTGAGCCATCTTTGTGATGGAGGTCTGTGGCTTTTGGATGCTGCTTTAAGGGGTGTTGTAGCTTCCGTTTTTGTTCTCTATACTAATCTGCCAGGCTGCTATATAACAAAACACCATAGGCTGGGTGGCTTAAACAGCAGAAACTTGCTCATAGTTTTGCAAGCTGGAAGTCCGAGATAAGGTGTCAGCAGGTTGGGTTTCTCCTGAGGCCTCCCTCCTTGACTTGCAGATGGCTGTCTCTTGCTGTGTCCTCGTGTGGCTTTTTCTTGCGTGGGTACCCATCCTTGGTGGCCTTGCCCCTCATATAAGGACACCAGTCATATTGGATTCAGTTCAGTTCAGTCGCTCAGTCGTGTCCGACTCTCTGTGACCCCATGAATCACAGCACGCCAGGCCTCCCTGTCCATCACCAACTCCCGGAGTTCACTCAAACTCATGTTCACAGAGTCGGTGATGCCATCCAGCCATCTCATTCTCGGTCGTCCCCTTCTCCTCCCGCCCCCAACCTTTCCCAGCATCAGGGTCTTTTCCAGTGAGTCAACTCGTCGCATGAGGTGGCCAAAGTATTGGAGTTTCAGCTTTAGCATCAGTCCTTCCAATGAACACCCAGGATCGATCTCCCTTAGAATGGACTGGTTGGATCTCCTTGCGGTCCAAGGGACTCTCAAGAGTCTTCTCCAACACCACAGTTCAAAAGCATCAATTCTTCGGCGATCAGCTTTCTTCACAGTCCAACTCTCACATCCATACATGACCAGGGCCCACTTATGTGACCTAACTTAACCTTGATTTTAATCTCTTTAAAGGGGCTTCCCCAGTGCCTCAGTGGTAAAAAATCTGCCTGCAATGCAGGAGACATGGGTTCGATCCCTGGGTTGGGAAGATCCCCTGGAGAAAGGCATGGCAACCCATTGCAATATTCTTGCCCAGAGAATCCCATGGACAGCAGAGTCTGGTGGACTCCAGTCCAGGGTCACAAAAAGCTGGACATGACTGAAGCAACTTAGCACGCATGCACACACCTCTTTAAAGACCTTGTCTCCAAATACATTCACATTCTGAAGTATATTGAGGGTGAGGACTTCAACATATAAATTCAGTCTACAGCACCTTCTTAGAAGGTAGTTGCCATGTAAAAGAAGTCTTGACTGCCCTGCTGGAGAGGGTGGCCCTGGCAGGATTACAAAAGGAGAGAGGCCTGGCCAGCCCCCAGCCACTCCAACCACTCTGCTGAGGCAACTGACCTTGCGTAAAACCATCTTGGCTCCTTGGGTCCGTCAAGCTGCCCAGGCCACACCATGTGGAGCAAAGATGAGCAGTTTCCTTCTCATTCTGCCAAATCAGTGAGAGTTCCAAGTGCTGGTTGTCCTTGGAAGCTGTTGTGTTTGGGGGTGGTTTGTTACACAGCAGTAGACAACTGAACCACCACAGTATTAACACTGGTGCATGATTCCGTTGTCACATCTGACAGGCTAATGGGAATTAATTCACTGAGTTTTTGTTTCCTTCAGGTTATTGATTATTTTAATAAGCACAATTTCAGCCTTTTAGATGAGTTATTCCAAACATTAAGTACCGTATGGCCTGAAAAGCTTAGCTAACAAAAGCATTTGTGGAATAAGTTTATTATGTGTAAATCATCTGTGAGTCTCTCTGCGTTCATTAATCCCCATAATCAATATTATCTCCTGAAATTCTTTGAGAGCAGGCAGTTGAAGAATGACCCAGCAGAGCTGAAAACCACGCTTCTGGAAGATTGGAGCGTAAACAGCTTTAACCCCAGGACAGCTAGTGGATGATGGACTTTCAGGCTTTTAAATTTTAAAGGCCACCCAAATGAAATAACAGAACTAACAGAGATTTGTGGAGGTGGGGAGGTCATCTATACTAGCATCCTACAGGTACAGGGCAATGAAGAGCTTATCTGTATGAGTTGTACCTGGGACTGTCAGTGGTACGAAGGAAGTGTCGTTCCTGGGTCTCATTTTCCCCATGGGTTGTGTGCTGGTTTGGGGGCAAGCAACGTCAGAAGGTGGCCTGGCATGGCGCAGTGTGGGCTGGGCTAGTGTTCTCCCTTCAGAAGCAGACAGTGTGGCAGCTGAGCTGCCAGTCATGAACACAGTCCTCGGGATGGAGAGAAAGAGCTTCAGGCACAGTGTCTGCAAGTCTGTGTCTTCCGAGTGAGCAAGCAGCTTGACATAGAAAGAGAGAAAAGGGTTCCGATAGGCGCTGAAATGAACGGAATATCTTAAAATTCCCCCGAATTGTTTAAAAAGTTTTAACATTTGTCGTTTGTAATCAGAAGTACTGATACACATCAAATGAAAACTGCATTTAAAATTTATCAACTAAGTGTAAAAGAAATTTAAATGAAGGCCCAAATGGTGTACTTTGTAGCTTTTATAATTTTGTAGATTGTAACGCTTAAAACAACACTAAAGGGACTTCCCTAATTGTCCAGTGGTTAAAGATCTGCCCCATGTAGGGGACATGGGTTCAATCCCTGGTAGGGGAACTAAGATCCCATATACGGCCAAGCAACTAACCCCAAGCACCACAACTAGAGAATCTGCGGACTGTAACGAAAGAGTTCGCACGAAGCAAGGAAGACCCCTAATGCCGCAGCTCAGACCTGACGCGGCCAAATAAATAAATACTAAAAAAACAAAAACTATACTAAAACTACACTAAAACCTATACAAATGTATAGGTAGATATATTTTATTGCACATGTATGGATATATTGAGTTAAATGTGGAATTCACTGTACATACTAGAAACTGGGCAGTATCTAAGCGTATGCAGTAAACATTACCACTCAGCTTGTGTGAGGTGATGCTGTTATGGTTGCTGTTTTGGCGATGCTGATGATCTAACGTTTAGGAACCCACATAAGGAAATGCCCTCCAGGGGCCTACAATCTAAGGGCAAGACAAATAACTAAGCAACAAACTATACGTGGTGTTGAAGAGAGACGGATGGAGGGAGCCGTTATTTCAGGTGTGCTGCGTGCCAGATTCTTTTGTGTTTTTCTTAATCGGTCCCAGGAGTTAGATTGCATGATGTGGAAAGTGAGGCTTCTGTTCAGGGAACTCACCTTATCAGTGAGGGCATGATTGGAAGGCAGGTTTGTATTTCTGTGAAGCCTGATTCTCTCCACAGGGTGAAGATTAAAGGCATGTGAATTGCTGGGAAACTGGGGAAAAAATCCTGGAAAAGGCAGCCTTTGAATAGAGTTTTGAAAGTTGGCCTGGATTTTTATAAAGCAGTAATTAATAGTAATGGTGTGGGGTTTAGGAACCTTGAAGGATTTGGCTGGAGATTGAAGTCTCTGGGGAAGGAGATAGAATTGGAGTATCATCAGTTGGTTGGCATCTTCTCATGCTGGGGATACAGGGGGTGATAACAGAGTGGTCCCTGCCTTCTTGGAGCTTATTGTCCATCAGGAAAGAGGGACTTTAAGCAGATTAAGCCTGGGCAGGTGAAATCTTTCTTCTTTTGCTATTGTCTGTGATGACTTAGGCTTACATTTGTATTTTGTTTCCAGCTTGGGAAGGGGGCTTCAAGCCCTTCTCCTCCCTGCATTTGCCTGGATTCTCACATCCCTGTGTACTGATTTTTTTTCCTTTTCTGCCTCTTGATCTTCCTGTTCATATTAATTAAGGGGAAGACCCTCCCCACTCCCTCCATTGCCTTCCTGATGGTCCTCAGTACAACTTGTTACAGCAGCAGCACTGGTTTAGCTAATCTGAAAAGCACAGGGCCAACAGTAGGCCAGGAAAGGTGTGGTGCCTTTTAATTGCTTATTCTAAGTGTGTTAACTTAGATCAGATGCCAATTAAGACTTTGATGACACTGTTGACTTAGACCCTTCTGGAAGCTGGTGTGGCTTTATGCTGTTCAGTTTCAACCTTCCTGTGAGGGCAGTTAAGCCTTTTCCGTTACAGATGTGAGGTGCACATGACCCAGGATTTCTAAAAAAATATCCTTAACAAATAGACATCCTAAGATATCATGTGGTAAAATACTGAAGGACAAATATAGCCTTTGGTAAGCAATGTTAGATGTTGTATGGGTGAAAAGCAGAGACTTGGACGCTCTGCAGGGAAGTAATTAAATCAGGAGGTTCTGATAATGCAATAAACTACACAAGGGCGAAACTTGAGTGGTTTACACACTGGAATGCCCTTCGATTGAATTATTGTCTTATAATAGTTGTCTGCCCGTGTACTACTGTTTTAAATATTAAATAGCACAACTCATGTTTTCCCCAGAGGGGAGAGAAAAGACACAAATGTGCATCACCTCAATAATTTGCGTGCCATCCTTCTACCCACCATCTTCACCTCCCATGACTGTCAAAGCACCTGTTTTGGGTTTACTAGTTGAGAAATCCTGTCCCTGATGATTAAGCATACAGCCTCCATGCTGGATAAGAAATAGCACTGCTCCTCTAAGTATGCTGGGAAAGTTCAGCCAGGGTGGTGAGTCTGCTGGCTTTTTTTTTAGCTCCGAGGGTCCCTCTGGAGGAGGAGAAGTTCTCCCCTTCACCCTGTCTTCAGGGGCGGCTGGGTGGAGTGGCTTTTCTTTCTATAGGGAGCATGGCGGTCCCAACAGGGCTTTCGCTTTCCTGCCGTCTCTCAGCTGCTGTACCATCTACTGACCGCAGGAGGCAGCACTCCAGGTCCCTTGCACAGTGTGAGATGCCTGTTACGGAGCCCCAGTCCCTGCCGCCAGCCAGGTGCTGAGTTTCCTGGGCCCTCAGAGGAGGTGATGTCACCACCCTTGGAGAAATGGGGAAGCAGATATGCCTGGAGATTGAGCTTCACCTAGGATCCTGCACAGTTATTAACAGTAAAGGATTGGAAGCTCAGGAATTTGAATCTGGGCCTCAGATTCTAAGGCTTGCCCATATTGGGCTTCTCAAAGCCTGTACATCTTAAGGCATTATTGGTGATACCTTTTGTTTACGATCTGAAGGCTGGAATGCTTCACGTTTGGCATTAGATTCTGAAGTTGTGATTATGACAGTAGAAAGGTGGGCGATTCCCCTCTGGACCAGCCAGGCTGGGGTACACAGTGGTATGGGCGACAGCTCCGCGGGGAGCCGGCCCCTCCTCACAGTGTGACGGCTTGTCCTCTTACACTTCCCTTTATGTTCCTCTCCTTCAGGGCCGTGAAAGGGTCAGAGGATGCCTGCCCCTGTTTTTCCTGTTTCCTCTGTTCAGATTAGATTCAAACAATAGAGCTTGCACTCCCTCAGGAGAAGGGTTCTCCCTTGGCCCTTTACTCTCAGCTGAAATGCATCTTTCTCTGATCTAATTGGGTTTTTAAAAAATCCACTTGACTACTCACTGTGTTAGTTACCGTAAATCACGTCCTCTTCAATTTTGCTTGTGTACTTGTCTCACCCCAATTTCTCCCAGGGTTAAACCAGTTTTAAGTTTGTGTCCGATTCTTGTAACTTTTAGAGGTTAACACTAATCATTAATACTAATCTTGTAGCTTTTCTCCACTGATAAATTTTGTAAATGGTTTTTTTTTTTTTTTTGAGGCAGACCATTTATATTCGGGTCATATGGAATTAATTTTAAAAAGCTGCATGTTGAAAAGGTGTATAAAGAATACTAATGACAGTTTTGGAAGAAGGGAGACAAATCATCCATAATGCTAATGTTATTTTCACTTTTTGCACATTCACTTGTAATATTGTCTCTGCACAAAACTATTTTATCTACTTCATTTTATACATGGTTTATGGGCTGTTTTTTGAAGTGTTAGTTAACTGACCCTGATTTTAAGAGAATTTAATATTAAAAAGACATGTAAAGTAAGCCAAATGTATATACATTTTTAAAAACAGTATATATTGATTAATAGATTATCTAACACAAATTCTGCTTTTGTTTTTTTGAGGGGGGTTTGCATAATCAGAATTCCCATGTGTTTTCTAAGGTCTCTGTTCTAACAGGATATGTGGGAGGAAGAGAATTATTCAGGGTTATTCTAGCCACTGTTTGAAGACGTTAAAAGATCTCTGAAAGGTTAGTGTGTATGCTAAAGGCATGATTTCTGAAAATACGTGTTTTAGGTACTTAGAGAAAAGGACCCTTTGAAGAATACTGAATTCTACACAAGACATATCCAGTCAAGCCCAAGATAACATCCTTCCTTGCCCTTGGGGCCTACTTTCTGAGCCCCGTTTTGCCCCCCATTATGTGTTCATGGAGAAGGAAATGGCAACCCACTCCAGTGTTCTTGCCTGGAGAATTTCATGGACGAGGAGCCTGGTGGGCTACAGTCCAGACACGACTGAGTGACTAACACTAACTTCTGACTGTGTTCATAGAACTTTCTTTCTCCTCTTTTCTCAGTTGCTTTCACACACATGGTTCTCTCTGCTTGCTGCATCCTGCTCACCTGCTAAGATTGAGCTCAGCTGTTATCTCCAGCAAGATGCCCTTCCTGACTCCTCCTCCCTTTTCCTGCAGGCTAGAGCAGTTACTTCTCGAGAGCTCTCTGCGCCTTGTAAACGTCCTTCCTTATGGATCCTGGACAGGGGAGGGCTGGGGTCTCCCTTTCCTGCGCTCTGTCCCAGCGCGGTGCTACAGCCTGGCACTTGGTGGACAGTCAGGGGTATGGCTGAGAAAGTGTGGCTCTGAAAATGTGAGCTTTTACTGTGGATGGTCTCTTCCCCCATTTCTTCGCTCCCTGATCCGGCTTTTAAGAATGATTATTTACTTTTCAGTAGGTATTTCATGCATTTATGTTTCTTTAATTAGCTTCCTAAAAGTATTCTCCTGTTTGGATCTTCCAAGGTAAATTGAAGAGTTCTTCAGTACATGAACATGGTGAACACTCATTAGCAATTGTTTAGCCCTGAAATGATGGTGGATTTAAAATTTTCCTTTTACACTTAAAGATAAGGGGTTAAAGTGACTGAGTACAGAGATGTGGTCTGAAGCTGACAGGAATTTCAGCTTTCAGCTTTAAATGTAGTATGAAAAATCTCCTGAGAAAAGTCAACCAGATCTAAACACATTTCGATGGTGATAAATCTTTTTTTTTTTTTTTTTACTTAAAATTAGTTGCTCTGGTTTCTTATCTTTCCACTCTGAAGTCACAGATAAATATTCTTTCCATTATTTCTTTACTGATATTTATCACAGATGATTTTTGTGTTTGCATGCTGGTTGGGTTTGTGTATTTTCTCACTCTTTATCGCCTCCATTCCAACTTCTTTCTTTTGATTTTTAGAGAGCTTTATACTTACAACATATGTATAGTGTTTGCTGTTCAGCCAATTTCCCAATGTGTTCTTTTTTCATGTCCCTACAAACATCCTTGCTGTTTGTTGACTTTTCCTCCATTCTGCCACGTTGAGTACAGCTCGTTATATATTTGAAGCAGGACACCTGGGGTGCTCTGGAAATCAACTTGAGTTTATTTTTTCATTCCTTTTCTTTGTTTATTTAAAAAAAATCATTATCATGAGGAACCAGCAATCTTGTCATTAAACTCTGTTTCTTTTGCTGGGGAGAGTTGTGTATAGCAGGGGGTACAAGCCATCTTTCTTCCCTGGTTTTCTTTTATTCTGCCCCCATCCCGCTCCAGTTTCCCACCCTGCCTGCCGTTTAGAAGTTAGAATTCTCCAATGAATATTTGTCTCCTTTCTCCGCTCCAACTCCAGTTCTTAGCAGGACCATAATAGATAATGAAATGTCTAAAATTCAGGTTATTCATGAGATTTATAACAAATAAAAAGGGAAATGCGGTGATATCTTTTAAAAATTACCTACCCGTTGGAGAGTAGCGTGGCAGTATACATTATTATTATTATCTGTATTAAGAACCTTCTTTGTGGTACCTCTGCAACCCCTAAGCTGTATTCTAAGTATCAAACGTACACAAGCCTGGCTCTGTGAGCAGTGTGCTGACTCATGACTTACCAGCAAGGAGAAAGGAAATGGTCTGCTACTCAGTGTGTGCACAGATCTTTGGCAGTAAGCTGCAGTCCGTATGATTTGTGAATTGTGGTTCTGTAAAGTGGCTTAATGAATTTGTTCATTTAGTTTTGATTGGGTTAGAACAAGAGACTGTATTATGGTATTTGGCTGATTATTTTTGCCTTGTTGATTTTCTTTCTGGTGTATTATTTGGCACCTGCTCTCAATAAAACTATGATCTAAAAATTGCACGTGTTTTCTCAGAATGAGAAATGATGTTTACAGATGGTAGCTCGGTGGTTTTTGGTGAAATGCTGGTTGATGAGTCAGTTTATTACTGAAGATCTGTCTCAAGTGCAGTTTCTCCAAGAGTTGACATTTTTGGCTGTTATAAATATATTAGCTATACATGGTGACTATTATTAAGTTGAAAACAGCCTTTTTTTTCTGATAGGATATATTTCAAAAGCTGGAACTCTTGTCATTCCTGTACCAGAAGTAACTGGGTTAAAAAACGACTAACAATATGCTGCATTTTCTGCTTATTAAGTAACTTTAACCACGTAACCTCAGTCTTATACAGCACAGAGCTCAATGAAATAGAATGCTTCAGGAGTGGCATACTTAAGGATCACTGAAGTTTTACATTAACTGATGATTAAGCAGAAGTCCCTGTAGAGGAAGTTTTTAAAAAGTGATATCTAAATGACGTGTATAACATAGTCGTTTCTGTTGTACAACAGGATGATTTGATATTTGTATATATTATGAAATGATCACTGTGGTAAATCTAGTTCACGTTCATCACTATACATAGTTACATGTTTTTTCTTGTGGTAAGGATATTTCAGATTTGTAGAAGATGAAAAAAACCACTCCAGTTCATGATGATGCTATTCCAAATCCAATATGAGTCTGCTTAAATCTGTCTTTGATGAGTTAGGCTTGCCTTGTTGATCCTTCTTAACATTAGCAATCATTGGATATACTATAAATTTAAAAGGTAGAAAACTGGAACTCGAGGGAATCCTCTGCAGTGCTTCTCAAACATTTTGTAAGTTAGATTTTTAAAATAAAAATAATGTTAAAGGTAACTGAGCTCTCTGTAAGACCTGACTGTAGGGACGGCATTTCTGTTGGCCAAGGGCTTCACTGGTGCCCTTCAGTTCAGTTCAGTTGCTCAGTCGTGTCCGACTCTCCGCGACCCCATGAATCACAGCACGCCAGGCCTCCCTGTCCATCACCAACTCCCGGAGTTCACTCAAATTTGAGTCATTCTGCATATTTGGGTTGGCAAGCCACTCCAGTACTCTTGCCTGGAGAATCCCATGGATGGAGGAGCCTGGCAGGCTGCAGTCCATGGGGTCGCTAAGGGTCGGACACGACTGAGCGACTTCACTTTCACTTTTCACTTTCACACATTGGAGAAGGAAATGGCAACCCACTCCAGTGTTCTTGCCTGGAGAATCCCAGGGACAGGGGAGCCTAGTGGGCTTCCGTCTATGGGGTCACACAGAGTCGGACACGACTGAAGTGACTTAGCAGCAGCAGCAGCAGCAGCAGCAGCATCTCCCAGGAGGTGGGGTGGGGTGTTGAGGTCCTCAGCTTCTTTGGTCAGAACCCTTAGGTTCTGGATTTAGATCATGTGGCAACAAAATAAACACATTTGCTTCTGTAGAGCATATAATTTAGAAGCATCGCTGCAAAATTGCTGGATTATATTTTTAACCTTTTAAACTGGTGGTTTCACGTAATCTGTTGGGTTGTTGAAGATGAGATTAAATATGGGTTTCAACTGAGGAGGACTGGGACTAGAAAGGAAAGCTCGAGATATCACATGTCACAGATCATTCTCCAGGGCTGTTCAGTTAGAGGGATGCCTTTTGTTGAAACAAGAATAAAAATAATAATTGAGTACTCCAGCTCACCGACCTTGGTGATTGTGACATCCTCTGATGTAATTTATTGAGTGCCAAGTGTTTTTAATTGATGGCTAAAGCATGGAATTTGTATGGGATGCCTGCCAGTGGTCTCACTCTGAAGTTGAATGCCTGTCTTTCTTCTGCTCTTTTTCTCTTCACTTTCCTCCCCTCCTCCCTCTCTTTTCATAGGTGTGCGCTCTGAGATCATTCCTTTCGAGGGAGACCTTGGCAGTTTGCCTTTGGCAACTTCCTCTAGGAGTCTCCTGTGAAGAGCCCGCCAGCGTAGTTAGTCTGTGTTCCAGCTCCCCCTTGAAAAGCCGTTTTGTGCTTCCCTACCCTGTGAATGAAGGTGACGATGGTTTTGTGGGGCTGGTCCTACATCTGCTGGGAAGATTTGGTTGGGTGATAACAAAGTGAATTTCCCCCACCCAGTGAAAACTAATTTTCATCTACTACTTACTGCAGGGGAGATGCGGGCGTCAAGTTTACAGCCAGGAGCCTAAGATGGGGTCTGTAACCTCTTCCAGAAGGTGATTTATGGCTTTCATTAGCCTAAGAATCCCACCGTAACGTTTCTTTCCTTGGGAGAGGCTGTTGACTATGCATAATAAGATGGTTTCCTCAAATGAAATTTGAGAAATTTCTTTTCAGTCATTGGACTGAATAATAAGAGAAAAAAGAGCAGTTTGAGCTGTGTAACAAGTAATTGCTTTGTATCTGGATTAATGTGGAGGAAAAGAATGAAAACCTAAGCTGCCTGAAGCTTAGGGAACCATTGGCTCCTGTTCTGTGGCCAAGATAGGACCCTTTTCCCCAGGCCCCCTGTCTCCTTGTCACCTCCAGAATATTGTGATCTGAGTGTGTTAGGGTTGATTCTTCTGCTGAAGATGCTGTACACGTGTAGAAAAGATGGTTTTGTGCTTGTTTACCTTCCCGGGGTATTTAGCAGGATTGTTTGTGTGTGAAAAACCGCTACGCACCTTCCTGTGTAATCTTTACCATCAGTTGTTTAAAAATCACGGTTGTCCGGGTGATCAGATTTGAGGCTGGTGGTTTGGATTTAAGATTTAAAAACTGTTTCGAGTTTAAGTTGCCAAGATGCTTTATTTAGGGAAGTAAACACAGATTCATCTTTGCAGAAGAGTTCAGAAACCTGTTAGAGGGATGATTGGATTACTCTTGTAGCAATGTTATGCGATTGCAGACATTTCAGTTTGAAGTGAGGGCCAGCTGATCTGCTCTGGGCTGCAGTTCCTCTCTGACCATCACTTCCTTACCTCTCTGGATTCTGGGGTGGGAGGGCCAGGATGTCTGCTTCCCTGGGGCAGTATCCGCTGGGGGAGGGTGCTCCCTGAGCTCTGCTCTCTGCTCTCAAGGCTTCCCATGGATATGGCCTGCCCCTCTCACCCAGCAGCCCGTGTCTGTTCTGTGCTCATCAGAGCATCACAATGCTCAGAAAATTGCTTTCTCCATGAACTGGCTGTTTTTGTTTAGAGTAGTCATTTTTCATGAGTAGGTAAAAGTAAGTTCAGGAGCGTTCTTTGAAAATTGTACATGTAGTTAGCGGAAGGTTTTACACAAAGCATCTTCTGTTCAGAGTTTTAGTTCTGCCGTGGAATTAGCAAAGCATCTTTCAGAATTTGAGCTTATCTTTTCTTTGAAATTCCTTATAACTTTTAAATCAAATCAAAGTACAGGTGGTTCTGAGGGTTTTTTGTTTTTTGTTTTGTCTTTCAAAGACTGAAAAATATCCAGGAATTATTATTTGTCTACAGAAAAAGAAATGGCAACTATTTTACAGAAATATTGTGTATTAGTATATTTACAAATTTGAATTTGTAAAGCTCTGGCTTTAGAAACTTTGTAAAATGATCTATTTGGCACATTTAAGAAAAAGTGGAGTCTTATTGTCAGAGATGTGTAAACAATGACGAAGTATTAAAGTTGTAAAAATTTGATCCATCAAGTTAAAACAGTGTTCGTTTTATTCCTAACTGTACTTGATTTGTGGCATAAAGAAAAGATAATGGTGAGCGAATTGTTTTCAGTATCTTGTCAATCTAGTGATGTCTGTTGTACATGCTCAAAACTTGTTTGAAGTCTCAACAGCATGATTATGGAAATACTCAGTTCATGTTGAAACAATTATTTCTCCTGTGTTGTTGGTGTGTTTGTTTTCTCAGGTGCCTTTTCCCAGCCTGGCTTTCTCTTCTTTCCTGCTGACAAAATTGATAAACATGTAGGGAGGCTGTGGGAAAGAATGGGGGTTACAAGGGATTCAAGCAGGTCTGGCTGACGGGAGCTAGGGGGATTTTCAGGATGTAGGCAACACAGTTGCAGGGACAGCTGGGTGGAGGTGGACTCATTGGATAAGCCACAGAATCCTTAATTACCTAACTGTTGGCCTGGCTTCTCAGATACCCTGCATCATAGGGCATAACCTACCCAATCCTTGGCCTCGGTGTGGTGCTGGCCGGGGGAGGGGCAGAGAGCGAGGCTGAACAGAGTGGGATTGAAAAATACTGGGTTTTCTCTGTATTTGGTGGTTTCAAGATTTAGTTGTCTTAGACTGGTTATGAAACTGTAATGAAAACTAGTGGTCTGTGTTCTGTGTATGCAGTTGCTTATTTACTAAGCAGAGTTTAAGCAGAGTAAACTGTGGCTACAGTCCACGGGGTCGCAAAGAGTCGGACACGACTGAGCGACTGAACAGAACAGAACAGAAACTGTAGTTTGTGGTTTATTGCTGTATTATCGTTTCTTGAGCCAATTCCTTTTTCCTGCTCTCTTCCTCCTCTTCCCATTGTTTGCTTTCCTTTCCTTTGGGTTCCTTTGTATTTTGGTCTGTGTTTTAAACCTTAGATTGACTTTTGAGTCAAGTGCCCAAGGGCCTTTTTCACTTATGCCTGTTTTGGGGTTTCTGCTTGCCTTGTTGTTGTGGTTCTTCCATGTTGCAAGTTTGTTTGTTTGTTTTTTTTTCAAAGTTTCTAAAAATATAATTCTGGTAACCAGGGAGACTCCCCTAGCACAGATGAAAAACAGAAAAACTGGGGCCAGGAGAAGCCCTGACAATAATCACATCACACACTCCTCCCATTTGGTTAGCCAGCTTTCTAGTTGGTAAATCAAGCTCCTGTCTTTGGAGAGGGTGGTGCCCAGCAGCTTCCCTATTAAAAAGGAGAGGTGGGATTTTAGTATTTGAAGCTTGTTATTGGTGAGGCATGTCACTGCTGCTTAAATTTGCTTTCGTCAGAAATGAGTAATTGTCTGAAAAAGAATCTTTTCTTCCTCCCCACTTCTCTCATTTCTTCCTTATTGAAATCTTAGTGCACATCTGTGAAACAAAGATGCAGCCCTGTTGATTATGACCGAGTCGTGTTGTTCAGAGCAGGTGTCTCTTCCACCTATAGATCTAAGTTGATTGTACTTGTATCTGAAAAGTTTGTAATTTTACAGAACTGATGCATCTTTCCCATTAATATCTTTAGGATTTGTAAAGAATAGGTAATAACAACCTCTTCCCCCCAAATAAAAACAAACAAACTCTTTCCAATCCTGGGTACCTATTTTAAATGATTTAAAATGGTGCTGCTGCTGCTGCTGCCACTAAGTCACTTCGGTCGTGTCTGACTCTGTGCGACCCCATAGACAGCAGCCCACCAAGGCTCCGCCATCCCTGGGATTCTCCAGGCAAGAACGCTGGAGTATGTTGCCATTTCCTTCTCCAATGCATGAAAGTGAAAAGTGAAAGTGAATTCGATCAGTTGTGTCCAACTCTTCGCGACCCCATGGTACTAGTGATTGCTTAAAATGAATCATTTGAATATATTCTTGTTCAGTTCAGTCGCTCAGTCATGACCAACTCTTTGCGACCCCATGAATCACAGCACGCCAGGCCTCCCTGTCCATCACCAACTCCTGGAGTTCAATCAAACTCATGTCCATTGAGTCGGTGATGCCATCCAGCCATCTCATTCTCTGTCGTCCCCTTCTCCTCCCGCCCCCAATCCCTCCCAGCATTAGAGTCTTTTCCAGTGAGTCAACTCTTTGCATGAGGTGTCCAAAGTATTGGAGTTTCAGCTTTAGCATCAGTCCTTCCAATGAACACCCAGGATTGATCTCCTTTAAAATGGACTGGTTGGATCTCCTTGCAGTCCAAGGGACTCTCAAGAGTTTTCTCTAGCACCACAGTTTAGGTGCAAATTAATCGAACTTTTTTAAAGTAGCAAAAGCCAGAGTCAGTGCAACAGTAATGGATCCTTAATTTGTACTTTACTTTTATGGTGAAGTCTAAAAAGAAAAGGACATTAATTTTAAGCCAATCTTTAAAAATTACTCTTTCTTTGGGAAGAAGTTACTTTTGAAAGTTTATGGGTAAAGGCTGCTACTTTAAAGGGTTATATACAGAGGCCTCAGCAAGATCCCAACCTTCTTTGTTGTTGTTCTGTCGCTAAATCATGTCTGCCTCTTTGTGACCCCGTGAACTGCAGGACACCAGGCTTCCCTATCCTTCACCATCTCCCGGAGTCTGCTCAAACTCATGTCCGTTGAGTCAGTGATATCATCCAACCATCTCTTCCTCTGTTGTCCCCTTCTCCTCCTGTCTTCAATCTTTCCCAGCATCAGGGTCTTTTCCAATGAGTCTGCTCTTTTCATCAGGTGGCCCAAATATTGGAGCTTCAGCCTTATTCCTTCCAATGAATATTCAGGGTTGATTTCCTTTAGGATTGATTGGTTTGATCTCCGTGCAGTCCAAGGGACTCTCAAGCGTCTTCTCCAGCACAGCAGTTCAAAAGCATCAATTCTTCGGTGCTCAGTCTTCATAGTCCAACTCTCGCATCTGTACATGACTACTGGAAAAACCAGTATAGCTTTGGCTATATGGACCTTTGTCAGCGAAGTGATGTCTGTGCTTTTTAATATGCTGTCTAGGTTGGTCATAACTTTTTTTCCAAGAAGCAAATGTCTTTTAATTTCATGGCTGAAGTCGCAGTCCGCAGTGATTTTGGATTCCAAGAAAGTAAAGTCTGTCATTGTTTTTCATTTTTTCCCCTATTTGCCATGAAGTGATGGGACTGGGTACCATGATCTTAAGTTTTTTGAATGTTGGGTTTTAAGCCAGCTTTTTCACTCTCCTCTTTCACTTTGATCAAGAGGCTCTTTAGTTCCTCTTTGCTTTCTGCCTTAAGGGTGGTGTCATCTGTATATCTGAGGTTGTTGATATTTCTCTTGGCAATCTTGATTCCAGCTTGGAATTCATTCAGCCCAGCGTTTCCCATGATGTACTCTGCATATAACGTAAATAAGTAGGGTGGCAATATACAGCCTTGACGTACTCCTTACCCATTTGGAACCAGTCTGTTGTTCCATGTCCAGTACTGACTGTAGCTTCTTGACTTGCATACAGATTTCTCAGGAGGCAGGCCAGGTGATCTGATATTTCGCTGTCTTTAAGAATTTTCCAGTTTGTTGTGATCCACACAGTAAAAGACTTTTAGCGTAGTCAGTGAAGCAGAAGTAGATGTTTTTTCCTGGAACTCTCTTGCTTTTTCTATGTTCCAATGGATGTTGGGAATTTGATCTCTGGTTCCTTTGCCTTTTCTAAATCTAGCTTATACATCTGGAAGTTCTCAGTTCACGTACTTCAAAAAATCTAGCTTGAAGGATTTTGAGCATTACCTTGCTAGCATGTGAAATGAGCGCACAATTGTGTGGTAGTTTGAACATTCTTTAGCTTTGCCCTTCTTTGATATTGAAATGAAAACTGACCTTTTCCAGTCCTGTGGCCACTGCTGAGTTTTCCATATTTACTGGCATATTGAGTGCAGCACTTTAACGGCATCATCTTTTAGGATTTGAAATAGCTCATCTGGAATTCTATCACCTTTACTAGCTTTGTTCGTAGTGATGCTTCCTAAAGCCCACTTCACACTGCCGGATGCCAAGGACAAAGGAGAAGCCAGCCCTCTTTAGGAGGGTCTTTGTCAAGCCCTCCCCATGGAATGAACAGGAAAAGAGAATGTTGAAGGCTTAAAATTAGTTTTAGTTTTTAACTTTATGCCGAGGACTCAGTGTTTTCAGTTTGAAATTTTGGTTCAACCGTAAGACAGGGGAAAATTGATGATATGCACATGCTAGAGCTGATAGGGTCTGTGGACGAGTTAGGGGCTGACTTTTCAGGAGATGCTGGTTTTTCCACGGGCGAAGGAGGAAGGCCAGTAGAATGTGCAGATGCAGGGAGCTTGGAAGATTGCTGGCCAGAGCTTGTGGAAGCTGACACAGCAGCTGAGTGTTTATTTCTATCCTCATTACTCTTGTAGTTTGTCAGGTTGTCCTGTCACCCAAAGAGAGTGTTCATTCAGTAATAAAAGAACAGTAGTCTTGTCTGGTTGGTTGGAACCCAAGAGGCTGGCGGCAAAGCTTGGACTGTTAGGCTGTGATGGCCCGTGCCTAGTTCTGAATTGTTTCCTTGTAAACCTGGAGTTCCCATGGATGAAGTAAAAGTATAATTTTTTTTTATTTTGTTTTCTTTTAGTTTTGAGATAGAGTTAGTTGGCGTGCAGCACTGTGTATGCTTAAGGTGTCTAGCATAGTCCCTTGACTTATATTCCTTGCAAAATGATTACTACAGTGAGTTTAGTTACCATCCATCAAGTTTGTATAAAAGTGTAACTTGTTTTAATCAATTTAAGACAAAGTGATGTGATTCAAAAACTAAAATGTTTAACACTCCTCAGGTGTTGTTATGTCTCCTGTGTGTCTAGATCTGGAAAATTAAATGCAACATAAATGTTGTTAGACCAGAATCTTGCATGAACCTTCAGGACCCTTGCCTCGGGAGCTTCTGTGGAGGACAGACTGGCAAACACACACCTACTCCTCTTTTGTCTGCTAAGATTTTTCTGCGGTGGAATTTGTCTCCCAGCTCTTAGGAGGTGATTTGTTTCATGGGCCATATTCATGGATTTGAGGTATTTTATTACAAGGAAAGGGCCTTGTAGCATTGTACAAAGGCACGGGCTTAAACAAATGAGCGATGTATTGTTTGCAGCCATTCAGTGCAGTATCAGCGTGTTCTGATCTTTTCCAGTTCTAGAGAGTTCTTTCATGAACAGTGATCTCTAATTTACTGCAACTTGAACCCGCCCATCCCTTTTTAGTGACCTTTGAAATAAAACGTAGCTGTGAGCCCATGAGCAGAATTTCATATACTGACAGTGATCTCTGTTCAGCCTTTTACGTTGTTGCTCATCCTCTTAAACTCAAGTTTTCTTGAAGTAAATATGTTATCCATTAAAAATCTGTTAAAAAATCTGTGGTATAAAATTGGGACATGCCGCATCTTGAATGTGTTAGCCTCTGATGGGTCTTTGTGTCCCCACTGAGCTGAGACCCTGTGGGGCTCACACTTGGAATCTGTTCCACTGACCAGTGACTGTTCTCCAGTGCTCACAGCCGAGTGTCAGAATTAGGGACTTTGTGCTTAGAAGTGAGAGCTTTTCCGCTAACTCTTGGAGTCTGTTTCATTTACAGCCATTTCTTCCCAAATGTGAAAAGGAAATCATTTCCGGTCCTGTCATTTCCCTGAATGCTATTCTTGGAAGAAAGGGTTACTAGAGGAAATCTCAAGGTTACTAGAAATCTGCAGTCCCAGCAGTGGCAAATTGACATAACTTCTCATTTCTTTTTCTTTTTAACAAATAATTGCCTTTTCTTAAGGAAGCTGTTACGTGTTTGTCATTGAAGATATGGAAAATACAGAAACGTATGAAGAGGGAAATCAAGTGCTCACAGGTCCCAGCACGGGAGGAGACAGCTGCTGCTGTGTCCCCTGGCCATCCCCAGGTTCCACCCACTCCTCTGCCCAGCACATTCAGCACGTGCAGAACCAACTAGAATCGGATCCTGTCCCAGGTCTGCCTACACTTCTCAGGGGCTCCCAAGGCCCTGGCGGTCTGGCTCATGCTTTTGTGTTCTCCTTTCCTCCCGCCTCAGTCTCTGACACAGCACTTGTGTCCTTTATAGACCGTCTTTATGGACCACTTCCTGTTTTGTATTTTATATTTGTTTATTTGGGTTTGGTCTGTCTCTCACAGTGGAATGTGAGCTCTGTGAAGCACGAGGGCCATGTCACCGTAGTATCCCTAGGGCTGGAATATTGTAGGGGCTTAGAAATTTATGCTGCAATGAGTGAAGGAATGAATATACACAATTATATACACGTTTGTCCTTTACAAAATTCTGTCCCCCCATATTAGTAGTTTCTTTTCATTTTAAGTGAAGAGCATGAGATTACAATGGCATATTTTTTTAAAGGCACTAAATATTAGTATTTTTAGTAAAAAAATAGGAGTCTTTCTATTTAAAATTAAAAAGATCCAGACTACTGCACTATGTTTAAAACTTAAAAAAAAAAAATTAGGCTGGATTTAGATCTCTTTTTTTAACCTGTACTTCTTTTTTTTCTTTTTCTTTTGAATAATTTTAATCTTACATAAAAATCACAAAAAATAGCACAGAATTCGTGAATACTCTGCCCCACTTCCTCTAATGTTTATAAGTTTTTCTAACCATGGAGCAACAATTAAGATCAGGAAATCAACACTGGTACAGTACTAGAACCTAAACTACCAGTGCTATGGACGCGCATTTCACTCGATGGTCCCCTGCTGCCTATTTTCCCTGGATCCGGGACCCAGTCCAGGATCTCACATTGCATTCGCTGTCCTATCTCCTTAGTCTCCTCCAATCTGCGACAGTTCGTCAGTGTTTCATGACCGTGACTCTATCCTGGTCAGCTGTTTGTAGATTGTCTCTCAGTGTGGGTTGGTCTAATGCGTTCTCCTGAGTAGATGGAGGCTAAGCAGTTTTGTCAAGAAGTAACATGCTCTACTCAGGATAGCCTGTCAGGAGTATGTGAAGGTGAAGCATTTGGCTAAGGTGATAGCTGTATGATTTTTCCTCTGTACTGAAACTGTTTTTCCTTTGAATCAGTATCTTGGGGGGAGACACTTTGAAACTGATTTTCGTGTTTTCTGTAAACATCCCGCATCCGTCTTGCCTGTAGCAATTGGCACTGGAATATCTGCCTGGTGGCGATTTTGTGTTTTCTTCATTCTGCTTACATTTATTAATCGGAATTCTTCTGTGAAGAAGAGTTATCCCTTCTTCTTTTATGTGTTTATTATTCATATCAAGATGAAGTTATGGATATTGTATTTTATGGGTTATCTGTAAAAGTATTACTGTTCATTTTATTGCTCCAGTTGTTCCATCTCCACTGGGAGCTCCTTTGGGTTGTCTTCCTTGTCCTTTTGTCATATACCCCAACCTTTGTCAAATACGTCTTTGTTTTCTGGCACCACAAGATGTTTCAGGCTTATCTTGCATTTTTCCTGCCCCAGCCCTGGAATTAACCATTTTTCCAAGGAGCCTTGGTTCCTTTTATTGGAGAATGATGTTTCGAAACCAAGGTCTTGGTGTTGAGCTCATTGCTATTGAGGTATTACTGGTTCTTTGCTCTCAGTGGACAGAGCTAGGAAAACACACACACACACACACATTTATGTATGTGCTATGTCACATGTCTGACTCCGTGCCACCCTGTGGACTGTAGCCCACCAGGCTCCTCTGTCCATGGCATTCTCCAGGCAAGAATACTGGAGTGGGTTGCCTTGCCCCCCTCCAGGGGATGTTCTGACCTAGGGATCGAACTTGGGTCTCCTGCATTGGTAGGCGGTTTCTTTACCACTAGAAAAGAACTCTGTAGTTCATATATGAACTTGGGAAGCTCATATATGTGTGTGTGTGTGTGTATGCACACTAACGTGTGCTTCCATGTACATCTATATTTTTTCTGTATCTTTGTATCTGTAAAAATATGCTTATTAAGAGCCATTGGTCTATTACTGATCCCTCTCATTCCAGTCCAACATCACACATTTCATTCTAGCCTTCTCTCTTATTTCTAAGGCAAGGAGAAACCTGATTCTCATGATCTATAGTGTATTTAGTTTTTCGTTCAGTCCTATTGTATCATTGAGGTTTCAGCTAGAGAAACAGAACTATTAGAAGATATATTAGAAGATTTATTGCAAGGAATTGTCTTACGTGATTGTGTGGGCTGGCTCGGCAAGGCTGAAATCATAGAGCAGGCCATTAGAAAGGGCAGAATGCGACTCTTGGATGTGAGCTGAAGCTGTGTCCACAGGTGGGATTTTTTAAATTAATTTTTTAGTTAATTAATTTTAATTGGAAGATAATTACTTTACAGTATTGTGATGGTTTTTGCCATACCTCAACATGAATCAGCCATAGGTATACATGTGTCCCTCCCATCCTGACCCCCGCTTCCCAGCTCCCTCCCCACTCTATCCCTCTATGTTGTCACAGAGTACCAGCTTGCATGCCCTGCCCATGTATTGAACTTGCACTGGTCATCTATTTTACATATGATCATGTATATGTTTCAATGCCATTTTCTCAAATTATCCCACCCTCTCCTCCTCCTACTGAGTCCAAAAGTCTGTTCTTTATGTCACAAGCGAGATTTCTAAGGAAGCCGTAGCTTTGCTGTTAAGGCCTTTGAACTCATTGACTCAGTCCCATGCAGATTATCTGGGATAACCATAATCACCTGGTTATGGGCTTTAATTGCATTTACAAAATACCTTCACAGCAACTCCTAGGTTAGTATTTTATTGAATAGGTGGAAACTGTAGTCTAACCACATTGGCTTATGATACTGACCATCACACCTTGCATGTGAATGAAATGGTGACAGAATTGCCCACGCATAACTCTATGAGAAGCAGATATGGTAGTGCAGTTTGGTTTTTAAGCACTCTGTTTTCGGTGTAAAATTTTTAGACACACTGGTAAATACAGAATGACATTTGTCATAATCTCCAAGTACCCCTGCTGTTTGTCATCTTGTTTATTGTTTGTCTTCCTCACTGAACCCCTATTAATTTTTGCCCTGTACCCCCAAGACTGGGTCTGGTGCCCTGGACAGTGACTGGCTGTTGAATGAGCGCAATGAGTAAGACCACCCACATCCTAATACTTCTTTCCCGCCAACTTTCTCCTCTCCCAGGGTTCAAGAGAAAATAGTGAAATGGTTTGGAAGGGGATTAAAAAGAGACTAAAAGATGGGTGTCAGGTTAATAAATTCTGGTTTCCAGGGAAATGTTTTACAGGTGTTTTCTGCATTGGGTTAATAGTGGAATAGTTCACTAAAAGGCAGAAGTCCATCCTGTCCCTCCCTTCTCCTCCCACTCCTACCCCCACTCCTACAACTGCTCGGTTTTCTGTCTTTGAGAAAAGAATGACTTCCATGGTTTAAAGCTTCAGAATAGATTAGCTGAGGTCATTACCAGACAGCAGCAATTCACATTTTTGCTCCTTAGGAGTAGTAGCATAATGTAGACTGTCATTTATTGAACCATATTTTATGAGTATTTCTCCTATGCTGTGCATTTGGGCTACAGAGAGGAAAAGATGTGGACTCTGCTATAACGTATATATATTTCAGTGCACTGTTTCTAATTTCAGTAATGCATAGTTCTATTTCAAAGGAAAAAAACGTATCTTGCATCCTCAGTGTTGACTTATTTTTGTAATGATGTTACTTAGGTATGTACAACCACATTACTAGGAATGAACACATTATGCTTATATCTCTTTTACCACTAGAAACCAAAGCCAATTTGCAAGTCATGTAAATCCAAATTAACTGAAATTAATGTGACAGATGATGTTGTTTTGCTAAATCAAAAGCAAAAATGTCTGTATCAGACATTTTTGATACAAAATTTTGCATTGACTCGTGAGGGTTGAAGTTTCAATGCTTCTATTTCTCAGTCCCCTTTGGGGACTGAAGCCTTTGTTCTTGTTCAGTGCAGTGTAATTTCACTGGGCCTTCTCTTGACCCAGATGCTTCATCGGCATAGTAGGTCTGCCTCCACTGGTTTCTTGTTAGAGCTAGATGATGAAAATGGCATCATCTCGATTCTAAATGCAGAACAAACTGGGCCACTGAAAAAGAAGACAGAACATAGGCTTCTTGATATATTATAGAGCACCCAAGAGTACATCCGTGAATCCTGCCTGGAGAAACATTTGTTCAAGATAGAGAGATGTGCAGACATAGTTCCCCCGTGAACCCAGTGCTGTGCTGGAGTTACACGTAAGGTGCGTTGGGATGGTAGGCAAAAATGTTAGCGTTTGCAGGGGAAGCTTGAAGGATGAGGAGGAGTTGGAGAGCTAATAGCACATAGAAGGTTGCGGGGCCTTGTAATGGGGAGTTCAGTAGTGTTGTTGGAGTATACGTACCACAAAGGAGAACTTTTGCAGTTGACGGTTGCATTCTAACATAGTCCCATTGTGCAGTTCTGGTGTTTACATGCTGACAGATAAATTTTGCTTGTGTTATAACATTCATCTTAGAGTCTTCAAATTTTTTTTTTCTGTTGACAAGCAGTCTGTTTTTCTTTTTTACAGCTTTACTGATATATAATTTATATACCCTTCCATTTACCTGTTTCAGCATGTAGTTCAGTAATTTATATATTCATTTATGCATTCATCACCCCCGTGCAGTTTTAGAACACTTTCATTAGCCCACAGTGTTCCCTCTTGCCAGTCTGTAGTGAATTCCTGTTCTCACCCTTGGCTGTAAACAACCACTGATCTGCTTTCTGTCCCTATAATTTTGCCTTTTCTAGTGATATCATCGGATCATACCGTATGTAGTCTTTATGTCTGGCTTGCTTCATTCATCATGTTTGTGAACTTCATCCATGTCGTAGCATGTGTCAGCACATCATTCCTTCTGATGACCACATGATATCCCATTATGTGGATGTACCACATCGTGTTTGTTCATTCACCAGCTGATGGTCAGACCCCCTGGACTGTTTCCAGTTTTGAGCCATTGTGAATAATGCTGTTGTAGTCATTGGCTGCTGGCAAGTCTTTGTATGGACATAATGTTTTAGTTTTTGGGTGGTTGTAGAATTACTGGGTCTCACGATAGGTGTCTCATGCTTAACCTTTTAAGAAACTGCCAAACTTTTCTAAAGACAGTATACCATCTCACTGAGTGTACAGTCTTATTGGCAACACGTCATTTTGTATCTGGGGCAGAGGGAAGGAGACGAGATCACAGTCACTGTCGTGGGCTGGGTTACCTCTTTGACTCCCACGTGATGTCCTGGATTCCTACACCAGCGCCAAATTGCACAGGATGGCATGCTGATGGTGTTGCTTTCTTTTTTTCTTTTATTGGAGTATAATTGCTTTACAGTGTTGTATTCATTTCTGCTGTACAACAAAGTGAATCAGCTGTGTGTGTGCATATATTGTCTCCCTCTTAGGCCTCCCTCCCTCCGCCACCCCACCCCTCTGGGTCATCACAGAGCACCGAGCTGAGCTCCCTGTGCTGTACAGCAGCCTCCCGCTAGTATTTGTTTTACACACGGAATTGTATATGAGCCTGGTAGGCTACAGTCCATGGGGTCGCTACTAGTCGGACACGACTGAGCAACTTCACTTTCACTTTTCACTTTCACGCATTGGAGAAGGAAATGACAACCCACTCCAGTGTTCTTGCCTGGAGAATCCCAGGGACGGCGGAGCCTGGTGGGCTGCCGTCTGTGGGGTCGCACAGAGTCGGACACAACTGAAGTGACTTAGCAGCAGCAGCAGCAGTTCTGCGTTCCCAATTCGTCCCTCCCACTCTTTCCATGCCATAACCACTTTCTGTTTGATGTTAATTACTTTTTCTCTTTATGAACTCTGGTTTTATGAACTATTTGTCAGACACTGGAATCTGCAAAAATACCCCAGTAGTAATCTCCAACTGGATTAAAGCAATACCCTCATAGCTGTCTTATCCTTTGATAAACTACTCTGGCCCAGCCTTTAGGAAGTAAGGGAAAACCCAGGAATGTTATAGGAGGATGAACAAGTATTTTTAAGTGTGTGGTTTGGGTGTGTGTTGAGAAGGAACGCTGGAGTATCCTTAATGTCATTACCCATGCGGTATATTGACCACAGTGTCTTTACTCTGGCATTGTCTCTGGATCAGATCTGGTACAAGACTGAATATTCTGTTTGTAACTAGCCCAGGGACAGACTGGTTGAGGTTTAAAGTGTCAAGAGCATCAGGTGGGAAGTACAGATGATGTCATACCTTTTGGTCATGATGGAAGTCCAGCGTCCAGATCACTGTCCCTTCAGTCTGCCTCCTTTCCTGAATCCTGTGTAATTGGCACTGCGGGCTGTGCAAACCTTATCTGGAAGTCAGCCTAGATCCTTCTTTCACGTCTCACATCACGGTGTTTTAAACATTTTCTTCCTTACATCCCACCTGCCTCCTCTTTCCCATCCCTGCCATGTCTGTTGCCTCCTGATTCTTTTTCACCTTCTCCCCCATTCTAGTTCGCCCTTCACTGATCTACTGGAGAGGTCTGTTATCAATGGAAAGCGATTTGTGTGACCCTGTTAGGGTTTGTGTAAAAACGTGTGTGTGCATGTGTGCTTGACTACAGGATAAAGTGTAAACTCTGTGTGGGGTAGAGACCCTGACACGGGCAGCCTGCCCTCCTAGGCTACCTCCAGTCTGAGTGCACCGCTTGCAGCCTCTTGCCCCTCTCCTGGAGCTTCCAGCCTCTGCAGGTCCTGCTCTGGTGTCTGGGAGACCCTGTCCTTCCCCACCCATGTCCATTTGTGACACATAACTTCAGCCTTCTGTGAGTTAGCATAGGTGCCCAGGCTGCCTGAAACCTTCCCAGATGCCATACTCTGCCCTCTGGTCTCTTGCCTTGCAGGGCTTTTCAGAGACCCTTCTGTTTATTTGATCTTGTCCCAGAGTACTGTCACCCTTTGCTGCTCTGTCCCTCTCTGGGCTGTGTAACCCCTGGTGGAAATGCTTTTCTTATAGGTTTGTGACCTTGGTGTCTAGTGCAGCGCGTGGTACCAAGTGTGCACTCAGTAAGGATTTGCAGGTGAGAGAGCCGAGGGGTCTGGGTGGTGGGAGCAGCAGCTGCTCGGTCTCTGCATCTTCATGCAGCTTTAGATCCAAACCCACCTGCTGTTGAAAGGACTTCGTGAGATGTGCTTCCTCTTCATACTGTTTCAGTAACGAGCACCCGCACGCTCAGAAAATGGAAACTTGTATTTTACCCAGATCCTTTATCTAGGGCTTAAGCCTTCTTGTCTAGCCTTAGTATATCCGGATCCTTCTGTGAAAGTAAACAAAACATATAAGCCAGAATTGTAATAATTCATAGCAGTGAAACGAGAGTTGGGAAGTTAGATGCCAAGATGTGTGAACTTATTAGATAGGCTTTAAACCGTGTATATCCCCAAGTATTGAAAAGTGAGGGCTTTGTATACAATGCGCCTTTTCCTGTTTAACTTTCACTTTATGCACAGTTATGCTTTATTTTGGTTATATATTTTGGATGCAGCAGTTCATTCTTTATCCCTTTTTATATCTACAACTTGCCCAGTGTAATGTCACATGGAATTACACTTTATAAAACAGCGCCTGCCTGCAGGAGCTTGAGCTGTCTGTGAGGACAGTGCTGTGAGGAAGGACATGGAAAGAGAATACATCACCAAGTATTTGGTTTCAATGGTTCCAGTTTCCTTGGAGGTGGGAGCCCACCTTTTACATTAAAAAAAAAAAAAACTATATTACAGTTATGAAGAATCTTTTTAAGTAATTCTACTAAATTAATTTTTACCTGATCCTCAGGAGGCGCAGGAGACACGGGTACAATCCCTGGGTCGAGAAGATCCCCTGGAGGAGGGCATGGCAACCCACTCCAGTATTCTTGCCTGGAGAATCTCATGGACAGAAGAACCTGGTGGGCTACAGTCCATGGGGTTGCAAAGAGTTGGATGCAACTGAACACACACACAAACACACATATCTTTCAGAGGATAATGCATATATTTTGTGTTTTACTTTTATTATTTTTAAGGGAGATTTAATGCCCTTTTTGTTCAGAGCATACATTTTTTTCCTGCCTTCTTCCTTTTTTGGTGATGGGTTGGGGAGAGACTTAATAGCTCCTGCTTTCCTATAAGTTTCTGTGCTGGCCCCAGTGACATTGTGGACAAGATTGATGGCTTTTTCTAGAATCCATGGCATAGACATTACCAATATTGTTGAGAAGAAATTTTAATAACTTAGACTTCTATAGTTATGCTCGTTACTTTCCTTCTCAAGGCAAGTGTAAGAATAAATAAGGTAAAGTGCTTTGATCTCCTCAAAAGCAAAACAGTTTGAGAAGGAATTATAATGGGGATTATGTCCCTGGCAAAAAAAGCACTGTGTAACTGTCAAGTGTGTCTGGTGGTTAACATTAAGATTCAGTGTTGACTGCCAAAATGCCAACTTGAGGGAAACCATTTCTCCACAGGTATCCAAAGTAAAGAAACTCACTTGAGCAGAGTTTAAGAATCAAGATATATTTTAATAAATGCCGTACATGTTGATTGATCCAATATAACCTTGTCATTGATTCCATTATCTATTTCTCTTATGTTTAGTTTTTTTTTTTTTTCTTTTACCATTTTGGTAAATACTTTGAGTAGTCACAAAATTTTTTTAGGTTAGCCTGTAGATCTGACATAGTACTTAGTGGTGCAGTATTTATTAATGAATTTTTGGAGTAGATACTGAACATAAATAAGTGTTTAAATATCTGTTTACATGTATTTTGAACTGTTTATAATACTTGGAAAAGACCTTCAGTTCAGTTCAGTCGCTCAGTCGTGTCCGACTCTTTGTGACCCCATGAACCACAGTACGCCAGGCCTCCCTGTCCATCACCAACTCCCGGAGTTCACTCAAACTCATGTCCATCGAGTCGGTGATGCCATCCAACCATCTCATTCTCTGTCGTCTCCATCTCCTACCCCCAATCCCTCCCAGCATCAGACTCTTTTCCAGTGAGTCAACTCTTTGCATGAGGTGGCCTAAGTATTGGAGTTTCAGCTTTAGCATCAGTCCTTCCAGTGAACACCTAGGATTGATCTCTTTTAGAATGGACTGGTTGGATCTCCTTGCAGTCCAAGGGACTCTCAAGAGTCTTCTCCAACACCACAGTTCAAAAGCAGCAATTCTTCGGCAATCACCTTTCTTCACAGTCCAACTCTCACATCCATACATGATCACAGGAAAAACCATAGCCTTGACTAGATGGACCTTTGTTGGCAAAGTAATGTCTCTGCTTTTTAATATGCTATCTAGGCTGGTCATAACTTTCCTTCCAAGGAGTAAGTGTCTTTTAATTTCATGGCTGCAGTCAGCATCTGCAGTGATTTTGGAGTCCCAAAAAATATAGTCTGACACTGTTTCCACTGTTTCCCCATCTATTTCCCATGAAGTGATGGGACCAGATGCCATGATCTTTGTTTTCTGAATGTTGAGCTTCAAGCCAACCTTTTCACTCTCCTCTTTCACTTTCATCAAGAGGCCTTTGAGTTCCTCTTCACTTTCTGCCATAAGGGTGGTGTCATCTGCATATCTGAGGTTATTGATATTTCTCCTGGCAATCTTGATTCCAGCTTGTGCTTCTTCCAGCTCAGCGTTCCTCATGATGTACTCTGCATAGAAGTTAAATAAGTAGAGTGACAATATACAACCCTGACGTACTCCTTTTCCTATTCGGAACCAGTCTGTTGTTCCATGTTCAGTTCTAACTGTAGCTTCCTGACCTGCATACAGGTTTCTCAAGAGGCAGGTCAGGTGGTCTGGTATTCCCATCTCGTTCAGAATTTTCCACAGTTTATTGTGATCCACACAGTCAAAGGCTTTGGCATAGTCAATGAAGCAGAAATAGATGTTTTTCTGGAAAAGACCTTAGAATCTCTTATTTCTACAATTATAAATATTTGAAAGCCTAGCTGGTAGAAAAGGGAGACATTTAGTTGTGTTGCTTCAGACCTGACATGGAGAACTTGATAAAGAAACCAAATGTAATGTAGAGAAGACTTGTATGGGCCCCAGCACAAGCTGGCTGCCCCATGGCTCTGTCCCAGTAGTGGGCGGCTGAGTGGCAGTCTGTCTCAGGCACAGAAGAGTTGGCTGTTGGTGGCAGTGGGAAGGCTAGACCAAGGTTTCTTCAACCCTCAGTTTTGTGACCCCATGGACTGCAGCACGCCAGGCTTCCCTGTCCATCACCAACTCCTGAACTTACTCAAACTCATGTCCATCGAGTCGGTGATGCCATCCAGCCATCTCATCTTCTGTCGTCCGCTTCTCCTCCCACCTTCAATCTTTCCCAGCATCAGGGTCTTTTCCAGTGAATCAGTTCTTCACAGCAGGTGGCCAACGTATTGGAGTTTCAGCTTCAGCATCAGTCCTTCTAATGAATATTCGCAACTGATTTCCTTTAGGATGGACTGGTTGGATCTCCTTGCAGTCCAAGGGACTCTCAAGAGTCTTCTCCAACACCACAGTTCAAAAGCATCAATTCTTCAACCCTCGATCCTGAGAAATCTGATAGAACTTTACAGATAAGACTGAATTCTTAGGGAGATTAAATGATTTGCCTTTTGGAGGTTGAGAACTTGAGGAAGCAAGACCTTCAAGCACCTTTGTCATGTTTACAGCCAGAGCTTAGGAAAAAAAAAAAGTGAAAATGAGATTGAGGATAAATTGAGTGTGTGTTGCTGACCAGTGTCTGGCAGTGACATCTGCCCGCATCCACCCATGGTACCCTGTGTTACTCTGAAGCATCGTTGTTCACTCTAGGATCTATTAGGGGTTTAATGCCACATAGCTGTTGCATATAGAGTCCCTCCTGCTTCTCCCTGTCCCCGTCCCCTTCTCCCATCCATCTGGTGAATTTTTTTAATCATTCTATTTGTTTTTACTTATTTTTCTGAGTTAAATTTTTTTAAATTTTTATTGGAGTATAGTTGCTTTACAATGTTGTGTTAGAGAAGAAAACTGTGGAATGATGCACAGATGGGAAGTAAAAATTCATCCAATTAATCAGCTATAAGTATGCATAGTATGTATAATATTATAGTATGCTTCTCCCCTGTGACCTCTCTCTTGACCCCTGTGTCTCTTTTGCCCTTACTTGACTGACCCAGGCTTCCCTGGTAGCTCAGCTGATAAAGAATCCGCCTGCAATGCAGGTGACCCTGGTTCAATTCCTGGATCAGAAAGTGATAGGCTACCCATTCCAGTATTCTTGGACTTCCCTGGTGGCTCAGATGGTAAAGAATCCACCTGCAATGCGGGAGACGTGGGTTCAGTCCCTGGGTCGGGAAGATCCCCTGGAGAAGGGAATGGCTACAAACCCTGCAGTGTTCTGGCCCGGAGAATTCCATGGACAGAGGGGCCTGGCAGGCTACAGTCCATGTGGTCGAAAAGAGTCAGACACGACTGAGCGCCTTTCACTCAGTTCACTGACTGGCAGGTGCTCCATTCTTGGTGCTCCCTTTGGACTTTAACCAGATCCACTTCAGAACAACACTGTGTTGTAGTGGTGTATGTTTCCCAGGGGACTGAACTTGCTAACCATGAACTTGATAATGCCTCAACCACTGGAACGTACCTGTTCTGCTGGGACTTAATCAGTGTTTGGGTTTTCAGTCCAGCTCTGTAATTGTCAACTGGTTGCTTCATGGTGCCTCAATTTATCATCTATTGAGTGAGGATATTAATGGCAGCTCCCTCCACTCACTGCCATATAGGTTTGTTAAAAAGATAAAGGAGTTAATATGTGTGTTTAGAATAGTGTCAAGTAAGCATTTAATAAAGTTGTAGTTATTATCTGAACCAAAACTGAGAACCAAGTTATTAAGAAATGTGTTACTAAGTTTCGTTTTTAAAGAAAACAAAGCATTTTCTCTTTTTTTGCTGGTGATGTTCTTTTATTTTTTTAATTTGAGTACAGATTGCATGGCTGATTTTATTGTACAAATTCATACAGATAAGTGCACTTTTTTGTATGCATATTATACTTCAAAAGTGTTTTTAAAAATACTACCAAATCCACTCAAGAGATACTAGTAAAACCTGTTTCAAAGATAACTGATACCATAAAAAGACCCTGAAAATTGAATCTACTTTTAAAGAAAGGAATTACAATTTATAGTTAACCCAGAGAAACTCTGAAACAAAATTATGGCTTTTTAAATATTTAGGTATAATTTCAACTGTACATTAATTTCTAGGTTAAATGAAGAACCAAGTTTTCAAGCATTTCACTTTTCTTACACCTTTATATTAGACATTTTATACTTTTTATAACATGGTCAATTTTGCCAACAAAAATGAGGTTCAGTTCAGTTCAGTCGCTCAGTCTTGTCCGACTCCTTGCGACCCCATGAATCACAGCACGCCAGGCCTCCCTGTCCATCACCAACTCCCGGAGTTCACTCAAACTCATGTCCATCGAGTCGGTGATGCCATCCAGCCATCTCATTCTCTGTCGTCCCCGTCTCCTCCCACCCCCAATCCCTCCCAGCATCAGAGTCTTTTCCAGTGAGTCAACTCGTCGCATGAGGTGGCCAAAGTATTGGAGCTTCGGCTTTAGCATCAGGCCTTCCAGTGAACACCCAGGACTGATCTCCTTTAGAATGGACTGGTTGGATCTCCTTGCAGTCCAAGGGACTCCCAAGAGTCTTCTCCAGCACCACAGTTCAAAATGAGGTTAAGTTTCTCTTAATAAAGATACTCCCAAAATACACCTAAATAAGAGCTGAATTGTAGTAGATGTTCCCACACTCATGAAAAAGCCTAGCATGGAGCAGTCCATCGTTGCTGCAGTCCACAGGGTCCTTCAAAAACCCATCTCCATTCATGTTATTACTCTCAGGGAGCTGGTCTCACACGGTACAAGGGTCCTGTCTCCCATCTGTATTCCAGACCTCAGGGAAGAGAAAAGTCAGAAGTGCTCTTAGCCTGAAGGAGAGGAGCCAGAAGTTGCCTATATCATTTATGGTCCTGTTCTTGTGTCCCAGACAGTCACATGACCACACTTACCTGCAGGGGAAACTGAGAGGGTTTCCCCCAGTTGGACTGGTTGGAGTCCCAGCTCTGCCACTGAATGGCTGTGAGACTTTGGGGAAGTTGCTTCACCTCTCTGTGCCTATTTTCTTGTTTTTAAGATGGAGGTAAGTGAAGCACCTGAAAAGTGAAATTTAGTCACTCAGTCATGTCCGACTCTTTGCGACCCCGTGGACTGTAGCCTGCCAGGCTCCTCTGTTCACGGAATTCACCAGGCAAGAATAATGGAGTGGTTTGCCATTTCCTTCTCCAAAGTGAAGCACGTACCGTGCTCCAATTAACTCAAAGCATGGAGTTACCATGAGGATTCCATTAAGTTAATTAATACATAGGAATCATTCAGGACAGCGCCTGGCACAAAGGAAGCATTATATATGTGTCAGTGACTATGATTATTTTACCAATAGATAGAAAGGAATTTGATTATTGGGGAACAGTGAACAGTCTCTTCCATGAGAGGACAACCAGAGACTGAGCTCCCAGCCTGCCTCATTAGCTGAGGTTTCTGGGTGGCTGCAACTTTGTTATAATCACTGCGGGTTCCAGGAACTTCTATACTCCTGTCTTGCATAGGTCTTGTTTAGACCTCCCTTGGGTCAGTTCGAGAAAGGTTTACGAGCTGTGTTTACGGCTTTGACCTCTTGGTTTCTCATTTCTAGCTCTTCTTTCACTGTGGCTTGTCATTAATATACCAAGGAAGTAAATTAAAGGAAACATTCTATTTACAACTATATTAGTTTATAACATTGATTCTTCATTATAGTAGTAGTAAAAAGATGATTGTAAGGTGAAGTCCATTTCCAGTTAGTGTTAATCAGAAAATGTGTATGAATGGGAAATGGAATTGCAATATGCAATCCAGTTGTTTCTAACTTCTGCTTTTTTCCCCAAGACATTATCCCCTGTGTTTGTAGTAACAATGGCCTGCATGATGTAAGTGCATACTTCCCTTCGCAGTTCCCAAACTTGACTGCTTGGTCCAGGAAATTGTTGGCTCTGCATGTGCCATGAGAGTGGGATGTTAGACCAAGTCGGTGGGAAATACTGTGTGCCATGTCTTCCGCTTGGTGATTCATGGGACATATTAGCATATTATGGATGTGAACAGATAAATCTGCTTAATTTTCTTTAATTCGCTTGACAGACTGACTTCAAAATGAATTTTTTGGTTTATTGATTTGAGTAGTGATGCTATAACTATTTCTGGTGAACAGGATTCTATATGTACTGCCTTGGACAGTATGAAAAATCCCAGTCTGCCTCCCAAGTTTAATGGCTGCTGTTTGTATGAGTTGCCTGCAGTTCCTGATCTTAACTGCATTCGAGTCAAGGTGTGAACATAAGGCCTAATACCCTATTCATCTGGAGGGAAACCACCAGAAAGACATGGAAGTTGAACATTGCCTGATTAGTGGTGCTGAGAATTCTCTTCTTTTAGGAATTAATCTCTTTTTTTAGGTAACAGGAATTTCAGGCTTAAATTTTTCAACAGTCTCTGTCTTTAGACCCTAGAAATCATTTTCCTACTCTAATGATAAATTACAGGGGTTAGAAGTTTGACTAGGATTGTACATAAAATAAATAAGTATATCTGTGTCAAGAATATCAATAGTAGAAATGGAAAACTTGGGAATCTTTACAGGTTTTGAAAGTTCAAGAATGATAGGTGCAAAGAGGTTTTTATAGAGTAACAGCATTCACAGCTGTGAAAAAACAAGTTCTCCTGGGTGCCTGAGAAAATCTGTGCATGAGTGGTCTTTTCAGTGTGGCCATTTAACAATTTAGACACATTATGGCCTTCTTTTGAATATAAATTTAAATCTTCTGGTCCTCAGGGTTGATTTTATTTCTAGGTCTTGTTTCAAATCTAAATTGATTAATACTGTACTCTTAGAAGTCCACCTTTATTTAATGAAATATATACTTTTAAAACATTTAATTCATTTGAAAAATACACTCAACATAGATTTTTTTAAAAGATACTGAAAATATAAGGACTAAATCATATCATAATTTCTGACAATAATCACTTAATATTTTAGTGTGTTTATTTCAGTCTTCCTTATTAAGTATTTTGAACATGTTAGAGATGATATCATATGCATATTTTTTTATTCTCTGGTTTTCAAAATCCTTTTTCATTGCTATTAAGAATTTGCAGTAAATATAATTTCATCATATAGAATTATAATTATCAACTTAATCCATTATTATTGAACATTTAGGTTATTTACAGTCTTTTGCCATTGTAAATAATGATGTAGTTAACATTTTTGTGCATAAAACTCTACTTGTATTTCAAAACTGTGTTGTGAGGATCAGTTCAGTTCAGTTCAGTTGCTAGTCGTGTCCGACACTCTGTGACCCCATGAATCGCAGCACGCCAGGCCTTCCTGTCCATCACCAATTCCTTCAAATTAGAATTACTAGGTCAAAGAACATAAGTACAGTTATTAAGGCTGTTGATATATATTACTAATTATTTTACAGTGAGGTTGTGCCAATTCAGAGTCTTAGCACTGATATACTTTAGTTCTGTGTCATTTCAACAGTTTGATAATTTTATTGGCAAATAACGATCTTGCTTTAATTTTATTTTCTGATTACTGATGAGATTGAACATTAAAAAGAAATGTCTATTAGCCATTGTTTCTTCTTTGTGAGTTTTCTATTCATATTCTTTGCTTATTTTTCTGTAGTATATCTATGAGGATGTCTGTTTTACCTTTTACTTGTAGCAGCGTTTACATATTAATGTTATTAAGCTTTTTCATATTATTACCAGTGGTTTTTCTAGTTTTGTTGGACATATAATTTTAGAGTTCTTGATAAGCAAAAGTTTCACATTTTTATATATTTAAATGTACCAATATTTATGTTTGTAGGTTTGTTTCTTTTTAACTGCGTTTATGTTTAAAACGTTATTATTGACTTAAGTAGGGCTTTCCAGGTGGCGCTACTGGGGAAGAATCCACCTACCAGTGCAGGAGACGCAAGAGATGCCAGTGTGACCCCCGGGTCGGGAAGATGCCCTGGAGTAGGAAATGGTGCCCCGCTGCAGTATTCTTGCCTGGAGAATTCCATGGGCAGAGGAGCCTGTGGGCTCCAGTCCATGGGGCCACACAGAGTTGGACATGACTGAGCACTGATATGATAAATAGTCAACTTTGGAATTTTGGGGTAGAATGTAACATGCAGCTCTAAGAAATTTTTTTCTTTCAAAGTAAATGGTTGGTTTCTGTACACGATTGAATAATCCCAATTTCTTTTGCATTGGCTAGTGGCCCTTGCATCATCTTACATGACTTTATGTAGCCAAGGGTCTGTTTCTGGGGTGTTTCTTCTCCGTTGGTGTGTGGTTTTTGTTCTCAGGTAATACATGGTTTTAATTCTGACAGCAGTAATACTAGTTTTATATCTTCTTTTCCTTCAGTTAATACCCCTTATTTCTAATTCAGTGTTCTTGGTTAGACTAGGATTTATTTTAGAATGGTGTTTAATAAAAATGGTAATGGTAAACATCCTTGTTTTGTTCCTGATTTTTAATATAAATGCTTTTTATTTTACTCTTTTACCTTTAAATAATTATGAGAAGAAAATATTGTTTTATTCTCAGCTCTTAAAGACACTAATCTGAAACAGATGAGGACTTCTGTCAAATGCTTTTTCAGTGTCTGTATTAAATATGCATTTAAAAAAATCCCATTTAATATAACCAGTTTTTGAAAGTTACACATTTGGAATTATTTCTAATTATCTCTAATTTTAGACTTTTTCCTTCATAGTGAAAGAGAATTCTTTATGTAAAACTTTCATTTGGTATATATTTTATATTTTTGCTTTTTTGGCCCAAAGTTTTTAGATACTGAAGAAACTATTTATGTTAATTGCTTTTGAAATTCATTTACTTTGTGCTGTATAATGCTGTGTAACAAATCATATCCAAACTCAGTGACTTGAAAAAAACAGTCATTCATTCTCATGAGTGTGTGTTGGTTGAGATGGCTCTGCTCTAAGGTGTGTTGGAGTGGCTCCACTTATGCCGTGTTTATTGGGTTTGGATCTCCTCCCATTGTCACTTGTCCTCCTTGGCAGGCTGGCTGGGACATACTCTTCCTATGGCCCTGACAGAGGTGACAGAGGATAATCCTAACTGCCAAGCACAACTCAGACCCCTGCTTGCATCGTATGTTAACATCCCATTGGCTAAAGCAACTCACTTGGTCTCACCCAAAATCCAGGGCAAGGAGGTTAACTGGAAGTATAAAGTTATGTCAAAGGTCATGTTTTCAGGGAGGCGTGAAGAACTGAGGCCAGTATTTCAGTCTTCCACATACAGTTTATACACCTGTCTTAATTGAGGTGATGAGAGATTAAAACAAAGAAATATTACAGTGATAAAAAATGAATGTGTGGGATTTAATTTGGTTTTCAAGATTATTAATTGGTGCCCAGTGTGGAGTGTCAGATGGTAGTAATTCTATAGATTTCCATATTAAATATAGTAAATCAGACAGATAAGTATCATATGATACCACTTAAAAGAATATCTATATGTATATTTATACATATAACTGAATTACTTTGCTGTACATTTGAAACTAACACAACATTGTAAATCAACTATACTTCAAATTTTAAAAATGGTTAAAAAGAACATATGATTACTAATGGCAGAGCTGTGACTCAAACTGCCCTCTCTTCCAAAAAGGATGGTGCTAATTCAAGAATAAGATAAAGTGATAAGTCTTTACCTGGTCCTGAATTGTAGAAATATTTTACTGTATTAAATTCATTTCTTGTTATACTTTAGTTTTTTCCCTTTTGTGTGATATTTTCTCTTTTTCTTGTTGCCTTAGTCACTAAATTGTGTCCAACTCTGGCAACCCCATGTACTGTAGCCCAGCAGGTTCCTCTGTCCATGGGATTTCCCAGGCAAGCATACTGAAGTGGGTTGCCATTTCCTTCTCCAGGGGATCTTCCCAACCCAGGGATCAAACCTCTGCATCTCCTGCCATGCAAGCAAGTTCCTTACCACGTGGCTCCACGTGGCTCATTTTTTCTTCTAGGAATGAAAAATTACTGCAGGGTAATAGTTAAACAATAATTTTTACCCCTAGGGTAAAGAAAATAGGTTCTTTGATATAAAGCACTAATATTAATGTCTTTAATCAGAGCTATTTTGGACTGTTGAAGCCAATGGCAGAATAAAAGATGTAGTCATCAGTGTTTCAAAAATAATATAGATAGCCTTCTCTATTCCTCATGCTTTGTGTACCATCTGATATTCAGTGAAAAAAACTATTGTTGGCCCTCCAGTGATGCTCAAAATCAAAGATTCAGTACAATAAGAAAACAAAACCTTTATCTGGTGTTTTTTTTAGTGGCGGTACCAGTTTACAATGAAAAAGGGAGGGGAAAGACTTCAGATAATATGCACATGGCTAAGTATTAGACAATAAATGTTTTTCTTTTCATGAATAGTTCTCTGGACTGGATTTGCTTTGCATGCTCTTTTCTTTCCTGTGACCTGGTTGAAAGAAGCAGCAGGTGGGGGCATGCAACCTTCTTTAGTCGCAGGAGTTGAATGTGTGGAGAGAACAGAGATATCAGGGGTCAGTGAGGGGTGTGGTGCTGATGAGGCTGGAGTTAGGGTCTCTCTGGACAGCTTTACCCTCATCTCCCACCCCTAAACGGCTCCCGGATCCAAGCTGTACGATGTTAGGCCTTCTTCCTACTTTATGGGGGAGGGAAAGTGAGGTTCTGAGATGATTAGGGACTTGTGTGAACGTGGGACTCCATGCAGGGCCCGAGTGGGGCCTCCGACTTGCCTTCCTGCTGTACCTTTTGCTGCAGAGCGGCTGAGTGAGGGAGTGTGGGTGTATGCATCCCGGAAGAAGGGCTGAAAATCTACCGTGTGTGGGAGCAGTTCTGTGTTTCCGATAACACAGAATGTTTTAATGTTTCGCCTTGGGAAATACTGTGGTACGGGGAAGCTGGAAAACCTCAAGATAAAAAGCAACGTGCAAGTGTATGAACGGCTATACCTCAGCTGCCATAAAGACTTGAGGGGTCTTTGGATAGCCACAGCTTCACCCTTCTGAGACAGGATCTTGATATTTGAGTTAGAGGAAATGCCTTCTCCATATTGAATTGAAATGTTTGAAAGAGGTTTGGGAATCTCTTTTTAATATTGAAATTGTAACTCTGTGTTGCTATCTTTGTAGCTGAGAAAGCAGTCTCATCTTAGGTAAGTTCACAGCATGAGCTTGGAAAAGAATTGGAGCTAGAAATCCTCTCTTGATCCCTTCAACAACTATCATTATTTCCATATCAACATGGTGACTGTTTCATTGAGACTTTCCGTGGTTTTAAGGTACCATGTAGAGGTGAAGGTGAGGTACACAAAGACACAGAAACTCCTCAAAGAGCATCCAATCCAAATGTGTGCATGCATAGTCTCTTTAGTCATGTCTGACTCCTTGTGACCCTGTGGACTGTAGCCCACCAGTCTCCTCTGTCTGTGGGATTCTCCATGCCAGAATACCGGAGTGGGTTGCCATGCCTTCCTCCAGGGGATCTTCCCAAGCCAGGGATCGAACCTGGGTCTCTTATGTCTCCTGCATTGGCGGCAGATTCTTTAACACTAGTGCCACCTGGGAAGCCAACAGATACATATGATAGCTCAAATAATGAGGCTGTAATGATGCTTTATTGACTATGCCAAAACCTTTGACTGTGTGGATCACAATAAACTGTGGAAAATTCTGAAAGAGATGGGAATACCAGACCACCTGACCTGCCCCTTGAGAAATCTGTATGCAGGTCAGAAGCAACAGCTACAACTGCACATGGAACAACAGACTGATTCCAAATTGGGAAAGGAGTACATCAAGGCTGTATATTGTCACCCTGCTTATTTAATTTATATGCAGAGTACATCATGAGAAACGCTGGGCTGGATGAAGCATAAGCTGGAATCAAGATTGCAGGGAGAAATATCAATAACCTCAGATATGGCGTTGACACCACCCTTATGGCAGAAAGCGAAGAAGAACAAAAGAACCTCTTGATGCAAGTGAAAGAGGAGAGTGAAAATGTTGGCTTGAAGCTCAACATTCAGAAAACTAAGATCATGGCATCTGGTCCCATCATTTCGTGGGAAATAGATGGGGAAACAGTGGAAACAGTGGCTGACTTTTATTTCTCTGGGCTCCAAAATCACTGCAGATGGTGACTGCAGACGTGAAATTAAAAGACACTCCTTAGAAGGAAAGTTATGACCAACCTAGACAGCATATTAAAAAGCAGAGACATTACTTTGCCAACAAAGGTCTGTCTAGGCAAGACTATGGTTTTTCCAGTAGTCATATATGGATGTGAGAGTTGGACTATAAAGAAAGCTGAGCGCCAAAGAATTGATGCTTTTGAACTGTGGTGTTGGAGGAGACTCTTGAGAGTCCCTTGGTCTGCAAGGAGGTCCAACCAGTCCATTCTAAAGGAGATCAGTCCTGGTTGTTCATTGGAAGGACTGATGCTAAAGCTGAAACTTCAATACTTTGGCCATCTGATGCGAAGAGCTGACTCATTTGAAAAGACCCTGATGCTGGGAAAGATTGACGGCAAGAGGAGAAGGGGATGATAGAGGATGAGATGGTTGGATGGCATCACCGACTCAATGGACATGAATTTGGGTAAGCCCTGGGAGTTGGTGATGGACAGGGAGACCTGGCATGCTGTAGTCCATGGGGTCTCAAAGAGTTGGACATGACTGAGCGACTTGACTGAACTGAACTGAATGATGTAAAGCCAGTGTCAGGCACTTACTTACTGGTTTACATGTACCTTCTTATGCACAGTTGCAGCAGTGTGTTAGTGTGTTCACTATTGTGGTGAGTTGACATGCATGCCTGGAGACAGGGATCAAGGTATGGGGTTTATCAGACTCCACGCTTCGTTTTCACATCTCTTGTCTCTAGTGTCCCTGGCCTGTTCTTCCTCAGCGTCTCAGTTACAGCAGTTTTTCGTGGTTTATCTGTGCTGGTGACAGAGCTGTTGCTGTCGAGGGAGGGCAGAGCCTTCAGTCTGTAGCAGGAGGCGAGGCTGCCTCTGGAGCAGGGCCGTTTGGTGCTGACGGCACCGTCTCTCCTGTAGCCCACGGCCTCTTTCCCATCCACACAGGCGGTGCTCTGTGAGTTCAGGCTGGTTCAGATCAGATGCCTCTGCAGTGTTCTGGGAGCCCTGGGCATGCCCTCTCTTGCTGTTATTTCCTATTCAGTTCTTTTTGACAAATGCATTTTTTTTGGTGGCAGGTGTCTTCTCAAGAATGTATCTTTGTGTCATTTGCCAGGAGATGCCTTGAATTTAAAAGTCGTCAGTATTGGCTACTGGAAATGGTGCACAGTTCGGAGTCAGACAAAACTGGTTATAGGTTTGCGTGCTGCCTGCCGCTTCTCGGCTTCTCAGGTGACGCGGTGATAAGGAAGCTGCCTGCCAATGCAGGAGACTCAAGAGATATGGGTTTGATCCCTGGGTCAGAAAGATCCCCTGGAGTAGAAAATGGCAACCCATTCCAGTATTCTTACCTGGAAAATCCCATGGACAGAGGAGCCTGGCGGGCTACAGTCCATAGGGTCACAAAGAGTCAGACATGACTGAGCACACATATATGTACTGCCCATTCCCAGCCATGTGATTTATGTGTGATCCAGTCATTGGAGCCTCTTACCTGCCCTCTAGGAGCCTCCCTCACAAGGTTTTTTGGCACATAGTAAGTGCACAGCAAATGCCATTAAAAAGAATTAATGTGTGAACTCTGGATTTTAAACCAAAAGAAACCATATGTTACTTTGCGAGGTTTCTTACAAGTGTTTTTCATTGTCCTCCGCAGCCTCTAAATACCTTTACCAATTATTTGCCCTGCACATAGGATGAGCTACATTTTCATCACATGTTTATTCAATAAGTGGAATTTTTTTTAAGTCTCCAGATTTTTTTTTTTTTTGTAATGTGAAGCTTGAAAGGCAACTTGTGTGTTTGAATAAGAATAGCCCTGTTTAGCAGCCGAAATCTTGTTTTTACAAAGTCGCTGGCTGAAAACCTTGCCAGGCCAGAGAGCATTCTAACTTTCTTTCACAGACTAGTCATGTTTTGCCTTTATGAGCAGGATCTCATCTGTCTGTCTGGGTTCTGCTCTGCTGTACAAAAGACAGACCGTCTGTCATGTAGTTGGCTTGGCAGGTGTCAGGGCCTGTTGTGTGCCCAGGCACTAAGGCAGGTGCTAGAGATGGATTCACATTTCGGGGGGTGGAGGGTGGGTGGGGAAGGGACCAGGCATGGGGAAGGTTTGGTGACAGTGCTTGCCTTGCATTAGATCAGAGGTCAAAGGGGAGGCTGTGAAATCAGGAGAGGGAGACCATGCCGAAGGGTGGGGCTTGTCCCAGGCATCTGTTACACGTCATCATCTATGCCAGACCTAGGGGATGAACACATCCACCATCGTACTTACCACGTGATCCTGTTAGGGGAAGCACACTGACTGAAACCGCCCACCCTGGCCAGGCACCATAGTAACCATTTGTGCGAGTTGTTTTATGGCGATAGGTCCTGGTAAGGAACACAGAACTAATAAGCTACCACCAACCAGAAGCGTCCTTTAATTTCCTGGCTGCAGTCAGCATCTGCAGTGATTTTGGAGCCCCCAAAATTAAAGTCTGACACTGTTTCCACTGTTCCCCATCTATTTCCCATGAAATGATGGGACCAGATGCCATGATCTTTGTTTTCTGAATGTTGAGCTTCAAGCCAACCTTTTCACTCTCCTCTTTCACTTTCATCAAGAGGCTTTTGAGTTCCTCTTCACTTTCTGCCATAAGGGTGGTATCATCTGCATATCTGAGGTTATTGATATTTCTCCCGGCAATCTTGATTCCAGCTTGTGCTTCTTCCAGCCCAGCGTTCCTCATGATGTACTCTGCATATAAGTTAAATAAGCAGGGTGACAATATACAGCCTTGACGCACTCCTTTTCCTATTTGGAACCAGTCTGTTGTTCCATGTCCAGTTCTAACTGTTGCTTCCTGATGCTGATCGCTAAAGAATTGATGTGTTTGAACTGTGGTGCTGGAGAAGACTCTTGAGAGTCCCTTGGACTGCAAGGAGATTCAACCAGTCCATTCTGCTGCTGCTGCTGCTAAGTCACTTCAGTCGTGTCCGACTCTTTGTGACCCCACAGATGGAAGCCCACCAGGCTCCCCCGTCCTTGGGATTCTCCAGGCAAGAACACTGGAGTGGGTTGCCATTTCCTTCTGCAGTGTGTGAAAGTGAAAATTGCAAGTGAGGTCACTCAGTCGTGTCTGACCCTTAGCGACCCCACGGACTGCAGCCTACCAGGCTCCTCCATCCATGGGATTTTCTAGGCAAGAGTACTGGAGTGGCTTGCCATTGCCTTCTCCGCCAGTCCATTGTAAGGGAGATCAATCCTGGGTGTTCATTGGAAGGACTGATGCTAAAGCTGAAACTCTAATACTTTGGCCACCTCATGCGACGAGTTGACTCACTGGAAAAGACTCTGATGATGCTAGGAGGGATTGGGGGTGGGAGGAGACGGGGACGACAGAGAATGAGATGGCTGGATGGCATCACCGACTCGATGGACATGACTTTGAGTGAACTCTGGGAGTTGGTGATGAACAGGGAGGCCTGGCGTGCTGTGATTCATGGGGTCGCAAAGAGTCGGACACGACTGAGCGACTGAACTGAACTGAACCAGAAGAATTTGGGAAAGGTCAAAAGGAGACACCATGTGTCCGACCACCTCCCAGAATCCCTCTCGCTGGCATCCATCTTGGCTTAGCAATGCGTGCACCACCAGAAAGGACTCTGAGTCAGAATGAATGGTCAGAGGCAACCGGGAAAGTAATCCCATCAATATAAAACCTGAGACTGCAAGCCAGGTGGCAGAGCAGTTCTCCTGTTCTGGAGAGGTAAGCTTCCCTTACCCTGCTGCTCTCCTCCTGGTTGCCCCTTCCCCATAAAAATCTCTTACTTTGTCAGCACACATGTCTCCTTGGACAATTCATTTCCAAGTGTTAGACCACAGCCTACTCTAGGACCCTGGAAAGGGTCCCCCTTCCTTCAACATTTCTGTAAGCCAGGAATCTGGGCAGTACTCAACCAGGCAATTCTGTTGTGTGGGATCAACCTAGGTCACTTGGTGTAGTCAGCTGATGGATGGGCTGGTCTGGAGGGTCCACAGCAGCTTCAGTCACATGTGTGGTAACCTAGCATGCTGTTGGAAGGCTGGGCTCAGCTGGGACTGCTGACTGGAGCCACCTCCATGTAGCCTCCTTGGCGTGGGGGGATCCCAGCTTCCTTACAAGGCAGCTCTGAGGTCCCAAGAGACAGAAGTTCTAAGGCTTTTACAAGACCTGGCTTTGCAAGTCTCAGCATGTCATTTCCTTCCCATCCTGTTAGCAAATAAGCCACTAAGGCCAGCCCAGGTGTGGGGAGATGGGAGTTAGACTCATGCTCCCTGGGAGAAGTAATGGAAACTTCTGGCTGTTTTTAATTGACCATGTTGTGTACCTTGATAGGAGAGCCATTGAGAGACGTAAGGTGGGAAGTTGGATGATGGGTAGATGACATCATCAAATGTACGTTTAGATTTGGAGGCAGATGATGTGTGCTCAAGGTTGGAATTGGGGTGGTGCGGGTGGAGCCCTGTTTCAAGGTTCTTGGCTGTGAGGAGAAGATTGGAAAGAGAGAGGAGGCGCTGAGTGAGGATCAGTGTTGGAGAAGCTTGCTTGTTTTTACTTGGCTGGTTTGCTCTCAAGATAGGTGAGGTCATCAAAGACCCATTCTTTTCCAAATCATGACAGGCCATTCAAAGTCTCTCTTCTATCTTTGGCGATACAACTTTCTCCTGGTCCTGATTCTTTGGCCTATGACCAAGAAGGGTTTACTTATTTATTTGAAGATATAAAAGGTATTTCTTGCTGTATCTGTGCGTCTCTGCTCCGCCGATTGAAATTAAAATGTTTCTGTATATGTTAAGTTGACATTCCTGGTTTTTGTGTTTTCATCTTTATATTAGATATGGCTTTGGGGTTGAAAGTAGAAGAAACCAATCTGAGTTAGCTAAAACCAGAAAGAATTTCATGAACAGGGGTCAGAGTACATCTGGGCCAAGAGACGCCCTTGAGGATCTTCTTTCCATCTGTTTTCATTGCTTGTCCCTGGTCATCTGCTTCACTCCTCCCTTCTCTGCTGCTTCATCACAGAACAGACTCTGACATCCCCATAGCTTCCACGCCTACAGTTTGCAGCTCTGGCCATCCACACAGACTGGCATGTTGTCTCTGGGTCCCAGCTTTGTGTTTTCTGGGACGAGACTGTCATTGGCCAATTTGGACCAAATGTCTGCCACCAGTCACTCAGTGGGGAGGGTGCTGGCCTGGCCATTTAATTCAGATGTAGTGCTGGGCTTCCCTTAGGGTGTTCAGGGCTGGATTCCCTAGAAGGGATGTCATAGTGAGCAGATCTCTTAAAAAGCATCTGCCACATTCTTTGACTAGTTCCATTGACTAGCAGTGTTCAGTTGAGAGAAAGGTGCAGCGGAGAGCTGGGCAGATGTGAGGGTCTCAGGACACCTTGCCAGATCCTGTACCAGTCGTTCTAGGCCACAGTGACAAAAACGCCCCTTTAAATTGTTTAGGCCCTGCCTTTGATTCACATATGTTTCTCCTAACACAGGGTGCTCATCCTGGTGTAAGTGATGTGCAAATACATTAAGACACAGTTGATTTTTAATGGTCGTTTAATCAGGGATATGTTCTTTAGAGTAGCGATCACAGGTATGTTTAAGAAAATCATGTCCGTTATTCTGATTTTGGCTTCAAAAAAGGAAAGGAGTAAGACTTGAAACAAATGATTTCTGTACTCTGGAGACATATTCTGTAGGTGATGTTCCTTTATGATGGAGATGGAAACAGATTAAAAGCACAGCAGGAATAACTTCTGGTAATTTAAATCCGTTATCATACTGCAGCTACAGAATAGTAAAACAAACACCATAAACCCTTGTTCTGACTTTAGCTGTTACCCTTGGGCCTCGTGTCCCCTTTGCCATACTGCCCACCATGCTATCTGGGTGAGACGGGTGAGTGGCAAAGGCAGGACTTCCAGTAGAGGGTGGAGCTGCCACCCACGTTGCCCCTGACTTTGGTGCTTGGAGGGAGCCTTAGAGTTGTCATGTGTATCCACACAAATTTGAAACAATTCCTCTTTTGGTTCTCTTCAAAAGAACTTCTGCCAAGAGGGAGCTGGAGAATAAACATGGCATGAGACAGAAGTGAGAACGTACAGGTATCTGTAATCTAGATTAGAAAATACAGGTGAAAATGGAAACGCTCTTGCAAGCCTGAATTCTTTTAAAACACTGGTATTGGCTTTAAGGCAGGGGTCCCCAACACTCCCCCCCCAAAAAAACGGGGGACTGCACAGCAGGAGGTGAGCAGGCGAAGCTTCATATGTATTTACAGCTGCTCCCCATTGCTCACATTACAGCCTGAGCTCCACCTCCTGTCAGATTTGAGTTGGCATTAGATTCTTCCCTGGTAGTTCAGATGGTAAAGCGTCTGCCTACAATGCAGGAGACCTGGGTTCAATCCCTGGGTCAGGAAGATCTCCTGGAGAAGGAAATGGCAACCCATTCCAGTATTCTTGCCTGGAAAATCCCATGGATGGAGGAACACAGTAGGCTACAGTCCATGGGGTCATGAAGAGTCAGACACAACTGAGCAACTTCACTTTCTTTCTTAGATTCTCATGAGAGAGTGAACCCTACTGTGAGTTGCTCATGCCAGGGATATCTAGGTTGTGTGCTCCTTATGACAGTCATCCCCCAACCATCCCCCCAAGCTACCCCCTGGTCTGTGGAGAAATTGTTTTCTATAAAATCTATCCCTGGTGCCAAAAATGTTGGGGACCACTGGCTTAAGGTATTAATTTAGGGAAATCTGCTTAAGGACAAATAGTATTTTTCAGGTGACTTTTTAAGATACTTGATAGTTTGTGGACTAAAACTCCTCTATTATACCTTTGGGCTTTTTAATGGGCAACCTTATAGAGGCATACTTTGTTTAATTTTTGAAGGCTAGCTTTCGCTAATCTGACAGTGTACGATTCAAATAGCAGTTGGAATGGAGGTAGAGAATTCAGAACTTTTAAGAATGCAAGGAACTAAATTTGATCTTCTTACAAATAAAGATCCTACAGACATTAAGATGATTTGAGAGTGAGAGATGAGGTTTAATTAGTATGCTCTTTTCTAACCAATTCATTTAAAAATATTTCTCGAGTGTTTCTCCAGGGTCCATTAGGATGACGTTTGTTGAATTGAGCCGGTGCTAATAGAGTCTCTGCAGAATTCTCATTTGCTTATTTATACTTGGTCTCTTCTGAAAAGATTTGAAGAGTCTGACTTTATAGTATAAGGAACCTATAATTACTTTGTATATCACTCTTAAATTAAGTTTCTGGAAGTGATTTGCATTTCATTACAGCCGAAGTCTCTAAGTCTGTTTTGTATCCCTTTTGTGGGGTGGTTAGTGGACAAGCCTTTATGAGCATTCCTGTCTTTTCCCTTAATTCCATCAGACTTTTATTCTGAATGCCTTTAAAAATCTACAAATAAATGAACTCTTTCATCTCTGTTTATAGGTACAATGGTGCTTTACCTAATGGAGACAGAGGCCGGAGGAAAAGCAGATTTGCTCTCTACAAGCGGCCAAAGGCTAATGGAGTCAAACCCAGCACAGTCCATGTGATATCCACTCCACAGGCGTCCAAGGTAGGGGACTCCTTGGAATGGGGAGGGCCGACAGTGAATCACGGGTGTACTTGTCAGCTTCTCTTTCCTTTCAGCCTCATTTCTCTGTGGGACAGTGTCTCAGCCGTTTGAGCTGGATAATCTTGGTTGTGAAAGGCTGTCATGTACACAGCTCATTGTGGGTTTCACAGCATCTCTGACCTCTACCCTCTAGAGGCCAGTAGCACATCAACCCCCATACCCCCAACCACTTTTGGGACAACCAAAACTGTCTCCCAAACTTGCCACGTGTCCTCTGGGGGCTAGGAGGGTGAGCACAGCCTCCCCTCTGTCCCCTACCCCCACCCCATAATGAACCACTGCTTTAGGATGTAGTGACATCAGCATATATCAATTGAGGATAGTTGTGGTTGAGAGAGAAACGATGTTCCTTTTCCTGAAGAGTGTTCTGTATTAAATTTTGGTATAAACCTCCTTAAGATTTGCTGTTTTCCTCTGTTACTTGAGTAGTGGGTGTTTTCACATAATTTGCTTGTACATGGAATTCAATTTGTGTAATTATTAGAAAGATTGAAAGTAAACAGAGTTAAGTGCAATAAGAAGTCTATGATACATACTTCTTCTTGTAAGTGTGAAGTATATAAAATGTTCATTTTTTATGAATATTTCATTTGTTTTCTGATCTGTAAATATAGAGGAAACCTGAATTTCCATTCTGGTTTATATAGTCTACCTATTAGATTTTATGACAATTTTTCTTTTAATTAAACATGTTGCCAACAAAGGTCCGTCTAGTCAAGGCTATGGTTTTTCCAGTGGTCATGTATGGATGTGAGAGTTGGACTGTGAAGAAAGCTGATCGCTGAAGAATTGATGCTTTTGAACTGTGGTGCTGGAGAAGACTCTTGAGAGTCCCTTGGACTGCAAGGAGATCCAACCAGTCCATTCTAAAGGAGATCGATCCTGGGTGTTCATTGGAAGGACTGATGCTAAAGCTGAAACTCCAATACTTTGGCCACCTCATGCGAAGAGTGGACTCACTGGAATAGAGTCTGATGCTGGGAAGGATTGGGGGCGGGAGGAGAAGGGGACGACAGAGAATGAGATGGCTGGATGGCATCACCAACTTGATGGACATGAGTTTGAGTGAACTCCGGGAGTTGGTGATGGACAGGGAGGTCTGGCGTGCTGTGATTCATGGGGTCACAAAGAGTCGGACATGACTGAGCGACTGAACTGAACTGAATGTGTGTAGTTTACTTTATACAAAATAATTACATCTACATGAAGTTATTTCATATGGAGCACTGGCTGTATTTATTTATCATAATAGGTTTGAACCATCTGGAATAAATAAGAAACTTTCTTTCAATTTTTTCTTTTCTTTTTTTTTTTTGCTGAAAACCAGCGGTTCAAAGAGAAATGAACAGCTTCAAGGAAGCATATGTGGTGTTTATACTCAGAAACAGGTCACCTCTGTTAACCTTTCTATTTAAAAGTTCTTGTTGTTTCTGAAGCAGTGCCATGGAAGAAGTTTGCAAGATTGTGCCAATTAAGAATCTCTTGTATCAGAGAGGGAATGGTTAGATCAGAATATATCAAATACCAAGCAAACAGGAAAGAATAATACATAATGGCCATATTTTTGGCTAGAGAAAGGGAAGTAAGGTGCAAGTTTTAGGAAGGGAAGGACACTCGCTAGGGTAAACAGAGGAAATCAGCCTTACTGATTCTGAGAAAAGGAGGAAGTGAAAAGACAACAGAATCTTGGAAGGTCAAAGAAATGTGAGAAATATTTTGTAGTCCAAAAATGTTTGGAGGGGAAGGTTACCAAGACAAATGTTTTTAAGCATGTGATGAGTGCCAAAAATACTCAGATATTATGGTCATGGTCTTTATAATTTTGTCTATGTGTCTATATTTATCTTTTCTTCTTTTGGTTCTGTACCTTTTTATGTCTCCTTTTTTTAATCTCAGATTTTATATTGATACAATGGCTTCAGATATTTAAAAAAATTATAGAAATCTTTGGTTCCTTAGGCTTCATGTTATGGTAGGATATGAAATACACCTTCCAATAGCTACTCTTAGAATATCATGGTTCTTCCTTACTCATTACCCACCTCCATCTGCTCCAGTTTTAGCTTTTTCTATTTTACCTTTGTATCTAGATTTTATCTGATAATATTTAGATTATAAATCTTTTGGAAGCTATCTAAATCTGTTTAAAAATATCATTGAGAATACTAATAGTAGGGGAAATTGTGTTTTGGTGTTCAGTTCAGTCGCTTAGTTGTGTCCGACTCTTTGCGACCCCATGAATCGCAGCACAGCAGGCCTCCCTATCCATCACCAACTCCCGGAGTTCACTCAAACTCATGTCCACAGAGTCGGTGATGCCATCCAGTCATCTCATTCTCTGTCGTCCCCTTCTCCTCCTGCCACCAATCTCTCCCAGGATCAGGGTCTTTTGCAATGAGTCAACTCGTCGCATCAGGTGGCCAAAGTATTGGAGTTTCAGCTTTAGCATCAGTCCTGCCAATGAACATCCAGGACTGATCTCCTTTAGGATGGACTGGTTGGATCTCCTTGCAATCCAAGGGACTCTCAAGAGTCTTCTCCAACACCACAGTTCAAAAGCATCAATTCTTCGGTGCTCAGCTTTCTTCACAGTTCAGCTCTCACGTCCGTACATGACCACTGGAAAAACCATAGCCTTGACTAGACAGACCTTTGTTGGCAAAGTAATGTCTCTGCTTTTTAATATGCTGTCTAGGTTGGTCATAACTTTCCTTCCAAGGAGTAAGCGTCTTTTAATTTCATGGTTGTAATCAGCATCCACAGTGATTTTGGAGCCCCCCAAAATAAAGTCTGACACTGTTTCCACTGTTTCCCCATCTATTTGCCATAAAGTGATGGGACCAGATGCCATGATCTTAGATTTCTGAATGTTGAGCTTTAAGCCAACTTTTTCACTCTCCTCTTTCACTATTTAAAACCTGGGGAAAAGATGCATTCTCAGGGCCTCAGTTTCTCATTTATAAAATGAGTTCCTGATGGTCAGGAGCCATGTGGATTCACGGAAGGTACTTTGGTTACAAGTAGCAGAAATGATTCTGGCTGTATAATGCCAAAAAAGCAAATGTGGAGACATTATTAAAGGTTAGGATACAGATAGCTCTGAATTGGGGGAAATTTTGAGTTACCAGGTTTTGTGAGAGAAGTGAACCAGAGTGTCCACAGGAGTTAACATCGATATTCTTTCCAAGGTGTTATAAAGTGGCTCCACTTCTTTAATTTTCAAGAAAGAGAATCCAATAGGTGTGCACAGGGTCAGTCAAGCTTGACCAAGGGAGATGAGTGGACCTGAGATATTTATCGTGAGCTGATCACCTGCCCATATTGCCTTTCCCTTATTCATCTTGGGACCTGAATGTCCAGGGCCTCTTGCATAGTACTTCATCCTACCTGAACGGGTACCTTAGTCACAGATCCCTCTGTTTTTCTGTTCCCTTTTGAACTCCCACCCCCAGTCGGCATTGCCCGGCTGCGCCTGTTGCCACCTGCTCTGGTGGCCCTAGACATAGTCTGTTATTTGTTAAACCTTCTCCTCAAATGCTGCTCCTCTACCTCACCTTAACTGAGTCCTGGTTTTTCCCCAGGGTGCTCTTTTTCCACTCTTTAGTTCATGACACTAGAAATGATTTCATTTTGCTTCCATTTCAGTCTCTTCTTTTGGAACCCTACATTTTTCATCTAAGTTCCCTCTTCCCCTCCTCCTTCGGACCTCACTGATCTATAGCCCACTCTTCCGCATGTTTCCGTGACCCAGGCCCAAGCTCCATCTCCTTGACTCTCCAGGCCCCATTCAGCCATACAGGAGCATCCATGGTGTAACCTTTTTTTTAAAAAAACATATCCATGGTATAAATTGAAAAATCGTAACTTTTCAGTTTCAGAGACTGTCAGTTCTGTTCCACTTTCCCTACTGATATGATGGACTTGAGAGCCCACCGTCACTTAACCTCTACTATTACCATAACCTCGAGTTCATTCTACTTGTGTCTGCATATACTTTGCTTGTCTGATTTCATCAGGGCTTACTGTCCTTTAGCCTGTCCTTACTTGCCATGATTGTTAAGTGTGTTTCTAGTCTTCCTTCCCGCTTACCCTGTTTCCCATCAGAAGGCCTGGGTATGTGGTGGTGTTTGACCTGAACCAGCACATGCTTTGCTGTGAAACTTCTAATGCTGCAGTGTTGGTAATGAAAGGATCATCTCTGAGTGGAATTGTACAAGTGAGGTCTCTTAGGGGGGTGATTACCCTTGTTAGAATGTGAGGGCTTGTCCTGTTGACTAGGCTGTTTCTTCCCTCTGCCACAATCATTCCTTCTGCCCCACAGTGTGGGGAGAGACCAGGGAGAACCCTTTGCTGATGGTGGTGGCAGCTGGCAAGTGGGCCCTCTTAGTCTTCTGTGCATCCCAGTATCCAAGTGAAGTCAGGTGAGGGTGGCAAGTGTGTGCCACTGTTGTGTAATTGCTATTTGTGTTATCACTATTTTTATAATCTTCATTTGTGTACATATTTGCTCTTGAAATAGTAATACTCAAAGAAATTTCTCCTGTTATGTAATGTGTTTAAAAACAAAACCAAACCTGAAGCCCCGTTTTACTTTTAGCAGGTCTATTACATAGATGTAGGGCATTTAGCAATTTATTTCCATTTGTGTTCAACGGATATTTATCTAGCCCTTTTCTGTGGCCAGGCATCATGCTAGTTATTGGATGTACTGTAGGGACCAAAACATGACTGCATGGAGCTATTCATCTTGTGAGTAGGCAAACAATAAGTAATCATGTGGATACATATTTAACTGCACATTTTGAAGAGCATGGTGCAGAAAAAGAATAAGGGGCTGTGAGAAGAGGAGGTGCAGAGTTTAGTCTGGGTGGATGGGGAAGGATCTCTAAGGAAGTGTCCTGTGAGCTTCGAACTGAAGAATAAAGAGGAGTTAGTCAGGTGAGCAGAGAGGTCTGGAACTCTCAGGGTTCTGGCTGGAAAATTTGTTTCTGTTTTTTTTTCCCCCAAGGAGAAACATTGAAGGGTGTTCAGCAAAGAGCGAGGTATAATAAGACTGAAAATTTAGGTCGATTTAGGCTTGTTCATTTACTTTTCAGTGATGGGGGTGGGCAACGATTTTACTCTTACTTAACCTGTAAATAGTAGATGGTTGTGGTGGGGGTGGTGTGATGCCTGATGGGTAAATATTTTGCTGGCAACGTGGTTTAAATTTAGCAGCATTGCTGTGGAAAACTCTTCATCATGGTTTCTCCTTCTTAGATTGTGTTTTATTGAAATCTCCTTTTTTGGAAATTTTTACTTTTAAAAAGAAATTGAATAGCACTGTGTTCCAGTTGGCATTATTTCAGAATGGAAAGTATCAGTGGTCTTAAGAGTGACAGTTTAGAGAAAAATTAGGGCTATTTAGTGTGACTGTCACAACCCGGACTGCTTTTAAGCTATTTACATTGGGATGGCTCTACTGGTTGATAAGATATTTAAACTCTTCCTTATCAGTCAGTGAATGATGTAATAGTAAATGTGAGAAGTGGGAAAAGCCAATAATACACATTGCACTGTGAACTCATTAGTTCAGCTGATTTTCTGGGCTTCAGTGGGGTCTGTTTTTGCAGCATCACTGTCTGTCCAGCCTGCGTCTTAGTGGCAGTAGCGGCATATCTCCACTGCACATTCTTTGTGAAGCTGGAGCCTTCTGTGCTTTCAGACAATCATCTGTTTATCATTATCCTCAGATTTTTTTTAAGTTGCTGCAGCTTTTTAAATAGTTTTTGTTTTGGTTCCTTTCATTGTTACTGCACTATAATTCTTGAGTTAGTAGTGTCTGTTTTGATATTTATAAGTACAACAACTAATTTTATTACATTATTATAAATGAAGAGGCAGCAAAATTTTATTGTCTAGACATCATAAACATGAATATTCTGAATCTGTCAGAGGTGATAAAAAAGAAATATTAGTAGTAAGCTGAAATCCAGAATATCTCTTGATACTCCACAGGAATACAAACCTAAAATAAATAATTTGTATGTCTAGGATGAAACCCAGTTTGATTATTTTAACAAAAAACATAAACATGAACAGCCTATCTTTTTTAAAATTTATTTTTTATTGAAGTATAGTTGAATTACAGTGTTGTGTTAATCACTGCTGTACAGCAAATGAACAACCTATCTTTATACCTCAAGGGATGAGCAAAAGAACAAGCTTAAGTCCAAAATTAGTAGAAGGAAGGAAATAATAATAATAAAGGTAAGAGCAGAAATAAATGAATGAGCCCAAGGAGATTATAGAAAAGGTTAGTGAAACTAAGAGCTGGGTTTTTAAAAAATATAAACAAAAGAGACAAATCTTTGGCTGGATTCAGCAAGAATAAAAGAGGACTCAAAATTTGAAATGAAAGAAATGTTACAACTCTACTGTAGAAGTCAAAAGATCACAGGAGACTGATATGAACAACTGTATACCAACAAACAAATTGGTTAACATAGAAGAAATAAATCCTAAAAACATAAACTCTACCAAGACTGAATCATGGAGAAATAGAAAATCTGAACAGATCGATTACTAGTAAGGAGATTGGATCAATAATGAAAAACCTCCCTACGGACAAAAGTCCAGGCCCAGACTTTGGTGAATTTTACCAAATGTTTAATGAAGAATTAATACCAATACTAATCCTTTTCAAATACTTCCAAAAAATTGAAGATAAGGGAACACTTTTAAACTAATTTTTATGAGGCTGGCGTTACCCTAATACCAAAACCAGACAAGGACACTACAAGAAAAGAAAAAATACATGCCAGTATTCCTGATGAACATAGAAGCAAAAGTCTTCAATAAAGTTTTAACAAACCAAATTTAACAGTACATTAAAAATGTACATCATACACTTTGATCAAGAGGGATTTATTCCAGGGAAGCAAGAGTGATTCAACAACTGCAGATCAATCAGTGTGATATGCACATAAACAATATGAAGGATAAAAACCATCTGTTCATCTCACTAAGTGCAAAAAAGCATTTGACAAATCCATTTATGATTAAAAAAAGACCTCAACACACTGAGCACAGAGGGAATGTACCTCAACATAATGAAGACCATATATGATAGCCCACAGCTAACATTATAATCAACAGTGAGAAACCAAAAGCTTTTTCTTTACAATCAGGAATAAGACAAGGATGCCCATTATGGCCACTTGTATTCAGCATAGTACTGAAGCCCTAGCCAAAGCAATTAGGCAAGGAAAGAATAAAAAAGTATCTGAATTATAAGGGAAGAAGTAGGATTGTCTGTTTGCTGATAACTTGAAATTGCATATCGAAAACCCTAGAGATTCCGCTAAAAAACTTTTAGAATAATAAACAAATTCATTAATGCTGTAGAGTACAGAATTCAGTAATGAATTATAAGAGTAATGAAGAAAATAATCCAAATTACAGTTGCATCAAAAGGAATAAAATTGCTCAGAATAAATTTAATCAAGGAGGTTAAAGATCTGTACACTAAAAACAAAAGTCATTGATGAAAAAGACACAAATAAATGGAAGGCTATCCTGTGTTCATGGTTTAGAAGAATTAATACTATTAAAATGTCCGTAGTATTCAAAGCAATCTACAGATTCAGTGTAATCTCTATCAAAATTCCAGTAGTATTTTTCACAGAAATAGAACAGATCATCCTGAAATTCTCATGGAACCACACAAGACTCTAAATAGCCAAAGCAACCATAAGGATGAAGAACAAAGCTGGAGATATCATACTCCTGCCTTCATTCTATATTTCAAAGTAATTGCATCATAATCAGAGCAGTATGGTATTGGCACAAAAACAGATATATAGAACAATGTAACAGAATAAGAATCCAGAAATAAACCCACACATATATGGTAAATTTATGATGGAGCCAAGAATACTCAATGGGGAAAAGATAAATGCTGTTGGAAAAATTGGACATCCACATGCAAAAGAATGAAACCAGACCACTTACACAAAAATCAAATCAAAATGGATTAAAGATTTGAATGTAAGGCTTGAAACCATACAATTCCTAGAAGAAAACATAGCTTTTTGACATTGGTCTTGGTGATGATTTCTTGGATTTGACACCAAAAGTAAAGTCAACAAAAATAAATAAATAAATGTGTCTATATGCCGAAGAATTGATGCTTTTGAACTGAGGTGCTGGAGAAGATTCTTGAGACTCCCTTGGACTGCAAGGAGATCCAACCAGTCCATTCTAAAGGAGATCAATCCTGGGTGTTCATTGGAAGGACTGATGCTAAAGCTGAAACTCCAATACTTTGGCCACCTTATGAGAAGAGTGGACTCACTGGAAAAGAGTCTGATGCTGGGAGGGATTGGGGGTGGGAGGAGAAGGGGACGACAGAGAATGAGATGGCCGGATGGCATCACCGACTCGATGGACATGAGTTTGAGTGAACTCCGGGAGTTGGTGATGGACAGGGAGGCCTGGCGTGCTGTGATTCATGGGGTTGCAAAGAGTCGGACACGACTGAGCGACTGAACTGAACTGATACTAAACAAAAAGACTTTTGCACAGCAAAGGAACTATCCACAAAATGAAGAGGCAGCCTACTGAATGGGAGAAAACATTTGTAAATCTGTGTCTGATAGGGGTTAATATCCGAAATATATAAATAACTCATATAACTCAATAGCAAAGCAAAGAAACCATAACAATATGATTTAAAAATGGGAAAAAGATCTTAAAAGAATTTTTCCCAAAGAAGGCATCCAGATGACCAACAGAGACATAAAAAAGTGTTCAACATTACTAATCATTAATGAAATGCAAATTAGAACCAGAGTGATATCACCTCATGCCTATTAGAATGGGTGTAATCATAAGGACAAGAAATAACAAGTGTTGGAGGGAACCCTTGTATACTGTTGGTGGGATTGCAAGTTGGTGTAGCCACTGTGAAAAAGTTTGGAGATTTTTTCAAATAACTGAAATTACAGTGACCATGTGATCCAGCAATATAACTCCTACACATGGAAAGGAAATGAAAAAGGAAATCTTAAGTATCTGCTTGAATGAATATCCCATGTTCATTGCTGTATTATTTACATTAGCCAAGATATGGGAACAACCTGTGTTCATCAACAGTTGAATGCATAAAGGTGTGACATATATGTATATACAATGGAATATCATTTAGCCATGAGGAAGAAGGATATCTTGCCATTTGCAACAGCATGGATGGACCTTAGAGGCATTGTTCTAAGTGAATTAAGTCAGGGAAAGACAGATACTGTATATCACATATACATGGAATCTAAAGAGCTGAACTTACTAGAAACAGACTAGGATGATGGTTACCCAGGGGTGGGGGAAATGTGGAGATGTTAGTCAGAGTATAAAACCCCAGTTACAATTTGAATAAGTTCTGGGGAGCTAATGTACAGCATGCTGGTTATAGTTAATTATACTGTTTTATGTATTTGAGAACTGCTAGAGCAGCCATGAAATTAAAAGATGCTTACTCCTTGGAAGGAAATTTATGACCAACCTAGATAGCATATTAAAAAGCAGAGACATTACTTTGCCGACCAGGGTCCGTCTAGTCAAGGCTATTATGGTTTTTCCTGTGGTCATGTATGGATGTGAGAGTTGGACTGTGAAGAAAGCTGATCGCCGAAGAATTGATGCTTTTGAACTGTGGTGCTGGAGAAGACTCTTGAGAGTCCCTTGGACTGCAAGGAGATCCAACCAGTCCATTCTAGAGGAGATCAATCCTGGGTGTTCATTGGAAGGACTGATGCTGAGACTGAACTGAAACTCCAATACTTTGGCCACCTCATGCAACGAGTTGACTCACTGGAAAAGACTCTGATGCTGGGAGGGATTGGGGGCGGGAGGAGATGGGGACGACAGAATGAGATGGCTGGATGGCATCACCAGCTCGATGGACATGAGTTTGAGTGAACTCTGGGAGTTGGTAATGGACAGGGAGGCCTGGCGTGCTGTGGTTCATGGGGTCGCAAAGAGTCGGACACTACTGAGCAACTGAACTGAACTGAAGAGTAAATCTTGAATGTTCTCACCATACAAAAGAAATAGTACTTTTGTGACATGATGGAAGTGTCATGAAATATTTCATGAAAATATCAAATCAATTTTGACAACATGTCTGACAACATACCTTGACAACAAGGTATATGTTGTGTACTTTGACAACATATCTCATTATAGCTGGGAAAAATAAACAGAAGTCAGTTTTCAAAAAAATGAGAAAATAATTTCCCCAAATATTTTATCAAAGGGTATTGCTAAAGCAAAGGATAAAGTATTTATGAAATACCGACACAATATATTATATAAAGTAACTTTCTGACTTGAAGTATTTATCAACACTTCAAAAAATAGTTCTTATATGAGTGTATCATGGCAGAGTTATAGTCCTGATTGTTGTAAAACACATGTGTTGAGATAAGGGAACAACTTTTTGGAAACCTTAGAGATTAGGCAGTAAAATTTTAGTTATAGACAAAGCTCCCACCATTTCCCATAGAAGTGGTTTAATAATTTACTTAAAATGCAATATTCAGGATTTTGAAGATAGGTGATGGTTTCTGTTGATCTCACAGAGCTAAAAGGAACAGCATCTGAAATATATTAAACTTTATTGTCATACTCAAGAAAAATGGTCTCAGTGAGAAATATTTACATGAAAACTTTATGAATTTTGTTCAGGTGGTGCAAGTATAGTGCTAGGGAGAAAAAAGTCTGAAATTATAGGAAAACTGGATATTTTTATTTGATGATGTTTACTTATTTCTGGATCATGACATAAAAAGATAGAAGTCAAACTTATGATTTATTTGATCTTGTGTTATATAACTTTCTAGTATTTGTTATACGTAAGAACTTGGAATTGAAATAATGAAGTACAGTTGACCTTTGAACAACACAGGCTTGAACTGTATGGGTCCACTTGTACATGGATTTTCTTTTTTCAATAGTAAATGCTGCAGTACTGCATGATCTGCAGTTGATTGAATGCCTGGATGCAGAGGAACCATGAATATGGAGGGCTGACTATAAGTTATACCAAGATTTTTGACTGCATGGAGGGTGTTTGCCCAAAGCCCCCATGATATGAAGTTCAAGGGTCAGTTGTATTTGCCTTTGGATGGACTCTGTTTGGAAATCATATAAAGATGACTGCTTACTTTAGTAGACAGCATTTGAATAATTAGTTTTATTTTTTTAAAATATTTAGCTTTATTATATGCTATTCTAACCATTCTTATTTTAGAAGAAAGAAAATTTCTAACTATTAAAATGGATAGATTTCTTTGACAAATAATAGGTAATAGAACATATAAAACAAAATACAGGAAACTGATAGAGAAGCAGAGAATATTAGAGAAACATTTCAAATGAAGTATTCCAAGAGAAAAATTATTAAATTATCCAACAAGTTACATGAAAATACACTTATTTGATGACAAATCTGAGGAATTGTTAAAAGAAGTTATATATATTTAATATATTGGTTCTTAGAAAGCAGAGACATTACTTTGCCAACCAAGGTCCGTCTAGTCAAGGCAGTGATTTTTCCCGTGGTCATGTATGGATGTGAGAGTTGGACTGTGAAGAAGGCTGATTGCCGAAGAATCGATGCTTTTGAACTGTGGTGTTGGAGAAGACTCTTGAGAGTCACTTATACTGCAAGGAGATCCAACCAGTCCATTCTAAAGGAGATCAATCCTGGGTGTTCATTGGAGGGACTGATGCTAAAGCTGAAACTGCAATACTTTGGCCACCTCATGCGACGAGTTGACTCACTGGAAAAGACTCTGATGCTGGGAAAGGTTGGGGGCGGGAGGAGAAGGGGACGACGGAGAATGAGATGACTGGATGGCATCACCGACTCTGTGGACATGAGTTTGAGTGTACTCCGGGAGTTGGTGATGGACAGGGAGGCCTGGCGTGCTGTGATTCATGGGGTCACGGAGAGTCGGACACGACTGAGCGACTGAACTGAACTGAACTGAGAATTAACTAGTTGATTGTTTTCAAAGCAAAATAAGCTAGATAATTGAATATGACAGTTCAGTAAGTGATTTTCATAGTGATGATAGAAATAGTGAATAATATTAAGGTAAGAAAAAAAGTTGAATTTAATTGGCATTAGTGCACCATAAGATAGTATGGTATTTACCAAGAACAGTACTATGTTATGGAGAAAACCTGTATTATCAAGACTCAATTCACCTGTTGTCTTTCAGTAACTAGGGGGTGTTACTGAAGGAGTTTGGTTTGTTGTACTGAATCATATCTCAGACATTGCTTACTTGTGACAGATGCACATCAAATAAAGGATCACACCAGTATTTTTAACATTTAACAGATGACTTGAAAATTATTAACATGATTTGATGAATGTTTGGTGTTCTAACTTGCAGTTTTAAACTGTGTGTAGTTCATACTTAGAGAATAAATGGAAGGCTAAAATTTTTTTGATTTATATGCTTATTCATTTTCATTATAATTCTGATTGTTAAATATTATCAGTCCTGACATGAATAATTTTAATATATCTGAGATTAGGTGATTATCTCATTTTTTGTTTTATGTAGTGTGAGTTTTAGCATCAATAATTGGTTATTATTAACTAGTACATAGATGGAAAAACAGTGGAAACAGTGTCAGACTTTGTTTTTTTGGGCTCCAAAATCACTGCAGATGCTGATTGCAGCCATGAAATTAAAAGACGCTTGCTCCTTGGAAGGAAAGTTATGACCAACCTTGATAGTATATTAAAAAGCAGAGACATTACTTTGCCGACCAAGGTCCGTCTAGTCAAGGCAATGGTTTTTCCCGTGGTCATGTATGGATGTGAGAGTTGGACTGTGAAGAAAGCTGATCGCCGAAGAATCAATGCTTTTGAACTGTGGTGTTGGAGAAGACTCTTGAGAGTCCCTTATACTGCAAGGAGATCCAACCAGTCCATTCTAAAGGAGATCAATCCTGGATGTTCATTGGAGGGACTGATGCTAAAGCTGAAACTCCAATACTTTGGCCACCTCATGAGACGAGTTGACTCACTGGAAAAGACTCTGATGCTGGGAAAGGTTGGGGGCGGGAGGAGAAGGGGACGACGGAGAATGAGATGGCTGGATGGCATCACCGACTCTGTGGACATGAGTTTGAGTGTACTCCGGGAGTTGGTGATGGACAGGGAGGCCTGGCGTGCTGTGATTCATGGGGTCGCGGAGAGTCGGACACGACTGAGCGACTGAACTGAACTGAACTGAACTGAACATTTCGGTAAATTTTAACTCAGTACATTTATTGATGTTTTTCTGAAGTTTTGATAGTTTCTACAAATAGTGTTACATGTAGCAATTTGCATGTTCTCTTCCCTTCTTACTGTTTTTGGTTTAGCTTTGACTTCTGTTGTTCACAAAGTAAGCAACAGTAGGCTTTCTTGTTTAAGTACATTTTCTTTCAGATCACCTAAGTAAAGTGTTGAGAATTTCTACTGCTGTGTTTAAGTGAGGCAGCTTGACTTGTATTGGTACTTGTATTTGACTTGTACTGGGACAGCATAATGAGCACCATTTCCCCATTCAGATTTGGGTGAGAGCCTTTATGGTAGGTTTTAAGATGTTGTATAGTACTTTTAAAATTAAAGTTTGAAATGTGATTCACTGCTTCCTGAGAATAATTCCACAAAGTTGAGGACTATTCCATTTTTCTTAGTCTGTGCAATTAATACAATTTGGCACTAACATTTTTGTTTCCTCTAACCCTTCTCCCAGCATACATAGTTTCATCGTTTCAAGTACTAATGTCTCATTATGAGGGGTTTTTTTTGTGTGTGTGTGTATATGTAGAATAATTGCTGCCTTCCTTTCTTTTCATTTATATTTAATCTAAACTTATGCTTTGCTGTATGGTGTGGGCAAAATTATTCTTTGGTTCCTAGCAAAAGAGACGTTTTTGTCTTTTGTATTTACCATGTGGTTGACAGACTAGTGCCCGCCTGCCCCCCTCCCACCAGCTCTCCCCCCCTCCCACCAGCTCTCCCCCCCCACCCAGTCAAGATGCTCCTGCCTGGTCCATGGAACCTTGTGAGTATCTCACATGGCAGAGAGGACTTTGCCGATGAAGGTTATGGGGCTTAAAATAGGGATTTTACCTTGGATTGTTGGGGTGACCCAATGTAATTGCAGAGGTCCTTACAAGTGGAAGAGGGATGTGGAAGACTCAGATGTGAGGGAAGGAGCAGCAGGAGGGTTTGAAGCATGAGCAGGACTCACTGCTCCTGGATTTGAAGATGGAGGAAGGGGGCTGTGGACCTAGAAATGTGGGCAGCCTCTGGGAGCTGAGAACAGCTGTGGCAGACAGCAGCAAGGTAACAGGGCACTCACTTCTGCCAGCAAGCTCAGTGTCACTGGAAACAGATTCCTCCAAGATCCTCATAAAGGCCCACAGCCCTCCTGACCCCTGGATTTCTGCCATGTGAGACTTGGGCAGAGAAACCAGTCAAGCCTACCAACACCAGACCTGTGTGACAATAGATGTGTGTGTTTGTAGCTGCTAAGTTTGGTGGTAACTTTTTCCAGCAGCAAGAGAAAACTTCCATATACTGTTTCATGGTACATGAAGTATAAAGTACCTTGAATTCTCAGCAGTTCTTAAGTTTGAAAAGGATAGGGAAGCCATCAAAAAATTGACAGGCAGGGAAGGTGGTTTTTGGTTCTTTTCTCTCGGATCCAGAGTATTGGAGCTGGAGAGCTTGACTCTAGCACATAGTAAATCATCAGTGTAGTTATCTGCATTGCTTGCTTGCTTGCTAAGTCACTTCAGTCGTGTCCGACTCTGTGTGACCACGTAGACGGAAGCCCACCAGGCTCCCCCGTCCCTGGGATTCTCCAGGCAAGAACACTGGAGTGGGTTGCCATTTCCTTCTCCAATGTGTGAAAGTGAAAAGTGAAAGTGAAGTCGCTTGGTCATGTCCGACCCTCAGCGACCCCACGGACCGCAGCCTATCAGGCTCCTCCATCCATGGGATTTTCTAGGCAATAGTACTGGAGTGGCTTGCCATTGCCTTCTCCGACTATCTGCATTACTGATACAAAATTATATGATTGACTTGATTCATGTATTATTTGGAAAAATCATATTTAATTTGTGTTGTCCTGAAAGCACCATTTTATTAAAGATTTGCTTTTAACATGTCAGTGTGGGTTAATATTTGTATTTCTATTTATAATTAAGCCTTTGCCCAAACCTATTTGAATTATGACTGATTCAGTCCCTGAACCCATCCTGTCTTTTCATGGAAGAAGAGAATCTATTGCTATAACTTTCTTTAATAAAAACATGGAACATGAAAGTTGGAAGGAACTGTATTCAGATTGACTTTTCATTTTACACATGAGGGACCTTAAGTGCAAAGAAGCCCGGTAAGTAGTCTCAGGTCACTGGGCCAAGTGTGTTGCCCAGGACCTAGGAGTATCAGTCTTTAGGTGTGAGTAGCAGGTGGAAGGTGCCGTGAAGGAGAGGAACCAAGCTGGATTCTGCTCTTAGATTCTTACCTGCCAGAAGTGTGACTTGGAAAATCCATTTTGTTTCCAAACTGGAACTCCTGTGATGATGAAAGAGATGAATGTGGTATTTGTTAATAAAAATGGAAGTTACTTTGTGAACTTAAGGATCATTAGCGTTGTTGGGATAAGCTGTCCAGTTGGAAATCAGGTGCTTGGCAGAGAGAGCTACAAAAGGAACAGTGATGGAGACTTGGATTGAAGCAGCTGGGTTGTTTATGGTGGTAGTCACAGCAACAAGTGGTAATAGGTACAGTTCAGTTCAGTTGCTCAGCATGTCCAACTCTTTGTGACCCCATGGTCCGCAGCACACCAGGCTTCCCTGTCCTTTCACCATCTCCCGGAGCTTGCTCAGACTCATGTCCATCGAGTCAGTGATGCCATCCAACCATCTTGTCCTCTGTCCTCCCCTTCTCCTGCCTTCAATCTTTCCCAGCATCAGGGTCTTTTCTAATGAGTCAGTTCTTTGCATCAGGTGACCAAAGTATTGGAACTTCAGCGTCGGTCCTTCCAGTGAATATTCAGGACTGATTTCCTTTAGAAGTGACTGGTTTGATCCCCTTGCAGACTCTTCTCCAACACCGCAGTTCAAACCCATCAATTCATCAGTGCTCTGCTTTCTTTATGGTCCAACTCTTACATCCATACATGACCACTGGTAAAACCATAGCTTTGACTATGTGGACCTTTGTCAGTAAAGTGATTTCTCTGCTTCTTAACATGCTGTCTAGGTTGGTCATAGTTTTTCTTCCAAGGAGCAAGCGTCTTTTAATTTCATGGCTGCAGTCACCACCTGCAGTGATACTGGAGCCTCCCAAAATAAAGCCTGCCACTGTTCCCACTGTTTCCCCATCTGTTTGCCATGAAGTGATGGGACCAGATGCCATGATCTTCGTTTTTTGAATGTTGACTTTTAAACCAGCTTTTTCACTCTCCACTTTCACTTTCATCAAGAGGCTCTTTAGTTCCTCTTCGCTTTCTGCCATAAGGGTGGTGTCATCTGTATATCAGAGATTATTGATATTTCTCCCTGCAATCTTGATTCCAGCTTATGCTCCATCCAGCCTGGCATTTCTCATGATTTACTCTGAATATAAGTTAAATAAGCAGGGTGACCATAGACAGCCTTAATGTACTCCCTTCCCAGTTTTGAACCAGTCCATTGTTCCATGTCCGGTTCAAGGTACCTCAAAGTGAATTTTGTGCAGCTGAACAGAAGTCACAGCCTCTGAGGGATCATTCATTGACTGACTTGAACTTGCTGTGGCCTGTTTTGTTGCACCTCTGCCTTTCTCATTGTAGTGCATGGTTGACCTTATCTTTTGTGAGAAAGTGCTTCAACCTCTTTGAAGTCCTGTGCTGCTGACAGTTTCACAGGGATACCTGGTTACAAGCTCTTTATTGATCACACTGTTGTCATGGGTGAGTGTGAAAGAGTGGCTTCAGGAACCTCTGGCTTTGTGCTACCAGATTAGAGTTAACAGGAGCTTGGAGGAGCCTGGGCACAGGAGCTCTCAGGGACATGACCGTTCCTGCTCACCCCTTATTCTGCTGCCAGGTGAGCCCTGCAGGATCAGCCCACTCACCTTTGTGTTTCAGCCTGAGGTTCAAGTTAAAGTCCCGAGGTGGCCGTGTCTTCCCTCCCCTCCACACCTTCCTTGTTCTCATGTTTTAGGATGTCTTCCAGCCCTGTGGGCTAACCTGTGCTCTCCCATCCTTTAAAACCCAGCCTCGATGTCATATCCATCCCCCCAGAACTCTGACACTCCTCACTCCCTGCCTTAGAGAAGTCCTTCTGTGGACTCCTGAGGTTCGGAATACGTGTGTAAGTCTCTCTCAGTGCCCTGATGCTGTGTTAGAGTTACTGGTTTGCTGTCTCATCAGGTGGGGCAGCAAGCTCCTTGAAGGCAGGAGCAGTCTTTCCTGTCTGTGTTCCCACTGCCCAGCACAGTTTGTGGGGTCAGTAACCAGATGTTATGACCTGCCTTGGGCATGTGCTGGGACAGCTGGTTGGTCTCATGGGTCAGTGACTGATGCCTTGGGATTCTGCAGACCCATAGGCACATGCACAGGTCAGTTGATATTTCAGGCATATTTGGTAAATTAAAATTGAAATAATCCTTTTCCTATTTCCCAGTTTTATTCTTTTTTTTTTTCAATAGTCGTTTTTTAAATTTTTGGCCGTGCTGGGTCTTTGTTGCTGCACAGGCTTTTCCGTAGTTGCAGTGCGCAGGGCCTTGTCTCTAAGTTGCAGTCCATGGGCTTCTCATTGCGGTGACTTCTTTGTTGCAGAGCACAGGCTCTAAGGCCCTCCGGCTTCAGGAGTGCATAGTCTTCGTAGCAGCAGTTCTTGGGCTCTGGAGCACAGGTTCAGTAGTTGTGGTGCTTGAGCTTAGTTGCTCCATGACCTGTGGAATCTTCCTCGATTAGGGTTCGAACCCATGTCTCCTGCACTGGCAGGCAGATTCTGTAACACGGAGCCACCAGGAAAGCCCCAAGTTTTCTTTATTATTTACCTATATTAATAAAAAATAATAGTTTATAATAAAGATAAGCAGCTTTGTATAAAATCCTGTGTCCATCTCTCATCTTTTTTCCTTTTGATCTCAGGAATCACATATTTGTTATTGAGAGTTTTAAGAAGCTGTATTTGTTTTGTAAAATATGAAGATGAGAATTGAATGATGACTGCTGGCATTGGAGTTTTGAATTCCTGAATTCTTCGTTTCCTCTGTTTACTTGCTGTAGACTCTTAGGTAGAATACTTTCCAGCGGCTCACATTCCACTTTCATACAACAGAGATTTGTCTCAGGCAGTACTGGCCTGCTTAACGTGAAGTAACAAGCAGCTCTCAAATCTCAGGGGTTTTATAGCAACCCAGCATGTTGATTACTCACACTGTGTCATGGATTAGCACGGAGACTGTATTCATTGCGGACATTCAGGAACCCAGTTGGAAGGTGCACCTTGACTTAACAAATTTAAAGATCATGGAGGGAGGTAAGAGAGACAACACAGCTCTTAGAGGTTCTGCCTGGAAGTGACGTACTAGAATTTCACTGGCTAAAGCAAATGTCCTGGCTAACTGAGTTCAAAAGTTAGGGACACATATCCTTTTGTGGGAAGACATCAGATATTTGCAAATATTAGTGGAGTCTGCCTCCAGGTAGTGACTTGTGAAGGTAAACACTTGGAACATATAATGTACCTAGTATGTGATGGTGATTGATTAATGGAAGCTAATATTATTAGTGATTGGTTTCTCTGCAAAGTATTATATGTTCTAAGAAGTTATAAATGGGCTCAGGATACAAAGAAGCCTAGTATCCATAATGAATTACTGGCAGTTTGGCTGTATTGGGTTAAAAAGTTGTATTTAAAATACACTGATAGATTTAAAATTAAAACTGCAGCCTCATGGTTTGAAGATATGTTTCCTCTAGATGTTAGAATGTAAATTTATCATTTTCTTTAGATCACAGCAATTAAGGTTTAATAATGAATAGTTTCTGAATTATTGAACCCACTAACTTAGAAAATCAGAGTGTTGCCTCATTGGAAAAGGTACTTACCAATTATAACATTTTTGAAAGATATTCTTTGGTGAAAATGCTTCTGGCCTAAGTCATTTGGTTCTTCAGGTATTCCACGGACTGCTAACATTAGCTTCATTCCTTGCCTTTTGAACAAAGAAGTAGTTCTGTATTTTTTCAGTGTAGAATTAAACCTTTGTTTCACATGAATAGTTAAGTCATAACAGTTTGTCTTTCCATAGTGCCTAGTTGAAATAAACATGAATGTTAGTGATTTCTACCACCCCCAACCTGAATTTTAGGAAGTCATGTTTATTATTTTATTCTGCAACTTAGTATCATAGATCCAAGAATATAATTTTTTAAATTTCGAAATCCCATTGATAGACATTTTATGAGCAAGATAGAATGAATGTTATGAAATTTAGTTTCCTTATATATGGCGGTGTCCCTTTGCTGACCACCTTAAACTATCACAGCATTGTCAGTCAGCTGTACTCCGGTACAAAATAAAAAGTTAAAAATAAATTAGGGTCCAAACAAGGTTAAAAAAATGCATAAAAATGGGAAATTGGGTCAAGCGATCTCACCTAGCATTTTAAAATTTTAAGATATTCTTTAAAGTATACTCATCATAGATGTAGAGTTTAGTGGATTTTCATAAGGTGAACACACCATTTAAGAAGTATCCAGGTCAAGAAACCACACTGCCAGCACCCTAGAAGACTCCCGGGCTCTTCCTTCCAGTCATTGCCCCCTAACCCTAAGAAGGAACCAGGTAACCATCGTCGTGACCTAACGCCATAGACTAGTTGTCCTGTTTTTGTAGTTTATATAGATTGGGTCTAGTGAGCACATTTTTAGGGCCTCCCTGGTGGCTTTGGCATCAGACAGTAGAGAATCTGCCTGCAGTGCAGGAGACCTGGGTTTAATCCCTGGGTCAGGAAGATCCCCTGGAGAAGGGAATGGCTACTCATTGCAGTATTCTTGCCTGAAAAAATCCCTTGGACAGAGGAGCCTGGTGGGCTACAATCCATGGGGTTGCAAAGAGTTGGACACAATTGAACGGCTAACAGTTTCACTTCATTTTTCAAGCACATTAAAAAAAAATTAAATTGTTGGAGGCTAGTTGCTTTACAGTATTGTACTGGTTTCTACCATACATCAACATGAATCAGCTGCAAGTATGCATATGTCACCTCACTCTTGAATCTGCCTCCCATCTCCCACCCCATTCCACCCCTCTAGGTTGTCACAAAGCGCTAGGTTGAGCTCCGTGTGTCGCACAGCTATCTATGTTTCTGTTTTCCCACTGGCTGTCTGTTTTGCATATGGTAATTTATGTCTCCATGCTACTGCTCTCTCATTTTGTCCCAACCTCTCCCTCCCCCACTTTGTCTACAAGTCTGTCCTCTGTGAACAAGTACATTTTTATTTCTGATCAAAATAAACAGAAGTCAGTCATAGCCAGCGGCATTCACATGTATAGCCTGCAGCAGTTTAAAACCTTGCTACTTGTTGCACAAGTAGAAATGTTTCCTTGCCTAGAAAACTGGTGATTTTGTAAATCACTGGTCATTTTACAGAATTGAATATCTGGGGGAAGAACTCTAACTTTATACAGAACCTTGAATTTTATGGTGTCTTGTTTTCCTCTCCTGAAAAACTACCTGTGTGACAGCTCAGGGCCTGCATACCAAGTTTTTCTCACTTTTCACATTTGTGAAATAGGGATCCACCCTGACGTAGGAGGCAGAAAGAACACAGACTTCGATGCAAAATGATCCTAACTGAGTCTTGGCTCTTCTCTTTGCAAGCCATGCAGCCAGGGCAAGCCTTAGAGCCCCTCCGGGTATAATAGCTGCTTTTAAAGTTGCTATTAAGTTTTGTAAAATATGAAATAGAGCCTTGAATGACAAGTGTATGCTTTGGAGTTGTGACTTCCTGAATTCTTAGTTTTCTCCACTTACAGAATGGCAGTGCACACACCTACTGGTTAGGGTAGGCTCTTGGGAATTAGTAGCTGTTCTTTTAGTAACATAGCACGGAAGTTGTAAACACATGATGGAATCATATGGTCCTTTGAAAGTCACTCTGTGCGCCTCCAGTATAGGGCTTCTCAGGTGGCTCAGTGATGAAGAATCTGCCTGCCAATGCAGGAGGTGTAGGTTCGGTCCCTAGGGCAGGAAGATCCCCTGGAGAAAGAAATGACAGCCTACTCCAGTATTCTTGTCTGGGAAATCCCATGGACAGAGAAGCCTACTGGGCTGTAGTCCATGGGGTTATGAAAGAGTCAGACAGGACATGATTTAGCAGCAAAACAACAACAATGCAACAACCCCTCCAGTGTGGTGGTTTTTGTTCAGCCTGAGCTGAGCCAATTTTCTTAACATAATCAGTGACTTGAAAAGACTTTAGAGTGACTCCCTTCTCAAATGCCATAGCCACTCATTGTGTAGTTGGAGTTCGAGTTTATGAATGTAAACACATCCTTCAAACTTAATTATTCACTTGACACCAAAAATAGCATCTTTAAAACTTTATTTTTTAATTAATTAATTTTTAATTGAAGTATAATTGCTTTATAGAATTTTGTTGTTTTCTGTCAAACCTCAACATGAATCAGCCATAGGTATACCTATGTATATGTATACCTATAGCCATAGGTATACAAAGGTATACGTATACATACCCTTCCTTTTGAACATCCCTCTCGTCTCCCTCCCCATCTCACCCATCTAGGTTAATAGAGAGCCCCTGTTTGAGTTTCCTGAGCCATACAGCAAATTCCCAGTTGGTTTTCTATTTTACATGTGGTAATGTAAGATAAAACTTTATGTTAAAGAAAGTTGAAAATTTGATCATCCCCGGATGCTCCCTCCTGGTGAAACCTTGACAATGCAAACCCCGCCTTGCTTTATACCTGCCCCAGCAAGTCTCTGCTCCCTGCAGACTTGTAAGCTCCAGGGATCAGGCCCTACCTTTACAGACAGGGCCCCCGAGGAGAATATGCAGTTGCTGATGAAATGCACAGGAGGCATCCATGATTTTTAGAATCCATTGCTTCTCAGTTAATGTATGTGGTTTCATGAAAGTGCCAAGAAGTTTGGTAACTTTTGCCCAGAGACAGATGAAAGCTTTTTTCAGACAATACATGTTTTTAGCTTTAGAGATAGTTGAACTGGTTGAAGCGTTTTCTTATTGGTCAGAATTAATCTTTGTTGCTAAAGCTGAAACTCCAATACTTTGGCCACATCATGCGACAAGTTGACTCACTGGAAAAGACTCTGATACTGGGAAGTATTGGGGGCGGGAGGAGAAGGGGACAACAGAGAATGAGATGGCTGGATGGTATCACCAACTTGATGGACATGAGTTTGAGTGAACTCCGGGAGTTGGTGATAGACAGGGAGGCCTGGCGTGCTGTGATTCATGGGATCGCAAAGAGTTGGACACGACTGAGCGACTGAACTCAACTGAATCTTTACCTGACACCCAAATGGAATCCTCAAGGGGGAAAATGAAGTATGGCTGATCGGTAGCGATGAGTCATGTGGGAGGATCTTCCAGCAACAAAGGCCAAACTCCAGTAGAAATGTTGACTGGGGTGAGCGTACAGTGAGGAAAGCAGCAGACGTCCTGAAACGCTACTGTCCAGATAGGTGGATGCAGTCCCTGGTGGAGGACCCTTACCTGCAGGGTGTCGCTGGTACCCAGGAGGAGCCCCTGTCTGCTTTGGCCCCCTTCTGGGCCTGAGAGATTAGACAGAGACAACATGAGTTTCTCTGGTGGAGTCACTGCTCCACTATAATCTTTTAAAATTTGGCGACTGAAACTGTAATTTTGAGAACTTTTTTTTTCACTTGAGCTATAATACACAATCAGTTTGTCCAAGAAGTTTGGACTCTGATTGCTACCTTTGTTTTGTTCTTCAGAATAGAACACTTTCATTTTTTTGGAAGCTCTGTGGGGGTTTTGTTTTTTAATTGAATAAGGCTTTTAGCACCAGTTTACTAACTTTTCTTCCACTTGGTGTTGTAAATCAGTAATGTGTTTCTAGTGTTGTGTGTTTCTTGTTTCTTACTCCCTGCACTGAGTCATATTGAGCATGGCAGAAGAGGGAAGGATGAGTAAGAAGTTGAGGAGTTTTAGATCAGAGTTTCTGAGCCTTGGCACTGTGGACACTCGGGGTCGGTTTGAGGCAGTGCTGCACATCGCTGGATGTTTAGAGGCGTCCCTGGCCTCTGGCTACGCAGTGCCAGTGGTTGCCCCCAGTTGTGACAACTCACACTATCTCCAGACACTGCTGAGTGTCCCCTCTAGGGGCAGAACGATCCTAGTTGAGGACCACTGAGTAGACTCTGGTCAGTATGGAATGTGATTCAAAGTGTATGCTTTGGAGTCACATTCCCCATGTTTAAGCCCCAGCTGTTCTTTGGCCGAGTGGTAACCATGCTGAACCTCAGTTTACTCATCTCTCAAGTGACAGGAAATACTAATACTTCTCAGCCCCTGAGTTGAAATACGTGAGTCAATACTTGTAAAGTTATTAGCTTTTAGAGTGGCATCTGGGACATTATAAATGCTAGATAAATGTTGCTGCTGCTGTTGCTGCTGCTAAGTCACTTCAGTCGTGTCCGACTCTGTGTGACCCCATAGACGGAAGCCCACCAGGCTCCCCCATCCCTGGGATTCTCCAGGCAAGAACACTGGAGTGGGTTGCCATTTTTAACCATGGTTATTATTTCTGCTTAGAAGAATATTGGGTATCATAGCACTTCTTTCCTTCCTTCCACTGCTGCTTATTTTTGCACCATGTCACAGAATGGAGACCTAAAGGGAAAGCATAATTGAGAAAGTTTTTCCGCACATTAATCTTCATTTTTAAAAGCTGCATCACCCAGTGTTTTGGTAGGCGGTGTGGCAAAGTGAATTGATATCAAACTCTTCTTCAGCGATTTGTGGGCTGTGTAACAGAAACCATTGCTCGAAATCAGGCTTTGTGGAGATGGAGAGGGGATGTTTTACAAATTGACTTTGCCTCTGGGGTTAGTCTGGCTTTGGCCTGGATTGAGAAGGGATTCCAAATGGGAGTATGGGCTGGAAGGAACACCATTTCCTCTATTACCCCAGTCAGTCGAAGCTCCCTCTTTCTTAAATTTCATCCATTATCTAATCTGACAAACACAAATACATTTTGCCAGAGCTTTGATTCTGGCTGTGGTTGCTGATTTCATAGAATAAAACAAGCAATATTGGGGAAGGGGTGGGGTGGGTGAGGAGCTTGAATGGGGGACATGGAGAAGGGGCAGCAGAGATTTTTGTGAAGGGAAAAAAGTTCTCTAAAATCTGAGAATGGAAAAGGAAGAGAAGGAGTTAAGTGTGTAGTCATACATATGAAAAGAGCCTTGAAATCATTTGTCAGAACAGTGTCTCCTCTGATGATTCATGTAATTGAATTGCACACATTTTATAGGTTAAAAAACTCCATATGAGTTAACCCCAGATATGTTCATGACAAATATGTTTTTAACATTTTATTGGGTTTCTGACTTTTCAAACATACTTTTATAAAGAATAGAAGTTCTCAGTTTGGAAAAATATTTAAGTAAACATGAGATTTTGAAAGGTAAGTCAGCTTCCTTTTTTGACAAAAGAAAGGAATATATAATTTGTCCCTGGTTATGACACCGTTTTTCTGTAGTATTGCACTGGGAAGATTCTGGTTCCTTCTGGTCACTTTTCCCAGGATGAAAACGGAAACCTAGAGTTACAGGACCTTTCTGGGATTGCTTTATGAGTTGAACTAAAGGCTTTAAATTCGATTAGGTGTTTTGTTGTTAGATTCGGTTTTTGAGAAGTTGATAAGTCTTTTTACCACTTTGTTCTTTTTTATTAAAGTCGTCATTGTTGCTGAACTCTATAGATTCTTATGTAGTAAAAGCACTTCGGAAAACACAGCTGGGACATCTCTTATTGCAGGATGTGGAGCACAGACCACGAGCTCCCAGCATGTCTTCCCACAGTTCTGCAAGGAGTACCTCTGTTCCTGTCCTGGCATCTGCTCCTAAACCCACTTCTCTCCTTCTGACTCATCTGAACATCCTGGTTTTGGTTCTAGTCCCATCACCACCTACCACATAGTTTATAAGTGTTAACATGGTCTCATGCTTAACCTTTCCTCTCCCTTAATAACCCCAGTACCACCCCCTACCAGTGAGTCTCCAGATCCTGAAGAACTGATGTCTACACTGACCCTGAACTCCCCTCTCCCCATCTTCATTGGCCACCCCCGCTTTGCCATTTGCAGTGTTTCTTGAACGGAAAGATAGGTGAAGTCCTCATAGTTTTCCTTTCTCCCCAGGCTGTAGTTGCTTCAGCATGTTAGGTGCCACTGAGGTGCTAAAATGCTTTTAAGGTCATGTGAAGCTCTCCCTCCACTTCATACCTCTAGGTCTGCTGAGAGATATCCCTTCACCCAGTTGAAACATTGAATCCTTCTCAGTCACACGTAAGTTCCCGGATCCAGAGAAAGGCGCTGGAGGTCTTTCAGAGAATGGCTCCCATTCCTTTCTGATCTCCTTTACTCTCTTCCATAATTCAGTTGGAGATCGTTAGGGGATAGTACTTTTAAGATCTTGTTCTTTACCTATGTGAAAATAAGAACTGAATGTGGTCCTGTTTGTTAGAGTTCAAGGGCCAGCCATGTATAATTCAGGTGTTCCTGTGCTCCCCGTGTATGGTGATAGCTTTAATGAACCCTGGAGCGTTCATGTCCCACTGATGAGAATTAAATATAAAGCTCTAAACTGGGTGCTGATTAATGTTTTTTCTTGACACATGTTTCTACAGATTTCCATAAAAGCATTTTCAGGCTTTTATGCACATGGAAGAATACATGCAAGTCAGAGGTAAATAGTCTAGAAATAATGTAATTCCTGTTTGGCATTCCTTATAATCAGCCCTGTAAAAACAACCCCCCCTCCCATAAAATAGTGCTTTATTTCTGAATATCTCTTGTGGTTCAGCATTCACACTGTTTACTTACAATGTTGTGTCTTTATGTCTGCTTCTTACCATTTCACCATTGCCTGGTTTTCTTAGTAGGGTTCAGAGAGACAGACCCTGCCCATCCCAGGACAACAGAGCTGGGCTACACCCTCCCACACACAGACCCACTCCTGAGATGCCCTTGCTCTTTTTTAAGATGGTGCTGCAGTGGCATCATCCATTCTCCCCTCGCAGCTGGTTTAAGGCTGAAGCCATTTTCAACAGCATCTGTTCACTAAGGCAGTTCTGAAGCTGGTTGGGCATTTTAATGACCATAAAACAGAATTACTGTGTGAGAGACCTTTCAGCAATTTAGCTAAAGGTTTTAGAGGCAGTGGAGATATTTTCACTTATGAAAATTGGCACTAATGAAACATGTGGGGATACCTTTCCTCTAAATGCCACCACGTTCTGTGTGAAAATCATGCAGACCACCCATCAGAAGCAACTTCCCCGCCTTTGGTGTTTTAGATTTTATTATTAAACAATTTCTTAGATTTTGGAGTGGTGCCATGGAGATCTTTTGGTTATTTAAATGTTTGTTTCTTTTTGGGGGGCTGCACAACATATGGGATCTTAGTTCCTTGACCAGGGGTCAGACCCATGTGGAAACAAAGGAAGTGTTTGTCAGTGGATGAGTCAGTAAAGAAGGGGATGGTGGGGTGTGTGTGTGAATATTATTCAGCCAGAAGGAAGAAGGATATCCTGCCATTTGCAACAACATGGACGGACCTCGAAAGCATTATTCTGATTGAAATAAGTCAGATACAGAAAGACAGATACTGCATATCACTTAAATGTGGAATCTAAAAAAGCTGGACTCATAGAAAAGAATATAGGCATATCTTGTTTTATTGCACCCTGCTTTATTGTGCTTTGCAAATACTGTGCTTTGTTAACAAATTGAAGGTTTACAGCGACCCAGCAGCCAGAAGTTGTGTTGGTATTTTTTCAACAGCACCTGCTTGCTTCATGTCTCTGTCACACTTTTATCATTCTTGCAACATTTAAAAAATTTTCATGGTTACGTTTGTTATGGTGATCTGTCATCAGTGGTCTTTGATGTTACTCCTGTGACTCCCTGAAGGCTTAGACAGTGGTTAGCATTTTTTTAGCCATAAAGTATTTTTTAACTAAGGTATGTATGAAAGTGAAAGTTGCTCAGTTGTATCTTGACTGTTTGTGACCCCATGGACTATAGAGTCTGTGAAATTCTCCAGGTCAGGATACTGGAGTGAGTAGCCTTTCCCTTCTCCAGAGGATCTTCCCAACCCAGGGATTAAACCCAGGTCTTCCGCATTGCAGGTGGATTCTTTACCAGCTGAGCCACAAGGGAAGCCCAAGGTATGTATATTGTGTCAGACTTTATTTTTTTGGGCTCCAAAATCACTGCAGATGCTGATTGCAGCCATGAAATTAAAAGACGCTGACTCCTTGGAAGGAAAGTTATGACCAACCTTGATAGTATATTAAAAAGCAGAGACATTACTTTGCCAACAAAGGTCCGTCTAGTCAAGGCTATGGTTTTTCCCGTGGTCATGTATGGATGTGAGAGTTGGACTGTGAAGAAAGCTGATCGCCGAAGAATTGATGCTTTTGAACTGTGGTGTTGGAGAAGACTCTTGAGAGTCCCTTGGACTGCAAGGAGATCCAACCAGTCCATTCTAAGGGAGATCAATCCTGGGTGTTCATTGGAAGGACTGATGCTAAAGCTGAAACTGCAATACTTTGGCCACCTCATGCGACGAGTTGACTCACTGGAAAAGACTCTGATGCTGGGAAAGGTTGGGGGCGAGAGGAGAAGGGGACGACCGAGAATGAGATGGCTGGATGGCATCACTGACTCTGTGGACATGAGTTTGAGTGAACTCCGGGAGTTGGTGATGGACAGGGAGGCCTGGCGTGCTGTGATTCATGGGGTCGTGGAGAGTCGGACACGACTGAGCGACTGAACTGAACTGAACTGAACTATTACACTTGATAGACTACAGTATAGTATATGTACCAGGAAACCAAAAAATTTGTGCGACTTACTCTGTTGTGATACTCTGTTTATTGTGGAGGTCTGGAATGAACCTGTAGTACTTCACAGGTATGTCTGTGCTAGAATGGTAGTCATCAAGGGCTGGAGGGTGGAGGAAATGGGGAGATGTTGGTCAGAGGTCCAGATTTTCAGTTATAAGTTCAGGGGATCCAGTGTGATTATAGGAAATAATACTGTATTATATACTTGAAAGTTGCTAAGAGAGTAAATCTTGAATATTCTCACCACACACACACACACACCAAACAATGATTTGAACATGATGGAGGAGTTAGTGAAAACCATGGTAATAAGCATTTTATAATATAAGTGTATCAAATATACACATATATCAACAGGTTGCACACCTTTAACTTACACAATGTCAGTCATCTCTCAATAAAGCTGGGGAAAATGTGGATTGGTTGTCAAAAAGCTTAATGTGTTCAGCTGGCAGTTTTGGACACCATTCCTGGAGGCTGAGGGCTGTCGCAAGCTGCTGTTTGCACGTGTAGTTGTCAGGCAGAATGTGAATGGTGCTCCCACAGCAGAGCGCCGTTTCTAAGAGTGTATTCCCAGTTGGCAGGTTGTATTTTTCATTCAGTTACAAGATGTTAATTTAGGAATACCACGGTAGGGATACGGGGAGATTCTGATAGAATTAGGCGTTTAGGCATCTTAAGAGATGAGTAAAATAGAGTACAGAAGCGCTTAAAATAGCAGCTGTAATTTTTAAATGCAATTTCCCAGATTGTGGGAGTTGTATTATATGAAAAGAACCAAGTGAATCTGAAAGCTTGAGAGATGCAAGAGATTTCTGAGGAGTCATTTCCCTCCTTAAAAATAACTGTATCTGTTTCTAAAGCTTTTTTTTTTTTTTTTTTTTGGTGAGGGGGTGCATGTTGTGAATTTTGAAACTAATGTGTTTGGCAGTCATTTTTGAGGAAGGTCCTTCTGAGTCTGTGTTTACTGAGGAATTCAAGCCACAGAAAAAAATTTAGTCCTTGATATTTTGCTATCTGGTGAGGAGACTGTAATTATGCCCCTGTCTCATGGTTGGTGATCTTTGTTTTGCAAAATGAGTAATCCTCTACTTCAAACAAAGTCTGTGGATTCATCGCAGATGTAGCTGTAGGGAAGAAATCTTCGGCCTCTCCTTTCCCACGTTCCTTTCTCTCTCTGAAGCTGTCTGGCCCACTGCACTGAGACTGTCCGCAGCTGCCCACTTGAAAAGTGACCAAGAGAACCAGTTTTTAAATCATTATCTTCCGTCTTTAACAAAGTTTTGTATTTTTATTTTTTAAATGTCAGTTAATTTTTGCCAATCTGATGGGCTAAGACTGGAATTTCTGCTAAATTCCTGGCATTTATTACGTATCTAATGTTCAAATTCCTTCCCTGTTTTTGAATTGTATCATTTGACTTTTTTAAATGTGTAAGACCTGTTTGTAACATATATAGACATATTGCATATACTTTAGTTGTCTTTTAAACTGTTTGTTTAAAACCGTTTGTTCATGGCTTCTAATCACATATTTGAGATTTTTAAACTTGGTGTAATCATATGTGGATTTTTTTTTTCCAGTTACAATTTGTAAGTTTCTTGTTTTGCTTAAGAAATAGTCTTATCTCAAAGCTTACATATCTTTTTTTTCCCAATTACTATTTTGATTTTGTTTTTTATATTTAGGTTTTTCTTCTGTTTGAAATTTTTGCTATTTTAAAACTAATTCTTGATATTAATATTTATTAATATTAATTTAATCAATTATTGCCAATTAATTATTGATTGAGCATCTCGTCTGTGCCAGGCCTGGGGCTTTGCAGTGATAAGTTAAACAAACATGGTCCCTATACTAGTGAAGGCTGAAGTGGCAGAGACAGGCAGTAAATAAGTAATCAACAGATATGCAATTTTCATCCTGCTTGGTGCCATCAAGGAAACAGTAATAGAGAACACTGTGTGGTCCAGGGGCACAGCCTAAGTGGTGCTGAGGAATACAGCATGTCTATGGAGGAATACATAGACATTAGCTTTGCAAAGAGAGAGAGAGGTAGACTGTAACCAGCAGCAGATTCCAAGACCTCGAGGCAGATATGAGGGTTGGTTAGTGGAGAGTTGAAGCTGGGGATGAGATGAAGGTCCAGAGGTGATGGATCCTTTGGGTCTTAGTAAGGGGCTTTGGTTTTAATCTAGGTGTAGTAGGAAGCTCTCAGTGCGTTTAAAGAGAGATCCATGAATGAAGAGAGGTTTTTGGCTTTAATATGGAGGGTGAAGATGGAAGTAGGGAGATAACTTACGAGGCTACTCTAATAGGTTAGACCAGAGCTGCAGTGGCTTAGACTCGAGTGATGGTTAATTTTACGTGTTAAGTTGACTGAGCTACTGGGCCTAGATATGTGGTCAAACATTATTCTTGATGTTGATTTGAGGGTGTTTTTGGATGAGGTTAAAATCTGATCAGTGGAGTGTGAAGAACACATTGTTCTTCATAATGCCAGTGGACCTCATCTAAATAGATTGAAAGCCTTAATAGAGCAAAAACTGACCTCCCCAAGCAAGAGGGAATTCTGCAGCAGCCTTCAGACTTGAACTGTAGCATCAGCCCACCTTGCAGACTTTGGACTTGGCAGCCTCTATAATCACACGAGTCAATTCTTTCAAATAAAAACACTCTGTACACACACAGACACGTACACACCCACAGAGATTCTGTTTTTCTGACAGTTCTAACTGATATAACAGAGGTAGTCGCAGTGAAAATACAGAGAAGTGAACATACTTTGGAGGAAGAAACAGCAGGACCCACTAAAAAGAATGAATTGTAATTGAACAGATGGTGATGCCAGTCATTGAAGTGAAGGCAGTAGAGAGAAGCCAGTACAGGGAACAATTTCAGAGTTTTGTTTGGGACCTGCTTAGTTTTGAGGTGCCAGTGAGGTATGAGCGGGAAGAGGGTACAAGTTGGTGACGTGACGCTTAAAGTCAGCAGTGTAGAGAGGGCGGAAGATTTAGGACTGAGCACTGGAGAACCCGGCCTTTAGAAAAAGACAAGGAGGAGAAACCAAGAGGGCTTGGTATGCGGGAAGATGAGAGCAGAGTGTCTCTCGAGCAGAAGGGAGGCTCTGACAACATCTGATGTTACTGAGTGGTATAGAAAATGAAGACCAAAGAAAAACAACTCTTAGATTTGACAGCTTGCAGATTGGTGGTTCCACGGGCTCAAACACAGTTGCTGGAGCAGTGGGAGCAAAGTGGAGGGTGGAGTGGTCAGTGGAGTGAATGGGAGATGAGTGGTGAGCACAAGTGTGGCCGCTCTTGGGAGAAGTGTGGCGGCGGGAGACAGCAAACCCGAGAGACCAGTAACTGAGGGTCTGGAGGGGTCAAGAAAAGTACCTCTTTTTTACTTTTTATTGGTGGGTGATTGGAGAGCATGTTCGTTTGCTGGTGGAGATGATTCAGTAAAGTGGAAGTTTGATGAGGAGGAGAGAAGAGGGTGTGTAACTGAAGGAACACTTCCTGGGTAAAGGAAAGACGCGTCTCAGAGCACGTGTAACTAACTGCCTGTGAACGGGAGTCTGGAGACAGGGGAGGGAAGAGCCGGCTGCAGGCAGATGCGCATGTGGAGGCTGGGAGACGGGTGGGGATGAGGGACTCCCATGCGTTTTCAAAGGGAATGGGCTAGTAGGAAGGAAGTTTGAAGAAAGAGATGAAGAGGTAGATTGGGGAAGAAAGTTAATTCAAGAAACAGAATTGCTGGGTAGTGTTGAGAGCCTCCTTGAGGGGTTGAGACGGATTTAAAGTGACACTAATCTATCTGTGTTTTTCCAGTGTAAATATTTTGCTGTTTGGCTGTGGCTATGGAAAAAGAAGAAAATTGGGTTAGAGTCTGACAGGCAGGACAGAGAGAAAAGTTCTTCCAGGAGAGATTAAAGTGATGGATGGAATTTCAGTGTGATGAAAAGAGTACTCATGGGTAATTAGAAACACCTAGCAACTGTGGTGAAGGGGTTTGATGAGAGGTTCTATGTATATGGTGTGAGGTAAGAGGCCCAATTGTATTATTTTCAGGAGAAGCAGTTGTGTCCCACTCCTTTATTGAACAGTCCATCCTTTCTTCACTGACTTTACTTGCTACTCTTGCAATATATTAACTTTCCATATAATGCATGGAGCCCTCTTGGCCTCTCCCTATTCTGCTCCTGGATCTCTCTGCCTCTTGCTCTGTGGGCACACACTCTTTTACTCTGGGGCAGAGTGGTTTCCTTCAGGCACATGTGAAATAGTTTTCCAGACCCGCCACCTGGAATGGAGTTGCTTGGTAAGAGGTAAGTTCATCTTTTGCCATTGTGTGTTCAGTTGCTCAGTGGTGTCTGACTCTGCCACCCCATGGACTGTAGCATGCCAGGCTTCTCTGTCCATGGGGTTTCCCAGGCAAGAATACTGGAGTGGGTTGCCATTCCCTTCTCTGTGGCATCATCCCAACCCAGGGATCGAACCTGAGTCTCCTGCATTGCAGGCACATTCTTTACCGCTGAGCTATGGCTAATTTGTCTACAAGAAGCTCATAGCATTTTACACTCCTACCAGCAATATGCAAGTTTCTGTTCCTCCACATTTCTGCAAATACGTGATATTATCAGACTTGCATTTTGGGGAGCAGATTTTGCTGACCATCTCACTCCATCATGCTGGAAGTCAGAAGGTTTTATATTTTAATGTAGTCAGATGAATCTGTTTCTTCTCCACTTTTTGTGGCTTTTGCTTTTGTGTCTCTTACTTAAGTAATCTTTCCCAGTGCTGATGCCATAGGCATTGTTTCTGATACTGTCTTTTATTATGTTTTAAGGTTTTGCTTTCCATAGTTAGGACTTTAAGCCATCTGGAATTTATTTTTGTGTAAGTTGTGAGCTAAGTAAAGATTGAATTTTGTTTTTCCATGTTGACAACCAGTTTTCTCTGCACTTCACCCCATTAACTTTCTCAGTGATTTACTAAATTCCTATATAAACATGTGGACCCACATATATAGCTCTCTATTCTCTTCCATTGGTCTGTTTATCCCTGTACAAGAATCCCTCAGAGATATTGTGGATTTGATTCCAAACCACCAAAGTAAAGCAAGTATTGAAATAAAGCAAGCCATACAGATTTATTGGTTTCCCAGTACATGTAAAAGTTATACTTACATTATACTGTAGTCTGTTCAGTCTGAGGTAGCATTATGTCTTAAAAAAAAAGAAAAAAAGCCCAATACTTTAATTTAAAAATACTTCATTGCTAAAAAAAGAAATGCTTGTCATCATCTAAGCCTTCAGGGAATTGTAATCTTTGCAGTAGTAACATCAAAGATCATTGATCACAGATCGCCATAACAGATACAATAATTTGAAAAAGTTTGAAATATTGCAGGAATTACCAAAATGTAACACAGAGACATGAAGTGAGCAAATGTTGTTGGAAAAGTGGCACCAATTGACTTGTTTAAAGCAAGGCTGCCACAAACTTTCAGTTTGTAAAAAATGAACCAAAAAATGCAGTTATCTGCAAAGTGAAATAAAACAGATATGTACCAACATCATATTATTTTAATTACTGGACCTTTATGATAAATCCAAATGTTGATAAGTCACCTTGTTCTTTAGGAGTGTCTTGACTATTGTTGGCTTTTTCCTCTTCCAAATGAGTTCTAGGATCAAATTGCCAGGTCCTACCAAAAGGAATTTTGTTAGAATTTGATGGGATGTGCATGTAATTTATGGGCTTCCCTGGTAGCTTAGCTCATAAAGAATAGCCTGCAATACAGGAGACCCCAGTTCGATTCCTGGGTCAGGAGGATTCCCTGGAGAAGGGATAGGCTACTCATTCCAGTATTCAGGGACTTCCCTGGTGGCTCAGATGGTAAAGAATCTGCCTGCAATGCAGGAGACCTGGGTTCGATCCCTGGGTTGGAAGATCCCCTGGAGAAGGGCATGGCAACCCACTCCAGCACTTCTTGCCTGGAGAATCTCCTTGGACAGAGGAGCCTGGTGGCTATAGTCCATGGGGCTGCAAAGAGTCAGGCATGAGCCACTAAGCACAGCAAGCAGCATGTAATTTATAGATCAATTTGGGGTAAAAGCTTTACAGTATTGAACTTTCCTATCCATTAATATGATTTCTCTTTATTTGGGTTACTTTTTTTTATGACTTTTAATGAAGTTCATTTCCACAGGGGTTTTTTCTTTTTAAAAATTTGGTCCTATATAACTTTGTTATAATTGCTATCATAAATAAATCTGTTTTTAAAATTATATCCATTTGTAAAATGGAATGCTATTGATTTTTTATATATCCATGCATATAGTTTTTTGGGTCCTGTTTTCTGCCTATTTTTTGATCAATTTTAGCAATTTTATATTTTCTTTAAATATTACTCTTTTGCTCTGGATTTACTGACAAAGTTATCCATAATGTACACTTTATATTTCCTTTAATCATTCACATCTGTAATAATATCCGTTTCTCTTGCTAATGTTATAGATTTTTGTTTCTTTTTTCCTCTTGTTTTTGCTGAAGTATTTTTTACTTACATTTTTCATAGAGCCATATTTTTGCTTCACTTATTTTTCTGCTTTTTTCTTAAATTTCACTAGTTTTAGCTCATATCTTTCCCTTCTTACAGTGTAATTCATTAAACAAAAACACTTTCTTTACTGTCATGTATGAGCTAGAAGTTTCTATCTTACTGCTCAAGGCCTGTCTCATGAGAATGATCACATGACATTTCTGAATCTAGTGGCTGTTCTGAATGTCCCTGCGTATCCATGTTTGGAAACTGAATGTCTTAGTTCTGTGTGGGCTCAGAAGCCATTTCCTTCTGTTCCATTTGTGTGTTTATACTGTGTTTAGTCTGGATCATTTTTCTCATATGTCGCTGCTGAGAATCTAGTTAAAGAAATAAGAACTTTGAGGTCCACCTAATCATCTAAGGTGGCAGATTCCCAAGTATAACTTAAAGCCATTTTTTTATTATCAAGAATTAATATTCTTGATAATAGAATGAAAAATTCTGTTTTAAATAATACTCTAATTAATCTACCCAGTGCTTCATGGTTCTGTTGATTTCTCAGAGTGTGGTTAGCAATGACCCTAGGCTTATAACTGGCAGGTATGAGTGAAAAAGCCTGTATAAACAATTAGGTTTAATAGTCTATAACGTTTTCATTGTATTTATTCTGATTAACCCTAAACCCTATTAGTTACATAGAAAAAGTTATTTTGATAAAATATGTGAATATATATGATAAACCAGTCTCTCAGCTTTTTCTCCAAACTATATTTATGTATAATTTGCACTCAGTTTCCTGGGACCCAGGATTGCATCCTGCTCCACTGCAGGTCTTGTATATGGTCATGCCATGTATACAGATTGTGCTCCATAAAGGTTATGCTGATGGATTTTACCTGCAGTTTACCTTCCCTATAGAATCCACCTAACAGGTATGGCAACACTCGGTGTATTCACCTGGTAGATAGTAGGTCTATATCAAGTCTGGATGTCTTCAGTTCAGTTCAGTCGCTCAGTCGTGTCCGACTCTCCGCGACCCCATGAATCACAGCACGCCAGGCCTCCCTGTCCATCACCAACTCCCGGAGTACACTCAAACTCATGTACACAGAGTCGGTGATGCCATCCAGCCATCTCATTCTCTGTCGTCCCCTTCTCCTCCCGCCCCCAACCTTTCCCAGCATCAGAGTCTTTTCCAGTGAGTCAGCTCGTCTCATGAGGTGGCCAAAGTATTGGAGTTTCAGCCTCAGCATCAGTCCCTCCAATGAACATCCAGGATTGATCTCCTTTAGAATGGACTGGTTGGATCTCCCTGCAGTATAAGGGACTCTCAAGAGTCTTCTCCAACACCACAGTTCAAAAGCATCGATTCTTCGGCGATCAGCTTTCTTCACAGTCCAACTCTCACATCCATACATGACCACGGGAAAAACCATTGCCTTGACTAGACGGACCTTGGTCGGCAAAGTAATGTCTCTGCTTTTTAATATACTATCAAGGTTGGTCATAACTTTCCTTCCAAGGAGCAAGCGTCTTTTAATTTCATGGCTGCAATCAGCATCTGCAGTGATTTTGGAGCCCAAAAAAACAAAGTCTGACACTGTTTCCACTGTTTTTCCATCTATTTCCCATGAAGTGATGGGACCAGATGCCATGATCTTTGTTTTCTGAATGTTGAGCTTCAAGCCAACCTTTTCACTCTCCTCTTTCACTTTCATCAAGAGGCTTTTGAGTTCCTCTTCACTTTCTGCCATAAGGGTAGTGTCATCTGCATATCTGAGGTTATTGATATTTCTCCCAGCAATCTTGATTCCAGCTTGTGCTTCTTCCAGCCCAGCGTTCCTCATGATGTACTCTGCATATAAGTTAAATAAGCAAGGTGACAATATACAACCTTGACGTACACCTTTTCCTATTTGGAACCAGTCTGTTGTTCCATGACTGGTTCTAACTGTTGCTTCCTGACCTGCATACAGGTTTCTCAAGAGGCAGGTCAGGTGGTCTGGGATTCCCATCTCTTTCAGAATGTTCCACAGTTTATTGTGATCCACACAGTCAAAGGCTTTGGCATAGTCAATGAAGCAGAAATAGATGTTTTTCTGAAACTCTCTTGCTTCCTCCATGATCCAGCGGATGTTGGCAATTTGATCTCTGGTGCCTCTGCCTTTTCTAAAACCTGCTTGAACATCTGGGAGTTCACGGTTTACATACTGCTGAAGCCTGGCTTGGAGAATTTTGAGCATGACTTTACTAGCGTGTGAGATGAGTGCAATTGTGCGGTAGTTTGAGCATTCTTTGGCATTGCCTTTCTTTGGGACTGGAATGAAGACTGACCTCTTCCAGTCCTGTGGCCACTGCTGAGTTTTCCAAATCTGCTGGCATATTGAGTGCAGCACTTTCACAGCATCATCTTTCAAGACTTGAAATAGCTCAACTGGAATTCCATCACCTCCACTAGCTTTGTTCGTAGTGATGCTTTCTAAGGCCCACTTGACTTCACATTCCAAGATGTCTGGCTCTAGGTCAGTGATCACATTATCGTGACTATCTTGGTCGTGAAGATCTTTTTTGTACAGTTCTTCTGTGTATTCCTGCCACCTCTTCTTAATATCTTCTGCTTCTGTTAGGTCCATACCATTTCTGTCCTTTATTGAGCCCATCTTTGCATGAAAAGTTCCCTTGGAATCTCTAATTTTCTTGAAGAGGTCTCTTGTTTTTCCTATCCTGTTGTTTTCCTCTATTTCTTTGCATTGATCACTGAGGAAGGCTTTCTTATCTCTCCTTGCTATTCTTTGGAACTCTGCATTCAGATGCTTATATCTTTCCTTTTCTCCTTTGCTTTTCGCCTCTCTTCTTTTTACAGCTATTTGTAAGGCCTCCTCAGACAGCCATTTCGCTCTTTTGCATTTCTTTTCCATGGGGATGGTCTTGGTCCCTGTCTCCTGTACAATGTCACGAACCTCCGTCCAGAGTTCATCAGGCACTCTATCAATCAGATCTAGTCCCTTAAATCTATTTCTCACTTCCACTGCATAATCATAAGGGATTTGATTGAGGTCATATCTGAATGGTCTAGTGGTTTTCCCTACTTTCTTCAATTTAAGTCTGAACTTCGCAATAAGGAGTTCATGATCTGAGCCACAGTCAGCTCCTGGTCTTGTTTTCGCTAACTGTATACAGCTTCTCCATCTTTGGCTGCAAAGAATATAATCAATCTGATTTCGGTGTTGACCATCTGGTGATGTCCATGTGTAGAGTCTTCTCTTGTGTTGTTGGAAGAGGGTGTTTGCTATGACCAGTGCATTCTCTTGACAAAACTCTATTAGCCTTTGCCCTGCTTCATTCCGTGCTCCAAGGCCAAATTTGCCAGTTACTCCAGGTGTTTCTTGACTTCCTACTTTTGCATTCCAGTCCCCTAGAATGAAAAGGACATCTTTTTTGGGTGTTAGTTCTAAAAGGTCTTGTAGGTCTTCATAGAACCGATTAACTTCGGCTTCTTCAGCATTACTCGTTGGGGCATAGGCCTGGATTACTGTAATATTGAATGGTTTGCCTTGGAAACGAACAGAAATCATCCTGTCATTTTTAAGATTGCATCCAAGTACTGCATTTCGGACTCTTTTGTTGACCATGATGGCTACTCCATTTCTTCTAAGGGATTCCTGCCCACAGTAGTAGATATATGTCTTAGTGGTCAGCAGTTTTAAGTGTGTAATGAAGAATTTATATAAGACAGGGAGAAATGATTTAAAGCCAGAATTCAAGACCTTAAAATAAATGTTTATACTCTTTGCAGTCTAGTTTATAATTCATTTTTCAAATATTTGTTGTTGTTATGTTTGTTACTGGAGGAAGACAGAATGTACTTCTAGCTACTTTGCTTTGGTTCTGCCATACACAGCACAGTGAGAACTCAAGACTGCTTGCTGTATGCCAGATGCTGTGCTGAGAACTTTTCATAGATTTCCTTTTTTTCCCTCTCAGTGGTCTTATGAGTTCAGACTTTATCATCTCCATTTTTAGGATGAGGAATCCAAGGCACCTAGTAATTAAGTAATCTCCCCACTACAGCTTACTTTTATAGCAGCAGGTCTGCCCGATGCCCAAGCCTGCTTTCATTAACGACCACACTATGTTTTCTTATAGTTTAGGGTACAATCCGGAACGTGAAGTGATGCCTAAGAAGGAAAGAAATCTTATTACAGGAAGGCAAAAGAACCAATATAACTACCATCCAACCAAAATACAATCCTGTGTGTTGAAATCTTGGATATTAGGTTTTTGGAATGTTGATGTAAGTGAGCATCCTCCAGTCCTGTTAAACTAGTTCTGAATATTGAAGCAGGCTTCAGCAGAAGAACTATTGGCAATTTTATTATCTTATATTTACATTTCAAACATTCTGATTGTTTGACTCACAGATTTTACCCTGTCTAGAGGCCAGTGTGTGCTCAGTTGTGCCCAACTCTTTGTGACACTATGGGCTGTAGCCTACCAGGCTCCTCTATCCGTGGGATTTCCCAGGCAGGAATACTGGAGTGGGTTGCCATATCCTACTCCAGGGTATCTTCCCAAACCAGGGATCAAACTCCCATCTCTTGCATTGGCAGGCAGATTCTTTTCCACTGAGCCACCTGAGAAGCTCATAGAGGCCATTCAGTTCAGTTCAGTTCAGTCGCGTCCAACTCTTTGAGACCCCATGGACTGCAGCACGCCCGGCCTCCCTGTCCATCACCAACTCCTGGAGTTCACCCACACTCATGTGCATCGAGTCGGTGATACTCATCCTCTGTTGTCCGCTTCTCCTCCTGCCCCCAATCCCTCCCAGCATCAGAGTCTTTTCCAGTGAGTCAACTCTTCACATGAGGTGGCCAAAGTATTGGAGTTTCAGCTTTAGCATCAGTCCTTCCAATGAACACCCAGGATTGATCTCCTCTAGAATGGACTGGTTGGATCTCCTTGCAGTCCAAGGGACTCTCAAGAGTATTCTCCAGCACCACAGTTCAGAGGCATCAATTCTTTGGTGCTCAGCTTTCTTCACAGTCCAACTCTCACATCCATACATGACCACATCCATACAAACCATAGCCTTGACTAGATGAACCTTTGTTGGCAAAGTAATATCTCTGCTTTTTAACATGCTATCTAGGTTGGTCATAACTTGCCTTCCAAGGAGTAAGCATCTTTTAATTTCATGGCTGCAATCAGCATCCCCATCTATTTCCCATGAAGTGATGGGACCAGATGCCATGATCTTGGTTTTCTGAATGTTGAGCTTTAAGCAAACTTTTTCACTCTGCTCTTTCACTTTCATCAAGAGGCTTTTGAGTTCCTCTTTACTTTCTGCCTTAAGGGTGGTGTCATCTGCATATCTGAGGTTATTGATGTTTCTCCTGGCAATCTTGATTCCAGCTTGTGCTTCTTCCAGCCCAGCGTTCCTCATGATGTACTCTGCATATAAGTTAAATAAGCAGGGTGACAATATACAGCTTTGATGTACTCCTTTCCCTATTTGGAACCAGTCTATTATTCCATGTCCAGTTCTAACTGTTGCTTCCTGACTTGCATACAGGTTTCTCAAGAGGCAGGTCAGGTGGTCTGGTATTCCCATCTCTTGAAGAATTTTCCATTAGTGATCATTATTAAAGGAAACTGTTGAAGGATCTCACAAAGTATGTTTGGATTTCACAGGCCACCATTTTAACATCAGAAAGGCACACAGAGTCATCTTTAATGTTAAAATACATGTGATCTGGACATAAAGCACGTAAAAGAATTTCAAGCTTTGGTCTTTAAATGTATACCCAAGGCAGAGCACCGGCCTGTGAATTTGGAGCTCAGGAACTTTCTTTCTGCTTGGAACTCCAAAGAAATGATTTACTCTCTGAGCCTCAGTGAGGAAGCTGTAAAGTGACACTGTGAATAAGTCCTGTGTCCTGTAGTACCTCATGATTCATTATTCCATCAAAATATGATTGTGGATTGGCTGGCTGTTTTACCATAAGGATGTTACTTAGGAGAAATGTAGAAAATGTAGAGAAAGATAAGCTGGAACTTACAACAAATTTTTCTCATTTTTCTTTAAGTAGGCTTCCAAGGTACCTTCTACTTAGTGTCAGATAGCCTTTCATCCTGGGGTTTTAGACAGTAATGTATCCAATGGTGACAGTTATCCAGGAGTAGTTTAAGGATTTTAAAAAGTGTAACGGGGTACTCTGCTTCTAAGTTCATGTTCCTGTGTATAGTGAATTTTATATGTATTCAGTCAGCATTTACTAGGGGCCTGCCATATAGATGTTATTTTTCAAGAAAACTGTATTTCTCCCTGTATACATTAGTTGAATTGTATTGTCAGACTCCACCTGAAACCATTCTGTTTTCATAGGCGCTCATCCATGTAAACTGCAGAGTAATATGAAGTGAAGTCATGCTTTTGAGCTGCTGAACATCTTTTTTGCTCTTTTTAGTGGGTGGTTCAGTTGCATTGTGGTTTACCAAGATGCAGTTAGGAATGTTTACCAAGAATTTGACTAGCTAATTACTGACAGTAATCTCATGAACCCATGATCAATCAGTGCATATTCTTTTTCTATAAAAGCTGAATTCTTATTGCTGAGTCATTTTAAAGTTAAAACGGGCTTCTTGACATTGCAATATAATATTCACTATGATTGCAAAAGTGTGTTGAACATTCATTATGTACCAAGTTATTCTGTGTCCTTGATGCATTAACTCCTCTTATTTTCACAACCCAGTGAAGTAAGTTCTGTTACCCCATTTCACAGAGGAAAGTGAAGTATGGAGAGACACACGTGGGCTGTCTGGCCAGTGCCACACAGCTGGGACGTGACAGTGCCAGGTCGCCAAAGCCCACACTCTTAACCATCTGAAAATTGCCAACTGCAACCATGTAACGCTCTCTTGTTGTCACCGAATAACAAGGAGGATGACTGTAAAAATGGAAGTGTGTGCATATGTGTGCTCAATCACTCAGTCGTATTAGACTCTTTGCGATCCCATGGACGGTAGCCCGCCAGGCTCCTCTGTAAAGTAGATAGAACATCATCCCTTTAGCAAAAAAATTATTTTAAGAAAGTTTGCCTGAAATGTAAAAACAGTCCTGCAGTTAGGAATTGCTTTTTGTCATTGTTTTTGCTTAGTTTTTGGTTTTTCGAAAATAGCTTCCTACTGCCTCTCTCCCATAGAAGTGTCAGTCTCCCCTTAGAGCATCTGACTCATCTGTTACCTGTCAGCTGTCTTTCTTAGTGGAGACATTCCTCCTGGACCCTCCACTCATTGACTTCACTTGGAACTTGTTGCTCTCCAGGCCTGCTTACTCCCTGCCAGCAGCCTGCTTGCTGTCTCTGAAGGTTTCCCTAAAACCTAATGGTACCCAACTGTCTTTTCTCATGTGAGGCTGCGGTCTGGGTGTGGGGAGAGGGCAGGCTCCTATGGGAGTGGACTGCACGGCAGAAGTTGGAGTTGGGGCAGGGCCATATCTTCTAGGGGTTGCGTCTCCAGATGTGATGCAACAAGGAGAACACAGGGGCCTGGGACACACTCTTGACCTCTTTGACCTGCATCTGATTCCTGAGAAAGAGTCAGACAAATCCAGATCAGGGGCATTTTACAAGATACCTGGACTCTTCAAAAACGCCTGTTGTGGAAGACCAAAAACTTTTTAAAAACAGACAGTGGAGCTGTTCCTTATTAGAGGAGATTATATAGGCAGGAAGCCACACACAGTGTGTGATCATTCTTCCAATCCTGGACTTGTAAAAAATGCTATTAAAGTGCAATTTTTAACTACTTGGGGGACTTTGAATATGAGATGAACTAGATAATCATTGTATGAAGGTTAATTGCTTGGGTGTGGTAATGGTGTGATAAATATGTAGGAAATTGCTGAAATATCTAGGAGTGAGATACGATGTCTGCAATTTACTCTGAAGTAGTTCAGCTAGAAAAAAAAAGTTTATTTGTGCATACATGCCTCTTTTTCTCACCACACAAAACATACACACTGTATCTATAGCTCACTTTATAAATACAGATACCACACCACCTACCTACCTACCTGTTGGTCGAGAGAATGGGGGCACATGAGCAAATGTGGCAAAGATGTTAACAGTTTTGAATCCAGAGGAAGAATATCTGAAGTGTTCTGCAGATTAGGGTATGTCAGAATGAATTTGGGGTGGCGCCTTGACCTAGCATTTTTGTTATGGTGAGTCATATGGCTCTTCCCCTCAAGATCAATTCTGAGATTAAAACTGTTTCTAACTTGTGGTAAAACACATTTATGAAGGAAATCAAAGCATAACTTGCTCTTTAAAGTGTAGAAGGGTTAAGTTAGTGCTTGCTTTGGCAACAAATACACTAAAATGTGGAAAAGTTAAACGATTAAAAGATGAGATACTGATTCTAAGAAGTATGTTTTCACATTTTAATAACTGAAATCAGAATATGATTTTACAAAATTTCACACCTTAGTACTGTGTTGTAGTTTAATTAACTTTTTTTTTTATTTGCGTTTTAGTGGCACATTGAATTGTGATGTGTCTTACAATCAACAGTGTTCTTGGAATATAGTATTTGGCAGAAAACCTGATATCTGGACATAACAGAACTTAAAGATATGGTGAATCCTGATAGCAGAGGCTGGTACCCAAAAGATGCTTGTGTGTGAAAGTGTTAGTCACTCAGTCATGTCCGACTCTTTGCAACCCCATGGACTATAGCCCTCCAGGCTCCTCTGTCTGTGGAATTTTCCAGTCAAGAATACTGGAGTGGGTTGCCATTCCCTTTGCCAGGGATTGAACCTGGGTCTCCAGCATTGCAGGCAGATTATTTACCATCTGAGCCAAAAGTAAGTGAATGGGTGTGTTGATTTCAAATGTGCTATTTGATTTTTGCAACTTTTTACCATAAAATAATGAGTGACATTGTTGATTAATGATGATTTCATGAGTATTGAACTTCATCCAGATTTGTTGTGAAACTTATCATTAAGCTAAAATTGTTGGTTAAACTTCATTTTTTATATCCATTTGTAGCTGATGGAGTTTTGTTGTTAAATTGAAACTTCTGGTATCAGTTTTTGATGTACATTTCAGTAGTTCTGGCTTTCCTGAGTTTTGGGTCATTCCAGTGAATAAATAATCTGATTTTCTAGATAATGAAATGGGTAATAAAGGGAGTTCTGGCATCAAACTGAAGATCAAGGAAAAGGTGAATGCATTTTTTTTTCTAATTGAGAGAAAATGGGCATGCTGAGAGGGTGTCAGATTGCTGATCATTAACACCTTGATGTGTGTGTGTATAAATACCTATCTGTATACTTGTATGTATTTGTATAGTGTGTGTGTGAGATGTATATATGTTGAATCCTCTACATCTGTAAACTTCTGGGGATTATTTTATTTACTCGAAAACATTAGTGTTTACTTGTCAGAGTTGAACAATGAAGGACAGAAAATGATTCAGAATTCAGTGAATCAGTTGAAACACGATGGTTATAGGGTCACTTTCTTTATAACCCCTGTCTCATATGTACACAACAGGAGCTCCCACCTACCCTGAAGGGTAAAGAGAATCAGCTTCTACAGAAAGCAACTTTTCTGCTGAGTTTTCTGAAGAAAGATGAAGCGTTAACTATGGTAAATGGGGAACTGGATAGAAGGATGGAGAGAAAGTACAGGATGAAGGGAAAGCCAGAACAAAGGCCTTGTGGCTGGAAAAGATGAGGCTTCCTGCTTTTGCTCAGGGGGTGGTGGCGGGGGGCGGGGTAGGTACAGAGACCGGAGATGTAAGCAGGGCCCAGCTCCCCAAAGGCTTGTCAGCCCCAGTATCAGCAGGCATGAGGGCTTTCAGCAGGGAACCAAGGCATGAAAGTCCCATTCTAGAACAGCCACAGTGGTGATCTCCTTAGCATTGTGGACTCGGGCAGGGATTTCAGAGGTTGGTGAATACCTGGAGGTCAGTTAGGAGCTGTTGCAGCAGCCCAGGTAGGAGGCTGTGATGTCATACACTGAGTCAGTGGCAATGGGAATAGAGAGAAGCAGGCACGCTAGAGTGATGCACAGAGTAGACGAACTGGGTGCTTGAATCCGTCCTTGGATTCGTTGGATGTGGCAGGTGAAGACGGCAAGAAGGCCAGAATGACATCTGAGCTGCTGGCTTGAGGACATGGAGGAGTGGTGTGAATCTGGAGAAGGGCTGAGGGGGTGGGAAGAGATGATTTCTGTTTTGGATGTGCTGAATTTGAGAAGTTTGTGAGACTTACAAGTGCTGGTTTTCTGAAGGCTCTAAGATGAGTGGGTCGGGGGCTCAGAAGTGAGATTGGGATATGGTGAGGCAGTTAGAAAGATGGCTTTAGAGAGCACATGTGCCCCTGGAGGGAGCTGGAGGAAGAAGGAAAGCTTGGGAGCATAGATCAAGATAATGACTCAATGAAAGATTAAAATGAATATTTAAAGAGTCAAGCCATTCATTGGTTTGGAGAGTAAACACAGTTTTGTACCTTCAGATAGTATTCCTGTGGGGCCAAAGATACAGCAGATGCCCCTGTCAAGTACAGCAAGGGCCTCTGATGGCTGTTGGGGGACATGTGCCCTGGGACACCCACCCTGTGCTGGGTGCTGGATCTTGGGGTTAGGAAGGAGCTGGGGAAGGAAAGTGAGTGGTTAATTAAATGCAGTTGAAATAAAAGGCTATTCCAGGCTGCTTCCATGTCCTGGGTATTGTAAACAGTGCTGCAATGAACAGTGGGGTGCATATGTCTCTTCAAATATAGTTTTCTCCGGTTATATGGGATTGCCGGATGACATGGAAGTTCTATTTTCGGTTTTTCAAGGAACCTCCATACTGTTTGCCATTGTTTGTGGTTGTGCCAATTTACATTTCCACCAATAATGTAGGAGGGTTCCTTTTTCTCCGCACCCTCTCTAGCATTTATTATTTGTAGACTTTGATGATGGCCATTTTGACCAGAGTGAAGTAATACCTCATTGTAGTTTTTATTTGCATTTCTCTCATAGTTAGCAATGTTGAGCATTAGGAAGCAGCTTAAATGTCCACTGACGGAGGAGTAGATAAAGAAAATGTGAGATAGATATGTAATGGAACATTACTCAACCATAAAAAGGAAGGAAATAATGCTGTTTGCAGCAACATGGATGGACCTAGAGATTATTAAGTGAAGTCAGAGAAAGACAAATACCATATGATATTGCTTATATGTGGAATTTTAAAAAAAGATACATATGAACTTTTTTATAAAACAGAAATAGACCCACAGACATAACAAAATAATTGTTACCAAAGGGGAAAGGGAGGGGAGAGGGATAAATTAGGAGAGCCAGATTAATATAAACACACTGCTATGTATAAAATAGGTAAACAACAAGGACCCACTGTACAGCGCAGGGAACTCTACTTAATATCTTGTAATAATCTATAAGGGAGAGAATCTGGAAAAGAATATATATATGTATATACACACTCATGCACACGTATATATGTATGTATGTATAATTGAGTCACTGTGTTGTATATCTGAAACTAACATGACATTGTAAATCAACTGTGCTTCAATTTTTTTCTTTCAAAATTTATTCTAAGTATCACAGGTGTTTAAGGAGGTAATTAGAAATTCAGACCTTTTTTTTTTTCTTGTGAAGTAGTCAGTAACCATTATTTTGATGCAAGAGAAGACCGCAGATAACCCAGCAAGGTACAGTTAGCTTGTACGCAGAGTTCCCCAGCAGGGAGCTTGACAGGCATTCAGAGGGCTTACTCTCTCTGGCAGAGGCTGAGGACTGACGTGGCGCACCTCATTTACCAGAGTGTTTGCACTAGGAAGGTGACCTAATTAGAACAAATGGAGATGTCAGGAACTTTCTAGTCTTCTGGTTACAGGGTCAGTGCCTCAAATTACTTCTCTTTACTTGATTTGAAAGGGATTCGTTGTGACTTGTGACTAGAGTTAATCAGGGAAAAAAAACAAAGTTTATATTAAATGTGGGTTTGCATATCACCCTTCCATTTCCTTTCCAAGGAAAAAAATTTTTAAGTTATTCTTGGTTGATGAAAAAAACCTCTTCTGTTTTGTCCTCATCTTACAACAGTCTCCTTCACGAAGTGGATTATACTTGGTAAACCTTTTAAGAGCTTCCTTCCAGCTGACGTCACTGTTCTGCTCTCAGCAGGTCCGTCAGTAAGTTGTCATCTCAGAGTTCAGTAAATGCCTCTCTTCATGTGCAAGCCTGGCCGTGATATTTCTATTTCCAGAATTCCATTAAAGGCCACTTGTTTTTCTGATGGCTCTACATTCCTAGAATACACACAGTGGTTTCCCTTCAGATGTTTTAAAATAACATAAAAATCATGGAATTTACCACCAGCCTGCGTCAGATTCTGTGACTTTTCCCATTCCTCCTTGAGCGTTTTCTTTGTTTCCTGCTGTTCAGTGTTTTATCAGTCTAATAGCAATTTCCCTCTCGGTGTATGGCTCTCAGACACTGGCTGTTAACCTTTGATGTGGAACTCTGTCGAATGTTTTCTGAATTCCGAGGTCACTGCTGCTCCTTTTATTGAAGTTGTCGGCGCTATCCTCAGCAGGGTTCACCACGTGCTCTGTGAGAATGGCTGGCCGTGCCCGAAAGCGGGCTGCCTGTGTCAAATCAAGATGCATTCGACCAGTTATCAAATAAGGGCCCTTGGTTTTCAGTGATTCCATGACTATTGGATTGTGAGTCTACAGTGAAATCCTGGGAAGACGGTGGAAATTAGTAACAGGAATTACCACTCAAGAGTAGAGCAAACATGGGGTTTTAAGATTCCAGAAGTGCTTCGTTTCTCATGGCATTTAGACACATGCTAAGATGATGAGATCCTAATAAATAATATTCTTTGCACATTGCCAACGAGGCCAGTAGAGCAAAAAATTACTGAATGATATGTATAAACCCTAATATTGTTGTCACTGTCAACATATCACAGTCAGAACAGCTTTGCCCTGTTGGCTCCTGACTGGGTCCCATCGCTGCGTTAAGAACTTTCCACACATTGTCTCATGTAATCGCCTCAGCAGATACATTTTGAGCATCTGCTATATTCCAGGTATTATGGTAAGTCCTGGGGGTATTATAGGGCTTCCCTGGTGGCTCAGATGGTAATGAATCTGCCTGGGGATATTATGCTTCATGACCTCTAGGAAATTATAGTTCAGTTAGGAGGTCTGTGCAAGAAAATTAGAAGACCCACTAGAGCAGGATATGGCTGAGTTGCATTAGGCACAGGGCTGAACCTCCAGCAGGTTCATTTTCCTCCACCAGACTGTATTTCCATAGAAACAAAGTATCACACAGCGTGGATAGAGCACAATGAGGCTTTATTGTCACTATGACCCAGTGGGAGGAAAGGGATGGGGGACCGGCAGCCAAAGACGGATGACAAGGGCTCGCATGGCATCGTTTCCGTGGGCTTTCATACCAGATGATGGCTGAAAGGGGCACAGCTGTCAGGACAGTTGAGGCCTGTCTTACATGCTCAGAGGTTGGAGGGCACCTGCACTGGCAGAGTCTGCTGGCACCGAGCAGTGTCCTGCCCCGGTGTGGCCCCTGTTCTTTGCTGTCCTGGGGAGATGGCCATCATACTTGTTCTCCAGAAGGAGCCTGGATCCTTACCTAGATGACAGACACATTGGATCTTCAGGAATTCAGGACTGGGGCTAACCGGGCAGACCTGAAACTCTCATCTTTTTCAGACTTGAAGGCGGTAGAAACTAGACACCTCTTGCATGTCAGGCCTGGCCTTGGTGCCTACATTCAAAGTGCTGTCTGTGTTATCAGGTTGCGTCAGCCAGCTTTATAGAGAGAGCTTTAATTTGGGTGTAGGAGTCAGCCTGATGAGCAAAGAAAAAAAATCACTCTTGAGTGCCTGCCAGGATGAAGGAGGGCGCCAGTGGGGGAGTAGGTTCTCAGGAGCACCTTCCCAAACTCCCTGACCGTAGCAGACAGGCACCGTGGGAGTGCCAAGCAGGGTAACCTGACCTGTTCTCAGTGACATAGCTCCAGACCTGAAAAATAAACGAGGGCGGAGACAGGGACATGACAGTTGAGGTAGGCACAGCACAACCTGCTCCAAGAATCAGAAGTATTTCCATTTGCCTAGAAGGCGTGGAGAGAGAGAAGACCGTTAGAAAACTGTTGTGTGCCTTTGTATCTGTCTTTGTGTTGACAAGTGTACTTAGAGAACAGAAGCAATGGTGGGTTGGGACTTCCCTGGTGGTCCAGTGGTTAAGACCTCACTTTCAAATGCAGAGGATGCGGGAACCATCCCTGGTCTGAGAGCTAAGATCCCACACGCCTCTTGGCCAAAAAGCCAAAACATAAAACAGAGTCAATGTTGTAACAAGTTCAATAAAAGGAATAAAAATAGTCCAAAAAAAAAAGCAGTGATGGGTAAAACTCCTGGCACCTTAGCCTGAATCAAGGGACTGGCTCCAAAATAGTCATTTTATTCATAGCCATAAAAGCACCTGCAGTTTTGTTGTGTTTTGTTTTAAATGCAGTTTCACTAGTTGAAGCGGTGAACATAATTTTGATTAAATCTTGACCCTTCAGTATCGACTTTGTCTTATGCTTGAGGAAATGGGAAGTGGAGATGAAGAACTTGCTTCACCTACTGCAGGATGAAAGTCATCTTGAGAAAAAGCACTGGTGCAGTGTGTGTTTGCATGCTGGCCTCGCCACTCTAAGGGAACAGCAGGAGTTTGTGGTAAAATTAGTTCAAATTTAGGATTTCCAGGCAGACCCAGAGAATGGCCTTGGGAGTGGTGAATGGAGTGAAATCTTCACAATTAATGAGGTCAGAGAATTGAAAGACTAAGGTTCCTTCTGACCCCAAGGTGTGTTCAAATCGCCCACAATAATGACAGGATTTGGGGTGCCAGACAAATGGTGCCTGGGGTCACAGTCTTCAGTCTGGAGCCCCATGGTCAGTAAGCAGAGGTGCAGGGACTCAGCTATTTCTATCTGACCTGCAGCTGGATGTCTTCAGAGTTTTCCTTCACATAAATTAAAAATGAGTGTTTCTCTCTAACTAATTAAAAATAATTTGAATAGACTATTGTTACTTCGGTAGCACCTATTGCTCATTTCCTTGGTCTTAAATAACCACGAAGAGTGTTTGGTGCAGCTCATACAAACTGAGCATATCGTATGTGCAAGATTTCTAAGCTGCTCAAAAAATGCTACGTAAGCCTGTCTGTGGTTCATTATCCTGCAACACAACTGAGAAGCCATCATAAGGGGAGATAAAAGTCTCAGGTCTTTGGGCATTTGCTCCCTCACCACTGCCGAGTTCTCATCTCCTCCCAGCGATGGTGGAGGTGGCGCCCAGCCCTGAAGGAAATCCTGTTGGTCACTGTGAGTGCTGCTCATTCCACAGTTGCTGGCTGACTCACTCTGGCCACCAGAAAGGTCATCACAGAGTCATAAGGCGATTTTTTTTTTTTTTTTGGTTGGTAGATGGGCTTCTGAGTTGAGATGTCACAGTTTTGTTGTGGTCAAATCCTATGAAGTCTGTCCTCCAGTTGCCACCCCTCCTCCCCTGAAATCCATAGGGTTAAATGCTCCAGTAGTGTGTGTGCCTTCGTTGTTGTTTGGTCTCTCAGTCATGTCCGACTCTTTGCAACCCCATGGATTGCAGCATGCCAGGCTTCCCTGTCCTTCACTATCTCTTGGAGTTTGCTCAAACTCATGTCTCTTGTGTCCATGGTGCCATCCAACCATCTCATCCTCTGTCGGCCCCTTTTCCTGCCCTCAATCTTTCCGAGCACTGGGGTCGGAAGAGCCGACTCACTGGAAAAGACCCTGAAGCTGTGCATTCGTGTGCACGTCTTATAGAGCAGCTCTATAAGTGTTTGTATTGTTGTTCAGCCTTGTTAGGGTAGAGAACACATTTTATTGATATCTATATCATCTGCTCTAATTAGAGTACTCAGCATCTAGTGAAAAATGCACATTTTTGGTTAGATGGATGGGTGAATATAAATAAGCTAGGCATTTAACTTATATCAATGTTTTAGAGAACTTTTCCTATAGAAGTATTAAATATTACATTTGTTATTTCCAGCTGGTAAGTTTGCCAGACAGTTGAATTCCAAGTCAGAGGTGGTGTGGGGATACTAGGTAAAGATTCTAGGTTTACTTTTTTCTTTTTTCGTACATATAGCAAAGTCACTTCTTTTCCTTTTTTTTAAGAGTAGAAAAAAAGATCTCTGGTTTCAAAACTCAAAATCCATATGAATGCATCCATGTTGACTTCCCTTGGTGGTACAAGTATAATTCTGTGGAACACTGAAATCAAAAACCCAAAGCAAGTATCTGACTAGAACCTTCATTTAGTCAGGGATCAGTGTATTCAGAAGAGCCTGTTAGGCTCATAATAGCTATGGTGGTCATTGTTTGAGGCAAAAAAAAAAAAAAGAAAAGCAAAAACTAACACTCTGAGAACTAGTTGTAGATGTCAACTACAAAGAGCAAGGCACTAAAACCAGCCGGAGGATGGAGACAGTTTCCTTGGACATTATGTGTCCAGAACCAACTAGGGGCCCATATCTGAAGTCCCTAAAACAGCCCATTCTTTCACTTTGTCAGGGCCTGGGCAGAACTGCTTTCTTCAAATCCTACATTGCTCTGCCTTTCAGAGGTATTACTATGCAGTATTTTATTTTTTCACTGAAAAACTTTCACTGTTTCCCCCTGAACTCCTGCCAGGACTGACTTTCCGTTGGTCACAGACATTGAGTCCCTCCTGAAGAATCCCTGCTCTGGACGACTGCTTGTCCCTGGCAGACTGGTCCTGCCTCCCCGGGTGAGGCTCTGTCCTGGGACCCTGACCCCCACGGGTTAGCTAAGCTCCTGCCAGGGAATTGGAAGACACAGTATATGGGGTGAGGAAGGAAGGGGTGCGGGGCTGGACTTCCTGAGGACATGTGAAGTTCCTCTCTGCTGCCTTACAGATGCTTCTGGAGGAAGAAGATTGTGGCTTGGGGATCTGTCACAGTCATGCAGGGGGAGCTCCAAGGCCAGGCTCATGTGGTCAGTGTCTGAGGCTCTTACGGAGAGCAGTAAGTCTCACCATCACTCTGTCTTTCCTCAGCACCTCCTGTCTTGCAAGTGTCCTGGAGACCAGATCAAGACAGGGACACCCACATTCCAGAGGTCAACCTGGGCGTGTACCCTCCAGGAGAAGGGGAGGCATAAGCCGTGGCCAAGAAATCAAACTGAGGCCAGTGGCCAGAGGCACCAGAGGTTCTGGGTGTGAAAGACAGGGCTCTGGAGGAGGGGCTTGGCTGCACAGGCCACTTGTGCCCCTTTGGGAGCCCGGCTCTGAAGGGAGTGGCCGGGGTCTCTTTCTCGACCTGCAGCCTGCCAGTCATTGCTCTTCACAAATCTCATGGCCTCTAAAATTACCAAGTGACTGCACAGGCAGACTGCCTAGCGTATCAGATGAGAAAGAACACAAACTCTGGCCTTGGGAAGACATCATTATCACTTCCTCAGGAATTAGAGACACCGCCTGGATAATATTATCTACTCTTCTCCAACATGTGGGGATGAAGTTACAGTTTGTATCATTATGAGTTTGCTTTTTATCTGCTTTGCATTCTGCCTTTTGGGCTCAAGCAGAAGTTTTGTACTGCAGAGGCAGAAGGAGATCTGGAAAAGAATTAACCCTTTAGAAGTCCAGGGAGCAGTGTACTTCAAGGGCATAGAAGGCATGGTCAGAGTTGGCAGGGGAGGGCAGGGGCAGACCCACTGTGCAGTTGAGTGCAGTTTCCAAAGTGCGAGAGGCCTAAGTGGAAGATAATCTGGGATCGAAGCCTTGGGTGGGCTCTTGTCCCTGAGAGTTTGGTGGTTTGATGATGAAGGAAAGACTGGTGGTGGTTTTTGGACAGAGGGGGCAAAAAATGAGTGAGGTTAATAAGCCAGTTGTTGGGTTATCAAAGTAGCATGAATGAGGCTCAGGATGAACATTATTTATAATGGGTAGGAAGATGCCAGCAAAAAGCTTAGCTTTATTTATTTTGGTGGTTTTCTCCTGAAGGTTATATCAGTCTTCTGAACAACAAATAGAGGCCTCATGCAGTGGTAGATTTTTAAGGACTTATTTATAAGGCTTGCTGTAATGTCATTATGATTAAAACTCGTAGATTACAAACTGAGATCCACAGGGATGTCTATAGTCTTAAATTAATTGTGATGCAGAACCAGAAAATCTGTCTTGCACTCTCATCCAGGCTCTGGGACCAGGGACCCAGGGAAGCCAGCAGAACTGGGAGTCTTCTGCTGTGAGGCTTGGAACTTGGTGGGGGGTGGGGCTGGGGTTGGGAGGAGAGTGGCTAGGGTCTGTGAGCCCTGTGCTGTGACTTACCCAGGTGCCAGGTGAGTTTGGGTTAGAAAATGGTGCTAGTTTTTCCCTGAATTCATTTTTGAATGTTAGTGACACTAGTTGGACTGGTTGGGAAGCATTTGGAATATCCATAGATGATAACATGCCCATGGTCATTGCTCTTGTAGAATATCCTCATTCATAGTCTTTCTTTCTCTTCCCAGTCTTCCTCCTGAGTGCATCCAGTGAGGTGAATTTTGTCAAACAGTTGCTTCTTGTTCTCTTGGTAGGTAGAGGATTCAGACCCATATGTCCCAGAGGGAACTGAACTTAGAATCCAGCTTTGTCAAGGGCAGCCTTGGAGGGGGCCACCTCTGGAGTTTGGAGGATGAATATTCACCTTTTTAAAAAAGTGGAACATTTAATATATATTTTGCTTCTGTAAGATATTTAGATATTGAAGGACCCCAAAACAGCATTTTGAGGTACTGTGCTTGATCAGCAGGAGAGAAGGTTATTTGGAAGGGAAGACTTTGAAAGGAGACCTTGAGAATGTGTTGAATGTCACACAGAGGGTGTCCTTTCAGACACTGGCTCCCACCTGTGGAGTATCGGGGAGCTCAGCAGGATGCTGGGGATGGATGGGCTAAGACTGGTCTTACCCTCAGAGATTTCCCAGCCTGGGGAGAAATGGCCTAGAAGATAAACTGTGAAGCTCTGAGTTTATCTCCTCACTTTGATAGAGGAGCTCATGGATGGAGTTGCCTGCATGAGGTCAGTAGTCTACCTAATATTTTTTTTTTTTAACTTAGAGATGCTGGAGGTTTTATTAACTTCTTTCACTTGAAGTCATATCTTGAAAATTTTGAAGTAAGGGTCACACACACAGTTGATCAGTAACCTGAGAAAAGGAGCTATCAGTAATTAATATCTGCCTTTTGCTTAACTTTAAGATGCTGACACATCTCATTCATGAATCTCATGCTTGCGACCATCTATGGAATAATCTCACGTGGTATTATATGTGATGTCAAGACAGCGCTGTATCAGTTTGATTTATGAAAACTCAACGATTGAAATTGTTCTCTTTCTCATCCTTAGAAATTGCTGAATAGGAAATAATTCTGTAGACTATTAACAGTGTGTCTTGCAGGCTAAACCCTTTTCATGGAGCATCGAGGGCTTTGCGAGAGGGCATTCAGGGATAGATACGCTCCCATACTGATGCTGAAGCAAAGCAGCATACAGAATAGCCAGATGAAGGGAAATGTTGCTGATTAGCTTGTGTGTGAATTTACTTTGGTGCTCTTTTCACACAGTTTGGGTTCAAATAGCTGGGCAGAAGGAAGCAATACTTGTTTTCTAGATTGGAGACTCATTTAGAGCATCTAACACTTTTAAAAGTATCATTAGTGGGCTTCCCTGATGGTACAGTGGTTAACAATCCACTTGCCAATACAGGGGACACAGGTTTAATCCTTGGTCTGGGAAGATCCCACATGCTGCAGAGCAGCTAAGCCCATGCAGTGCAACTTCTGAAGCCTGTGTGCCCAGAGCCCCTGCTCCACAACAGGAGAGGCCCAAGCACCACAAGAAGAGTAGCCCCTGCTCACCAGAACCAGAGAAAACCTGTGTGCAGCAATGAAGACCCAGTGTAGCCAAAGATGGATGATGGATGGATAGATGGATAATTTTTTTAGAAAAAGCATTATTAGTTCATGAATCAAGACTAAAGGATTTGATCAAAGAAGACATACAGATGGCTAACAAACACATGAAAAGATTCTCAACATCCCTCATAATCAGAGAAATGCAAATTAAAACCACAATGAGGTATCATTTCACTCCAGTCAGAATGGCTGCTATCCAAAAGTCTACAAGCAATAAATGCTGGAGAGGGTGTGGAGAGAAGGGAACCCTCTTACACTGTTGGTGGGAATGCAAACTAGTACAACCACTATGGAGAACAGTGTGGAGATTCCTTAAAAAACTGGAAATAGAACTGCCACACGATCCAGCAATCGCACTTCTGGGCATACACACTGAGGAAACCAGAATTGAAAGAGACACATGTACTCCAATGTTCATTGCAGCACTGTTTATAATAGCCAGGACATGGAAGCAACCTAGATGTCCATCAGCAGACGAATGGATAAGAAAGCTTTGGTACATATACACAATGGAGTATTATTCAGCCATTAAAAAGAATACATTTGAATTAGTTCTAATGAGGTGGATGAAACTGAAGCCTATTATACAGAGTGAAGTAAGCCAGAAAGAAAAACACCAATACAGTATATTAACACATATATATGGAATATAGCAAGAGGATAACGATAACCGTGTATACGAGACAACAGCAGAGACTCAGATGTGTGGAGCAGTCTTTCGGACTCTGTGAGAGAGGGCGAGGGTTGGGATAATTTGGGAGAATGGATTGAAACATGTATATTATCATATGTGAAACAAATCTGACGTGGTTGGGGGTTCCCCACCTCAACACTCTGTGGATTTAAGGGGCCGTTCCTTCCGGAAGTGTATAAATTAGCCTGGGCTAGAACCTGCAAAAAAATAAATAAAAAATAAAGGATTTGATCAGAAAGAAAATAGATCAATTGTTGAAAGTTCACATTAGGTGTTAAACTATACTATGATTTGAAATGAAGTCTACATTTTGGTAGTAGAACACATGAATTAAGGAGCCCTTATTTTCAAAATTAACTGGATCTTAAAGAATCAGTCTTGAAATGTAGCCCAGTTTTACAAATACAGTTTGTAATTGAATTCATGGCTCTTTAATTCTACCTGTCAGGTCTGGCCACTGTCACTCGTGGTGTGGAATTTAGGTACCCAGTGTTACTGAGCTTCAATAAGTAACTTAAAACCTGCATAGTGTGACTGCAAAGTAATAGCACTGCAGTGGCTTATAGAAATCATACAGTTTTATTTTGTAGTCACATTTCACGTTGTTAGGATGCTGTGGAATACATGTCACATTTGTCCTAATGTTATAATTTTATGTTTTTTTTTTTATTCTTAATTGGAGGACAGTTGCTTTACACTATTGTGTTGGTTTCTGATAATTTTATTTTTACATGGGAAATACATGTCAACACTACTCAGGAACTTGCTTCATCTGGCTTATGTTTTACAGAGGTGTCACCTCTCAACTTCCAAAGTAGCATTGAATTTTACACTTCCTGCTTAACAGCATTATAGAAAAATTAAAACCAAGCAAACAGAAACCTTGTATACAGTGGCTAGTGCATTTGTGTTTTATGTAGCCATGACATCATTCATCTTTTATTTGGTTCAGACTATGTGTGTGGGTGTGGAGGGGTCGGTTCTTGACTGGTGCTGTATGCTGTGCTAAGTCACTCAGTCATGTTCAACTCTTTGTGACCTCATGGACTGTAGCCCACCAGGCTCCTCTGTACATGGAGATTCTCAAGCCAAGAATACTGGAGTGGGTTGCCATGCCCTCCTCCCGGGCATCTTCCCAACCCAGGGATCAAAGCCAGGTCTCCTGCATTGCAAGCAGAGTCTTTACCATCTGAGCCACCAGGGAAGTCCCTGAATACTGGAATGGGTAGCCTATCCCTTCTCCAGAGAATCTTCCCGACCCAGGAATCGAACTGGGGTCTCCTGCATTGCCGGCAGATTCTTACCAGCTGAGCTACCAGGGAAGCCTTGGTGGTACAGAGGGCGCTGTTCAAAGTCTTGGAGTCACACTGGATTGCTTTTGTTTGGTTGTGGTGTTATTTGTTAAGGTTCTTCTCTGTTTTGTTCCTGCTTTATAAGGCAGTTATGGAGTTACCCTGTGCTCAATCTTCTTCTCTCGATTCATTCCCAAGTTTATTATAACAGTATATTAAACTACTTGTTCAGCAGAGGATGAACTCGCATAGTTGAATATTCAGGCAGGACTGTTATTTGTAAAATACACATAATCATACCCAACAAGGCATAGGCTGTTTCATGCCGCAAAGCATAGTAGCTCCTAAATGCAGATATTTCATGTAATTTGTAAAATTTTTGTCAAATGTTTAATTCTCTGTCTTTGCTGCAGTGCCTGAGTCTGCATACATTTGATGATAGTTTTTCAATGAATACTGTTAGGCAGTTATAAACCAATTGTAAATTGCATTCATTTTCATCTAATTCAGAGGGAAGAAAGGAACAAAACTCTGCAGGGAGGGGCCATGTTCAGACTCCACTGCTATCAGAATTCATGACATCGGGGCTCAATGTTGTGCCTCCTCTGAAAAGCTAATTCAGTTTCTTTAGGCATCGACTTACCCAGCAGACAGTTGGCTCTCTGCCATGAGCTGTTGACAGTTACTGCTTCTCCTGAGGCTGATTAGCATGCAGTGTTACAATGTCCCGAAGAATCATTTTGCTTACCTATATAATAATTTAAGGGTTTAATCATTTCCAAACATGTCCTAAGTTATTCAGTCCTTTGTCAGCATCTCATTTCAGCTATAGAAGTTTTTTTTTTGAGCATCTGCTGTAGGTGTAATAGCGTGTTAATACATTAAGAAAAGTGTTCCAAATAGGTGGTTATTTCTAGTAATAGAATTCTTTCCATTCTTTTGCTGCTTTATAGTTTCGCATACACCTCACTTGATGGCAATAATGAAATATAAGCAGTGTATCTTCCCTTTTCGCAGATGAGGCAGACGAGGCCTGGAGAGGGTAATGGGTTTGACCAGATCCACAGAGCATATATGTGCTGTAGGTCAGCCTGCAACCCAGCAAGTCCTTCTCCGCCAGCACACTGACCAGATTAGATTAGTGCTGTGTCGTTATGGGAAGAGGAGGATATTCCTGGCTTTGGAGAGAATGTGTCTAGCCTGGCCAGGGCTCCACTGGCTGCTTCCACTTTGAGTGACAGCTGAGGCCCGGATCATTCCTCCTTGCCTCACCCCCCAGCCCCGCTGCCTCAGGAAAGCCTTTCACACATGCCATTTCTGACATTTGTATTAAAGAAAACACTTGATACCCTTTTTGCTCCATGCTGAAAGCTAGACATATATTTGACTACAGGAAAAACAAAACGAAAAGCATGTAATAGAAAAAAGGCAATTTATACGTTTTATCATTGCCTAACCTTTGAGGCTTGAACATTCTGGCTGCCATCTCGCTGTTCTCTTTTATTGTCGCTGTTTTGGTCTAATGTGGAGGCATTTCCTCTTGGTAGGCTTCCCTCTCTCCCTTCAGCATGCCCTTTACATCCCCGTCTTGCTTGTCTTTCAGGGAACACTTACAGGGCTTGTTCTCAAGCCCTTGCTCAGCTAGCTAATGAAGAGCTCCTGCTTATTAATGGTCATTTGCCCGGCAAGCACTTGGCTGAGCAGGTCTCAGAGGGCACCTCATATAATTCCTTCTAGCCACCCCATCACTTGGTGTTCTAACGCATCCTCATTTTGTATCCCCACTCCCCTCCAAAAAAAAAAAGTGTTATGAAGAAACCTGCTCAGTATCACGCAGCTGGTAAATCACAAAGCTGGGATTCACCCGTTCTGTCTGCCCCCAGAGCTGGTGGTCTGATAACACAAACAGACTGATGGTGTCCCTGCCTGTGGCCGGTTCAGCAGCTGTGTGCTCTTATTATTTTGTGGGACATCTCCTTTCACAGAATGTAATCTGAGCTGTTTGTTTTCATAGCTAGCTGATTTTGCATTTGAGTTTTTTGTTGTTGCTGGCTTAATAGCTACCTGATTTTGCACTTAAAAGATTTTCCCCTATTCTGATGCTCAAAATTAGTCTAGTGTTTAAAACGTAAGCCAAGAGTTTCATTTTCTTCTTATTTATACCTTTATGGTTGCAGAGCAGAGGAGTTTGCCTAGGTGAATCTTGTGATAACAAAAATGGTTGGTTGTTGAAACCCACATTGCTGCTTTTTTAATTGTTGCCCATTTGGACATATTTGGGGACTGCATAGAAACCTTCTGTTGTATAGAAGTTTGTGTTTTGTGACATATTTTAAGGCTAATTTACTGCTGCCTACTCTTGTACCTCCTAGAAGTTTTCCTTTATTTTTTCCCCAGTGATGGAAATGTTCTTCTGCTTTGTGGGTAATACATTCAGAAAATCAGATCCATGTGTGTGTGTGTGTTGTGTTTGTGTATGTGAGAGAGAGAGGGAAGAGGGCGCAGGGAGAGAAAAGAAGAAAGAGAAGTAGGAAGAAGAAGGAGGAGAGGAAGAGGAAGAAGAGTCAGGGAGAGAGGGAGGCAGACAGGATTTGATTTGTCAAGAAGGTTATAGACTCAGCTACCAAATGCTGTTGGTCTGAAGCCGTATCTGTAGTGTACAGTATGATTCGCACACATAAAACGTGGTCACAATGAAATGTGATGAGAGTTTAGTTCTCAAGGATGACATATATGAAGAGAGTGGCTATGTCATGCTGTGAGCGTATTAAAGTAGCTGACAACATTCTTGTGCTGCTTTTGCCTGGACTTTATAGGATGCCTGGTTCTTAACACTTTCTTTACTAATAGTAAGCAGATTCCTAAGAAGTGAAGGTGTGTTAGACCTTTGGTGTATCCTTGTCTCTTAATTCTTCATAGATTTTTTTCATTAATGTTAATTTTTCCCAAAGTTAAAAACGGTTTTCAACTCTAGTTCAACGTTCTAGCTGTTTCCAGCGTCCAGGCCCCTTTTCCTCCGCCAGGAGCTACTAGATGATCTGTTTGGCCCCTTAGCGCTCAGCTCTCACAACTGTCTCTCACCTTCTACAGCCACCTGTCCATCAGTGGGAAGCAGCCTGCAGCAGTCAGGATCAGCAAGGAAGCCACTTAGGGGTCTGGGAGCTGCCAGCTGCTACAAGGGAATCCTTACCCCTATTCCCAGGGCTCATTTGTTGTTTTTAGATTCTTAGCTGACTGATTATTCCAATAGATGGGGAAAATATACTGTGATTGGCAAGCTAAAGAGTGACCCAGGTCACCTTCATTTAATCCAGCTGCATTCATTCGTCTATTTCTGGGTCCTGGTACCCTGCCCTCTTCCTCTCCAGGTGTGAGACCACTGACATCCTCATAGAAAGTGCCCCTTGTTGTGTCTTTAAGGGACACAGGCTCTTTAAAAAAGCTTGGGTTGAAAAACCTGCTGCATAGAAGATTACCTAAGGGTTCTGCTAATGCTTTTCATTGCTCTATTAATGCTTGCCGCGGGAATCCGATTGTAAGCAGTCCAGGTAAACGGTGAACCAACACAGACACGGAGAATTTGTCTGTTTCACCAAACGAGTTCCTCAACTGCAGGCTGCAGACACTCAGTGGCAGCCTGTTCCTTGCATCTGATCTCTTCACAAAGCACCGGATGAGGGGTACCTGCAGATGTGTCCCTGATGCTGGCTGCCTGTGATGGCGCGCTGGGGCAACAGCAGTGGGCCGCGTGCCTGCGATGATGGTTTCATTCTCTGCAGCTCGGAAGACAGATTAATTTCATTTGTGCACAGGCAGGGGCGTGTTCTACAGTTTGACACACAGATGACAGTCTGGCTGGAAGCTAGCAATTGGGGGGAAAATAGCTGAAAACAAAATGATAGTTTTGAAGGCAACATAGTTACAAGACCCAGTATGTATCTATCATTTTCTTCTGAAAATCAAAATTTTCACCATGGAAAAAGCACCCAGAAACCAAGCAGTGCCTTCTCTGTGTTTTTAGCATTTATATTGCAGTTTGTATTGAAGGACACTTGTATAAAGTGTCTCCAGTAGGGTTGGTTAATTTTGCCAAAACCACGAGATGAAACAATTAGTATGCTTGCTCTTTTTTATTTGAAAATTTTAAGAGTATCTCAGTGTGAAGTAGGGGTGCGGGAGGGTGAAACTTGCCTTGTGACTGAAGAGGGCAGTCACAGCTTGGTGGGAGCATCACTTGAAAATCCAGCTCTCTGCATGAATAATTGGTAGAGAGCCACCTCCAAGCTCAGGAGGAGCTAACGGAGGGGCGTGAAGTGGGAACTAGGAAGGAGAAGACATCCCCAAATAGGGCCAACCTCAATGACTGAAACCCAGAATCCTATAAGGACAAACAGCTGCGCAGTTGAACTTAACGCAGATATTACACTTACTCAGTTTTCAGAAATACGTAAGAGTGCTGTGAAGGTGATGAGAGACACGTCACCTGGTTGATGAGATGAACAAACAGCCAAGCCCCGTGCGGCTCTGTGCCATCAGGGCAGACCAGACACAGCCAGCCTCACTCTGGGAGCTGAGCTGTTTTTGCACACCACACCTGAGGCTGAATGAATGTCTGCCCCTAAAGCAAACACACACCCTGTGGGAGACTTCATTTAGGCAGCTGAGGAGGAAATCTATTTAAGGAACTCTGCCTCTCTAAGATTCTGAAAGGAATGGCTCAGGTGACTAGTTGAAGGAGTGACAAGCAGGTGGAGGCGAGGTGACCAGGGAGGGTCACATGAAGAGGTGGATTCCTGGCCCCAACCCTGAGGTGTTGGCAGCAGATGCGGAAGGTTTGCCTGGTAACTGTTGAAGCAAAAATCAGAAATAAGCACACTTTTCTTCAGTGTCCCAGCCTCCACCTACCCACGATGCTCAGGAGTAATCATTCCATTTTATAAAACAAACTATAGAAGCCTCCTGTTTGCCTAACCTGAGATCTAAAAGAGTCTTTAGCTGCCAGGATAGCAGGGTCTTATACCTTCAGTGACACTGAAATACAAACCCAGGGGTGCCGGAGACGCTGGCATTGAGAAGTCTCCCGCCTTTTTCTTTTCTGTAGATGAGCAAAGGAAAATGTTGTGCAAGGACACCTTCAGCTGTTGAAACATCAGTGATGAGTGATTCTGTACAGATGAGTTTTATAAGTAGTTGGTGGTGTAAGATTCCCATTTTATTTTAATCTTCTTTGGGGTTATTATGTTCTCCCTCAACACATTGTTCATATCTGTTGTTCTTACTTCTGTTTTATGAAAGAGGGGTGACCGTGCCCAGAGAATAGAATTGTGGCAAGCTCACCGTACACATCCCAATGGTGCACAACCATGGTGCACGTCCCAGTGGTTCCGCCAGAGGAGGAACACTGTGAGGCTGAGCTCTGCCTCACCCCTCCCGCAGGGAGGATGCAGAGCGCGTGGCGGCTGACTGCAGTAACAGTCAATTGTGTTGGGGTGTATCCCCTCTAGGCACAATGGCCATAGGCTACTGTCCTTTTTTAGTTTAGGACTGCTTTTGAATTTTTCTGCCTCCTTTCCTTAAGTTTTTTAAAAAATAAAAGTTAACTGAGCTCCTGCTGTGTTACGCTAGGAGCTTTTATCTGTCAACTCATTTAATTTTCATGTAAAGATATCCCCCTTCATTGGTTTTCATATGTATGGCTTAAAATTAAATACATTTTGGAGTTGTGATACATTTTTCCAGTTCCACCAGTCATTTTGCCTGATAAAGATCGGAGACAGAAAAGATTGAGATCTCTTAATTCCTCTCAGGTAGATCTCTCTCATGTCATTATTGAAAGTATTGGAAATGCTAGGTAACGCCAGCATTGAATGGCACTTTACAAGGTAAGAGTAACGACATCTCATATATTTAGTAGGTGGTTACCAAGTGCCAGGCACTGTTCAAAACTCATTTATTTCAATTAAAATAGCTCTAATGACCTAAAGATGAACTCTGTCCACAGGAAAAGATGTGCTAATGTCATCAGATCAGATCAGTCGCTCAGTCGTGTCCGACTCTCCACGACCCCATGAATCACAGCACGCCAGGCCTCCCTGTCCATCACCAACTCCCGGAGTACACTCAAACTCATGTCCACAGAGTCGGTGATGCCATCCAGCCATCTCATTCTCCGTCGTCCCCTTCTCCTCCCGCCCCCAACCTTTCCCAGCATCAGAGTCTTTTCCAGTGAGTCAACTCGTCACATGAGGTGGCCAAAGTATTGCAGTTTCAGCTTTAGCATCAGTCCCTCCAATGAACATCCAGGACTGATCTCCTTTAGAATGGACTGGTTGGATCTCCTTGCAGTATAAGGGACTCTCAAGAGTCTTCTCCAACACCACAGTTCAAAAGCATCGATTCTTCGGCGATCAGCCTTCTTCACAGTCCAACTCTCACATCCATACATGACCACGGGAAAAACCATTGCCTTGACTAGACGGACCTTGGTTGGTAAAGTAATGTCTCTGCTTTTTAATATATTATCAAGGTTAGTCATAACTTTCCTTCCAAGGAGCAAGCGTCTTTTAATTTCATGGCTGCAATCAGCATCTGCAGTGATTTTGGAGCCCAAAAAAATAAAGTCTGACACTGTTTCCACTGTTTTTCCATCTATTTCCCATGAAGTGATGGGACCAGATGCCATGATCTTTGTTTTCTGAATGTTGAGCTTCAAGCCAACCTTTTCACTCTGCTCTTTCACTTTCATCAAGAGGCTTTTGAGTTCCTCTTCACTTTCTGCCATAAGGGTGGTGTCATCTGCATGTCTGAGGTTATTGATATTTCTCCCAGCAATCTTGATACTACGCTTTAAAATGAAAAATATATTTATCAAAGAGAACGCAGAAAAGATTTTGTTTTGAGGGAAGACCAGTCTTTTCAGTTCATAATGCTGACATAAACGGGCAGGGAACAGAGCTAGCCTTAGTCCTGTAGAGGAGAAAGTGGGGTGCTCTCTGGGCAGATGCTGCCCCTGGGCTGCCAGGCGTGGTTACAGGATGGTGCTTTGGTGCAAAGTAGGAAAAGGCCTCCTTTTCTCTGGCAGACACAGTCCATCACCAGGGTGTGTAGCCAGAGAACCAAGTGCAGGCTGGCTTTCGACCCCTTGTCATCCCCAGGGCAGCTCTGGGGGATGGGGGTGTGTATAGAGGTGGGTGGGGATGGCACGCAGGGAGGAGGCTGCAAAGATGTCCATGGAGAAGGGCAGGGAGTGAATCTAGGACACAGTGGGCAAAATGATACATTGTTGCTGGTTCCAGGTCCAAGGACTTTCAGAGTGGGAGCGGGGAAGAATGGCTGCGCCCACCTCTGCTCAGGGCATGTAAGGCAGTTTTGTCCCTGAAGTGACCCTTGATGCCATGACCTCATTCATCTCCAGAGGCTATGGGCAGAACCCACCAGGGGGTCTCTGCAAACCCCAGGAAAGTTAGGCCGCTCTTAACCACCTCTTGGACCATCCCCATGGAAAAGAAATGCAAAAAAGCAAAATGGCTGTCTGAGGAGGCCTTACAAATAGCTATGAAAAGAAGAGAAGCGAAAAGCAAAGGAGAAAAGGAAAGATATAAGCATCTGAATGCAGAGTTCTAAAGAATAGCAAGGAGAGAAAAGAAAGCCTTCCTCAGCAATCAGTGCAAAGAAATAGAGGAAAACAACAGAATAGGAAAAATAAGAGATCTTTTCAAGAAAATCAGAGATATCAAGGGAACATTTCATGCAAAAATGGGCTTGATAAAGGACAGAAATGGTATGGACCTAACAGAAGCAGAAGATATTAAGAAGAGGTGGCAAGAATACACAGAAGAACTGTACAAAAAAGATCTTCACGACGAAGATAATCACGATGGCGTGATCACTCACCTGGAACCAGACATCTTGGAATGTGAAGTCAAGTGGGCCTTAGAGAGCATCACTACGAACAAAGCTAGTGGAGGTGATGGAATTCCAGTTGAGCTATTTCAAATCCTGAAAGATGATGCTGTGAAAGTGCTGCACTCAATATGCCAGCAAATTGGGAAAACTCAGCAGTGGCCACAGGACTGGAAAAGGTCAGTCTTCATTCCAATCCCAAAGAAAGGCAATGCCAAAGAATGCTCAAACTACCACACAATTGCACTCATCTCACACACTAGTAAAGTCATGCTCAAAATTCTCCAAGCCAGGCTTCAGCAATATGTGAACCGTGAACTCCCAGAGGTTCAAGCAGGTTTTAGAAAAGGCAGAGGCTGCTGCTGCTGCTAAGTCACTTCAGTTGTGTCTGACTCTGTGTGACCCCATAGACGGAAGCCCACCAGGCTCCCCTGTCCCTGGGATTCTCCAGGCAAGAACACTGGAGTGGGTTGCCATTTCCTTCTCTAATGTGTGAAAGTGGAAAGTGAAAAGTGAAAGTGAAGTCGCTCAGTCGTGTCCGACCCTTAGCGACCCCACGGACTGCAGCCTACCAGGCTCCTCCATCCATGGGATTTTCTAGGCAAGAGTACTGGAAAGGCAGAGGCACCAGAGATCAAATTGCCAACATCCGCTGGATCATGGAGAAAGCAAGAGAGTTCCAGAAAAACATCTATTTCTGCTTCATTGACTATGCCAAAGCCTTTGACTGTGTGGAGCACAATAAACTGTGGAACATTCTGAAAGAGATGGGAATCCCAGACCACCTGACCTGCCTCTTGAGAAACCTATATGCAGGTCAGGAAGCAACAGTCAGAACTGGACATGGAACAACAGACTGGTTCCAAATTGGAAAAGGAGTGCGTCAAGGCTGTATATTGTCACCTTGCTTATTTAACTTATATGCAGAGTACATCATGAGGAACGTTGGGCTGGAAGAAGCACAAGCTGGAATCAAGATTGCTGGGAGAAATATCAATAACCTCAGCTATGCAGATGACACTACCCTTATGGCAGAAAGTGAAGAGGAACTCAAAAGCCTCTTGATGAAAGTGAAAGAGGAGAGCGAAAAGGTTGGCTTGAAGCTCAACATTCAGAAAACAAAGATCATGGCATCTGGTCCCATCACTTCATGGGAAATAGATGGAAAAACAGTGGAAACAGTGTCAGACTTTATTTTTTTGGGCTCCAAAATCACTGCAGATGCTGATTGCAGCCATGAAATTAAAAGACGCTTACTCCTTGGAAGGAAAGTTATGACCAACCTAGATAGCATATTAAAAAGCAGAGACATTACTTTGCCAACCAAGGTCCGTCTAGTCAAGGCTATGGTTTTTCCCGTGGTCATGTATGGATGCGAGAGTTGGACTGTGAAGAAAGCTGATCGCCAAAGAATTGATGCTTTTGAACAGTGGTGTTGTAGAAGACTCTTGAGAGTCCCTTGGACTGCAAGGAGATCCAACCAGTCCATTCTAAAGGAGATCAATCCTGGGTGTTCATTGGAAGGACTGATGCTAAAGCTGAAACTCCAATACTTTGGCCACCTCATGTGACGAGTTGACTCACTGGAAAAGACTCTGATGCTGGGAGGGATTGTGGGTGGGAGGAGAAGGGGACGACAGAGAATGAGATGGCTGGATGGCATCACCGACTTTATGGAGGTGAGTTGGTGATGGACAGGGAGGCCTGGCCTGCTGTGATTCATGGGGTCGCAAAGAGTCGGACACGACTGAGCAACTGAACTGAACTGAACTGAACCACCTCCTGCCTCCAGAACAGTTTTTCTTTCTTTAGCTTAACTTCCTTCCCTGGTCATTCCTCTTAACTGCAGCATTTAAACACAGTGTTTAGTCCGAGGGAGCTGAGCTAATTCTTTAGGTGGCAGAGCTTATTCCTAAACTCCCAAGGCTTTCAGGGAGCACGGAAATAAGAGGCATTGGAGGGCTAGGATGAAATGGGGTGGCTCTTTGACAGTCTCCCCCTTGGTCATAGGTGGGGTTCTCTTGACCAAACTGATTCCCTGCTACTGAATTTTCCTCAGCCCAGAGGTCGTGAGAGCTTCCTTGGTCTTTGAAGAACAGCCGGGTCTATCCCTGCAAGACCCCCACATGTTATTCTCTTCCCCCTGTGGATTGCAGATGTTCGGAGAAAGGCCACAGTTGTGGGTTGGATTCCGTCCTAATAATAGGAAAGCAAAATACGGAAGCAAATATGGGTTGGATGTGGAGAAAGGAAAATCTAGTTGTAAAAGAGCCAACGTGTAAAAGGATACACATCTTGATTATTTCTTTTCATACTAGAAAATATTCGATCGTTTATTCTTAGCTTCATTGAGAGCCAGATGTAGATTTTAATACCACATGTAGTAACTTTCTAAAATTGTAGAAGGGTGCCAGAAATCACAGTGGGTTTTTTCTTTTTTCATTTTTCACATTCAGAAATAAACTCAAATTTCACACAAATCAGTGCTGTTTGCTGCAGTTCTAGAAGATTAATTTGTGTGTGTATCATATAATACCTGTTTTCCTCCTCCCAACCCCTGTTTTGGCAAATGGAGATGTATAAGGATGCTGAGATCAACATACTTTACAATATATTTCTGAGGGAAAATAAATGACTTCGTGGTCTGGAAAGTAAAGGGGCAGTGCAAATTGGTCTTATGTGGAAATATGGATGAACATGGCTTTTAAAAGGAGAGAAGAAGTCTGAGGAATTTCTGGTTTAGAATGCATGCCAGGTTCAGAAGTATCTGAAATAATGCCTGGATGGTTTGGATATCCATTTGAATGGGCTGGTTTCACACAGAGGGCTCCATGTTCGATTGGAAGAATAGTACTTGGCTTTGGTAAAGTGATTTAATATTGCTCTCAGACATGGAGACATGTGAGTTAGACTCAGGGAAAAACACACCTTTGCTTGGGCACCCATTAATCTATCCCAAATCTCATATCCCTGCAAGGGGTGACCGTGGCTGGTGTGCTCTGCAGTATTTGTTAAGTTCGGGTTTCCTTACTAGGCAAGTCTACTGCTATCTTGCCCTCTAGTGGCTTTTTAAAAGCTCCTTAATAGTTCACTCTGAAACTTAGCTGGTAAAATTGTGGCTCTTGAGAAAAGGGTCATCTGTTCAAAGTTCATTAAGGACAGAATTCCTAAAACAGAATATGATATGTTTTCTATCTTTCCTCTTAGAAATTGAGCTCATGGATGAGTTCCACTCACTCTAGTTTGTCAGAATTTTGTTTTCGTTATTAATCTGTGAATACAAGTCAAAACCTTTGTGGTATATTTTATGTGTAACAGAGAAGGTTTTGCTACCTTTGAGGAGGGTTTCTCATCTTTTGTTTTAAGAAGGTAAACTTTTCTTCTTTGGACTTGGGAGACTTGGAAAACATCAACATGTAAAGCTATAGTTGGATCAAAATGTAAAGACCTGGTTCCGTGTCTTTTCCTCTGTCTGCTCCTCTGGGTCCCCTCATGTTCGGTACATAGCCCTGTCCCAGAGGAGCCATGCTGCCCATCTGCTGGTTGTTTCTCCCTTGGTGCTCTGCATAGTTTGGAGGTCTCAGGGTGTGAGATGGCTGTGTGTCTTCGGTGTATGTGTCTGCAGAGCCTACCATAATGCAGGGTGCTTTGTACGCAGAAAGCGGGTAAAAACATGAACCCACATGTGTGTGATCAGTCCTTGGTAAAGACGACCGAAGAGAACAGAGTCTGACCTGGGAAATGGGGAAAGGATAAAGCCCATCCAAGGGTTCCGAGCAGCTCTATGAAATTGGGCTCTGAAGAGCCAGGCTGAGTTGGGCATTGGGCCAGTGATAGGAGAACAGGTTTGAAGCAAGGCAGAGGGGCTGGCTTCTCCAGAAATCCGGGTATCTGAGAATTCCAACTGAGCACTGAGAGAAAAAGGAAGGTAAAAGAAGTAGAAGTGACAGTGACCCCAAGGCTCTTAAGAGATAGAGGAGCAACTGGAGATTAGAAAGAACCCCCACAGGAGGCCTCTGTGTGCTGAGCCCTTCCTGGAATTCTGTGGGTGATGGGGGAGGGTGCCACCATTGGCCTGGACTGGACGTGCTTTCAGGTGGAGGCCTGTGCTGGTGTGTAAGGCATCGTGTCCTGGGCTGTGCTCCTGCGGACATGCAGGGGAGCTGCAGTGAAGGAAGACAGGGGCCATGGGCCCGGCCTGCAGGAGAGCCTCTGCAGGAGAGCCCTAGTCTGCTGTGGGTCTTCTCCATTCTATTTTTCTTGTCCTAGAGGAGCAGAAGCTAGCAGAGGATAGTGAAGGGGAAACCTGGCCAGAGAAGCCTTCTGATTTGGGGCAGCCCCCAAAACTGCTTCCCCACAACTGCCCTTCCATGGTTGCTCACTTCCCCAGGGTGAGAAGTGGGTGACTCCTTACTCTGCTGATCCCCATTCCGGTGTTTGGGATCCATGTGTCATGTGGAAATGCAGCCCGGGATTGCTGCTCTCCGTCTATGTGATGGGTCCCATCTGTCCCCGAGACTCTTTGGATTCCTGTTTTCAGGGGTAAAGAGATGCCCTGTTAATTCCTCATTGTGCTTTTTTTCCTAAGCCACTTGGATGGATTTCGGGCCTTTCCTGGTGGCTCGGATGGTTAAGAATCTGCCTGCAGTGCTGGAGAAGCAAGTTTGATCCCTGGGTCGGGAAGATCCCCTGGAGAAGGGAATGGCAGCCCACTCCAGTATTCTTTCCTGGAGAATCCCATGGACGGAGAAGCCTGGAGGACTACAGTCCATGGGGTCGCAAAGAGGCAGACATAACTGAAGTGGCTAACACTGGATAGATTTCAGACCAAATTTCTAAATAAATACACAGAGAATTAAATATCCCTACAATTCTGTTGATTTCACATGCTTGTACCCAAATTACTTGAATTCCTGGCTTACTCCCCCTTTCAGACATAGATGTATTGACACTTGGGTTAAGGTGACAGTTATTTGTGAGCTATTAAAACTTCCTGAATGGACCTTTTTATTCATTTTATTGGAGAAAAAAATGACGCTTTGGGGCTTCTATGTTACAATGGAATGGTGTTCTGTTTCGTTTGCTTAGGCATAAGTTGTAAAATTCTAGGGTACATTGAATACTAGTTCACTAGTATTTAGTGAACTTTATATCTTTAACCAGCACTTAAATGACCATGTTTCATGAAAATCAACTTTTGCAGAACAGACACTTTAGGAGGGATTATTTAACACTACAGAACGACTTTTCGCTATTCGTTATTATGAAATAACTTGCCACAGTGTTCTTCTAAGTAGAAGGCCCCAAGGACTCTAAAATGAATTTTCCGTACAAAAACTTAAATGTCTGTGGAAATTTTCAGGACTGTGACTATTATATAAAATGAAAATGTACCACTTGTCATTAGTTATATTTTTTAATTTGTCTTGCAGAGATTTCAGAGATGTACCAATCTGGAATTTTTCTTATACCTTTCTTCTTCTATATTAAAATTATTACCAAATTCTTCTCCTTCTACTTCCTCAGCAGTTTAGCCCAGAAGCCACTGGGTGGGACCAGGCAAGGTAGCTGTTTGTGTGGGAAAGAAGTGGGTATGGACCATGGTGATACAGCTGGGGTGAAGAGGGTGTCATCTTAGGGGGCCGCCCAGCACTGCTGTCAGAACCTGGGGAAGGCAGCCACGTGGGGGGAGGGGGGCACGGCTGCAACCTAGTTTGGGGTAACGAGGGCAGCCTGCTGTGGGGTGTTGGATCCTGATGGGTGAGATGGGACCTGGGTGGTGTGGCGCATGGCAGTATTAACCTGTTTGATGCCCAAATAGAATGAGGAGTGTTCCCCACCAGGATCAGTGTCAGCAGTGAGATGAAATACATGCAAGAAGTTGGACCAAATACATTAAGTACATCAAGGAAAGTGGAAGCCAGATTTCTTACTTCTGAGAAGGGAATTGCAATTATGGGAAGGGAGAAAACTAGAATAAATGCTGTGGTGCCAGGTTGAAATTGGAGGTATCAGTATGAATTCATGGATTTCTATAAACTTGGACATACAGAAACACAGAGGAAGTGTCTCTCAGTGCGGTCCCCAGACCCAGCCCGAGAGAAGCAGCACTCCAGTGGTAATGAGCACACCTAGGATCCAGAAGTAGTTAATAAGACCACAACGTTAAGAAAAAATATTAACCATGACAAATATAGTGTCAGAACATCTCTCTCCATATTCAGATACTTTTCACCGAAATCTTTAAAAACTCAACGTTTTTCTTAGAGGGAGACAGAAATCTTGTGATCGCTCAGTGTATGCGGTCCGCTCTCCTCGGCAGTGCTGTGGTAACTTTGATAGGACCTTACTGCTTTAGGATTTGTTACACAGTCATCTCCTGTTCTAAGGGGACTTTTCCCAAAATAAACCATAGCGTGGATGTTTGCTTTTGTTTCCCAGCTGCGGATCAGTTCCTGTGTTCACTGAATTAAATACTAGAGAGTTCTTGAATGTTTGTTCTGAACTCTCTCTCCTTTCTTGTACAGAATCCTCTGTACAGCAGCAGTACAGCATTGATGATGATCTTGGCCTTTGTGGTGACCCAAAACAGGTCAAGATTCCAGGGATGGTTGCTGTGTTGTGGTTGGGACTTTTTAGATGCCAGAAGAAACATCCTAGGGCTTCCCAGGTGGCTCAGTGAGTAAAGAATCTGCTGCAATGTAGGAGACACGGGAGATGTGGATTTGATCCCCGGGTCAGGAAGATGCCCTGGAGAAGGAGAGGGCAACCCACTCCAGTATTCTTGCCTGGAGAATCCCATGGACAAAGGAGCCTGGCGGGCTACAGTCCACAGCGTCTCAAAGAGTCGGACACGACTGAAGCGACTGAGCTCGCAGGAACCATCCTAGAGCTAGGTCAGGTGGGGTTGACTGGGGATAGGGAGCTATGAAGTCACCGCTGAGAGTTCTTGGGGGAGTTTGGGGCAGCTGGGCCTCTCTTGTTCTTGCTTATTGTCTTCGTGAGTCTACTCTGGTCTCCCTTCTCCCTCCATCTCTCTGCTATGTAGGTTCTCCACTCTTGTGCCTTCAGCCTGGAGGTGATCCCTGTTGTCTTCTGAAACCCCGGTTCACCTTGCCAGCTCTCATCTTCTCTCTGTGCTGAGGGGTGGCATGTCTGTGTGTCACTTCGGTGCCTTTTCAGAGCCAGGCCTAGAGCCCCTGGGCAACCTGTGAACTGACTGCCCCAGACCCAGACTGCCGGCCCCGCCACGGTCACTTGCGTACAGGGCCTGGCCATGTCAGAATCACGCAGCCTGAGCCTCACCACTCAGGATGCAGTGGGATAAGCAGGGCCTGTTCATGGAGAGTCATGGCAGATCTAAATCTTGCCGTTTTATGAAAGGTTGGAGGATGAATGTTTTCATTTCTAATGCATGAGCATCTCCCCTGCAGAAGAGAGCTATCTGCACAGTTTTCTAGTTGGCTCATCCCATCCTGCTTTTAAACCATGGAGGAGACGCTGAAGGGAGAGGCATTTATGCATACTTTCAGGTGCAAAGGCATATCCTGATGCTGGGGTTAGGTCTCTGTGTGCGCGTTCACGTGTGCGTGTGTATGTGTGCTGCTTTTAATTCACTTGGATTAGTTTTATGACTACAGGAATCAAATTCTGGAAGTAGTTTAATTTTTGGAATTTGCTTTAGCATTTGTCTTGATGCTAGTGGGACTCTACTCCCTCATGCCTCTTTGTCTGCATTTTCCTAGATATTTGGTGGGATATTGGAAGAGGTTGCATTAGGAGCTTCTAGCTGCATAATCTTGTTTTAACTCGACTGAACATTTGACAGGTTCAAAGCTCTAGTTTAACATGTGTTCCCAGATGTATTGCATCAGTCTAATAAACCTACTTCTATTCATCCCTCTGACTCATCACCATCCACTTTTGAGGGTTAGTAGTGTTTGGACCGGAGAAGGCAATGGCAAGCCACTCCAGTACTATTGCCTAGAAAATCCCATGGATGGAGGAGCCTGGTAGGCTGCAGTCCATGGGGTCGCTACGAGTCAGACACGACTGAGCGACTTCAGTTTCACTTTTCACTTTCACACATTGGAGAAGGAAATGGCAACCTACTCCAGTGTTCTTGCCTGGAGAATCCCAGGGACAGGGGAGCCTGGTGGGCTGCCGTCTATGGGGTCACACAGAGTCGGACACGACTGCAGTGACTTAGCAGCAGCAGTGTTTGGACTGTGGCAAACCTTCCCAGAGAAGGAACCATAAGAGGCACCGCCAGGGTCCTGAACTTCTAGCAGCACCAGGTATCTTTTTACGGGGTCATTGAAACCAGTGGAACGAGAATGCTGCTGTCCTTGGATGACTTTGCCTGACATACGTTCTATAGATGCACGTTAGCGTTAGGAAAGAACATTGGGTAACGGAGAGTCCACTTTAAACTTGGATTCACCTCTCTGTTTTGTAGTGATATTTCCCAATGGTTTGGTTTAGTTCCACATTCCGTTAGCTGAAGACTGACTTGGAACCCATACCAGTAAGACCATCTCCCACTTTTTCCTCGATTGCCTTTGACAGTGAAAGTGGCAAATGAGTTTGGGGTGAGGATGAGAATTTCCAAGTGGCAACAGCTGCTGCAGAATTCAGGTCTCCCTCTAACATGTTTTGTATTTGTTGTAATTTTTTCTCAACTCTTTTGTGAGTTTGATAGAATATGTTTGTAAGTTTGACCACTTCTACCTATGCTCGCATGTTTCAAAATAAGCCTACTTGTTGATTTAAAATACATGTTCAGGACTTCACTGGTGGTCCAGAGACTGATACCTTGCCTTCTAATGCAGGGGGTGTGGGTTCGATCCTTGGTCAGGGAGCTAACAGCCTACATGCCTTGTGGCCGAAAAAAACCAAACCATAAAACAGAAACAATACTGTAACAAATTCAATAAAGACTTTAAAACTGGTCCACTTAAAAAAGGTAAAACATGTGTATACAGGCATGTATAGATAAGAACTTACACAGCCTTGTTCTGTCTACAACTCTTTGTACAGAAATAAGCTAGTCTTGTGTGCTGTGATTCATGGGGTCACAAAGAGTCGGTCACGACTAAGTGACTGAACTGAACTGAATGATTACCAGGAAGAGACTCTGATGCTCAGGTTTGGATTATGCTGTATTAACTTTTACAGCAGTTCTAATAGTGAGATGCTTTTGAAGAATGATTGAGACTCAGCCTATGCAGAATCCTGGCCGGCTTAGAGTATCGTGTGTATGGTACATGTTTATACACGTCTTCTGCCTCGATTCTGTTTTTGACAAATGTAGTAGCTAAAGCTTTTGTAATTCTGAATCTCTGTTGTCTTTGCTGGCTCTTAAATCATGGTGTCTTATGTTTGTGTGTTGTTGGAGTTTTCTTGTTTTTTGAGTCTTCACTGTGAGTTCATAGTACTTAGATTCTATCTGTGGGAATTTTCTGCCATCAGAGTTGAGGGTGGATTTCCCAAGAGAGGAATTGCCTTTGCTTCTCCCAGATGAATGGAGTCCTCTCCAGCCCTCAGAATCCCTGGAAACTCAGCTCTCAGCTTGAGGTGTTTTGGAGCTCAAGTTATTTCTGCCACGAATTTGTATAAAGTCTGATTTGTGGTTCTGAGTTCTTGGAGGTACAGGAATCTCCTCTCTTCACTTAGCACCGAGATTTGAGGCAGGCAATTGTCTTTGTAGTTCTGAAGTATCAGTTTACTTCTAGCGAACTCTGAGGGTGTGGTCCTCTGGTTTGTCCCCAAAGATGTTCCTTTTGGGAGGTTTTTGTTGTGTTTTTGAGACTGTGAAAACACAGCGGAAGTCCACCCAGACCAGCAATTGCACCCGAGATAGAAACCACTTCTAGTCTCTTCCTTGTGTTTGTGTGTGTGCTCAGTCGCTTAGTCATGTCCAAATCTTTGCAGCCCCATGGACTATCTATAGTCCGCCAGGCTCCTCTGCCCATGGAATTTTCCAGGCAAGAATACTGGAGTGGAGTGTCATTTCCTATTCCAGGAGATCTTTCTGACTCAGGGATTGAACCGGCGACTCTTGAGTCTCCTGCTTTCACTTAATCTTTGACTTCCAATGTGCCTTACTAACCAATCAGGTCATATCTAGCTATCTATTTTTTAATGCTTTCCCCAGTATTTTTAGGTTTCAGTGTGAAAATCACTCAGCAATGACTTGGACAAACCGCTGGAAATTGATAAAGTTCTCAGTTATTTCTTAATACTGCTTTGAACCTTTCTCAATTTCACCAGTGTATTTGCCACTGCAGGACCTGACATCCGTTTTATAGAATCTTGTCAGACAGGCATCCAGACTCCACTTTAACATTTATTGCTCACCGCTTGTTTAGAATCCCATTCTGTTCAGACAAGTTTGATGTTTAGATCCTTTTTTCTTCCATGAAACTAAATTCTAGCTCTCTTTAATTCTCCCGTTGCTTAATATTCTGCTCCTTGAAGCAAGACAAGGTAAATCTCCCTTTTTCATGTGGCATGATCTGAGATCTCCATCCCCAAACATCAGGATTGTTGATATCTCTACTTGGAATCTAGTTTGTCAGCTCCCCAGGCATTGCGTATTCAGAACTGTATCAGATATTCTCAGGATGGCCTGATCATGTCATAGTGTGTGGACTCCCTCGCCACTCTCTGTGGCTTTCTCAAGTAGCTCTGTCACCAGGTTCATTCCGATTCACTGAGCTAATGATCAGTTCTTCCCTCCCCACTCTCTCTTCCTCCTGCTCCTCACCCTGATCTTTTTCATGCAAACTGTTTTCAGCCGGATCTTATTTATCCTGAAAGATTGGATAATGTACCCTTTAAAAAAGTAATTCTTTTCAGAATGGGCATATTAAATAAGCCCTGATATTATTTTATCTTAAGAATAATTTCCTTGAAAATAATCTAGGAAACAAAAATTCCTCAGTTTTTGGTTTAAAACCCTATCACATTGACTTGATATGTTGCCAGTCAATTCTGTCTGTAGAAGTTGTTCACTTATAATTAATAACTAAATCTATTGAATTAATAATATGCCTCTTGCAGTTAGAGTGACTCTTAAAGATATTTTACAGAGGAGTTTCATTTACTATCTTTAAAGGAAGAGATTAAAGTTCTTAATATTTCATTTTATCCAACATTTGATGTCAATTACTATTTTATAGTGACTGCATTAATTAGTTAGATTTCCTGCTGATTTCAGTCTTCTAATACATAATATAACAAAAAATCTATTAGTTATAATTTAGGTTCTCGTCATAAATATTTTTAGAACACTGTTCCAGCAGGGGTGGCAGCCGTTAAAAATGTTCCCGTTTTTAACCCATCTCTACACTAATTTTGCTCTTCTCAAAATAAAACTTTGATCCATCTTTTTCCTGTTGTGATTTCCTGACTTTTGACCGTGAGGCTTGTTAGTTTTGTGTAGATTGACTGTGGTTAAATGTCTGACAAGATACGTTCTAAATTTCAGACAATCAATTTGGTGTCTAATTAATCAGTTATTAAGATGATTCATGAAACTAATTATATAGGAACATGAAGCATGTTCATGAAAGCCAACCAGTGGCAGTTCAGTGCCTGTGAACATGTTTGACAAAGATGTTAACCAGGAGGATTTGTGGGTTAAAGTTATTTTAAGGAAATAACTTTGCTGTGAAAGGATTTGTTCAGTGAACTAGGAAGAGAAAATCCTTGCCTAGAGATGAGAGATTAGAAAAGTAACTATTTAGGAAGGTAGCTGAAAGCTTCCTTCCAAGTGATTAAAGCAACTCAAGCAATAAATTAAGCGTACTTCATTGTTAATGGTGAAAAATGTTTTTTCGTTGATTTTGGTTGGAAGCATGAATTAACTCTAAATCCTATCACCGATTTTTTGAAGAGGACTTTTTATGCTATCATTTGTTAGTGACCTGGGGATTTTATCTTAAAGTAGAAAATCCTCTTAATAAAAGGGCTAAAATAATGAAAACTTGGAAACATTATTAAACCACAAATGATAGTTACTGCTCACCTTGGTCTGTATAGTTTCAGAATTGCAAAATAGTTGCCTTAATCAGTTTTAGATAATCTAGAAAAGAAGCAATATTCATATGTTCTTTCTTTGGAATTGAGAATAGGGAAATAGTCTTCAAGAAGAGAGTATCTTAGAATATCTGCCATTTTAGAATTCTTGATCACCTTACAGGAAAAAGCATGACTTACGTCTCACTCCTACTTGGCAGGTGAGAACTGATTTTTTAAAGAGCAAACAGGAATGTAGCAATGCCCTCTTTGGTTAATCATTCTCTAGACTTTTAAACCTGCCTTTGTTGTACTAATAGCGTATTTGTAGAGTCCTTTCCTGTTTCTCTTCTCTCTTGATTTCCACAAGAGCTCTGAGAGGCAGAATAAGCATTACATTTACCCTGTGTGTAGGCTTCCCTGGTGGCTCAGAGGTTAAAGCATCTGCCTCCAATGCGGGAGACCCAGGTTCAATCCCTGGGTTGGGAAGATCCCTGCAGAAGGAAATGGCAGCCCACTCCAGTACTGTTGCCTGGAGAATCCCACAGATGGAGGGGTCTGGTAGGCTACAGTCCACGGGTCGCACAGAGTCAAACACGACTGAGCACCTTCACTTTCACTTTACCCTGTGTGTACATACATACACACGTGCACACGTGACTGTATTGCAGCTCCTTTTAACAAAGAAACCAAGATTCAGCCAAGTGAAAGACTTGCATAGTTCTGCATAGTTTGTAGACTGGAGCCCAGGTCTTCTGAGTTCAGTGCTCTGTAGATGCTGCCACCGTGCCCCTGCTGCCCGCGCCCCCCCCCCCCCAACTCTGTATATACCTATGGAGAGAAACTACTCTGGTTAGCACCTGTGATTTGGGAAGCCCTGTAGAAGAGCAGATGGAGCACAGAGCTCAGGGTGAGTCACGCTGGGCCCCCGAGGAAATGGGTGACATTGAGCAAGTCCCCAACTCTACGTTTCTTTATCTGTCATCAACTCTTGGTCCCATTTCTTAATAGAAATGACAAGGAGGATGGATCATGTGAAATAGACAATGCAAGAACTAATCCACCAGGAGCAGAACGAGGTGGGGTTTAGAGATGAAGACCTGGATTCAGACTTTAGTCCCAGGGCTGGGGAACTGGCAGTGGCAGCAAGTCTCCTGACCCCTCTGAATGACCAATTTCTCATCCTTACCTTTGGGCCAGATTGTGAAGGCTTTATATAAGCTATGATAATGATTTGGAAAATTATTTCAAGGGCAGTGAGATGCCACAAAAGTAGTTTAAGCAGGGATGTGACGTGATCAAATTTGCATTTTTGGAATGTCATTCTAGGTGCTGTGCAGAGGGCAAGACTCGAATTGGGGAGGTCTGTTAGAGTAATCCAGTGGTGAAATAATGGAGAGAAGTGGATGGGTCTCAGAGATGTAAAGGAGGTGAAATTGACCAGCTCAGTAACTGTCCAGATATGTTAGGGTAAGGGGGAGATTGGAGACAAGGATGGTGCTGAAGGTGTGGACAAAGTTGTTGTTGGTATTGGCAAGAAGAGTTTCATTGGCATTATGGGAGTGGATGCCACATTTTAGAGAACTGATGAGTGAGGGGTTAATGAAGTCTTAGAGAGAATGCAAGAAGGTTACTCTTTATGGTTGGCCTTCAAGATGTTAGTCTAGAGTGATAAGCAGATGGAGATGAGGGTCAAGATAAAGTTTTTAAGATGGGCAAGTCCTAAGTGTGTGTTTGAATGCGAACTTAAGAAGGCAGTCAAGGAGAAAGGGAGAAGCTACAGATTGTGGCATGCTGGACAGATTTTCATGATTGGCCTTTGTGATTGGGAACTCTGCCCTCTTTGGGCTTCCTATGGATGATCTATCTGAACATGTGTAGTAGCATCATTTATACTATGCATCTGTCCCATGAAATTCTTCTCTAGATTATAACATATCCTACTTGCTAGGTGGTTTTGTAGTTCTTTTCTCTATTTTAAGCTGTCTTTATTTTTTGGTCATGCCATGCAGCTTGTGGGATCTTAGTTCCCCAACCAGGGATCAAACCTGAGCCCCTGACAGTGAAAGTGTGGAGTCCTAACCACTGGACTGCGAGAAGACTACTGAAGTCCCTGTAGTTATTTTTCTTAAAACCATATATTTGTAGTTTAAATTTTTTTTTAAGTAATGTAAAACATGTGCTTATTCTGTACCAGCAGGAAAAATCTCTTTATTACAGGACGGAGCAGGGCACAAGGACAGGGCGGTAGGAAGTCTTCCATCCCATAGCACAGTGAGTCATTTCTGGGCACAAGATTTGGGCTGTGGTGTGTGTACAGTCGGGGTATCTCAGAGTGTCTGGTGAAGCTGAGTAGCCAACCTTTTTTTAGGGAGGAAATAGTGATATTTGGAGTTTAAGGGTTGCTGGAGAAGGATTGCTTGTAGAGAGTCTGGAGGCCTCTTCGGAGAAGAGGGACTAAGTCCATCCTTTGCCCCCTGACACTCAAAGTCACAGAAGTAGGTCAGGATGTGATGCTGACCATGGCCCGTCATCAGGGTCCACTTGGGTAGTAATCATGGCCCCTAATCATTATGGGGAGGAATGTATCCGGCTAGAGAAAAGGCCCCTGGTCTCTTTTGGAAGTGTTTGCTAAGAGCAGGAAAATGGTACCTTACTGAAAATTGGGGATCAAGTGAATGCCCACATGCTGAATAGTAAGATCTTCTGTTGCCTTCCTTCTCTTGGCTCCTAAAACAGTGGAAGTGAGAACAGTAACATCAGCCAGGAAATCTGAGGATTCTTCTCTGAGGAAATCCACCAGACCTAGAGAAAAAGACCTACCAGCTTCCAAGTTTCAGAATTCTGTCCCCTTCAGCAAAACAGATGAGACTCTTGATTACTCAGAGCTGGGCCTATAAGAAGAAAAGAACTAATAACTATTTAGTAACCAGAGGCTAAATCAGCTTTCAGTGATAGGAAGATCAAGGTAGAACAGTGAAGAGGAAAAGAAAAAAACACTTGGGAATTAGTCAACTCATGAGTCCAACCCCTAACTAATGTGAGTTCCAGAAAACAGTAGTGGGGAGAAAACTACAAAGAAACGATTCAGGAAAATGCATATGCCTCCCGATTAAACGGGCCCAGCAGGCACAGACAAACCTTGTTCTTTCGTTCCACTTAGATTTGTTGAGCAACTGCTCTATGACAGAAATATGGAAGAAAAGAAATAACTCATTGTAAATATATATGAAGTCTATAAATATTTATACTCATATACTTATAGACCCAGCTGTGGATATTAGGTAGATAGTTGTAACCATGACAACAGTGAATAGTTAATAAAAAAAATTATATTAGCAAGATGAATGAGGGAAATCTGGCTGAGAAAGTTAAAGGCTCATCTTGCAAAATAGGAAATCAAAACTAACATGTAACTGAAAACCGAGAGAGAGTACCTCGGTAGGTCATGTCACACTGAACCAACTTGCCAAGAAAGTCTGGAATTTCCACCCTGGTGTGACTTGAGACAGGATGGAAAGCAATCTTTCAACCCTTTGCTGATGACTTCTATGACTGGATTTTGTCTCTGGGGTAGGTTGGGAGGCTTTATCGCTGTGAGATTCCTCAAGGAGCTATGCAAGCTTCTTAGGGCAGGCTTGTTTAACATACCCTTTCTAAGGAATACTCTTGGGTTACAAGGACTGCATCAGTGCATTCATTTTATTCTGACAAGCCCTGATCTCTGCGAGTTTCTTTTTTCCTATTTGAGAAGGAACATAGTCTGGGAAAAATACAGGCTCTGGAGTTGGACTGCCTGGTCCCACATCCTGGTTCTTTGTGACCCTGGGCAAGTGAAGTCACACCTAAGTTTCCCTGTCTATAAAACAGTGATAATAATACTGCCTCCTTCCTAAAGTGATTGTGAAGAGTAAATCAGTTAATATATTAAATAGGTAAAATCTTTCAACTAGTGTATGGCATATAGCATACAGTTGTATGTTATTTTAGATATTAATAGTTTTTTATTTAGTTAAACTTTTTTATTTTCTGCTATTAAACTGTTGTCTTCTTTATTCAGTTCACAAAAATAGATCAGTAGTTTAGAAGCAATTCATTGAAAAATGAAAGGAGTGACAGAAATAGGAATGAAATACCACAGCTCAGAATAACATCATAAACATCAATAGCAACCAGAAACCCAGTGTAATTATAGAATGTGAGTCTTGATGGCCAGAGACCAGTGAATCTGCCAGGTTGATAGTTTTAGTCAAGTGACAGAAAAAGAAAAATTGTGAACAGAAAGGAGCACAGTGATTGTCTGAAAATTGAATTTTACTTGGCAGGTCATTTATTTGTCCACAGTCTCCAGTGCTTTCTCTGTTATGAAACTTTGTCAAATAGTGACATGAAACCCTCAACACTTTTGAGTCATTTTCAGGCAAAGTACAGTGGCCTTTCCTAGTAAGCCAGTTGTGTCTTCCCAGATCAAGTATAAAATAATGTTTTCCAGGGTGAAATTGATGAATGTTGTCGCTAAGGGCCCAGAATAGAATACCTCAGAGGCGTGGTTCAGAATTCCATTCGTCATAGCCAAGGCAGATTTGCTGAGAAGTCTGCAACAGCAACCTCAAAGCCGATGGCACATATACTCGAGAAAGAGGGACAAGCTTTTGGCGAAATCACTATATCAATTGCTGCTGTTGCCTGTCACATAACGTCAGTGGTACGGGAAAGTCATCTTGTGTGTGGGGGCGAATATTTTACTTTATAGTTTGTTGAAATCACTGATATGCAGGGTACAAGTCAGTCCTTAGCATATATCTGATAACACATATCAGGGAGAAGGGTTCAGGACTTTTCAGACAGTTTTTTAGATGCTTATTTTGTGAGCTCTGATGTCAGTCAGGAGGTCCCTTAAAACATTCCTAATGGCAGAGCTCCAGCTGAGTAAGCAGCTGGGGAGATGTGGTTATGTGGATGCTGGTCCTCAAATCCCTTTTCCACCAAAGGAGTGATGAAAGCTTCGTCATTGAATGTGTCTTTCCCACTGGGCTCTACAAAGAAACATTCAGCAATATCTCAGCTTTTTTATGTTGACTTTTGCTAGCTGTTGCTAGCTTATCTTTTATGAGATAAGATATGAAATAAAGTCTTTGTTCATAATCCTGTTGTGAGCAAACACCATTTCTATGACTTCATTTGGATGAGGTGGCGTATCATACAAGTATTTTTTCTTTTCTAATTTAGTCTGTCTCTTCCTGATCAATGACAGAAATAAGATACTGAAGATTTTAGAAACTGGATGATGGCCTTGACAATTTGATCAGCAAGACTCTCTACTAGCATATGTTGATGTTCATCGAAAAAGCAAGGAAATCTTGTTGTTCAGTCACTAAGTCATGTGCGACCCTTTGCGACCATCTTGGACTGCAGCACTCCAATCTTCACTGTCCTCCATTATCTCTCGGAATTTGCTCAGATTCATGTTCTTTGAGTCAGTGATGTTATCTAACTTCTCATCCTCTGCTGTCCCCTTCTCTGCTCAGTCTTTCCAGCTCAGTCTTCCCCAGCATCAAGGTCTTTTCCAGTGAGTTGACTCTTCGCATCAGGTGGCCAAAGTATTAGAGCTTCATCATCAGTTCTTCCAGTGAATATTCAGGGTTGATTTCCTTTAGGGTTGAACGGTTTGATCTCCTTACGGTCCAAGAGACTCTCAATTTGAAAACATCAGTTCTTCAGTGGTCAGCCTACTTTATGGTCCAACTCTCATATCTGTACATGAATGCTGGAAAAACCATAGCTTTGACTATATAGATCTTTTCCTTTCAAAGAGCAAACATCTTTTAATTTCATAGCTGCAGTCACCATCTGCGGTGATTTTAGAGCCCAAGAAAATAAAGCCTGTCACTGTTTCCACTTTTTCCCCTTCTATTTGCCGTGAAGTGATAGGACTGGATGCCATGATTTAGTTTTTTGCATGTTGAGTTTTAAGCCAGCTTTTTTCACTGTCCTCTTTCATGCTCATGAACAGGCTCTTTAGTTCCTCTTCACTTTCTGCCATTAGGGTAGTGTCATCTGCATATTTGAGGTTATTGATATTTCTCCTGGCAATCTTGATTCCAGCTTGTGCTTCCTCCAGCCCAGCATTACTCATGATGTACTCTGCATATAAGTTAAATAAGCAGGGTGACAATATACAGCCTTGACGTACTCCTTTCCCAATTTTGAACCAGTCTGTCATTCCATGTCCAGTTCTTACTGTAGCTTCTTGACCCGCATACAGGTTTCTCAGGAAACATGTAAGAGGTCTCTGGTATTTCCATCTCTTTAAGAATTTTCTACAGTTGTGATCTACACAGTCAAAGGCTTTCGTGTAGTCAATGAAGCAAAAGTAGATGTCTTTCTGGAACTCCCTTGTTTTCTCTATGTTGGGATAGGGATATGTCAACTAATGTTGGCAATTTGGTCTCTGGTTCCTCTGCGTCTTCAAAACCCAGCTTGTACACCTGAAAGTTCTTGTTTCACGTACTACTAAAGCCTAGCTTGAAGTAATTTGAGCATTACCTTGCCTGTATGTGAAATGAGTGCAATTATATGGCAGTTTCAGCCTTCTTTGGCATTGCCCTTCTTTGGGATTAGAATGAAACTGACCTTTTCCAATCCTGTGGCCACTGCTGAGTTTTCCAAATTTGCTGGCATATTGAGTTGCAGCACTTTAACAGCATCATCTTTTAAGATTTTAAATAGCTCAGCTGAAATTTCATCACCTCCACTAGCTTTGTTCATAGTAATGTTAAGGAATTCTTGGGCATATGTAAAAATCTGTGGCAAGTGCATTCAAAAAACGAGTGAAGAATCTAATCGTCACTTCCTCCCTGGTGGAAGCATTTCATCTTCCAGCTCTTAAGGATGACTTAGGTTCTAGCAGATGCCTAGAGAAACTTTGAATGCAAAGTTTCTCCATAGTACCTGTGTTCATCCTTAATACAAATGTCTGTACTGCCTATTAAAACAGTACATTGCATTGTACAGCTGTCTGTACAGCACAGTTATGACTTTTCTAATTTATTTAAACTAAGATATATTAATCAACTTAGATCAAGAATATTTCTCAAGTTAAATACATCACTGAATCAAGATATAAGAATGTGCTTATATGCAATATAAATTGTTAATTTTAAAACATTGCTTTATTGATAGTCAAAAATTATAATGAACATATAAAAATTTTTGAATATAATTCATCATCTGCAGGTGTACTGTGTACTCTCTGTGTGAACTCATAGCTGGCAAAATTTGAAATGTACTGCTTTGGAGCTTGAAGTGTTATTATTCTGGTCTGGTGTTCAATCTGTATTAGTTGACCTGTACAGGTAAGTTTTCTTTCTTTGGGACTATTTCTCCATTTATAGAAATGACAATAGCTAGACAATTTCCCTTGTTATTATCAGTACTTACTGAACTTTTTGAACTTTTATATATTGGTTTTGGTTCTGTCCTTCAAAGTCAAGTAGAAAAAGTCAAATTTTTCTTTGAAGTATGTAGCCCATTAATTATTTAAAGTCAACTACTACTCTTCCACTAAGACATCACTTCTAGGGCTGGTTGCTCCAGTCCTTGGAGTTCTTCTTTCTCTCTGCTTCCCATCACCTACCTTCTGTGTTTTAGCCCTTCTGTGTCTTTGCATTTGAATGTTCTTCAGAACAGTTGTGGTCCACCTGCATTGTTTAGAATAGTTTCTGTGTTATGTAAGAAGCAGTGTATACTGAGGGAGGTCAACTGCATGCCAGGAAATGTGGGCTTGGCACGGTCCTGTTATTTAACCCATAGAACTTTGCAAGTAGTCTTGATTATCAACAGTACACTGATAAGAAACTAAGACCAGAAGTTAAGTAAGTTACTCAAGGTAACTTCCCCAGGAAGTAGCAGAGATGCATCTCCTGTTTCTTTTTATTATTTCATTGCACCATTAACTTACATTACACAACCTCTCTCATACTTACTGCCTCAGCCACATGCCTTCTTGTGAATTAAAGAAGTACTACTTCCTTTCTGAAAACATTTAAGCTATATATAAATGTTTGAATCTTTCCCCACCCCAGGAATTCTGCTGGTAGTGTGAAATGTGATTGCCTTTTGACATTGTTGATCCACACTTAACTTTAGTACCTGAATATGACTATGTACCTGTTTCATTATAAGGATTGAACAAGACAATATATATAAAGGACATACAGAATAGTGTCTGGAATATAGTAAGAGCTCAAGTGTTAGTTGCTCTTATTTAGACAAAGACACAAATACAAGCAAATTCTTATATATGAAAATAAACATATATAACATATGTACAGTCAACTAATGTTTGACAAGAAAGTCAAGAGTACTTAATTGAGAAGAGATAAATGGTTTGGGAAAAATGGATAGTCACATGCAGGAAAAAGAAAAACTAGACTCAATCATAATCCATAAAATTTATCTCAAAATAGATTAAAGACTTATAAGACCTGAAAGCATAAAACTCCTAGGAAAAACCGTAAAACTCCTGGGGGAAAACATAATACCTGAAACCATAAAACTCCTAGGAGAGAACATAAGGGAAAACCTCCTTACCTTGTCTTGGCAACAATTTTTGAAAATCATACCAAAAGCACAAGCAACAAGAGCAAATGCATGGGACTACATCAAACTAAAAAGTTTGTGCAAGGCAAGAGAAACAATCAGCGGAGTGAAGAGGCAATCTACAAAATGGGGGAGAATATTTGCAAACCATGTATCAGAGAAGGGGTTAATCTCCAACATATATAAGGAATTCATACAACTCAAAAGCAGGAAAACTAATACCCAATTAATAGATAGGCAGAGGACCTGAATGGACATTTTTCCAAAGACATACACTTGGCCAATGGGTACATGAAAAGATGCTCAACATCACTAATCATCGGGGAAATGCAAGTCAAAACCACAGTGAGATATCACTTCACACATTTGTGAATGACTGTCATCAAAAAGACAAGAGGTAACAAGTGTGGGCGAGGTTGAAGAGAAAGGACCCCTTGTGTACTGTTGGTGGAAATGTGAACTGGTGCAGCCCCTGTGGAAAACAGTATGGAAGATCCTCAAAAAATTAAAAGTTTAAGTATCATATGACTTAACAATCCTAGCTTCTGGGTATTTATCGAAAGGTAAAGAAATCACTTTTCTGAAGAGAAATCTGCACCCCCATGTTCATTCAGCATAATTTCCAATAACCAAGACATGGAAACAGCCTCGGTGTCCATTGATAGAAGGATGGGTAAAGAAAGTATGGTGTGTGTGTGAATATGCAAGGAAATACTCAACTATAAAAAAAGAAAGATGAACCAACAATCTGTGTATAATATCCTCAACCTGTTTTTTTCATACCCAGATTTATCCAGACATTCTTCCATATCATTATATTTAGGCTTCCTATAGTTTTTTTCTTCTTAGAGCTGCACAGTATACTATATTCAGTTAATATATTTAACTATTCCCTTGTTGATGAATATTTATGTTGTCTTCTTGCTATTACAAGTAACAGTGTAGAGGGCAGTGGTGTACATATCCTTATTCATGAGACTTGATTGTTGGAACCTACACACAGAAATTTACATTTGTCTTTTTTAGAATATTATCTTGTTAGATTTGACCTGTTTTTATAATGTCCTGTTATTGGATAGATGTTGATGCTTTCAGTGGCTTTACTGACTTTCGTTTTGCTTCATTTTCATTATTGTGGTCAACCACCTCTCCATTACATCTTGAAAATTTTGGATTAAAAAAAAAAGATTGAATTCAGCAGAGATTAAGACAGAATTCTGTAGTTGTCACCAGAGGGCTTCTATTAGGTTGAAACTAATCTTCTAAGCATAGTCACTCACCCAGTTATATTTTCTAACTTATTTCTTCACTGTATGCATAAATATGTCATTACAGACCTTATCAGATGCCTTTATGAAATCTTGTTAAGAAAGGAGTCATTTAGTGAGTCGTCTTTGCTACCCAGTCTGGAAGGATGCTACTTTACTCTCTATTTGGGGAACCTTGAAATATAAACAACAGATGTTTGTAATTTGGGAAATGTCTGAAAAACGTCTAAAAATGCCCACAGTTTCATTGCACACACACAGCAAGTATGAATGCTATTTTGACTCACTTAGGCTAGCTGCCACAGAACTGACATCAGTGTTGATGCTCCATTTGGAAGCTTTGCAAGATCAAATTTATTATAATCGGTTAAGATGTATTTTCAGAATATTGGGTTGATTTAGACCATTAAAAGCGGTTGCATGAATGTGAAATAGAGTACAAAAATAATTTTGAGTCTCTTCTATGCTAACTATTAGTATGCAGCAAACATGTCATATGAGCCAACTAAAAATGAGGCTGCATTGAACATAGTAAACAATGAGAACATGAAGTTCTGTGCACATTTTTATTCATCCTTCAGCTCTTTAAGATTTTAGAGGTTAGAACCAAATACAGAACCTCATTTGAACCTTTCAAAAGCTCTGAAGTGACAGAATACAGATCATTCTTCCCATTTTCTTTTGTCGAAGGAAGTGAAGCACAGAGAAATAAAATAACTGCCCAGCAGAAAGAGCAGTTCATTCTGAGCATCAAGAGAGACTTGGAAAGCTTCACACAAGAGATGGCCTTTAACCAGGGCTTATTCTGTTAAGGGGTGATTCGTGCAAGGGGTTTCCAGGCCGAGCAGCCAAGGTGAGGAGGCATCGAAGAAGCAGGAGGGTCTGGAAAACAGAGGGAAGGCCGGTGACTGGCACATATCAGGAGGTTGGTCCGAAAGGGTGATGCAAGGTCAAACCCTGGACCATCCTGAATGCCTGGCTCAGGAATTTGGACCTGCATCCATCACAGTGGAAGATGGCTGCAAGGATGAGAGTACTAGGAACAGAGTATGGAGACCCAAGAGAGCTGTTGCTACCACCTACTATTCTGAGGCTTAGTTGTTTGAAACACAACAGTTGGGTGCCCACAGGAGGGCTGGTCACTGCTAGTGGTCTGTGATCGCAGGACCACTTTGTAAGAGAGTCTTCCTCTAAGCAAATACCTCCTAAGCGTGGCTATTTGCCAATTCAGAAATGAAATGCTCACTTTTCTCTCCCAGCTGTTGCCTTGAGTTCGGTGTCCATGCTTTATGGGATCATTCATGGGAAGGCTTTAAGTACTTTTTATCAGTTCATCCCTCTGGTTGTTCTGTGATGTGGCCATGGGAGGTGGATTACTTGATACTCAAAAGTGTTTCCTGGTTTCAGAAGATTGATATGGGCATCTTTGACATTCCAGAAATTCCTATATGAGAAGTCTAAGCTTAAGAAATCAACATCTACTAGAATCCAAACAACAGGGAGCATTTACTGTGTCCCAGGCCCCTGAGGGTGTGGGAAGAAAGAAAAGTCCACAACCCTGGCAAGTTCACTGTCCCCATTTGTTGATATCATTTACTTAGGTTATTACACATTTGTCTGTGGCAGTGCTTGGTTTTTCTTGTTTGCAAGTCTTGTCTCTATCACTGTGTGTGCCTTCCCCTCCCCCAACATAACTTTTTCCCTCGTTTTGTCTACATCCTGCCAGTGTCAGCATCCCACTCAGAGACCACGTCCTCCCAGCATCCTCATCCAGCTCTTTCCAGCCCACAGTGAGTTTAATTCACCAAATTCTTTTGGAGCAATCTATTAGGTGCATGGTCCTATGTGATTAACACAGGGACAAGAACTGTGTCTAACTTAGTTGTTATAACTTCTGCACTAATTTTGGTGCTAGACATATAATCAGGGCTCCAGGGTTGTCTTGCAAGGAAGTAAGGGGCCCCTGTTCCCTCGAGGAGGCAATATGCAGACACACGCCCAAAACCACACAGGGGCATTTGCGGCCCGCGCGTGTCCTGTGTTCAGTTCTGTGGGAATTCAGAGGATCAAGACTGGAAAAAGCGCAGAGCGCGCGTCCCCACTGCTCTGTCCATCAGCGTGTGTGCACTGGCTCATTCAGCCACAGGTCGCTGAGTGCCTGCTGTGGTCACCAGCTGTTCTGGGCCGTGTAGATATGTGAACCTTGATGTCATTCAGATGCTTTTGGGGTGGGGGAAACATTTCTGGGAGATTTGTTTGAGTCCTGTAAACCGACTCGATTAGAGGGATGTTTTACACAGGGGAGTGGGGTAGGTCTCTGTTCTCCAAGGAACAGAGGGCCCCTTCACTTGCAGGACTTGGAGCAGCCTGTCTTCCTTTCCGAGGATGCTCTGAGTAGGGTTTGTCCCACCCCAGCTGTAGTACTATGTGCTCTGCCCAGACTTCAGCTTCTGGCTTGTTTCCAGTAGCCACCAGCCTTGGCTGGACTTGGGGAGTGCTGTCCTGTTGTGCTGTGGGCCTTAAGGAAAGCCTGAGCCATCCTGGAAACATTGCTACCACACTGCCAGACAAGTCAATCCTGGAAGTTATTAGTGGTCTCTAGATTAGGTTCTTTAAATGCAAAGCCTGGATAAGGGTTTTTCGAGGAATTGCTGTCAGAAGAAAAGATAAGGAAGCGAGGGGAGCAGGAGAGCCAGAGAAGAACCTGAGAAAAGGTGCTGTTATCCAAGGTCTAGCCTCAGCCTGGTCCCTGGAGAGCCCTGAAGGATGGGTCCACAGTCACCAACGTTTTTGTTAGTCACGGGCTTCAGGCTGCTCTTGGAGAAAGAGCATCCTCTTCCAGGCATTTCTGAACTAGGTGGTCAAAGGGGGACCTTCCCCAGAAAAGGGTTCAGTTGTAAACCTTCAGTGGCCCACACTCAGCTGCCCACAGTCCCCACAGCGGGGGAGAGGGAGGTAGTGCGCTGGCCCTGTGAGGTCACTGACAGGCCCACTTCATAGGCAGAAGTTGACGTGTGTACTTCTTAACCTTTCTCTGCCTCTTTTCATCACACTTGGAATTACCCTCCTAGCAAGATAGTGGCATAGTCTTTGTACAGAGCTTTGAAATTAAAAAATCGTTTATTTTCTTACTTTGCATTACCCTGGTAAGTAGGATAGTTATTGATGCTTCACAGTTGAGAGCATTGTAATTTGGTAGTGACTTAAGGTCAAGTAGCAGTATTTTTCCAGGGTACTGTTTCAGCCTTGCTGGAGTTCTCTGAGGTGGCTGTTGTTGTCCCCAGGAGTTGCGACACAGGGAGGTTGTGTGACGTGTTCTCAGCTGCTGTGCAGTGGACTGTCCTGTGTGAGTTGAGTTCAGTCACTCAGTCGTGTCCGACTCTTTGTGACCACATGGACTATAGCACATCAGGCCTCCCTGTCCATCACCAATTCCCAGAGTTTACTCAAACTCATGTCCGTTGAGTCAGTGATGCCATCCAACCATCTCATCCTCTGTCATCCCCTTCTCCTGCCTTCAGTCTTTCCCAGCATCAGGGTCTTTTCCAACGAGTCAGCTCTTTGCATCAGGTGGCCACAGAATTGGAGTTTTAGCTTCAGCATCAGTCCTTCCAGTGAATATTTAGGACTGATTTCCTTCAGGATGGTCTGGTTGGATCTCCTTGCTGTCCAAGGAACTCTCCAGAGTCTTCTCCAATACCACAGTTCAAAAGCATCAGTTCTTTGGCACTCAGCTTTCTTTATATAAAGTCCAACTCTCACATCCATACATGACTATTGGAAAAACCATAGCTTTGACTAGACAGACCTTTGTTGGCAAAACAATGTCTCTGCTTTTTAATATGCTGTCTGGGTTGGTCATAGCTTTTCTTCCAAGGAGCAAGAGTCTTTTAATTTCAGGGCTGCAGTCACCATCTGCAGTGATTTTGGAGCCCCCCAAAATAAAATCTATCACTGTTTTCATGGTTTCCCCATCTATTTGCCATGAAGTGATGGAAACAGATGCCGTGATCTTAGTTTTCTGAATGTTGAGTTTTACGCCAACTTTTTCATTCTCCTCTTTCAATTTCATCAAGAGGCTCTATAGTTCTTCTTTGCTTTCTGCTATAAGGGTGGTGTCATCTGCATATCTGAGGTTATTGATATTTCTCCCAGCAATCTTGATTCCACCTTGTGCTTCATCCAGCCCAGAGTTTCTCATGATGTTTTCAGCGTATGAGTTAAATAAGCAGGGTGACAATATACAGCCTTGATATACTCCTTTCCCGATTTGGTACCAGTCTGTTGTTCCATGTCCAGTTCTAACAGTTGCTTCTTTACCTGCATACGGATTTCTCAGGAGGCGGGTCAGGTTGTCTGGTAGTCCCATCTCTTTAAGAATTTTCCACAGTTTGTTGTGATCTCTCCTGTGTAGACTACCTGTTTTGACTCCAACACCCTACTTCAGTCCCGCCATACCCTGCATCCTCTCCTATTTAGGCAAAACCAAGTCCAAGACCTAAGTTTTTGACACCTACAGTTCCTGAAAAGAGGTCTCTAAGCATAAATGATGGGAACTATTGGATGTGACGTTCTAAGTGTTAATTGTTTAAAGCTAGCATGGAGTATCAGGATAAGCTGACAAAGCTCTGGAGTTACCACGTTAAGAGTACCTGCGGACATGATACTTCAGCTGTTTGGTTTATATTCATCTTGTGCTCCTGCCTAGATGGACATGATGGCCTGAGCTTCCACGGATTGTGTACTATAATTCTCTTGGTTTTGTTCATAGTGAGGCATACATGGGTGAGGAGGTAGAACTTCCAGAATTTTTAATTAAATTTAAGAATAACACAGGGAAATAATGTCTCAGGCATCTAGAATGCTTGAGAGGACTGGGTATTCTGGTTCAAGAATTGACTCATTTGGCAAAGACTGAGTACTCTCTGTGCCAGACATCATGTAACTGAACAGTAAGGAGCTGACACTTTATAGATAAGTAAATCATCACCCTAGCACAGGGGGAGTCAAGTAGCCAGACTTGAAAAAACGATGGTTTGGCCTTTAAAATTAGTTTCATAGTGAATGGGTTGCATACCACTGTTTTAAAGTAAGATTTCCCAGAGCAAAAATGTTCCTACACCATGTTCATTAATACAGCCAAGTCTTTACTGTAACATCTGTTGGACCTAAATTTCTATAATGCAGTCCCATCACTTGCCAAGTCAACAGGCTTTGAAAGAAGTCTTAGAAAACAGGATGGTAATATTATTCATGTGACAATACATCTAGCTTGTAACATATGATGTGTATTGGTGGTCATGATGAAGTCACCTGGGGTTACACAAGACAAAAAGTATCATTCACTTTGGAATAAAACTAATCAGAAATTCAGAAGCAGGTTGATTCTGGAGAAAGAGGGTATCCAGAAAACATTGAGATCCGATTGAAAATACATGTAAACTTCAAGTTGTCCCTGTATCTTTTAGCAAAGACTTTATTTTAAAGCTGACTCCTTTTTTTGTTTTAATTTAACACAAATTGTAGTTAGAAAGCAAAAACTTTAAAACTTCTTGGGCAGTAACTAATATATAGACTAAATGAAATCACACTTTAACCTAGTCTGTAAATTATTAAATAACAAAAAGATTTTATCACAGGTAGGTTTTAGATAGGTCTCACCTCCTTAATCTCATATGCTCTGATTAATATAGGTCATACCTTTTAAAGTACAGGTTTCAAGTGTATGTAGCTTTCATCCTTATGTTCATAATAGTGCATACTGCTAGAAGGTGCCAGGTGCCTGAATATTTCTATAGGATGCTCTGTGTTCTTAAATACTGTTTACTTTGGCAAGCATTAGGATATGTAGTGTTGTTTTTTCTTTCAGAATATGAATTTGAGCATTTCTTTTTTAATAATTGCTTGGATATACATAGCTGCTGCTGCTGCTAAGTCACTTCAGTCATGTGCGACCCCAGAGATAGCAGCCCAACAGGCTTCCCCATCCCTGGGATTCTCCAGGCAAGAAGACTGGAGTAGGCTGCCATTTCCTCCTCCAGTGCATGAAAATGAAAAGTGAAAGTGAAGTCGCTCAGTCGCATCCAACTCCTAGCGACCTCATCGACTGCAGCCTACCAGGCTCCTCCGTCCATGGGATTTTCCAGTCAAGAGTACTGGAGTAGGGTGCCAGTGCCTTCTCCAGGATATACATAGAGCCCTATTTTAATATTATCTGGTGAACATCAAGGGCAAATAGGATATGATTTAACCAAAATTAACTATATAACAAATATGTGTTTTCTTCTTTTATAGGAGAGATACCTACCATATTAATGAACAGATGTATACATTGTCTTATAAAGTAGCTGTGTTCTTTGTGTCCCAGGAATACACATAATTCACAGCTACTTTATAAGACGATGTGTACTTATAAGTTATTTGTATACTCTAGGTACTAGAGATAAATCAATGAACAGCATAGAAAAAGTTTTTACCTTTTAGAAATTACTTTGTGATATGAGCTAGGAGGAAGATAATATACAAATAAAATAAATATCAAAAAATATCAATTATTAAGTGTTCAAGAAAAATAAGATTTTCAGGAACTGAATTGGAATACAATTCATATTTAATGTTACTAGGAGTATTATAATTCAAGAAAATGAATTGCATAAGTTTAAAATTGTCATCACTTCAAGTGTACCAGATTCTACCCCTGGCCCCCAGATTTCTAACTGTATACAAAACAGAGTTTTGTTTCTACCCATCAAGAATTATCTCTTACAGAAACTTTCTCTCTCCCCTTGTTGTACACAATGAAACATTGGGCAGAATATATTAAATAACTGTTTGCAAACATGGGACCGTAGGCAGCTCAGCGCTGTGATCTCTAAAAGAAGGGAAATGAATGAGATAACCCCCACTCGCATCCTGATGGCCTGAAGGCAGTTTCCAGGCCCAGTCACAGAGATGAAGAACCACACAGCTCTGTGAGCTCATTGAGTTGAAGAACCAGGTATTACAGGTGAGGCAGCTAGATTTGGGGAAGGAGAATCCAGAGATGGGGGCTTCATAGGGAGGAAGAGCTCCTGACAGCTGCAGAGAATGATGCCCATGAGCCCCTGGGGAAGCACTGCTTTGCTCACCTGTGGGGAAAAAGCCCACAGGGTGGGAAAAGAGCCACTGGAAATCAGTGGGTTAAACCACTTCTGTAGCTCACAAAGGACTGAAGATTAGTTCATGTTCCCACTTGCAGAGTAGAAAGACTTCATAATATAGGGGAAATAGGATAGAGTCTATAGAAGAGTAGGAGATAATGAGGTTAAGTGATCTCTAGGTCAAAGTCTGCCCTGAACTTGCCCTAACAAAGCTTACAAGCAAGCCCTGAGAGGGAAAACTGATCCAAAGTTAGAATAACTGCTTGCCAGAACAAGTTCAACACCTTTTAACAAAATTCAGTACCCCAGACCATGAAAATAACAGTGTCTGACATCCAATCCAAAATGACCAGAAAGGCTGAAAAGTAGCAAAATTATGACCTTTACTGAGACAAGAGTGGTGAGAATCAACCAATAGAAACAAATCCAGAAATTATAGATAGAATTAATGGGTAAGAACGGTAAAACAACTGCAGTAGTTCTATTCCCTGTGATGAAGAGTATAGAGGAATACAAAGACACGTTGAGAAGAGGAATGGAAGTACAAAAAAGGACCCAAATGAAACTTACAAAGTGAAAAATGAAGTGTTTAAAGTGAAATACACACTGGTTGAGGTTAACAGCATTTTAGAAACTTAAGAAAAGGACACTGAGCTGGAAGAGATAGCAATATAAAATATTTAATATAAGGAAAAAAGCTTAAAAACAATGGAGAGAGCCACAGTTAAAATGTAGAAAAATATCAAGTGGACTTAAATATGTTTAATTGATATTTTAGAAATATGAGAGTAGAGAAAGGAAAGAATGATCAAACACACTACTATATGTAAAAATAGATTAAGGAGCTACTGTATAGCATAGGGAACTCTACTCCATACTCTGTAATAGCATATATGGGAAAAGAATCTGAAAGAGAGTGGATGTACGTATATATATTCATTGTGCTGTATATTTGAAACTAACATAACATAAATCAACTATACTGCAATAAATTTTTAAATGGTCATCTTCCCCCCCAAAGTTAATGAAAATGAAAAACCCGAGATCCAAAATGCTCAGTGAACCCCAAAGAGAAGAAACACAAGGAATACAGTAAGACTTACCACAGTCAAACTGCTGAAGACTGATATAATGAAAATCTTGAAGGCACCCAGAGAAAGAAGAGGCAGTATGTTCAGGGGAACAAAAATAAGAATGGAAAAACAAAACAAAAAAATTTACCAGAAATGTTGCAAAACCAAAAGACAGTGGGTTGATGTCTGCAAAGTACTGGAAAGGAAGGAGGAGGAGAGAAAGAAAAGACGAGACTCTCAACCTGGAATTCTATACCTAGCACACATATCTTTCAAAAATGAAAAGAAAGACCTATTTCAAACAAACAGAGCTAAAATAGTTATCAATAGCACAGCAATAAATGTTAGATTTTTAGGCCACAGAAAAGTTACCAGAGGGAAATTTATATTTACACAGAGTACTCTGAACACAGTAAAAATAAGGGTAAATATAAAAGACATTTTTATAATCTCTTCAGACAATAATTAACGGGTTAAAGCAAAATTAATAATACACAGGGTTTATAAGGCTTCCCTGGTGGCTCAGTGATAATGAATTCATCTGCCAGTGCAGAAGATATGGGTTTAATCACTGGGTCAGGAAGATCCCCTGGAGAAGGAAATGGCAGTCTACTCCTTGTGGCTCAGCTGGTAAAGAATCTGCCAGCAATGCGGGAGACCTGGGTTCGATCCCTGGGTTGGGAAGATCCCCTGGAGAAGGAAAAGGTTACGCACTCCAATATTCTGACCTGGAGAATTCCATGGGCTGTATAGTCCACGGGGTCGCAAAGAGTCAGACACGACTGAGCAACTTTCACTTTCCCCCCGAAACACTTTTATTCTTGCCTGGGAAGTCCTATGAACAGAGGAGCCTGGCGTACTATAGTCCATGAGGTTGCAAGAGTCAGACACAACTTAGTAACTAAAAAACAACAATAACAGGGCTTATAATATATGGAAAATTCAAATATATGACAGTGACATCAAGGGCAGGAGGGAGGAATTGTAAGATTTCTGAATTGTTTATGCCAGGAATTTAGGGTTGGTTTGTTCTTCAAAAATCAATGTATTTCTCTATGTCTCCTGCCATATTCATGAATTGGAAGGTATTACTGACATGTCAATTTTCCCAAAAAAATTTATCCATAGATTCAACACAATTTCTGTCAAAATTTCAGATTGCTTTTTTTTGTGGAAAAAAATTAAAATGCGAACTTACCATATGTAAAATAAGAAATACATGTCATTCTCTGCCCCCCAGTTCCTACTAATGATTTTATCTTTGACCTCATTTGCTGGTATAGTCGAAGAAGGCAATGGCAAGCCACTCCAGTACTCTTGCCTGGAAAATCCCATGGACGGAGGAGCCTGGTAGGCTGCCGTCCATGGGGTCGCTACGAGTCAGACATGACTGAGCGACTTCACTTTCACTTTTCACTTTCACACATTGGAGAAGGAAATGGCAACCCACTCCAGTGTTCTTGCCTGGAGAATCCCGGGGACGGGGGAGCCTGGTGGGCTTCCGTCTATGGGGTCACACAGAGTCGGACACGACTGAAGTGACTTAGCAGCAGCTGGTATAGTGCTCCTGAGCAATAGTGTTTGCTACAGAGTTTGTATTGTAAATCCCTTGGAATGTCCTGGGTGATAAGAGTATCTCTTGTTCTAGCAAAGCAAAGGCAACTTTTGGTGGGCTCCTGGATGGAGGGTGGTTACCAGAGTGACTCAACCCCAAATCCCCATTCTCCAGAGAAGTGAGAGGAGCTGGAAACTGGGTTAATAATCAATCGTGCCTACATGATGAAGCTGTCATAAAAAGTGTGAGGCTTGGAGAGTTTCTGGGTTGGTGAACACATCCACGTATTGAGAGGATGGCACACCCTAGCTCCGTGGGGACAGAACCTCCTGTGTGTGTAACCCATCCAGACCTCTCCCTGTGTACTTTCATCTGGCTGTTCATTTGTATCCTTTAAAACACCCTTTGTAATAAATCAGCAGCAGTGAGTAAACTCTTCATGGGTTCCATGAGCCACTCCAGTAAATAATCAAATCCAAGATAGAGGTCATGCAAACCTCAATTTATAGCCAAATTGGACAGAACTTGTGAGGAACCTGGAGGCTTACTATTTGTAATATCTAAAGTGGGGAGCACTCTTATGGAACTGAGCCCTTAACCTGTGGGGTCCCTGCTAACTAGTTAATATCAAAATTGCATGGTGTAGAAAATTCACACTTTTGGTATCATGTTGTAAGAATTAATTAGAAAAATAGCAGAAAAGAGTTTTTTACCCTGCTCATCTTCTGATCCAGCAGTCCTTCCCTAGGTACTTACCCAGGAGAAATGAAAACAATATCCACAGCCTTATTTGTGATAGCCAAAAACTGTAAATAATGTAAATACCCGCTAACTGATGGATGGATAAGCAAATCATTGTCTACCCATACTATGGACTATCATAAATAAAAATGAACAGTCTACTTGTACACACAATGTAGATAAATATCAAAAAGGCTTTGGTAATTTAAAGAAATGGGTTGTTGGTCTAGGGGTGTGATTCTCACTTTGGGTGCGACAGGTCCCAGGTTCAGATCCGAGCCCAGCCCAGCCCAGAGGTTTGGGCTTCCCATGTGGCAGGAGTGGTAAGGAATCGCCTGCCAGTGCAGGAGGTGAAAGAGACACGGTTTCTATCCCTGGAATTAAGCCAGATACAAAGGACTACAGATTAAGTGAAAACACATTGTTTTCATGCATATGATACTTTAGAAAAGACGTAACTATCATGACAGAAAGCAGATCAGCGCTTTTTGGGGCAGGGGAAAAGAGAATTGGCTGCAAAGAGTAATGAGGGAACTATTTGGCATGCTAGAACTGTTCTGTATCTTGATTGAAGAGATGGTTACATGACTGTATTTATTTGTCAAAACGCATCAAATTGTGCACTTAAAATTGGTAAACTTTTTAAAATGTAAATTATACTCAGAGCTGATTTTTAAAAGTATGTGAAACAGATTTTCATAAACGAAATTTGAGGGTTTGATGATACTCCTAGTGTGAGTAAATAGTATGATGAGTACCTCAAGAAGCCAACACAGTCGTGTGCTGAAGCTATACAGGCAGGGTTGCCTGCTTGTTCTCATCAGCCCATATGTAAATTGTTATGTTCTGTTATGGATATTTCAAAATGAATGTAAAGAGACAGGTCTGTGTTCAAATTAGGATAGCCAGGAGAGGAAAGGGATTTGAAGTCATATGTTTTGAAGGAAAAACAGAAGTAATGAAAGATGTTTCACCAAGTGAAGGAATACTGAAGGTGAGGTGCAAACTGCCTGTCTCTACATATTTGAGGGTCTCTTGTAGGGGATTGGAGATTTTGTTTTTTACCTGAGTGTTCTGACTACAGGGAAATAGATTTCTATACACCACAAAGTTTTCCAGGCTATTCAAGTTCAACAGTTATTTGGACTAAATGGTACTGATAAAAGTGGTATGCTGTCAAGGAGATTCTAGAAACTTCTGAGCAATATGCCTTTCTTTCAACTTGTGTTAATAATTTTAACCTATAACACCATGATTGCACAAATGATTTATATGCATTGTCCTCCCTGATTTCTCCTCCTTAATCTCTCCGCCCCAGTTTCGATCATCTCTTGTTTTTGTAACTCATTCTTAACTTTTTATTTGCATGATGCCATACTTTTCTGGTTCTCATCTCATTATCACTTATGGTTCTTCGTTCCTAATAATGAAAAGATTTGATAGGTGACTGAACTGCATTGCTTTAGAAGTGATTTGCCAGACTATGATCTCATAAATCATAAATGATTATGAAAGTTGATATAAATGCCCTCCCCCAAAGTTGGAAATTGTTTTTCAAAAAAGCAATGAAGTATAATGAAGGGAGTTTGCAATACAGTGTAGGCTCACTCATTCACTAAGGAAATAACTTACTCTCCCCAAGTCAGTTTTCTTATTTCACAAAATGGGGATAGTTATGTTTACATTGTAGTGGTTGTGTGTGCCAGATGATCAAGTAAAATAATATGCACGAGAATGCTCTACCTTGAAAAAGCACTGAATATGCAGAAATCATTACTGGGTTGGTTACTAAGGTGCAGATGTTTCTTATTTTACAAATCTACTTTGAATTTCTTTTTTTAGAGTTGTACTCAAGCAGAGAATTTTATGCATGTTGATTGCTAACCTAATTCAATTTAACACATAAATATATGGCTGAAGGGTGTTGACTCTCCTAGTACCATAAATGAGACTTGCTCTGGTCACATAGGTTATTCTTGAAAAGTTGCTTTGATAGGTAGCATCTGTAGGGTTGGGTTTCCCAGGTGGCTCAGTGGTAGACTCTCTTGGCTCAGAATCTGTCTGCCTAGCAGGAAACTTGGGTTTGATCCTTGTCGGGAAGATCCCCTGGAGAAGGAAATGGCAATCCACTCCCATATTCTTATCTGGGAAATCCCATGGACAGAGGAGTCCAGCAGGCTGCAGTCCATGGAGTTGCAAAGAGTCAGGTACAACTTAGTGACTAAACAACAACAGTCTGTAGGGTTTCCCACTCAGCATAGGTTTCATCCACTAGATAGCAACGCATTTGTTTGTTGAATATATTTATATTCTATCTCTTCCCCAAAAGTATTAGAGGCAGGGCTGTTTTGTTTTGTTTTTTAATTAGAGTGTAGTTGCTTTACAATGTTAATTTCTGCTATACAGCAAAGTGAATCAGTTATACATATACATATATCTACTCATTTTTAGATTTCTTTCCCATTTATGTCACCACAGATCATTGAATAAGATCTGGTTTATTTTAAGCAGCAGTCTGCAGGCAAAGTCCTTAGGCAGATCTGTCCCTTTATCTGTCTTCCTTTAGCTGGACAGCAAGTGTAATAACACAGCATTGACCCTGCTCATTTTTAGCTGCAGTTCTCAGTTTCCTTCCACAGTGTCACCCAAGGAATACACATTGTGTTACCTACTGCATAGATAGATCTTTTCATCAGTGGTAATAATCTTATTGACTTAATAATTAAATCAGATCTGATTCCCCAGTGCATTCAATATCAAGCCATTTTACTTTCCCATTGATTTCTTATGTATAAATGGAGTATCTACAGATTTTTCACATCAAACTGTTTTCTCCGTGATGTCCCTTACCCACTATTCTTGTCCGTTAGCCCATAATTTCTGAAGGAATGTAAACAATTTTAATAATAACTGAGGTTGGGGAGAGGATGATGATGATACTTCTCCCTGTTATTATTATTTTTCAGTCGCTAAGTCATCTGACTCTGCCAGCACACCAGGCTCCCCCTCCTTCACTATCTCCTGGAGTTTGCTGAAATTCATATCCATTGACTCGATGATGCCATCCAACTATCTCATCCTCTGTTGTCCTCTTCTCCTCTTGCCCTCAAATCTTTCCCAGCAATCAGGGTCTTTTCCAGTACGTCAGCTCTTTGCATCAGGTAGCCAAAGTATTGGAGCTTCAGCATCAGTCCTTCCGATGAATATTCAGAGTTGATTTCCTTTAGGACTGACTGGTTTGATCTCCTTGCTGTCCATGGGACTCTGAAGAGTCTTCTCCAGAACTACAATTCAAAAGCATCACTTTTTCAGCACTCAGCCTTCTTTATGGTCCAACTCTCACGTCCGTGCATGACTGCATGGAATGTGTTCTTAGAATGGAAAGCGGCATTCTGTGCCACTGCTTTCCTCTTTTACCAGATTTGTAAGGTTTTTGTAACATGCAGAAGGACTCCATTAGTTGGTGTTGGGGCTGACCGTCAAACTGACTTGCTCCTGACCCGACATTCTTTCCACTGTCACATTATGTCCCAGTGCTTTCGTTCCCATTTGATTCTTGTATTATATAATATCCCTGATTTCTTTGGATGATATTCTTACCAAATATAGCCAGATTGTAAAAGTCTTAAGATAGAATATGCACAGAGGAAAACATTTTCGTGTACAAGATCTTTCATCCATTTTTATCAATGACACATTTCATCTGGGGGTTGTCTAGCACTATGCTGGATGCTTAGATTTTTTTGCCCAAGGGATTCATAGTGACCCAAGATTTCTTTACTTCCTCCAAATTTATTTTATACAAATATTGTTAAACATGCTTGAACACAAGATGTAGAATTTTTATAACCCCTCACTGAAGAAATTACTAGAAGACAAATTCCAGCCAAATAGGAAGTGAGTGGAGAATTGTTGGCAAAGAGACTGACAGCTAAATGTTGAATTAAACACTCTCTGTGGGACTAGAATAAAGTAAAAGTGACTTGTTGTGGAATAGAATGTAAATGTTATAAATTCTACAGTGTAGAACTAACAAAAGATGAGAGAGGCAGAAGAGAAAAGGTGGAAAGTGTGTGCATGCTAATATCCTCAGATTTTATAGCTAGGAGATAAAAACTATCATTTAAAACAGAAAGATATAAGTATATTCAATGCTTTTTTTCAAAAGCAAACAGCAGTAAACATTGTAAAATCATTAAAAATGTGTGTGGGAAGATGGTAGACAGAAATGAAAATATTCTCATTTACCATTGCCCTTATTAGAGAGTTAATGAGTGCAACCATATTTATATAGTTGTATACATAAAAGTAACCACAAGGAAAGAAATATAACCCTTCTAAGCAATCATATAAAATACAGAACATAAGTCTAAGAAAGCACGGACCGTAATGTGCAAGATTTTTTTAAAGACACTACAGAAGCTCAGAGTTGAATTTTTTAAAAAAAAATACCATTTACAATAGCATCAAAAATGTAAAATACAGTTGACCTTCATTATTTGCAGGTGCCATATTTGCACATTGACTTACTAGAATTTATTGGTAATCCCAAACCAATACTTACGGCACATTCACAGCCTTTTGTAAGCATGCGCAGCGTATGGTGAAAAATTTGAGTTGCCACTCGAGGTGAACAAGGTGACACTCTGCCTGTTGGACAACTAATTATTTGTGAGAAGTGTATATTAAACCAGGCATCTTTAAACAGAAACCCATATAAAACAAGCTTATATGTTGATCAACTGACAAAAGTGTTGTGACCCAAGACTCACGGGAGCCTTACCCTGCATTTCTCCTAGGAATTCACAAATTCCACGTTTGTAACAACTTTATAGAATATAATTCTGGTGAATAACAGGAATTAACTGTACTTAAGGATGAAGCTAACAAAAGATGTGCAAGACTTGCACACTAAAGACTAACATTGCTATAAACCACATCTCCAAATATATGAAGAGAAAGTCTGTGTTCATAGATCAGAAAATTCAGTATTGATTTCAGTTCTTCCCAACTTGATTTGTAAATTTAACACACTCCTTATCAAAATTCCAGCAGACTTTTTAAAAAGAAACTAATATTTACTTGAAAATGCAAAAACCTAAAAACACCAAAGCAGTTATGAAAAAGAAGACAGAATTGGAATACTCACACTAAGTGACTTCAAGACTTTTTCTTGGCCATGCCACAGGACATGTGAGATCTTAGTTCCCCAACCAGGGATCAGATCTGCTCTTAACCACTGGACTGCCAGGGGAGTCCCTTTCAAGACTTTTTTTAAGGTAATATAATTATTATTAATAATAATACTTAATATTATAATATTAATAATGCTTAATAATAATTAAGATTGTGTGGTATTAATATAAAGATATATAAATAGATCAACAGACTAGGGTCCAAAATAGGCCTGCACGTATATGGACAACTGATTCTCAATACAGGTGCAAAGGCAACTTAATTGAAAAAGATACCCTTCTATACAGGTGATTCTGGACCATATGCAGAAATACAAACTTCGATCCTTTTATCATGTAAAAAAAATTATTTTAGGATGAGTCATAGACCTAATTATGAAACTTCTAAAAGGTGAACCGTGAACTTCCAGATGTTCAAGCTGGTTTTAGAAAAGGCAGAGGAACCAGAGATCAAATTGCTAACATCCAATGGATCATCGAAAAATCAAGAGAGTAAGTAAAAACATCTATTTCTGCTTTTTGATTATGCCAAAACCTTTGAATGTGTGGATCACAATAAACTGTGGAAAATTCCGAAAGAGATGGGAATACCAGATCACCTGACCTGCCTCTTGAAAAACCTATATGCAGGTCAGGAAGCAACAGTTAGAACTGAACATGGAACAACAGACTGGTTCCAAATTGGGAAAGGAGTATGTCAAGGCTATATATTGTCACCCTGCTTATTTAACTTATATGCAGAGTCCATCCTGAGAAATGCCAGGCTGGATGAAGTACAAGCTGGAATCAAGATTGCCGGGAGAAACTATCAATAACCTCAGATATGCAGATGACACCACCCTTATGGCAGAAAGCGAAGAAGAACTAAAGAGCCTCTTGATGCAAGTGAAAGAGGAGAGTGAAAAAGTAGGCTTAAAGCTCAACATTCAGAAAAGTAAGATCATGGCATCCGGTTCCATCACTTCGTGGCAAAAAATGGGGAAACAGTGGCTGACTTTATTTTTGGGGGCTCCAAAATCACTGCAGATGGTAATTGCAGCCATGAAATTAAAAGATGCTTACTCCTTGGAAGAAAAGTTATGGCCAACCTAGACAGCATATTAAAAAGCAGAGACATTACTGTACCAATAAAGGTCTGTCTAGTCAAGGCTATGGTTTTTCCAGTGGTCATGTATGGATGTGAGAGTTGGACTATAAAGAAAGCTGAGTGCTGAAGAATTGATACTTTTGAACTGTGGTGCTGAAGAAGACTCTTGAGAGTCCCTTGGACTGCAAGGAGATCCAACCAGTCCATCCTAAAGGAGATCAGCCTGGGTGTTCATTGGAAGGACTGATGTTGAAGCTGAAACTCCAATACTTTGGCCACCTGATGCGAAGAGCTGACTCATTGGAAAAGACCGTGATGCTGGGAAAGATTGAGGGCAGGAGAAGGGGTTGGATGGCATCACCAACTCAATGGACTTGAGTTTGAGTAGGCTCCAGGAGTTAGTGATGGACAGGGAGGCCTGGCACACGTGATTCATGGGGTCGCAAAGAGTCAGACACGACTGAGTGAACTGCACTGAACTGAACTGAAAAGGACACATAGAGAAAAAACTATTTGTAATTTTGGATTAGGCAATGATTTCTTAGACCAAACTAGATTTGTAAAAGAACAAATTGATAAACTTAAAAATTGAGAACTTCTATTCTTTGAAAGAAATTGTTCATAAAATGAAAAGGATACACCAGACAGTAAAATTTGCAAATCATACTTATGGTAAAGGACTTGTATTCAGAATATATAGAGTTCTCAGAACTCAATATTAAGAAAATGACCTAATTTTTTAATAGGCAAAAGACTGAACATTTTACCAAAAAAGATAAAATATAGATGGCAGATTAGCACATGAAAAGATTCTCAGTGTCATTACCCATTCAGTCAGTTCAGTTGCTCAGTCGTGTCCGACTCTCCGCGACCCCATGAATCACAGCACGCCAGGCCTCCCTGTCCATCACCAACTCCCGGAGTTCACTCAAACTCACCTCCATTGAGTTGGTGATGCCATCCAGCCATCTCATTCTCTGTCGTCCCCGTCTCCTCCTGCCCCCAATCCCTCCCAGCATCAGAGTCTTTTCCAGTGAGTCAACTCGTCGCATGAGGTGGCCAAAGTATTGGAGTTTCAGCTTCAGCATCAGTCCTTCCAATGAACACCCAGGATTGATCTCCTTTAGAATGGACTGGTTGGATCTCCTTGCAGTCCAAGGGACTCTCAAGAGTCTTCTCCAGCACCACAGTTCAAAAGCATCAAGAGAAATGCAAATTAAAGCCACAATGAGATACCACTTTGCACTCATAAGGACAACTGAAATGAAAAGAATACAATACCAAGGGTTGGCAGAATGTGGAACAGTTCCTTGCTGATGGGAATACAAAATGGACAACCAATTTGGAAAACAGTTTTACAGTTTATTTAAAAGTTTAACAACACATACTGTATGTCCAGCTATTCCAGTTCTAGATATTTGACGAAGAGAAATGAAAGGATATGTTTATACAAACACTTGGATATAAATATTCATAACAGCTTTATTTGCAGTAGCTAGAAACTAGTAACCTGATATCCATCAACAGATTAATGGATGAACAAAATTATAGTTTATTCCTATAAGAGAATACTGCTCAGCATCAAAGTAATGAACTTTTGATACATGGAGCAACACGGATCAATCTAAAAAGAATGATGCTAAATAAAAGAAGTCAGATTTAAAAAATAGTACATAGGGTAAGATTTCAGTTCTATAGAATGATAGAAAATGCAGTCTAATGTCTATAGTGATAGAAAACAAATCCTTGGCTGCCTGGGCATGAAGAAGTGGTTGGAAGGGAAAGATGAATTACAGAGGTGCATGGTGAGGAAGTTTCGGTCAGTTATTGATAGGTGCATAATTTTGATTATGATGATGGTTTTATGATGTGGAGAAATGACTCATTGGAAAAGACCCTGAGGCTGGGAAAGACTGAAGGCAGGTGGATAAGGGGGACAGCAGATGACAGGATGGTTGGATGGCATCACTGACTCAATGGATGTAAGTTTGAGCAAGCTCTGGGAGATGGTGAGGGACAGGGAAGCCTGGTGTGCTGCAGTCCATGGAGTCGCAAAGAGCTGGACACGGCTGAGCAACTGAACAACAAAACGTGTCAAAACTTATCGATTTGTGCGTTTATTTATTATGGCTGAACTGGATCTCCGTTACGGCACCTGGGCTCCTCCTGGGGTACGTGGGCTTTCTCTAGTTGCGGCATGTGGGCTTCTCTAGTTGTGGAGCCCAGGCTCTAGAATGTGCGGGCTCAGTCGTTACAGTGTGACAAGTTCTCTGTGGCACACAGGCTCTCTAGCTGTGGCGAATGGGCTTAGTTGCCCCGCAGCATGTGGAATCTTAGTTTCCTGACCAGGGATCAAACTTGGATCCCCTGCATTGGAAGGCAGATTCTCAACCACTGGACCACCAGGGAAGTCCCTGTATATTTTAAAAAGATACAATTTACTGTCTTAATTAGAACTTAGTAAAACTGTTTCTATAATAAAAGGCAACAACAGTAATACAAGCAGAGTATAGATATATCTTGTACCTATCAATAAATGTAAATGTCTAAACTTATATATTAACAGAATTGGATCACATAGAAAAATGTGATCCAGTTATAGGCTGTCTATAAAGCACATCTAAAACAAAATTATTTAGATTAGGGGTAAGATTATGGAGCATATCAAAGAAATACAAACAAAAAGAATTGAAGTTGTCATCTTACTATTAAAAAGGATTGAGTTGAGTAAAAAAATGTATTAATTCAAAGAAAATTTCTATATAATGAAAAGGGATGCAACCCAATGAAGGCCTAAGAGTTGTGATCATTATGTATCAAATAACAGAATCACTTTCTGTAAATAAAATGTGCAGAAAATACAAGGAAAAAAACATTTTGCATGGTATGCATGTATTATGACTTTTATGTGCTAAAAACAGAAAACTTATCTTTACAACCAGTTCAGTTGCTCAGTCATGTCTGACTCTTTGCGACCCCATGGACTGCAGCACACCAGGCCTCCCTGTCCATCACCAACTCCTGGAGTTTACTCAAACTCATATCCTTTGACTGTCTGGTCCAAGGGGCTCTTTTCATTCTGTTTGCCTGGTTTTATCTCTCATAACTTTAAACTACATCATCAGGATTTTTGAAGGTCATCTTTCTTGCACTCTTTCATCTGCCAGCCATATCATATATTACTAAGAACTCAATCAGCCTAAAGCTGGAATTATGTGATAGCATCCTAATCTTAAGGAATGGGAGAAAGGACATTTAATTATACAACTCTCAAGCCACTAATATGGAGGAACATCAAAAGGTGTAGGGAAGGCATTCAAAGTCAGCCCTGGACTGCCTAACTTCAGATTCCATCTTCCATGAGAAAAATCAGTGCATCACTCATTACGCCACAGTCTACTGTGACTCCATGGACTGCAACCCGCCAAGCTCCTCTGTCCATGGGATTCTCCAGTCAAGAATATTGGAGTGGGTAGCCATTCCCTTCTCCAGGGGATCTTCGCAACCCAGGGATTGAACTTGGGTCTCCCCCTTTACAGGCAGATTCTTTACCATCTGAGGCACCAGGGAAGCCCGGTATACATGCTATTAGAGCCAAAATATTCCTAACAGATGTGTATGTCTACTGTACTGCAAGGTAGCTGCAACCCATATAATCCTCATATTGATTTCAGAATAGTCTTGCATCTGAAATATTGTAATCAAAACACATCCTGACGTTACCTCCAGCATCTGTTTCAAGAGACTAACCACAATGTGTGTGTGTGTTAGCCACTCAGTCATGTCTGACTCTTTGTGACCCCATGAACTATAACCCATCAGGCTCGTCTGTCCATGGGATTCTCCTGGCAGGAATACTGGAGTGGGTTGTCATTCCTTTCTCCAGGGTATCTTCCCAACCCAGGGATCAAACCTGGGTCTCCTGCACTGCAGGCCGATTCTTTACCATCTGAGTGAACAGGAAAGCCCACTAACCACAATCAGTTCAGTTCAGTCACTCAGTCGTGTCCGACTCTTTGCGACTCCATGAATCACAGCCTCCCTGTCCATCACCAACTCCCGGAGTTCACTCAAATTCATGTCCATCAAGTCGGTGATGCCGTCCAGCCATCTCATCCTCTGCCGTCCCCCTCTCCTCCTGCCCCCAGTCGCTACTGTTCAAATAAGTGTTCAATTAATATTTTTAATTATAAGTAAAATCATAAATGTACTAAAAAATGGAAAATTGTTCACTTTATTTGGAATAGAGGAAAACCTTACTAATTATGAGGTAAAAATCTGGAAACCATTAAAATATTGATGTATCACTTGATAAACTTCTAAAAAGCATGTTGTTCGGTTAGTCACTTAGATATGTCTGACTCTTTGTGACCCCATGGGGTTTGGCCTGCTAGGCTCCTCTGTCCATGGAATTATCCAAGCAAGAATACTGAAATGGGTTGCCATGTCCTTCTCCAGAGATCTTCCCAACCCAGGAATTGAACCTGGGTCTCCTGCATTGCAGGCAGATTCTTTACAGTCTGAGCCCCCAGGGAAGTTCATTAAAGTCAGAATCCAATTGAGTGGGGTAACTGGCAACTCTTATCACAGACAGTGGGGGTAATAATGTAAAGAGTACCTACAAATCGAAAAGAAAAAGACCAATAACCCAAAAGAATAATGGACAGAAGACATAAACAGTTCATAGTAAAGAAAAAGAGATGACTTTTAAGCACTTTAAAACATGTTCAGCTTCAGTAATGACAATAGAAATGCTTAAAGGCACAAGGATACCATTTTTCACATATCATACAACACAGACCATGACACTTAAACTCTGTGTTGGTAGGGTGGGAAAATACACTCTCAAATACATCTGATGAGAATTTAAATTGGTATAACTTCTAAGCAAAGTAGTTTGACGTAACTGTCAACATTAAACGTGCACATTTGATCCAGCAATTTTCTCTAGGAATTTATCATTTAGATATATTTCCCTGTATGCAAATTGAACGCATGGATATTCGTTGCAACATTGCTTGTAAAATAGCAAAAATTTTAAATGAACTTTAAAAATTGACAAATTGGGCTACATCTGCACATCAAAAAGAATGATGTAGCACTGATAGCCAGGTGATACAGATCATTGTACAAGCTGTATTGTTAAGTGAGAGAAGCGGGGTACAGAACGCTGTGGACAGTGTGCTGTCATTTCTGACATCTATGCTGTGTTAGCATAGACATAGATTTTCCCTAAAAGTATACACGTGAAACTAGTACTAGAGGTGCTGTCTCTGGAGGGCTGCATCGGAAGGAGCATATTGTTCACTAGTAACATTTGGTACCCTGCATACATTTTAGCTTTGGGACTTCCTGGGTAGCGCTAGTGGTAGAGAACCCACCTGCCAATGCAGGAGCCGTAAGAGATACAGGTTCTATCTCTGGGTTGGGAAGATCCCCTGGAGGAGAGCATAGCAACTCACTCCAGTATTCTTGCCTAAAGAATCCCATGGACAGAGGAGCCTGATGGGCTGCAGTCCATGGGGTCACAGTCGAACACAACTAAAGCAACTTAACACACACACACATATTAGGCAATGATGTATAACAATATTCTTTGCCTTCCAAAATAATCAAGGATCTGGAGAACCCTGTATAATTAAGTATTAAATGATCTGATAGAGATTATGAATGTTTTAGTCATAAAAATAGCTGACTAGAATAATAATTATTATTTATTGGGGATTAGATTCTGTGCCCTTTAAAAACATCATTCGAGGTTTTCCAACAACTCTTCAATGCAGGTATTGTACTTTACAGGTTAAGAAATAGATTCAGAATATGGTCCAAGGACACACAGATAACAGAGGCCCTTCTAAGAAGTTCATTTGATTGAGGCTTGAGGAGGGGGCAGGGCATTCATCCAAAGCATATATGAATGGCTTGCGTGGGGGCAGGTATACATTTTAGGTACATGTATTCCTGGTGGCTCAGAGGTTAAAGCATCTGCCTCCAATGCGGGAGACCCGGGTTCGATCCCTGGGTCGGGAAGATCCCCTGGAGAAGGAAACGGTAACCCACTCCAGTGTTCTTGCCTGGAGAATCCCATGGACGGAGAAGCCTGGTAGGCTACAGTCCACGGGGTCGCAAAGAGTCGGACATGACTGGGCGACGGAACAGAACGGATGTTTCCTTGTACTTCAGTCATTGTCTTACTCAAAGTTTTGCGTAGTAGGATTGCACCCTGCATCATTCCAGCAGGCTGAACATCTTGAAAATACCAACTGCCAAGATAAATGTTGTCTTTAGAGAGTAAATATTTTCATATTTCTACATAACTGTGATGTGGCCTTATTCAACTGGTTTTATTCCGTGAAGAAAATGAGATTCTTCAGCAGATGGACAAATTTTAAGGCCGAATTTTCAGGGCTAAGCCTTAAAAATAAAATCCCAAGTAAAATGAAGGAAAAAAATTAAACTCCCCCACCAACTTTTCATTTTTTTAAAATGTCTTTTAAATGAGAGCTTTTGCTTTTTTTCACTATAATCAGTAGAGTTTTGTATCTTATTTTGAGGCAAGGGTAAATTTTAGTCTTTTTATTCTTCAGTACTCAAGGGATCATTTTGACAACTGATAAACTGGCCTACATATTAAAATAATTTTATGGTGGGTATTTGGATATCTTAGTATAAAATCAATTTATGTCATATTCAATTTATAGCACTTGGGAAGTTTGCCTGCTTATGGCAACAAATTAGACCTTGCGTTTACTGGTGGCTCCCTGTAACACATAGTTTATGGTAGATACCTGTGTATCTTTGGAAACAAGATATACTTTGTTTTACCCGGTAAATGCATTATTTATGAAAAGTATATAAATGGAATTATTGAACAATGAATTTCACTTATTCAACCTAGTCGTTTGCAAGATACTGTTATTTATAATTTGTATTTGTTAGGGTTCATTCTTTCAATTAGCTTTTTTTCCTGTGTCAGGTAGCTCTTATATATGCAGATACTTAAATATTCAGATAAGTAAATTAGATGTTGCAATAGACAAATTCACACCCATCTTTTATTTTATTTTTTTTATTTTAAATTTTTATTTAATAAATGGTACAAAGCACAATGCCAAAAAAATTAACAGTTAAAATTTCACCAAATGAAAAAATATTATAGAATACACAGTTGTAAAAAGCTACATTAAGTTATTTTACAACTGCCTCAGGCTGCAAAAAGAAGAAAAACCCAATGTGATACCTAAGTTATCCGTCTCTCAAAATAATGCCATTTATGTTATAAACCATGAGCACCCACACCCATCTTTAAAAGCATTGTCCATTGACTGACTAAATATGTCTCCATAAAGTTTACCACCTCCTGTTACGAGAGACCACGGTTAGGTTTCTCTCTTCTTCTAGTCTTAAGGTGTACAAAAAAGAGGTATCTCATCGTTTTCATTTTCACTGAAATACATGGCATTTAAAGTATACTGCATCTTCATCTTTTCTTCCTATATCCCTTCTTGTTCACATCTAATGTTCCAGAGAAAACAAACTGCTATTCTGGTGAATGTATTTGCTAGAAGTCAGTTTCTCTGTCTCCTACCAGATGGAAACAGTGTCAGACTTTATTTTTTTGGGCTCCAAAATCACTTCGGATGCTGATTGCAGCCATGAAATTAAAAGACGCTTACTCCTTGGAAGGAAAGTTATGACCAACTTAGATAGCATATTAAAAAGCAGAGACATTACTTTGCCAACAAAGGTCTGTCTAGTCAAGGCTATGGTTTTTCCAGTGGTCATGTATGGATGTGAGAGTTGGACTGTGAAGAAAGCTGAGCACTGAAGAATTGATGCTTTTGAACTGTGGTGTTGTAGAAGACTCTTGAGAGTCCCTTGGACTGCAAGGAGATCCAACCAGTCCATCCTAAAGGAGATCAGGCCTGGGTGTTCATTGGAAGGACTGATGCTGAGGCTGAAACTCCAATACTCTGTCCACCTCATGCGAAGACTTGACTCGTTGGAAAAGACCCTGATGCTGGGAGGGATTGGGGGCAGGAGGAGAAGGGGACGACAGAGGATGAGATGGCTGGATGGCATAACCAACTCGATGGAGGTGAGTTTGAGTGAACTCCGGGAGTTGGTGATGGACAGGAAGGCCTGGCGTGCTGTGATTCATGGGGTCGCAAAGAGTCGGACACGACTGAGCAACTGAACTGAACCAGATACGTGTGACCCCCACCCCCTCAATCCTTCTCCAGGGACCACAGTGGTCTTTACTGCCTAGGTCGTCAGCAGCTCTGACATCTGCTGTGTGGGCATTGAGATGGGGGAAGCTCCAGAGTTCTGCCTTGTACTATCAGGACTGTGCCCCTTTCTTGTCCTCTCCTGCTTCCTAGGAGCTGCCATGCAGTCAGTGTGGGGTGATGTCTTTGGAAAGTGTGCCTTTTCAAAGTCACCATTAGAAACAGACCACAACTAATGGTGACTAGTGCACACGTGTGATTGGTAATGTAACCTGTTCATGTGTCTAGATGTGTGTCCTCTGTGGGAAAATTGCACATCATCCCTATTTTGCAAAAGACAGGAGACAAAATAATGGAAACGGGATTGCACGTTAGGATAGCCTAATAGATTTATACAGACTTGGATCTGAACCTGTCCCTCGTTCAGCACTTTGTGGTAAACTTAGAGGATATAAAAGTCACTAAAGCATCTTTGCCCTGAGATAGCTCTAACCTTCCTGGACCCAAGACCAGCACTTGTAAGATGACAAAACTGAGGCATGGAGCATTTAAATAACCTGCCTAGAGTCCCACAGCTGGTCATCAGTGAAGTAGGAAACCCGCCTGATCTGTACTTTTAGCCATGCAGGATACTGCCTGAATCAAAGATTGATTCAAAAAGACAGGAGTTCCTGCCCTCAAGGAGGTTTTCTTTCCATCAGTGTAAGTGGTGTACGAGTTCCTGGGAACAGATCACTACAAGGCACGTCAGCGTGTTCCTGCCCAGCTCTCCAACCACAGTGTGTCATACTCTCTGAACTATATCGGGTCATCTCCTGTGATTGGTACCATGACCAAATCCCGCTTCAGTGTAATTAGGAGTGACTCCAAGTTAGAAACAGGTTTCTGCTCAGACATCCTCTCTGGCATCTGTGTTTGCTGGATTGATTGACCGTGTCTGCCCCAGCCCTGTGCATGCACTAGGTTCTCTGCCAAGGTTTGTGGAATAGCTCAGTGAGCCAATCCCAGACGGGCGTGGGTGTGGCCCACTGCCAAGTTCAACACCATTGCCTCTAACAAATAGGCTTATCATTTTGATTTATTTTATGAAACACTGTTGATTTTGATGAAATCCAAGTAGGCATTGTGTGACTTTCTAATCGTAGCCATGGTTTGGGCACTCATTTGAAAGATGGCTCCTTGAAAAGATAGAATATTTTAAAGAGTATATTTATGCAAAAATAAATTATGAATTCCCTTTAGCCACCTACTCTCTTTAGAAATAGTACTCATGCATATTTTTTACATAAATTGACAAGGATGGCAGAGATCTCATCTTCCCCGTAGCAATCTGAACCAGACTGATTGAGGATTTATTGCCTAATTATACTTGTCAGCTTGACATAAAAGTCATTAGTTCTGGAAAAACATGTTTTTCAAACCAGGATTATCTCTAATTAATACGGTCAATATCTAACATGTATTTAAAGCTAAACAGAACAGTAATCTCTAAAGCCTGTGTTATGGACTACAGGAAAGTGATGGCTCCAAGTACAGGTTTATATTTGAGGAGAGACTCTGCTTTGGATACAGTGTTGTGAATGCTACTGACATTGACCCATTCTGTTGATAAATATAAAGGTAATAACAGATGACTTCTGTGAAATGGTTCCAGTGAGTGAGTGACAAAACTAGAATCTAAATCTGGGACCCAGATTGTGGCTTTTTCCTCAACATCCGAACCCACTGGCCATTGATCTCTGCAGTGTCCACACATGGTCTTATTATCCTTTCCTAAAGATCCCCTAGAGAAGGGAATGGCTACCCACTCCACTATTCTTGCCTAGAAAATCCCATGGACAGAGGAGCCTGATGGGCTACAGTCCATGGTGTTGGGTTGCAAAGAGTTGGTCATGACTGAGCGACTAACACTTTCACTTTTCAAAGTACATGTAAACTTGGAAGCTCAGCAGGATAAACCAAGTAGTCATATCGAGACAGCCATCTGGCGTGAATATTCCCTTTTGCCCCGTGTTCAGGCATGTGCTGGATTATCAGTGGATGTTGCAATGAGGCAAAGCAATGCCAGAGACCTATAGGGCAGCTACACTGTGCCCATATGTGCTGGTACCCTCCAGTACCCACCCCCCACCTATACTGCCCCAGCATCGCACAGTGGACATGGTGCCCTGGGTAGTAAAGTCATTCATCAGTTATTTCCAATATGCTACAGAGTTCACAGCAGACTCATTCATCTGCTCATAAATGTGCACTTTTCTGCTCTAAATACCAGAAGGTGTTTTTGAACAAAGAAGGTTACATTCATTGGCCCAGTTCAGTTCTACCCCAAAACAGATTCCATTATTAAGTTTTTCTATGTCAATTAAAATGTTGTTTCTATAGCAGTCCACCCTATCACAGAAGGTTTGTATTTATAACCAGAATGGTTAGGAAAGGTCACTGTAGTTATTTTCCATTTTATCAGTTCCTTTCTGCAATAATAGTTTTGCATAGTTATGTATTTGAATTGTACAATGGGCTGAAATATTAACTTACAAATTAGAATGAACAGTTAAAGTAGCTTAAAATAAACTTGCCTAAAACATGGCTGGAGAGCCTGTACTTAATCTCCTGTGCCTTATTAAAGAGTGCCGAGTTGTGGACATCGTCTAGAAGGCTACAGAGAACACAAGCTCATGTTATGTTTCTTGGTGGGACCCAAAAGACAAACGGGTCTCTGGCTCCATGAGTAGACTCTTCAGGACATTTTTAGGCTCGTCCCCATCTGACGGGTTGTTAGAGCATCTCTAACTTCTTCGCTAGATGTTTCCTTAGAAACTGAAAGACAGGGTGTGGTGAACAGCATCACAGAATGTCACCAAGTTCGGACACGTGGTGCAGAGCTCTTCAGAGCAGCTCTGTGAAAGCTTGAGATTTATCTGGAAAAGGTTCTTTTGATGCCTAAGCCACACCTGGTGTCTGGCCCTCTACTTTGGCAGGCAAAAACAACACTAATTCTGTCTATTCACAAGAAGAGAAACTATAGAGGCTGCTGCTGCTTTCAAAAACACACTCATTGGATTTAGTCTGATGCTGTGTGGCAAAAGAGCAGTAATCAGCTCTGTAGTAGTCATCATCCTGGACGTCTCAACAAGGGGGATTGTTGAACCCTTGTTCGTTTGGTTCTGAGATACAGCAACAGAAGTATGCTGTGGATTTGAAGAAAGAGAATTTCATTTCACTGGAAACTCAGACCCACACCACCCCACACCACACACCACACCACACCACACCCCCTTGAATAAGGCTGAGTCTGGCTGAGTAAGACAAGCCCTGTTGTGTACATAATGCGTGTGATTTGCCAGAGTTGGACATCATAGCTTCCTCAGTGACACCTGCAGACGTCTGGTTGATGGTGTTGTGTGCAGTGTGTCTCTCACTTTCTTTTAACCTGATAACTGAAGATTATCACAGTAAAAATAGATATTTTTTCTAGCTACAAACAACCTCTTAATATGCACTCAGGAGCCTTTGAAGGTGCCATCAGAAACACAACCCCTGTTCTCTGTAAAGGCACTGTGCTATCTATACCTGTCCCATGCCCTGAGACACACAAATCACCTTGATGCCTTATGTGATAAGTCACATAAGACAGAAAAGATGCTCTTGCCCCAGCAGGCCATGAAAACTGATTGGCTCAGCTGTCATTAGTTGTATAGCTAACTGCTGCAACACTTGGTGGCTTAGCGAAAACCATTTGATATTGTTCACAATTTTGTGGGTCAGGAATTTAGGAAGGGCTCCTGTGAGCAGTGTCTGATCGAGGCAAGTGCTGGGACAACTGGTACTGAACAGTCCATCTCTAGGGTGGTTCCTTCACTCACATGTCTGGGTCTTGCTTCTCCATGGCCTCTCTTCCATCATATGGCATTTCAGTCTCCAGGACTCTCCTCGTAGCTTGGACTTCCTGTAGTGTGGTGGCCTCCGGGGAGTTAGGTGTCTTCTGTGGTGGCTTAGAATGCCAAGAGCAAGTGTTTGAGGGCAGCAAGGGGAAGCTACAAGCCTCCAAGTGTCACCTGTCATTTCTGCTGCATTACATTGGTCAAGTAAGTTACTACGGGCAGCCCAGATTCAAGGGAAAATGGATTAGATTACACCACCAATCTCCAAAACCGAAAGTTATGGGCTATAAAGGAACTGGTTGTAAAAATCCTTTGAGGAATAAATCAGTTTTGCAATTACTGGTTGCCAACAGCTACTTTGAGGAGAAAAACTGAAATGTCGCACGTTGTTCTGCTTTGTATTTGATCTGTGCCTTAATGCAGTAAAATCAGTGAGCTTGCCTTTGACTCATGGTTAAATTTTAAGTATGAGGGTAATTTGTTATTGTTTAGTCGCTAAGTCATGTCTTTGTGACCCTGTGGACTGTAGCCCGCCAGGCTCCTCTGTCCATGGGATTTCCCAGGCAAGAACACTGAAATGGGTTGCCATTTCCTTCTCCAGTGACAGTAATAATTAACTGTATATGGACAACAGTGGCAAGAGAGGGCTGAGAGATGACACGAAACTTTTTTTTTTTTTAATATTTATTTGGTTGCGTCAAGTCTTAGGTGCAACACACAGGATCTTTCATTGGGGTACAGGGACTCTTCTGGCACATGGCTTAGTTGTTCCACAGCACATGGGATCTTAGTTCCCTAGCCAGAGATCGAAACTGCATTCCCTGCTTTGCAAGGCAGATTCTTAACCACTGAACCACTAGGGAGGTCCCAACATGAAGGTTTTAAGTATGATTGGTTGGCATATGGTTACTCTATTGACTGAATTAGGAAACCCAGGAGGAGACAAAGTTTGGGCTAAAAAATATAATGATGCTTTACACTGCAAGTAGCAAAATACCCAACTTAAGCACCCTAAAGCCCTTCATTTTTCTCCAGCAGTAGTCTGGGGCAGATATATATCAGATTTAGCTCAGCTCAAAGATGTCAAGGCTCAGCTTGCTTCACTGAGTCTTTTGGACTTCCTTTCATGTTGAGTGATGACCATCTCAGCTCCAGCCATCCCTTAATCATCGTTCATTTCTTCTATTAACAGAAAAAGGAAAGAATTCTCTCTTGACATCTCCCAACCCAAGAACTCCACACCAGATTTCTCATAAGTCCCATTGGTCATGATTGGGTCACCTTTCCATGTGCTAGCTTTAGAGGAGACTGGAAGAGCTGGTTTTTTCATTTTCAGGCTTTTTTGTAAGCAGCCAGCTCAGCTAGCAGGGTGAAAGGCATTAGGTAGGTAACCAACAATGTCTGCCTCTGTGATGAATATCATTTTCTCTCCCTACACAGTTGATAAAGTCTCACTTAGTAACCTTATAAAGCTTGAATTAAATGGGCTGAATTGTAACTCTAATAAATTAGTATTTTCTAGAAACCAGTTAGTTTCTCTTTGGGCTTTCTCCCTTTTACTTTGTGATTGAACATCAGTCCTACTGCTTCTTAATAAAAGATTAGATTATTTCCCTTATACTTTAAAAAATTGATTGAAAGATTTTTGGCTTTCATGAATACATGAATCCATCTCATTAATTTCCTTTCTGATATCATTACATATTACATATCTTTATTCAGTTCAGTTGCTCAGTCATGTCCAACTCTTCGCGACCCCTTGGACCACAGCACGCCAGGCCTCCCTGTCCATCACCAACTCTCAGAGTCTACTCAAACTCATCTCCATTGAGTCGCTGATACCATCCCACCATCTCATCCTCTGTCGTCCCCTTCTCCTCCTGCTTTCAATCTTTCCCAGCATCAGAGTCTTTTTCCAGTGAGTCAGCTCTTCGCATCAGGTGGCCAAAGTATTGGAGTTTCGGCTTCAACATCAGTCCTTCCAGTGAACACTCAGGACTGATCTCCTTTAGGATGGACTGGTTGCATCTCCTTGCAGTCCAAGGGACTCTCAAGAGTCTTCAACACCACATATCTTTATAAGTGCCCTATAAAGGCTTGTATATAGGGCTTCCCTGGTAGCTCAGTCAGTAAAGAAACTGCCTGCAGTGCAGGAGACCTGGGTTCAATCCCTGGGTCAGGAAGATCCCCTGGAGAAGGAAATGGCAACGTACTCCAGTATTCTTGCCTGGAGAACTGCATGCACAGAGGAGCCTGGCAGGCTACAGTCCATGGGGTCGCAAGAGTCAGACATGACTTAGTGACTAAATCACCATATATGTATATAGGGGCTTATAGTTCAGTCGCTCAGTCATGTCCGACTCTCTGCGACCCCATGAATCACAGCATGCCAGGCCTCCCTGTCCATCACCAACTCCCGGAGTTCACTCAAACTCATGTCCATTGAGTTGGTGATGCCATCCAGCCATCTCATTCTCTGTTGTCCCCTTCTCCTCCTGCCCCCAATCCCTCCCAGCATTAGAGTCTTTTCCAGTGAGTCAACTCTTCACATGAGGTGGCCAAAGTATTGCAGTTTCAGCTTTAGCATCAGTCCTTCCAATGAACACCCAGGACTGATCTCCTTTAGAATGGACTGGTTGGATCTCCTTAGAGGAAGACAATTCTGTAGACATTGTGAACCTTGTTTTTTGGTTTTTTTTTTTAAACTTTTTTGGTAAAGTCTGGAGGCTTGGAGGACTCTATCATTTAGTTGGAGTTGAACCAGGAAAACCAACTGTTGCTTTTGCCTGGATGTCAGCGGATAACTCAGCTGAGCCAAGCCTGTGACACAAGTAGAGTAAACCCAAATAGTAAAGGTCTTCAGCTGGGAAGAAACAGTTCTGACTCAGAAAGGGCCATGGTTTGGGCATCTGAGCAGTGCATAACTTTCCTAAGCTGGATAAAGTTGGAATCCTTTATTCTCTGGATCTGTAATTGTCTAATCTTTAATTGTCAAATTGTGATATTTTTTAACCTGAAAAAATTCTCACGTAATAAATTTGAGCTGAGAGTGTCATTGTTGGTACCTTTGCTAGTGAAAGGTAAAGGAGAGGTGGAGAAGACTTGAGGAAAGACACTGCACGTGTCATCTTGAATCTGTAGCAGTTCATTCACTCATCTAACCTTCCTTGAACGCCTGCCGTGCTCTCAGTGCTGGGGGTGGAGACCACAGAAAACCACACCCGTCTTGGAGGCACTGATAGTAACCTGACACTGACACGGTGTCAACCACCTTCCTTCCCCATCACAATAGAAAAGTGAATATGGCAGATCAGTATTGTCTGCCAGGCAGGTTGGTTAGGCTGGTTCCCCTTACCATTTTAAAGATCTTGGTCTCTGTATTTGAATGAGTGTAGTGAAATCTCTTTGTATTATAGTAACTGTGTTTGTACTGAATTCTGTTGAGTACCAAGAGAAGGCCAGCCTTACCTACTCTCCATTCTGATATTTCAAAAATAGATCTCAAAGCATCTCGGTGCCTTAGGGAAAATGTTAATTTCCAAAATACCTGAAATGATTGATTCAAGTCAGTGAATATGTAACTTTCTAGAAACTGTCTTTTTGAGAGACATATCTTAAATATTAAAATTACTGCTGAGAAAAAGATACTTTTCTAACCCAGGAAAGTTTAATGCCTCATATGCAGAGAGAAAGCAAAAACTAATGCCAAGTTTATTAAACTCATCTCTTACCTTTCCTTAAACCCTCAAGTCTGGCCCAACTCTAGACTTGAACGCACAGACAAAATCATGTGAGCCCTGATTCATGGCATCAAAGCCAAGTGGACGCTTTCCATTATTTCTGGGGGGCCCACTGGTGGCCAGAGGTGGCCTGGGTTTTGACTGACACCTTTTGCTCCAAACCTCAGTCCTGGCTTAAATCTCCAACTTATTTCTCCAGGACTTAAGTCCTGGCCAACTTCTCTCCATGCTTCTCCCCTCTATAGGTACAGCATATTGGGTGGGGCTCTTTTCAGGAAGGCCTCCCCTCCCCACCTAGCACTCACAGAGGGAGACCCCTGCCAGACAGGAAGTGATTTAGGTAGGTCACGGGGATATGAAGTTCCTCAGCCATCTCCACCACAGTGGGGAGTTCATCACCTTCTGGGACTTGTTCCTCCTTGTAGGATCTCTTTTCCCATTTCTCCATCTTCCCTAAATCCAGAAACTTCCAAAACGGAGCTCTTGTTTAAAACTTTCTTAATTAAATAGTCTCAGAAAATGTGTTTTCCTATTCTCAAAGCATTCACCTTTCCTAAGACTGGTGATCCACATTGATAGCCACATTTGGGAAACTGGAGGAAGTCTGAAATTGTAGTTTGTCTTTAAATAGGCTCATCATTCAAGGTGTCCTGAATCAGCATTTAAAGCCTCGGGGGCCCCCTTGGGCAGGGGCTGGTCGAGATCTTTGGTTCCCCTGGTTTTGGTCTGTTTCCAGGAGTGGCACTGGGCTCACGCTCCCTATAAATAGCCTTATTCTCTCTCATGAAAGTCTGGGTCACAGGAGTAGTTTTAGAATGAAACACTCTAGAGGAACTGGGCCCAGAAGCAACTTAGGGCCTATAAAATGCCTATTTCCAGAACTTCCCAGAGTGGTCCAGAAGCTGCACTAGTTTATGGGGTGAGCACAGCAGGTCTTCCTGGGCATTGATTTCCCAGCAAACTTGTAAGAAATATTTAAATGTTAAAACTACAGCATGTTAAGGAATAGAATACAAACTTCAGACCGATTTCAAGGTAAGATGTTTCAAGCATGAGAAGCTTCACTTCCAGGCTGCTGCTGCTGCTGCTAAGTCACTTCAGTCGTGTCCGACCCTGTGTGACCCCACAGATGGAAGCCCACCAGGCTCCCCTGTCCCTGGGATTCTCCAAGCAAGAACACTGGAATGGGTTGCCATTCACTTCCAGGCTACTTATACAAAAATGTCCAACCTTTTTAAAGGCATTCTGTTCCGGCATTTGTTAACTCCTTCTTTTGCAGATAATTTGCAAACTACAGTTATTTTGTGTAGCATATGTGCCAAAGAAGTTGAGTTGGTGTACTTATAAATGGAAAACCTAAATGCAATAGATACTTTTTAAGGAATCCTAAAATAAGTTACTGTATAAATAATCACACCCTGGTTATCAGTTTTGTAACCCTGAGCTTAGTAAAATATTTCGAGTGGGTTTTTTCAATTAACTGTAAACATCTACTTATCTTAATTGGAAATATTTCTTTATTAATTTGATTTTGAAAAAACGTCACATATCAATAACCACTGATTTCATGTGACTGAGCAATTAAAATTTAAGATTTATTACTGGAGTTGAGTAAAAAATATTTCTTTAGATCCCTAATAATATTAAATGTATAAATTATTATTTCTAATACTTGCATTATCTTCATGACGCCCGTACAACAAAACATCAATTCAATGATGACGTCCTTGAGGGCAGCTGATTAAATAACCATGAAGTTAACCAGGCTAACTTCAACGTTGATTTGTAATCTTATACTATTTATTACTATAAGCAATTGTATTAGTTAAGTGTAAATGTTCAGAGTGTATTTTCATTAATGTGCTATATATATGTCTAGCTACTTCCAAATGTTTAGTCTTTCTTGGCCTTCATACAGTGTGATCATTCAATAAATGTTTAATAGATAGGCTTATTAAAGTTTTATTATATTTAATGTAAAACATTAGAAATGAAGATAAATTAGGTTAAAGTGGAATGGACAGTGTAATTGAAATAATCTGGAGTAGAATTTAAATAAACTTCTTTTGTTAATTTGGAAATTTAAAACTATGTGACCACAACTTAAGACATAGTAAAATATATCATTATGGAGGAAAAAAGAACAATATTGTATTATTGGTTTCTAGATTCACTGAGCGACTGAAATGAACTGAGCTGAACTGAAACCAAAGACTATTATGTTTTTAGTCTAGTCTAAAAATAAAGGTGATGAAACTAAGCTAAGTTAGATGAAACTAATTTAGCTACGTTTTTAATTAACTCAAAAACTATCTGGATTAAGCAACTGCTTATACAAGATTTAGATAAGATGTAGATCAGAGTATAATATTCATTGGCTAAAATAGTACATTATTATATGCAAGTTTTAGTGGAATATTTACTTTTTTCCGATGATTGTTTTACTCTCATTATAATCCCTATCATGTAGGAAAAATACCATTACAAAATGTTATTGAGTTACCTGTTTCATTGTGAAATAAATTAAGAAATTTTAAATCATGTTAGTCTGAAAAATTCTATTACTGAGTTAAGGTGACATGGAGAAAGTATATGTTTTTCTAGGGTTATGGTTAAATCAGAGCTTGGAAACTAGTAAATTAACTTTGATTTGACTTAAGTAAAATATTGTTCCTAGTAGGGATGAATATTTGGTAAATCCAGTCTTGTGAATGTGGATTCTTCTGTAATTCAGGGCATAGCAGGATCAGGCTCTGGTCTTTAGGAAACCACTAGCTTGTGCTGGGTTTTGCTGATAGAGTGATGTTTCTTAACTCTAAGCAGAATTGTGATAAGTTGTTGAAATTTTAATGAATTTTTATGTATTTTCTTTCATTATCAGGCTATCAGCTGCAAAGGTCAACACAGTATATCGTACACTCTGTCAAGGAACCAGACTGTGGTGGTTGAGTACACACATGACAAAGATACGGATATGTTTCAGGTAACATCTTTTTTCATGGAAATTTTTACCATGTTTTTCCTTCGATTCTTCATTTTGAAACATAGAACTCCTGGCACAGTAGTGTTTGGTGATGTCCAAGGGGAAAAGGTGGAGATAATATTAAAATTATTCCTGTTTGGTTTTCAAAAGACTAAGGAAACAGTTCTAAAATTGCAAAAAGAAATTATAAAGACTACATTCTCAGATCTCAGTGCAATAAAGAGAGACTCTAAAAACAAGAACAGAGACTTTTAGAACCAGCTGTATTGAATTATAGCCAATTAACAATGTTGTGATAGTTTCATGTGGACAGCAAAGGGACTCATTCGTACATATACATATACATGGGCTTCCCTGGTGGCTCAGATGGTAAAGAATCCACCTGCAATGCAGGAAACCTGGGTTTGATTCCTGGGTTGGGAAGATCCCCTGGAAGAGGGCATGGCAATCCACTCCAGTATTCTTTCCTGGAGAATCCCCATGGACAGAGGAGCCTGGCAGGCTACAGTCCATGGGGTTGCAAAGAGTCAGACACAGTTGAGCAACTAAGCACACACACATATATATATATATTTCCCTCCCACAAATTCCCCTCCCATCCAGGCTGCCTCATAACATTGAAGACAATTCCCTGTGCTATATAGTGGGTCCTTGCTGGTTATCCATTTTAAATATAGCAGTGTGTACATGTTGATCCCAAACTCTGTTAACTATCCATTCCCCTCACATCCTTCCCCCTTAGTAACCATAAGTTTGTTCTTTAAGTCTTATTTGTAAACAAGTTCATTTGTATCATTTTATTAGATTTCATATATAACTGATATCATATGATACTTTTATTTCTCTGCCTGACTTACTTCACTCAGTATGACAATCTCTGGGTCCATCCATGTGGCTGCAAATGGCATTATTTCATTCTTCTTAATGGCTGAGTAATATTCCATTGTATATATGTACTACATCTTCTTTATCCAGTTTTTTGTCACTGGACATTTAAGTTCTTTCCATATCTGTTGTGACCAGTGCTGCAGTGAACATTAGGGTGCATGTATCCTTTCAGACCATGTTTTTCTCTGGATATGCACCCAGGAGTGGGACTGCAGGGTCATACAGTAGCTCTATTTTTAGTCTTTTAAGGAACCCCATACTCTTCTCCATAGTGGCTGTACAAATTTGCATTCCTACCAGCAATGTTGGAGCTTTCCCTTTTCTCCATGACCTCTCCAGCATTTACTGTTTATGGATTTTTTTGATGGTCGCTATTTTGACTGGCGTGAGATATCTCAGTGTAGATAAATGATTTACATTTACCTAATAATTGGCAATGTTGAACATCTTTTCATGTGCCCCTTGGCCATCTGTATGACTTCTTTGGAGACAGGTCTATTTAGGTCCTCTGCCTGCTTTTTGAGTGGATTGTTTGTTCATTCCTACTAAAGCACATCATTGCTTTGTCACCAAAATAGCAAACGTCAGCATCTTCATATTATTATAAAACCAATTTTGGCTTCAAGGACCTGGGCCCATTGAAAAGGTCTTGAAGACCCTCAGAGGTTCATGGACCAACTGAGAAATACCGAATTTTACTATACTAACCTCTTAATTTTATAACTGAGAAATTTGTGTCTTTGAAAAGAACATTAATTGGGCAAAAACAGCATTGGTGGCAGAACCCAGATTTAAGTCTCCTCAGTTCTCCATTCTCTACGTAATACCTACTCAATCGCTTTAAATAAGGTGAAAATTTATTAAGAAAACATAACTCATTTGTTATTTTTACTGAAATAATCTCATTCCTTTTGCAGACTAACTGGACATATTGGAGATTAATGTCAGATTAATCTGAGTGGAATTAAGCAACTCTTAGAAGGCCCTAAAAAAATCAAGCTGATTTTAATTTTTTCCTCCTTTTAACAAGTTTATGTGTCTAAATTCTACCACTGAAAGAAATAACTGAGCAAAAGCACTGCAGCATTCGTATTTCTCAAGTATGGGCCTTGTTGCTGAGGGCTGTTGATTTTAGCCACTACCCATTGAAATGACTTCTAGGTTAACTGAGCATTTAAAAGCAGACCATCAGACTGAATCAAGAAAGGGCCTTTTGCTGCATTTCCAATAGCAATCAGATAATAGGCTCAGAAGTCAGAAATATTATTGTCTGAAAAAGTCAAACCTAGATCTAAATTTAAGAAATTAGTTAAGACTGATAAAATATGTTAATATAGTCAGAATAAGATCTTAGTCATTATTTTCTAGAATAAGGGTAAATAAAGGGAACAAGAAATGAGCATAGGTATTGAGAAAGTAGAATATAAAGAACACAGTTTGGAAAAGGATTCAAAGGCAGTGATGAAGAGCCCCTAAAAGGGAAGGCAGTGATGCCATATTCATTCTGATCATGGGGGTGAGGAAACTGGCCAGGTCCTGAAACCAGTATTAGTGGTCAATTTCCCCCTCTGGCTTCTAAGTTTCATATGCTTCACAGCTAAGTGCTGCAATGCCTTGTGTTTTGATGGGGTTTTTTGTTTGTTTTTTAGTTGGTTTATAGTAGTTCTAGATGGTAACATTTCATTAGCATCTATGTAGTTGAAAAAAATGTTGGACTGTTTTAAAATTATTTCCTAAAACATTGTACATGTGTGTGCATGTTTGTGTATGTGGCTCACCAGGTTCAAGCTCACTGTCATAACCTTCCATTGATGAGTTTTATTCCTTGAGCACCTACTATGTGTCAGATCCTCATCTAGCCACTGGAGGTAGACAGCTAAGGCTTCCCTCTGATGGAACCTACATTCTGGAGTAGACAAAGAGACACAGAGAAGCAAGCACTACAGCAGTGCCAAGGCCCCACAGCAGAGTGAAGGAGGAAGAAAGTGGTGTGAGATGAACTCAGAGAGGTAGACAGAGGCCAAGAGGGTAAGGGGCTTTTAGGCCAAGTAAAGAGTTTGGGTTTTATTCTAGGAGTTTGGGGGAAACTGTTGGGGGATTTTTTAACAAAGAAGAGATAAAATTCTACTTCCAGTTGGTTAAGATATCTCCAAGGACTGTCCAGAGAAGAACAGGAGGCAAGTGTGAAAACAGGGAGAAAGATTGGAGGCTGAGGTGATGTAAACCAAGAACGAGCTGATGGCAGCTAGAGCTAGGGTGGGGAAATGTGGAAGGACTGATGATGTGTTTGGAGGAAGAGTTGATAGAATTTACACGAGGTTAAACATGAGTGTGGAGAAATTGAAGATTCAAGGGTGACTCGTGGGTACTGATTTTTAGCTTGAGCAAACTGGGTGCCAGTCATTGACATAGGGAACCCAGGGCTTGAAGAGGATCCAGGTTCTGCTGGAAACATGTCATATTTGAGATGCTTATTAGACATCCACATGGAGACTGTATGTGCTAGTCTGAAGCAAAGAGAGATATCAGGACTTTGGGGCTAATAAATGGGATTTGATGAGATAACCTGGGGAGAGAACAGAAAGAGAAAGGGGCTGTTTATCAGCTAGCCTGGAAGGGTTTCATCAACTTAATACCAGGTACAGATGTACCAGGCCTGCTGAGAGCATGATGATGGAGTGGCTCAGGAGTGGGTTACTGGATGAGTAGGAAACAGAGGTAGTAACTAGTTTTTCAGGAAGTATTACCAGTAGAATGAATCAGAAATGGAGCTCTAGAATTGCTTTCCAACAAAGGAAAGCATTTTTAAACATGAGAGACTAGTCTAGAACAGTGCTATTCAGGCTGCTTAACCAAGCAGCAAAATGTCCAGGATGAGGTGAGTGAGGAAGTTGAAGGAATGTATTTGAAAACTTGTAATAGTAGTTTGACATTCCTGAAATATCAAAGCGGATGATCATTTTTCTAATACTGATTTTTGTTATATTTGAAAAGATATTAAGTGACAGGTTGAAATTTTAAAAGCAAACCAAAAAAACTAGTCCTTTACCTCACAGTGCCATAATTTGAGAAGCTCCAGAATGTTTGATGACTGACCATATGATCCAGTTAGGAGAGAAATGGATGATTCAGCAGAGCAAGGGGCCAATGTCAGGAGCAAAATCCTTGGGAAGGGCACAATACTGGGCTGCCTAGCACCCATGGAGAGATTGGTTGTGGATACGTGCAGCAATAGCTCATCCTAGTAATAGGAGGGAAGTGAGAAAATAAGGTTACAGATGCAGGGACACAGGTAGGATTGATTTGTCCAGAAAAGATGAAGGAGGCCCTTTCAGGTGTTTCTATACCACTGTACCTGTACTGACTTTGACTGACAACCAGGCAAACCTAAACTTTTCTCATATGCATAGACAACTGAAACTGCCATATGATGCTGTGTGTATCAGTCAGCAGCAGGGAGAAAAATTCTCCCTGTGCCTATTATATGAATATCAGATGGAATTCAAATACATCATGGCTGGTCCACATGACTAACCTTAAAATAATGTAGAATTGATCCAACAGTCAGAGAAAGGACAGGCTCCAACTCTTCCACATTGGGTGAGTTTTCATTAGGAAAGTGGCCTCGTCCCCCTGCCTCTGGCAACATGAGGTTTGTGTCCTAAATTGTAGAAATATACTAACACTCTACAAGTTAGATTTAAGTGGAAGAGAACTGATAAACAAATATTAAATGACCACTCGGGTAAGTATCCCAACTTGAAATAATTGATCCTAGCAGTATGTTCCGGTTGGAATAAAATGTCATGTTTTTCAGGCAGTTTCAGTTAATTCATCAAGACATTAATTTAATACACAGGGAATGGCCTTTCTTGAAGAGAGTAATCTCTGTAGACAAGGAACAGTTGTGTGACATTCTGCTGGAGTGTGGTTTTAGCTTTGAGCTTTTAACAGAGCGTGAGAAATCTTTGCCCTCTTCCATGGAGGTGACAGAAATTAGGTCATGGCCTGTGTCTTTGTGAGAGCTCAGGGGTTTGTGTGATGACCTGGCAATTTTAGAACTTTTCACATTTTACTCCTGAGCTTCAATGGAATAGAGGTTCCAGACAAATTTGCTCCTGAGTTTGGCATAGTCTCCTGTGTACTTTCTTATATTTGTAAAATATTTTGCAGTGTATCTGTCACTTTTCTAATTTAAAAAATTAAAGTAAAATCAAACAGCAAGACAAATGTTGTATAATATCACTTATATGTAAAATACGAAAAAAATTCAGAATCATAAAAACGGAAATTAGGATGGTAGTTACAGGGGGTGCAGGATTGGGAGATGCTGGTCAAACACTGCAGGCTTCCAGCTGTGAGATGCGTTAAGTTCTGGGTATGTAATATACAGCATGGTAATTATAGTTAATAATACTGTATTATATACTTGAAAGTAGCTAAGGAGGGTAGTTTAAAAAAAAAAAGCCTGAAAAAATCAGAGCAGTCTGAATCAGTAGAGCTTCTGAGTTACACATCCAGCTTTTCAGTGAACCTAGCAGAGGGAAGATTCTGCAGCTTTAGAAAGATGAATCGTAAAGTTTATAATCTAAAGTTTATGCTGCACTTTGTAAAAAGGTGTATGTTTTCTAAACCTGAAATCCATATGTTTAGGATAAATGCATTTATTTAAGTTTCAGTGAACCCACTGGTTTAGTTTATTCCAGGAACATTTTAATAGGACAAGAAATTAAGCATTGTTTAAAAAAAAAAGAAAATAGATGTCTGTTGTCTGTTTTTCTCAATGCTTATACTTTAGGTAGAATTTTGAGATCAGGATAAAGATACCTAGGAAATTGAATTTGGGGGCCTTATATACGGAGTTGGTGATGGACAGGGAGGCCTGGCGTGCTGTGATTCATGGGGTCGCAGAGAGTCGGACACGACTGAGCGACTGAACTGAACTGAACTGATATACGTATGTATCTTGGAGCTCTGTGTGTTCCTTCCACTGACAGCTTCAGAATCAGAGTCACTGCTGTTAGGAGAGAACATTAATATCATGTTTGACAAGATATTGTTTACATATAAATTATTTTAAGACATATCTTTAGCATATATAACATTTATTACTGTTTCCTAGTTAGAGATTCATAGAACATCATTACGTAGACAATTTAGTATTTTGTCATGAGGACTTCCATACCTATAACAAATATTTCCCAGGACACAGCAGTATCTGTCTTATTTGGATTTAGTGAATATGAAAAAGCTTTGTTGGAACTCTTAAGATCATGCTAATGAAATATATTCTTTCTGGCAGCATTTAAACTTACCAAGGAAGTAAGCCAATAAAATATTATTGTCAGTTTTTTACACTTTGCCAGGATAATTCTTTAAAATTCAAAATTGAACTGTTATGACCAGCATTTTTAAACCTTTCATATGACTGTATCTCAAGTTTTGGGTTGATTTGTATAGCCTTTTACACCATTCTCACACTGAGGAAGGGAAACGGGAGCTGTGTCATGAGTCTCAGGTGGATTCATTTAGTGTAAAAAACCAGGCCCTGGTGTCTGAAGCCTGGCAAGAGTAGGGGAAACAGGGCTTTAGTTTGCTGGCTGCCTTTAAAATCTTGGTTTGTTTTTTCCCCACTTGGAAATACAAGAGGGGAAAAAGGAATGTTTTTCTATGACAGTAATAAATTATATTTCTACCTGATCATACACCTGTTTGGGGTGAGATGTATTTTCTTCCAGAATAGAAAATGGAGCTTTTTTCTTAACATTTAAAATCTGATGGTTGGTTACCATAACATCTCCCTTAAACAAGAGAAGGAACAGACTTAAGATTTTTTATTCTAACCTTCCTAGTAGAGATAATGAATATTAAAGGATCCTGAACACTTATTTCATGTGATGAATATGGTGACATATTTTTGGATATGAGTGGATCATGAGTATAATTTGATTTATTTAGGTGGGCAGATCAACAGAAAGCCCTATCGACTTCGTCGTTACAGACACAATTTCTGGCAGTCAGAACAGTGATGAAGCACAGATTACACAGAGCACCATATCTAGGTTTGCCTGCAGGATAGTCTGTGACAGGAATGAACCTTACACAGCACGAATATTCGCAGCTGGATTCGACTCTTCCAAAAACATATTTCTTGGAGTAAGTACTATTAATCACTACATTGTTTCTAGAAAAACACCCATTATCATCATATATATAACATTTAATTGTGGCCAGAATATTTGCTTTGCAAAATGCATCTGGTTTTAGATTTTGAAATTTTCGTTTTCATGAAAAACTTATTAAAAATCTGAAAATAATGGCCATTACTTGTTATATTTGCCATATTAAGTATAAAATGTAGAGTGACTTCTTAAAAGTATGTATATTACCGCATATAATGTATTTATAGTAGATTTAAGGGGATTTATTTCAGAAGGAAAAACAAATGATCAGATCTAGATAATTGGGGTTCAAAAGAAAATGTTCATTTATTCATTCAAAAATTTGCTAGCGTTTACTTTGTTCCATATTGGGAGTTACAGACGTGATATCACAAAGAACAAAACTAAAACAGAGACTAAAAATATCTCTCTTCATAGACTGTCCATGTAAATAAAAAACCCACAGTTGTAGTGAATATCCAGTTTTAATATAGTCCCTTTTTGAATCAAGGTATTTTTGCAGGGGGGAAGAAAGCTCTCTTAAGACGGCCTAAATGGTAATAAAAAAGGGTCATCCCATATTACAAGAAATACCCAGGAAGGCCAGCTGCAAGATTAGTTGATCCAGTGATTCTGTAACATCAGGGGAGCCAGATTTATTCCATCTTGCCTCTGGGCACACCAGTTTCCTCAGACGAGGTCCTGGTGTGGGTGAGATGGCTCCTGTATTTCCACACCCTCCCCACTCCCCGGACCATGACAACTCGCTGAAGAAGGGCAGCAAGGGCCGTATTTCTTCCTGGTCTCTTTTTAAAGAACACAGAAATCTTTACAGGAAGCTTCCCAGAAGACTCACTTAGGTCTCATTGGCCAGAACTCAGTCACATGCCCACCCCTAAACCAGTCATAAGTGGCTTACCTTAATCAGATTTACCCAAGTCCTGTGAACAGTATCTGGCTCTGTCCCCAAGAAAGAATGGCCAGGTGTCCAATCTTATATCCACTTGCTTGTGCCTTCCACCTTTGATGATGTAAATACTGATCCATATGAGAACAAAACATAGTGGCCACAACCTGTTGGCCTAATGTATTTTGAAATTTTGTTGAATGAAAAATTTTCACTTCCTTCTAGTACTTACCTGATAATGAGTTCATACAAAACATTTTTAGATAATAGGATGAAAGCACTGCACAAATAGAGTTGAAGAATACGTACTGGATTCCTGAAATCGCCTGGGGTTGGTAGGGTTGTGGGGGTGGGGAGAACGTGGTTTGAAAAAGAATCTCTGAGGTAGAGGCCCAGACATCAGGTTTTCTTTTGTAAAAGCCCAAGATAAACATAATCTGTCTCCAGTGATAAATCATTCATCTATTCGTACACTTCTTTCATTTTCTCAGACTAATTGCATACTTTATCCTTCTGATATTAGTTTTAAATAGAGAATGAAAATTGCTCACTTTCCTCCCCTCTGCCCTTACCCAATATTTTGGAGAGATTCTAGAAGGTTTTTGTGTTGAACATCATCTTTTCTGTGGTATACTTTCCAGGAAAAGGCAGCGAAGTGGAAAAACCCCGACGGCCACATGGATGGGCTCACAACCAATGGCGTCCTGGTGATGCATCCGAGAGGCGGCTTCACTGAGGAGTCCCAGCCCGGGGTCTGGCGTGAGATCTCCGTCTGTGGAGACGTGTATACATTGAGAGAGACCAGGTCTGCGCAGCAAAGGGGAAAGCTGGTAAGTGGACTTCACACAAAAAAATGCATGAAACTACGAACACATAACTTGAACACTGTCATTTTTCTCCCCTGAAATTCAAAATCTTTGTCTAGGTCTTGGGGTTGTGTTCCATTGACCCAGGAGAATAGGAATTTTCTCTGAAAATAGGAAGGAAATGGCCTTATTCACTGTCATGATTAAGCTTTTCCAATAGTGGAAGAAAATTACCTTTTATTCCTAACTACATTAAAAGCATAATTCTATCGCTATACTTCACCATAGTATTCTGTTTAAATTCACTTTAAGAAAAATGAACTTATTTTTAGTGTAAAACTTTACTAATTTGGAAAAATCCTGAGCAGTCTAAAACTAATTAGTGAAAATTATGAATTACAGAATTATTTACTAGACTTTCTGGGGACAAAAAAGATAATTAGCTTTTTTTTTTCTTGTTCATAATAAGAAATTATAGTTCCCTGTATAATTCAAAGTCATAGTTACAGTTTTACTTGAAATAGTTCATATAGTACATTGACTTGGCATGTTAGTATGTTTTCTATAAATATTACTGCTTATCCAAAATGCCCTAAAGCTGTCAGGTTTTTAACCCTTTCTTTTATGGAGAATCATTTTAATACCTTAAAAAGTAAGTTTTGGGTTTCTCATACTGTCATGGCCGTGTGGCACAGCACTAAAAGGTTCTTAGTAAATTTTCCACTCCAGTACTTTTAGTTAATTGTTGGGTAGAAACTAGAACAAGAGAGAACAAGTGTTTTCTTTCAAACTACCAGGGAAATAATAATATAAATAGTAGAGGATGTGACCTAGTTCACAGAGAAAGATGATATTTCTAAGATAGAAAAAAGAAGATGGGGGATTTTACAAAACTGGTTTGCTGTTCTCTACTGGATGTTTGTTTTTAGGGGATAGTTATTTTTATTACTTGCTTACACCATTATTCAGCTGTAGGTATAGCTTCTGCCTTTTGTGATTAAAACCCTCATCTTGGAGCGTTATGACTAAAAATGAAAAACACTTTCTATGAAAGCCAAACAGATTCAACAAACTTTGCTGAAATATGTTTAAGAGATTATAAATAGGAAAGAGGATGTAAAATCCATTTTTCAAAAAAAGTTTTGATCATAGGATAATTCTACACAAAACTGGGTTAGTATGGTCAAATGAGTTGTTGATCATTATAACAGCAACAATAAGTAATCAGTGTATGTTTGCTGGGTGCAGACACTGCATTAAATGAGCTACTGTCTCAGAAATGTTAATCTTCATACCAGCCTTGTCAGGGAAGTAGAATTATCCCCGTTTTATGGATGAGGAAGGCATAGCATAGAGAGGTTGAATATTGCCCAGTCACAGAGTTAGAAGGTGGCAGCAAATGGGATTTAAACTCAGGGCCTCCTGATTTAAAGTTTGAACTCCTGACTTCTACTCAGTACCATCTTGTAGGGAATCACTCTTGGTTGGCACCATCACCCTGGGCAGATAGAAAGCATACACAGGTGTCCAGGAGGGCACATCACAGGTTGAGTTTCTTGCCAACTCTCATTCATGTATTTTGTTCAAAGATAGAAAGAGCATGTAAAAATAACAACTAAGAGGGAAAACATGCTGCTGTTTGAGCAGTTACTGCATATTAATAGTTCTGAAGTCAAGTCATAGTTGTAGGTCCTGATCTACCACTTAGCTCTACAGTCATGAAGTAGTGACTTGACCTCTCTATACTTGGCCTCCTATTCCATGTAACTGGAATAATACTAGTACATACCCTTTAGAATTACTGTGAGAACTGAGTAAGAATGGAGCAGTGCTATACCCAGTCTCTTAACTGGTTGCTATGACTAAGCAGGAGCTAAGGGATAGGAATCTGATAGTGACCAGGATGCCCAGGGATCTGCCCTCAAATTGTGAAGTCTGGAAAATGTTACAGGTGAGGCCACAAATCATCACCATATTTTGTGATCAGCACAGTCATAAGAAAGTACTGGAAGGCACAGGAGTCTCTCAGAGGGACACCTATCCTAGACATAGCAGTCAAGAATATGTGGAAAATAAGAGACCATAGACTCAAGAGTTACATTATTTACCAAGAACTGCCCTGCAGGAAGAAAAAGATTGTTCAACCTGGCTAAGGGGGTGGAGACAAGACGGTAGAGTAGAAGAAATATGAGCTCACCTCTTCGGATGAAAAGTGAAAATCACAATGAATTGTTAAACAGTTATCAACCAAAAAAAAACAGAACCCACCAGAACCTACCACAAAAGATATCCTACATCCAGTGAAAAGGGAAGAAGCCCCAGTGGAGTGGTAGGAGGGGCACAATAGTAATAAAATCAAATCCAGCCCACTGGGTGGATGTCCCCCAAACTAGAAAATAATCATATCGCACAGGTTCTCCCACAAGAGTGAGACTTCTGAGCTACACATTAGGCTCCCCAGCCTGGGGTTCTGGCAACAGGAGGAGTCCCCAGAGCATCTGGCTTTGATCACAGGACTGGGGGAAACAGAATCTCCATTCTTGGACAGCATATACAAGGTCTTATGCATGTCAGGACCCAGGGGGTGGGGGAACGGGGAACAGTGACCACTTAGGGGCCTGAGTAGACCTACCTGCTGGTATCAAAAGATTTCCTGTGTAGGGGGCAACTGTGGCTCACTGTGGGGACAAAGACACTGGCAGTGGTAGTTCTGAGGAGTACTCATTGGCGTGAGCCCTCCTGGAGGCCGCCATTTTTTCATGAAAACCTAGCACCACCCAACAGCCTGTAGGCTCCATTGCCGGGATGCCAAACAACCAACAGCCAAACAACCATCAGAGCAGGATCACAGCCCTCCTCAGTAGGAGACAGGCTGCTTAAAGTCTCCTGAACACATAGCTGCCTGCTCAACATATCCCTTGACATGACCCTGTCCACCAGAGGGATAAAACCCAGCTCCACCCAGCAGTGGGCAGGAAGCAGTCCCTCCCACTAGGAAGCCTGCACAAAGGTCTAAGACCCGCCTTATTCACCAGGGGGTGGATAGCAGAAACAAGAACTACAGCCTTGCATCTTTCAGAACAGACGCTGCAATCACAGAAGGCTGCACAAAACGAGATGTCAGCAGGAGGAATGTACCACAGACAAAGGATCAGATAAAATCCTAGAAGAACAACCAAGCAAAGTGGAGATCTACCCAGAAACAATTCAGAGTAACGATAGTAAAGATGATCCAGGGATCTCAGAAAAAGAACGGAAGCACACACTAACAAGATAAAAGAAATGTTTGACGAAGACCTCAAACAGAAGAACAGTACAATAATTAAAATGAAAAATACAAGAGAAGGAATCAGTAGAATAACTGAGGCAGAAAAATGAATAAATGAGCAAGAAGACAGAATGGTGGAAATCACTGCTGTGGGACAGAATAAAAGAATAAAAAGAAATGAGGACAATCTCAGAGACCTCCAGGACAAAATTAAATGCACCAACATTCACATTATAGGGGTCCCAGATGGAGAAGAGAAAGGACTTGAGAAAATATTTGAAGAGATAGCAGCTGAAAACTTCCCTATCATGGGAAAGGAAACAGTCACCTAAGTCCAGGAAGCACAGGAGTCCCAGGGAGAATAAACCCAGAGAGACATGCCAAGATACATAGTAATCAAACTGACAAAAATTAAAGACAAAATATTGATATTTACCTTGAATATAAATGGATTTAAATCCGACTGAGCGACTGAACTGAACTGAACTGAACCAAAAGACACAAACTGGCTGAATGGGTACAAAAACAAGACCTGTATATGTTATGTTGTCTACAAGAAACCCACTTCAGACCTAGGACACATACAGATTTAAAGTGAAGAGAGAGAAAAAGAAAGCTGGAGCAATACTCAACAGATAAAATAGACTTTAAAATAATGACTTTATAAGAGACAAGGAAGATCACTACATAATAATCAAGGGATCGATCTAAGGAGATATAACAATTATAAATATTTATATACCCAATATAGAAGCACCACGATACATAAAGCAAATGCTGACAGCCATAAAAGGGTAAATCAACAGTAACACAATAATAGTAGGGGACATCAACACCATATTTATACCAATGGACAGATCCAGACAGAAAATAAGGAAATAAAAACTTTAAATGACACAGTTGCTGCTACTGCTGCTAAGTCGCTTCAGTCGTGTCCGACTCTGTGCGACCCCATAGACGGCAGCCCACCAGGCTCCCCCATCCCTGGGATTCTCCAGGCAAGAACACTGGAGTGGCTTGCCATTTCCTTCTCCAATGCGTGAAAGTGAAGTCGCTCAGTTGTGTCGGACTCTTAGCGACCCCATGGACTGCAGCCTACCAGGCATCTCCGTCCATGGGATTTTCCAGGCGAGAGCACTGGAGTGGGGTGCCATTGCCTTCTCCAAAATGACACAGTAGTCCACACTAGATTGATATTTATAGGAAATTCCACTTAAAAGCAGAATAGACTTTCTTCTCAAGCAATAGAATAAACATGGAACATTCTCCAAGGGAGATCCCACCTTTGATCACAAATCAATCCTTGGTAAATATAAGAAAATTGAAATCATGTCAAGCATCTTTTCCAGTCACAATGCTATGAGATTAGAAATCAATCACAAGTAAAAGAAAACTGTGAAAAACACAAACACATGGAGGTTAAACAGTACTAAATAACCAAGAGATCACTGAAGAAATCAGAGGAAATTAAAAAATACATAGAAACAAATGACAGTGAAAGCACAACAATCCAATTTCTGTATATTACTGTGTTAGTTGCTCAGTCATGTTTAACTGTTTGCAACCCCATGGACTGTAGCCCACCAGGCTCCTCTGCTATGGAATCATCCAAGAAAGAATACTGGAGTGGGTAGCCATTCCCTTCTCCAGGGGAATCTTCCCAACCGAGGGATCAAACCTAGGTCTCCTGCATTGCTGGAAGATTCTTTACTGTCTGAGCCAACAGCAAAAAGGAATCCTAAGAAGGAAGTTAACAACAATTTAATCTCACCTCAAGAAACAGAAAAACTCTCAAATAAACAATCTAACCTTACACCTAAAGCAACTGGAGAAAGAAAAACAAAAGCAAACCCCAAAGTTACTAGAAGGAAAGAAATCATAAAGATTAGAGCAGAAATAAATGACATAGAGAAAAAGAAAATAATATCAAAGATAAATAAAACTAAAACTTGGTTCTTTGAGGAGATAAAATTTATAAACCTTTAGCCAGAATCATCAAGAAAAAAAGGAGAGGGCTCAAATCGGTAAAAGTAGAAATGAAAAAGAAGAAATTACAACTGACACTGCAGAAATGCAAAGATCATAAGCGACTATATTGGATAACCTGGAAGAAATGTACAAAACAACTTTCCAAGATGGAACTAGAAAGAAATAGAAAATATAAACAGACCAATCACAAGTAATGAAATTGAATGTGTAATTTAAAATCTTCCAACAAACAAAAGTCCAGGACCAGATGGCTTCACAGGGAAAGTCTATCAAGCATTTAAAAAAGAGCTAACACATCCTGCTCAAACTCTTCCAATAAACTGCAGAGGAAACAACATCCCCAACTCATTCTACAAGGTGATCATCACCCTGATACTAAACCAAACAAAGATATCACAAAAAAGAAAATTACAGACCAGTGTCACTGACATAGACACAGAAATTTGCAACAAAATACTAGCTAACAGAATATAACAACAAATTAAAAGGATCACACCATGATCAAGTGGGATTTATCCCAACCAAGGATGCAAGGATTCTTCAATATATGCAAGTCAACCAATGTGATACACCATATTAACAATTAAAGAATAAAAACCATACGCTTATCTCAATAAATGCATAAAAAGCTTTTGACAAAATTCAACACCCATTTATGATAAAAAAGAAAAAGAAAACTCTCCAGAAAGCGGGCATAAGGAAAGCCTGTCTCAACATACTGCGGCCATGAAATTAAAAGATGCTTGCTCCTTAGAAGGAAAGCTATGACAAACCTAGACAGTGTATTAAAAAGCAGAGACATCACTTTGCCAGCATAGGTTCATATAGTCAAAGCTATGGTTTTTCCAGTAGTCATGTACAGATGTGAGAGTTGGAACATAAAGAAGGCTGAGCACGGAAGAACTGATACTTTTGAATTGTGGTGCTGGAGAAGACTCTTGAGAGTCTCTTGGTCAGCAAGGAGATCAAACCAATCAGTCCTAAAGGAAATCAATCCTGAATATTCATTGCAAGGACTGATGCTAAAACTCCAATATTTTGGCCACCTGACATGAGAAGCCGGCTCATTGGAAAAGACTCTGATGCTGGGAAAGATTGAAGGCAAAAGAAAAAGAGGGCAGCAGAGGATGAGATGTAGATAGCATCATTGATTCAATGGACATGAGCATACTACAGTCCATGGGGTCATAAAGAGTTGGACATGACTTAGCGGCAGAACAGCAACAACAAACCTCAACATAATAAACCCCATATACAGCAAACCCACAGCAAACATCATTCTCAATGGTGAAAAATGAAACTATTTCCTCTAAGTTCTGGAACAAGACAAGCATCATTCTCAGTGGTGAAAAATGAAACTATTTCCTCTAAGTTCTGGAATAAGACAAGGAGTCCACTCTCACCACTGTTATTCCACATAGCTTTGGAAGTCCTAGCCACAGCAATCAGAGAAGAAATAGAAATAAAAGGAATACAAATTGGGAAAGAAGTAAAACTGTCACTGTTTGCAAATGACATGATAACTGTACACAGAAAATCTTAATGACGCATCTGAAAACTGCTTGAGCTCATCAGTGAATTTGGTAAAGTTGCAGGGCACAAAATTAATACATAGAAACTTACTGCATTCCTATACATTAACAATGAAAGATCACAACAAGAATTTAAGGAAACAATGCCATAACCACTGCAACAAAAAGAAAAAAATACCTAGAAATAAACCTACCTAAGAAGTCCGTAGGGTCGCTGAGGGTCGGACACGACTGAGTGACTTCACTTTCACTTTTCACTTTCACACATTGGAGAAGGAAATGGCAACCCACTCCAGTGTTCTTGCCTGGAGAATCCCAGGGAAGGGGGAGCCTGGTGGGCTTCTGTCTTTGGGGTCGCACAGAGTCGGACACGACTGAAGTGACTCAGCAGCAGCAAGAAGACAAAAGACTGTACTCAGAAAACAATAAAGCATTGATGAAAGAAACCAAAGATGACACAAACAGATGGAGGGATACACCATGTTCTTGGATTAAAATAATCAATATTATGAAAATGACTATACCACCCAAAGCAATCTACAGATTCAGTGCAATCCCTATTAAGTTACCAATGGCATTTTTAACAGAATTAGAATCAAAAAAATTTACAGTTTGTACAGAAACTCAAAAGACCCTGAATAGCCAAAGCAATCTTGAGAAAGAAAAGTAGAACTGGAAAAATCAAGCTCCCTGACTTCAGGCTATACTGTAAAGCTATAGTAATCAAGACAATATGATACTGGCACAAAAGCAGAAATATAGATCAATGGTACAAAATAGAAACCCAAAGATAAATTCACAAACTTGTGTCACCCAATCTATGACAAAGGAGGTAAGAATATACAATGGAGAGTAATCTCTTCAATAAATTAGTCTTGGGAAAACCAGATGGCTACATGTAAAAGAATGAAATTAGAACATTAACACCATATTCAAAAATAAACTTAAAGTGAATTAAAGACCTAAATGTTAGATCAGATACTATAAAACACACAGAGGAAAATATAGGGAAAACACTCTGATATAAATCACAGAAAGATCTTTTCTGACCTACTTCCTATAATAAAAACAAAAACAAATAGGACCTAATAAAACTTAAAAGCTTGTGGACAGCAAAGGAAACAATAAACAAGATGAAAAGATAACCCTCAGAATGGGAGAAAATATTTGCAAATGAAGCAACTGACAAACGATTAGTCTCCAAAATAAACAGCTCCTGCTTAATATCAAAACAAAAACAACCCAATCAAAAAACAGGAAGACCTAGATAGACATTTCCTCAAAGATGACATACAAATGGCCAAGCGGCTCATGGAAAGATACTTAACATCACTAATTATTAGAGAAATGCAAATCAAAACTACAATGCTGACCTCACACTGGTCAGAATAGCCATCATCAAAAAAAATCTACAAACAATAAATGCTAGAGAGGGTATGGAGAAAAGAGAATCCTCTTGCAGTGTTGGTAGGATTGTAAATTGATACAGCCATTATGGAGAACAATATGGAGGTTCCCATAAAAAAATAAAAATAGTTTGTCATATGATCCAGCAGTCCCACTACTGGGCATTCACCCTGAGAAAACCATAATTCAAAAAGATACAAGTACCCTCGTGTTCATTGCAGCACTGCTTACAATAGCCAGCACATGGAAGCAACCTAAATGTCCATCAACAGATGAATGGATAAAGAAGATATGGTACATATATGCAATGGATTATTACTCAGCCATAAAAAGGAACGAAGTTGGGTCATTAGTAGAGATGTGGATGGACCTAGAGTCTGTCATACAGAGTGAAGGCAGAAAAACAAATACTGTATATTAATGCATATGTGTGGAATTTAGAAACATAGTACAGGTGAACCTATTAGCAGGGCAGGAATAGAGGCACAGACATAGAGAACACACATGTGGATGTGGGGAGGTGAAGGGGAGGGTTTGACGAATTCAGAGATTAGTAATGACATATATACACCACCATGTGTAGAACAGATAGCTAGTGGGAAGCTGCTGTATAACACAGAAAGCTCAGCTTGTTGCTCTGTGATGACATAGATGGGTGAAATAAGAGGGAGTGGGAGGAAGGTCCAAGAGGGAGGGGATATATATATGGCATATAAATGATTCACGTCCTTGTACAACAGAAACTAACACAATATTGTAAAGCAATTGTAGACAATTTTAAAAAAAGGAAAAAAAGGGGAGAGGGCCCAAATCATTAAAATTACAAACGAAAATGGAGAAATTACAACCACACTACAGCAATACAGAGGCTCATAAGAGACTATTACATGCAACTATATGCCAACAAAATGGATAACCTAGAAGAAATGGACAAATTCTTTAAAAGGTACACTCTCCCAAAACTAAACCAGGGAAAAATAGAAAAAAATGAACAGACCAATTACCAGTGTAGAAATTGAGTCAGTAATTTTAAAACTTCCAAGAAGCAAAAGTCCAGGACCAGATGGCTTCACAGGTGAATTCTACCAAACATTTAGAGATGAGTTAATACTTATCCTTTTGAAACTACTCCAAAAAATTGCAGAGGAAGGAACCCTTCTGAATTCATCCTCTGAGGCCACCATTACCCTGATTCCAACACCAGATAGATATCATACATGCAAAAAGGAAATCACAGCAAATATAGTCAATACAGATGCCAAAATCCTGAACAAAACACCAGCAAACCTACTCCAACATACCGTGAAAGGATCATACACTATGATCAAATGGGATTTATATCAGGGATGTAAGAATTTTTCAATATCAGCAAATCAGTCAGTGTGATATACCACATCGACAAACTGAAGAATATAAATCATATGATCATCTCAAAAGATGCAGAAAAAGCTTTTGATAATAGTCAACATCCATTGTGGATAAAAATGCTTCAGAGAGTGACCACAGAAGGAACATATCTCAATGTAATAAAGGTGATATATGACAAACCCACAGCTAACATCACACTCAACAATGAAAAGCTGAAAGTATTTCCTGTAAGATCAGGAATAAGACAAGAAGGTCCACTCTCACCACTTCTATTCAGAATAATTTTGGAAGTCCTAGCCACAGCAATCAGAAAAGAAAGAAATAAATAAATGTAATCCAAACTGTAAAAAAAGTAAAACAGTCACTGTTTGCAGATGACATGATTCTGTACATAGCAAATCCTTAGCATCCTAAGATGCTACCAGAAAACTACTAGAGCTCATCAGTGAATTTGTAGAGTTGCAGGATACAAAATTAATGCATGGAAATCTGTTGCATTTCTATACACTAACAACAAAAGATTAGAAACAGAAATTAAAGGAACAATTCCATTTATCATCACATCAAAAAGAATAAAATACCTAAGAATAAATCTAAGGAAGCAAAAACCTGTATTCTAAAAACCATAAGACACTGATGAAAGAAAACAAAAATGATGCAGACAGATGGAAAAATATATCATGTTCTTGGATTAAACGAATCAATATTATGAAAATGGCCATACTAGCCAAGGCAATGTACAGATTTAATGCAATCTCTATCAAATTACCTATGGCATATTTCATAGAACTAGAAATCTTTATGGAAACACCAAAGGCCCTAAATAGTCAAAGCAATCTTGAGAAAGAAGTGTAGAACTGGAGGAATCAGTTTCCCCATCTCTAGACTATACTACAAAAGTACAGTCATCAGAACAGTATGGTACTGGTGCAGAAACAGAAATATACATCAATGAAACAAGATAGAAGGTCCAGAAATTATCTTAGGCACCTATGGTCAATTAATCTATATCAAAGGAGACAAAACTATATGATGGAGGAAAAAATATTCTCTTTTATAAATTGTTTTGGGAGAACTGAACAGCTACATGTAAAATAATGAAATTAGAACATTATTTAATACCAGACACAAAATAAACTCAAAATGGGTTAACGACCTAAATATAAGACCTGAGAGTACAAAACTCTTGCAGAAAAACATAGGCAGAACACTGACAAAAATCATAGCAATATTTTTTTGGGCCCTGTCTCCTAGAATAATGAAAATAAAAACAAAAATAAATGGTACCTAACTAAACTCAACAGCTTTGCACAGCAAAGAAAACCATAAACAAAATGAAGACACAATCCATGGAATGGGAGAAAATATTTGTAAATGATGCACCCCACAAGGAATTAACCTCCAAAATTTACAGACAGCTCATGCAACTTAATATCAAAAATAATAAAAAACTGAGCAGATGACATTTCTCCAAAAAAGACAGACCAATGGCAAACAGACACATGAAAAGATGTTTTCCATCTCTAATTATTAAAGAAATGAAAATCAAAACCAAAATGAGATATCACCTGAGACCAGTCAGAATGGCCATCAAAAAATCTACAAACAATACATGCTTGAGAGGATGTAGAGAAAAGGGAAGGAACTCTCCTACAGTGTTGGTAATGTGAAAATGAAAGTGTTACTGCCTTAGTCACGTCTGACTCTTTGCGATCATGAACTGTAGCCCACCAGGCTCCTCCATCCATGGGATTCTCCAGGTAAAAATCTAAAAGAGCTACCATGTGATTCAACAGTTTTACTTCTGGGCATACATCTAGAGAAATTCATGATTTGTAAGGATACATATACCCCAGTGTTCACTGCAGCACTGTTTACAATAGGCAAGACATGGAAACAATCTAAATTTCAACAGATAAATGGATAAAGAAGCTGTGGTTTGAGATGGTGTCACCTGGAACTTGAGCCAACTACACAAGGGTATTGGAGGTCTGGTGAGACACCATGGCCAAGAACAAACTAATAGGGCAGAAGTCTAGGAATGTATTCTACATAGCCAGCCAAAAAAGCTTTAAGGTTAAAAATAAAGCAAAACCAGTTACCACTAATCATAAGAAGATAAACACTGTGAATGATGAAAAAGTTAACAGAGTGAATAAAGCTTTTGTAGATATACAAAAGAAACTTGCAAACTTCTCAAAAGGCCTTTCCCTTGAACCTCTGCAGAAACAGCTGATTTGTCAGCAGTGTCATGAAAACAGCAGTTAATGTTGATGTTGATGAAGCTACAAAATTAATGGCTCAGTTGTAATACACTGGTGATGCATCACATTTCCCCAAAAGACCAATAAATTAAACATTTTATACAAAAAATAAAAAGATGTGGTACATATATACAGTGGAATATTACTTAGTTCTTAAAAAGAATGAAATAACCGCATTTCATTGCAAGATGTATAGACCTGGAGATTATCATACTAACTGAAGTAAGTAAGTAAGAAAAGACAAATGTCATGATATTCTATTACATGAGGAATCTTTTAAAAAGGGATACAAATGCCCTTACTTACAAAACGAACAAACTCACAGAAGTAGAAAACAAGCCTGTGGGAAAGGTAGGGGGAGGGACAAATTGGGAATCTGGGATTGACATAAACACACTATTATATTTAAAATAGATTAACCAACAAGGACCTGCTGTAGAGCACAGGGAACTCTGCTCAATATTCTATAATAACCTAAATGGGAAAAGAATTTTGGGAGGGATGTTCAAGAGGGAGGGGACATAGATATACCTGTGGTTGATTAATGTTGATGTTTGGCGGAAACCAATACAAACTGTAAATCAATTATCCTTCAATTAAAAATACTTTTTAAAAGAACAGATATATATGTATCACTGATATAAACAAAAAGCAATGAATAAAAAGTAATCATAAAAAAAAAAAGTGACCCAAACTCCAGTTTATTACCACAGCAGTGTTCTTCTTACCCAGTTTCATGCAGATGAAACCTCCCCTGAGAATTATCTGTTGTCAAGAGAGAAGGGAGACTCCTGACATCCAGCAAGAAGGGAAGAGATCAGGAGGTGTTCGGGGGGCGATGGAGTGAGGAGAGAGATTCAGCAACTTAAAGGCTATTGAAAACCTGTCTCTGTGTTTTTCCTGTAAAATATTAAGATCTATCATTTTGTTGGGATTTTACCTTTTTCTGACTACCAGTGTTTGATACTTTATTAGGGAAGGACTGCTTTCATTGTTAAAGGACAACTTCTAGGCAAAGTGCCATCCAAGTAAGCCTTGAATGATGAGTGGGAATTTGCCAGGCCCTGGGGTAGACTAGGATGGGGTGAGCCCGGACAGAGAATTCTAAGCAGAGGGGACTCATGCACGTGCCAGAGGGCAGTTCACCTGAGTGCATCCATAGAGCACAGGTGGCACATGGAGGCAAGGATGAGGTTTCTGTGCACCATGTCTAACTGTGCTGCGTGTCAGCTGTTAATCAGTCTTGTGAGCACTTGGTGTGTAGCACTGCCAGTCTTTTAAATGATGTTCTGAAGCTCACAGTGAATGTTTCTGCTTCAAACCTTAGGAATGCAGGATAAATGATAGATCATGTGAAGCTAAAGGTCACCAGGAGTCACTGGCATCAGTGCAGTATTTATTGCAAGGCCCACCAAGGGTCTTCTGAATTGACTGTGGTTGAAATCAGCATAAGTCTTCACCAGATGAACTGGTTGGACATCTCCTATGCCTTATGAGACCAAGGAGGTGTTGTGCTGTTGAGGAGGAAAAATAAAAATCTAAGGAGATTTGTGAAGTTTGTTAAAATAACCACTATAATTACAACCACTGTAATTATCCTCCAATTAAAATAATTTTTAAAAAAAGAAAAACCACTCCATTAATTGAATGTGTAAAAGTAAGTGTATTCAAGCTCGGGCCTTTATGTATATCACATATATGATTTATATCCAATGTTCAGATGAGGAAAGGGAGGCTCAGAGGGGCTAGTTACCCCTCTAGTCCTGTTTTTCAAGGAGGCCGTGGAATGAACTGCCCCGTTTTTATTTCATAACTGATCTTTAAGAGGAAAGAACACTAGTGAGATCTGCCAAATTTTGCTTTAAAAAGACATGTCTGTTAAACTTGTAGGTGGAAACTGAGACCAACGTCCTGCAGGATGGCTCCCTCATCGACCTGTGCGGGGCCACCCTGCTCTGGAGGACGGCAGATGGCCTCTTTCACACCCCAACCCAGAAGCACATCGAAGCCCTGCGGCAGGAGATCAATGCGGCGCGGCCACAGTGTCCAGTGGGGCTCAACACCTTAGCCTTCCCCAGCATCAACAGAAAAGAGGTGGTGGAGGAGAAGCAGCCCTGGGCGTACCTCAGCTGTGGCCACGTGCACGGCTACCACAACTGGGGCCACCGCAGCGACGCGGAAGCCAACGAGAGGGAGTGTCCCATGTGCAGGACTGTGGGCCCCTACGTGCCGCTCTGGCTCGGCTGCGAGGCAGGCTTTTACGTAGACGCGGGACCGCCCACTCATGCTTTCACGCCTTGTGGACACGTATGCTCAGAGAAGTCTGCAAAATATTGGTCTCAGATCCCACTGCCTCATGGAACTCACGCCTTTCATGCCGCCTGCCCTTTCTGCGCCACACAGCTGCTTGGGGAACAGAACTGCATCAAACTGATTTTCCAAGGTCCAGTTGATTGATGCCCTCAAGAGCCATCAACGACTTTATTAACAAGTTACTGTGAAGATTTTGCCACTAACTCTAGATTTTACCTTTTTATAATGCCGTTTATTAGAGGGAGGGGGGTCCTGAAGCTAGGAAGAAAGAGGGGCACGGTGATGAAACATGCCAGGCATTGACCATAACAGTGGTGTGTTGCATGCTCAGAACAGCAGCATCATCATTGAAGCGTGCTTGATTAAACCGTAATACCTTTGTAACAATTGAATTTAAAATGCCATGCTGTCATTTCAACCTTGGGGTTTCTTGGGTAAACTGGGACAGGAGTTTAAATCCTACTTTAAAACTCCAGAAAAAATGTATTCAAAAGTTGTTGGCTCTTAATTGCAACCTTTGGTGCTGCGTGGTGTAGGTTTTAGTCATGCCATGTCTGGAAATACTTAATACAGGTTAGAATCTGACCAGATACCAAGAGTGGCTCTGTAAGATGATGTTGGGGACAGGAGACCTTAAGTACAGGTGGTTGTTTTGAAATCTGGGGCTTTTTTTTTCTTTTGAGGGGACAGAATATGTTGTCATTATTTTATTTTAACTTCAGTGGAATTTAATTTATACACAAATTAGTCAAATCCCTTGGCATTTCAAACAAGGAATTTTCTATAACTTTTTGGTCTGCCTTTTGTTATTTTTGATCTGCCATGGTCTGTGCCCGTGACACTCATCTTGCATGGGTAGAACTATTTGGTTGATTAAAATGTAACAACTCTTATTAAACATTCATTAAATGAGGGTGATTATTGCAGCGGGAAACATGGCCCAGGTTATATAATATCAAGTTCATTTGCTTACTGAATAATTGAAGAGTGATTAGAAATAAGGTTTTACTCTTTAAAACCACTTGTTGGGGTTTCCTAAGATTTTCTTAAGAAAGCCAAAATTCTGTGAACTTAAAAGCAGCATATTACAACGACGCAGTCAGTTTTGTTCACTCCCCTTCTGCCATCTGTTGCCTTCCACTGCAGCTTACAGAGCCCTGTAAGTTTTTAAAATGTTTGCAAATCAAACTAAATTTAAATGTAATCATTAGATACACAACACCAAGTGGTACATCTGCAGAGAGCATTTGAAATTCCTGATTTCAAGAGAGCAAATGAGTGTTTACTGAGGGATAATTAAATCAGAATTTCATATGAGCTCCACCAGCCCTCTCTGTTAGTTTCATTTTTGAATAATAATTCTTGGATGTTCGTTCTCTGTGCTCGGTACCAGTATATCACCATTACCATGATGCAGAGATCCTTCAGGACATGCCCCTGCCAGAGTTAGCTGGGATGAAAGATTCCTGCCACATGGAGCAACTATGTTTAAATTAACATCCTCTTAAATTGACCATTGCAGATTCGTGCCGCATTTTTTTAACCTTTGTAAAGATATATAATTTATGTGATTCTAATATACTGTATTCCTGTTCTAATTGGATTTTTCCATGGTTTGCCTGCTAGCAAATATTTTGCCTATTTTCATTTGTTCTAACCCATTTTGAAAGCCCTTTTCCTTACGTGATAAGATCTATTCATCTTGATTGCTGCTGCTTAAGTTGATTTAATATATAAAAAGTTCAGCCTCTAAGTTTTCAAATAGCTTTACTTCTTAGTGGGGATTATTGTTTATGATGAGGTGGTTTCGTTTTGGTAATTTTTAAGTGCTGTGAAAAAACCAACAACAGTCCTCTTATTAATAGCTTACTGTATTCTGTATAGCTTGCTAAACCTGCAGAGAATGAAAGAAAAAAATGAAATTGCCCAGAATATTGAATGCCTTTTGACATACCCAGAGTCTCCCATGGTTAGCTTTTACAAATGCAATCTGTGCCGCTTTAGGCTCCACAAAATGATGCAGGAAGCACACAGTCCCTTTTCTTACCATATGAAGACAGTGATTTGAGAAGTCTTGATACCCTAAAAAGCATCTTGTAAGATAAATAGGTAATATCTATTCTAGCGGAGAAGGCAATGGCAAGCCACTCCAGTACTCTTGCCTAGAAAATCCCATGGACGGAGGAGCCTGGTAGGCTGCAGTCCATGGGGTCACTAAGAGTCAGGCACGACTGAGTGACTTCACTTTTCACTTTCACACATTGGAGAAGGAAATGGCAACCCACTCCAGTGTTCTTGCCTGGAGAATCCCAGGGATGGGTGAGCCTAGTGGGCTGCCATCTATGGAGTCGCACAGAGTCAGACATGACTGAAGCGACTTAGCAGCAGCAGCAGCAGCCTTTCTAGATACAAGACTATACAAAACTTTTTTTTTTTTCCAAAAAAGTTACTATCTGATATAATTTTCTATTTCAAGGACTATAGTAGTTAAAGTCTAGTACTTCTACATGCAGCCTATGCCCCAAAATAGTTATGTTCCAACTTGAAAGCTTTGACTTTTAGTAAACTTGGGTAAGAAATTCCAAGCTCTTGGAAGGGGTAACAGTGACCCACCCTCTGTTAGTGCCACATCTTTTCTTCTGACTTCCAAGTGAGGTTCCCTTTCCCCTGCCTGGGGAACCACAGCCAGGTCGCACCTCTGTAGAAGGAAGCCAGGCTCATCTTGGCCACTTCCAGTAAGATCTTCCAACATTGATTAATGAGACTCCCCCTACACCCCATATTTGAGAGCAATTTCATTTGTGAGAATAAAAAACTCTGGCTCAGAGTAGAGTCATATAATTCAGAAAAGGTAACTTCTCAGAGGTCATTCCTGTTATTATGTCTTTCTTGACATCACATTCAAGGACAAATCCCACTTCCCAGGTGTATACATAGGAAATTGCAGACCAATTATCCTGATCTCAGCCTGACCAAAATGCCTTTTGTGACTACGTTTCCAGAAAAACCCCAGTGATGTATTCCCATAGTTTTCCACTCCCCTCCCCCAAGTTGTTTATGCCAGTTTATTACCAAAAAAGAAGAATAAAAAGAAAAAAAAAGTTCAGAGTTAATGGGATACAACTCTGAATATTTTTCTAGCCTGGAATTTTTTTTTTTATTATCACTAATCGGTGCTGCCAGGTCATGCATGCTGCAACTCTACATTTTCCTTATTTGGTTTTGCTTTTTGCAAGAAGGGCTACAGTTCACATGGCAGAGTAAGTATTATGCTTTCTGTGGTTTTTTTTCTAACTGTAGCCCAAAATAATTAAAATCTTTTAATATAAATAGCATATTTATCATTCCTCGATAGTTAATTATAGAGTTTGGTACCTTTGTGCCTCAGGGAAGCCACGTGACATAACTGGTTATAGAATTTCAGGGTTAGGGTTTAAAGAAAGGAGAAAGCCATTGGAAAAATGATGGGCTCCGTTAAGGAGACTAATGAATCTGGATGCAGAAATATGCCAGGAACTGGCATACACATGATTGTAGTAGAATTTATTTCCAGGATCATTAGGGAAATTATTTTTAAGTTATTACATCTACTATATTAGCAAAGTTGCGGAGAACTCTTTTCTTCATAAAGCTTCAATGCTTTATTTTTGCTTACATTAAAAAAAATTTTTTTTTTCAACCCCTGCTGTTTGGGAGCTCAGTATTGTTATTCGGGCACTTTTTGAGAGTTTAAAAAGGAGCATGTTTTCTCCTTAATGTAAGTGTAACATAGGTTACAGAGTTGTTACCTGCAGTTCTATGATTTTGATCAATGTTCCTTTTTAAATCCATTCTGTTCTTTGGATTGAAAGGATATATGATCACAGCATTGTTAATGCTGACTAAAAAACACTTGTCAGCTTCATGCAATCCTGCCTTGTAACAGTGGAATTTCTGATAGACAGATGACAGAATCTTGATTTTAAGCCGGATCCAGCTCTGTTCTTTTGGCTGTAGCTCTTACATCCCCACAGTTTAGCCTTCATGGGCAGAGGGTATGAAGTTCCTCCTTGAGTGCTAGAAGGAGAGCATGGCTCTGTTATCATTTCTTAATGACCCAGTCGAAGACCAGTAAGACAACTCCAGAACCTTTTTAAAAGAATGTAAGCATTATTGAAGCAGTAAAACAAAAGGTTCAGTATTTCTTTTTAGTAAAACTAATATCCTCTCAAGTTTTCACCCTTATGCAGAATCCCTAGAGGAAGATAGGGAAAAGCAAATATTTTTCCAGTTCTACTTAACTATTTCTAAACAAACAAAAACTCGATGAAAGGGAAGTTGTTTCTTTTTAGCTGAGATGACAGATTGTTTCTCTGTATTAAATAGTCTAGAAGCTAAGAGGGTGGTCATATTTACCATGTATAGTGTTATGAGCAGTTAAATTTTATGGATATATTTGTAAAACTGTTCTTTTATATTTCATGTCAAATTGAAAAGTTTATTTCTTCACTATTGTATCTGTGGAAATACAAGCCATTTTACAGGAAAAAATCTTCAAAAACTATTAAATGGATCTCGGTATCTTTGTGAGTCATTGTCTTTATCAGATCATTCAGAAGGAAGTAGATATAAAAGTAGACTTGACTTCTGCATTTTTCAAACTTTCAGGTTGATCCCAAACAGTTGAGCTGATCATTGTTTTATATTCTGCACAGTACCTATTTAAATCTAGATTCTGAAAATCTCATTTTTTTAATTTGAAAAATTCCATTGGTGTTTATATTTGTGGCATTACATCACGGTCAAATCTAACTTTCAGGAGAATTTAACTTGGCTTGTAGAATTAATGGATTTTCTGCATGGCCACTGTAGTCACATTGCTACCTTTTTGATAATCTTCATTTACTTTTTAACAGCATAGCATTTATGTGTAAGCCTCCAAGAAACTAGTATGTCTTTTCATAACAAAAGGTCTTTATGACAGTTTTTTTTCCTCACCACATTGATATTTAAGGAGTCTTAGTATTGTTGAAGGAATCCCCCCCAAAAAATTACACATTTATATAGGCATTTATTTCCGAATTAATTATTCTAACACTTTAGTAAATCTAAAATGCCATGTGTTATAGAAAAACATAGCCAATTACAGTTGTGAGATGCATTCCATTTTGCAAGAGTACGAGAACAACTCAGTGGGGAAAGAAGAGTATTTAACAGATGGAGCTGGGATAACTAGATATTCACATACAAAAGAATGAAGTTGGACCCCTTCCTCACACAGTATACAAAAATTAACTCAAAATGGACAGAGCAAAAACTGTAGAAGAGTAAACCTTTGTGACCTTAGTCAATGAGTTCTTAAACATCAAAAACACAGGCAACAAAAGAAAATAAATTGGACTTCAAAACTAAAATATTTTGTGCTTCAAGGACACTGTCCTTTACACTTTGTCAAAAGTAAAAAGACAGCCCATACAATGGGAGAAAATATTTGGAAATCATATCTAATAAGGAAATAGTATCCGGAATACCTGGAGATCTCATAACTCATCAAGAAAAGGACAGATGGCCCAGTTTAAAAATGGTCAAAAGATTTAAATAGATATTTTTCCAAAAAAGATACACAAATGACCGATAAGCACGTACAGGTTACCAGGAACATTAGGTATCAGAGAAATGCAAGTGAAAAACCAGAAAAATACCACCTCATACCCACTGTGAGAGTAGCAAAGGAAGAACAGCATCTGATTCCTTGTTGGATCTGTTTTACTTTAACCTTTGCTCTCCATTGCTTATGTTACTATAATCACTGAAAGGATGCTGTCTATAAATTGTAAGCATACATAATGGCTTGCCTCTCTGCCTGAAATGGGAAACCTGCCCCTCTGCCTGAAAGTTTAACTAAGGTGCCTTTGTTCAGCTCACTGGGAGACATTCTGACCCTGCCCACTTGTGAAAGGTTGCAGGAAAAAAAGTTATCCCAGCCCCTCCCCACTGCTGGCTAAGACAGGAGATATTCTGCAAGGCTTATGGCATTTTTTACTTCCTCACCTTGTCCCTCTCTCTGTTCTACAAAAGATACTAGCATCCAGACCCTGATAAGACTAGAAACACTTGTCTGCCATCTTCTCAGATGCCCGGCTTTTCAAATAAAGTCACTGTTCGTTCTGTTCCTTGCCTCAATAACTCATCTCCTGATTATTTGCCTGTCATGCAGCAAACAGACCAAACTTGGATTTGGTAACAATAGCTAAAATCAGAAAGACAGTAACAAGTGTTCAGAATGTGTTGAAAAATTGGAATTTTCATGCACTGTTGGTAGAATTATAAAATGGTACCTGGTGGCTCAGATGGTAAAGAATCCACCTGCAATGCAGGAGACTAGAGTTCGATCCCGGGGTTGGACAGATCTCCTGGGGAAGGGAATGGCTACCCACTCCAGTTTCTAGCCTAGAGAATCCCATGAACAAAGGAGTCTGGCGGGCTACATCCATGGTTTTGCAGAGTTGAACATGACTGAGCGACTTAAGCACTCACATAGCAGCCACTTTGGAGCTAACAGATTACAGCTCCTCAAAATGTAAAATAGACAGTTACCCTGTGACCCAGCATTTTCACTCCTGAAAAGTGAAAGTGACTCAGTTGTATCCAGCTCTTTGTGACCCCATGGACTATACAGTCCATGGAATACTCCAGGCCAGAATACTGGAGTGGGTAGCCTTTCCCTTCTCCAGGGGATCTTCCCAACCCAGGGATCAAACCCAGGTTTTCTGCATTGCAGTTGGTTTCTTCACCAGCTGAACCACAAGAGAAGCCCAAGAATACTGGAGTGGGCAGCCTACCCCTTCTCCAGAGGATCTTCCCAACCCAGGAATTGAACTGGGGTCTCCCGCATTGCAGGAGGATTTTTTCCCAACTGAGTTATCAGGGAAGCCCTATTTTCATTCCTAGTGTGTACCGAAGAGAATTGTGAAACCAAGCCAGGACCCTGTGGGCTCTCCAGGGTATAGATCCTTTCTTTCCATGTCCCCAGTTTATAGTTTGTAGGAAAGAGGCTTTGTTCAGCCTGCCCTGAGTTCCAAAGGGCGGATTTGGACTGTTGCTAATCAGAAAAGGGAGGGCATGCAGAAACAAAAAAGGAGCAGTCAAGAATCAGTAGTGCAGTAACATAGCAGGGTCCTGGTTCCTCCTCAAGGAATAGACACAACATATCTTTGAGTTCTTCTGCAGGAACTAAGGCCCCCACTACTTAGTTGGGGACTAAGGGAACTATCCTCTATCCCCGACCGGATAGAGGCAAGATTCCTGGAGCACCACCTTGTTACCTCACTACCAACCAATCACACCCTGCAGCACTCACCTGAAATTATATCTATAAAATCTTGTCCCCAGAAACCACCAGAGAACTCAGGAGTTTCATTTTCTTTTATCATGAGCCACCCTGTCCTCCTTGCATGGTCCCGCAGCAGAACTGTCTCTACTCCGGATTCTGATGTTCTGGTTTGTTTGGCTCACTGTGCATCAGGCACACGAACTTGTGTGTGGTAACAGTAGTGACCACAGTTGCACAACTCTGAATATACAAAAAGCAACTGAGTTTTATACTTTTAAGGGGTGACTTATGTGAATTATATGTCAAAACTAATTTTTAAAAGATACATACTGAATTCAGAAATGTTAGAAAAATGTGATTCCTAGAATTGACTATAGTAGCATATAGCAAAGGAAACCATAAATAAAAGGTAAAGACAACCTGCAGACTGGGAGAAAACATTTGCAAATTATGCAATGACAAGGGGTTGATTTCCAAAATATACAAATAGCTCCTACAAGTCAACAACAACAAAAAAACAACCCAATCAAAAAATGGGCAGAAGACCTAAACAGACATTTCTTGAAAGACATGCAGATGTCCAAAAGCCACATGTTCAGAATTACTAATTATTAGAGAAATGGAAGTCATTGAGATACCACCTCACATCAGTCAAAATAACCATAATTTTAAAATGTACAAATAAATGCTGGGGAGGCTTTGGAGGAAAGGGAACCCTCCTGCACTACTGATAGGAGTGTACATTGGTGCAGCCACTATGGAAAACAGTATAGAGGTTTCTCAAAAAACTATAGAGTTGCCATATAATCCAATAATCCCACTCCTGGAAATATATCCAGACCAAACTCTAATTCAAAAAGATACATGCACCCCATGTCCCTAGAAGCACAATAACCACAACAGCCAAGACATGAAAGCAAACTAAATATTCATCAACAGATGAATGGATAAAGAAGATATGCTATATATATGCATATATATACACACAATGGAATGCCACTTGGCCATAAAAAAAAAAATGAAATGCCATTTGTAGCAACAAAGATGGACCTAGATATTATCATACTAAATGAAGTAAGTCAGAAAGACAATTATCATATGATATCATTCATATGTGGAATCTAAAATATGACACAGACGAACTTATCTATGAAACAAGAACAGACTCAGACATAGAGAACAGACTCGTGGTTGCCAAGGGGGAGGGATGGATTGGGAGTTTGTGATTAGCAGATGCACACTATTATATAAAATGGATAAACAACAAGATCCTACTCTGTGTGTGTGTGTGTATAACAACCTTTTTGCTGTACAGCAGTAATTAACACCGGAGAAGGCAATGGCAAGCCACTCCAGTACTCTTGCCTAGAAAATCCCATGGATGGAGGAGTCTGGTAGGCTGCAGTCTGTGGGGTCACTAAGGGTCGGACACGACTGAGCGACTTCACTTTCACTTTTCACTTTCACACATTGGAGAAGGAAATGGCAACCCACTCCAGTGTTCTTGCCTGGAGAATCCCAGGGATGGGGGAGCCTGGTGGGCTTCCGTCTATGGGGTCACACAGAGTCGGACACAACTGAAGTGACTTAGCAGCAGCAGCAGTAATTAACACACTGTAAGTCAACTATATATCAATAAAATTAAAATATAGTACCACATACTTTCTTAGTCATTGAGATAAAAATATTCAAGATCCTCAAGTTTTTGCCTATCTTGAGATGTTTTCCAAAGTCTTACAACATAGATCATTTCTTTCTATCTTGCTTCCACTGGTCATTAGCTAAAGAGAATATACACATAAGCCTACTTTAAAAATTACAAGACAGCATCATATTCTTAAGGACTGTCTGTCTATTTTTGCTATCAGGATGAAAAAATAGAACACTATTTCTGAATGAATAGAATGCTGTTTTAAAGAATAGAATGCTATTCTGAGACCTCAAAATCTACTTTCTTTAAAATGGTGTTTTTGAAAGCAAAAATTTTATAACCAAAATAAAAGCCAACAGAGGTCCACTGTAAAAAAAAAAAAAAAATTAAAACCTGGTAAGTATGAACTTCATAATCCCACCACCCAGAGAGAAACACTTAATATTTAGAGGCTTGTCTTTTCTAAACTTAAATAAATTTTAATTATGACTTCAATTTCATCCTGGTCTTACTCTCAGTTATTTAATTACAAGAGCTTTTTAATGTAAATTAGGAAATGTGGCTTTGGGAACAGAGGGAAACATGATGACTTCTATGTTCTGTAGTAGGTTTCTCAGTAAACACCTGCAGAAGAACGTTCTCCTTCCCAGAGACACAAAATGTGCCCAAGACTGGCAAAATAAGACCACAATGGTTATGGCTGCCAAAGCTTGAGAAAGCTATGTTCAAACTGTTGTGGCCTCCTGAACACCTATTGCCAATTGTGGGATTTGCACTGGAATGCCCAAAGAGACTATTCTTAAGCATTGCTTACTTCTTTTATCTTTTTAACAGGTTCTAGTTGAATATCACAGCTATTCCTATTAAAAAGGTATAATGGACTTTCTTTTTTGCCTAATTCCATGTTTAAACTTAATCTTACATCAGAGTGCCAAGAAATGCTTATAATGCAGATTCCTTAGTCCCATCAACAGAGGCTGATATTCAGTCTCTCCAGGAATTTACACTTGACAACCTAGATGACTTAGAAGGCTCTGCAGATAATCCATGTTCCATGCTTTGAGAAATTCTTCAGCTAAATGATTGTGTTGACTGTATGCCTCTGTGGTCGAAATAACTAATTCCACTCTGTGGTTTTGGTTCTCCCAGCATGGTTTCCTAGGAACTTGAGGTGTATGGACCTACATAGAGATGGGAATGAATGAGCTGACCAGTCAAGTGTTCTTCCTACCCTGTGATTCTAACTTCCATTTTCTATCACATGACTGGACCTTACTTAGCTTCACTGCTTCTTTTCTAAACTTTTTTTCCTTCTCCTTTAGGACTGATTTTTTAATACATACTTTAACCATTCTATGTTACAAGGAAAAAAAACTCCAAAAATTCTCAAATTAGTTTGAGGGAGTTAAGAATTAAAAATAATTTTGGGAACTTGCTGAGTTTTCGAAATTGTTATTTAACATGATGAAACTTGCTGTGGATCAGTAAGTTGGGTGTCATCACAGCACATTTCAGATTTATGTTTCCTATCACTTAGTGATATATTTCTAATAAAACTTGGAAGGGAGCCTTTTTTAATCCCAGAGTTTGATTTCTGCATATATTCTGTGCTGTTTAGATCCATTGCATTAAACAGACAAGTATTTCCTCATCTATAAAACGGAAGTGGTAAAAGGCTTAAACTCCATGGAGATGGAAAGGTAACATAGTATAGGCACTATGGTACATAATTGTTCAATAACCAATAGTGGTTTATAATATATTGCTCCCTTGCAAGTGAAACCTGACAGGACCATATGGTACCCTCCCAGATACAAATACGTTTCATGTCCCCAGTTTATTTTTTGTAGGAAACAGGCTTCATTCCTTTCATTGACTTTCCCTGAGTTCCAAAGGGCAGGTTCACACTGTTGCTAATCAGGGAAGCAAGAGAATGCAGAAACAAAGGAGTAAAAATCAAGAAACAGTAATTCATAGATGGACCTGAAGATTATCCATAAATATTACTTATATATGGAATCTAAAATATGATACAAATGAACTTATTTATGAAACAGATACCACCTCACAGACATAGAAAACAGACTTGTGGTTGCCAAGGGGGTGGGGGTGGGAAGACTGGGAATTTGCGATTAGCAGATGAAGATGCAAGCTATTGCATTTCTAAGAACATGGAAAAATAACAAGGTACTACTGTATTGTACAGTTCAGTTCAGTTCAATTGCTCAGTCATGTCCGACTCTGAGACCCCATGGATGGCAGCACACCAGGCCTCCCTGTCCATCACCAACTTCCGAAGTTTACTCAAACTCATGTCCACTGAGTCAGTGATGCCATCCAACCATCTCATCCTGTCATCCCCTTCTCCTCCTGCCTTCAATCTTTCTCAGCATCAGGGTCTATACATAATAATATCTTTGAGTTCTCCTGTAGGAACTAAGCACCCCACCCCCCACCCCACCCCCACCAGGTGGAGGATGATAACTTCAGGCTAAGCACAAGATTCTTTGAACACTGCATGTTACCACCAGTTGGTTAATAAGAAGAAAAGCTGCACACAGTGGAAGATGATGAAGACTGATGCCTTCCCCCAAATGGTTAACGAAAATTAACTTTCCCTTTCTTCTAAGACTGTCATGGTCAAGCAGAATCTTTGAAACTGGTGTTTGGACACAAGTCCACTTTCTTCACAAGCTGCCAACCTCCTAAATAAAGCAACCTTTCCTTTCCAACCAACACTGGTTTCTCAAGCACTGGCTTTCAAGCAGTGAGCAGCTAAACCTCATTTGTTTATATTTCTCAATGTGTCATTTTTAGAACTTAAAAGTCTTAGAAATTGTTCTCCAAAGAAGGCTTTATAACCTTGACAAACAGTCTAGTACATTCCATATTTAAAAGACCTCCGTTTTTTCTCATATAGTGTATTTTAAATTCTTGAGGAAAGCTTTAATTGTTAGGTTTTAGCCATTATGGACCCATCATCACACATTCTCAAGATAACTTATTTTAAATGAAACAAGTGAGCATGAGCCCAATACTGGCCATTATTATTCATGTGGTTCTAAACCCTAATCTTTAAATAAATACACTATTGTTGCTTATGCACTGCTCTGACTTAAATATTTTAATAGTTTTTATGCTGGTGACCACACAATGATATTACTTTATGAAAAGAATTATTTAGCAAATATACTTGTGACTTTATATTTACTTGTGTGTATTTACTATATATATACTTGTGACTATTGACAATTATGTAGCACTCTTTAGTAGATGTTTCCTAACTTTAAATGCATTTGTTTTTTATAGTCTCAAAGTCTCAGTCTGTTTATTAGAACTAGTTTATTCACTTGGAATAGTGTACCTCATGGATTGAATGGACAGCAAGATGGATTACCACTCTGTATTGCATTAGGATCTTTGATTTGTTCTCCTGTTAGTTTCTTGTAGAGTAAGAACATTTAAAACACCACTAACTATACTATTAAATCCAATAAACTAGCAAAATTTCAAGTCCCTCCAGCCCACCAACATTTCCACTGAATGAGAACTCATTTATCTGAACCAACTGATAGCAGTTATATTCTTAAAATGTATTTCATAGTCTGCTTATATTTCTAAATTTGTAGGATGAAGTTTGCTTTAGAAAATGAAGGTTTCAGTGATTAATTGAGTCTGAATCAACACAACTGAAATTTTTTTAAAAAGCTAGTGTGGTCAGTGGGAAGAGCGTTGAGTTAGGTATAGCTAAGCTGCTAAATCACTTCAGTCGTGTCCGACTCTGTGTGACCCCATAGACGGAAGCCCACCAGGCTCCCCAATCCCTGGGATTCTCCACGCAAGAACACTGGAGTGGGTTGCCATTTCCTTCTCCAATGTGTGAAAGTGAAAAGTGAAAGTGAAGTCGCTCAGTCGTGTCCGACCCTTATCGACCCCACGGACTACAGCCTACCAGGCTCCTCCATCCATGGGATTTTCCAGGCAAGAGTACTAGAGTGGCTTGCCATTGCCTTTACTTCCTGGTAATTGGGTGGCCTCTAATTAATTGTGTAATCTCAGGCAAGTGACTTAATCTCTGCCTGTTTTTCACATGAGAGATGATGAAATTAGAATAAAAATTGATCACATCTCAGATCACAAAACAAGTCTCAACAAATTTAAGAGACTGATAATTAAACTAAGTATCTCTTCCTGCTGTAATGAAATAAAACTAGGAAATAACGACAGGAAACAGTAAACTTCACCAAAAAGAAAAAAAAAAGTGGAAATGCAACAGTGCACACTTGAGCAACCAGTGAGTCAAAGGGGAAATTAAAAAGAAATTAGACAATACCTTGGGGCAAATGAAATGTCAACATATCAAAATTTACATATTATGAAATTCATAACAGTAAGTGCATACGTTAAAAGAAAGATTTCAAATAAACAACCTAATTTTATACCTCAAAGAATTAGAGAACAAATTGAGCTCAAAATTAGAAAGTAAAGAGCAGGAATAAAAAAAGATTTTAAATAGGAAACAAACAAGTTGGCTTTTTGAAAAGACAATTTACAAACTCTTAAGCTGGACTAAGAAAAAATAAAACTCAAAATCAGAAATGAAAGAAGAGATATATGATAGAAATAAAAAGGACAAGAGACTACTATGAACAATTATCTACCAACAAACTGGATAAATTAGAAGAAATGAATAAACTCATAGTATGCAGGACCTTACCTGTCTCCTGAGAAACCTGTATGTGGGTCAAGGAGCAACGGTTAGAACCAGACATGGAACAAGTGACTGGTTCAAAATTGGGAAAGGAGTATGACAAGGCTGTATATTGTTGCCCTGTTTATTTGACATATGCGGAGTACATCATGTGAAATGCCAGTCGGGATGAATCACAAGCTGGAATCAAGATTGCCAGAAGAAATATCAACAAACCTCAGATATGCAGATAATACCACTCTAATGGCAGAAAATGAAGAGGAACTCAAGAGCCTCTTGATGAAGGTGAAAGAGGAGAGTGAAAAAGCTGGCTTGAAACTCAACATTCAAAAAACTAAGATCATGGTATCCAGTCCCATCAATCACTTCATGGCAAATAGAAGGGGAAAATGGAAACAATGACAGATTTTATTTCCTTGGGTTCCAAAATCATTGCAGATGATGATAGAAGCCATGAAATTAAAAGATGCTTGCTCCTTGGAAGAAAAGTTATGACAAGCCTAGACAGCATATTAAAAGCAGAGACATCACTTTGCTGACAAATGTTCATTTAGTCAAAGCTATGGTTTTTCCAGTAGTCATGTACAGATATAAGAGCTGGACCATAAAGAAGGCTGAGCACCAAAGAATTGATGCTTTTGAATGTAGTGCTGGAGAAGACTCTTGAGAGTCCCTTGGACTGCAAGGAGATTAAACCAGTCAATCCTAAAGGAAACCAACCCTGAATATTCATTGGAAGCACTGATGCTTAAGCTGAACCTCCAGTACTTTGGCCACCTGATGCAGAGAACCGACTTATTGGGAAAAACTCTGATGCTGGGAAAGACTGAAGGCAAAAGAAGAAGGGGAGACAGAGGATGAGATGGTTAGATAGCATTCCCAATTCAATGGACATGAATTTGAGAAAACTCCAGGAGATACTAGAGGACAGAGGAGCCTGGTGTGTTGCAGTTGATGGGATTGCAAAGAGTCAGACACGACTCAGCAACTGAACAACAATACAGGACCTAGCAAAACCAAATCATGAAGAAAGGGAAAACAGCAGACCCATAATTACTATGGAGATTTACTCAGTAATAGAAAATCTCCCAAAGAAAACTCAGGATCAAACAGTTTCCCTGGTAAATTCTACCAAACATGTGAAACAAAAATAGCGCCAATCATCTAAAACTCCTCTCAAGGTTGGAAAGGAGGGAAGGAACGAACCCTTTCAAATTCATTTTATGAAGTCAGTTCAGTTCAGTTCAGTTGCTCAATCGTGTCCGACTCTCCGCGACCCCATGAATCACAGCACGCCAGGCCTCCCTGTCCATCACCAACTACCGGAGTTCACTCAAACTCATGTCCACAGAGTCGGTGATGCCATCCAGCCATCTCATTCTCTGTCGTCCCCGTCTCCGCCCGCCCCCAACCTTTCCCAGCATCAGAGTCTTAGCATCAGTCCTTCCAATGAACACCCAGGACTGATCTCCTTTAGAAGGGACTGATTGGATCTCCTTGCAGTCCAAGGGACTCTCAAGAGTCTTCTCCAACACTACAGTTCCAAAGCATCAATTCTTCGGCGCTCAGCTTTCTTCACAGTCCAACTCTCACATCCATACATGACCATGGGAAAAACCATAGCCGTGACTAGATGGACCTTTGTTGGCAAAGTAATGTCTCTGCTTTTTAATATACTATCAAGGTTAGTCATAACTTTCCTTCCAAGGAGTAAGCGTCTTTTAATTTCATGGCTGAAATCAGCATCTGCAGTGATTTTGAAGTTAGCATTACTTTAATAACAAAGTTAGATGAAGACTTTATAAGAAACAAAAACTATAAGCCAATATCTCTAATGAATATAGATGTAAAAATTCTCAATACTAGCAAAGGATCTTATGCCATAACCAAGTGGGATTTATCCCTGAGTTTCAAGGATGACTCAAAATATGAAAATTGATTAATGTGATATATCACATTATGAGAATAAAGGATAAAAGCTGCATGATTGGAAATGGCCAAGATGGCAGAGGAAATGGCCAAGGTTGCAGAGTAGAACCCTAAGCTTACCTCCTCTAATGAACACATCAAAATAACAATCTGCAGAAAACAATCACTGAGAAAGACTGAAACCTACCAGAAAAGATCATCTACAACTAAACAAATAAAGAAAGAACCACAAGACTGGTAGGAGAGGCAGATTTGTGATATAATCAAATCCCATACCCTCAGGGTGTGCAAACCACCGACTGGAGGATAGTTGTATTACAGAGATTCTCCCACAGTGGTGAGAGTACAGAATCCCATGTTAGGCTCCCTAGCCTAGGGGCCTGGCACCTAGAAAAGGAGACCCCAGAGCATTGGCTTCAAAGGCCAGTGGGCTTCATTAAAAGAGGCCACAGGAGTGGGGGAAGTAGAGGCTTCACTCTTAAAGGGTGAAAGCAAAAATTTGATAGGGAGCTGGGTTAGACATATCTGCTGGTCTTGGAGGGTCTCCTGGGGAAGTGTGGAGCAGGTGTCACACTGGGGATATAGACACTGGCGGCAGATATATCAATAAGCATTCATCTATATGGAGGTTGGCAATTTGGCACTAAGACCTTGCCATACCTAATGGCTTATGGACTGTACTACTGGGGTGCCTTGGGCCAAAAAGCAAACTAGGCGTGGACAGAGGCCCATCCATCATCAGACAAGCTGTCTAAAGATTTCCTGAGCCCACAGCCACCTCTAGACAAGGCCCTGCTAACAAAAGGCCCAACAGCCAGCTCTAACCTCCAACAGGCAGGCACTGATGCCTCCCATCAGGAAGCCAGCACAAACCTCTAGACCAGCCTCACCTACCAGGGGGCAGGTACCAACAACAAGACAACTATAGAAAACTAACCAAAATGATAACATGGATCACAGCCCTGTGTAACTCAAACTATAAGCCGTGCCGTGCAGTGCCACCCAAGATGGATGGGTCATGGTGGAGTGTTCTGACAGAATGTGGTCTACTGGAGTAGGGAATGGCAAACCACTTCAGCATTATTGCCTTGACAACCCCACAAAGAGTATGAAAAGGCAAAAAGATTTGACACAAAAGTTGAGCCCCCCAGGTCAGTAGGTATCCAATATGATACCGGTGAGGAGTGGAGAAACAGCTCCAGAAAGAATGAAGAGGCTAAGCCAAAGCAGAAACGATGCCCAGTTGTGGATATGTCTGGTGGTGAAATTAAAGTCCAGTGCTGTAAAGAACAATGTTACATGGAAATGTGGAATGTTAGGTCCATGAATCAGGCTAAATTGGATGTGGTCAAACAGGAGATACAAGAGTGAACATGATCATTTTAGAAATCAGTGAATTCAAATGGACCAGAATGGGCAAATTTAATTCAGAAGACCATTATGTTTACTACTGTGGGCAAGAATCCTTTAGAAGAAATGAAGTAGCCCTCGTAGTCAACAAAAGAGTCTGAAATACAGTACATAGGTGTAATATCAAAAATGACAGAATGCTCTCTGTTCATTTCCAAGGCAAACCATTCAACATGACAGTAATCCAAGTCTATGCCCCAGCCACTAATGCTGAAGAAGCTGAAGTTGAATATCTATGAAGACCTGCAAGACCTCTAGAACTAACATCCCAAAAGATATATTTTTCATCATAGAGAACTGGAATGCAAAAGTAGGAAGTCAAGAGATACCTGGAATGACAGTCAAGTTTAGCCCTGGAGTACAAAATGAAGCAGGGCAAAGGCTAACAGTTTTGCCAGGACAATGCATTGGTCATAGCAAACACCCTCTTCCAACAACACAAGAGACAACTCTATACATGGACATCACCAGACAGTCAAATGCAAAAAGGCAAAATGGTTGTCCAAGGAGGCCTTACAAAAGCTGAGAAAAGAAGAGAAGCAAAAGACAAACAAGAAAAGGAAAGATATACCCATTTGAATGCAGAGTTCCAAAGAAGAGCAAGGAGAGATAAGAAAGCCTTCCTCAGTGATCAGTGCAAAGAAATAGAGGAAAACAATAGAATGGGAAAGACTAGAGATCTCTTCAAGAAAATTAGTGCTATCAAGGGAACATTTCATGCAAAGATGGGCATAATAAAGACAGAAACTCTGTGGACCTAACAGAAGCAGAAGATATTAAGAAGAGGTGGCAAGAATACACAGAAGAACTATACAAAAAAGACTTAATAACCTAGATAATCATAATGGTACGATCACTCACCTAGAGCCAGACATCCTGGAATGTGAAGTCAAGTGGGCCTTAGGAAGCATCACTATGAACAAAGCTAGGGGAGATAATGGAATTCCAGCTGAGCTATTTCAAATCCTAAAAGATGATGCTGTGAAAGTGCTACACTCAATATGCCAGCAAATTTGGAAAACTCAGCAGTGGCCACACGACTGGAAAAGGTAAGTTTTCATTTCAATGCCAAAGAATGTTCAAACTACCGCACAATTCCACGCATTTCACATGCTAGCAAAGTCATGCTCAAAATCTTCCAAGCTAGGCTACAACAATATGTGAACTGAGAACTTCCAGATGTACAAGCTGGTTTTAGAAAAGGCAAAGGAACCAGAGATCAAATTGCCAACATCCACTGGATCATCGAAAAAGCAAGAGAATTCCAGAACAACATCTACTTCTACTTCATTGACTATACTAAAAAGACTTTGTGTGGATCACAACAAACTGTGGAAAATTCTTCAAAAGATGGGAATACCAGACCACCTGACCTGCCTCCAGCAAAACCTGTATGCAGGTCAAGAAGCAACAGTTAGAACTGAAGATGGAAGAATAGACTGGTTCCAAATAGGAAAAGGAGTACGTCAAGGGTGTAAATTGTCACCTTGCTTATTTAACTTATATGCAGAGTACATCATGCAAAATGCCAGGCTAGATGAAGCACAAGCTGGAATCAAGATTACTGGGAGAAATATCAATAACCTCAGATATGCAGATGACACCATCCTAATTGCAGAAAGCAAAGAGAAACTAAGAGCCTCTTGGTGAAGTTGAAAGAGGAGAGCGAAAAGCTTGATATAAAACAGCATTCAAAAGCTAGGATCATGGCATCCGGTCCCATGACTTCATGGAAAATAGATGGGGAAACAATGGAAACAGTGAGAGATTTATTTTTAGGGGGCTCCAAAATCAATGCAGATGGTGACCGCAGCCATGAAATTAAAAGATGCTTGCTCCTTGCAAGAAAAGCTATGACCAACCTAAACAATGTATTAAAAAGCAGACATCACTTTGCTGACAAAGGTCCGTATAGTGAAAGCTACAGTTTTTCCAGTTGTCATGTACAGATTAACAGTTTGACCATAAAGAAAGCTGAGCACTGAAAAATTGATGCTTTTGAACTGTGTTGCTGGAGAGACTCTTGAGAATCCCTTGGACTGCAAGAAGATCAAACCAGTCAGTCCCAAAAGGAAATCAACCCTGAATATTCATTGGAAGGACTGATTCTGAAATTCCAATATTTTGGCCACCTGATGCAAAGAGCCGACTCACTGGTAAAGACCCTAATGCTGGGAAAGATTAAGGACAGGAGGAGAAGAGGGAGACAGAAAATGAGATGTTTGGATGGTATTACTGACTCAGTGGACATGAGTTTGAGCAAACTCATGTCCATTGAGATAGTGAAGGACAGGGAATACTTGTGTGCTGCTGTCCATGGGTTGCAAAGAGTTGGACATGACTGAACAACTCGAAAAAAAGAGCAGTTCCTCAGCCTACAGATCAAATCTGCAAATACAGGCCAGACACCACCCTGGGACCAGCTGGCCACTAACCCTTGGGTGACAAATGGGGATTACACTGATGGGACGCATGGGATAGCTCCTACTGAGGGCCACTGCTCCTAAGTTGAGAAACATAACCAACCGACCACATACATAAAAAGACAAATAGCAATTTAGACAAAATGACGTGACAGAGGACTGTCTCAGATGAAGGAACAAGATAAAACCCCAGGAGAAGAACTAAGTGATGTGGAGATAGACAATCTACCAAAGAAAGAATTTAGGGTAATGATTGTAAAGATGATCAAAGACTAAAGGAGGAAAATAGGTGATAGAGTCAGAAATGAGAACTTTTTATCAAAGAAATAGAAAATATAAAGAAAAAACATACAAAGAATACAATAGCTGAAAAGAAAAATACATTAGTAAGAATAGTGTTCTTGCCTAGAGAATCCCATGGACAGAGAAGCCTGGTAGACTACAGTCCACGGGGTCGCAAAGAGTCGGACACGACTGAGCGAAGGAACGGAACAGAACGGAAGAATAGTGGAATATATGAGGCAGAAGAAAAACTCATGAGCTGGAAGATACAGTAGTGGACATCACACTGCCAAACAGGAAAAAAAAAACAGGATGAAAGAATGAAAATAAATGAGGGGAGTTTAACAAACTACTGAGACATTGAGTATGCTAATACAGTTATTGCATTAGAGGGATCCCAAAAGGAGGAGAGAGAGAAAGAATGGGCCTGAGAAAATATTTGAAGAGATAATAGCTGAAAACTTCCCTAACCTGGGGAAGGAAACAGTCACCCAAGTCCAGGAAGCACAGACAGTCCTATACAGGAATACACTACAACACTTTGTAATCAAAATGACAAAAGTTAAAAGTTGTGGAGCAAAAGAAACCCTCCTACATTGCTGGTGGGAATAATAAATTAATACAACTATTGTACTATGGAGAACAATATGGAGGTTCCTCAAGAAAACTAAAAATAGAGTTACCATGTGATCCAACAATCCCACTCCTGGCCACATGTCCAGATGAAAACTCAAATTAGAAGAGATACATGAGATCCAGTGTTCACTGGAGCACCATTCACAACAGCAAAGACGAGGAAGCAACCTAAATGTCCGTCAACAGATGAATGAATAAAGATGTGGAATGCCATTCAGTCATTAAAAAAACAAAATAAAGCCATTTGCAGCAACATGGATGGACATGGAATTTATCACAGAAAATGCAATAAGTCAGAGAAAGACAAATACCATGATATCACTTGCATGTAGAAACTAATAGAAATGATACAGATGAACTTATTTATAAACCAGAAACTGACTCACAGATCTAAAAATCAAACTTACAGTTCCCAAAGGAGAAACATAGGGTGAAGTGATAAATTAGGAATTTGGGATTAACATATAGAAACTATAGAATAGGGAACTTTCCTCGGTCTTCTGTAATAACCGATATGGAAAGAGAATCTGAAAAACAACTAGAGGCTACATATATTACATATATATAATCTGATTCACTTTGCTGTAAACCTGAAAGTCAACACTGTAAGTCAAGTATACACCAATAAAATTTTTTTAAAAGATAAAAAGAATACTAAACGCAACAAGGGAAGGCAACAAATAGCATACAAAGGAATTCCCATAAGTCCATCAGCTGAGTTTTCAGCAGAAACTCTGCAGACCAGAAGGGAATGGCATGATATACTTAAAATGATGAAAGAGAAAAACCTACAACCAAGAATACTCTACCCAGAAGGCTCTCATTCAGATTTTATGGAGAAATCAAAAGCTTTACAGGCAAGCAAAAGTTAAAAGATTTCAGGACTACCAAATCAGCTTTACAACAAAGTTAAAAGATTTCAGGACCACCAAACCAGCTTTACAACAAAGGCTAAGATAACTTCTTTAGGTGGAAAAGGAAAAACCACAACTGGAAACAAGAAAATAACAAAACGGAAAAGCTCACTGGTAAAGGCAAACATACAATAAAGGTGGGAAATCATCCAAGCACAGCAAGTAGGGAGTTAAAAGAAAAAAAGTAGGAAAATCATTTGTATCCACAGTAAGCAGTTCAGTCAGTTCAGTTTAGTTCAGTCGCTCAGTCGTGTCCGACTCTCCGCGACCCCATGAATCACAGCACGCCAGGCCTCCCTGTCCATCACCAACTCCCGGAGTTCACTCAAACTCATGTCCACAGAGTCGGTGATGCCATCCAGCCATCTCATTCTCTGTCGTCCCCTTCTCCTCCCGCCCCCAACCTTTCCCAGCATCAGAGTCTTTTCCAGTGAGTCAACTCGTCGCATGAGGTGGCCAAAGTATTGGAGTTTCAGCTTTAGCATCAGTCGTTCCAATGAACACCCAGGATCGATCTCCCTTAGAATGGACTGGTTGGATCTCCTTGTGGTACAAGGGACTCTCAAGAGTCTTCTCCAACCACAGTTCAAAAGCATCAATTCTTCGGTGATCAGCTTTCTTCACACTCCAACTCTCACATCCATACATGACCACGGGAAAAACCATAGCCTTGACTAGACGGACCTTTGTTGGCAAAGTAATGTCTCTGCTTTTTAATATATTATCAAGGTTGGTCATAACTTTCCTTCCAAGGAGTAAGCGTCTTTTAATTTCATGGCTGCAATCAGCATCTGCAGTGATTTTGGAGCCCAAAAAAACAAAGTCTGACACTGTTTCCACTGTTTTTCTATTTCCCATGAATTGATGGGACCAGATGCCATGATCTTTGTTTTCTGAATGTTGAGCTTCAAGCCAACCTTTTCACTCTGCTCTTTCACTTTCATCAAGAGGCTTTTGAGTTCCTCTTCACTTTCTGCCATAAGGGTAGTGTCATCTGCATATCTGAGGTTATTGATATTTCTCCCGGCAATCTTGATTCCAGCTTGTGCTTCTTCCAGCCCAGCGTTCCTCATGATGTACTCTGCATATAAGTTAAATAAGCAAGGTGACAATATACAGCCTTGACGTACTCCTTTTCCTATTTGGAACCAGTCTGTTGTTCCATGTCCAGTTCTGACTGTTGCTTCCTGACCTGCATATAGGTTTCTCAAGAGTTACTCAGCAATTAAAAAGAATGCATTTGAATCAGTTCTAATGAGGTGGATGAAACTAGAGCCTATATACAGAGTGAAGTAAGCCAGAAAGAAAAACACCAATACAGTATACTAACACATATATATGGAATTTAGAAAGATGCAAATGATAACCCTATATACGAGACAGCAAAAGAGACACAGATGTATAGAACAGTCTTTGGGACTCTGTGGGAGAGGGTGAGGGTGGGATGATTTGGGAGAATGGCATTGAAACATGTATGTTGTTATATGTGAAACGAATCACCAATTCAGGGTCGATGCATGTTACAGGATGCTCGGGGCTGGTGTGCGGGGATGATCCAGAGGGAAGATAAGGGGCGGAGGGAGGTGGGAGGGGGGTTCATGAAGGGGAACTCATGTACACCCGGGGCGGATTCATGTCAATGTATGGCAAAACCAACCAATATAATATTATAAAAGAAAAAAAAATAATAAAAAAATAAAAGCAACAGGCGAAGACAACAAATAACACACAAGGAGTCTTCCATAAGATTATCATTTGATTTTCCAGCAGAAACTCTGCAGACTATAAGGGTCTGCATGATATTTAAACTGATGAAAGGGAGAAACCTAAAACTGAGAATAACCTACCCAGCAAGGCTCTCATTCAGATTCAATGCAGAAACCAAAAGCTTTACAGACAAGCAAAAGATCAGCAAATTCACCATCACCAGACCAGCTTTTCAACAAATACTAAAGGTGGAAGAATAAAGACCACAACTATACAAGAAAACTATGAATGTAAAAGCTCACTGTTAAAGGCAAATAAAGTAAAGGTAAGAAATCATCCACATACAAATATGGTATCAAAATCAGCAACGGTGAGTTCAGGAGCGTGCAAATGTGGGTTACTAGAAGTGCATTTTAAATTAAAAGACCAGCAACAAGTAGTCTTATTGATATACAGACTACAATATCAAAATCTCATGGTAACCACAAACTGAAAATTCACACACACGAAAAAGAAAAAGGAAACCAAACACAAAAGTAAAATTAGTTATCAAATCACAAGAGAAGAGAACAAGAGTGGAGGGGAAGAAAAAAAAGCCTACAAAAATTAATCCAAAACAATTAACAAAATGACAATAAGAACATAGATATTGATAATTACCTTAAACATAAATGGAATAAATGCTTCAACCTAAACACACAGATTGCCTGAATGGATACAAAAAATAAGATCCATATATATATATAGATCTACCTCAGATCTAGGGACATATACAGATTGAAAGTGATGGAAAAAGATATTCCATGCAAATGGAAATCAAAAGAAAACTGGAGTACCAATACTTACATAAGACAGAATAGACTTTAAAGCAAAGACTGTTAAAGGAGACAAAGAAGCACACTACATAATGATCAAGGGTTTAATCTAAGAAGAATATATAACAATTGTAAATACATCTGTACCCAACATAGGAGCACCTCAATATATTAATATAAGGCAAATACTAACAACCATAAAAAGAAGTTGAGAGTAACATCATTAATATTGGAGAGCTCTAACACCCTACTTTCACCAAGATCATCCAGACAGAAAATCAGTCAGGAAACAGTAGCTTTAAATAACAGATTAAACTAGATGGACTAAATAGACATTAATAGAGTATTCTATCCAAAAGCAGCAAGATACACATTCTTTTCAAGTGCACATGAAACACTGTCCAGGACTGATCACACGCTGGGTCAAAAAGTGAACCTCAATAAATTGACAAGATCAAAATTATATCAAGCACCTTTTCTGACCATAACACCATCAAGATTATAAATCAACTACAAGGGGAAAAAGGCTGTAAAAAACACATACATGTGGAGGCTAAACAATAGGCTACTAAACAGCTGAAGAATCACTGAAGTAATCAAAGAGGAAATAAAAAATTACCTAGACACAAATGACAACAAAAGCATGATGATCCAAACACTATGGGATACAGCAAAAGCAGTTCTAAGAAGGAAGTTCATAGCAATAAAATCTTACCTCAGGAAAAAATAAAAAAAACTCAAATAACCAACTTAACTTTACATCTAAAGCAACTAGAGAAAAAAAAGAAAATCCAAAGTCACTAGAAGGAAAGTTCTCTTGTAGCTCAGTCGGTAAAGAATCTGCCTGCAATGCAGAAGACTCGGGTTTGATTCTGGGTCAGGAAGATCCCCTGGAGAAGGAAATGGCAACCCACTCCAGTATTCCTGCCCGGAGATTCAAATGGACAGAGGAGCCTGGCAGGCTACAGTCCATGGGGTCGCAAGTGCCAGACATGACTTACAGAAAAAACCACTACAATTATAAATATAAGAGCAGAAACAAAATAAATAGAGACAAAGAAAATAATAGAAAATATCAATAAAACTAAAAACTGGTCCTTTGAAAAGATAAACAAAATTGATACACCTTTAGCCAGACTCATCAAAAAGAAAAAGGGAGAGGGCCCAAGTCAATACAATTTGAAATGAAAAAAGAGAAGCTACAACCAACACCACAGAAATAAAAAGGATCATAAGAGACTACTACAAGCAGCTATACACTAACTGAACGGACAACTTAGAAGGAATGGACGTATTCTTAGAAATGTACAATCTCCCAAGACTGAGCAAGGAAGAAATAGAAAAAATGAACAGATCAATCACCAATGCAGAAAACAAGTCAGCAATTTAAAAACTTCCAACAAGCAAAAATCCAGGAACAGATGTCTTCACTGGTGAATTCTCCCAAACAATTAAAAGTAATACCCATCCTTCTAAAACTATTCCAAAAATTGCAGAGGAAAAAACACTTCTGAACTCATTCACTGAGGCCACCGTCACCCTGATACAGAACCAAACATATCACACACACAAAAAGAAAATTACAGGCCAATATCATTCATGAATCTAGATGCAACAATAAATTAAAAGGATCATTGACTGTGATCAAGTGGAATCTATCCCAGAGATGCAAGGATTTTTCAATATTTTCAAGTCAGTCAGTGTGATGTATCACATCAACAAATTGAAGAATAAAAAAGCCTTATGATCATCACAGAAGATATAGAAAAATCTTTTGATAAAATTCAACATCCATTTTTGCTAAAAACTCTTCAGAGAGTGAGCATAAAAGGAACATACCTCAACATAATAAAGATGCTATAAATAAAACCTCAGTTCAGTTCAGTTCAGTCGCTCAGTCGTGTCCGACTCTCCGCGACCCCATGAATCACAGCACGCCAGGCCTCCCTGTCCATCACCAACTCCCGGAGTACACTCAAACTCATGTCCACAGAGTCGGTGATGCCATCCAGCCATCTCATTCTCCGTCGTCCCCTTCTCCTCCCGCCCCCAACCTTTCCCAGCATCAGAGTCTTTTCCAGTGAGTCAACTCGTCGCATGAGGTGGCCAAAGTATTGCAGTTTCAGCTTTAGCATCAGTCCCTCCAATGAACATCCAGGATCGATCTCCTTTAGAATGGACTGGTTGGATAAAACCTAGCATCACACTAAACAGTGACAAGCTGAAAGCATTTCCTCTAAGATCAGGAAGAGGACAGGGATGTCTACTTTGGCCACTTCTATTCAACATAGTTTTGGCAGTCCTAGCCATGGCAATCAGAGAAGAAAAAGAAGAAATTCAAATTGGAAAGAAGTAAAACCATCATTGTTGATGACATGATGCTCTACACAGAAAATCCTAAAGATGTTACCAGAAAACTACTAGAGTTCATTGATTAATTTGGCCAAGTTGTTGGATATAAAATTAGAACAGAATCTGTTGTATTTCTATACACTAACAATGAAAGATCAGGAAGATAAATTTAAGGAACAATCCCATTTACCATCATCAAAAAGGATAAAATACCTAGCAATGAATATACCTAAGGTGGCAAAAGACCTGCTGCAGCTGCTGCTGCTAAGTCGCTTCAGTCGTGTCTGACTCTGTGCGACCCCATAGACGGCAGCCCACCAGTCTCCCCCGTCCCTGGGATTCTCCAGGCAAGAACACTGGAGTGGGTTGCCATTCCTATACTCCAAAAATTGCAAGACACTGGTGAAAGAAATGGAAGATGACACAAATACATGGAATGATATACCACATACTGGAAGAACCAATATTGTTAAAATGACCACACTACCCAAAGCAATCTACAGATTCAGTGCAATCCCTATCAGATTACCAATGGCATTTTTCACAGAAGTAGCACAAAATTTTTAATATTTGTATTGAAACACACAAAAAACAGTAACAAGTAAAACAATCTTGAGAAAGATGATGGAAGCTGCAGGAATCATGCTCCCTGACTTTGGATCATATTACAAATAGAGTAATCAAAACAGTATGGAACTGGCACAAAAGCACACAAATAGATCAATGGAATATGATGGAACACCCAGAAACAAACTTATCCACTTATGGTCAATTAATCTATGACAAGGAGTTAAGAATATACAGTGGAGAAAAGACAGTTTCTTCAATAAGTGGTGCCGAGAAAAACTGGAGAGCTAAATGTAAAGAAGGAAATAAAAACATTCTCTAACACCACACATATACACACAAACAACCTCAAAATGAATTAAAGACATAAAAATAAGATGGGATACTATAAAACTCCTAGAAGAAAATAGGCAGAAAACCTTTTGACATAAATTGTAACAGTACTTTTTTGGGATCTGTTCCTAGAATAATGGCAATTTAAAAGATAAACAAATGAGACTTCACTAAGCTCAAAAGCTTTGGCACAGCAAGAGAAATCATAAACAAAATGAAAAGACAATGCACAGAGTGGGTGAAAATAATTGCAAACAAAACACACCAACAAGTGATTAATGTTCAAAATACACAAACAACTCACACAGCTTTAATATCAAGACAAACAAACATGACTAGAGAAATGAAAATCAATACTACAATGAGTTTTCACCTCAGAACGGCAATCATTTAAAAGTCTACAAACAATAAATGCTGGAGAGGGTGTGAAGAAAAAGGAAACCTCCTATACTGTTGGTAGGAATATAAATTGATGCTGCCACTATGGAAAACAGTATGGAGACACCTTAAAAAACTAAAAGTAGAGTTTTTCATATAGTCCAACAATCCCACTCTTGGGCATATATACAAAACTATAGTTCAAAAAGATACATGCAGCCCAATGTTCATAGCAGGACTATTTGCAATAGTAAAGACATAGAAGCAACCTAAATGTCCATTGACAGATGAGTGAATAAAGATGTGATATATATGTACACAATACAACCAACCATAAAAATGTATGAAATAATGCTATTTGCAGCAACATGAATAAACCTAAAGATTACCATATTAAGTGAAGTAAAAGAGAAAGACAAATATATGATATCACTTATTGTGGAATCTAAAAAATAATACAAATCAACTTACAAAATAGAAATGGACTCATAAGCATAGAAAACAAACCTATGGTTACCCAAGTGGATGCTGCTGCTGCTAAGTCACTTCAGTCGTGTCCGACTCTGTGTGACCCCATAGACAGAAGCCCACCAGGCCCCCCCGTCCCTGGGATTCTCCAGGGAAGAACACTGGAGTGGGTTGCCATTTCCTTCTCCAATGTGTGAAAGTGAAAAGTGAAAGTGAAGTCGCTCAGTCGTGTCCGACCCTTAGTGACCCCACGGACTACAGCCTACCAGGCTGCTCCATCCATGGGATTTTCTAGGCAAGAGTACTGGAGTGGCTTGCCATTGCCTTCTCCGACAAAAGTGGATGAGGGGTAGATAAATTAGGAGTTTAAGATTAACATCCATGTTCTACTGTAATAAAATAGGTAAACCCCAAGGGCCTACTGCATAGCAGAGGGAATTCAATATCTTGTAATAACTTATAATGGAAAAGAATCTGAAAAAGTATATATGTGTATATGTGTCATATATAACAGAATCACTTTGCTATACCCTTATTTGAAAGACAACATTGTAAATTATACTTCAATTAAAAATTTTTAAATTGCATGATTGTCTCAATAGATGCAGAAAAAACTGATGTGATCAAATTTAACATTCATTCACAATAAAAAATCTCAATAAATTAGGAATGAAAGGTAAATATCTCAACATTATAAAGGCTGTAAATGAAAGGACACGACTGAGCGACTGAACTGAACTGAACATTCCATGGTGTATAACTACAAGTTTCCTCTAACAGAACAAGTCAAGGGAGTCCACTCACCATTTCTATTTAACATGGTACTATAAGTTCCACCCAGAGTAACTAGACAAGAAATAAAAAGCATCCAAATTGGAAACAAAGGACTAAAATCATCCCTGTTTATAGACAATATGGTCTTGTATATAAAAAACACCAAGATTCCATCGAAAATAATTATAATAAATGAATTCAGTAAATTTACAGGATACAAATGTCAATATACAAAAATCAGTTGCATTTCTATACATAAACAGTGAATTATCTGAAAAGGAAATTAGGAAAACAATGCCATTCACAGTAGCACCAAAACAAAGAAAATACTTAGGGATAAACTGAGGCGAAATATTTATATACTGAAAATTAAAATACTGATGAAAGAAATTTAGAAATAAACAAATGGAAACACTTCCCATTTCCATCAATTGGAAGACTTAATATTGTTAAAATGTTCATTCCATCCAAAGCAATAGACAGATTCAACACCATCCCTATCAAAATTCTTAAGATTTTTTTTAACAGAATAGAAAAAGCAATTCTACAATTCATCTGAAACCACAAAGAATCACAAATATCCAAATCAATTCTAAAAAGAACAAAACCAGAAGGTATCACACTTTGATTTCAAGACATATTACAAAGATACAGTAATCAAAGCAATACAGCACAATCAACAACACTGCAATTTTTAAAAAGTGTGGTACTGGCATAAACAGACATATAAACCAAATAGAGAATAGAGAGCCCACAAATAAATCTGTGCTTGTATGATCAACCAATTTCAACAAGAGTGCCAAGAATACACAAAGGGAAAGAAGAGTCTCTTCAACTATTTGGTATTGGGAAAAGAGGATATCCACATATTACAGAATGAAGTTGGATCTGTATTTTACACCATCTATAAAAATCAACCCTAAATGAGTTAAAGACAAGAAATCTGAAAATGTAATAGTCCTAGAAGAACACATAGGGGAAAATCTTTATGACATTGATATTGGTAATGATTTCATGGATATGACAGACACCAAAAGCACATAGAACAAAAACAAAAATAAACAAGTGAGACTACATCAAACTAAAAAGCTTCTGCATAGCAAAAGAAACTAACAGCAGGAAGAGGCAACGTATGGAATGAGAGAAAATATTTGAAAACCATATATCTGATGAGGTGTTAATCTCCAAAGTATATAAATAACTCATACAACAAACAAAAAAACTAATAAGCCAATTTTTAAAAATGGAATGAAGCCTTAAATAGATACATCTCCAAAGAAGATACACAAATGACCAACAAGTATATGGAAAAAATGCTCTTCATCACCTATCATCAGGGAAATTCAAATAAAAACCAGAATGAGATATCATCTTCTACTTGTTCAGTTCAGTCACTCAGTTGTGTCCAACTCTCCGCGACCCCATGAATCACAGCACACCAGGCCTCCCTGTCCATCACCAACTCCCGGAGTTCACTCAGACTCACCTCCATCGAGTCGGTGATGCCATCCAGCCATCTCATTCTCTGTTGTCCCCTTCTCCTCCTGCCCCCAATCCTTCCCAGCATCAGAGTCTTTTCCAGTGAGTCAACTCGTCGCATGAAGTGGCCAAAGTATTGGAGTTTCAGCTTTAGCATCAGTCCTTCCAATGAACACCCAGGATTGATCTCTCGAATGGACTGGTTGGATCTCCTTGCAGTCCAAGGGACTCTCAAGAGTCTTCTCCAGCACCACAGTTCAAAAGCATCAATTCTTTGGCGCTCAGCTTTCTTCACAGTCCAACTCTCACATCCATACATGACCACTGGAAAAACCATAGCCTTGACTAGACGGACCTTGGTTGGCAAAGTAATGTCTCTGCTTTTTAATATGCTATCTAGGTTGGTTATAACTTTCCTTCCAAGGAGTAAGCGTCTTTTAATTTCATGGCTGCAATCATACAATGAAATATTATTCAGCCTTAAAATAGAAGGAAATTCTGAAATTTGAAACAGAAGGAGATTCTACTATTTACCTACCAAATTTTTATGACTAAGTAATACTCCATCGTGTATATATACCACATCATTTTTATCCATTCATCTGTCGATGGGCATTTAGTTTACTTCTGTGTCTTGGCTATTGTATATACTGCTGCTATGAACATCAGGGTGCATGTATCTTTTCAAAATGGAGTTTCTTTTATTTTATATGCCCAGGAATGGGATTGGGGGAATCATACGATAACTCTTTTAGTTTAGGAAACCTCCATGTTTTCCATAGTGGCTGCACCAATTTATATTCCCACCAACCACGTAGGAGGGTTCCTTTTTCTCCACACATTTTTCAGCATTTGGTACTGGAGACTTTTTAACGTTGGCCATTCTGACCAGTGTGAGGTAATATCTCATTGATTTGCATTTCTCTAATTAAAGAATCCTCCTACCAATGCAGGAATATGAGTTGGGAAGACCACCTGGAGAAGGAAATGGCAACTCACTCCAGTATTCTTGCCTGGGAAATCCCATGGACAGAGAAGCCTGGTGGGCCACAGTCCATGGAGTTGCAAAAAAGTCAATCATGACTCACTGACTAAACAATAATAATTACAGATGTTGAACATTTTTAATATGCCTGTTGGCCATCTGTGTGTCTTCTTTGGAGACATGTCTATTTAGGTCTTCTGCCCATTTTTTTATTACATTTTTTGTTCATGGTGTTATTGAGTTGTATGTGTTGTTTGTATATTTTGGAAATTAAGCCCTTGTCAGTCGCATCATTTGCAAATATTTCCTCCCAGTCTGTACGCTATCTTTTCATTTTGTGTATGGCTTCCTTTGCTGTGCAAAAGCTTGTAAGCTTGATGAGATCCCATTTGTTTATTTTTGCTTTTATTTCTATTGCCGTGGGAGACTGACCTAAGAAAACATTGGCATGATTTATGTTGGAGATTTATGTTTTGCCTATGTTCTCTTCTAGAAGTTTTACAGTGTCCTGTCTTATATTTAAGAATTTAAGCCATTTTCAGAGTGGGTGTGTACAAGGAGTGAGTGTGTGTTCTAACTTCACTGAGTTACATGAGGCTGTCCAACTTCTCCCAACACTACTTGCTAAAGAGTCTCCAGACAAAAGCAATATTTTAGTGGTATACATTTTGTTAGCTTAAATTGGCAAAATTACTCAAATAAGAAAAAATTTGAAATCTAGGATTATCAAAAATAGTAATCTTATATCAGCCTTATCAGTTACTTTGTGTTGGGTTGGGGAATAAAGAGTCACAACACACCTTCAATCTTAACACTAGTCAATACAAAGCAGGAGCTTGAAACAGAAATAGAAAGTCTTTTCAAAGTTAAATCACTAACAATGATATCTATTCTTATAAATATTCATGTCAGACAAAAATCACCTTTTAGAGTAATACAAAAACATTTATAGTATGCACGATGGGGCTTCCCAGGTGGCTCAGTGGTAAAGAATCATTCTGCCAATGCAGGGACACGGGTTCAGTTCCTGGGTTGGGAAAATCCCCTGAAGAAGGAAATGGCAACCCACTTCAGTATTCTTGCCTGGAAAATCCCATGAACAGAAGAACCTGGTGGGCTACAGTCCATGAGGTCTCAAAGAGTCAGCCCCGACTTAACAACAAAACAGCCTTGCACAATATCCAAGTGTAGGCAGACACCAAGTGGATAGGCCTGAGCTGCATTCTTGTCACAAGTCTGAATTTAAAAGAATTCCACGCCCATATTCATGAGAATATTGGTGGCATTCTGTGCATATCATACGCACATTATTAACTCCATTCTTCATGAATCTGAGTCTGAAAGTGTTCTAACATGCTGCATAGTACAGTACAACTTATAATGCATCAATTTGGAGCTTCCAATAATCCAAACAGGATCAGATTTTGCCTATCAAGCCGTTTCTTGTTCTCCTAAACTCGTGAATGAGGACAGTAGAGGAAAACTTCAAACTTCAGAAAGCCTGTTTTGAGCATAGCAGAAATATCATTTATGTTAAGTATATTAATTAAAATAAATTATGACTATGAATATATTACATATATCCTATGTAACTATCCTATGTTACTATGAATATATTACATGTATATATTACAGTACATGTACTGGTGATACTTATGTATATTACATTTTCATTCTTTGGGAAAAAAGTTTAATCAATATCTGAAGGTAATGTGACTGGACCGGATTCATTCTGCCCGATGCCTGAAGTCAAAATGCTGAGAAGCTGAGGTATGCAGCAAAAAGAAGGTTTTAATTTGCAAGGCAGCCAAGCATGAAGACAGAACAAGCTTCTGGCCCACCTTCCTGAAGGCCAGAGTTCTGAGAATTTAGGGGAAAGAGCAAGAGTGTTCCGAGCCCTGTGAGCGTGAGTGGTGAGAGGGGCTGTCAGGGGCGTGAGTGGTGTAGGGAAAGGTGGTTGGAAGGTTTGTAATTGTGGTTCTGCGCAAGAGTAACTAACTACAAGCCTAGGTAGCCTCAAACATGGAGGCACTTGGCATGATCTGGGGGTGGAGTTTTTCGGCCCTCTGAAGTCAAAAGGTCACCAAGTGGACGCTCACGCATGTCCAGTTAGAGGGTGGGTGGTCCTATCCAGTTTTAACCAGCTGAATCCAAACTAGATACAATTGAGGCCAAGTTCCTGGAAAACTCGTGCAACTATCTTATTGTTTAGGCTACAAGCAGCTTGGAAGACATCCGAGTCTTAAAACCTTGATTAGTGAAGTCAGGTGAAATGGATTCGACTAATGATCAGCCACGGTTTCACAAGTTTAACTTGTCTAATTGTTGAAATATCACTTATTTTAATTCTCTGGAATACTCCCCCTTTAGCTAACAAAAGATGTTCCTTATCCTGAACAACTCTTTCTTAAAAAGCTCTTATCTAACCTTCTTACAGGATTGACCACTATTCTCCATTCCTTCTATGAAACACAATAAAAGGTGCCCATAGCATGCTTATGCTCACAGCTACTTCGTACCCTTGTTAACATTCTTTCCGACCCTGCAAGACTGTTAAGAGCTCAGCTGTTTTCTCCACCTCCAGTAGCAGTTCTCTGTCCAAAGATCAGATTCTCAGGCTTTTACTCTGTATCCAAAATCTGAGAGGTCCCAGATTAACAGAAGCTGCCAATCAACAGCTCTCCTATATGTGATTCTACCCTCCTCAAAATGTTATTGTTGCTAGGTCATGTCTGACTCTTCTCCTCCATGAACTGTAGCCTGCCAGGCGCCTCTGTCCATGGGATTTTTCAGGCAGGAATACTGGAGTGGGTTGCCATTCCCTTCTCTAGGGGATCTTCCCAACTCAGGGATCTGATCCGCATCTCCTGCATTGGCAGGCGGATTCTTATAACACTTAGCCACCAGAGAGATAGTTGCTCAGTTGTGTCTGACTGTTTGCGACTCTATGGACTGTAGCCTGCCAGGCTCCTCCATCCATGGGATTCTCCAGGTAAGAATGCTGGAGTGGGTTGCCATTCCCTTCTCCAAGGGAAGCCCCACCAAAATACAGACCCATCTAGTTGTGATGCATGGGCATCAGCAACCCTATTAGGTATTTTAAGACAAATTTTAAATCAATTGTACTTTATGTGGTGTTTCTAGTCATCCTCAGTGAGAGCACAGCAGCTTACACAGGGGAAGTTTCACACATGGATGTGAAACCGCAGGGCAGGAGCCGAGGTCAACGATGTAGCTTTTGTGTATCCAGTTTCTATTTCAGGGCTCTGAAAGTTCTCTGCTCAGAAAGTTAGTGCTTCTCAAGATTTGACCAACACAACCCAAATAAACCATTTTTTTTCTCCTTTTACTGTTTCTTACAAAAATGTTAACACCTCACTTTTGATGATTCTACTTTAAATATGCCATTCAGCAATGATTTGTTAAATCAGCTTTATTTTAATGGAGTGTGTCAACTCACTTGAAGTTGACCAGAATTCACTTGGTGGAGAGAACCATCCTCTCCCTGTCTTCTGAAGGAGCCATTATGCATAGAAACAGAGAGATGGCCTGGTCTTTGGTGCTCAGAGCAGGAGAGATGCAGTTTCACCGTAGGTGCTTCAGCTGGTTACTTCTGAATAAATAGCCAGTGAGCCCAGCTGTGGGCCATGTCAAGATCCCAAACATCTGTCTCTGCAGAAGCCATCTTACTGTACTTAGTGAACCTTCTCAGCAGTTGGCCTTCCTCTAAGCCTGTGGCAGCACAGGTTAGACAAAACCAGGCAGACGGAGAACGTGGGTGTGTGGCTGTGTGTGCGCTCAGTTGCTCAGTAATGTCTGACTCTTTGTGATCCATGGCCCACCATTCTATAGCTCGCCAGGCTCCTCTGTCCACGGAGACTGCTGCTGCTGCTAAGTCACTTCAGTCGTGTCCTACTCTGTGTGACCCCATAGACGGAAGCCCACCAGGCTCCCCCGTCCCTGGGATTCTCCAGACAAGAACACTGGAGTGGGTTGCCATTTCCTTCTCTAATGTGTGAAAGTGAAAAGTGAAAGTGAAGTCGCTCAGTCATGTCTGACCCTTAGCGACCCCACGGACTGCAGCCTACCAGGCTCCTCCATCCATGGGATTTTCTAGGCAAGAGTACTGGAGTGGCTTGCCATTGCCTTCTCCGGTCCATGGAGACTAGCTTTCCCCAAATCAAAGCCCAAATTGAATTGAGGTCTTGTAAAGATGTCGATGGGCTTGTTCCTTGACGCTAAAGCTGAAACTGCAATACTTTGGCCACCTCATGCGACGAGTTGACTCACTGGAAAAGACTCTGATGCTGGGAAAGGTTGGGGGCGGGAGGAGAAGGGGACGACAGAGAATGAGATGGCTGGATGGCATCACCGACTCTGTGGACATGAGTTTGAGTGTACTCCGGGAGTTGGTGATGGACAGGGAGGCCTGGCGTGCTGTGATTCATGGGGTCGCGGAGAGTCGGACACGACTGAGCGACTGAACTGAACTGAACTGAACTGAAAGATGTCGATGGGCTTGCTCCTTGACTAAAGTCAATTAGATCTAGACCTTAAGGACACCAGAGTGGATGCTGATTTCCATTAAGAAAAGTGAGGAGAAATGCTTACAGAAATGGTACCACCTCCCTCCAAAGCCATATCCTCCTCCCTCCCTGCCCTCCAGTTCCTCTATTCACCTAGCAATCACCTGAAAGGAAGAGCTTCCTGAGCTGACAGGGTCCTTTAGAGAGAAGGTAATTGTGCTCTCTCCAAAGATTACCCCTCTATTTGAAAAGCAAATCCCACTGTCACCCCTCTGCAGAGTCATGCCACTATTTTTAGTGTGTGTCCTTGTGCTTTTGGGTGATGAGTCAGGGCTCTCTTTTTTAAAATATTAAATAGTTGGCATTCCTCAGAAAAAGATAGACACATTTAATGTTGCTACTGTTCCAACCACCAAGTAAAGATTTGCTCCTTTTCTCAGCTTCCTTGAGCCCCACAGAGCTGTTTGGGCTGCATCCCCCACCACCCCCCATGCTACTGCTCATTTCAAAAGCAACAGCCAAAGCAGATGCGAGGGAGACGCACTGGTGCTCATAAATTCAAGGAGCTAAAATAGCAACAGCTGTGGCAATTGCAGGATTTCAGCAGGTAATCAACTAACTAAGAGCCAAAAGAGGGATTTGACAATTCTACCGGGGACTAGGACAGAGGGCAGCAAGAATTTGAGCTTCAAGGAGAATCTTCCCTACTTATCAACGAAAATGAAAACTTCGTGACTTTACCCACTGAAGCACAGCAGACTTTCCTGCTTTTGATCCCAATCCCTGAGCAGTAGGATTATCTTTTCTCATCTCATAATATTTGGCTTTCTTGGGTATATTTATCCTATATTGTATTCTGTGGTTCACCTGTGTATTTTGAGTTTAATCCATCATTGGTTTAATACCATCTTTCAGTAGATTTATATACTTATGATAAGATGTGCATTTTTTAAGGATAAGTATTGTGTCGATTTGAGTTTCAGAAAAACATCTATTTCTGCTTCATTGACTATGCCAAAGCCTTTGACTGTGTGGATCACAATAAACTGTGGAACATTCTGAAAGAGATGGGAATCCCAGACCACCTGACCTGCCTCTTGAGAAACCTGTATGCAGGTCAGGAAGCAACAGTTAGAACCGGTCATGGAACAACAGACTGGTTCCAAATAGGAAAAGGAGTGCGTCAAGGTTGTATATTGTCACCTTGCTTATTTAACTTATATGCAGAGTACATCATGAGGAACGCTGGGCTGGAAGAAGCACAAGCTGGAATCAAGATTGCTGGGAGAAATATCAATAACCTCAGATATGCAGATGACACTACCCTTATGGCAGAAAGTGAAGAGGAACTCAAAAGCCTCTTGATGAAAGTGAAAGAGGAGAGTGAAAAGGTTGGCTTGAAGCTCAACATTCAGAAAACAAAGATCATGGCATCTGGTCCCATCACTTCATGGGAAATAGATGGAAAAACAGTGGAAACAGTGTCAGACTTTGTTTTTTTGGGCTCCAAAATCACTGCAGATGCTGATTGCAGCCATGAAATTAAAAGACGCTTGCTCCTTGGAAGGAAAGTTATGACCAACCTAGATAGTATATTAAAAAGCAGAGACATTACTTTGCCGACCAAGGTCCGTCTAGTCAAGGCAATGGTTTTTCCCGTGGTCATGTATGGATGTGAGAGTTGGACTGTGAAGAAAGCTGATCGCCGAAGAATCGATGCTTTTGAACTGTGGTGTTGGAGAAGACTCTTGAGAGTCCCTTATACTGCAAGGAGATCCAACCAGTCCATTCTAAAGGAGATCAATCCTGGATGTTCATTGGAGGGACTGATGCTAAAGCTGAAACTCCAATACTTTGGCCACCTCATGAGACGAGTTGACTCACTGGAAAAGACTCTGATGCTGGGAAAGGTTGGGGGCGGGAGGAGAAGGGGACGACGGAGAATGAGATGGCTGGATGGCATCACCGACTCTGTGGACATGAGTTTGAGTGTACTCCGGGAGTTGGTGATGGACAGGGAGGCCTGGCGTGCTGTGATTCATGGGGTCGCGGAGAGTCGGACACGACTGAGCGACTGAACTGAACTGAACTGAACTGATTGTGTCGATTTAGACTGAAGCTCATGAGTAGTATTTCTTCTGAAATGTTCTTTTCAAGTCCAAAGGGCAGTGATTCTCAGATTCTCATATAAAGAGTAAGTAGGGTTTCTTGTTCACCTTTGAAGGTTAGAACAGCACTCAGGGACCAGGGAAGCATATGAGGCATAGAAAGGAGGTAAGAACTGCATCTCATTCTCTTCTGTTATGAAGAAACTTTCCCAGTGAGAGGACAGATCCAGGCTCTAAGTGCGGTGGTTAAAAAACACAGACTAGAGCCAGTCTGCCTGGTTCAAATACCAGCTCTTCCACTTCTAGGCTCAGTAATTTTCAACAAGTTTCTGGACTAATTCAGCGTCCCAGATTCTGTCTCTCTGTAATAATGCTAGCAATACCCACCTCAAATGATTTTATGAGAATTAAATTATTCACTAAGTGGAAAGTGCACGTCTCACACATAGTAAGCTCAGTAAAAGTTATACAAATCATATATCTCTTCACTATTAAGCAATGATTCAACAGTTGGAACACTAGAAAATAACACTATCAAGTAAAAAATCTCTGACATTTTAAAGACATTTTTTGTATTAGTTAGAGTTGTGTTGGTTGCAAGTTCAACTTAAACTAGACTAAGGGGACAAAAAATTAATTTATTGGCTCTTACCTGGCAAGTTTAAACAGCATACCTGGCATCCCAACTGAAACCTCAGAAACAGCTAGATTCAAGGTCTCTGTCTTTTCTCCACCTGAGAAAGGCTTGTAAGGCTGAGCTTACAAGGTGTCTTCCACATGACAGGATGTTGACCACCACCAGCCGCTTACTTATACCCTCCTGGCCAATCAACTCAAGCAGACAGTCTTCCCTGATGCTAAAGCATCAGAGTCTCAGGAAGGACTGTGATTGGTTCAGCCTACAACCAGTCACTATGGATGCTGGGATGGTGGTGTCCAGCCAGAATCAAGTGCCTTCCCCCATAAAGCTAGGGGAAAATCATAGGGAGGTTGAGGTTGAAGAACAACAGAGGGTAAAACTGGCCACCACAGTGCCAACCAAACCTTACCACACCCACGGAATCAATTCTCTGTGGGAGAAAGTTGTCCTGATATCAAAGCCAAGTAATAGATGCCCACCTAAAGCCACCTGGGAAATGGTCTAAGTTAACAGAAGCCGACACTGCACATTTCCTAATATAAAGATCCATTATAAATACATAAAGATAAAATTACATCTTTAACTTTTAAATCAATAAACAACAATTTATTGATTATCTTTCAATCAACAATTCTAAGATTTAATTGTAACTGTAGAGACAAGATCTTCATTCTTTCATATAGAGATGGCAAATACATTAGATATGCCTTATATCTCATGTAACCTAGGAAAATAGGTTATGAATTCCTAGAATGCTATCTTGAGAGACTCCAAGGTTGCATCCTTGCTCAGACAAAACACGGAGAAGGCACTGGAGACCCACTCCAGTACTCTTGCCTGGAAAATCCCATGGACGGAGGAGCCTGGTAGGCTGCAGTCCATGGGGTCACTAAGAGTCCTTTCCCTTTTCCCTTTCATGCATTGAAGAAGGAAATGGCAACCCACTTCAGTATTCTTGCCTGGAGAATCCCAGGGACGGGGGAGCCTGGTGGGCTGCTGTCTATGGGGTCGCACAGAGTCGGACATGACTGATGTGATGCAGCAGCAGCAGCAGCAGACAAAAGAATACCACTCATGGGTATGGTCTGAAGAATAGTGGCCCATACGCCAGGTGATAACTGCCTCTATGATGCCACTCCAAGAACACTTACTGCAAACCAAGGACACTATAGATGGAGAGATTTTCAATTAGAGTCATGTGTCAAAATTGAGCTCCCAAACAATGCTAGAATTAATTCAAATGACCAACATGGCAGGTTAGGCACTTAAGTGAGCAGCTTTACAATACCACAGATGAGTGTTGAGAGGCTGACTCATGTGTGTTAAGGAAGAAAATGCTGATTTACCTCTTTCAAAGACCCTCTGGAGCAGCCTCTCACAAACCTGGTGCTGAGATACTTCACTGCAATACAACAAATAAATAAGAGCAGGAAGGTAACTTAATCTTTTTATCCTCATTTTAGCATTCTTAGTTGAATACTTCAAATGACAGTGTATGTAGTATTTCACTAATTGCTAGACATAGTAAGCTTTCATCAGTGATAGCTATTTTCATGATTATTTTCACAAATTTTCTTCTTTATAATGCATGTATTTTATCACTAAGTAAAAAGTGAGAGATCTGTGTGGCCAAACTTATTTATTTTGAAGATTTTCTTGGAAGATTTCAGAGACGATCCCCCTGTGTTACCATATTTTTCATTGTCTATATTTTATGATGTTGTGACATCTTGGGTGCCTTGTGAACCCAGGGAGAGACCACCCTTCCAGAGCTAGCTAATTCTTTGAGATAACAAACACTTGTCTGTGAGCACAACTTTCATATACAAATCAACCAATCCAAAGTACACGTCCCCAACCACCTCCTTTATCAAACGCCCACACAGCAAGCCAATATTTTCCTTGCCTCATATCACCCTGGGGCCTGGGAATGGACAACTAAGGAGCATCCTCATAGCCCAGAACCTGTCAAATCCTAAGCCTGCTCAACCTTACCAACCCTGCCTCGCCCATCCCTTCCTGCAGAGACCACAGTAGAGGCCCAGGCCATTCTTCTCCATTACTCTTGTTTCCCGAATGACTTGGGTGCTCCCCTCGGTGTTCACAGCATTCCCTTTCCTCTTGGGAACTGTAATAAACTCTTCTTTCAAAGTCAATAGTCTGGGGAAGGAACAAGATGGCGGAGGAATAGGATGGCGAGATCACTCTCTCCCCCACAAATTCATCAAAAGAACATTTGAACGCGAGTAAAGTCCACAAAACAACTTCTGAATGCTGGCAGAGGACGTCAGGCACCCAGAAAAGCAGCCCATTGTCTTCGAAAGGAGATTACCCGCCAAACGGTAACTCCCAGCGGAGAAGCAGCGCAGACACCTGCATACGCCATTAGCAGCGGGGGCTGGGCAGGGAGGAGCCGGCTGAACTGCTTAGAGAGAGGACTGGGCTTGAATGCCGCGAGAACAATTTGAGAGAACTGGGGAGAGCAAAGCAGACTGTGGGATAGCTTCCCCACGAAAAGGCGGAAAGCTCTAACCTATGACTCGGCCAGCCCCGCTCACAGAATAAAGGACTGAGCAGAGTGAGCCGGCTGCGGTCGGCCCATCCCCCATCCCCCGCCGAGACAGGCAGGGAGCGCAGCCAGAGCCTGAGCGGGCAACCGCGGCCCCAGAAAGGCATCCAATACAAACTGCAGGCAGGCTTGTTGCTAATCAGGACTTCTTGGGCTCGGGCCGGTCGATATCCCCCTGAGAAGGTGCGCCGGTTGTACACCCAGAAAACTGAGTGGCGGGGACTGGGGAGGCGATAAGTCGCAGAGACCGCGCTCGCCAAACACCTGGTCCCCTGAGCTGCTCAGACCGGGGAAGGCACAAAACGCAGGCCCAACCAAGTCTGCGCCTTTGTGGAGTACCTGAGAACCTGAACTTGAGCCGCTCAGACCTGGGAAGTGCATACAACCCGGCGCCGGCCTCGGACAGTTCCCGGCAGAGCAACCTAGAGCCTGCGCAGTGTAGACTGGGACAGCATACGTGCTGTGAGCGGGGGCAAACCCAGTGTGGCCGAGACGCTGCGAGCACTCCCCACAGACGCCAGAGATATTCGTCTGCAGCATTCCTCCCTTCCCAGAACAGGACTGAACAACTGAGCCTTAAAAAGTGTCCACCCACCCCCTAGTATCAGGGCGGAAATTAGACACTGAAGAGACCAGCAAACAGAAGCTAAAACAGAGGGAACCACCTTGGAAATGACAGATAGAGACGTCTAGAGACTACTCCAAGAATAAGACCAAAAACCAGAGGCAAGAGGCTTAAGCCCGAATCCTGAGAACACCAGAGAAGTCCTGACTCCAGGGAACATTAATCGATAGGAGCTCATCAAACGTCTCCATACCTACACTAAACCCAAGGGTCAACAAGTTCCAGAGCAAGACATACCACGCAAATTCTCCAGTAACACAGGAAACTAGCCCTGAGCTTCAATATACAGGCTGCCCAAAGTCACTCCAAACCCACTGACATCTCATAACTCATTACTGGACACTTCATTGCACTCCAGAGAGAAGAAATCCAGCTCCACCCACCAGAACACCGACACAAGCTTCCATAACCAGGGAACCTTGACAAGTCACCTGTCCAACCCCACACACAGCAAGGAAACTACATAATAAAGAGAACTCCACAAATGGCCAGAAGAGGGAAAGGCCACCCCAAGCAAAGCATTATAAGCAAGATGAAGAAGCAGAGAAATACCCAGCAAGTAAAGGAACAAGATAAATGCCCACCAACACAAGCAAAAGAGGAAGATATAGGGAATCTACATGAAAAAGAATTTCGAATTTTGGTGGTGAAAATGATTCAAAATCTTGAAAGCAAAATGGAGTTACAGATAAATAACCTGGAGAAAAGGATTGAGAAGATGGCAGAAAGGTTTAATAAGGACTTAGAGGAAATAAAAAAGAGTCAATATACAATGAATAATACAATAGATGAGATCAGAAACACTCTGGAGGGAACAAACAGTAGAATAACAGAGGCAGAAGACAGGATAAGCGAGCTAGAAGATAGAATTGTAGAAATAAATGAAACAGAGAGGAAAAAAGAAAAACAAATTAAAAGAAATGAGAACAATATGAGAGACCTCTGGGACAATGTTAAACGCTCCAACATTCGAATCATAGGAATCCCAGAAGAAGAAGACAAAAAGAAAGACCATGAAAGAATACTTGAGGAGATAATAGTTGAAAACTTCCCTAAAATAGGGAAAGAAATAATCACCCAAGTCCAAGAAACCCAGAGAGTCCCCAACAGGATAAACCCAAGGCGAAATACTCCAAGACACATATTAATCAAATTAACAAAGATCAAACATAAAGAACAAATATTAAAAGCAGCAAGGGAAAAACAGCAAATAACACACAAGGGGATTCCCATAAGGATAACAGCTGATCTTTCAACAGAAACTTTTCAGGCCAGGAGGGAATGGCAAGACATACTTAAAGTGATGAAAGAAAATAACCTACAGCCCAGACTACTGTACCCAGCAAGGATCTCATTCAAATATGAAGGAGAAATCAAAAGCTTTCAGTTCAGTTCAGTCGCTCAGTCGTGTCCGACTCTCCGCGACCCCATGAATCACAGCACGCCAGGCCTCCCTGTCCATCACCAACTCCCGGAGTACACTCAAACTCATGTCCACAGAGTCGGTGATGCCATCCAGCCATCTCATTCTCCGTCGTCCCCTTCTCCTCCCGCCCCCAACCTTTCCCAGCATCAGAGTCTTTTCCAGTGAGTCAACTCGTCACATGAGGTGGCCAAAGTATTGCAGTTTCAGCTTTAGCATCAGTCCCTCCAATGAACATCCAGGATTGATCTCCTTTAGAATGGACTGGTTGGATCTCCTTGCAGTATAAGGGACTCTCAAGAGTCTTCTCTAACACCACAGTTCAAAAGCATCGATTCTTCGGCGATCAGCCTTCTTCACAGTCCAACTCTCACATCCATACATGACCACTGGAAAAACCATTGCCTTGACTAGACGGACCTTGGTTGGCAAAGTAATGTCTCTGCTTTTTAATATACTATCTAGGTTGGTCATAACTTTCCTTCCAAGGAGCAAGCGTCTTTTAATTTCATGGCTGCAATCAGCATCTGCAGTGATTTTGGAGCCCAAAAAAACAAAGTCTGACACTGTTTCCACTGTTTTTCCATCTATTTCCCATGAAGTGATGGAACCAGATGCCATGATCTTTGTTTTCTGAATGTTGAGCTTCAAGCCAACCTTTTCACTCTCCTCTTTCACTTTCATCAAGAGGCTTTTGAGTTCCTCTTCACTTTCTGCCATAAGGGTAGTGTCATCTGCATATCTGAGGTTATTGATATTTCTCCCAGCAATCTTGATTCCAGCTTGTGCTTCTTCCAGCCCAGCGTTCCTCATGATGCAGCGTTCCTTAACTCTGCATATAAGTTAAATAAGCAAGGTGACAATATACAACCTTGACATACACCTTTTCCTATTTGGAACCAGTCTGTTGTTCCATGTCCAGTTCTAACTGTTGCTTCCTGACCTGCATACAGGTTTCTCAAGAGGCAGGTCAGGTGGTCTGGGATTCCCATCTCTTTCAGAATGTTCCACAGTTTATTGTGATCCACACAGTCAAAGGCTTTAAATCAAAAGCTTTACAGACAAGCAAAAGCTGAGAGAATTCAGCATTACCAAACCAGCTCTCCAACAAATGCTAAAGGATGTTTTCTAGACAGGAAACACAGAAAGGGTGTATAAACTCGAACCCAAAGCAATAAAGAAAATAGCTACGGGATCGTACTTATCAATAATTACCTTAAACGTAAGTGGGTTGAATGCCCCAACCAAAAGACAAAGGCTGGCTGAATGGATACAAAAACAAGACCCCCATATATGTTGTCTGCAAGAGATCCACCTCAAAACGAGGGACACATACAGACTGAAAGTGAAGGGCTGGAAAAAGATATTCCATGCAAATAGAGACCAAAGGAAAGCAGGAGTAGCAATACTCATATCAGATAAAATAGACTTTAAAACAAAGGCTGTGAAAAGAGACAAAGAAGGAAACTACATAATGATCAAAGGATCAATCCAAGATGAAGATATAACAATTATAAATATGTATGCACCCAACATAGGAGCACCGCAATATGTAAGACAATTACTAACAAGTATGAAAGGGGAAATTAACAATAATGCAATAATAGTGGGAGATTTTAATACCCCACTTACATCTATGGATAGATCAACTAAACAGAAAATTAACAAGGAAACACAATCTTTAAATGATACAATAGACCAGTTAGACCTAATTGATATCTATAGGACATTTCACCCCAAAACAATGAATTTCACCTTTTTCTCAAGTGCACATGGAACCTTTTCCAGGATAGATCACATCCTGGGCCATAAATCTAGCCTTGGTAAATTCAAAAAAGTTGAAATCATTCCATGCATCTTTTCTGACCACAATGCAGTAAAATTAGATCTCAATTATGGGAGAAAAACTATTAAACATGCCAACATATAGAGGCTGAACAACACGCTGCTGAACAACGAACAAATCATAGAAGAAATCAAAAGAGAAATCAAAATATGCATAGAAATGAATGAAAATGAAAACACAACAACCCAAAACCTCTGGGACACTGTAAAAGCAGTGCTAAGGGGGAAGTTCATAGCAATACAGGCACACCTCAAGAAACAAGAAAAAAGTCAACTAAATAACCTAACTCTACATCTAAAGCAACTAGAAAAGGAAGAAATGAAGAACCCCAGGGTCAGTAGAAGGAAAGAAATTGTAAAAATTAGGGCAGAGATAAATGCAAAAGAAACAAAAGAGACCATAGCAAAAATCAACAAAGCCAAAAGTTGGTTCTTTGAGAAGGTAAATAAAATTGACAAACCACTAGCCAGACTCATCAAGAAACAAAGGGAGAAGAACCAAATCAATAAAATTAGAAATGAAAATGGAGAGATCACAACTGACAACACAGAAATACAAAGGATTATTAGAGAATACTATCAGCAATTATATGGCAATAAAATGAATAACCTGGAAGAAATGGACAAATTCCTAGAAAAGTACAACTTTCCAAAACTGAACCAGGAAGAAATAGAAAATCTGAACAGACCCATCACAAGCACGGAACTAGAGGCTGTAATCAGGAATCTTCCAGCAAACAAAAGCCCAGGTCCAGAAAGCTTCACAGCCGAATTCTACCAAAAATTTAGAGAAGAGCTAACACTTATTCTACTCAAACTCTTCCAGAAAATTGCTGAGGAAGGGAAACTTCCAAACTCATTCTATGAGGCCACCATCACCCTAATCCCAAAACCGGGTAAAGACCCCACAAAAAAAGAAAACTACAGGCCAATATCACTGATGAACATAGATGCAAAAATCCTTAACAAAATTCTAGCAATCAGAATCCAACAACATATTAAGAAGATCATACATCATGACCAAATGGGCTTTATCCCAGGAATGCAAGGAATCTTCAATATCCACAAATCAATCAACGTAATACACCACATTAACAAACTGAAAAATAAAAATCATGTGATTATCTCAATAGATGAAGAGAAAGCCTTCGACAAAATTCAACATCCATTTATGATAAAAGCCCTCCAGAAAGTGGGAATAGAAGGGACATACCTCAACATAATAAAAGCTATATATTGACAAACCCACAGCAAACATTATCCTCAATGGTGAAAAACTGAAAGCATTTCCCCTAAAGTCAGGAACAAGACAAGGGTGCCCACTCTCACCACTACTATTCAACATAGTTCTGGAAGTTTTGGCCACAGCAATCAGAGCAGAAAAAGACATAAAAGGAATACAAATTGGAAAAGAAGAAGTAAAACTTTCACTGTTCGCTGATGACATGATCCTCTACACAGAAAACCCTAGAGACTCTACCAGAAAACTACTAGAGCTAACCAAGGATTACAGTAACATTGCAGGATATAAAATCAACACACAGAAATCCCTTGCATTCCTATACACTAATAATGAGAAAATAGAAAGAGAAATTAAGGAAACTATTCCATTCACTGTTGCAACGAAAAGAATTAAATACTTAGGAATATATCTACCTAAAGAAACAAAAGACTTGTACATAGAAAACTATAAAACACTACTGAAAGCAATCAAAGAGGACACTAATAGATGGAGAAACATACCATGTTCATGGATTGGAAGAATAAATATTGTAAAAATGAGTATACTACCCAAAGTAATTTATACATTCAATGCAATCCCTATCAAGCTACCAACGATATTTTTCACAGAACTAGAACAAATAATCTCACAATTTGTATGGAAATACAAAAAACCTCGAATAGCCAAAGCAATCTTGAGGAAGAAAAATGGAACTGGGGGAATTAACCTGCCGGACTTCAGGCTCTACTACAAAGCCACAGTCATCAAGACAGTATGGTACTGGCATAAAGACAGAAATATAGATCAATGGAACAAAATAGAAAGCCCAGAGTTAAATGCACGCATCTATGGACACCTCATCTTTGACAAAGGAGGCAAGAATATAAAATGGAGAAAAGACAGTCTCTTTAACAAGTGGTGCTGGGAAAACTGGTCAGCCACTTGTAAAAGAATGAAACTAGAACACTTCCTAACACCATACACCAAAATAAACTCAAAATGGATTAGAGAGCTAAATGTAAGACCAGAAACTATAAAACTCCTAGAGGAGAACGTAGGCAAAACACTCTCCGACATAAATCACAGCAGGATCCTCCATGACCCACCTCCCAGAATATTGGAAATAAAAGCAAAAATAAACAAATGGGACCTAATTAAAATCAAAAGCTTCTGCACAGCAAAGGAAACTATAAGTAAGGTGAAAAGACAGCCTTCAGAATGGGAGAAAATAATAGCAAATGAAGCAACTGATAAAGGATTAATCTCCAAATTATACAAGCAGCTCCTGCAGCTCAATTCCAGAAAAATAAATGACCCAATCAAAAAATGGGCCAAAGAACTAAACAGACGTTTCTCCAAAGAAGACATAAAGATGGCTAACAAACACATGAAAAAATGCTCAACATCCCTCATAATCAGAGAGATGCAAATCAAAACCACAATGAGATACCATTTCACACCAGTCAGAATGGCTGCTATCCAAAAGTCTACATGCAATAAATGCTGGAGAGGATGTGGAGAGAAAGGAACCCTCTTACACTGTTGGTGGGAATGCAAACTAGTACAGCCACTATGGAGAACAGTGTGGAGATTCCTCAAAAAATTGGAAATAGAACTGCCATATGATCCAGCAATCGCACTCCTGGGCGTATACACCGAGGAAACCAGAATTGAAAGAGACACGTGTACTTCAATGTTCATTGCAGCACTGTTTATAATAGCCAGGACATGGAAGCAACCTAGATGTCCATCTGCAGACGAATGGATAAGAAAGCTTTGGTACATATACACAATGGAGTATTATTCAGCCATTAAAAAGAATACATTTGAATCAGTTCTAATGAGGTGGATGAAACTGGAGCCTATTATACAGAGTGAAGTAAGCCAGAAAGAAAAACACCAATACAGTATACTAACACATATATATGGAATTTAGAAAGATGCAAATGATAACCCTGTATACGAGACAGCAAAAGAGACACAGATGTATAGAACAGTCTTTGGGACTCTATGGGAGAGGGTGAGGGTGGGATGATTTGGGAGAATGGCATTGAAACACGTATGTTGTCATATGTGAAACGAATCACTAGTTCAGGGTCAATGCATGTTATAGGATGCTCGGGGCTGGCATGCGGGGATGACTCAGAGGGAGGAAAAAGGGAGGAGGGAGGTGGGAGGGGGGTTCAGGAGGGGGAACTTATGTAAACCCGGGGTGAATTCATATCAATATATGGCAAAACCAACCAATATAATATTGTAAAATAATTTGCCTCCAATAAAAAATAAATTAATTATCAAAAATAAATAAATAAATAAATAAATAAATTTGGTTAAATTGAAAAAAAAAGAAACAAAGTCAATAGTCTCTGTGTCTGTCATCCTTTTAAACCCGAGTAAAACAAATCCCAGGGACATTTTAGAACATTCCCGTAACCACAAACAACAGGACTGAGGAATGGCATGTGAAGAAGAAAAAAATACTCTCAAAACTGAAGTAAAAATGTGGGAAGAGGAAAACCTTTGAATACAGTAGGTTGATATAATTTATTACTCAATTTATCTCTCTAGTTGCATTTGAAAAGAAGTTACCTAAATCTAACTAGGGGCTTGTGGCTTAGTGGTAAAGAATCTGACTTCCAAGCAGGAGACGTGGGTTCAATCCCTGGGTCTGGTAAGATCCCCTGGGAATGGCAACCCATTCCAGTATTTTTGCCTCAGAAATCCCATGGACAGAGGAGCCTGGTGGGCTACACTCTATGGGGTTGCAAAAGAGTCAGACATGACTTAGTGACTAAACAACAACAAAATCTAAGTATGTGTGTGTGTGTGTGTGTGTGTGTGTATGAAATTCTATGGAAATAAATATCCATTTGCTGTAGGATACTTGGCAGAGTTTTAAAATTATGGACAGAATTAATTTTAGCAGAAATACTCTCCAATGTAATCTTTCACAATTCAGCAGTTAATCTCTCCAAAACATGTTCAAACTTGGACCAATCTTTTTTTGTATTTTCTTTTATTTTTCGAGAGCTTTTAAGTAGTTTTTCTTGATTTTACTGCCAAAATTTCAAACACTAGCCCTTGGGTTAGAGGTCACATGCCCATGTGTAAAATTAAGCACCAAAAGAAAAGCCTAATTATAATGGCTATTTGGAATAAAGAATGAAAAGGGCAGCCATGGTGAGGAAAAGCTGGACCTGTGAGAAACTGCAGGGCACACACACACACACACTAGGAAGCAGCATCAGCAGTGAACATTCCAAGGACAGGATGGAAAGTGCAGCCACCAGAGTGTATCCTGCACAGAGATGCTGTGTACTGAAAGGAGGAGGAAACAATTTATAGACCAAGAAAGACCTGGACAGAATTATCCATTTTGGGAGGAATCATTTTTGCTGAAGCAATGAAGACTTTCTAGAGAGCTATTTGAGGAGGCAGATGTTCAGATAATATATTGCTGCTTTGCACTTATATAACACCTTTCATCTAAGAGCTGCAGAGTGTAACACAAACATTAACTAATAAATTAAGCCTTGTGGTACCTCTGCATGATCCATAGACATAACAGCCATTTTCACAGCGTGGGAAAGGCAGCGCCCTGCTCCAAGGTGCTAAAGTCATTTGCCAAGGTCACGAAGGGTGGAAAACAGCAAACTCCTTTATGGGGAGTGTCAGTTTCTCCGTACCCTTCCCACAGGGCACTTTTTCTCACTTGGTAGGTCAGCAACTTCAAGAGCATGTTTTCTTCTCTGGGACACTTAGTGGTAACGAAAGGAGCACAAGGTCTACCCCGGTTTCCAGTGATTCCCTTCAGGAGATAGCTCTTTAATTGAACTGGGAGATGATTTAAAAATCTTACGTCTTGGATCAAAGCCTTAACTCCTTTCTCTCCGGTTTACCCAGGAATTAATTTGTGTGCTCATTCTGGTCTCTTTCCTGGAATGACACTAGCTTTTAGCTCTGAAGTTACTTTTTATGTGATTTAATCCAATTACCCAAAGGCCTTAAACTATTACAAGAATATCAAACAACCCCAACACATCTATTTTGGCATTCATATAATTATTGCTATTTTTACTGTTATTTTAATTTCTGAAAAGCCCATAAAATTGTCACTGAAAACTAAAATGTGACATTGTGACAGAAGACAGTTTCACCTCTTACCAGAATCTAACTGGCTTATCAGTAACATTTGTTTTACTTTGGTCAGGTATCACTGTATCTTCCTAAATGCCAGTCCTTTCCTTTGGCTCATCAACAACCTGTTCCACAGTGGTATTGCATTTTTCGTCTTTCTCTCTGATAGCCCACATAATTTCTTCAGTAGAATAATCAGGTAGAGAGAAACTAAAGCAAGGAAACCAGTTGTAACACCCTGATGCTCAGAATCCCTTTTGGAAAGAAAACCACCACCCCTGTTACACACAGACATGATTACTTCTACCTTGGTATGTGTTATTAAGCTTCTCAGAGAGTAACAGGCTCACCTCTAAGTCATTCACATTCCTAATTTCCATTTGTTTTCTCTTTTCTATTCCCTGGTGGCTCAGTTAAGAATCCCCCTGTAATGCAGGAGATCATCTGCAATGCAAGAGACCTGGCTTTGATTCCTGGGTCAGGAAGATCCTCTGGAGAAGGAAGCAGCAACCCACTCCAGTATTCTTGCCTAGGAAATCCCATGGACAGAGGAGCCTGGCAGGCTGCAGCCCATAGAATTGCAAAGAGTTGGACACAACTGAACACACGTGCACAACTGCAATCTTTGAGGCAGCTAACAAAAACCCAGAACACATGAAATCAATCCTACCAGTCTTCCAGGGAATTTGTGCATTGTGACAGAATAGAAAAACTATTTCTTAATCATCTGAGCCCCTGCTTGACTGAAAATTGGTAGGGTGGAATGGTTTTGTGACAACAGAAGAAGACTTGTGGCTATAGATTTAGCTAAAATTCTCTCCTGAAACCATCAACAAAATGAAAAGTCAACTTACAGAATTGGAGAATTTATTTGAAAATCATATATCTGATAAGGGATTAATATCCAAAATATAGAGAGAATGCACACAACTCAAAAGTCAAAACCCAAACAATCTAACTTGAAAACGGGCTGAGGACCTGAATAGACTTTTTCCCAAGAAGACTTACAGATAGCCAATAGACACATAAAAAGATGCTCAACCTCAATAATCATAGAGAAATACAAATCAAAACCACAATGAGATATCACCTTACACCTGTTAAAATGGCTGTTATCAAAAAGACAATAAATACCAAGTGTTAATGAGAATGTGGAGAAAAGGAAATCCTTATGCACTATTGTTGGGAATGCAAATTGATGTAGCCACTGTGAAAAACAGTATGAAAATTCTTTTAAAAATTTAAAATAAAACTATTATATGACCAATTTCATTTCTTGGCATATATCTGAAACAACTGAAGTCAGGATTTAGAAGAGATACTTGCGTTTCCATATTCACTGCAGCATTATTCACAGTAGTCAAGGAAGTAACAGAAGTGTCTATAAACAGATTCATGGATAAAGATGTGATATATCTATGTCTCTCTCTCTCTCTCTCTCTATATATATATATATATATGCATTATATTTATGTATGCGTACATGTGTGCTAATTTGCTTTAGTTGTGTCTGACTCTTTGTGACCCTATGGACTGTAGCCCATCAGGCTCTTCTGTCCATGGGATTCTCCAGGCAAAAATACTGGAATGGGTTGCCATGCCCTCCTCTAGAGGATCTTCCCTACCCAGTGATTGAACATGCGTCCCTTATGTCTCCTGCATTGGCAGACTGGTTCTTTAGTACTAGTGCCTCCCAGGAAGCCCATATTTATGAGTAAGTATATCTATATCTATATTGAGAAAACGAAGATCATGGCATCTGGTCCCATCCCTTCATGGGAAATAGATGGGGAAACAGTGGAAACAGTGTCAGACTTTATTTTTCTGGGCTCCAAAATCACTGCGGATGCTGATTGCAGCCAGGAAATTAAAAGACGCTTACTCCTTGGAAGGAAAGTTATGACCAGCCTAGATAGCGTATTAAAAAGCAGAGACATTACTTTGCCAACAAAGGTCCGTCTAGTCAAGGCTATGGTTTTTCCCGTGGTCATGTATGGATGTGAGGGTTGGACTGTGAAGAAAGCTAATCGCCGAAGAATTGATGCTTTTGAACTGTGGTGCTGGAGAAGACTCTTGAGAGTCCCTTGGACTGCAAGGAGATCCAACCAATCCATTCTAAAGGAGATCAATCCTGGGTGTTCATTGGAAGGACTGATGCTAAAGCTGAAACTGCAATACTTTGGCCACCTCATGCGACGAGTTGACTCACAGGAAAAGAGTCTGATGCTAGAAGGGATTGGGGGTGGGAGGAGACGGGGATGACAGAGAATGGGGTGGCTGGATGGCATCACCAACTCTGTGGACATGAGTTTGAGTGAACTCCAGGAGTTGGTGATGGACAGGGAGGCCTGGCGTGCTGTGATCCACGGGGTCACAAAGAGTCAGACACGACTGAGCGACTGAACTGAACTGAACTGATCCACACTGGAAAAGATCAGTTTTCATTCTAATCCCAAAGAAATGCTGAAGAATGCTCAAACTACTGTACATTTGTGCTCATTTCACATTCAAGTAAGCTTATGCCCCAAATCCTTCAAGCTAGCCTTCAGCACTAAGTGAGCCAAGAACTTCCAGATGTACAAACTGGGTTTAGAAAAAGTAGAGGAACCAGAGATCAAATTGCCGGTATTCATTGGATCATGGAGAAAGCAAGAGAATTCCAGACAAACATCTACTTCTGCTTCATTGACTACATTAAAGTCTTTGATTGTGTGGATCACAACAAACTGTGAAAAATTCATCAAGAGATGGGAATACCAGACCACCTTACCTATCTCCTGAGAAACCTGTATGCAAGTCAAGAAGCAACAATTAGAGCCAGACATGCAACAACTGACTGGTTCAAAATTGGGAAAAGAGTACAACAAGGCTCATTATTGTCACCCTGCTTAACATCTATGCAGAATACATCATGCAAAATGCTGTGCTGGATGAATCACAAGCTGGAATCAAGATTTCTAGGAGAAATATCAACAACCTCAGATGTGCAGATGATACCACTCTAATGGCAGAAAGTGAAGAGGAACTAGAGAGTCTCTTGATGAGGGTGAAAGAGGAGAGTGAAAAAGCTTCTTGAAACTCAAATTCAAAAAACAAAGATCATGGCATCCACTCCCATCACTTCACATCAAATAGAAGGGGAAAAAGTGGAAGCAGTGACAGATTTTATTTTCTTGGGATCCAGAATCACTGTGGACAGTGACTGCAGCCATGAAATTAAAAGACACTTGCTCCTTGGAAGAAAAGCTATGACAAGCCTAGACAGCATATTAAAAGCAGAGACATCACCTTGCTGACAAATGTCCATATAGTCAAAGCTGTGGTTTTTCCAGTAGTTATGTTCAGATGTAAGAGCTGGATGATAAAGAACACTGAGCACAAAAGAACTGACATTTTTAAATTACGGTGCTGGAGAAGACTCTAGAGAGTCCACTGGACTGCAAAGAGATTAAACCAGTCAATCTTAAAGGAAATCAACTCTGAATATTCATTGGAAGGATTGAAGCTGAAGTTCCAATACTTAGGCCACCTGATGCGAAGAGATGACTCATTAGAAAAGACCCTGACGCTGAGAAAGATTGAGGGAAGGAGGAGAAGGGGGTGCCAGATGATGAGATGGTTAGATAGTATCAATGACTTAATGGACATGAGTTTGAGCAAACTCTGGGAGACAGTGAAGGACCAGGAAGCCTGGTGTGCTGCAGTCCATCGGGTCACAAAGAGTCAGACACAAGGACACAACAGGGACTGAACAATGACAAATCCCTACACACCCCCCCACCCCGAACATATATATATAATGGAATATTACTCAGCCCTGACAAAAATGAATCCTGGCACTTGTGACAACATCTATGAACTTTCACAGCAAGGTGCTAAGTGAAATAAGAGAAGGACAAATGCTACATGATATTGCTTATGTGTGCAATCTCAAAAATAAAACATCCAACTTATAAAAACAGAGTACAAGAGTGGTTGTCAGAGGCTGGGAATGGGGGAAGAGGGAGAGGTACACGGGTACAGACTTTCAGCTATAAGATGAATAAGGTCTGAGGATCTAATGTAAAATATAATGACTATAGTTGATAATACTATCAATTATTCATATTTGAAGTATGAATGTGCTAATTAACCTTATGAGGGGAATCCTTTCAAAAATAGAATATGTGTATCAAATGACTCTGATGGATATACACTTTAAATATCTCACAATTTTTATACCAATTATACTTCAATAGCTGAAATAAAATTAAATTTAAAAAAGATTCTCCGTTTAAAAAATTGAATTCTCATTTGACTTTAACTTCAACTATTACTTTAGAATATGAAAGAAATGGAGTTTTTTCTTTTTGTCTTATCACTAAAAATTGCAAACTACAGAAATTAACACAGGGTAACTTAAGCAGAAAAGGAATTTACTAGAAGGATTTTAGTGCAGAATTAACAGAAGGGTTGGAGAAACCAGGAAAAGGGGCAGGAACTAAAGGAGACAGGACACAATCGAGTGGTCCTCAGTTGGTTTAGGATGCAGCACTGGCAGTGCCACCCTGTCACTCACCAGCCCTCCAGTCAACTCCATAGCAGATCTGGCAGAACCAGGTCTGGAGAATCCTATGGACAGAGGAGCCTGGCAGGCGGCAGTCTGTGGGGTTGCAAAGAGTCAGACACAACTGAAGGGACTTAGCATGCACACATATATATGTGTAGGGACCGTTGTTAGATCCCTCCCTCAAGACTTAAAGTTCTGGGTGTGAACATTCTACTGGATAGTTTCCACTTGTTCTATTCCTTGATCACTAGAGAGCAGGTGGGGAGAACTCTTGCCAGCCTTCATCTTCCATCTTGAGATCCCTCCAGAGCAGAGGAGATTTCAGATGCTGGAGCCAAACACTGCAAATGCTACCCACATTCATGTCTGCTTAGGAAATTCTACCACCATACTACATAACTCATTCTCTCTCTCATACACACACATACATACATATATATCTTATGCAGTATATATATACACACAAACCTATATATATATATACACACATACACACACACACACACACACACACACACACATATATATGCATGTGTGCTAAGTCGCTTCAGTTGTGTCTGACTCTTTGCAACCCTATGGACTGTAGCCCACCAGGCTCCTCTGTCCATAGGATTCTCCTGATAGGAATACTGGAGTGGGTTACCATGCCCTCCTCCAGAGGCTCTTTCCAAACCAGGGAACGAACCCGAGTCTCTTATGTCTCCTGCATTGGCAAACTAGTTCTTTACTACTATATAAAGCCATTTTTAAGTGTGAAATTTAGTGGCATTAAGCACATTCACAAAGTTGTGTAGCCATCGCACATGATCAGGCTAATTTCAGTCAAGTGTTTTCCTCTGGTGAATGCGGTCGAGAGGGGTCTAGAGGTAGCTCTGTGGAAACCAGGATGCAAAAGGGTCCCTTACAAGCAAAGAAGCCTGGGTGTCCTCTTCATGCAACATTATAGCAGCTGACAAATGCCATTTATACAACAGCATAGCTTTTCATTACCACTGTGGTTTATTAGCACGTGGCGGCTGGTTTGTGTTGATAAGTAGACTATCCCAAATCCCTAGACTCAAGTGTGGCCAGCTAACTTAGCAGTGAGGTCCCTCCCCAGTCCGCATTAGTTGTTTCATAAACAACGTCCCAGTACAAAGTTAAGATGTGAATGAATTCTTCTTGTGATTTAGCTCCTAATAAGTGAAACTGTCTCCAGTGTAACTCCAATGAAAACTGGAATTGTCTTGGTAACTAAGAAACCATTTATTTTATTCACCAATATGTTATCTGTAACTGCGTTCTAGACACACACATCACACTTAGCATCATCTAAGAAGAGAATGCTTCTTTGGCCCCTACTCTTGTCCCAGTTCTAAAGTCACTGACTTCGGGAAAGAGCTCCTTCCCCAGTGTCCCCAGAGAGGGGAGGAGTTGCCTCTACTGCAAATAACATAACACAGGACCAGCACTATTGACTACAGTCACGCAGTTGATTCCACTGTTGCTAACGTTCTGGAGTTTTAAAAGCGAAGTACTTTACATCCCCTGCCATTCGTAATGTCCTCGAGGTTATTGTGGTTATTGTTTACATTTCCTGTCCACATCAGGCAAGTTATTTGCCCAGTAACTAGGTTTTATAATCCATCATTTTTCACTTTAAACAGAGAAATTGGGACTGATGTGGTGGTGGCGCTGGGGAGAGACTGTCTCAGAAAAGCTGATTCAGTGGAGTTTGAATAAGGCAAGAGAGAAAGCGAAGAATTATACAAAAAGACTAAAAAGTTTTCATTGATTATGCCCTGCTTCACAAAAGGCAGGGGGATGAGAGTCGATGGTCAGCCCTATGACCTCCAGTATATGATCAGCTACCCTGGAGGATTGTAAGAACTAAGTGCCTGATAAATTCCAGTCCTCCATGACTGGGAAGGGAGGGATACATGCAGATTGCGGGTTTGGTGCCTGAGTATTCCCTTGTTCTAGCTTGGTAGTTGGCCCTTAACACTGAGTGGAGGGCGGGTTCTAATCCCCAGATGCTTCCTGCCATTCAGAAGTGATTCCATTTCTCCTTCAAGCTCATCATTTTATGACACCATTACCTCCCTGCGTTCTCTTCCCCCTTCCTACTCTGCCCAGAATAGGAAATGGCAATTTTAGAGAGTGGAATAGAGTGAAATTGGCAATTATAGTGAGTTTGAAATATGATCTTTTATGCCTTCTTACTATCCATTTTCGCCCCACATGGTGAATTGCTGGCAAACTAAATTACAGAGGGTTTAAGTTACAGATTAACTTGATTTTTGGTGCTAGTATCTCCCATAAATTGTTTGTCTTCTCCTTTCTAGGTCTTTGCCCTGGAAGGTACATAATTACAACTTCCTGCATTACTGTGCCAACCCCTATACATTATGTTCAAGTTTCCACACTCACAGAGTCTAATTTGATTATAGGGATTTTAATTAATGACTTGTATATTTTGTATAATAACACATTTTAAAAATTAATGAATTATAAACATAAAATGGTAGTTAAATTAGTTTTGATTAAAAGATAGTTTACTTATTTAGCTAATGCTGCTTCAATTTATGTTGCTCAGAAGACAGGGTCTTATTTCAACCAGAATCTTTACAACAAAAAGACTGGTACCCATTTCTGTAACAGTCTGAAATACCAGGTACCTCTGATGGGAGACTCATCATTAGGAAAATCTAGTAAAGTTGGTCTTGTCATATTGGTGTCTGCTTGCTTGTCATCTAAGGATGCTATCAATACTTAGTGAATAATGAATGTATCAAGAAAGAAGACCATTTATACTTTAGTATGTTTTTTGAGGGAAACATTAGGAATTTTCTTCTTCTGTTTGGACTTGATCAGCAAACACTTGCTCGTTAAATGAGTTATTACACAGAAAGCACTTAGGACAGTGCCTGGTACTTTGTAAGCACTCAATGAATTCTCATCATCTTTGTTTACATCTTTACAATGATTCTAGTATAAAAGGATTGAGCATTCTGGCCTCCTTACCATGCTGGGCTTATGTGTTCTCATCACACTACATCTTACTTTGGACTTTCTCTGCTGTGAGCTCTTTTTTAAAAAACATTATTTATTTAATTTTGGCTGTTCTGGGTCTTCACTGCTGCATGCAGGCTTTCTCTAGTTGCAGTGTATGGGCTTCTCATTGCAGTGGCTTCTCTTTTTGCAGAGCATGGGCTCTACAGCTTGAGGGCTTTAGTAGTTGCAGCATGTGGGCTCAGTAGTTGGAGTGCACAGGCAGTTGCCCCTCAATATGTGGGATTTTCCCAGACCAGGGATCGAACCCTTGTCTCCTGCGTTGGCAGGCAGATTCTTAACCACTGGACTATCAGGGAAGTCCTCTACTATGTGCTCTTGAGTCAAGTTTTCCACATGCTTTCACACCTTTCAGTTTGGATGGTTTTATAAGATTTTTATTTCAAAGAAATTTAAGAAGAAGAATTTCATAACATCTTGGGTTGCCATGTTATTTGCTGGTTAAGGTGAATATGTTTTTGGTCACATAAGTCATTATTACAAGACTCTTCACTAATCGGCAGAAACAATAAAGAAGTTGTATCATCATGTCTCTACTTTCTGGACATTTTGTCCCAGGGACCTCTGGGATGCTGGTATATGTTTCACTGCCTCCATCCAAAAATGGGTTGGGGTGGTAATGACTGGGAGGTAGAGATGCTTTGGTGGAAGGAGACACAACCAACAGTGGCAGCTCACTTAGCTGTCCTCTTGTGGCACAAATGAGAAGAACCACCTAAACAAAGACCCTCATGACTCTTGTTTCTCTAGGTAGAGTCCCTCACGCCTCTCTGCTCTTTGGTCCTAACACCTCCTCCAACCCTGACAGCACCACCCCCAACAAGCAGCCTATCCTCTTCCTTGAGAAATCTATACCCCTCCTCTGAAAGAAGAGTACGTTTTCAACACCTTCCTCTGACTTGCAGCTTGAGTCAATGCCTTGGCATCTCAACAGTCTTTGTTGGTGCTTCTTCTTCTTGGGTTTTGTAAACTCTGGAGGAAAATAGCGATGAGTCCAAAACATGGACACAATGGGGCACTCCAATCCTAGACCAGCTTTCCACCTAAGGGAGTTGCAGCTAAGGAAAACAGATGAACATTAATTTTTTTCTTAAAGTGAGCAGCTAATTTCATCTCAAAGAAAGTTTCCTCCATGGCCATGAATGTGGTCTTTCCCTTCTGACAGAATAGGCCCCACCACATGACCTTTTTGTTACTCCAAGCTCTGATGTCTCTTTCAGTTCACGAAACTGTGAATCGTGAACTTCCAGATGTCCAAGCTGGATTTAGAAAAGGCAGCGGAACCAGAGATCAAATTGCCAACATCCGCTGGATCATGGAGAAACAAGAGAGTTCCAGAAAAACATCTATTTCTGCTTCATTGACTATGCCAAAGCTTTTGACTGTGTGGGTCACAACAAATTGGAAAATTCTTCAAGAGATGGGAGTACCAGACCACCTGACCTGCCTCTTGAGAAACCTGTATGCAGGTCAGGAAGCAACAGTTAGAACTGGACATGGAACAACAGACTGGTTCCAAATAGGAAAAGGAGTACGTCAAGGTTGTATATTGTCACCCTGCTTATTTAACTTCTATGCAGAGTACGTCATGAGAAACACTGGACTGGATGAAGCACAAGCTGGAATCAAGATTGCTGGGAGAAATATCAATAACCTCAGATATGCAGATGACACCACCGTTATGGCAGAAAGTAGAGGAACTAAAGAGCCTCTTGATGAAAGTGAAAGAGGAGAGTGAAAAAGCTGGCTTAAAACTCAACATTCAGAAAACAAAATCATGGAATCTGGTCCCATCACTTCATGGCAAATACATGGGGAAACAGTGGAAACAGTGACAGACTTTATTTTCTTGGGCTCCAAAATCAGTGCAGATGGTGACTGCAGCCACGAACTTAAAAGACGCTTGCTCCTTGGAAGAAAATTTATGACCAACCTAGACAGCATATTAAAAAGCAGAGACATTGTTTTTCCAACAAAGGTCCGTCTAGTCAAAGCTATGGTTTTTCCAGCTATGGATGTGAGAGTTGGACTATAAAGAAAGCTGAGTGCCAAAGAATTGATGCTTCTGAACTGTGGTGCTGGAGAAGACTCTTGAGAGTTCCTTCAACTGCATGGAGATTCAATCAGTCCATTGTAAAGGAAATCAGTCCTGAATATTCATTGGAAGGACTGTGGTTGAAGCTGAAACTCCAGTATTTTGGCCACCTGATGTAAAGAACTGACTCATTTGAAAAGACCATGATGCTGGGAAAGATTGAAGGCAGGAGGAGAAGGGGACGACAGAGGATGAGGTGGTTGGATGGTATCACCGACTCAATGGACATGAGTTTGAGTAAATTCTGGGAGTTGGTGATGAACAGAGAGGCCTGGCATGCTGCAGTCCATGGGGTCTCAAAGAGTTGGACATGACTAAGCGACTGTACTGAACTGAACTGCTCTCTTTAGAGAAATCATTTAGTTGTCCATGGTTGTTTTTCTATCTATCCATTCCTGGGTGAGTGGAGCTTCCTCTATTTACTTCTTGAGAAGAAACTGTTGTATCCCTTTGGAGTAGTCATGGTGGAGGGATGCAAGAAGATGATTGTCAATTCATCTCATCATCAGGGCTAGAAGGAAAAATAACTCTATTGGCCTCCAGTGTTAGGAAGGAGGAAATATTTGTGACCCAGAGACACTATGGTTAGAGAACTATGGCCACAACACAACAGGTGCTTGATGAATGTTCCCTCTTTTAAGTTTAACTATCTTCCTAGCATTTGATTGCTTTTTAGCACATCCAGAAAGTGGAATAGGAAAAACAAAAAGAAGGATAACATGATTTTCACTGACTTTGAAACACAATGGGATATTTACTTTATCAAAGACTTTTGATATACATTAATGGTTTAATCAGGGAAATGAACATAATGCATTTAGAATTTTTTTCTATTCTTGTGTTCATCTTCATCTTTGATTTGTATCAGTTGACAGAATGATTGTCACCACCATTAGGGAACATAAGCCCATAGAAAAGTGACAAAGGTTTCACTTTTTCATAAGTAAAGACTGGAAGCATGAGAAGCATCACTTTTTGTAACATATGTTCAATCTATGTTATGATCTATGTCTCAGAAGTTATCAGAAAGGGTTTATACATCATGTCGATTTTTGGCCCTCAGAAATGTACTAAAGAGAAACTTAGCCCAAACTGCACTCAAATCTTGCAAGCAAAGATGACAATATTGGTGGCTATGCTGCATCCTATATGGAGTTAATGCTACAGCAAATTATGCAGAACAATGCTAGACAACGGTAAAGGGAGTTCAAAATGCCCCCTCCTCCCCAACTCTGGCTCTCTGCTCAGCCCTGTTCACTCTTGTTAATGGACTACCTCTACAGACTCCAGCCCAGCCTGGTCCTGACCCCCAACTTTACCCACATCCATATGGGAGAAGGCAAGCCCGCGCATCCCCATCCAAACCTACACGTGATGGAGAATCGGCCAGATGAGAAGCTGCAATTCAGCCTGCCGGAACTTCCTCTTCAAGATCTGCTCTACTTGGAAACTGACTGGAGCCAGAGACCAGGCATCAGCTTTCTAACTCCATATCAACTCAGAGCCAAGCAGAAAAAGGCCTGGTAGCCCGACAGAGATGCTGTGGTAGATGAGTCATTTTGTCCTTTAATTAACATAACAGCTGCAAGCACTCTCTCCCCATCCCCAGAATCTTACCAACAACATTGGCAGGTTCTCTGTGTTTGTTGGCTGTGTGTACTGTGTGTTTCAAATAATTGATAACATACAGGATTTTTGTGCCCAGACATAGAGCATGATTAATTCTGCATATTCATTAAAAAAGGATTTTTAAAACTTTGTCTATGTCAGATTCAAAATCATCTCTGGTATTGAATTATATCCATGAATTTTTATTTGTTTTACCATGTCATGATAAAAAAAGATTCATGGAAAGTTTGGAACATGGTGGCATTGAATTTTTCTGATTTTGCCTGATTTGTTTACTTTTAGAAAGCAAGCTGTAAATATTAATAGTAATGATGTGTTGAGTGGAACTACATTCCTACATCAACCTCAGAAGGATTATAGTAATCCAGAGGCCAGAAATCAGCTGAATTTCTAACTGTCCTATCCTTGGCTAAAGTTTTGAAGGAATATTTTTAAGGGTAGTTTGTGGTTTAAATTGCATATTTCCTCCGAAGTTTTATTCTAAGTATTTGAAAATACAAAAGAATATATATGATACATGTAACATCATCAGTTATATCATACAAATTATATAGAATGAAGATAACTATTAAAGCAGTTCACTAAATTGTACCTGGCATGTAATTTGTATTAAATAAATATCTGATAAATGAATAAACTAAAGAAAATATGCAATACCTAATAGGGTCATATCTGATTCCTGTAACCAAGTGAAAAAAAACACAAAATATGGCCAGATACACTCTGGGAAAGCAGATAACCAAATTGGGCAGCATTCCACAAAATGGCAGAAAGGACCTCTTGATGAGTGTGAAAGAGGAGAGTGAAAGAGCTGGTTTAAAACTCAACATTCAAAAAACTAAGATCACGGCATCCAGTCCCATCACTTCATGGCAAATAGATGGGGAAAAAGTGGAAGCAGTGACAGATTTTATTTTCTTGGGCTCCAAAATAACTGCAGATGGTGACTACAGCCATGAAATTAAAAGATGCTTGCTCCTTGGAAGAAAAGCAATGACAAAACTAGACAGTGTATTAAAAAGCAGAGATATCATTTTGCCAACAAAGGTCCATATGGTCAAAACTATGGTTTTTCCAGTAGTCATGTACAGATAGATGTGAGAGTTGGATCATAGATAAGATTGAGCACCAAAGAAATTATGCTTTTGAACTGTGGTACTGGAAAAGAATCTTGAAAATATCTTAGACTGCAAGGAGATCAAACCAGTCAATCCTAAAGGAAATCAACCCTGAATATTCACTGGAAGGACTGATGCTCAAGCTGAAGCTCCAATACTTTAGCTACCTGATACAAAGAGCTGACTCATTGGAAAAGACCCTGATGCTAAGAAAGATTAAGAGTGGCAGAGGATGAGATAGTTAGATAGCATCACTGACTCAATGGACATGAGTTTGAATAAACTCCGGAAGACAGTGAAGGACAGGGAATCCTGATGTGCTGCAGTTCATGGGGTCGCAAAGAGTCAGACATGACTTAGTGACAGAACAACAACTACAGCATGGTGAAAATATGTTTTATTCATTTGAGAATTCTTATAAATCAAGCAAAGTCAGTCAAATAAGTATTTCTTGTGTAAATTTTAGCTTTTCTTCTATAAATTCAAAGTGGGCCAGGACTCAAGTCACTCAGAACATTCCCTTGATGACTGGGAATAGCCAGAGAGGTTGCCTGGCTGTTGTTGAACTTGGTCCAAAGAGCCTCTTAAGCCTCCAACCTAAATGTCAGGGAGGCATAAACAGACACAATGAGTCCAGTGGCCAGAAGGCATTCATCCTGCAGCTTGGAGGCCACTGTAGAAGGTGCCAGGAAGGTGGAAGAGAAGTTTTCAATCACTGATGGCAGGCTCCAAACATTTAAAGATGAGGGAGGGGAGAGGAGCCTGTGGGTTGGTGGGACCCCAAGGTTATATCCCTTGCAAGGAGCCATGTAGGGCAATTGTTGTTGTTGTTTAGTCACTAAGTTGTGTTGAACTCTTTTGCAACCCCATGGACTATAGCCTACCAGGCTCCTCTATCCATGGGATTTCCCAGGCAACAATACTGTAGTAAGTTGCCATTTCCTTCTCCAGGGGATCTTCCCCATCCAGAGACTGAACCCATGTCTCCTGCATTGCAGGCAGATTCTTTACCACTGAGCCACCAGGGAAGACCATAGGGCAATTAAAGGAGTATTAATAATAATGATGATCATCCAAGGAAACTTTGCCAAGTGCCAAACACTGGATGACCTCATAATCCTCATTAAAAAGGGTGAGGTAGATACTACCTACCTATACCTTCATTTTGCCTTCATTTCACACAGAATGATAGAATAACCTGTCCAGGAGATACTATTAGTAGCGTTTCAAGTCCAGATGGTTGGATACCAAAACTGAGCTATTAATGCTTTGGTCAAGTACCTTTGCTTGACCAAATGAGGTGATAGGAAAGTAGTGCTGAAGATTTTACCATGATTGCATGACCACAGATTGCACAGACCACCCAGGCATTTATGAACTATTCTCTAGCACAGGGTCTGCAGCACCTCAAGAAAACCCTGGACCCTCAAAAATCCAGAGCAGCTACTCTGAGGTACCCACTGTCCCTGTATGAATCATTGCAACTGAGGGAACTGTGTCCCTCTTGGTTCCCTTGTGTTTGCCTCACGCCCTTGGATATACCCTGGTGCCTCTTCCTTCCAGGATGGGCTCTTCCCTGCTCTTCACCCATTAGATCACCCCCTCCCTTAAGACCCATGAGGTTTTTGTCAGCCGGTCCAAAGCCAGGGGTGACTTCTGCTTTTTCACTGCTGGACACATCTGTCCACTCAGTCAGAAAATAACTATTGGTATGCTTTCAGAATCCAGTTACAGGAAATCCATCTGAAATTGGATTTAGCAACAATAGAATGGTTGGTTCACATTCCTGGAAGTCCACAGGGACAGCCAATATGCGGGTGGCTTAGCCCAGAAAATCTAGCTCTGTTTTATGTGATTCTCTTAATGCTGCCTTGCTTTGCACATGGGCTTCCTCCTTATTCTTGCAGAAAGATGGAACAGAGAGAGTCAATTCTGGAAGCAGGAGACAGAACTTTCCCAGAAGCCCCTAGAAATCTTCTCATTGATCTGATTTGAGTGGCATATCTAGCCTGAACCATTCACCACCAAGGAGAACAGAATTACCCTTAATCATAAAAGTTGTGGATAGGGTGGTGTATAATGTTCCATCCTGCTGCTCACAAGCACGCTCCACTTCCCACTGTCCCATCAGACTTCACTTAAAAGTCACAAATTCAAATATACAACTACTAAGAATGTGAAGATGGTGATAGCAGAGCATGTAACCAAACATGGAGCCCTCTGAGCATGAGGCCCTGTGTGACTGCACAAGTCACATCCATGAAGTTGGCCCTGGATAGGAAGCTATCTAAACAAAATCAGGGAGGGGGTAGAAATTGAATTCGCAGTCAACACTAACCCCCATTGGCATTATTTTCATTTTGTAGATAAGGGATTGGGTACTCCAAGGTGTCAGCATGTAGTTGTTGCAAAGCTGATGTTCAAACCCAGATCAGCCTGCAACACCGCAGCACTTCCACTCTGGCCCTCCCATTCTCATACTGACAACCTGTGTCTGGGGATTGCTTTCTGCTTCCTGATACTTATGTTCCAGTGGATCATCACTGCTTAGAAGCCAGTGCCCCTGGGGTCCTCCACAGAGACTAATTGGAATTCTACATAAACACAGACATTTCCTAATGGTCTCCAGGAAGAACTATTTAGTGTGGGTTTATTTATTCAATTTGTTATCACTGCTCCTATTGCTAGGAGGTATGCATTAAAGAAAGATAGATTCAGATATTACATTAAGAGAAGTCAGGAAAAGCACCACTGAAGGGGAGTCAGATACCAACTGTTCCATTTGCTTAGTCTCATTTTTGAAACATGCTCACTTTTAAAATGCTTGGACCTTCACTCTGGAGATCTGCCTCCCCTTCTCTGTAATCACAGACTTCACGGGGCTCTGCTGTAGGGATGAATTCCCAGAATGACACTCAGGTATTAGGAAGGAAATGATGAATGGGCAGACATTATTTGGGCAATACGGTTTTCAGACAGAGGCTGCAGGAGAATATATTTTCAGGTGCTTCTGTTGGTGTTTAACTTGGAGACTGTATGTACAGTAAATCAGGAAGGCCAATAAAACAGTGCAGAGGGCATGTTTTATGTATGGTTCTGACAGCCTACAATGGCTGCCTCAGCGGAGGGGGTTGTGGATTTATGGTCCCACACTTGCAGGTGGTGGCAGCTAATATGTGGCGTAGCTCTCTGTCTATACCTGGGAGTATTTATTTTTTGGTTCATCTGGAGGTAAAGGAAAAGTATAAGACAAACTGTGGACTTATTGACACAGAAATGCAGCCTGGGCAGCAACTGCATAACTTTTAAAGAATGGAGAAATTGCTTAGACATAACACACTTGTCCACAGATCTCTCCAAGGTCATTTCTTGATGGCAGCATCTCCCAGTGAAGAGAGGTTTTGATTTCCCAATGGGAAATTTTATCCATGGAGAAGAACTGACTTATCCAACAGGGACTAAGTGTTGGGGGCTCCTAATGATTTTAGGCCAAGATAAATGTTTCAATTATAATTTCTTTTAAAATATGAAGCAAATGAGTATAGTTGGAAGGAATAAAGAATAATGGATCCAGCGTAGATTATACTTGTCTTTACACCACTGAAGTTGTCAAATATTTTTTAAAAGATTTTTTGGTGTAGATATTTTTTTAAAGTCTTTATTGAATTTGTTACAACACTGCTTCTGTGTTTGTTTTTTCTTTTTTTGGCGATAATGCATGTGGTATCTTAAGTCCTTGACCAGGGGTTGAACCTATACCCCTTGTGTTGCAAAGTGAAGTCTTAACCACTGGACTGCCAGGGAAGTCCCTGACATTGACAAATATTTTATCTTTTTTTTTTTTAATGTAGGAAGGAGTTCACAATAACCAAAGTGCCAAAGGCCCATGAAAGTCATTAAGTATCCCTATGGTGTCGATAACACTGTGCTTAATTAAAATCTAACATCTTCCATCCCCACAGGCAGGTACCAGAGAGGACCTGTGGCATCTGGCAAGGGCGAGTTAGTCTTAGCCTAGAACTGTCTCTGGAGAACCTCAGGGAAGGACTGGGGCTATCTGTGAACCACACCTGTAGCCTGTTCAAGCAGTGCTCCCACAACCTTGACTCCAAGAGCACCCACCTGACCCATTAATGGGGTTTGCAGTAGCTTTCAGATGACTCCTTCAGTTATCTCTCTAGCTTAGTAGTTTCCTAGGGCTGCCATACAGAGAAGGCAAAGGCACCCCACTCCAGTACTCTTGCCTGGAAAATCCCATGGACGGAGGAGCCTGGTAGGCTGCAGTCCATGAGGTCGCTAAGAGTCGGACACGACTGAGTGACTTTACTTTGACTTTTCACTTTCATGCATTGGAGAAGGAAATGGCAACCCACTCCAGTAATCTTGCCTGGAGAATTCCAGGGACAGGGGAACCCGGTGGGCTGCCGTCTATGGGGTCGCACAGAGTCAGACACGACTGAAGTGACTTAGTAGCAGCAGCAGGGCTGCCATAACAAGTCCTATAAACTGGGGGACTCATATGACTGAAATTTATTTCCGCACAGTTCTGGAGGCTGGAAGTCCAAATCCAGCTGTTGGCACAGTTGGCTCCTTCTCAGGGCTATGAGGACAATCCGTGCCAGGCCTCTCTCCTAGTTTCTTGTGGTTTGCTGGTGATCTTTGGTCCCTGACTTGTAGCAGCCTCATCCTGATCTCTACTGTCACTGTCACAAGGTGATCTAAGAGCACCTCTGTGTCCAAATTTCCCCTTTTCACAGGTCGTGCTGCATGTTGCTGCCTGCTCAGTCGCTCAGGTGTATCCGACTCTTTGCTGTCCTATGGACTGTAGCCCACCAGGCTCCTCTGTCCATTGGATTTCCCAGGCAAGAATACTGGAGTGGGTTGCCATTTCCTTCTTCAGGGGATCTTTCTGACCCAAGAATTGAACCTGTGTCTCCTGCATTGGCAGGCAGATTCTTTACCCCTGAACCACATGGAACTAGTCATCAAATTAGGCTACTCCTGTATGATCTCCTCTTTACTAGTTACATCTGTGATGACCCTGTATCCAAATAAGGTCACATTCTGAGGTCCTGGGGGTTAGGACTTTATGAATTTCGAGGGGACGCAATTCAGCCCTTAATGGCAGTTCACACTGAGCCTGTGACCTTAGCATGGGCCTTGAGTGAGAACCTCTTATGCCTGAAGTTCCAGAAAGCAACTCAGTATGAGTCATCTGCCTATCTCTCATTTCACCTTCTCCTATCTTTCATCCCACGGTTGGTCTGTGTATTCTCACTTCAGTGAGTGTAATCAGGGATCTGTGTGCCCAATGCCAGCTGGGGATTAAGAAGAAATGAAAGGAGGGGCTCTCTATCATGCTCCTTTGCTACCACAAAGCCTGCTCTTCAACAAAAAGAAGAGCGAAAAGAGTGGGCTGCCGAGATACAGGAGAGACAGAAGGTCACCAGACGTGAGAACAGAGGGGGAGGTGATAGACAGGTAGGACCAGAGCCAGCAGGCTTGATCTGATTATCTCTATGTCAACTACACAGAACTCTTCTCATTAGCAGGACGGAGGATCCCTTGCAGGCCAGGGTCAGGAGCAGAGATGCTGAGTCTGAAATGCAGGTGTGGGTGTGGGGAGATGGAGGGAGATTTTTAGGGCTGGCATTGAGCCTAGGATGTGTGGGAAGGCTGAAAGTTCAGCAGAGCAACTGTGGGCATTAACCAGTTTACTTACTCAGCAACACTAGCCCCCTCTGGACTCGTCAGCTTTGTGTACATATCACAATGCACAGGAGTGGGTGCAGTGAAAAAAGAATAAATGGAATTATACAGAACTGAATTTAAATTCCAAATTCTGAGTCCACTGGCTTTAGGCAAATCACTTTATCTTTCTGGCCACAAGTTCCAACATCTGTAAAATGGGCCATATAATAACAACAACAACACTATCCCGTAAGGTTGTTGGGAACACTAGAGATATGAAGTGCTGATAGAATCTTGACACGTAATGGGTAATGAATAAATGGCAGCTAGTAAAGGTGATGTGAGAGTCTTGAACCAACTAAATGCTGTCTTAGTTCAGACAAAGAATGTGAAGTTGAAACTAAGGCTAAATTTCCAGGATTCTTCTTTAATTCTGAGTTTAAAATGTACACACAAGTCTTAGCTATTACCTCTGGGTTAAAATTCTTGTAAAACAACTTGATTCAAGAAAAAGGTGCCAGGGTTGCCCTGGATAGTTTGCCCTTTACTATTATTGATGCGGCGGCTGCCCGGTTAGTGACCTGGCACTTTGATCTCTGCTCTGCTCTCCTTCAAAAGTGAGTGGGAAAGTAATGATAATAATGAACACTGACATGATGTTTACCATGTGCTCAGCCCTGTTCTTTATATAAACCCCACAACTCTAGGGAGTTAAGCGCTAGTATTATGTCCTCATTTTTATGGCTGAAAATGTTTCACATCCACAAACACAAGGACAAAGTCTGGCTGCAGAGGACTAACTCATAGCCACGACACTCTGCTGCCTTGTACGCTGTACACTGTGGCTTCTCTGAAGTGGGGTGTGTCTGTGTTAGGGTGTCAGAAGGTACCAAAACCTCACTTCCCAGCCACTGTGCAGAAGGCAGGGGTGAGTTGTTTCATTTCCGCTGTTCTCTCTACTTTTTGCAGAACTTGTCCGTTGAAGGATCTTAATACAGGAAATGAATAAAGAAGGGTTTCGAAACAAAATTGAGACCAAGACAGCTCTCGTCTTCTGCATGTCTGATAAATAAACCCTCCCAGGAAATAAGCTCTTTGATATGAAACTTTTGTCCCTGGAATATTAATGCTGTAGGACGCTATAAATAACACTGGTATAGTTCATTTCTCGAACTATGTCATGGCCATCTGCTCAAACATCTCCCTTATTTTTCCTGTGTTATAAGGAAAGAACAACTCTCTGGACTATTACCTTTCCATTAAAAATAGTAACTTTTAAACTTTTAAAGTTAAAATGTGTAACAATGAAAAAATATTTATAATATGAGTGAAACAGTTGCATTGATGCATGCAAAACACGTATGCAGGGGGAGGAGACCTGAAGGACTTGGAAAAGAAAAATCATTTCCCAAAATTGTGGACTTCTTTTTAAAAGTTTTGCAGTTAATTTTTTAAAAATGGGAATAAAGCAAGGAATTTACCTGTGCCATCAATTATAAACATAATACATACCCAAAGACTCATAGTTTTGGGGAGCTGGGGAAGGCCTCTAAGATGAACAAAAATTAGCTATTAAAATGACAGAGATTATACTAGATGTTAGAAAACTTATTACTGGATAAGTAATGTGCTTTCCTTATCCTGTCTGAAATTCCTAAGTGATTAACAACTTAAGAAGAGGGAGAAGATGAAGATGATCATGTCAGCTTTTCCTTTACAATGTTATCTTACACCAGGTGAGGAGGGGGAAAAAAGGCAGACCAAATCCTTTGGGGAAGGAAGCAGGACATAAATAACAAATAAAATATGAGGTAAATGAAATATTACTTTAGAAATCTCCCTAGATACATTTTTCAATGAACCTGAAACCTATTAGATATTTTTCAGTTCTTCATTTTCTTCACTAACTTAAAGTCTTATTTGCCCTTGTTGCTTTGTTCTACCTTTAGTTTACTCACTGAATCATTTGTTCTTGCTTTGGGCACTTGAGGTTTGCTAGAGTGAAATGAATTTTTTATACTTCAGCTCTGCTTCTTAACAGATATTTTTAAAGGTAGATTTGCACATAAAAAGAGTATTTTTTAAGTGCAGTGCCATGCCATCTGTGCTTCATTTGCTCTGTTGGTCTGGGTCAGCTAAGAAGCCAATACATCTTTAGTACTGATGCATCAAAGGACTTAGAGAAATTAATCAACTGCATTCCAGAACGGAGCCTTCATTCCAGAGGAAGTGTGGGTCATTAATAAAAGCTAATTTTCCCCATTTCAAAATTCTATAACATAGAAATGAAAATGAAATGACTTGGAGTAAGTCCAGCCCAAGACTAATTTCCATTCAAGGTAAACTCTTAGGTTAGTTCTTGAAAAAAAAAGTTGAAAGTGTTAGTAGCACAGTCATGTCCAACTCTGCAACCCCATGGACTGTAGCCCGCTAGGCTCCTCTGTCCTTGGGATTCTCCAGGCAAGAATACTGGAGTGGGTAGTCCTTTCTCCAGGGGATCATCCTGATCTAGGGATCAAACCTGGGTCTCTTGCATTGTAGGCAGATTCTTTACTGTCTGAGCCACCAAGGAAGCCCCCAGGTTAGGTTGGAACTAGACAAAATCAATTTGTCTTCTGACCCTAGGAGGTCAAATCAGACATATTTGTGATCATTCCTGTTACCGGAGTCCCTGGTATGTTTCCTAATTCTGCTTAAATGTTTCCTGATTCTGCTTAAAGATGTTGATTCTAAGGAGATCCCTTGAGAAATCAGTGCAAATGATGTGTGATATTAAGTTCTAGGCAACAAACTTATAGCACGCAAGCTTGCTGAGAACGTCCAAAAGGGCCTCATTGTTCCTAAGTAAAAAGATTCTAGAAGATTATGGTCAAGGAGTAGGTACTAGCGGAGAAAAAGGAGAATCAGAGTTTGGAAATGTGTTAAACTGCCATCAGTACAGCAGAAACAAGACTCGTCTCCAGTTGAGAGGCGCTGCCGCTTGAGGTGTGGCCTTCGGGAGAGTTCCCATCTCAGTGGCATCTGGAGGCAGTTAGAAATGCAGATCCGCCGGGAGCAGGTTCCTGCCTGTCCGTTCCCTCGCTTCCCCTTGTGTGTTTGACAGTGTCGAGCACACGTCATTTCCGGGTGAATTCATTTCTGCAGCCCAATCCAAAACCATTAAATAAAAATCTCTGAAGGCAGGTCCCTAGAAATTGCATTTTTAACAGGATCTCCAGGTGGTTCTTCAGTTCAGTTCAGTCACTCAGTCGTGTCCAACCTTTGCGACCCCATGAATCACAGCACGCCAGGCCTCCCTGTCCATCACCAACTCCCGGAGTTCACTCAAACTCACCTCCATCGAGTCGGTGGCTCCATCCAGCCATCTCATTCTCTGCCGTCCCTTTCTCCTCCTGCCCCCAATCCCTCCCAGCATCAGAGTCTTTTCCAGTGAGTCAACTCATCACATGAGGTGGCCAAAGTACTGGAGTTTCAGCTTTAGCATCAGTCCTTCCAATGAACACCCAGGACTGATCTCCTTTAGAATGGTCTGGTTGGATCTCCTTACAGTCCAAGGCACTCTCAAGAGTCTTCTCCAGCACCACAGTTTAAAAGCATCAATTCTTCGACACAGTTAAATGTGAGGACTCTTACCCTGCTGGGCACAAATGCTGACCAATACCTTATTAGGCCCAAATGGTTCCCCTGAACGCACTACAAGATCTAGGTGCTTAAAGATAAAGGAACAGCCATACCTTGGTTTCTACTGGGGCAACAATGACTGTCCCCTGACACTATGTAAAACATTTACTCCATTATCTCTGGGTGTTGGGGTAGGCAGTTTTCCTTATCCATATTTTACAAGTAGAGAAATTCAGGCAAGGTCAACTAATGAACAAAATAGGAATCAAAACCTACCCTACTAGACAGAGGTTAGGAAATTCCTTTAGTTCCTTGGACAAAAGGCACTGCATAAATCCCAAGCATTAGTATTCCTGACACTTGGCACAGTGTTAGATCACTTTCCTCTAATCACTCCATTCTCTTTTATGAGACTTGAGGTTTAATTGGAGGTTCCAATAAGAGATTTTATGTGCTTAATGGAGTTTGGTGTAATAATCAGAGTCTGAAATGCTAGTCAGAAGGCCAGCTGACTTCTAACGAAGCTGTGCTTGGGGGAATAGGTTTTTAAAAAGACGTTACATGTCTACACTATAGAAGTAGAAATGCAAATATTTAGGGGAAACAATATGTATAAGGTGTATGGTTACTTCTGAAACCTTGGATATGGACAGACATGTATATTAGAACACCCACTGTTACAATAGTGTCAATCACGATAGAAATTTAAACTGTGGAATGCCCAGCACAACTGAAGGACCCTGAGGAATAACATGGAGATGCTTTGTCAGTTTCTCCCATTAGCCACTCCTGGAGCCTCCCTGGGACAGGCTCATCTTCCTGATTCCTCCCCCATTGCTCTTCCTCTCACACCCTCTGCAGAATGGAAGGTGGATCTCGCAGCTTCCCTAATTCTACCCCTTCCTTGCTGTTCCCAAAATATGTACTTGTTGACCTCTTTTTAATTATGTAAGAGGTTTTTCAACTAGACATCACAAGAAAAATGGAATTAACAAAAAGAATGAGAAATGAGGAAATTAATCTTATGGGAAATCTTATATTTAGAGCTATATCAGAGCAAATTCCCCAGGAAATTTTATGGTATATTGCTGGCTAGACAATTTCTTCCATTCTCAGCACTGTTGGCAATATTTTAAATATCAGACAAGCAGTCTTACCACAGAGCTATATTAAGTTGAATATACTTAAGAGTACTATACAGTACATATCTCAGACTTTAAGTGCTTGGCCTACACATGGAAACCAACAATTCATAAGTGACCTCACCTGCAGCCAATGACCCTTTGTGCTTCCCAAGGTGGGAACGTGAAACAAGGATCCACTTTGCTATTCCACCTAGGTCACACAACCGTAGATTCTAGAACTTTACTGATTTCTCACTGCCTTTTACTAAAATGTAATTGATGCTAACCGGACTTTTTATACTCATTTTTCTAGACTAGGGGATCAGTGGCTCTTAAACTTGAATGTGCACAAGAGACACCCAAAATACTTATTAAGAATTTAGATTCTTCGTCCCCAATTCCACAAATCAATTCAGCAGAGCGGGTGGGGCCCAGGAATGGGAAACTGCACTGGTTTAATGAAAGCTTCAAGGTGATTCTGAAGACTCCTCTTTGAGCAATTGACTTCTGGATCCTGCCTGGAGAAACACAGTGTCTGGCCCTATCTGGATGGGACAACGTGAACCATAGCTCTTGCCTGAGAAACATGAGTGAGTCTCTGCGTCACTCGTGGGGCCCTCACTCATCCCAAAGCTGCTCAAGCTCTCTTGGGTGGAGCTTTGGGTTGGTGGATGAAAAATTCTTCCCTGTATGTGATCTCCAAAGTTTCCACCTTCCATGGACTGCGGGGCATCCTATATTAATAAAAAACATTAACTAAGCTCCTGCACCTAACTAAGTGCCTGGATTACTCATAGGCACTTTCTCAAAGACTGAGCCCTTCTGCAGATTCCACTCCTCCATCTTCAATAAAATTGCAAATGGGCCTTGATTGTTTCTTAGTAACTTGTTAGTTGTTTAATTTGACAGCAACATTGGCTTGTGATTTCAGACTATAGGGCTCAATGTCTTCTTAGCCCATTGTGCTGCTCAGTCTCTCAGTTGTGTCCGACTCTATGCGACCCCGTGGAATGTAGCCTGCCAGGCTCCTCTGTCCAAGGGATTTCCCAGGCAAGAATACTGGTGTGGATTGCCATTTCCTCCTCCAGGAGCCCATTATGCTAGTGGTTCTCAGACTTGGATAGGCATCCAAACCATCTGCACAGCTTATTAAACCTAGGGTGCCAGCTCACCTCAGACCTACAGCCACATCCCTGGTGTCTGTGCCATCAACTCTGTGATTCTGTATTTGACGAGCTCCACTAGGGGTCCAGGTGCCACCAAACATTGAGAATCTTTGTATAAAGAGTTCTTCTCACTTGTCAGGGGTACTGGAATCACTCAGAGAACCCGCTTAACTAAGTCACTGGGACCTACGCCCCAAGTGTCTGATTCAGTAGATCTGAGTGAGGCCTGAGAATTGGAACTTCTGTCAAGTTCCCTAGTGATTCTGATGTTATGATATAGGGTCCACACTTAGAGAGCCACTAAGCAAATATCTGAGTTGAGTCACACTTAGAGCTACTAATAATTTTTGTTGTTTAGTTGCTAAGTTATGCCTGACTATTAGCAACCCCATGTACTATAGCCTGCCAGGCTCCTCTCTCCATGGGATTTTCCAGGCAAGAATACTGGAGTGATTTGACACTTCCTTCTCCAGGGGATCTTCCCACTTCAGGGATAGAACCCGTGCCTCCTGCATTACACGTGGATTCTTTACCACTGAGCTACCAGAGAAGACCTTAGAGCTAATAAACTGTTTTCATAAAGACAAACACTGTCTGTGAAACGTTGCTTTAAGCCTGAGAGGGTCTTCTGCTCTCAGATCACTGGCAGAGTAGCAGAGGTGACTGAGAGATGTCATTTCTCCAGGAGCTTTGTGATGTCTCTCATCTGACAGTGTCCCTGTCGCCTGAAAATTACTTTGGCCATTGGCCACTGCAACAACGGACCCAAGAGGCATCCCTCACCCTTTGTTAATTGTACTATTCTTTCCAGCTCAGGCTTAGCCTGTTTGGTGGTCCTGGATTACTCATAGGCACTTTCTCAAAGACTGAGCCCTTCTGCAGATTCCACTCCTCCATCTTCAATAAAATTGCAAAGGCATTATTTGGTAATGCTGATTTTACAGGTGTTTCATGTCAAGATGGAAAAGAGATTACATCACATACTGCACAGCAAAACTTCATCAAAATCTCCACCTTAGTCATCTCCTTCTCTCCTCTGTCCTCCCACCCCTCCACCAGTTTTTGTTAGTCTCTTCCTTCCTATTATTGTAGAGAATAATTGGAGGGCCCCTACCAATTAGCATTCTCCCACCTGAATCAACCCAATGCCCCATCTTAGCAACAAGAAATTCTTTTTAGGATAATTTCTCTTCAGCAGGAGAGAGGTGTAAAAATGTATCACTTTTCAACCACTGTGAGAGTTGGACTGTGAAGAAAGCTGATCGCCAAAGAATTGATGCTTTTGAACTGTGGTGCTGGAGAAGACTCTTGAGAGTCCCTTGGACTGCAAGGAGATCCAACCAGTCCATTCTAAAGGAGATCAATCCTGGGTGTTCATTGGAGGCTCTGATGCTGAAGCTGAAACTCCAATACTTTGGCCACCTCATGCGGCGAGTTGACTCACTGGAAAAGAGTCTGATGCTAGGAGGGATTGGGGGTGGGAGGAGATGGGGACGACAGAGAATGAGATGGCTGGATGGCATCACCAACTCGATGGAGGTGAGTTTGAGTGAACTCCGGGAGTTGGTGATGGACAGGGAGGCCTGGCGTGCTGTGATTCATGGGGTCGCAAAGAGTCAGACACGACTGAGCGACTGAACTGAACTGAACTGAACTGAACCTCACCCTGACATAGACTCCAGTAGAGGTTCTCTTTAGAAGAGGATGCTTGCCTTTGGGGAGAGTGTGGTCCATTCTTCTGGGAGTTCCTTCCTCTCCACATCATTAGACCAGGCACAGGTGTGAGATGGAGAGTTACCTTCTTCTCTTTCTGAGCTCTAACAGGTAGATTACAGAAGGGCTCTGGGTGCCACCACTGTCACTCTGAAGCAATGTGGACACCTGGAGGTTTGGGGAGGGAGGGGAGGAGATGCGATATAAACATGTGGAGCCTTTTCTTGAGGAGTGCACTTGAAGATACCGTATGCAGACTGGGAGTCTTTTCTGGGGAGGAGGATGCACTTGGAGATGGAATATGGACACCTGGAGACTTTCTCGACCAGGAGAGGGCAGGAGCTGCACTTCAGAGCCCTCAAACACTTCGAGAGGCTGAAGTCCACTCTTAGCTACATCACCCTCAGGTCTGGACTAGCCCCATGAACAGACAATAGATTTTCCCCCACCACCACTCCTACTGTGGTTTTTGGGTATGACAGCCTGCCCCGAGATGAAGTAACCTACCAGCGAGCCACAAAGGACTTAGAACTACATTTTCGTCTCCTGCTGCAGCACTGACTTCCATGACACAGCATGAAATGACTCAGCAAAGTCAAAGGAGGACAGTGAAGACAAAGGGAATGATAATCCTTTTGGTTAGAGCAATGAACAAAGGTCATCATTAGAGAATACCCACAAAGCACAAATTGCCAAGGACTGCAGTTCCACCTGCTGGCTGGGGGCCATTTATTATTCTTCTTGCATTGACTCCATTCTAGAAGCGGTTCTCTGGGCCAAGATTTCAAACAAAGGAGGCTGTTCAGGTAAGCTGTGCAAATGGAGTTACATCTCCTCTATCTGCTCTGCCCCATAGTTATAGACACAAATAGTCTTTAAATTTGTTAATGAAGATGGATCCGTATTTCAGTGATATCACCATTGTTGGCTGATTATTTATCAATGTGTTTCAAGCAGGGATTGATTCCAGGATCATAAAAGAAGCAGAAATGCAGACATATGTTTGAGATTTGTCCTTAAATTCTAATACCTGTGACTAAAGGTTTTACTGCCATATCCATTTCTCTGCCAGGTTAATGAAATACTTTTCTGTGGGCACTAAGATTAACTTTCTTCTTTCTCATCTCCTGGAAGTGTTAGCCAGCTGAACCTCTGTTTAACAACCTCTGCGAAGCATTGTGCTCTGACAACTTGCTTGATGGATGGAGCTGTCAGCACATCTTCAGTCCAGGGATGAGGAGGACATTGGTTTACCTATCAATTCCACAAATCAGATGAATAAAAATTAGCAAGAAAACAAACCTAGGGATCCATTCTCATTTTGGTGTTCTTCATAGATCATAATCTTTGGAATGTGTTCCAGGAAAAATAATGACTTTAATGTTGTTTAGCTTTAAAGAATTAGGAATGATTTACTCTGTGAAAGCACTGCTTATAGGAAAGACATCTGGAAAAATCTGTATTATATGCACAAACCTGTCTTCTGTGCCTGGAATAGTATCTTTAAGGGATATTGGAGGGTCTGATCTGAAGTGCAATGAGAAGATATAAAAAGAAATAGCAGTACCAAAGGGGACCTGGGTGAGGGGGCAGGGCAGAGAGGAGAGGGCAAAATGAGACAACTAAGGGTGCCCAAGAGAGAGGAAAGCCTTTCCTGGCCCACAACTCCCAGGATATTTCTTTACAAATCTGCCTACTTGTTTCCATGTCAGTTCCCCCTTACAGACTCTGAATCCCTTGATGGCAGGAACTCAGATTCATTTATCTGTGTCCCCACGTTCCCAGGCCTGTGCCTTGTAGCAGGAACTTGGTATAAGATCAATGAATTAATGAGTTTCTGGTATTTTAGCAAAATAATTATAGTAATTCTAGATGGGGAAAAAAAACACACAAACCCTTCCATATCCTGGCAGAAATGTGTAGAAAATATTACCCAGATTATTAATATGTAAAAAAGGAATTATGTGCAGCGTGTGTATGTTAGTCGCTCAGTCGTGTCTGACTCTGTGACCCTATGGACTGTAGCCTGCCAGGCTTTTCTGTACATAGGATTCTCCAGGCAAGAATAGTAGAGTGGTTTACCATTCCCTTCTCCAGGGGATCTTCCATACCCAGGGACTGAACCCAGGTCTCCTGCATTGCAGGCAGATTCTTCACCATCTGAGCCACCAGGGAAACCCTTATGGGGAGTAACCTGCACCAATAAACATAGGCTCTCATGGTTTATTTTTAGCTGAGAAAACACAATTTGTACAGATGATGCTATGAGCATTATATGTCAAGCTTTTCCACTGGGGAAGAAGGCATCCATTAGGCTCTATATTTTTCTAGGTCACCACATATATGACTTTGTCCTGCCCTAAGTTGGCATTCATTGAATTGATGTGCTTTCCTGTTTCCCTGTTGGCCACTGTCTCTCCCTTGGGACTTGGGGTGGTTATAAGTCACCTGTGATGCAGCTTCTGGCTCTGCCTGGCCCCACTCTGTTCACCTGAGTTGAGCTTTAGGGTCTCAGCATCTCTGTCTGTAAAATGTAAATGACAAGACTTGTGCCTTGGCTGCAAAGCAAGACTTGGCTAAAAAATAAGATGTTGTCTGGGAAGTCTGGAAGGCATGTGCCTGGCACAGGGTAAAAACAGCCAAAAGGCAGATAAATGCAGCAAATATTTTGTCATTTGCTTTGCCTTAAAAATTTTCATTACTCTTCATGAAAACGGAAAGATGTCCTTTTGCAGGGTGACAGCTGCTGTTGGTCGCAAGAAGCTGCTGTTTGCTACTGATAAACAAATGACAACTTCCCCTGAATGGGTCCATGTATTGCCTGAAGCAGATTTGTGATTAAATTTTTTGCTAGCTTTTTTTTTTTTTTTTTTTTGACCACGGAAAAAGATTTGGCTGGAGTGGGTATATTTCCCTCTTGACCTAATCCTTTTGGTGTTTTGAAAACTTTCCAAGTGAGAAAATGAACACTTTTACCCAGCTTGAGTCAGATGCTCAAAACACAAAATAAAAATAGCTGCTTGGGAAGCTGCTGTGCTGTTTGCTCTGCCCCCAGGGTGGTTAACCCCTGAGAGGGCATTCAATGCGATGAGTTACCTCCCCTGGCTTTTGCTGGAGTTGATATTTCTCCATTTTGATTTGGATTGTCCTTGTTATGACCCATGCAAAGTCACTGTGATTATGGAAAGGAAAGTTGGGTGTGATCCAAATGACAAAGTGCTCTTTCCAAACCATCTGCATTGAGGTGCTTTCCTCCTTGAAGGGATCAATTTTTGGATTTAACTCTCCCTCTTTCTAATAGAAGCTTATGCATTCACTTCTCTCTCCTGGGTGATTTAGTCAATCTGATTAATCAGTATGTCTCTTGTAATAACAACAAAAATAACATTTTGATATTGAGAGCTGACATTCAGTTTGAATATATGCCAGCTACTTTATACGCATGCAAAAACATCATTCCATTTAATCCTCATTTTAAAAATTTATGAAATAGATGCTATTACTAACCTCTATTTTACAGATGGGGAATGGGAGGCTCATGAAAGCTAGGTGATTCACCCCAAATCTTACAGCTTAAAAATAGGAGGCAAGAATTTAACTCAAGGCTGCCTGCCCAGAGTCTAAGCCCTTAGCCAGTATGCCCTGCTGAGCAAAGGGCATCAGGTATAGCATCCTCCCGGCCATCAGTATTGCAGCTCTGGGTTTCAGTCTCTTCCAACATAACCCTTTACTTTTTGATTTAAAAAAAGATTATTTGGGCCTTCTCTGGTGGTCCAGTGGTTAAGAATCCGCCTACCAATGCAGAGGACACAAGTTCAGTCCTTGGTCCAGGAAGATTCCACATGCTGTGGTGCAACTAAGCCAGTGCACAGCTACTGAGCCCACATAGAGTCCACGGATTACAACTGAACCCTGAGCACCAAGACCCTGTGCGCCACAAGAAGAGAAGCAACCACAATGAGAAGCGCAAGCACTGCCCTGAAGACTCAGCATAGCCAAATGTATTAAATTAAAAAAAAAAACAAAAGATTATTCAAGGCTGAGACCTGAAAGAATGTGATGCGTTAACTGCAGGTGGCAATAAGTATGAGGTTCAGATGGCTGAAAAGCCAGCACGCTGGCTTCCTGAAGTGCCAAAACTCTTTACTGGCCTTGTGAAGTGACAGCCATGAAGAAGAATGTGGGCCTGGGAGTCAGCATCGCTGGACTGGCTTGATTTTTATGTTTGGAAAATTTGTTCCACATTTTGGATACTCATCAGCATCTCTGGGGCTTAATTTATTTTTGTAGTTGGGGGTTGGGAGTTAATTAAGCAACCTAGTTGGCAGGAAATTTACAACTCAGTAGAGAGATTAGAATGCCTGAATCCCGTGATGGAACAGAGGTTCAGAATCAGCTGGGATGCAGGGTGATTTTTCTCAGCTATCTCTCAGTCTAAACCCTGAAATACTTCTCTGAAGGGACACAGTATAACCAAAAGGATAAGGTGAGATTCGGAAAATCTAGAGAGATTTGGAATTGGTTACAGGTCAGGCCACCCAACGTTGAAGGCAAGAGCTGGTTTCACTTAGATTTAGGTAAATAGGTACAGATCTGAAGGGGATCCTTCTTCCAACTAGAAAAACAAGTAAACCAAGGAGCAGGCACAGATGATTGGTGTATAAACTGTGGCGGTGACATCAGCCTTTGGGAAGCATCCTTTAAGTCAATAGTATCCCTGAGAAAGGCAGATGTTTTTTAGGGTCGCAGGAATAAAACTCACAGCATTGGGGGTATCTAAACTGTCTTATTTAAGTTTGAGTATAAAATGAAAAATATAAAACCTGTATTTAAGGTGATCACAGAAACAACAGCATTATAAAATCACAAGATCCTGAAGGTTACAATATGGGTGTCTGACAACATTCATGTCATCCTGTCTCTGGCTCAGTTGGTCCGAGCTGGCAGTGTTTCTGATGGAGTAAAATTCTCCAAAACGTTCAACTCTGGAAAATTTTCTCGTATTATTTTCAAAAATAATTATCCCCCTAATTTTCTGTTATATATTTCTTAAAACTCTTATGAATAGAAAGTTGGAGCTCCTAGATTAATCTGCCATGTTTCTTGTTTTCTCTCATATTTTACATTTCCTTGTGTATTTGGAAGGTGATATCCTTCCAAACTTTCTAATAAATCATTTTATTTTAGTCATAATGTTTCATTTCTAAAAATATGTTTGTTCTATCATTGCTCCTTTTTCATAGCAGCACTTTCTTGTTTAGTGTCTGTGTCTGTTTTCTCCAGAATAGGTCTTTGTTTGCCCTTCCCCTTCCTCTCCTTCCCTATTTCCTTTTCCACTTCCTTCTTTTTATTTTTTTAACTTTAATATTTCCTCTTAATCCATGCTGTTGGTTTTCCTCTAATGTCTGATGACCTTTGAAGGGCCATGTTAGTATACAGGGATCCTTTGTATGACTGTCTGCTCTCTGGCTTCTCATGCTGTGGTTGGGCTGACTATGGATTCCATGAAAACGGAGAGGTCATGTGAACAAATCACCTCCATTTAGGAAGCATGGACAGAGAACATCTCCACAATTACCAAGACAAAGTAGACTTTATACTTGTGCTGGAGATGTGAGAAGTTCTGTGTGTTCCCCTCTAGACAGAGCTTTCATCTCTTTCTTCCTGTGTTGTGGAGATCTAGAGTACCCTCGGGGTCCCTCTGCCTCTTGCCATATCTCTTTCCAAGAAGACCTCCCATTACTTCCTGCAGGTCTCTGCTCTGGCCAGGAGGAGAGAAGGAAGGAGGCAGATGCCAAGACCTGACTCTGCCAAAAAGAAACAAACACAAAACGACAGCTCCCTACTCTGCTGGAACAACTTTCCAACTGTCCTCCCTGGCAGGCCTTCTTCTGTACAGATCCCAGATTTCATTTCTACTGCTCCAATCTGTCTGTCCACACAATCCCCATTGATTTTCTCTTCAGGAAATTTATTTTAAAAATTTCTGACCTGCTAATGATACTCTTACTGTTTTTAGTACCATCATAGTTTTATTTTTGTTCACTTTTATCATGCCAATCAAATCATGAGAGAGCAAGAAGGAAATCATATATGAACAATTTACCATCTTGAATTGGGATATATCATCTGAACTCCTGATGATCTCAGGGTCTTACAATCTTAAAAGAGAAAAATATGGTTAAAATTCTGATTCTGATACCTTGGAAATGCTTAACAATTTGAGATTTGTCAGGATGCAACCTTTCTGCCTTCTTCAATACAGATAGGTAACTATTTTATTTTTCTCCCTCTTTTCTGCATTAGACAGATGGAAAGTGAATATTTCCCCTTACCCTGAAAATGTTTCTACCAGAAGAAAGAAGGATCGCTTTTCATTTGTTTCTCTGGTTGGTTGCTAATAATTTGAACTCCATTGGTAAAGAACAAGAGAATACCTGTTCAGGTGAGGGTATGTTGAGGGATAAAGACAGGGTAAAACTGGGAATTGGGGAAAGCCTGAGGAAGGTTGGGGCCAGGAGAGAATGAGAAAAATTTGAGACAGACCCTTGGACAACTATGAACTGAGCTGGAAAATTGTCCCTGCTTTTAGGAAAGAACTGTGTAGTAAGGGGCATTCAATGCCCAGCTGGTATCTCAATTTCAACAGTAAAATAACCACATAAATATAAACAGCCATATAAGAATTGTGTCCTCTTTATATTCCAGACACTGTCCTAAGTGTTTCACCCATATGGTCTCATGTAATCTTGGTAACAACCCAAGGAGGTCAGTGTCCTACATTAGGATGTGGTCTGTTGCCATTTAGCATCATTCATATTTCTTTCTAGGTACCTTCCTGTATTGCTGGTTCAGTTTAGTCACTCAGCCGTGTCCGACTCTTCGAGACCCCATGGACTGTGACATGCCAGGCCTCCCTGTCCATCACCGATTCCCAGAGTTTACGCAAACTCATGCATTGAGATTCCATCCAAGTACTGCATTTCAGACTCTTTTGTTGACTATGATGGCTACTCTGTTTGGGAGATCTACAAACTACTTTCCTAGACTCCCTTGAAGCTAGGGTTCTGGATGCAAAAACCTATGAGAGGCAATGGCCCCAGATTTGGAAGGTGAAAGTGAAGTGGTGACTATTTGCTTGCTATTGTTAATGCTAGTCAAGTAAAGTTGGATGGCTGTGAGTGTTTGCCCCAGAAAATTCCACACTTCAGTGTCTGGTAACCAGTTTTGTCGGGGTGAGATGCAGTGGTGGCCCCAGCAACAGCAACTTTGTGGCCTCTAGAACTCAGCAATGGTGGATGCTGTTCAAGTCTATGGCCAATTTGTGGCTCCTGTGATTCCACTGCTCCAGTCAATCCTACAATTCTGTGGGCACTATTTCTCTGTATTAGATCCATTTCTTCTTGAAATACCTGGAGTGTTTTTTCTGCATTAAACTCATGTATACTATTTATCATCTTCATTTTATAGGTGAAGCAAATAACGGGGTTAAGTATCAAAGTGATCAGTGGTCACTCAACATTGAATGGAAGAGCTGGATCTGAACCTTGGTGTATCAGAATCTAAGGCCTTAGACTTAACCACCACACTTCGTTTCTTGTTGTCGACCTGAAATCGGATCATACTAATATAGACTGTTCAGCCCTTAATATTCAAGGGTAGTCCTAAGACTAGTCTGTCAATAAAAGAATACATGCTTTCAGAATCAGTGGGCCAGGACTATGCCTATTGGTTCTTCTGAGATCAAACTTTTCATTAACCAAGATGCTCTGAACGAGGTAACTCAAACCTCCCAAAATCACTCTACCAGATCTGAGTTTTCTATAGATCTTAAAAAGTAAATTCAATGAACTTTGTATGATATATGCAGACAGGTGAGTAGGCTGCAAATTCTTTTTGAAATTGAAATTATGAGAATACTCTTGATCCTAAAGACAGGATACTTTTGTGCTTTTCATATTTCCATAACCCATCCCCACTGATACTTCATTAAAATATGAGTAAAAGCAAAATATCCTAGAGGCAAACAAAGATACAAAAGATATGCTTTGAGAATTCTTATTTTCCCAGGTCAGAAACAGTTTGTTGCCATAAAGATATTTGTCCTTTTAAGAAAAAGAACTTGTTAATGGTGGCTATTATACATCTGCTGCTGCTGCTGCTGCTTCTAAGTCACTTCAGTCGTGTCCGACTCTGTGTGACCCCATAGACGGAAGCCCACCAGGCTCCCCCGTCCCTGAGATTCTCCAGGCAAGAACACTGGAGTGGGTTGCCATTTCCTTCTCCAATGTGTGAAAGTGAAAAGTGAAAGTGAAGTCGCTCAGTCGTGTCCGACCCTTAGCGACCCCACGGACTGCAGCCTACCAGGCTCCTCCATCCATGGGATTTTCTAGGCAAGAGTACTGGAGTGGCTTGCCATTGCCTTCTCTGCAGTTTGACTCAAATATTAATAGCAGATAGTTGTTGTTTAGTCACTAAGTTTTGTCTGACTTTGCGACCCCTATGGACTGTTGAGCCCACCATGCTCTTCTGTCTGTGGGATTTTCCAAGCAAAATTACTGGAATGAGTTGCCATTTTCTACTCCAGGGAATCTTTACAACCCAGGGATCAAAGCTGCATCACTCGCATCTCCTGCATTGGCAGGCAGATTCTTTACCACTGTGCCAACTGGGAGGCTGCAATAGCATCTAGATTTTACCGTAATTTCGCCATAATTAAAAGGAATTTGGAGGGAGGGGATACATAAAATAAACAAGGACCTATTGTGTAGCACAGGGAACTATATTCAATATCTGTAATAATCTGTAATAGAAAAGAATCTGAAAAATACATAATGTGCTGTGCTTAGTCGCTCAATTGTGTCCGACTCTTTGTGACCCCACGGACTGTAGCCTGCCAGGCTCCCCTGTCCATGGGGATTTTCCAGGCAAGAATATTGGAGTAGGTTGCCATGCCCTCCTCCAGGGGATCTTCCCAATCCAGGGATAAAATCCAGGTCTCCCGCATTGCAGGCAGATTCTTTACCATCTGAGTCACCAGGGAAGCCCAAAAAATATGTATACGTGTATGTATATGTATTTAACTAATCACTTTGGTATACACCCAAAACATTTTAAATCAACTATACTTCAATTAAAAATGTCATTATAAAAAAGGGGGGGATATTGGTGTTGTTAAAATCAACTGAGCTTCCTCCTGTGATCTCTCCAGTCTCACAGAGAAGTAGGAGTGCTATGAGGATGTGCTAATGGGCATCTCATTTTAGAGGGAAACACTTCATTTCTGCAGTAATGTGGTCGTGATTCTGTGTGCATTTGAGCTGCTGAGCTCAGAGAAGCCTTGGGATTACCTATCCGGTGCTCTTAAGCCAGACGGCCATTGCTGCATGCACACGCGAAAGTCATAGACACTCGACTTCAGATTTAAAGAAACAAGGTCAGCCTGTTGTAACTGGGATGATCACTGCAGTCTGATGAAGCAGAAATCACTAGTGGATATTATGGGGAGGGCCTGAAGAATTCAGATTATTTCCAAGCACTTTAACTATTTCTCCAGTTTGGATGAATGGAGGGCACCCAAGATCTAATTGAAAGTGTTTGGGATTGAGGACATTATGTGGTAATCACGCTGGGGACCTAGGTTGATTCATATATGGGAGGAAGGAGAGAATGAGAGAGTGAGATTCATACAGGGCAAGAGGGCTAGACTAGTACACTTCAATCTGGTACTTCATAAAAATCAATTTCACAGGCCTACCCTAACTATATCTGAGCATCACTCCAGCTGGGTCCGGAAAATTCTCTTTAATCAGAAAAGCGTTCAAGAGTATTAAATGCTCATATGACTGCCAGGTATTTGTATGTGGAAGAGTTCTAAATATAGTTACTGTAAACTTCCATTTGTCAGGGGTCTTAGTATGTACAATGAATTTATTAAGATCTCAGGAAGATAAATATGTCTTTTTAAAAAAGGTAATTTATAATCTGAGTTTGGGTTTCAGTACGATGGTGTGATAGAGGTTCATTGTGAATTTAAGAAAAGCAGTATTCACTTTCCGTGGGAATAAGTCATATTTTTCCTAAAAGGAGTAAATGGAAACCTCCAACTCAAGTACACTCCAAGGATACATTTTTATCTTGTGTTTCTGAACAATCACTTTTTTGGCAGACTCTCTCACTCATGTGAAACAGAGTTAAGAAATTGATAGGCAACAAAAAAAGGACTCTTAGCAGTAAAATAATGTTCACGAAGTCCAGATGCTCAAGGTCATGCACTTTACCTACAAAAGAATCTCTTAGGCACTCAGCAGAGCCTCTCCACTCTTATTTTGTCCACAAATCAATGAGTTTGATTATCTGGTTATAAAACAGATTGGAAGCAGCAATTAGAAGGGATTAGAAAGTAGCTACTACAGACACATGTGGAAACACAGAAATAGAAATAAATGCTATAATGTGTAGAAATAAGAATCCAAAGAGCCCAGGGGACTGAGCTCATACCACATATTGGAAAACAGCCAGCACCTATATTCCTGTGCATATATTATTTCCTAGTATAATCATGTTCCTAATGACAGCCCTAAGGTACCAAGGAGGTATTTGGAATTTTCTTTTCAAGATGCAGGAAATGATGAAGCATATTTTAGAAAGATTACTGTTCAGAAAGACAAAAACTAAAACTGGCAACTGAAGAGATAAAATCTTGATTTGTTTTGAACTCTTCATGTATCCAGATGAATTTATTTCCTGTGAGTATCCCATAGTCAGGGTTTTACTATGAGAGCTTTTAGCTGGGAGAGAAAAATGAAAAGGTTTTTTATCTATTCATTGCTTCAAGGTATGTGTATATATATGAACATATGTTAGTAAATTTTTTCGACATATGTGTGTACATATATAAGCACATAACATTGTCATACTGTTTAAAGTGAGTACATATGGGTATGTATACACACTCAAGCTAAATCTGTCTGTGACCAGAAGGTTTTTAAAAATATGGGAAGGTTTAGATCTTACAATCTGATTAGACATTTAGTTTTGCCATCGCTTAATGATTCAAGCTAGGTATTACATCACCAGTCTGTCATGGCTTCTCTTTGCCCATTAGGAAATTGTGTTTTCCTCATCTGTCTGAAGTCCTTCAAATATTCCAGACACAAGCTTTGGCAAATAAAGTATACAGTTTTTGAAGTTTATTTTGATAATGGATTTACCAGACTTAAGGATCTGGAGCTGAGAGATAGGGCAACAGTCATAATATTAATACCTAATGTTTAACAACTTGGCCATTTACAAAGCATTTTCACCCATATGTTCCATTTGGTTGATATGGTCTTAAGTCATTTTAAATCTATAACAGTTTGTCTTCATTGTCTGCTTGTTTTAAGGAACTGGGTCATTCACCCTGTGGTAGAACCCCACAATCTAGATTTGATGAGTCCACATGATATCATTTAACATTTTCCTCTCCTCCCTGTAATTTTGTAAACTGGTGTTTACAACAAAAGGTTTGATTAGATTCAGGTTCAATTTTCTTAAAGGACACCACATAGGTGGGGCTATGAATTTCCCACTAAATAGCATCAGAAGGCTGATAATGTCTGGCTGTCTTTCCATTAATGACTTTAAGATTGATCAGTCAAATCAGGTGTTGTCAACTTGATCCATCCATTACAAAACTCTTCATCAAAATTTTACTTAATGCTTTCAGTGAACATTGATCATTGCCTAGAAGAAACCCATTGTTTCATAGGGTGTTCCAAAGCATAATTTCTAATTCCACTATTCCTTATATAATTATTAGCTGGAACTCTATAAAGAAAAACTTGCCCTTGTCAAGTAGTTAGAAGCCCTAAAATACACTCAATACAGGAAAGGCAGGATAACTGTGAAGTCCATGCTTTCACTGCTGTGCTGTCCTAGAAGGATACTACTTTCCTGTAGGTGTGATCTGACAGATCAAGCATAGCATCAGAAGGTTCTGGCCATGGAGGTCCTTATCCTTCAGTTCAGTTCAGTTCAGTCACTCAGTCATGTCCAACTCTGCAACCCCATGAATCACAGCACGCTAGGCCTCCCTGTCTGTCACCAACTCCCGGAGTTCACTCAAACTCACCTCCATCGAGTCAGTGATGCCATCCAGCCATCTCATTCTCTGTCGTCCCCTTCCCCTTCTCCTCTTGCCCCCAATCCCTCCCAGCATCAGAGTTTTTTCCAGTGAGTCAACTCTTCACATGAGGTGGCCAAAGTACTGGAGCTTCAGCTTTAGCATCAGTCCTTCCGATGAACACCCAGGACTGATCTCCTTTAGAATGGACTGGTTGGATCTCCCTGCAGTCCAAGGGACTCTCAAGAGTCTTCTCCAACACCACAGTTCAAAAACATCAATTCTTTGGTGATCAGCTTTCTTCACAGTCCAATTCTCACATCCATACATGACCACTGGAAAAACCATAGCCTTGACTAGACGGACCTTGGTTGGCAAAGTAATGTCTCTGCTTCAGTTCAGTTCAGTTCAGTCTCTGCTTAGACCCCAACAAATCTAGTCTATCCTGACTGAGCAGAATTCCTGATGGAAGATGGAATGAGAAGATGGTTCCCAGCTCTGGAGAGAGAAGGCTAGCAAAATTTAGGCAGATTTTCTGGTCCCTACCTGGAAGGGAAATGCAGGTATAGAACTGAAGTATGATAGGAATAGAACTGAGACCCAGGAATATGGACCGGGCATACTGGATGTGGTGAAAGAGGGAGGAGGAAGACATCAGTAGTCCTGAGAATGTTTATGGTCTTGACCCAAGCCAGAAGGAAACTGAGCCCACATGTGACTGGGCTTCTTGAAGTAGACAGGGAATGAAGAATGGATATAGGACTGAGCTCTGGAGTGAGTGTTCTAAAAGGCATTTGAAGGGCCTGGGTTTGGGTGGCTGAAGGATTGCGCTGTCTCACTGGGTCTGGAGATGACCATGCCCTAGTTGGTTTGGCACCAGCCACTCCACATAAACCCTGATTGGAAACTCCATAACCTTCTGTGACAGAACAAAAAGAGCCTGATTTCCAAAGGAAATCAGAAGAAATGGAGCCAATACTGGCTTTGTATGGCTCATACAATCATCACTAGTTCAAACAGTGCTACCTGGTCAGTGAATCCTCCATCACCTTTTTGCTCACTTCTGATCCTATTCTCATCACAATCACATAAATTCTCAAAAACCGTGGAACTGGAGGACTTGTGATTACGGAGCCATGCTCTCTGGGCCAGACTGTCTAAGATGTGCAAATGCAAAGAACTGCGGGGGCCTTTGCTCATCCTCTCAGCATCCGACCTTCTCTTCATCTGGGGGCTTTCAGAGAACCATACCCACCATTGTATTTAGGAATTGACTGCTAAAATTTGAACCGCTCAATCCAATTAAACTAAAATTTCTTTTCTTCCCGCCACATCACTTACACACAAGAGCACCGAGAATTATTTTTAGATGTAAAAAATAGCAGTTTGCTGGTGCTTGCCATCCAATTTGTAACAGATTTCCAGAGATTAACACTCACAAGGTTTTTGGCTACGTTTAATCACAAAAGTAATTCTGTATTCTGTCAATATGCTCAGCTCGGGGGATAAAAATAGCAGTGCAATCTGGTTGGGTAAGTCTCGGCCACGGGGCTTTGCTCCCAGTTTCTGTTTAATGTTGTTATGGAGTTTCTGTCCTCCTTAAGGACAAGCCAGCGTAGGAGGATGGGAGAGTTTATGATGTGCTGTTAGGCTCAGTGAGGCCCTCGGCATGCTGGAAACAAGATCTTTCCACACAGCCAATGAAGAGAGTAACTCTGTCTGATTATCTGGCCAGATTTTCCAACTGAGAAACTGCATAAAACATGCTTTTAAAAAAATTACTTTTGATAAGAAGTTATTTCAGTAAGTGAAAACTAACTCTGGGACGGACATCTGGAAACTGGCTTATTTTTCCTTGTGGCGTCGCCTCAAGGAAAGGGAAAGAAACACCAGTAGGAAGTGCATCGAGCAGCACATGTCAGTGTCCACCCTGATTTGGTTCTGTTTCCTTGTATATTTCCCATTCTTTAGATCTGTCAATACGAAGCTCTGATGTACCACAGGAAATAAGTCACTATAATCCATTTACGTCAGTCATCCTGTGAAGGTTTGATTCTGGACCTAGAAATTCCAGTGTTCCCAAGTCTCCCATATTCCTGCAGTAAATTTTCAAAGAATGAAGAAAGCTCCCACAGAGAGAAGGTAAGGGAATTCAAGTTTCTCTTTTTTTTTTAAAAAAAAAGAACTTTCAACCATGTGTGTTCTGCAGCATCTGAGATGTCTTATTCATTGCTCACCTGTGGATGAAGGTCTTGGTGGCAAAACTCTCAAGCCTATAAGATGTAGTTCTCCTTTATCTGATAGCCACTGTCCAAGGGAAAACTCTGGTGCTCATGACTAGGATTAACAACAACAAATTGCACATGCACATCCTAGCCTCTGCAAAGACAAGTGAATTCAACTTCTCTGGAAGAATGACTGACTTGCCAGAATTCCCTGTAGCCCTCCCTGCCTACCTTTCCTTCCAGGCCCTCTTCTCTGCCAGCTTCATGAAGCCCAACTACAAACTCAGGCAACACCAATCCCTAACTCTTCTGACCTCTCGGAAAACACATTCCCTTAACAGATCAATTACATGATGGCCTACGTCGATGGACATGATTTTTCAATAAATCATGGCCTTTTAGAGCTGGGAGAAAACAAAACAAAAACTTACCGAACATCTAGCTCAGGGTTTACCCAAAGTATAAACTAAGAAACCCTATTCAGAAGAGAGATCTTCTGTAGAAAGAATTCCACAACTGTATTAGGTTGTAGAGCTGCAAAAACAAAACACCATAGTCTGGGTGCCCTAAAGAATAAACATTTATTTTCATTGCTAGAGACTAGAGGTTCGGCATTAAGGTATCAGTAGGGTTGGTTTCTTGTGTCAAGATCTCTCTCCCTGACTTGCGGACACCCACCTTCACCCCATGTCTTTCACAGCATCTTCTCTCTCTGCGTCTGTGTCCTAACTGCCTCTTCTTTTTCTTCTTCCATTTTTTTCCCCAGTTTAATTGCGATATAATTGACTTGTACACACACTGTACAAGTTTAAGGTGCACAGCATAATGATCTGACTTATAAACATCACGAAATGATTATCACAATCAATTTAGTAAACTTCTATCATCTCTTATAGATACAAAATTAAAGGAAAAGAAAACAATTTCTTCATGATGAGAACTCTGAGTATTTACTTTCTTAACAACTTTCATATATAATGTACAACAGTGTTAATTATATTTATCACGTTGTACATTACATCCCTAGTGTAATACTTCCTTATTTTATAACTGGAAGTTTGTACCTTTTGACCACTTTCATCCAATTTCCTCTCCCCCCGACCCCCATCTCTGGTAACCACAAGTTGGAGCTCTTCGTCTATGGGTTTGTTTGTTTCTGGAGTATAATTGACCCTCAAAAGTATGTTAGTTCCTGTTACATCAAACAGCGATTCGATTTTTCTATACATTTCAAAATGATCACCACCACAAGTCAAGTTACAATCTCTCATCATATAAAGATATTACATATTTATTGACTACATTGCCCACACTGTACATTTCATACCCATGATTCATTTATTTTGCACTTGGAAGTTTCTACCTCTTAATCTCCCCTCATCTGTTTCTTTCCCTCCCCACAGCCGCCCCATCCTCTGACAACCACCGGTTTCTCTGTATCTACATCTCTGTTTCTGTTCTGTTTGCTCATTGTTTCATTTTTTAAGATTCCACATGCAAGTGAAATCATACAGAGGAAGACAAATACTAATTGCGTCTTCTTTTAAACATATTAGACAAATTGGATTAGGGCCCACCTTAATTACCTCATTTTAACTTAAACTCTTTAAGGAACTTATCTAAAAATACAGTCACATTCTGAGGTACTAGGGGTCAGGATTTCAACACATAAATTTGAAGAAAGACACAATTTAGCCCATAACAACAATCAGACAACTTTGGGAAACACTAATGTGAAATTCCCAAGTTCAGTTCAGTTCAGTCACTCAGTCGTGTCCGACTCTCCGCGACCCCATGAATCACAGCACGCCAGGCCTCCCTGTCCATCACCAACTCCCGGAGTACACTCAAACTCATGTCCACAGAGTCGGTGCTGCCATCCAGCCATCTCATTCTCTGTCGTCCCCTTCTCCTCCCGCCCCCAACCTTTCCCAGCATCAGAGTCTTTTCCAGTGAGTCAACTCGTCGCATGAGGTGGCCAAAGTATTGCAGTTTCAGCTTTAGCATCAGTCCCTCCAATGAACATCCAGGATTGATCTCCTTTAGAATGGACTGGTTGGATCTCCTTGCAGTATAAGGGACTCTCAAGAGTCTTCTCCAACACCACAGTTCAAAAGCATCGATTCTTCGGCGATCAGCTTTCTTCACAGTCCAACTCTCACATCCATACATGACCACGGGAAAAACCATTGCCTTGACTAGACGGACCTTGGTTGGCAAAGTAATGTCTCTGCTTTTTAATATACTATCAAGGTTGGTCATAACTTTCCTTCCAAGGAGCAAGCGTCTTTTAATTTCATGGCTGCAATCAGCATCTGCAGTGATTTTGGAGCCCCAAAAAATAAAGTCTGACACTGTTTCCACTGTTTTTCCATCTATTTCCCATGAAGTGATGGGACCAGATGCCATGATCTTTGTTTTCTGAATGTTGAGCTTCAAGCCAACCTTTTCACTCTCCTCTTTCACTTTCATCAAGTTACATTGGCTAAATTTCAAAGACCCTCAGGAGCCCTTGAGATAACAAGCTGGTCTAAATATGTTTAACTTATTGTTTCCAAAATATGTTTGACTTGTGATACTTTTTCCTGGATATTTTTAATTAAGTTCCTACAGAATGTAATTCAGAAACACTGACCCTATCTATCCTTCCCTATTTACGGGTGAGGAAACAGAGACCCAAAGATACAAGTGACTAAGATTAGTTCTAACTCTCTGGGCTTTTCCTGTTACTTCTGATCCAATTTCAAAAATGCCAGATTTGGCTGACAAAGATAAATACTTCTCAAAGGTAAGAGTGGAGAGAGGGAAATTGGAATAACAATGGCAAGCTTCTTTGGGGCTGACTGTAGAACATAGGAATATAAAGCCTTTCCTCTCTGACTTACAGCCTTTCTTCCCTTCTCTGTACTTGTCTCTTAACCCTGTGTGTTGTAAAGACAGCCCTCAATGGTACTTTTTAAGAGATCCCATAGGGATAGAAATACTGGGGGAAAGGGGCAGTTCTCTGGCCTCTACCCATTGCTGACCCTGGCTCTCAAATTGCACACCTGGTAATTCCATTCACTCTCAGTCTATAGCAGAGAAAGAATGTGATTATTTATGCTCACATACCTTTCTGAAGCAGAAACGTCAAAAATGTCAATGATGGGGACAATTGACCTAGGTAAGAGTTGATAGAATATTTATTCAACTCAAGTCCTAAACATGCTCTTTAAAGCTCTCTTCTATTACCCAAGCTCATTTACTTAACATATTTTTATTTCAGAGCTGTATCAGGGAGACTAGAAGTATAAAGTTAAATATGACAACTTCTAAATGAGAGTAGCCATTGTAGTCTTCTCTGGAACACTGTACTGAATATCCAGTCCAGGGCCTTTTGTACATAATTTTAAAAGTTTCCTTCCAGAATATGGGGCTTTTAAATCAGCAGGACTCACTCCCATTCCTTGTGAGCTGAATATGGTAAGAAAGATATTAGGGACACTAGCCCTGAACTAGGATTCCTGCTTCCATTTTCCCTCCTCTCCTGCTCCACAACAGTGATTACCCAGTAACTGTTGACCTTTTACCCTTTCTGCTGTTCCTGGCCCTAAACATGGCCCTTGGATCTGAAGGCAGAGCTGGCCTCCTCTTTTCTCCTTTGACAAGTCCCTCAAACCCGGTTTGTGCTTATTCTCTGCCCTGATCCGCTTCCAGCCCTTCTATTCACCACCTTGCATCAAAAAAGCGGACATCTCTAGAATTTGGAGCTCAGAAATAATCTCACTTTGCCCAGTGCCAAAGAATTTTCCTTTGGACTTGTAGGTGTTGTGTGCTCCGTTGTTTCAGTCGTGTCCAACTCTTTACGATCCCATGGGCTGTAGCCCGCCAGGTACCTCTGTCCAAGAGATTCTATAGGCAAGAATACTGGAGTGAGTTGCCAGGCCCTCCGCCAGGGGATCTTCCCAACCCAGGGATCGAACCCAGGTCTCCTGCATCTCCTACATTACAGGCAGATTCTTTACCCACTGAGCCATCTGGGAAGCCCTTGGACTTGTAGAAGGTAGCCCCAAAGCTGTTGTGCTACTTCTCATGATGTCTGGGTTGATGATGGTGAAGGGCTTTGGACATAAAGTGCTCTCAAGGAAAGGACCCAGGCTCTCAGGGTGGCATGCTGCCTGCTCAGGACTGACGGGAAATCTGCACATGACGTTATCGTGTAAAGGTGTCCAATGGGATGATTCTGCAGCACAAGAATTTCTTCTCTTCCCATTTTATATGCATTGTTTGATACAAAACATAAGACATACTAAATAATTCTGAGAACATTAAATGAAAGAGAAAATCTGCCATTAGAAACCTCAGCATTAAAAACAAAACCCTACAGCAGCATACATTCTTCTCTCCAAAAGAGCCAGTCTTTGCATGATTCTTATCTCCAGCAATTTTTATTGGAGACATTTCTGATTTGTTGTTTTAATAGGCTTTCTGAAATCAGACATGATGCTCATTATTCTTGCATGGTTGTTTTATTCTTGCATTTTTCAAACAAACAAGGGAGCCAAGGGACCTGGGGATGCTAATCATTCTATAACCCTCACACCGTGACGACAGGGCTTTCAACTCCAATATGGACATGGTAGCAAAAATATGGCACTGAGGCCTGATTGAGGGTCCTCTTGGTCATTGGATAAATGCTGAAACAAAGTTGGCCTACATTTAGATCAATTTTGCAGCAACAGATTGTGTCTTTGGCCAGTGTGCATAATGGGGTTCCAATGTAGAAACGGGTTAGCAGAGACAGCACGGATGTGAAAAACAACAGAGCCAGATGTCCAGAGGATTGTCTTTCCTTTTGTTCCCCTTCTTAATTCAATAATTTTCATTTATTAGCTGTACATGTACCACCCAGCTTGGGACTGGGAGTGTGGTTCTAAGGGAAATAATGTGTGATCTCCAATGTATTGACTCCCCAGCCCTATCTTTTACAGATTTATCAGTATCTTTATCCCTGGGATCACATGTGCACCATCCCCTCCTGACTTGGCCAGCCATGGTAGGAGGAATTTCTAATTGAATGAGACAAGGATCCAACATCTAACTGTGGTGCTGGCACTCCAACTGTGATGTTGGAAAAGACTTGAGAGTCCCTTGGACTGCAAGGAGATCAAACCAGTCAATCCTAAAGGAAATCAACCCTGAATATTCATTGGAAGGACTGAAGCTGGAGCTGAAACTCCAATACTGTTGACACCTGATGTGAAGAACTGACTCATTGGAAAAGATCCTGATGCTGGGAAAGATTGATGGCAGGAGGAGAAGGGGATGACAGAGGATGAGATGGTTGGATGGCATCACCAACTCAATAGGCATGAGTTTGAGCAAACTCCAGGAGATGGTGAAGGACAAGGAAATCTGGCATGCTGCAGTCCCTGGGGTGGCAAAGAGTTGGACATGACTGAGAGTGAACAGCAACCAACATCTAAAGAAGCATCTGGAGACTGAAACAGGCTCTTGGTGAGTTGGTGTAAACCATCCACGACAGAGGACTTCCCAGGTAGCTCAGCAGTAAAGAATCTGCCTGCAATGCAGGAGATGAGGGTTTGAGCCCTGGGTCAGGAAGATCCTTTGGGAAAGAAACTGGCAAGCCACTCCAATATTCTTGCCTAGGAAATCCTAAGGACAGAGGCGCCTGGTGGGCCACAGTTCATGGGGGTCACAAGAGTCAGACACGACTTAGTGACTAACATCACCATCACCACCCATGAACGAAGGCCTCTGCAGTGAATGAGGCAGTAGGAAAACAATTTCAATTAAAAAGGAAATCAGAGAATGCTGGTTGGTTTGGTGACCAGCCACTTCCTGGTTCTCAATACTGTCATCCCAACCCCTCTTTCTTCTTACTCTCTTACGTCTGTCTTTCTGCCAGAAGCACCACCCCATTTCCCACTGTCCTTATTCTATTCCACTTCACTGAATACTGGGGTGTCTATCTATACCTCTGAAGCATGGCTCATTCATGTAGCTAAACTCATAAATACCTTATTCATCCACAGTGGAGAAGAGAGAACAGAGAAAAGGGTGAAAGAAAGAGAATTGCTCCTAAATTGTGACGCCATGATTCAAACAGTCAGAGACTTAGACTCGAATCCCTGTCCTACCTTTTTACTAGCTGAGTGATTCTGGGAAACCTGCGGAACATCTCTGAGCCTCAGTTACCTTGGTTGTCAAATGGGCATAAGAACACTTACATTTCAGAGTTGTTGGGATTAGAGGTTGTGTGTAGGTTACTAGTACATAGTAGATTTGAGGAGATAGTGGCTATGAACACTTTATATAGATAGAGTAAGATTACATATACAATCTGATATCTGCTTTTCCCATTTAACACCATAATATGAGCATCTTCTCATGTTTTTCAAAACTTTTTGTAAACATCATTTTTAAATGCTTGGGGCTGGTGTACGGGGATGACCCAGAGGGAAGATAAAGGGAGGAGGGAGGTGGGAGGGGGGTTCAGGAAGGGGAACTCATGTACACCCAGGGCAGATTCATGTCAATGTATGGCAAAACCAACCAATATAATATTGTAAAATAATTAGCCTCCAATAAATAAAATAAATAAATAAATTTTTTTAAAAAAGGAAAGCTAAAAAAAAAATTAAATGCTAGGAAGTAGTCAGTCACATGTTTGTACTGTAATTATATAATTGTTTCTTTATTTGGGGACCCTTAAGTTTGCTAAAGCTGAAACTCCAATACTTTGGCCACCTCATGCGAAGAGTTGACTCACTGGAAAAGACTGATGCTGGGAGGGATTGGGGGCAGGAGGAGAAGGGGATGACAGAGAATGAGATGGCTGGATAGCATCACCAACTCGATAGATATGGGTTTGAGTGAACTCCGGGAGTCGGTGGTGGACAGGGAGGCCTGGCGTGCTGTGATTCACGGGGTCACAAAGAGTCAGACACAACTGAGCGACAGAATTGAACTGAAGTTTGATTTTGTTGTTCTTTATTCTGTTATAAAGGGTGCTACAGTGAAAATCTTTGAGCATAATACTTTATCTCTATTTAGGCACACTTTCCATGGGCTTTGTTCATAGAATGGAATTACTATGCCCGATTGTAAGGACACTTTTAAGAGTCTTGGTATATAGTGCCAAATTTCTTTCCATAGCTCCTATGAGCCATGTATGAGGCCTGTCTCCTTGGCAGACAGAGCAGATACCATGGGTTGTCTGCCCAAGGACCACTACTTTCCCTTTTTCCCTGTTGATAGAGCCTTAGTTGGTCGAAGTGTTCATGCTTCCTCGGGGGATAAATCTGGATTAGTCTGGACCAGTATTGGTCATTTCCTTTCTCTTGCCAGTGATTGGGCTAGAGGTGGGCATATGATACAGTCCTGGCTAAAGAGATGGGATATGAGGTTTACTGGGTATTTTTCATTCTTATTTGGAGCAACATGGATGGACCTAGAGATTATTATGCTAAGTAAAGTAAGTCAGACAGAGAAAGACAAATGTCACATGATATCATTTATATGTGGGATCCAAAAAATAGTGATACAAATAAACGTATTTATAGAACAGAAATAGACTCACAGACATAGAAACAAACTGTGGTTACCAAAGGAGAAAGGCGGGGTGGGAAGGATATATTAAGGGTTTGGGATTAACAGATACACAGTATTATTATAAAACAGGAAAACAACAAGGACCTAGAGTATAGCACAGGGAATTATACTCAGTATCATGTAATAAACTATAATGGAAATGAATCCAAAAAATATACATAATGTATATAACTGAAGTACTTTTTTGTATGCCTGAACTACCACTACACTGTAAATCAACTATACTTCAATAATGTTAAAAAAACATAGTATCCTTAGCTACACAGAGGGTTGCCTGAAAATGATTCATCTTCTTCATTTCTTCTTAAATAAAATTATCAAACAAGAGAGAGACAGACAATGGATAAACAGTTTGCTCTCTTTCACTGGACATTGTCATGTCTGTATGTAACCATGCCAGCCTAGGGACAAAACCTATGAAGGAGGGGTGCTTGAGGATTCTATGGAAACCCTGAATTAATCAATTGAGGAGCCACATTGCCCTGGGACTTATTTTCACTTATATAAAATCATATATTATACATGTTATTTAAGAAGTTTGATTTGGTTGTTTCGTTATTATTGCCTAGAAGCATTTTAATGGGAACACCAGCATTATAATTACTAAAAAACCTTTTGCAAATTAATTCACACACAAAAATAGCATTTTAATTTTGTTGGAATTTGCTGTTCTTTAATTACCGACGAGATCACATGTTTATTATTCATAAGGTTGTTAATAATTTGCATGTTTTTTTTCCCTAAATTATCTGGAAAGATTTTTCAGAGATCAGCAAGTCATTTGCAGGCTGGACTGAGCAGGGCAAGGCATCGAGGGAACAGTTAAGGTCATGTTGGGAAGGAGACCTGCCACTCAGTTTCATACAAATACTCCTCCATCTTGCAAAGTGTCTTGGGCTCAAAGAGATGGGCTCCTATCCAATATATGGTAATAATAGAAGTCAATCTTTCAGGACTGTTTGTCTAGAAAACTAGACCTTGGGGAGGACTGTCTCTCAACATGGAGACAGGAAGTCTAGTGGCCAAAAGGAAAATAAGACTCGTGAAAGTGAAGGTTGACAGAGGACAGAAATGAGCTAAAGACTTGGTGTACATGAGCGCAGCTAGCATTTCTCCCTGCTTGCTCCTGACTTCTGCAATTTCAAGCCACTCTGGTCCCCCATCCCCTGCCCCATTAACCCATTAGGCTTACCCATGTGTCTGCTCTAGCTTAAGAACATTTGCATTAGATTTTCCATACAGAGAAATGTTTTTAATTACTTGAGTTTTGAAATAAACTTTGAACAAAAACATTGGAGCAAGAGTCTCTGATTCATCTCTCAGAAAAGGAAACATATGAAAATGATTCACAATCTCTTTTTATTAGCACATTAGAGTGACAGAATATTGAGTCATCAGTATGAAGGCAATGTCTAATGGTCAGTTAATCAGAAATTTAAATGGTCTGGGTTTAATAGTAGATTTTCAATATTATGAATATTCAGTAAATCCAAGCCTGATTGAGAAATGCCCCAAATGAAGTCTTGCCAATGAACACATTTATAATACATGGCTAAGGTTGTTTTATAAAAGACTTATTGACTTTCTAGTCAAGGGTCTAGTAGCTTCCATCAAAGTCTTGTTCTAAACCATCATAAATTAACAGATCAATCGTTAATGGAACTGCTAGGCAAGTTTAAAGCCAAATAACTCAGATCCCAAGACAACTCGATTTTACTCATTTGTAATCCAGAGGCACTTTTGTAGACAAATTGTTGTTTGTTTAGCCAATTTGTACATCCCAAGGTCCTCAGCCTGAGCCTCCTTGACTTCAGCCCACAGGGACTGTCAGCAGTGCAGCTCACTAATCGGCAGCTGCTTCTCTTTTGTTTGTGTTGAGATCTTTCATTACCCAAGTTTCTGCATTAGCAGCGTCTCATAGGATTAGATCTGATCATTTGTGATAGCTAGGATCCTCAAGATCCTGACCAAATCAAAAAGTAGAGTCTTTACCAAAACTGGGAGCAAGGTAACATGAGAATGTATGTGTAGGGAAAAAAAAAGGGGGGTATTTTTAAAAGCAAAATAGGGCGGTTTGAGAGTGTGTGGTGTAATGGGTACATGCCACGTGGCCTATATTGGTGGGGGTGTTTATGCCACTTCACACAATATTGCTCCAGCTTTCATGTGAATTCTGTTGGAGGAAGAGAATAGAGGAAAAAATAGATGATTTGTGTTTCTGGCTGCCTACTCTTTATATGCAAAATTATCAAATAAACAAGATCCAAAAATAGTACTTTCTTTGCTCACCCAGAGATCTTCCACTCAGCTCTGAATTATAAAAGCCTCTGGTTTAAATGAACTAGATAATGAATTGGGCTCACATGGGAAGCATATAGGAAGAGGCTCAGATTTAGCTGCGTTTGCTGATGTTTGTCAAGGGAGGGTGATTTCTCAGTTTCAGGGATGATGACTGTAAATGCAGCCCCCTCACTGTGGTCATGAGCTTTTCTTTTCCTTCCCTGATAAAGCTGTGGGTGGACAATATCACTGCTGCTGCCCACTTAGCTACAAAATTGTTCATTCATTCTTCTTCTATACATATATATATATATATATTTTAAATTGAGGTATAATTGAGTTACCATATTATATAAGTTTCAGCTATACAACATAGTGATTCACAATTTTTAAAGGTTATATACTCCATTTATACTTATTCTAAGATATTGGCTATCTTCCCTGTGTGCACAATATATCCTTATAGCTTATTTACTTTATACACAGTAGCTTGTACCTCTTAATCCCCTACCTCTATCTCGAACCCCTCCTTCCCTCTCCCTACTGTTTACAACACACTTGTTCTCTAAATATGTGGGTCTTTTCTTTTTTTTTTTTAGACAGACAATGTTGTCTCAGCCCTGACCAAAGCCTCGCTGCCAGGTAGGGCATTATCATCGCATTATCGGCTAATAAGACCTGAGATTCCAAAAGCCTCTTCTCTCTCCTCCAGCCCCAAACCATAGGAATCTGCATTCGGCATCCAGTCTACAAACAGCATAGCGCCTGAATCAGACCCAGGTTCCCAGGCCTACTGAAGATGCACTGTGTCAGACTCTCAGCACGCAGTGTCCAGGAATGTGCTTGTTTATAAGGGCTCTGGTGATTCTTGGGCTTCCCTTTTGGCTCAGCAGGTAACGAATCCACCTGGAATGTGGGTACGATCCCTGGGTTGGGAAGGTCCCCTGGAGAAGGGAAAGTCTACCCACTCCAGTATTCTGGCCTAGAGAATTCCATGGACTGTATAGGCCACGGGGTCGAAAAGAGTTGAACACGACTAAGCAGTTTTCACTTTTACTTTCTGATGATTCTTATGCTAAAAGCTTGATCTACAATCTCATAGTTTCTTTTTCCTTTTTCTTTACATGTCTCGCAGGATCATCTTTGTGTGTTAAAAAAACAAAACAAGCAAAACACACAAAAAATCACATCATTTTGAGTGTTTTGACCAGATTCTAGAATAATTGATTATTTAGTGACAAGTAGGGTCACGAATGATAGGATACTGAATGAGGAATTCCCCAGGTCAGTAGGCGCCCAGTATGCTACTGGAGATCAGTGGAGAAATAACTCTAGAAGGAATAAAGGGATGGAGCAAAAGCAAAACCAGTATCCAGTTGTGGATGTGACCAGTGATAGAAGCAAGGTCCAATGCTGTAAAGAGCAATATTGCATAGGAACCTGGACTGTTAGGTCCATGAATCAAGGCAAATTGGAAGTGGTCAAACAGGAGATGGCAAGAGTGAACATAGACATTCTAGGAATCAGTGAACTAAAATGGACTGGAATGGGTGAATTTAACTCAGATGACCATTATATCTACTACTGTGGGCAGGAATCCCTTAGAAGAAATGGAGTAGCCATCATTGTCAACAAAAGAGTCCGAAATGCAGTACTTGGATGCAATCTTAAAAACGACAGAATGATTTCTGTTCGTTTCCAAGGCAAACCATTCAATATTACAGTAATCCAGGCCTATGCCCAACCAGTAATGCTGAAGAAGCCGAAGTTGAACGGTTCTATGAAGGCCTATAAGACCTTTTAGAATTAACACCCAAAAAAGATATCCTTTTCATTATAGGGGACTGGAATGCAAAAGTAATAAGTCAAGAAACACCTGGAGTAACAGGCAGATGTGGCCTTGGAGCACGGAATGAAGCAGGGCAAAGGCTAATAGAGTTTTGCAAAGAGAATGCACTGGTCAGAGCAAACACCCTCTTGCAACAACACAAGAGAAGACTCTACACATGGACATCACCAGATGGTCAACACCAAAATCAGACTGATGATATTATTTGCAGCCAAAGATAGAGAAGCTGTATACAGTTAGCAAAAACAAGACCAGGAGCTGACTGTGGCTCAGATCATGAACTCCTTATTGCCAAATTCAGACTTAAATTGAAGAAAGTAGGGAAAACCACTAGACCATTCAGATATGACCTCAATCAAATCCCTTATGATTATACAGTGGAAGTGAGAAATAGATTTAAGGGACTAGATCTGATAGATAGAGTGCCTGATGAACTCTGGACATGGATCGTGACATTGTACAGGAGACAGGGACCAAGACCATCCCCATGGAAAAGAAATGCAAAAAAGCAAAATGGCTGTCTGAGGAGGCCTTACAAATAGCTGTGAAAAGAAGAGAAGCAAAAAGCGAAGGAGAAAAGGTAAAATATAAGCATCTGAATGCAGAGTTCCAAAGAATAGCAAGGAGAGATAAGAAAGCCTTCCTCAGTGATCAATGCAAAGAAATAGAGGAAAGCAACAGAATAGGAAAAACAAGAGATCTCTTCAAGAAAATTAGAGATTCCAAGGGAACATTTCATGCAAAGATGGGCTCGATAAAGGATAGAAATGGTATGGACCTAACAGAAGCAGAAGATATTAAGAAGAGGTGGCAAGAATCCACAGAAGAACTGTACAAAAAAGATCTTCACGACCAAGATAATCACGATAACATGATCACTGACCTAGAGCCAGACATCTTGGAATGTGAAGTCAAGTGGGCCTTAGAAAGCATCACTACGAACAAAGCTAATGGAGATGATGGAATTCCAGTTGAGCTATTTCAAATCCTGAAAGATGATGCTGTGAAAGTGCTGCACTCAATATGCCAGCAAATTTGGAAAATGCAGCAGTGGCCACAGGACTGGAAAAGGTCAGTCTTCATTCCAACCCCAAAGAAAGGCAATGCCAAAGAATGCTCAAACTACTGTACAATTGCATTCATCTCACACACTAGTAAAGTCATGCTCAAAATTCTCCAAGCCAGGCTTCAGCAATATGTGAACCGTGAACTCCCAGATGTTCAAGCAGGTTTTAGAAAAGGCAGAGGCACCAGAGATCAAATTGCCAACATCTGTTGGATCATGGAGAAAGCAAGAGAGTTCCAGAAAAACATCTATTTCTGCTTCATTGACTATGCCAAAGCCTTTGACTGTGTGGATCACCATAAACTGTGGAAAATTCTGAAAGAGATTGGAATCCCAGACCACCTGACCTGCCTCTTGAGGAACCTGTATGCAGGTCAGGAAGCAACAGTCAGAACTGTACATGGAACAACAGACTGGTTCCAAATAGGAAAGGGAGTACGTCAAGGTTGTATATTGTCACCCTGCTTATTTAACTTATATGCAGAGTACATCATGAGGAACGCTGGGCTGGAAGAAGCACAAGCTGGAATCAAGATTGCTGGGAGAAATATCAATAACCTCAGATATGCAGATGACACTACCCTTATGGCAGAAAGTGAAGAGGAACTCAAAAGCCTCTTGATGAAAGTGAAAGAGGAGAGTGAAAATGTTGGCTTGAAGCTCAACATTCAGAAAACAAAGATCATGGCATCTGGTCCCATCACTTCATGGGAAATAGATGGGAAAACAGTGGAAACAGTGTCAGACTTTATTTTTTTGGGCTCCAAAATCACTGCGGATGCTGATCGCAGCCATGAAATTAAAAGATGTTTACTCCTTGGAAGGAAAGTTATGACCAACCTAGATAGTATATTAAAGAGCAGAGACATTACTTTGCCAAGCAAGGTCCATCTAGTCAAGGCTATGGTTTTTCCTGTGGTCATGTATGGATGCGAGAGTCGGACTGTGAAGCTGATCTCCGAAGAATTGATGCTTTTGAACTGTGGTGTTGGAGAAGACTCTTGAGAGTCCCTTGGACTTCAAGGAGATCCAACCAGTCCATTCTAAAGGAGATCAGTCCTGTGTGTTTATTGGAAGGACTGATGCTGAAGCTGAAACTCCAATACTTTGGCCACCTCATGCGAAAAGTTGACTCACTGGAAAAGACTGATGCTGGGAAGGATTGGGGGTGGGAGGAGTAGGGGACAACAGAGAATGAGATGGCTGGATGGCATCACCAACTCGATGGACATGAGTTTGAGTGAACTCTTGGAGTTGGTGATGGACAGGGAGGCCTGGCGTGCTGTGATTCATGGGGTCGCAAAGAGTCAGACAAGACTGAGTGACTGAACTGAACTGAACTGAACTGAGGGTCGTGAAGAGTCTGACACAACTGAGTGCCTTCACTTTCACGCATTGGAGAAGGAAATGGCAACCCACTCCAGTGTTCTTGCCTGGAGAATCCTAGGGACCGGGGAGCCTGGTGGGCTGCCATGTATGGAATCGCACAAAGTCGGACACGACTGAAGCAATGCAGCAGCAGCAGCAGTCTCTGCTTTGGAGAAGAAAATCGCAACCCACTCCAGGATTATTGCCTGAAGAATCCCATGGATGGAGGAGCCTGGTGGGCTACAGTCCATGGGGTCGCAAATCATCTGACTATGACTCAATTTGAATGGCTAATCCAGGTCAGTTCCCCCAACAGTCTTCCCGGTCAGTTCCACAATTCCATGGTTGCAGGCTGAATGTACCAAGTACATCTTATTCCACTCCTCAAAAGGTGTGTCATTTGGCCAAGAAAAGAAATGATGCTACAAAACAAGCTCCCCAATACAGATCAAGTCTCTGTTTTTAATAAAACTATGAAAAATTCTTTAATGGTTTTAATAGTATTCATTTCCTTTGTATATTCTGTATTGAGCCCTTAACCTGAAAGATAATGAACTTAACACACAGAAAATACTTTATGATTCACTTTGTGGATTTTCTAAAGTATTTATTCCAAGCTGAAAGTCTCTATTGCTCAGGGCCCTACCAGATTCAGTTCAGTTCAGTTCAGTTCAGTCGCTCAGTCGTGTCCAACTCTCTGCGACCCCATGAATCACAGCACGCCAGGCCTCCCTGTCCATCACCAACTCCCGGAGTACACTCAAACTCATGTCCACAGAGTCGGTGATGCCATCCAGCCATCTCATTCTCCGTCGTCCCCTTCTCCTCCCGCCCCCAACCTTTCCCAGCATCAGAGTCTTTTCCAGTGAGTCAACTTATCGCATGAGGTGGCCAAAGTATTGCAGTTTCAGCTTTAGCATCAGTCCCTCCAATGAACATCCAGGATTGATCTCCTTTAGAATGGACTGGTTGGATCTCCTTGCAGTCCAAGGGACTCTCAAGAGTCTTCTCCAACATCACAGTTCAAAAGCATCAATTCTTCGGCGATCAGCTTTCTTCACAGTCCAACTCTCACATCCATACATGACCACGGGAAAAACCATTGCCTTGACTAGACGGACCTTGGTTGGCAAAGTAATGTCTCTGCTTTTTAATATACTATCAAGGTTGGTCATAACTTTCCTTCCAAGGAGCAAGCGTCTTTTAATTTCATGGCTGCAATCAGCATCTGCAGTGATTTTGGAGCCCAAAAAAATAAAGTCTGACACTGTTTCCACTGTTTTTCCATCTATTTCCCATGAAGTGATGGGACCAGATGCCATGATCTTTGTTTTCTGAATGTTGAGCTTCAAGCCAACCTTTTCACTCTCCTCTTTCACTTTCACCTCCCAATTAGTTTAGGCTAAATATGACTGGAAAGGAATCGTTTAGTTCAGTTCCATTGCTCAGTCGTGTCCCACTCTTTGCGACCCCATGGACTGCAGCACACCAGGCTTCCCTGTCCATCACCAATCCCCGGGGCTTGCTCAAACTCATGTTCATTGAGTCGGTAATAAAATCAAACCATCTCATCCTCTGTCATCCTTCTCCTCATCCTTTTTTTTCTGCTTTCTATCTTTCCAGCATCAGGGTCTTTTCCAGTAAATCAGTTCTTTGCATCAGGTGGCCGAAGTATTGGAGCTTCAACTTCAGCATCAGTCCTTCAAATGAATATTTAGGATTGACTGCTTAAATCTCCTTGCAGTCCATGGGACTCTCAAGAGTCTTCTCCAACACCACAGTTCAAAAGAGGAGAGTGAGAAAGCTGGCTTAAAACTCAACCTTCAGAAAACGAAGATCACGTCATCCAGCGCTCAGCTTTTTTATGGTCCAACTCTCACATCCATACACGGCCACTGGAAAAACCATAGCTTTGACTAGACAGACCTTTGTTGGTAAAGTAATGTCTCTGCTTTTTAATATGCTGTCTAGGTTGGTCATAGCTTTTGTTCCAAGGAGCAAGTGTCTTTTAATTTCATGGCTGCAATCACCATCTGCAGTGATTTTGGAGCCCAAGAAAACAAAGTCTGTCACTGTTTCCATTGTTTCCCCATCTATTTGCCATGAAGTGATGGGACCAGATGCCATGATCTTAGTTTTTTGAATGTTGAGTTTTAAGTCAGCTTTTTCACTCTCTTCTTTCACTTTCGTCAAAAGGTTCTTCACTTTCTGCTATAAGGGTGGTGTCATCTGCATATCTGAGGTTCCTGATACTTCTCCCTGCAATCTTCATTCCAGCTTGTGCTTCATCCAGCCCAGCATTTCACATGATGTACTCTGCATATAAGTTAAATAAGCAGGGTGACCATATGCAGCCTTGATGTACTACTTTCCCAAACTGGAACCAGTCTGTTGTTCCATGTCCAGTTCTAACTGTTGCTTCTTGACCTGCATACAGATATCTCAGAAGGCAGGTCAGGTGGTCTGGTATTCCCATCTCTTGAAGAATTTTCCAGTTTGTTGTGATCCACACAGTCAAAGGCTTTGGCATAGTCAAAGAAGCAGATGTTTTTTTGGAATTCTCTTGCTTTTTATGATCCAATGGATGTTGGCAATTTGATCTCTGGTTCCTCTGTCTTTTCTAAATCCAGCTTGAACATCTGGAAGTTCACGGTTCACGTACTGTTGAAGCCTGGCTTGAAGAATTTTGAGCATTACTTTGCTAGCATGTGAGATGAATGTAATTGTTCAGTGGTTTGAACATTCTTTGGCGTTGCCCTTCTTTAGGATTGGAATGAAAACTGACCTTTTCCAGTCCTGTGGGCACTGCTGCATTTTCCAAATTTGCTGGCATTTTGAGTGCAGCACTTCTGCAGCATCATCTTTTAGGATTTGAAAGAGCTCAACTGGAATTCTATCACCTCCACTAGCTTTGTTCATAGAGATGCTTCTTAAGGCCCACTTGACTTCACATTCCAGGATGTTTGGCTCTAGGCAGGTGATCACATCATCGTGGTTATTGGGGTCATTAGGATCTCTTTTGTGTAGTTCTTCTGTGTATTCTTGCCACATCTTCATAATATCTTCTGCTTATATTAGGTTCATACCATTTATGTCCTTTATTGTGCCCATCTTTGCATGAAATATTCCCTTAGTGATAGTGAAGTCACTCAGTCATGTTCCCGTGGTATCTCTAATTTTCTTGAAGTAATCTCTAGTCTTCCCCATTCTACCATTTTCCTCTATTTCTTTGCATTGATCACTGAGGAAGGCGTTATTATCTCTCTTTGCTATTCTTTGAAACTCTGCATTCAGATGGATATATCTTTCCTTTTCTCCTTTGCAACCCCATGCCATCCTCTTTCCATGGGATTCTCTAGGCCTTAATACTAGAGTGGATAGCTCCTCCCTTATCCACGGGATCTTCCCAACTCAGGGATCGAACCCAGGTATCCCATATTGCAGGTGAATTCTTTACTGTCTGAGCCACCAGGAAAGCCCCTGGAAAGGTACATCAGCTATCTAAGTCAGGATTCCAGATTTTGCTATAATTTGGGTTCAAATCTATGCTTTTCAACTAAGGTATTGATTGTAATCATTGTTCACAAGTGTTGAATGAAAGATTTTATATTATATAAAATATATAATTTTATTTTTTCACATTTTTAGTATATGTGCTGCTGAAGTAAGCAAGTGTTTTTGTTGTTATTCTCCCTCTTTGATAAAAATAATAACATGCAATGTTTAGAAAGTGATTCTTACTCCAGGAATTATTTAAACTACATGAAGTAGCTTCTATGGAAGACATGTCTTAAACGAGACATTTGTTTTCATGAAAGACAACTTCTCAAAGACTATCCAACAGAGAAGAGGGGGCTCTTTAAGAGCAAAGCAGAACTCCCTGGTGATGCGGTGTTTAAGAATATGCCTGTGTGGATCACAACAAAGTGTGGAAAATTCTTAAAGAGATGGGAATACCAGACCACCTGACCTGCCTCCTGAGAAATCTGTATGCAGGTCAAGAAGCAACAGTTAGAACTGGACATGAAACAACAGACTGGTTCCAATTTGGGAAAGTAGTACATCAAGGCTGTATATGGTCACCCTGCTTATTTAACTTATATGCAGAGTACATCATGTGAAATGCTGGGCTGGATGAAGCACAAGCTGGAATCAAAATTACTGGGAGAAATATCAATAACCTCAGATATGCAGATGACACCACCCTTATGGCAGAAAGCAAAGAAGAACTAAAGACCCTCTTTAGTTGTCTGGTTCGATCTCAGCAAGGAGATCCAACCAGTCCTTCCTAAAGGAAATCAGTCCTGAATATTCATTGGAAGGACTGATGTTGAAGCTGAAACTCCAATACTTTGGCCACCTGATGTGAAGAACTGACTCATTTGAAAGGACCCTGATGCTGGGAAAGATTGAAGGTGGGAGGAGAAGGGGATGACAGAGGATGAGATGACTGGATGGCATCACTGACTCAATGAACATGAGTTTGAGTAAACTCCAGGAGTTGGTGATGGACAGGGAGGCCTGGCATGCTGCTGTCCATGGAGTGGCAAAAGTTGGACACGACTGAGAGACTGAACTGAACTTAACTGCCAGTGCAGGGGATGTGAGTTAGATCCCTGGTCTGAGAAGATCCCACATGCCTCAGGGTAACTAAGTCCATTGCAACAACTACTGAGGCTTCGTTCCATAGCCACTGAAGTTTGTGCACTTATAGCTTGAGCTCTGCACAAGAGAAGCCACTGCAATGAAAAGCCTGCACACCACAACTAGACAGTAGCCCCTACTCGACCCAGTTAGAGAAAGTCTGCACACAGCAATGAAGACCCAGTGCAGCCAAAAATGAATAAATAAAAATTTTAAAATAATAATATAATTAAAAAAAAAAAAAAGAGCAGGGCAAAGTCTGATTTAAATTTCCCCTCACTACCAACTGGAAAGACACAGCTCATTGGCCAGCATTTCTCTTGCTCTCCTTGTTTCTGCTCCAGCTTTCTCCCTGCATGACCTGCCATTTGTTAAGGTTTTAGACTGGAAGATACTCCAACATTCTGTTCTTTTGCCTCTACTCCAACTCACCCCCCAAAACTCCCAGCTAGATCCACGTGCCTCAGAGCAGGACTCCAAGGCCCAGCCTGCTGCCATTGACCCTCCCACTTCAACATCATAACCAAGGTTTCCCAGTTCTGACTTAACCTTCTGTATTCTGCTGGGACTTAACCCAGGCTTCTCTTGGACCCTCTCAGTTTGTGTATTACTAGCTCTTTTGATACACCCTAAATTGTATATTTGTATTTATTTAAATCCTCATTGCATTCAAACAGTTTTTCTCTGTGGAGGTGAAATGTTTTTGAGAATGAGCTGGTCTCTAATAACTAGAGCAGCCATATAATTCACCATTCATATCTGAACATGATTGAAGGTAAAGGGAGATGCTATCTGGATAAGATGCTGGGGCCACAGATTCAAGCAAGACACATAGTCATTTTAGTAATGAGGCAAACAGTCGCTTCCTGCAAGGATTCTAAAATCACATTCTTTGGACTTGCCACTGGGGAAGGAGGACAATCAGAGCAGAGTGGACTGAGAAAAGTTGAGAGGTGGGAAGAAAAAGAGGGAAAGAGGAAGAAGCAAAGTGGGAGGAGACAAGAGAAAGACGGAATTCACTCTTGCATGACTTCTGGTTGATAAAGTCACAGTCTCTAAAATATACTAACTAGAGCCTCTGCAAGAAGACGACTGGAAAATGAACCAAAGAATCTAAGGTAAGATCACCTAAGCAGGGCCCACAGTTAATCCAGCTGCTAAGTCTTTACACCATAGTGTCTGATTTTTTTCAACATTCTCTATGGGTTCTGACTAATCTTAGACCTGGGCTGGGGAAACAAAGTAGTTATATGCGTGGCAAGATTATAGAACTATAGAAAGTCCTCCCTATCCATGAGTTCCACATTTGTAAATTCAACCAGCTGGGCATCAAAAATATTTGGAAAAAGAAATTCCAGAAAGTTCCAAAAAGCAACACTTGAATTTTCTATATGCTGGCAACTATTTGTGTAGCATTCACATTATATTAGGTATTATAAGTGTCCTGGAGATGACAAAGTAAATGGGAGGATGTGCACAGGTTACATGCAAATACTATGTAAAGGTCATTTTATATAAGGTCCTATAGATTTTAGTATCTGCAGGAGTCCTGAAACCAGTCCTCATTTGATATCAAGTGATGCTATACTAAGCTTTTCACTTTTCCTTTAACATTGTAATCCTTCTGCCAATGAATTAGCATCACTGCTGCAAGCAAGGAATGACTCTGCATAAAGCAAATGCCACAAAAGGAGTCAATTATTAGCTTTTAGGTTTTTAACATCTTGGCCTCAAGAGAACAGAAAGAATTAAAGCATATACGATAGATGTGGGAAAAGAAGTGATGAGTAATAATAAAGAAGCTTTCCCATCCATACTGCTCCCCATCCTCCAGGCTAAAGTTTTCCCCTCACACCTTCCACCAACCAGAAAAAGACAGAGAGTAGACTAACTAGATGGCTAACTAGAGTCCCAGGTGGCTCAGTGGTAAAGAACCTGCCCGCCAATGCAGGAGACATAGGAGATGGGGGTTCTACCCTTGGGTCGGGAAGATCCCCTGGAGAAGGCAATGGTAACCCTCTCCAGTATTCTTGCCTGGAAAATCCCATGGACAGAGGAGCCTGGTGGGCTACAGTCCATGGGGTCACAAAGAACTGGACACAAATGAGTGACTGAGCATGTATGCATGCAGACTAACTAGAGGTGATGAGTCCTTGATGAAAAAGGTCTGTACTCCGATCCTTTCCTAGGATGAAGTGGAAAGATGTTTCATAGCAGAAACTCCACATACATTTGGGAATAGTAGTACAGAGGAAAACTGTTTACTTTCCCAAGGAGACCCTTGGAAGAAGGCAAAAACCAGGAAAATATGACTGTCTACTCTGTCCTGGCAGATGAGTTTGAAAAATTCTCAGGGTAGAGCTATGAATGGAAGGGGTTGGGGGTAGTGCCGGGGAGGTGGAATGATTCTTGTGTACTCAAGAGTGCCATGGAAGTGACAGATGGCTATGAATGGCCCTACCAGGTGTAGTGCTAGAAAAACATGGAACTGTCAAGATTATCTTGTGTGCCCAGGAGGGTCCCCAGTTAGCTGACCCAATGAAAGTGAATGTTAGTTTCTCAGTCGTGTCCAACTCTTTGCAACCCCATAGACTATAGCCTGCCAGGCTCCTCTCCATGAGCCAGACCCAAAGTTGCTGTGATACAGCCCGTACACTGCTAGTCAGCAGTAAACAGTAAGTGTCCACATTCCATCTAAGTAGCTGCGCTAGTGAAGAGTGATGCTAGCTTAGGTGAGATGCTTCCCCTACCCTAACCTTCATTCATGGGCATGATAAAAGCCTCAAAGTTAAAAGCCATCACAAAGAAAGCCGGAACTCTTAAATGACTGAAGTTAAGTTTCTACTGTCTGGAATAAACAGAGTTTATTATAAGTATTCCCAGATGGCACTAGTGGTAAAGAATCTGTCTGCCAGTGCGGGAGACTCAGGAAACATAGGTTTGATTCTTGGGTTAAGAAGATCCCCTGGAGAAGGAAATGGCAACTCACTCCAGTATTCTTGCCTGGAAAATTCTGTGGACAGAGGAGACTGGTGGGCTACAGTCCATGGGGCTTCAGAGAGTTGGACACAACTGAGCCACTAAGCACAGCGCAATATAAGTATTAACTTTATTTACAGAAAAATAAGCTTACTTTGTCCATAACTGGGTCTACAATCTGAAATTTGTGTGTACGATACGCACCCAATCCTGTGTCCTTTCTCTTCCAAGTCCAGGTAGGATGCCTCATCAGGGCATGGGTATCTCTTATTTCCCCCTAATGTTTCTCAGCATTGCACCAGTCCTGGGAACTAGTTGCTTTGTGTTGATTTTATAGCCATGACTGCTGTGGAGAATTTCTCTCTCAAATATTTCACTGTTTGTATGTGTTATGCACCATTTCCCTCCAGAAAACAGCCATCTGCTCTAAAGTCAGTATAACTGCATCACTTCTCTGTTCTTTTCATTTGAGACTTGACCTCAGATGATGTGGACTTCTAAACACATGAGGCTAAAGAAAAAGTTCTTATCTAATTAGGCATGACCCTACACATTGGAAAAACTACTTGAAATAAGGTAACCTGGGGTGAAGGGTAGGGGCCTTCCCTGGTTGGAATACACACATATACACATACATACACACATATAGACCCAGAATAAAAATAGAAGGTTCTACTAACCTTCAAGCCTTCTATGCTCCAGAAGTCAAATTATACATAAAATTAACCTCCTAAGTGTAAGTTTAATATATTAGCATTTATTTAGCTTCACAATTATGTAGCAGGTACAATTTCTGAAACTCAAGTTATCAAGTATGCTGAAACATAACTCACTTTATTTCATAATTTTACAGACCTAAGTTAATCAAGGTCCATGTCTCTCTTTCCCCATAGACACTCTAAGCTGGGGGTAGGCTGAGGCCACTAACCGGTGGGAAGGAGTGGCTTGGTGTTCACTGATCACTGAGATGTAGCTTGTACCATCTGGTCTTTGGCCATCACACCAGATGGCCTCTGGTTATAGCCCAGTGTCCTCAGTCGCTTTCTGGCATCAGATTACCATGTCCACACACTCCAGCCCTCATCCCGGTTAAAAGCCCCTTGGGATCCATTGACCCTTCACTCCATCACCCCCTTAGCACTCCTAGGAGCAAGGCACACTTCTTCCTGTATGTGTGCAGGAGAGTCAGAGGGCTGTGAAAAACCCTCTTTTGTTCCTATTTTTCCTCCTATATTGTTCCTGCACCATGCCACCTGGACCATGTTTGAGTACTACATTCTTAATTTATGTTTAATATCTCTGCCAGGACCTTAACTCTGAGTCACTGAGGCCAAGACTTCAAAGCTCCAGCCTCTGATAGAAATTTAGAACATATTTTTAGGAATTCAAAAGCAGAGAGTCAACATCTGCATTTTTCCCCATTCTTTCCCTTCTCCAGGGCCAATGAATGGCACTCCTGATCCACATGAATGCAGCTGACAAAGGAGGCAGGAGACAGGGGAAGTCACTGCTATTAGGAGCAGAACGAGGGGACTTGGGTTAGTCTGACAAAAACATTATTCCACTCCCGTCTCTTGGGTGGGATGCTTTGTTTACACACTTGAATCATTTCCTCTGCTCCCCCAGTCCCCATATTGCTGAGGGTTACTTTCTTCAGAGTCTTCACATCTGTCCACTTGTTCTTTGGCATTTTCTTGCTCTGCATCCCTTTGACCTGCCCTTCTTTACAATCTTGCCTCTCCTCCTGATGCTATGCTGGCGGCAGATGCTGCCTGGGGAAAAAGGCAACAGTCAATAGTGCTATACTTGGGCATTCCTCCTCCCTCGACTCTGCCTCTTTTTTCTTTCCCTTCCTTCCTGACTCGGGGTGTCAACTGTCATACGGGTAGGTGCTGCCAGAAGTGAGGATGGCAAACCCAGCAGGAGTCTGGGAAAGGAGGCTGGCAGAGGCCATAAACCTTTATGCCTCCTCCTTGACAAACATCACAGAACCCTATTTTCTCTAGGGTAATTGCCTTGTTGACGATTGTTAATTCTTGTCTTTACATTTTTGGGGGTGAAATTTGTTTTTTAAATGTTTTCTGCACTGGAAGCATAGCTTTTATTCATGCTTTGAGGGGAAAGCTATCTCTGTAACAGCACAGCCCTAAAGAGGAAACATGATTAACACAGAGTTCACTCCTATCAAGGCCTTTGCTGCTGCTGCTGCTAAGTCACTTCAGTCGTGTCCGACTCTGTGTGACCCCATAGACGGAAGCCCACCAGGCTCCCCCGTCCCTGGGATTCTCCAGGCAAGAACACTGGAGTGGGCTGCCATTTCCTTCTCCAATGTGTGAAAGTGGAAAGTGAAAAGTGAAAGTGAAGTCGCTCAGTCGTGTCCGACCCTTAGCGACCCCACGGACTGCAGCCTACCAGGCTCCTCCATCCATGGGATTTTCTAGTCAATAGTACTGGAGTGGCTTGCCATTGCCTTCTCCGATCAAGGCCTTTAGGAATGTTCTTTTTCACAAAGGGAAGGTCATTCTGACCATATTTTCAAAAAGCTTAGGGTAGTCCTAAGAGGTGCCTTCCAGATAGACCTTTCAAGACAGCATCTGTCTCCTCCATAAGGAAAATCCTTTTATTATTAAACTCCCTCACTATTAAGTACACACCTGACTATTATTCAAGAAAAGACTTATACTATGGGCTCAGAGATTCTGTGTGCATGCGTATGTGTGTCTTGCATTATCTTACTGTTGTGTTCTCCATCACACGTGCTGCCTCACACTTTCAGCTGGAATAATTTTTCAGACAGTGCAATTTCAACTGAAAATAGCATGACGTCAAAGAAATTTGCATACCTTTGCATTTTGCTTTTATTTATCCAGAATCCCAAAGTGAATTATAAATGGTTCTTATAACCAGTTCAGTTCTGAGTTGAGCATCTCTCCTGGGTGAGAAGAATGATGTTAGGCCCAGAGAAGAGATAAATATGACCAAGACCTTCCCTGTCTGCAAGAAGTTAGTAACCAAGTGAGCAACTTCAGTTCAGTTCAGTTCAGTCGCTCAGTCGTGTCCAACTCTTTGCGACCCCATGAACCGCAGCACGCCAGGCCTCCCTGTCCATCACCAACTCCCCGAGTCCACACAAACCCATGACCATTGAGCCTGTGATGCCATCCAACCATCTCATCCTCTGTCGTCCTCTTCTCCACCCTCAATCTTTCCCAGCATCAGGGTCTTTTCAAATGAGTCAGCTCTTCGCATAGGGGGCCAAAGTATTGGAGTTTCAGTTTCAACATCAGTCCTTCCAATGAACACCCAGGACTAATCTCCTTTAGGATGGACTGGTTGGATCTCCTTGCAGTCCAATGGACTCTCAAGAGTCTTCTCCAGCACCACAGCTCAAAAGCATCAATTCTTCTGCACTCAGCTTTCTTTATAGTCCAACTCTCACATCCATACATGACTACTGGAAAAACCATAGCCTTGACTAGACGAACCTTTCCTTCCAAGAAGTAAGCGTCTTTTAATTTCATGGCTGTAATCAACATCTGCAGTGATTTTGGAGCCCAGAAAAATAAAGTCAGCCACTGTTTCCCCATCTATTTCCCAAGAAGTGGTGGGACCGGATGCTGTGATCTTAGTTTTCTGAATGTTGAGCTTTAAGCCAACTTTTTCACTCTCCTCTTTCACTTTCATCAAGAGGCTCTTTAGTTCCTCTTCACTTTCTGCCATAAAGGTGGTGTCATCTGCATATCTGAGGTTATTGATATTTCCCCTGGCAATCCTGATTCCAGCTTATGCTTCATCCAGCCCAGCATTTCACATGATGTACTCTGCATATAAGTTAAATAAGCAGGGAGACAATATACAGCCTTGCCGCACTCCTTTCCCAATTTGGAACCATTCTGTTGTTCCATGTCTAGTCCTAACTGTTGCTTCTTGACCTGCATACAGACTTCTCAGGAGGAAGGTCAGGTGGTCTGGTATTCCCATCTCTTAAAGGACTTTCCAGTTTGTTGTGATCTACACAATCAAAGGCTTTGGTGTAATCAATAAAGCAGAAGTAGATGTTTTTCTGGAATTCTCTTGCTTTTTCTATGATCCAATGGATGTTGGCAATTTGATCTCTGGTTCCTCTGCCTTTTCTAAATCCAGCTTGAACATCTGGAAGTTCACGGTTCATGTACTGTTGAAGCCTGGCTTGGAGAATTTTGAGCATTACTTTGCTAGCATGTGAGATGAGTGCAATCGTGCAGTGGTTTGAACATTCTTTGGCATTGTCCTTCTTTAGGATTGGAATGAAAACTGACCTTTTCCAGTCCTGTGGGCACTGCTGCGTTTTCCAGAATTGCTGGCATATTGAGTGCAGCACTTTTGCAGCATCATCTTTTAGGATTTGAAAGAGCTCAACTGGAATTCCATCACCTCCACTAGCTTTGTTCATAGTGATGCTTTCTAAGGCCTATTTGACTTCACATTCCAGGATGTCTGGCTCTAGGTGAGTGATCACACCACTGTGGTTATCTGGGTCATGAAGATCTTTGTTGTACAGTTCTTCTGTGTATTCTTGCCACCTCTTCTTAATATCTTCTGTTTCTGTTAGCTCCATACCATTTTTGTCCTTTATTGTGCCCATCTTTGCATGAAATGTTCCCTTGATGTTTCTAATTTTCTTGAAGAGATCTCTTGTTTTTCCTATTCTGTTGTTTTCCTTATTCTGTTGTTTTCCTCTATTTCTTTGCATTGATCACTGAGGAAGGCTTTCTTATCTCTCCTTGCTATTCTTTGGAACTCTGCATTCAAATGCATATATCTTTTCTTTTCTTCTTTGCCTTTAGCTTCTCTTCTTTTCTCAGCTATATGTTTAAATATTCCACTTTTTTTTTTTTTGCTTCTAGAAACTTCTGTTTGCAAGTCTTCCTGTTTATCTCCCCAAAATATATCTTAAAGCATATCACATTTCTACCCAAAAACTTTCCAGAGAACCGCATGCCCTGGACGCATGGATTCCAAACTCTTCATTGGACATTCAAGACATTTCTTACCCAGACACAAACCTTCACTCCTTCTTTGAGCTAACTGATCTTCTACATCAAACATCACACATTGAAAGACTACGAACTAGGTATACATCCACAATGTTTTAATTTGTAGTCTTCTTTTGAAAGCCAAGATATTTATTCTCCAGTGAGGGAAGGAAAAAAAAAAAAAAAAACAGAACTCCCTGAAGAAGTGGTTGATTTCAGGCCTGGAGCAAAGAAAATACAAGATGAGCCTGGAAGATTATATAGTATCAGAAAATAAGGAAGTGCTCACAAAAAGATGGGAGCAAGTCAAAAGGATATAGGAACTAATGTCGACAAGATCCCAGTGGCCAAATCTGTGCACTTTGAGCAACAAAATGATAATGATATCATTGATTATACTTTATACCATGAAATAAAATCATATCAATTAGTCCATACTAATAGGGAGGCCTGGCGTGCTGTGATTCACGGGGTCGCAGAGAATCGGACACGACTGAGCGACTGAACTGAACTGAACTGAACTGAATATAAATAAAGTAATTAAATAAATAATTAAATGGGGGAATAGGGAGCACTTTTCCTGACGGAAGAATTCTACCCAATAAAAGTAGAATGAATGAGGGAAACAAAAAATCACTACTAGGGAAACATCACTGTAATCAATGCTATAGGCAAGAGCCACTGGTGGATGTTAAAATCAGTGGACAAAGCTTTGAGAAGGTATGAGGCATTTATGGAGCCCCCAGAATATCTCCCAAATATTTATCACTGACATAGGAAAAGATGGTTATTTTTCAATGGAAAAACACGGTAGACATTGCCTTTACCAAATGATCAAAGTGGACATCATCAGTAATAAGACATATTGACATCATGTTCACTTGATATGATGCACTGAAAAAAGGCACAGTGTCGCTTCTGTAGCGTTTTGCCAAAAATTCATCATCTCACCTTAACCATGAGAAAAGATCAAACACATATTGACAGAAACTTTATGAAATAACTGAACAGTAATCATTCAAACTGTCAAGATCATGAAAGATAAGAAAAGACTGAAGAACTGTCCCAGATTAGAGGAGATCAAAGAAACACAACTACTAGAAATCAGATCCTGGAACAGAGGAAAAGGGCATTGGAGAGAAACTGGTAAAATGTGAATAAACACTACAGTTTCATTAGTACTCTAATAGCAATCTTAATTTTGTAGTTTTTAATCATTATACTATGAGTCTATAAGTCATTAACATTAGTGAAAGCTGGGTGAAGCTTCTACATGAACTCCATATTCATTTTTCAGTTTTTCTATAAGTCTAAAATTATTTTTAAATGAAAAGTTAAAGAAATACTTCACACCTCTGAATTTCCATACTATCTGGGAAAATTGAAAAGTTCAGTAGCCACCTCCCTTTAAATAGGGTGTATTTTCCAGTTTGCCACAGTCCTTTCTACTGCATGTGACCATGTTTTGTTTATTTCTTATGCTATAAGCCTGATTCCAATAAATATTTGAACTTGGGATTTTTCACTTAATGAAACTCCCGAGTTCCAGGCCCAATGGTCTACCTTCTGTTCTCTAAACAAGCTTTGTCTTCAGCTTTTCTCTACCTGCACTTTCGCTCAAGCTGTTCTTTCTGTTGAGAATGATTTCCCGCCTCTATCCCTAATTCTACTTATTTCATTTAGTCTTTCCGACCCTTCAAGACCTAACATGCAGACCACCTCCTCTGTGAAGCTTCCATCCATTAGTTGAATACACCTGTCTCTCCTTTGAACAAACAGAAGAATCTGGTATTCCTTGGAAAACAGCAACCTGCATCAATTACTTAATAAACTTCAGTTATGTGTCAGGCACGTTTTCCTAAGTGCTGGGGACACCCAGATGAGCAATATGTCATCTTTGCTCATTAAAGATCTTTTAGACCTAGAAAGCCACCAATTAGAATTTATGTAAGAAGTGTTGTGAGAGAGCTACAAATATCCAGAGTCTCAGAGAAGGGGCCTTTTTGAGGGGTGAGGCAATTCAGTTAAGTCTCGAAGGAAAATGAGGAATTGGGTAGAGTGATGAAGACTTAAGAGTAGGGAAGAGCCTCCAGATGAGGGGAAAACTTAATCAACAGCCTGAACACCTGAAAGGGCAACTATCAGCAGCTTAGGTGCATGTGTTTGGCAGGTAAAGTTGAGTACATGGCCTTGTGCAGCAGCCAGGTAGCCAGGTCTACATGTACTTGATCACTGTCACTCAATTAGTAACTACTTGAGGACAGAGGAACTTTGGGGCCAGAAGGAAAAAACATTAAACTTCAAGTTAAAAGATCTCACTTCTACTAGAGTCTCTGCCCTTTACTAGAGGCTACGACATTAATAGCTGGTGTCTACTTAATAGCTGTGTGGACATGGGCAGTTTCCTCAGTATGTCTGCGCCTCAGCTTCTTCATTTGCAAAACAATCTTGATCATGTAGAACATTCAGACACTACGATCACCAACCAACCAGCATAGATGCTGGGCCAATGGGAATAGACACTGACCACAGAAACCCGTAAGTGCAAACCAGGGTGTGTTAGCTGATCTGTGAGGACCTAATTTTTGTAAAATTGTGAGGACCTAATTTTTGTAAACTGCCAGGCACAGTACTTGGGATAAGTAATTAATAAGGATTAGTGACAAACTACGGAGAAGGCAATGGCAAGCCACTCCAGTACTCTTGCCTAGAAAATCCCATGGATGGAGGAGCCTGGTAGGCTGCAGTCCATGGGGTCGCTAAGGGTCGGACACGACTGAGCGACTTCACTTTCACTTTTCACTTTCACACATTGGAGAAGGAAATGGCAACCCACTCCAGTGTTCTTGCCTGGAGAATCCCAGGGACGGGGGAGCCTGGTGGGCTTCCATCTATGGGGTCACACAGAGTCGGACACGACTGAAGTGACTTAGCAGCAGCAGCAGCAGCAGTGACGAACTAAGAGTTTGTTTTACTAGAACCATGTCTTGGGCACCAGCATGTTTTCTATCTCACTTAATTCCTTTAACATCTCTGTGAGACAGATATTATTCTTTCTACATTTAACAATGGAGGAAAATAAAATCAAGCAAGATTAATAAACTCATCCAAGATCACAAAGCTAAGAAGGATCAAAGCTGAGATCTGAAATCCCAAGTATTCAGTTCAGTTCAGACTTCAGTACCAGCTACATAATTTGCAGAGCCAAGTACAAAACTGTGGTCCCTTCATCAAAAGTTATTAGGAGTTTCAAGGAGTGTCAGAAGAACATTAACCAAGTGCAAGGCCCTTCCAAGTGTGGGGTCCTTCTAAATGTGAGGTCCTTCTAAGCACAGAGCCCTGTGTGACGGCACAAGCTGTACTTCTGAGAAGCTGGTCCTGACTGTGTTGTTGCCAAAATACCAGAGTGTTCTGGAAAGTGAACTGGCATGAAGGAAAGCCTGAGCATAAGCCTTAGGAATGAAAAGAGTGAATATGGGACAAATCTCTACCCCCTTGACGCTTCATAAATGCCATTGTAATGTGTTAACAACATTGTAATGTGAGTACAGAGGTCATTGGTAAAATAAAGAATTTAAGAAGCAGAGAAAAGAAAAACCCACCCAGGCCTGGATCTGCTGGAATATGGAATGTCAGTGGACTTTACACCACAATATGAGTTTATTGAAATGTTCTAGTTTATCTATGTTCAAGGGAATCTCATTATGGTCTGGGTTAAAGACCACTAAAGACCTTTATATATCACACTTACTTTAGTTTGAACCCAGCCACTTCTTGATTTTGTGAGATTTAACATGGACAAATGTATCCCAATTATGGACCATGTTAACCTAACACTTTGGAAAAACCTGCTCAGCAAGGAAACTTAATTTTAACTTTGCTCAAGTAAGAGAGAGAAAAATATGTAGGGAAAAGGATATCTGTTTCTGACTTACTTTGTATATTGTATATTAATGCATGTGTATGGAATCTAGAATGATGGTACTGATGAACCTATTTGCAGGGGAGCACTGGAGATGCTGACATAGAGAACAGACTTGTGGCCATAGTAAGGGAAGGAAAGGGTGGGACGAATTGAGAAAATAGCATGGAAACATATACATTACTATATGTAAAATAGATAGCAAGTGGGAATTTTCTGTGTGACACAGGGAGCTTAACCTGGTGTTCTCTGACAACTTAGAGGGGTGGGATGGGGTGGGAGATGGGGGGTGGCTCAGGAGGGATGGACATATATATACCTGGGGCTGATTCATGTTGCTGTATGGCAGAGGCCAACACAATGTTGTAAAGCAATTATCCTCCAGTTAAAAACAAAAAAAGGATATTTGTTGAGTCACAAGCTGGTCCGTCTCTTTGGTTTTCCTTCTCTGTGCTCTTTCCCTGTATAGTCATAAGGGATTTGATTTAGGTCATACCTGAATGGTCTAGTGGTTTTCCCCACTTTCTTCAATTTAAGTCTGAATTTGGCAATAAGGAGTTCATGATCTGAGCCAGTCAGCTCCCAGTCTTGTTTTTGCTGACTGTATAGAGCTTCTCCATCTTTGGCTGCAAAGAATATAATCAATCTGATTTCAGTGTCGACCATCTGGTGATGTCCATGTGTAGAGTCTTCTCTTCTGTTGTTGGAGGAGGGTGTTTATTATGACCAATGCATTCTCTTGGCAGAACTCTATTAGCCTTTGCCCTGCTTCATTCTGTACTCCAAGGCCAAATTTGCCTGTTACTCCAGGTGTTTCTTGACTTCCTACTTTTGAATTCCAGTCCCCTATAATTGGAAAAGACCCTGATGCTGGGAAAGATTGAGGGCAGGAGGAGAGGGGACGACAGAGGATGAGATGGTTGGATGGCATCACTGATCCAATGGACGTGGGTTTGGGTGGACTCCAGGAGTTGGTGATGGACAGGGAGGCCTGGCGTACTGCAGTTCATGGGGTCGCAAAGAGTCAGACATGACTGAGTGACTGAACTGAACTGAACTGAACTGCTCTTTCCCTGAGTTTGCTAAAGAAAGCCTCCCTCGTGTTGTAGAGAGGCCTGCCTAAGGAGAAAAGGCTTTTCTCTCAACTCCTGCCACTTTCAGATACTCAGATGCTAAACCCATTTCCTCTGTATTAGCATTTATCTGAAGATGCTCCAACACTCCAAAAATAACATCATCATATACCAAATAGGAAAGCTGAGGAACCTTGATGATACCCCCTAGGCCACCCTGTACTATGGGTTTTAACCACAATTTCACATCTTTTTAGGCTAAATTTTCATCAATTCTATGATGAGATGACTCAAGAGATCAACAAGCTTTTATTTGACACCTACTAAATTTCCTTTTGAGCGTCCCTTGTGGCTCAACTGGTAAAGAATCTATCTGCAATGCAGGAGACCTGGGTTCAGGAGGAGACCTGTCTCCTGAGAAATCTGTGAGTGAAACTGAAAGGCACTCAGTCATGTCCAACTCTTTGCAACCTCATGGACTATACAGTCCATGAAATTCTCCAGGCCAGAATACTGGAGTAGGTAGCCTATCCCTTCTCCAGTGGATCTTCCTGACCCAGGAATTGAACCAGGTTCTCCTGCATTGCAGGCAGATTCTTTACATACTGAGCTATCAGGGAAGCCCTGAGAAATATGAATGCAGGTCAAGAAGCAACAGTTAGAACAAGACACGGAACAACAGACTGGTTCCAATTTGGGAAAAGAGTACATCAAGGCTGTATATTGTCACTCTGCTTATTTAACTTATATGCAGAATATATCATGTGAAATGTTGGGCTGGATGAAGCACAAGCTGAAATCAAGATTGCTGGGAAAAATATCAAAAACCTCACATACGCAGATGACACCACCCTTATGGCAGAAAGCAAAGAGGAACTAAAGAGCCTCTTGATGAAAGTGAAAGAGGAGAGTGAAAAAGCTGACTTAAAATTCAACATTCAAAAAGCGAAGATCATGTTATTTGGTCCCATCACTTCATGGCAAATAGATGGGGAAACAATGGAAACAGTGAGAGACTGTATTTTCTTGGGCTCCAAAATCACTGCAGATGGTGACTTCAGCCATGAAATTAAAAGATGCTTGCTACTTGGAAGAAAAGCTAAGACCAACCTAGACAGCCTATTAAAAAGCCGAGACATTACTTTGCTGACAAAGGTCCATCTAGCCAAAGCTATGATCTTTCCAGTAGTCATGTACAGATGTGAGAGTTGGACTATAAAGAAAGCTGAACACCAAAGAATTGATGCTTTTGAGCTCTAGTGCTGAAGATGACTCTTGAGAGTCCCTTGGACTTCAAGGAGATCCAACCAGCCATTCCTAAAGGAAATCAGTCTTGAATATTCATTGGATGGACTGATGCTAAAGCTGAAACTTCAATAGTTTGGTCACCTGATGCAAAGAACTGACTTACTGGAAAAGACCCTGATGCTGGGAATGATTTAAGAGAAGGGGACAACAGAGGATGAGATGGTTGGATGGCATCACTGGCTCAGTGGACATGAGTTTGAGCAAGTTCTGGGAGTTAGTGATAGACAGGGAAGCCTGGCGTGCAGAAGTCCATGGGGTCGCAGAGAGCCAGACACAATTCAGCAACTGAACTGAATTGAAATTTCCTTTTACAAGTGTATCAAGGATTACAGGATTACAGAAGGACCCACTGCTGGAAATAAGAGATTTTGGATCTTCCTATAATGAGAACCCTCAGGCCCTAGGGATAATGTGATGGTGAAGGCCCCTGTCTTTTTGGTTAAGCTGGAAGTCCCCCCAACCCCTATGGAATACTGAAGAACTCACTTTCAGGTGGAAGATCATTGACGGTGTGGGGTGTGGGATGGCGAGAAATAGAGAATTTGACATCAGTTGCCTGTGGGCATGTGGTTGAAAACCTTAGAAACTTGGAATAATTTCACATAGGCCAGGAAGTTAGTTATAGGCTAACGGAGATGTCATACTAGATTTGGTCATATCTTTTTCATTTTGAATAAAAAGAAATCTATCTCAGAAAATTAAACTCAGCACTAAGCGAGCTGCAGTGGAATGGATTAGGACCTTCTGGGAAATGGTCATATTTGCTAACAGTGTGGCATAGTCCCCCAGCCCTGCAAAAGGATATCCTGGAGAACTTCTGCCCAGTGCTGCACACATGAAGGCTATCAGAGAGCACAACATGGCTAGGATGGAACATGTGGCAGAGTGTGATAACCGTCCACAGATACCCATCTTGCCTTCTTCCTTTCGTCGTCAAACTAGGAATATGGTAGTCTAGTTAGAGATATTGCCCATGCTCACCTTTTTTCCGCTTTATCCTTTAAGGGAGCTTTTTTTTTTTTCCTTTTCCTAATTAACAACTTTACTAAATATAATTAACATACCATACAAGTCACTCATTTATAATATATAATTCAAAGCACTTAGATATCCATAAATTATACAACCAATAATATAATCACTTTTAAAGCATTTTCATCACTTGAAAAAGAAATCCTGTACCATTAGCAGGCACTTCCCAGTTTCCTCCATATCTACCCCACCTCTAGCCTCTGGCAACAACAAATTTACATTTGTCTCTATAGATATGGGCTTCCCTGATAGCTCAGTTTGTAAAGAATCTGCCTGCAACACAGGAGACCCCGGATCGATTCCTGGGTTGGGAAGATCCACTGGAGAAGGGATAGGCTACCCATTCCAGTAATCTTGGGCTTCCCTTGTGGCTCAGCGCGTTAAGAATCTGCCTTCAATGCAGGAAACCTGGGTTTGATCCCTCGGTTGGGAAGATCCCCTGGAGAAGGGAAAGTCTACCCACTCCAGTATTCTGGCCTGGAGAATTCCATGGGCTGTATAGTGAAGGCCCCTGTCTTTTTGGTTAAGCTGGAGGTCCTCCCAACCCCTATGGAATACTGAAGAACTCACTTTCAGGTGGAAGATCATTGACGGTGTGGGGTGTGGGATGGCGAGAAATAGAGAATTTGACATCAGTTGCCTGTGGGCATGTGGTTGAAAACCTTAGAAACTTGGAATAATTTCACATAGGCCACAAAGAGTTGGACACAACTGAACAACATGCACTTTCACTTCACTGCACTTTCTATACAGATTTGTTTATTCTGGTCATTTCATATAAATGGAATCATATAATACATGGTCTTTTGTGACTGACTTCTTTCACTTGGGTTTATGTTTTCAAAGTTCATCCATGTTATGGCATCCATGTTCATTTTTTTCTAAGGCTGAATTATATTCGACTGTATGGCTATACCACATTTAAAATTTATCCATTCATTTAGCTGATGGACACTTGAGATGTTTCTGATTTGGGACTACTATGAATAATGCTGCTATAAAAATTAATTTATAAAATTTTACATGAATATATGTTTTTATTTCTCTTGGGCATGTCTAGGAGTAGACTTGCAGGGTCATAAAGTAACTCAAGGTTTAATCATTTGATAAACTACCAATCTGTTTTCCAAAGTGTCTACAACTATTTTATATTTCCAATTTATCCACATCCTTGCCAACATTTTCTATCTTTTTTTATTATACCCATCCTAGTGGATATGAATGTCTTCTCACTGCTTTCTGGCTTCCATAGTTTCTGATAATTAGCTGTTAATCTTAGATAATTAGCTGTTAACCTTATTCAGGGTCCCTTGTATATGATGAGTCATTTTTCTCTTGCTGCTTTCAAATCTTCTCTCTGTCTTTAACCTTTGACAGGTTGATGTATCTGTTTGTGAATCTCTCTGTGCTTACTCTTCTTGAAGATCGTTTAGTTTCTTGGATGTATTGATCAATATTTTTCAACAAATTTGAGAAATTTTAAGCCATTATTTCTTTAAATATTTTTTTCTGTTTCTCTTCTCCTCTCCTTCTGGACTTTCATTATGCATGTATTGGTAGACTTGGTGCCTACCCACAGGTATCTTAGACTGTTCATTTTTCTTAATTTTTTTCTTTTGTTCCTCAAACCGGATAATCTCAATCAACTGACCTATCTTCAAGTTCACAGATTCTCCTGACAGTTTGTCTTTTGAGCTCTTTTAGTGAATTTTTCATTTCAATTAATATACTTTGCAACTGCAGAATTTCTGTTTGACTCTTGTTTTATAATTTCTACTTCTTTATTGATATTCTATATTTGCTGAGATGTTATTTTCACACTTTCCTTTAATTCTTTGGAAATCAATTTTCTAAGATCCTCGAATACAGTTGTAACAGCTGATTCAAAGTTTTGATAACAATAAGTTTAATATCCTATTGGGGACAAGTAGAATTACAGTCAACTTATTTTTTTATGTATGGCCCAGCTTTTCCTGCTTCTCTGCACACCATGCAATTTTTTTGTTAAAAACTGGACATCTTAACATAGTGTGGCAACTCTGGAAGTCAGATTCCTGTTCCTGGTCGCCACCTCCACTGCCATCCACTCCAGACTGTGTTGTTGTTAGTCATTTTTTTTGTTGTTATTGTTGCTGCTGCTGCTGCTATTCTTTTGCTTGTTGAGTAATTTTCCCGGACTAATCTGTTGTGTATAGCCAATGATGTCTCTGCCCAGTTAGCTTGTGTGTGTGCGTGTGTGTGTGTGTGTGTGTGTGTGTGTATTAAGTCGCTCAGTTGTGTCCAACTTTTTGTGACCCCAAGGACTCTAGCCCACCAGGTTCCTCTGTCCATGGAATTCTCCAGGCAAGAACACTGGAGAGGGTTGCCATTCCCTTTCCCAGGGGAGATTATCGACCCAGCGACAAACCTGGGTCTCCTCCATTACAGGTAGATTCTTTACCATCTGAGCTACCAGGGAAGCCCATGCCCAGTTAGCTTAATGATCAACTAATGATTAGACAAGAGATTTTCTTAAATGGCTTGAAAAATAAAGCTCTCAACTTTGCTTGTGTGTGTGTTGGGGCACACAGCCAGTGCCCTAGCAGTTTAAAACTCTGCCTTAGCTTTTATTACCTGCTTATGCAGAACCTGAAGGTTAGCCAGAGCTAACCTTCTCATGTCTTTCTTGGGTGTGTGCACACCCCTGCACATACATGTAGGCTTCTAGGTCTCTAGGAATATGTTTAAACTTTCTAAGCTCATCGTGAGCATCTCATCCCCCAGTTTAAATTTTTTTTTTGTCAGTTTCTTGTTTTCTGCATTACTGCCTAAAGCAGCTGGATATTAAACAATTGCTGCTAATTATTTCCAACAAATACCTTGGGGACAGGGCTATTTGCACTGAGCAAGCTCTGGGTCAGGTCAAATAAATACAAGCCCTGAGAATAAGGCTTTTCCAGAGAGTTACCAGACAGGTTGGATAGTAACAATTCTCTGGGGATGGAGCCTTTGGGGAAGCTCCAAATCCATTCTTCCCCCTCTAGTAGCTATTAGGCTGCTGGTTTTTCACAGCTGTGATGGTTGAAAGACTACTCATTTTCAGTGCTGCTGTGGAACTAGGAAAATGGGAGAAGGGCAAGCTAAAACACCAAAGCTCACTGTTCTTTCCAAGATTCAGCTGTTTTTCTTGAATAAATATTCCTCAAATTTTTTGTGTAACTTTGGTTAATTTCCAAGTTTCTGAAAAAGTTGATTTTGGTAATCCTTACCAGTAGTTTCATTGCTTTTATGGAAGAGTCTATTTTTGGAGGTCCCTCCTCTACCGATCCAGAAATGTTCCCCTAGAATCTGCACTTTTACAAGATCTCCAGGTATTTGTAAGCACATAGAAGTTTGAGAAACTCTGGTTTATAGGACACCATTGGTCCCTAAACTTTCCAGATACCCTCATTTGAAGTTATCAGGTGGCTGTGGAATTTTCCAGCTGGTTTGTATCTTAATTATATGTTGATAATACCTAATATGAAAAGTTTGTACTGCCAGATCCGATGATGATAAAAAGCTCAAACCGTCTCTCTCTAACTTAGTGCTTACATCTGGAAATGCTTGTATGAGCTTTGATGTTCATGTCTGCTTGCTCTTCATTAATCAGTATAAAAGTTTTCACTTGCTACAATATTTTGGAGTCTTCTTTAGAAATTTGAGTTCTGCTGGCTGTCCTAACTGAATTCAAAATACTGAATGTTGACCTGGGTGCAGTCAAGATGAACAAAAGAGTATCTCACTTGGCTTTTGTTTTCTGAAACAACTGTTGTGTTTCTAGTGGAAGAGCAAGAAGGGAAGGGAGTTTACTTCCTTGGGGTCCCACTGTCCTCTGGCTGATTTGGGGTTATATTGCGAGTAAAGGTTGTGTTCTTTTTTTTTTTTTGTAATTAATTTATTTTTTAATGGAGGCAAATTATTTTACAATATTATATTGGTTGGTTTTGCCATACATTGACATGAATTCGCCCCGGGTTTACATAAGTTCCCCCTCCTGAACCCCCCTCCCACCTCCCTCCTCCCTTTATCCTCCCTCTGAGTCATCCCCGCATGCCAGCCCTGAGCATCCTATAACATGCATTGACCCTGAACTAGTGATTCATTTCACATATGACAACATACGTGTTTCAATGACATTCTCCCAAATCATCCCACCCTCACCCTCTCCCACAGAGTCCCAAAGACTGATCTATACATCTGTGTCTCTTTTGCTGTCTCGTATACAGGGTTATCATTTGCATCTTTCTAAATTCCATATATATGCATTAGTATGCTGTATTGGTGTTTTTCTTTCTGGCTTAAAGGTTGTGTTCTGAAAAGAAACATGGCTTGATTTTCCTCTCCTTCATCTGGGCTTCACCCCCTCACCATTTCTAATCATCTTATTTCTTATCTTTTCTTTCTTTGTCCTTCTTTCTTCCTACACCCTCCCCTTTTGTCTTCTTCAGCAAGAACTCATTTATTAGCCAGCTTTCTGTGTTTCAGGGAAATTTTGGACATAAATGTAATTTTCTTTCTTGATTGTGTTGCCCTGTGTTCTTTCTGGCTCTTCTCCCTTTCCTCAACCTGAGTCATCTCCCTTTAGCCTCATTTTATCCCAACATCCCTAAATCAAACATTATTATATGTAAAGAATAGCTGCCCTCTTTGGACGGGGATGCACACCTCATCAAAGTAATTGCTTGCGTCCATTTTTAATATCCTAAAACCTGGCCATTTTGCCATTAGGGAGAAGCAACTTTTTTCATCAGATATGAAGGAGAAATTATGCTTCACCACCTTAATGGTTAATTTTGCTGAAGACTTCAATAAAAACAAAATTCAATGTAAATCATTATCTGCACAAGGAGGAAAGGGAGCGAAAATCAAGCTGTCCTGGACAAGGAGGCTGGGGGATCTCGCTGGAACTGAAACACATTGGCTCGGATTTAACGTTATCGATTAAGCACAGCTCAGTGCTTTCAGCTGCTAAGAATCAAAGTGTGAGGCTAAACACTAAATTAGCTGTGTGCTGTACCTCACAGCAGAGCCAAAGTAAGGCAGCATTTTTTTATCCCTGCACCTTCTGCTGCCTGCCAAAAGGAATTCAAAGCAAGGGAAAATATGCCTCCTGTTGTTTGGGGGAGGTACAAGATACATTTAAAAATTGATTTATGCTTTAATCGCTCTTGAAGCTTCATTATTCCAAGTATTAGTCCGAAAGGCTGTCTGATCCAGCAGACTTATTTGTTAATGCACCAATGGTAGCAACAGATGTGCTGTTTTTCATCTCCGACCTGATCCACTAGCTGATTCATCTGCTTCCGTTTTCATTTTCCTGTCATTGATTTATTAATGATGTCTTACTTTATCTGTGGTTCTTTGATGGGGTGGGCTTTCTCTGGCATGGTCTCAATAGAGATGTTCTGTACCTTCCCCAAACATCAAAAACCCAGCCCCCCTTTCTGGCGTTCTTTATCACCGCTCCAGAGATTAGAGACTTTAATCATTTAGTAACTGAAATAACCTCTGTGGCTTGCAGAGTTTATAGCCAATTTGTCTTCAGTGCACAGAATTCAACTGCTCTTCCTTGCTAAGGAATGGACCATGCTTGTTACACTGCTTCTTTGGTTGTGGGGGAGAGGGGAAGGAGGGGCAGTCTGTGTACTGTGCAGACACAATGCAAATAGAGGATGGCTCTGGGGAGCTCAAGACCGCAAGGCATGGCTCAGCATGGCCCTGGGAACACAAGTGTGTATTCCATGAGGCTGTTAACCTTCTGAGCTGCTTCGACAGTGGGTGTAGCTTTTGGCTCCAAGCAGCAAAGAAAACGGAGAAGGCAATGGCAAGCCACTCCAGTACTCTTGCCTAGAAAATCCCATGGATGGAGGAGCCTGGTAGGCTGCAGTCCGTGGGGTCGCTAAGGGTCGGACACAACTGAACGACTTCACTTTCACCTTTTACGTTCACACATTGGAGAAGGAAATGGCAACCCACTCCAGTGTTCTTGCCTGGAGAATCCCAGGGATGGGGGAGCCTGGTGGGCTTCCGTCTCTGGGGTCACACAGAGTCGGACACGACTGAAGTGACTTAGCAGCAGTAGCAGCAGCAGCAAAGAAAAGAAAGTAGAAAACATGATTGAAATTCTATTAATAGAACCAGTGGCAGAACCATCAATGGGGTTGTCTACTCCAAATGCCAAATGGACTCCTTTTGTTGTCTATGTTAAAAAGAAAGAAAGATCTTGGCTTGTTTTGAAACGTTGGACTCCTGGAAAACCTAAGTCCTGTATAATTAATTGACAAAGGCATATTTCACCACTAAGGTTCACCTGAGGATCTGAAAGTCACTACTATTGTGTAATTATGGTTTCTAAAACTTTGTATTTGTTAGTAGGTAGGCTGGTGTGGTGGATGTCATGATTCTCACTCAGATCTCCTTAGAGAACTCAAACACTTATTCCCCCCTCTACCCTCCATGCCAGAGACTGACTGCTCTCAGTTAAGTCCTTTGCTGGGACTTCCTCTGGGCTGAAGACTTTGCTCAAGGTCACCTTGCTTCCTTCCCAGGGACAGCCCCTACTGGGTGATTGTTTGATGCAGGGCCTAAAAGCCTGGGCCCTCATCCCAGTTTGGAACCACCCTGCGGGGCCACCCCAGGCCTGGAGCTCCCCCTGGGGTCAGCTGAGGTATTTGCTGTGACTCCATCTCTGTGTATCTTCTCCCTCTGTGCAATTCTGTTTCCTTTCTTCCCCCCAACAAAGGCTCATCCTGAGAGCTCTTCCATGTCTTTATTTCCATGGGCAAATCTCTGTCTTGGACTTGGCTTCCCTGGGAGCCAGACCTGTAACAATTGGTACTTAGAGTGAAAAATCATGAACTCAAGTGTGAAAGCCAGAGGGCCTCTGGGACAGCTTATAAAGAGACTCTTCTGCAGTTGGAGAGCAGAAAAGCTAAGGAACAGACTCAGGGCTTAGGTATAAAAGGAACAGAGTTCCAGAGAAGGTTGGGTTCTTGGCCCCAACAGGTTGACTGTGCTTATGCCTTGAGATATGTAATAGGTGTATCTAGAAAATGTGGATTCCCAGATTCTTCTGAACCCTCTGGGTTCACAGATGTGGCCCATTTCTCCCTGTTGAAGGCTAGTTGCACCTCCCCTACCTGAAGAGGGGCAGAGCTCTCCTTCTGTGCAAGACAACACACTCCTTCTCCCCAAACACCACTCACAGCTCTCCTCTTAACCAACAGACCAATGATGAGTGTTGAGTCCCACCATAATTGGGTTGGGGAAGTGATGGATCTGCTAATAAAGTAAAGGGCTAAACTCTGGGGGAGCTGAAGGACCTAGCTAAGGTGAACTGGAACAGAGTTAGAATACTCCTGGTAGGACTGGCCCTGAGATGTTGGATCAATGGGGGCAGAAAATGACCTTGGATAACTGAGAGGTTAGGGGAACACTGACAGTGGATAGAGAATGTAATACCTTGACAAGGACTCCAGGGAAATCATCTAACATACTCCTAAGATGGCCCTTGGAACTTGGAGAAATTGATGGCTCACACTCTATGAAAAAAATACCAAAAGTGCCGTGGAAGATGGCAGAAGGCAAGACCGTAAGACTCAGAGAAGCAGCCATGTGGAGTGGATATACTAGGTAAGGCCAGAAAGTTCTTGGAATATGCTGCCTATAGAGCTTGGGTATTCACACTGGGCAAAAAGGAAGACTCCAACATTTTAGACACTGTTTGGACACAGGGTCTGAGCTGATCTGGATGTCCGGGGGAATGGAGGTGTCTTCTAGGCCCCCTGTTTGAGAGCAGACGTGGAGTCAGGGTGATAAATGATGTTCTGGTTAGGTCTAATTCTCAGTGAGCCCACTGGGTGCACAGACCCAGTAGGTGGTCTCTTCCCCAGATCTGGAATATGTAATTGGAAGAGAAATAATCAGTAGTTGGCAGAACACTAAAGGTCAGCTTCTTAGCTGTGGGGTAAGAGCAATCATTGGGAAGAAGACCAAACAGAAACTGTCCCCTTTACCCACTGGCCAAGATAGTAAATACAAAACAGCTTCACAACCAAGGAGGAATGATAAAGATTAGAGCCATGCTTAAAGGCCTAAAGGGTACAAGGACAGAGGGTGTCCCCATCATATTCCTATTAATCAACCAGTCTGTCCCCTACAAAAGCCAGACAGATCTTGAAGAAATGAGAGTGAATTGCTCAAAACTAACAAAATAGTAGCCCCAATTTCAGATATTGTACCACACATAGCATCCTAGCTACAGCAAATTAACATGGCCTTGTAACTGGTCTGTAGCTATTGTTATGAACACGTGTTTTTAAAATTCTGATCAGAAAGGAAGGTCAGAAATAGTTCACTTTGGACTGACCAGAAAATGCTGGGTCTTTCCCCAGAGCCATGTGAACTCTTCCATTCTCTGCCATAAATAAGGTGGGAGTCTATGGGGTTGCACAGAGTCGGACACGACTGAAGCGACTTAGCAGCAGCAGCAGCAGCAATGTATTTGGAGGGCTTGCCTGGTGGTTCAGTGGTAATCTGCCTGCCAAAGCAGGAGATGGGGATTTGATCCCTGGGTTGGAAAGATCCCCAAAGAAAATGGCAACCCACTCCAGAATTCTTGTCTGGGAAATCCCATGGACAGAGGCGCCTGGCAGGCTATATAGTCCAAGGGGTTGCAAAAGAGTCAGACACAACTGACTCAGTGACTAAACAACAATAACAGCAACAGTACGTTTGGAAATGGGTACAAACAGGATGAGAAGGCACGAGTCAGCTGCATAAAGAAGTAGTAGCCCAAGTCCCTGTATCATCCACTCATATACGGGAGCTTCTCCCCAGGTTCCATGGCCACCTGACCATGGAGGGTAAAAGTCAAGCTTGCTTCATGGACATCAGCTCAATATGTAGGCTTAAAATAGAAATCCTCACAAGGGGCAGAGTTTTGCAAGATTCATCTGCTTATCCACTTTGGGAAGAAAAAAAAGTGATTTGAAGTTAGAATACATGAAGACTCAGACAGTGGTGAATGCTTGACTGGTCAGGGGCTTGAAAGGAGAAAAATAAAGAAGACTGAGGACAAGGGCCTCCGAGGAAAAGGGGTCAGATGGGGGAAAGGGTACTCAGTGAGGATGGGGAGCCATTCTCCAGGAAGTTGTGTATGCCTCGAGTCTACAACCATTAAAATGGCAATGCGGAATTACCAGAGTCTGGCCTGCTCACCTCATTTCAGGACAATTCTGCAGGATCATCCAGCCCCAAAGGCACAGTGGGATTAGCTGAGGCTTTTTTGATGACTGCACTGCCAAACTCCTTCCACTGCCCAATCCTGCCCCATTTACTCCTCCATGGAAAGCACTTCCCAGTAAATGACCTGCATTCAGTCTCCATCTCAAATCCTGTTTCCTGGAGACCCCACCTGAGACAATTGCCAGATGTGTTTTCATAACTGGCATTTTCATTTACAAAGCTCCATACCACTTTTAGTCTGACAGGCAGGCTAATGTAAGCTAAGCCAGTAGGGAACCCAAAGAAAAGAAAGGAACTATTATTCAGCCTGTCACCTAATAATTCAGAAGCCAAGTCTTGTGTGAGGCATGGGACCTGTCTAGACTTGAAGTTCACGATCAGCATTTACCCAACGGTGCCCCAAGGGTTGCCTGCAGTCCGACAAGAGGATCATCAAGCCTTCTCTGCACCCACCTTCCCCTTCCTCCTGCCCCACCCCCATCCCTCGCATGTCAGATTTGTATTAAAGGGTGATGAGAAGGAAGAGAAAGAGAATTGTATAAACAGGCAGCAATCCAAGGTTAACAAGAAGACTGCTAATCGGCAGTATCAGCTATGAAATCCATCCAAGTTCTGTGCAAATGTTCTTCTGCTCTCCTTCCACGAGCCCACACAGTATGGGACTTCTGGGGAAATCCTGGTGAAGACTTCCACTCCACTGAAGTGTACGATTAGCCACCCATGTGTTGGGAAGATGTCAGGCCTGAAACTTAAGAGGCCTCACTTGTGAACCAAAACCTTTTCTCTCCACTCTTGTAACACCCAGCATTGAATGCTTCACACTTGACAACTGCTTCTGCCTCTTTGTCTGCACAAGCATATGCTGTTTGCCGGGGTGCTCGGTGGCCTGATGTCTCAGAAGAGTTGGGGTATTTAACAATTTTGGGTTGCTACTGGCCCTCTTTGGGTGCTGGGTTTCCTTTAGGCATCTTCAGAGAGCCCTGAACAGCATCACTCCATCCTCCCTGTTGTACCTTTTTTAAACTCCTGTGCTTTGTTTGATTCATTCACTCTGATTCAGTTCAAAGAGTTCACCTTACTCCCTCCCTTCCTTGATCCCATCCTGTGAGCTCCCATCCCTCTAGAGCTGCCTGGCTCTGCTTTTGAACTAAGCAAATGCAGGACCACAACTGGGGATTAAATGAGGCAGCCACTTGTTTTAACTTTTTCCATTTTTAATTTCTGGCTCACTTAATTGAATTGTAAAAGATCCATGTAACAGGAACTCAGGGGCTTTAAGACTGGAGAAGGGATACGACATTCAAATTCCTGCAGCTCCTTCCTGAAAAAATGTAGTGATCCACTCGTATGAAGTCAACATTATCAGAAAGGTCCCTCCCACCGCACCCCCAGCTTGGCCCAGCTGCGAGGATTTTCAACAGGAAGGTTCAGCCAGAACAATTTCTTAAGCCAATCTGAACAAGCTAAGAAATTTATTCGGAGTCCACACCCATCACGCATGAGATTTAGAATTAAGTTCTTAAAAACTTGATAGTTGCTTCTCAAGGAGTTGCAGTTCTCTTAAATAACTCCCTTTGCATGTATTCCATGTAGCAGGGAGCCTTCGTCCTGCTTCGTGAACTCCTTTCCTCCGTAGCCCAGAGCTGCCATTAACCCAGTCCGTTAGTTCACTCCACGGCCATCTGCTGAATGCTTCCTCCCTGCATAGCTGCATATACCGTTTTCACACCCACCCACCTCCATTCCAACCCAGCTTGAAGCTGTTCTGCTTCCAACCACAGGGACTCCATCACTTCTTAGAAGACGCTGCTATTATCCATGTGCTACAGGATATTCTCTCCATTCAGAGACACTGTCCACCAGTTAGAATATTTGAATAGTAATACCACCCTGTGGGGGGCAGGGAGTGAGTTAGGAAACTCCCATGTTCCTAACTCATTACATGTCCTCTTCCTGAGAAGCCCGGGGTATAGCTGGATCATTCCTCTGGTCCTGACCCCTATCAATTCCAACTTATTTTTACTACTCCAACCATTGCAGGGCACCACTGGGGGCCTGGGATTACTTGCAATTGACCCACATGGACTTGCAAAGAAATTAGAATAGGGATAGAACTTAGAAAACATGTACCTGTGCAGTCCAACTCAGGCTTGTATCTTCTTCCTATTCAGTTATACACCAGATCGGGAGTTATGTCAAGAAGCCAATGACAGATACATTGTTTTCCCTCACCAAACCTTTTGAAATCAGAGATCATTTCCCAGGAAATACACACCTGACCCCATAAAGGCCACTGAAATGCACCTTGGGACATAATATCTTAGGCTGAACAATTCAAGTAAGAGATATCTTTTTCCTTTTCCTCTTGTGAAGGCTGTAATTTTGGAGAAGTTTCACACCTTCATCTTCTGCCAATAAAATTCTGGCTCTTAACTGATGTTCTAACCACTTCTGAAGGCTGAATCTCTAATGTATTTCAAAATCTAGGGGGAGGGAAAATAAGAGAGTTTTATCAATACATTTGTTTATTTCCCAAACTAGTAAGGCACAGGAGTTCTCGTGGCAGTGACTCATGTGAAGCCTAAGGGTCCATTTCTGTCCATGGTCTAGTTTTCTTTTCTTTTTAATTAAATTTTTTTTGAAGGATAACTGCCTTACAGAATTTTGTTGTTTTCTGTCAAACCTCGACATGAATCAGCCAGAGGCATACATATATCCCCTCCCTCCCATCTCCCTCCCCATTCCACCCCTCAAACAGAGCCCCTGTTTGAGTTTCCAGAGCCATACAGCAAATTCCCTTTGGCTATCTATTTTACATATGGTAATGTAAGTTTCCATGTCACTCTTTCCATACACCTCACCCTCTCCTCCCCTCTCCCCATGTCCATAAGTCTATTCTCTATGTCTGTTTCTCCACTGTTGCCTGTAAATGAATCCTTCAGGACCATTTTTTCTAGATTCTGTATATGTGCATTAGAATATGATATTTATCTTTCTTTTTCTGACTGACTTCACTCTGTATAATAGGTTCTAGGTTCATTCACCTCATCAGAAATGACTCAAATGTGTTCCTTTTTATGGCTGAGTAATATTCCATTGTGTATATGTACCACAACTTCATTATCCATTCATCTGTTGATGGACATCTAGGTTGCTTCCATGTTTTAGCTATTGTAAATAGTGCTGCAATAAGGAGTTCATAATCTGAGCCACAGTCAGCTCCTGGTCTTGTTTTCGCTAACTGTATACAGCTTCTCCATCTTTGGTTGCAAAGAATATAATCAATCTGATTTCGGTGTTGACCATCTGGTGATGTCCATGTGTAGAGTCTTCTCTTATGTTGTTGGAAGAGGGTGTTTGCTATGACCAGTGCATTCTCTTGACAAAACTCTATTAGCCTTTGCCCTGCTTCATTCCGTGCTCCAAGGCCAAATTTGCCAGTTACTCCAGGTGTTTCTTGACTTCCTACTTTTGCATTCCAGTCCCCTATAATGAAAAGGACATCTTTTTTGGGTGTTAGTTCTAAAAGGTCTTGTAGGTCTTCATAGAACCGATTAACTTCGGCTTCTTCAGCATTACTGGTTGGGGCATAGGCCTGGATTACTGTAATATTGAATGGTTTGCCTTGGAAACGAACAGAAATCATCCTGTCATTTTTAAGATTGCATCCAAGTACTGCATTTCGGCCTTAGAAAGCATCACTACTAACAAAGCTAGTGGAGGTGATGGAATTCCAGTTGAGCTATTTCAAGTCTTGAAAGATGATGCTGTGAAAGTGTTGCACTCAATACGCCAGCAGATTTGGAAAACTCAGCAGTGGCCACAGGACTGGAAGAGGTCAGTCTTCATTCCAATCCCAAAGAAAGGCAATGCCAAAGAATGCTCAAACTACCGGACAATTGCACTCATCTCACACGCTAGTAAAGTCATGCTCAAAATTCTCCAAGCCAGGCTTCAGCAGTATGTAAACTGTGAACTCCCAGATGTTCAAGCAGGTTTTAGAAAAGGCAGAGGCACCAGAGATCAAATTGCCAACATCCGCTGGATCATGGAGAAAGCAAGAGAGTTTCAGAAAAACATCTATTTCTGCTTCATTGACTATGCCAAAGCCTTTGACTGTCGATCACAATAAACTGTGGAACATTCTGAAAGAGATGGGAATCCCAGACCACCTGACCTGCCTCTTGAGAAACCTGTATGCAGGTCAGGAAGCAACTGTTAGAACTGGACATGGAACAACAGACTGGTTCCAAATAGGAAAAGGTGTACGTCAAGGTTGTATATTGTCACCTTGCTTATTTAACTTATATGCAGAGTACATCATGAGGAACGCTGGGCTGGAAGAAGCACAAGCTGGAATCAAGATTGCTGGGAGAAATATCAATAACCTCAGATATGCAGATGACACCACCCTTATGGCAGAAAGTGAAGAGGAACTCAAAAGCCTCTTGATGAAAGTGAAAGAGCAGAGTGAAAATGTTGGCTTGAAGCTCAACATTCAGAAAACAAAGATCATGGCATCTGGTCCCATCACTTCATGGGAAATAGATGGAAAAACAGTGGAAACAGTGTCAGACTTTGTTTTTTTGGGCTCCAAAATCACTGCAGATGCTGATTGCAGCCATGAAATTAAAAGACGCTTACTCCTTGGAAGGAAAGTTATGACCAACCTTGATAGTATATTAAAAAGCAGAGACATTACTTTGCCAACCAAGGTCCGTCTAGTCAAGGCAATGGTTTTTCCCGTGGTCATGTATGGATGTGAGAGTTGGACTGTGAAGAAGGCTGATCGCCGAAGAATCGATGCTTTTGAACTGTGGTGTTGGAGAAGACTCTTGAGAGTCCCTTATACTGCAAGGAGATCCAACCAGTCCATTCTAAAGGAGATCAATCCTGGATGTTCATTGGAGGGACTGATGCTAAAGCTGAAACTGCAATACTTTGGCCACCTCATGCGACGAGTTGACTCACTGGAAAAGACTCTGATGCTAAGAAAGGTTGGGGGCGGGAGGAGAAGGGGACGACGGAGAATGAGATGGCTGGATGGCATCACCGACTCTGTGGACATGAGTTTGAGTGTACTCCGGGAGTTGGTGATGGACAGGGAGGCCTGGCGTGCTGTGATTCATGGGGTCGCGGAGAGTCGGACACGACTGAGCGACTGAACTGAACTGACTGAAATAGTGCTGCAATGAACAATGGGATACAGGTGTCTTTTTCAATTTTGGTTTCTTCAGGAGTGGGATTGCCTAGGAGTGAGATTTCTGGGTCATGCTGCTGCTACTGCTAAGTCACTTCAGTCGTGTCCGACCCTGTGCGACCCCATAGACTGCAATCCACCAAGCTGTCTGGTCCCTGGGATTCTCCAGGCAAGAACACTGGAGTGGGTCATATGGTGGTTTTATTCCTAGTTTTTTAAGGGATCTTCATACTGTCTTCCATAGTGGCTATATCAATTTACATTCCCACCAACAGTGCAAGAGTGTTTGTTCCCTTTTCTCCATACCCTTTTCAGCATTTATTGTTTGTAGGCTTTTTGATGATGGCCGCTCTGACGGGTGTAAGGTGATATCTCATTGTGGTTTTGCTTTGCCTTTCTCTAATAATGAATGATGTTGAGCATCTTTTCATGTGTTTTTTAGCCATCTGTATGTGTTCTTTGGAGAAATGTCTGTTTAGGTCTTTTCCCCACTTTTTGTCTGGGTTGTTTGTTTTCCTGGCATTGAGCTGCTTATATAGTTTGGAAATTAATTCTTTGTCAGTCATTACCTTTGCTATTATTTTCTCCCATTCTGAGGGTTTTCTTTTTACCTTGCTTATAGTTTCCTTTGCTGTGCAAAAGCTTTTAAGTTTAATCAGGTCCCACTTGTTTACTTTTTCTTTACTCTAGGAGGTGGGTCATAGAGGATCTTGCTTTGATTTATGTTGTCGAGTGTTCTGCCTATGTTTTCCTCTAAGAATTTTATAGTTTCTGGTCTTACATTTAGGTCTTTAATCCATTTTTTGTATGGTGTTAGGAGGTGTTCTAATTTCATTCTTTTACATGTAGCTGTCCAGTTTTCCCAGCACCATTTATTGAAGAGGCTATCTTTGCCCCGTTGTATATGCTTACCTCTTTTGTCAAAATAAACATTGGTCAAAAATAAACATTTGTCAAAAAACCCATAGGTGCATGGGTTTATTTCTGGGCCTTCTATCTTGTTCTATTGGTCTATATTTCTGTTTTTGTAGCATACTGTCTTGATGACTGTAGCTTTGTAGTATAATCTGAAGTCAGGAAGGTTGATTCCTCCAGCTCCATTCTTCTTTCTCAAGACTGCTTTGGCTATTTGGAGTCTTTTGTGTTTCCATATGAATTGTGAAATTTTTTGTTCTGTTCTGTGACAAATGCCATTGGTAATTTGATAGGGATTGCATTGAATCTGTAGATTGCATTTGGTAGTATAGTCATTTTCACAACATTGATTCTTCCTACCCAAGAACATGGAATATCTCCCCATCTGTTCATGTCATCTTTGATTTCTTTCCTCAGTGTCTTATAATTTTCTGTGTATAGTTCTTTTGTCTCCTTCAGTTCAGTTCAGTTCAGTTCAGTCGCTCAGTCGTGTCCGACTCTCCGCGACCCCATGAATCACAGCACGCCAGGCCTCCCTGTCCATCACCAACTCCCGGAGTACACTCAAACTCATGTCCACAGAGTCGGTGATGCCATCCAGCCATCTCATTCTCCGTCGTCCCCTTCTCCTCCCGCCCCCAACCTTTCCCAGCATCAGAGTCTTTTCCAGTGAGTCAACACGCCGCATGAGGTGGCCAAAGTATTGCAGTTTCAGCTTTAGCATCAGTCCCTCCAATGAACATCCAGGATTGATCTCCTTTAGAATGGACTGGTTGGATCTCCTTGCAGTATAAGGGACTCTCAAGAGCCTTCTCCAACACCACAGTTCAAAAGCATCAATTCTTCGGCGATCAGCTTTCTTCACAGTCCAACTCTCACATCCATACATGACCACGGGAAAAACCATTGCTTTGACTAGACGGACCTTAGGTGAGTTTATTCCTAGATATTTAATTATTTTTGTTGCAATCGTGAATGGGATGATTCCTTAATTTCTCTTTCTGATTTTTCATTGTTAGTATATAGAAATGCAAGTGATTTCTGTGTATTGATTTTCTTTCCTGCAACTTTGCTAAATTCACTGATTAGCTCTAGTAATTTTCTGATACTATAGGGTTTTCTATGTACAGTATCATGTCATCTGCAAACAGTGAGAACTTTACTCTTCTTTTCCGATCTGAATTCCTTTTATTTCTTTTTCTTCTCTGATTGCTGTAGCTAGAATTTCCAGAACTATGTTGAATAATAGTGGTGAAAGTGGACACCCTTGTCTTATTCCTGATCTTAGGGGGAATGCTTTCAGTTTCTCACCATTGAGAATAATGTTTGCTGTAGGCTTATCATATATGGCCTTTACTATGTTGAGGTAGGTTCCTTCTATGCCCATTTTTGGAAGACTTTTAATCATAAATGGGTGTTGAATTTTGTCAAAGGCTTTTTCTGCATCTGTTGAGATTATCATATGGTTTTTGTCTTTCAATGTGTTAATATGGTATATCACATTGATTTGTGTATACTGAAGAATCCTTGCATCCCTGGAATAAATCCAAATTGATCTTTTCGATGTGTTGCTGAATTCTGTTTGCTAAAATTTTGCTGAGGATTTTTGCATCTGTGTTCATCAGTGATATTGGCCTGTGGTTTTCTTTTTGTGCTATCTTTGTCTGGTTCTGGTATCGGGGTGATGGTGGCCTCGTAGAATGAGTTTGGAAGTGCTCCTTCCTCTGTAGTGTTTATAGGCATTAGCTCTTCTCTAAATGTTTCATAGAATTCTCCTGTGAAGCCATCTGGTCCTGGGCTTTCGTTTTTTGGGAGAATTTTTTTTTTTTATTGGAGGCTAATTATTTTACAATATTATATTGGTTGGTTTTGCCATACATTGACATGAATCCGCCCTGGGTGTACATGAGTTCCCCCTCCTGAACCCCCCTCCCCCCTCCCCTTATCCTCCCTCTGGGTCATCCCTGCATACCAGCCCAGAGCATCCTGTAACATGCATCGACCCTGAATTGGTGATTCGTTTCACATATGATAATATAGATGTTTCAATGCCATTCTCCCAAACCATCCCACCCTCACCCTCTCCCAGAGTCCCAAAGACTGTTGGGAGAATTTTTTTTATCACAACTTTAATTTCAGTGCTTGTAATTGGGTTGTTCACGATTTCTATTTCTTCCCGGTTCAGTCTTGGAAGATTGAACTTATGTAAGAATCTGTCCATTTCTTTCAGGTTATCCATTTTATTTCCATGTAATTGTTCATAATAGTCTCTTATAATCTTTTGCGTTTCTGCATTGTCTGTTGTAACCTCTTCTTTTTCATTTCTAATTTTGTTTGTTTGATTCTTCTCTCTTTTGTTCTTGATGAGTCTGGCTAAAGGTTTCTCAATTTTGTTTATCTTTTCAAAGAACAACCTTTTAGTTTTATTAATCTTTACTATTGTTTCTTTCATTTCTTTTTCATTTATTTCTGCTCAGATCTTTATAATTTCTTTCCTTCTACTAACTTTGGGGGTTTTTTGTTCTTCTTTTTCCAGTTGTTTTAGTTGAAAAGTTAGGTTGTCTATTCAATGTTTTTCTTGTTTCTTGAGATAGGATTGTAGTGCTATAAATTTCCCTTTTAGAACTGCTTTTGCCACATCCCATAGGTTTTGAGACGTCATGTTTTCATTGTCACTTGTTTCTAGAAATTTTTTATTTCCCTTTTGATTTCTTCAGTGACCTGCTGGTTATTTAGAAACATGCTGTTTAATCTCCATGCGTTTGTGTTTCTTGCAGTTTTTTTCTTGTAACTGATATCAAGTCTCATAGTGTTGTGATCAGAAAAGATGCTTGATAAGATTTCAGTTTTCTTAAATTTACTAAGGTTTGATTTGTGATCCAAGATGTAGTCTATCCTGGAGAATGTTCCATGTGCACTTGAGAAGGTGTATTCTTCTGCATTTGTATGGAATGTCCTGAAGAGACCAATGAGATCCATCTCATCTACTGTATCATTTAAGACTTGTGTTTCCTTATTAATTTCCTGTTTCGGTGATTTGTCCATTGGTGTGAGTGGGGTGTTAAAGTCTTCTACTATTACTGTATCATTTAAGACTTGTGTTTCCTTATTAATTTCCTGTTTTGATGATTTGTCCATTGGTGTGAGTGGGGTGTTAAAGTCTCCTACTATTATTGTGTTACTGTCAATTTCTCCTTTTATGTCTGTTAGTGTTTGTCTTATGTATTGAGGTGCTCCTATGTTGGGTGCACAGATATTTACAATTGCTATGCCTTCCTCTTGGATTGATCCTTTGATCATTATGTAGTATCCTTCCTTATCTCTTGTAATCTTCTTTATTTTAAGGTCTATTTTGTCTGAATGAGAATCACTACTCCAGCTTTCTTTTGCTTCCCATTTTCATGGAATATATTTTTCCATCCTCTCACTTTCAGTCTATATGTGTCTTCAGGTCTGAAGTGGGTTTCTTATAGACAGCATATATATGGGTCTTGTTTTTGTATCCATTCAGCCAGTCTATATCTTTTGGTTGGAGCATTTAATCCACTTACATTTAAAGTAATTATTGATGTATTTGTTCCTTTTAACATTTTCTTAATTGTTTGGGGTTGATTTTGTAGATCTTCTTTCTTCTCTTGTATTTCTTGACTATATAAGTCCCTTTAACATTTGCTGTAAAGCTGGTTTGGTGGTACTGAATTCTAACTTTTGCTTGTCTGAAAAATTCTCCATCAACTTTTTCTCCATCAATTTTGAATTGTTGATTATTTCTCCATCAATTTTCAATGAGATCCTTTCTGGGTACAGTAATCTTGGTTGTAGATTTTTTTTCCCTTTCAGTACTTTAAATATATCCTGCCATTCCCTTCTGGCCTGCAGAGTTTCTGCTGAAAGATCATCTGTTAAGCGTATGGGGTTTCCCTTGTATGTTACCTGTTGCTTCTCCCTTGCTGCTTTTAATGTTCTTTCTTTGTGTTTAGTCTTTGTTAGTTTGATTAGTATGTGTCTTGGCATGTTTCTCCTTGGAACAATATCCTGTATGGGACTCTTTGTGCCTCTTGGATTTGATTGACTATTTCCTTTTCCATGTTGGGGAAATTTTCATCTATAATCTCTTCAAAAATTTTTTCATACCCTTACATTTTCTCTCCTTCTCCTGGGACCCCTATAATTTGAATGTTGGTGCATTTGATATTGTCCCAGAGGTCTCTGAGACTATCCTCAGTTCTTTTCATTCTTTTTAGTTTATTCTGCTCTTTAGAATGGAGAAGGTAATGGCAAGCCACTCCAGTACTCTTGCCTAGAAAATCCCATGGATGGAGGAGCCTGGTAGGCTGCAGTCCATGGGGTTGCTACAAGTCAGACATGACTGAGCGACTTCACTTTCACTTTTCACTTTCACACACTGGAGAAGGAAATGGCAACCCACTCCAGTGTTCTTGCCTGGAGAATCCCAGGGACAGGGGAGCCTGGTGGGCTGCCGTCTATGGGGTCGCACAGAGTCAGACACGACTGAAGTGACTTAGCAGCAGCAGCAGCAGCATATTTTTAATTTCAGTAATTGTCTTGTCTCTGTATGTTTCTTCTTTAATTCTTCTAGGTCTTTATTAATTGATTCTTGCATTTCCTCCATTTTGTTTTCAAGATTTTTGATCATCTTTACTATCACTATTATGAACTCTTTTTCAGGTAGTTTGCCTATTTCCTCTTCATTTATTTGGATGTCTGTGTTTCTAGTTTGTTCCTTCATTTGTGTAGCATTTCTCTGCCTTTTCATTATCATTTTTTTTTAACTTACTGTGTTTGAGATCTCCTTTCCCAGGCTTCAGGGTTGAATTCTTTCTTCCTTTTTGTTCCTGCCCTTCTAAGTTTGGTCCAATGGTTCGTGTAAGCTTTATGTATAGGGTGGATTTGTGCTGAGTGTTTGTTTGTTCGTTTGTTTTTCCTCTGATGGGCAAGGCTGAGTGAGGTGGGAATCCTGTTTGCATGATTGGGTTTGTATTTTTGTTTTGTTTGTTGTTTAGATGAGGCATTCTGCACAGGGTGCTACTGATGGCTGGGTGATGCTGGGTCAACAACTGTATTCAAGTTGTTTCCTTTGTATGAGTTCTCACTACTTGATACTTCCTAGGGTTAGTTCTCTGGTAGTCTAGGGTCTTGGAGTCAATCCCACTCCAAAAGCTCAGGGCTTGATCTCTGGTCAGGAACAAAGGTTCCACAAGTGGTTTGTTATGGCATTAAGTGAGATTAAAACAAATATCTAAAAACGAGAAACCAAAGATGAATCCCAAACAAATGGCAGTTACAAAACCAGGCAAATAATAGTTAAAATAATCGAATATATACATATACACCCATGAGTAAAGTCAAAAGAGTCCAACAAAAATTAAGTAAAATAGATTGACCTGGTGAACAAAAGAAATAAATTATATTTACTTGTTAAGAATAAAACTAACTAAAGCACAAACTGGAAAACAAAACTAAAGCAAGGTGCCAAGTAAGGAATAAAGCAATGAAAACTAACAAATATGTTGAGAGGAAAGAAAAGAAAGAAAGAATAGATATGCAAAGTTAAACAGAGGTCAATGAAGAAGATTTATATACATTAAAGATTAACTGCAAGGGAAAAGAACAGTAGGAAAGGCAAACAAAGGAATAAATGTAGAAAGAAATAATAGGTTTAAAAATTAAACATTATAAAAGTTTACATTATAAAAAAGAGAAAAGTAAAAAAAGGGGGAAAAGGAAAATTCCACAGAATTGCAAACGCCGGTCACAAAGAGTCGGACACGACAGAGCAACTGAACTGAACTGAAGATAGATGCAGAGGTTTGTAACAAAAATAAAAAGTGTGACTGAATATACATATATACATATACACCATCTTTGGCTGCAAAGAATATAATCAATCTGATTTCGGTGTTGACCATCTGGTGATGTCCATGTGTAGAGTCTTCTCTTGTGTTGTTGGAAGAGGGTGTTTGCTATGGCCAGTGCGTTCTCTTGGCAAAACTCTATTAGCCTTTGCCCTGCTTCATTCCGTGCTCCAAGGCCACATTTGCCTGTTACTCTAGGTGTTTCTTGACTTCCTACTTTTGCACTCCAGTCCCCTATAATGAAAAGGACATCTTTTTTGGGTGTTAGTTCTAAAAGGTCTTGCAGGTCTTCATAGAACTGTTCAACTTCGGCTTCTTCAGCATTACTGGTTGGGGCATAGGCTTGGATTACTATCATATTGTATGGTTTGCCTTGGAAATGAACAGAGATCATTCTGTCATTTTTGAGATTGCATCCAAGTACTGCATTTCGGACTCTTTTGTTGACCATTTCTTCTAAGGGATTCCTGCCCACAGTAGTAGATATAATGGTCATCTGAGTTAAATTCACCCATTCCAGTCCATTTTAGTTCACTGATTCCTAGAATGTCTACATTCACTCTTGCCATCTCCTGTTTGACCACTTCCAATTTGCCTTGATTCATGGACCTAACAGTCCAGGTTCCTATGCAATATTGCTCTTTACAGCATTGGACCTTGCTTCTATCACCAGTTACATCCACAACTGGATATTGTTTTTGCTTTGGCTCCAACCCTTCATTCTTTCTGGAGTTATTTCTCCACTGATCTCCAGTAGCATATTGGGCACCTACCGAACTGGAGAGTTCCTCATTTAGTATCCTATCATTTTGCCTTTTCATACTGTTCATGGGATTCTCAAGGCAAGTATACTGAAGTGGTTTGCCATTCCCTTCTCCAGTGGACCACATTCTGTCAGACGTCTCCACTATGACCCACCCGTCTTGGGTGGCCCCACATGGCATGGCTTAGTTTCATTGAGTTTATGCAGATGACACCACCCTTATGGCAGAAAGTGAGAAGGAACTAAAAGGCCTCTTCAGTTCAGTTCAGTTCAGTCGCTCAGTCGTGTCCGACTCTCTGCGACCCCATGAATCACAGCATGCCAGGCCTCCCTGTCCATCACCAACTCCCGGAGTTCACTCAAACTCATGTCCACAGAGTCGGTGATGCCATCCAGCCATCTCATTCTCCGTCGTCCCCTTCTCCTCCCGCCCCAACCTTTCCCAGCATCAGAGTATTTTCCAGTGAGTCAACTCGTCCCATGAGGTGGCCAAAGTATTGCAGTTTCAGCTTTAGCATCAGTCTTTCCAATAAACACCCAGGATTGATCTCCTTTAGAATGGACTGGTTGGATCTCTCAAGAGTCTTCTCCAACACCACAGTTCAAAAGCATCAATTCTTCGGCGATCAGCTTTCTTCACAGTCCAACTCTCACATCCATACATGACCACGGGAAAAACCATAGCCTTGACTAGATGGACCTTGGTTGGCAAAGTAATGTCTCTGCTTTTTAATATACTATCTAGGTTGGTCATAACTTTCCTTCCAAGGAGTAAGCGTCTTTTAATTTCATGGCTGCAATCCGCATCTGCAGTGATTTTGGAGCCCAAAAAAACAAAGTCTGACACTGTTTACACTGTTTTTCCATCTATTTCCTATGAAGTGATGGGACCAGATGCCACGATCTTTGTTTTCTGAATGTTGAGCTTCAAGCCAACCTTTTCACTCTCCTCTTTCACTTTCATCAAGAGGCTTTTTAGTTCCTCTTCACTTTTTGCCATAAGGGTAGTGTCATCTGCATATCTGAGGTTATTGATATTTCTCCCAGCAATCTTGATTCCAGCTTGTGCTTCTTCCAGCCCAGCGTTCCTCATGATGTACTCTGCATATAAGTTAAATAAGCAAGGTGACCATATACAGCCTTGACGTACTCCTTTTCCTATTTGGAACCAGTCTGTTGTTCCATGTCCAGTTCTGACTGTTGCTTCCTGACCTGCATACAGGTTTCTCAAGAGGCAGGTCAGGTGGTCTGGGATCCCCATCTCTTTCAGAATGTTCCACAGTTTATTGTGATCCACACAGTCAAAGGCTTTGGATAGTATAAAGCAGAAATAGATGTTTTTCTGGAACTCTCTTGCTTTCTCCATGATCCAGTGGATGTTGGCAATTTGATCTCTGGTGCCTCTGCCTTTTCTAAAACCTGCTTGAACATCTGGGAGTTCATGGTTCACATATTCCTGAAGCCTGGCTTGGAGAATTTTGAGCATCACTTTACTAGTGTGTGAGATGAGTGCAATTGTGCGGTAGTTTGAGCATTCTTTGGCATTGCCTTTCTTTGGGATTGGAATGAAGACTGACCTCTTCCAGTCCTGTGGCCACTGCTGAGTTTTCCCAATTTGCTGGCATATTGAGGTCAGCACTTTCACAGCATCATCTTTCAGGATTTGAAATAGCTCAACTGGAATTTCATCACCTCCACTAGCTTTGTTCGTAGTGATGCTTTCTAAGGCCCACTTGACTTCACATTCCAAGATGTCTGGCTCTCAGTCAGTGATCACGTTATCGTGACTATCTTGGTCATGAAGATCTTTTTTGTACAGTTATTCTGTGTATTCTTGCCACCTCTTCTTAATATCTTCTGCTTCTCTTAGGTCCATACCATTTCTGTCCTTTATCGAGCCTATCTTTGCATGAAATGTTCCCTTGGAATCTCTAATCTTCTTGAAGAGATCTCCTGTTTTTCCTATTCTGCTGTTTTCCTCTATTTCTTTGCATTGATCACTGAGGAAGGCTTTCTTATCTCTCCTTGCTATTCTTTGGAACTCTGCATTCAGATGCTTATATCTTTCCCTTTCTGCTTTGCTTTTCGCTTCTCTTCTTTTCACAGCTATTTGTAAGGCCTCCTCAGACAGCCATTTTGCTTTTTTATATTTTTATTCCATGGGGATGGTCTTGGTCCCTGTCTCCTGTACAATGTCACAAACCTCCGTCCAGAGTTCATCAGGCACTCTATCAGATCTAGTCCCTTAAATCTATTTCTCACTTCCACTGTATAATCATAAGGGATTTGATTGAGGTCATATCTGAATGGTCTAGTGGTTTTCCCTACTTTCTTCAATTTCAGTCTGATTTTGGCAATAAGGAGTTCATGATCTGAGCCACAGTCAGCTCCTGGTCTTGTTTTTGCTAACTGTATACAGCTTCTCCATCTTTGGCTGCAAAGAATATAATCAATCTGATTTCGGTGTTGACCATCTGGTGATGTCCATGTGTAGAGATTCTCTTGTGTTGGAAGAGGGTGTTTGCTATGGCCAGTGCATTCTCTTGGCAAAACTCTATTAGCCTCTGCCCTGCTTCATTTCGTGCTCCAAGGCCACATTTGCTTGTTATTCCAGGTGTTTCTTGACTTCCTACTTTTGCATTCCAGTCCCCTATAATGAAAAGGACATCTTTTTTGGGTGTTAGTTCTAAAAGGTCTTGTAGGTCTTCATAGAACCATTCAACTTCGGCTCCTTCAGCGTTACTGGTTGGGCATAGGCCTGGATTACTGTAATATTGAATGGTTTGCCTTGGAAACGAACAGAAATCATTCTGTCGTTTTTTAAGATTGCATCCAAGTACTGCATTTCGGACTCTTTTGTTGACCATGATGGCTACTCCATTTCTTCTAAGGGATTCCTGCCCACAGTAGTAGATATAATGGTCATCTGAGTCAAATTCACCCATTCCAGTCCATTTTAATTCACTGATTCCTAGAATGTCTATGTTCACTCTTGCCATCTCCTGTTTGACCACTTCCAATTTGCCTTGATTCATGGACCTAACATTCCAGGTTCCTATGCAATATTGCTCTTTACAGCACCGGACCTTGCTTCTATCACTGGTCACATCCACAACTGGGTATTGGTTTCGCTTTTGCTCCATCCATTCATTCCTTCTAGAGTTACTTCTCCACTGATCTCCAGTAGCATACTGGGCACCTACCGACCTGGGGAATTCCTCATTCAGTATCCTATCATTTTGCCCTTTAATACTGTTCATGTGGTTCTCAAGGCAAGTATACTGAAGTGGTTTGCCATTCCCTTCTCCAGTGGACCACATTCGGCTGTGGTCCATGTGATCAGATCAACTAGTTTCCTGTGATTATGATTTCAGTGTGTCTGCCCTCTGATTCCCCCTTGCAATACCTACCGTCTTATTTGGGTTTCTCTTACCCTGGGAGTGAGATATCTCTTCACAGCTGCTCCAAGAAAGCACAGCCACTGCACCTTACCTTGGATGAGGGGCATCTCCTCAAGGCTGCCCCCCTGACCTTGAACGTGGAATGGCTCCTCTCGGCCCTCTTGCGCCCGCGCAGCCACCGCCTATTGGATGTGGGGTAGCTCAAGTGAAAGAGGAGAGTGAAAAAGTTGGCTTAAAGGTCAACATTCAGAAAACTAAGATCATGGCATCTGGTCCCATCACTTCATGGGAAATAGATGGAGAAATAGTAGAAAGAGTGTCAGACTTTATTTTTTGGGCTCCAAAATCACTGCGGATGCTGATTGCAGCCATGAAATTAAAAGACGCTTACTCCTTGGAAGGAAAGTTATGACCAACCTAGATAGCATATTAAAAAGCAGAGACATTACTTCACTAACAAAGGTCCATCTAGTCAAGGCTATAGTTTTTCCATTAGTCATGTATGGATGTGAGAGTTGGACTGTGAAGAAAGCTGATTGCCAAAGAATTGATGCTTTTGAACTGTGGTGCTGGAGAAGACTCTTGAGAGTCCCTTGGACTGCAAGGAGATCCAACCAGTCCATTCTAAAGGAGATCAGTCTTGGGTGTTCATTGGAAGGATTGATGCTAAAGCTGAAACTGCAATACTTTGGCCACCTCATGTGACGAGGTGACTCACTGGAAAAGACTCTGATGCTGGGAGGGATTGGGGGCGGAAGGAGAAGGGGATGACAGAGAATGAGATGGCTGGATGGAGCCACCGACTAGATGGAGGTGAGTTTGAGTGAAATCCGGGAGTTGGTGATGGACAGGGAGGCCTGGTGTGCTGTGATTCATGGGGTCACAAAGAGTCGGACACGACTGAGCGACTGAACTGAACTGATACATTTACGCACATAAACAAAATCAAAACAGTCCAACAAAGATAAAGTACAATAGATTGACCCAGTGAACAAAGGAAACTCAAAATGATATCTACCAGATCAAAAATAACTAAAGCACAAAGTGGAAAACAAAATTAAAGCAAGGTGCCAATTGGGGAATAAAGCAATGAAAATAAAACTAACAAATATATTGAGAGGAAAGGAAAGAAAGAATAGATATGCAAAGTTAAATAGACGTATATGAAGGTTTATATACATTAAAGAGTAAGTGAAAGGGGAAAAGAATAGTAGGAAAAGCAAACAAAGGAATAAATGTAGAAAAAATAATAATAGGTTTAAAAAAATTTTTTAAAGCTCAAAAGCTTAATTAGATTTCATAGCGCCAATATAATCGACAACTACAACAGAGGGAGATAAAAAGGGGGAAAAATCCAAAATAATCTACAGAACAAGTGAAAACATAAGAATAATAAATGTTTTTCTTGAGTCACTGCTGTCAGAGTCCTTTCCCTCACTGGGTATCACAGTCTACCTCACCTCCCTAGGATGCCCTCCAACACTGTACTGATCTCTGAACCTGTTGTGAGGGCAGCTCAAATTCTAATCTGGACCTACTCCTGTGTGTGTTCTTGCCTCCAATGTTCACAGATATCAGAACTAGTGCATTTTCTTTTGTGGGAGCTCTCAATGAGAGCTTTTATATATTTCATAGGCACAGAGTCTGCCTAGTTGATCATGTGGATTTAATCTGCAGCTTATAAAACTGATAGGAAGGTTTTAGGTCTTCTTCCAGAGTCATACTGCCCCTGGGTTTCAGGTGTGGTTTTATTTCCACCTCTGCATGTGGATTACCCATTGGGGTTTGGTCCTGAGGCTGCCCTGGAGGACTTGGGTTTGCCCCTGTGAGGGCCAGGTGTGGAGGTGGTGCAGCTGCTTGGGTTGCAAGGGTTCTGGCAGCACCAGGTACTCAGGGGAGTTGGCAGCTAGGGTAGCAGGAAATATAGCACTCTAAAAGGGTATGGCAACCAGTATTGGCCAATATGCTCGAGTATTCTTGCCTGGAGAAACCCCTCCCTGACAGAAAGCCTGGCAGGCCACAGTCTACAGGGTTGCAAAGAGTTGGACACTATTGAAGTGATGCTGCACACATAGTCGCAAGACTTTTTTGCCTGTGGCAGCTCTGCCCCAGTAAAAGTTGAGTGTGAAGGTGGCGCAGCTGCTTGGCTTGCAAGAACTCTGGTGACGCCAAGTGTGCAGGGACACAGACTGCCTCTGCTGCAGGAGTTATGGCCCTATCAGAGTCTTTTTTCGAGCCTCCTGTAGCTGGCGATCAGAAGGCCTCTTTGGCAAGTCTTTGTCCGTAGCTCTGCCCATTCAGGCACTTAGAAGGGTCCTTCTCTGTCGTTCCGCAGGTCAGGCACATAGATGGGCCCCTCTGACTGGGGTCCTACTTTGTAGTTTGGCGCATCATTCACTTAAAGGAGCACCCTGGGTGGGGTCCTACTCTGTAGTTCAGTGTGTCAGGCGTTTGATGGGCCCGCCTCTCTATTGTTCAGCTGCCAATGCTGGCATGTGAGGGGAGAGAGGCTATAGTGATGGCTCCACTTCCTGCACATGACTCAGCAGTATCGCCTTAATTCCATGGCTGCCTGGCTTTCCTTCACAGGCATTTCCCACCACAGTCTCCTCCCTCACATCCCCTCGATCTGTCTCTCCACAGTCAACAGCAGCCCTTGCCCTGGGATTGCTCCACAACCCCTACATTCCAGCTCCCAGCTGTTGCACCTTCCAGGGGATCTACACCCCTGTCCGGTGTATGTATGGCTGGGGCAAGGACTGTCTGATTCTCATTCCATTTAGGCTGCCACAGATCAGCTGTTTCATTCTCAGCCTTAAATGCTTCTCCTCTGACTCAGACAATTGCCCCAATATGGAGATCGGATCCCTGCTTTAGTTCCCCCACCCGCCGAGGGCAGGTCCAGCCCTACTAACACTCCTGTTTTTCCCCCTAGTTCCTTCATCCTACCAAGTTTTGCGTGGGTCTATATATTCTTTTCCACTAGTCAGGTACTCCTGTCCACTCTCAGCTGATGTTCTGCATGCACTTCTGGGTCTGAAAGTGTATTCCTGATGTATCCATGGAGAGAGATGTACTCCGTGTCCACCTACTCCTCTGCCATCTTGTTCTCTGTGGTCTACTTTTTGTGTGCCTTAGGTTTTGGGAAAATCCTTTGTTCCATATTACCCAACTATAGAAAGTAATTAAAGTTTGATACTCATCTCCTGTTGAGATGACAAACTAAGAAAATAGCATCTTATAAAAGTTGAGATATTTCATATATATTTGTTTAGCAACTAAATATTGTCAGAGGATCTATTCAATAGACTGTCTTTCATTCTAACTGAAATACAGATATTTTTAGCTCTCCTCTAACGTTATTTGATTGTGATTATATTAGATTCTTATTACTGCTCTAACACATGATCACAAGCTTAGTGGTTTAATAAAATTACTATTTCATTATTATTATTTATAACACATTTATTATCTTTCACTCCCACTGGGCTAAAGTAAAGCTATGTTCCATTTTGGAGACTCTAAAAGAGAATCTGCTTTCTTGCATTTTTCAGATTCTAGAACTTGCCTGCATTCCTTGGCTCATGGCCCCTTTCCATTTTCAAAGCCAGTAATGGCCAGTCCAGTTTTTCCCACATCTTATCACTGACATTGACTGTCCTGTCTCTCTTTTTCACGTATGAGCACCTTGTGATTACATCAGGCCCACACAGATAATCCAGGATTATGTTCCCATTTTGAGATTCCTAATCACCAAATCCCACCAAGTCCCTTTGCAAACATGTGCACAAGTTCTGGGACGTGGACATTTGGTGGTGATAGGGCACTGTACTTTGGCCACCTAATGTGAAAAGCCAACTCATTGGAAAAGACCCTGTTGCTGAGAAAGATTGAAGGAAAGAAGAAATGGGGACGACAGAGTATGAGATGGTTGGATGGCATCACTGACTCATTGGACACGAGTTTGAACAAACTCTGGGAGACAGTGAAAGACTGGGAAGCCTGGCATGCTGCAGCTCATGGGGTCACGGAGAGTCAGAAATGATTGAGCGACTGAACAACAACAACACAGGCATTTTTCTGGTGCCACAAGGCTATTGAAGCATAAACCATTTCACATATTCTTTGTTAAATAATTTCATCCACTTTGTATTAGAAATTAACTTCCCAGGAAGTTCTCAAGATTGGCTAAGATTATTCGAGACAACCCTCCACCACTCCATCGCTTAGTCACGACTTGTCTAATTTCTTGAGGAAAGAGTAATGTGTTTTTGGATGTGAGACACAGAGATGACTACATACATTTGTCGCCTTCACTTTGCCAATTCTCCATTTTATTTAATTCTGTAGAGACCTGGCATATTGCCCTTGGAAACTGGCCACTCCCTAAAATACTGTCAATTTGGGCTTAGAGAAGGATGATTATGAGATGGTTGCTTGAAATAGTGTATTACAACACTATTGCAAAGATGTATTACAACATCAGCAGTAAATAATAAGAAAAAGGAAATTTAAAAAAATCATTTGTGTTGGGGTTTAGTTTAAATAAGGTTTACCCCTCCCTGCATTGCTCGAGCGTGGTGATTCTTCGTTTCGGTCATTGTTGCAGTGTTTTCGTCCATCTGCAGCACTCTGCTGCGACCAGCTGTTGCGATGTGGCCAGCAGGTGCCCCCGTGTGTTCAAAACGTCCTGTGGCTCCCGAGGAGAATCAGGACTTAACTGATTTACCCTGGCTCCTCCATGCCTTTCTCTGCCAACACAGCTGCAACTCGGCTCCTCCATCTAGAAACCTGGCAGCTGTCCCAGCCTGGTGCTACCTGCCAACACTTTTCTGAAGACCAGCCAGAGGAGGGAGGAACAGGGAGGGCAGGGGGCTGAGGAGGGAGGGAAGAGAAGATGCAAATCTAATTGCACTGGCCTGCAGCCGCCTTAGATCTCCATGCTCCCAGAGGTGATGACATATTTGTATTCAGCAGCCTTCACTGATCCTGCTTGTAAAAGTCCTATTTAGATGTGGGCACACTTTCCCGAGATTTGAGTTTCTGGAATTACCCTAATCTTCCTTTTGATTCTGCAATTATAGAGAATGAAGAAGACCCCACTGGCTAGAATAGTGACCTCCCACGCAGAAGAGTGGTGATTTGGTGTTCTTATGTCTCTTTGCTAATATGCTGATCATTAACTTCTCTACCTTCCTCTCATCTCCATAATGAGCTACAAGAACACTGTTCACCTTTTTAGGATGTGAACCTCTTGTTAATGTCAACTTTTATAGCCTTCCCACTGGATAGTACTGTAGTTGTACTTTAAGTAACGGTTGCTTTTTAAAATATGTCACCAAAAGCATTTGAGTGCAATAAGTTTTGGATAAATTTGTGTTTTATTAATCACAACAGTCTCTAATAACATTTAAAAACCAGCCAGAACAGAGTCTGCTGCAGTACTGGGTACAAAGTATGTGCTCTTTAAGATTAATGGAAAGAATAAAGACAGTGTTTGTTGTGAATATGGATTCCTGGGCCCTTGACAAGAACTTGACACACTAGAGAAAGGGTGGCTCCTAGGAGGGGCCCCACTGGAGGGAAATGGGCCCAGACTTGCCTGGTTTGTGTGTGCATAGGCCAGGTCTGCGAGTAGCCCCATCAGCTCTCTGCAAGGATGGAGATGCCCTCGGGGAGCAGGGCGAAGGGGGTGGTTGGCAAGATCACAGTTCAGAGCAGGCCCACCCACAGGAAACCACATTGTTGAGATTCCCCCCTTCATGGTTCAGAATCCTTCAAAACAAATAAAGCTACCCTGTAGGCTTGGACTCCAGTTATACCCTTTGGGTTTATATTACAAATCTTACCAGGAAAAGTGACCTCCACAGCAGCTGGAGCTAAGTGGGAAAACTATCCAAGTAGAAGAGACAGCAGCCAGGGCAGCCAGCTCTAGTCCACAAAGGGACCTCACCAGGGGAGAGTGATTGCAAGTTCCCTGTGTTATCCTGCAAACAAGTTGGGAACCAAAGAACAGGTGAATGAAGAGAGAACTGGTTAGAAACCAGAATGATGAAATATTTAGAAACCAGTAGGATTATGCAGTGGAAGTGAGAAATAGATTTAAGGGACTGGATCTGATTGATAGAGTGCCTGATGAACTCTGGACGGAGGTTTGTGACATTGTACAGGAGACAGGGACCAAGACCATCCCCATGGAAAAGAAATGCAAAAGAGCGAAATGGCTGTCTGAGGAGGCCTTACAAATAGCTGTAAAAAGAAGAGAGGCGAAAAGCAAAGGAGAAAAGGAAAGATATAAGCATCTGAATGCAGAGTTCCAAAGAATAGCAAGGAGAGATAAGAAAGCCTTCCTCAGTGATCAATGCAAAGAAATAGAGGAAAACAACAGAATAGGAAAAACAAGAGACCTCTTCAAGAAAATTAGAGATTCCAAGGGAACTTTTCATGCAAAGATGGGCTCGATAAAGGACAGAAATGGTATGGACCTAACAGAAGCAGAAGATATTAAGAAGAGGTGGCAGGAATACACAGAAGAACTGTACAAAAAAGATCTTCACGACCAAGATAGTCACGATAATGTGATCACTGACCTAGAGCCAGACATCTTGGAATGTGAAGTCAAGTGGGCCTTAGAAAGCATCACTACGAACAAAGCTAGTGGTGGTGATGGAATTCCAGTTGAGCTATTTCAAGTCTTGAAAGATGATGCTGTGAAAGTGCTGCACTCAATATGCCAGCAGATTTGGAAAACTCAGCAGTGGCCACAGGACTGGAAGAGGTCAGTCTTCATTCCAATCCCAAAGAAAGGCAATGCCAAAGAATGCTCAAACTACCGCACAATTGCACTCATCTCACACGCTAGTAAAGTCATGCTCAAAATTCTCCAAGCCAGGCTTCAGCAGTATGTAAACCGTGAACTCCCAGATGTTCAAGCAGGTTTTAGAAAAGGCAGAGGCACCAGAGATCAAATTGCCAACATCCGCTGGATCATGGAGAAAGCAAGAGAGTTTCAGAAAAACATCTATTTCTGCTTCATTGACTATGCCAAAGCCTTTGACTGTGTGGATCACAATAAACTGTGGAACATTCTGAAAGAGATGGGAATCCCAGACCACCTGACCTGCCTCTTGAGAAACCTGTATGCAGGTCAGGAAGCAACAGTTAGAACCGGTCATGGAACAACAGACTGGTTCCAAATAGGAAAAGGAGTGCTTCAAGGTTGTATATTGTCACCTTGCTTATTTAACTTATATGCAGAGTACATCATGAGGAACGCTGGGCTGGAAGAAGCACAAGCTGGAATCAAGATTGCTGGGAGAAATATCAATAACCTCAGATATGCAGATGACACTACCCTTATGGCAGAAAGTGAAGAGGAACTCAAAAGCCTCTTGATGAAAGTGAAAGAGGAGAGTGAAAAGGTTGGCTTGAAGCTCAACATTCAGAAAACAAAGATCATGGCATCTGGTCCCATCACTTCATGGGAAATAGATGGAAAAACAGTGGAAACAGTGTCAGACTTTGTTTTTTTGGGCTCCAAAATCACTGCAGATGCTGATTGCAGCCATGAAATTAAAAGACGCTTGCTCCTTGGAAGGAAAGTTATGACCAACCTTGATAGTATATTAAAAAGCAGAGACATTACTTTGCCGACCAAGGTCCGTCTAGTCAAGGCAATGGTTTTTCCCGTGGTCATGTATGGATGTGAGAGTTGGACTGTGAAGAAAGCTGATCGCCGAAGAATCGATGCTTTTGAACTGTGGTGTTGGAGAAGACTCTTGAGAGTCCCTTATACTGCAAGGAGATCCAACCAGTCCATTCTAAAGGAGCTTAATCCTGGATGTTCATTGGAGGGACTGATGCTAAAGCTGAAACTCCAATACTTTGGCCACCTCATGAGACGAGTTGACTCACTGGAAAAGACTCTGATGCTGGGAAAGGTTGGGGGCGGGAGGAGAAGGGGACGACGGAGAATGAGATGGCTGGATGGCATCACCGACTCTGTGGACATGAGTTTGAGTGTACTCCGGGAGTTGGTGATGGACAGGGAGGCCTGGCGTGCTGTGATTCATGGGGTCGCGGAGAGTCGGACACGACTGAGCGACTGAACTGAACTGAACTGAACTGAGGACCCTAATGCTGGGAAAGATTGAGGGGAGAAAGAGAAGGGGTCAACAGAGGATGAGATGGTTGGATGGCATCACCAACTTAAAGGACGTGAGTTTGAGCAAGCTCCAAGAGATGGTAAAGGACAGGGAAGCCTGGCATGCAGCAGTCCATAGGGTCACAAAGAGTCAGACAGGACTTAGCAACTAAACAACAACAACAGGACATAGTGAGGGCTTCCCTGGTGGCTCAGAAGGTAAAGAATCTGCTTGCAATGCAGAAGACCAGGTTTGATCCCTGGGTTGGGAAGATTCCCTGGAGAAGGGAATGGCTATCCATTCTAGTATTCTTGCCTGGAGAATTCCATGAACAGAAGAGCCTATTGGGCTACAGTGCATGGGGTCGCAGAGTCAGATATTACAGAGCAACTAATACTTTCAGTTTCAGGACATGGTGATAATTCCCGTGTATCAGAATGGACAAATAACCTGAGCTCTAAAGAAGTTTCTGAAGCAGCACTCTCTCACTTCCCACCCTAATGACTAGGCATTAACCCTTTGGTTGCTGGATTGAGGGAAGGTTAGGCTTTCAAGGTGGTTGGGGTGGTTATGCAGAGACTTGATTCAGAGGCAACCTAGCAACTGGTAAGAAAGGATTTCCATATTTAACACCTGAAAAAGCTGTACCCCTGCATATTGGTCACTTAAGTCAGTAATCAAAAACTCTCATAAGGGTTTTGAAGCCATGGAGAGAATAGATAGAATTCATAGAATAGAAGCCATAGATAGAATCCCATTCCTTAATTTTCTCTCACTGTCCCTATAGTGAATCCAAACCTAGACTCATTCTTCTAAATAAAAACATTTTTTTCTGAGGTGGAAGGGTAAATTACTCTGTGTTGAATGTCTGCTATGTTCCAGTCCCTGGTCTTGGAGCTTTTCATCCACGGTTTTACTTTCCCTCACAACCATCACCCAGGCAGGGGTTTTTATTATTTCCATTTATAGTTAAGGAGCTTGGCGCCCAAGATCACACATCTAGTGAAAAGTCGATCCAAATTCCACCCAAATCAGCTTGACTCCTGAGCTGATGCACTTCCTACCCACCACATCACACTACAGTTCTGAAGGTTTTCTTGTAAACTTTTGGGGGATACAGTTCTCCAGGTGGGCATGAGGGCTGTATATTTTATCAAATAGATCCATTATATTCTTTTTAACCACCCCCAACCAATTCTTCGTATATGACTGTATTCATTTTATTTCCTTTGATTGACTCAACTAGTAACTCATTAATCAACCTAACCACACTGAAGTTATCACTTTTAATGGAGCCAAAGCCACATTTAACTTATTTGGGATATGTGCTTACTGTATATAACAAAGCCTTATTTACTTAGACCTCCTCATTATCAAAAGCAAGAAACAGTTCAGTTAAAAAACACATACATACTTATATATGTACAGATATTTCCCAAAAGTTAAAAGTTGCAGTGATTCTGAAAGAATACCTTGGGTTTTCAGCTATAGTGTTTTCCACGGAAATTGATTTCATGGACTTGTTAATATGAGCCAGTGCCTCCTGATAGAGATTCCATCTTTTCATGAACCCTTTCCAACCCCCGTTACTCCTCAGCCTTTTTATCTTCTACTGTCTGTTGATAAGGCAGTATCATAAATACCTATCAAATACAAATCAATAATGATAAATGTCTATTTCCAATTAATGCTATCTAAAATCTGATACACATGAGATTGCTAAGTGGTGGGGCAAGAGGAAAGCCTTTGAGCCTAATTGAGACTTTATGCCTTTGGTGAGGAGCAAAATGCCTTTGGTGAGGATTGAGGGGTTTATGGAGCAAAATGCCTTTGTTTCTGAGTTCAACACTCCTGCTCCTTACCAAATTGTGCTCACCCTCCTCACACAATGTGTCCAAACTTCATCCTTCACAGTGAAAAGGCAAAAGGCCTTTCTGGGATGCTGTGTGAAACGACATAATGAAAATGGGCTTTGTAAGAATGGAATGAATGTAACAGGATGGAAGTTGTGGCTCTTCCATTCTATTGGGTCCAAACGAGTTGCAGAGGGGTCTATGGCCAATATTTTAGTGTTTGACTCAACAGCTGATGTGCTCTATTTCTTTTTCCCTGGACAAAAATTTGAAACATTGCTGGCCTTAGATGGGATGTATCTTATCTGAACTTCTTATGAGACACAATTCTGTAGTCCACCTCAGATTTCTTCAGCATTCTGAGGTTCAAAACTTATTCCTACTTCTTGCTTCAAAGACTTCTTTTCTTAATGTAATTTTATTTTTTTAATGTATTCTACAGTATTTAAGACATTTTGAAAAAGAGGATGAGGAAAACTACAAGAAATAACCATGTATCCTCAAGAGATAAAACTTTGGAAATACAGTTAAATCCATTGTATGCTCCATGGCTTTTTGATACAGTCTGTTACTTCCTATCTATTGCCCATGAAGTGATGGGACCAGATGCCATGATCTTTGTTTTCTGAATGTTGAGCTTCAAGCCAACCTTTTCACTCTCCTCTTTCACTTTCATCAAGAGCCTTTTGAGTTCCTCTTCACTCTCTGCCATAAGGGTGGTGTCATCTGCATATCTGAGGTTATTGATATTTCTCCCAGCAATCTTGATTCCAGCTTGTGCTTCTTTCAGCCCAGCGTTCCTCATGATGTACTCTGCATATAAGTTAAATAAACAGGGTGACAATATACAACCTTGACGCACTCCTTTTCCTGTTTGGAACCAGTCTGTTGTTCCATGTACAGTTCTGACTGTTAATTCCTGACCTGCATACAGGTTTTTCAAGAGGCAGGTCAGGTGGTCTGGTTACTTCTCAAGAGGTTATTTCCCAAGGGACCTGGATGCTTGGCTCTGCCCACCTTTGCAAGTTCTGGAAATGGTTCTTGTGTCTCTGGCTTTTGTGTTAAGAGTCAGAGATGACGATGTGATTTTTCCAGGCTGTGGGTTAGCCATGGAATGTCTGGACCTTGGCTGTGAATTTTGGGCACCTTTCCTCTGACCTTGTTGTCAGACGGAGGTGCCCACAGCTTTCCATGACCACCTCTTCCTGAGTGTACCGTGAGAGGGCCCAGAACCCTTGCCCACAGCTCTGCATTATGGGTGGCCAGAAAGGCCAAGGTAGCTGATTAAGCTCTCTGAACTTGAGATAGACAATGAGGTGGACCTGACTCACTGAACAGGAGGGGGTGTCACTGCCTCCTGAAGCCTCAGCACTATAGTGACAATTTTGTGACAGTAGGATGGCCTTGGTTTGGGCTGGCATTGAGGGTAGAGGCAGGTACAGCTGTCCCTCCATGTGGTGTCTTTTCTTTTGGCCATGGGGCTGTCCTGGCTGGAAAGCCCTGGACCAGTGCTTTCTCAGACCTTCATCATTTTTGGTGAAGAGTGAATGCAGAATATTAACTGTCTTTTACATTATTCTGTGGACATTCAGTTCAGTTCAGTCGCTCAGTCGTGTCTGACTCTGTGACCCCATGAATCACAGCATGCCAGGCCTCCCTGTCCATCACCAATTCCCATCTTAGGTAAATGCTTTAAGACCCATTGGCTTTAAAAATAAAGAAAAGAATACATAAAGCTTGAGGAGTCATTTGCCTGTTGCTCTTATATATTGCAGACAAATGAACACATTCCCATGTACTTATTTATGTTGCAGACCAGTCATTTTTCCTTACACAGGAATCTTATTAAAACAATAAATCAATGTTAACCTGGGTTTTAAATTGGCCCAATATGTTTGGAGAATTTGCTGGTTTAATTTTCCTATTTTTCATTTTCAGTTAACTAATTTACTTTTCCCAGTTGGGATACCACAACCTTAAGATGTGAATTTATCTTGAAACCAGCTAGTCCCGACATATTGCTACCAGAACAAGAGAAGAAAAGCCAACATTTTGTCTTGTAATGAGACAGCAGAGAAGCTCAGGTCCAGAAACCACCCACCCATCCTGAGCACTGCCAAGTACCAAGCCTGGACCCTGGGAAGTGGCACCAACTGCCTGCAAATTCCCTTGTATATTCTGTTCTGCATTTTCTCCACATCTCCTTGGCCTGAAAACCTCCAGTACATCTCTGTTATGGACTGGACTTTTCTGTCTTACTCCAAATTCAGAGGTTGAAGCCCTAACATGATTGTATTTGGAAATAATTTATGTAAGTAATTAAAGTTAAATGAGGTCATAAGATCCAATAGGATTAATGTCCTTGTAAGAAAATATACCATCAGAGAACACTCTCCCTAGTCCTCCCACCCCACCTACACATCCCTCCCCACCATGTACACACATCCCCACCCCCTACAGGCAAGAAGAGACCACACAAGCATCCATCCGGTGAAATGGTGTCACTTGCAAGTCAAGCAAAGAAGCCTCAGAATGAAACTTACTTTGATGGCACCTTGATCTTGGACTTTCCAGCCCCCAAAACTGTGAGAAAATAAACTTCTGTTTCTTAGGCCTTGTAGTCTATGGTATTTTGTTGTGGCAGCCCAAGCAGGCAGAGACAAACTGACAGAGACAACCTCCTGGCAATGTTTACCCAGGAACGCTGTGATGATTGCTGGTGCCCCTATTTCCCCAAAGCACTTGGGGATTCCAGCAAGATCTCAGCCGGCACCTTTAAGGGTCCTGCACCACCACAGCTTGGGTAGTTTGCAACATAGCACAAGGTCACAGAGTATGATTGGGGACCAGATACCAAGGGAAACTTTTATATCCACCAACCCCCAGAGAAATATGTGCATGTGAGCATGTATCTGTTGAAGAGGGGTGCGTCTGGCAATGGGCCAGAATAGACATGGCCTTGAGCCCAGAATGGACATGTACTCTGAAAAGTGCTACTGGGTGTGAGTATCGGCTGTCAGAAAATGCTGGCTCAGCAAGTGCTGTCTTTTTGGGGAAAATAGCCCTGTGTAGTGTAATGCAAATGTCATTGGCTTTGGAGTCAGTCAAAACTGATTCAAATTCCAGCTTTTTACTATACTAATCAAAATAGTATAAGCTAGGGCTCCATTCGGAGAAGGCAATGGCAAGCCACTCCAGTACTCTTGCCTAGAAAATCCCATGGATGGAGGAGCCTGGTGGGCTGCAGTCCGTGGGGTCGCTGAAGGTCGGACACGACTGAGTGACTTCACTTTCACTTTTCACTTTCACACATTGGAGAAGGAAATGGCAACCCACTCCGGTGTTCTTGCCTGGAGAATCCCAGGGATGGGGGAGCCTGGTGGGCTTCTGTCTATGGGGTCACACAGAGTCGGACACGACTGAAGTGACTTAGCAGCAGCAGCAGCAGCAGGGCTCCATTGGTCACATAACTGAAAAGTCTAGGGAGATGTTCTGCTTTCAGAAACAGTAACATCCAAGCACTCAAAGATGTCATTGGAAATCTGTCTCTTTCTCTCTTTCTGCTCTGATTACCTTTCTGCTGGCCTCACTCTAAGGAGGATCTTCCTTAGCAACTCTAGAATCGTGTGATCCTTAGCACAAGGATGGGTGGAAGACAGAGAATGTCTTTGCCAAGGGGTGCAACAGGTCTGGGTGAGGTTGCTGATTGACTGGTTCTGAGTCACATGTACACCCCTGGGGTTGGTCCTATTTGAACCCAGGAGAGATAGTGTTGTTGCTTAAGAAGGAGGAAGGGATGCAGGGCCGGCCAAATTAGCATATGTCCACATAGACACTGAAGGGCTCTATGACTCCGGGCAAGTTATTAACCTCTCTGATCCTCGAGTTTCCCCATTTAGAATGTCTGTACTAGTACCTACCACCAGCAAACTGATGAATACTGAAATGTGCTTCTAGCATAGTTCCAGGCACAGAATGTAGGTGTAACAACTGTTAACTCCCTTCTTCCTCCCTCTCCCTGCCCACGGCCCTCTCCTGAAAGCCTAAGGGAAGTCCATGGAACATCTGAGGATACTGAAGATGTCATACTGTTTCCGGCTGAGTCTCCTGTGCCAGGGGTTGGTTCTAGTTGGTGATGGTGGCTTTGGGGAAACAGTGAGTCTCCGAGGATTCCCTAGTTGGGTTCTGCCCTGGGACATCCAGGTAAGCTGGTGGAGCCTTCCAAAAGACAACTGATGTCTGCAGTTTCCTGGATTGGAGAGGTCATAGCAGCCAGCAGGTCACTTCTTGGTTCTCTCTAAAAACCAAGCATCCCACCATAAACATTGCTTTCCCAAATAAATTAGGTCCTGGATGAGATATACAGTCCCTCTCAGACCTGTGGGCATTCTCTCACCCAAATAACCACTCACTACTTGAATTGATCTTTGTAAACTTTAAAGAATCCTAATGTAAATTTACCTCTCAACAGTACATGAACCATGAACTTCCGGATGTTTAAGCTGGATTTAGAAAAGGCAGAAGAACCAGAGACTAAATTGCCAACATCCATTGAATCATCAAACAAGCAAGAGAATACCAGAAAAGCATCAACTTCTGCTTTATTGATTACGCCAAAGCCTTTGATTGTGTAGATCATAACAAACTGTAGAAAATTCTTAAAGAGATGGGAATACCAGACCACCTTCCCTGCCTCATGAGAAATCTGTATGCAGGTCAAGAAGCAACATTTAGAACTGGACATGGAACAACAGACTGGTTCCAAATCAGGAAAGGAGCACATCAAGGCTGCATATGGTCACCCTGCTTATTTAATTTATATGCAGAGTACATCATGGGAAATGCTGGACTGGGTGAAGCACAAACTGGAATCAAGATTGCCAGGAGAAATATCAATAACCTCAGATATGCAGATGACACCACCCTTATGGCAGAAAGTGAAGAAGAACTAAAGAGCCTCTTGACGAAAGTGAAAAAGGAGAGTGAAAAAGTTGGCTTCAAACTCAGCATTCAGAAAACTAAGATCATGCCATCTGGTCCCATCACTTCATGGCAAATAGATGGGGAAACAATGGAAACAATGACAGACTTTGTTTTTTTGAGCTCCAAAATCACCGCAGATGGTGACTGTAGCCATGAAATTAGAAGATGTTTGCTCCTTGGAAGAAAAGTTATGACCAACCCAGACAGCATATTAAAAAACCGAGCCATTATTTGCCAACAAAGGTTCATCTAGTCAAAGCTGTGGTTTCCAGTGGTCATGTATGGATGTGAGAGTTGGACTATAAAGAAAGCTGAGCACTAAAGAATTGATGCTTTTGAACTGTGGTGTTGGAGAAAACTCTTGAGAGTCCCATGGACTTCAAGGAGATCCAACCAGTCAATCCTAAAGGAAATCAGTCCTGAGTATTCATTGGAAAGACTGATGCTGAAGCTGAAACTCCAATACTTTGGCCACCTGATGTGAAGAACTGACTCATTTGAAAAGACCCTGATGCTGGGAAAGATTGAAGGCAGGAGGAGAAGGGGACAACAAAGGAGGGGATGGTTGGATGGCATCACCAACTTGATGGACGTGAGTTTGAGCAAGCTCCAGGAGTTGGTGATGGACAGGGAAGCCTGGCATGCTACAGTCGATAGGGTTGCAAAGAGTCAGACACGACTGAGTGACTGAACTGAAGATGCCTAAAATAACCTACTGTATCATACTAGAATCAGGTATCTGTTGAACTGGCAGCAGGGTAGAAACTGCCAAATTTGTTCTTCCCACTTCCGCTTCTTCCCTAACCATCCTCACAACACTTCCTTATCCTTTTATCAGAGGTTAAAAGAGTCCTGGCACTTGTCCCCTCCAGTGGGCCAGACTGAGGCACCGTCTGCCAACACACTCATGACCACTGGAAGGAGGTCTGGGGTCTCAGTGCCAGACTTTCCCCTGACTCTGCAGTTTTAAATGTCACTCCCAGATTCAGAGGAAATCAAACTAAAAAAAAGAACCATCATTTAATGGACTTCTTTCAAGTTTTGTTACCTAGTCTCCTTGGATCCACCTTAATTTATCCTGGGACCTTGGCCCAGGATCTCATTTTCATGGCTGCTGCAGAGGAAAACAAGACAATCTTTCCCTATATCTCCACAAAGCTTCAACAATACCTTTCCCGGTCCTGGCAAGACCATGTGACCATAAACGAGGTAAGTGAAAAGAAGTCAAAGTGTTATTCACTCAGTCGTGTCTGACTCTTCATGACCCTAAGGACTGTACCCTGTCAGGTTCCTCTGGTCATGGAATTCTTTAGGCAAGAACACTGGAGTGGGTTGCCATTCCCTTCTCCAGGGGATCTTTCTGACCCAAGGATAGAGCCTGGGTCTCCTGCATTGGCAGGCAGATTCTTTACAGTTTAATCTATCAGGGAAGCCAACTTTAGGTAGTGTAGTAATATCAAGTCTCATTTTAATTACATAAATGTCTATTTTAGTTATCCCATTCTAAATAACCATCCATATATAAATGAGGTAACATATATTGAAATGTTATGAACACTTTGATGGAGAAGGTCTACATAATCTGAAGGCAGCATTGTTATCAACGACAGTGAGGATGGTCATTTTCTCCTTGGGCAGTCAGCGGCTCAGTTAGAGCAGAGGATATTCAGGGGCAATGGAGAATGATTCTGGCAATAACTTGGGGCTAGGCAACAAGTTCCAGCTTCGGAATGGAAGAATGTGCTAGAAAACTGTTTCAGGGTGAGCACTTAAGAAGCGCTAGGACAGTCACCTCTTTCAGAGATAGTGATTTATGGGCAAAATTGCAGAACTGGGGTGATTTCCAAAGATCCCAGAGTAAATGGAGAGAAATAATGTTATCATAAATAGAGACTCAAGGACTTCCCTAGTGGTCCAGGGGTTAAGACTTGGCCTGCCAATGCAGGGGGTGCAGGTTTGATCTCTGGTCAGGGAGTTAAGATCCCACATGCCTCTTGGCCAAAAAAACAAAACATAAAACAGAAGCAATATTGTAACAAAATCAACAAAGACTTTAAAGTTAAAAAAAATAAAGAGAGGCTCATGTCAGTGGACCCCATTTGACCCCTTCAAGGGGACCTGACAGTTTCTATTTGTGTAATTTGGATCTTTCATTTAGAAACCCATTTTCTGAGGATGTTTTTATTTTGTATAGTCTTTGTGGGATTGCTAATCCGTAAAGAGCATCTTTTGAGGGAGTGAAGAAAGGCCCTTCTGCATGCTGTTGGCAGGAATATGAAATGGGAAAACTAGAGTTTGGAAAGCTTTGGGGAATATCTAGCCAAGTTAAAAATGCAAAAATCCTATGACACGGCAATTCCATTTTAGGAGTAGATCCTGTGCATATACAAGCATATATGCACAAATGGCTGTGTATACATCCTACCCAGTGATGAGTTCAGCCTCAGGCCTCTTCAGCAGAGCACGAAAGTAAACTGTGGCAGAGCCCTCACAGGACACCATGCAGATATTAAGAAGACTGAGATACACCCTATGTGAAGATCACACAGTATGTCAGCTGGGAAAAAAACAAGGGACGTAACAGTGTGCATAATATGCTTTCATTAATGTCCAAAATTGACATATATGTGTGTGCAGAAGAAATTATTGGAAGCATATACCAGAAATTATTAGCAGGTGTGGAAAGACAGGAGAGCTGGACTGAGAAGCTTACTTTTCATCAGTTCATCTCATACTATTTGAGTCTTATTTGACCCTGTTCATGCACTTCTTTCTCAACTAGGGGAAACATTAGAAATCAAATAGGCCCTTTTCCAAGGGAACTCCCATTTCCAAGGCAACACTGCTGCCAAGAATGAGCAACACTGGTTCTGTAAAAGAGAGAAAGTTTTATGAGTCCACCAAGCTCATCACATTTTAAAGACCAGCCATGTCCACTCACTGGAAAAGATCCTGATGCTGGGAAAGACTGAGGGAAGAAGGAGAAGAGGGAGACAGAGGATGAGATGGTTGGATGGTATCATCAACTCAATGGACACGAGTTTGCGCAAACTCCAAGAGATAGTGAAGGACAGGGAAGCCTGGCGTGCTGAAGTTCATGGAGTCACTAAGAGTCAGATACAACTGAGTGACTGAACTACAACAAATATCCGCTGATAGAACAGACATTGATCTTGGGGTTCTAGAATTTGAAGGAAGAATCATGGAGACATTTCCCCTTCATGCTCTTGTCGATATGTGCTGTTAGCCATCTTGCCCTGCCTATCTCCCTGTGTGTGGTCCTGCTACTGTAGAGGGTGTCCAGATATGTGGGCCCAAGGGTATGAGTGGTTGCTCAGAAGGTGGCAGGAACCAGAGCACAGCCTCAATTCTGTAACCTCCTAAGTGTGAGAAACTGAAGTGGGCTCATGGTGCTTCCAATGTATAACTGCCACTTGAGTCATATATACTTTCATTTAATAATTTATTAATCTATGTGCCTAAGCTTAAAGAAAGCCTAAGAAACTCAAAGAAAGCTTAAGAAAGTACTATACTATTTTTTTCTTACTGCTTTATTTATTTATGTTTATTACTTATGTACTTTAGTCCACCAGGCTCCTTTGTCCTTAGAATTCTCCAGGCAAGAATACTGGAGTAGGTAGCCATTCCCTTCTTGAGGTGATCTTCCCTATCCAGAAATTGAACCTGGGTGTCCCACAATGCAGGCAGATTCTTTACTATCTGAGCCCCCAGGGAAGCTTCTTTATTTGATGATTTATTATTAGTGAATCGTTATATATCCTTTTATCTTATATAGCAATAAATCCAAATGTAAGAAATTTAAATAAGACATGTTTATCTGATTGGTAAAGCTTTAAATTTGAGGAGTTTTCCTGGGTCTCTCCCATTTATACATGTAATTAAATTTTTGGTTGATTTTCTCCTGCTAATCTGTGTATGTCATTTTAATCTTAGGCTAGCCAGAAGAACTTAGATGGGTAGAAAAAATTTCTTCCTCCCTGACAACTGGCAACAGGACATGATGCAACTTTACTGGGTGGACACTCCTCGCCCCAAAGCTGTTAAGAGACCTTGGGACACCTGAAAAAAGCCAGCAGGAGGTGAAAATTCTTACTATATATGTCAGGCTGTCTGCAGAGCCTATTGAAAAGAGTTTTTCTCTTTTCTAAAAAAATTCGATTTAGCAGGAAAAAATATTGATATTTTTAGCGCTAGTTTCCTAAGACTTGGTGACTCAGTTTCACGTTTGTAGAGTGCTCTTAATTTGTGGATCTGTTTCCTCCCAGAGATGGTCTCTGTTTCTCTTTGTCTTTTGTGTCACTTGTCACAAGGAGGAAAACCACTGGTCTGATTAGGTTTTCATCTTGTTCAATGTTGTAAGAGCGTGGCTTGTTGACTGATGAGAAAACTCTCTCTAATCTCTGTCATCCTGAAGGTACCCAAAGGGGTGTGCATTTGCCAGCCGGTCAGATAGACTGGGATTCTGAGGTCCCAGTCTTTATGGGGTCTTTGTCATATCAACATTTATTGCTTTGTTAATGATGCAACAAAGGTCTTTGTTTTATCAGGCTATTTTGGGGAGTGGACTTTCTGGATCTGGTGAGGGCTGCATCCTTTGCACTGTCTTGTAGGAATGCCTCTTGTGTCTCCTTGGTTTGAGTCACTATTAAGCTCACTCATCAATGGCCAGGTGATGTATTTTTTGAATTAGGAAAAAATTGCATTGCAATTGGATATTCAACCACACCATTTAAAATGTTTGTCATTTGAAGGCAGTTATTGTTTTAATCTAATTCTTTTACAAAAACACTTCATCTTCAAGATTTGTAGAAAGGACTTTTTGGCAAATATAGGTTTCTGATAATGTTCAGACTGTATCACTGAACTAGAAAAGAAATGACAGAACTCTAATGGGAAACCTGACGGCTTCATAAAACTGCTAAGAGAAGATCAGGTTCTACAAGAATTAGTTACATAGAACTTAATGAACTATGAATATGATTATAAATTTTATAACATTTTGTCTGAAATATTGCTGTCTTTTAAAAATCTTTGTTTTCTAGATATAAGGAAACTTTTCCTCTTACACTGTGATTTACAACAATTTGTTTAACTATACCTGTGTAAGCAGAACTGAAACAGTTTTTCCCTACATAATCCCTCCAGAATTTAGAAACTCTTAGTTAAGTACTGTTATTTTCATGCCAATATAGTTATTTGCATACGTTTACCAAGAATCTGTTCTCAGTGTAACAGGACACAATTGGAAACACTGATTATAAACATTACCATGGCTTTGACAGGAATGTCATATTTGAGAATATGTACATAATCAGATATGACCAAATGGCTTGATGGAACTAGATTGACTTTAGCTTAGCTTAAATCACTCAGTCGTGTCCGACTCTGCGACCCCATGGACTGGGTCTTACCAGGCTCCTACATCCATGGGATTCTCCAGGCAAGAGTACTGGAGTGGGTTGCCATTTCCTTCTCCAGAGATTGACTTTATGGAGCCATAAAGCCCCTTGGAAAAAGAGCGAGGTGTCTTGCAGGCAAGCCTGATGGCAAGTTCTTGGTCTGGTTTCCTGGCCTTGAGAGGCATTTAAAAAGTTCAATCTGGAAATTCCATATGAAAAATTCCAGTAAAACAGATTCAAAAGAGCTTATTTGGTCAATTGCTATTCTTGCTGGACTTATGTAAATAATCAAGCCAAGTTTAATGAGACTAAACTTATTTTGCAAGTAAATTAGTCTTAATTTATCTTTGGTAGAAATGAGGGTGATTCTAAAGAGAAAAAAAAACTGCTTCAGCAGAAACTTAATATACAGTTGTGGATGTTGCTGTTGTTGTTGCCCAGTCGCTCAGTCGTGTCCAGCTGACTCTTTGTGACCCCATGGACTGCAGCACGCCAGGCCTCCCTGTCCTTCACCATCTCCCGGAGCTTGCTCAAACTCATGTCCACTGAGTCAGTGATGCCATCCAACCATCTCATCCTCTGTTGTCCCCTTCTCCCCCTGCCTTCAATCTTTCCCAGCATCAGGGTCTTTTCTAATGAGTCAGCTCTTCACATCAGGTGGCCAAGTATTAGAGTTTCAGCTTCAGCATCAGTCCTTCCAGTGAATATTCAGGACTTATTTCCTTTAGGACTGACTGGTTTGATCTCCTTGCAATTACGAATATTAAATTGTAAAAAAAATTTGGGAGTACAAGTGTTAGCAAAAGTGAGAGAGAAAAAGGCAGGCTCATTTATGTAGTAGCAGTGGTGGGTATAAATTGCCTCAATTCTTTTAGAAGATGGTTTGACAGTATCTGTTCAAAGAAATATGTGCATAGTCCCTGACACAGCAATTCCTTGTCTAAGATTCTTTTTGCAGAAACACTTGCAGATGTGCACAAAGATTATTGTACAAGAATTTTATTCAATGCTGTTCCTATTTAGGAAGATTGGAAACAACCCAAATGCATGCCAATAGCGTTAAACAATCATGATACTTCTGTACAATGGGACATGATGATGGCGTAAAGAGAAGCAGCTCTACACGTATTGATATGGAATGATGTCCATGATTGACAGCCAAGTTTTTTGAAAGAAGTAAAAGTGAAAAGGCATTATGCATGTTCTTATTTCAATTTATAAACACTCTAAAGATCTGTAATAGTATGCACTAAAAAATAATATTTGGACAAGTATAAACCAAGCAGTGTTTATCTCTGGGGTTTACAGGGACTTCTACTATTTTATGGCAATTTTATTTTATGTAATTTTTATTACAATCATGTGTTACTTTTATTATCAGAGGTAACCATAATGATTTTTAAAATAAGAAAAAAATATTGATCAGAAAATCATATGCTCATTCTTAAAGGCAACTAATACCAGGAAGCTTTTGATTTTACTCTTAAAAGTTAGTCTGTTCCTCTGATCAAGTTTGCACACCAGTGACTAAATTTGGAGAAAAGAACTTTCTTTACTGCTTCCAATTATATTCTAATTTGTTGTGGAATGCCACTGTCCATTATCAAAATATATTTTTCCATTGATTGGAGAAGCAGTAGTTTAATACGCTATTTCCTACGATATTAACTAGAAAAGTCCACAAGTTGTTTTGAGATGCCTACATGAGTCCCTTGGACTGCAAGGAGATCCAACCAGTCCATTCTAAAGGAGATCAATCCTAGGTGTTCATTGGAAGGACTGATGCTAAAGCTGAAACTGCAATACTTTGGCCACCTCATGCGATGAGTTGATTCACTGGAAAAGACTCTGATGCTGGGAGGGATTGGGAGTGGGAGGAGACAGGGACGACAGAGAGTGGGAGGGCTGGATGGCATCACCGACTCGATGGACATGAGTTTGGGTGAACTCCGGGAGTTGGTGATGGACAGGGAGGCCTGGCGTGCTGTGGTCCATGGGGTCGCAAAGAGTCGGACACGACTGAGTGACTGAACTGAACTGAACATGAAAGCAATGTGGAAAGTGGCAAGCCTTTCTATATTATACATTAATGTGAAGGAGATCAATCTTTGCAACCAAAGATGGAGAAGCTGTATACAGTTAGTGAAAACAAGACCAGGAGCTGACTGTGGCTCAGATCATGAACTCCTTATTGCGAAGTTCAGACTTAAATTGAAGAAAGTAGGGAAAACCACTAGACCATTCAGATATGACCTCAATCAAATCCCTTATGATTATGCAGTGGAAGTGAGAAATAGATTTAAGGGACTAGATCTGATTGATAGAGTGCCTGATGAACTCTGGACGGAGGTTCGTGACATTGTACAGGAGACAGGGACCAAGACCATCCCCATGGAAAAGAAATGCAAAAGAGCGAAATGGCTGTCTGAGGAGGCCTTACAAATAGCTGTAAAAAAGAAGAGAGGCGAAAAGCAAAGGAGAAAAGGAAAGATATAAGCATCTGAATGCAGAGTTCCAAAGAATAGCAAGGAGAGATAAGAAAGCCTTCCTCAGTGATCAATGCAAAGAAATAGAGGAAAACAACAGAATAGGGAAAACAACAGAATAGGGAAAACAAGAGACCTCTTCAAGAAAATTAGAGATTCCAAGGGAACTTTTCATGCAAAGATGGGCTCGATAAAGGACAGAAATGGTATGGACCTAACAGAAGCAGAAGATATTAAGAAGAGGTGGCAGGAATACACAGAAGAACTGTACAAAAAAGATCTTCATGACCAAGATAGTCACGATAATGTGATCACTGACCTAGAGCCAGACATCTTGGAATGTGAAGTCAAGTGGGCCTTAGAAAGCATCACTACGAACAAAGCTAGTGGTGGTGATGGAATTCCAGTTGAGCTATTTCAAGTCTTGAAAGATGATGCTGTGAAAGTGCTGCACTCAATATGCCAGCAGATTTGGAAAACTCAGCAGTGGCCACAGGACTGGAAGAGGTCAGTCTTCAAAAGAATGCTCAAACTACCGCACAATTGCACTCATCTCACACGCTAGTAAAGTCATGCTCAAAATTCTCCAAGCCAGGCTTCAGCAGTATGTAAACCGTGAACTCCCAGATGTTCAAGCAGGTTTTAGAAAAGGCAGAGGCACCAGAGATCAAATTGCCAACATCCGCTGGATCATGGAGAAAGCAAGAGAGTTTCAGAAAAACATCTATTTCTGCTTCATTGACTATGCCAAAGCCTTTGACTGTGTGGATCACAATAAACTGTGGAACATTCTGAAAGAGATGGGAATCCCAGACCACCTGACCTGCCTCTTGAGAAACCTGTATGCAGGTCAGGAAGCAACAGTTAGAACCGGTCATGGAACAACAGACTGGTTCCAAATAGGAAAAGGAGTGCGTCAAGGTTGTATATTGTCACCTTGCTTATTTAACTTATATGCAGAGTACATCATGAGGAACGCTGGGCTGGAAGAAGCACAAGCTGGAATCAAGATTGCTGGGAGAAATATCAATAACCTCAGATATGCAGATGACACTACCCTTATGGCAGAAAGTGAAGAGGAACTCAAAAGCCTCTTGATGAAAGTGAAAGAGGAGAGTGAAAATGTTGGCTTGAAGCTCAACATTCAGAAAAGAAAGATCATGGCATCTGGTCCCATCACTTCATGGGAAATAGATGGAAAAACAGTGGAAACAGTGTCAGACTTTGTTTTTTTGGGCTCCAAAATCACTGCAGATGCTGATTGCAGCCATGAAATTAAAAGACGCTTGCTCCTTGGAAGGAAAGTTATGACCAACCTTGATAGTATATTAAAAAGCAGAGACATTACTTTGCCGACCAAGGTCCGTCTAGTCAAGGCAATGGTTTTTCCCGTGGTCATGTATGGATGTGAGAGTTGGACTGTGAAGAAAGCTGATCGCCGAAGAATCGATGCTTTTGAACTGTGGTGTTGGAGAAGACTCTTGAGAGTCCCTTATACTGCAAGGAGATCCAACCAGTCCATTCTAAAGGAGATCAATCCTGGATGTTCATTGGAGGGACTGATGCTAAAGCTGAAACTCCAATACTTTGGCCACCTCATGAGACGAGTTGACTCACTGGAAAAGACTCTGATGCTGGGAAAGGTTGGGGGCGGGAGGAGAAGGGGACGACGGAGAATGAGATGGCTGGATGGCATCACCGACTCTGTGGACATGAGTTTGAGTGTACTCCTGGAGTTGGTGATGGACAGGGAGGCCTGGCGTGCTGTGATTCATGGGGTCGCGGAGAGTCGGACACGACTGAGCGACTGAACTGAACTGAACTGTGAAGGAGATGGAGGATATAGAAGAGGAAGAAGGAATGAAGAAGAAAAGCATTTGGAAGTTCTGTTCAGGAAATGATATTTCTCTTCACTGTTAGAAATATACTCTGGAAGCCTTTAGCTAAAAGAACAGGCGCTTGTAGATGTTTTTCATACAGTCTTTTCTGCTTAACTTTTCAGGCACCAAGTTTTTTGTGAATTTGTTCCATTCCGTTCCATTCAGTCGCTCAGTCGTGTCCGACTCTATGCGACCCCGTGGACTGTAGCCTACCAGGCTTCTCTGTCCATGGGATTCTCCAGGCAAGAATACTGGAGTGGGTTACCGTTTCCTTCTCCAGGGGATCTTCCTGACCCAGGGATCGAACCCGGGTCTCCCACATTGGAGGCAGACACTTTAACCTCTGAGCCACCAGGGAAGCTTCTGGAGGACAGTGGAAACTCTTCTGCTCTTAAAAGTGGTTAATGGTGTCTTCTCTTGGATTGCCTTTTGAAATCCCAAGCTGGTACATGACCTTAGCTACTCAGAGATGAACCTAGGAAATGTGGCAAAGACTACCTTTCCACTCAGTTCATTTGGGACATGAGCGGTCAGGACTCTCATTTACACTCTTGTTCGGCTGGTCCAGGGTTCTGAAAAGGACTGAGCTGGTGACTCACTCCAGCAGTCCCACTTAGCGAGGAACTGTAGGCTGGGGTGAAATAACTTACTCACTGCAGACTTAAACAAGCAGCAAGACTCGGGTCTCCTGACAGCTATTCTAGTCAGAACAAACCCTACTTTGCTCTTTCCATGGCTTTATAATGAAAGTTGTTCAAATGGAGATTTATCTCTTTATTTTGGTGGAATGTCTCAGGGGTTTGATTTGAAAGATGAAATGCATAGTTGCCTTTCAGCTCATACACAGTCTGGCAAGTCTTCTCATTAGCATTTTCGGCTCAGTCTTTGCCCATCCAGCCCTGGCTTCCTTCCTGGAATGAGTCATGACTTGAGCTCCAGGGGCTGCCTGAGCCTCCTGCCTCTCAATGCTGCTGCCAGCCCCGCCAGCATGGCCTGAATCACATAGGCCATCACTGCCGATGCACTTCAGTCTCCAGCCTGGGAGATGAGACCTGATTGGCTCTTAGAGAACAAGATGCCTGTTTCTTTCCTAAAGAAACAACAGACTCTGTCTCCTGGAACTGAGCTGTAACATCAGAGCTGTGAGGTGAGGGCCGTATCAGCCTGGGCATTTGTGTGAGGTCAGGAGCTTAAGTCCTTGAGTAGTGAATTGAAGGGCTCCACACTTTGGGTCCCTTTCCAGTCTCTGGTTTATGAATATCATCAATTCAAAGAATAAGCAAGACAGACACAACACAATAAAACAGGAAGTGCCCTGAAATTGTCAGCTCATTATGAAAGGTCTATATATTAGAGATGTCCTCAAATTGGACAACATCCTAAAATTCATATATTTGCAATAACAAACTGTAAAACTAAAATAAAATGCTAAAAGATTAATACTAAAAACACATTTTTTTAATCAATCCATGGTAGAGCAAGTAATGAATTTGCTTTCTAGGCTTTCATCAGAAAATAACATTTTAAAAGACTGTTTTTTAAAAAAAATTTTTGATGCAGACTATTTTTTAAAGTCTTTATTGAATTTGTTACAATACTGTATCTGTTTTATGTTTTGCTTTTTGGCCAAGAGGCATGTGGGATCGTAACTCCCTGACCAGGGGCTGAACCTACATCCCCTGCACTGGAAGTTGAAGTCTTCACCATTGGACCACCATAGACGTCTCAAAGACTGTCGATCTATAAAAGACACTCAAACAGCAGGCAACCAAAATGGGAAACTAGAGAGGTATGTCAGACTGTTAATGAATATATGATGTTGTTTATATGAATGCTGTAAGTCTGTGGTATTGTTCACAATCTAAATCTAAATCTAAAATTGGTATTTTAGATTTCTAATTTTCTTTTATTTCTTTTTCACTCTAAATAAACATTCATTTGGTAGCAATTTCATGCTCTTTTTCTTAAAGAGAGACTCCTAAATTGCATACACATCATTCCCCCACAAAATATGGACCAGCTTCTGTAGGTCTTCTTGCTGATAGCCAGCTGTATATGTGTGTCCAGCACTGGTCAGGCATCTCCACCACTGTCATCATCTACAAGATCTTTATCTCCTTAGCAAGTGTGTATTGCTTCTTACCCTGAAAGAGCAGTCACATCTATTACCTTGGATATAGTGTAGAGACTATGGATGACTTAAAGCGTTTCTTAGTTACTTAAACTCTCTGTGCCTTAATTTTCTCATCTGTAAAATGAGGATAATCCTAGTGTCTACTTTGTAGGATCACTGTGAGGGGTAAATGAATTAATATCTGTAACGTGCTTAGAACTGGCAGAGCTGGCTGTGATTTTATTTTCTTCTTTGCCCATAAATGTACACTTCACAATATGCAGTAGCACAAGACCTCAGACTTTCTTCAGCCTTTTCTCCCTCCTCCCCTTAGTATTGGGAGTTTGGAGAAGAGATGAGAGATTCGTAGTGGTAGGACTCATATGAAAGGCAGCAAAATCTTCTTCATACAGGAAATCAACAGATAAGGTAAAAATTCATCAATCCAGAAATCACAATGGAAGCACATTATCTAGAAAAGTGTACTTATGGAGACAAGTTCTAGAAGAAATGGCTGAAAGATTTGAAAGTTGTGGCCTCTGAAGAGGCAAGAACGGACAGAGCTGGAAAGTACTGTTTTTTTTCATCATAAGTTTCGACTCTTTTAAATATGTACATATGTAACTTTGCTCTTTTAATTTTAAATATTTTTAAGATGTTACAAATATTTGACTGAGAATATCCTTTCAAAGCATTCTTTTGATTGAAAGAACTGGGTTTTCTTCTCCTGATGTGATAACAATGCTCCTGGTTCCTCTTTGTAGTCATTTTAATAAGAAAAATTAATAAGCAGCAAATTGCAACAAAGAGGAAGAGGGTTTGTTTAGGTAAATCACAAGTAAGCTTTCCCTTGTGGAAGCCTTTGCTTAATTGGGCTGCAGCTGGTGCTAATTTATTCCCTTCACTGTATCTCATTTTGGTCTTGCATGTGTATTTGCCTGTGTTTGTGTTTTAAGCTTCACATAATTTGAGGCTTTCATTTGATGGCATGAATTTGGATACAACTGGGAACTGCTCATGAGAAGCTTATCCTAAAGTAGAATTTACTCTTTTGTTATGGCTGTTTTGAGGTATACCTGGCAGCCACTGATTGTAATTGGAATACAGCTGGGATGAACTAGATTGGGGGTTTCTACATGATCATATTTAATCTTATTTTTCCTTTCTATTATTCTCTCAGCTCCTACCCTCCTACTCCTCAATTTGGTATTCAAGCATGAAAGAAGCTCTGATTGGCTGGTTACTAGGTACACTGGTTCATTGGGCATGGCAATCAATGCTTGAGCCTCAATCCTGGGCACAACGTGGAGAAGGAATTGGCTTTTTTAGTTTGAAAAATGGAGAATAACATCTGGGCAGATTTCTCTTGTGCCTGGGAGTGTTTCTGCTGGGTCTGCTGGACACAAATTGCATTTCATTATCATCTAACAAGTGGCATCCATCATGGTCCCATCTCTCCCTGGCTCACAGGAAGGATCAGTGAACAGAACATATTGTTGATTTTGTTCAATCTAGGTACAAGAGGAAGATTTCATTTTATTACTGAATTGCAAGTCATGCTTGCAGCCAAAATTAATCACTTGCTGAAGAGTCTTACTGTTCTTTTTTCCCTGTTTAGATTTTACAGAGGCAATACCTGACTTAAAAGGAAAAAAAGTAATCAGAGCCCTACGGCCAGCTGTTTTGTAAGGCAAAACGGGATTTTGAGTTTAAGACATATGAAATCACACCACAAGGTACTATAGGCTAAGTTACTCTCTCTATAAGAGATTCATCAATGAAGCATTGAAAGTAACCATTGAACTCTGAAAACATGCTAAATGAAATAAACCTGACACAAAAAGACAAATATGATTCCACTTATATGAGGGACCGAAAGTACTCAAATTCATAGAGGCGAAAATACATGGTTACCAGGGATGGGGGCGGAGGGAACGAGGAGTTATTGTTTTTTGGGTCACAGTTTCTGTTCAGGATGTTGAAAACTTCTGGAAATGGATGGTGGTAATGGATGCACATCATTGTGAATGTGCCTAATATCACCAAATTATACCTAAAAGTGGTTAAAATGGTAAATTTAATGTATATTTTACCACAATAACAAAAATACCCAAAAAAAGCAGTGTTCCCTGTGTGACGCTGGTGCAATCCCAATTATATAAATAGGCACATTACGCAATTTTGTAAAACTCAGAGATATTTACAGCTACACTCCCCAGTCGTCCTTTGTTCTTCAAGAAGGGAAATAGAGGGAAAGGAAATTTAACCTTATAAACACGGCTGATTTGGGGTCTAACCCATAGTCCTCTTGTAACATGGGGTTTATCGCAGTCTAATCAATATTTAAGTGCAGAGATTATCAGTAGATTTCAAATTTTCCTCATCCTACTCCTCCTTCGAGGGTGAGGAGATGATGTTTTGGATAAGCGGTAGCTCGTGCCATCATTGCTACTCCCCTCTAAGGGTGACCAGTCTCCCCAACAGCTGCAGAAAGAATTTCCGCAATAGCTCAGTCAAAGGGGAGCGGTGGGAATTCTGTGGATTAGAGTGGAATTTGGAGCTCTGGCACCGAGACTGGGAGACTGCAGATGGACACTGAGGCTATTTGTCAGCGTAATGTTTCCAAAGCACAGCTAACGCTTGCCTGCGTCTCCTTATCTCTGAGCCATCTCCTTCCTGTCGTGCTAATAGGCAGGAACTGCTAGAAGCGTCCCTCACACATCAGAAGGCAGTATCCTCCGGACGCCTGCTGGGAAGCAGTCGGGCAGTCACTGAAGTGAGGACAGCTCACAAGCTCAGCTTGAGAAGTGTCATCTGCTCCCTCAAAACTGTACATTTGCTCTGTGAAGATGATGACCATCAGAAGAGAAGCAGTCAGATCAATACATTTTACACTTTCCTTCCCTTAATATATTTAAAATCATGCCTGTCACCCAGAAGAATTTATTGTTTCATTTCTTCTTGAGGTTCTATGACGTTAATATGTCAAACTTAATGGAGAGGAAATAAGTTACTATGTCTTTTTATATCCAGAGAAAGCACAATCGTGGTACTTTTAGTCCGGTGTCCGGTCACGCTAGGTATCATGTTGCGGAAACCATAGCCAATACTATTCATTTTTCTGCATGTATATAAATATCTTGCTCTAGGGGATAAGGTAAATACATCAACCTATTCATAGATCATTCTAAATAAATAAGAGAGCATTGCAGGGGGACAGGGGTAGGAAAATCTTAAAACTTGGAAGTGTATTAACTATGTGTGTGTGTGTGTGTGCTCAGTTGATCAGTTGTGTTCAATTCTTTGCAACCCCATGGACTGTAGCCCACCAGTCTCCTCCGTCCACAGAATTTCCCAGGCAAGAATATGGGAGTGGATTGCCATTTCCTATCCAGGGTATCTTCCCAACCCAGGGATTGAACTCTTGTCTCTTGCATCTCCTGCATTGGCAGGTGGATTCTTTACCACTAGTGCTGCCTGGGAAGCCTATAGTAACTACATCGTTTTCTAAAATAACTATCACAGAGACCATTGTTGAGCAAGATTTTTTAATGATTGATAAAGCTTTAAAAAGTTGAACAAAATACAATTGTTTTCTTATATTAAGGGGAAAAAAAATAGCCAAAACTTGGAAACAAAGGAAAAGGTAACAGCATATCCTGTCTATATCACACTGGAACAATGTTCAAAGGGCCAACTAAGGAACACCTAATTCTCTAGGGTATGATATGTACTTTTATTGGATATTATTTACTATTGATTGTATATGTTAACTTGTAGAAAATGTAAGCAATGAAAATTATTCTTGTCCAATAGCAATACAAATGAATTTGCTCACAGAGAAATTGTTTCTGCCTGGTAAAAAAGATCACAACCTAAAGGTCTAAGTTTTGCCCTGTATGATATAACAAATTTGTGTAATTTAGACATTTATTAAAGTATGGTTTTTTAAGTGACTATAGATAATCTGTTTTTCTTATATTCCTTGGAACCAGTTTTGATCTTTCATGAATGAGATAATCAGACCTTTAGTGCGTACTCACTTTAATTTTGTACAACAGTTAATGTTTGTAAGCTTGTGAAAATTATACTTTGACACTAGTGTACTCCTCAAGGCCTAAGAAGGCAAGTAACTGATAGTCACTTCTAATGCTAGTTAGAAGTCAGTGTTCTCAAACACAAAAAGTGAGTTCACATGAAACATCAATGTTGTTTGTTTTTCACAATGCCCAAAGTCCAAATGGGTTTTGAATTGCCAGCAAACTGCCTTAGCATTGAACTGAGACATTCCAAATTCACTATCAGAGTGGTCAAGTGGGCTGGTGAGGGGGGAACGGAGTGAAAAGACCACTCGGTCCAGAATTACTAAGTTATCCAGAATGGGAAGGGTCAATTTTCAACCTAAGAGCTATAAACACAAATCCAAAAACGCATCAGCTAAGGTGTATAATCTCAAAGACTGGATTCCTATTAATAATTCAACCTCAAATATGACAGAAAGGAAGTTTTTATATTTAAACTGGGAAAGGGAAATGATCAATACGCCTTCCTTCTTAAAGGATCATAAGGAGACTCATGAGTGATTGGCTCTTTGTGGACCTGAACTGGGAGGAGATAACTAAAATGAAGAGAGAGAAATTGGTCTGGGTAATAAAGTAAAAGATTCTTCCGGAAGCTCCTCTAGAGGGAGGAAGTGTGTGGTCCCTGAGGGACAAAGTGAGGCAGAAAGAGAGAAGTGTCCAGGAAAGAGCAGGCTCTGTGGCTGCAGAGTCAGGTCCTTCCACGGAGAGAAGAATCTTGAACAAGCACCGTGTCCAGCATTTGATTTTGAATTTTTTCCTGCTGTTCTATGATTGCCCTCAGTCCCCTCAGCCTTTCAGTAGATACCTGTCACCTTAAGTAGAGGCTTTGAGGAATGAAAGAGGAGCCAAACAAGCCCACAGAGGAGAAGGATGGAGAGGAGGGGACAGAAGCCACAAAAGCTGAGGTGGCTGGGAGGAGGCAAGGCCTGAAATGTCACCCCTCCCCTCTCTGCCTGGTTCCTGAGAAACCTTAGGAACTGGAGAAGCATGCTGGATTCCCTGTATTTGTATAAAAGGAGGGCTCAGTTCATTTTTCTTAATTAAAAGAAAGAATGATCCCAGAATCCTAGAGAGCTTGAGAATCCAAGGTATAAATATACCTTAAAAATCTGGAGCAAAATGGGCCATGAAACATGGATTGAGTCCATCAGACCCAACTGGGTTCCTGTCTGGATAAACCGCAAGTCTAGGGTTCTTCTTGCTAGTTCAGAGTAGGAGCAAAGCAGTTTCGAGAGAACTGGCTCTTTAAGAAAATAAACAACAACAACAAATTGCTCAAATAAAACAAGGTCCAGGCCTGAACAGGGGCTTCTTAAGCAAAAAGACCTAAAGGTGAAGACATATTTGCAATGTGGTACAACGGCCCCTGAATTTGAGATACTTTTAAAGCAGGGATTACGGAAATAAATGAGACAGCTAAATCTCTCAAGATTCTATTTAGAAAAGGAAAACTTGAGTCTTTTTAGAGCAGTTCAAACAAAAGTGCTCATAATAGAAGGTGCTAGAACCAGGTTCTTATTATAGGGCAATGATTATTTTGGCTAATGTGGTGCTGCTCTAGAGACAATTTGCTGCAAATAAGAAAGGGCTTTGCCTCTCCAGGACTGGCACCACTACCACCATTCAGAAGAGATCAGATTAACAAGCCAGGCACCAGGTAGCCTGAAGAAAGCTCACCAAACAGCCCCCACAGAGAGGTAGGGTTTTCCAGGTAATGTTAGGTGAGGCCTCTTGCTTCTCCTCATCTTTTAAAACAGATTTGAGCATTTCATGGTAATCCTTTTGCTTTCACTGTTTGGCCTGAAATCCATTAACTTGCTGCTGCTGCTGCTAAGTCACTTCAGTTGTGTCCGACTCTGTGTGAACCCGTAGACGGAAGCCCACCAGGCTCCCCCGTCCCTGGGATTCTCCAGGCAAGAACACTGGAGTGGGTTGCCATTTCCTTCTCCAATGTGTGAAAGTGAAAATTAAAAGTAAAGTCGCTCAGTCGTGTCCGACCCCTAGCGACCCCACGGACTGCAGCCTACCAGGCTCCTCCATCCATGGAATTTTCTAGGCAAGAGTACTGGAGTGGCTTACCATTGCCTTCTCCGTCCATTAACTTGGGTGGTCCTAAATCTATTTTGTTAACATTCTGTATCTTTTCATTGCATCAGTGACAGATTTTAGAGGTTTTCTGTTTGTCTTGTTTTTTGTTTTTTTTTTATTTTTAGTTGGAAAGGAACATGGTGCTGGCAGCAGGCTCAGTTCAGTTCAGTCGCTCAGTCGTGTCCGACTTTCTGCGACCGCATGAATCACAGCACGCCAGGCCTCCCTGTCCATCACCAACTCCCGGAGTTCACTCAAACTCATGTCCACAGAGTCAGTGATGCCATCCAGCCATCTAATTCTCTGTCGTCCCCTTCTCCGAGAGGGATAAAAGGCATTCATGTAGATTTTTAGGAATAAATACCGGGAAACAGCCCAGATTTTGAAATTACACATTTCTATTTTTATAAGACTAATAAAAAATTCCTTTAGCCATAAAAATCATATCTGATGCTATATGCTTTCAGAAGCATGTTTAGACACTTGATTTCATGAAATTTTCTTTATAAGAACCCCATAAATTGTTCAGAGTGAAAAATATTTTCCCCTTTTGCTTCCCTCTTTCCCCACCTACCATGCTCCCTCACCCACAATTCTGTCCTGAAATTTAATGATGATAACACTGAAATCAAACCTGGCGAGAGATCCCCAAGCTGGCAAGGCAGCCAATAGGGGAACTCAGACTGGATCTCAGGACTCCTGAACTTTAGTCCCGTGGTCTTTCCTTACGAATCTATAAATAAATTATCCCAAATTAATAATTAAATTATTCTCTCATTAATTAACAGAAGTTGGTGTCCGTGCTGTTATTCCTTACTCGTGTTTACCTTTATTTATGTCTTCAATTCAGTTCAGTCGCTCAGTCGTTTCCGACTCTGCAACCTCATGGACAGCAGAACACCAGGCTTCCCTGTCCATCACCAACTCCTGTAGCTTGCTCAAACTCACGTCCATCGAATTGGTGGTGCCATCCAACCATCTCATCCTCTGTCATCCCCTCTCCTCCTGCCTTCAATTTTTCCCACCATAAGGGTCTTTTACAATGACTCAGCTCTTTGCATGAATGTTAGGTCTTAAGAGAGCTTTTTCACTCTCCTCTTTCACTTTCATCAAGAGGCTCTTTAGTTCCTCTTCGCTTTCTGCCATAAGGATGCTGTCATCTGCATACCTGTCCTAGTGGCTCTAAAATTTTTAGCTTCCCAGGCCCTGGTTCTGCCTGGAGCCGAGGACATTTGTGTCGGGTGCGTGGGGCCCCTGTTGCATGGGTGAAGGAATGAATGAACCTCCTGAAGGGAAGGACTGAGTGGAGGATGGAGAGGCTGGCCTTTCTCGGGACACAGGGTAGGGCCTGCTGCTCCTGGAAAGCTGTCTCCTCAGTGCTCACACAGTTTTTTCTGGGTTCCCCTCTCTGTGCTCTGGCCACTCCTTTCGCCTTGTCTGCAGGCCCCCCTTCTCCACCCAGTCGCTAAACGTGGGGGCTCCTCCAAGTTAGTCTTAGGCCCCTTTTTCCTTTCCTATACTCACTCTCAAATGGGTTCAGCACTGCCTTCTCCTTCAAATGTCACCAAAGGGCTATTAACCCCCAAACCGTTTCTACCCCAGACCTCTCTGAGCTTCAACCCTTAAATCCAACTATGGATTGAATATGTCTACTATGATGCCTCAAATTCTCATCATGCTCCAGAGACAACTCAGGATCTTCCCTCTTCCCCCAAATAGGATTGATCTCCTATCCACTACTCATCCAGTGTCCTGGGAAGTCCTCTCTTCCTCTCCTCCTGGAGCCTGTGGATGACCAAGACTGCTGCTCTCGCCTGCTGAATATCTGGTGACTGTGACAACTTCCCTCCACTCATCCCAGCCTAAACTACTACCATCTTTCATCCGGACCTGCAATGAACAGTCTGCTTCTTCTCAAATCCATGCTGTTCCTCCCTTACTCCTCTTTACACCAAAGGCTCTTCTACTATCAATCACCTGCTTCTATACTGCTTCCCTGAACCACCCCTCCCTCTCTGTGCTGCTGCCAAGCTGACTGTCTTTTGATTCAGTGCATCAAGCCATGCTCCCCTTCCCTCCACTGGCCCCCTTCCTCCCCAACCACCACCATCACAGGGGCTTCAGTTCAGTTCAGTTCAGTCACCCAGTCGTGTCTGACTCTTTGTGACCCCATGAACTGCAGCACACCAGGCCTCCCTGTCCATCACCATCTCCTGGAGTCCACCCAGACCCATGTCCATTGTGTCGGTGATGCCATCCAACCATCTCATCCTCTGTCGTCCCCTTCTCCTCCTGCCCTCAATCTTTCCCAGCATCAGGGTCTTTTCAAATGAGTCAGCTCTTCGCATAGGGGGCCAAAGTATTGGAGTTTCAGCTTCAACATCAGTCCTTCCAGTGAACACCCAGGACTGATCTCCTTTAGAATGGCCTGGTTGGATCTCCTTGCAGTCCAAGGGACTCTCAAGAGTCTTCGCCAGCACCACAGTTCAAAAGCATCAATTCTTCAGTGCTCAGCTTTCTTCACAGTCCAACTCTCACATCCATACATGACCACTGGAAAAACCACAGCCTTGACTAGACAGACCTATGTTGACAAAGCAATGTCTCTGCTTTTTAATATACTATCTAGGTTGGTCATAAATTTCCTTCCAAGGAGTAAGCGTCTTTTAATTTCATGGCTGCAATCACCATCTGCAGTGATTTTGGAGCCCAGAAAAATAAAGTCAGCCACTGTTTCCACTGTTTCCCCAACTTTTTGCCATGAAGTGATGGGACCAGATGCCATGATCTTTGTTTTCTGAATGTTGAGCTTTAAGCCAACTTTCTCAATTTCCTCTTCCACCTTCATCAAGAGGCTCTTTAGTTCTTCTTCACTTTCTGCCATAAGGGTGGTGTCATCTGCATATCTGAGGTTATTGATATTTCTCCCGGCAATCTTGATTCCAGCTTGTGCTTCTTCCAGTCCAGCATTCCTCATGATGTACTCTGCATATAAGTTAAATAAGCAGGGTGACCATATATAGCCTTGACGTACTCCTTTTGGAACCAGTCTGTTGTTCCATGTCCAGTTCTAACTGCTGCTTCCTGATCTGCATACAGGTTTCTCAAGAGGCAGGTCAGATGATCTGGCATTCCCATCTCTTTCAGAATTTTCCACAGTTTATTGTGATCCCCACAGTCACAGGCTTTGGCATAGTCAATAAAGCAGAAATAGATGTTTTTCTGGAACTCTCTTGCATTTTCACCCATGGTCTTGTCTGTGCCAGGGGACTCCCCAACCCACTCATCACCTCCTGCTCATCCTCCAGAGCTCGCCCCAAGCATCATTTCCTCCACACCAGACCATGTTCCTTGATTGAACATAAGCATAGGGTGATGACCTGGAGACACATAGCTCAGATCTGTAATTACCCTCCTTCCTCCGTCAACCACCCTTTCCTGAGCACTTTGTGACAGGCACTGTTTTATGCACTTGAGATCCACTGGGGAGCTAAACAGACAAAATTCCCAGGTGTAAATGGGCTTATATTCTATGGGAAATTATAAATATATTTCTGTGCTTAACCTTTTTAATGTCTGTCCTGCACTGGCCTCTAAGAGTGGTGGGATGGTGTCTGTTTTTGCTGTCAAGAGTTATCAGTCCTCGGGACTTCCCTGGTGGTCCAGTGGCTAAAGGACTCCCTGTCCCCAGTGCAGAGGACCCGGGTTCCATCCCTGGTCAGGGAACTAGATCCCACATGCCACAGCCAAATAATAATAAAAAAAAAGTAAATAAGAGTTATCAGTCCTCAGCACAATGTTAGTTCCCAGGAGACACTCAAACATCTTGGGAACTATTGGCTCTTTACATTTGTAAATTAACAAATGAATGAATAAATGTAATTTTAATATCGTGACTTGGCTTATATTATTAAACTTGTGATATTTTCAATAATCAATAAATATCGTGATAAAGGATCAGAAAATAAAGTCTATGTGTTTAGCCAAGACAATCTTTCTCCAACTTATCCATTAACCTTTAAAGGCTGTGAAGCAGCCATTTCCTTCTCTCCTAGCATTTAAATGGCTTCTGAAGAACTAGCTGAACTTTGCTGCCATCTTGTGACCAAAGTTAACACCACAGTGATGAAGGCTCCATCTCATTGTATTTCAAGTTCTCCATTATCAACGAAAAGGCCCACCATGGTGTTCTACCTTTGCCTAAAAGTGCAAGAATGTGTTGCCAGTTAATAGGAAATCCATGGCTACATCCAGTGTCTACCTCTATTGTAGTTTTTTTTTTTTTTTAATTTTTGCTTGTTTGCCTAGCTCTCTCCTTTCCTTCTATATCCCAGCACCATGGTAAATGCTTAGTAATTTTTTATGTGAAGATATATGTGAACAGTGAATGAATAATTGTTTTATATCAGAATTTGTGGGGCACAGACATTCAACCAGATATTAGATATTATAGTTGTTATTAACATTATCATCATTATAAAGAGCCTTCCTTTGCAAAACAGATGAGTTAGATAAGACTTCTGTGATGAGTTCTGTGTGTGAGGACACCCATCCCAAACTCAATATAAGTTTTCTATATTTTCCTCCTTTCAATCCTCTCTCTGTCTGTCTCTTCTGGAAAGCCTATTAAAACTACTTTTTATTGTCATCTCAACCCTTTAAACATATATATATGTTATATATATTATATATATTATATAAAAGGACTATATATATATTTATATTTACATATACATTTCTAATAAGATTATAAATGCCTAGTTACAAAGGAATTATATTTTAATCTCCCACAATACACAATAAACTCCCAGGGATTGTACTAAAGCCTCTTTTCTGAAATGAAAGATATGAAGAAATATTTGTTCAGATATATTTTGTGTGATGAACAGGGTAAGGAAACTATGACAGAAAACTAGCTATATATTTAAAGTAAATATTTGAAAATTTCATTCCTTGGGAAATTTCACACATTTGAAATCTGTCTTCTTTGAAATCGCTGTAATGCCAGGGAGTCTTTGTATATTTGAAGCTGGAGAATAGAAAACAAGAACCAAGAATCATGGCAAAGTTACCCTCTTTAAATAAAGCAAGCCAGAGAGATGAAAAAAATTGGATTGTTCCCTCAGGAAAAGTTTGAAAGGATTGCATGCTATTTGAGCAATATACAGACTTATTAAAAGAACATATACCTTGGAGTCTCTGAACAATGTCCGTAGTAGCATTGGTTTCAGATAATTAAAGTTATTGAATAATCTAAGAAATGAAACCATGAGACTAAGAAGTTCATCATCAGCTGGAGATTAGCCCTCTGAGAATGACTGGGAAGTGCTACAGCTGCAGGGGAACCCATTTCACTCCAAGTACCTGCTTTGTACATATTAGGTTGTCAACAAAAACCTATTGAATTCAAGGGGTCCTTGATTAACCAAATTACTCTTCACTGCACTTTAGTAAATGCTGAGTGAATGATTCTAAACATCCAATTTAAAAAAAAAATTTTTATTGAAGTATAGTTGATTTTAAATATTGGGTTAATTTCTGGTGTACAGCAAAGTGATTCATTTTACATTCTTTTTTCATTATGGTTTATTATAGGATATTGAATATAGTTCCCTAAGTTATACAGTAGGACCTGGCTATATTTATCTATTTTTTTAAACTTTCTACTTTATATTGGAGTATAGCCTATTAACAATGTGTGATAGTTTCAGGTGGAAAGCAAATTATCTATTTTAAATACAGTAGTTTATATCTATTTTACATACAGTAGTTTTTATCTGCTAATCCCAAACACCTAATTTATCCCTCCCCACCCCCTTCACCTTTGGTAACCATAAGTTTGTTTCCTGTAAACACTCAACTTTGTGTCCAGATTCAAACAACTAATTTGGAATAGGGATGTCCAGAAAAACTAGGGTTTGAATGTAGTCTGCCATCCGATTGACAAAAATAGTCTGTGAACAGAAATTTGAATGATTTTATGTTTAGCAGCTATGTAAAATGTGTTTTTTTACTAATTTTATTATAAACGTTGATCATTTTCATTTTTGCCCAGAAGCATTCTGAGAATTGGAGGCTGTCATTGGTCCTTTACATGGGGTGGCCTGGTTCATCAGAAATGGAATGGCTTTGTTCTGGGGAAAATTTTCCAGTCTCAGCTGAACACAGTCCAAGCACTGAGCAGTCTGACCTCTTTGTTTCCCCTGCCTCATGCATGAAAGAAGATACCTGCCAGCAATTTCCTGTGCTGACAGAACAGGAATAAAGCCTCTGAGCCAGAGGGGAAATGGGAGAACCGGCTGGATCAGGCTGGTCATTTGGGAAGACTAATGCTGGCTACGAGGCACCTGCCCAAGACATCACCTGGTTATTTAAAAAGCCTTTGTATAGTTCAATGGGCTAAATGGGAGCTCTACACAGAGGACAAGGAACTATTCATTTCTCTCAGGTTTAACTTTTCAGAAGAGCCCTCAAAATAGAAGGCTGCTCTATTTTGAAGGCACTAATCCTCTTTGTGACTTTGGTGAAAGAGACATGAAATAACTGATGAAGGCAAATGTGTTTCAGATGGTAAATAATGGCTATTGGAATGGAATGCCCGGTGAACATCTGGTGTCCCTTTATCGTGAATGAACATCTGTCTCCTTGGTTAATAGATTACACCTGTTGACCCAGCCAAACTTCTGCCTACATCTAAATGAAGGTGAAAAGACTGAGGTCCCACCTCAAGAGAGCCTGATATCATTTCTTGGCATTGGCCTGGACTTCAGGACTTTTTAAGCTCCCCAAGTGATTTTAACATGTAATCAAAATTGAGAACCCCAATGTAAGCAGAAAGAGACTCTGATGGATTTGGGAATATGATTTACAAATGCATAAAAAACTGAAACAAACTAGAGATATGAATAGTTTATAGAATTTTATCATGAACTTAAAATATTTTAAACAATTTTGTTTACATTGAATTTTTAACAGTTTTAGACAGCTGTATGTTGAATTTATTGAGCTCCAGTCAAATTATAAATGCGCCCTAAGGCAGATGATATCTTATCCATTGTGTCAGTGATGGACTGTTACTATCAAACAGAAGATAAAGCAAGTCTCCATGTTGTTCACATCCCTATGCATGCAATCCTTTCCAACCTTTCCTCAGGGGACAACATTATTATGGGTTTCCTGTGATTGAAGACAATCTGGGGTAACTGTTTGGTGCTTCATTATTTTCTTATTTTTATAACTACTTATTGAGTCAAATTTAGTATTTTTTAAACCTAATGGTTTAATTAATATTAATTAATATTTTATTAATTTAATAAATATGACTGGATAACTGGTGAGAATCTTTATCTTTGTATAGCAGGAGACAATTTCACTTATATTAATAGAAATATGATTCTAGAAAAACTTGTTTTTCTGTGCTAGTCAAAAACTACCTTAAATTTAAAAATGACTGAACTCTGGCACCAATAAACCATGTTCATGTAGACAATATCATGCCCTGGTGTCTTCAACTGTCTTTAAGACTTTGATTTAATGACTATTATGGTACAACCACGAAGCAAACAAGAAGTAATAATGCGGAGCTGTAGTCCAAACCTACAGCAAACACACAGATCTACAACCACCTTCCACATATCAACTGTAATTAAAAACTCTTAAAACTGTAAAAGATGTGCCTATTTGAAACCTTTATTGGCTGCCACTTCATTTCCTTGTGACAAACAGACCAAGATATCAACCTAAGATGTAACTTAAGATTACATTTTTTAAAATAGACAAGGGCCAAACAAATACAAAATATCAGTTTGTTTAGTAAAAACAGAATTTGATTTATCCTTTCATTCATTTATTCATACATCGAAGGAGCCACTCTGTGATAAACAAGCATGGATTTCTCCTTCAAGAATAGATAAAATGAAACCACAAAGCCAAATAGCTTAGTCAGTAAAGTCAAGGTATTCTACCACTCCTGGTCTAAAATCTTTTAAAAAAGCTTTCATTATAGAATTCAGTATACTATACATGGAACAACAGACTGGTTCCAAATAGGAAAAGGAGTACGTCAAGGTTGTATATTGTCACCCTGCTTATTTAACTTATATGCAGAGTACATCATGAGGAACGCTGGGCTGGAAGAAGCACAAGCTGGAATCAAGATTGCTGGGAGAAATATCAATAACCTCAGATATGCAGATGACACCACCCTTATGGCAGAAAGTGAAGAGGAACTCAAAAGCCTCTTGATGAAAGTGAAAGAGGAGAGTGAAAAGGTTGGCTTGAAGCTCAACATTCAGAAAACAAAGATCATGGCATCTGGTCCCATCACTTCATGGGAAATAGATGGGAAAACAGTGGAAACAGTGTCAGACTTTATTTTTCTGGGCTCCAAATCACTGCAGATGGTGATTGCAGCCATGAAATTAAAAGACGCTTATCCATTCGTCTGCAGATGGACATCTAGGTTGCTTCCATGTCCTGGCTATTATAAACAGTGCTGCAATGAACTTGGAGTACATGTGTCTCTTTCAATTCTGGTTTCCTCGGTGTGTATGCCCAGGAGTGCGATTGCTGGATCATATGGAAGCAACCTAGATGTCCATCTGCAGACGAATGGATAAGAAAGCTTTGGTACATATACACAATGGAGTATTATTCAGCCATTAAAAAGAATACATTTGAATCAGTTCTAATGAGGTGGATGAAACTGGAGCCTATTATACAGAGTGAAGTAAGCCAGAAAGAAAAACACCAATACAGTATACTAACACATATATATGGAATTTAGAAAGATGCAAATGATAACCCTGTATACGAGACAGCAAAAGAGACACAGATGTATAGAACAGTTTTGGGACTCTGTGGGAGAGGGTGAGGGTGGGATGATTTGGGAGAATGGCATTGAAACACGTATGTTGTCATATGTGAAATGAATCACTAGTTCAGGGTCGATTCATGTTATAGGATCTCGGGGCTGGCATGCGGGGATGACCCAGAGGGAGGATAAAGGGAGGAGGGAGGTGGGAGGGGGGTTCAGGAGGGGGAACTTATGTAAACCCGGGGCGAATTCATGTTAATGTATGGCAAAACCAACCAATATAATATTGTAAAATAATTTGCCTCCAATAAAAAATAAATTAATTACCAAAAAAAATAAATAAAATAAAAAGAAAAGATGCTTACTCCTTGGAAGGAAAGTTATGACCAACCTAGATAGTATAATAAAAAGCAGAGACATTACTTTGCCAACAAAAGTCTGGCTAGTCAAGGCTATGGTTTTTCCAGTGGTCATGTATGGATGTGAGAGTTGGACTGTGAAGAAAGCTGATCACCGAAGAATTGATGCCTCTGAACTGTGGTGCTAGAGAAGACTCTTGAGAGTCCCTTGGACTGCAAGGAGATCCAACCAGTCCATTCTAAAGGAGATCAATCCTGGGTGTTCATTGGAAGGACTGATGCTAAAGCTGAAACTCCAATACTTTGGCCACCTCATGTGACGAGTTGACTCACTGGAAAAGACTCTGATGCTGGGAGGGATTGGGGGCAGGAGGAGAAGGGGACGACAGAGAATGAGATGGCTGGATGACATCACCGACTCAATGGACATGAGTTTGAGTGAACTCTGGGAGTTGGTGATGGACAGGGAGGCCTGGCGTGCTGTGATTCATGGGGTCGCAAAGAGTCGGACACGACTGAGTGACTGAACTGAACTGATACATTTTTTTAAATCTTAAAAAATGATTTCCACAGATTTATTTTTACATTTATAGGTGGTATTTTCACTATAAATTATAATTTTTCTGGGCCTCAGGTCCTAACATATGAAGTAATTAACCAGGTTACAGAGGCAAATAAAAAAGAGACTAAAAGTCATGGTAGCTTCAGTGGGTTAGAAAAGGCAAAGCTTGGTTTCTCTTTCATGTCCAAAGTTCAACAGGCACTCTGAAATACCTAAGCAGGTCGACTATATAGAACCATGCATTGACCCAGGATGGCTAACTAGCTCTGCTATTCTCAATAGGTGACTTCCATCTCGGGGCCGAAGGTATCTACTGCAGTTGTTGCTGTGTCCCATCCAGCAGAAAAAAAGAAACTTGAGAGCAAATAACTACTTTACAAAGGAACTGACTGGAAGTTACATGCACCTCTTCTGTTCACGTCTTGTTGATTTAGACTTGGTCTCATGGCCAACCCTAGCTGCAAAGGAACATGGGAAACACATGCTATTGTTGGGTGGTCATATGCTCAGCTCAACCCTGGGGAGTTCTACCACTAGAATGAAGGGAAGAATGGAGAGTAGAGGACACTTAGCAATCTGTCATTTGAAGGGTTCAGACTAGAGGATTTTTAGTATTGCATTCAGCAATTAAATCCTACAACTCTACGATTTTGACAAGTGTCTGCTCTTTAACTTTGAACCTGAAGTGTGTGTATGTGTTTATGCAGATTGTGATTCAGTAGGTCTGGTGTGAGACTTGCAATTCTGCATTTCTTATAAGCTCTTCTGATGATGCTGATGTTGGTGCTGTTGGTCATCAGTTAACACTTTGACTAACAAAAAGCTAAGTCATCCTGATAAGAAGGCAAATGCCAAGTGCGGCTCTTTGAGGCAGCACATTACATCAGTAAACCATCCAGTGTCTCACCTTGCACTTCTGAGAGAAGTGGAAGTAAGCAAGGGCCACTTAGGTCAGCACAAAGTTATCACCAGTATTGATAAAGAGCAGTAGCACAAATATCAGTATCACACATGGATAGTGGATTAGGGAAAGATTGTATATGATGGGTTCAGAATACTTTCTGATACTAACATATACATTTTCAATAAAGGGCCCACAAACTAAAATTGAAAGTAGATAATAGGATATTTACATGGCATTTATTTGGAATTTCAGAGCATTTACCTCCATTCCCATGTTTATCTGCTTTTAATTACTGTTTCGTTTAATATGCAGAGTATATAATATGAAATGCCGGGCTGGATAAATCACAAGCTGGAATCAAGATTGCTGGGAGAAATGTCAACAACCTCAGATATGCAGATGATACCACTCTAATGGCAGAAAGTGAAGAGGAACCAAAAAACCTTTTGATGAGGGCGAGAGAGGAAAGTGAAAAAGCTGGCTTAAAACTCAACATTTAAAAAATGAAGATTATGGCATCTGGTCCCATCATTTCATGGTAAATAGAAGGGGGAAAAGTGGAAGCATGGACGAACTTTATTTTCATGGGCTCCAAAATCACTGCGGACAGTGACTGCAGTCAGGAAATTTAGAGACACCTGCTCCTCGGAAGGAAAGCTGTGAGAAACCTAGACAGTGCATTAAAAAGCAGACATCATCACTTTGCTGACAAAGGTCCATATAGTCAAAGCTATTTTTTTTTCCAGTAGCCTTGTACAGATGTGAGAGGTGGGCCACAAAGAAGGCTGAACAATTAATGCTTTTAAATTGTGGTGCTGGAGAAGACTCTTGAGAGTCCCTTGGACTGGAAGGAGATTAAACTAGTCAGTCCTAAAGGAAATCAGTCCTGAATATTCACTGGAAGGACTGATGCTGAAGCTGAAGCTCCACTATTTTGACCACCTGGTGCAAAGAGCCTACTCACTGGAAAAGACCCTGATGCTGGGAAAGATTGAAGGCAAAAAAAGAAAGGGGCGGCAGAGGATGAGATTGTTAGATAGCATCACCGACTCAATGGACATGAATTTAAGGAAACTGCAGGAGATAGTGAAAGACAGGTGAGCCTGACATACTGCAGTCCATGGGATCACAAAGAGTCAGACACAACTCAGCAGCTGATCAACACCACCACCACCAACACTCCCACATAGAGAGTCAACCTCTACTGGACATCCAAAGTACATATTACTCCTTAGAGGTCATTGAGAGTCATAAAAATGTTTCCTTTTCTTAAAGACGCTTCTATATATTTCAGCTAAACTGGACATTACTAATATCAGTAGAAACATATTAAACTGTATTTCGTTCGTTCGTTCCGTCGCTCAGTCGTGTCCGACTCTTTGCGACCCCATGGACTGTAGCCTACCAGGCTTCTCCGTCCATGGGATTTTCCAGGCAAGAATACTGGAGTGGGTTACCATTTCCTTCTTACCTACTGTTTATTCATTTTACAGGAGAAGACAGAATTTGCTGTATTTTTCTTGATGTAAAATTTTACTTATATAACTTAAGAAATGTTCCTTTTTGGCACTTAGTTTTTACACTTTGAGACATATCTTCAAAAGAGAAAATTAGGGGCATCCCAGGTCAATGCTAGTGGTAAAGAACCTGTCTGCCAGTGCAGGAAATGTAGAGTCACGGGTTTGATCCCCGAGTTGGGAAGATCCTCTGGAAGAGGGCATCACAACCCACTCCAATATTCTTGCCTGGGAAATCCCATGGACAGAGGAGTCTGGTGGGCTACAGTCCATGGGGTCACAAAGAGTTGGACACAGCCGAAGCAATTTAGCCCTCACCATAGAAAATACAAAAAAAAAAAAAAGAGAGAGAGAAAAAATCAGAAGCTTTTCTGGCATCCTATCACATAACATGTTCTATCTATTTCCTGGACTTCACATTTGAAATGGAGCACAGTGAATTTTGAATTATCACCTACATGGGAGGAGTCCTAATAGAGCCATTGGCTTTGGCAAATTTGAAAATGAGGGTGCTGTATTCTGACAGGTTTTCCAGTTCCCAAGATCTCTGGGATGGATTTTCATAACTGGCCCTAGTGGACAGCTACCACTGTCTAATTAAAGGCTTAGGGGTCACTATCCCAAGGAAAAGAATTGAGATTTAGAGAACGAGCAGAAGGAAATGTGTTAAAGTCTTATAATGAATACCAAAAAAAATAGTTTACAGTGTTTATCCCTGGGTAGAAGATTTTGAGGCATTTACTTTAAATTTTCTGTTTCCAGGGATTTTTTAATCTTAATGTATATTTTATTTTATTAAAAATTTTTTATTTAAATGTATTTTTTTAATTAAACATTTATTTATTTATTTTTGGCTGTGCTGGGTCTTTGTTGCTGTGTGGGATTTTTTTTCCCCTAGCTGTAGAGCGAAGGAGCTACTCTCTAGTTGCAGTGTGTGGCTTCTCATTGCAGTGGCTTCTTTTGTTGTGGAGCACAGGCTCTAGAGCACGCAGGCTTCAGCAGCTGTAGCACATGGGCTCAGTAGTTGCAGCTCCTAGGCTCTATGGCCCAGACTCAATAGTTGCGGTGCAAGGGCTTAGTTGCTCCACAGCATGTGGGATCTTCCTGGATCAGGAATCAAACTCATGTCTCCCACATTGACAGGTGGATTCTTTACCACTGAGCCACCAGGAAAGCCCCTTAATGTATATTTGATAACCAGATAAAATGCAATCTGAAATTAAATATTAATGAATTCACAGAAAGAACAGAAAAAAGAAGGAAGAAATGAAGCAAGGGAGGGAGAGAGGATGAGAATAAGGATTGGAGTAGATGACTTCTACAATTTCCCATTAGTTTTACAAATATACCCTACACTATAAATCTGGTGACTAGGCTGAGAATAGACAAGATGGTCACCATAGAGAATTTTAGGCCTAGCTTCCAAAATTTTATGCCAAAAAAAAAAAAAATCTGAATTTGGAGAGAGAATTTTGTTTTCTCTGAGCCAAGAAGAACATTCATCACCAAAATACTTGGCTGACACAAGGCTGGTGTCTGCCCACTGGCATTCAGTTTGACCTTGGTATAGCATCTAATGACAGCCCTAAAACCAAATAAAAGAAGATGCTAATTAAAATAATGATGAAATACTGGCTGCATGGGAAAGTTTATGATCTGTCTACTGCTTTTCCATTTGTTTTGCTCATGAAGACTGCATGTGGTTATAAAATGCTTCCTCTGTTCTTAGATGTAGCTGCAAATAATGTCAACCTCACATGCTGAAACTTTTAGCTGTTTTTGATCCTCTGTTAGCTCTAAGCTTGGTCTTCTGCACTGATCTTAGGATTTCTAGTCCTAAGGACTCAGAAAAGAGATGTAACCTTCAGTTCCTCTGGTCACAACAACACGTAGGGGTCAGCCAATAAGGACGTGGCTACGAACTGTAATAAGCATTGAGCCCTCTGTCTTCTTGCTGCCAGTGAGACCACTAGGTCTCCAAATGCACTATATCCCGACAGTTTTTCTATTCTTTTTCAAAGATCCAGGACCTCATGTGCTTGCTTGGGGACCAGTTGAAATTTTCTGGTTATCGATGTCCATTGTCACTTCTGTCTGACTTCTCCTGCCAGAGCTATGCTACAGCTGCTCCATTCCCGTGCCCCAGAGGCACCATTCACACAGAATTCAATGAATCATGCAGCTTGTGGCCTCTTTCTGTACTGGGAGACTGCTCTGACCTCCCTGGGCACCCTGTAACTTCTGCTCTTGCTGGAAGTGGGGGGTATCTTACTCTTCTGTGTGGAAAGCTTGGGAAGAGTGCCTGAGCTCTTACAACAGTCTTGTCTCCAGAGGAACCTGGTTGTGGCTACAGTCCATGGGGTTGCAAAGAGTCAGACACGACTAAGCAACTATCACTTGCACTTAAGGGCCAACCAATAATTCCTCTGTGTCTTCCAGGAAGTCCAGCAAGTTTGCCTCAAAATGGAACTCCTTAAAGGTTTCACTGCGAGCCCATTGTCCCTGCAGTAAACATCAGAGCCTGTGGTAGAAGATGTGCAGGCAGGAGAGGCTGATTGCATATGGGATGCTGCAAGCTCTGTCTGTATTGCTCATTGAAATGTCTCCTTGTGGGCACTGTATTCAGAAGGTCACTAATAAAGAGCTGGAGCCTTACTTTCTCTGAGTAGCTCCTGTCATTTCAAAGCATGAAAACCCCAGGAGTAAAGCTTCTAGGAGAAGGTGCATCTTTAGAAGGGGGATTAGGAGGGGAGAAAGAATGTGCCAACAGGGTGAAAGGGAGTGTTTCTGGCCTTTGGATAGGGATGGGCTGCAAGGGAAACATTAGGACCCTGACTGCTGAGGGTGGGAGAAGCAAACCAAGTTGAGAATCCTAGGAAAATTTTACCTGTCTTATGTTTTCTAGCAGTTCTTTGCAATGCACATCACATGTGGTGCCTGCACAGAAGTCCATCCTCTTACCCTCAGGGCTGTAGGTGGTTCCAGTGGGGTTGTCAATCACTGTTCTCATTTCCTTTGGTCATGGAGTTTGGATCAGGATGCTGGCACATGACCCAAGCTGGACCAATCACTGCTCTTCTCTTGGATTCTTGAAACTCACCCTTTTCTTCTTGAATGGCAAAATGGGAGATGTGAGCTCAGGGACTGTCAGACACCATAGTTCTGGCCCTGAGGAGAAAACTGATTTGAGGTAGGGGAAAACGCAGCTGTCACTCAGCGAAGCAGGGACAAAATGGGGAAAGAGTACAGATGACAGTCACACCCTCATCTGAGCTGTTTGGAGCTGTACTGTGTCCCTTTCTAGTTACAGGGGCCAGTACACTTCCTATGTGGCCTAAGCTTCTTTCACTTGAAGTTCTGGTAATGTACAGCCCAAACATCCTGGCTAACGCCTGGGTGTTCATTGGAAGGACTGATGCTAAAGCTGAAACTCCAATACTTTGGACACCTCATGCGACAAGTTGACTCACTGGAAAAGACTCTGATGCTGGGAGGGATTGGGGGCGAGAGGAGAAGGGGGCAACAGAGAATGAGATGGCTGGATGGCATCACCGACTCGATGGACATGAGTTTGAGTGAACTCCGGGAGTTGGTAATGGACAGGGAGGCCTGGCGTGCTGTGATTCATAGGGTCGCAGAGTCGGACACGACTGAGCGACTGAACTGAACTGAACTGAACGCCTAACTATGACTCCACTTTTTCCTCCCTTACTTATTTCTTCCCTCTCTAGCTCTCAAAAGTTGTTTAAAGATATTTGCTCCACCACCTCTGAGGAAAGGAGCTAATTTCTTAAAAATGAGTGACTTGCCAGAGTCAATTAATTCATATTTAACATAAAGAGATATGTAAAGTGCTTAGAACAGTACTGGGCATACAATAAGTACAATCTGTCTGCTATTATTATTACCGGTAGAAGTCACAGTAGTAGTAATAGCCAGAAAAGATACAATGGTATGTGGTGGTGTAACATGAGAGTATCAAAAGCCCTTCCAGATTAATAGGACTTGGTGATGCATTACCCAGGAAAAACATATAAAATGGTAGGTATGAATCAATCCACTTTTTTTCCCCACTGCCTCATTTTTGATCCCATGCCTTAGAAATTCCTTCAGCCAATGACCTGCTTTTGCAGCCTGGTATGTTTAGTTTCTTTGCTCTCCATGCCTAGAAAGCCAGTCGATCCATCTTGTCCCTGGTATCACTTTGTGTAACAACTGCTTCAACTGCCCAATCTGCTCTCCAGGAATACTGGTACTTTCTGTTCTGTTTCGTCGCTCAGTCGTGTCCGACTCTATGCGACCCCGTGGACTGTAGCCTACCAGGCTTCTCCATCCATGGGATTCTCCAGGCAAGAATACTGGAGTGGGTTACCGTTTCCTTCTCCAGGGGATCTTCCCGACCCAGAGATCGAACCCGGGTCTCCCGCATTGGAGGCAGAAGCTTTAACCTCTGAGCCACCAGGGAAGCCCACTGGTACTTTAGGAAGGTTATGAAAATGAAAAGACTACTCTACACTGCATTTCTTGGCCACCCCTGCCATCTTCATTCCATAGTATATGTTCTCCTATCTGCTGATACAACAATCCAGTCAGAATTGACGGAAGTCTGTATTTTCAGTCCATCGATTATGGACTCTGTTGAGGATGAACAAAGTTTAAACAGGAAGAAAAGTTGATATCAGGCAATACAATTTAAAAGTACATGGTATTGTGGGTAAAGGTTAAGTATAATCAACTACCAAACAAAAGTTGATTTGTCTTTTGCAATTGGCTGCTTGACTAATCCTGGGAAATAAAGAAGTTTTCAGTTCAGTCAGTCAGTTCAGTCGCTGAGTCGTGTCCGACTCTCCGCGACCCCATGAATCACAGCACGCCAGGCCTCCCTGTCCATCACCAACTCCCAGAGTTCACTCAAACTCATGTCCACAGAGTCGGTGATGCCATCCAGCCATCTCATTCTCTGTCGTCCCCTTCTCCTCCTGCCCCCAATCCCTCCCAGCATCAGTCTTTTCCAGTGAGTCAACTCGTCGCATGTTTTAGATGGAGTCAAAAGGATGTGTCATGATTGAATACAATATTTTATGTCTCATGGTCTCCCAGTGTTCACTCATCTTATGGACCTCGGTGACCACTTTTAAAATGCTTGATGTTTCAACCAATCATCGCAACTTTCTCATCCATATATGTAATGAATAGTCATTCATATTTGAGATAAAAAAAAAAAGTAGCACTTCTGTGTATCTTGTCCTTAAATTAAGATCTTTTTGATACTTGCCAGACAAAACAAGTTCTAGCCTAAGAATTTACAGAAGCTCTTTGTTACTGGCTAAGAGTTTGTATAAAATTACACAGTAGTATGACAGTTTCTTGTGTTGAGAGAATCAACCAAAACACTTTCAACTTAGCCCACTGAATGGACATATACTCGTCTTCCACCAGAGTCTTTCTTGTGAGCGAATGACTAGTCAGAACCTTCCTTGACCCCTCTGAATTAACTGGACAATGCTCAGTGAACTAAACTTGGCCAGTTATGTTCTTTTGAATTCATATACTATATATTCACAAATCCTTATTGCCAGAAGTAAATCTTATGGTGAGGACAGTTTTTGCTCCAGGGCTATCACTGCCATTATGGATCCTATGGGCCACTATCAGTTCACTCCCTTTTGTGTATTTCTTACTATGCTGCTGCTGCTGCTGCTGCGTCACTTCAGTCATGTCCGACTCTGTGTGACCCCACAGACAGCAGCCAACCAGGCTCCCCAGTCCCTGGGATTCTCCAGCCAAGAACACTAGAGTGGGTTGCCATTTCCTCCTCCAATGCATAAAAGTGAAAATGAAAGCGAAGTCGCTCAGTCGTGTCCGACTCTTAGCGACCCCATGGACTACAGCCCACCAGGCTCCTCCATCCATGGGATTTTCCAGGCAAGAGTACTGGAGTGGGGTGCCATTGCCTTCTCCATCTTACTATGCTATTTCTTATCTAATCAGTAACCCTCTTCAAGTGTCCCCTCTAATATCTGAATAGCTTTCAAATGTCACCCAGGACAGTTTTGGCACTCCTGGTATTAGAATTACTTTGATTTCCTTATCATAGGAGATACCATCCTAACCAGTGATCAGTAGCAGTCTCTTGAAAGGAGAGCACTGGGCAGCTGCATTAGGTAATCATCAAAATTTTAAGTTCCAAGGCTAACACTTCTCCTTGATTCTGCCACAGTCTCCAAACTCACCAGGTCTCTCATGGAGACTATTGATATCATAGGGTCAATAAGCTCATAAGCGGGGCTTCTCCACTGGTTCAAAGGTAAAGAATCCACTTGCAATGCAGGAGACATGGGAGATGTGGGTTTGATCCCCAGGTCGGGAAGATCCCCTGGAGAAGGGAATGGCAACTCATTCCAGTATTCCTGCCTGGAGAATCCCATGGACAGAGGAGCCTGGTGGGCTACAGTCCATAGGGTCACAAAGAGTCAGACAGGACTGAAGTGACTTGGCATGCATGCATGCAAGCTCATAAGGACCCAGTGGGATCTGCTGGGATATTTCTCCTCACTTAAAATCAGTCTTTTCATGTGAAATGTGGCAAATAGATTCCCCAAATACCCCCAGGTATGGAACGGCTTGCTCAAAATCCAAATAATTCTATTAGCACATTTGTTTCCATCTTAGGGTGGAATTAGAGATGTTCTCAGCTTATTTTTCTAGTCAAGGATAGGCTTAAGATCTGCTTATGATTTTTACCAGTCCTTTTACTCGGGTATGGGCTTCCCTGGTGGCTCAGTTAGTAAAGAATACCCCTGAAATTCAGGAGACTGCCCGCAGCACAGGAGACCCAGGTTCAATCCCTGGGTCTGGAAGATCCCTTGGAAAAGGAAATGGCTACTCACTCCAGGATTCTTGCCTGGAAAATCCTATGAACAGAGGAGTTGGCAGGCTACAAACCATGGGGTCACAAGAGTCAGATATGACTTCACAACTAAACCACAACCATCACACACTTAGGTATATTCACCAGCTAACTAAATTATATCATATACTCTATTATCTTTACAAATAAGAATGTTCTTATCTTAAAATTTATGAGAATCGATTTTTTAAAATTTGATTTAACTATTTCAAATAAAAAGTTATTACTTAAAAAAAGATGGTGGAAAAGTCTAAATGCAATAAATGCTGGAGAGGGTGTGGAGAGAAGGGAACCCTCTTACACTGTTGGTGGGAATGCAAACTAGTACAGCCACTATGGAGAACAGTGTGGAGATTCCTCAAAAAACTGGAAATAGAACTGCCATATGATCCAGCAATCGCACTCCTGGGCATACACACCGAGGAAACCAGAATTGAAAGAGACACATGTACTCCAATGTTCATTGCAGCACTGTTATAGCCAGGACATGGAAGCAACCTAGATGTCCATCTGCAGACGATGGATAAGAAAGCTTTGGTACATATACACAATGGAGTATTACTCAGCCATTAAAAACAATGCATTTGAACCAGTTCTAATGAGGTGGATGAAACTAGAGCCTATTATACAGAGTGAAGTAAGACAGAAAGAAAAACACCAATACAGTATACTAACGCATATATATAGAATTTAGAAAGATGATAATGATAACCCTGTATACAAGACAGCAAAAGAGACACAGATGTATAGAACAGTCTTTTGGACTCTGTAGGAGAGGGTGAGGGTGGGATGGTTTGGGAGAATGGCACTGAAACATGTATATTATCATATGTGAAACGAATCGCCAGTTCAGGGTCGATGCATGTTACAGGATGCTCGGGGCTGGTATGCGGGGATGACCCAGAGGGAGGATAAGCTGAGGAGGGAGGTGGGAGGGGGGTTCGGGAGGGGGAACTCATGTACACCCAAGGTGGATTCATGTCAATGTATGGCAAAACCAACCAATATAATATTGTAAAATAATTAGCTTCCAAGATGGTGGTTACGATGGTTGGATTTCTTCTTACTTATTACCATAAATAGAAGAATTAATGTAACCCTAAGATAGTAAGTAAGTATTAGTCACTCAGTTGTGCCCGACTCTTTGTGACCCCATGGACTGCAGCCCACCAGGCTCCTCTGTCCATGAGACTTTCCAGGCAAGGATACTGGAGTGGGTTGCCATTTCCTTCTCCAGGGGATCTTCCCAACCCAGGGATCGAACCTGGGTCTCCTGTACTACAGGAAGATTCTTTACTGAGTGAGCTACAAGGGAAGCCCCTAAGATAGTACAGTAAAATTATACCGCATTCTGTTTCATGTAAAAGCAAACGGTCTCTGCTTGACCTCTTAGCGGGAAGAAGAAGGTATTATTAGCAAATCAAAACCACAATGAGAAACCATTTCACACCAGTCAGAATGGCTGCTATCCAAAAGTCTACATGCAATAAATGCTGGAGAGGGTGTGGAGAGAAGGGAACCCTCTTACACTGTTGGTGGGAATGCAAACTAGTACAGCCACTATGGAGAACAGTGTGGAGATTCCTCAAAAAACTGGAAATAGAACTGCCATATGATCCAGCAATCGCACTCCTGGGCATACACACCGAGGAAACCAGAATTGAAAGAGACACATGTATTCCAATGTTCATTGCAGCACTGTTTATAACAGCCAGGACATGGAAGCAACCTAGATGTCCATCTGCAGACGAATGGATAAGAAAGCTTTGGTACATATACACAATGGAGTATTACTCAGCCATTAAAAAGAATGCATTTGAATCAGTTCTGATGAGGTGGATAAAACTGGAGCCTATTATACAGAGTGAAGTAAGCCAGAAAGAAAAACACCAATACAGTATACTAACGCATATATATGGAATTTAGAAAGATGGTAATGATAACCCTGTATACAAGACAGCAAAAGAGACACAGATGTATCAAACAGTCTTTGGGACTCTGTGGGAGAGGGTGAGGGTGGGATGATTTGACAGAATGGCATTGAAACATGTATGTTGTCATATGTGAAACGAATCAGCAGTTCAGGGTCGATGCATGTTACAGGATACTCAGGGCTGGTGTGCGGGGATGACCCAGAGGGAGGATAAAGGGAGGAGGGAGGTGGGAGGGGGGTTCAGGAGGGGGAACTCATGTACACCCAGGGCGGATTCATGTCAATGTATGGCAAAACCAACCAATAAAATATTGTAAAATAATTAGCCTCCAATAAAAAATAAATTAATTAATTAAAAAAAAAGATAATATCAAGTTCAGTCATCACATCCCATTCTTCTTCAGATTGCTTTCTTTACTACAATTATGGGACTTATCCCAGAGTAAATGAAAAGTCCTGCCTAACATTTTCATAGCCAAATTGAGTGAAAGTGTAAAAAATTAGTATCCATTAATACCCTTACAGTCACTGTTTCTTTAATTAAAAGTTCTATTTCCTAAAGAATTTAATATGCATTAATTTCTATGTATAGCCCTGGACTGCCATATTTTTCTTTGTATACATGTCAATAAAATTGATTTTTTTTAAAAAAAGAGTAGCACGGAAGAATTGATGCTTTTGAATTGTGATGTTGGAGAAGACTCTTGAGAGTCCCTTGGACTGCAAGGAGATCCAACCAGTCCATCCTAAAGGAGATGAGTCCTGGGTGTTCATTGGCAGGACTGATGTTGAAGCTGAAGCTCCAATATTTGGCCACCTGATTCAAAGAGCTGAGTCATTGGAAAAGACCCTGATGCTGGGAACGATTGACGACAGGAGCTGAAGGGGACGCAGAGAATGAGATGGTTGGATGACATCACCGACACAATGGACATGAGTTTGAGTAAACTATGAGAGTTGGTGATGGACAGGCAGGCCTGGCGTGCTGCAATCCATGGGGTAGGAAAGAGTCAGACACGACTGAGGGACTGAACTGAACTGAATATTTTGCTAGCATGCCCTTAGACGTTACAAATTCTAGGGTTAATACATGCCAAAACAATCCTTGCAGTCCTTATTGTATGTTTTTGGGTGTGAGCATAGTTAAGAATTTCTGGAAGATGTAATACCTATAGATAGTGATGTTTGTTTTTAAGTTAAAGCTATAGTTATGCTAAACAATGCTATTATCACAAGATAAATTCTAGATATACAAACACTGAAAAAATTAAAAAAAATAAATAAAAAAAGTTCTATTTCCTATTGTTTACAAAAAGCCTGAATTATTTAATACTTACCTTACCTCTCAGCTTTGGTAAGTCCAGAGGTATGATAAGCCCAGAGAATCCTATTTAGAATGACAAATTAAAATAAAGAAAAGGGTTCTTTTTTTTTTTAACCCTTGTCACCTCCATGATAGCCAAGAAGTTTTTCTTTCATTTGTGGTGATATGCATTCTAATTAAATATTTAGGTACTGGAGTAATCACCATTTATCCACAGAATCTTGTTAGCAGTGTTTTATTGGTGTTTTGCCTCTTTTCCACTGCATCCCAAATTCCTTGAAATAAAGTTGCTTTTCCAAGTATTTGGGAATTTCTTTGCGATGAGTCTCTGTATCCAGAAGTCCCATTTGTGCTGCTTTAGCTCCCTCTGTTGGCTCCATGATTTTCACCAGAGCAGTAAATAGCCAAGGCATGTCCCTAGTAGCTCAGCTGGTAAAGAATCCACCCGCAAAGCAGGAGAACCCGGTTCAATTCCTGGGTCAGGAAAATCCCCCGAAGAAAGGATAGGCTACCCACTCCAGTATTCTTGGGCTTCCCTGGTGGCTCAGCTGGTAAAGAATCCGCCTGCAATGTGGGAGACCTGGGTTTGATCCCTGGGTCAGGAAGATCCCCTGGAGGAGGGCATGGCAATCCACTCCAGTATTCTTGCCTAGAGAATCCCATGGACAGAGGAGCCTGGTGGGCTACAGTCCACGGGGTTGCAAAGAGTTGGCCACTACTGAAGTGACAGCATGCACTTTACAGAAACTCTGCAATTTGGCTTGTCCCGATATGTTTGGGTAGAAGGATGGAATGCTAAACTCTAAGAGTAGTTACCCAAATAGTTTCATTTTCCTCCTCAAACTGTCAAAAATTTTCAGAATAGCATCACATGAATTCCAGAGCCCTGGAACTTGAGAGTTCTAGTTCCATCTCTGCTATTAGCCATTTATAGGACCTTTGTTTTCTCAGACCCTCAGTTTTCTTAGCTGGAAAGTGGGAATATATGTACTTTGCAGAATTGTGCAGAGAACTGATGAGGTAAGGTATGTGAAGTTCTTCATATAGTATCTGGTATATTTCAGGGGTACCACAAATGCTGGTCATGGAAGGTCTCAAAGCCCCTGGCTTTCAGCCCCATGGCACTAAAGCCTCTTTCCCTACCTACAAGGGACGCCTCACACTGGAATCTGGGACCTGTTCTTCCTACTTGCCTTTGGTAAGCTCTGTAGCTCTCCTGTACCTCTTGAAATCTTAGTATTTACATGTATTGGTCTGGTATCATTGCATAATGCATTCTTTAAATCTGTACTGTATTTTGTATCAAAGCTATGAAGGCCAAGACCTGATTTCCTTCCCAGACCTAATTCTCAGGCCATCTTTCTCATCTTGGTATATGACATTTCCTTCCATTCAATTCGTTAAATTAAAAATCAAGATCTCTCACATCCTCGCTTTTCCTCACCACCTATATCCAAGCCAGGACAAGAAGTCCTATTGATTGTACCATTAAAACATATCCAAATACGTCAGTTGTCTCCATTTCTACCCTTGCTATAATGGAGCAAGCCACCATCATTCTGACACAGCGTCGCTATAGTAGCCTCCCAACTCATTTTACAGCTTCTTCCTTTGCTTACTTACAATTTATTCTCCACATCATAGCCAGAGAGAGCTTTTCAAGACTGTGAACCAAATTGTGTTACTGCCCTGCTTGATGTCCCTCACTTTCTTTCCTTTAACCTTTCAAGGCCCTCCATGTTCTAGTATTACTTGTCTTTCCATTTTCATCTACCGCCATTCTCTCCATCTGCCATGCTTCAGTCACTCTGACCATCCTTCTGTCCCCTGAACACCTTCAAGCTTACCTCTGTCTTAAGATTCTTGTACTAGCTACTTCCTTTGCCTGGAATGCTCGCTCTCTCTCTCCTGAGCTTAAAGTCGTTGGCTGTCTTGGCATTCAAATCTAAAGCCATATATCACCTTCTTAGAGAGATTATTCTCAATACACCAATGCAAATTATACACTGTATCACTTTCAACCACATCATCCTATTTTAATTCTCTACAGAGCAAGTATCACTAAGATTTTTCTTATTTAAACTTTAATTTTCTCTCATCCATTAGAGTGTATGCTCTTTGAAGTCAGAATCCTGACTTATCTTTTTTGATGCTGACAGCAGCATAATTCTAAACACAGAGCCTAGAACTGTGCAGGGCACAGAGTAAATATTCAATAAGTATCAATAATTTGTCATTAGAAATTCATTGCCTTCACTTTACCTTAATATTTAGCATCTCTCACCACTAGAGGGCAATATATTACCTAACTGAAATGAGCAAATGGGTATCCTTTTAAGCCACTTTCAAGATAAACTTAATTGATTTTAATCATTAATGTAACAGATATTTATTGAAGAAAAACACTCTCCTTCCAAAAAAAAGGAGTATGAAAAGGGAAAAAAAGTCTTTTGTTAGATTTTCAAACTAGCCACCTGGTACCAGCCCAAGAGAAAAGTTTGTTTATTCCAAGGTTACAAATATAGTGAAATAATTTAAAATATACTTTCTCTTTAAAGGTGTTATCTGGATGAAAAAAAAAACACTTTTGATGTAAAATGAGAAAGTATTAACTTGAGTGATATGGAATTCTTTGGGAAGTCAGAAGGAAATTAACCAATATCGTATTTTCTCCATCTTTCACACACACACACATATTCCTATCACTGTTCCAATTTTGCTTTTAAAAGTGAGACCTGGCCAGTCTCAGGGGAGTAGAGATTCTGAAAGGGATTTTCTGCTTTCTATTTCCTTAACTCCATTTCATTCTGAGCCTTTCTTTTATGTCTAAGCTTTTAAAGAAAGCAACCTCGTATGTTCAGGAAATGACAACAAGCAATAAGACATCAACCGTTCCATTGACAAGTCTGCCTCATGGCCAGAATAGCCTGAGTGAGTAACGTCCAGCGATAAGGACCAGGTTTCTGTTTCATGACCTGCAGCAGTGCTTGTCACTGGAGGCGCAGAGAAGGTGCAGTCACACTGCTCTCTCTGTCTGCTGGGTGACCAGAGGAGGAGGCTGCAGAGCTCCCACTGAACTCCAGGTGGCAGCGCAGAAATGCTCAAGATGAATTTACCTGCGGAGGAAACTATTCCATGAAGGACTCCCATAATGTTTGGTTGGTCCTAAAAACAGTTTCTAAAACCACATGGTTGACAAAGGAGGCGAGAATACACAACGGAGAAAAGACGGCCTCTTCAATAAGTGGTTCTGGGAAAACTGGACAGCTACATGTAGAAGAATGAAACTAGAACACCTCCTAACACCACACACAACAGTAAACTCAAAATGGATTAAAGACTTAAATGTTAGGCCAGAAACTATAAAACTCCTAGAGGATAACATAGGCAGCACACTCCTTGACATAAATCACTGCAAGATCCTCTGTGACCCACCTTCTAGAATAACAGAAATAAAAACAAAAATAAACAAATGGGACCGAGTTAAACTTAAAGGCTTTTAGATAGCAAAGGAAACTATTAATAAGGTAAAATGACAACCCTCAGAATAGGGGAAAATAATAACAAATGAACCAAATGACAAAGGATTAATCTTCAAAATATACAAGCAGCTCATACACTCAATACCAAAAAAAAATCCAATCAAAAAGTGGGCAGAAGACCTAAACAGACATTTCTCCAAAGTACACATACAGATGGCTAATAAACACATGAAAAGATGCTCAACGTAGCTCATTATTAGAGAAATGCAAATCAGAACAAGAGGTACCACATCACACTGTTTAGAATGGCCATCATCAAAATCAGTTCAGTTGTCACACAGTTGTGTCCGACTCTTTGTGACTCCATGGACTGAAGCACACCAGGCTTCCCTGCTGCTAAGTCACTTCAGTCGTGTCCGACTCTGTGTGACCCCATAGACGGAAGCCCACCAGGCTCCCCTGTCCCTGGGATTCTCCAGGCAAGAACACTGGAGTGGGTTGCCATTTCACCACCAATTCCCAGAGCTTACTTAAATTCATGTCCATCGAGTCAGTGATGCCATCCAACCATCTCATCCTCTATCGTCCCCTTCTTCTTCTGCCTTCAATCATTCCCAACATCAGGGTCTTTTCCAATGAGTCAGTTCTTCACATCAGGTGGCCAAAGTATTGAAGCTTCAGCTTCAGCATCAGTCCTTCCAATGACTATTCAGGACTGATTTCCTTTAGGATGGACTGGTTTGATCTCCTTGCAGTCCAAGGGACTCTCGAGAGTCTTCTCCAACACCACAGTTCAAAATCCTCAATTCTTCGGTGTTCAGCTTTCTTCACAGTCCAACTCTCACATCCATACATGACCACTGGAAAAACCATAGCCTTGACTAGATGGACCTTTGTTGACAAAGTAATGGCTCTGCTTTTTAATATGCTATCTAGGTTGGTTATAGCTTTTTTCCCAAGGAGCAAGCATCTTTTAATTTCATGGCTGTAGTCACCATCTGCAGTGATTTTGGAGCCCATGAAAATGAAGTCTGTCACTGTTTCCATTGTTACCCCATCTATTTGCCATGAAGTGATGGGACTGGATGCCATGATCTTAGTTTTCTGAATGTTGAGTTTTAAGCCAACTTTTTCACTCTCCTCTTTCACTTGCATCAAGAGGCTCTTTAGTTTTTCTTTGCTTTCTGCCATAAGGGTGGTGTCATCTGCATATCTGAGGTTACTGATATTTCTCCCTGTAATCTTGATTCCAGCTTGTGCTTCTTCCAGCCTGGCATTTCGCATGATGTACTCTGCATGTAAGTTAAATAAGCAGGGTGACAATATATAGCCTTGACGTACTCCTTTCCCTATTTGGAACCAGTCTGTTGTTTCATGTCCGGTTCTAAGTGTTGCTTCTTGACCTGCATACAGATTTCTTAGGAGTCAGGTAAGGTGGTCTGGTATTCCCATCTGTTTCAGAATTTTCTGCAGTTTGTTGTGATCCACACAGTCAAAGGCTTTAGCATAGTCAATAAGGCAGAAGTAGATGTTTTTCTGGAACTCTCTTGCTTTTTCTATGATCCAGCAGACGTTGGAAATTTGATCTCTGGTTCCTCTGCCTTTTCTAAATCCAGCTTGAACATCTGGAAGTTTACAGTTCACATACTGTTGAAGCCTGGTCATGAGAATATCCACAAACAATAAATGCTGGAGAGGGTGCAGAAAAAACGGAACCCTCTTGCACTGTTGGTGGGAATGTAAATTGATACAGCCACTATGGAGAACAATATGGAGATTCCTGAAAAACCTAGGAATGTAAGTACCATATGACCCAACAATCCCATTACTGGGCATACACCCTGAAGAAACCATAACTGAAAAAGACATGTACCCCTGTTCACTGCAGTACTATTTACAGTAGCTAGGACATGGAAACAACCTAGATGTCCATCGACAGATAAATGAAGAAGTTGTGGTACATACATACAATGAAATGTTACTCAGCCATTAAAAGGAACGCATTGCAAGAGTTCTGATAAGGTGGAAAAACCTAGAGCCTATTATACAGAACGAAGTAAGTCAGAAAGAGAAAAACAAATACCATATATTAACACATATGTATGGAATCTAGAAAGATGGTACTGATGAACCTATTTACAGAGCAGCAACGGAGACACAGACATGGAGAAGACTTACGGGCACAGTGTGGGAAGGAGAGGGAGGGAGAGAAGGAAAGAGTAAGGATTTGTTGTTTGACTCAGTGCTTTGTGATAACCTGGAGAAATGGAATGGGGTGAGAGGTAGGAGGGGACATACGTGTATCTATGGCTGATGGACGTTGATGTATGAATTCATGTTGAAACTAGCACAATATTGAAAAGCAATTATCCTTCAATTAAAAAGAAAAAAAAAAAAGAAAACCACATTAGATCAGTCACCATGACAACTAGAAGGCTGTACTGGAATCCATGAGATTCCAGTGACTATCTCTAAAGGTGAGAAATGACTTGGAGATGAAAAAGTTTGACGCTAGGTGGAGGAAACAATTTTTCACTCATGTGAAAAAATCTGCTCATGTGACTTACTATAGCATAAAGACTTCCCCAAAATATGAGCGCTGAGGGCTGTGGGAACAGAGGTGGGTCAAATGAGGCTGAGACCATCAAGCATCCATTTCCAGAGATCTACTAGAGAGGGCGAGTGGCCTAAACTTCTCTAGATACTTAGTAACAATGAGAGTGGTTAAGGGCACTCACCATGTGTGCTGTCAGAGGGAAGAATCAAGATCAGCTTGCTTGCTTCTTTAAATTCTTTTGAGTAGGGCAGAATCTATTGAATCCTCAGACCAATTATAATCTATTGCCAGTAACTCAGTAAAGGAATGCAAAAAGCACGAGAATGAGCCCCTGTGGCTCTTCTTCACTGAAGAAAGGGAACATTCTCTTCCATCCCCATGTTCTCAATTTTGCACCACAAAAGATTGCATTCATGTATCCATTTGGCAAATATTCATTTGCTGAGCACCCACAAAACAGTTGCTATTAAATACATTCAAGGAATCAAATGTAGAAATGGAGAATTAAGTTATGAGAGGTAACAATAAAATGTTATTGAGAATTCAAAGGACAAACACTTAAAGTTTTCAGTATGAGGATGTGTGTTAGTCGCTCAGTTGTGTCCTTAGTTGCTCAGTAGTGTCCGACTCTTTGCAACCCCATAGATTGTAGCCCACCAGGCTCCTCTGTCCATGGAATTCTCCAGGCAAGAATACTAGAATGGGTTGCCATTCCCTTCATGTAGCATGTATTTTGCCTTAAAGAATGAGTGCATTTTAGGCTGACAGAACTGGGTTGATAAAAGAAAGGGTATCCCAAACCAGACAAAGTAAGCAAATGTATGAAGGTGAGATAATTCAAAATGAGTTACATATATAGAGTACAGGCAAAATATAGACTACAGGGAAGTAGCAAGTGATAAAGCTTTTAAGCAGTGATTCTCAACCCAGAGAGATGTTGTCACTCAGGGGACATTTGGCAATGGCCTTGGAGTATAAAATGAAGCAGGGCAAAAGCTAATAGAGTTTTACAAAGAGAATACACTGGTCACAGCAAATACCCTCTTCCAACAACACAAGAGACGACTCTACATGTGGATATCACCGGATCGTCAATATCAAAATCAGATTGGTTATATTCTTTGCAGTCGAAGATGGAGAAGCTCTATACAGTCAGCTAAAACAAGACTGGGAGCTGACTGTGGCTCAGATCATGAACTTCTTATTGCCAAATTCAGACTTAAATTGAAGAAAGTAGGGAAAACCACTAGACCATTCAGGTATGACCTAATCAAATCCCTTATGACTATACAGTGGAAGTGACAAATAGATTCAAGGGATTAGATCTGATAGAGTGTCTGATGAACTGTGGATGGAGGTTTATAACACTGTACAGGAGGCAGTGATCAAAACCATCCCCAAGAAGAAGAAATGCAAAAGGGCCAAATGGTTATCTAAGGAGGCCTTACAAATAGCTGAGAAATAAAAGAAGCTAAAGGCAAAGGAGAAAATGAGATATACCCATCAGAATGCAGCGTTCCAAAGAATAGCAAGGAGAGATAAGAAAGCCTTCCTCAGTGATCAGTGCAAAGAAATAGAGGAAAACAATAGAATGGGAAAGACTAGAGACCTCTTCCGGAGAAGGCAATGGCAAGCCACTCCAGTACTCTTGCCTAGAAAATCCCATGGATGGAGGAGCCTGGGAGGCTGCAGTCCATGGGGTCGCTAAGGGTCAGACACGACTGAGCGACTTCACTTTTACGTTTCACTTTCACACATTGGAGGAGGAAATGGCAACCCACTCCAGTGTTCTTGTCTGGAGAATCCCAGGGACGGGGGAGCCTGGTCACACAGGCTATGGGGTCTATGGGGTCACACAGAGTCGGACACGACTGAAGTGACTTAGCAGCAGCAGCAGAGACCTCTTCAAGAAAACTAGAGATACCAAGGGAACATTTCATGCAAAGATGGGCTCGAAAAAGGACAGAAATGGTATGGACCTAACAGAAGCAGCAGATATTAAGAAGAGGTGGCAAGAATACACAGAAGAACTGTACAAAAAAGATCTTCATGACTCAGATAATCAAAATGGTGTGATCACTCACCTAGAGCCAGACATCCTGGAATGTGAAGTCAAGTGGGCCTTAGGAAGCAGAACTAGGAACAAATCTAGTGGAGGTGATGGAATTCCAATTGAGCTATTTCAAATCCTAAAAGATAATGCTGTAAAAGTGCTGGCCTCAATATGCCAGCAAATTTGGAAAACTCAGAAGTGGCCACAGGACTGGAAAAGGTCAGTTTTCATTCCAATCCAAAAGAAAGGCAATGCCAACGAATGTTCAAACTACCACATAATTGCACTCATCTCGCACACTAGCAAAGTAATACTCAAAATTCTCCAAGCAATCTTCAGGTTAGATTTAGAAAAGGCAGAAGAACCAGAGATAAAATTGTCAACATCTGCTGGATCTTAGAAAAAGCAAGAGAATTCCAGAAAAACATCTACTTCTGCTTCATTGACTATGCTAAAGCCTTTGACTGTGTGGATCACAACAAACTGTGGAAAATTCTTCAAGATAGGAATACCAGACCACCTGCCTCCTGAGAATCTTATGCAGGTCAAGAAGCAACACTTAGAACCAGACTTGTAACAGCGGATTGGTTCCAAATTGGGAAAGGAGTACATCAAGGTTGTATATTGCCACCTTGCTTATTTAACTTATATGCAGAGTACATCATGCAAAATGATGGGCTGGGTGAAGCACAAGATGGAATCAAACTTGCCAGGAGAAGTATCAATAACCTCAGACATGCAGATGACACCACCCTTATGGCAGAAAGTGAAGAAGAACTAAAGAGCCTCTTGATTAAAGTGAAAGAGAAGAGTGAAAAAGCTGGGTTAAAACTCAACATTCAAAAAATGAAGATGATGGCATCTGGTTCCATCACTTCATTGCAAATAGACAAGGAAACAATGGAAACAGTGACAGACTGTATTTTCTTGGTCTCCAAAATCACTGCAGATGATGACTGCAGCTATGAAATTAAAAGATGCTTGCTCCTTGGAAGAAAAAGCTATGACAAAACCCAGACAGCATATTAAAAAACAGAGACACTACTTTACCAACAAAGGCCCACCTAGTCAAAGCTATGGTTTTCCTAGTAGTCATTTATGTATGTGTGAGTTGGACCATAAAGAAAGCTGAGCACCAAAGAATTGATGCTTTTGAACTGTGGTGTTGGAGAAGACTTGAGAGTCCCTTGAACAACAAGACAATCAAACCAGTTAATCCTAAAGAAAATCAGTCCTGAATATCCACTGGAAGGACTGATGCTGAAGCTTCAATTCTTTAGCCACTTGATGTGAAGAGCTGACTCATTGGAAAAGACTCTGATGCTGGGTAAGATTGAAGGTAGGAGGAGAAGGGGACAACAGAGATGAGATGGTTTGATGGCAACACTGACTCATTGGACATAAGCTTGAGCAAGTTCTGGGAGTTGGTGATGGACAGGGAAGCCTGGCATGCTGCAGTCCATGGGGTTGCAAAGAGTCCAACACAACTGATAGACTGAACTGAGGGACATTTCTGGTTGTTACAATTAAGTGGAGAAGTGCTACTGGTATCTAGCAAGTTGAAGCCAGGAAAGCTGGTACATATCCTACATTGCACAAGACAGCTCCCCACAACAAACCTCACCCAGCCCAAAATGTCAATAAGTGCCAGTACTGGGAAACCCTGTTTTTAAGGAAGGTTGCAAGCCACTCTAGTACTCTTGCCTAGAAAATCCCATGGATGGAGCAGCCTGGCAGACTGCAGTCCGCGGGGTCGCTAAGGGTCGGACACGACTGAGCGACTTCACTTTCCCTTTTCACTTTCACACATTGGAGAAGGAAATGGCAACCCACTCCAGTGTTCTTGCCTGGAGAATCCCAGGGACGGGGGAGCCTGGTGGGCTTCCGTCTATGGGGTCGCACAGAGTCGGACACGACTGAAGTGACTTAGCAGCAGCAGCAGTGCTGTACTGTGCTTAGTTGCTCAGTCATGTCCGACTATTTCCAACCCCATGGACTGTAACCCGCCAGGCTCCTCTGTCCATAGGGATTCTCCAGGCAAGAATACTGGAGTGGGTTGCCATGCCCTCCTCAGGGATTAAACCCAGGTCTCCTGCTTTGCAGGCTGATGCTTTACCATTTGAGCCACCAGGGAAGCCCTTAAGGAAGGCTGGTCTTGCTTATATGTCAGGTGACAGGGATGGAACCTATTTGGTAGACAAAGAGAGATGCAGATGGTTTTTAATGGGAGAATACATTTATCAGTATTATGATTTATTGGAGTTATACAGATAAAAATGTTTCTAGCATTTCCCCCTCCTTCATCATTCAGAAAAACCCTATTTGCAAAACTTGGCTAGTCCGCCTATGTTGTACTTGTGGGGAGTCAGTAGAGATGCAGAATTGGAGAAACCTAGATAAGCTAAATTAATATCCACATATAAGGACATGGACCTCTAAGGGAAGAAAAGATCTAAGAGATGGGAATGAGAGAAGCAAGAGAAAAGAGTGAGGGAGGAAAAGAGTCATCACAAATTGAAGTTATAAGACATGACATTGAATTATGGGGAGATACTAAAATAAAGACCTTGATTCTGCCCTTGATGAGTTTACAATTTCCTAAAGGTCATACAGGTCTTTATTCAGGTCTCTGGTATTCACAGAAAAGGATATATGTGTCTTCTTCACATTTATGTCATTTCCCAGAACTTTCACTGGATGCATAAAATCAAGGTGGCTTCAATTCAGGGGTAGAAGCTATTTGGGGATGCTTTTCTTGTGGGTTTTTCTTACTTTGAGCCTGAAAAAAAACTGACACAATCCATCTAAGTCTGGTATTAAATTATTTCTATCTTCTGGGTTGGAGATGAATTTGACCCAGATGAGTAAATCTAGCCAGTTAGAGGTGGGTCATCACAAATTTGGCTGATGGGAAGATGCAGTGAAGGCACCGTTAAGTCTGCAAGAACATTGGTTCTTCATGTCATAGTTGGTTGCTCTTGTCTGTGTACCTCTGCCAACTTCCAGTGGCTAGTAAGTCTTTGGCCCAGTGATGAAAGCAATAGTGCCAATGACAAAGATAAACAAGGTCCTCTGCCAGAAACAAAAGCTGAAGTCTTTCTGGTAATTGCAACCTGACACGTGCACGGCCCCAAGATCAGAGGCCATCTCTACCATAGCCATTTACTATCTGTAGTGGCTCCAAGGGTCTCATACTATATAATAGCTGCCATGGCTGCTGTATTATCATGAATATGCCAAGGAAGAATGGTCATGTTCTTTTTGTAACTTCCCAGAGCAAATGGAGCTGGAAATGGACACTAGGAAGGCCACCTGCAGAGCTCAGCCTATCTTGGCAGTGGTTAATCATAAATGAATTCCATGAACCATATTAAGGAAAGCTAATTATGGGTAGATTTTAAAGAAAGGGTGGGAAGAAAATTTTGTTTCTGCTTCTAGTTGGAAGTACTCTATATCATATAGAAATGCTTTTGTTTGCTACTTGCAGCAAATCCAAAATTGATGGCTTATTTTATTGCATGACAAGAAATCCCACATGGGTGGTTTTACTCTGTTCGCTGTGCCTCATTCTTAACAAATTGGCTTTTAAGTTTGGCTTCCCTGGTGGCTCAGAGGTTAAAGCGTCTGCCTGCAATGCAGGAGACCCTGGTTCGATCCCTGAGTCGGGAAGATCCCCTGGAGAAGGAGATGGCAACCCACTCCAGTATTCTTGCCTGGAGGATCCCATGGACAGAGCAGCCTGGTGGGCTACAGTCCACGGGGTCGCAAAGAGTCGGACACGACTGAGCGACTTCACTCACTCACTCATATAGCACTAGCCATTTCTGCCTATCCTATCAGGAAAGCAGAAATTTTTCCCTGTATATAATGGCCAGAAGGGGATCATGTGGTCATCCCGAGCTCTAATGGAGGCTGAAGAAATGAATGTCTAACAGGAAGAGGATTATCATGACTGGCTTAAACCAGCCGTAATTTATCTCCAAGAATCGGGGCTCTAGTAGCAATAAAAAAGAAGAGTTATTGGGTAGACAGTTAACAATGTCTGTCATAATCCCTTACAATGCCAGACTCAGTGGTTTTTCACTGGTGTGGGATGGAAATATTACAACAGACTCCATCACTCTTCGCCTCAAATACTTTCTCCTTCCCTTCCCTCCCTTTTCTGAATTAATCTTTTTCTCCTTATATACACAGATAGATTGCAAGCAAATCCTTTCCCATCCTTAAGATCCTACTGAAATTATCATGAGCCCTTTCCTAGCCTGACATCCCAGTGTTAGGCATCATGCCTACTCCCACAACAAACTCTACCCTGGCATACATCACACTGAGTTGCTACTGTCTCTTTCTTATCTTTGTTCACCCCCAGATTGAGTTTCTAGAGGAATCTTATTCATTTATATATTCTTATTCATATTCCTGGTAAAGCGTCTGCCTACAATGTGGGAGATCCAGATCCCTGGGTTGGGAAGATCCCCTGGATAAGGAAATGGCAATCCACTCCAGTACTCTTGCCTGGAAAAATCCCACAGATGGAGGATCCTGGTAAGCTACAGTCCATGGGGTTGCAAAGAGTCGGACATGACTGAGTGACTTCACTTTCACTTTCATTCATATTCTTAAGGCTGAGCACAAAGCCTGGCACACGCTAACTGAATGCATGGGAGCTCCAAAAAGAGTTTTGCTTTGTGCTGTAATTCCTTAAGAAATGGTGTTTTTGGATAAAGCATATACAGAAGAGTTCATTTATTTGCAATCGCAAAAGAGCACACCTTTCAAGGAAAAAGTACTCTGTCTCAAAGAGAAGCTGATCCTGTACAACTTTCTTGCCTTGGTCTGCTGGACTCTAGTTCCATCCCTTGACATACACCTATTCTTCAAATGTACATGGTGAAGTGAGACTGTCCTCATCCAGGGGCCATCTCTGGGAAGGCAGTGTTTCACTGAGAAAAGAGCCTGATCTTTGGAAGTCTGAATCTTGGCTCAGCTATTATCAGATTCTATTAAAAATCAAAATGAGTTAGTCTGTTAACTAACCTCACTGATCTTCAGTTTGCTTATTCGTAGAATGTGACATAACAGAATACGAATAATAGCCTCAGAGGGTTATTTTAAGTATTAAATGGCATAATATATTATAAAAGCTCAGCACATGGTAGAAACTCAAAAAATTATTAGTGTTAGTTAACTTCTTGAATCTTCAATTATATAATTTTATCAGATCAAAGTTCTCTCATATGCAGATTATTTCACTGCCCTAGATCCAAAAAGTTCTTTATCACATAATAAAGTTGAGAAGTTTCTTAGCTCCATATCATGTATATAGATACCACTTTAATAAAAAGAAAAACCAACCTAGTAATAATTGTAGCCCCAGTTTCAAGGAAATGTCACAGAATTCCCCCTTAGGAACTTCTGTGTATTTTACATATCAATATGATGTAAGCATAAAGACTTATACATAGGTAGAACAGTTTTACAATGCTGTGTTATAGTTTCTGCTGTACAGCAAAGTGAATCAGTTTTATTTTTTAGATTTCCTTTCCATTTAGGTCATTACAGAGCACTGAGGTGAGTTCCCTGTGCTATACAGTAGGTTCTCATTAGTTATCTATTTTATATATGTGCTTAGCCACTCAGTCATGCCCAACTCCTTGTGATCCCATGGACTGTAGCCTGCCAGGCTCCTCTGTCCATGGGATTCTCCAGGCAAGAATACTGGAGGGGGTGGCCATGCTCTCCTCCAGGGGATCTTCCCAACCCAGGGATCAAACCCAGGTCTCCCGCATTACAGGCAGATTCTTTACCATCTGAGCCACAAGGGAAACCCGTTTCATATATAGTAGTGTATATTATGTCAATTCCAATCCCAAATCATCCCACTCCCACCCCAACTCCCCCGTTCTCCCCTTGGTATCCATAAGTGAGAACATGAATCTTGTTGCATGTCTTCATCAGAGCCCTTGGGTGACCAGGTGCATTGTCAATGAGCAGTAGTATTTTGAAAGGCATCATTTTTTTCTGAACAGTAGGTCTCAACAGTGGGCTTAAATGGTAAACCATTTATAAACAGATATGCTGTCATCTAGGCTTTATTGTTTCATTTATAAAGCATAAGCAGAGTAGATTTATCATAATTCTTAAGGTCCCTAGGATTTTCAGAATGGTAAATGATGACTGGCTTCATCTTAAAGTCACTTGCTGCATCGGCCTCTAACAAGAGAATCAGCCTGTCCATTTTGAAGTTTTGAAGCTAGGCATTGACTTCTCCACTCCAGCAATGAAAGTTCTAGATGGAATCTTCTTCCAATACAAGACTGCTTTATCTACATTGAAAATCTGTTGTTTAATGTAATGACCTTCATTAATGACCTTAGCTAGATCTTCCGGATAATTTGCTACAGCTTCTACATCAGTACTTGCTGCTTCACCTAGCACTTCTATGTTATGGAGATGGCTTCTTCCTCAAACCTCATGGACCGATCTCTACTAGCTCCAAACATTTCTTCAATAGCTTCCTCACCTCTCTTGGCCTTTGAGAGTTAGGACCTTGCTCTCAATTAGGCTCCAGACTCTCCCTGGTGGTCTAGTGGTTAGGATTCGGTGCTCTCAATTAGGCTCCAGTTTAAGGGAATGTTGCAGTTGCTTTGATCTTCTATCCAGATCACTAAACTTCCTCCATATCAGCAATAAGGCTGTTTTACTTTCTTATCATTCATGTGTTTACTGGAGTAACACATGAATGATAATGGCTTTTTATTTTTTTTTTAAAAAGCCATTTTTAAAATTGATACAGTTAATAAGTGTAGTTAATTTACAATATTGTTCAGCTGTACAAAGTGATTCAGATAAACAGATAGATAGATAATCTTCAGATTCTTTTCCTGGTGTCTCAGTGGTAAAGAATCTGACTGCCAATGCAGGAGACATGGGTTCAATCCCTGGGTCACGAAGATCCCTTTGAGAAGGAAATGGCAACCCATTCCAGTATTCTTGCCTGGGAAATCCCATGGACAGATGAACCAGGCAGGCTACAGTCCATGGGGTCTCAAAAGAGTCCGACATGACTTAGTGCCCAAACAATGTAAGATAATTAAATATATCTTAATATATTAAGCCATACAGTAGGTCCTTGTTGTCTATCTTATATATAGTAGTGTGTATTATGTTAATTCCAAACTCCTAATTTATCTCTCCCCTCCCCTTTCACTGCTAGAGTAGCACTTTCAGTTTTCTTCAAGAACTTTTCCATTGCACTGACAACTTGACTAACTGGTACAAGAGACCTAGCTTGCAACATATCTTCACTTTTGACATGACTTTCTCATTAAGCTTAATCATTTCTAGTTTTTTATTTAAAGTGAGACACATGTGGATCTTCCTTTAACTGGAACACCTAGAGACCACTGGAAGGTTATCAACTGGCTTAATTTCAATATTGTTGTGTCTTAGGGAATAGGGAGGCCTGAGGAGAGGAGAAGAGATGGGGGAATAGCCAGTTGGTAGGGCAGTCAAAATACATAGATTTATCAATTAAGTCTGATGTCTTATAAAGGTGTAGTTCATGACACCGAAACAATCACAACATTAGGACCAAAGATCACTGATTACAAATCATTTATCACTATGAAATTCAGTCCCCCTAATGCTGAGTTCCTTGCCAAGTTTATGATTAACCTCTCTATCCAAAATTTCATTTCCTTTCTTGTCCTGCCCCTGTTCCCTTCAGAATTAGGGAGTATCAGAGAAAAGGAGGGACTCAAAACAAGCAGGACCCTGAGGGCTCTCTTAGGTACAAAAGCCCCTCCTATCCCCTGTTTCTTGTTCACTGAAAAAGGCTTTAGTCTCCCAGGCCTTCCTTGAATTTCAAAGAGCAGACTAAAATAGTTACTTATTAGGGAAGTGAGCAAGAATCCCTTAGAAGAAATGGAGTAGCCATCATAGTCAACAAAGAGTCCAACATGCAGTACTTGGATGCAGTCTCAAAAATGATAGAATGATCTCTGTTCATTTCTAAGGCAAACTATTCAATATCATGGTAATCCAAGTCTCTGCCCTGACAAGTAATGCTGAAGAAGCTGAAGTTGAACGGTTCTATGAAGACCTACAAGACCTTCTAGAATTAACACCCAAAAAAGATTTCCTTTTCATTATAGGGGATTGGAATGCAAAAGTAAGAAGTCAAGAATTACCTGGAGTAACAGGAAAATTTGGCCTTGGAGTACAGAATGGAGCAGGGCAAAAGCTAATAGTTCTGCCAAGAAAATGCACTGGTCATAGCAAACACCCTCTTCCAACAACACAAAAGAAGACTCTACACATGGACATCACCAGATGGTCAATACCGAAATCAGATTGATTATATTATTTGCAGCCAAAGATGGAGAAGCTCTATACAGTTAGCAAAAACAAGACCAGGAGCTGACTGTGGCTCAGATCATGAACTCCTTATTGCCAAATTCAGACTTAAATTGAAGAAAGTGGGGAAAAACCACTAGATCATTCAGGTATGACCTAAATCAAATCCCTTATAATTATACAGTGGAAGTCAGAAATAGATTTAAGGGACTAGATCTGATAGACAGAGTGCCTGATGAACTATGGACGGAGGTTCATGACATTGTACCAAAGATAGGGAGCAAGACCATCCCCCAAGAAAAATAAATACAAAAAGCAAAATGGCTGTCTGAGGAGGCCTTACAAATAGCTGTGAAAAGAAGAGAAGCAAAAAGCAAAGGAGAAAAGGAAAGATATACCCATTTGAATGCAGTGTTCCAAAGAATAGCAAGGAGAGATAAGAAAGCCTTCCTCGGTGATCAGTGCAAAGAAATCGAGGAAAACAACAGAATGGGAAAGACTAGAGATCTCTTCAAGAAAATTAGAGATACCAAGGGAACATTTCATGCAAAGATGGGCTCAATAAAGGACAGAAATGGTATGGACCTAACAGAAGAACCAGATATTAAGAAGAGGTGGCAAGAACACACAGAAGAGCTGTACAAAAAAGATCTTCATGACTCAGATAATCACCATGGTGTGATCACTCAACCTAGAGCCAGACATCCTGGAATGTGAAGTCAAGTGGGCCTTAGGAAGCATCACTACAAACAAAGCTAGTGGAGGTGATGGAATTCCAGTTGAGCTATTTCAGATCCTGAAAGATGATGCTGTGAAAGTGCTGACCTCAATATGCCAGTAAATTTGGAAAACTCAGCAGTGGTCACAGGACTGGAAAAGATCAGTTTTCATTCCAATCCCTAAGAAAGGCAATGCCAAAGAATGCTCAAACTAATTGCACTCATCTCACACGCTAGTAAAGTAATGCTCAAAATTCTCCAAACCAGGCTTCAGCAATATGTGAACTGTGAACTTCCAGAGGTTCAAGCTGGATTTAGAAAAGGCAGAGGAACCAGAGATCAAATTGCCAACATCTGCTGGATCATCGAAAGAGCATGAGAGTTCCAGAAAAACATCTATTTATGCTTTATTGACTATGCCAAAGCCTTTGACTGTGTGGATCACAAGAAACTGTGGAAAATTCTGAAAGAGATGGGAATACCAGACCACCTGACCTACCTGTATGCAGGTCAGGAAGCAACAGTTAGAACCGGACATGAAACAACAGACTGGTTCCAAACAGGAAAAGGAGTACGTCAAGGCTGTATATTGTCACCCTGCTTATTTAACTTATATGCAGAGTACATCATGAGAAACGCTGGGCTGGAGGAAGTACAAGCTGGAACCAAGATTGCTGGGAGAAATATCAATAACCTCAGATATGCAGATGATACCACCCTTATGGCAGAAAGTGAAGAAGAACAAAAGAGCCTCTTGATGAAAGTGAAAGAGGAGAGTGAGAAAGTTGGCTTAAAGCTCAACACTCAGAAAACAAAGATCATGGCATCTGGTCCCATCACTTCATGGCAAATAGATGGGAAAACAATGGAAACAGTGAGAGACTGTGTTTTCTTGGGCTCCAAAATCACTGCAGATGGTGACTGCAGCCATGAAATAAAAAGACACTCCTTGGGAGAAAAGTTATGACAAACCTAGACAACATATTGAGAAGCAGAGACATTCCTTTGCCAACGAAGGTCCCTCTAGTCAAGGCTATGGTTTTTCCAGTGGTCATGTATGGATGTGAGAGTTGGACTATAAAGAAAGCTGAGCACCCTAAGAATTGATGCTTTTGAACTGTGGTGTTAGAGAAGACTCTCGAGAGTCCCTTGGACTGCAAGGAGATCCAACCAGTCCATTCTAAAGGAGATCAGTCCTGGGTGTTCATTGGAAGGACTGATTTTGAAGCTGAAACTCCAATACTTTGGCCACCTGATGTGAAAAGTTGACTCATTTGAAAAGACCCTGATGCTGGGAAAGATTGAGGGCGGGAGGAGAAGGGGACGACAGAGGATGAGATGGTCAGTTGGCATCACCGTCTCATTGGACAGGTGTTTGAGTAAACTCTGAGAGTTGGTGATGGACAGGGAGGCTTGGCGTCCTACAGTCCATGGGGTCACAAAGAGTTGGACAGGACTGATTGACTGAACTGAACTGATCTGAGGGAAGTGTGGGAATTCAGAAACAAAGGAAATGTGTATAAAACAGAATCCTAGTTCCTTTTCAAAGAATATACATAACAATCTGATGCATATCTTTGTGCTGTTCTGCAGAAACTAAAACCCCCTCCCCCAAACTGCCCAGGTAGAGGATGGTGACTACATGCCAACCACAAAAACATAGACCCCAGGCTGGTTTGAACCAGAAGGTTGATAATTAAGAGTCCCCAAACTTCACCGTGTTATCTCACTACCAACTAATCAGAAGAAAGTCAGCAAAGTGCAACACTCACCTCAAATGTTCTCTTTAAGAACACATCTCTGAAAGAGTTTTGACCTTGCGAGCATAAGATGCCCATTCTCATTGCTTGGTGCCTTGCAATAAATACTGTGCTTTCCTTCACCACACAATTCTGTGTCAACAGATTGGCTTTGCTGTGTGTCGGGTGAACAGACCCAAGTCTGGTTCAGTAACAATCATAATAAATATAATAAAGATGAAAAAATTTGAAATATTGCAAGAATTACCAAAAGGTAACACAGTGACACAAAATAAGCAAATGCTATTGGAAAAATGGTGCCAATAGACTTGCTCAACATACGGTTGCTACAAATCCTCAATTTGTAAAAATTCAATACCTGCGAAGTGCAGTAAAGCAAAGACCAGTAAAACAACATACACCTATATTCACTATTTATGCTGCTAAGTCACTTCAGTCGTATCCGACTCTGTGCGACCCCATAGATGGAAGCCCACCAGGCTCCCCCGTCCCTGGGATTCTCCAGGCAAGAACACTGGAGTGGGTTGCCATTTCCTTCTTCACTATTTATACACATACATATATACCTACATCAGTTCAGTTCAGTTCAGTCGCTCAGTCGTGTCCGACTCTTTGCGACCCCATGAATCACAGCACGCCAGGCCTCCCTGTCCATCACCAACTCCCGGAGTTCACTCAAACTCATGTCCATCGAGTGATGCCATCCAGCCATCTCATTCTCTGTTGTCCCCGTCTCCTCCCACCCCCAATCTCTCCCAGCATCAGAGTCTTTTCCAGAGAGTCAACTCATCGCATGAGGTTGCCCAAGTATTGGAGTTTCAGTTTTAGCATCAGTCCTTCCAATGAACACCCAGGATTGATCTCCTTTAGAATGGACTGGTTGGATCTCCTTGCAGTCCAAGGGACTCTCAAGAGTCTTCTCCAACACCACAGTTCAAAAGCATCAATTCTTCAGTGATCAGCTTTCTTCACAGTCAAACTCTCACATCCATACATGACCACGGGAAAAACCATAGCCTTGACTAGACGGACCCTGGTAGGCAAAGTAATGTCTCTGCTTTTTAATATACTATCTAGGTTGGTCATAACTTTCCTTCCAAGGAGTAAGCGTCTTTTAATTTCATGGCTGCAATCAACATCTGCAGTGATTTTGGAGCCCCCCAAAATAAAGTCTGACACTGCTTCCACTGTTTTCCCATCTATTTCCCATGAAGTGATGGGACCAGATGCCATGATCTTTGTTTTCTGAATGTTGAGCTTCAAGCCAACCTTTTCACTCTCCTCTTTCACTTTCATCAAGAGGCTTTTGAGTTCCTCTTCACTTTCTGCCATAAGGGTGGTGTCATCTGCATATCTGAGGTTATTGATATTTCTCCCAGCAATCTTGATTCCAGCTTGTGCTTCTTCCAGCCCAGCATTCCTCATGATGTACTCTGCATATAAGTTAAATAAGCAGGGTGACAATATACAGCCTTGACGTACTCCTTTTCCTATTTGGAACCAGTCTATTGTTCCATGTCCAGTTCTAACTGTTGCTTCCTGACCTGCATACAGGTTTCTCAAGAGGTAGGTCAGGTGGTCTGGTATTCCCATCTCTTTCAGAATTTTCCACAGTTTATTGTGATCCATACAGTCAAAAGCTTTGGCATAGTCAATGAAGCAGAAATATACGTTTTTCTGGAACTCTAGATGTATATCCACAAATTTATGTATATATACAGACCTACACATACAGACAAAACAAGAGAAAGAAAGATTAATTTATTGTAAAGAATTGATTTATGCAGCTGTGTCAAGTCTGAAATTCATCAGGCAGGCTGTCAGGAAGGGCAAGCTGAACCTCTCAGGCACAGGTTGAAGCTGCTGTCCACAGCCAGGATTTCTTCTTCAGGGAAGTCTCAGTTCTGCTTTTTCAACTGATTCAATCAGGCCCACCTAGATTATCTGGGATAATCTTCCTTAAAGTAAACTGATTATAGACTTTAGTCACATTTACAAAATACCTTCACAGCAACACCTAGAGTTTGATTGAATGACAGGAGTCTGTAGCTCAGGAAAGCTGACACATGAAACTACCACTGCTTAAATGTCTCTCTGTGTGCCAGCACCATGCAGTCTAGATTACTATAGCTTAGTGATTAAATTTTGGAATTTTCTAACTTTGCTCTTCCTTTCAGATTGAGTTGGCTCTTCTGGGTCCTATGTATTTATTTCCATATGAATTTTAGGATCAACTTGTCAATTTCTGTACCCCCATTCTTTTTTTAACTTTATTTTTAAACTCTTTTGGCCACACCTTGTGACATGCAAGATCTTAGTTCTCCAATCAGTAATTAAGCCTGTGCCTCCTGCAGTATAAGTGTGGAGTCTTAACCACTGGACCACCAGGGAAGTTCCTCATTTTTATAGTAAGTTGATAAATCAGTAATTTCAAAATCTAATCCATGTGGCTCAAGATGCTCTGCTTTTTCTCTCAGGATCAATTCTAGTGTTTCCTCCCTTGTGCAAGCAAAAGTGTATCCCAGCTGCTGGTGTGAATGATGAAGATGAAAAAAGCAACACAGAAATAAGTGAAATAATGTGACATCCAATAAACAATTCCACTTCTCAAATACTATAACTTAAATAGTACTTCGCTCTCCTGACTATTAAAAGAGAAAAAAGTAGCATGTTTCACTTTTGTTAATATGGTTGCTGGTGACAAATGATGTCTTCACCTTCTTCTGGAGGGGGGCACCCAAATATCCTTTCAAAATCAATTCATTTGGTTACCCACAAACCTCTTTTGAGACTTCACAAAGCCCCAAGCCCTGTGAAATGGCTTGTGGCTAGAGAGATGAATAAGCATGGCTTCTGCCCTTGGGAAATTCAGGGTGACGGTCATGGCAATCATAAGTCAAAAGAAGAAACCAGGAGGCAATTCCTACCTTTGACCCAAGTATCAAATGTGCATTCCCAGTCCTCACTGACTGGGCATTTTCTGGTCATTCCTACATGACGGACTTCTTCAAAGATACTCCAGGTTGGATAGAAGTAATTGTGATGTCTTGGCCTCTTTCAGAACAAGAGGGTAAGTGAAAGTCCCACTGGTAATTGCAGCCTGCTCCATCCGCTGTCTTCTTCCTCCGCTGTTGAGTTTTCTGGGATGACTTCTCAGCACTTAGGCAACCTGAAGTGACTTGAGAGACAAAGCGTATTGTTAAGAACCAGTTAATAGCCACTTGCCTAGAAAAATACCTAATTATCAACTGGCCCTTTTTGACATTTACTCTGAGGGCTCCTCACCTCTGCTCATTATGGGGTTTCAGAATTCTTACAAGAAAATGAGCTGAAAGTTTTTAGAGAATGAAAAAATAGGGCTGCATTTTATTGAGACTTTCTTCTTTTCTTTTTCTCACACAATAATCAGATGCCTGTGAAAGAGATATGACGTTGAGGCTAGGTATTGAAAAGCTCAGTGTCCCCCATTGCTCAAAACCGCACCCGTAGTTGACATGGGGAATGGGGAAGAAGGTGGTCCTTGAATTCTAATTGAAGGCATTATGCACTACGTGATGAATACCATAGTCTCCTCTGCCACTGTGAATGAGTGAATGTTTTTAAAGGACCATTGAAAATATACCATTTATAGAACACACCAAAATCTGTTTAACAATGGTCATTATGACTACGTATTTAAGTGTAAAAGGACATTTTATCAAAATCTAGGTGGTCTGCAGCAGCAGCAGCAGGTGGTCTGCACAGAGATGTTGATTGTTTTTGAGATTCTCACACCAGTGAGTCAGAACCTAGTGCCCTCTGCCTCCCACGCCCCCACTCCCAGCCAGTTTAAAATCAGCATGAATGCTGTGTAATCTAGCCAACAGGATTGATCCCGGTCAGGTATTAAGGGCTAAAATGGATTAAACAACAGACATCCCCCCTTGTGACAAGAAGGAAAAACTTCAAAGGTGGGATTTGTTCTTGTTATGACAAAGGAAGTGGATTTACAAACTGCCTTAAGGCACAACCCTTGGTGACTTTCAATTTGCTCTTCTCTGTATGGGGAGTGTTCCCCCCCTTCTTTTTACCCCCAGCTCCCAGAGTTCTACCCAGAGTAAGAACCCCAGGTTAAGAAAATCAGATTGAAAATGCTTTGGTGAGGAGGCGGGGAGGGGAGGGAGCCGGGGGAGGGGGTGGATTGTTTTTAAAGACCAGGCACCAAGCATTTCCCTGATCAAATGATTCTCAGGTTCAGGCACTTCCCTAGGAAGTGTTGCAGTGACAATGAACAGGTGAACTAGTAAGTGCCATTTACATCTCTCCAGCACAGCAGACTCAACTCTCCATTCCTGTGCTTGCATTTGGCATGAAAATTCCAGGGAGAAAAATGCAAACAAGAAACAAGGTATCTTAATGGATTAATATAATTCTACTCCATGACAGGAATTATTAATAACACAGTTCAACTGCATAGACTTAAGAGTCCTGGGTTGGGAATAGCCATGTTGGGCTTTATTTTCAATTTCCTGATGCAATGTTATAATAACATTTTATTGTAAAAGTTTTTATGTAAATATAATTTATCTTCTAGGATTTCAAAGCATTTTGGAGTTTTGGGTAAGATGTATGCAAGTATACGTTCACACACATAAACTTTTTTTCTTTAGTCTATTATTTTGCTCAAATTACTCTTAAAATACTTAAGTTCTCTGGGATGAAAATGAAAATTGTTCTAGTATATAAATATTGCATCAAAGTTTCTCAGTGTAAATACCATAAAATCCCTTTCAAAGAATCCCATTAATGCCCAGATGTTGACTTCAATTATGTTTATAATAATATTACTTAAACATGTATGAACATATAACTAGTGATAAATTCACTCTATTGCAGTTCTTATTCAATTATAAAGCCAAAGTCTGTGCACTAATTACAAACAAATTGCAAACCTAATAAAATTCAAATTAACAACATTAAATTAATGTCACAGATACATAATGTTTCCCTGAAATTGAATTACCACTTACAACATGACTATGTGCTGCCTACCCTTCCCTCCTTCTGTTGAGCTGGGCATACCAATGAAACTACCTGAACTCCTGGAAAATGTTTTTCAAACCAAATACCTTGACATCATTTGATCCTTACTGCTTACTGATCAAAGCCTTACTTCTCTGAGTAACTGTTGCCATAATGTTCTTATCAACCACAATATATATTCTACTTCATATTTCGGATGCAATTGTGAAAACCTAATATGTGATTTATGTATTGAGCTTGTGGTGTTCTCTATTCATTAGCCTGAACCTGTGAAAGCACTACTAGACTCCAATAATACTACAATCACAGACTTTGGTGCTGAAATTACATGGCAGGACTTCATTATATTTGTCATCTAGATGGTCCAGAACATGACATTTTAAAAAAACTGTCTTTTACATAAAGTCAGTGATTTTTTATAGACGGTGAAATGTCTGATGAGAATACGTACTTGGTCCTACATGCTAAGCAGTATCTTTGTCCCCAGAATTCATTCTCTTGCTACAGGATTGAGCATCTCAGTAAAAGAACAAAAATATCCTTTCTGTACTATGAGGCAAGAGTGCAGGTCCTCATCAAATAACTAGTCTTCTCTAGGCAATTAGTATTCTCCCGTAATAAATGTAAGACTGTGTGCTTCTCCTTGAGGAACTTACAATTTCCTTGAGGAGATAAGACATAAACATAAAAACTTCCATATTTAAATGTATTCTAAGTTTGCTAATGAAGAATCAACATTTCTCGGTCAACTCACAAGGTTTAAATAAAGTTATGGAAACATTACTTGTCATTTACATTTGAATACTTCATAAAACTTCAAATCATATTGTGATCTTGCTGTGCAGTGAAAAACACACCATCTGGAAGATGCCATCAGTGGTCTGAAATGAAGATAGCCTGAAAACATTTAGACTCATCTGAAAAACACCTTTGCCATTAACATGACCTTGAAAGTTGTGACCAAAATACTCAAAACCATGAGAAATCTCTATAATCCAACTGGGCATTATTTTATATTTTAAAAAGCTCTATGAAACTGCTGAAACCCACCTACCCTAGAGCCTGTGCTCTACAACAAGAGAAGCTACCTCAGTAAGAAGCCCTCACACTGCAGAGTAGCTCCCCCACACACTGCTTGCCACAACCAGAGAAAGCCCACATGCAGCAATGAAGACCCAGCACAGCCCAAACTAACTAACTAAATAAATAAATAATTTATAAAAGGAAAAAGATATTAAATACAACATTGTAAATCAACTATATCCTAACAAAAATTAATTTTAAATAAAGATATCAATTGCAGCCTTTGGCTTGGCTGGTAAAGAATCTACCTGCAATGCGGGAGACCTGGGTTCGATCCCTGGGTTGGGAAGATCCACCAGAGAAGGGAACAGCTACCCACTCCAGTATTCTGGCCTGGAGAATTCCATGAACTGTACAGTCCATGGGTTTGCAAAGAGTTGGACACGACTGAGTGACTTTCACATCAGCTGCAGGCAAGATTATCTTTCTAACTGTTGCCGTTCAGTTGCCAAGTTGTGTCCAACTCTTGGCGACCCCAAGGACCGCAGCATGTCAGGTTTCTCTGTCCTTCACCATCTCCTGGAGTTTCCCCAAGTTCATGACCAATGAATCAGTGATGCCATCCAGTCATTTCATATATCTAATTAGCAATTTCAATAATGACCAAAGGACTAAAAGATAATGAAGACACTACATCTTTTTTTCTACAATGTCCCATTTAATGGCTAATTTTTAAATTTACTCCAGGACTGAAGGTCATCTAACATACAGTTTAATAATAATGAGATCTTTTCCAGATTAAATAAAGGAGCAGTCTCATAGTTGCTGATGGAACTGTGTGGTAAATAGCAACAAGGGCCCCAATTTTTAGTTCCTCCCTGTATCCATGCCCTTTGTCATGTTCCTTTCCCTTCCTCCATGGGCAGGATAGCCTGATGGTAGCACCCTGTGCTACCAAAAGGCGACTCATTGGGAAAGACTGATGCTGGGAAAGAATGAAGACAAAAGGAAAGAGGGTGGCAGAGGATGAGATGGTTAGAGAGCATCATCAACTCAAGGGACATGAATTTGAGCAAACTCCAGGAGACAGCGAAGGATACGAAAGCCTGGAACACACACACAGAGCACCCTGTGGCTGACACTGAGCTCATCATGTATCTTTCTATGTTCAGTACAGTACAGTTCAGTCGCTCAGTCGTGTCTGACTTTTGTGACCCCATGGACTGCAGCACGCCAGGCATGCCTTCCATCACCAACTCCCGGAGTCCAACCAAACCCATGTCCATTGAGTCGGTGTGCCATCCAACCATCTCATTCTCTGTCATCCCTTTCTCCTCCTGCCCTCAATCCCTCCCAGCATCAGAGTCTTTTCAAATGAGTCAGCACTTCGAATCAGGAGGCCAAAGTATTGGAGTTTCAGTTTCAACATCAGTCCTTCCAATGAATATTCAAGGCTGATTTCTTTTAGGATGGACTGGTTGGATCTCCTTGCATTCCAAGGGACTCTCAAGAGTCTTCTCCAACACCATAGTTCAAAAGCATCAATTCTTAGGGTGCTCAGCTTTCTTTATAGTCCAACTCTCACATCCATACATGACCACTGGAAAAACCATAGCCTTGACTAGACGGACCTTTGTTGGCAAAGTAATGTCTCTGCTTTTTAATATGCTGTCTAGGTTGCTCAAAACTTTTCTCCCAAGGAGCAAGCATCTTTTAATTTCATGGTTGCAGTCACCATCTGCAGTGATTCTGGAGCCCAGAAAAATAAAGTCTGCCACTATTTCTCCATCTATTTGCATGAAGTAATGGGACCGGATGCAATGATCTTTGTTTTCTGAATGTTGAGCTTTAAGCCAACTTTTTCACTCTCCTCTTTCACTTGCATCAAGAGGCTCTTTAGTTCTTCTTCACTTTCTGCCATAAGGGTGGTGTCATCTGCATAGCCGAGGTTATTGATATTTCTCCCGGCAATCTTCATTCCAGCTTGTGCTTCATCCAGCCCAGCCCAGTACATCTCATGATGTACTCTGCATATAAGTTAAATAAGCAGGGTGACAATATACAGCCTTGACGTACTCCTTTTCCTATTTGGAACCAGTCTGTTGTTTCATGTCTGGTTCTAACTGTTGCTTCCTGACCTGCATATAGATTTCTCAAGAGGCAGATCAGGTGGTCTGGTATTCCCATCTCTTTCAGGATTTTCCACAGTTTCTTGTGATCCACACAGTCAAAGGCTTTGGCATAGTCAAAAAAGCAGAAATAGATGTTTTTCTGGAACTCTCATGCTTTTTCGATGATCCAGCAGATGTTGGCAATTTGATCTCTGGTTCCTCTGCCTTTTCTAAATCCAGCTTGAACCTCTGGAAGTTCACAGTTCTTGTACTGTTGAAGTCTGGCTTGGAGAATTTTGAGCATGACTTTACTAGCGTGTGAGATGAGTGCAATTGTGCGGTAGTTTCAGCATTCTTTGGCACTGCCTTTCTTTGGGATTGGAATGAAGACTGATCTTTTCCAGTCCTGTGGCCACTGCTGAGTTTTCCAAATTTGCTGGCATATTGAGTGTAGCACTTTCACAGCATCATCTTTCAGGATTTGAATTAGCTCAACTGGAATTCCATCACCTCTACTAGCTTTGTTCATAGTTCTGCTTCCTGTGGCCCACTTGACTTCACATTCCAGGATGTCTGGCTCTAGGTTGAGTGATCATACCACCATGATTATATGAGTCATGAAGATCTTTTTTGTACAGTTCTTCTGTATATTCTTGCCACCTCTTCTTAATATCTTCTGCTCTGTTAGGTCCATACCATTTCTGTCCTCTATTGAGCTCATCTTTGCATGAAATGTTCCCTTGCTATTTCTAATTTTCTTGAAGAGATCTCTAGTCTTTCCCATTCTATTGTTTTCTTCTATTTCTTTGCACTGACCACTGAGGAAGGCTTTCTTATCTCTCCTTGCTATTCTTTGGAACTCGGCATTCAAATGGGTATATCTTTCCTTTTCTCCTTTGCTTTTTGCTTCTCTTCTTTTCACAGCTATTTGTAAGGCCTCCTCAGACAGCCATTTTGCTTTTTTAAATTTCTTTTTCTTGGGAATGGTCTTGCTCCCTGTCTCTGGTACAATGTCATGAACCTCCGTCCATAGTTCATCAGGCACCCTGTCTATCAGATCTAGTCCCTTAAATCTATTTCTGACTTCCACTGTATAATTGTTAGGGATTTGATTTACATCTTTCTATGTTCAAGGCAATGTTAAAAGATAGGCTGCACGCAAAGGTTTCATATGGGCTCATGCATTGGTTTTGCTCTCCCTTGAACTTCTGTCATCACCAGGGGACAAGCTGAGGCTAGCCTGATGCTGTCACTCCAGTCACATAGCCTAGACCAATCGACAGCAAGCCTAACACCCAACAGGGAAGCCAGCCTGATCAAGGTCAGCAGGACTTCCAAGCTGACCTCTAGATGGCCACTGATGCAGGACCTAAAATACAACTGACACAGACAGCAAACATGGAAAACACGCTCTACCCAGTCATTCCCATTGGTAGAGGTGATGATGATGTTTCTTTTCATATCTGACTGAAAAACATTCAGAGAGCTGAAGCCGGTATAGGTTTAAACAACTATAAAAAGAACTGGGCTCTGACCTACACACATGGCTTCAAGGTCTGTTATCAAACCAAACAACGAAGTCTGTCAAATCCAACAGAATTATTTTCAGAGTTACTTGAAGGTATCCTTCACATGAGGATATTCCTGTTTAATTCTTCCTAAAATTATTTTTGACATGAAGTAATTATTCTGTCAGAAATACAGCCATTTTATCACCCTAATTTTGGCAAGTAAATGTATCTTCAGATTATCATGAAAGAATCTGTGAGATGACAGAAAAGATGCGTCTTTCAGGGGCTGGAGGAGTGACTCATCCCAACAATGTTCTTTTTTTTTTTTAATCTAAATTGGACCTTAGCAAACCTAGAAGAACAATGTTTGGTGAACACTCTTCCCTTGCTCCTTGGATAAGAGAAAAAAGCCTAATAGATCTCTCACATCTCTAATTCCTATGATTTAGATCCCAGTAATGGAACAAGAAAGAAGCTCCCTGAATAATTTTTAATCTGAGCCTTTTCTCTGAGGAAAGATCCCTGAGGAGTTGATGTCATGTCACTAAGTAATTGGATCTCCATTGCTTAGCAAGGATTCTATACCAAAGGCAGGGTAATTCTATTAGAAAATGAAACCACAACATTGTACCGTTCTGAACCTACTAGATTTGTATTTAATTATCCAGGTAATGTAATTATGTAATCAGTTCTAATCTGATATCAAGAGGAAAAGTTCTTGGTGTGTGTGGGTTTTTTTGGGCAAGGTTTTATGAAAGGGCCATGCAATTAATATGACACACTTAATTACTGAAATGTAAAGATATCTTTGCAAGAGATATTATATTTATATTATTTGCAAGAATATATCCTTATCCAAGCATGTACGCTATATTAGCTCCTTAGATCTCTGCCATCACTAATGTATTTGTAGCTTCTTATCTTATAATGACCCATGGTAATAATTAGCTCCATAATAAAACAAAAACCTTAGCACTATATTGCAAAACTCAATACTACATATTATTCCAGAGAACAGAGAAACAATAAGGATTCAAAAAAGAATTTAGAGTCCCTTATATGCTCATAAAAAAAATGTTTTTAAATCCATCCAAATCATGAAGATCTACCTAAAGCACACATTTTCAAATAATGGGAGAAAAAAAGGAAAATCAAATATGTGTAATAGATAATGAGGTGGATTGACATGTGCCACCAAAGTAAGACTCTTCCCTTATAGCTGATAATCTCTTATAAATACACACTTCAGAAAGTTCCTTAAACAGTAGGTTTGATTCTTAAGGCTAATATCTGCCCTGCTTAACCAAGACAGTTAATTAAATTCCATTTTTCTTTTCTAGCCCATCTCTAGTACGTATACAAAGTTTCCTACATGCTTGATTTTACTTGACTGTTTCTTTAAGATTTTAGTTGTTTGCACTATGGCCCCCCTGAGAAAGTGAAAGCTTAAAGAAACAATGTAGCCTAAAGAAACTGAAGTGCTTACCTTTTGGTGAGCCTTCTTTTCCTATCTCGAACTGTGGAATTTTCCAAAGGCTTCTATTACCATTTTTGAAATTAAGTGAGCCTACTGAAAATGTCACCTGAAATCAGAAACTATTCTTGTGTGTTGTTTCTCCTCACTTGTTTATCCCTTTGGCCAATATCTGCACAGATGATTTTGTTTCCCATCATGGGCAGAAGCTTGATGTGTGGTTGTTATTACTTAACGTCGTTTGAAATCTTGTTCCTGGAGGGTGAACATTCAAGATAAGTGAGCTGGAAGAGTAGGGAACCATGTGCATTTGCTGATGGGAAAGCCAAGAAACAGAGCGATGCAGTGACTAGCTGGGACCAGAAAGCATTTTCTTTATAATCAGAAAAGGAACTTGCTGCCATAGAGGTTGGGAATGAGTTTTCTATTGCTATGAAACAAATGACCACCAACTTGGTGATTCAAAACAACACGAATTTATTTCTCATAGTTTCTGGAGGGCAGAATCCACTGGGCTCTAATCAAAGTGTCAGCTGAGGCCACGGTTCTCATCTGGGGCCTGAAGTCTTTTTGAGGACAGAATCCACTTCCTATGGTTGTAGGACTGAGATCTTTGTTTTTCTATTTTCCTGCCAGCAGTTGGCTGGGGACCTCTTTCAGCTCCCAGAGGCTGCCCAGAGTTCTTTGACATGTGGCCCCCTGCAGGCAGTTCACAACTTGGATGTTTCTCTTTCTGCCAGGTCAGCCAAGGTGTGTTCCTCTGCCTTCCCCTTCTGTGATCAGCCTGAGAAAAATCTCTGCTTCTAAAGTACTCCTATGATTAAGTAGGCTCTCCATCTTAAGGTCCACTGATATGGAACCCTAATTACATCTGCAAAATCCCTTCAAAATACCATCTAATTAATGTTGCATTGGATAACTAGGAGAAGGGGTGTGTCTCCCATGGCCTGGAACCATCAGTTCCGCCCAGCACAGAGGACCTGTCAGGGCCTTGATCTCTTCTTTGAAATTGTTGTGGCACCTGAAACTTTCTCATGAGAAAGTCATTTCCTTGGGCTTAAGATTAGTATTTGTAAGAACGTCCTATAAACTAAAACCAACTACTTCATCTACTTCTATAATGCCACTGTTGAGCACCTACTGTTTGCCAAAGACTGTATATTATCTTATTTCATCTTTTCAGTAACCCTGTAAGAAAAGCATTGTTATATATGCTTTATAATGCGCAGGAGAAACTGAGGATCTGAGAGACAAAATATATGCACAGAACAATGCAACTGTTTATTGATAGGTTGGTATTCAAATTCAGGGCTGTCTGACCATATGATGCAGCATTATTTACATTTGTCAAGATATGGGAGCAAGCCAAGTATCCATTAACAGATGAATGGATAAAGATGTAGTATGTATATATACATATATATGTTAGTTGCTCAGTATATATATATATATATATATATATATATATATATATATATAAAATGTGGTGAAAATGTCAGTCACTCAGTCATGTCCAACTCTTTGCAACCCCATGGACTATAGCCCACCAGGCTCCTCTGTCCATGGAATTCTTTCTCCAGGCAAGAATACTGGAGTGGGTAGCCATTCTCTTCTCCAGGAGATGTTCCCAACTCAGGGATCAAACCTGGATCTCCAGCATTGCAGGCAGATTCTTTACCACGTGAGCTACCAGGGAGTGAAGTCACTCAGTCGTGTCTGACTCTTTGTGACCCCATGGACTGTAGCCTACCAGGCTCCTCCGTCCATGGGATTTTCCAGGCAAGAGTACTGGAGGGGGTTGCCATTTCCTTCTCCAGGTTATCTTCCCCACCCAGGGATCGAACCTGGGTCTCCTGCATTGTAGGCAGATGCTTTACCATCTGAGCCACCCTACCAGGGAAGCCACCAGGTAATACCTATCTACACACACACACACGCACACACATGACATGTGTGTTTGTGTTAAGTCGCTTCAATTGTGTCTGACTCTTTGCAAACCTATGGACTATAGCCCACCAGGCTCCTCTGTTCATGGGATTCTCCAGGCAAGAATACTGGAGTGGGTTGTCATTTCCTCCTCCTGTATGTATATGTATATATATACATACTGTATATGTGTGTATGTGTGTGTGTGTGTGTATACAATGTAAATCTGCTGCTGTTGCTGCTAAGTCACTTCAGTCGTGTCCGACTCTGTGTGACCCCACTGACGGCAGCCTACCAGGCTCCCCCGTCCCTGGGATTCTCCAGGCAAGAACACTGGAGTGGGTTGCCATTTCCTTCTCCAATGTGTGAAAGTGAAGTCGCTCAGTCGTGTCCAACCCTTAGTGACCCCACGGACTGCAGCCTACCAGGCTCCTCCATCCATGGGATTTTCTAAGCAAGAGTACTGGAGTGGCTTGCCATTGCCTTCTCCAACAATGTAAATCTACTCAGCCATAAAAGAGAATGAAATTTTGCTATTTGCAACAACATGAGTGGATTTGGTAGATGTTATGCTAAGTGAAAAAAGTCAGAAAAAGACATACTATATGCTATCATTTATACATAAATTCTAAAAAATATAGTAAAGTAGTGAATACAACAAAAAAGAAACAGCCTTACAGATCTAGAGAACTAATTAATGGTTACCAATGGGGAGAGGGAAGGTCAGTCAGTTCAGTTCAGTTCAGTCGCTCAGTCATGTCCGACTCTCCGCGACCCCATGAATCACACCATGCCAGGCCTCCCTGTCCATCACCAACTCCCGGAGTACACTCAAACTCATGTCCACAGAGTCGGTGATGCCATCCAGCCATCTCATTCTCCGTCGTCCCCTTCTCCTCCCACCCCCAACCTTTCCCAGCATCAGAGTCTTTTCCAGTGAGTCAACTCATCGCATGAGGTGGCCAAAGTATTGCAGTTTCAGCTTTAGCATCAGTCCCTCCAATGAACATCCAGGATCGATCTCCCTTAGAATGGACTGGTTTGATCTCCTTGCAGTATAAGGAACTCTCAAGAGTCTTCTCCAGCACCACAGTTCAAAAGCATCGATTCTTCGGCGATCAGCTTTCTTCACAGTCCAACTCTCACATCCATACATGACCACGGGAAAAACCATTGCCTTGACTAGACGGACCTTGGTTGGCAAAGTAATGTCTCTGCTTTTTAATATACTATCAAGGTTGGTCATAACTTCCCTTCCAAGGAGTAAGCATCTTTTAATTTCATGGCTGCAATCAGCATCTGCAGTGATTTTGGAGCCCAAAAAAATAAAGTCTGACACTGTTTCCACTGTTTTTCCATCTATTTCCCATGAAGTGATGGGACCAGTAGGAAGGGCAATAAACGGGTAGGGGGGGATTAAGAGACACAAACTGTTACATATAAAACCAGCTACAAGGATATATTGTACAACACAAGGAATAGTCAATATTTTATAATAACTATAAATGGAGTAAAACTCTTAAAAATTGTGAACCACAATATTGTATATCTGTAACATATAATATTGTACATCAACTATACTTCAATTAGAAAAAAAAATCCAGGACTGTCTGACCAGTGATAGTTTTTCTCACCATACTATTCTATCTCTCTGTGTCAGTCAGAGTTCTCATGGGAAACAAATAACATACTCAGAAAGGTCTAATCAAAGAGAGCTTAGTAAACTTAGGATCCTTTATAGAGGTATGGTTAGGGGGTTAAGAGAATTGACAAGAGGAGATTGTATCTGTGGATGAGGAGTAACAAGAAGCCATGGCCACTGTACGCCTACAGAAACAAGGGAAGGGGATGCAGATGACAAAACCTAGAGATAGTTCTTGCTGGGAAGAAGCCCACGCTTTGACACACACTGGCCCTTAAGGAGAGGGGCTACAATAACTAATTTAGCTCTCTTTTCCACCTCTCAGTTCAGTTCACTTCAGTAGCTCAGTCATGTCCAACTCTTTGCGACCCCATGAATCGAAGCACGCCAGGCCTCCCTGTCCATCACCAACTCCCGGAGTTTACCCAAACTCATGTCCATTGAGTTGGTGATGCCATCCAGTCATCTCATCCTCTGTTGTCCCCGTTTCCTCCTGCCCCCAATCCCTCACAGCATCAGGGTCTTTTCCAATTAGTCAACTCTTCGCATGAGGTGGCCAAAGTATTGGAGTTTCAGCTTCAGTATCATTCCTTCCAATGAACACCCAGGACTGATATCCTTTAGGATGGACTGGTTGGATCTCCTTGAAGTCCAAGGGACTCTCAAGAGTCTTCTCCAACACCACAGTTCAAAAGCATCAATTCTTCAGTGCTCAGTTTTCTTCACAGTCAAACTCTCACATCCATACATGACCACTAGAAAAGCCATAGCCTTGACTAGACGGACCTTTGTTGGCAAAGTAATGTCTCTGCTTTTTAATATGCTATCTAGGTTGGTCATAACTTTCCTTCCAAGGAGTAAGTGTCTTTTAATTTCATGGCTGCAATCAGCATCTGCAGTGATTTTGGAGCCCCCAAAAATAAAGTCTGACACTGTTTCCACTGCTTCTCCATTTCCCATGAAGTGATGGGACCAATGCCATGATCTTAGTTTTCTGAATGTTGAGTTTTAAGCCAGCCTTTTCACTCTCCTCTTTCACTTTCATCAAGAGGCTTTTGAGTTCCTCTTCACTTTCTGCCATAAGGGTGGTGTCATCTGCATATCCGAGGTTATTGATATTTCTCCCAGCAATCTTGATTCCAGCTTGTGCTTCTTCCAGCCCAGCATTCCTCATGATGTACTCTGCATAGAAGTTAAATAAGCAAGGTGACCATATACAGCCTTGACGTACTCCTTTTCCTATTTGGAACCAGTCTGTTGTTCCATGTCCAGTTCTGACTATTGCTTCCTGACCTGCATACAGGTTTCTCAAGAGGCAGGTCAGGTGGTCTGGTATTCCCATCTCTTTCAGAATGTTCCACAGTTTCTTGTGATCCACACAGTCAAAGGCTTTGGTATAGTCAATGAAGCAGAAAGAGATGTTTTTCTGGAACTCTCTTGCTTTCTCCATGATCCAGCGGATGTTGGCAATTTGATCTCTGGTTCCTCTGCCTTTTCTAAAACCAGCTTTAACATCTGTAATCCCCTGCTATTAATTTCCATTGACCAAGCCCAACTGGAAGCCTAAGAGCAAGAGAGCCTAGGCGATGCAATCCGCCAGTTCAGCATCTCTAAGCACCAAGCAGAGCATCATGGGATGGCAGCTGGGGCTAGAGAGGGAAGTAGAGAATCACCCCTAACATGCAAATACCTTTGCACAGGCAACACATGACAAGCTTTTTGAGGCCAAAATCTCTGCCTTCTATTTTCTGTCTGAGTATAATTTTCAAAGACTAACTGATTAACGCTCGATTTATCAGTGGTTGGCATCTTCACAGGTGTATTAGTTTGTTAGGGCTGCCTTAACAAAACACCATAGACTGAATGCCTTAAACAACAGAAATGTATTTTCTCCTAGTTCTCCTAGAGCAGGAAGTCCAAGATCAAGGTGTTGCATGTTTGGTTTCTTCTCAGGCCTCTCTCCTTGGCTTGTGGATGACCACCTCCTCATGCATTTACAGGGTCTTCCTCTGTGTGCATGCCCCTCTGATGTTTCTGTGTCCAAATTTCTAAGAACAATAGTGTTAAGAAGAAAAGATCAACTGGACTGGATGTTCCTCATAGTCAAATAAACTGAGGATAAGGAGTGTGCACTGGATTCAGCAAGGTAAAGGTCATGATAACTTGGGCAAAGGCAGTTCTGAAGGAGTAGCAGGGATGAGAGTCTGACTGTAGTGAGTTCAAGGAAAAGGAGGGGAGCTGGACATACTGAGAATAGACAGCTGCTGAGGGCAAATTTATATTTTTCAAACATCCTTTTTTCAGTCAAGGTTGAGGCAAACTCCATACATGAAATGATGTTTGAAAGCAAGAGGGCAGGTCAGTCTGCCACTTCTCAAAAGGCAGAGTCCGCCCAGGCCCTGGGCATGCTGATTTGTATCCTGTGTCCTATTCTTCCTGTCCGGTTCCTTTCCCAGTGCTGCTCCCATTCAGGATCTGGAGGTCTGCCCTTTCACCTCCTGCTGGAGAGCAGTCACTGGAAAAAGTGCGAATCAATTCAATGCCTCTCTGGGGAATATTTTCCAGCAGGGAGAGGAAGCTTTGCCAGGTCAAGGAACCTTGCCCAGGACTCCTCTGATCCAGTGGTATCTGCAGTTGGACACTTTGCCTGTAGATAAAGCTCAACCTGCTATCACAAGTCTTAAGCGTTTCTAAAAAAAGAAAACCAAGATGAACCCAAATAGAGAGAGACAACCTAAAAAAGTGTCTTGCCTGAGCAACAGGGAGGAGGAAGCAGGCCTCATCTCTCCTCCTCTGAGAGCCATAATGCTCCAGGGCCTCAAAGAATGTCCCAGTTTATATAATTCACTGCTGCAGAATTAAGCCTGAATGGCATTTGGTGGCAGATAAAGTCTCTCTGAGTCATACAGCAGAGAGCTATGCAGCTAGATCTTGTTTAGAATTACATTTAAAACCTGGAAATCAAATGATATGTCCAGATAACTTCTGTGGTAAACCCCAAACCAGTTATGCTTCAGGTTAAGCCTCTGCATTTCTAAAGAACATGCCTTTATTCTCTCCAGGCCAATACTTGGACCTTCCTGCCAGCAATATCAAATAGCAAGAGGCTGAATGTACCCTCTGTGTGAGCATTAAAGGATAAGCTGCCAAGGATGGCAGGGCCTCTCTGCTGAGAAAATCTCCATCTTTTTTTATTTTATTTATTTTTAATTGAAGGATAATTGCTTTATAGAATTTTGTTGTTTTCTGTCAAACATCAACATGAAAATCTCCATCTTTGAGACATCTCCTAAATACACACGCCCAATTTGCTCATTCCCCCTCGGTTTCTTATTTGCTAATCTCTAAAATTTGAAAAACAAACCAAAAAGTTAAACAACCTCTAAAACATCCCGTCACTTCATAAAAGTAGAGCTCTTAGTTTTCTGAATTTTTTTTTCTCCATCTCACTTTAAATCTCTCCTAGTCATTGAATGGCATCTTTTTGCTGTATCTTGTTTCATAGGATCTCAGGGTTTGAATGCACTAGGAAAACTGACAGACCCTCCTGGTAGCCCTTTGGGGCAGGAAAACTAATCCACTCCTGACAAAAGAGTGAAAAAAGGGACAGCATTGGTTTATGTTATTTCATCCTCATTTTATTATTGCTGAGGAAATCACAGCCTACAAGGTGATGTGATATCATGATCAAACTTGGAGGATGTGTCCATGATGTTGACAGGGCCTGTGCTAATGTATGTCCCTTTTGAATGAAAGCCCTTGTCTCAGGAAATCATTCTGGACTTCCTTCTTCTTCTATAAAGGAATCTGTTAGACTCATGTGCTGATGGTCACACCAGACACCAGGGGAAGCCCTGAAGCATCTACACTGGTATACTCTGGCTCAGCGTCCATTTAAGATCAGAACTCATAAATGAGTTGCTGAGATTTTCTGCTGCACATACTCCCCCAAAGTACTATCTGACACAAAGAGGGAAACATGTAAACTCTGACACCGAGCACATGTCAGTCCACTGGGGCAGGGACATAATCCTCTGCAGAAGTTCACTAGGCATTGTTTTATTACTTTAGAAGTAAGAGAAGGATGTTTTTCCCCTTTTGGGAAAAAATGTTGCAGTAGGTTCTTTTGCTAAAAGAGTCATTTAAATATTACTGGTCACGTCACATTGTAGTTGTTTGGAAATAATTATATCCATATCACAGACAGTAAATAATAGATGTGCGTTCACTAACGTTTTATTCATGTTCTGTTTTAATATGGCAAACTTAGAAGTAATTTAATCTCCCAGTAAATTGAAGTGGTGGGGGGTTCTTCACACAGAAGACTGCAAGTTATTAATTCCGGGCAGTCTTCATCTTGTACAATTAGTCACTGTTTGCAGCTGGAAATGTTTTATTAATTTTCCATAGCAGTTGATTTTCCACAGTTTTCTCAGTTTAAATTAAGCAGTAAGAGCTGCTGTTTCTTCTTAAATAAATTTTCTTTCCACAAAAATACATGCCTCTGGCTATGTCAATTTTCCCATTTGATTAAAGTGCCAGCAGGCAATTAATAACTTAATGCATTTTAAAGTACTTTTGGAAAAAGTAATTTGAATAGCCAAACTTGTGTATTTGAATTGATTGTTGCAGAAGATTTAGCAGGCATTTGAAAATCCTAGAACATTGGAAAGGACGAATAGAGCCCAACAACCAAGTCTGTGGGACTGTGGGGTGGTCTCCATAAAAGGCCCACAGGGGGCATTCACACTTTGGGGGAGGGCAGATGATCATCACTCTGCAGGAGATTGGGGGAAGAGAGGCAACCTCAAAATGGTCTTCATCATTGTACAATGGGGTTTAGAGACTCTAGGCTATGATGGTGTGGTCTGAGTAGGAAAACCATTGACATACACACACTGCTGCTGCTGCTGCTAAGTCACTTCAGTCGTGTCCGACTCTGTGTGACCCCGTAGATGGAAGCCCACCAGGCTCCCCCTTCCCTGGGATTCTCCAGGCAAGAACACTGGAGTGGGTTGCCATTTCCTTCTCCAATGTGTGAAAGTGAAAAGTGAAAGTGAAGTTACTCAGTCGTGTCCGACCCTTAGCGACTCTACGGACTGCAGCCTACCAGGCTCCTCCATCCATGGGATTTTCTAGGCAATAGTACTGGAGTGGCTTGCCATTGCCTTCTCCGGACATACACACACTACTATATTTTAAATGGATAACCAACAAAGACTGTATAGCACAGAAAACTCTGCTCAGTATTATGTAACAACCTAAATGGGAAAATAATTTGAAAAAGGATACATGTGTATGCATAACTGAATCACTTTGCTGTACACCTAAAACCAACACAATATTGTTAATCAACTATACTCCAATATGAAATAAAATGTTTTTTTAAAAAAGCAATGAGACAACACGGATGAACCTTGAAGACACGCTACGTGGAATAAACCAGGCACTAAAGTATAGATAGTGTAGATTTCATCTATATGAAGTATTAATATAGAGAATAGTCAACTGCATAGAGACAGAAAGTAACTTGGTGGCTGCCAGTGGCTGAGGGGAGAATGGGGAAACATTCGTGTTTAATGGGTACAGAGTTTGTTAGCAGTCATGAAAAATAAAGTTCTGAAGATAGTGATGATGACTGCACAACATGAGACTGAATTCAATGCCACTGAATTACATACCCAAGAAAGCTTAAAAGAGTAAATGTTGTTACATAGAGTTTACCACAATGGGGAAAAAAAAGCAATGTGGCTTTTTATCATGTTCAAGATGTAGAAACAAGGATGTGGTGGCTCCTCCTGTGCAAACTCCTGCATTTCCTGGGGTCTTCTGGTAGGAGCCATGATCAACTGTGCTAACAGCACAGGAGCCAGAATTCTGTATGCTATCTCTGTGAAGTGGATCGAGGGACAGACGAACAGATTCCTGCTTCTGGTGCAGGAGACATGATGATGACCACAGTCAGGATAGGAAAGCAGAGTTCAGGAGGAAGGTGCATTCAGTAGTGGTAATTCAACAGTGAAAGTCATCCCAGAGAAAGACAGTGTGTTCCTTTATTTTGGCCATCATGTGAAAGTCATAATAAACAGTAACAGTTAAGTGAAAGGTTCTGCCATCACAAGGCCAGCTGCAAAGGCATGAACACACTTGTGTCCAATGCTGGCTGCACTGTATGATTCTCCAGTATTTTTGTTTTAAAAAAAATCCCATTAAGAATTACTTGCTCCCAGAAATAAGTAATGAGGATATTAAAGCTAATTGGTTCCTTTTTTATTTTTTAATTGAAGGATAATTGCTTTACAGAATTTTTTTTGTTTTCTGTCAAACCTCAACATGAATCAGCCATCAGTTCAGTTCAGTTCAGTCACTCAGTCGTGTCTGACTCTTTGCGACCCCATGAATCGCAGCACACCAGGCCTCCCTGTCCATCACCAACTCCCGGAGTACACTCAAACTCATGAGCATCGAGTCAGTGATGCCATCCAGCCATCTCATCCTCTGTCATTCCCTTCTCCTCCTGCCCCCAATCCCTCCTAGCATCAGAGTCTTTTCCAGTGAGTCAACTCTTCGCATGAGGTGGCCAAAGTATTGGAGTTTCAGCTTTAGCATCAGTCCTTCCAATGAACACCCAGGATTGATCTCCTTTAGAATGGACTGATTGGATCTCCTTGCAGTCCAAGAGACTCTCAAGAGTCTTCTCCAACACCACAGTTCAAAAGCATCAATTCTTCAGCGCTCAGCTTTCTTCACAGTCCAACTCTCACACCCATACGTGACCACTGGAAAAACCATAGCCTTGACTAGACGGACCTTTGTTGGATGCTATCAGCCATAGGTATACATATATCCCCTGCCTTTTGAAACTCCCTCCCATCTCCCTCCCCATCCCACCCCTCTAGGTTAATACAGAGCCCCTGTTTGAGTTTCCTGAGCCATATACAGCAAATTGGCTCCTTTTTTAAAAAGAAAGCACACAGAAAGGGAAACATGCCGTAGTGTCTCCTATAGTGAGAGTTGGGGCTTCTGTTTGACAGTGTGGTCTCCAACTGACCTCTGCCTAACTGACTCAGAGGATTAACCAACACCATCCCTCTCCATCTGTAGGAGCTACTGACCGAGGCTCAGGAAAAACTGACGCTTATCACCACTATATATACTTGTGCATTCTGCTCCCACTGGTTTGTTGAATGCCTTCTAAGATTCAGGTAAGACTGTTCCCAAACCTGTTTAGATCAAGTTATTTTAATTATGCAATTTAATTAAATATTACTTAAGTAGATGAAATGTGAGCTAACAAAGAAAGTTATTACTATGAAAACCAGATTGAATGCCTTAGTAAAACTTGATAAAGTTGAGTTCTAAAAAGAATATTGCAGATATACTAGGTGTGGGCAAAGTAAAGTTAAATTGAAGGAGAACATTACAAAAATAAAAAGGAATTCTGAATTTAGGTTAATTTATAGGTGTCTACAGTGTTTTTGTCAATACTTTACTTGAAAGACACTGAAACTAGAAACCAGGGAGGAGGAACCCTGAACATGTTTTAAACCTAGATGACTGGAAACTTCAGCCAACTTGAATGCAACAGGAAGGTCATGGTTCCCATCCAACCACATTAGATAAAATATATAACTTTGACAAAACTTTCAAGCATCCAGAGCAGGGAACCAACAGTCATTTTTATGGCACAGCCAATGGATTGGTAGGAGTGGCTTAGGTGTTGAGCTGAGAAGCAGCCTCAAATTAAATTTGAACTCAGTAAGCAGGAGTGCAAAGAATCATCAATGTTTTCCAGGAGTATGAAAGGAAAAGAGTGAGAAAAGTACCACATATTCACCACAAGTGTTCCAGAAAAAGATAAGCACAAATTAAAAACCAGACATTCTAACTGTTGGTTATTCTCTTTGAATTCTCTGCCAGATCTAAGCCCAAGTCTACATTATTCAAGTAAAATGGCAGGAGTCTTCAAAACACCCTTCTCATTTCAATCCTACAGCCACCTACTCATGATTAGAATGAGATACCCCTTGCCTTGTAAGAGAAGTAAATTAGGTCCCACAGATCCTGCTGATCTACCCAAGGACTCTCTGCTGCAGAATATCCTATTTGCTCATCTACTTTCTAAAGAAATGTAAACAATAATTGTGACAATTGTGTTGGATTTCTTTTGAAAAGCTCATTTTTAGAAGCTAGTCAGCTTGTTACTTCAAACGTCCACCTGCTTAAAGAAAGTGTAAAGTTCTTTTTAAAGATGTTTTGAAGAATGACATCTTGTTTTGGGGAGAGGTGTTGGATTATTTCCCCAACACTGAGCTGGCATGCTCCTGACAACCCTCATGTGGATGTTGAATCATATGCGTGGTCCCAGGAAAGAAAGGAATGGTGATTTATGTTACAGGTATCAGTTTTTCACACATCTAAAAGTGTGATGTGCACCAGTTGAGGGCTTCAATTCACTTGGTGCAGGAGGAAACAGCAGCTGGGTTGCATTGATTACAAAAAAATACCATGAAATAGTTAAGACTAATGCTTTCACCAGCTATTGCTGAGAAGTAGAAGGTCAGTCTGATGCACTGTCATGTTTGTTACTAAGCATCAGGGTATCAGAATGGGTTCTTCTTCTGGAGACTTGCTGATGGAAGAAAGGGAAATTTAAAACTGTCAAATCATACATCCTTTCAGAAATTTCTTTTATTGAGCCTTTTCATGCCTTATTTCTTTAGCCAAATGTGTTGTGTTGTTTTTATTGTTTGTCAATTTTGTTTAAAATGGAGCTATTAGATATACTTCAGTGTATCAATAGGTTTTTTAGCTCTAGGTCTCTAAGAAAATCTTTCTCAGCTTTGCCCATCGAAAAAGAGCATATTTGTGTAACTTAATAGAAAACAGAGGTTTTCTATTCCCTGGTGACTCAGAGGTTGAAGCGTCTGCCTGCAATGCGGGAGACCCGGGTTCAATCCCTGGATCGGGAAGATCCCCTGGAGAAGGAAATGGTAACTAACTCCAGTATTCTTGCCTGGAGAATCCCATGGACGGAGAAGCCTGGTAGGCTACAGTCCATGGGGTCACAAAGAGTCGGACACGACTGAGCGACTGAACGGAACGGAACGGAATAGAAAACAGAACCATCAGTTCAGTTCAGTTCAGTTGCTCAGTCGTGTCCGACTCTTTGCGACCCCATGAACCACAGCGCGCCAGGCCTCCCTGTCCATCACCAACTCCCGGAGTTCACTCAAACTCATGTCCATTGAGTCGGTGATGCCATCCAGCCATCTCATTCTCTGTCGTCCCCTTCTCCTCCTGCCCCCAATCCCTCCCAGCATCAGAGTCTTTTCCAGTGAGTCAACTCGTCTCATGAGGTGGCCAAAGTATTGGAGTTTCAGCTTTAGCTTCAGTTCTTCCAATGAACACCCAGGACTGATCTCCTTTAGAATGCACTGGTTGGATCTCCTTGCAATCCATAAACAGGTATAAAAAGCAAATATATCTTCTCAGTTTAGCTTTAACCACAATAATAGCATAAACCAAAAAAAACAAACAGAGGCTTAAACAAGATAGAGGTATCTTTCTTTTTCTCATAAAAGAAGTCAAAGAAAGGGCAATGTTTCTTTGCAATGGGGTACACTGTGCAATGGGGGTACAGGGAATATAGGAAAAGTCTTTGCATCTTCCTCTCAATTTTACTGTAAACTTAAAACTGCTCTTTATAAAGCCTTAATTTTTTTTAAAAGAAGTTAAAGATAATGAACATTAGAGGTAAATAAACTTCTCGCTCTCAAAAGAATATCCATAATCTGTGAGGTCAATTTAAGAGAAGGTAATCTTTGTATTTACCTTCAAAATTCCCCTGTTGACACTATGAGAATCAGTTCAGTTCAGTTCAGTTGCTCAGTCGTGTCTGACTCTCTGCGACCCCATGAATCACAGCACGCCAGGCCTCCCTGTCCATCACCAACTCCCAGAGTTCACTCAAACTCATGTCCATAGAGTTGGCGATGCCATCCAGCCATCTCATTCTCTGTTGTCCCCTTCTCCTCCTGCCCCCAACCTTTCCCAGCATCAGAGTCTTTTCCAGTGAGTCAACTCATCACATGAGGTGGCCGAAGTATTGCAGTTTCAGCTTTAGCATCAGTCCCTCCAATGAACACCCAGGACTGATCTCCTTTAGAATGGACTGGTTGGATCTCCTTGCAGTACAAGGGACTCTCAAGAGTCTTCTCCAGCACCACAGTTCAAAAGCATCAATTCTTCGGCGATCAGCTTTCTTCACAGTTCAACTCTCACATCCATACATGACCACGGGAAAAACCATAGCCTTGACTAGACGGACCTTGGTTGGCAAAGTAATGTCTCTGCTTTTTAATATACTATCTAGGTTGGTCATATTTAAGTGGATCCTTGGAGGAATGCAGTCACAGTTTCTTTGCTAGAATTTTGTTTTAGAGCACTAATGCTACTCTCACTATCAAATGTGAAATGTTTCAGCTATTTCAAGGAGGCAAATTCAGAACACTTGGGCAATGTTTGTTTTATTGTGCTTCCCAGGGAGTCCCAGACCATCCCTGTCCTCCTACCCCAACCCCAGAAAATTTCTAGACCAAGAATCCATTATGTCTTATCTTTTAACACTAAAAAGGAAAAGAAAAACAAGTGATGCAAATTTCTACCTAATTGCTGACAAAGTTTAGAAGTGCAGTCATTATAGATAAAATGTTGAATTTAGGAGAGTTGCCATTTCTCCCTCATCTGTGAGTGTGTGTAGTTGATTTATTTTCGGGGGTGGTGTATTTCTTTACCTTCCTGAATCCCTTCTTTTCCCTTCCTTCTTTCCTTCCTCCTACCCTCCCTCCCTTCCTTCTTCCTTACCTCCCTTCCTTAAATCATCACAAAAGACTCAGAGTTGGTACACAATTCCTAACAAACGCAAAAGCTCTAAGTCTCTGGTTCTTTGGTTGCTGAGGAAGCAGAGGGGCCCGCTTAGGGCAGCAGGAGACAGCTATCTGATGCAGGCTCTGGTAATAGGCCTCCCATGCAGGCTTCCTCCAAGACCTCTGCCCCAAGCCCACTGCTAGCCAAGGGTGCTTCAGAGACAGCACACTCATCTGCCTTTCTGAAGAGTTCTTTTCCTCTGGGCTGTGCCCTTTCCAGTTCTTCCTGAACTCACTTGCATTGATTCCTAAAAATCATCAGTATCTAAGCTTTTTTTCTTTATTCGACTGCTTGCAAGTATTAAGCACAAGGAAACTTTTCTGATAAGTTAAATGGAAAAGGTGAGTTAACAGGTTATTGGATGTATAATGCCCTTTACTCTTGGTTGAGGGAAAGAGCCTTCTAAGCAATAATTTTAAATCCTTTTTAGCAGATACCTCAAAGCTATGAAAAGAGTAAAAAAGCAAGCTCTGTGAGAGCATTAGGCAATTATCACTAAAAATTATTTAAGGTTAAATAACTAAAATAATTTATTCTATAAAATCATATGAAGTACTGGAAAGGATTCTGCATGTTCAATTTTCTTTCTCACGTACCAGCTGAAGAGGTAAGCAAAAATGTTGAATTCTGAAAGTCTCAATTTAGTGAATTAATATAGATTTGGGGGAGGCATTAAATACCTGAAGATGATGAAGAGTCACTGCCATAGATGCACTAGCAAATGGGATTAAATGATTTCCGGTGATATGAAAAAGTAATAAAATGAAAACATTGAGTCCCCCACAAGTGATGACTCTCTCTGCCATGAAATGAGCACTTTTCAGTATTTAGAGAGAACCACTAGAATATGATGGTTATAAACATAGACTCCGGAGTCAGGTCACCTGAACTGGAATCACAGTTCTGCTGATTCAAGCTATGTGCCCTTGGTCAAGTTAAGTAAGCACTCTATGCCTTGGTCTCCTCACCTCATAAGTAGAGCCCATGAGTTACTAGTATAAGTGCTTAGAGACAGGCCAGGAACACAATTCAGTTCAGTTCAGTCACTCAGTCGTGTCCAACTCTTTGAGACCCCATGGACTGCAGCACACCAGACTTCCCTGTCCATCATCAGCTCCTGGAGCTTGCTCAAACTCAGGTTCATCAAGTCGGTGATACCAGCCAACCATTTCATCCTCTATCGTCACCTTCTCCTCCTGCCTTCAATCTTTCCCAGCATCAGAGTCTTTTCCAATGAGTCAGTTCTGCACATCAGGTGGCCAAAGTATTGGAGTTTCAGCTTCAACATCAGTCCTTCCAATGAATATTCAGGACTGATTTCCTTTAGGATGGACTGGTTGGATCTCCTTGCAGTCCAAGCGACTCTCAAGAGTCTTCTCCAACACCACAGTTCAAAAGCATCAATTCTTCGGTGCTCAGCTCTCTTTATGGTCTAACTCTCACATCCATACATGACTACTGGAAAAACTATAGCTTTGACTATATGAACCTTTGTCAGCAATGTAACGTCTATACTTTTTCATATGCTGTCTAGGTTTATCATAGCTTTTCTTCCAAGGAGCAAGAGTCTTTTAATTTCATGGCTGCAGTCACCATCTTCAGAGATTTTGGAGCCCAAGAAAATAAAGTCTCTCACTGTTTCCACTATTTCCCCATCTATTTGCCATGAAGTGATGGGAATAGATGCCATCATCTTCATTTTTTGAATGTTGAATTTTAAGCCAGCCTTTTCACTCTCCTCTTTCACTTTCATCAAGAGGCTCTTCAGTTTCTCTTCACTTTCTGTCATAAGGGTGGTGTCATCTGCATATCTGAGGTTACTGGTATTTCCCCCAGCAAGCTTGATTACAGCTTGTGCTTCATCCAGCCTGGCATTTCTCATGATGTACTCTGCATATAAGTTAAATAAGCAGGGTGACAGTATACAGCCATGTTGTGCTATTCCTATTACACACACATTCTTGGAATGGTGAGTGTTGGAGGAACTACATCCATCAGCATGCTGTATGCAGTGGTCCTTACAAGGGAATGCTCATACTCCATGGCTCCTCATCATTCCTGGAAGTAGGGGTAGGATTATGCACATTTATACTGGGTTGGGGGAGTGTCTTCTCATCTCACTCCCACTGCTCAGAATGTTCATTACCATTTGTGTGGAGGGGTCCAGTGGTTGCCTGTTTCTGCCTTCAGGACTCTACTTGACAAAAATTTCTTGAGCACCTGCCATGTGACAGCCCCTGGTGAAGTGCTGGTGATACTGAGATTGACAGGCACTGCATGCCCTGGGGGCCATGGTGAGACACAGTGAGACAAACAAACAGAGGCAGGCAAGAACTGCCATGAGAGCCAACAGGATGCACCAACTGGGCTTTGGAAGGATCAGGAAAGACTTTATCCAGAGGGTGACTTATTTAATTGAACATTGAAGAACTGACAGAATTCTCCACATAGGAAAGAAGGGATGAGATTGGGGAAACCAAGCACCAGGTACCCAGAATGTGACTAGTTAGGGGAATGATTAAGTCATGTTTTATGAATCTTGCCCTGGTCTTGGGTTAATCCTCTGGAAAGGCTGTGGCTTGTCCACATGGCACCTTCCTAGGTAAAAGGACAGAGTTCAAGCTTGATGAGTTGAGCAGTGTACTCTACTGAATCACAATACTGCTCCTGGGCTAGGAGCCCTGTGCTCTGATCCTGAGCTCTGGCTCCCACAGTCCTTATTACAACATGTTGCTGTCTTTCTCCTCAAGGTTATGGACTACATGTGACTCTTCTCTCTATAGCTCTGTGACAGCATCTTAAGCTGGGTTTCTTAAACTACCCACAGCATAATCATATGGGAACAGGTTTAAAAATGCAGATTTCCATCCCCTATCAAGCACTACTGAAGCAAATATACTGGAGTGAGCGCTGGAAATACTCATTTCTAATAAAGAAAAAGCCTAAGGTGGAAATACATTTTTTAAAACATATTCCCCCAGATAATTCTGAGGGTCAGAATTCAATGGTCAATTTATATCATAAATTCCAGGTAAATATATCCAAATGAGTATATTTCAAATTCCAAGTAAGAGCTTTATAAACATAAGTCTTTCTAAAGCCCTGGTTTTCAACCTTGGCTGCACACTGGAATCACCAGAGGAGCATATAAAACTACTCTTGCTAAGTCTCAAGCCCAGAGATTCTGAGTTACTGGCATGGGGTACAGCCTAGGCACTGGGGATTATTTTCAGTTCCTGAAGGGATTCTGATGTGGGTTCACCATGACTGCTTTAGAGACATCATCATCTGAGGAATTCCTGTGGTAGAGTCTTCAAGCCTCCTGACAAGTTGGTCCATGGAAGAGTAGTTGGGGGCAGGATGGTAAAAAAAAAACCCAATGGCTGGGCCCCTGAACTGGATAAAGGGAGGCTCAGCAAAAAGGTGCTCATGACCATCTAAAGTATGGTCATGAAATAGAAGACATTTCCTTCTAGAAATGGAAGGAAATGAGGAATTGCAACAGGTTGGAAGGAATTCTTTGATAAATAGCCTGATGTTTAAAATGATTACCCACCCCCAAAGGGGATGCTACGAGGGGCAGACGATGGTTTCCAAACTGTCTTATAAGAAGAATGAACTCCATTAATTGCAGGAGTTTTGTTTTACTGGGTGGGAATCAAAATTTAGGGACAGAGGTGAATCATTGATACCAGCAATTGGTATTTCCCAACCTTGCCACTTTAAGCCTTCAGCTTTTCAACATACTGATCAAAAATGTAAAGCGTATCACTTTGAAAAGGATTCAAATTACTAAAGTCTCTTGTCTCTGGATCTGCCCATCATCTCCTCTACCTCCCCAGAAAAAAGGCTTCGGTCCAGGACCTGCCTTGGCACAGACAGTGACATCCAGTCCCTACTGCCACTGATAACAAAGGAAATATCAAAATATTCTTCCTTCTGAGATGGCATTTTTATTACAACTATTGTAAAACCTCTAGCCAATTGAGATTACTTTTTAAATTGTGCAATTATAAAGTACATTTGTGAGCATGTTTCAGTGTTTTTAAAAAAATCCTTACTAATGCTGGTATTTAATAAGCATTTTTTAAAACTTTATTTCTTTTCTTAGTCAATTCTTAATCTTACTTAATAGGATAGGTTGCCTGGAAAGGGATCTTGAGCAGAAAATGCCATCTTTCTGGCAACTGGTTGGATGACAAGGTGATAAACAGCTAGAGTTCCCAGTGAGTGGGCATCAGGGGTCTTGCAACAACCCGCTGAAGTCAACCTGGCTCCACCCACACAGCTAGCACATTTTCAATGTCATGACCCCATTTGTTTGGGATGCTACCAAAGAGGTCTCTTATCCTCATCTATAAACTACTAAGTAAACTAATTCAACAGGCATTTTATTTGAAACCAAGCCCTGAAAAAAGTGTTCAGCGGGTGTTTTTTCTCTTCTCTCTAGGAGCTTACAATCTTGATGGGGAAAGAAAGTACATTTATCCATTAAGCAGTTATACTGTATGTGTGTGTTCAGTCATGTCTGACTCTTTGAGACTCCAGGACTGTAGCACACCAGGCTCCTCTGTCCATGGGGTTCTCTGGCAAGAATACTGGAGTGAGCTGCCGTTTCTTTCTCCAGCGGATCTTCCTGACTCAGGGATCGAACCTGAATCTCCTATGTCACCTGCACTGGCAGGTGGATTCTTTACCACTGAGTCACCAGGGAAGCCCTAAGCAGTTATAGAGCCAAGTCTATCTCAGCACAGATTAGAGGATACACCATGTACCTACATTTTAACTCAGTTATTTTATCTACAAAATAATGATACTTACACACTGGACTGCTACTAAGCACAATAACTATACATCATCGAAACAAAATATTTAAATAACCTGAGCATTAAGTAACAGATAAAGAAATGCTACTTCTTTTCCATCTATTAATCAAGGGGAGAAAGAACTTAAAAGATCATCCAATCTAGTAATTTCATTTTAAAGATAAGGAAACTGAGACCCAGAGAAGTAAAATGACTTGCCCAAAGTCATAGCTAGGAAAAGGCAGAGCAAATAAATAAAGGAACTGTATGTATTTGTGTTTGGATTTCTCAGAAAGTCAAGGCTCTTCAAAATTCCACACTGCCCTCTAAAATGAATGCCCTAGAACAATGACCTGAGATCATTTAAATGACAAATAAGTCCCCCATCTAGGCATAAAGCCACGTTCATCTGTTTTCTGTTGAGAAAGCTGCTAATGGCTCTTACCCTACCTTTCCCAGCTGAAGCACAGAACCAAAACATTTGCAGCCGAAGGATTCCCTCCCACTGTTTGTAGATCAAACACAAACAGAAACAGTGGGAGATCAGGCCATCTCTAACTGAGAGAATCAATATCAATGAAACAGACAAAATCCCAAAATCTCAAAATAATGAAAACAAAGATATCCAAGTAATAAAATCTGCTAGAATCACAAAGACAACACAACTCCGATCTCAGCTGGCTCAAAGAAAGTGTCCATTAACAAGGGATTAACACAAGGGAAGTACACAACCAGTCAATAGGAAATGAAAACATTTCACACAGTCTAGTCCCATTTGAGCCCACCCTTGGATTATGGATGAGGGTGTGTTGAGATGGTGTGGTTCTGACTAGAGAAAGAGTCTCCAGAAACCCTCAGTTATATTCCAACTTAAAGAAACATCCCAAAATGCTATTAGCTGGACTGAAAATTTGGTACTGATGAGCCAGAAGATGAGACATAGCACTGATTAACTGCTCTTTTTAGTTTTGCTCATTGTAATTTTCAGCAGACAATGGGAAAGAAAGCCTTAATTACTGTAGTACCTTTTAAAATATGCATTTTAAAATATCAAAGTTCCTGAATGCCAAGGTGAGAGGGAAAGGGGGGAAAAAACTGACTTAAAACAAACAAAAAAACCCACTGTGGAATAAAATTTTATTAGCTTACCCACTCCAGTGTTCTTGCCTGGAGAATCTCAGGGATGGGAGAGCCTGGTGGGCTGTCGTCTGTGGGGTCACACAGAGTCGGACACGACTGAAGCAACTTAGCAGCAGCGGCAGCAGCTTATCATAAAATGGCATTTTCCATGCCCTATATGAAGATAATGTGGGCATTTTTTAACATAAAACACCATAGTCTGAATGAAATCAGAAGCAAATCTCAAATGAATATAGTTGACCTGTGGGCATGAATTAATAATCAAATTCCTATAGTGGTTGTAATACTCTGGTTAATAGGCACACAGCCCATAAATGTGCATTCTCGTGCTCTTATGTGAAAAAATTCAAACATTTCATCAGGTTAACTTCTAAATTAAAATAATTATTTATTTTGGCTTATTTTTTGCTTTTATTTATGTTTTGCTTATTTATTCTATTTCGGAGGGAAGCTATAACTACATCCATTTGATCAGCATATCTGCAACCAGGTACAATGACTTCAGAGAAAACATTCTGTGAGTTTGCTGATGACTAGCAACTCCAAGAAGATCCTCCATTCAAAAAGACTGCCTGGCACTGTGGCCACAGCAAACTCTGTGGTCTGAACTGCAGGACTGCCTTGACCTGAAAATGCAGCTTTTACACCTGGGAACTTATTACAACAAAAGGAAAAGAGTAAAGAACAAAGAAGAGGGAATAGCCAAACTTTGAATCCCTCACAGAAACTGAGCCTGAAGAGGTTCAGATCATTTTAATTGAAAATATCCCAATTATCATCAGCTAAGCGGCCGTATTTCACACATGACCGACTGATCAGGACACACTCTCAAGCATTTGATCTGCAACAGGACGCGATACTTAAAACCGGGACAACCACAGAAGGTCTGACTAATCCGTGAGTTTCCCTATAATGGATTCTGCTTCTGTCTTAGAAGAAAGTTATTTTTATGGTGATTTCTATTGTTCCTGCCTGAGTTCTGCAATCCAGGGTCTAACTCATCAACTGCTATCTCTGAAAAATCTCTCTTCCACAGCTTCCATGTCTACATGTTTGCATACACAGGCTCACAATAATCACCCACTTGTTTCCTAATTATTAAAATACTTCTTGTTTTTATCTATAGCATCCTATGTCTCCTAAGAAGAAAATACTATTTTACCAAAAATGTGAAGCTTAGTTCCAGTAACTTGCCACCCAAAGGCAAAGGATTTGAGGCAGCTCTTTGGGGCTAAAAACATATTAGTAAAAGCTTAGACAAAATAAGGAACAAAAGTTAGCTTTGGAATTGTTTTCTCTATCTAGCTAGAGAAAAATCTTTTTATGTAGAAAGTGTCCAAACCTTAAAAAAAAAAAAAAATCACTTAGCATTCCTGCTTTAAAAAAAGAAAAAGACCATTTTATTTATTTAATTTTTTTTGGCCACACCACATGGCATGTGGGATCTTAGTTCTCCGACCAGGGATTGAAACAGTGTCCCTTGCACTGGAAGCAGAGTCTTAACCAGTGGACTGCCAAGGAAGTCCTAGCATTCCTGCCTTTAAAAAAAAAAAATTCTCTAAACAGAGATTATCTTAATATTGTACAACTGAACTATCTAGCCAATGTTGCTGCATTCATCATCAACCAAGGGAGATTATAAGGAAGGTGGGACACTAAGCTTTCTCTGGTGGGATTTCAACATGTGCCTGAAGTCACAAAACCCGTGTGCCTACTTGTGCCAGTCAAGCGTGGGAATGTGGTAGGGTCCTTAGGAGCCTGCAAAACACTTAAGACGTGAGCATGGGTTTTAGACTCAGACAACCCTGGAATCCAGCCCCGAAGTGTTAAATTACTTGTCTAATCAGTCTCTTCTTACTTCTTGCTAAAGAATCCAGCTTTAAGTTCATTGTTCAGACAAAAAATACTGTCCTTGACTTTTCTTGCAGATAGAAGTAGCCATGAGACATGTTCTGTCCAATGAGATGCTGGATATGATTCTGAGGAAACTTTTTAATTATTATAAGAAGGGCAGTCTCAGCTGGCAGGGTCCTTCACCTCTCTATCCTTCTCCCCTCTTCCTGGTAGAGATCTAGCAATCACACAGCAATGATGAATCCAAAGACAGAAGCCAACTTACTCTGAATGGCAGAGAGAAAAGACACAAAGAGCCTGGGTCTTTGAGCCAATGCAGCAATCCTAGATGGCCTCCCCACAATACCTTGTTGCATGGGCCAAGTAAATTCCAACTTGCGTAAGCCACCAGGTGTCAGGTGTTCTAGTATTTGCAGCCAAGGCATTTCTCAGTGATCAACCACTGTCTCGGAGCTTCATTTCTTCATCTACAAAACGGGGATCTAATCTTTATCAACTTTGAAGATTTGCTGTAAAGCCTCATTGTACGTGCATGCTCTGTGGCTTCAGTTGTGTCGGATTCTTTGTGACTCCATGGACTGTAGCCTGCCAGGTTCATCTATGGGATTTTCCCGGCAAGAATACCAGAGTGGGTTGCCATGCCCTCCTCCAGGATCTTCCTGACTCAGGGATCAAATCTAAGTCTCATGCATCTCTGGCATTGCTGGCAGATTCTTTATCGCTGAGCCATTGGGGAAGCCCTAGTTGATATATCTATAATTCCTAGCCCAATGCCTAACTCAGTAATAGTTAGAGGCTGTTATTATTATTATTTATTGGTAAGACTGAAATGGTATTTCTTTTTCTTTCCAGAAACTTAAAGGAGCAGATCTCAGCTTTCCCCCAACTGGGGACTGTTCTGGGCAAAAAGTTGAGGTCATATTGGGGTGGAAGCCTTAGTTTAGTAGGATGGTCTATAAATAGTCAATATCCAAAAACTTCGCCCTTCTGTTCTTACTTTAGGAGATTTTTCTGGCTTACTGCTAATGCATACTAGCTGTTTCTAACACTCAGAGAGCAAGCTGTTGCTTTGTTTATAGTGAAACCAAATTCCTTGACTATATTTCATTCCTGACACAATAATCACAGCAGCAAACTGCAAAATTAGCATTTAATAGGGCATTTCAATTAAAAGCCAGAGAAATATTCTCTAGACCACAGATTCGTGCCTCTAAAGATAACATTTTCTTCTTTTTTTTTTCCTTGGGTATATGCAACTGCCATAACTCTGCTTTATTTAATGTGATATGTTTTGCCCTCCTGGTTTCAATTTTGAGGACAAAATGATCAATTGTGGCTTTTTCAACTTGTATAAATTAGTTTTAGGAGATGGCTGTTGATTTTTGGACTAGCACAAACATTACAAGGGACTCAAAAATAGATCATGTGTGGTGATATAGAACATCCCTACAACTCAGTCCAATAACAGTAACACCTCTTTTTCTGAACTAATTCTGAATGAATTAAGAATGTTAATTAATGAAGGGTGAGATTTGGTCTAAGACAGATAAAAGAGCACCTATTTGCTAGGCAGCCTGTTTGAGGAGTGGTAACCTAGACAGCATATTAAAAAGCAGAGACATTACTTTGTCAACAAAGGTCTGTCTAGTCAAGGCTGTGGTTTTTCCAGTGGTCATGTATGGATGTGAGAGTTGGACTATAAAGAAAGCTGAGCACAGAAGAATTGAGGCTTTTGAACTGTGGTGTTGAAAAAGACTCTTGAGAGTCCCTTGGACTGCAAGAAGATCCAACCAGTCCATCCTAAAGGAGATCAGTCCTGGGTGTTCATTGGAAGAAATGATGTTGAAGCTGAAACTCCAATACTTTGGCCACCTGATGCGAAGAACTGACTCATTGGAAAAGACCCTGATGCTGGGAAAGATTGGGGGCAGGAGGAGGAGGGGATGACAGAGGATGAGATGGTTGGATGGCATCACCGACTCAATGGACATGGGTTTGGGTGGACTCTGGGAGTTGGTGATGGACAGGGAGACCTGGCGTACATGGGGTCACAAAGAATCGGTGGGGTCACAAAGAGTCAGAGCAACTGAACTGAACTAGAGAAAAAAGCTATAATGAGTCTCTCCATCGGTAAAGCAGGAGTTTTCCATACTACAAAAATTCTAGGCCACTATTCTGAGGTATTTTAAGCTGCTCAGTTTCCTAGAGGAAGTTGTACTGCTAGCACTGTCCAACAGAAACATTATGAACTACAAATGCCAGCCACATATGTAATTTTAAGTTTTTAGTAGCCATATTTTTTTAAAGTAGAAAAACACAGGTAAAATTAGTTTCAATAATGTGTTTTGCCTAAAAATATATCCAACATATTACCATTCCAACATGTAATCAATAAAAAAGCTAATGAGATATTTTTTACCTTTTTTGGTAATAAATACTTAAAATCTAGTATGTATTTTATACTTACAGCACATCTCAGTGTAGTCTAGTCACATTTCAGGTATTCAATAGCCACAAGTGGCCAGTGGCTAACATCTTAGATTGTAAGCACTAAAATTTCATGTGCTGCCTTGATCTCTTTGAGCCTCACAGGTTAAGTCCTAACTCAGTTCTCCTGCTCTTGCCAGATATGCCTCCCTCCCCCTCGGGGGGAAAGGCTTGCTATCTAGCTAGTTCCCCTGGCAGCCAGACCAGCTGCTCCCCACATGGTCCTCCACCTAATGAGTTTCACCTTTCTGCAAGCCTATGGCATTTTTCAAACAATCCTCCTGTGGGAACCAGACGTGATATCCCACCCTCTTGTTACTACAAAGACAGCCTCCTACAGCCCCTGCTGCTTCACCCTGCAACCTGTATGTGGCGCTGCATGGTATGTGGTGTCCTCTCCCAGGCTGAGTATATGGGACCAGTGAACTGCTGTCAGTATCATCTGTTCTGTCCAGTATCACCTATTCAGTCCTCCCTGGAATCCTGGGGTAAGACTCTCTCTCCTACCCACGAGATTAAGAGAAGATGAGCAAAACAATAGCATGAGTCTTTTTTTTTTTCTCAGTTGGAGGCTAATTACTTGACAATACTGTGGTGGTTTTTGCCATAAATTCACATGAATCAGCCATGGGTGTACATGTGTTCCCCATCCTGAACCTCCCTCCCTCTTCCCTCCCCATCCCATCCCTCAGGTTCATCCTAGTGTACCAGCCCTGAGCATCCTGTATCATGCATCGAACCTGGACTGGCGATCTATTTTTACATATGATAATACACATGTTTCAATGCTATTCTCTCAAATCATCCCACCCTCACCTTCTCCCACAGGGTCCAAAAGTCTGTTCTATACATCTGTGTCTCTTTTGCTGTCTCGCATATAGGGTCATCGTTACCATCTTTCTAAATTCCATATATATGTGTTAATATACTGTATTGGTGTTTTTCTTTCTGACTTACTTCGCTCTGTATAACAGGAATGCATGAGTCTTTTATAGTCAATTTTTCAAAATATCTGGAAGGATTTGGAGTCAGATCTTAGTTTTCCAACATATATATTTATAGCACATTGTAATTTACATTTACCTTGCCTGAAAAGGTTTGGTGGTAACTTTGTAACATATTTTCTTACTTGGTTAATATTTTTTATATTTCCTGGTACTGATCTTTAACTCAGCTTTGTAGATAGTTATGTGTTGGTTCTGCATTATCTTGTTGGAACTTCTGGTTTTTAGCATTCATGCTGAAGATGACCAATAAAACATCATTATTAGGCAATATTATGAGTTTCCTTCAAAGATAAAGGCCTTCTTCACAGCAAACCACTCACTTAGGCTGGAAAGGATGACATATACCTGGCAAGTGTGCTGCCACTGCTCTTCCTGTGCCTGTGGCAAGATCATTAAGCCAGTTCTCCACCTCAGAATCTCTTACCATTCTAAAGGAAATCTGATTGTCATTTCTGGTCTAGAAACTCAGAGCTAACCTGAGCCTTCTACATGATCCCCAAACTCTAAACAGGAATCAGGAGGCTGCCTCCCCCTCTCCCACCATTCTACTTTCAAAACATCTTTTGAATATATATTTTTGTCTTCTTCATGTACCTTGTGCAAACTCTCATCCAGGTCTTTGGCAGGTCTAAGGTAGCCCATCAGATTCAAGGTGCAATGGGTCTTTCGGTCTCCAATACCTCTAGCTTCCCTCCATCCTCCACTCTGCTACCAGGCGGTATAGAACTCAGAGCTCATTTATGACTTTTTGCTTTAAACATTTCCAACTGCGCCCTACTCTTATAGGGTAACACCTGAATCCCTTAGACTGGTAATCAAGGCCCTTAAAAATCAAGCCCCAATCTGTCCTTTCATTTTAGTCTTCAGTCACCTAATCTCATGTATCCCCATTCCAAACTATTTCCCATCAGTTCAGTTCAGTCACTCAGTTGTGTCCAACTCTGTGACCCCACGAACTGCAGCACACCAGGCCTCCCTGTCCATCACCAACTCCCGGAGTCCACCCAAACCCATATCCATTGAGTCGGTGAGGCCATTCAACCATCTCATCCTCTGTTGTCCCCTTCTCTTCCTGCCCCCAATCTTTCCCAGTATCCAGGTCTTTTCCAATGAGTCAACTCTTCGCATCAGGTGGCCAAAGTATTGGAGTTTCAGCTTCAACATCAGTCCTTCCAATGAACACCCAGGACTGATCTCCTTTAGGATGGACTGGTTGGATCTCCTTGCAGTCCAAAGGACGCTCAAGAGTCTTATCCAACACCACAGTTCAAAAGCCTCAATTCTTCTGCACTCAGCTTTCTTTATAGTCCAACTCTCACATCCATACATGACCACTGGAAAAACCATAGCCTTGACTAGATGGACCTTTGGTGACAAAGTAATGTTTCTGTTTTTTAATATGCTGTAGGTTGGGCATAACTTTCCTTCCAACCATACACCCCACATTAACCTAGCACCTTCATGCCATGGTACTTCTTTCTAAAATATCTATTTTATTTATTTATTGGCTTTTCTGGGTCTCCGTTGCTGTGCAGGCCTTCTCTAGTTGCAGTGAGCGGGGGTTACTCTCTAGTTGTGATGCGTGGGCTTCTCATTGTGGTGGCTTCTCTTATTGAGGAGCCTGGATTCTAGGGTGCTTGGGCTTCAGTAGTTGCGGCGAGAGGGCCTAGTTGCCCTGTGGCATGAGTTTCCCCAGACCAGGGATTGAATCCATGTTTCCTGTGCTGGCAGGAGGATTCTTAACCACTGGAACACCAGGGAAGTCCCTATGGTACCTTTATGGACACTGCTCTCTACATGGCTTACCCCTAATTCCTCCCTAAAAGAAACAATAGACTGAATTGAACTACTAAAATTACACTGCAATGCAGAACACTGTCCATGAGTTCTCCCTCCAGGGCCATGCACAATTCCCTCCATCAGCCATGCCAGACATAACAGGTAGCTTTTGAGTCTCAGCTGCTCCCAACAAATTTATTTGTGTGATCTGCTTTATCAGTAAAGTAACTATACAGAAAAGTTCATCCATAACACAACATGAAGTAAAAGTTGAATTTCACTTCATTTAGTCTTTTGAGGCTCAGCTTTGTGAGAATGACTCCTAGGACAGTATAAAGAACACCATCTCTGCATTCATTCAGAAGGGTCTGGAAAGCCTAGCTTTTTCAATTAGAAGAGATATTGTGCTTCTCTTGCCTCAGTTTTCTCATCTGTAAAAAGCAGATTATAAATTACTTACCTCCTAGAAGTTCTGAAGGATTTAATGAAAAATTCCACACTATATACTTACACAGAACATATAGATGGTATTATTATTACGTAATTTCATAAGCTTATTTTTAATTTTAACAACTATCACAGGAATTTGTCTCAGAAAACTCTCTTTGATTGGAAAAAACACTTTAATAACTACCTACTATAGATTATGGCTTCCCTCATAGCTCAGTTGGTAAAGAATCCGCCTGCAATGCAAGAGAACTGGTTTGATTCCTGGGCCAGGAAGATCCCTTAGAGAAGGGATAGGCTACCCATTCCAGTATTCTTGAGCTTTTCTTGTGGCTCAGATGGTAAAGAATCCACCTGCAATGCAGGAGACCTGGGTTTGATCCCTGGGTTGGGAAGATTCCCTGCAGAAGGGAAAGGCTACCCACTCCAGTATTCTGGGTGACTTTCACTTTTCACTATAGAATATGGGACCACAAAAGCCTCTTTTTTTAACACTTGTTTTTTTATATCACAAGAATATACCATTTGTGATGATCCCAGCAGTGATTAGAATCAGAGGGTAGAGGTATTTTGCTATCTCCAATGCCTGGCATCTAGTAAAAGCAGAAAGCTCCCTTAGATATAGTCTGGTAACTAGGCTTCTGTTAGAGTTTCTTTCCCCCTGACAGTCATTTACCTACATATTTCAGCCTGGAGAAAGTTTAGATTTTTCTTCCTGAAAATAGTTGCTTTAAACAGAAGACACAGGGGTGTAGAGACTCACCAGGGAGGGAGAGGAGCACGAGAAGAGGGAATGTGCCCAAAACAAATTTCTCCCCCTTCATCCCTCTCTAAGGCTGGCGCTGAGAAAATTACCATCTTAAATAACAAGGAAAAGGGGAGTGAATATTTATTGAGTATCTGCCTCACACATGTACTTTGCTAGTACTTTATTATAATTAAAAACAATATTAGTTATCATTTAAAAACTAAGCATTTGCTACACTTTGGCCACCTGATGCAAAGAACTGACTCATTGGAAAAGACCTTGATGCTGGGAAAAGTTGAAGGCAGGAGGAGATGGGGACGACAGAGGACGAGATGGTTGGATGGCATCACTGACTCGATGGACATGAGTTTGAGCAAACTCCAGGAGTTGGTGATGGACAGGGAAGCCTGGCATGCTGCAATCCATGGGGTCGCAAAGAGTCGGACACAACTGAGTGACTGAACTGAACTGAGGCATTGTACTAATTGTCTTACACCTATTTTTTTCAGTTCATCCTTATGACAATGTTATGAAGCATTATAGGAGATGGAAATAGGAGATAGAGGAGGAAGTAGCAGCTCAGAAAGGCTAAGTCATTTACCCTAGGTTGAATAGCTAGTTATCCTAATTCCAGCATCTGGAACATAGAAGCTGGAGCCACCTGACTTCAGTACTTGTGCTCCTTTCCAGATACAACAGTACCTCTCAAAAGGCAAAGATCTCCATGGGAAGGATTGCCCTTTCTTATTAATTTTCATATACCCACTCCTAGTTGGAGTCCCTCACTCATAGTAGGTGCTCAGTGAATGTTTATAGAATGAAAAATAGCAGAGAAAAGACTGGAGAATAGTAGGGTGTTGCAAAGAAGCAATCGAGGGGTTGAGAGAAGGGACAAGTGGATGTCCTTCATAATTCAGAGTGACACCACAGAACACACCGCACCATCCTTGGATGGCTACATTTAATGATGTCCACACCTGATTTACATGGTCAGAAATAAAGTCAACTGCAGCAACTATCATTTTGTGAGCCTGGTCGGGCTCTTCATACCTGCTGATTTTCATTAAATGCTGTTTAGAAAAATAATTGTGTGACTCTGCCCTGTTGGCATTAAATATAAATCGTTGGTTTGGCTGCTAAAATACAACATTCAAGAAGTGCAGAGAGAGGGCAATTTAAAAAAATGCTTTAGCTGAAGACAGGAGCTACTAGATGGCTTCCCATAGCAACTGGCCACACGTGTGTGGCTCGCTCTGCTGGAGGCGCTGTGCTGTCCGTGTCACAGAGCCATCAGTCGCGGATTATGGGCTGCAAGGGGTGCCTGGGTTTAATCTCATTTTTGAATGAATTAATATTATTAGTTTTGACAAATTAATGGTATTAAATGTGCAAGGTTAGTGTGAATTATGTCCACATCCACCTATTACTAGAGGTGCCTTATTCTTGTGTGTGAAAGCTTACTGAATCAATTCAGTGGAATCCTCTTTTCTATTTTCTAAAATACTTTTTTTGAAGCCTTCAAAATATGGACTAGTATACCTATGGACAAGAGTTTCCTGAAACAAATCAGTACTTAAGTCCTGAGTCCCCTTAAGTGCTATAAGGGGCTATACAACTGAGTCAACTGGATGAAGATACAAGTTTCTGGTAATTTATCATTTATTACAGATAATAAACTGTAATCACTAAGGAAATGCTATCTTCTATAAAAGTTTCAAGTCTCCCCTCCTGTTCTTTTCCCTTCCAATTAAAAATTTCAGTGCTAAGATATACCCATTTCCTTTGCAGGGAAGGAAGGAAAGTAGGAAGGTAGGAAGGGAGGGTAGGAGGAAAAAAGGAAGAAAAACAGGCCCATATGCTTCTGTTTATCTTTTTCAATTTGAAATCTAAATGAAACACATTGTTAGAGTATTACATCAGCAAAACTAAATTTCATGCCCATGGTTGAAGTTGATCACATATGAATGTGCACAAATGATTTTTAAATAAAATTTTTGGACTTTCCTGGTGGTCCAGTGGTTAAGAATCCACCTGTCAAGGCAGGGGACATGGGTTTGATCCCTGGTCTGGGAAGATGCCACATGCTGAGAGGCTATTAAGCCCTCGAGCCACAACTAGTGAGCCTGCACTCTACAACTCATGCTCCACAAGAGAAACCACCATAATGAGAAGCTCGCACACCACAACTAGAGAGCAGCCCCCTTCACTGCGCTTAGCAATGAAGACCCAGAACAAACAAAAATAAAATAAATAAATAAAAATTTTCAAAAAGAGAAACAGTTAATTTTAGTATTATGTTTAACTCAATATTTTATTTTAACACATAATCAATATGAAAAATTTAGGTATTTTACTTTCTCTTTTTCAGGTTAAGTCTTTGTTCCAGTATGTCTTGTATACAACAGTACATCTCAATATGCAATAGCCATTAGTGGCCAGACTTTCTTTCTCCCAGTCCAACTTATCCTATTGACCAGATAATTTCATACCATTTTCAATGTTTCAAAGTGTTTCCTTCCCCAAGCTACCTAATTTCGGTATTAAATAATACATATTTACTAAATTGAAGATCTAATCTACTCATTTTATATCTTTCAATTTAATAAATATGTATTATTTAATACCGACTATAAAAAATGAGGGAAATATTTCCTACTTTTGAGCCATTTACCTGTTTGATGAAGAGTGCCCTACTCAGAACTGAGGGCTCCTTCTCCCTCCTCATCATGTTTTATATGCACCTGCCTTACTGTAATTGTTGGCCCTTCTCCACACAGGGAATGGCTAGAGAGACAGAGCACCGATTCTGCTTATAAGAGAGATTTTTTTCTTATTTACAAGTGATAAATACAATTTTGTATCACTGAGGCTTAAACTGGAAGAGGCTTCAAAAGGTGGGATGGTTAATTAATTTTATTTTCCAAGAAGCAAGCGCATTATTTTATTTACAGTCCCACTGTTTTATATGTACATTTATGGGCTGTCCAAAAGCACTATTTTTTAAGCAGTCCTGGAAATTTTAAATACTCTAAGCAGCTCCTGAAGATCAAGTTGTCAAATTCCTCACCAAGGACAGCCTTAGGTCATCTTCGCGCTTCCAGATAGTTAAGTATTCAGTTGGCAGCAGTCTATGCTTCCAGCGTCCATCTTTCTCCTGCAAGGATGGTGATACTCATTTCTGCCAAATTCTGCACCATGACATAGTTATTAGATCTACACCTGAAATGGCACTCTCGCGTTGGCCTGATTTCACACCACGACATGGGCGGCGTACGTGCTGTGCCTTTCCCTCTCACACGCACAAAATCCCCTCATTAGAAATTCCCTGGCACGCAGTCGATGAACTCAAAAGCCCCCACCCCAGCGCCCCGTCTCCTGGCATGGAAGAGCACACTCGTGGCCGCATGGAGCCTCCTGAGGTCTCAATGACGACGTGGCGGAGGCCAAAGCAGGCCACTGCCCTCCACGCGTGCAGGTGCCGGGAGCACCTTGACGGCCCGGTTGCGGCAGCAGCCTCCCAAGACTCAGGGAGGCCGCAGGGTCCCGCCCGGCGCCCCGGCGCTCACAGGCCTGGTTGCGGGACGACCCGAGCCATCGGAACCTCTATCAAAGCAGCGTCCCCGTGGAGAGCCGAGGCCAGAAAAGCGGGATGGTTAATTTTATCTGTCAACTTGACTGGGCCATGGGGTATCCAGGTATTCGGTAAAACGTGATGATGTTTCTGTGAGGGAAATTTCAGATACAATTAACATTTAAGTCAGTTGACTGAGTAAACTGAATTGCCCTCCATAATATGGGTGGGCCTCATCCAATCAGTTCAAGGTCTAAACAGAACAAAAGACTGACTTTCCCCAAGTAACAGAATTCTTTTTGTCTGAAGGCTTTAGAACTGAGCAGCTTTTTTTTTTTGCCTTCAAACTCAAACTGAGGCGTCAGCTCTTCCCAGGTTTCAAGTCTGCTTGCCTCCAGATGGGAACTATGCCATCAACTTTCCTGCTGACTTACCAGCCTCCATAATTACATGAACCAATTCCTTATAATAAGTAAATAAATATCCTATTGGTTCTATTTCTCTGGAGAACCCTAATAGGCTTTTCATCCAACCTTCTCATTCTAGAGTTGAATCAATTAAGGCAAAGAGAGATTAGTGACCTGCTTAAGGTCACACAGCCAGTCAAGGATGGATCAGTACCAGAAACCAAGTCCTTAAATTCCTACTTTCAGTGCTCTTGTACACTGAACACATGTGTACAGTTCCACACTGGCACACTCACACACACATTTTAAAAAGGGAAGCAACGTAGGTCAATGAGAATTTTGCTTTTGTACGTAGCAGGAAATACTTTTGGAACTCAAGTCATGATTAGATAGTCCATCTGGAAGAGGGCACGGCAACCCACTCCAGTATTCTTGCCTGGAGAATCCCATGGACTGAGGAGCCTGGCAAGCCACGGGGTTGCAAAGGGTCGGACATGACTTAAGCAACTGATCATGCATGCACAGTTACGTGAAGAGAATTCATTAGCTAGGAGGCCCATTAAGGTTGGTGGTAAAACGCTGTGGTTTTTCAATCAGTGGATAAACCTGGCTGGAACTATGGCCGTATCAGTGGATCTGGGTTAATGATTTCATGAGTAAGCTGACTTGACATCTGAGGTTTCTGTTTGGCACATTCTCCTAGTACACTATGTTCCAACCCAGAAGCGTCAGAACATTGAGAAGCTCAGGGGTCTATGTTAGAAAATAGCAAAGCTGGAGTGAGCCAGAGACATCAGCACAGAGGCAGCACGTGGCTGCTGAGACAGCCTCTCTTCACCAAGGTGGAGTGAGAAGAGAAGCCACTGTCGACTGGGTGCCATGAGCCAGACAGTCTGCTAAGCCTTCCGCTGGATTTAAATCGTTTAAAACAATAGTGATTCTGTGAGGAGGTGCCGTCTTTACCCCTTTTTTACCTGTGGTGAAACTGAGGTACACAAAGGTCAGGAAATGGTGGGTCTGGGGTCCAGCTGCAGTGGTCTGGCTGAAGAGCCTGTGCCTTTAACACACAGAAGCCTGGGCATATTTCCTCAGAAAACTTGAAGTTTTACATTGAATTCAAATATATGACTTTCACCACTGTATCCTGGGTTGGAGTGAGGAGACCTGAGTTAGTCCAAGCTCTGCCACTAGTTAGCCACTTGCCCTTTGGCAAGCCACACCACCACTCTAGCAACCATTTCCTCATATACAAATTATGCTGTCAGTTTAATTCCCATAATCACATCTAGTTATGAAGTCCTATGATCCTAATCCCTCACTCGGAGATTATCCTATTTAAACCTTAGTTTTATGACTGTTGTTGTGGTTTAGTCCCTAAATTGTGTCCGACTCTTTGCAACCCCATGGACTGCAGCATGCCAGGCTCCACTGTCCTTCACTATCTCCCAGAGGTTTGCTCAGATTTATGTCTACTGAGTCAGTGATGCTATCTAACCATCTCATCCTCTGCGGCCCCCTTCTCCTTTTGCCTTCAATCTTTTCCAGCAACAGGGTCTTTTTCAATGAGTCAGCTCTTCTCATCAGGCGGCCAAAATATCGGAGCTTCAGCTTCAGCATCAGTCCTTCCAATGAATATTCAGGTCTGATTTCCTTTAGGATTGACTGGTTTGATCTCCTTGCTGTCCAAGGGACTCTTAAGAATCTTCTTCAGCACCACAATTCAAAAGTATCCGTTCTTCAGTGCTCAGCCTTCTTTATGGTCCGACTCTCACATCCATACATGACTAACGGAAAAACCATAGCTTTAACTATATGGACCTTTGTTGGCAAAGTGATGTCTCTGCTTTTTAATGTGCTGTCTAGGTTTGTCATAGCTTTTCTTCCAAGAAGCAAGCATCTTTTAATTTCATGGCTCCAGTGACCATCTGCAATGATTCTGGAGCCTGAGAAAATCCGTCACTGCTTTCACTTTTCCCCATTCTATTTGCCATGAAGTGATGAGACTGGATGCCATGATCTTAGTTTTTTGAAAGTTGAGTTTTAAGCCAACTTTTTCACTCTCTTATCATTACATAGATTTCGAAAACCTTTTTCCTTATATTCAGGAAAAAATTTAATAATAAATAGATGATATAACTAATTTGTGAGTAAAACTCTGAGGGTATATATTTTATCCTCTGAATGATATTTTAACATCATACCCTTCTAATATTTTCAAATGGGATCAGAAAAGAGAAAGGATTTCAGGAGGAATTTTTCTAAGAGAAGGCTGAGACATGTGTTAAGAGAAGTCCGCAGAAAACAATGATTCTTTTGGTTGAGTAGAGACAATTGTTCATCTTCCTGATCTTCTTGTGTGTGTGTGCGCCAAAGCTGCTGCTTTCAAACTTGAGTCTTGCCAGTCTCAAACTCCTTTTCAGTGCTTCTGTAAAGATTCTGGGTGTTCTTTTTGTACCACACCTAACAACCCCCAAGTAGGTACTAATCCCCCACAGGGACTAGCCCTAACCAATATTTAAGTGCTTAATTTTTTTCAAGCTCTGTTTGTTTTGCCCATGACACTAATTTATGGTTAGGTTATAACACTGGCTATTTAAATTGCTGGGGACTTCATTTGTGGGAGAGAAAAATCCCTCAAGTATTGTTTATCATTATTTTTGTTTTAAAATTCTTGCAGTATTTTCTCTCCATACTTTATCTCATTCTAGGTATTTTAGGAAAAACTAACAGTGAACTTGTCTGAGTAAAACTGCCCTGAGCTATTCTTTCAGTTAATTATCACTTCTTTTGGTTCTGTGAATGGCTGTTCAATGACACTGTCAGCAAGTGGAATGAACCAAATTACTTTAATTATGGAGTAATTGCACAGAGTGATGGTAATTAAATCTTGATCAGTTTAAGTGAGTGAATTAATTGCTCTAACTTGGAATGCACACCACAGCAAGAGGAGTTGTTTTGTAGTTTAATTAACACCATCCACTAAAGTCTTATCGTATCTAAAATGTAGACAATTAATGAGTTTGATATTATTCTCACCTTCACAAGAACTAGGACAGAATACATGCTGAGAAAGGTAGTGTACTAAGGGAATGACATAAAACTTAATATTCTTGTCACTTGTATATATATACTGGTTGCAATCTCTACTTTGCCTTCTGGAGAAATGTGCAAATAGGAATATTTCTATGTAATTAGCTTCTGGCCCCATTTCATTTCAACATTCCCTGATCTATGCAACAGTATACATTTCCAAATTTGTTAAAGTCTTAAATTTCTACCACCTGGATTTCACTGTGAATCTATACATCATTTACTTCCTTTTAGTTTGAAGGAGCACTGCCCTTATGAAGGTGTGCCTGGGGTCTTCATAAAATTTGATCATTTATCAATCACTTATTGGATATAGATTTCCACCCCTGTTTTATTATCCATTCCCCAGTCCTAGTAAATGCTTTATGTTTTTAGAGGAACTTTCCGGCCAAGATCTAGATAAGTGACGCTCAGCCTTGACCATAAATTAAACCTACAAAGCTTTAAAACATTATTCATGCCCAGGTAGCCCTCCAGAATTTAGAGGGTAGACCCAGGCACGTTTCAAAAGCTCCTTAGGTGATCCTAATGTGCACCACAGGTCAAGAACCATTGATTTAGAAAGTTCATACAGCTCATCGATTAACTCTCAGAGGAAGATGGTATTATCACAAATGTTCAGGTGGAGACCCTCTGGCTTGGTCTTGTGGTCAGGACAGAATTTGAGGAGTAAGACCTGGGTATAATCCTCAGACCCTCTACTGATGTCTCTTAAGAGCCAATTCTTCATAGTTGGTTTATACCTGTGCACTGGAATAAATCAAATTGATAAAATTCCCAGTTTACAAACTAGAGAAGCAAAGAAAAGGAACACAATTTATTTAGCCATCTTGGGCACTGTCTTATTAAGCTCCAAATAAGAAAAAGATATAGTGTTCTCATCCCCAAACTGTTAATATGTATGCATTTGGTTTCAGGGTCATTTCTTAAGTGTCAATGATGGTGGTAATAATCAAATAGAATTTGTTGGGGGAATAGCATTTGCTAGTTCGGCCCTGATTTGAGTAATAAGTAAGCTTCTCAACGTCATGCATTGCCAAAGCCAGAACCTGAATCTGGTCTTCCCCAATTTCAAGGTCCACAGACTTTGAGCCTCTCTATCATAGGCTCTGGCTGAGACTCAACACCGAACAATGGGAACTTGACCCAAGGAAGAATTTTGGTTCTTGGCAGTATTCACATATGAGTTGACATGGGAGCTGGATTTTGAAAAGATAGAGTTTTCTATGTGGAGACAGGGAGAAAGAAGTTCCTAGAAGCCAAGGGAGCTGCCTGCGCTAAATGACAAGTTTGGGAAACTGCACGTGGGCTTGCTGTGACGAGAGCATTTGCTGTGGCAGGGAGAGATGTGTTAAAGCCCATGGACCAAAATTATCAAGAACCTACACCTGGGCAAAAAGGGCAAATGTATCAGGCTCGTTGCAGCAAGAGAGAATGATCAGCGAAGGTAAAAGGAAGTTGTGAGGGATTCACTCTGGCTTCTGCTGAGCAAGTCTAAGGAGGGAGTAAGAAAGTGCAGACTTGTTCTGAATTGAGTGCCATCCAGAACAGGGGCTATTCAGTAGTTGGGTATTTGATAATGTGATCAAGGAACTGGATGAACTAAATCAGAGTTAACACTGTTGTGGTAAAGTTCCATGTTAGTTGGGAAAAGGGGATATTTAGTTGTCTCTATGGTTGCAAAGCATCCTTGCCTATTTTAGACAAGGTCATAGAGGGAAGCTGATTACTGTTCTGAGAGCAGTTTATGTACAGTTGAGAACATCACTGGCAAGCTGCTTCACATGTTTTTACTTTCTCAAGCAACCATGCCATTGATTGCCATTTTAAGGAGATAGAACTTACATGTTAAGGAGTTTTTAAAAGTGAAATAACATATAAAGTTTCTATTTGGGGAAGATCCCTCAGGTGGCTATGTAGAGGAAGGTTTTGAATGTGGCAAGACCAGATATAGGTGGTCCAACAGAAGTTCAGTTCAGTTCAGTTCAGTCGCTCAGTCGTGTCCGACTCTCCGCGACCCCATGAATCACAGCACGCCAGGCCTCCCTGTCCATCACCAACTCCCGGAGTTCACTCAAACTCATGTCCATCGAGTCAGTAATGCCATCCAGCCATCTCATTCTCTGTCGTCCCCTTCTCCTCCCGCCCCCAACCTTTCCCAGCATCAGAATCTTTTCCAGTGAGTCAACTCATCGCATGAGGTGGCCAAAGTATTGCAGTTTCAGCTTTATCATCAGTCCTTCCAATGAACACCCAGGATCGATCTCCCTTAGAATGGACTGGTTGGATCTCCTTGCGGTACAAGGGACTGTCAAGAGTCTTCTCCAACTCCACAGTTCAAAAGCATCAATTCTTTGGCGATCAGCTTTCTTCACAGTCCAGCTCTCACATCCATAGAGGAAAGAAAATGCCCCGGGCATGGGGACAGAAAGGAAAGCGCTGCTAACAGATGCTTTAGGAGAAAAGAGAAAATGTGCTACATAACAGAGAAAAAGAGCAACACAAAGCTACTGGGACAATATCACAGGATGTCTCTCTATCTCCAGTGCTTCACTGGGAAAACTACTTCTAGGGGAAAACTGTAAAGGGTTTCTTTTTCCTTGAAAACTAAAACCCAGTGTTTACTAAATTCTTTCAGGGCAAATAAAATTTCTTAGGCACCTGAAACTTGTATCAGCTCTGGCAATGGTCCTACAGTCACCTTTTCTTACCTCAGATGCAAAAAGTTTGCAATTTATTCTTCCTGGTACAATTCAGAGCAAATTGATAAAGCACAGACATACCTGGCCCCAGGTTTTCTTAGGAGATGGACTTGGGTGATCTAAGAATGTGAGTCCCAAACCAGCTGTCAGAAACCTGAGCAGCAGATAGGAAGGACCAGTGGTAAAACAGTCAGGTCATCCAGTTCCTAGTCCCCAAGGAAAAAAGCAAATGGACAATTCTGGAGAGACAAGAAACTAGTAGAACCCTGGAAATTGGGAAGGAAAAAAACGGAGAAAAGAAAGAAAATTTTCTGTAATGTCAGGTGGGAGATTGGGAGTAACTGCGCACAAAGGAGAGAAGACCATCTTCTTTTTGGAAACAGTGCTAATTATACTGTTGTCCTGCTTTTCTTTTAATCCATAAAATTGTCATTTACTGATGTGAAAATGGACACATAGAGAAGACTCATGTAATAGAGGAAGAAATGAAAAGAAAAATGAAATCGGTAAAATAAATCATAGTATTATAACTATTAATGACCATAAGATAGGCATTTTAGCCATTTAGAAGGAAAAAGGATATGGAAAAGTCCAGTCTTCCCTTTTAGTCTTGTTTTGTTTTGGGGAGACTGCCTCAAGTCACAATTCTAATCTGTGACAGCACAGTTACATAAATAGCTTTGAGCAGAGTGCTTCTTAACACTTACTCCATTTTAACACTACTCCATTTAACATAAATATTTTGAAGAGCAGACATTACTTTAAGAGCAACATTTCCTAAAACTCAGATGTCTTATTTATCCTGTTCTTCTACAAGCTTATTCTGCAGATTAATCTTTTCTAAAAATGTTTTTTAAAGCCAAACGAAACCCTCAGAAAGTGAGGATACTATTAGTTCACGACCTTATGTTTTAGTGGAGAAAAAGTGGCTTTGCAACCCATAAAATGTGTTAATGTAGGGATAGAAATCTTTATCCTCCACTGATACTAGGTCCAATCAATAGGACAGATTAGACCTAAATAATCTGACATTAGTATTAAAATATATTTTAAAACCTGTGTATCCATTACTGGTACATTTTGTATGGAGCTTTATTTCTTGGTATTAAGACATATCCTGACCCCAAAAACACTGAGTAGAAATCATGACTATATGTGAAGTTGGGTAGGGGATACAGATTATGACTTACATCACTTTTTCAATTAGTAGCAAAGATTTGATGGCCATTTAAGAACTGATTAGCGAGTCAATAGATTAAAAAGAGGGTACCTTGTGACATATTTTTCATCCCTGCCTTGGAATTTGTTCAACAGCAGTGAAGGACATCTGCCATGATCAACCAACACACCAGTGTTCAGATTTCATGACCAGACAATGTGGTAACAAGCACAAAAGGCGTGTCAAAGTCTCCAAAGAGCATAAACCAATTTTTACTGTAATGACAGTAATAGTTATAAAGAAATACTGAATTTTAAAAAAGCCTAAATCAGTTCTATTAACAAATTGGAAGTAGCATTACAACAGCTATTCATATGGTTAAATTATCATCTGAAAATATGCTTTTATGTGTTTAAAATGTATTCATTTCCCATTCAACTGCCTCGGTTTTTCTAGCATGTAATTATCAGTAAGTAACCAGTCCATTCTAAAGGAGATCAGTCCTGGGTGTTCATTGGAAGGACTGATGCTAAAGCTGAAATTCCAATACTTTGGCCACCTCATGCAAAGAGTTGACTCACTGGAAAAGACTCTGATGCTGGGAGGGATTGGGGGCGGGAGGAGAAGGGGACGACAGAGAACGAGATGGCTGGATGGCATCACCGACTTGATGGACATGAGTTTGAGTGAACTCTGGGAGTTGGTGATGGACAGGGAGGCCTGGCGTGCTGTGATTCATGGGGTCACAAAGAGTCGGACATGACTGAGCAACTGAACTGAAATGAACTGAACTCATTTCTTTAACATATTTTGTTTTGAGTTGAAAACACTAAGATCATGGCATCTGATCTCATCACTTCATGGCAAGTAGATGGGGAAAAAATGGAAATGGTGACAGACTTTATTTTCCTGGGCTCCAAAATCATTGTGGACAGTGACTGCAACCATGATATTAAAAGATGCTTGCTTCTTGGAAGAAAAGCTGTGAACAACCTAGACAGCATATGAAAAAGCAAAGACATCACTTTGCCAACAAAGTTCCATATAGTCAAAGATATGGGTATTTCCAATAGTCATGAACGGATGTGAGAGTTGGATCATAAAGAAGGCTGACTTCCAAAGAATTGATGCTTTCTAACTATGGTGCTGGAGAAGACTCTTGGGAGTCCCTTGGACAGCAAGGCAAACCAGTCAATCCTAAAGGAAATCTACCCTGAATATTCATTGGAAGGACTGATGCTGAAGGTCCAATACTTTGGTCACCTGGTGCAAAGAGCCAACTCACTGGAAAAGACCCCAATGCTGGGAAAGATTGAGGACAGGATGAGAAGGGGATGACAAAGAATTATATGGTTGGATGACATCATCGACTCAATGGACATGAGTTTGAGCAAACTCCAAGAGACACTGAAGGACAGGGAAGCCTGACATTCTGCAGTCCATGGGATCACAAAGAGTCAGACTCAACTTAGTGACTGAACAACAATTTTGAGCACCACCCATTCACTTTCATGCTGACAAACCCCATGTGGTAAACAGCACACTCTTCCTGCTATCACGGAGCTTACAATCCACATGAAGAATCATTTAAGGTTAAATGGAAACATGTTAAGAAGATAACTCTGAAATATCCTAAGCCACGATATATTGCTTAAATGTTAAATAAATGGAATAGACTGTACATATGCTCTCAAGCCATGGCAGGCAGGGAGTCCTTGTTGAGTTGGAGTTCAAGTTTTATGAGGAAATGAGTATTAAGCTGGTTCATGGAAGGTGTATGGATAGGAGAAGGGGTGTGCTGGTGGGCTGTGGTAGCCTGATTTGTAGCATCTGCGATTTCCACAAGTACTCCCACCATGGTTGACTGAAAGCTACCAACTTGATTTTACTGAATGTGAAGTGGGAGAGTGCTGTGTTGTGCTCAGTTTCTCACTTGTGTCCAACTCTTTGTGACCCCATGGACTGTAGCCTGCTAGGCTCCTCTGTCCATGGGATTCTCCAAGCAAGAACACTGGAGTGGGCTGCCATGTCCTCCTCCAGGGGATCTTCCTAACCCAGGGATCGAACCCAGGTCTCCCACATTGCAGGTGGATTCTTTACCATCTGAGCCACCAGGGAAGCCCAAGAATACTGGAGTGGGGTGGGAGAGAAATATTCACAACTGGCTCTTGTGAGCCAGTGCAAGCTGATATTGATATTACTGAATACATCTACAAGTGATGAAGATTCATTCAACAAGTATCTGAAAAGAAGAAAAGGCTGGTGTGGTTTTTGAGGTCTTCCTAAAAAGTAAACTAGCATTTTTGCCTCTTTTCCCTTATCAACCCCCAATTAAAGCATAGTCCTATTTATAAATTGAGTACTTTTAAAAGCTACAGAAGACTCTTTCCTATTAAAGGTGCAATACTGACCTATCACCAGCAATGCCTTTGAGGTGCTTTTCCCAGGGGTGATGGTGGTAGTCTCGCTCTGATCGATTTACCCCTTCTTTCTCAGTATCTCTTATGAACAGGACACATATTTTGCATCTCTTATTAGCAGGACCATGGGGCCCAGATTAGAAGTGCAGGCTGTGTTCCTAAAACAGATCAAAGTTACACACAACCACAAAATTAGACTGGATTTAAAACTTGGTAGAACTTGGCTAATTTGTTCTCTCTCTCAGCTGTACATTTGAAGTGTTCGGTGGGGACCCCAAGTCCTGATCTCATCACTCAGGAAATGTTAAAATGCCTCTAGTGAATCTGACTTTAATTCACCATGACTGCTAAAACAGAGGCTTTGAAAGCTAAAGGAGGAGGAATTTCCTATGTGAAATCAGAGCTCATAGGAGGATATTCTGCACCAGCTGCTTTGGATATATATGTGGATCCAAAAAATAACCTAACAGATACTTCTAGCAACTTTCCAAGTGCAAATGCATGGCTGAGGGGTTAAAGAGGCAAGTCATTCATTTGGCTCTAAAAGGATTAGAACAGACTTCATTTTCCGTGCTTCAAACTTTGCCTCCTTTCTTTCCCTTTTATCCCTTTTATTTTCTCCAGCCCATCCCATTGTGGCTACCTCCCCCATTCACGACTCTGATTAACAGACAACATCTAAGCTTACAAAAACAGCTCTTGAGAGAACTATTCTGATAGTTGCTGGGATGAGACTGCTCAATGATCTCCAGCAAGAATCAGGAACACCCAGAGCAATCTCTGACCACTTGCTGCAAGGAAAATTTTGCAACAATTAGAGATCAAGAAAATTGCAACCTGGGCCGGACCACAAGGTCACATACTCCTTGCTTCTCAATTTATAAGATGCCACTACTGCTTCATTTTCAAGAGTTTCTGGGTCTTCAGGGCCAGATTTGCATCATCTGAACAAAGCCTTTAACCTCTATTTGAATCACTTGAACAATTTCTTTTTCCCTCCAACACAACAAATATTTGTTGAGTATCTCCTCTGGCCAAGCACCAATCTTGATGCTTTGGGGACACAAGTGAACAATACAAAGAAAGGACACCTACCCATATGGGGCTACATCCCCGCTATCCACAGCACCATGGGCTTACTGATTTTTGGATAGGACAGCAGGTTTATATAGGGGAGCTGAAAGTAAAAGTGAAAGAAAAATTCTAGGATTCTAGACCCATTGCCCATTCCCTGAATGTTGTTTACATACACAGTCCTCTCACTGATGTTACATTTTCATTCTAACTTCAAATAATGATCTGACTTTTTATACTAGACTTTTCAAGAAAAGGTGAGGTGAGAGATTGAAAATAAAATGCTTAAGTTATCTGACAGAAGGAATTGGGAAGTCAAATACTTAAGAAAGACTGATTTCTTTGAGATTAATATAAAGCACACAGCTCATACTGTTTCATACGAATGACTAGGGCAATAAAGGACTACTACCAGTCTTTTATTGTCTAGAATTGCTGATACACCGTGATAATAAAGAGTGGACTTTTAGTTGGTTTTATTGTTTTTAGATTTTCTCCAGAGAACACACCTTCCTTTTACCTGCACCCCAGGGTAACCACTCTCCTTGCCCCTTGGTACACCACGGCTCTTCCTCCAACTATTTTCTTAGGTTCATCTCATCTGTCACATCTTTTTGACCAGCCCCTGTCAAGCCAACTCCTAGTCTGCAAAGATCTTCTGTAGCCATCATACTCTGTCCATCTTCGCTAGCCCTTATCTAAACACAAACTTAAATGCTAATTACTCCCTTATGTACATCCTGTTCCTCCTCAAAGAGAACATAACAAGGACAGGTCTGGGTCCAGCATCCATCACTTGTTGAATGACCTAACTGGTGCACAGTTACTGTTTAGCTGGTGGTGGAAGAGGGTGGGGATGGCGATGTGCAGACCAAAGGCCTGACTCCTCTTGCAGAGGGAAAGCATCAGCGTCCCAGCCTGACCCAAGCTGTGCTCCCTGCAGAGATTCAGCTCTGCGTATCCAGCAATGTCTAATGAGTGCAGGTGGGCCAAAGGGGAAGTCGGGCCACTGAGTACGATCTGGGGAAAACATTTAAGGAGTAAAGGGCAGAATACACTTCTGCGTACAAGGAAAGGACTTGCGCCTGGGTCAGAGAGAGAAAAGGAAGAAAGTAAAAGCTTAGTGAGACTTTGGAGCCCAAGCAGTGCTGCCATAAGAACAGTGTAACAAAATTCATCTCCCAAAAGGCTGGGACTCTGCCCACCTTTGCCATGAGTCCCTGTGTGGTCTCCAGACCACAACAGGAGCATCATGAGGAAACAATCTGATGGGGAGAAACAGCAGTATTAGGGGACTTGTGGGGTGGCTGAGCCCAGCATGTGTCACCTATTAATGGTAAAGAAAAACCCTAACATTTACTGAAAACATACCTTGTTCCAAACACTAGGCTAATGTAATTTAGGTATGTTATTTATTTACCATTCACAATGCTTTGAGGTAGCTTGAGGTCTCAGATACATGCAACAGAACAAGGAAGGTAACAAACTAGATTTGTTCAAGAACACACATGAGCACCGCCCCCAACCCTATCCTCAGGAAACAGATGTTTGTGGGGTGATCTCTCAGGTGCTAAATATTGGGGCAAGTTTTTCTGCTATTTTAATCAAAGCCCATTTGATTTCATTGGCTGGAGAAACCTCAGAAAACAAGTGACAATATAATAACCATACTGGGTTAAGAAGAAGGTAGATAATCACAGATCACAAATAAACAATGTAGTCCTAGCTCAAATATCCAAAGACATGGAGCTGTGCAGTGCTGATGTCCCCAGAGCAGAGATATAACTAGGGAGATACTGATTAGCACTGATGGCTGGCAGACTGCTGTTCTGGTAAGATCAAAACGAAGAAAGAGAAGCCTTAAGGGTGTTTATGGGAGGAGAGGGGCAGCCTCTCTCCCTCCTCCTCTCTCTACACCACCCCTGGGGAAGGCTAATTAGCCAGCGCCTATTACTAGGCTCCTTAGCTTTCAGGTAGATGAGTGATTCTCAATCTAGGCTGAACATTTGAACCACCTGAGGCTTTAAAATACCCTGCCTCGTTGACCCCCTCTGGGAGTGTCTTTTAATTGGGCTGCAGTATGGTGGAAGGGGGAGGTGGAATTGGGATTTTTCTAAACTCCTTCAGGTGATTGTTACGTGCAGCTGCCAAGGTGCCAAGTTTGAAAACTGTGGATTAGAGCAAGTCCTGATGGGAGTTAATTGTACCTGATATTTATTGAGCAACTACTATCCCCACGCACTGCACTGGGCACTTTACATGGATTCTTTCCAGGCCTTAACATCTGACTGGCAGATAGGTATGCTCATCCCCCTTTGAGAAGTGAGCACACTCAAATCAGTCATAGACAGTCTAGCCCATCTGCCTCCCCCAAACCTCATCCTTTCCTGGTCTACCTGCTGCTTTCCTGGAAGGACAGTACCATATTTAAAACACTGAAAAGAGAAGTAGAGAGACCAGAGATGCTCTTCTCAAACATTCTTCATGAGAGACTGTAAAGACAAGAGGGCTCTCTGATACCTTTTCTGCTGATATCACAAACTGTCCTTGAACCTAGGTCTTCTTCCTTGCATCTGTGCTGCATTGCCTCTGGAAAGGTTTGCTTCTGAAACTGTTAGTTACTTCATCTTTTTTGTTCTGATGATGGCGCCATGCTAGGTGCTAAGAGATCTACCAGGGAGCTAGAATATGCAGTGCTTGTCTTCAGGAGAGCTCTTATTGAGTTGAGTAGCAATTCTTAAATGAAACTTGTTTGAAATAGTATCAAGGGGCAAGTATTTGAAAAGCCAGTAAATTGCTCTAGCCCTTAATTATTTAAAATGAGGTCCTCAGGGACTTCCCTGGTCCAGTGATTAAGATTTCACCTTCCAATACAATGGGTATGCATTCAATCCTTGGTCTGGGAGTTAAGATCTCACATATCTCATGGCCAGAAAACCAAAAGATAAAACAAAAGCTGTAACACACATGTAGTACACATGAGTAACAAGTTCAATAAAGACTTTATAAATGGTCCACATCAAAAAAAAAAAAAACTTAAAAAATAAAATATGGTCCTCAGACTAGCTGCACCAATATCCTGTGGGAGCCTGTCAGAAATGCAGAGTCTGAGGCCCTACCCCAGAGCTACTGGTTCACAATCTGTATCTTACACAATCCCCAGGTGATAGAATATTCACACATTAAAGTTGGAAGCAGCAGTCAGGAGCAAATTGACATTACGTCTGTCCCACTTTGTTGCTTTAGGAATGTGTTTTATCCTTTTTCCTAAGAATGTCTCTCATACATATTTCTTTAAAAGAGCATAGCTGCAAATCTCCAATTCTTCCTGCCCTTCTTAAAGCACATGAAGCCATGATGAGCAGAGAACTGGGATCTTGTTCATAACTAAGTCTTTTGTCAGTCTCCTTATATGGCCCCAGGTGCCCTGGCACAGCTGCTGATATTTAGTTACGTTCTGCACCAGCAATTCTAGCATTTGGGAAGTGAAATTCCTTTTTCTCTCTCTGGCTTATGAAAGCCTAGGGCAAAGTAGGTAAAGAAAGAGGAGCTTGGAGGAAATCAGCCTTGGAAGTATCAAGTGTAGCAGTGGGGTCAAACCATTTTCATTTTAGGTCCTGGCATTTCATTTAGGCCTTGGCAAGCTATCTCTTTAAATGGAGATGTGAGAATTTCTTTACCAAGGCCACAGACAAAGTAGTTCTAAAGGGTTCAACATTTGACTCACAAGTCCTTATACTGAATTATACCCTAAACAGGACTTGTGCTCTGCTCTGTGTTTAGAATGATAACTCTCGAAATGTCAAGAGAAGTCCTCTCAAGCATGATTTTCAGACACTGGTAACATTAATTGTTCCATTTAATAAGGGAACCGCAGCCCCACTGATCCTGACATGGATACAATTTTCATTTAGTCAAGTAATAAGGTGAATCATGTTCTCAGACCCCAGACCTCCTCTTTCATGAGCCCATTCTGTTCCCTGTTTTAGCATTGAGAATAAAAGACCTACCTTTGCTACTGAACAGATTCACAAGCAAAACCTACTCAAAGCAGGGAATGAATTTGCACATATTGAGAAACTCTTTGGAGTTTAAAGCTGTGGGTGACTTTGAAACTGACTGTATTATTCTTGCAAAGTTGCAGAATTATGCTATATAATGTTTGCATTTGGAAAAATTAATTATGATCCTAAAGTCATGGGTCAGAAATATAATTAAACTGATTAGTGTCATAGGATAAAAATAAAAAGCAAGGCCTGTGACAGCTTCCCACTTTCCCTCCACTCCCCAGAAAGGCTCTTAAAGGAACATTTAAAACACGAGCCTTTGTTCCCTCAATCTGTGGTGCTCAGGTCAGGTGGACCCTGCAGCGTGGCTGCAGTATTTCAAGCAGGCACTCACAAATGTGTCATTTGACCTGCTGTTCTTCCAAAGAGGTAGGAAAAATGTGTTTCTTGCTGAGATAACTTGAAATCAAATAAACATAATCTCTTTAATTCTTTCTAAATAGTTCCATATTTTAAGTCTAAACACAATAGAACACAAAGCTTCTGGCTTTTAAAAAAGTTTTTCTTTTTTTATACGTGTTGTATTTTTTTCCTCCAGTTTGTGTTTGTTTGATTTTAAGAGTATAATTTACTTTTCAAACTAGTGAATCTATTTCTTTTGGTTGAGAGACACACATAAAAAATGGTAACATTGTTACTTGGCTAAATGAATTTGAGCTCTTTTCTAAGAATGCTATCTATAAGCAAAGACAGACATTCTTATTTATATTAACCATCACTTGACAGATCAGAGAAAAGTCTAAACCAAAGCTTGTAACAAATTGAATATTTCCTTATGTAAAATTGGTTCTGGTCCATTGTTTTTATTTATCTGCAATAATGGTACTCACTCGAGTTTGTAATAACACTGTCATGGCTGAAGGGAGTTTGTTTTAGGTATTATATCTATTATCTGCTTCCTTTCCTTTCTTTAAACAGAATCTCCAAGGAGAAAGTCTGCATGTGGCTTGGATTTAAGAAGAAAAAACAAAAGCTTTCCTAAAACCTCACTGGGTAAGGTGTTATTTCAGATTGTCTTATGATTTTGAATAATTCTTATTTGTTTGCCTTTGGCATTGAACACTGGATAAAACAGAACTTGCCCTATTCTTAGAGAATTAGAAGGCTTGGAGTCATTGTAAATGTTCTATTAATTCCCTTAGCTGTTTTGAGGCAAGCCTACATAACCTTTTGCCCAAACAAGGAATGTTTATCTAGTGTGCCCGCGCAGTGGATAAATTCAATAGTGTGGAAGTGTTTGCTGTGCTTCACCACCACTAGAGTGTGCTCCAGTGCTGTAAGATTCGGAACGTTTTCTTTAGGAAGTGGGAAAGGTAGGCGGATGAACCACCTAGGAAAAAAAACCTTTGGCATCTAATTTTATAAGTGTCCTTTTAAGTCTCTTGGTAAGGCTGGATTATGTTTGTGGAGTTGATTAAAGTGAATCTGGAGACTTTACCTTCAATATTAATGCATACTGTTTTGGGTGAGTTCATTTTTTGTATTTGAATTAGGCTTGTTTAGGTCCAATGGTAAAAAAATTTCCCTGTTTGTCTACAAGCTATATTTTCAGGCAATGACTCTTTTGATTTATAAAATAACCATCACTACGGCCCCAGGGCATGGATGCATAGTGGCAGGGACTTAGGAAGAATTCACACTTTGAGTCTCTGGCAGAAGACCCCTCCTCCAGTCCTGGAGGCTCTGTTGGTGATGGGAGCATAGTCTCAGTCTCCACTGCGGGCCGGTCATGCTGGAGGGTGATTCTAGCAGCACCTCCTCCCACTTCAGCTCCCCCACTGGAACAGGGTGCTTTCATCGTTACTTCTCCGCCAGAGGAAGTGGCCCCTTAGTCCCCCTTGTATCACTTGTACCACTGATCCCTCTTGCTTTAGGGTCTTTGAACAACCTGAAACTCAACACATCTTCCTTCTTTGGGCATCAGTACAGATGCTTCTGCAAAGTCTGCAACAAGGTCCTTGTAGCCCAGAGTTCTGTGACCACAAACTCGGGTTCACATTCCCCTTCTGACCAGAGGACAGCCCAGGACCACTTTCACAGCATTATGTGGCTGGGTCAGCCTGGACAGATGGAGACTCATCTCAGGTCCTGCTCCGGAGGCCACCCTAAAGCAGACCGGCCCTATAGAGATCGCAGCCCAGAGAACTATCTGAGATCTCCCAGTGCACCACGCTTCCTTTGCCCTAGAGAGATCCACATAGGTGTTTAACCACCCCTGTGCTTCTTCCTATGAACTTCAGATTTAGAATAGACAGTATTCCAGCCCCCTTTTCAGCTGGGAGGTGGTGGTGAATGCTCTTTTAGTTCTCTAGCACAATGGAGTCATAGAGAAGTAGCTTGGAAGGTTTCAGGCCCCCTTTCCCCTGCAATAAATGTTACCAAGCAAGGGCTCACTACAAGAACCTCACAGAAGTCAGTAAGATGGCACTTCTTTGGGAAGGCCCTTTCAGAGCCACCCCCAATAGGGACTTCCAGGGTGATCCAGTGGCTAAGACTCTGTACTCCCAATGCAGGGGCCCCAGGTTGGATCTCTGGTCAGGAAACTAGATCCCACATGCCACAACGAAAATCGAAGATCCCACATGCCACAACTAAGATCTAGCACAGCCAAATAAATTAAAAAAAAATTTTTTTTTTAAAAAGAGCCACCCTAAATAAAATCAGAATCTAAATAAAGGCGGTGCACTTGCTATATCAGTACAGCTTTAAGCCAAGTTATATGATGAGCAGCCTCTCCAGCTTCTAAACAAAGCCCCATCAATGTAGACACCAATGAGCCATCTTTCTTCCAATGCAACTCTGAATAGTCGGTCCTTCAGACTCGTCTTCCAGAAACCTGGGGCAGCCAGCCCCTATGGTCTCTAAACCTCAAGGGGCACTATCTGTCCTACTCCTGACCCCAAGATTCTATCAGGGCCAGGAGCCCCTCAAATACCTCACTGGCTTCTGAGAACACACATGATCTGCATGACAGCAAAAGCCCCCGGCAGATCCTGCTTTTTCTCTTGCTCTCAGAGTTCCTCAGCCTTGTGTTCCTGTGACTTGCACTCCTTGGGCAGGAAAAATTAACACAGACTTCACAGAGTGATGTTGTGTATGGAGAGAGCACAGGCCTCAAACTCCTTAGTTTATCGGTTGTGTGATCAAGGTTTACTCAAACTTTCTGGGCCTCAATTTCCTTCTTTGTTAAAGAGAGGTGATATGAGAACCAGGCTGAGTGTAGCATAAAGCTACCCAAAGTGAAAAATCAGCGCTGTTAACTCAGAGAATTCTTCAATCTACAGAATGGCTTACTCAATCCCATTTGTCAAAACTGCCTTTAAAAAGGAAGAAGAGTATTACTCCTTCTTATGTTTATATTATTTACCAAATAAGCTGTAATTTCAAAAGCAACAAAGTTTTGACAAACTTGAAGAAAAAAAGAACTCTGAGATTTGCACAAAAATAAATGTTTTCCTACCAGACTAGAGCTTTCACCACTGAACATATGTTGGTTTTTTAAAACTAATTGTAGTTATTTAACATGGGAGACACTGATGATATAAAAATTGTAAAATATATGGTTCCAACTTCTGAGCCACTCACATTCCACTTGCAGTTAGAACTAACACTATAAAGTTGTGAAGATAGATTGTTCATTGACTTTATTGTGCATAACTATGGCTACTTGCAATTTAAAATGATGAATACTATTTGATAACTGCATACCAAAACACCTTATATTTCGGAGTTTTTCCCCTGGAAGGATTTTACCCATTCAATATAGTGACAGGAAGGTAGAGTATTGTGGAAAGAATATTGGATTAAAGCCCAGTTCCACTTCTACCATCAACCAGCTGTTGATGGCTCAGATGAGACGCTTAACCTCCTGAGAGTCTGCTTCCTTATCTGTAAACTGAGGGGTTGTAACTTTAGATCAGTGGGCCCCAGACCAAGCTAATCAACAGGTTCACCTGGGAAGGTTTGAAAATGTACAGATACCCAAGACCTACCTGGAACTACTAATTAAAATCTCCAGTAGTGGGCCCAGAAATTTACATTTTTTTTTAAAGCACTGCCAAATGTTTCTGATGATCAGCCAGGTTTAAGAAAGACTACCTTAGAAAACTAGCCACTCTTGGTCTTTCTTTAACAAGCCTGTTTTCTCACCCTGATTAAAGGAATCTCCCTCAAATTCACCCTGGTCTCTTCCATCACTTTCCCACTCCTTGCTGAGGGGTTTCATGATGTGCTCCTATGAATCTGTGCTCACAGATATACGTCTCTGCTCCTCCTCTGTCCTCATGTCCCTCCTCCACTGGGACCCCATCACTCTTCCCACTGCTTGGATTCCTACCACCACCACCCCCTGCCCCCAACAGCTGAAGTCACTGATAGAATGAATCCAGTCCTTCCAACATACCCCCACCACCCACACAACCACATAGTCAAGCTCTGGGACCATGATTTGCCGAAAACATCAGTTCAGTTCAGTCACCCAGTCATGTCTGACTCTTTGCGACCCCATGGACTGTAACACACCAGGCCTCCCTGGTGTTGAGCACACCAACTCCCAGAGCTTGCTCAAACTCACGCCTGTTGAGTCGGTGATGCCATCCAACCATCTCATCCTCTGTCGTCCCCCTCTCCTCCTGCCTTCAATCTTTCCCAGCATCAAGGTCTTTTCCAGTGAGTCAGTTCTTCCCATCAGGTGGCCAAAGTATTCGAGCTTCAGCATCAGTCCTTCCAATGAATATTCAGGGTAGATCTCCTTTAGGATTGGCTGGTTTGATCTCCTTGCAGTCCGAGGGACTCTTCAGAGTCTTCAACACCACAGTTCAAAAGCATCAATTCTTCAGTGCTCAGCTTTCTTTACAGCATTTTACCCATTCAATATAGTGACAGGAAGGTAGAATGTTGTGGAAAGAACATTGGATTAAAGCCCAGTTCCACTTCTACCATCAACCAGCTGTGTGGCTCAAGGTGAGATGCTTAACCTCTCTGGCATCTGCTTATCTGTAAGCTTAGGGGCCGTAACGTTAGATCAATGGGCCACATGAAGACCCCATGTACCCTTTCCCATCGAAGCCCCCACTCACCTCTAGACGTAACTACCCAACATCTGAGATGATGACTTTTATTTTCTTTATAGTTTAAAATTCTATGGATAGCTCTCTAAATGATTTATCTTTCAACTTTACACAGATAGAACCATTCTGTGTGTATTGTTTTATCACCTGCTCCTTTTGCTCAATTTTTTGGGGGGAGTCATCGATATTTTTAAAAATATTTAATTATTTGGCTGTGCCAGGTCTTAGCTGTGGGATGCATGATCTTTATTTGTGGCATGTGGGATCTAGTTCCCTGATCAGGGATTGAACCCTGGCCCCTGCACTGGGAGCTCAGACCACTGGACCACCAGGGAAGTTCCAGGAGTCATCCATATTATTCCATGGTAGCTAGCTGTAGTTTGTAGTTTGTTCATTCTTTGTTATACAGTATTTCATTGTATTAATATACCAGGATTTATTTCTCTATTCCAGTGTTAATGAGTGTCTGAGGTTGTTCCTATTTGGGAGCTCTTACGAACAATATTGAGGCTTCCCTGGTGGCTCAGATGGGTCGGGAAGATCCCCTGGAGAAGGGAATGGCTACCCACTCCAGCATTCTTGTCTGGAGAATCCCATGGACAAAGGAGCCTGGCAGGCTACAGTCTGTAGGGTCACAAAGAGTTAGACATGACTGAAGTAATTTAGCACACACAAACAATATTACCATAAACAGGTACAAACCTAGAGTAGAACTGCTTGGCTATATGATCTGAATATCTTTGACTTTACTAAAAATGTTTGTTTTCCAAAGTGGTTGTACCATTTTGCACTCCTGCTAACATTTCCATTGTTCTACACACTTGCCAACATCATAGACAGTTAGACTTTCATTTTTGCTAACCTGGTAAGTGTGTAGTATTCCACTGTGGCTTTAATTTACATTTCTCTGGTTACTAATAAAGTTGGATACATTTTCATATATTTACTCACAATTCTAGGTCTAATTATATGAATATTGCCCTCTAAAATATTATACCAAATTCCTTCATCACTAGTACTTTAGAGATACTAAATATCTTTGGAATGCCTGCCTGCATGCTTAGTTGTGTCCAACTCTTTGAACTGTAGCCCACCAGGCTCCTCTGTCCACGGGGTTTTCCAGGAAAGAATACTGGAGTGGGATCTTTGGAATGACCATCATCAAAATGTCTACAAATAATAAATGCTGGAGAGGGGGCTTCCCTAGTGGCTCAATGGTAAAAAAAAAAAAAAAAAAAAAAAACAACCTACCTGCCAATGCAGGAGACACGGGTTCAATTCCTGATACAGGAAGATCCCACATGCTGCAGAGCAACTAAGCCAAAGTCTCAACTATTGAGCCTGTGCTCTAGAGCCAGAAGCCCCAGCTACTGAGCCCACGTGCCACAACTACTGAAGCCTGTGCACCCTAGAGCCTGTGCTCTGCAACAAAAGAAGCCACAGAAATGAGAAGCCCACCCACCACAACTACGGAGTAGACCCTGCTCACTGAAACTGGAGAAAAGCCTGTGCAGCAGTACAGACTCAGCAAAGCCTGAATAAATAAATACTGCAAAATTGTGGGTGAGGGTGGGGAGAAAAGGGAAACCTCCTGCACTGTTGGTGGAAACGTAAGTTGGTATAGCCACTGTGGAGAACAGTATAGAAGTTCTTTAAAAAACTAAAAATAGAGCTACCAGATGATCCAGCAGTCCCACTCCTGGGCACATATCTGGAAAAGTTGAAAATTCTAATTTGAAAAGATATATGCACCTCAACGTTCATAGCAGCACTACTTACAACAGCCAAGACATGGAAGCAACCTAAGTGATCACTGACGGATGAATGAATAAAAAATACGTGGTGTATGTGAATACAATGGAATATTACTCAGCCATTAAAAATGATGAAATAGTGCCAAGATGAAAAGGTGGAGAGGATAAGGTAGACCAGACAGGAATCTTGAAACCTAAAGAACACGGTGGTAAGATCCTTGGGTTTCTTTTTGCTTCACGTAGCTCAGATTGGGTGCTAGAAAAGTGAGAGACTCCAACAGCACTGACAAAAAAAGCTCCCACCCCACAAAAACCTTCCCTCTCTCTGGTCAAAGGACAAGGAAAAGGTAATACAGATACATTTAGAAAGTAACTCTCTATGTAACTAGAAACCAAAGAAAAAACTGTGGCCTCCCTACCTCCACTTGCCCCAGCAAAGGCTGAGTGGGGAACCGAGACTTCTACCCTTTCCAGATGCCCCAACACACCCACCAGGGTAATGTCAGAAAAGGCTGAGAAGGGAGCCAGAACTTCCATCCATGGCACCAGTGATGTTAACGTGGGGAGCCCAGCCTTCTACCCCATCCAGCAGTAATGAGCTGCCCCTCTTCTCCCTGCTGCAGTGGTGTCAGACAGGACCTAAAGGAGATCCCTGGCCTGCCTCCTCCTCACTATAGTGTCAGAGGAAGCTACAGGGGAGCAGTCATGAGGCACTCCTACCCCTTCTCCCATCAAGGGAGGTATCAATGGAACCCAGGGGAAGAGCTGGAACATCTTCTCTGCCCAGATAGAATGTGGAGCCCTTGAATGTCCATAGATGTGGATGCAGACCACAATGCCAGGAAGGCCTGGCTTTCCCTATGGGTTTCAGACTTGCCTAGCCAGCCCCCACAATCACGTAAGACAACTCCTTGCAATAAATTCCATAATATGTATCTCCCTCTAGTTCTGCTTCTCTGGTTGGATCCTGATACACATATTTTTCTGTTTTACAGTAGTAGCTGTCTCTAATGCAATGTGGAATGGAGCAGAACATACATAACAGGTAAAAATACTCCTTGTGTATTTTATTAGTCTGCGCCAGGATAAGATCCACCTCACTCTCTTTCGTAAACAATTCTTAACATTTCCTGTTTTCATCCCTTCTCTTCTTCCCTCCTTGGTTCCATCCCCTCCAGCCTCCTGAACATCTTTTGTTCCTCACTATTTCTCTACAAATACTCCCCTGGATTACCAAAACCTCATTTGACACTTCAATCCCTGTGTCTTCCTGCACTACTTCTCTCTTACCCTTCACTGACAAACTTCTTGCAAATATATTCTATTTTCCCTTTTCCATTGCTTCTTGTTCACTATTACTTTGTTTCCATATCTATTAGCCTCCTGACACTGACCTGTTGACCTTTCAAGGTTCAAGTACCTCCAGTTCATCAAATCTAACTATAGTAGGACCTGATTACTGATATTCAATCGCTAAGTCACGCCTGACTCTTTTGTGACCCTGTGGCCTGGAGCCTGCCAGGATCCTCCATCCATGGGATTTCCCAGGCAAGAATACTAGAGTGAGTTGCCATTTCTTTCTCCAGGGGATCTTCCCCACCCAGGGATCAACTCACGTCTCCTGCATTGCAGGTGGATTCTTTAACTGCTGAGCCATTGGGGAAGCCCTTTATCAGCCTAGAGTTACTATTTAAAGTCTCAATAAGATTATCTTGGGAAAGAAGGCAGAAAGAGAAAGAAAAGTCTACAGCCAAGGCCTGGTGCACTCTCATCATTTGGAGGCTTGATAGAAGTGATCCAGGGCAGAGAGGCCAGGGGTAAAAGGAAAGTCAAAGAATTGTGCTTTCACTGATAGCTGAAGGAGAAACAGTTTCAGGATGGAAAGGAGTCAGCATGATTACTGACAGGTAATCAGACACAGATACACAGAGAACTGGTTGTTCTCCATCCTCAAAAGAGATCAGCCATGAAGCTAACAAAGCTTATATTTCACAGCCCGAATCTTATGGTTACCAAAGCGGAAGGGGAAGGGAGGAATAAATTGGGAGTTTGGGATTAACATATACACACTACTATATATAAAATAGATAAACAGCAAGGATCTACTGTATAGCACAGGGAACTCTATATCTTGTAACAACATAGAAAAGAATCTGAAAAAGAATACACACGAATATATTCATCTGAAAAACTGCTGTATGCCTAAAACTAATACAACATTGTAAATAAACCATACTTTAAAAAAACTTCACAGCCTTTCACTAGCACAAGCTCCTTCCAATGCCCGTAGTTAATTTTATATCTGCAGTTTTGTATCCTTTTGCTTACAGGATTCTCCAACTTGATAAACTTAATTAAGCCCCATAAACCCAGATGTGGCTCTCCTCATCATCCTTCTCCTCTCTGTAACAACTTGGCCAGGTAAACGTCACTGATGTCATTTCTCCCTGTGGTGCATTCCTCTCTTCCACTGTTCTCTTTTCTTCTCCTGCCATGCCCTAAATGAAGATGTCAACTAATATTTGACCTCAACCTGTTCTCCCTACATTATTCCTCTGTGAACTTATCCCTTCATCTCACTCTTATGTGACAATGCCCAAATTCAAACTCCAACACTGAGCTCTACCTCTCAAACATGGGCAGATACTTATGCTCTTGTGGAATTTGCCGTGATAAAAAGTTACCTTTTGATAAAGCTCATGAGCAAAAGGTCAAATGGATAAAAAGGGAAAGAAGCATATGCTTGGCTCAGTCAGTATTACTCACTAGCGTGTTCTTTCAGAAAAGAAATGGAACGGTACTTCCCTGGTAGAAAGAATCTGCTTTGCAATGCAGGGGACATCCCTGGTCTGTGAAGATTCCACATGCCTTGGAGCAACGAAACCCCATGCACCATAACTTCTGAGCCCGGGTTCTAGGGCCGGTGAACTGCAACTACTGAGCACTGAAGCTGCAACTACGGAAGCCAGGGAGCCCCAGAGCCTGTGCTCCACAAGAGAAGCCACTGCAAGGAGAAGCCCGAGCCCCAAAACAAAACAGTAGCCCCCGCTCCTAGCCACTAAAAAAAAAGCCTGTGCAGCAACAAAGACACAGGGCAGAAAAATAAAGGGAAAAAAAAAAGAAATAGAAGGCAGGCTGTCTTAGTAACCTATTGCTGAGCAACAAAGTACCCCCAAATTTAGTGGACAACAGCATTTATTATCTCACAGTTTTTGCAGTACAGCAATCTGGGTGAGACTTAGCTGGGTCTCTCGCAGGCTGCAATCAAGGCCTTGGCGGAGGCAAGTCATTACTTCAAGGATCCCATGGGACAGGATGGTCTTCCTAGCTCCCTCAGGAGGGATTAGCAGGATTTGATTCCTCACAGGTTGTTGGACTGAGGGCCTCAGCTCTGCGTGGGCTGTCCGGCTGGGGGGTGACGCTCAGTTCCCTGCCATGTGGATGGCTCCATAAGACAGCTCACAACCTGGTTAAGCGGCTTCATGAGAGTGAACAAGTGGGAGGGCAGCGAGGTAGTGCCCATTGTGGGGAGTGCAAGAAAGATGAAAAGTCAGTCTTTCATAACCTCATCTCCAAAGTGACCTCCATCATTTTGTCTTATTCTATTGCTAGAAGTGAGCCACTAGGTTCTGCCCACACTCAAGGGGAGAGGATTTACATAAGGGAGTGAATATAGGGAGTCAGGTTATGGGAAGCATTTAGAGGCTGCCTACCGGTTCTCCAGGGACTCGCAGTCCTGCAGAGAAAGCCTTATGGAGTGCCTGAGAAAGACCAAGGTAACGCTGGCGCCATGGCTGCCAGTCTACACAGGTGTGTTAAGTCACTCTACGTTTGAGACGCTATGTTCCCATCAGTTTGCTTATAACACGTTTTAGACCATCACTGATCTTCATCAGTGTCTTTTGAGATGCGTTCCAGGGAGATATCCCACCTCCCCACCCACTCCAGAATAGTTGCTACAATACCGTATAAAGTAAGCTTAAAGACCTAACCAAGAACCATGCTCTGGGCTGGTGCAAGAGTCCCCACTCTTTTTGGTATTGCAGCCCACTGGAAAATGCAGTGACTTCATTTCATTTTCCACTGCGTGGTCAAAGCTTCACAGAAATACTCCTCCTCATCAATGTAGAAGACAATTTTATCATGATATAAATTATTTATACTACCTCAGAAATTCAAGTTTTTCAACTCATGTCCCAAGTTTTCCTCATGCTATAAGAAAAAAAAAAGACCAATTGGCTTTCTTTAATCTCTCTGAAAATAACTTGGCGATTTAACAGTTAGCACACGGGCATACAATTACTCGCAGTAAACATGTGACTTAGGTGTATGTTGACTCACTAGGCGCACACGGCGGGCTGGCGGGCTGGGGCCCCTCGTGCAGTTCCACCCCACACCTCAGGGGGAGGTCGCTGCCCTTCCTTCGGCCCGCTTGGCGACGCGGCTCCCGTCTCTGTCAGACCCGACCAAGTGGCCAGGAAGTGGGGGAGGCCACAGAGACGGCGGCCCACGCTTCCCCTGTTAAAAGAAGGCTGTCCCTTGTGATGCGCTAGTAGAAAGCACACTGTAACTCTGTAAACCCCGGGCTGCCCGGGCCTGGCTCCCGCGAGACCCGCATTTTCTACCCCCGCGCTGGCGCAGAAAGGTGCGGTCCGGCCCGACCCGGAAGCTGCCGCGGCCGCCGAGCTCGCCTCCCGCCCCGTGGGCTCCTGGCGCCCCGACTTGTAGGGCCCGCCGCGTCCGCCTGCCTCGGTCCCCTCTGGCCCATGGGTCTCCATGGCGACGGCGGGGGCCCGGCTGCGGGGGCGGGCAGCCCGAGCGGGGGCGCGGCGCGCGGGGGGCCTCCGCGGCGGCGTCGCCGTGTTCGCCGCTGTGGCCGCCGTGTTCACCCTCACGCTGCCCCCCTCGGTGCCGGGGGGCGACTCGGGTAATGTACTCTCAAGGTCGTCCCTCCTGCCTCTCCTGCCCCCTCCCTGATCCTCGCCGTTCCCACGAGGTCTGGTCAGTTCTCCCACTCCATCCTCCCGCCGGGGCCCCCCGCAGGGTTTTGCGTTTCAGAACCAGTGTGTGTGTTTTCATTTCTGAAATCTTCCTGTAGTTCTGGTCTCTTGTAGTTTTCAGCCTTTCGAGACGGGGCTGGTTGCTTTCGCCTGATGGGACTTAACTGACCGTCCCACTTCTCCAGATCATCTTCCTAGGCCTGCGTTTTTGTTTTGCATTCCTTTTTCGTCCACAGATATCAGTGTTACTTACAAGTCTTTGTCGTGTACCAGACAAAAGGGCTGACAGGAGCTGCGGACAAGTTTCATGGAGAGTGTTGTAGTGCGGGCAGAGACAATACACAAACGACTGAATAAACAGCGTATTGGGAGGAGAAGTTATTGGAGACAGAAAGAGGAAAATGTGATTGATAGTGGGGTAGGCAGTGGCTCTATCCGGATGGCTAGTCCGGAAAGGCCTCTAAGAAGGTGATATTTTAGTTGAAATCTGAACATTGAAAAGCAGCCAGCCTTGCACACTATTTGCGGGAGAACTCTTAAAATAGTGGAAACCAGTTGTGGCTTAAAGCTGCTTCTATTGAAAAGCGTGACTTGGGGGCTATTTAAATCACATGAATCATTGTTGCGTATTTGGGGTGAGAGGCAGATGCAGGTTTTGTTTTGTTGTCAAACTGATCATCTAATACTGCCTAATAATGATCAGTAATTTTGTCAGAATGGTGCTGAAACTTTGGGTAGTGAATCTATAGACTGAAAAAAACTGAGCACCTTAGTTGCTGCAAAACAGAATACCCCCAAATTGAGTGGATTAAAACAACAAACGGTTATTCTCTCATATATTCTGTTCATCAGGAATCTGGGTGCAGTTTAAGTGGGTGCTGTTATCCAGAACAAGTTTGTTGTCCTGGTGTGGAGTGGGGTGCAGTCAACTCAAAGGTTCATTCTAACAAGGATTAAACTCTAAACCTCATCCAGCTCTTTGATGTGGGGGTTTCACAGAGAGAGAGAGATGGCACCTCTGCCTACAGCTCTGTCATTTTGTAACCCAATCTTGGCAGTGGCAGACCACTGCCCTGTTTTATTCCTGGAAGTGAGTCAATATGTCCAGCCTATACTCAACGGCAGAGGGTTATCCAGTGAGAATACTGGAATTTTGGAGTTTTAGAGGCCGTCTTCAAGGCTGCCTACCACATTGAAGATCCCTGATGTTCCTTTTACACATCATTCAGTTCAGTCGCTCAGTCGTGACCGACTTTTTGCGACCCCATGAATCACAGCACGCCAGGCCTCCCTGTCCATCACTTACTCCTGGAGTTCACTCAAACTCATGTCCATCAAGTCGGTGATGCCATCCAGCCATCTCATTCTCTGTCGTCCCCTTTTCCTCTCGCCCCCAGTCCTTCCCAGCATCAGAGTCTTTTACAGTGAGTCAACTTGTCGCATGAGGTGGCCAAAGTATTGGAGTTTCAGGTTTAGCATCAGTCCTTCCAGTGAAAACCCAGGATCGATCTCCTTTAGAATGGACTGGTTACCTTTATTTTTTTCTTTCAGATCCTATTGTATAGGAGCAGTTTTTCATTAGTATAGTGGGGAATGGAGTTACCATATTTTCAAGTTTTATACTAAATAATAGAAATAACTTTATAGTTGTGAGAGCTTTGATATTGGAGAGGATTACTTACAGGTTGAATAGTTCTGTATCTTTGAAAAAAAGCATTTTTAGTTCTTGACTGTGGTTGTTTGAGCCTGAAGGATGAGATTAGAATGAATGATAATAACACTTGTTGAGCACTTACAATGTGCCAGGCACTGTTCAAAAGTGCTTTACATAGATTGCCATTTTAATTCCAGCTGCTACCCTGTGAGGTAGGTACTCATTTATTTTATAGATTACAAAACTAAGGTTAAGCTCTGTCCAGAATCACACAAGTAGAAGATAGAAGCAGTCAAGGAAAAAAAACCCAAGTAGATTGAATTTAGAGCATGCTCTCTTAACTAGCCTATGCTCTAAATTCTTTTAAATCTATTATCATGTATTTAGTGATGAAGTCTATTTAAAATTTATGATTGTGTTATCAAGCTCAAGTTTATTTTGCTCTCTGCACAGCAGGCCAGCAAATTGGGAAAACAATTGTTGGAGCAAGGAATAACCACTTTAATTGTAAAGCTGCTGCTGCTAAGTCACTTCAGTCGTGTCCGACTCTGTGTGACCCCATAGACGGCCTCCCACCAGGTTCCCCCGTCCCTGGGATTCACCAGGCAAGAACACTGGAGTTAGTTGCCATTTCCTTCTCCAATGCATGAAAGTGAACAGTGAAAGTGAAGTAGCTCAGTCGTGTCTGACTTAGCAACCTCATGGACCGCAGCCTACCAGGCTCCTCCATCCATGGGATTTTCCAGGCAAGAGTACTGGAGTGGGGTGCCATTGCCTCCTCCGAATTGTAAAGCTAGCAAACTGAAAAGATGACAGACTAGCACCTCAAAAAAAAAAAAAGCTTGGTACATATACAATGGAATATTACTCAGTCATTAAAAATGAAGTAATGCCATTTGCAACAACATGGGTGGACCTAGAGATTGTCATACTGAGTGAAGTAAGACAGAAGGAGAAATATTGCATGACATCCCTTATATGTGGACTCTAAAAGAAAGTGATACAAATGAACTTAGAAAACAGAAACAGACTCACAAGCTTAGAGAAGGAACTTATCAGTTTGCCAGGGAGAATGGATAGATAAGGTTCTGCGATATTCAGGTACACACTGCTGTATTTAAAATGGATAACCAACAAAAACCTACTGTATAGCACATGGAACTCTGCTCAATGTTATGTGGCAGCCTGAATGGGAGTGGAGTATGGGGGAGAATGAATATATGTATACATACGGCTGAGTCCCTTTGCTGTTCACCTGAAACTATCACAATGTTGTTAATCTGCTATACCCACTATACCAGCTTTCCCTGGCAGCTCAGCTATAGAGAATCCACCTACAAATGCAAGAGATAAGGGTTTGACCCCTGAATTGGGAAGATCCCCAGAAGAAGCAAATGGCAACCCACTCCAGTACTGCCTGGGAAATCGTATGGACAAAGGAGCCTGGCAGGCTACAGTCCATGGCGTCACAAAAGAAGCAACTGAACCACCACCACCCCAGTACAAAATAAAAAGGTGTTGTTCAGTTACCTAGTCATGTTTGACTTTACGCCCATGGACTGCAGCATGCCAGGCCTCCCTTTCCCTCACCATCTCCCTGAGTTTGCCCAAGTTCATGTTCACTGCATCAGTGATGCTGTCCAGCCATCTCATCCTCTGACTCCCTCTTCTGCCCTCAGTCTTTCCCAGCATCAGTGACTTTCCCAGTGAGTCATCTGTTCACATCAGATGACCAAAATACTGGAGCTTTAGCATCAGTCCTTCCAGTGAATATTCAGGGTTGATCTTCCTTAAGATTGGTTTGATCTCCTTGTGTCCAAGAGACTTTCAGGAGTCCTCTCTAGCACCACAGTTAGAAGGCATCAATTCTTTGGCGTTCTGCCCTCTTTACAGTCCAGCTCTCAACAACTGTACATGACCACTGGGAAGACCATAGCCTTGACTATGTGGAACTTTGTCAGCAGAGTAATGTCTCTGCTTTTCAACACACCGTCTAGGTTTGTCATCGCTTAACTGTCAAGAAGCAATTGTCTTCTGATTTCATGGCTGCAGTCACCGTCTGCAGTGATTTTGGAGCCCAAGAAGAGAAAATCTGTCACCCACCATTTCCCCTTATACTTGCCATGCAGTAATGGGGCCAGGTGACCTGATCTTAGGTTTTTTAATAATTAAGCTGGCTCTTTCACTCTCCTCCTCCACCCTCATCAAGAGGCTCTTTAGTTCCTCTTCACTTTCTGTCATTAGAGTGGTATCATCTGCATATCTGAGGTTGTTAATGTTTCTCCCACCTATCTTGATTGCAGCTTATAACTCATCCAGCTTGGCATTTCTCTTGATATGCTCAGCATGTAGGTTAAACAAACAGGGTGACAGCAGACAGCCCTGTCGAACTCCTTTCTTGATCTTGAACCAATCAGTTGTTCCATAAAGGATTCTAACTGTTGCTTTTTGACCCGCATTCAGGTTTCTCAGGAGACAGGTGAGATGGTCTGGTATTCCCATCTAAGAGCTTTCCACAGTTTGTCATGATACATACAGTCAAAGGCTTTGGCATAGTTGATGAAATAGAAATAGATGTTTTTCTGAAATACCCTTCAGTTCAGTTCAGTTCAGTCGCTCAGTCGTGTCCGACTCTCCGCAACCCCATGAATCACAGCACGCCAGGCCTCCCTGTCCATCACCAACTCCCGGAGTTCACTCAAACTCATGTCCACAGAGTCGGTGATGCCATCCAGCCATCTCATTCTCTGTCGTCCCCTTCTCCTCCCGCCCCCAACCTTTCCCAGCATCAGAGTCTTTTCCAGCGAGTCAACTCATCACATGAGGTGGCCAAAGTACTGCAGTTTCATCTTTAGCATCAGTCCTTCCAATGAACACCCAGGACTGATCTCCTTTAGAATGGACTGGTTGGATCTCCTTGCAGTCCAAGGGACTCTCAAGAGTCTTCTCCAGCACCACAGTTCAAAAGCATCAATTCTTCGGCAATCAGCCTTCTTCACAGTCCAACTCTCACATCCATACATGACCACGGGAAAAACCATAGCCTTGACTAGATGGACCTTTGTTGGCAAAGTAATATCTCTGCTTTTTAATATACTGTCAAGGTTGGTCATAACTTTCCTTCCAAGGAGTAAGCGTCTCTATAATCCAGTTAAGGTTAGCAATTTGATCTTCAGTTCCTCTTCCTTTTCTAAACCCAGTTTGGACATCTGGAGGTTCTTGGTTCACATAATGCTGAAGCCTAGCATGCAGAATTTTAAGCATGGCCTTACTAGTATGGGATATCAGCACAATTGTTCGATGGTTAGTACATTTTTTGTACCACCCTTCTTGGGAATTGGGATGAGAATTGACCTTTTCTAGTCCTGTGGCTACTGCTGGGTCTTCCAGGTTTGCTGACGTTTAGTTGCTCAGTCATGTCTGACTCTGGGACCCCATGGACTGCTGCTCGCCAGGTTTTCCTATCCTTCCCCATGTTCCGGGACTTGCTAAAACTCATGTCCATTGAGTCGGTGATGCCATCCAACCATCTCATCATCTATCATCCCCTTCTCCTGCCTTCAGTCTTTCCCAGCATTGGGATCTTTTCTAATGAGTCAGCTCTTTGCATCAGGTGGCCAAAGTATTGGAGTTTCAGCTTCAGCATTAGTCATTCCAATGAGTATTCAGGACTGATTTCCTTTAGGATTGACTGGTTTGATCTCTTTCCAGTCTAAGGGACTGTCAAGAGTCTTCTCCAACACCACAGTTCAAAAGCATCAGTTCTTCAGTGCTCAGCCTTCTTTATGGTCCAACCCTCACATCCGTACATGACTACTGGAAAAACCATAGCTTTGACTAGATGGACCTTTGTTGCCAAAGTAATATCTCTGCTTTTTCATATGCTATCTAGGCTTGTCATAGCTTTTCTTCCAAGGAGCAAGTGTCCTTTAATTTCATGGCTGCAGTCAACATCTGCAGTGATTTTGGAGCCCAAGAAAATAAAGTCTCACTGTTTCTACTGTTTCCCCATCTATTTGCCATGAAATGATGAGACTGCATGCCATGATCTTAATTTTTTTGAATATTGAGTTTTAAGCCAATTTTTTCCACTCTCCTCTTTCATCAAGAGACTCTTAAGTTCTTCTTCACTTTCTGCCATAAGGGTGGTATCATCTGCATATCTGAGGTTGTTGATATTTCTCCCGGCATTTTGCCATGATGTACTCTGGATAGAAGTTAAATAAGCAGGGTGACGAATTGCTGACATAATGAATGCAAAACCTGATGGCCTCATCCTTTAGGGATTTAAATAGTTCTGCTGGAATTTCATTACATCCACTAGCTTTATTAGCAGCAGTGCTTCTTAAGGCCCTCTTGACTTTGCACTCCAGAATGTCTGGCTCTGGGTGACTAACCTCATCATTGTAGTAATCCGGTTCCTTAAGATCTTTTTTATACCGTTCTTCCATGTGTTCTTTCCATGTCTCCTTGGTCTCTTCAGGGTCTATTAGGTCCCTATCATTTTTACCCTTTATTGTGCCCGTCTTTGGGTGGAATCCTCCCTTGATGTTTCCAGTTTTCCTAAAGAGATCTCTGTCTTTCCCCTTTTGTTGTTTTCTTCTATTAATTAAGCACTGTTCATTGAAGAAGGTCTTCTTTTCTCTCCTAGATATTCTTTGGAACTCTGCATTTAATTGGATGTACTTTTCTCTCTCTCCCTTGCTTTCCACTTCTCTTCCTTCTTCCACTATTTGTAAAGTCTCCTCAGATACCACTTTGCCTTCTTGCTTTTCTTTTTCTTTGGAATGGTTTTGTTCACCACCTCATATACAATATGTGGACTTCTGTCCTTAGTTCTTCAGGCATTCTGTTAACTAGATCTAGTCCCTTGAATTTATTCATTACCTCTACTGCAAATTCATGCGGGATTTGATTTAAGTCATACCTGACTGGCCTAGTGTTTTTCCCGGTTTTCTTTGTACTGTGATTAATTGCTCAGTCGTGTCCGACTCTTGGTGACCCTATGGACTCTGTCCACGGGGATTCTCCAGGCAAGAATACTGGAGTGGGTTGCCATGCCCTCCTCTAGGGGATCGTCCCAATCCAGGGATTGAACCCAGGTCTCCCACATTGCAGGTGGATTCTTTACCATCTGAGCCACCAGCGAATTTTCTATGGGAAACTGATGATCTGAGCCACAGTCAGCTCCAGGTCTTATTTTTGCTAACTGTATACAGCTTCTCCATCTTCGACTACAAAGAATGTAATCAATTTGATTTCAGTATTGACCATTTGGTGATGTCCATGTGTAAAGTAGTCTCTTGATTTGTTGAAAAAGGGTATATGCTATGACTAGTACATTCTCTTGGCAGAATTTAGTTATCCTTTGCCCTGCTTCATTTTGCTTTCCAAGGCCAAACTTGACTGTCACTCCAGGTATATCTTGACTTTCTACTTTTGCATTCCAATCTCCAGTGATGAATAGAAGAACTCTTTTCGTTGTTAGTTTTAGGAGATCTTCTAGGTCTTCATAGAACTGATAAGCTTCTTTGGCATCGGTGGTAGAGGCATAACCTTTGGATTACTGTGATGTTGAATGTCTTGCCTTGGAAATGAACTGAAATCATTCTGTCATTTTTGTGGTTACACCCAAGTACTGTATAAGTACAATTTCATACTCTTTTGTTGATTATGAGGGCTACACCACCACCACCCCAATACAAATTAAAAGTTTATATACACACACACAAAAAAAAACAACCTGAATTTGAGTTCCTTCTATACAGAAGAGGGGGAGGGTCCACTGTGGCGCTGACCAGTAGCTGAGCGGGGCTCCTATATCTGGCGCCTGTCCCACACCATTACGATTGTTGCTTTGTTTTCGTTAATAATGTCTTTTATTTTTTTCCCAAAAGAATAAAGTTATCTATTCACTTAGAGTTATCAGATTTTTTAGGTATTCTGATTTGTTTAATTTGACGCTGGATAGTAATTGCTTCTAATATTTTTATGTTCGTTTTTTGAGAATGCTAAATAAACTTTTCCAGTGTTGCCAGTAAAATTTGTATAATCACATCTTTGATAATTTTGCTTATATGTTTAATGTACTATTCTCTTTGAATTTAATGTTTATGGGTTTTTTTAACCAATAAGCAGAATGCATCTGAAGACCAACATAAAGCATATACTCATCTTCCTGATAAGTCTTAAATTATACTTATGAATCCATCACCTTGTGTAGCCTAGCCAAAACTACTTTTTGTACCACTTGATACACATTGTTGATTTATGGGCAAAAGCATTCCTGGTCATTTAAAGAAAAGGTTGGTAATCTAGCCTTCACTTGTATTTGTTATTCTTGGAAAAATAAATTAGCTTATATGTGTATTTATATATTTTTAACATATAGAGGGATCTGGGTTATGTAAAGGTGAAGTATCTACTGACTACGCTGAGTTTGCCACCCATTTGTGCCCCAGACAAAGCTGTGGTTCTCAAGCTTGAATATATTGATACTTGAGAATTGCCTGGAAAACATGGGCCCTGATTCCAGAGGGTGTCGTGTAAGTAGATTTGAGTTATGGTCAAGGAATCTTCATTTTTAAAAGGCATCCAGGTAATTCTGATACAGGTTATAGTAGGACTTATATTTGATAAATTGTTTGCTGTTTAGTTGCTAAGTACTGTCCAACTCCTTTGGACCCCATGGACTATAGCCTGCCAGGCTCCTCTGTCCTTGGGATTTCCCAGGCAAGAATACTGGAGTGGGTTGCCCTTTTCTTCTCCAGGGGATCTTCTTGGTCCAGGGATCAAACCCACATCTCCTGCATTGCAGGTGGATACTTTACCACTGAGCCATCGAACCCTAGTGTAAAGGGTTGATCGAGGGAAAGCAAGGTGCCAGAAGGCTTTTTTTTTTTTAACTATTTCTCTTTTCATCATGTTTGATTTTAAGAGTAGTGCTTCTCTTTAGCTTTTTATCAAGGGTACATAATAGACTTTGAATACTAGCATCTTTTCTATTTAGATTTTAATTCACATACGAAAAGAGTTGGTGATGGAGGTTTGTAACATTCAAGATTCATCTTTCTACCAACAACTTCCACAAATAACAGTATATTGACTTTTCAATGGTAAAAAGAGAAATTAGGGCATTTTTCTTAATGTTAAATGTAATTCTAAATACATTTTTATTTGAGGAGAATGAATAGCAACCTTGAAAATCTGAATTGAACTGTGCTTCATCGCACCTACAAAAATATAAGAATCAAAAATTATTTAAAACCTTTTGGGACTGAAGACATAAGAGCAAACCCATTCTAGAGTATAAAAGAGTTACAGTTTTGGTAACAGTATCTACAAAGTGAATGTTATTTTAAGCATTTTAAAACCATGAACGATTTATGTAAGATACAAAAAGGGCTTTTGTCTTCTAAGATGTTCTTGAATTTCTCTGGAAGACTTCAAAGATGTCCTTAAGTAAATGACCTAAGTGAGTCGTGTCTGTCTTTCATGCCCTTGTGGGGCTTCTCTGAAGTGAGCAATTTTCCCACCTGATGGGGGTGTCTGAGTAACAAGGGTGATAACATGATAGGTGTTTTTGTCATCTACGTGCGGGACTCTTCTGGGTGGCCCGAGGAGGGAGAGGTGCCGATGTCTTCTTGACAGAACCCTGAAACGGATAACTTAGTGGAAAAGACAAATGAAAATAACTAACCAGAATAGAACGCAATCTAAAGAAGTGCTAAATAGGTTCAAGCAGGTTCTATGAAGAAGGCAGAAGTGATTAATTCTGATGGGTGAAGCTGGGGAGGGGTCTGTGTAAGGAAAGGTGTCACTGAGAAGGTAACAATGGAACCAGGCCTTGAAGGATTTAGGAGAGAATGCTGGGTGAGAAAGTGAGTGATAGGAGGTGCAAAAGAGGACCATCTCAGAGTAACAGTGGGGAGTCCGATCTGACAGGGGTGAGCCTAAGTTTCACGGATATAAGCCTTGGGAAAGAAACCAGAAGCCGTAGAGGGCTGAGGTGTCACAATGAGGAATCAACTTCATTCAGTGGGCAGAGAGCAGCCATTGAGAAATTTTAGACTAAGAAAATCTGACCTCTGGGGGGTGGGGGTGGCAGTATTTAGTGATTTCAGTAGGAAGATGAATTGAAATAGAATATTGGTCAAAAGCTACTGCCATAGCCCAGGACGAGAGAAAAGGTCTAAAATATGATCAGGGCTCTAGAAATGAAGGACACTGATAGCCACTGAAGGATAGAAAATAGACATTAATACATTTTCTGATAGATAATTTTTAACTTTCATAAATCAGTTGATTGATTTCTTAAACTGTACAGTATTATGTATATAGGAATGAGTCAGAAATAGTCCCTGGATACTAAAAGGACTATCAAATAGGCACTGAATTACTACATCATAATTTTAGAAGTAATTGCCAATGGTGAGGAATTACAAAGAACTATGTAAATGACATGGTGATTTAATCATTTGAAAAAAATGTGCTGTGGTAATCAAAGCTTGCCAAAATAACCTGCAGTTAATAAGCATTTGGCAATTGTTTAAAAGTATCCAATGTAATTAATATAGAGAAGGTATTTAAATGCCAGCTTAGGGCAGAAAGACACATTTTATAGACTGTTCAAATCATTTTACATATAAGGTTGCATTTTTACAGGCAGTTTTGTACTAAATTCTTGAGGGATGACATAGCGTTTTACACTAATGCTCTGTAAGGGTTTTTATACATTTGCAAGTGTAAACAACCCTCAGGACGGAAAGTAAGCTTTTTTGAAAATTTGAAGTATACTTGATTTACAATGTTGTGTTAGTTTCTAGTGTACAGAAAAGTAATTCAGTTATACGTATTACATATTCTTCATTATAGGTTATTGCAAGATATTGAATATTATTCCCTCCTATAGTAGGAGCTTGTTTAAAATAAGCATTTTTAGAAACTAGAATTCACCTATATTTCCACTGACCAGTTATTAAAAACTGTCAAAGATAGTTTGTTCAATGAGACCTAAGGGAGAAAATACTCTGAGACTATTTCATGCTGTTAAATCTCTACAGATTTACAGTTTTATCCAGTCAAATTAATGCAAAACCCCAATGCAAGCATTTGGATTTTGAAAACTTTGGAGGAGTGTCATTTTCTAATAGTAATTATTGGTTTTACATTATTTTTTCACAGGGGAACTGATCACAGCCGCACATGAGCTTGGAGTAAGTATTAGTTTTATTGTTTAATCAATGCTCTCATTAACAGTTTTAGGAATTAAGAAAGTTTAATTAAGCATGGAGTAAAGTAGATTAATTTATTTTCAAACCCCAGTTTTTAGTAACTTATAAGTACAGTACGTGACAATTTACTTTAAGTTTTAAATCCAATTAAACTAAATTATAAAGCAAAGCCTTTACTATATATACAGTAGCTGGCTTATTATCACCCCAAATTTTGTATAAGCTATGGAGAATAAAATAAATCGGGTTAACAGTTTTAATAAGTTTATTATTTAATAAACTTTATTATGGTGTATGATCCCTTTAGGCAAGACCTTAGGACTGTCAGCATGGTGGTAATCCGATAGCAGTGTGGTCTTTCCACTTTCTAACCAATGCGATATTTCAGAACCCGCTTATTTTCAATAGCCTTTTAAATGACCCTAATGTACTGTGAACCCAGAGAACAAACTGCTTAAGAACTGACAATGAAATATGTCACCCTTTCTCTAGGTGACACACCATGTGATAGACGCTGCCAAATCCACTAAAGAAAATATTTATTTGTATTGGCACAAGAGGATTACAATAGAAAACCACTATTCACATTTAGTCATTGTCTTTAATCTTTATACTTGCCTGGGAAAAGGGCTACTTTTCAATTAAAGCCAGTGTGACTCTTCCTTTAAAACTGGATGAAAACCTGACTTGCGAATTTTCCCTTAGGTTGCCCATCCTCCTGGCTACCCTTTGTTTACTCTGGTGGCTAAGCTGGCAATTCTCCTGTTTCCTTTTGGTTCAGTTGCCTACCGAGTCAATCTGCTGTGTGGCTTATTTGGAGCAGTAGCTGCAGCTTTACTTTTTTTCACCGTTTTCAGGTAAAGTAGTTGATTAGTTAAAATTAATTTTGACTAATTGGAGATGGAGCTTTCTTATGTCCCATGTACCTACATGACAAAAAAAAAACACCTTTTGTTGCTTGAATGGTTTTCCTAATCACTCATGTGATTTCACTTTCTCAACTTACAGTAATTTCATATGTGTTTGACCCTCAAATGATTAATCAGTTGGTTCTGCTTCATACAGTGGAGAGAAGATGTCACCAGTTCATTATCACAATTCTCTGTTTAGGCAGAATTTGTCATTTTAGGAAGATGCAGATGGGCCAGTTTAATTCAACAGTATGAAGTTCTTCTTTTGGTAAATGGTAAATATTATTTAATTACTCACAGTATTGCTGATAGGTCCAGATCTATTACCTATCAGGTCCAGAACAAATACCTAATTATATTGTATTTTAAATATTCACATGCATACATTTTGAAATGAGGCTATTAACTAAGGAAATCAATTTGGGAATGCGGTTTTAGTAAGGTTTCACTTTGTTGCAGTATAGCTGTAGGGAAAACAGGCAAATGAGACACCACTTACTCCATAATGAAAGGCTTCCCTGGTTTGGAGGCTACCCTACTTTAAACAACAGGCTGTAGTTTAGGATGTTGGTAACCTCTGTCTGTGCTGTTCCCTCGCCTTCAGTGCTCACGCCGTCTAACCTATGCCTGAAAGGACTGTAGTCAAAACTACAAAGGGAAAACCAAGTTAAAACATTTCTTTCAAAAAGTATTGCAGATTTTATTATAAAAACAAATAATTTTGTATGTAAATATAGTATAATTTGAATAGAAAATTTCAAATGTCATTTTTGGAGACTGTTTTATTTACATTTGTCATATTACTACCCTTTGACTAAATTCTTTCTAAATTCCCCTTTGCTTATTTGTAAGAAGGTAAAAGTTACTGACTATGGCTAAAACTTACTGTTAAATCTATTTGTGGAAAGTTTCAGATTCAAAATTGTAATCGTTGATCATTGACTAAATGTTTATCTGTATTATTTAATTTGTTTTTATTTCATTCTTACATGTTTTCAGTGATAGCCATATCTTTAAGTATGAAATACTTAAAATAACATTTTTAAGTATGAAATACTTAAAATAACATTTTTGCTTGGATTAATTAGTATTATGAATACTTTCTTTTTCTAAATGATTAATTATTATTAGAATTGTTCCTTCTGGTCTTTTATAATTAAGGCTATGTCATTATTTTCATTTAGAGAAAAACTATTTTAAATATCTAGGATGAAATTTAGAACATATCAGTTCTGTATTAAATGTATGAATTACTAATTTTCATAAGACATTTAAGACAAAGCAATTTTTTTAAAAAACTAATATTTGTTTTGCTAGTTCATTTGTATTTTAGATTATTTCTACAACATATACACATGTTTAAATGCTGTAGATATCTCTTAAAGCAGGTAAAGCTATTTGTTTTCTAAAACTTTTCCATGGTTTTTTGTTATATTAATTGTTGATGCCCTTCCACATAAAAACCACTGCAAAAATCATATATAAATTCTTTGTCTTTCTAGAATCCGAATAGTTTGGGACAGTAATTTTCCTTTGAGTTGTCTGGATTTTAAAATAGCTTTAATTATTATGCTTGATTTTAATGGGTGATCAGCACACAGACCTGTGACCATTTTATTTTAATATACAGTCTTAATGATAAATTCATATACTTACTGACATGTTTTAAAACAAAAACTCCTTATAGACTGGATATTTGCCTAGTTTTAGTAATCCAGTACTTTGGAAAAGTTACTTTCTTCTGAAATGTGTCCTAACAATATTATCTCTCATGTAATTTTAATATGAAAATACTTCATTATTTTGAATACAAATAATTGACAAGGTACATGTCCTTTGGGAACAACCTAGTTCAAGAGGCAAATCTGTTTTGTCAAACAATGGCCACCCTTCGGGAAAGAGCAAGCCATCTCTATGGTAATAGGACTAACAGTAGCCTATTGATCGAGTGGAAGAAGACATTATACAATGTCAGCTGGCTTGTTACAATTTCATTTGTCAAATGACCTGAACTTAACCTTTAAAACCTTCCTTCTGTGAATATAAATCCAACAGCAGGACGCGGTTTTTGTGCAGTCATTACAGTGACGGCTTTTTTCCAGTCCTAGCGTACAGTAAATATATTCCTTCACAGGTTGACTCCTTCATCAGAACTCATTCAGAAGACATTTCACTACTTTATCTACTGACCAAGTCATCATTCCATTTTCTTGTTGAATATTGAGGGGTTTTCATCCTGGAGACAGTTGTATTCTTTCTTTCCCCCATCACTTAAGAGAACATTACTGTACATGTAGGATTAGTGCTGACTGGTGTGCAGAAAATTAATTCTTTTAACAGGTTTAGGTTTTTTTCAGGTAATTGTTCACAGAACATTCACTATATTTAGCTCTTGGGGTGGACATAAAGACCTTCTGTACCTTTTAAACAAAGATTGTATTTCAAAAGCAAATTTATGTTTAAATATGTTGATGTAAAAAGCTCCATTTTTTTCAGTAAACATGACTTGGATTGAAAGACCAGTTACTTCGTTGTTTCCAATTACTATGTAATTTTTGCTTTTCTTTCATCTTTCTTTTGCTTTTAGAAGCCTATAAGATGTCATTAACACTGCATTTTTTGTCAATCTTCCCTAATGGTTGGCAAGAATTCTTTTATACTTGCTGAGGTAGAAAGGATATGAGTAAAACAGTACATTGAAAGCTGTATATGTCACTGTACTTTATTGAATTAAAAATAGTAAGATTGGGTCAATTATTTCTGCATATATTTATTTATGTATTGTCCCCTTTGGGGATATTTTAAAGCATGATTATGTCAAAGGAGTTTAATACATTTCATTTATAGGAAATAGTATTCATTTTATTAATGTGTACATCTGTGCATTTAAGACTCTGTACTACAGTTCAGTGATTTAGAGGAACTGGGATTTTTTTTTTCTTTGAAGGTGAATGAAGTAAATGATTTTTTAGTTTGACAGAAGGGTATTTAAAAGTGTCATATTTGAAATTTGCAAATCCTATTAATACAAAAATGTAAAAGTTATAGGTCCTATAAATCACTAATAAGAACATTGTTTAGCTTTGCTTAGTAAATTTCAAACTTACTTTCTAAAAACCTCAAACTAGATCCTATCAACATGTACTTAGTAAGGAAGGAGTACTGAACTCACTGTCATTAATATCAACATTGTATATGTTCTGGTATCACTGGCAGTGAATGGACTCTGTTGATAGTTTCATATAACAATCCTTTACTTGAGGGAAGATTTAAATTGCTTATGATCTCAGATGAAAGCATCTCTAGTGTCCTATTTTTTTGATAAGTTCCAGGGCAGGAAATTTGTCCTCAACAGGCTTGAGAGTCAGCATATCCTTTTCAAACTAGTATGGGCCAAATGGAACTGTAGCAGAACTCATTCAGCAACATTTGTTGCACACTCATATGAATTGAAAGTAAATTTTTTTTAGTTTTTATAATCAAAATTCAGTGCTTATTTTAGAGAAAGGCAAAGTTACTCTTAAATAAAATTTTTTTAATAAATTTTTTTTTCTAAAAGGCATTGTTTCAGGAAGTTTGCATTAAAAAACTTTATAACTCCATTAAGGTTGTACAGTAAGAAATCAGATCTCTTAATATCAAGCAGGTTCCCTAGAATATATGAATATTAATTATAATTAAAGGTATCTTGAAACTCTGCCTGCTTACTACAAAGAACTTACAGCCAATTTCAGTGATACTTAAATATCTCCTGGTAGACTGTTTTGTGCCAGTATTTTGTTTATGCAATATTTTATTTTTTATAAGTTATGTAAACATTTCTAAACATCCTGCCACTACTAAAAATTAATTTGATTAAACTTTTGGAATAGGGACACTTGATTCTGAGCACTGTGTCTGCTATTCTTAGGATTTCAGCTAAGATTCCATTCAATAAAGAACTGAAAATGAAAATGCCATACCTTAGAGGATGTAGAATCTCCTGCTTAAGAGACATTTGGATTTTCCAGCTCAAAGAGTATTTTAGATTATTGCCATAAAGAATAATGTGAAGCTCTTCCTAATTTCAGAGGTAACTATGCATAAGTAACAAATAGTCGCCAAGTTTTTGTAGTTGAAGAAGAATGGAAAGTACTGGAGCATTAATTTCCATTCAGGAGAATATCTGTCTTGATCCCTGGTTAATTGATCATATATTTCTCTCATACTCGTATTAAAATTGCATTGACTCAGACTGGCTAAGCATATTAAGAGCTTGGTTCATTTGCATTTTCTTATAAGTAGAGGGCCATATTAGACTCAAATAGCAGCACTTCATTTTGAAGGGAAAAAAGCAGGGCAAAAACTCTTTTTTAAGACTGTAGAGTCTTTTCTGACAGCTAGTCAGAGTTAGAATTAGTTCAAGGAAATGTTAATAATGCACTGCCTGGCCTAATCCCTTTGATATCACCAGGTATCCTCCTGTTCATGGGTTAATTGCTTTAAAAGCAAAGGCAATATTCTGAGCGGTGGGCCGCTTCACCTTTTCACAGCTGTTACCATTGAGTGACAACTAAATCCCATGTGTAAGATGAGGAAGAGCTCAATCTCCAATTGGGAGAAAATTTATGTAAACCACAATCCCTTCAGAATGTGCGGAAGTCATAGACTTTCTTGATTTACTCTGCTTTTCCCAGAAAGCTCTATTGTTCACTTTCCTAAGTCCCATCAACCCTTTGTAGCAGAATATCACAGCGGCAGCAGATAGCTTGAAATATATAAATGCTATCATAGCTCTGATTAATAGCAGTGCTTATGAGTCAAGTCTGATAACAGTGCAGCTCTCCACTCAATTTCAGATACTGCTAATGGAATCTGTCTTCTCCAATTGTAATATGAGAAGGCCTAATTTGCCATGGAGCTTGGAGCTGTCACCAGTAGGGGATTGTGGGGTCAGATGGGAGCTGCCAGGTTTTTGCCCTGCAGCTTGTATCTCTCACTTTGAATAGAGCAGCCCCCTGCCTGCCAGTTAGCTGATAGGCCGCCGTGGGGTTTATGCCACTATATACAATAGGAAAGGGCTACATAGGCTGACTTTATAATTGTGAAGCTAGCTCATATTTCCACAGCTACTGTGCTGCATAATTTCTAATAAGTGGTTTTAACAAATGTCAGATTATGAAAAGTTTCCCCAATTACAAAAACTTATAAAACATTTAAATTGCTAAATCTGTTTCCTGCCGAGATTTTTGCCACTGGAACTAGTCATCTGTCATTATGGCTATAATAATAAATGCATACATTTCTTAAAGTTGCAAATAAAATGATAAATCATAACTCATAGATTTCCTACTTTTCAAAGCCATAAAAGTAGAAAACACTCAATGAATTGAAATATTACTATATACTTTATAACTTTGTTTAATAAGACAATGTTGTGTTAAATCTCTATTATTTAGTAAGTTGGTTAGTGAAAATAGTTGAATATCCCCATTCTGTTGATCTTAGTTATTTGGATCTTTTAAGTTTACTTCATTTACCTTTAGAATCTTAACATTTTAAAAATTATGCAGCATTTTCTAAGTTTTCAGTTAAAGAGGACTTTGAGAATAATAATTTTGAACTATACCCTTAACCAATTTCGGTTTTGCTGCTGCTGCTGCTGCTAAGTCACTTCAGTCGTATCCAACTCTGTGTGACCCCTTAGACGGAAGCCCACCAGGCTTCCCCATCCCTGGGATTCTCCAGGCAAGAACACTGGAGTGGGTTGCCATTTCCTTCTCCAATGTGTGAAAGTGAAAAGTGATTGCTACCGAATACAAATATACTATCAAGATTGAGTAATAAGCTCATCTTGAGGCCTTGCATGGTTTTAAACATTTCAAGCAAAACTGATGAAAATCTGCAGTTTGGGTGTTATTTTAAGCTAGGTTGTACAGGGGATATTGCCTTTCATAGTGCAAGTTATTTGGCATACTATGGACACTTGGTCAAATGTAAAGTAAATGATGGTGATTCCTATAAGACTCAGTTCAGTATTTTTCTTTTAGGTATTTGGGTATAAGTTGATGAGATGAGTTGTTCTAAGCCTCGAATAGCTTCATCATTTATTAGTTAGTTTATAAATTTTAATTCTAATGGAAATTGCGTGATTATATTTTATTTACGAGAACTATTCATAATCTTGTTTCCTCTGTTTCACTTGTGCCCTTTTCCTTTATGAAAGCTTTCCCATTTTTTCCCCCAATTTTATTTAGTGGTTTTAAAATCAAGACTAACACTTAGTACTTTTCCTTTCAACGTACTGGTAGTTGATATTTATGTAGCTGAAAATTCGGGGTAGAACAGTCTTTTTCCTATTGATACAGTTTCATGGAATAGAATAAACCTTGGTAGGATTTCACCTGGAGCGAAAGTAAATTTTTATAAAATATGGGAAAATGGGCTTATTTGCAAATTTATTAAAGATGCAAATGTTGTACATTTTTTTTTACTTATGGTGGTGGTGGCTTTAGAGATAGAACTTTAATATACCAGACCCTAAATTATTGATTGATGTTCATTAGGTCTAAACTTGAAAATGACAAGAAAAACATTCAGATTCTGCTGCTCTCCAAATACCCACTGACTATAATTTGCCCCGGCTTCCCAGATGGCGCTAATGATAAAGAACCTGCCTGCCAGGAGATATAAGAGTTGTGGGTTCTATTCCTGGATTGGGAAGATCCCCTGGAAGATGGCATGGCAACCCACTCCAGTATTCTTGCCTGGAGAATCCCAAAGCCAGGGGAACCTGGAAAGCTACAGTCCATGGGGTGGCAAAGAGTCAGACATGACTGAAGCGACTTAGCACATGTGTGCATGATTTGCCCATAGAGCACCTGGCACATATTAGATACTCAGTATATGTTTGTTGAAAAAGTGTTGAGTGAACTGCTGCTGAATGAGAGAAGTTCAGCTGAAACTGAAAATCTTTCCTGTCAATAGCCTAGTTTCCCAGTTTGACATCTCCAGGTACATTGAAGAAAGAAATCTATGGGTGATGATTTTGTGAATGAGAGCCAGAGGTAACATTTGTATATACTCCATGAACAAGACTCAGAAAGATAAGAACTTTGGAGGATGGGAGCAGTAGATTTGCCACTAACTGTATCCTGCTTTACTGTATCTTTTCCCTGTAATCTGCTGCATTTTAAGTCATCAATATGAGTTGACACTAAAAATAATTTTTTTAACAAGAATGCTCAGATGCATTGTGGCCTTCCTACTTGATTCTATTGTACGTACTTCAAGTAGGAGTTTTCAGTGTTCAAGGAGCATAATGTACCCTCTATGTTGGGTTCTTTGCACACTGAAGACAAATACGTTCATGAATTTTATGAAGCATGTCAAATTTATGCTCTGAAAGAATTTCAGTTTTCTGTTATTTGTCTTTTGATTGTGGGTTAGACAAGCATGTGACTTCACATGAAAATCAAATACTGTGTAGCAGAAAGAAAAATACACCTTATCATCAATAGCAAACCTGTGTCAATGGTGTAAATTGTAACCACCCCTCACACACACACAGTTTATCCATTGTGTCAACAGATGAATAGCATTCCATCAGTGAGAAAACTACTGCACAATCAGTACCTTTCTTAGGAATCTCGTCTAGGTGTCATAGAATTCTGAGCCTCACATTTGTTAGGATTCTCTGAGAAGCATCACATATTCCTCACCCTAGAAGAGAATTTTTCCATTCTCTGGGTGAAATTTTAAATACTTGGCAACCCTTCTTATCCTATCTGTCATACTCCTAGTATATCTTTCCTCAGTGACTGACCACTGTGATCCCCTGGAATGTGAACTCCATGGTTTTAGCCTTAGCCCAAGTAAAAGGCAATGAGGAAAATTTATTTATTGCAAATATACTGCAAAATACATTTTATGTGTCAGATATATGTACTATGTTATTTATATATACAAAACAAACTTCAGGAACTTTTAGATTATTTGTTATTTTTGAATCATCTGTATTATTACCTTATTCTGTTAGTCTGAGACCTTGAAAATTGAGCATGCCTCTCTAATAGTGTAAAAACTTGATTTTGATTGTTGACATGTGACTATCTTTTAAAATACAATGGCTGTCTTACCGAAATTTCATAGTAATATTTAAAGTGTGTGTTCCTCATATGGCCTCATAAGATGTTATCTTTCTGTAAGTCATGTTAGATTGTGAAATATGTATTTCACTTGAAGAAATAGGTCCCTTGATATCCTTCTGTGAGGCTCTATGAGCCTCTAGATTGAGAATAGAAAACATTTTTCTCATATATATATATATAATTTATCATAAGTTACTCTTTAATTAAAGTGGAAAATATTTTAGATTATTTTGCAATTTATTAGAGAGTTGTGCTGAAAACAGTTCTCATTTTATTCACAACTTCATTCGAATTTCTTTTTTTTCCTCCAGTTTCCTATTAGTAGCAGGTTCATCAATTTCAGTAGAAAACTGTTTGTCTTTTAAATTTAAAAGAGCTAATTTTAAGATATCCCTTTTAGCACATTAAATGTAAATAAATATATCAGTTCTTCAGTTGCTTTATAAAAAATAACAACTACTGAAGCATATTTATTTAAAGAATGAAATGAAAATTAAAAGTAGGCCTCCTTGATTGCCAAGTGAAAACACCTTGGTGTTTTTTGATTATGTCATTTTTCTTTGGAAAAAACGTCAGGCTTAGTCTATAGGTAGAAGACAGTTGTTTTGTCTTCTTTGAGAGTTATTTATGTTTACTCTCCATCTGTTCATCTGACTTTATGGATGATACCAAACATCTTGTTTTGTGGGTTCAGAACAACATTTTCACTTAAAACTTATGTTTAAATAACAAGGTCAGATTAAATATCCCTTCCCAATATCTTTAAAAGAAGTATTGCTTAGCCAGAAATTTGGACTATAGTTCATTTATCAGCATTCATACATAGTGTTTCACTATGCTTGTATAATCTAATTCTGCCAAAAAATTACAAAGGTATGTTGTCGCCTTTTCAGGGGAAAAAAATTGTAGAGTGTGTGTTCTGGTTAGAATTATTGCCCAAAAGAGCAAATTACAACTAATTTGTTCAGTCACCACATTGGGAATATTATTGGTCAAACTCATGAGATAACAAAGACCCTAGCAATCAAAACAGATAATGGATTTTTGGAGGTTTTCAGAAATCAACAGATTCATAGAATTCATGCCTTAAAAAAAAAAACAAAAAAACTGATAAACAGACAATAAAAGTGCTTGCTAAGTCATCTTATTTAACAAGTCGAAGACCAGATTCACCTTCAGACATATTTGTCAATGTGATTTTTGCAGCATCACTTAGATAAGTCTTTTGCACATTTAATGTCTTTATCCAGAATTCACAGTGGCTTGTTGATATGAAAGATTCATTGATATTTGGCTCAAAAAGACATAAAATGGAAACTTTGAGGTATTTTGTTTGAGATTTACAAAAATTTGAGAAAATATAAGGAACTCCCTTTACACATCAGTGTGCAAGGCAATATGAATAAAGAACAACAACAATAAAAAGTGAAGGTAAAGTATGTCTGAAATTATATATATATATATTATATAAATGTTTAGTTTCAAAAAAATTGCATAGCTTTTTTCTGTGTGTGTGTATTCAGTCACTCAGTCATGTCTGATTCTTTGCAATCCCATGGATTGTAGTCCTCCAGACTCATCTGTCCATGGGATTCTCCAGGCAAGAATACTGGAGTGGGTTGCCATTTTCACCTCCAGGAGATCATCCAAATATTTGTAAAATGAGATATTCTTTTAACTTATAAATGTGCTAATATACTGACACAGCTATCTAGTGGTATCAGTAGTCCAAAAAATTCTGTTGGCTTTGTTAATACTTTATTTAGAGAGTTTCCCAGGGATGGGGGAGCCTGGTGGGCTGCCGTCTATGGGGTCACACAGAGTCGGACACGACTGAAGTGACTTAGCAGCAGCAGCAGCAGGATCCTCACATCTGGTTTCTTAACTATGATTTGATTAACTTACAGTTAAAATATTTTATTCCTCAAGATTGTTTTTACCAAGAAATATAGAAAAATCTACCTATTCAGATTTATTAATACATTTAATTAATTATTAATGCATTTAATTTAATGAGAGTCTGGAGAAGGGGCAGTTACCCTAGTCTTTGCGAAAGTACTTTTGGGAAAACTTGAAAAGGTGAAGCCTGTGCTGAGTTGTAAACAATCGATCAGTGGGAGTGGCCAAGTGAAGGCAAAGCCATGTTCCAGATACAGAACGTGTATCTCCTGTGCTAAGAAACTCTGAGGTGGAAGAGAAACAGCCTGTAAGCACAAGGACAAGTCATTCAGTGCTGCTGGAACACAGTTCAAAATAGGTTGTGTCGAAAATGAAGCTACACGTAGGCTGAGATCAGATCATGAAAATTCGTGTCTTTTGTCATGGGAAGCTTATAATATGTTTTATTTTCAAAGAGGAACCCTTGAAGGGTTGGAAACAGAGAAGCACAACATCAGGTGTGCCTTAGATCCCTCACTCTGGTGGCAGTGGTGGGCCCAGGGCTGGAAGCAGGCAGCACATAAACCTACAACATTGTATGAACCCGAGGTGATGAGTTAGATGAGCTGACCTAGGGAAGTGAGTGTGGGTAGAGAGAGGAGAATGATTTTATAAAATGTTGATGAAATCCAATTGGCAGGATGTTGGAAAGGGAGAGGAGCTCTGATGATGACTCCTAGGGCTCTTAATTTAGATAACTAAACAAGGAAGGTAATGAAATTCACTAAAATAGACAACACAAGGAATTATTTCTGGGAAGAGGATGAGAAATTAATTTTGCACATACTGACCTTGAGGTTCTGTGGGACATCCAGAGTTGGGGTGGCTTTGTGGTGAGGGTACAACAGTAAATTGGGGATAAGATTAAGTTCAAAACTAAGGGAGAGGTGGTGCTGGAAACAGATTTGGCTTCTTTAGTTTGTCGCTGGCAGGTGAAGTCAAGATAGTGAATAAAGTCACCCAGGCAAAATAGAGTGAGAACAATTTCCAGAGAATGAAATCTTTGAGAAACACTGGCTTGAAAGGTGTTAAATGCAAGAAGAGGAGCCATTTGGAGAAAACACAGAAGGAAGACACAGAGCCATAAAAGGAAAACCAGAGGATGTGAAGTCCAGATGGTCAACTTGGTAGAGTGTGGCTGGGGCAGTGATCAACACAGCAGAGAGGTTCCTGGAGCCTTCTCTGTTTGGTGGTTAGACAGTCACTGGAGACCCCAGTGAGAAAATCCCAATAGAGGACTGGGGTGAGAACAGAGGACAGAGGCTGCAGATGTGGACAACGTGAGGCCAATCCTGAGCCTCACTGTGACCCTGAAAATTGCCTTCAGGAAAGTGTTCTCGACACCAGCTTGCCCGCTAGTCATTTTATTTCCATCTCAATAAGGGGAAACAAAGCATGCACAGATATTGTCATACACCGTGACCAATGTAACAAGACTGCCTACCTGCAGTGTCAGTGAATGAACTGGAGACCATCTCTGAAGTCTTCATAAGCTCTTCATCCTCACCATTGCTGACATTATCCTTTGACCTGTCAGCCAGTCACTTCTGCTTGCTTGCCTGCTTGTGACATTGTGGCACTAGACCACACACCTCTCCTCCTACATTGCACTCACCCTGCAGACTTACTAACATACCATGTACTGCTTGTCTTTTGAGATTGATGCTTAATTTTAATGGCTATCTTATGATTTTGAGAACAGCTTTATTAAACTCCTCCATCTCTCTTCCCACTCCCTGCCTGATTTGTGCGTTCAGTTCGCTCAATTTCTTGGTGCCCCTACACTTGTCTTCCATTGAACTTAGACCTAGATCCCTTTGCTCTTCCTTTTGATCTCCTCCACCACCCCCTGCTGGATCTGCTTCCTTTCCCATTCAGTGTAGACCCCATAGTTCATTGCTTTAACACCTTTTCCTCTTGTCCTTCTGCCCTGCTGCTGCTGCTGCTGCTAAGTCACTTCAGTCGTGTCCGACTGTGTGACCCCATAGACGGAAGCCCACCAGGCTCCCCCGTTCCTGGGATTCTCCAGGCAAGAACACTGGAGTGGGTTGCCATTTCCTTCTCCAATGTGTGAAAGTGAAAAGTGAAAGTGAAGTCGCTCAGTCGTGACCGACCCTTAGCGACCCCACGGACTGCAGCCTACCAGGCTCCCCCATCCCTGGGATTTTCCAGGCAAGAACACTGGAGTGGGTTGCCATTTCCTTCTCCAATGTGTGAAAGTGAAAAGTGAAAGTGAAGTCGCTCAGTCGTGTCCGACCCTTAGCGACCCCATGGACTGCAGCCTACCAGGCTCCTCCATCCATGGGATTTTCTAGGCAATAGTACTAGAGTGGCTTGCCATTGCCTTCTCTGGTTCTTCTGCCCTACCTACCTACTAAAACTCACCCTGGCTCCTTACAGCCTTCCCCAGCCCAGGTCAGACTGCTACAAACCTTGCCACAGCCATGTGGACCACGGCTGCCAGCCCACATCCACAGCTGCTACAGTCTCTAGCCTCGGCTGAATGCTGATTATTACACATCATTTGCTATCTACAAGTCCTTGTTCTGTAGCCCTCCTTAGATTGCAGAGTTTTCTCAGAGCAGACAATTTAAATTATCTCTATTTTTTTTAATCCACTAGACTGTACATGTTACATGGTCAGTAAATGTTGATTGATTCTGAGTCTTAGCACGAAACAAGCTTTTAAAGGCAGTGTGTTCAAACCTGTGCGTTTGAAGGAACATGCACAGTTTGAAGCATGTTCCTTCAAACGCATGCTGTTCCAAAGGCTGTTGGAAGCAAAGAGACTCTCAAAAGTATAGCCTATATACATTATTTTATGGAAATCAGAGATAGTATTAATAAAATGAGGCCTCCAAAATGTTTTATATTCTCTATATGGATGCATGCATAACTTTTTGCCCTTAGGCATACTGCCTTCTTTTCTATGTTCCACAAAGCTTTGACAACTGCAGCATTTATTTTCAGAATTTCCTCACATAGTTTTTCTTGAAGACAATAGAAATAATAAGGAAGGCAGATAGTTTTAGTCAGGATTCTCAGTGGCAAGCGATTGGCTGTGTTTAGCAGAAAAGAAGCATATTGAAAGGAAGTTGGGAAGAGTGCTACAACTCAGTAAAAAGAAAGATAACAGCAATTTTTTAAATGGGCAAAATATTTGAAAAGACATTTCTCCAAGGAAGATGTAGAAATGACCAATGAGCAATTGCAAAGGTGCTCAGCATTGTTAACCATTAAGGAAATGCAAATCAAAATCTCAGTGAGATACCCTTTCACACCCAATGGGATGACTAGAATCAAAAAGTCAGATAACAAGAGTTCACTGGGTTGTGGAAAAATCAGAACCCTCATCCATTGCTCGTGGGAACATAAAATTGTGTAGCCACTTTGGAAAACAGTCTAGCAGTTTCAAATGATTAAATTGGTTGTTTTAGGATCCAGCAATTCCACTGCTAGGTATATACCCTAGAAAAATGAAAACATGTCCACACAAAAACTTGTACAAAAATATTTACAGAAGCATTATTCGTAGTAGGCAAAAGATGGAAACAAGCTAGATGTCCATCAGTGGAAGAATGAATAAGCAAAATGTGGAACAGCTATGTAGTGGAATATTAATTCAGCTGTACAAAGAAGGGAAATACTGATGCATACTACAAGTTGGATGAACCTTGAACACATCATGTTAAGTGAAAGAATTCAGACGTAAAAATCCATGTATTTCCCAGAAGAGGGAAATTCACAGACAGAAGGTAGACTGGTGGTAACTTAAGCCTGGCAGTGAGATTGGAGAGATAGTTAAAGGAGATGGAGTTTCTTTTTGAGGTGATGAAAATGTTATAAAATTGACTATAATGATAGTTGCATGTATCTGTAAATAAACTGAAAATCTTTAATTTTGCATTTTAAATAAATGAATTATATAGTATATGAATTATATCTCAATAAAGCTTTTTACTTTTAAATTCAAGAAAGTAGGGAAAACCACTAGACCATTCAGGTATGACCTATAATCAAATCCCTTATGATTATACACTAGAAGTGAGAAATAGATTCAAGAGATTAGATCTGATAGACAGAGTGCCTGAAGAACTATGGACAAAGGTTCATGACATTGTACAGGAGGCAGGGATCAAGACCATCCCCCAAGAAAAAGAAATGCAAAAAGACAAAATGGTTGTCTGAGGAGGCCTTACAAATGACTAAGAAAAGAGAAGCGAAAGGCAAAGGAGAAAAGTAAAGATATACCCATTTGAATGCAGAGTTCCAAAAGTAGCCAGGAGAGATAAGAAAGTGTTCCTCAGTGATCAGTGCAAAGAAATCGAGGAAAACAATAGAATGGGAAAGACTAGAGAGCTCTTCAAGAAAATTAGAGATACCAAGGGAACATTTCATGCAAAGATGGGCTCAGTAAAGGACAGAAATGGTATGGACCTAACAGAAGCAGAAGATATTAAGAAGAGGTGGCAAGAATACACAGAAGGACTATATAAAAAAGATCTTCATGACGCACATAATCACAATGATATGATCACTCACCTACAGACATCCTGGAGTACGAAGTCAACGGCCTTAGGAAGCATCACTATGAACAAAGCTAGTGGAAATGATGGAATTCCAGTTGAGCTATTTCAAATCCTAAAAGATGATGCTGTGAAAGTGCTGCACTCAACATGCAGGCAAATTTAGAAAACTCAGCAGGACTAGGTCACAAGACTAGAAAAGGTCAGTTTTCATTCCAATCCCAAAGAAAGGCAATGCTAAAGAATGCTCAAACAACCATACAATTGCACTCATCTCACACGCTAGCAAAGTAATGCTCAAAATTCTCCAAGCCAGGCTTCAACAGGATTGAACTGTGAACTTCCAGATGTTCAAGCTGGATTTAGGAAAGGCAGAGAAACCAGAGATCAAATTGCCAACATCTGCTGGATCATAGAAAAAGCAAGAGAGTTCCAGAAAAACGTCTGCTTTATTGACTGTGCCAAAGCCTTTGACTGTGTGGATCACAACAAACTGGAAAATTCTGAAAGAGATAGGAATATCAGATCACCTGACCTGCCTCTTGAGAAATCTGTATGCAGGTCAGGAAGCAACAGTCAGAACTGGACATGGAACAACAGACTGGTTCCAAATAGGAAAAGGAGTACGTCAAGGCTGTATATTGTCACTGTGCTTATTTAACTTATATGCAGAGTACATCATGAGGAACGCTGGGCTGGAAGAAGCACAGGCTGGAATGAAGATTGCCGGGAGAAATATCAATAACCTCAGGTCTGCAGACGATATCACCCTTATGTGAGAAAGCGAAGAAAAACTATGAAGTTCGAGGAGAGCAAAAAAGTTGGCTTAAAACTCAACATTCAGAAAACTAAGATGATGGCATCTGGTCCCATCACTTCATGGCAAATAGATGGGGAAGCAGTGGAAACAGTGACAGACTTTTATTTTTTTAGGCTCCAAAATCACTGCAGATGGTGACTACAGCCATGAAATTAAAAGACGCTTGCTCCTTGAAAGTTATGACCAACCTAGACAGCATATTAAAAAACAGAGATATTACTTTGCCAACAAAGGTCTGTCTAGTCAAAGATGTGTGTTTTCCAGTAGTCATGTATGGATGTGAGAGTTGGACTATAAAGAAAGCTGAGCCCGAAGAATTGATGCTTTTGAACTGTGGTGCTGGAGAAGACTCTTGAGAGTCCCTTGGACAGCAAGGAGATCCAACCAGTCCATCCTAAAGGAATATTCAAATCCTAAAAGATGATGCTGTGAAAGTGCTGCACTCAACATGCAGGCAAATTTAGAAAACTCAGTCCTGAATATTCATTGGAAGGACTGATTCTGAAGCTGAAACTCCAATACTTTGGCCACCTGATGTGAAGAAATGATTCATTTGAAAAGACCCTGATGCTGGGAAAGATTGAAGGCAGGAGGAGACAGGGACCATAGAGGATGAGATGATTGGATGGCATCACCAACTCAATGGACATGAGTTTGAGTAAACTCCGGGAGTTGGTGATGGACAGGGAGGCCTGCCATGCTGCAATCCATGGGGTCACAAAGAGTTGGACACAACTGAGTGACTGAACTGAACTGAAAGCTTTTTAAAAGAGGAAATATTCAAATCTAGAATTTATAAAAAAAAGAAAAGGAAGTTGGAAAGCTTGCAGAGTTTCTGGGAAGGCTGGATTAGCAAGCTCTGATCCCAAAATATTCATAGTACCAGACACGTATGTGTTGGTGAAACCACCACGGCTGCCATCCCTGGGCCCTAGGCACCCCAGCTCACATCACCGACACTGACCTGGATTCTGAGCACTAGCCCTGAAAGTACTGCCATTATTTTCTGTGAAAATGATGCACAAATCCCACCCACCACGTCTGACTCTGTCTCCATACCTGCTTTTTGACCTCTTGAATTTCCACTTCAAAGACTGGAGCAGGTGATTCTGACAGGCAGAGCCTAGGTCATGTACCCATGCTCTAGCTGCAGTGGAGACTAGAAAAATATCCTATATTTCAGTGTGTGTAATAAGAGGGGCTGTGCCTCATAAGCTTGTATCCCTCAAGCATATGAAAGGATTTTAGATGTTGAGTAGAAAAAGAAAAAAGGTCTGGGGAGGAGGGAGGTGGGAGGGGGGTTCAGGAGGGGGAACTCATGTACACCTGGGGCGGATTCATGTCAATGTATGGCAAAACCAACCAATATAATATTGTAAAATAATTAGCCTCCAATAAAAATTTTAAAAAAAAGGTCTACTACTCTTGTCTTCAGTCTATGGACTGAGTTGATTTCTAAGCAAGCTCTTTTGAGATGCTAAAAAGATCAAGATTATAGGTTTGATTTTCATTACTGGCTTTATAATCAGTTACCTTCTCTTCTACAACCTTACTCAGCAGTCTCACAAATTATTTCTCTGATATCCAGAAAAATCAGGTGAAAGAGTATATGGATTATTCATTTTAAAACAATCTTGACCTTGGCGAGGGGTGGGGGGTGATATGGGACAGAAATGAGGTGGGAGAAATTCAGATTTTAGACCTTGCTGATTTAGGATTAGTCTTCAATAAAATGCTAATGTACACAAGTATTTGTAATACTTTGGCCACCTCATGCAACGAGTTGACTCACTGGAAAAGACTCTGATGCTGGGAAAGGTTGGGGGCGGGAGGAGAAGGGGACGACCGAGAATGAGATGGCTGGATGGCATCACCGACTCTATGGACATGAGTTTGAGTGAACTCCGGGAGTTGGTGATTGACAGGGAGGCCTGGCGTGCTGTGATTCATGGGGTCGCGGAGAGTCGGACACGACTGAGCGACTGAACTGAACTGAACTGAACTGAACTGAAGGTGACTCTGATGCTGGGAGGGATTGGGGTCAGGAGGAGAAGGGGACAACAGAGAATGAGATGGCTGGATGGCGTCACCAACTCAATGCAGGTGAGTTTGAACTCCGGGAGTTGGTGATCGACAGGGAGGCCTGGTGTGCTGTGATTCATCGGGTCGCAAAGAGTTTTTAAGTAAAACATGACTGAGCAACTGAAATGAAGGTGACTGGATAAATTTTACCACTGATAATTTTACTTATACTGTCTTCAATTTCTAAAACCTTATGAAATATTTGAAAAGGCAGTTAACATAGATCAAAATTCCAATAATTAATGTGAACAATTCAAACACTTTAGGATGTCTTCCTGAGCATAATAATGTGCTAAAAATCATTGTAGATTAGTGAGTCTTGAGTTTTCTTCCTGAGGATTTGTAAATATCAGTTCTCTTTAATTAACTGTTTGCTGGTTTTAAACTTTTAACTGCCCTTTCATAAAGAAAAAGGTTAATATCAGTCTTGAGAGATGTGTACAGTTCAGGTTGGTAGTGTGTTGTTTAGATAATGCATAGACATAAATACAATTCTAATAATTGACAAAGCTTCTGTTCTGTTCTTCACTCAAAGAGGTGCATATTTAACTAAATAAATGTACAATATATCATTGAAAGTGAAAGTGAAATCGCTCAGTTGTTTCTGACTCTTTGCGACCCCATGGACTGTAGCCTACCACACTCCTCCGTCCATGGGATTTTCCAGGCAAGAGTACTAGAGTGGGTTGCCATTTCCTTCTCCAGAGGATCTTCCCGACCCAGGGATCATACCCTGGTCTCCCGCATTGTAGTCAGATGCTTTACCATCTGAGCCACCAGGGAAGTACATCATTAGTCTGTGATAAATGATTTGACATTAAAATAGCCATCTCTTACCCATAATGTAATTATTTTAAATAGCTAGACTAACAATTTTAATCCTGGTTCTGCCACTTAATTACCTACTATAGGACCTTGGAAAAATTATTTGGCCTCCCTGAGCCTCTTGAGAAAAGGAGACAAACCACCATCTACTCATAGGGTTATTGTGAAAATTAAATGAATATAAAGAAGGCAATAGAACCATACCTGAAACATAGCTAACGAAACTCAACAAATATTAGCAAATTATCTTGGAAATTTGTTGATTTCTTTAAACTTTTTGTCTTGATACAATTTCAGATTTATAAAAAAGAGGCCCAAATGGCTCACTGTTTGCCCTTTACTCAGGTTCCCAAATATTAATATTTTACCACATTTGCTGTATCCTTGACTCGGTGGATATGTATGTATTATTTTGCTTTTTAACCAGTTAAGAATAAGCTGCAGTCATGATGTCCTTTTACCCTTAAATGCTTCAAGATATGTTTCTTTAAACTAACATCGTCTTACATATACACAGTGTAGGTCTCAAAACAAATTATCAATTATACAACATTGTTACCTAATCTTCAGACTTGAGCCAATTTTTTCCATGTGCTTATAGTAGAAGAAAGTCCTAGATCATTCCTTTTATTCTGTTGTCATCCTTTTGGTCTCTAATCTGGGACAGTTCCTCATGAAGATTTTGTTTTTCCTCAAGACTTTGACATTTCTTGATATATACAGGTCAGTTATTCTGTAGAATGTCCTTCAGTCTGAGTTTGTCTGTCCTCTTGCTTAAATTCAGGTAATGCATTTTTGGCAGGAATGCCATAGAAATGATGCTGTATTCTTTTTTTGCAATAGATAAAGAGGCATATGATGATTTTTTTATCCCATTACTGGGCTGTTAATTTTGATGATGTGATTAAGACTGTGTCGGTCCAGTTTGCCACTATAATTACAGTTTCTTCTTTTGTAATTATTTACAAGGAAATAACCTTTAGACAGTGTACATATTTCTATTACTCCAAACTTTACCCTCTACTTTGGTATCCATTGATTATTATTATTGATGGTTGTCAAGTGGGGATTTCTAATTCTTCTGATTTCTTCTATAGTTATTAGTTGACTTTCCATGGACTTTCCTTTCTCACCCAATTTTTTGTATCACTACAGATCCATAGCTTTTTTTTTTTAGATTCATAGATTCTTATTTATTCATTGGGTTATAGTCTGTTACTCTAATTATTTTTATGCTCAAGTTTTCCCCAGTTTGGCCAGCGAGAGTCCTGTAAGCTGGCTAATATGCTCTTTGGTCATATCTCTATTTGAGCATTTCCTTTGTGTCCCAAAATGTTTCTAATTCATTTGGTACTTGAGCTTTTCCAACCCTGGAATCAGCCATTTCTCCAAGGATGCTAATTTATGTTTTAAGTAGAAGAAGGAATCTTGTATCTTTTGCTGACTTTCCAAAGTCGTTTTGACAGCTGAAACTTAGAAGTTTCTTTAAATTGTTACTAATACTTAAAGATTAATTCATTCTTTTATTTGCTAAGTTTCCTTTCTGTGCTTGGGGCCAGATGCTTCCAATTAAATGAAGTTTAGCTCCAGTTCACATTTCAAAAAACAATGTAAAAATCATTGATATGCAGAGATGGGCTAGAAACCTGGGAATTGAAGAGAAAATTGAGAGAAGAGTAGAGTTTTATTAAAGGAGCAGGGAGTTCATTCAATTCAGGGCTACAGCATGGGCAAAGTTATGGAGCTAGGAATAGGCAAGTCTTACTAGGGAATTTTAAGGAGCTTGACTACTTGGTGGGAGGTCATGTTGGTAATTAGTGTCTGGGGGGCCCAGTTTATTGGGAGCCTGGATTCCAGGTTGTTTCTAATTCATCCTGTAGGAATAAAGAGTATTCACAAAGAGTATGCTTTAGGAAGTTTAATCTGATGTTATATTGCAGAAGGATTAGAAAAATGTAAGGCAAGTTAGGAAACTATTACTTTGAGTCTAAGGCAATAGGAATACAAATGGAAAGGAATTTGGAAGGAAGAAATAACTGGATTATTGAATCAGGAAAACTGGGAGAATGGAGTATTCTGCAAGAAATAGGAAACTGATGATTTTAATAAGGGAAAGAGAACAGGAAAATTGTAAAGAGAAATTCAGAGAAAAACAGGTTTGGTGATACTGAAATTTGTTAGCTTTCTTTTCCTACTAAGGTTGTTTAAAAGCTATACAATTACTCCATAATTTTTATGCAAAACAATACAGCTAAAAAGTAATGACCTATGATTTGACCTATCAAATCATATCTAAATTGAGATTCAGATTCCTCAGTTAATTTGAAATGTGGGCTTTTGTTGGCATTGGGAGTGAGGAATTTGTTTCCAAGTGTAGCATTTGATTCTTCTGTGTTACTAAAATTCACACTCCCACCCTTCCCTTTAAAAAAAAATATCATTTTTAACTTTGACTGTGCATAAAGAAGAAATCATTAGAAACTAAGAATTTAGTTTACAAGATCTTCAAATCACCAAATATTGTGACCAAGACATACTTTGCCATATGTTGGGAGATAAATGTAGAAAGTACCTAGATCCAAACATTCCACAAGGAGTGAGAGTGAGTGTTTCTGAACAGATATTCCTTTTTTTTCTTTATTTATTTTTAAAAGCTTTTTGTTTTGTATTAGGATATAGCTGATTAACAACGTTGTGATATTTTGATAGTTTCAGGTGAACAGGGAAGGGACTCAGCCATACACATACATGTATCCATTCTCCCCCCAGCTCCCCTCCCATCCAGGCTGACACATTGAACAGAGTTCCCTGTGCTATACAGTAGGTCCTTGTTGGTTATCCATTTTAAATATAGCAGTGTGTACATGTCCATCCCAAACTCAGTAACTATCCCTTTACCCCATCCTTCCTCACTGGTAACCATAAGTTCATTCTCTAAGTCTATAAGTCTGTTTCTACCAAACAGATACTGTACCATTTTATTAATTTTTCAGTCTTAATCAGTCATGATCATTTTTCTTCTTAGATATAGCAAGAAAAATGGCACAGGTTTGTTATCTCTCTAGTTTCTGTCTCAAGGCTTTCTGAAATGGTTTGAATCCTAAAGAGTACATTGGAGAACTAAACCTCATTCAGTTCATAAGATACCAAGCAGGTTTGTTCATTTGTTTCTTATTAGGTTAATATATGGACTTTGTAATTAAAATCTGTTGAAAGGAATTATTACACGAAGTAATGTATTAACCATCTAATGTGTTGGGATAGTGCTGGGCGGCTGTCATAATTTCTGCTGCTACAGTTTATAAAAAAGAAAATAAAGTCAGTTCTTTTTGTTGGGAAAGAAGATTTCATGTTATCTGTATTTGCAGGCTTTCTGGCTCATATGCTGGAGGAATCCTTGCTGCGGGGGTGTTTTCATTTTCTCGTCTAACATGGCAGTGGTCCATTGCAGCAGAGGTTTTTAGCTTAAACAATCTGTTTGTGGGCCTGCTTATGGCTCTTACTGTACATTTTGAGGAGGCAGCAACTGCACAAGAAAGATCAAAGGTAACCTATTTTGATCAAAGTGAAATCACTTTTTGTTTTAATTTTTAGACAGATGCTCTATATTCTGATTATTGTCAAGGTAATCTAGGCATGTTGAGAGAAAAAACACTCTCAAAATACTCTCAGTTTTTTTACTGTAAACTATGAGAGCCTTTATAAAACATGAGAATTTTTTTTCTGTCTCAGAGTTCAAAAATGTTTTGGAGAATGAGGGTATTACAAAATCCCTTTTGAGTCTTATGGGAAAGAAAGGCCTGTTAGCTAATCCACTGTCGTGTATGCGTGTGTGTGTGTGGGTGTGTGTATGTGTGTGTGTGTGTCCTGTGATGTGTGTGTGTGTCCTGTGATGTGTGTGTGTGTGTGTCCTGTGATGATATTAGAGTTTAGTTTTTGTTTAAACCTTTTTATGATTATGAAAATAACACATGTTCAAAAATATCAGAAAGACCACCCATAGGGAACGAGGTTTCTGAATGAAAGTGTTATAATTAATCAATTTAATAAAAGAAAATGTAAAACAAAGAATTGCTGAACTTTAGTTCTAGATTTCACTTAACTATACTATGTCCTATTACTGTTAGAACTTGTCATCATATAGGACTTCCTAAAACCTAGTTTGAAGATAGTAATTTAAGATCAGACTGCAGTGATTTGATAAGAATGAAAAATATTAATAAAATAATGGTGATAGATATTAGTGAGTATTAAAGCATGATTGTTTGCATTAAAAGTTTGATGTTAACCTGGCTTACTGTATAAATGCTTAGTTTTAATAAAAAGAATAGCTTTTTACTATTGTGCTTTCTTAGTTTTCAGTGAATTTTTAACTTGGATAATTTTCTTTTATTATTTTTCAGATAGCTAAAATTGGTGCTTTCTGCTGTGGCCTTAGCTTATGTAATCAGCACACAATAGTACTCTATGTTTTGTGCATAATACCATGGATTCTCTTTCGACTTTTAAAAGAGAAGGTAGGTTTTTGAGTAAAAATGCCCAGTATGACATTTATGGCATCAGAAAACATGGGGTTTATTTATTTATTAGTTTCATACAAGGCTTGATAGGGATATTGTAAAATCTATAGATGGTTTTGGGTAGTATGAACATTTTAACAATATTAATTATTTTAATCCATGAACGTGAGATATCTTTTCATATGTGTCTTCTTCAATTTCTTTCATCAGTCTTATAGTTTTAAGTATACAGATATTTCATTAATACCTCCTCAGTTAAATTTATTCCTAAGCTATTTATTATATTTAAGTGAAATAGTTTTTTTTTTTTCAGATAGTTCATTGTTAGTATATAGAAACAACTAATTTTGTATCTTGTAACTTTCCTAAATTTATTAAGTTTTACAACTTTTTGATAGAATCTTTAGGATTTCCTATTTAAGATCATGTCATTTGCAAACAGACGATTTCACTTCCTTTCTAGTTTGGATTCCTTTTATTTCTTTTTTTTTTGCCTAATTGCCCTGAGTAGGACTTCCAGTACTATGTTGAACGTGCAAGGTGAGAGTGGGCACCCTTGTCTTATTCCTGATCTTAGAGGAGAAGCTTTCAGTCTGTCACCATTGAGTATTGTGTTAGCGGTGGCCTTGTCATATGTGACTTTCATCATATTAATATATGCCCCACATCAATTAAATCAAAAGTATTTTAGAGTAGGATCAGCCACTAGCTCTGCTCTGTAGATGCGCAGAACTGCTGGCTGAAACCTCTGCTCTGGCACCGCTGCAAACAGGAATGTGTTCTCCCAAGACTGGAGACCGGTTGCTGTAAGCCCTGCTTCCCTTCTCCATCTCTGTCTGATCCCCAGTGGTTGAGCCTGGAAGATCTATCTACTCCCCCACCCCCCGCAGTGGTCCCTGCAAGTGAGAACTGAGTGAGTCTCCTGGGGAGCATCCTGCAATGCCTGGGGAGCTGGATTTCCACCCTGGGGTCTCTTTTCCCACTGGAAAAAAGTGTACCCCAATGCAGCGCTGTGCTGGCCTAGGGGAGGAATGATATGGTCAGAGTGCCCCTCAAAAGTTCGAGTGCAGTCCTTCTCAGTCTCTGTGGTCCAGAACTTCAGCTTCAACCCCAGTGTCTGGGATTTTCACAACAGTATCTTGTCTACAGGTAGTTGCTGATGGTGTTTTATGGGAAGGACTGAAGTTGGGATTACTTATGTTGCCATCTTAATGGTGTCACTCTTAGCCAGGCTTCTGATATCAGAGAAGGTACGGCTAGATATCAGAGAAATACATTCTCTGGCATGAATTTAAAAAGCAAATATTTTAAGTCTTTGGAGAGAGAGCCATATTATCATGTAAAACATACAAGACCCAGAGCTGACAAGTTAGGAACCTGGTCTGAGAGCCTGTTTACCCTGTACTTAGGTCAACTTCTGTTGAATGAGCACCTTTTATTTTTATTATTTAAAGAGCAGAGTCTAGAAAATAAGATCTACCAGTGAAGTGATAGTGAATTGGATCTGACTGCTCAGGTGATCTAAGGCAGAGAAGGAAATTAGTTGTTTGCAACCCCAACTGCTTACTTAAATTATCTGGAAAGATTTAAGAAAGTAAATAGGTGTTTGTGTGTGTGTGCCTTTGTGTGCTCTCACCACCCTAAAATAATTCTGATTTATTTGATTGGGTGTGAGGCCCTGGGACTGATAGTTTTAAAAGTTCCCAAGATGATTCCAGTGTGCATGCAGCTAGGACTCAGAGCCACTCTCCTGCACTCTCTGAAATAGTTCTTATGTGTTTACTTCTCTGTTTCCCACACAGAAGGAAAATTCTGCATCAACTATGTCTTGCCATTCTAAACTGAACTTTATAGTGTGCGGAAACTGCTAAAATCTAAACATTTACTTTCTTTAAAGCTACTTTTAAAAAGAGCAAAGGCATATTCTTCAATTAGTTATGTCTTCCATTTTTTTCATCCCATCATTTTGTATAAATCTCATTACCACTTTAGAAATGTCAAACAAAATCAGTACTGTAATAAAAACACTCCATTTTCAATAAAGAATGTTTATTTGAAAATGCTAGTGTAAGTCAACTACTTTTCTACTTCTGGTGAATGCAAATCTTGGTTCTCATATTCATTGTCACCTATGAATTTCCCATTTTTGTAAAGAAAAACTTGGCAATTTCCAATCACGATATTTGTAAGAGATGACATTTCCAATTACTAAAGCAAACATAGAATTCTTTTGGACTCAATCTTTGTAAAAATTTGGCAGTTTCCCTTGGTTTTAGAAAGGTGCAGAAGCGGGACTTCCCTGGCAGTACAGTGGTTAAGACTCTGTGCTTCAATTACTTCAAGGCTTGATCCTTGGTGGGGGAACTAAAATCACATGCCACATGACATGGCCAAAAAAGAAAAAAGCAAAGAAGAAACTTGCAGATGAGAAATATATTCTGTATGAGACAAGATTGTTGCATACAACAACAAATTTCCTTCTTTCCTATGTAAATTGAGAAAAAAAAATAGCATTTGGATGAACTTGAGTGTTACTTAAAAACTAGCTTCATTTGTGCTAAGGATTTCCATGAAATGTCCAAAACCCTTGTAGAAAGAATATATTATTAATGAGCAGTCATAATATAGTATATAGTTAAAGCCTACTCCTGATGATGATAATGAAGTGAATCAGTATTAGAACAGTATCTTGGGCAGTTTTGAAAATGGTCAAACACCATAATCAACACCGTAATCACTTCCAAGTGGGTAGTCTCAGCTGTGCAATGCTGCATGTCATGACATGGTTTTAAATGTAGAGGATGCAATAAACGTGAAAATCATGTCTTTGCTAATATTATTTGCTTCACTCAGATCTCACTTGCCATGCAAAGGCGTTCAGGCTGATGCAATTTCCTAGTAATCCACAGTAATCAGAAGGTTTAACATCATCTTCCGTGGTGACTTGATATAAATTGAGAGATCAGCTCTGAGTAAACATATTTGATGTTTTCCTCAATGTATTCTTGAAGTTCCAGGATGAATCTGACTAAAATAAACACTGTGAAACATGTGACTCCCTGTGCTCTAATGCAGGAACTCTCCCCAGGCTCCCTGTTGAAGTTGAGTCTGTGCTTCTCTGCTGGTCTGCTGCCCTATATCTACCTGCCTGTCTCATCCTACCTCAATCAAGCTCGTTGGACCTGGGGAGACCAGACAACATTGCTAGGATTTTTGACACATTTTCTCAGGGAAGAATATGGAACATTCAGTCTGGTAAATTTATATTTCAAACACTTTTAAGGGAATAAGTGGCAAAACTTCAGTGTTCTGCCTGGACCATGAGTGGAAAAAAAATATATATATCAGTGTTTATCAATGACAGCATGTGGAATTTTCTTTCGTTATGTATATAGCAGACTTGCCCCTTGGAATGTAGCCTTTCACATGAGTTCGAAAAAACCGAATCACTTAATCTGACATCATCCTTTTGTGTATCCTGAATATATTTTTCAAGATAACAAGCAGTCAAAAGACTGCTCCCAGGAGCTGAAACTTTTCAGTCTTTTTATCATTGGGTGTCATTTTGGGCCCTTGGTCTATGATTAAAAATATTTGGAAACAATTAGAGGAAAAACACTTCAAAAATTTTAATATATCTTGACCGAAATATTTCTTTCTTTCTTTTTTTTTTCCCAAATATTTGATGAATAGTGTTCATGTTAATATTTAGTGGGAGACCTAAATATGTTAATGCTTCATAAAATTTGATCTCACTAAAGGGAAACAGTATGTTCCAGACAATTTCAAAAGACTTTGCTTTCCCTAAGACATAGTTTAGGGTAAAACACTAAATGAGCTTGTGAGTAATGGAAAGTGAAAGGATGTACAGGTGGGGTTTTATTTTTAAAAAGACAGTTATATCTGATTTTTCTTTCATGATTTGTGCTTTTTGTGTCTTACTTGAATTAGGCAAATCTCAGATGACTACAATATTAAAGAATACCATTTATACAAAATTTTAAACCATGCAAAAACTAATGATCTATTACTCAATAACACATAAAAGGTAGTAAAACTCTATAGTTTTAGAACGTAGGGTGATAACTAACAGAATTCAAGGTAATAGTTCCCACTAGGGGATAAGAAAGCCCCTTTTGAGGGCTCTGTGAAATATGGTATTTGTGCAGTTCTGTTTCTTCAATGAATGGTGAGTCTATAGATTTTTTTAAAACTCTTTATCCCCTAAATATAGATTATATATGTTATTATATATGAGATATTTCCTAATAAAACCATTTAGTAAAAGGATAGTTATTATTCTTTGACTGAGGTTTGGTGCTTTAAATTTATACTCTGGTTTACTTACATTGGTTATTCCATTGAAATATTGCTTGAGGGCCATTGCAGATTTGAAAACGTGTATAATTCACACCTAATTGTGAAATTATAGGCAGGTGATAATGAGCTCTAATCAAAGTGCCCAAAAGAGAGCTTAAAGAGACTTTGTAATGAAAGTGTAAAGTCTGTTAATTCATTAATGTGTTAATCATTGCTGCTGGAAGAGTTTAACTGATTTTTAGCCAATTATTATTTCTGAAATGATTCCTGGGGGATGTCTGCATTTAGTTTTCACTGACTTCTCTTAAAAAATCCAATAAGACTCTGAAATAAACACTTTGAATGAAGAGGAGTTGCATCATATATTTAAAACATGTATCTTTTATATCAGAGTAATTAAAATACAATAGCCTTCCAAAGTTTCAGTTTAACACTTGTGCAAATAAACTTTTCTCTTTTACGTTCAGGCCAAATCTGAAATAGGATCCAGTATGTCTGAAATATTGCTGTGAGTATGAAATATTTTAAACTATTTTTAAATGAATTCTTTATTAGTTCCTTTAAATTATTTTAGGGATTTCTGAGTTTATCTCTTTGTGATGCAGTACATCTGAGAAGTAGTTCTCACCTCTGTGGTTAACAGTTTTTGTGTATAATGTCAAATATTCTAGCATTCCATCAATAATATAAAGCTTGAAATGAGCACTAAATACAACAGTGAATAAGACTGCTGCTGCTGCCGCTAAGTCACTTCAGTCGTGTCCGACACTGCGACCCCATAAACAACAGCCTACCAGGCTACCCCGTCCCTGGGATTCTCCAGGCAAGAACACTGGAGTGCGTTGCCATTTCTTTCTCCTATTAGAAGACTAAATAGAATCTATAAAATGAAAATGTTTCAACTTTCAGTTGGATACAAAATTACCCAATATATTGTGGCTTTATAAATAACTTTTTCTTTGTTTATATCTTCTTGCTTTTGGAGACATTTTAGAACATTGCATTTAGCACAATTTACTTGAACTGCAAGGAGATCCAACCAGACCATTCTAAAGGAGATCGATCCTGGGTGTTCATTGGAAGGACTGATGCTAAAGCTGAAACTCCAATACTTTGGCCACTTCATGCAACGAGTTGACTCACTGGAAAAGACTCTGATGCTGGGAAGGATTGGGGGCGGGAGGAGAAGGGGACAACAGAGAATGAGATGGCTGGATGGCATCACTGACTCGATGGACATGAGACGTGAGTTTGAGTGAACTCCAGGAGTTGGTGATGGACAGGGAGGCCTGGCATGCTGTGTTTCATGGGGTCACGACTGAGTGACTGAACTAACTAACCAATCATTTTCATGTTGTTTTGGTTTGAACTATATTGCGGGGAGAAATATCAATAACATCACATATGCAGATGATACCACCCTAATGACAGAAAGCAAAGAGGAATTAAAGAGCCTCTTGATGAAGGTGAAAAAGGAGAGTGGAAAAAGCTGGCTTAAAACTCAACATTCAGAAAACAAAGATCATGGCATCCAGTCTCATCACTTCATGGCAAATAGATGGGGAAACGATAGGAACAGTGAGAGACTATTTTCTTGGGCTCCAAAATCACTGTGGACAGTGACTGCAGCCATGAAATTAAAAGACACTTGCTTCTTGGAAGAAAAGCAATGACAAACCTAGACAGCATATTAAAAAGCAGAGATACTACTTTGCCTTTGGCTAGAAAAGTCCATCTAGCCAAAGCTATGGTTTTTATTTCATGCAGTAATGGGCACAGTAAAGGACAGAAGTGGTATTGACCTAACAGAAGCAGAAGATATTAAGAAGAGGTGGCAAGAATACACAGAAGAACTATACAAAAAAGTTCTTCATGACCCAGATAACCACGATGGTGTGATCACTCACCTAGAGCCAGACATTCTGGAATGTGAAGTCAACTGGGCCTTAGGAAGCATCACTACAAACAAAGTTAGTGGAGGTGATGGAATTAGAGTGGAGCTATTTCAAATCCTAAAAGATGATGCTGTTAAAATGCTGCACTCAATATGCCAGCAAATTTGGAAAACTCATCTGTGGCCACAGGACTGAGAAAGGTCAGTTTTCATTGAATCCAACAGAAAACCAATGCCAAAGAATGTTCAAACTACCACCAACTGCACTTATCTCACACACTAACAAAGTAATGCTCAAAATTCTTCAATCCAGGCTTCAACAGTACATGAACCGTGAATTTCCAGATGTTCAAGCTGGATTTAGAAAAGGCAGAGGAACCAGAGATCAAATTGCCAACATCCACTGAATCATGGAGAAAGCAAGAGAGTTCCAGAAAATCATCTACTTCTGCTTTATTGACTATGCCAAAGCCTTTGACTTTGTGGATCACAACAAACTGTGGAAAACTCTTCAAGAGATGGAACTACCAGACACCTGACCTGCCTCCTGAGAAATCTGTATTCAGGTCAAGAAGCAACAGTTAGAACTGGACTTGGAAAAACAGACTGGTTCTAAATTGGGAAAGAAGTACATCAAGGCTGTATATTGTCACCCTGCTTATTTAACTTATATGCAGAGTACATCATGTGAAATGACAGGCTGGACAAAGCACAAGCTGGAATCAAGATTGCTGGGAGAAATATCAATGACCTCAGATATTCAGATAACACCACCCTCATGCAGAAAGCCGGAGAAGGCAATGGCAAGCCACTCCAGTACTCTTGCCTAGAAAATCCCATGGATGGAGGAGCCTGGTAGGCTGCAGTCCGTGGGGTCGCTAAGGGTCGGACACGACTGAGCGACTTCACTTTCACTTTTCACTTTCACACATTGGAGAAGGAAATGGCAACCCACTCCAGTGTTCTTGCCTGGAGAATCCCAGGGACAGGGGAACCTGGTGGACTTCCGTCTATGGGGTCACATAGAGTCGGACACGACTGAAGTGACTTAGCAGCAGCAGCAGCAGCATGCAGAAAGCAAAGAATTAAGAGCCTCTTGATGAAAGTGAAAGAGGAGAGTGGAAAAGCTGACTTAAAACTCAACATTCAAAAAACTAACTAAAAAAACTGAGATCATGGCATCTGGTCCCATCACTTCATGGCAAATAGATGGGGAAACAATGGAAACAGTGACAGACTTTATTTTGGGGGGCTCCAAAATCACTGCATTTGGTGACTGCAGCCATGAAATTAGAAGACACTTACTTCTTGGAAGAAAAGCTATGACCAACCTAGACAGAATACTAAAAAGCAAAAACGTTACTTTGCTGCCAAAGGTCTGTCTAGTCAAAGCTATGGTTTTTCCAGTAGTCATGTATGGATGTGAGAGTTGGACCGTAAAGAAAGCTAAGTGCCACAGAATTGATGCTTTTAAACTGTGGTATTGGAGAAGACTCTTGAGAGTCCCTTGGACTGCAAGGAGATCCAACCAGTCTATCCTAAAGGAGATCAGTCCTGCGTGTTCATTGGAGGGACTGATCTTGAAGCTGAAGCTCCAATACTTTGGCCACCTGATGCGAAGAACTGACTTATTGGAAAAGACCCTGATACTGGGAAAGATTCAAGGCATGAGGAGAAGGGGATGACAGAGGATGAGATGGTTAGATGGCATCACCAACTCGATGGACATGAGTTTTAGCAAGCTCCACGAGTTGGTGATGGACAGGGAAGCCTGGCATGCTGCAATCCATGGGATCACAGAGTTGGATATGAATGAGCAACTGAACTGAACTGATGGTTTTTCCAGTAGTCACGTATGGATGTGAGAGTTGGACCATAAAGAAGTCTGAGCACTAAGAACTGATGCTTTTAAATTGTGGTGCTGGAAAAGACTCTTGACAGTCCCTTAGACTGCAAGGAGATCAAACCAGTCAATCCTAAAGGAAATCAGTGCTGAATATTCATTGGAAGGACTGATGCTGCAGCTGAAACTCCCATACTCTGGCCACCTGATGCAAAGAGCCAACTCATTGGAGAAGACCCTACTCATTGGAAAAGACCCTGATGCTAGGAAACATTGAAGGCAGAAAGAGAAGGGGATGAAAGAAGATAAGATGGTTGAATGGTTTCACTGACTCAATGAACATGAGTTTGAGCAAGCTCAGGGAGTTGGTGAAGGACAGGGAAGCCTGGTGTGCTACAGTCAAATGGGTCACAAAGAGTCAAACACAACTGAATGACTGAACAACAATATTCATTTAATTCTTCAAATATTAATTTAACATTTTAAGACTTCCTTTAAGCTGTCCTTAAACTGTGTTTTTGACTTACACATTTTTAAACATCCAACCTTATTAGAACCAGCTTAGTATATTTTCATCTATATTATCTCTCAGTGTTCTTTGAAAAATGAGTTAATATTTGCTTTAAAATCTATGCAGACTAAGATAACTGAAAATTATCTATAGCAATTTTGTAATAATCTTAAAGTATTTCAATATAAAATTAAGTATGAATAGATTTACCTGACACTAAAGTGATCTCCTCAGTATTAATAAGGAATTCACAGGAGAACTTGAAAACTTTTAAAAATATGGGGAAAATATTTTAAATCTATGTGAGGTAGCTCACATGTTTTCACAATTTCTGTCTTGTTCATTTGCTAATTTTCTTGCTTCCTTCCATACTTTGTTCTTTTCTTTTTAAATTATTTTTATTAAATTTTCTGACTGTGCTAGGTTTTCATTGCTTTGTGTGAGCTTTCTCTAGTTTTAGTGAGTGAGGGCTACTCTTCATTGTGGTGCACGGGCTTTGCATTGCATTGGCTTCTTTTGCTGCAGAAAACAGGCTCTAGGTGCACAGGCTTCGGTCGTTGCAGCTCATGGGCTAAGCAGTTGCGGCTTGTGGGCTCTAGAGCTTGGGCTCAGTAGTTGTGGTGCATGGGCTTAGTTGCTCCGAGATATGGGATATCTTCCCAGACCAGGGATCAAACCTGTGTCCCCTACATTGGCAGGCAGATTCTTATCCTCTGTGCCGCCAGGGAAGTTCTAAATTACTTTCTTTCTACTCTAAATACAGGTAAGAAAACCAAGAAAATTAAAATTACCTATAATTCCAGCATGCAGAGATAACTACTGTTCTTAATCCATTAACATTCTTGTCTATATCCTTCCAATATTTTTAATATTTTTGTTTTTTAAAAATGGAATCATAATATACACTCTGTTTTGTTAGCCTGCTGTTTTTCATTTAATGCTATATCTTGAAAATACCTCCCTGCCACCATTTATTCTTGTATAACCTTTTAAGGTTCTTACTGCTGCTGCTGCTGCTGCTAAGTCACCTCAGTCGTGTCTGACTCTGTGTGACCCCATAGACGGAAGCCCACCAGGCTCCTCCGTCCCTGGGATTCTCCAGGCAAGAACACTGGAGTGGGTTGCCATTTCCTTCTCCAGTGTGTGAAAGTGAAAAGTGAAAGGGAAGTCGCTCAGTCGTGTCCGACCCTTAGCGACCCCATGGACTGCAGCCTACCAGGCTCCTCCATCCATGGGATTTTCTAGGCAAGAGTACTGGAGTGGCTTGCCATTGCCTTCTCCAAAGGTTCTTACAATTGACTTTAAATATTTCTGTTTATATCTGATGAAGACTTGTGGCTCCTTTTTCTTTTCTGTCGGGGAGAAGGTAGCAAGAAGCTCAGTTCCCCTTTTAAAGATAAAGACAACTTTATCAGTGTCTGTAGGCTTCTCCTTTGGGGCTTTTCTCCATGCCAAGACTCCTGGCCTGCTGTTTTCTACCTACCTTCCAAAACTGTCATCACGTTCAGGATCGTTGATATATTCTGTCTTAACAAACCCCACATGAACTCCAGAGACACCTCAAGAGTAATCCTAGACCATACATCTAACTTTCATTAGCTGCATGTAAAAGTCATCTGTGGGAGAACTCAAAGGTCTCCTTTACATTGAAATAATAGCAGTTAGGTCACATACTCAGAAAAACAGACTTGACAAAAGTGATGCCCAAACATACCCATACTGTTTGTTCCAATGAAATCATATGTGGAATGGGGATATAATCCTAGCACTCTCTGAGAGAGAGAATTTCTAGTCTTTAATTATTTCAGGTGGACAGGAGTGTTAAGAAAGGCAACTCATAATTAACCTACTAGAAAATTCTTGAACATGATAGAACCTAATCATCTACCCTTTTCCAGTAAAGCAAATTATGTTCTTTCTCCATGCATATCTTTAAATTGAAATCCTGTTGGATTACGTACTGGAAATTATTTAATCTAACCCTAGGCAGTGACCATGTTTTAAAGCTTACATTTAAGCAACAGATCTCTACAAATTGATTTTGAGACTGATTTCATTCCTTTTGAAGGATGGTTTAAAATGGGCCTCATGCTGGAATCAATTTTTCAAGTGTATTTGAAAATGAGTAAGGCTATGTTCTCATAGTAGATGAGTCTCCATTAGTAAAATACACATTGTATGGCATTACATTTTCTCCAATAAAATTGCCAGTAGGGAGAAGAAAGTTCTTTGAGATAGTGTTTAGAGTCATTTTTTTATTAAAAATTGGAGATTGCCAGAGCTATTTGAAAACTCAGATAATACTTGGAAAATGTTTATTAGTTAATGAAAGAATTTAATTTTAGGGGGGAAAATACATTTCTTAGAGATGGCTTGAACATTTTTTGTACCCAATAATACAGAAAACAAGGAAGACTTTTAAGAAAGGAGATAACCTAGAAAAGGATGGTTGGAGATCAATTCTCTTTCCTTTTTTCTCCATGATTGGATCTCCAGAAAATTATTTCAATTAGTTTTGTTTTCAGTTTCACAGGACTTCTTATCTAACTAATCTGGGATACAAATTGGTGTATAATATCAGTATAGTATATCTATCAAAAATACCAAATAATTATTTTTTCTTAACTCAAATAGTATAAGTTGGTAATTCAGCGTTATAACTGAAAAACATCTTAGAACTGTTTAGATCTTTCTTGTGGTACTTTCTCTCCCAAATTTAAAAGAACACAAAATAATTTAAAATCTGACTCCCAGTCTTAAAATTATTTACTGCATAATCAGGTGTAGTCTGTAAAGAATGCTTTGTTTGGAACTAGCAAATTTGTTTTCTGCCAATAATAAATTAAATTGTCTTTTACAGTTCTCAAGTGACAAATATGAGGACCCAACTCTCGTTCAACATTCAAGCCCTTGCAGTTTGGGCAAATATATGTTTAACAAGAAAGTGAGTAAAGTAATTCCTTTTTCTGTTATTTTTTCCATGTTCATTAATTGAATTAATATAGTCACTATATCATTATGGCAAATAGATGGGAAAATGGTGGAAACAATGGCTGACTTTATTTTGGGGGGCTCCAAAATCACTGCCGATGGTGATTGCAGCCATGAAATTAAAAGACACTTATTCCTCAGAAGGAAAGTTATGACCAACCTAAATAGCATATTAAAAAGCAGAGACATTACTTTGCCAACAAAGGTCTGTCTAGTCAAGGCTATGGTTTTTTCCGTGGTCATGTATGGATGTGAGAGTTGGACTGTGAAGAAACTGAGCGCCGAAGAATTGATGCTTTTGAACTGTGTTGGAGAAGACTCTTGAGAGTCCCTTGGACTGCAAGGAGATCTAACCAATCCGTCCTAAAGGAGATCAGTCCTGGGTATTCATTGGAAGGACTGATGTTGAAGCTGAAACTCTGATACTTTGGCCACCTGATGCAAAGAGCTGACTCATTTGAAAAGACCCTGATGCTGGGAAAGATTGAGGGCAGGAGGAGAAGGGGATGATAGAGGATGAGATGGTTGGATGGCATCACTGACTCAATGGACATAGGTTTGGGTGAACTCTGGAAGTTGGTGATGGACAGAGAGGCCTGGTGTGCTGCGGTTCATGGGGTCGCAAAGAGTCAGACACGACTTAAGCGACTGAACTGAACTAAACCTCTGTTAGTTTCTTGTTCACTGACTTTCCAGTCTATTGAGTATATTCTTATATAAATGTATATTTGAATATATACTTATTGTTTTGTTTCCTTAACCCTTAACATTATAGTGAGCTTTTTTCCATATCATAACAAATACTTAGGATCATTTAAATTTCTGTATAATAGTCCATTCTAAAACCTAGGACAATTAATTTAAATGTTTTCCTGTTTAAGAGTCTTAGATTTCCTCCACTTTTTCCACTACTGAAAATAAATACCAAGGCATTGTTATGGATTAATTCTTATCCAGTATTTCTGGTTCTTACTTAAAGATTTATGCCCACATATCAAATTACTGGGTCAATGAATGTGAATATTTTTTAAGGCTCTTGCTATATTGATATATTATCAAATTAATTTTTCTTGAACATTGTACTAACATACATTCTCATACAATTTCATTCTCACCAGCATTGAGATTTGTCATTTTTAAATTTTTATTATTTTGATGCTTGAAATTATTTTGTTTTGCATATGTTTAATTAAGCTTAAATTTAATAGGATTAATAATTTATATTTCTTCTGCAGATTTTAATTTCATATTTTTTGCTGCATAGTTCCAAGTTATGCTTATAATATGTAATGTGGCTTATTACTGTATTTTGGTTATCTATTCCAACTCACATTTTTAAGCCTAATGTCTTTCTTTGTTCTTATTTAAAAATGGAAAGGTTTTTAGTTCCAAATATTTTTCCTATAGCTTGTGACTGTAATATTATTAATATTCATGTCACATAAGTAATTTTGGACATATTTTAATTTTTTTTATAGGGACAGACAGAGCCCATCATTAGTATGGCTTTTTACTGGAATGTTTTGTGTTTATTCATTGTTCTTTGCCTGGAGGGCAAATTTAGATATTTCAAAACCGCTTTTCATGGGTGTGGTAAGTTTTGCCTAGATATATCCTTTGACCAGAAAGTTTGTGAAGAATGTATAAATCTGTCTTTCATGAATCTTGTAGAAGGGCAAGCTGTCTCAGAAATAGTTAAAATTGTACATGAAGTGAAAGTCACTCAATCATGTCCAACTCTTTGGAATGTTGGAGTGGGTAGCCTTTCTCTTCTCCAGGGGATCTTCCCAACCCAGGGATCGAACCTAGATCTCCAGCATTATAGGTGGATTCTTTACCAGGTGAGCCACAAGGAAAGCCCAAGAATACTGGAGTGGTTATTTTATCACTTTTCCAGGGGATGTTCGTGACCCAAGAATTGAACCAGGGTCTCCTGCATTGCAGGCGGATTCTTTACCAACTCAGTTATCAGTGAAGCCCTGATATTGTGTATACATGATCACAAATCAAAATTAAATTATTGAATAAGTAAGGCTAAGGCCTCTTTTTGGGGGGGAAAAAAGCATTGTTTCATTAACACAGTAGTTACGTAGAAAAATAAATGTAAGGTAGATTTAAGTTAGTCACTTTATGTGTGTGCTTGCAGATATGCTAATAGGAACCACTACATTTCTTCTGGAATTTTTAAAAATAGCTTAATGAAAATGTTTGATGGTATGGGGAGATCAATGAATGCATTGTTCATGATTTTTATTAGTGGATGTGATTTCCGAATGTTGGTCATTAGTGTTCTTATAGTTGAATAACAATGATGGTTTTTCATATCATTACTTGTGGTAAATTCCATGTAAGAATAATGATAACATCCATCATATTTAAGTACTATTTTTGTGATTAGTTTTGTGGGGTTTTCTTCAAAACCTTCACCTATTTATGGGGGGCTCATGTTAATTGTAAGTAGTGGTGCTGGTTATGGTATTATATTGAATTTTGGTGGTTCTTTTTTAGGATTAATGGTGTTTTAAATTTTTTTAGAGGGGGATGTTGGTGGTATTTGGTTATACAGTGGCTTTGGCTACTGAGCAGTATCCTGAAGTTTAGGTTTCTAATAAGACTGTCTTAGGAATATTCCTTTCTGGTTTAATTATGGTGTTTTCAGTGGTTTTTTACATATTGAATGATGAGGAGTTGGAAATTGTATTTAAATTTAATGTTTTAGGGGATTGAGCCTCCCTGGTGGCTCAGTTGGTATAGAATCTGTCTGCAATGCAGGAGACACAGGTTCAATCCCTGGGTTGGGAAGATGCCCTGGAGGAGGGCATGGCAACCCACTCCAGTGTTCTTGCTTGGCGAATCCCATGGACAGAGCAGTCTGGTGGCTACAGTCCATGGGATCGCAAAGAGTCGGACACCGCTGAGTGACTAACACTTTCACTTTCTTTTTCACATTTCTTCAGGAACTTTTTTAAATAGCAAAGAAATATGGGTTGTACTTAGGGTCTCTACCAACATATTCCCTTATTTTCTTACCTCACCAGTCCACACCTGTACAAAACAGGAAGTATATTTCAATTTTCCCTGACTACGATATCTAAGATTAGAGTATTTCTTCTCCTTGTAACAGAAACTATGTAAGTGTAGATAGCAGCCGAAACCAACTGTGTGTGTGTATTTCCAAGAGACCTGATGAAAATACCTTATTTGAGTACCTGAGTTCTGAATCAGTTGAGAACAAGATAAGCCAGTACATTGGGTGGGAGAATCACCTTTGTTACCAATAACAATGGGGTTGGAGAATGTGGATAATATCTATAGGCAAGGGAGCCTCCTTATCCTGTATCCCTGAACAGTCTAGTCACAATCGGTGCTGCTCAGGATGGGCCTCTTCCCTCCCCAGTTCACCTCACCCCAGAGTCTTATTTCCTGTGGGTGACTCACTTCCAAGAGAAAGAGAGGAAAGAGGAGAGCTTTTCAGGCCCAACTCCCAAACTCTCCAGTCAGCTCAGTCCCTACAATCCTTCCGGAAGAAATGAATGAGGGGAAAGAGTGTTATACTGGTGGGGCTTCTCATGGAAGGAAACATCAAGAGTCAAGCAAAAGCATTTCTCCACCTCTTCAACTTTGCATGTTAGGATAAAGAATTCAAGATTAAATGTGCAGTATAGAAAAGACTGTGTGGATCCAAAAAGGGAGATCCACATGTCAAACAGGGAAGGAAGAATGCTTGAAAATGGAAAAATCGAGTGACATGGAGTTGTGTTGGGGAAGTCAGTTAAGAAGACATAAATGACACAGGCATAAGCAACTAGATGCATGCAATATATTTTTTAAATATATAAACACCTGATTGATGACATAAAACAGTCAATTGGATGTACTGTTCCCATGCCTCATTCACAGGTGGAACGATTCTGGATGCAGAGCAATGCAGTGGTGGCTGTCCTTGCTGGTATTGGTTTGGCTGCCCTTGTTTCTGAGAGTAACCGAGTGCTCAGCACCAATGGACTTCAGTATCTGGAATGGCTTTCAGCAATTCTTTTTGTAACTTGCCAAATATATTCTAACTATAGGTAATACATGGTTATTTTTATGAAAAGTAACTTTCCAGCCAGAGATCTTTGGGATATTTAGATTCTAGGGCTTAGTTTTATATTTACCTTCCACTAGTTTTCAAAGTGATATAGCTTGATCTGAATGCAGTGGTTGTTAAACCTTTGAACAAGAATCTCAGCATGAGTGATATGTAGTTTCAGGACATTGCAAACAGGGGTTCAAGTGGTGCTTGTAAACTATCTGCATTTTCCACTAAAAGGGATCCTAGAGCTACTTTGTAGAATCTTGGATGGCATCATTGACTCCATGGACATGAGTTTGAGCAGGCTCTATGGAGTATATGTAAAATTCCATGATCTAAAATACCATTTAGATGGAGAGTTCATTGGAAGGACTGATGCTAAAGCTGAAACTGCAATACTTTGGCCACCTCATGCAACGAGTTGACTCACTGGGAAAGACTCTGATGCTGGGAAAGGTTGGGGGTGGGAGGAAAAGGGGATGACCGAGAATGAGATGGCTGGATGGCATCACCGACTCTGTGGACATGAGTTTGAGTGAACTCCGGGAGTTGGTGATGGACAGGGAGGCCTGGCGTGCTGTGATTCATGGGGTCGCAGAGAGTCGGACATGACTGAGCAACTGAACTGAACTGAACTGAAAGACATTTGAAGTTTTGCTTTTGTTTGTTTTTGCCATGCCACTAGGCCTGTGGGATCTTAGTTCCCCAACCAGGGATTGAACCTGCACTCCCTGTGCAGAAGCACAGAGTCTTAACCAGTGGACTGGCAGTTCAGTTCAGTCGCTTAGTTGTGTCTGACTCTTTGCAACCCCATGGACTTCAGCAGGCCAGGCTTCCCTGTCCATCACCCAACTCCTGGAGCTTGCTCAAACTCATGTCCATGGAGTAATTGATGCCATCCAACCATCTCATGGACTGGCAAGGAAGTCCCAATTTGGGCTTTTTTTGTATGCCCTAAAATAATTTCACTTTGTGCATCAAAGAATTTATCTTTTGAGTAGTCCTTGGCCCTTATCTAGTATACTCTGTAGTAGTGTATATTAAATATTTTGAATAATCAACATTCTGAAAGTTTCTTAACCCTTTTGCATTATTAGTTTTGTTTGTATTTTTCAAAATCTGCTTAATGATCATTATAATGTAAATGTCAGTCAAACATAAAAGATGTAAAGGCTTAGATGATAGTTCATTTATTTGCAGTAATACTGAATAAGAGTCCACTGGAGTTTTATTATAGTGAGATTTCATTGGTACTTTAAAAGCCAATGTACTTTATAATGCTGAGGAGCAGCCATGTTAGGGACGCTGTGTCACCAGGAGGCCTTGTGGGAAGGGGAGGCAGATTCCTGATTCAACTCCATAGCTGGCTCAAGAAGGGTTTGCCAGGCCCATAGTGTGTTTCCTACCCCTCTTTTATCCCATTCTTCTCCTTGCTCAGGTCTTTAGGGCAAGTCAGTTTCCTCACCAGGGATGCCTGCACAGACTGGGTGGCTTGGTTCGATTTGGATTCTTTTTTGCCCCTAGGCGAATGGAACTTTGCTGGGTGGCAAAAGGTGAGGCATCACCCTGCAAAGTAGGAAATCACAGTAGGAAACATTTGCATCATCAGTTACAAAGGCAGGGATAGTATTTTGTTCCTGGAAGTATTAATTTGCTTTGTGATTCTAACTCAGTGATTCAACTTTAGGCTGTGTTTCTTATCACCATTACATGTAATGGACCTGATAATAAGAGGAAGGACATTGCTCGTTCAGTTTTTTGATGCTTTTTCTCTCTTTTATTCATTATTTTTTTTGTGTGGAAGTCTCTGAGAATTCATGCCAGTTTTTCCTTTGAAGTTAAAAAGTCCACTTCATCATCAAAAAGAGCTATACTGCTATTGTTGGCAACAGTAAATAATGCCTGGAGAGAAGTAAATATCTCAACAAATTATTTCTTCCCTTCTTTCTCATTGGGTTCATCCCCTAGTGATAATCAGCTTCAGTCTAGAAGGCAGAGAGGAACACAGAGAGCCAGTGGTCCAGGGAAGTGGTAGAAAGGATCAACCTCTGCATGCAAGAAAGTCAGACAAATGTGCAAATTTATGCCAGAAACTGGCTAATTTCCTTTTGCATTTCTGAAAATCCCATTGAACTAAATGGAATTAACATGAAATTACCTTATACTCCAAGTGGAATCAGAAACCTTACTTCTTTTTAGTGAAATTGGATATGTTTTTAGGGGTAAAATGTACTCATTATTGAGTACTAACTGGTTCCCTTTTTATGGAAACAATTATAAATTCCAGAAGTAAAGCAGTACGCTGATTTTTTTCACTAGAACAATTAGTTCTACCTTTTCTTCCCCAGTTAGTAGTGTTCCCTTTGAAATATATGCATCCTCTTAGAAAGGTATGTTAGAATATTTAAAACACTAAGTGTAGATTGTATAATGTGAAAGGAATGGAGTGGGGAATAAGCCTAGTCTTATTAAAACCAAAACAATGTATTGCTGTTTTAATATTTTGTAATCCTTTTATTTAGCATTTGTGACCAAAGGACCAACTATGTGATTGATAAATTTGCAAAGAACCTTCTATCCTCCATGCCTCGTGATGCAATTATCTTACTCAGAGGAGATCTGCCAGGGAATTCTCTCCGTTACATGCATTATTGTGAGGGACTGAGGCCAGATATTTCATTAGTGGATCAGGAAGTAAGTATGTAAGAAATATACTTAAAATATAGTAGCAGCAATTGTTTTAAAACACGCGTATTTTAAAGAACTATTTCTTTTTTTTAACAATGCATGGGTACAGTTTTCATGATCACTCTGAGATAAAATATATATCACGGTCTTTCCTTTATTGTAACTAATAGGATAAGTCGTGTGTTTCTTCTTTCTTTTTTAAACTGAGTGTTTTAAGAATTAATATGTCTCAGATTCAAACAACATCCTAGGTCTCTAGTTCACATGACAGACCATGACAATACTGTGTTGTAAATTTATTTTTAAATTGTTCTTTTACATCCAGTCAGCTCAGCCATTCAAATTAATACTGCCCACTGGTCCAGGGATTAAAATAAAATAGAAATTATTAACCACAATTCTGTTATAGAATTTGTAAATTTTGTAGATCTTATGACAAAAGTATGTTGGGAAAGGACTTAGGAAAATTTCAAGGTCTATTAAAACAGTCTTCTGGAACTAAAAAAAAATGTATTTAAACTATAAGATTTATTGTTTAAGCCATAAACAGTTAAAGGGAACAAATCTATCTCTGGTCTTTTTAGAACAGTCATCAGGAAACAAGAAATTCTTAACCTCAAAAAAGTACTATTAGTTTGATTGAACAAACTATAGGCACAATACTGATTTTAAAAATTTTTTTGAAAAAACAATGCTTATTTAATAAACTTCATTCAATTAATAAATAAAATTTTTGAGAGCACTTTAAACAGATTTGCAAATATAGGGAAATTTGAAAGTCACACATATTTTTATAAGCGGTTTGCATTTATGTCATGTACATTGATGATTAATTTGGTCTTGATTAAAATGATTTAGAATCTGACAAGAGCTAGATCATTTGTTAATAATATGGTATACCATGATTTTAAATACAAGTACTTTGGTTGAGAAGCTTGGATTTCAAAGTTAATTCAACCTGAATTCACATCCTTATCCTCTTACTTCCTGGATGTGTGACCTAGGGCTAAAGACTTTTCCTTTCAGAACTTCTGTTTCCCTGTCTATAAAATGGAAATAATCATTAGATAAGTAAGTTAGGATGCTTTTGAAAATAAGAAACAAAATCCCTGACTAAGTGTATCTTAAACTATGGAATTTTTAATCTCATAAAACAAGTAGTCTGGAGAAAGGAGCTTTTAGGATTGATAACACAATCAGTTCCATGACGGCCGTGTTCTAGGGCAGCTTTTCTGCAGGTCTCTTGAAATGAGGGATGCCTGGTTCCAAACATTGCATGCAAAGTGCTTCTTCTGAGTTCTCTCTGTCTGTATTGGGAATAACATGTGCCCCAGATGCCCCCACCAGACGTCTATTCAGGCCCCACTAACCAGTATAGGCTCACATGACTACTCCAAAAACTACTCACTAGCAAAGTAGGATGACTGTAACTCCCTGATTAAAACCAGGATTGTGTTAGTTGAAAAGAAGGATTGGCTGTTGAGTGGGCAATCAACAGTATCAGAAATAATTATTCTCACATAATAAGGTTATTATGAGAATTGAATGAGAAACAGTAAGATCCTAGTACAAAGTGGTTATTTAATGAATGTTACTATTCCCAAATAGGGGCTTCCCTCATAGCTCAGTTGGTAAAAAATCTGCCTGCAATGCAGGAGACCCCGGTTCTATTCCTGGGTTGGGAAGATCCCCTGGAGAAGGGAGTCCACTCAGGTATTCTGGCCTGGAGAATTCTGTGGACTGTATAGTCCATGGGGTCACAAAGGGTCAGACATGACTGAGTGACTTTGACTTTGACTTTTGATTCTCAAATACTGAAACGATTGGGAAATAAACTCTAATTCAATAAGTATTTTTTGAGTATTTCCAATATGTTGTTGTTCAGTAGCTAAGTCATGTCCGATTCTTTTCAGCACGGTGGATTGCTTGCTGCCAGGATTCTCAGTCCATAGAATTCTCAAGGCAAGAATACTGGAGTGGGTTGCCATGCCCTCCTCCTGGGGATCTTCCCAATGCAGGGATCAAACCCACATCTCCTGCATTGCAGGTGGATTTTTTACTACTGAGCCACCAGGGAAGCACCCTCTACATACTTAGATTAAAATTAATTTGTCACTTCTAGTTAAATGACTTGTAGAGACAGGTAAAACATAAACATAATTGCTCAAGTGATAATATCCAAACTTTAATGAAGTCTTCTTTAAAAAATAATCTGTACATATAAAATTGTAGAATGAAGTATATAGTAAGTATAGAATTAGGAAAAAAATTTAATACTAATCATTTATTTTAACCAAAAGAATATATAAGGACATGTAATTAATTTGGAGCTGTTAATAAATTCAGATTATTTAACCAAGGGGTTTTTAACTTTGAGGCTTAGGTTATATTATTGAACTTCTCAAGGGCAGGGATTATATCTTCTTCACTATAGGTCAAGCACCACTTGTTTTTGTTTTCTGAATAAATGAATGAAAGAACAGAGTAATGACACATCTCTTTATTTTGCCTAGGTTGTCTAGTCTGGCCATCAAAAAGACATTTCAGCTTCACCAACATAGTTTGGGAACTATTCTGTGCCAGGCATTGTGCTAGGTGCAGAGGCAATGAGGTGAAAATATACAGTCTCTTTCCTATAAGAGCTCTCAGTCTAGCGAGGAATAGGCTAGAAGTTATAATCAAGGTAGGTACATAGTGCTACAGGAGCATCTTGTACTGCTGTGAAAACTGGGGAGGACATCCTGGAGGAAGTGATGCTTAAGCTGGTTCTGAAAGTTCAGTACACTCCCTAGTACACTCCCTCCACAGGAGGTCCTTCTGGTCATAAACTAGGTGCTGATTTTATCAATAGCTGATAACTTAAGACATAAAATCTAAGGTCCAAGTCATTAGAAGAATAGTGGCATATACCTTGGTTGCATTTGTATGTACTTTTCAATTATGTTTATATTTAATGAGTAACTCCACATTTGGTAACTTTTTCATCATCCTTGATAAACTTGGTTCTTTTTAAAGAAACATATTAACAGCATGATATCACATGTTATCTTTCTGACAGATGATGACTTATGAGTGGTATTTACCCAAGATGGCAAAGCATTTACCAGGAGTCAAGTTTCCTGGGAACCGGTGGAATCCTGTGGAAGGAATACTACCTAGTGGAATGGTCACATTTAATCTTTATCATTTTCTTGAAGTAAATAAACAGTAAGCATTCTTTTCATGTAATAGCTTTTCTAAAATTGTTTATGTAGCAGCTGTGCTTCATCCAAAAGACCAATTTTCTACACCTATTTCCCTGTCACCGGTGAGATTATCTTTGTAATTAAATTGAATATCTGTGCATAAATGAGGCTAGGCAGAAATAAATGTTATTGTTCTGGATAAAGGAAAAATAAAGACAGATTAGCAAGAATAGCAAATAAGATCTTAGTACAATTCAGAGAAATTGGAGATGTGCCTGCCTACTTGAAATCATTGCAGGTGGATTGCAAGCAATTATAGTTTCCCCCTGATCAACACCATGGCCCCCTTTTAAGTTTAATGCAAATGTTTTCCAGGAATAATCACTATATAAAAATAGCTTAAGGATTTTTTTCTGAAGGATAAGGCATTTTTATAAATAAGAAAAACACCTACAGTTATGCTGACTGAGATAACATACTAGAATTGTGAATTCTATACTTCAGAACATAAAATTATTCGTAGTTAAGGTCAAGAATAAATAACTCCTTCAGTGGTATACTGTTGAATATTTTTCCTGTCTGTAAAATGCTTGGGATTGTCCAGAGCCTGAAGAAGAAAACTTATTTCATAATTTTTCTTCTCTTATAAAGGGGATTTCAGAAATTTTTGTAAATTCCAAAGTTAAACTGTCCCTTACTAAGAACATAAGGAAGTGGTACTTTGGTGTTCAGAGCCTGAAGTTTACTGTGGCTCATGAAGAAATATGAAGGTAATAGGTATAAATGTGCTGTGAGAGTAATAATTGTTCTATTTTGGAATAAGATATTAACAACATCTCCAAATAGGCATTTTTGGTGCAGTTTATTTAATTTAACCTCATAAACATTAATTGAACCTACTATGTACCAGTTTATATTAGGCAATAAAGTGAGACTCAGTTCCAGATTTAAGTAGACTACAATCTAGTTGTATATATACATAGATATGAGTACAGTTAGCCATAATGGTGTAAGCTCTGTACTAACAAGCCTTGTAAAGTGTGAGCACAGTAAAAGTTCGATGTGTGTTTACTAAATGGATGACTTAATTGACAGTATAAGCCAAATGTTCTGGGACCATGGATGAGGAAGCAATTAATTCTGCTCAGGGGCATTCATTCAGCATTTATTTAATAAATATTGGGTATTCAAAATGTCCCAACACCTGTACTAGCTGTAGATGGATGGGTGTGATCCCTGCTGTTACCATCTTTGAGACAGATGTCAAGTGATGCCTTAAATGTGAAACAGATAAGTTATAGTATCAGCTGGTAAGCATGGTAATGCTGGTATGGATGAAATTTGGAGACTCAAAGACTAAGAAAGAATTTGCCAAATAGATAGGAACAGTTAGGACACAGAACAAATCCATGACCCCAGAAACTCCCTTTTCTGCTCCTTTGTCGTTGTCCTGTCCCCAGACCCCTAACCCTCACAACCACTGATCTGTCCTCTGTTACGATAGTTTTACCTTTTCCAGAACGTCATATAAATGGACTCATAAACTATGTGACTTTTTGATACTAGCATACCTTACTTTAGCAAAATGCCTCTGAGATCCTTCCAAGTTATTGTTGTGTATCAATAGTTTATTCCTTTTTGTTACTGAGTAGTATTCCTTTGTATGGATGTCCTGCAGTTTATCCATTCATCTATTGAAGGACATTTGGGTTGTTTCCAGTTATTTGTGAATAGAGGTACTATAAACATTCATGTACAGGTTTGTGTATAAATATGTTTTCATACCTAGGAGTGGGATTATTAGATTTGTTGGATTGTTTGTTTTCTTACTATTGAGTTTTGAGAGGTCTGTGTATATTCTAGATTCAAATCTTTTATTAAATATGTGATATTTTCTATCAGTCTTTTTGTTCTCTTTAAAGTGTCTTTTGCAGGTAATTTTTTTAAATTTTGATGAAATCCAAGTATCATATTTCTCACTTATGAATCATACTTTTTGATCTCCTGTCAAGCAACTCTTACCTAATGCCAGGTCACAAAGATTATCTCATGTTTTCTCCTAAGAGTTTTACAGTTTTATGTTTTATATTTCAGATCAAAAATCACTTTTGAGTTAATTTTTGCAAGGGGGTTGCTTAGAACAGATACTTTTGCCTATGAATGTTATTTTGTCCTAATATCATTTGTTGAAAACATTTATTCTTTCTTAATTTAATTGCCTTTGCACCTTTTTGTGTATTTACCAAAAAAAAAAAATACTTCTGGGGTTTTTTACTGGTTTTAATTTGATTAGTGTTTTCATGGCATATCTTTTTTATTTCCTTTTGCTTTTAGCCACCTATGTCATGTTTAAAGTGGGTTTCTTATAGGCAGCACATATTTGACTCTTATTTTATCATCCATTCTGACAATTTGTCTATCATTTCATTTATATCCAGACCATTTGCATTTAATGTAAATATTGACATGTTTTAGATGTACATCTGTCATTTTATTACTTGTTTTCTGTTTGTTCTTCTGTTTTTCATTCCACTGTTTCCTTTCCTGCTTTCTTTTGGATAATTTGATTTTTTTTTAGCATTCCATGTTACTGTGTCTCTTGGTAAATTTTTTCAGTGGTTGCTCTTAGAATTACAGTATACAGACATATTTAACTTTCACAATCTATTTACTACTTTTGGAGAAGGAAATGACAAACCACTCCAGTATTCTTGCATGGAAATCCCACGGACGGAGAAGCCTGGTGGGCAATAGTCCATGGGTCACAAGAGTTGGACATCACTTAGTGACTAAATCAATTTACTACTTCAAGTGAACTGTAGAAATCTTAGTGGCATATAAGTTCCTTTACTCCACTTTTGATTATATTGTCAAAAATGTTATATTAGATGTGATAATTTTTGTTTTCAACATATGTTTTTTAATTTAAGAGGAAAAGTAGTCTTAGATGTTTGTTCAGATATTTACCAGATCTGTTGCCCTTCCTTCAATCCTGGTGTTCCGCTTTCCGTCTTGTATCATTTTTCTCCCTTCTGAAGTTAGTCCTTTAGCATTTCTTTCAGAGCAAGACTGTTAGCAGTGAATTCTCTTAGTCTTTCTTTACCCAAAAATGTCTTTATTTCACCTTCATTTTTGAAAGATATTTCTGGATATGGAATTCTGGGTTGGATAGTTCTTTTTCTTCCTCTCACCACTTTAACAGTGTTATTTTATATCCTTTTGCCATGCATGGCTTCTGTTGAGAAATCTGCAGTTATTCAAATCATTGTTTCCCTTGTGTGAAATGTGTTGTTTTTCTCTTGACTGCTTTCAAGACTTTTTGTCTTTAGTTTTAAGCAATTTGATTATGATGTATCTGGGCATGAATTTCTTTGAGTTTAACCTGCTTGGGATTTACTAAGTTTCATGAATATGAAAGATTATGTCTTTCACAAAAGTTGGAAGTTTTCTGATGTTATTTCTTTAAGTACTTTTCCTGCTCCACCCTTTTTTTCTTCTTCTGGGATTCTGATGACTCCAGTGTTAGACCTTTTGATATTGTTCCACAGGTACCTAAGACTCTATACTTTGGATATTTTTTTCTGCTTGTTTAAATTATACAATTTCTTTTGATCTATCTTCAAGTTCATTGACACACATTCTGTCTTTCTAAAATTATATGAAGCCCATCCAGTGGAGGAGTAATGGGAATTTGCTCCCAATTCTTGGAACCACGGCTCCTCTGGCTAGCGAGAAGTGTCCACTTCCACAGTGTTACAGGAACCTGCCCGGCTGCCACTGTGCTGCTGCTTCTGCTGCTCGCACAGTGTTGTCTTGTGCCCAGGGAAGGAGAGAAGGGAAAAAGTTCTGGGGATTTCCTCTGATCTTCCAATCCTTACAAGTTTCTTTTCCTGCTCCTTGGACTTGGGGAAAAGCAAGGGGAAGGCTTCTCTTGAGATCTTTTTGTTCTCACTCGGTATGTATTTTGGGTTTCAGGCTTCCTTTGAGTTCAGGCCAGGTAATCCTGAAAGATGAAAAGGAGTAAACTCACCACAGATTTGGTGGAACTCAGAATTCTGCTTTCTTACCTCAATCTTCTTTCTACCATTTACTGTTCAGAGCCTTCAGATAGTTGTTCCATGTTTAGATTTCAGAATTAATTTAGAGATAAAGAGCCTATCCTCAGGATACTTCGGAGCTACTCAGAAGGATTTGTAAATGAAAATAGTAGGTTCAATAAAATAATGCTAAAAGAGATTAAAAGTAAAATGCAATGGAAATTGGAAGACAGAAAGATTACTAGTATTAGTAGTACTACTAATATGAAGACATGTTTCCACCTATAAAATTTAGAAGGTATCCAAGAATATGTATATTTATACATGAGACAGAACCACAGACTCTTTCCTTGTGTTTGTCCCCACCTGATTTCTTACCGTGTAACAAACAGGTATGTTTTATTATTTATGTCTGTGTGTTTCCCTTCAATCCCCAGACAGCTTTTTTCCCCACTAATATAAATTTAAAGCAATCTATTGGCAGAGATTTAAAGAAACCAAAGTGTTCACAAATGGTTTATTGGTAACTGAAGTTTAGAGTCAAAAATGACCCTTCCTGAGTTATATGTATTTGGCATTTAGAACTTTAAGCTGATAATACATATTTTTTCTGTCTTCAATAGAAAAGAAACATTTGTTTGCATAGGAATTCACGAAGGCGACCCAACCTGGAAAAAGAACTATTCACTTTGGCCATGGGGTTCTTGTGACAAATTAGTTTCTTCAGAAATTGTATTCAACCCTGAGGAGTGGATTAAACTTACGAGAAATATCTATAACTGGACTGAAGACTATGGAAGGTTTGGAGAGCAGTTGTTTCCCATCAGTTTGTAGCTGTTTTGTGTGCCTAAAGACTTACTAAATTTTGAAATGCCTTTTAATTTTTTTTTGTTTTTTTATTAGTAGTTAGTATTGCTATTTGCTGCCCACAGAGTATCATGATAGAGAAGGAGAACATATATTTCTTGTCCTCAGACATGAAGACCAATGGAGAGGTGGAGGAAAGGCAGTGATGGTTAAGCGGGCACCACATAGTTAGATATGTGCCACCATCCACATCCAACTCTTGTAATGCTGCGTGGTCCATCATCCTGTATCTCAGACCCTAAAAGTGGAAGAGAGTCATTAACTGAAGCAAGCTTTAAAACTCACTCTGTTGTCCCTAATAGTTTCCACCCACATAAACTTGTCACTTTTTTTTTTTTTCTTCAAGAATGGCAGATCAGGGACTTCCCTGGTGGTCCAGTGGTTAAGACTCCCCACTTCCACAGCAAAGGGCTCAGGTTCCATCCCTGGTAAGACAACTAAGATCCCCACATGCCACATGGTGTGGCCAAAACAAGAAAAAAAAAATAATAATGGCAGATCACTTCTCTGTAGGAAGACTGGGATTTAAGTAACCTTTTCTTCACGGTTGTTTGTCGTTAGCCTCGTTCTGTTGTTTTGATTCGTCTTCCTGGAAGCATCTCTATCTATAGTTGACTCTCTCCCATATGGAAAATGAGTCACCATCTGAAGATAGGGCTCTCTATTGCCTATTTTTTAAATTAAATTATCAATTATGCAAAGATTAGATAATTGCTGCTTATAATTCAAGTGGGTAACCGTTCCCTTCTCCAGAGAATCTTCCCAACCCAGGGATCGAACCCAGGTCTCCTGCATTGCAGGCAGATTCTTTACCAGCTGAGCCATAAGGGAAGCCCAAGAATACTGGATTGGGTAACCTATCCCTTCTCAAGAGGATCTTCCTGACTCAGGAATCAAACCGGGGTCTCCTGCATTGCAGGCAGATTCTTTACCAAGTGAGATATCAGGAAAGCCTGTAGTTCAAGAGCAACACTCACAATCATATGAACAAATGCTACCGAAGCTTTCTGAGTCAGTATGAGCAAACAAACCCCACTGCTGTGCTCCAGCCAGAGCTGGATAAGTAGTTGTATATCAAAGTACTCTGTGACCATTGTGGGGAAAAGCTGGAAAACCCCTGTTCTCCAAACAGCTGATGACAGTACACAGCATCACTAACTGCCTCCATTTTGTCAAAGTAGATACATGCTAAGAGAAATTTTAATTAAGTGGGAAAAATCGGCAAATGGTTTAGCCAGTGCTCGTTGATCAGCATCCTAGCTCCAACAACAATTTACCAAAGTCAGGAGTCCCCTCTCCTCACAGATCTATGGCTATCAGCTGCGCCCATAGAGGGACCCAGGCCTCACACCCCCACCCCATTGCCCGCCTGACAGCTCTCGGGAACAGCTGACTCCCCAAAAGCCTCCAGCCTCTTCCCACTGAGCTTTAGTGTGCTCCTGTGAGGCAGTGGGGCTCATATGCAGATTAAGAATACATTTACCACAACCTCAAATTCCTAACCATCAAATATTTCTAGGGGAATAAGTTTGTTATTTTGGTCTCTATCCATACTTCAAGATGCAACCTATTTTATTTGCCTTGTAAGATTATAAAACAAAAATGACATGTCCATAACAATAAAGGTAACTGGCAGGAAAATGTTATCACTTTCTTCTAACTACAGGTTTGCTCCTTCTTCCTGGGAATCTGTGGCCAATGAAGAGATGTGGCAAGCAAGGTGACTAACTTATGCTTTCGGTTTGCAGTCTATTTTTAATGTAGTAGAAGTAGCTTGTGGCACTTTTCATTGGGGAGCAGGGGGGCATGGTGATAATAAAAATAATATTTATGAGCAGTTATTTTGTTTGGGGCATTGTACTAATTTTTACTAAGGCATAATCTCATTCATCCATACAACAACCTGTGGAGAAGTCAATCTTACCCCATTTTACAAGAAGAACAAACTGAAGGCAGAGAGGTTACTTGTCCAAGGCTGCATATCTCTACTAACAGAGGCCCAAAATTCATATCTCTCTGACTGGAACATTCATCACCCCTGTGCTGTCCCGCCTCCACTAAACCAAAGTCAGTGTAATTGATTGAGGAGAAACTGATAATTACCACCCTGTCCCATGTGTAATGTGCTAGTTAGTTATTTAAGCACTTATTGAAAACTTCCTAGAGACCAGGCACCATGCTAGGCTTGGAGGCTACACATAGGAATATGACACAGTTCCTATTGTCAATGGAGCAGACAGACATATTCCAAGAGATGTGACTATTCATGTGCTAGATGCTGGACTTCTCTGTTCCTATGTGAAATGAACACTTCACAGTGATGCTTTTGTCTGTGTTTCTGCTATTATTTTAAAATATTCAAAATATCTAACACTAACAGACTTGGGCCTAAAATGTAAAAGGCCTAAGTGATGCAGACAGAGGTACCAAGTATGAAGTACTTCCTCCAGGAAAAATGGGTTGATGCCCACTCTGGGCCAGGGGCTGAGTGCACCAGGAATTGAGTTAGGGTGTAATATGTTTAAAGGTTTTTTTTTAATTGTCAAGAAATATGGTTCTTGACAAAGTAACAATTACAAAAAAGATAGTCTTTGCAGTAGTGTTTTGGAAATGTCAGAAAATTGCATATTTCAAGTTATCAACCAGTTATAAGAACAAATACTTGCTTTGAGGGACTAATCAAAGATATACCAAATGTTTGTACGATTCTTCAGTGTGACAGTGTGGGAAAGCTGGGGGAGAAATCACATAAAAGAAGAAAGCAGGTCATTATTCGGGCAGGTATTGATTTAATTGGTGTGCTGAATACAATTTGGATGAGTTCATGTGGTCAAAGAGTCCAGCCACCTTTGAAGAACTGGTCACACACGGCATGAGCCGTTGTGATGGGTACCTTCAGGGATGTGCTGACAGACTCAGCAAGTCTCCCCCTCCCAGCTGCTCTTGCACAGTGAAGATGTACATCTGGAGGGAAGGTGATGCACAATAGTGATGATGAACAGAATGCAGTGTCTTGGGGGTGGGGAGAGGGTTACTGTTGGTTCAGAGTAAACTTCTGTGAATATAATAGAAGTGAAAAGAATACAATAAAGGGTTCTGTATGATCCTCATCAATGGAAAAGTCTGGCCGATTTAGTTTCAAATGTGAAATTGACGCGAACACCCTCCCACTTCCAGGATGAAAACACCGTTCTTCATCTTTAACCTGGCAGAAAGTGCAAGTTTGCCTTCAAATGTGAAAGCTCAACTCTACACTCACGCCTATAACGTATGTTGCACTTTTACATGTATAAATACATTTGGTGGGAGGGTAGTGGTGACTCTTTGGGATATAAAGAGAGTGTGTCACAGTAGAGTTTTTACTTTTTTGTTTCCAGCTTTATTTGGCATTACAGATCAATACAAATGGAAATAGTCATGTGTCTCTCAAATATCGTTTAAAGTAAATGACCGTAGTTGACAAAATAATGTAAAAAGTCCATGTCCTCTTCTCCAGAACTTGTGAATATGTGGCCTTACGTGGCAAAGGGCACGTTGCAGATGTGATTAAGGATCCTGAGGTGGGAAGATTATTCTAGATTATCCAGGTGGGCCTAATATAATCACAAGGGTCCCTAGAAGAAGGAGACAGAAAGGTCAGAGTCAGAGAAGGAGACGTGGCATTGCAAGCAGAGGTCAGAAAGAGATTTGAAGATTGCCAGATAGCTGGCCTGAAAGATGGAGGAAGGGGCCACAAGTTAGGAAGTGCAGGCAGACTGAAAGCTAGAAAAGGCAAAGAAAAAACACAACAGATTCTAGAGCCTCTAGAAATATATGATAATGCATTTATATTGTTTTAACCACTACATTTGTGGTGATTTGTTACAGCAGTAATAGGAAACTAATATGATGGCTTTATTTTCTTAAAAAGCAGTTCTGATGGGTCGCCCCCTATACAAGTCATGACCCTGGCAGCACTTGAAACGATTGGACCGTGGCTGGTTGAGATTTCATGAGAGAGATAAAGGGTCATGGAGAATAACCCCAGGAAGCCAGACAGCCTTCACATCCAGCCACGCTAAGGCTCTTGCTTAGCTGGTCCTCTGTGATGGGAACAAAGGTACAGACCAGAGGCTTGCTTTGCTGTAGCACTGTGTTAACAAGGCCCTGCTTTTCTGTGATTTATAGCACTGGACTCTTCCCCAGCTTCTGAGATAGTCTTGGAGCCTACAGTATAAGAAACAGACATCCTGGCAAAAGCCAGTGAGAACAGAGCCCAGGAGCTGTATGTCTAAGCAAGTGGTTGTTTATGCTGTCTCTGGGCTGCTGTGGATCTATTAAGCCAGGGCATTTGTTTAGGGTGAGTCAAAATAGCATGGTGTCCAATTAGTGTGACAGCTTTTACTCCTCAGTTGTGTGCTTATTGGTCCATGGTTTACTCATGTATTCATTTACCCACAGAGCATTTATGGAGCACCCAGTCTGTACCAAATACTGTGATGGAGATGATCAGGCATTGGCCCTGCTGTCAAATGGACACACCAGAGAGGGAGATAGAAGATAAAGTCTTCAGCTAGTAGTGAGAGATGCACGAGGTGTGCAGAAGTGCCATGGGACAGAGAGAGGCATATGAGCACAGCCTCCTGGGGAGAGGTGGCGAGGAAGGGAGGGAAAGCTGCCAGAGGAGATGTCACTGCAGTGTCATCTTGAAAGATCAGAGAAAGCTAGCCAGACACATGTGGTGCAGGAAACCACAGGGATAAAGGTGGACACCTCTGAGGTGCCCATCAAGGACAGCCGGGGACTAGATACAGGAAGCAGTGTTCTGGAGTTCTGACTGGCAGTCAGGGAGTCCCGGTTCAAGGCCTGCTCCACCATTCATTGTTAACTGTGCGCCAATTAACCTGTTTTTTCTTTCAAAAAAAAAAGGGATTGTAAACTTTATAGATTATCTCTCACATCCTGGCCATGTCAGATCCATTTCATCTCTAATACCCTGTGATTTTGTGAAAACCAAGTCGTATTTAATTGGGAGGAATCCGAGACTTAGTAATATTTTATGTTCTCATCAGTGATCTGTTCCATGGTCAGTCATTAGGCCACCACTAAAGCCAATTCATGAATTTATTGTCCCTTTGGACCTGCCGGCATTACTCTGTTCAGTGAACACAAGCCTATAACATAGTCTATAGGTATCTCCTTCAAGTATGTTTCCAGGTGTGTGACATCATTTGCAAGACAAAGGAGCTCAAATACTTGATGGGTCAACACAAATCACCTCCTTGTACAGGTTTTTCGAGAACATTCTTATTAGGTATAGAAGATATTTTTGTTATTATTACATTGTCCTGCTCAACAGTTATCCAGAACATTAAGTTCAGGTGTACTGGGAGAGCAAGGATGATCTGTTATCTTTAGAAATACGGTTGATACACTGAAGATGTCCCCCCAAACTAGACTGTGTTCCACTAAACTAATGTCACACAAAGATTCACGCTTACAGGAGGAAATACAATTCCCACATGATGAAAAATGACTGTTAGCTTCTTCAGATACAGCACATGTGACTAATGGGCCTTCCAGAATGAGCTGATGAGCCATCAGGATCAGAGTGTTTTAGAAAAGGGTAGTATGGCTGTTCTGATGTCCGAAGACATAGCAGGGAGGTCATGAGTGAGCCTCTTATTCTCTTGAGCTATTGGAAAGTGCTTACTGAGTTGCCGGCATCCATCGTGCACTCCAAAATCTAATCAGGACTTTGAAAACGGCTCAGAAAAGAACCTGAGCAGTTCTTGAGCACCGACTTTGTGCAGGGCAGCCTGCCATGCATTTTACACGTGTCCGTCATCGGAGGGAGGCTCAGGAAGAAGAGCAGCAGATAGGGAAAATAAAAAAGACTATGAGAAAAAGTAGAGAAGCTTTGAACGTTTTACCAAGAAAATAAAATACTGACTTAATAACTTTGAAGTCTATGAAAAGTACAAGGTTACTCTTTCCTATTTTATGGAGTGAAGGCAAGGGGAAAATAGCTTTAAAAGGCAGCTTCAGGACTAAGGGTTATTAAATATCAAAATGACATAAAAAATACAGATTGGGGAATTTTTCATGGGGATGTTGTTTTGAAAAAGATTGGGTATGCATTTGTCTACTCTAGAGTAGGAGTTGGGGAAATAGATAATATAATTGGGTCCCTTTCAACTGAATGATGTAATGAGTATAGTTCTAATTCAAAAAGCCCTTGTCCCTGGAGAAAGCATCATTACTTGTCCTGTGCTCTCATGGCGGCTACTGGTTAACTCAAGTGCCTGTGGATTTGACTTCAATTTGATAATCCCCAAGAAGGCTGTGAAATTCCCAGTAAGCAAGCATAATATTGTTTTATAGATTTGCATCTACTTTTTTGGTTTATTTGTTAAATTTTTATCTTTTTCCTCTAGAAAACTCAATATTAAAGATACTAATTCTATCCAGTCAGCACTATCTCTGACATTGAAAAACAAAATTCTGAATTCCTGGGGGGCAAAGTTTTAACTATGAACATTGTTATTTTAGGACACTGTGGAGATTTTCAACATCTCACTTTAAGGATGTCTCCTAAATTATATTATGCCCAGCCTGCTGGATGCTGGATTTGTTAGAGGTTTTCTATTGCTGCTATTGTTAATAACTGTTGTTTATAATGTAGAGAGAATTTTATGTAAAAATGAGGGACAAAATTGAAATTTCTTCAAGTTCTTTTTCCATGCAGTTTTCTAAGAAACGTACTTTTTTTTTTCTTTAATAGCTAAATTTAGAGTTTCAACATTTCTGCCTGTTGAGTAAATAGCTTTCCATGAATTAGAACCAAATCCCTTTCCCAGAACATCTTTCTGGAGGAAGAGCATTCTGTCCTGACACAGTGTGTCTAAAGTTCCCTCTGCAACATCCAAAAACCCCAGAAACAGTTTTATATGAAGTGCATTTGCCTCCTGCTACTGTAATAATCACAGTACCATCCTTGCATTTTCTGCATGGCCTAGCAACAATTAGATTTTTACTACAGGCTGCTTGCATTTTTTTTCCTTTGTGTTATTAATTCCTCTGTGTTTTCTAGTCTTTTTTAAAAAGTCAAGGGATAACAATGGAATGCCAATGTTTTTGCTGTCTTCCAGCTTTATAAGGAGATTGTCTATTTACGAAAGGAACACCCGGTGAATTGGCACAAGAACTATGCCATCTCCTGTGAACGGATGCTGCGCCTTCAGGAAAGAAGTGCAGACCCTGATGTCTTGTTATCTGAAACCATCAGACACTTCCGTCTCTACACTCGCAAGGCCCAGAATGATCCCCAGCTGGCCGATATTTCAGTTGCTCTAAAGCACCTAAGAAAGGAACTACGAAGTCTGAGAAATATGAAAAACGGCTGAGACAGCAAACTGTGAAAAACCAGCTCGGCTTTCAGCTTCCAAAATTCCCAAGTCCAAAAGTTCTTCCTCCAAGAGAAGAAACAGCATTAAAAAATGGAAGACTAAGTCATCTCCCAGATATAAGTAACATGGTGTCACGGTACTGTTTTATGGCGGAGTTAGAAACTGAAATGTGCTAGTTCCACAAATTCTGTTTAGCCTGTGTTACTGAATTAGCATTTTGGTGAGAATATTTTGAAAAATCTTCCTACTTCCACAGACTTTCATCAAATGACTTGCTTGATTAAATTCTAGAAGAGAATGAACTATTTTCATATACTTAAAATATCGACCATGAATATTAAGGGCCCTGCTTACTGAGATTGGTATTAAAATTAAATTCTTAAAATATTAATACCAGACCAAAGACATTCTCTGGCTCCCAGAAATGAAATTATTATTATTTTTTTAAATGAATCTTGTTACACTTCAAGCTAGAATACTGTTTGGGGTGCGGGGGGTGGGGGGGCATTGGTTTTCTTTCTTTCTTTTTTTTTTGAGTAGCTGTAGTTGTTACATAATCTCATACTTCAAACTAAATACCAACCAGATGATATTTTGAAAAAAGTTAAGGTTTTATTGTGTTCGATCATACTCTGAAATCACTAAAAAAGTAAGCTAATTGTTGTTTGCTTTTTTTTTTTCAGTTGCTTAAACTGGCAAGTAAAAAGGATTTTGTCTTTCCTTAATTAATTTTATATTCATGTTTTACTTCTATTTGGGCTTATAAATCTGGACCCAATAATTAGGAGACTTCCTGCTGCCAAAAAGGGGGGCAGTGGGGGTTCAGGGTGTGGGGAAGTGGTTCAATAAATTCATTTCTGTTGCAAGCATCTTTTATACATATTACTAAAGAGAACATAGTAAGAAATGCAAATAATAGTTCTTTATTTTATTATGACAGTTAATTAATAGCAACCTGTTTTAATGAATAAAGTCACTCAGAGTCCTTCAGCACTTCCTAAGTAGAGGCCTGAATCTGTAGGGATTCTTTTCCCCCCAATTGTATAGCTCCTAAACTCCAAGCACTATATAGGCCCCTGTATAGAAATGCTCACTAATGAAGAGGGAGGGCTAGAAGCTTGTCTGCATTCAAAGATCACTGGTGAGTCATTCAGCAAGAAAAGGCCCCTTACCAGGAATAGTCACAGTTCCGTGGCATTGTACTAGCGAAAGGGTCTGATCAAAGGTCTCCTGTGGAGCTTGCATGGTTCCCTTTCATACTACGACCATAATTAAAACCACTAATTCTCTTTTAAAATGCTGCAGGATGCCATGTAGGCATCTGTCTGGAGTGTCCTTTGTGATGTCATAAGCTGTTAAGGACCAGTGCCGAGGGCTTTTGAGTGAAATGCCAGTCATGAAGGTGCTTCAAGACAAGGGTGCCTCTAAAAGCTTGACAGGGCCTTGACTGCACAATTCGAGCTGAATTTGCCCCTTGTCAGCTGCCAGTAAATAAATCTCAAAGGGGGAAAAGCTGAAGTTTCATTACCTGATCCATGGGGCTTTGTTGGTTTTGGCACCACACAGGGGAAGCCCTTGCCCCTCCATTCTCTGGATTTGAAGATGTCCATCGGAGCCTGCAGCGCCTGGACAGGGTTCAGAGCGGAACCTTTTGAAGAGTGTCAATAGTTGTAACAGTTCAGCTGTTAGGAAGACAAATAAATGGAGGAGCTCATTAATCCGCTTTTGGCTCTCAGTGCCTTTTGCCCTTTTATCACAGCCTTATTAGGCTCCTACTCATCTTGAACCAGAAAAAAATGAATTGAAGTTGTTGAGTACTAATTGGCAAAGACTTTTAATCATGGGCCAAGAACTTTCACTGACTTGAAAGTAACTTCTCCACAGGGGAGAACCAAAAACCTGGTTTACCTTAAAACAAAAAACCTGTTGGAATTCAGTGTGGTGTAAAAATTTAAGGAAGAATTGAGAAATTGTCTCAGTTGATCCATTTGAAAGAATTATGTAAGATTATGATTTCTACTTTTCTTTTTAAACAGTGCAATAAAATTCATATATTCATTCCCTGGAAATACACTGTCTTTATTTTTTCAGAAGAGACACTGTGTGTGTGAGATAATCATGTTGGTTTTTGAAATCTGTATTCTGTATAGGGAATAATATGTAAATATTCATTTCCGCATCTACCTACACATCTTGTTTTGGAGTAATATTTCCTACCTATGGCCATAAGTATTGCAGATGAGGGCCTCTTTTTGAAAAACATCTGCATTTTAAATGTCTGTCTATGCTATGATGCCTCATATACATCTGAATATGCTTTGCATATTGACTGTTGTCAGATGGTGCATAGATTATTCTGTATTTGTGCAGCAGTGACTTTGGACCGCTCTCTTTGAGAAAGCAGTGATACGATGGCCCACTGTAGATGGGGTCATAATTATTTAAATTTCTAAAAACCAGCAGTGAATGGAAAAAGAGCAAACTGAGCTGAGATTTGGGGATGTTGGGCTTCATTCCCAGATCAACTACTTTGAAGAATTCTTTCCTTTCTATTTTGTGAGGTTAAACCATTTGCTTTCTTTTCTTTCCCTTCCTTCTCCTGGGCTAGTGCACAAACACCATAATATCTGACAGAAGGGGTTTCCTTCAGTCTAACCCCTGACATGGAAGAGAATGTGAAGGAGGTGACTTCTCATGCAGGATTTGGCCAGCATTCCCCTAGCAGTGTCCCTGGAGTGCCATGGGTTGGCAGGATGACAGGAACCCCACAAGGCCAACTTCTGCCTGGACTTTGGCCTAAGGAGCAAGCTGGAGCCAGAAGCACTGTCTGCCTCTCCACAGGCTGCAGTGCCCTCCTGCCCAGCACTAAGGCTGGCACACACCAGAGGGCCAGTGGAGAAGCGGGTAGTGGCTTCCATATTCCCTAACAAACCTCCCCAGCCCTGTTCCCGCTGATGGGAGGTATAGTTGCTTCTTGCTGTTGACTTTCCTCTTTGTTTTTCCAAAGGATCCAATTTTTTTTTTTTAATGCCTTTGTTTTATTATTCAAAATGTAGCCAAAATATAAGGGAATCAACAACTCATGTCCTATTTTGAAGTCTTCTAATAGAAGCGAAATGTTATTTCTGCCTGCATTCTTAGTACTTTCTAATGATAAAACCAGGATGTTTATACCCTTTATGATACTTAAATAAAGCTCTTTTTGAGTGTTAGGATTATTGTATGATACCCTGCTCATTTCTTTAAGACATCAGACTCGGATATGAAGAGTAGTTTTTTAAATTCATATTTTGAAAGTTAAACAATGTGAATCATTTTTCAGAGTTCCCATCAGTATCTCTCAGAATTTAGAAATATTAATACTTTTAATATTTAAGAAAAAAGTTAATACTAAACATTGAAAAAAATGGATCCTATTAAAGCAAATCCTTTTATTCTGTTTTAATTCTGGTATATTTTGTAAAAGCACCAGTGTAGAGTAATACTTAAAATTCTGTTCTAACTGGCTCCAAGCCCTATGGTAAAACGGTAAAGAAATTCTAACCCAGTAGGAGATTCACACTGCTTTGTTCATCCTCATATCTTGTTGTGGATGCAAGCCCACCTAAGACTTACACTTATAAACAAGTAACTAATGTTTCCAGGGATTCTGGGAACATCTAAAGGCCAAGATCTTGGCACAGCCTTACAAAGCAAACAGGGAGCTGAAGCTTAGCAGCGATCATATTCAATGAAGACGTCATTGTCAGTACCCTCTAAAGGTCTGTTTGATTTGGATCAGCATGGACGATATAAAAAAAGCCTCAGGAATAGCATGATGTGCTTACCTGGATATTGGAAAGTAAACTGATAGGAATATATCTTGAGAAAAGGATTTTTCTGAAGAAAAAATTCTGATTGCTCTTCAACAATGTAGTATATATTTGCATGTACTAGAAAGATTAGCTTATATCATATTGCAAAAAAAAAAGATGGGGGGAGAGACAGGTAGAGGTTACAAAACTATAAACATAGAGCCTGAAATTGTTGCCCTGCAAATGGAATTATCTGGATTTTTTCCACCGATCCCAAGTGTTATTGGTGAGAGTTAATTTTCAATAGCACAGATAGTGTGATGATTTGTTTAAAAGTTGATAAGGTTAAGAAAGTTTCAAGATATAGATCGAACACAAAGGCAAATAAATGAACCATGCTGCCATCCACGTGCTCCAGCTTCACAGAGCACCCAAGTAGTCACAGGTCTTTTTGGTGCCATTAGATGAGGTTTATGTTAAACAAAGGTCTAATAAAAGATAAATAGAAATAAGCCATATGTAAGTTTTAACCCATTCAGAATGTTGTTTAGAATTTGTTATAAGTAGTATGAGTTAGTAAGAAAAGATGAAGTATAATTTTTATATTGGCAAGTTCTTTATATATTATATATGATAAACTAATAAATGGAAATTGTCTTTTTTTTTTAAATATGCAAACCATAACCATCTTCTATTTTAGAAATGTTAATCTGAAATGGAGTTATTTGGGGACTTCCCTGGTAGTCTAGTGGTTAAGAATCCACTTTCCAATGCAGGGGTCGCAAGTTCAATCCCTGGTGGAGGAACTAAGATTCCCACGTGCTGCAGGACAACTTCACCCAGGTGCCACACCTCGAAAAGCTGACATGACACAACAAAAGATCTTGAGTGTCACTACTGTGACCCAACACAGCCAAATAAATAAATGTTTAAGGAGTTTTTTAAAATAATGTAAACTTTTAAAGAAAATCTTTTTGGAACTTTTTGTGGCTCAGCTGGTAAAGAATCTGCCTGCAATGCAGGAGACCTGGGTTCGATCCCTGGGTTTGGGAAGATCTCCTGGAGAAGGGAAAGGCTACCTACTCCAGTATTCTGGCCTAGAGAATTCCATTGACAGTCCATGGGGTCACAAAGAGTCGGACATGACTGTGTGACTTTCACTTTCACTCACATAAATATTCCCTAATGGTTGACCCATTAGAATACCCTTAATACCTGTGGTTGTCACTTATATAAAAAAGTATGTGTGACTAAAGGGGCTTCCCTTGTGGCTCCATGGTAAGGAATCTGCCTGCCAATGCAGGAGACAGTTTCAAACCCTGGGTCAGGAAGATCCCCTGGAGGAGGAAATGGCAAGCTTCTCCAGTATTCTTGCCTGGGAAATCCCATGGACAAAGGAGCCTGACGGGCTACAGTCCATGGGGTTGCAAAGAGTCGGACACAACTTAGCAACTAAATAAATGTGTGACTAAAGCCACAAAGGGAACAATGCTTGGGAAGTTAGACTCAATTTTCTCTCCCTTAGACTGTAGTGTGAAGGAACCTAAATGAATCGCTTATTACCCCACATCCTGGTGTAGTGTCTGAGACACAAGAAATCCCTGGCATTCCAACACTTGAACTCAAAAACTGCAACAGAGGATTAGAGGATGGGGTAAAAGATGCAAGGACTAAACTCTTGTTACAGTATCTTCCCCAAAAATGGGTTTTGTAAGTAGGAAAGCATTGTATAATTTTTTTTGGCTGCACCACAGAGCTTGCAGAATTTTAGCTCTCTGACCAGGAATCGAACTCAGGCCCCCTGCAGTAGAAGCACAGAGTCTTAACCATGGGACCACCAGGGAATTCCCTATAATTGTTTTATTATTAACAGTGCTTTTAAAAGTTAATATTAAAAAGGTTCTTAAAATACTCTGGCAAAAGCCACAGGAACTTTTAAAAGGGTTGTTTATAAACAGAAGATGATTAACACCATATTGTAAAGCAACCTTTACTCCAATAAAAATTAATTTTTAAAAACACTAGATTCCTTTGCTTGAAGAGTTAAAAGCCAATCCAACAGGTAAGAAGAAGTTTCAAAAATAGTTTTGCTTGTAGAAAAATGAAAAGCCAAAGTTCAGTTATGCAGAGCTTAATAGAGAGTACTTGTAGTTAGGCATTGTTTTTATTTAGTGTGTCATTAGAGCATATTCCTTCAATATGTGGACTGGTATTTACACAATTTTTAAATTTCTCTTTCAGTAATCAGAGTTATGCAGTTACCTGCATTCAACTGGAGGCAGTTCTCAGAGTGCAGGACTCTGCCTAGTTAAAGTGATTATGACTGTCACCAGTTGTGTGTATTAAGGTGACTGTCAAACTGGGTCATAAAGTCAGTTTAGTGGAAACTAACAACCTTTTTCTTCATGAAATAGAATAAAAGATATCGTAACGCACCAGAGGTGAGAAGGGTAACTATTGTTTTATAAAACTTTGTTTCATTTCACATATATGTATATGTGGTTTATCCAGCATCTCTTACTATGAGTGATATTAACATAGAGAGATGTAGATAGAACATTTACATACAAATCTATAAAGGTAGGTGAACTAGGTCATAATATAAAATGTACTTCATATTGTGGATCACAGTAAAGAATAAATCTGAAAGCTGCTGTACTCAGAGAATGTATCCAAATTTATTGAATGTTAATGCCAAAAGGATTGGTGAAGGGATTATCTAATGTAACTAGTGCAACTCACCTAGATAGAAACTAGAGCACAAGCTTCTTGGCCCAATCTGGTGTACTTTGCCTTCTTCCATCACAGTTAAACGAAACTAGTTACATTCTATTCTCAACTCTATGTCACACTGAAATCCCCAAATTATGCAGTCATATTAAAATTATGATAAACTTTTCCTGCAGTAAATGGTGTGTGAAATCAAGAACTATGTCGTAAGAAATTGTTTAAAAGCCATACATCGAACTTCTTTCTTGCCCTCCTCCAAAATTCTGGAATATAATTTCATTTTTTTTCCCTTCCTTTTTACACAGGGCCAGTTGTATCCCTGGCTTTTGATAGAGAATTTTTCTACCATTCTGGATTTAGGAATATATATCCAAATTAAAAGGTTTTAGTGTGATAAGAAAAAGTCACTTTGAAACCCAGGAACTTATTAGCATAAATTACATTCCCGCTGAATCAGCTACTGAAAGTTCCATTTGAAAAGTGTCGCAGTAGTTTATATATTCCTTCCCGCTCATAGGCAGGGTTCAAAACATAATAGTATTTTCTATGTTTTGCAAAAGGAACTATGTCCTAGCTCCACTGGAATGTTCATTGGGAATTAGACTTTTCCTCCCAGAAACTAAAACCAGCTAGAGCCAGTGTTCATGGTTGTTCTATTTAGTTCAGCCATGCTATTAAAAAACAGTGTCCATAAGGTCAGAGGCCTCTTTGAAGAACTAAATATCTGGTTTCCTAATTATGAGCCTTACCAATTTAGTGTCTAGATGACGATTTATTTCAAATTTGGCTCTGAAGTCATGTATGTGATTTGTAAAAATGATAATAATTATTGTCATAACAAGTAATTCCATTTAATATCCATTGAATGGCTTCATTTCTGCATTTATTGTTAGATTGGAAGTAGTCTGGCTTTTCATCTTTGGGAGGCAAATACATTTAGTGGTGCTCATAAGATGAAGACTCCTAATGTGACCACACAAGCCATGCTGCACGAATTTATGTGACAGTACTTTTCTCCTTTCACATATCCCCTTGTGAACAATTAAATAGTTGATCTACAGAGCCTAAACTTGTTGAAAACAATGAGCTAATTTGTACAAGATAAATGTGAAAGTGAAAGAAAGTGAAAGTTGCTCAGTCGTGTCTGACTCTTTGAGACCCCATGGACTATACAATCCATGGAATTCTCCATGCCAGAATATTGGAATGGCTAGCCTTTCCCTTCTCCAAGAGATCTTCCTGACCCAGGGATTGAACCTAGGTCTCCCACTTTGCAGGTGGATTCTTTACCAGCTGAGTCACCAGGGAAGCCCAAGAATACTGGAGTGGGTAGCCTATACCTTCTCCAGCGGCTCTTCCCAACCCAGGAATCTAACCGGGGTCTCCTGCATTGCAGGTGGATTCTTAATCAGCTGTGATACCAGGGAAGTCCAAAGGTAAATGTGGGAGCCTATATAAGAATCAAAATTAGAACTTTATTTCAAACAATTTCATGAGATTTCATAATAAGCGTGCTTGTTAATAATAACTGTCTTGTGAAAAAATGTGACCTGTTTAAAATTTTGTAAGATAGATATTTTATGTTCTTTTTTATTATAGTGCTGTGGAGTAAATAAATACCTTAACAAACACCCTGCTCTCATCTGAAAGTTCCCCCAGTGGTGTGCAATCTCTGCAGGAACTCACTGGGACCTCCCACAGAGGGAGGGACAACTCAAGATCTCCTTGCCTGCATGAAGCAGCGCACACACACGTACACACACACACGGGCATACACACACATGGGCACACTTGTGCCTGAAAGAGCAGAAGCCTAATCTTTCCCAACTCTTCCATTCACATGTCCAGGAGACAGGCTATTCCAGAAAGCACAGGCCTTTTTTAGACAGCACTGGAACACCCAGTGGATAGGGCAGGACTCCCAGCTCTGCACTCTGGAGCTGGATGATTTAGTGCAAATGTCTGCGTGCCTTAACGTCCTCATCTGTAGAAGGGGGTTGTAGCACACTTACCGCATGGTGCATCTCTGAGGCTGAAATGGGCTGATGCAGACTGCGTGCGCTGAAGAGGACCGGTGCAGAGCAGCTGCTCAGGGCGCTGTCTGTTCTCATTAATGCACGGGAATACCAGGGCTCATCCACTCTACACACCAAGGACTAGTCTTCAAAGCCTCCTGTTGCTTTGCTTCTCTCCTGAATAATTAAAAGGTTCTCACTAAACATGCATCTGAAAAACAATTCCATTTAAATTACAATAATTATACATAATGTGTCATTTAAATTATAAAGAAAACTGGCAATTTTAAGAGTGTAACCAAGAAACACTGGACGGATGAAGAAATGAATCTTAGGAGCAGGGCCACAGACTTCCATTAAGGAAGGAGTGGAGTGCCCATCAGGGTGTTTCCTAAATGAGGACCTCATCCACTCACTGCTTTACAACTCATTTTTAAAAATTCGTTTCATCAATAATCACTGTTTTGAGTTCCTACAGTGTTCCAGGCCTGGGTAATAGGTTTTCAGAGGGGCCGGGGGCGGGGTGAGGGGTGGGGAGAGGTAGGAACAAGAGAGACAGGAGCCTGTCCCCTAGGGAGCTTCCAGTCTAGAGAGGGAGAAAACCAAATGCAAGCACCGAAAATCTGCAGAGGATCCCTTTGCACCACCACTACATTTAACCCCACGGAGCAAATCTCTCATTATTACAAATGCTGATTGAAAAATGTTTACCACCACTGCTTCAACATAGTTTAACAAGCTTCCCACCCATTTAGATGTCCAAGTCTCATTCTTAGGACAGAGAGAGCCCTGATGAACCCACACATGGCTGCGCTGGACTACAGAGCAGTCCCTCTCCCCACACTCCCCCTTGGTCCTCCTCTCCCCACACCTCTTTTCCCCCTAGAGTCCATAATACTCTGCCTTTGTTTTTCTGCCAGTCTCAACAGTACTGGATTTAAAAAAAAAACACTAGTGCTGTCTGCCTACACAGAAGAAACCTCACTTCTGCATTGCTAGCTTGGTAACCAAGAAGGGAGAAGTCAGGTAACAGAAGCATGCTGAGTGCTCTTAGACTCCATGCCTGACTCTCTGGGACCCATCACCCAGGTTCTAAGAGGTGCAGTGGCTCCCGTAGGCCCTGAGCACCTCATCCACAAAGCAATGGGAAGGAACCAGCACTTGCATGATGTTTTTGCCAAAAATATATAACCTCAGTGTAGTCACAAGAAAACAGCACCCAAGCCCAAATGGAAGGACACTCTGCAAAATAGCTGACCAGGACACTTCAAAAGTGTCAAAGCTGTGAAAGACAAGGAGAGACCAAGAGCGTGACACAGATTGAAGGGGACTAAGGAGTTGTGACAACTAAATGGAATATGGGATTCTGGGTTGGATTCTAGAACAGAAGTATTAGTGGAAACCCTAGTGAATCCGAATCCAAGTCTGCCGTGTAGTTAATAAAATTGCACTAATGTCAGTTTTTTGCTTTTGTTGTACTCCAGTCACGTGTGCCAAGTCACTTCAGCTGTGTCTGACTCTTTGGGACCCTATGAACAGTAGCCCACCAGGCTCTTTTGTCCATGGAATTCTCCAGGCAAGAATACTGGAGTGGGTTGCCATACCCTCCTCCAGGGGATCATCCTGATCCAGGGATCAAACCAGCATGTTTTGTGGCTCCTGCATTACAAGCAGATTCTTTACCACTGACCTACCAGGGAAGCCTCTGAAGTCATGTTAGATATTAAATTAGGTGAAGTTGAGGGAAGGGTACACAGGAACTCTCTGAGCTATTTTTGCAACTCTTCTATAATTCTAAGATGATTTCACAATAAAACAGTTTAAAGAACATTTTTAAGGCAACGTGCTCCTTTTTTATTTTAGTCCTTGTCATTTCGTTCCTTATTGAAAGTTTTAAACCTCAAGACATGCAATAGCTAACACCATGGTCTTTACTACTTGGGTGCACTGATGATCAAAGGGACAAGATTTTTAAGGCCAAAGACCACAGACCTGCCATTCGGGTAGGTGGTCCTCACTGGCCCTGAGCGTGAGCCCCCTTCTAGGGGCCATCCACTGGGACCTGGGTGAGGACTGGGCATCAACAGGGAGCCTGCAGCTCTGGTTCAGCACCTTGGGGGAGCTCAGGAGAGGTCTGTGGGATTAACTTCCCCGAAAAGCCACTGGACTCAAACCCAGTTTGAAGACAGCAGGGTCTTGCCTCGGATTACTCCTGTGGTCCGGGTTTCTCTCTTCAGGCAGTCCTTCTCCGGGAGAAGAGGGACTGAAGGCGAAGCATCCTTAATTCCCTAATTCTTTCCGAAAATGATTCAGGTTTTTGTAGCTTCATTAGCATTTGCAGATAGAAATACATTTTAAGTGGCATTATGCTAAGTAATTATTCTTACAGGATGTGAAATTAAACACATTTTACTCAGCATGAAATGATTCCTTCCACGTACTGAGTTTGGTGACAGCTTGAGAGTTGGGACACTGGGTTGCAAGAAAAGGAGAAGCAATCTATGCATTAAAAATAAAAAGTGCCAGCCCAAAATATTCTACCGAAGGTAAGTCCTTGTAGCAAAATAATTTTGGCTGGCTGGAATATTAAAGCTGCTACTATAAATTTCACGCCTTGCATTCCTAAAGCAGATGCGGAGAGAGGATGCCAAAAATTAATTGGAAATAATGTGACTTGCTTTGTGTACTCTATCCAGTAGAGGGCATAGCAGATAAGCGTTGTGTGCGTCGGTGACTTAGTGACTGATAAGGCTTGTTTGTAATTGCTTCTGTAAAGATATGTAGCAGCATGCTTGGATGCTTATTTACATTTAGGAATGTGGTTCGGAATAGGAGGTTTAGATTTATAACTTTGTTTTTGTCTGTCAATACATGGGAGACTTTGGGTCGTTGCGAGCATTATATTTACCAATGCATAATGTTAAATTGCTGGATTTAATTGTTACAGTACAGTGAATTATTCTATTATTTCTTACTTTTTTATCCCAAGGAAAATTCAAACTTTCCAGGCTTTAGGGCAGGATAAAATGGCTCTGAGCATGTCAACGTCTCAAGAGCACATTATTTTCTTATTGGATTGTATTAACTTTACAGATGGAAATTTGAAGGAGAATTAGAAGGCTTAGGGATGGGAAATTTGGAGAAGAAAAGAATAATGTCTTAAGATTTCTGGAGGGGTTAACTGGTAAGTCATTTTGAAAGCTGCTGATGCTAATTCTCATAGCAAGAGACATAGCAGACCCTAAAATTATCAGGAACGAGGCACAGAATTGCTAAGAAAGAAGAGAATCCTGTGTCACACTCAGAATTGCCAAGGATTATTCAGGTTTTCTGTCTCTGTCTCATTCCCTCCCTCCATCTTTCTCAATACCTGCTGTAACTGGCAGAGATTTTTCTTCTGTAAACTCCTAATAGGGTAACTTTCCATAATCTAGGAGAGGGTGCTTGACAGTTCCACTTAGTTTAAAAAACAAACATGGTCTCCTGCCTGAGATGCACGTATTTGGCCCTGAAAGGACAGCAACATGACATATATAAACAAACATTCATCCAGAAGCACTCTAATTTTCAGCTGAAGAGAAAGCTGTGGAAATAAACCACAACATTTAAAAAAAAAAAAAAGCCTAACAGACAATAACACTAAAAAGAAAAAGTCACAAGCCAGCCTCCTGCCAGGGAATTGGCTATTTCCTGAGGATCAGGCGGCTGGGAGGGGGCAACCGCAGGTGTCCTGTCCACACTGTGGGATCGGATCTCGGACCTCCGCCAGGCACCAATCGGCTGGGTGTGGAATCCTGATTGTCATCACCCCTCCTTGCCTCCAACACAGAGCTTCCTCCTCACCTCCCCCACCCCAGAGCTTTCCCCCACCATTTTGGAGGTTTCCGTGCCATCCCCCGAGCAGAGGTGGCCCATGGAGAAAAGAAACCACAGAGCTGGCCTCTGAGTGGGGAACCAGGAGTCTGGGCTCCAGGGTGGCAGGAGACTTGCTATGTGCCCCCCCCCTTTTTTTTTTTTTTTGCTTTGAAGTTTGCACCCTGAGCAGGTATTGCCTAATCTTAAAATTGCAGAGAAATGGAACCTGAACCTAAGACAGATGAAGAGTGACTTGCCTGTTCCTGGGCCTGTTCTTGGTAACGCTCTCTCTGCCGCGTCATTGACTTCCTCCCCTTCCTTGTGCTTTTCATGTAGGAATAACGATCCTTTCTCCCAGGAGCAAACTCTCTTGCAGAGCTTGTATCGTTTGTCCTGGGAAACGTTGTCATTTACATCATCTATTTCTTTACAAATGGACTCCTCGCTTGTGTGTGAGAGAGAGAGCTGGGTGACGAGGCGGAGATGCTGAGAACTGCAGGAGCGGAGAGGAGGAAAGAGAGAGATGACTGGGGGAGAATGGGGAGGGGCTGGTTGTGGCAGGAGAATTCAACCTGAAAGCTTATAAATTTGGGGTTGAGTTTTAGGATAAACTCAATGTGAAAGTTAGGGTCTCCAGAGCTCTGCACCCCGCCCATCCATCACTCAAAATCCTATTGGCACAGAGAGATATACACAAACCCAAAAGAGCAGAGCCTTGATTTGGTTCCTACATAGCTGCAGCTGCCAACAAAAAGCCTGATTCTTGCCTCTCTTCTTAGCTGCTACTCTTGCCTTAGAATCTTTCTAAGCAGAAGCTATGTTTAATATTGCAAATAACTACTCCCATTGGTATATCAGTTAGAGTCCCCTTGCAAATTCCAGAATCCATTCCAACTAGCTTCAGCAGAAAGGGGCTTAGTACATGACCTTAAATGGCTCATGAATTAGTAGAGACAGGCTCTAGGCTGATCCTTTCTAGAATTACTTCAACACTGCTTTGCAGAGCTCGGTCACCAACAGAGCTGCAGCCTCTACCACCAGGAAGCTCTCAGGCAAAGCAGCGAGCTACGTTCTTGCCCCAACCCCAGAACCATGACACTACTGCTGCCTTCGGGGAGCCATCATGGTTGGGAAGTCCATGCATCTGCTGCAACCAGAACTACCCAAGTGTCCACTAGAATCCACCAGAAACAGCTGACCCACCACAGCTTTCAACACACAGAGCAGCGGTCGGACACAGTGAAACTGAACGTAAGTGCCCATGCTTCCCAGTGAAAAGAGCAGAAGTGAGGGCTGTGTCTCACTCCTGTCTTCCAAACCTCATGCATCTGAATGGCTGGACAGAGCTCCATCCCAGAACCCCAGCTGCAAGGTTGGTATCTGGGAAACATAGTTATTTCCCAGCCTCTGCAGTATGGAGGGCAATTCCAGAAGGCAGTGGAGTAAATGTCAAACATCAATACGCTATGTCTGCTACATTTCAAACAGACTACAGTGATGAAAACACGCTGTTTTGGAAAAGGCTTACTTACAAACTCTACACAAGAGAAAATGGTTTCTTCTGAGCCAAAATTAAATGTGCATTCTGAAATGGACAAATTCATAAAGCAGGATTGTCCCAACAAGAATGTACAGGTATTGAGGTCCATACACAAAGAAGGAGGGGATGGGAATTCTTTTATTTCCTCTATCCTACCAATAGAGGAATCCACAAAGGTTAGTACACTGTATCTGTTTATGTGCTATCTGGAACATGGTAAGCAGTACATCATTAGAAGATGGGGCAGAAGGGCAAATAGTAGCCTATTTCACCTAGTAATGGCGCAGGAACTGGTATGGACTCCCCTGTTGTGAAGTCTACAACTGAGAAAGGAAACGATTGCGTCATCAGTGGAATGGGTTAAAGATGTAAATTGGTCATGGTCCATCTGCATGCAGGAGTAGTGGAATCAACATGCCTCCAACAAGATCAGAAAGCCTGCCGATCACAGAGAAATACACATTGTATTTCTTTTCCATTGTCACTTGAGAAGCCATCTGAGGACAACTTGGGCATGAGTGGGAGTATATCCTTGGGCCACTGCTGGGAGGCAGAGCAGGAAGTACCACTCAAGAGTTAGAATGAGGACAAAGCTGTTTTTGCTACAGGAAAAAAGCAGCTTAAAAAAGAATTTCTGAGAACTCAAAATCCAATGACCCAAGAGACTACAATACACACACTGTCCCAAGGCTTTAAGAAGCCGGAAGACCACGTATAAAGAAAAGCATAACCTATAACCAAATAACAGAGACCACAGATTGCAGGAGGAGGTGGAAAGAGCAAAAAGATACAGCAGAGATTATCCTGTGGGGAACCCTTACAAAGCTGCGTGCAATTTATGATGGAAAGTCAGGAGTCCAACTGAGAACCAGAGCGTGAGACAGGGAGCTGAGCTGCAATGGCCATGCAGAGCGCGGCTCCCTGATGTCACCAGCATACAGTTCAGTTGCATTGTCGTGCCTTGAGGGGAAGCAGTCATCTGCTCGAAAGCTTTGAGTTACTCACAACCTTCAAAACGAACGTTAATTCATCTTAATCTTTTCATTTATTTACCTTTTAAACAGTTTTTTTTAAAGAAAACACTATGTAGAAGGCAACATGAAAAACATAGGCATGGTAGTTTAGGGAGGTTGTTTTATGAGAGCCAAATAGAAATAAGGATGCAATTACATTGTTACATGGCACCTGCTTTTGAAAAAAAAGAAAAGGGAAGCGTAGAGGGTTATTCAGGAAAGCTACCCAAACTCAGAGTGGGTGAATGACAGATGAAAGCTGCATGAGGAGGGGACCACTGGAAGGGGAGAAGAGTTAGCCAGGCAGACAGGAGAGGAGGGGAGAGCAGAGGGGAAAGAGAATTTCAGGAAGAAGGAATGGTGAGTGCAAAGTCTCAGAGTATGTAGCACATTCAAGGAATTTATAGTAATTCTGGATATTTGAAATGCAGAATTTGAAATGAAAGTGGCAAGATGAATGTAAAGCAAGAGTGGACCAGTCCATGAAGGAGCTGAAGACTCAGATGGAGGAGTTAAGGTTGTATGTTAGGGCGATGGGAAACTGTTGAAAGAATTCCACACTGGGGCGTGATGCCATTTGAGTGTAGGATGATCAGAGTGACAGCGATGTTGAGAACAGACTGGAGTAGGGGCAAGGTAGGAAAGAGAAACCCATCGGATGGATGTGGTCACAGTCACACAGTGGTGATAATGTGGTCTAAGCTGGGGAAGTGCCTGTGGAAAGGCAGGGAAATGGGCATATACTAGAGAACCTTGAACCTGGAAAGGCTCTTAACTCTGCCTACCCATCCTGGCACGCTTGATCTCCCTCTCCCCAAGACAACCATCACAAGTTTCTTCTATCCTCCAAACTCCAGCTCCCTTTCCTCCACCTTCTAGCTATCTCCTGTTTAGTTGAGCAAAAAGGAGCCATTAGAAAGGATTTCTCTTTTCCTCTCCATCACGCGCACCTGCCTCTGCCTCTCCCATCTTCCCCTTCTCCACTTTTGAACCTTCCTGCTATCACAAACCAACCCTGTCCCTACTGTGACATCCTGTGCTGGCCACCTTGTCCAGGGTGCTGATCCTCTGGACTTCTCTTCCACATGACCGGTGCCCCAGGCTTTCCCTCTCTCTCTCCCTTTCCCCGCCCCCCTTTTGTCTGTGATCTGGCTTTGCCTCTCTCTCCCAGCTTCTCTGGGTTTATTCTGCACCTTATGCCTACCTCAGCCACACTGGCCCCAAACACTCCAAGCATCTTTCTCCATGGAGCGCCTGTGTGAAAGCTACTCCACCTGCCTAGAAAAGATCTCGCCATTTGTATTGGGTTAAATCATGTCCCCAAATTTGGGGCCCTAAAATTCATGTCCACCCAGAATTTCAAGATGTGACCTTATTTGGAAATAGGGTCTTTGTTTTTTTCAGTTCAGTTCAGTTCAGTCGCTCAGTCGTGTCTGACTCTTTGCGACCCCATGAATCACAGCATGCCAGGCCTCACTGTCCATCACCAACTCCCGGAGTTCATTCAAACTCATGTCCATCGAGTTGGTGATGCCTTCCAGCCATCTCATTCTCTGTCGTCCCCTTCTCCTCCAGCCCCCAATCCCTCCCAGCATCAGAGTCTTTTCCAGTGAGTCAACTCATCTCATGAGGTGGCCAAAGTACTGGAGTTTCAGCTTTAGCATCAGTCCTTCCAATGAACACCCAGGATTGATCTCCTCTAGAATGGACTGGTTGGATCTCCTTGCAGTCCAAGGGACTCTCAAGAGTCTTCTCCAGCACCACAGTTCAAAAGCATCAATTCTTTGGCGATCAGCTTTCTTCACAGTCCAACTCTCACATCCATACATGACCACGGGAAAAACCATAGCCTTGACTAGACGGTCTTTGTAGATGTAATTAATTAAGTCATACTGGGTAAAAGTGGGCCCTAAATCCAGTGACTGGTTTCTTATAAGAAGAGGCATATAAAGATACAGATATGGAGGGAATGAGACCCTGTGAAGATGGAGGCAGAAGTTGAGTGGTGTGTCTATAAGCCAAGGACTGTGGACAGAAGCAATAGGAAGAGCAAGGAAAAATTCTTCCTTAGAGCCTTTGGAGGGAGCATGGCCCTGCTGATACCTTGGTTTCTGACCTCTAGTCTCCAAAACTTGGAGAGAATAAAATTCTGTTGTTTTCAGCCTCCCAGTCTGTGCCTTTGGCTATGGCGCCGTTCTCACATGACCCATCCCTTCTTAGCCTAGAGCCTTCCCTGTGGGGCTCTTCACTGGCCACCTAATCTAAGTTTTTCTCTCATATTTTTCTTCTTTGTTGAAACAGTTTATTTTTTTTATAGTCCTTATCATGAGAGGAAGTCATGTGAGTATTGGCTTATTTTTGTTTGTATTATTTATTTCCCATAGTAAACTCAAAGCTCCAAGAGGGCAGGAAACACATCTGATTGCTTACCTCCCCTTATTGGCCTGGAACATGTTTCAGTGAATATCTGGCAACCGAGTGAAATAATGGATGAAGGAATGAATGAAGTACTCATAAGCGAGAAAACAGAGGATTTGTAGCTGGTTAGATATGAGGGGGAGAAGGCAATGGCAACCCACTCCAGTGTTCTTGCCTGGAGAATCCCAGGGACGGGGGAGCCTGGTGGGCTGCCGTCTATGGGGTCACACAGAGTCGGACACGACTGAAGTGACTTAGCAGCAGCAGCAGCAGCAAATATGAGGGGAAGGGGCGGGAGTGGTCAGGGATTCCTGGTTCCCACCCCAGTCCTTAGTGGATTCAATTGTCCTTCACTGAACTGCGGAGCATGGGAGGAAGAGCAAGTTTGGGGAATATTTAGTTGTATTTCTGAGTCTGAGGTTCCTGTGCGTCATTCAGATGTAGAGGTCAGCTAACCGGCACCCCTGTTTCTGCCTCCCCATCTCCCCAGTCTGTTTGTAATACAGCAGCCAGACTGAGCCTTTAGATGCTTGAGCAGCTGACACCCCTTCTCTGCTTACCGCTTTCTGGTGGCTCTCGTGTGTGTGTATGTATTAGTTCAATCGTGTCCAGCTCTTTGCAACCCCATGGACTGGAACCCACCAGGTTCCTCTGTCCATGGGATTTCCCAGACAGGAATGCTGGAGTGGATTGCCATTCCCTTCTTCAGGGGATATTCCTGAATCAGGGATCAAAACCATATCACATGCGTTAGCAGGCAGATTCCTAACTACTGAGACCCCAGGGAAGCCTGTGGTTTCCACATACTATTTATTTTCCTGGTTAATTTACTCTCTGACTTCTCTAGGAAGATATTTGTTTCATGAGGGCAGGACTTTCTGTCTGTTTTGTTCACTACATATATCCAGCACCTGCAAAAATGTCTGGCAGATAAGAGGTGCTCAGTAAAATGTTTGTTGGATAAAGGAATACGATTCCATTAAGACTTCAGATTATGGGTCTGGCACTAAGGAGTGAGTTCTGGGCTGATGAGGATTGGAAGCCACTGACAGATAGGTAGGTAGATAGAGAGATAATAGATACAGAGGGTTCCTGGGACGGATGGGATCTCCCATGAGCAGGGCATAAAGTGAGAGAGAAAAGGAGTTAGGACCAAGTCCAGTGAAGCAGGAATCTTCAAGAGAAGGACAAAGAAGGTGGTATCGTCCGAGGAGACTAGGAGGCAACAGCTGGTATGGTGTCAAACCACCAAGGGTATAGAGCATTCCACAGAGCGAGTGATCCACAGAATGGTCGCCTCGAGATGGTAGAGGCGACAGTCCAATTTCAGTGTGGAAGAATGAGTCAGAGGGAGGATACGCAGACAGGAGTTTAGCAGCTGGTTTGGACAGGTCTCCAAGAAACCAGACTGAAAAGGGACAGGATGATTACTGGAGTCAATGTGGTCAAATACGGCTGTAGCCCATGTGCCCTAGAGCCCGTGCCCTGCAACAAGAGAAGCCTCTACAATAAGAAACCCATGCGCCACAACTAGAGAAAAGGCGACGCAGCAACAGAGACACAGCAGAGTCAAAAATAAATTAAACTTAAAAATTTATTTTAAAAAAGGTCCTGCATGCTGCAACTAAGACCCAGTATAGCCCAATCAAACATCAACAACAACAAAAACTTAATTACATAGGAACTTAAATATACTGACTGGAATTATGAATACGTTTTGTTTACACATTTACTAAACAAATATTTGCTCTTTTCAGCCTCCATTTGTCAACCAACTAATATGTGATTGGCCTCCTACCAGGAGTTGCGTGCCCATTGGAAACCTGGGAGAGTGCCGCCCCTGCAGAGTCTCCAGTGGAGTACAAAAGCAGATGGGGCGACAGCCAATCGTAGTGCAATAAATGCTGCCCTGGGGGCGGGCATGGAGAGTTCACAGGAGGGCACCACCCCAGTTTAGAGGAAATAGAAGGCTTTCCAGAGACAGAGCTGGTTGATCTGGGGCTACCTAACCCTAAGAGTGGGTCAGGTGGTCCAGGCTGAGGACAGCATGGGTAAAGGCACAGAGGCTTGAGGTAAGGCACTGTGTTTAGGGAATAAGGTCTGTGTGATGCCCATGGGGGAGTGAGAACTGAAGTAGCAGGGAGATAGCACGGAGTGGTTGGTTGTAGCCATTTCTTGAGGGATTTGGTGTGCCAACCACAAGAATTAGAACTTTCTCAGCGAATGAGGATGAGATGAGGTTAGAGAAACATCTGGGGTGGAACAGCCTCTCCTTTATGTTTCTTCTCCTGGTCGTGCATGGTGGTGTTTGCCCTCCAAAGGGCAGTCAAGTATTGAACAGACAACAAGGGCCCCAGGCCATCCTACAGCCTGCTTCCCCTGTTAGCATGTCTCAGCCCAGACCTGAAAGGGGATCTTTGAGATGACTTAGCAGTTTCCCCACTGCCAGACAGTCCCTGGATCCTCTGTCCTCGGCACCTCCCAGGATGATTGGAGGGGGTCCCCACGCTGGGTGGGGCTGCATCAACCCTTGCACTGCCCTCTTCACTCCTGCCTGTAGCAATCATGGACTATCCTTTTAGGACGTGTTAACATAGGTTTGATCTTCAACTTGACCTTCAATTTATCCCTACTTTAGAGAAAGGAAGAAGTATTTCATCTCCCTCCATCTTTCCTAAGTGTTTTCAGACAGCACACATTGGAGCCTCAGTTGCTTAGCATACAGATCCCTTTGGAAAGTTTGGAGCCCTCAGAGGTTGGTAGTAATTGAAAGTCCCCATCACAGGGTCACCTCTTAACATTGCTCTGTATGTTCTGGAATTTGATAAATACCAGGAAAAGAAAAAAAGGCCTCAGCATCACAACACTGCTTCCTTTGTTAAATCATTCGTATGCTGTTACCTTTCCTCTCAGAGCTTCATGTAGAGGTGCACAGTTCACTCAATGTTGTCCCAGGCCATTCAGGCTCAGGCCCTGTACTAGATACTGCCTTCCTCCCTCTCACTGCTGGAGACAGAGGCAGGGCATCCCCAACTTCCACAGTTCCATGGTCTCGACGTACGGACACCCCAACCAGAACTGCTTTCTGGCTCCATCCCCTTTCTTTGGCTTCAGAGACTGGCAGAAAGCTTCCCACATAGCTCTCTACCTACACATTCAGAATGACAGGTGTAATGTTATTGTAACCTGAGGTATTTCCAGAGGCCAGTGAACCAGGCTGAGCCTTCAAACATTCCTCACTAAGACTGTTACCCAAAGCACCTTTACATCTTACCACCATAATCTGTTTGCTTTCTTGAGATGACCATGCATTCCCCTGGTTATGAGGATGGAGTCGTGACTGCCCACTCCAGCTTCTGGTCTGCATCTCCAGGCACCTCTTTCAGGAGCCCTAGCCCCTGGGTGAGGAGCTGGCAAGTGGCATGTGATCAAGAGCATGAGCTCTGAGCCCAGGCAATTCATGATGCTGTCCTCCCTTCTCACGTACCAGGTAAGGGGGTCTCTGTGTGGGTTGAAGCCGCCAGCAGGTGGTAGGAATTCTGTTCTTCCTTCTGAAGCCCCGAGTTTGAATACCGACTCTGCTGTCTTCTGGTTGAACAACCTTACCCCAATTCCAGAACTTCCTTGCATCTCTTTTGCTACCCTGTAGAATGGGCACACTACTTACATGGAAAAATACATTGGAAACACACAAGGCAGTTAATATTGCTATAGCCATTTCATCTCTCTGCTAGTAGGTAGTGGCAACATTACCATCTGAAGAAAAGGAGGAAGCTTTCAGAAGCCATCCTAAACTACAAGGAGAGTCCTGACCCTGTGGACTACAATCAGCAAGACAAAGAAGCTGAATTCTTTAGTGAAATATTTATAATGGTGTTTGAATTGTTGTTTCTCCGATAGACTATGGGCTTCTTTAAGATAAGGACTTTGATGGATCTGTCACATAGGGAGTATCAGTCCTCAAACTTCATTCTTCTTGAATATTACATTGACTCTTCCAAGTCTTTTGCCTTTCTATACAATGTTTCTAATCAGTGTGTGAATATTCACTTGTTGGGGTTTTGATAGGAATTGTGTTAAATCTCCATAGATCAAGTTGGGAAGAATTGACATCTTGACAATATTGAGTCGTCCTAGCCATGAGCATTAAATATTTCTCAATTTACTGAGTTAGATCTTCTGTGATTTCTCTCATCAGAGTTTTTTGCTTTCCCCATACAGATCGTGTACACATTTGTTAAATGTATACCCAAGTATTTCATTTTTGTGTGCTAATGCAAAGATGGTTAATGTTATGTGGCAGACAATAGGAAGTCGAAGAAGTTGCCAAAGGAGTAATATAGTACATCTATTTCATTTGTTAATAGTTTTATTTGTTTGTTTGTTTTTGGCTGTGCTGGGTCTTGGCGGTTGCTCAGACTTTTTTCAGTTGCAGCGGGTGGGACTGCTCTCCAGTTCTGGTGCACAGGTTTCTCTTTTCAGTGATCCTTTTGAGTGGAGCACGGGCTCTAGGGCACATGGGCCTTGTAGTTGCATGGGCTCAGTGGTTGCAGCTCGCAGACTCTGGAGTACAGGCTCAATAGTTATGACACACGGGCTTAGTTGCTCCACAGCATGTGGGATCTTCCAGGACCAGGAATAGAACCCGTGTCTTCTGCATCGGCAGGCAGATTCTTTATCACTGAGCCACCAGGGAGCCCTAAAGTACATTTATTTTTTAAGAAGATTGTTCTACCAGTATGGAAGATGGATTATTATCTGGGTAAAATTAGATGTTTTTCCATCAGGTTTTTTTGTTTCTTTGTTTGTTTGTTTAATGTATACAAGTGGGAGCAAAGACCTGAGAGAAGTAAAGGCAGAAGGTATGGGAAATGTTAAATGTGACTCAAAAATAGGGAAAATAGTACGGATGCTCTTTTTCTGAGAAAGCCAAGCAGACAGACCTTCCAACAGCCTTGATAACTATTCACCTACACCAATCTTGACACCCAGAGAGAGAGGCATTTAAAGACCAATATGGCAGTGTTAGCTGTCTACTCCAGCATCCATTAATCCCTTGCCCTTTTTCTTACCTAACACAACCCCAATTTTGATCAAGAACCCTCCTTCCCCACCCGGCCAAGAACTATAGGAGTGGCCTACTTGGTCTATGGGTAGCCCTATCCCCCTTGCCAGGACTGAATCAAGAATGGGCATGTGGGCCAATTCTGGCCAGTAAGATGAAAAAGGAAGTCTGTTGAATGGGGTGGGAAAGCAGCAATAAAAAATTCCCTCCATCCTAACTGAAAGTCACGGGAAGAAATGATCTCCTGCCTTGCTCTGAAGGTTGTACTGAATGTGTGACTCCCAGAACTGCGGCATCCATGCTGCTATCAGCCTGAGAATGGAGCCAATAGTGATGGTGGTGTAGCACGGAAAGCATGACTGAGCAGCTGAACCAAAGAAATCCCATTGCTTTATCATTTAGGCCAGTGTGAGGTGGGATTTCTGAGACATCTGAAAACATTGCATCTGTTACATCTGACCTTATTCAGCAACTAAGCTAAAGAAAACTTGCCTGCTATCCCCCCACCCCTCTGAGGATGCCAAGCTCTTTTCTAGTGTCCTGTTAGATCATACCCCTAGAGTAGGACTTTGCCTGCTTGTTTATTGCTCTACCCCTCCACATCTAGACTGTCAAACATACTGTATGTTTTCAGAGTTCCTCTACCAAGTCTTCTACAAGAAACTTAATGCCAAGAAAAAAGCATACCTCTCTTGGAGAATTGTTCTTCTAGTAGGCTGTATGGACTAATTGAATGTCCCTTTTTGCCATGGCTGCCAGGAAACTCAAAGCCTAATCTGAGCTAAATCACAGTAACTCTATTACATTTCACACTCAATGCTTGCTTCTTCTTTCTTTCCACCACTTTGCTTTTTTAATTTTAGTTGAATGACCTTATTGTGTTTACCTTTATCATAAGTTGCTTCAAATCCTTTTTCAGAAAGAGATGCATATTTTAAAAAAAAATTAACAACTCAATTCTAAAAAGACATGCAGAGGCCAAGCTGGCACCACTTGCTCTTTGTAATAGCCTGGGAGGGCCCCCAAAGTAGCCTGGTGTTTTATCTTTACAAACACATGTCAGCCAGAGCAGTGGTGCTCACGGGAGTTCTCCCGAGACAAGGGCAAAAATCACCCGCTATTTTCTCCTGAATGGGTGTCTGGAGGACCATTCAGGCTCCTAGTGGCTGGATTTGGTGGGGCGGATTAATGTGGAGAGCCCTTGGAAAAATCAGCATCGCCCTTGCCTGCACCAGCTATTGTTCCAGAGGTGAGCGCTATGTCTAGTTTTGAAGATAGAATCTCTTTCCTGCCTGGTCCCTCAGCCCCACCAGCTTTGTAAGCAGAGTCCAGTGCCCTCCCCCAGCCCCACCCCCAACTCTGGACCACAGGTCTTTCCAGCCAGCCCTCTGTGCCAACTGGCAGAGGGTGCTCTTGTATAGCAGATCTGACTCCCTCCCCACCAATGAACTCTCTGCTCCAGCCAGGCTGCCTCCACCAGCTGGAGGCCCTGGAACCCTCACGTGGGGCAAATTGTTGTTTTTCTCCCAAAGACCAACCTGGGCCATGCCCCCAAACACTGCTGAGCTGGCCACATTCCCCTTCAAGTTTGTGTGCCCCACTCTGCCCCCCCAATTTCCCCACAGGCAGGATAGAAAGAAGCTAAATATGGGGGAAGTTTAATTTGTGATATCATATGTATGCTGGGGGAGGGTAGAGCAGACAGCTCTCACCAAGCTTTGCAATCATAGATTTCATGATTTAATTGGAAATTTAGTAAATCTGCTAAAACATTTAGTGGTTTAAATTTTTCCTGTTCTGCAAAGAAACAAAGGCTTCTGGTTTACCCTGTGTCTTTCAACAGCTTTAATTTCATTTGTAGATTACAGATGGAAGTAGCATTTCCACTCGATTGCATACTGGGCATTAAGAAGACAAAACCTTCATTGTTTGCAGCCCTCAGAAATTTTTTTTCAGACATTAAGCTGTAGGTGGCATTCTTTATACCTGACATCAGAGCACTTTTGTCAGGCGTTTAGTTGACAGGATTTACTGCAAGCCCATCCTAGGTGTGTGAAGCAGGGAAAACAAGAAAATATTTCGTTTGGGTGGGCAGAGAGAGGAGTGCACAGGCTGATCAGCCCGATTGGGTAACCGCTGCTTTTCAAACTGTGTAATTAAAGATCTTTAGAGTTCTTCGAAGGGAATTAATTAGTAAAGAAAGGCTGTTTTGTTTACAGTCTTTATCATCAACATAATCAAAAGCCAGCCTTGATATTGGTGGCAAATTGGACCGAAGTCTCCCACAGCCAAGAATGCTTCCCGCAGAACTGTTCTGTTTTTGGAAGTTTGCTCCATCTGTGTTAACTTGCCACTGGGTGGAAGGGAGAGGCCCGAGGGGAGGTGCACACTGTGTCCAGGGCAGGGGAGAGGCACCCTCAGTATTGCCCAAACACCCGTGACCCATATGGAGTCGCTGTCACTAATACCCACCTGTGGATGGTGTGTTGGCAGGTTGAGATTATTGCTTAGGGTCACCTGTCTGGATGGTTTGCCCATGCATGGCTGTGTTTTCAGGCCTGGATCACTGTAATCATCTGGCAATGTGCCACAGTGGTTATCACTGTACTGGCCTGGTGGCATCCGAAATACCTGGAGTGCTTCATAATCGGTGCTGACGTCTGGGTCCCTCTCAGATCTACTGAAGAACTGCCTGGGATAGGAGTCAGGAATCTGTGTTATTAACTCACTACCCAGGTCCTCCTGATATGAAGCCAGGTCTGAAATGCAGAACTACTGAGTGAAACCAGTTAGTGACCTTTTGGTGAAAGGGCATGGGCATGAGATGGGAAGAAAAGCAGAGGTGCCAGGGAGATTACCTTGGACCAGAGGGGCACAGGGTATCGTGACCATAGTCTCTGAGTATAGACTAAAGCTGGCGGGAGGCAGGTCACCATTTTCAAAGTGCAAGCAAACCCAAAGTGCAAGACTCTTATTGTTCAGGCTAGTTTTGTAGGACAGTGAACCTACAAATTTAGCCTGAACAATAAGAGTCATTCTCCAAATCAAGACAGAATGCTGGTTGCTCCCCTTCCCCCAAGAATCCCATTTCATGGTGCCAAGAAGTGTTCTAAAGGACCATCAGCTTAGGGGAGGGAGCTGAGTTGGTCGTATGGTTATCCAATGAGTGAGAAGCAGGTCTTAATAGAATCTAGGTGTTTCGGGCCCCATTTCATCTGATTATCTTATGATCACATTTCAGATCCTATCCTGTCATGGCCATTACAAAGCTTGTAGGCTTCCCCAGCTGCCTAAACTGTCTTTACCTGGTAACGTCTATAATGATACACACCATCTCCTCTGGATCTTAAAGAGTATCTAGTCCTAGCCCTCTAGTTTCATGTTCAATGAAAGTTTATGTTATAGAACTAATACAAGTGTGTTGTTAAGAAGAATTTTCTTAAACAAGTAGTGGTGTTCATAGTGGGGAGGGAGCGCTCTCCCGGCAATCTCACTCTTCAGGGAGAATCCCCATTACAGGTGTCGACCACCTTGTTTTTCAGATGTGGACGTGAGAGTTCAGAGAGGCAAGGTCAGCGATAACATGGCAGAGCAAAGATGAGGGTCCCAACCTCTCCATCCAGTGCTCTTTCCACCCACTCCTTTTTTTTTTGAACAGAAAAAGAAAGGGCTCAGAGATAGACCCAAACATTTAATAGGCAATTAATTTCCAACAAAGATGCAAAGGCAGCTCAGTGAAGAAAGGGTGGGCTTTTGTTTTTGATTTACTTTTGGCTGTGCTGGGTCACCATTGTGTGCAGGCTCTCTCTAGTTACAGCAAGTGGGGACCCTCCGGTGGCGGTGTGTGGACTTCTCATTGTGGTGGCTTCTCTTGCTGCAGAGCACAGGCTCTAGGGTGCCTGGGCTTCAGTAGCTGTGGCTCGCAGTCTTAGTTAGTTGCCTTGCGACATGCACCCACTCTCTTTGAAGGAGATTCTTCCAGCACCCCAAGCTGTCAGCAACTTTTCAGTGCTATTAACAAGAAGATGACTTATTTTTCATGAATCAGTAAAGGTTATCAACACACTTCTCTGGAAGCCCAAAACCACACCTTAAAACAGATTCTTTGGGGTTACAGGAAACACATCCTGCAGCTGATTTTATTTCTACCTTCCGGGCTTTATATCCATCACTTTCTCATCACAAGGCTTCAGTTTTCTGAACCAGATTCCCAAGGTTATGGAGTCTCAGCTAGCAAAGCAGAACTGAGCCAGCTGGGACCCATAAGCAGAGCACCGGCAGCCATGTTGAAAGATGCTACGGGAAAAGAAAAGAGAATAAGGCAGGTGGAGTTAAGGTCCCCAGTAAAACCCACTCTGCTTTTCTAAGAGTTCTCCTTAGGGGTTCTTCACCTTTCCCAACATTCCTGGGGACTCAAGCCTGCCCAGGGTTGTCATATACAATATACAATCTGCTGAAGGGGTGGTGAGTGAAGAATTAAATATTCCTGATTCCCACGTCATGGGGGTATCCAGGCGCAGTTTGAAAAAGTGAGAGGTTTTCAACATCACTAGAAAAGTGGAGATTTATGCTTCAGCGTTTATTTGTTCTGTTTAACAGACCAAGTGAACAGTCACATTCAGTTCTCAGTACTTGCAGAGTCATAATACAACAATAATGTTTCATTATATTAACTGTCCTGTATTAAGCATCAAGGAGCTTCCCTGGTAGTTCAGCTGGTAAAGAATCCACCTGCAATGCAGGAGACCCCTGTTTGATTCCTGGTTGGGAAGATCCCCTGGAGAAGGGATAGGCTACACTTTCCAGTATTCATGGGATTCACTGGTGGCTCAGACGGTAAAGAACCCACCTGCAATGTGGGAGACTTGGGTTAGATCCCTGAGTTGGGAAGATACCCTGGAGGAGGGCATGACAACTCACTCCAGTATTCTTGCCTGGAGAATCCCCATGGACAGAGGAGCCTGGCGGGCTACAGTCCATGGGGTCACAAAGAATCGGACACGGCTCAGCAGCTCAGCACAGCACATTAAACATCAAGCATGTGCCAGGCACTAGGCTAGCTGCTTCACATAAATTATCTCATTTCATCAACTCAAGTAGAGGGACTTATTTTCATCTTCATTTCTAGATGAAGAAATTGAGACTCAGAGAAGGTACCCAAGGTCACACAGCTGGTTGACAAAAAAGTCAAGTTTCCAGTCCAGGTTGATTTGGTTGCAAAGCCGGGAAGTTTATGAGTGTAAATGCAGGCCTGGTGTCAGATCGCAGCCTCTACCTCCCCCACCTTGAAACAAAGCTCACGAATAAAGGCAACGTTCAGCTGAAGTAAGGGTTGGCTTCCCACTGTGCATCCCAAGTGGATGTGAGCCATGAACACCTGTCTTGTTGGGAGGACAACACATTTGGAGGACAAAATTGTTACTTGAAAACATGACAACTGTAGACTCAGGTAAGGCTAGGAATTGGTTATTCTGCCTTATTGGTTTATTTATTTTATGTTTAATCCCCTTTTCCCCTAGAAAAATGATCTCCACCTCTTTTGAAGTCCTTTGCCAATAGTTCTGTTAACTGCAGTAATGTATACTGACCACAGCAATTGATAAAAAAAACTAAAGGCTTCTGTTAGATCTCAGGGTGGAGGGAAGCTGAGGGGGTCACTGACTGTGAGGGAGACCTGGCCAGCTCAGAAGTAATTTTCAGGTGAGTCAAGAACCCAGAGTGGTGGGTTTTTATTTTTTATTTCTTTCCTTTTCTTTTACTGTTTTAAAATCATGTCAGCAGAGCCAGGTTCTTGGTGCGCCTCTCTGAGAAACCTCTTGCTTTTCCAGCTTAGTCAGAATCTGCCCTGTATTGGCCATGCCATTGTTGGAAGAGACCTTGATTTTAATTTTCTTCTCTTCCATGGGCCCCTCTTCTCTTCCTCCTCTCCAAATGTTTTAGCATCTGTTAATCCCGGTTGGAAACCTCAGCAGATAAAAGTCGTGTTCTGGGTAGATTGCTTCCAGAACAAATACAGGGTGGTAGGTAATTCAGCATTCAGTTTCCGAAGGGCGTAGGGTGGGGGCTGCAGAGGACAGCACCTCTTCCTCATAAGGCATCCAGTAAAAGCGAAAGCAAAGTAATTCCCCAGCTCAGATGGAATGCATGTAGATCAGGTTCATTTCCAGGACAGCCACTGCCTGCGTTTTAGGTGGTAGCAGAAGCCACCATGACAGCAAAGTAGTTTTATGCATAGCGGCTTAGGGAACACTCTGAGAACCAGTTCAGTGAAGCTATCAGGTTGAAAAATACCAAGTCACAAAGTTTTAATGAAAGTAAATGTGGATCAACGTATCATAAAGAGCATCCAGGATGACTTAAAAGACCCATGGGTGGAAATTAGAATGGATCTTCAGGATTTATTTGGCAAAGCCCATCTATTTTGACCTTTTTTTCCATTTCATATTAAGGCTACTGAAAGTGCATTTTGTTTGGCTAAGGCTGGAGGAGTTCAGCAGCCTCTGGGGCTGTTACACCGATGCCGCCACTGAAGTTTAGCTGCATTAATTGACTGATAAGGGCCCAGGCATCAAATAGCAGAAAGAAAGGCCATCGGAGATTTTCTTGCTTTATTTCTCTCTGCACTTCATTTACATCTTAAGCCATACTGGTGATCCAGATTTGAATAAAGCCACAGCTTACGCAGTGATTAGATCTCAATAGCTTGGATTTTCTATGAAATTGCTGCATTTTTTACTAGATGTATTTAGAAATACTGGTGAAAACTGACACCTTGGGTAACTTTATCATTTAAAATGGAGCTTCGGGTGGATAAAAAAAAAAAAAAAAAAACCGCTAAAATAGGGGTATTAGTCACCAGGCCTTTGACTCAAGCAATGTCAGAGGTTAGAATTAGACAAAAGCCAAGCCCAGCACGACTTGGGCAGGAAAGAATGCAGATAAGTCAACCCACCACCTTCCCCTCAGCCTACTCTCCCCCAAAATGTTAATCGAAGCAGTGATCCCATAACCTGAAGAAAAATAAGGAAGCCAAAAGGAATATATAATGCAACAAGAAGCTTTTTTTATTCTGAGATTTTTTTTTTAATCATGAAGCAATATTTTTAACTCTGAGGTTAACCTGCTAATCCTTAAGCTGGTGATATGACAGTGTCAAATGTGATGGGATTTTGTGATTCTCATTATTGTTATGTATTGTTCTTTCCCTGGTATTCCATATTAATATTTATAAATGCCCTTTTTATAGAACCAAGAGGACCAAAACCCATTATTAAATTTTTAAAATGGACAAACCTCGCATCCAATATAGTTGATTACAATTTAGAACAAAAAGGATTTCGGTAGTAATCCACTTCTTGTTTCTCGTTGTTGTTGATTTGTGTAGACAGCAGAGCTCCTGATGTTATTTTTTTAAAAAACTACTGTTTGCACAAAGTAACATCCAAATGACAGAGAATAACAGAATATTGATTCTGTTCCACAAGACGGTGAAAGGTACCATGAGCAGGTAAGAGGGCATAATGGAGAAAAGGTGTGCATTTAAAATGCTAAGTCACCCACCAAGAGCAAGGGCAAAATGAAAGAATCGATTAAAATGTTTAAAAGACGGGTTGTTCATTCAGTTGTCTTCAAGTGCCTCATTTTGCTTGACAAGTGGTCTCTGAAGAGTCCGGTAGGTATCCATGTGTGTGAAAGAGGAACTCTCTGTAATAGAGGTAAATCAATCATGCCATGGCCTAACCACAGAAGACAGTCAAAATTGACAACTAATCTACCCAGCCCCTTCTCCTTTCAGCACCACAGGATGCAATCAAATACCGTTTAAAGTGAGAAGGAAGAAAATGTCTACCCAGCTCAGGATGGACTATGTTCCCAGCCCTACGCAGCCAAGAATATTCTTTAGCCCCAGAGAGGAATATTCATAGACGAAGATATTTTATGGCCGACTGACCCCACCACTCCCTCCGCCTTTAAAAGGACCTAAATAACTCAGCATAATTAGCAGGAGTATGTAGGACTAATTGGTTGTGGTTTGGGGGAGGGGTGGGGGGTGGCTGGGTGGCCTGGTTTTGTAGAAGAATAATTGTGAATTTGAGCAAACTCTGGAAGATACTGCAGGACAGAGGAGCCTGAGCTGCCGCAGTCCATGGGGTCACAGAGTCAGACATGACTTAGCAACTGGAAAACAACAATAACAAAATCATCTCTGCTCATGAGGCTGAGAATCTGAAGCAATTATGACAAATTATTAGAAACATCTCACCTCAGCCTGAGAGAAGGTGTTTTCATGGGGTATATTTTTATTCTTGTTTATTAACATCATTTTTTTTCCCATTCAAAGTCCAAAGCCTGGGCTTCAGAATCAGACCTAGTTGTGAGTCCTCGATCTTCCCCTTAAAGTTGTGTGATTTGGGGCAAGTTACTTTATCAAGCTTCCTTGATTATAAAATGGGAGAAATGGGGAAGGATAAATTAGGAGTTTCAAATTAGCAGATACAAACTACTACATATGTAAAACAGATAAACAAGGACCTACTCTATAGCACAGGGAACTATATTCAGTATCTGGTAATAAACTATACTGAAAATAATATATATGTATCTGAATCACTGTTGTACACCAGAAACTAACACAGCATTGTAAATTAACTACACTTCAATTTTTTAAAAATGGGGAAATGGACACCTACTTCACACTCTTGTCCTGAGGATTAGACAAGAAGATATGTGCTGTACAGTGCCTGACACAGAGTAAGGATGCAAGAAATGGCAGCTTTAGTTAATAAAGCTATGATTTTGGAGATTTGAAACTCTATTTCCTGTGGATTTTTTCCTTTCTTTTACCCTCTCCTGGTTTAGGAGTTAACAGTCCGTGCCTATGGATCTCTGCAGGTTTGCACATACAAAAAATAAACTATGCGGGGTATTATGGGGGCCCAGGTTACTTGAAGGATTCCAGGCTATATTTGGTCTTCTGGGATAAAACACTTGGGCATTTATTTTTAAACACAACTATGGTATTTTCCAGCACCAATAAGGAAAGAAGTCATAACTGATGCCTAGTGGTTCTGACAGTTATTCTGTTAGAGCACAGAGCTCCAGCCACAGAGCTAGTGTGTTAGCTCCCAGCTGAGGCGTATTGTATGTTCAAAGCAGCAAGGGTGTAACTCAATTCCAATGAAACCCAAGTTTGGTGAAGGAATGAGAAGGCTATTTATTATGACCAATCTCTGTAGAAACTGGCCTCACCTTCTGGGGAAACACGTCTTATATTTCAAGCATGTGCAATGGCCTGGGTTTGCAATGTGGTATTAGTTCAAAAAAATATGCTAAGGATGCAAGTTTCTCAGACTCCTCAAAGACTTGTCAGCCTACCTCTTCTTGAAGTCCCTGGGAGAGATTTGCTTTGGGCACTTTTCTCTTCCTTTCCAGAGGAGACTCCAGGCTTAGGAGACCCCAGGCTCCCACCTGTGTACTTCTCAGGCAGTCAGTGATCTGAGTTGTAATCCTGGGTCTTCCCTCTCCACCATCAAACTGCTCTCCTCCTACTGACTTATCAGAGCTTACTGCCCTCTACATTGTTTTCTCAGGAGGACCCTGAATGAGCAAGCCAGGGTCACACGATAAATGATTCATCAGAGCTGAATATATGTAATTGGTGACTGACACTAACCTAATGTAACAGGGACTTTTTTATATTAATATTTATTTATTTACTCGGCTGTGTCGGGTCTTAGTTGCAGCACTAGAATCTTTGTCATGTCATGAGGATCTTTCGTTGCGATACACAGACTCTCTAGTTGTGTCATGCAGGCTCCAGAGCGTGAAGGCTTAGTTGCTCCATGGCACGTGGGATCCTAGTTCCCCAACCAGGGATGGAACCATGTCTCCTCCACTGCAAGGTGGATTCTTAACCACTGGACCACCAGGGAAGTCCCAGTAGTGACTTATTTCCCCTCAGATAACATTTTCTTTTCACCAGATAGTTTCTGTGTCCTTTCTCACGTGGACTCAGGCCACCTTTGAGCTCCAGCTGTTACTGTGGCACCCCTGCACCCACTGTAGCCTGACGGTCCCTTCCCTCAGCTGTGCTTCCCTACTCCTACTTTCTGCCCAGGGCTCCTCTCCCTCCCTGCCTGTGGGAGCCAGCATGGCCACGCTAGCATCTCCATGCACAGACCTGGAGGTGTGAGGGAGTCAGCACTCCTTGGAGAAAGCCTTGACCAAGCGAGATGAGAGCCAGTGGGCAAAACTCCACTAGGGCTAGTCAAGGAGTTCTTATCAGATCAGATCAGATCAGATCAGTCGCTCAGTCGTGTCCGACTCTCCGCGACCCCATGAATCACAGCACGGCAGGCCTCCCTGTCCATCACCAACTCCCGGAGTTCACTCAAACTCATGTCCACAGAGTCGGTGATGCCATCCAGCCATCTCATTCTCCGTCGTCCCCTTCTCCTCCTGCCCCCAACCTTTCCCAGCATCAGAGTCTTTTCCAGTGAGTCAACTCGTCGCATGAGGTGGCCAAAGTATTGCAGTTTCAGCTTTAGCATCAGTCCCTCCAATGAACATCCAGGATTGATCTCCTTTAGAATGGACTAGTTGGATCTCCTTGCAGTATAAGGGACTCTCAAGAGTCTTCTCCAACACCACAGTTCAAAAGCATCAATTCTTCGGCGATCAGCCTTCTTCACAGTCCAACTCTCACATCCATACATGACCATGGGAAAAACCATTGCCTTGACTAGACGGACCTTGGTTGGCAAAGTAATGTCTCTGCTTTTTAATACACTATCAAGGTTGGTCATAACTTTCCTTCCAAGGAGTAAGCGTCTTTTAATTTCATGGCTGCAATCAGCATCTGCAGTGATTTTGGAGCCCAAAAAAATAAAGTCTGACACTGTTTCCACTGTTTTTCCATCTATTTCCCATGAAGTGATGGGACCAGATGCCGTGATCTTTGTTTTCTGAATGTTGAGCTTCAAGCCAACCTTTTCACTCTCCTCTTTCACTTTCATCAAGAGGCTTTTGAGTTCCTCTTCACTCTCTGCCATAAGGGTGGTGTCATCTGCATATCTGAGGTTATTGATATTTCTCCCAGCAATCTTGATTCCAGCTTGTGCTTCTTCCAGCCCAGCGTTCCTCATGATGTACTCTGCATATAAGTTAAATAAGCAAGGTGACAATATACAACCTTGACGTACACCTTTTCCTATTTGGAATCAGTCTGTTGTTCCATGTCCAGTTCTAACTGTTGCTTCCTGACCTGCATACAGGTTTCTCAAGAGGCAGGTCAGGTGGTCTGGGATTCCCATCTCTTTCAGAATTTTCCACAGTTTATTGTGATCGACAGTCAAAGGCTTTGACATAGTCAATGAAGCAGAAATAGATGTTTTTCTGAAACTCTCTTGCTTTCTCCATGATCCAGCGGATGTTGGCAATTTGATCTCTGGTGCCTCTGCCTTTTCTAAAACCTGCTTGAACATCTGGGAGTTCATGGTTTACATACTGCTGAAGCCTGGCTTGGAGAATTTTGAGCATGACTTTACTAGCGTGTGAGATGAGTGCAACTGTGCGGTAGTTTGAGCATTCTTTGGCATTGCCTTTCTTGGGATTGGAATGAAGACTGACCTCTTCCAGTCCTGTGGCCACTGCTGAGTTTTCCAAATCTGATGGCATATTGAGTGCAGCACTTTCACAGCATCATCTTTCAAGACTTGAAATAGCTCAACTGGAATTCCATCACCTCCACTAGCTTTGTTAGTAGTGATGCTTTCTAAGGCCCACTTGACTTCACATTCCAAGATGTCTGGCTCTAGGTCAGTGATCACATTATCGTGACTATCTTGGTCGTGAAGATCTTTTTTGTACAGTTCTTCTGTGTATTCCTGCCACCTCTTCTTAATATCTTCTGCTTCTGTTAGGTCCATACCATTTCTGTCCTTTATCGAGCCCATCTTTGCATGAAATGTTCCCTTGGAATCTCTAATTTTCTTGAAGAGGTCTCTTGTTTTTCCTATTCTGTTGTTTTCCTCTATTTCTTTGCATTGATCACTGAGGAAGGCTTTCTTATCTCTCCTTGCTATTCTTTGGAACTCTGCATTCAGATGCTTATATCTTTCCTTTTCTCCTTTGCTTTTCGCTTCTCTTCTTTTCACAGCTATTTGTAAGGCCTCCTCAGACAGCCATTTCGCTCTTTTTCATTTCTTTTCCATGGGGATGGTCTTGGTCCCTGTCTCCTGTACAATGTCACGAACCTCCGTCCAGAGTTCATCAGGCACTCTATCTATCAGATCTAGTCCCTTAAATCTATTTCTCACTTCCACTATATAATCATAAGGGATTTTATTGAGGTCATATCTGAGTGGTCTAGTGGTTTTCCCTACTTTCTTCAATTTAAGTCTGAATTTGGCAATTAGGAGTTCATGATCTGAGCCACAGTCAGCTCCTGGTCTTGTTTTCGCTAACTGTATACAGCTTCTCCATCTTTGGTTGCAAAGAATATAATCAATCTGATTTCGGTGTTGAGCATCTGGTGATGTCCATGTGTAGAGTCTTCTCTTGTGTTGTTCTTATACTTGACACCAAAACCATGGTCCATGAAAGGAAAAATTAATAAGCTGGACTTCATCAAAATATATTTGCTCTGCAAAAGACCCTCTTAAGATGAAAATAACAAGCTACAGAATACAAGAAAACACTGCAGATCATATAGCCAATAAAGGATATATGTATATCCAATAGTATCTGGAATATACAAAATTCAAAAACTCAAACCTCAACAGGGAAAAAAAAATAGAACAGAAAACGAATAACAATTCAATAGAAAATTGGCAAAAGACATGAAAAGATACTTCAACGTAGACGATATACAAATAATAAATGGGCACGTGAAAAGCTGTTCCACATCATTGGGGAAATGCAAAATATAACTACAATGAAACATTAGTACACACCTATCAGAAAGACTAAAATAAAAATAGTGACAACACCAAATGCTGGTAAGGATGTGGAAAACTGGACTGTTCACGCATTGCTGCCGCTGCTGCTAAGTCACTTCAGTCGTGTCCGACTCTGTGTGACCCCATAGACGGAAGCCCACCAGGCTCCCCTGTCCCTGGGATTCTTCAGGCAAGAACACTGGAGTGGGTTGCCATTTCCTTCTCCAGTGCATGAAAGTGAAAAGTGAAAGTGAAGTCGCTCAGTCGTGTCCGACCCTTAGCGACCCCACGGACTGCAGCCCACCAGGCTCCTCCATCCATGGGATTTTCCAGGCAAGAGTACTGGAGTGGCTTGCCATTGCCTTCTACACACTCATTGCTGGTGGGAATATAAAACAACTGGGCAATGGCTTAAGAAACTAAGCCTGTAACTATCATACAATGCAATAATTGCAACCCTGGGTATTTTTCCCAGAAAAATGAAGACACACAAACCTATACACATATATAACTTTCTTCATAATCGCCCCAAGCTGGAAACAACCCAGATTGTCCTTCAAGAAGTGAATGGTTAAGCAAACTTGGTGCATCATACCAAGGAATGCAACTTAAAAAGGAATGAACTTCTGATGCATGAGACAACCTGGATGAATCTCTAGACAATTATACTGAGTGGGGGAAAAAAACACAAACGATTACATGCTGTATAATTCTGCTTATATAATCATCTTGAAATAACATATTTACAGAAGTGGAGAACAGATTAGTAGTTGTCAAGGGTTAAGGAGGTATGGCGAAGAGAGTGAAGTGGGTGTGAATAAAAGGACAACCTGAGGGATCCTGGGGTGATGGAAATACTGTGTATCTCAACTGTATCCATATCAATATCCTGGTTCTGGCATTGTCTGTCTGTCTGACAATCTCTGTCATTCTTCCATTGGAAGAAACTGTCTTTTTATTTCCTACAATTGCATGTCCATCTACAACTATCCCAAACTAAAAAGTTTAAAATAATTAAATGAAGGACTTCCTGGGTGGTCCAGTGGCAAAGACTCTGTGCTCACAATGCAGGGGGCCAGGGTTCACTCTCTGGCCAGGGAACTAGATCCCACATGCCACAACTAAAAGTTTGGAAGCTTTAACTAGATCCTGTGTGCTGCAACTAAGATCCAGCGCAACCAAATAAATATTTTAAAATGAAGAGTTAAAAGAGTGACTATCCATGACAGACACCTGGGAAACCTAGGGATACATTTTAGCTATTATTGATAGCACTTTCCTGCTATTACTTAATACAGCTGCTGTTCTGTACCCCTGTCCCTTCTGAAATACTATGAGGCAATGTGGCACAGCAGTAAGTCAGGGAGTCAAACTCAAGTTCTAGTCAGAACTCTGACACTTATGACTCATCTGTGTGACATTGTTCAGTCACTCAGTCATGTCCGGTTCTTTGCAACCCCATGGACTGCAGCATGCCAGGCTTCCCTGTCCTTCATCTCCAGGAGTTAGCTCAAATGCATGTCCATTGAGTTGGTGATGCCATCCAACCATCTCATCCCCTGTCATCCGCTTCTCCTCATACTTTTAATCTTTCCCAGCATCAAGGTCTTTTCCAATGAGTCAGCTATTCGCATCAGGTGGCCAAAGTATTGCAGTTTCAACTTCAGCATCAGTCGTTCCAATGAATATTCAGGATTCATTCCTTTAGGATTGACTAGTTTGATCTCCTTGCTGTCCAAGAGACTCTCAAGAGTCTTCTCCAGGACCACAGTTCAAAGGCATCAGTTCTTTAGCACTCAACCTTTTTTACGGTCCAGCTCTCACATCCATACATGACTACTGGAAAAAACCACAGCTTTGACTAGATGGACCTTTGTTAGCAAGGGCTTCCCTAGTGGCTCAGCTGGTAAAGAATCTGCCTGCAATGCAGGAGACCTGGGTTCGATCCCTGGGTTGGGAAGATCCCATGAAGAAGAGAAAGGCTACCCACTCCAGTATTCTGGCCTGGAGAATTTCATGGACTATATAGTCCATGGGGTCTCAAAGAGTTGGACACAACTGAGTGACTTTCTCTTCACTTCAGCAACATAATGTCTCTGCTTTTTAATATGCTGTCTAGGTTTATCATTGCTTTTCTTTCAGGGAGCAAGCATCTTTTAATTTCATGGCTGCAGTCACCATCTGCAGTGATTTTGGAGCCCATGAAAATGAAGTCTGTCACTGTTTCCATTGTTTCCCTATTTATTTGCCATGAAGTGATGGGACTGGATATCACGATCTTCATTTTTTGAATGTTGAGTTAAGCTTTTTCACTCTCTTTCACTTTGATCAAGAGGCTCTTTATTTAGTTCCTCTTTGCTTTCTGCCATAAGAGTGGTGTCATCTGTATATCTGAGGTTATTGATATTTCTCCCTTCAGTCTTGATTCCAACTTGTGCTTCATCCAGCCTGGCATTTTGCTTGATGTACTCTGCATGTAAGTTAAATGAGCAGGGTGACAATATATACCCTTGACGTACTCCTTTCCCAATTTGGAACCAATCCGTTGTTCCATGTCCGGTTCTAAATGTTGCTTCTTGACCTGGTTTCACAGGAAGCAGGTAAGATGGTCTGGTATTCCCATCTCTTGAAGAATTTTCCACAGTTTGTTGTGATCTACACAGTCGAAGGCTTTGGCATAGTCAATAAAGCAGAAGTAGTTGTTTCCCTGGAATTCCCTTGCTTTTTCTATGATCCCACGGATGTGATATTGTGCAAGATAAAATCTTCCTTGAGCCTTATTTTCATCAGTAAAATGAGGATAATAATTCCCCTCCATTCTCATCACGGGACTTTTGGATTTGTTTGCTTATTTAAGAATCAAATATATGAGGTACAGAGGAGTTAAAAAAAAAAAGCTTTGAAAACTGTTAAGTGCTATAGAAATGCTACACATTCAGCATACATTTATTAAATACCTCTTACTCATCTACTACTGCTATTACTAATAAATATGACCATTTACTCGCTTGAAACCCTTGCTGGAATTTGGCATGCAAATTTCCAAAGTGTTGCTCATTTGCATTGGAAAAAGGGAAAGAGGTGGGAGGCCTTTTGAAGCCTTTTGAAAACTGAGCTCAGGGGGGATGAATTCTTATCACTGGGTCCAAGGTGTAATTGATTCTCTACACAATGGCTCACAGGTGCTACGTTTACCACCCTGAGTAGTAGGAGGATGGAAATGCATCCCAAGGTGCAGCTTTTACTTAGAATATCCCCACAGTCAGCCCCTTCACTCCGAGGCAGGCGGGACTGGGCTACCCCACCTTTCTATCCATTGTCTAAATGTGCTGACAGAGGCACCTGCCCGTGCCTTCTCATCCCACTCGGAGAACTGGGCTTTGGTTTTCTTGTTTTCAGTGGCCAGATGCCAAAAGCACCTCTTTTCAGACCTGGATCACAAGGTTAGGGAAGAACACAGGGCAAACCCACCATGAAATACATATTAATATTATAACAGCCCTTTCAGAATTCACTGTTGCTATGTCAACAAAGCAGCTGGGGAAATTGGGTCTTTGGGAAAGTGGGAAGTGAGGTTGGCTTTGGCAACACGGCAAATGTTTCCTTCTCTCAGAACAATTTCTCTGTGACACCAGCCAGCCTTTTCCCACCTACTCTTTCTCCTTCTTATTTATAGGAAAACAATGGCCATTAAGGTTTGGGATTAGGGTGTGTCTGTGTCATGAAGGAAACAATAGAAACAAACCCCTCACTCCCCTTTCACCCATTTATATTGGTTTCTGGTCCCAATCTGAACTCCAAATGGACTGAAAATGGATTCTGTATCCAGTTCTGCAACTTTAAATGAATTACTGACTTTATCTCAATTTCATTTACTAATTCCTTAATTGTGAAATTAAGGTATACTCGCAGGATCAGCTACACAATTTAGGGGCCCAATACAAGGTGAAAATGCAGGGCCCCTTATTACAAAATCAGGAATTTCAAGATGGCAACAGCAGAGCATACAACCAAGATCAGTGCCTACCGAAGTTTGGGGACCTGTACAAATGCCCAGGTCTCACATTCATGAAACCAGCCCTGTATACTAGTTATGAGTCTAGACTTACAAATGAGAGAAACCAAGTCATCCTCATGCTGAAGATAAAGAAAATTCAGTGGATTTTTACTGTGGAATCAAGGAAGAGCTGAAGAACTGAGAGGCCCAAGGAACACCTCTAGGACTCTGTTCTCTTTCCTCTCTTCAGAGTAACAGCTCTGTCCTACCCTGATGATAAAACAGAACTCAGACAGCTCTTGAATTTTCCTCCTCACAGTTTCAGCCACCAGGATGTGCTCTTGGTCTAAATGTGGAATTTCAGGGTCACTCTGATGATCAGATGCCCACTCTAGATCTATCAACCTTGGATGGAAGTCTGAGGAAAATTTCAGAATACTGATGGGGGCCCAATGGATAATCCCAGAGCTTCCCCACAAGTTATCAGAACAGAGATAACAGATTTTATTTCAACACTATTGGGGGTCTGTTGGTAGCAACTGCCTAGGGAGAGGCGTAGATTCCTGGGGCCATATTTGGACTGTCACGAAGGCAGGCCATCACACTTGTCTGCCAAGAAAAGTGATGATCCAGGTGCCTGCATTTGCCATCCTTGGACTAGACTCTGTGAGTTCCAGGTTTTCTTACAGCCCTGATATCCTATAAGTATTTCTTCTCTGTGCTCATACTCATCCCCCAATTCAACTTTTAGGAAGGCTTCACATGTAGGGATAATTTATTTCATTCAATAGATGTTGGTGAAATGTGATTAAATCTTTTAAAAATAAGTGGATGTATTTGAAATACATGAGAGAAATGCTCAGGCTTAAGCAATTCTGAAGCAAATCCTTTGGTAAAGCAGACTCTTATTTAAATTGAATAGGCACTTAGCTCCTTAGCAAATCTGAATTTTTATGTGGAGTGCTATGGTTAAGATAGAGAGACTGAGGGTCCGATTTGGAAAGACAACCACCAAGGAAGAAGGCGATGGGTCTGCAGCTCGTAGAAAAATGTGTCAACAGGCTTCAGTCTATCCCACTCCCACCTAAGTAAGCAACAAGGGAGATTTTTCCTTCATCTGTAAATTCTTGGGTGGTTTGCCTCCTTCAAGGATGCCTGAGTTTTTTTTCTAGCATAAGTCCACTTGAAGAGCATTTTTTCTTTCGAGGGGTGGGGTGGGCCAAATATCAGTGACAGGACTTTAGACCTGTGCTGTCCAATAAGGTAGCCACTAGCACTTGAGAGTTGAACTGGACTGAATGGGGTTGAACTGAAATTGGCTGTATGTGTAAAATACACACTAGGTTTTGAGGATTCCATATGAAAAAAGAAAGTAAAATATCTCAATAATTTTATTGACTAATTATAGGCAAACCTTGGAAATATTGTGCATTTGGTTTTAGACCACGCAATAAAGCAAATATTGCTATAAAACAAGTCACACAAATTTTTTGGTTTCCCAGTGTGTATAAAAATTATATTTATACTATAGTGTAATCTATAATGAAGTATAACTGCATTATATCTTTAAAAACAATGTACATAACTTAATTAAAAATAGGTTACTGCTAAAAAATGCTAACCATTATCTGAGACTTTAGTGAGTCTTAGCAGTAACATCAGATATCACTGATCATAGATTACTATAACAAATTTAATGAAAAAGTTAGAAATATTGTGAGAATTACCAAAATGTGATGCAGAAATACAAAATGAGCCCCTAGTCTTGGAAAAATAGCATCAACAATCTTTCTCAATGCCAAGTTACCACTGACTGTCAATTTGTTTAAAAAAAAAAAACAACAACAATATCTGCAAAGCACAATAAAGTAAGTTGTGCCTGCATATGATGAAATAATTTCTTCATATATTGGTTCAAGTAAAATATATTGCTGTTGTTGTTCAGTCACCCAGTCATGTGTGACTCTTTACAACACCATATACTGCAGCACACAGGCCTCCCTGTCCCTCACCATCTCCCGGAGTTTGCCAAATTCATGTTCATTGCATCAGTGATGCCATCCAGCCATCTCATCCTCTGAGGCCATCTTCTCCTGCTGCCCTCAATCTTTCCCAGCATCAAGGACTTTTCCAATTAGTCATTTGTTCTCATCAGATGATCAAAATACTAGAGCTTCAGTTGCAGCATCGGTCCTTTCCAGTGAATATTCAGGGTTGATCTCCCTTAAGATTGACTGGTTTGATCTCCTTGCTATCCAAGGGACTCTCGGGAGTCTTCTCAAGCACCACAGTACAAAGGCATGACTGCCTTGTCATGGCAAAGGGGCTTGTGTTACTCAATGAAGCTATGAGCCTTGCCATGCAGGGCCACCCAAGATGGACAGGTCATAGCAGAGGGTTCTGACAAAATGTGATCCACTGGAAAATGGAATGGCAAACCACCCTAGTATACTTGTATAAAAGGCCAAAATATATTAATTTCACTTATTTCTTTTTTACTTTTTAATGCAGCTCTTAGAAAATTTAAAGCAATTCTTGTGTCTTGCCTTCTATTTCTATTGGACAGAGTTGCCCTGGACTCCATTGTCCAGTGGTATCCTGGGTCTAACCGTGATGTCTCATTGATTAAAGCTTTTCCAAAGCAGAAGATGAGATGAGGTCAAATTAAGGGAGAGTAGATAAAGGGCAAAGGTAAAATAAGGGCAGAAATGAAGTTTTTCCCCCAACCCCCTCCCCCCACCCCTACTTCAGGGCTATGCTTACAACAGGGTCTGAAAGAAACTTGTAGCATTGTAAAGGTGAAAGCTGCAGACCGACATCTGTGTTATATCACCCATAGCCCGTTAGGTATTAATCTACCCAGTTGTGGAGGATTCGAGTCTGCTGAAAATACTTAAGACTCCTCCCATGAGGAGCTGGGTCTGTGTCTGTCACACACACATACACACCAGGCTCTGTGACTGCTCCACCAGCTCTGGGTCCAGCTTCTAGGAGGATTGGAAATCTCTGCTGCCTTCCACAAGAGCCTTAAACACTGTGGGAACAGTTCTACTCCCTCTCTGGAGAGTGATGACTACACGAAGGAGAGGAAACCAGTTGAACCTACCCTCCCTTCCCACTGTGTACACTGAGGTGCTAGGACATGCAAGGGAAGCCATCTTGGATCCTCCTGACCAGACTGGCCACTGGCTGATACCACCAAGCACCTCCATTGATATCACATGGAACCAAAGACTCGCCCAACAGAACCCTGCCCAAATTCCTGACCCATCAATTTATAATAAAAATCAAATTGGTTGAAGTTACTAAGATTTGAGTCGTTTATGATGTGGCAGTAGTCAGGTGAAAAGCCTGTAAATCACCCACTGCTGGCATGTGTGTTTGCAGGCAGATACTACTACTCCAGTCAGATATTCATTTAATCACTCACCAGAACACATAGGTCTTGAAAGAAAGCAGTAGAGAGTCAGGGATATTAAGGTTCATTTACAGTCTTGAATTCAAGGCTAAAGAGTTAGATTTTATCATAGAGGCTGTAGAGAGCTACTAGATATTTTGAATGGGGAGTAATTTAATCACGGGTGTGCTTTATAAACATCACTTAACATCTTTGTGAAAAATGGATTGGAGAAAGGAGAGATTAGAAGTGAGAAGGCCAATTAGATCATCCAAAATTCAACATCTCTGATGGAAGTAAATTGCCAGAATCCAGGGTAGTGACAGTGGAAAATTTCCTGTGTTTCTCAGCTGGGCAGACATTGAACCTGGGAGCTACTTGAGAATGTCTAGAGCTGTTTCTGATGATCACAATGACAGAAGGGCATTTAGTTGACAGGGGTCAAGAATGTTAAATAATCTGCAATGCATAAGATTGTCCCACAAAATGAAGATTTCTTCTACCCACCGTGCCCTCTTGAATCATACTAGTAGATAGAAGACTCTACACAAAGTCAATAGAACTCAGCAAGGGATTGAATGAGGATGGAGCAAAGGGGGAGACAGGAGTCAGTGACCATGCTGAGGTTTCTAGATAGGATTATAGGTATCATAAACAGGCATTTCCCTGGTGGTTCAGATGGTAAGGAGTCTGCCTGCAATGCAGAGATCCAGGTTTGATCCCTGGGTTGGGAAGATACCCTGGAGAAGGGAACGGCTACCGAACCCAGTACTCTTGCCTGGAGAATTCCATGGACAGAGGAGACTGGCAGGCTATGGAGACGGAATTTCAGGAAAAGGAACAGATGGGTGGAAGTTGTAAAGTTTGAGTTACTCGTGTAGCCTCCAGATGGTGGTATGTCACCTGTAGCAGGATGGAAGTCGGCATACACTCAGAAAAGAGGCCATGGGGTGGACGTGTTGTAAAACCAGCGACCACTGTCCCATGTATGGTTTCCACCACTCTTCAGGGGCTGCATATCCAGTGCCTTAGGTCTTATACAAGGTGCATCCCTCCCTGTTTTATCATAACAGACTACCCTCTGGCCTGGGGACAGCCATCAGCATTTAGAGATCATCTAAGCTGGAAAGCCAGCAAATCTGGAAAACTCAGCAGTGGCCACAGGACTGGAAAAGGTCAGTTTTCATTCCAATCCCAAAGAAAGGCAATGCCAAAGAATGTTCAGACTACCTCACAATTGCACTTATCTCACACGCTAGCAAGTGAAAAATGAAAGTCACTTAGTCATGTCAGACTCTTTGTGACCCCATGGACTATACAGTCCATGGAATTCTTCAGGCCAGAATACTGGAGTGGGTAGCCTTTCTCTTCTCTAGGGGAATCTTCCCAACCCATGGATCGAACCCAGCTCTCCTGCATCGCCGGCAGATTCTTTACCAGCTGAGCCACAAGGGAAACCAAAGTAATGCTAAAAATTCTCCAAGCAAGGCTTCAACAGTACATGAACCGTAAACTTCCAGATGTTCAAGCTGGATTTAGAAAAGGAAGAGGAACCAGAGATCAAATTGCCAACATCCATTAGATCATAGAAAAAGCAAGAGAATTCCAGAAAAACATCTACTTCTACTTCATTGACTATGCCAAAGCTTTGACTGTGTAGATCACAACAAACTGTAGAAAATTCTTCAAGAGATGGGAATACCAGACAATCTGACCTGCTTCCTGAGAAATCTGTAAGCAGGTCAGGAAGCAACAGTTAGAACTGGACATGGAAAAACTGACTGGCTCCAAATCAGGAAAGGAGAACATCGAGGCTGTATATTGTCACCCTGCTTATTTAAATTATATGCAGAGTATATCACACAAAATGCTGGGCTGGATAAAGCACAAGCTGGAATCAAGATTGCCAGGAAAAATATCAACATGCAGATATTGGTATGCAGATGACACCACTCTATGACAGATAGCTAAGAGGAACTAAAGAGCCTCTTGATGTAAGTGAAAGAGGAGAGTGAAAAAGCTGGCTTAAAACTCAACATTCAAAAAACTAAGATCATGGCAATGGGTCCCATCACTTTATGGCAAGTAGATGGGGAAACAATAGAAACAGTGAGAGACTTTATTTTCTTGGGCTCCAAAATCACTGCAGATGGTGACTGCAGCCATGAAATTAAGACACTTGCTCCTTGGAAGAAAAGCTATGACCAACCTACACAGCATATTAAAAAACACCAACAAAGGTCCATCTAGTCAAAGCTATAGTTTTTCCAGTAGTCATGTATGGATGTGAGAGCTGGATCATAAAGGAAGCTGAGTGCAGAATTGTTGCTTTTGGACTGTGGTGTTGGAGAAGACTCTTGAGAGCCCCTTGGACTGTAAGGAGATCCAACCAGTCATTCCCAAAGGAAATCAGTCCTGAATTTTCACTGGAAGGACTGATGCTGAAGCTGAAACTCCAATACTTTGGCCACCTGATGTGAAGAGCTGATTCATTGGAAAAGACCCTGATGCTGGGAAAGACTGAAGACAGGAGGTGAAGGTAACAAAAGAGGATGAGATGATTGGATGGCATCATGGACTCGATGGACCTGAGTCTGAGCAAACTCCAGGAGCTGGTGATGGACAGAGAAGCCTGGCATGCTGTAGTCCATGGGGTCACAAAAAGTCGGACATGACTGAGTGACTGAACTGAACTGAAGCTGAGAAAGGTGATTGGAAGCAGGGAGGATGCTGGGCTAAAGAGTGGCAACCATGGTCTGCAACAGGCTCTACTCCTTCCCACCCATGTAGACCCAGCTGAGCAGTTGACCTTCTGTAAAACAGCAGTGTTTGAACCACTGGATGTGTCATGAGGAAACTGTGCCAACTCTAAAGGACCACTGCTCCGGGGAAGGGCCTTTGTCACGAGGGTCCTCTTGCAGGTGGGGGAAGGGTTCTCACAAAACCAAAAGGAGCTCGCTAAAATGACAAGCCAGTACCCCACAACAGAAGAAAAGGGGTTTTCCATGGATATTCAGGTTCAGATGATGGACAATGTAAGCTTTGTTCTCTCTCTCCCTTGATTCTGTTCTAACCTAAGGCCCACCTTCTGCTCATTTGCGCCTGCTCTTTTCTCAAGGACTGGCAAGTAGCAGCTCTCCTGTTCTACCAGGTGCCCACATCAGACCTGAGCCTACCCGTGGTTTCCGTACTTCCTTTCCCTCGCCCTCCAGGCAGGTGCAACAAGGCTTGTTTTCTGTGTGAGAAGTACAGCGGGATATGGCAATGACCACCATTGTCATTTCTGTGATGCATTACAGAGCAGGGAAGTTTGGGGAACCAGAGCAGCTAAGGGACACCTTTGCTCCCCAGGGTGGTATTTGAAAGTGACGTCATCCCCCAACACCCAATTAAAATTCACACCCCTTAACCTCCACAGTCATCTGAGATCCCTATCATCAAGTCTGATTCCGGTAAGATGCCTTGATATTTTAAATTATTTGTCAGCCTGGCACAGCAAATAAACATTTGTGAAATTCATTTCAAAAGATGTTAACACTGGTGAAACCCACGTGCCCCCAGAGGGATTATACAAATTTCCATGTCAAATATTTGAGGCAAAGTACTTGTAGAGACACAGTGTTTTTTTGTGTTTTGATGCCTTTCATTTCCATAAACTAGATTACTTTCTGAAATTACTTTCACACAGAGAACAGTTTCTATTGAATTCCAGTCAGTGAACTCCTCTGAGTGTGAGGTGAATAAAATATCTCGGGGCTACGAGGCCTGCTTGATGCATATGTACCTGTGTTGTGTAAGGAGGGCAAACTGAGTTGAGATGTTATCTTTAGAGAGCTCATGTGCCCAGATCTGCTGTCTTACAGTAATTGCTAAACAACCAATTCATTTAGAGCCTAACAAGGAAGCTCTGGGGCTTTTTCTTCCCTCCCCATCTCTCCTACCTGGCTAACAATGACTCCAGCTCTGTTGTTAACTGGAGATTTTGCTGGCAGGCAGCTGCTTGCTACAGCGAGGTTCTCCCACAGTCAAGTTTTATCTGCTTCTTGCAAACACTGATTCTGCCAAAAATATTCGCACAAAAAAATTTGATCCGAGCAAACATTGTCCTATTGTCCTAGTTCTGTCAAGCCCATAAAATTAAAACAGACTTAGTTTTCTTAAAGGGAAGGAAAAAAGAGAAAAAGTGGTTGAAGGCCCAAGTAGAAGAAAGCTGCTGGGTTCCAAGTTGCCTGAAACAAACAGGCGTTTCCTATAGGTGTGGGTTCCCATGTGGTGACAGAGTGGTGACTCCTATCTGGGTGGGGACAAAGGGGACAATCTCTCCTTAGATAAAGCCACTAGAAGGTCTTATCTTCCAGGGCTAGGAGGGAAGAGTTCCCGGATCTGGGGTAGACATTTCCTAGCAAATCTAACCTTGACCAACTTGAAAATGACCAGCTGATTAGCATGTGAGGATAACTGGAACACAGGTGTGGCCCTGAAATCATCAGCAGTCCTGGTGCTCTCACAGGGAGGGAGGGAAAACAAAAGGGCAGTTGCCTCGAGCAGGCAGGACTTGTTTCTGGTTTTGTTTTTTTCCAGAAAGCAGCAGTGAAGAGAGCAGTTTCCAGCTTGACTCCTCAGGGTGAGGTGAAAACCACTGGAGTGTGTAATCCATGGAGCCAGTTGATCTGATTTGCTTTTTTAACAAGATCACTCAGGCTGCTGAGTTGAGCAGACCAACAGAAGGAAAGGTAGAAGGTTGTTGGGATGGCCAAAGCGACACATGACGTTGACTTAGACCGAAGTGGTAGCAGAGGAAATGTTGAGAAAAGATTCTAGATTTATTTGAAGGTGAACCAACCCTTTCAGGGTGTTAGAATAAAGGAAGATGAAGGGATGACCCCAAATTTGTTGTCCTGAGCAGCTGGGGAAATGAAGTATTCATTAATACTTAGGGCTGTGCTTAGTCGCTCAGTCATGTCCGATTCTTTGCCACCCCTGGACTGTAGCCTCCCAGACCTCTCTGTCCATGGGATTCTCCAGGCAAGAATACTGGAATGGGTTGCCAACCCTTTCCACAGGGGATCTTCCCAACCCAGGGATCAAACCCAGGTCTCTTGCACTGCGGGTGGATTCTTTACATCTGACCTACCAGATAGAGAAGGGTGCAAATGGAAACATACATTTGGACATACAATAGGAAACATATTTCATATTCCATACAATGGAAACATAGGATTTGGACATACAATCTTGATCTTGAGATGTTTATTAGACTTCCCAGTGGAAAAGTCAGATAGAGAAGGTAGTCTACATGGAATATAAATTTGAGCCATCTATTTGTCTATTTCTGGATACATTTAAAGCCCTTGAAGGTGGATGAGATCACCAAAGAGATGCAAGTAAAGATAAGAAAAAGTCCTGGGACACTTCAAACTTAGGTAAATTTGTAGCCTTTCAAAATGTAATACAAATGCATAATCAGCTGACTTTGTACAGAAAAAAAATCGCTATTTGGTCACTCAATGGACCCTGTAGGACTGAACTGCAGGAAGCATATTATAAAGAAGACAAGGCAAGGTCACAAGGAAATGGTGACCTCTAAGGGGCTGGGAAAGACTCTGATGCTGGGAAAGGTTGGGGGCGGGAGGAGAAGGGGACGACAGAAAATGAGATGGCTGGATGGCATCACCGACTCTGTGAACATAAGTTTGAGTGAACTCCGGGAGTTGGTGATGGACAGGGAGGCCTGGCGTGCTGTGATTCATGGGGTCGCGGAGAGTTGGACACGACTGAGCGACTGAACTGAACTGAAAGGGGCTGGGAGGGACAGTGGTGATACCTACCGCCTTCAGAGTAGAATCGCCCAGAAAGTAGAGCATGTGGCAAAGGTCACAGTGCAGGTGAGGAAGACTGGATGAGCTGGGAAGTCATTAAAGAGTTGAAGGAGAACATAAAGAGACAAGTGAGCTGATGCCCAAGGAACAATCTCTCTTCAGAAGTTTTGCTTGGTTTCCTTGTTCCTCCTCCATCCTCTATTTCACTGCCCTTACTCTGAGCCCTCCATGCAGTGCAGGTGCCCATTTGTGTGCCCACAGGCAGCCCCACACATTCTCTTCCCATCCAGGAAAGAGACAGGCAACACGGTGCCCTCTGCTGGAGACAGGCCTGAGGCTAAATGGGAAGAGCCACCCTGGCCCTTCAGTTCTCTATGCCTCTCCACGGCTTCATGTTCCTTCACCTCCTCCCCACGGCCCCATATCTCTTCACATGCCTCTTTACTGTCTTCTCAACCACCAGGTTAGAGACTCCCTGAGGAAGAGACTTTATTTTTGTCACCACTGTATCCTTAGTGCCAGGAACTATGTCTAGCACATAGTAGGTGCTCAATAAAGTTCTGTATAATGGACTTCCTAGGGATCCAGTGGTTAAGAATCCACTTTGAAATGCAGGGGACACCAGTTTGATCTCTAGTCCAGAGAGATTCCACATGCCTTGGGGCAATTAAGCTTATGCACCACAACTGCTGAACACACCCCAGGGCCTGTGTTCCACAATAAGAGGGTAGCCTCCCCTCGCTGCAACTAGAGAAAGTTCTCTCACAGCAGCAAAGACTCAGGGCAACCAAAAAATAATTAATTAATTTAAGAAGATAAAGTTCTGCATTGATTAAATGGATGATATGCTGAAATGCAAAGAGGGTTACCAATGCCAATACCTCCCAACTACTTGATTTCATACACGTTTCATCATCCCTGCTAATCTCAGTGTTTTGGAACTATAAAATGGAAAGCTTACCTATCTGTGGGTTGTGAGAATTAAAATTAAATGGGATTATTTTTGTAAAGCACCTGGTCTATACTGCTACTGCTAAGTCGCTTCAGTCGTGTCCGACTGTGCGACCCCATAGACAGCAGCCCACCAGGCTCCCCCGTCCCTGGGATTCTCCAGGCAAGAACACTGGAGTGGGTTGCCATTTCCTTCATGGTTTAGTTTAACTCAGCCTAATTAGCTGTTGGGCAGCAGTATACACAATACGTGTTCTCTGTACATGCCCTCACTTTGGATCTAAGAGAGTAAAGGCAGAGAGTTCTAACTCTGAACTTAGTGATGAGAACAAGCTTCTGGCGCATGGGTTCTCTCTAGCATCACAGAGTCCTAGGAAGGAAGATATTTTAAGTGTCAGAGAACGAATTCTTACGGTAAGAATTGCAATATTCTAGAAAGGCTTTAATAATGTAAAACAGCATGGTTAACAAACCATGGTTAACATGGTTTCTCAGAAAGGAACCATATACAATTTTCTAAATGAAAACTTGGCACAGATTAGACATTTGGTAATATTTGATGAAGGAATAAATGGAAGGTGAGATCAGTTAAAACTTCACCTAAAAGTGAAGACTTTACTAAATCTCACCCTAGATTATAAACAAATTTAATTTTAATGAAAGTAACCTAAGCTACATCTTCAAGAGCTCTCATTTTGTCAGTGGGCTTTCCTTTGATCAAACGGTAAAGTACAAAATTTACATTTCTGAACTGAAAAAATTATATTTGATTCTAAATTTCTTTAATTTTCCCAGCAAAAGTGCTAATGTCTTAGTAATTATGCATGAGATTTAAGGACTTCAAACATCCCTCATCCTCCGTCGTTCTTTTGTACATTCTGTATTGTTCAGAAGGTGTTTCTTTCTACTTGCAAGATTCTCACTAGGGTCCAGCGGAATTCTGGGCACAGAAAAAAATAAAAGGAAATGATGCTTTTCAGTACCTGCCCACTACCACGCAAACTGCCTGCAGCCAGGTCAGCTCTGGAACGATCTGCTCATCTCAACTCCTGCCTCTGCCCTGCCCTCTCCCCAGCACCCCGCCAGCATCTGCATCCACCTTCCCCCCTACCCTCTCTCGAAGCTTCCTCACCTCCATCTCTCTCTTCCTTCATAGCACACCATCCTTGGTCTCAGGTTTGGAACCAGGGATACTCATGAGGATTTTTTCTTGGGAGATGAAGTATCCGAGTTGTCTTAGGAGGATAATATTTTTGAAAGTCAGTGTCTTAATCAGTCTCCTTGCAAAAACAGGCAAATGTGAAGAGGAGCAAGAGGTCCCCCAACCCCATCCTGAAGGTTTTAGTTCTGGCCTGTGCTCCCACCGCTCACAGACAGACCACCACCCACAGACAGAAACCCAGCCAGCACTGGGGCTCTAGCTCTCAAGAACCCCCTGGTTAATGAAGTTGCTATCAAGCGGCTGCTTGCCACTTCTAGTATTCGAGCAAAGCCCAGTCTCTTCTCCAGGGCCTCCCAGGCAGGGGTGATATGGAGAGAACAGTGGGCTGGCATATGTCTCCAATCACCTTGGGGAGCAAGTGCCCTCCCCCTCCACCAATGTGGGGTTAAACGCAGCACTCCCCTCAGGGACATAATGACTGTCCCTCTTCAGGTAGCACATGGCTATCCTTTCCACAAGGCATCACATCTGGAAGCTTTGATTCTGTTTTGCAGGTAATTAATTTGCTGTGAAAACAAACACTTACAGAAAGCAAACTTATCTCAGGGATGCAAATAACCATGGATGTTCTATGTTTCAGAAAGACGGCTGAACACCGCTGGTTTCCTGAATGGCTTTATTACATGTGTGAACCATCAGAAATTTAGCCTCACTCCCAATCAACGTGAGAGATTTGTAATCACAAACTTTGTGACAGAAAGACAAATGAGGAAATCTCAGGACTAAATTAGGCATAATTAGTATCCATACAGGAAACTCTCCAGTAACCTGGCAATTTGCAGCCAGGGGAGGACACATGCGGCATTGTCTTAACAACAAGTTCATCAAACGTGTAATTAGCCACCGGCTACCAGGCACCTTTGCAAACGGAATCTGAGCTGCTGCCAGTCACAGACTGGCCTGCAGATGCCTCACAGCAGAAGCCTAGGTGGATGGGCAAATACAGTGTGTACCAGGAGGGGCAAGCAGCCAAGCTTGTCTGGCTTTTTTTTTTTTTTCTTAATTGATTGATTATTTATTTTGTTATTTTGGGCTGTGCTGGGTCTTCATTGCTATACTCAGGCTTTCTCTGGTTTTGGTGAGCAAGGGCTACTCTTCGTTGCAGTGCGTGGGCCTCTTACTGTGGTGGCTTCTCTTGTTGCCGAGCGCAGGCTCTAGTTGGTCAACTTAATAGTTATGGCATGCAGGCTTAGTTGCTCCGAAGCATGTGGGATCTTGCAGGACCAGGGATCAAACCCGCATGCCCTGCTTTGGCAGGTGGATTCTTAACAACTGGACCACCAAGGAAGTCCATGTCTTTTTATCTGATGGACTTACAATATTTTTCCTTATTTTAATGAAGTTGGATTTCAGGGGTCAATTTCACTCAAGTTAGTTTCTGAAGCAAGAAGCCCAAGGCATCGCTTTTTGTCAGACTTTAATGACAGCCCTGAAGATAGATGGCCTGTAGAGGATGGCCTTGATTCAGACAATTAAATTTTCCACTGGAAGGAGTTGATTTCAAGCACTTCTATTAATAATAAGGAGAAATAATCATAACTGTGGTACTCACAGCCCCTATATTCAGCGTAGTGAGAAAGGCCACACGATCCCACCTCTCCATTCCAATACTGCAGAAAGAATTAGCTGAAAAATATTGTCTCTGCAAATAAAAAATAATAGTTCATCCAATTAAGCATGACCAATAAAGATTAAACTTTGTGGCTTTTCTTTCTGGACGTATCTGTCAATTCACTCTAGGACCAATATAGACTATTTCTCTCAGGAGGTAAGATTACAAAGGAAGAAAAAATGTTCTCAGAGCTCAGTTGGTAATTAATCTTTGCATATGACTTCCTCATAGTTCCCATTAATTATCAATATTCAATCATGCATTAAAAATGAATTTTTCTTTGACAGAATTTAGCTGTTTATAAGACTTACTATATCAAACTTACTTCTCACATAATCACAGAACTTGGCCTTGCAAACCTTCATTACATTTTTACAAATCCTTTAGTGGAAAGTTACATGCAAACACATTAATAATAGCCACTTCAGCAGGATCAGTGTGCAAAAATCAGTATCAAAAGTGAACATAAGCATGTCAGTCAATTGTAATGTGTGGACTTTACTTGTATTCTGATTCAAACAAACAAAATTTTAAAAAAATTATGACATTTTGAGATTGGAAATTGAACACTGGATATTTTTTAAGAAATGCTTGTTTTTAGGTGTTATAACTGTATTATGATTATATTTAAATATTGATGAATAAGATAATATGATATCTGGGAGTTAGTTGAAAATAATGAGAAGAAATGGGTACAGTTAAAATAACACTGACCATTAGTTGATAAATGCACACAGGAGATTTTTATGTTTCCTCAGCTGAAACTTACAGTTTTAAAAGAAGTAAAGCACTTGACGGAGAAGGCAATGGCAACACACTCCAGTCCTCTTGCCTGGAAAATCCCATGGATGGAGGAGCCTGGTAGGCTGCGGTCCAGGGGCGCAAACAGTCGGACATGACTGAGCGACTTCACTTTCACTTTTCACTTTCACTTTTCACTTTCATGAATTGGAGAAGGAAATGGCAACCCACTCCAGTGTTCCTGCCTGGAGAATCCCAGGGACGGGGGAGCCTGGTGGGCTGCCGTCTATGGGGTCGCACAGAGTTGGACACGACTGAAGTGACTTAGCAGTAGCAGTAGCAAAGCACTTGAAGGGCTTCCTAGGTGGCTCAGTGGTAAAGAATCTGCCTGCCAATACACAAGACACAGGAGATGCGGGTTCGATACCTGGGTCAGGAAGATCCCCTGGAGGAGGAGGAAATGGCAACCCACTCCAGCATTTTTGCCTGGGAAATCCCATGGATGGAGGAGCCTGGTGGGTTATAGTCCATGGAGGTGCAGAGTCAGACACAACTGAGCAGCTGAGCATGCATGGAAAGCACTTGAAGTCAACACAGGCGTTGTCTCTCTCACGATTGCCTGTCAGGTAGCAATCACTTAATAGAAAGAAAACCAATTCTTTTTAATGATGAAAACTCTAAGCTGGAGGCATCAAACCAAAGACCTGCTGACTGAATCTGGCTTGCCCTTATGTTTTGCTCAGCTTTTCTTGAAGTCACAAGACTTGGCAACCCCAGGTCAACAATACTAGGTAGTAGCACTCAGCTGGAGCTAAGAAGAGGGTGCCCACTTTGGATGGGGCAGGATAACTAGACTACCAGTCCCTACCAGGCCCACTTAACTCACTCACATTATGGATGTAGCTGGGTTTTGGACCTGTGCTCTTAGAACAACCCTCTGCAATTATTCAGGAACCCATTGCCTGAAGACAAAGGACTTTAAATCCACTTTTTAGCAATTACAACCAGCCAACCAGCCACCCACAGCTTCCCTGGTGGCTCAGATGGTAAAGAATCTGCCTGCAATGCAAGAGATCTGGGTTTGATCCCTGGGTACAGAAGATTACCTGGAGAAGGTAATGGTAACCCACTCCAGTATTAATGGACAGAGGAGCCCGGAGGCCTACAATCCTTGGGGTCACAAAGAGTCAGACACAACTAAGTGACTAACACTTTGACTTTTCACTCACATTTTCAAACCAGTCCCTTTTCTCAAAAAGGGCACAATTTTCTCAGAGACTAGAGGAGACCTTGTAGACCATCTAGCCCAGTGGTTCTCAATGTTGGCAGCAACACTAGAATCATTCAAGGGGATTTAAAAAATTCCAAACTGCAATCTTCAATTGAGGCCTTTAAATCAGATTCTCTGGGGGTCCAGTGGTTAGGACTCAGAGCGTTCACTGCCCTGGGCCTGAGGTTCAATCCCTGGTCAGGAAACTAAAATCCTGCAAGACTTGTGGCATGGCCAAAAATAAAATCAGACTCTCTAGGAGTAACATGTAAATATGTCTGACCCTCCCTCCGGCCTAACAGTCTGACTTCCATTGAGGTAGGCCTTACTGCCCAGGCAGTCTTGTGGCTCCTGATCACCTAATCATGCCCCAGGTTACTCAGGCCCTTACCCAACCTTCTGCTGCTCAGGCCTTTAAAAATGCCCTCTGCCTGGTGACATCCTTTCATATCTTCAGATGCCACCTCCTACCAATGCCTTCTCTGATTTCCTTCCCCAAGCCAGATGTTTCTCCCTCTTTGACCCCCCATAGCAAGTAACTGCAGAGAAGGCAATGGCAACCCAATCCAGTACTCTTGCCTCAAAAATCCCATGGATGGCGGAGCCTGGTAGGCTGCAGTCCCTGGGGTCACTAAGTGGGACACGACTGAGCGACTTCACTTTCACTTTTCACCTTCCTGCATTGGAGAAGGAAATGGCAACCCACTCCAGTGCCTGGAGAATCCCAGGGAGTGGGGAGCCTGGTGGGCTGCTGTCTATGGGGTCGCACAGAGTCGGACACGACTGAAGTGACTTAGCAGCAGCAGCAGCAGCAAGTAACTGTTAACTTTCTTCTAACATTTACTCTATTCTACTTGTCCTACAGCTATTTTCTATACCTGCTTGTCTGTACATACTACATTTTAACCTCCTGGAGGCCAGGTGTTATATCTTCATTATTTTATCCCCACAGCATGTTTGGAAACAAGTACTCTAAGATGTCAGTGAGATGAATGGAGCTGCATTAGATGACTGGGAGCTCATTTCATAATCTTAAGTAATAGCCACATATTTTTAAAGTTTGTCTTGTGTTTTGTTTTGTTGGTTTACTAACAGGGGGGATGGGAGCTAGGTATTTTTATTTTAGAGATAGGTATATGAGAGTAACAAGAGTATTCTACTTAAAGCCATTTGGAGTTGATGGCAGAAAAGAAGCCACAAATCCAGCTTGCTGGCTCTCACATCAATCTTTCCATTTCTCCCTGCCCCATTTGGATAGCGTTATTTCACTCAAGGGGCCAGGAACACTTGCTACATTCTCTGTTCTTATTACTACCAGGCAGGACCAAGGGCTCTAAAAAGAATGCCAGAGACCTTCCCTGACCTTTACCCCAGCCAATCGATGAGAGCCCTCAGCAGAGCTGGCACCTAGTAAGCCCTCAACAAATCATAGCTGTTACCCTATTATTGTTACTCAAGTATCTGGCCAAGTCCAAGTGCAGAATGAGGATCGTGTGTGTTGAGTGCCCCAAAGTCCTCACTCACCGGTCCTCATGGAAAGCTCAGGGCAGTAGTGCTTTATTATTTTTTAAAATCAGGAAGACTTTTCAGAACTGAAGACAGCTATGAGACCCCTCCTTAAAAAGGTGTACATACATATCATTTTTGCATACCAGTTCAGGGACTCTGTGGCCTAGCTGAAGCTCACCATTCTTAACTCCTTAAGAAATTCTGGCCCACACTGGAGTGATCTTTTGCACTTAGACCTGACAGATCCATGCAAAATGCCAGCACTGGAGGGCACATGGTTGTATGCACACTTATTGACTATGTGGTCTTGGACAAATTACACATCCTCTCTGCTTCTCATTGTTTTTAAACATAAAATAGGGATTTTACCCCTATTTACCCATAGGATTTTTAAGGAGCTTATAAATGAAACACTGTTAATCTTTTTTTTTTTTTTAATGCCTGGCACATTATAGACGCTCAAAAAAGGTTATTTCCATCTACCCAGGCAGAAAAGTCTAGAATTCTAGCATGCTGATTACTAGGCCAAGAAAATATTAGGCCAAGAGAATATGAACAATCAACCTGTTTGACCTGTCAGAATTCTAATCAAATAAGAGGGCTTGTACCACATCCTGAAGGTCAAACCCTCAGGGTTTGTCAGCCTCGGGTGGAATGATCTGCTTTCAGAGGCTGACTTCTCTTTTTACCGCAGGACAGAGAGGTGATTTGGCACATTTGAATTGCAATTGAATGTAAACAGAGCTCTTGTGACTCACTGGAGAATATAGCTGGGTGCCTGGTGGATACACGAATCCATTTTTACATTACTCTGTGGTCCTGTTCTCCAATACCACACTCCAAACAAGGAAATTAAATTAAGCATTACTTAAAATGCCTCAGACAATAATATAAATTTGTATTAAATGAATTTAGTGTCATTTTCTTGTTTGGAGTGGAAGGTGGGAAAACACTGGAGTGGTGGAAAGAGTAAATAGCTAACTCGATTAATCCTATTGAAGGAGAGGATGGAGCCACACGAGCGACTTTTGTGTGTGTTTGGTTAATATTTTACTGAAAATTGCTATTAGCTCTAACTGATCCGAATCAAAATCCACTGTGTAATATTAGCCAACAACTTAATAGTTGAAGTATGGGATGCAAGGCTTGACATGATACCATGCTATTTAGGGGAATGGAAAGAACAACAGAAAAATGAAGGGAGGTCGGGGTGGGGGTGGGGGTGCTGGAGCTTAGATTTAAAATCCAGCCAAGGGAAAATTCAAACCAAGATGGGAAATGGGATGATTGAGGGAGAGGAAGTTTGGGGCAGGAGGTGGATAGAAGCCAGTAACAGGGCCTGTTCTACTGGAAATCTGCCTTTTGTAATTCACACAGGACTAGGAGAGCATCTGGAGATGGTGGGTAGAGATCTCAAAGTGAAACCCAATCCTTCCTCCCAAGAGCCACTTGTGACTGTCATCTTCCCCAGGATGCAGCAAAGCAAGAGAGACATTGGGGAGAATCCCCATGCTAGCCCCTGAGCCTTTGGGCTCATCGTCACTGGGGAGGTCTGTTTACCTCTAACCAGAAGGAGGGCTGTTTTTCACTTCCTTTTGTAGGGACATGGTGGAAGGTTGAGAATGGGAGTCTAGTGGAGGATGTCCTGTCAAGCCCTAGACTTGGAGCTTGTGTCACCTTGTCTACTCTTGAGCACTGGGTGGTGGGGCGTAGTTGCTGGGGGCTAGAGGAAGATGCTCTGAAGGGTCCAGCAAGGCCCAGAGCCTGAGGCTCTCCCCTTCTTGAGTCAGTACATCTGGGAAAACAGGGATGGAGCTTTTTCTCCTCTGGTATCCTATCTTAAGACACACAGACTTCAGAATCTGGCAGTCTGCAGTCAGGATCCTGAATCTGCCACTTCACTGAGAGCAGAAATTTATGTGCAGAACATTTTGGAGAATTGAAAGTTTAGCACCTTACTTTCCAGAGCCAGGAAATGAAAGTCCAACTTTACTGCTATTATTACCTCCAGAGATTCTCAAATTCCCACCCAAGAAACGTCAGCCTAGACCAAAGGAACTGACAGCAATTCAGATCGTATCTTGCGTCTTCCAAAAAGAATTTAAGCTGACTTACAAGGTGAAAAATCACATCAAACAGGACAACTAAAGGTAGAAACAGAAGAAAGACCATCTGGGGAAGCAGGGAAGCAGGTCTTCCAAAAACTCTCTAAGAGGAGTTAATTAGTGCTGCAGAAGATTGATTTTGGCTTTCTGTCTCTAGGTAAATAAGGCAAGGAGGAAAATATGTTACGTGGTGCCCATCCTCAGTAACTACACTTGTGTGTATGCACACACACAACATACGCATGTCCACTTGATTAAAGAAAAATTATTTTCTTCAGGAGAAATTTATGATGTGGTTTCTTGGATAACAGGATAATCTTTCTACCATGGCTTTAAATATTCAAAGAGGACTTTTACACTCACCTCTATCCACTGTGGTAAGAAAGCTAAATTATGGCTTTGTGGGAAGGGAGTGGCAGCTGAGATAATGTAGTGCTAAATATTTTGCTTTCTCCTGATTTCACTTAACAAAGTGAGAGATCTTGGAGGATCTAGAAAAATGGATAATGAACATGTCCTTTTGCTATCCTGCTAAAATTCTCCGGCTGGTATTGAATCACTCTCAATTCATGACAGAAATCTGTAGTAAGCATGAATCATGATGACATTTGAGGGTAGCAGCTGATCTGAGAGCTAAGTGATTTAGCCATTAGGTATGAGGGATTCCCAGGTGACTCATTGGTAAAGAATCTGCCTGCCGAGGCAAGAGATGCAGGTCACGTGGGTTTGATCCCTGAGTTGGAAAGCTCCCCTGGATTAGGAAATGGCAACCCACTCCAGCATTCTTGACTGGAAAATCCCATGGACAGAGGAGCCTGGAGGGCTACAATCCATGGGGTCGCTAGCAGTTGGACACGACTGAGCTCCTTCACTTTCACTTTTCTCTTTCATGCATTGGAGAAGGAAATGGCAACCCACTCCAGTGTTCTTGCCTGGAGAATCCCAGGGATGGGGGAGCCTGGTGGGCTTCCGTCTATGGGGTCGCACAGAGTCAGACACGACTGAAGCAACTTGGCAGCAGCAGCAGCAGCAGCTGATCTGCGAGCTAAGTGATTTAGCCATTAGGTATGAGGGATTCCCAGGTGGCTCAGTGGTAAAGAATCTGCCTGCCAAGGCAGGAGATGCAGGTCACGTGGGTTTGATCCCTGGGTTGGAAAGATCCCCTGGATTAGGAAATGGCAACCCACTCCAGGTTTCTTGACTGGAAAATCCCATGGACAGAGGAGCCTGGAGGGCTACAATCCATGGGGTCACAAAGAGTCAGACACGATGCATCAGCAGCATGAGGGCACTAAAGAAACATACCACTGACCCAGATATGCCTCATGTATTTAGCTGAATATATCAAGGATGTTAACACATCAATATATTCTAATATGAGTAAAGAAAAATAGGAAGCAAAACGGAAAAAGAAAGCATAATTTTTTATCTTAACAAACTCAACAAATACCACTTATCACGAAGCAGTAGCCATCCCTTATAAAACTAAAAGGCAAAGCATCAAAATAGATCTAATCAACTAATTTAATAGTGGCTATTGACTCGATGGACATGACTTTGGGTGAACTCCAGAAGTTGGTGATGGACAGGGAGGCCTGGCAAGCTGTCATTCATGGGGTCGCAAAGAGTTGGACACGACTGAGCAACTGAACTGAACTGAACTGAACTACATATACATCAGTAAAAGTTGTTCATGGAGTTATTCTAGTTAATCATTACCATGATCTTGACATGTAAGTATGAATTCTAGTCTTCCAGACAAATGTGGAAGTCTATAAACAGTCTTGCTGAAAATAATTTTTATTCATCCAGTGAATAGTTGTTAGTGTCCAGCATGTGATCCTTGTGCTACATCAGTGAACAAAACGAAGATTTCTACCCTGGAGCCACTTGCATTCTCAAAAGAGAGACAGATATTGATAATACACTTGATAAATAAATAAAATATGTAATACATTAGAGGTGATATGTCTTGCAGGGAGCAAAAACACGGATAAGAGTAGTTGGGGGCACAGGAGTAAGCAGACAGGGCAGAATATAGTTATAAACCGAATAGTCAGGGTAAACTTCCTTGAGAAGGTAACATCTGAGCAAAGACCAAACTAAGGAGATGAGAAAGGCTGAGCATGACTGTCAGATGAATTTGGTTTTCATAACATCAGTCCAGTTCAGTTCAGTTCACTCAGTTGTGTCCGACTCTTTGTGACCCCATGAATCACACGCACGCCAGGCCTCCCTGTCCATCACCAGCTCCCGGAGTTCACTCAAACTCAAGTCCATCAAGTCGGTGATGCCATCCAGCCATCTCATTCCTTGTCATCCCCTTCTCCTCCTGCCCCCAATCCTTCCCAGCATCAGAGTCTTTTCCAGTGAGTCAACTCGTCGCATGAGGTGGCCAAAGTATTGGAGTTTCAGCTTTAGCATCAGTCCTTCCAATGAACACCCAGGATTGATCTCCTTTAGAATGGACTGGTTGGATCTCCTTGCAGTCCAAGGGATTCTCAAGAGTCTTCCCCAACACCACAGTTCAAAAGCATCGATTCTTCGGCGATCAGCTTTTCTTCACAGTCCAACTCTCACATCCATACATGACCACTGGAAAAACCATAGCCTTGACTAGACGGACCTTTGTAGGCAAAGTAATGTCTCTGCTTTTTAATATATTATCAAGGTTGGTCATAACTTTCCTTCCAAGGAGTAAGTGTCTTTTAATTTCATGGCTGCAATCAGCATCCGCAGTGATTTTGGAGCCCAAAAAAATAAAGTCTGACACTGTTTCCACTGTTTCCCCATCTATTTCCCATGAAGTGATGGGACCAGATGCCATGATCTTTGTTTTTTGAACTCAAATTCAACGTGTTCGAATCTGTCCACCTGGTTTTCCTTTCCACCTCCTGCAGCAGGCACTCTGTTGCTGTTTCCATCTCACGGAAAGGCCTCGCACCCATCTGTGAGCCAGCAAGAACTGGAGGGCACTCCAGGCTAGCAATCAAGGTACCATCAAGTAAGGGCTTGGACCCCAAATGCCTGGCCCAACTCCCAGCTCTGCCATTTACTGGCTATGCCTTTGTTTTCTTATCTATAAATTGGGGACAATACATTTATTGCCATAGGATTGTTATGTGCATTAAATGAATCACGACCAGTAAAGTACTTAGAATACTGCCAGGAACATAAAAATGTTCAGAAAAAAACAGTTCTTCCCCTGGGATTCCCTGATGGTCCAGTGGTTAAGAATCTGCCTGCTAGTGTTGGGGACACGGGTTTGATCCCTCGTCTGAGAACTAAGATCGCGTGCCTCAGGGCAACTAAATCTGCACGCCACAACTACTGAGCCTGTGCATCAAAAGCCCCTGTTCTGCAATAAGAGAAGGCACTGCAATGAGAAGCCTGAGCATCGCAAGTAGAGAGTAGTCCCCTACCCACCGCAACTAGAGAAAGCCTGTGCACAGGAATGAATACCCAGCACAGCCAAAAATAAATTAACTGATAGAAAAATAATTTTTAAAAAATTTAAATGACTCTTCCCAATTCCCTATAAAATCTCCAAATTCTTGTCCATTTTACCTCTAAATATCCACCAAATGGGCTTCACAGTTGGCGCTAGTGGTAAAGAAGTGAAAGTCACTTAGTCATGTCCTACTCTTTGAGACCCCACGGGCTGTACAGTCCATGGAATTCTCCAGGCCAGAATACCAGAGTGGGTAGCCTTTCCCTTCTCCAGGGGATCTTCCCAGCCCAGGGATCAAACCTAGGTCTCCCACATTGCAGGCAAATTCTTTACCAGCTGAGCCACCAGTGTGGTAAAGAACTCACCTGCAAATGTACGGAAATGTAAGAGACGTCAATCCCTGGGTAGGAAAGATGCCCTGGAGTAGGTCATGGCAACCCACTCCAGTATTCTTACCTGTAGAATCCCCATGGACAGAGGAGCCTAACAGCCAGGCAGTCCATAGGGTCGCATAGAGTTGGACACTACTGAAGCGATTTGGCACCCATGCACCAAATAAACCCTGTTCTTTCCTTTCAACAACACCATCTTGTCCGAGCTACTATCATCTGTCCCTGACTTAAACATTCTTCAATAGTTTCTGCTGCTCTTTGGATGAACTCAAATTCTCACATGGTCAACAGACCCTGCACGATAGAGCTGGCTGCTGTTACCTTATTTCACCAGGGGTCCCCTGGGCACCCGCTGACATCCCCATTCTTCATCAGCTTCTCCCTCCTCCCATAGAACTTTTACTACCAGTGCTCCCCACTGCTTTTTTACCTGGGTAAGGGCTGCTCATCCTTCAGGTCTCAGCTGAAGCCTCCCTTCCTCCAGGAAGCCTTCCCTGACTGCCTTGACTAAGTCAAATCCCCTTCTATGTAGACCATCCTCAAACAGTGCCCTTCTCTTAGCCTTGTCCAGAGCTGTTTACATGTTTCTCTACCCCAGCCCCCCACCCCCACTCCTACCAGGTCACAGGCATCCTTAGCACCACGCTTACCTCTTTCCAGTGCTGTTCCCACAGTGCTGGAGACACTGTGCTGGTGTAAATGTTTCATAAACACTCCACTCACTGAATAAATTATAGAGCTCCCAAATAACTATTTGTCACCAAAGAGGTTTGGATTGTCCCCCAAGTTCCTAGTCCTCAACTAGGCACCATAAAGATCGCCAGAGAAGCAAGTTATACAATTTTTGCTTTTGAAGAACTTGAGACTAGCTAGGGAAAAATAGTTGAACACTTACAAATGACACGTTGGAGGGACAAATTAGGGCTGCAGAAGAAATAATTCAGGGGTGAGGAGTTACAAAACCGTTGTAGTAATAACGTTAAGAAAGGCTTTATGGGGGAAGGGAGTTTTGAGGCAGGTTTTAGAGGAAGTATGGCTGCAAGTAGAGAGGGGGCACATTCTTTTTTAATATTCTTATTTAGGATTATTATTAAGTGCAATTCAGTTTGGGGCACCATCTCTGGAGCCAACTTGCAGGATTTAAACCTGGCTTAGCTATTGCCACCTGTGTGATTTTGGACAAGTTACTTACAGTCTCTGTGTCTCAATTTCCTCATACATAAAACAAAGAGAATAAACAGACCCTTCTTCAAAGTGATGTTGTGACGATTAAACCAGTCATGTGGAAAGTACTTAGAATCATATGTGGCATGAAGTAACACTATGTACATACTTGCTGCCATTTGTGTGACTGTTGTTATGCTACTATTGTTGGTAGGAGGAGTGGCCAGGATAGTGGCAAAGAAGTGCTAATTAAATGTTGCAAATAGACTTTCTAGCTTCTGGCCAAGGATAATAGGTTTTACTAGGAAGATCATGAGCCCGGGAGAACAGAGTGCTCAATCTGCTATTGGGTCAACATTGATTTCAAACTGCACCGTGCCCGGCACCAGCAGGTCCTTGAATATTCTTGGAATGATTTTTCCCCCCTTTATGATAACAAACAATATTCCCAGTGCTGAATTAAGTACTTTCATGCATGACTACACTAAAACCTCACAATAAACTAGGTACTATTACCATCTTTGCTTTTCAGATGAGATAGGCAATTTAACTTACCCAAGGCCACACAGGCAGCAAGTGGCAGATCTAAGTTTGAATGTGTGCATGTTGCAACCCCGTGGACTGCAGCCTGCCAGGCTCCTCTGTCCACAGGATTCTCTAGGCAAGAATACCGGAATGGGTAACCATTACCAACAGTCTAATTCTAGAGCTCTTTCTGGGAGCTCAGGAAAGAAAGACTAAATTAGTGAAAGATCAATCAGTTAATAAAAGATCTGAGTGTTATCAATAGCAGGAATCAGAAATAGTCAAGGACAGGAAATACAAAGCTATTATCTTGGTTTAAAAAATAGTCCTAGAGGAGGCAAGATAATGAAGACAAAGGACTTACTTGGAAGCAAATATGGACATACAGACACTAGGTGATCAAGTCCTGGAAGTGAGATAAACCAAGGTCTGCTGCTTCTGCTGGGAAGGCCACACCTAACTTTCCTTGCCTGAGGGGATGATGCAGAGCAACTCCTCTTGCTCTAATAATCATTGTTTTAATTTTGGGAGATTGTCGTGAGAATCTGATGAAAACTGTGCTCCTTCGTTTAAGAAGGACTCACATTATGTGTGCATGCACGTACAAAGAGCAGTGAAGTCGCTCAGTCGTGTCTGACTCTTTGCGACCCCGTGGACTGTAGCCTACCAGGCTTCTCCGTCCATGGGATTCTCCAGGCAAGAATACTGGAGTGGGTTACCATTTCCTTCTCCAGGGGATCTTCCCGACCCAGGGATCGAAGCCGGTTCTCCCGCATTGTAGGCAGACGCTTTAACCTCTGAGCCACCAGGGAATGTTAACATTTCTAGAGGATCTCAGGACTTCTGAAGCCCACCATGGGCCCAGGTTAAGCGCACTCTTGGTTGAAATTCAATCTTCTGAAACTTTGTAGTACCCATCAAGGTCAATAGTTAATGTCAGAGGGAAATAAAGCCAAGAGAAGCCTTCCTACCAATGCACAAGTTGCTGAGAGCCAGACTCCACTGCAGTGAGAAGACAAGGCCCCCAAGACCCCTGGGGAAAGAAGGAAGACTCCCCTCCTGGAGTCCTGGCTTGAAAATTCCATTTTCTTCTGATGCATTAGAACACACTGTCTTAAAGTTCCAGGTTTTCATAAGGTAAAGAGAACTGAGTGTAAAGCCCTGTAGACCTGGAAACAAAAGGGGAAGTTCCTTTAGGGACAGCATTCTTTGGTGGCAAGATGGTGATTTTTGTGATTTTTGAAGTCTGGCAAATTAATTTGGCATTTGAAGGAGAGCATCATTTAATGATCTTTAAAGCCAGCACTAAGGGAAGTGCTCGAGTTCACTTGGGTTACTGGTGAAGTCTCCAAAACAATTAAAATCATAGAGAAATTTTAAAACAACTCCAGAAAATAGAAGCACATAGATTTGCCCAATATTCAATTTTAAAAAAATCTATGGAGAGGAATATTAGTGAAAAATTCTGGTTGAAAAAAATACAATCCTTCTTCTACAGTCTCTGCTACAAGGAACTGCCCACACTAAATAATTAACATATTCAAGTATTGCTTTGCTTAACTTATGTGAAAGAAGATACTTAACCTAAAAAATTAAATTTAAGCCATAATGTTTCCAAACATGCATTCACCTGATGCTGAATATCATTTATCTTATAACCAGCTGCTCAAAGGCTTTTTGGGCTCTTACGTAAAATATTTAAGCCATCAACAATTACAGATGAGGACGTTTGTTTTTAAAATTCAATATATTGATAATATCCCTTCTTCTAGGGCTGATAAGAAATGAAGTACATATTGCAATAGAGAAAGCGGAAAGGCTATAACTGAAAAGTTTCTCTTTTACTCTTTTACAGTAGAATTAAATTTATTTTCAACAACCAAAAGAGCCTTGGGTATTGCTGCCCACCTCACTTTTAAAAAATATTCTGGTGGAACCAGTTGAATGGTGGGAAATGGGAAGTGTAAGTCAGTTTTACATGACCCTGAAAACTTGACTGGCTGTTTTTCCACTGATATGACTAGTTATCCACTCTGTCAAAATGCTGGAGTGCTGATGATGCGGAATGAATCTGATAGCTTTGTTTACAAGAGAAACGCTCTCTGGAACTCCCTCCTCTATGAGCACTACCCAACCCTCTCTCTTCCCTCTCTCTCAGTCATGCTCTGGACATCTTTATATGGTTGACTTTGGATACCAGTAGTCATATATGTATGTGAGAGTTGGGCTATAAAGAAAGCTGAGCACAGAAGAATTGATGCTTTTAAACTGTGGTGTTGGAGAAGACTCTTGAGAGTCCCCTGGACTGCAAGGAGATCCAACCAGTCAATCCTAAAGGAAATCAGTCCCAAATATTCATTGGAAGGACTGATGCTGAAGCTGAAACTCCTATACTTTGGCCACCTGATGCGAAGAACTGACTCATTTGAAAAGACCTTGATGCTGGGAAAGATTGAAGGGGGGAGGAGAAGGGGACGACAGAGGATGAGATGGTTGGAGGGCATCACCGACTCAATGGACATGAGTTTGAGTAAACTCTGGGAGTTGGTGATGGACCGGGAGGCCTGGCATGATGCAGTCCATGGGGTCACAAAGAGTAGGACACGACTGAGCGACTGAACTGAACTGACTTGGACACCTGGAGCAAGGTTGCTCCTAACTTTCCCAGGATTCCCCACATCCCTTATCAGCCAGTTTCAAAAGTGGAATAAGAAAGGATTTCTGGGAAATTCTAAGGTAGAAGGTAAATTGGAAAGACTGATGCCCTGGGGTGATCCTGCTGCTTCAAACCAGGCATTCCCCGGTGTGAGGGAGAGGCAGAGGGTGTGCAGACAGCAGGCCAGAGCTTCATGCTCCTCTGAATGGTTGACAGCTCCTAAAATAAACGCTTTGTTCTTTCTAGCAAACAATTGCTTCAATTGGACACCTATTCCCAGGTGAGCTTCTGGTCCCTGGTCTCTGAATGATAACCCTTAAAAAACTCAGCCTCAAAAATGTGATCCCTGGGAGACTGGTGTCCAGGAATCTGGCTAGCAACAGGAACACCATTTCAAAATGCCCCAGGCAGAGAGGGGACCGCTTATCTCGACCCACTTCAATGAAAATTGTCATGCTTTCTATTGCCATGAAATAACAATCAGAAGCTGGGGGAAGGCACACAATTTCCCCTGCCCAGTTGTCCCAAATGGCAGCCCTGCAGAAACCAATTATGCTAATAATATTTTCATACTAAAAAGGAAACGTGCGATTGCTGGTTATTTTGTTTTGAACGGATGTCATTTTGTCCGTCGGGGAAAATTTAAATGCAATTTTGTTGTTTCCCTTCCATCCAAAAATGGATCTCAAATGGCAATAAGCCCCAGTTACAAGAATCTTCCAGCACATTTGGAGAACTAAAGAGTAGGTAACAGTTTTTGCCCCAAGCTGCTTTCAGCCTCTAGCAGGTCGGCCTAAGCGCCAGGAATTCAGCTGCCACCTCGTCCTGGCCCGGCCTCACCCAGCTCCTTGTCTTTGTTAGTCTGTACCCAGACTTGTAAAGAAAATGCTGGTCTTCGTGGCTCAGTACTGCATTCCACACCTGAACCTCCTGTGGCATCATCCAAACTGAGGCTGACCCTGGCCCAGCCATCCTCGGGGAGGAAGCTTTCTGCCCTGTCCAGGCCACACAACTTTAAAATCAAAACAAAGCCCCCCAGGCCCAACACAAAACTGTCTCTCAGCATTCTCCCCACATTGAGCCCCGGCCCACCCCTGCAGGAGTGACGCCATCGAAAGCCCTTCCGTCTTCAGAGTGATTTCCAGTAACCTCCAGAGCCATTTTTCTAATTAAATAAACCTCATCTTGTCTAGCTTCCTGGTCAGCATTTTGAACCCCCTACAGATGGGTCTGCAGGATTAACGGCAAATCCTCCTCGACCTAGCTGGCAGATGGGCGGCATGTGTCTGATAAATACTCGGACCAGGCTTGCTCCCTCCTGCTCCTCACAGATAGACAGAACACCCAGTAAATTAATTTTAAAATGGTGCCCCTCGCAACCCTTAGCAGGGCAAAGGAGGCCAAACACAAATGATATGAATTTCATATGTGGAACACATTATCACCTCCCAATAACTGAGAAAAATATCAACCTGTTGGGTAAATGGGACCTCAGGGGAAGGCTAGGTCAGCCAGCTTGCCCTCAACCTGGAGGGCAGACCACGGACACACTCACATGCTCCAGGACTCACCTCCTTGGCACACGTTCATTTGCATGTAGCCCTTTCCTGCTGTGAAAATGCCTTTCTGCTTTTGCATTTACTTTGTGGGAATCCAGGTGCCTTTGGAGTTGAAGTAGCTATTAGGTAGAGGCACCAGAAGATGGAACGTGTGGAATTTCCATGTTTTAGAAAAGAGGCAAGCAGTGGACAAAACAAAGAGAGACAAAAACATCTTCCCTGATTAGAGATTTTTACATGTAATGTTAGACAACTGTATCAGTTTTTTCTAATTGGGAAACGCAAAGCAACTGTCAGCTCTGGGAGTGCATTTGAGAGATCTTCCTCCCTCGTGACCGCATTCTTCTAACTATACCCCAGTTTTAAAGCTGCATGGAGTAGCTGACAGCTCAGCACTGACAGCCAGAGGTGTGTGCCCTCTCTCTCCCACAGGCTGTGTGACCTTGGGCCTCTGACCTCATTTGTAAAATTCAAGGAATGCTATTTTAACTCCTCCACACTGCCGCCAGAGTCCAATCTGGATCAAATATCTTGAAGGATCCTTCAGTTTCAGGTGCTGTGATTTACACCTCTAGTAAATGGACAAGGCAGGTGGAGGAGGTACTGTTATTTCCACTCTACAAAAATGAGGAAGCACATTCCTCTTGAGAGCATGTAGTAAATGGATAGAAGTGTGAAGGGTGGAAAGAATAAAAACACCACAGTGACACAATGCTCCTTTATCAGAGACAGGTGTGAAATCGAGGTTTCTAGACTGTGTATCATTCCTCTATAGAAAAAGTGTACTTGATAGAACTCCCTCAGCTGAATTCCCCCCAGACACAGGTAGCAGACTACTGATAACTATTGCATGGTGGGAGAAAACTGGCCCACAGAAATTGAGATGAATAACCAGAGGGAACAGGGGAATTCCAAGAACCGTTCAGACCAAGGATCCTGGTCTCCGGGTTCTTGCTTGTGTGTCACCATACTGTGACATTATTAGTTTTGCTTTTCTTCTTAGCCAGAGAGACCAGATGCCCACTTTTGCACAGGACAGTCCTATTTTATACCTGTTTCCTAGAGTAATTATAAAAAAAAAAAAAGATTCCTCTTTTCACACTTCAAAGAGAAGGCACTTGGAAAAAAAATTACATGATAAATCATCACCTGACACGTATTTTTTGTTTATTGTTTATCTTACCCACAAGAAGGTTGGCTCTGCAGCAGATGAGACCTGTGTATTTTGTTCAGTGCTATATTGTCAGTGCTTTAACTGGTGCTAACACATCCTAGAAGTTAATATACGTTTATGGAATCAATTAATTAACATATTTTAAACGCGTGAGATATATGACCTCAGAAAGGTATCACGGGGCTAACACAATAAAATGGGTTTCAGTTTTAGTTCTGATTCTTTGTGTCCGTGTGTCCCTTAGGCAAGTCTCCTAGTCTCCCTGAGCTTCTGGGTGCTCCTGGATAGACCGGAACTAACAGTGATACTGGCTTCCCCTGCGAGGGGTAGGAGCACAAGTGCATATGAACATATATGAAAATGCCTTAGAAACTCTAGTGTGCGAGCCAAGCTGCTATTTGAGTTTATTTCAACAATTACAGAGCAGTGCCTTTGTTAGAAATTAGAGGGCAGCATATATGAAATGGGAAGTGCAGAAATCTCATATTGAGACTTTTCTTTTTAAGGGTGGACACTTTGTGTCTCCTCAGCACCTGTGAGTCCAGTAACCTCCAGGGCTTCGCAAAGACTGCTTTACGGAAATAGTCTTGGAGATGGCAAGCTTTTCCTGATTCTTTTTTCAGGAAGGAGGAAGCAGGACATGCTGCTCTTACATTTACCATTCCCAGGCCTGGTCGGCTCCCTACGTTGGCCTCTCCTCCGGGCGTCTCTGAGCAGCTCCGAGCCGGCTTGGAACAGCTCTGTGAGTCCTGCTCTCAACGGGTGCTGTCGCACACACTTAGAGCCGAGCCACTGCAGGTCCAGGGCTTTCTACCGTCTCCCAGGGAGTTCCCAGAGCAATTAACCAAACAGAGGCCTAATTAGGAGCAATTGGGATTTACTACCGACTTTAAAGTGATCCTGAGACCCTTTTGAAGGAAAGTGAGGTCTTTTCCCAGGATCCTCCAGGCAGGAATTTGTCAAAGATTTGTCTAAGGGTGGCAGCCTGGCTGCTAATCCTCAAGCCTCTCCCAATGGAACCTGTGCTCTTTGAAAAGCTTTCCCTCAATCTAGAAAAATCTGAGGAGCAAAGCAGGGAAACATAATTTTGACAATTTGAGGCCTCACCTTTTGCAAATTACTTTCTCTGCTGTTAATTTGTATATTTCCTTCAGTGAACAATGAGTTTTGCTTTTGATTTTCTTCTCTTTTTTTAAGGCCTGACAATTCAGACCGTATTAGTATGCCTATGTCATTCCCTCGATAATCCTTCAAACAGTGTGCAATCAGTCATCCTGACTGTGTGCCTTGCATCACAAGAGACACCAAGAAGGGGAAAGTCATGGTAAATTGTCATCTCTGGCTCAAGGTCACTCACAGGAAGAGAAATGCAAGGGGAAACTATACTGAGGTGCGTGTCTTCACCTATCATATTAGCACAGATCAAAAATGCACGGTGTGGGACTTCACTGGCGGTCCAGTGGTTGAGAAACCCACTAAAGAGGGTTCAATCCCTGGTTGGAGAACTAAGATCCCACCACTAAAGAGCCTGCGCATAGAAACCGAGACCCAGCGCATAGTGCTGTTACTGCAACGATGGGGAACTGGGACCGCCAGAGACTGCTGGGGACAGTTAAATTAGTGCAGCCTCGATGGAAAGCAATCTGGGGCTAACTAAAGAGTTTACAAATGCACTTACACTTTGACCTAGCAATCCCACTTCTAGGAACTTTTCCTACAAACGTATTAGTTTGGATATGGAATCATTTCAGTATATCATAGGAAAGAGGTTACATGAATTATTGGTACAGCCGTAAAAGGTGAGAAAACTTTGTATGTACCAATATGAAGTGATCTGCCAAAATATATAGATAATTTAGGAAAAAAAAAAAAAAAGGAGAACAGTGTATGCTACCTCATTTCTTAAATGGGGGTGATAGATTGCACAAAGACATACAAATAAGTTGGAATAAAATGTCCCTGGAGTGATAAATGAACAACCTGAATAGTGTTTGGCTTTGGTGAGAGGAATTGGGTAGCTGGGGCACAAGTGTAGCGGGAATACGTTGCCATATGCCTTTTTAATACCTTTTGAGTTTTGCATTCTGTGCAATTAATAAAACACAAAAAATAAAGTGTTCAAATGGTCATTTTGTATATTCTAAATGCTTTCACTCTGGGCACCAAAGTTTGGTTGGTCTACACAGTGTAATGCACTATATTCACAATTTTTTATGGTTTTACTGCAGAGAGATACTATATTTCTGAAGTGGTTTCACGTATAGTATTGACAAGGAGTTCAAAACTGGTGAAATAGTGCCTTACAGTAAAACAACATTGTAATTTATTAATTCTTCAAAAAAATTAAAAATAAGACACAGAGATGAATTTAATGTGCCTAGGATTAGATATACATATCGAAAACCAAACCTTAACATTTGATCTAATTGATGATAACCAAATACTAAAAAAGTGTATTTTAAGAAGAAATTAAGTTTACTTTCACATCTCTCTTGCCTTCAAAACCACGTCATAAGTCACTCTCTTTTTTCTCTATGTGACTTTTACGAATTTAGTTTGAATTTTTTTAGGTAGTCCCACTGTACTTGTTTATGTTGAACACTATTTCTTATGGCCTTAGAATGAAACAGGCTAGATTCAGATGCCAGGGCCACATTTACTAGTTTATGTAACCTCAAGCAAATTACTTCATCTCTCCCACCCTTAATCCCTTGTCTGTAGGGTGGACTAGTCCTAACACATAGAATGAAGTGAAACCATTCACAGTGACTGCTTGGGGCTGTGCCTGGTGCACAGTGAGCTCTCTGTAAACGGTGGCCACTGTCTTTGTCATCATTTAAGCGTCTTGCTTTGTCTCCTTAACTTAATTATAAGTGACAACAAGGCTGCTTCTTTTTTAACCAGTTCTTTGCCCTTGGCATTTGTGCTCTGTGAATGGGGATCTTAGAGGCGGGGTCTCTAAAGATCCCTGAGTTTAGGTCTGGCCGTTATACAGATAAGACATTAGTCCCAGGTTATAAAAGGTAGAATGAGACTCTCAACAAAAGTTTAACCTGAATTCTTACTTCTTTCTTTAAAGCATAATTTTTTGGTTCTTAGAGAAGTACTAAGGTTGAGTATATTCTCATTGTGTTCATATCCATATATTTCTTGTTACACCTTGTATTAGATTCTCCCCCTTTTCATGCTTATTTCTGAGACATGAAGAAGTACCCTTGTCATTTTCTTCCAGCTTTATTATACCCTTTTTATTAGTTATGTGTTATTTTTGGCTGCGCTGGGTCTTCATTGCAACATGAAGGATCTTAGTTGTGGCATGTGGGATCTCATTCCCTAACCAGGGATCAAACCTAGGCTCCCTGCATTGGGAGCTTAGAGTCTTTGCCACTGGACCACTACGGAAGTCCAGTTACCCTCATTCTTTTATGAAATGAGATCAGAGTTGATGAGGAGAAGGGGGTTCTGTTTTTATATTTCTGTGTGTGTGGGATCCCTACCTTTCCTACAACAGTGAGGACAGGGTTTCCTATAGTGAGGACAGGGTTTCCTATCTGTGGTCTTGGAAGCAAACAACTTCTGAGAGGCCTTCTGAATTGATGCCTAACCTACTGAGGTCACAGACAGAAGTTAGAATGTTCTAGCCATGGAGAAGCCCAGGATGAGAAAACTCTGCAAGGCCATCACAGGAGATGTCAGCTGGTTACTACTGCTACTGTTATGGTCATTGTTAAAATGCAGAGACATTACTTTGCCAACAAAGGTCAGTCAGTCAAAGTTTTGGCTTTTCCAGTAGTCATTATGGATGTGAGAGTTGGACTATAAAGAAAGCTGAGCGCCGAAGAATTGATGCTTTTGAACTGTGGTGCTGGAGAAGACTCTTGAGAGCCCCTTGGACTGCAAGGAGATCCAACCAGTCCATCCTAAAGGAAATCAATCCTAAATATTCATTGGAAGGACTGTTGCTGAAGTTGAAGCTCCAGTACTTTGGCCACCTGATGCGAAGAACTGACTCATTTGAAAGGACCCTGATGCTGGGAAAGATTGAAGGTGGGAGAAGGGGACGACAGAGGATGGGATAGTTGAATGGCATTACCAACTCGATGGACATGAGTTTGAGTAAGCTCTGGGAGTTGGTGATGGATAGGGAAACCTGAAGTCCATGGGGTCACAAAGAGTCGAACATGACTGAGTGACTGAACTGAACTGAACTGATTGTACTTTACTGGTAAAGTCCAATAAGTCATATTTTACTTAATTTATATCAGGTTACTCTTTCTTGTATTCAGTGCAGACAAGCTGAAAAAGGGAATTAAAAAAAGTCAGCTCCTACAAACAGTATCCAAAGCCACACAAGACTGTTGTTTCCCATCTTTCTACTCGTGTTTATTTTCAGGTGCTCAAGGGAAAGGGGCTCTGCTTCTAAAAGAACCTTCATGATTGGGCCTCTGCTAACTTCTGCAGCAGCATCATTCTCGCTCTGCCACGCTCCAACCACACTGACCACTTCAATACCCTAAAGCAGTATAAGAATTCAGTGCAGCTTTTGTCATTAAACATGATGACTCTGGGATAGATAGATCCTAGATCTTCCAATTACTGGCTCAATGACCTTGGACATGTGTCTTAAACCTTCTATAGCTAAGTTCTCCCACTTACAAGATGAGAATGCTATGCTTCATAGAGCTATTATGAAGGGAGAAATGTGTGCATATATGGTGCTTAGAAGAATGCCATACAGAGTAAGCACTCAATACATGTTCAGTTCATTTCAGTTGCTCAGTCGTGTCCGACTCTTTGCGACCCCATGAATCACAGCACGCCAGGCCTCCCTGTCCATCACCAACTCCCGGAGTTCACTCAAACTCATGTCCATCGAGTCGGTGATGCCATCCAGCCATCTCATTCTCTGTCGTCCCCATCTCCTCCCACCCTCAATCCCTCCCAGCATCAGACTCTTTTCCAGTGAGTCAACTCGTCGCATGAGGTGGCCAAAGTATTGGAGTTTCAGTTACCTTTATTCTGTAAACTCCAGGGTTTTGTCCTCGCTATTCCCTAAACTTAAACACTCACTTTCCATACATACCTTTTCAGCTTTCCCTCACCCTTTTTATCTTGGCCTAAAAGTCAGCTTCTTCCAGGAAGTCTTCTTCAAACACCCTGTTTAGCCTCAGCCAAGACGAGGTACCCTTCCTTTGGGGCTTCCCTAGCCCCTTGCCAATCCCTGTATAGAGCATGCTACCCTTGTATGAGTGTCTGTTTCCTTGTCTGGCAAGCCACTCTATTACAAGTTTCATGAGGATAGGTATTTTGTCAGTTTATCTCTGCATTCCCAGCACATAGTCAAGTGCTTGGCACCCAGTAGGTCAGCAATATTTTCATAAGACTGAAAGCAAAAGAACCTTCTCTGAGGCAGTGCTCACAGATATTTTTGAAGAGAATTTCTTATTGGAATGCCTCTTGACCTTAAAAATGGTGAGCTAATCAGAGATAGACCACTATGATAGACCTTGACATGGGATTTAAACCTTAGAAAAAAATATGAATGAGATTATATAGATAAACCACTATCAAAATACTCTGGGTAGTAAGTACTTAGTCCTCTGTGTACTTTGGAGCCTGCTGTCTGTTATTTTGACAGATATTAGCTAATTCCCATTCACAGAGGTGAATAAATACATTCACGGAGGTGAAAGGGGGTGGTGATATTAGAACCTGATCCTCTGGGTTTCTGCCAGGGGAAATTGCTATCATGACCTTCTCTTCTTCCTTGACTGTTGTCCAGCCCTTGCTCTGATCAGGAAGAGAGTGACCTCAGGAAGGGGCTTGGCACGAACACCTAATGGATCTAGCCAGGCGTTCCTCAACGTGGTGAGGACGCAAGCTCCCCGCCTAATATTTTAAAAAAACTAACAAATAGGCCTCTTAATTGCTAATAACATAGCAATATAGTTTTGCATACTAGAACTTAAGAAATATGTCTTTGAAAGCCTACTGTGGGACTTCCCTGGTAGTACAGTGGATAAGAATCCACCTGCCAATGTTAGGGGACATGGGTTCAACCTCTGGTCCAGAACATTCCACATGCTTTGGGGCAACTAAGCCTATGAGCCACAGTTACTGAGCCTGAAAGCTGCAACTAGTGAAATCCATGTGCCTAGAGTCTGTATTCCACAAGAGAAACCACCACAATAAGAAGTACATGCACCACAATGAAGAATAGCCCTAACTCACTGCAACTAAAGAAAACCTGCACGAAGTAATGGAGACTCAGCCAAAAGTAAATAAATAAAAATTTTAAAAATAAAAGCCTATTCTCTGTGTGTGTTTAAGAAGGTGAATTTCTAGGCAAATAGCCAGACACCTTCTTTACCTCACTTTTCTCACCTGTGTTTAATTTATCTTGCTTAACTCCATGTATTTTTGTAAACTGCTCTAGATTATTGTCAGAAGTGGTAGAATTTAAAGGAACAGATTCAATAAAAACCTTATCATCATTGAAACTTTTTGTTTCCAACATCCTTGCTTCTAGCTATGTCCTTAAAGTAAGATACTGATCAACTGAATTGAGTAGCTGGTGCTGCCGGTTTAGTTATGTCCTGCCAGGAGCTGGTTGTGGACTACAGGAAGGGCTCCATCTGAATAGTGAGTATTCTCCCTAAGCCCTGTTTCACGACACACTCCAAGACGGGGACCGCAAGGTGAGTTCACAAAGCTGATTGTTTTCTTTGGGAACATATTTGCCACATTTTGCTCTCACTGTGCTTTGAAAATTAACCACCAGAGTCTGGTCATTATGGCTTCATTAACTATTCCTTGTAATTGCAACAGTCATAATTAATTCATTTGTTATTCACATGGGTGACAGACGGACACTTTAATAGGTTTTCCTCAGGGAATTCCACATATTAAATGATATTGATGGTGCTTTTAGAAAAGGTTTAAAGGAGAACCACAATATGATCTATTTATGCAAGAAGCAATGAATTATTATAAAAATGGAGTTGTTTTAATCCCTCAAACTTTGCAGATGAAAGCCAGAAGGTATATAAACTAGTCCTTCCTCCCTCCACCAGACATTTCTAATCTATAATTCAGACTGCCAAAATAAAGTCATTTTTATAAAAATAGATGGTGCATTTATACAAATGCATACCAGAATATTTAAGCAAATAATACTTGAATTAATTTCAGGTTAAAACCTTTCCTTTAAGCCTTTCTCTTTTTTTTTTTTTCCCCAGAAACCATCTGTATTTTAACATCTTACTGCACAGCTGCATTCCTCATGTTTAATTTATGTTGGAGATCTTTTGTGACAAGTCCAACTTATTTTTTAAATGAAATCAATTCATTTTAGGTAAAACATTGGTGACCCAAATATTACACACTTTCAAATTATGCATAATCCCCTCCTTACCCCCTGGGCTACACACACACACAAACACACACACACACCCTCTCATTCCCCCTCTTTTTAGTAGGGCTGAATGAAAATTCCACACTGCTGAATATTTAACCAAATACTTTAATCACTGGTTATCTGGTAGAAACATCAAGCCTATGCTGACAGACACACAATTAAGTGGCAGAACTAAGGCAATTATCTATATAATTCAGGTTAAAAACTAAACTCAACAACCAGTTTTGCCTGAAATACCCCAATCATGGAAAGGGAAAAAAAGCGTCACTTCAGTTCATATTATCCCCATAATTGCCTTAATTCCCATTTGACTCAGTGTGAGTGGAATCACAGACACATAGAATTTGTCTCTTGGAGATTATCTAGTCCAACCCCCTTATTTTTCAGATGAGAAAATTGAGCCCCACAGAGGTCAAGTGCCCTGCCCAGGTCATTAGTCAGTGGTGGTAGAGTCCAATCATGAACTCACATTTCCCAGTTCCCAGCTCAGCATTCTTGCAAAAGATACTGTCTTGCCTGGACTGCATTGTTTCTAGAAATCAAGGATATGATGCCAGCATCTAGCCAGTACACTAAACTTTAAATGAAGACAGCAAAATGTCATCCAAGATCTGGAACTCAAACCAAATGCAGCAATTCACCTTAGCTGAGTATCAAATAATTTTCTCTACACACATTGGACTAAGCTTAAGATGACCAGCTTTTAAAAGTACACAAGAGCATGACAGCCAGTAAGTTATATATTTTGGAAGTGGGAGAGGGCTAAAGAGATCTTATTTTTTCTTTTTTTTAAAGTATACATGAGTTTTTACAAGATAAATGACAAACCTTTTCACATTCCTAATAGGTATCCAGTGAAAAACACGACAAAAACTTTTAAGACATACAGGAAAACTCAGGCCCAAGATGTTGTATGAGCTTTAAATCTGCCTCAGTGTCAAAGCGCACAAGCTGGGTTATCAGTTTGATGACCTTCAAGTAAAGCGAACATGTTACATCAGAGTGTTATGAAAGAGTCCACACCAAAGTTCCAACTTTTCTCCAGAAAAGCTGCCAGCCTGTTAGTGAGATGCCTATTTTCAGTCTCGCAGGGCACAGCATTTGACAAACATATATCCTTTGTCTTTGAAACAAGAAAGTTTGTGTAATTCTGACAAAAGGGTGCTTTCATTTTTAAAGACAGACCAGAAGCCCAATGGCTTAGTTTACCTGCCTTTTCTGCCTTGAAGCCCAACACATGATTTTTTGTTTGTTTTCTGCATTTTTCTGGCAGGACTTCTCTGATTTTCAGAGTCATGGGGTCTACCTGTAGGGTGGGTTGTTAGTATAAACCACCCAGGGAAGGTTGTACTTGTTTTGCATTCTACTGGCTAGAACGGGAGGCCCCAGACTAAGGTCAAAATTATTATGTGGAGATTAAACTGTAGAATTTAATTATGTGTTCTGTTACTCCTGGTACATTTATTAATTTAGCAGTACAAACTGACTGGAGCTAAACAAGCAGGACTGATTAATTTGCAAAGACATCTAGGTAACAGATTGTGATCAAAGTGGAGACCTGATCCTGTTAGATTGAAATGTGTTGTTTTGTGCTGCAGGAAGGACATGGAGCAGCATGGTTTATCTTTATCAATGCTTTCCTCTGAAGGAGGGGAACAAGCTTGCAGATACTAATCAGGGCTGAGGCCCTGCCACTCAATAATTACCCACTGTCTCATCATAATCCCGGAACTAAGCCCCTGCCCAATCCATCTGGGACCCTTTTCCATCTATTGCACAGCTCAAGAATATGTGTGTAAGCTATTACCTCTGGTTGTGCTATCTGTCCCCTGAGTATAGATTCATGGCAGTGACCAATTAGGTTGCCGTGTTCTCTTTTCCCTTTGGTTCCAAAGCATCCTGTACTTCTCAGTGCTGGTAATGAAGCACAGATTCATCAGGGTGCAGAAATTCACTCACCTAAAAAAGCTGCCTCGTCATTGTCACTGATAAACATCATCTGACGCTGAATTTCATGGGCTGCTTTGCAAAGAAAGGTGGTACGACCAATCATTCTGTATCTTAAGGTTACCTTCAACAAACCATTCTCAACCTGTCGCTGCCTTCTGCCAGGAACAAACTAGACAATGAGGAAAATACTTTTGACCCCAATCCAGAAATCAAACGTCTGGGAAGTGAGGAAGGCGAACATAGAGATCCTTGAATCCTGGATCCCTGAACGGAGGAAACTCAGTACTGTGCCACTGTCAAGAGCAAGGAATCCTGAAGTTCAGGAGACTTGGGTGGAAACTCTGGGTCTGTTCTTTACCAGCTGGTCACTTAACCCCTCAGAGATTCTACTTTCACCTCAATAAAACAGCACCTACCTCACAGGGTGACTTTGGGAGTTAACTGGGTACAACTTTACAAGTAATAAAACCTCAATGAGTGTTAGCTAATCCTACTGTTTTCTGTAACTTCATTACATTTATAGCCAAAACCAAAAGCCAGTTGATCAAATTGTGCCAATTGTTTTCTGCTGTTTTTGAGTACAGATCTTCCTTGACTTACAATGATAAACCCATTGCAAGTTGAAAACATTAAGTCAAAAATGCATTTAATACACCTAACTGACCTAGCTTAGCCTTGCCCACTATAAACATGCTCAGAACACCTACCTAAGCCTACAGTTGGGCAAAATCTTCTAATGCAAGTATAAAACAGTTTAAAACTAAAAGTACTAAAAGTATAAAACAGAATGGTTGCATGAGTCCAGAAAGGTTGTTTTGGTTATTTTCCCTCAGATCGTGTGGCTGACTGGGGGCTGCGGCTGCCCACCTGCCCAGCATCACGAGACAGTATTGCACCACATGTGATGAGGCTGGGAAGAGATCAAAATTCAAAATTTTAACTACAGTGTCTACTGAGTGTGTATCACCTTCATACCATTGTAAAGTCAAAAAACTATAAATAAAACCATTCTAAGTTGGGGACAGTTGTATACACATTTTATCCTCCCAAATAAATTGCACATTCCTGAAGAGTAAAATTGATATCTTTTTCTTTTGTATATCCCACAAATGACAGTTATTAATTGCTTGCTGATTCTTCTACTTAAACTTCAGAACTCTTCATAAAATTCGTCATAAACAGTTTTGAAGGTGGGAGGGACAAGCTGTCAGTTATAATTCTCAAAGAAAGAAATAGAGGCAGGGACTTCCCTGGAAGTCCTGTGGTTAAGACTCTATGCTCCTAATGCAGGGGGCATGGGTTCGATCCCTGGTTGGGAAACAAAGATCCCACATGCCGCAAGGGGTGGTCAAAAAAAAAGAAAGAAAGGAAAAAAAGAAACAGAGGCAGCAGTGTTGTTAAGCAAGTTGCTGTTATTGGTGATGCAAATCTGTAAGACACCATCAAGTTAGGCTAGTGGAAGACTTCACAGAGCAATTGCATGATTCCTACTGCACGTGCTCTGTCAGGGCAAAGCCCATTTGAAGGACAGGGGCTGTTTTCAGAGTATTCTTCGTCAGGGCATAACCCTTGTACCTAATTAGTCTGGACCCCGTTTCAAATCTTTGCTGATCCTGATGATGTTTTAATTAGTTAAATCTACAACTTGGCTCCTCGTGTTCTCTGGCAGAGAGGAAACTATGCTAAAATGGGAACATTTCACATTTACACTTCCAAAATACCCCTTCCCTGAGACTTCTAGAATACACCCTGAAGATGGACCACCCTATGGAATCTATACCAGCAGCTCTGACAGTCGTTTCGTATTTATTTCCAAGGTTGGGCCATTTCAGTTTGGGGTTCCTATTCATTATACAAGCAAATATTTGTTAGGGGGATCAGGCATAGGATGAGATATGCTTGTCAGGATTGTAATTAAGGTGGTGTGTGTACCAGAGTTGGAAGAGGACAGCATGAGTTAGATCCTCAGCTCTCTGTGGCTGTGTTACTTTGAAAGACATATCAACCTCTCTGGGCCACATCATTATGTATCATCCTGTTCTCTTGTCCAAAAGCAGAGATAAGTAAGGAAATTTGGATAAAACACTTTAAGACTCTAATACATTAGCTTTTGGCAGAGTGCGTGCCTGCTGCATACCCTGATACTCTTATTTCTCAGTGAATTAAAATTTTAAGAAACGTTTAAAAATGCTTTGGTTCAGAAGCTTTTAATTCTAATACGCTTATCAATATTTCAGCTCTTCTAAAATGACTATAGATATTGTACCTACAGTACTTTGCAAATGAGATAATTATTTTTCTGAACCGTTATGTGGCTTTGCCAATGACCCCTGCCTGGGTTAGAAGGCCAGCCTCTGAAGTGTGACACTCCCTTCTTACTTCCTCTCTGAGCATCCTTGTGTCCCCCAGGACTACCTATCAACATTTGAAATCCTTGTGAGAGTACATAACATATTCAAAATTTGCAGTATAGGTTCATTATTTATAAGAAGACTCTCAGTTCATTGAATGCCTTACACTTTGGGATCTGTTCATATTCATTAGTTTAGAAGTCTCTGGGCATGTCTGAGTGGTTAAGGAGGGTAAACTGAGGCTGTGAAGTTACAAGATTTCCCACATGACCAGTCCTCTCACCTATGAGTAACTCAGAATCACTGAACCGTATCCAGACCCTTTCCCTAGAGAATGCCAGCTGCCATTTCCTGATCTTGCTTCACCTCTCCGTGGCTGGCAACACTGCAGACTTCTCTCTTCATCAGATACAACTTTGGTTTCTATAACATGACTTTCTCTGGCTCTTTCTCCTCCTGGCCCTCTGACCGAGGATATTCCTTAATCCTCTACTTGTGTCTTTCTAAATTTAAATCCTTTAGAACTTCTTTATTTTTATTTCCTTCATATCATCCTACAGGAAAATTGGAAACCTACTTCTCCAATCCTGACCACTCACCCAGGTTCTCATTCTGGGTTAACAGCTCTTTCCAGACGTCTGAACCTGGAAAAAGCCTCATTTCTGAGATTCAACATGTTCTCAGATAAGTCCACTAATACCACCCCTCCCTCACCCACATACACACACCAGGAAAGTATTTCCTCTTCCAACAACAGTATTTTACTTCCAGCAGTGGCTCTGCACAATTTGACACTTCCCTGTTCTCTAATTGCTTACTTTGTGTGTCTGTTTTGCCTTCTGACTCCATTGCCGTATCTCGGAGGGAGGAGGTTCCGTGAAGCAGGAAGCCCCTAGAGAGCCCCTAATAAGTGCCAAATGCGAAAAGGTTGAAGTCACCAATTGAGAAAATCCTCATAAAATACACCTGAGCTTTTGGCCTGTGTGAAATCAGCATGATGTCTCCTCCTGGGAGAGGTTCACAGCATATAATTTTTAGTTCCTATTCTTCCCCAATGCTCAAGTTACTCCAGGAAGCAATTTGGGATGAGAGAAAGGCACAGGTCCAGCTGAACATGTGGAAACAAAAATGCTCTAAAATATCTCCCATGAGAAAACCTGATTCCATCTTGGCTGAATATTCTGGTGACACAGGTAGGCCTCAGAAATGTCCCACAAACAACAGGCAAGGTTTAAATACCTGGCTAAAGGAATACAGCATGAGATACTGGAATCAGACAGATCTGGGTCCAAATACAACATTAGCTGCTTACCATCTATGTATCCTTGAGAAGTCACTTAACATCTCTGAGACTCATTTCTCTCACTATAAAAATGGAAATAAGATTATGTCATCAGATTTGTGTGAGGACTAGGGGCTTCCCAGGTGTCACTAGTGGTAAAGAACCCATCTGCCAATGCAGTAGATGTAAGAGATGTAAGAGATCTCCCTGGGTCAGGAAGATCCCCTGGAGGAGGACATGGCAACCCACTCCAGTATTCTTGCCTGAAGAATCCCATGGACAGAGGAGCCTGGCAGTCCATGGGATTACAAAAGAGTTGGACATGGCTGAAGTGACTGAGCACACTTGCACTCACACCTTATACAGTGCCTGTCATAGAGCAGCTGCTTAAGGAGTAATGATTGCTATTTATGAGGAAGATGGAGACAGGTTTTGATGATAGCAGCGAGGAAGATGTCCAGAACAAACCCACCCACAAGAGGTCAAGGTCAACAGTTGCTTAGTCATGTCTGACTCTTTGTGACCCCATGGACTGCAGCCCACCAGGCTCCTCTGTCCATGGAATTCTCCAGGCAAGAATACTAGAGTGGGTTGCTATTTCCTAGAAAGGTCCATTTATATATTTCCCATGCTGCATGCCTACTCATTTCCCTGTGGTTTGGGACCTAAGAATCTTAGCTATGAAAAGTGACCTGTGTGTACAGCCAAGTCCTTTCTCTTGGGAAGGTATCTTCCTCCCAATCAAGACAGACACTCCTGGTGCAGCCCATCTATCTTTCAATAGAGAGATGCACAGAGATGTCTCTGTGCAAGTGAAAACCAGCTCTCAGCTGAGCTTTTTTATTGTTAAGTTCCTTTTCTCTGGGCAGAAATGTTCACTAAAAATGGACTCTTTGGAAGGGCTAAGCTTACTTAGAGAGGGTAAGTCCCTGAAGCCATCATTCCTGACTGAGATTTTTGTAATGATCATCTGAAGAATTTCTAAGAATTGTTTTAATTCACTTTAATTAAAAATAAAACTCTAGGGAGTTCCCTGGCAGTCCAGTGGCTGAGACTCCACACTCTCAATGCAGGGGACCCAGGTTTGATACCTGGTTGGGAAATCATATCCCACATGACACAGCCAAAAGTTCACATGTGGCAGCTAAAAGATACTCCATGCCACAAAGGAGATTAATGGTTCCTCATGTCATGACTAAGACCCAGTGCAGCCAGATAAATGAACAAACAAATAAATACAAAACTTCAAGTTACAGAATTGTGTCTTCAGAAACATTTGTCATCGTGGCTCTGAATCAGCAAGTTCAGTATAAGAGGGAACAAGATTGAATATTAAATAATAACCCAATTAGAAGGTTTCCTTTCTTGTTTTTTTTTTCTCTACCAGTTTATTGACCACTTAAGTAGTGCAAATTCTCCAGAATTGACCACTGGCCCTACAGAACCTCCCCACCCCCAGAGCTAATGAAAAGACTAGTAGTGTCCTTAAAGTTATGCAGTTGGGCTCTTTCCGACTCATGTCGCATATTATATGGGCTGGTCTATAGAAAACACCATTTTGGGGATTCGACCACCAGCTCTTTTGGCGCACTGCTTGCTCACCACCCTGATACTACCCTGCCCATTTCCCCAGGCATTGCCCTGCTCTGAAGAAACTTGCTGTTTACCTGCCATCTTTACCTTTCAGAATGTACCTATTCACATCCAATCTTCTCCCCATCTCTCAGCAACAAAAGAGCAAGTTTTGGCTCCTCCTTGCTCCTCCTCCTTTGGTTCCCCATTGTCACCTCCTTTTGGAGAGCCTCCAACCTAATGTATAGACATCCTCATCTTCTATCCAACTATCCATGCATTCATATAGTTAGTCCTGTTGACTGAGCTAATCTTACCTATACTACATGAATTCAGCCCTCAAGAGGTGTGAAGTGAATTCACAATTTCAAAATGTGAATCATTTTGGAGAATACTTGTCCTGTTGGGATATTGCCAGGTTGAATGTTCTCTAGGGACAGACTTCATAAGACTTCTTAATCCTATACAGTGTGACTGCCTCAGTCTATGTAAATTGAACTTATAGCCTCTAAACTTTACGGGCAAAACATCCTGTAGACTTAGATGAAATGACCATTGCATGGGAGCTGAGAGGCATTTGATTTTAATCATTGGGCTTTGTGATTGAGGGATATTCTAAAATGGTTTATGATTATTTTTATCAGCCCACTTGAGTTAATGTTGAATTTTCTATTTGATGGGACCTGCCAATTTCCCATCTGTTGGATTTGAGTAATTTACAAAATGCCCAAGATGAATTGTAATCCTTTTACTATCATAATCAATGTACAGTGCATATGGTGTGCCTTGGCCCACGGATGACAGCTAGGGGTCCAGGCTGATAATTATCTTCACATACTTCCCAATTGCCTGATGCTTCCCTTTATGGTTTCAGATTATGCTCCTCAACTTTGCTGTGATAGAGAATGTGCTTATTAGTGGGGATTTACTCAAGTCTGAGGCGTGTGTTAGACTTTCAGATTCTGATCCAATAGCTGCCTTTGGCTTTTTGTTTCCCTCGCACTGATACTCTCTCACTGCCTTTGATAAGGATTGAAAGCCTCTAACCTCTCTCAAAAAGTGTGATGAGAAATACTAATCCCACCAAAGTTGAGTTTCTTGATAACATTGCAGAATCTGAGAAGGGAACTTTCATAAGACTGAGAAAGGAAATATATGGATTTGCCCCTTTGAGGAGTGAAATGCAAATCCTGAAATTCACAGTAGCTGATGTAAGAGTGGGTTCTGTAATCTAAAAACATCTGCCTTTACAAACAGGAGCTGTCTATGTGACATCTTTCCAAGTTAAAATTCACCTGTTCATCATCCTTCAAGATAATTCATGGACTGACATAAATTTCTCAACGATGAATCATAAGATAAGCATCCTATTGATTCTGACAAAATTAAAACCAAGCCCTCCCTCCCCAAATGACTAACTGGTGACAATGGGTTAGGGAGGAAGAGACTAGCGAGCCTTGCTGAGAAATAGTTCTCCTCTGACAGATAATATGGGTGGCCTTCGTCTGTGGCTTGAGCATAGAGAAAAGTGACTACATTACATCTGATAATTTAAAAAAAACCAAAGGCAGAAAAATCAGGATGCTTATTGATTCTCCTATAACTTTCCCACAGTGCTACCTGAATGGGGGAGAGTAATGTTTTTTTTAGTTAAAGTGGCTTGACTCAGCATTGGAGCATGGGGTTGGGTCCTTCCACAAATGAGGCCCACCTCACACTTTAACTGGCTCTGGAGGAACAGCATATTTTAATTGTTCCAAAATGTCATCCAAATCCAGGGACTTATGTAGGAAGAACTGTCATCTCTATGGTAGGAAAGGCAGAATGGGAGACAATCCTAGCCCTCTATATTCCCACCATCTGTTTGGTACTTGGTATTCCTTTTACACTGGCTCATGCATTTTGTTTCACAGTAGAGACCCAGATTGTATTAGTGAGAGAAGTGCTTGCCTCTGTAACAAGTAGGCACCAAATTTCTTATGTTTTCTAGCAACATGTGTTTCTGGGCATGGGTTAGGTTAGGGTTAGAACTAACTATTCTACATGGCCATTCAGGGCTCCAGACTGACAGAGGTTCTTCCTTCTTCAACACCTGACTTCCAGAGTTAACTTGATCATTCTCCATCCCAGTCAGCCAGAATGGGATAGAATCAGGGAGGAGCGCTGAGTACCATGACATTTACACGATCTAGAACTCACATTGTCACACATAATTGCAAGGAAATCTGGGAAGTGTAGACTAACTGGGCACACTGAAAGAAGAGGAAACAGATATTTAGTGAACAGTCTCTGCCCCCTGGCTTGTAAGACAGAGATTCCTGGGAAAAGTAAACATTGGTTATTAACGTACCAGCATCAGATTTTCTTAGGAAGGAAAGTACAAAGGAACCAGAAGAATGAGGATAAACATGAAAGAACAAAACCCTGGATGATGGTGTTGGTGAGGGACGAGACTATCATCCATCACATTCTTAAAGATGATTTTCCAGCAGTATGAGTCACCCTGAGCCATTCATATGATCTGAAAGGTCCTGCTTGTGGCCAGAGGTATGATGGCTAGCAGGGGAAAGGCCAAAATCCGTGGCCAAGGAACTATGAGCCTGAGCCACAGTCATTTGAAAAAGATGGTCTGATGTAATGGACAAAGCATGGAATTTGGAGTCAGGCTGCTCTGTTTGACCCTTGCCATTTCTGTCAATTAGGGAAAATTATTTAACCTCTCTGAGTCTCAATTTTCCATTCTGGAAATGGTAACTATAATGCCTATTTTATATATCGTTAGACAATAAAAAGGCATAACTGCTTATTGACTATCTACCATATGCTAGACACTTTATGTATCTTGTTTAACCCTTACACTATTCCTCGAGTTAAATATTATTCCCACACCCTCTATTTTATAGGAGAGGAGACTGAGGTTTTAGGTGAACTGGCCAAGGACCCAGAACTAGAATTCTACCCAGAGGTAGAATTGTGATTTGAACCCAGAGCTTTCTCATCCAAAGTGCATAGTCTTTAATTATTACATTACCCTGCTAAGATAAAATGAGATAGTTTAGATAAATCTGAGTACTTGGCCTGCAGAAGACACTTGGAAAATGTTAGCTGCTTCTTTTTCCCTCTGATTTGTTTTTAATGTCCTAACCTGCAGCTTTCCTTCCTGTGCTCAGATCTTTCTTACTGTGCTTGTTGTTAGCTTACTTTCATTCACGTTCACTCACTCAATGTTTACTGAGCGTCTACTACATGTCGTACCCTATGGGTATTTAGTTGCAAATACAAAAGACAAGATCCCTTGTTCTCAATGCACTTGTAGCAATGCCAACTGCATCCTCCATGAATCTCCAAATGCAGAGACTGAGCCACACTGCACTTCTTTAAGATGGATTAATACCATAGCATTTGCAACTATAATATTATGTTACCTTGGACACCAGGCAATTAGCAAGTAATTAAATCTCCCTTGGTCTGAATACACCTGCAACCAAACTGTCTGCTAAAGTTCTGTTACACTCATTAATTAGCATGAGTTGAATGATAGGATAATCAGAAAGGAAATACTTACTCTTGCAGACCAGGAGTAAATGATTAAAAAGTGAAATGTGCTTTTAACACTTTTTGCTTGGGTTTATATTAATGTGAAGTGTATGGACAAGCCAGCCTACTTTTCATCAATATTAATGTCTCTGGTAATGCATGTCCTAAGGAGAACTTGTGCTGGTATGTATCTTCATACATTTGACATCACAGAAACTTTTAAAATAACTCTTGCTTAGTCACTATCTGAATGCTTCCAACAATAACAAGTAACCACCTCCCATAGCTAATAGTGAAGGAATCAACATCTGAGTATAGAAAGGAGTACTCATTCAAGAAGCCACAATTTTATTTTTAAGACCACCTACTACAAACTTACATAAAAAGTAGAGAACCCTCATCCAGTTTCTCTCTTATCCATTATATTACCAGCTTCAATAAAGTCTGCTGATACATCAGGATAAATTTGCTTTTTAACCATAGAGTACTTTTCTAATAATTAGAGAAAATATTCAATAGACCTTTAGAGATCGTGTGTCCCCCTTTGAAATCCTTTGACTCTTGGGTTAACAGACTGCTTTAAGAACTTTGGTGAGAAGTATCATATTATCCTTGTGTCATCCCCGACTAAGGAGCCTCTGAATGAAGTCTCTCAATCATGAGAGATTGAGCTGCCTGGCTGGTTCATTGTACTGTACATTGTGCTGGACCTGCCACTGTTGAGTCAGTGGTTCTCATCCCCCCAACCCAGGGCCCAGGCAGGTTCCAGCCTTGCAGCCCTCAAGAAAGGCCATGAGTCAGGGCTGCTGCAGTAACAGCAAGTTGGAAACAGACCCCAGACAAAGTAAGACGTCCCAGAGCCCACTCTGAGTTTTTAAATGTCTTTTATTCAAGATATTTGCTGGCCCTTAAACAAAGCTCAATGGACAAACTTCAGTGTTCCAAGTTCTGAAGGAATTTAGCTTAATGCTAACGCAGAAAAAAATTCCCCAGCCACTCATGTAACTTTATTAGACGAAGTGGAGCATGCCGGCTCTTAAAGAAGAAGAAAAAAGACATTATTTCCTTTTTCAGAAATTGTGCTACTCTAGAAAGGGAATGCATTTGAAGTAGCAAACTTAGACGGTTCAGGCAAATGTGTACTTTGTCTTCAAATGAACAGCTTTCAAAATGATCTTGGTTAAGCTCCCTTTTATTTTTATCTTTTATTCCCCTACAATGCCAGCTGAGGTTACCCATCTCCCAACAGCTACCAAATGGACTAGTAATTGTAAGGCTCCGTGATTTAATTAGACTCATTCTAAACACTCACATTTTTATCAATTAGTTAATGGGCTAAAGAAGAGTCTCTTTGTTGGAGCCAGGTCATTTGGAAGCTAGAGGCTTCTTGAGGGCAAGAAGCTGAAGAACTGCAGCGTTAATATCTGTAATTAACCTTACGAGTCCTAGGTTGTTCAATTAGGAATGACCTCCCTTCCCTTCCATATGCCTTTCGTCAGATGGAGCTTGAATGTAAAATAATCACTGAAGAAAAATTAATCAAAAAAGAATGCTTCAAAAAAAAATTAGACCAGGATGAAAAAGTTTCCTGTCTTCAAGTGCTTCTTAGTTATTTATTCAACTAAGGTTGTTAATTGGTGGCTTCCCCTAAAAATAATAATTCTGAGTATTTCAGAATTCAGCGATGCTCCTGAAAATAGATATGGAGGAATCTTTTAAAATAAGGTTTTGTCTTATCATACAGGCCAGTCCTAATACAGAAATGATGTTCTGTGCTTCTGAAAAAGTTCAGTCATTGAGTACTCCCTGTAAATTATTGCCTTCAACTTTCTTGACTTGGAGGAGTCCATTTACTGTTTCCATAAAAGAAATCTTCCATCTATGCTCATAGTTTTAACAATAAAAAGATACGATATGCATTAAATCAAGGAGTATTTCGATTCTTAACAAGCTAGTCAACTTCTCTTGTGAGAAGTCTATGGGAAATTCATAAACTGTACATACTTATTCCCACTTGCTGATCACTGACAAAATGTAAGGCGGCCTTACACATAGACACTAGTATGGACAAAAAAAATTAATCTGTGAGAAAGTCATAAAATAATTTACAAATTAAAATATACAAAAGGCCACACTAAATGATCTACTGGGAAAAATGGACACCCTCAGAGACTGTACACTTATTTTTTCATTTCTAACTAAATCTATAAATCACTATGGTTCAGAAAGGTCAGTATTTTGAATTTAAAGGAAAAAATATATTCACTTTGAAACCAAATATAACAAAAAAGTAGCAGTTACAAAGACAACTTCTTCATTGTCTGCCTGTTTAGAAACCATTCATAGACAAACAAGTTAAGGAATGAATTTGGAAGAACCATGCAAAACAGAGAGGAAAGAACACTTGTTTTAAGGATTTTAACAAGAAAGGGGTATGGACTATCATTTGAGAAAATCTGATTCTATCAGGCATTCATCACAAGCTTTGAGTTCTATCTGTTGCCCCTGGTCATCAAAATTAAAGACACCAAAACAGCTGATAAAAAGCAGTGATTCCCAGCTCCTACTGTAATTGCGTGCATCTACCAGCCGCTCTGACCAGTAGCAGTTTACGTTTATTGTTATGGTCAACAATTATATTGTGCATGCTCAGTAAATACTCTGCTCTGCTAAGCTTCATAAATGTCCCCTTTGTTTCCCTCATCATTAGGCAGACAGTTCATTCTGTACAATGTCCAACTTCTAGACAGGTGGAATAAGGAGGTGGCATCTGTCTAAATATTGAATGCCACGCTTCCCCCATCTGCTGTAATAACAGTGCCGGGGCTGCTTGGCTTCAGTTATCCCCTTCTGCATACAACCAGTCAGCCATATGCCCTACATAGTGCACGTGCCACCAGAGTGACAGGGCCTGTTTTGCAGCCTCTGAGCTGGTAATCAAACAAGTAAGGAAAAGATGAGAGGTGGAGGTTGGAGGTCAGGCACGTGCAGGAATCAGCAGGTGATGGTCAATACGTCTACTGAGAGCAGTTCCAAGAACCAATGGAAAAGGCCTTCAAAAGTCAATGGCCAGCATAGAGCACACTGCCAATCAAATTTTACAGGGCATACCTTCCAGGCTAGGCAAATAAGAAGATTTAGAGCACATGGCAGTTCATCGTTTATAATCCTGTCTTAGCCCAGCATGGCTTAGTGATAGTTCAGTGACAGATGATGAGCACATGACAGCTGCAGGATCTTATACAAACGCATACAGTAAAATTAAAATTAAATTAGTGACACACGTGTACACATTGGTTGTGCAACAGTTACACAATCTGTTCGAGACCCCTCACAGACTGCCACTGTGCCCTCAATTCAGGGTGCCTATAAGCACTTTCAAAAGGCACCCAGGAATTGGTCCTAGCCAGGAAGGGCCCTTCCCTTGGGCAAAGGTGTAATTCAAAAGGTCTCTAAGGCAAAAGAAGGTGCTGAGGTTCCCACACACACAAATAGCAAAGCTTAATGATGTTTCCAACTGGCCTAATTAAAACTGACTGAGGGTTTGAGTATTTCAAGGAGGGGAAAAAAGTCCAACACAACAGAAGGAGGGACGTGTATTGGACCTGGAGTAAGTCATGAAACTGTCTATGCTCCTTCGATTCGTAATCAGCTGATTATACTACTGACAAATACTACATGTTTTTGTGAAAATGTGAAAGCCTAGACTTGAGAACACTAATATTATATAAAAATTATATTAAAATGTGATAGCCTATACTTGAGTGTAACTTCTATTGTTTTAAATGTCTGTGTCCTCTGCCATAAATTGCCTATGTTCTTACTTTCCTTTGTCTGAATTTTTTTTTCTGAATATTTATTTAGGTAACAGCCTGATAAAGGAGTTTCTCAAACTGTGTTTCTCCATGAAACCTTATAAAAGTGCTACATATTTTTGGAAGTTTAAGTTTATGTTTAGAATTTGTTTTACCTAACTCACTTCAAAAGGATTTCTGGTGATTATGTTTCATATTTACATTTGCTTCACATAAAGACCACTAGGTTGGCAGGAAAAAATGTTAGATTAAAAAAAAAAAGGAAACAGTTTTGGCTCTTGAGATGCTTGTCACAACTCCGTATGATATACTTATATTTTGAATATTTTGGTCCTACATTCACGTCTTGCTAGAATTACAATTTGCAGTCAGGGAAAAAATTAGTACAGATAAAATTCATACTTACTGATTTTTGAATGTTTTTATAATAATCTAGAAAAAAGTTAACTTTCTTCTCAAGAAATCAACTCAAATATAACACAAATGTTTATTCCAAATGCCCAGATCTATTTATACCTCATGAAACCAAATAAGAGTTACATCTCTATAGTTCTCAATGTTTATGATAATTTACTCTGTATACAATTACTTCAGAAATCATTCTGTTTTAACATATGAAGTAACTCATGAAGTTTAAGTTAAAGAGCTTTTTAAAAAGACTATTTTAAATTATTAGAACCTTATACCAAAATTAATTATTTATAAGTAATTATTGTTAATCCTCACAGCACCTCTTTGAACAAAACTGACTAATGCGACAAAGCACTAACAGTGATAGGCAATTTAATCAAAGTCATATGCAAAAATATCATTGGCAGAGTTAAGATTTAAAAAAGAACTTCTTACTTTGCCTTTTAGAATATTACTATCAACCCAAAACTTCCTTGCCTGATTTTAAATTCCTATCCCTCCTTTTGGGTCTGATCCTCTGTTTTAAATAACCTGTGTCTCCCACATTGCTAAATATGAAGGAAACCTCAGAATCAATGGAAATGTGTTTATGAATAAAGTAAAAACAGGAACATGTTTAAAGTTAGTACAGAAGCCTGACTTCTGGATGTTTTAGGATTATCTCTAAAAACTTGAACTAATTGTATTTCCCTAAGAATGAAATCTTACCAATCAATGCTGATGGTGTTTTGGGCACAAGATTTATTGAAGAATTTAAAATTCTCCTGAGGTAATAATAAAATTACCTCCTGTTTCCAACTGAAGAATCTTTGGATGTTTCCTCTTTGATTTCTGTATGACATGCAATTTCCCTTGAAGTTAGGTTCTACTGAGTATACACACAAATTATTATGTGTCTCAATTAAAGAGATTTCCTGGAGCCTTTCTTTAAAAAGCAACAACAAGCAAGCAAGCAAACAAAACCTCTCATAAGCAACTGTTTTACTGTTTTTACTGTTTAGTTGTTGAAAGTGAAAGTCACTCAGTCATGTCTGACTCTTTGCAACCCCGTGGACTGCACAGTCCATGGAATTCTCCAGGCCAGAATACTGGAGTGGGTAGCCTTTCCCTTCTCCAGGGGATCTTCCCAACCCAGGGATTGAACCCAGGTCTTCCACATTGCAGCTGGATTCTTTACCAGCTGAGTCACAAAGGAAGCCTAAGAATGCTGGAGTGGGTGACCTATCCCTTCTCCAGCGGATCTTCCTGACCCAGCAACCAAACGGGGGTCTTCTGTATTGCAGGCAGATTCTTTACCAACTGAGCTATCAGGGAAGCCCATGAAGGAAATCTCAGAATCAGTGGAAATGGGTTTATGAATAAAGGCTGAAACATGTTTAAAGTTAGTACAGAAGCCTGACTTCTGGATGTTCTGGGATTATTATTGCTTAGTTATTACTTCTATTTAACCAAAGTTTCTGCTGAAACTTTGTTCTCCAGTTCTCTGTCCCATTCCCAGAAAAGCCATCAATCAAGTTTCTTTATTGGTCACATGTCCTATGTTGTGATTTTGCACAAAAAAGTATAGAAAATACAAATTCTATAGCATTCTACACTTAATGTAAGGCAGCAGAGGCCCTTGTTCAAACGAAAGTGAAAAGCAAAAAAGCAAATGACAACTTTTAATTTGTATTGCTAAGCCTTTACTTGGTATATCCAAACAACAGGCTGAAAGTCAGCCAGCTCCAGAACCAAGTGCTCAAATTAGATTCCTAGTTCATCCAAATCACACATGTGGTCTGCATACGTGTGAGCACAAAAATCACACAGGATCACAGTCCCACCTGTGTGGGTATTCAGGCTTTCCAGACAGTCAGTGATAATAATGTGCACACAGAGAAAGAATGCTTTTCTTTCAAAAGCTGAAGGAAGTGGAAAATCAACAAAGCTAGAAACTAATATGTATGTCCTATTTTTCAAAAATATTCACGTATATTTTTGGTAAACAGGGTCACAGAGAGAGCACCCAGAAATCAAGGGTAGTCAGATTGTGATAAAATTTGTCCAAGGGGATGAATGCCCTACTTAGAATGGTATACACTAATGGTCACTGCAGGTGGTTTCAAGTTTATTGAAAAATGACACAAATCATAAAAATACCAGAATAAAAAAATCATTAGGTTGATTATTGGGTTGATGTGGTAGTTGTGCCTGGCACAGCAGTGTCCTCTGAAGGAGGGTCTGTGTCTGAGTTCCTCTGCAGCCACCCATGAGGATGAAGCCTCAGTCTTTGCTGGGTGGGCAACTGTCGTGGGAGAAGGCAGGTTAGAGGGTGAGCTTCCTAAGTCACTAAACAAACCTTTAAAAAAAAAAAGAAAAACCTTCTCATTAGGAATTATTATTTCCATCCCTCGTCTTCATTAGAAATAAAAGAGTTGTACTTAGGAACAAAATCTGAAATGATGAAAAATCCTTCGAGGCAAAAAAGAAAGATTTAGCAGTTCACCCTTTTATTACTGTTATGATGACTCCTTATTACTTAGCACTTACATGGCACTTTATTCTTTCTAAGGGCTTTACAAACCTTAATTACTTAATCTTGAAACATATTTAGAAAGGCACTTGACTTTATTTGACACAGCTATTCGAAACCTGTTTTCCCCATTTTCAGTCCCCATGTGTGGAGGTACAGTATCTTCCTGCTGGGAAGCAAGGTGCCAGAAGGTGGCTGAGAGAAAGGAACTCCTGAAGAAAAATGGAGGGGAGGAAGGAGAGGAGAAACCAGCCTATGTTAAAATAACAATAATCAGCAATGACGACCACTCTTTCCTTCTCTTTGGCATTCTTTGCCAATCCAGCATCTTTCAAAATTTTTAATAATCAGTAATTTACAAAATGCAATAAACATACTTTATACATACCCTACACACAACAGATTTTTCTGGTTGAATTATGTTGCTTGTCATGCAAATAGGTAATCCTGAACCAATTAAAACACAAAAGCATGTTGTAGTAATGGAAGTTTCTGGATGCCAGCTCTTAGGCACTGGGTCCTTAAAGAGAGAAGAAAAAAGAAACACGGAGAACAATATCATCATTCTATCAGCAGTTAACTTGAGTCTACTTATGCGTGATCAAAGACTACAAATATAGTTTAAACAGCATGAAATAATCGCTGGGTTTACAATATGAAATGATTTTTAAAAGAAAAACCAACAACAATCCACTATGTTCGGTGACTCAAGACTAATTTTGTGATGCACAGCCAAGCTGAGGTGGTGGTAAGGAAATTAAGGTTAAGAGGCTAACCTCCCTCCTGGGTTCCCTTTGAAGATTTCTGTATTCTGGGGGAGAGGGTAATGAAAATATTTTACCTCCCCTATTGCAATTAGGTCAGTGGGCCAGAGAAAAACACTGCTCACACACACCAATGCAATTGCAACCCCAAAAGAGGCAAAAAGGATAGGATTCAGCAATATTCCCTGCATGAGAATGGCCAGCCAAATAGCAGTGAATAGGTCTTCCTCTCCTAGATTTGGATTTTGAAGAAGGAGAGAGAGACTAAGAGAAGCAAGTCCTCTTCCCAATTCTTAAGCTTCTTACACCTGACTAGTGTCCACATAAACAAGGAGCATGAAGAAACCACAGCAAACCATGACCAAAGCTTGGAGATGAGGGTCTGTGTTCATCAAGAGGAAAAGAATGGCCCTAGCATCTAGATTGCCTGAGCATCTTTAGTAAGAAAAGAAAGCCGTAACGGGAAAGATCCATCCATCTGGTTGCTTTGTGGTGGCTGTGTTTTTATTTTCATTTCAGACACCGACGAGGCAGAGGAGTGGCATATAGAAATTTAGAGTCCAGAAACTTAATAAAATGGCTCTAAACATGACAGCATTATGAAAAAGATTAATTACTAGGAGTAAAGAGGCCCGATGCCAGGAATTTATAGGATTGATACAAATATAATGCCCTGCTGGGCTGCTGGGCCCATAAAATGCAACCCTAATCTTCAGGCCTATTGTTGTTTTTGCAGAAACAACTGGCTTCAGCCATGACAACAAAAGGGTACATAATAGAATTTCAGTAGGGGGAAAAATCACTACAGCCATGGAAAATAAACACCTTTAAAGAATCTGTTTATGAACACCTAGTCCAGCTTTCCCTTCAAGTTCCAGTGTCTACAGAGTAAAGATGCCATTGTTGTGTTTATCTCAGAGACCAGCAGAAGGAAAGGAGAGGACCAGTTAGCAAGAAGAGATAGGACCACCAACTGCATTGCCTGTTGTTTCTATTGGCAATGGACAGTTTGTTCTTTAATTGGGAAATAATCCAGATGCCTTCTTAAATAAGAGAATTGCTCTTGCAAACACAGGAAGACCTTTGCCTACAATTATGATTTTAGTTCCTTGTAAACATTTTTTAAGCTACCCTCCCCTTTGAGGTTCACTGTATGCCTCTTGCCCATCTCTTATAATTGATGTGTCTGACATTCAGAAACACTTTGTAAAACCACAAATTAGTCATGGCAGGAACAAGAAAAGAAGCTCAACTCGGCAATTGGATTACACTAACCAATCGGACCAGTGTCTGCCTTTGTTTGTACTCGCCACATTGATGGTAAAGAGAAAGACAACTTTCATAACCAGTAATTTGAGGTTTGAACTTCATTCATGTCTAAAATCATAGACATTTTCTGGGGACCAACTGAAGGGAAAACACTGTGTTTTTCCACATTTGTGCGTTCATAATATTTCTGAAAAGTGTGAAGGGGCAAGTGTAAAAACACCTACTCTAAGAGCAACCTGTGTTTACATATAAATTATCTTGCCATTCTTATCATGCAAAGGATTCATTTATAACATATGGTGTCTGTTTCACACGCTAACAGTGGCTTTTTAATTTGAAGTCAGCCACAATCAGTGGTCCTAAATCCTCACTGTCTCTGGGATTAATTATGGGCACTAGACAGCAATAGCAATCCTCTCTTCCTGATAAGCTGCATGGAGAAGTTGGCAAGAGGAGAAAATAGGCCTTTCAAGGTTAGAGAGCAACTAGAGCTGACATACACTCGTCTTCCATGACACCCATTTGAAATCACAATATTAATGTTAAAACCACCTCCATTCTTAAGGGTTGTTTAGTAAAACATCACACATAAAAGAAATGTGATTTCTAAATGCTTTCTACTTCTTCCTCTCAGCAGAATAATTGAAAGAGCCACATACCTCTGCAGTTGTTAAATAAACACAACCAGCCTAGGCGGACTGAGGGACCATGTTGAGCTGGGGTTCCATCAGTCAGCAGCTTCTCAGCTTTACAAACCAGAACTTTCAGGACACAGGCTGCATGTGTGCAGGACACTCTGCCTCACTATGGATTTAAAAAATCACAGTTTCTGCCCACAGATAAACAGATCTGCCAGAGTGAAACTGACCACGTACCCACCTGTGCTCCCTGCAATATGCAACCTAAAGTGGAGTTCCTGGTCACAATTGCACATGCAGATTTGCTTATATAAGATGCTTGAACCGTCTCATTGTTTCAGCAACGTATTCTTCTTCCTGTTTATCACCTGCTTTTAAAGACTGGAGAAAGGGTCAAATGATTTTTTGAGATCCTACCCAGTTCTATTTTTCAAAATCTAATGATGTTTTACTGAACCAGGCTGATTGTGTCTTGAGTATCTTGTGTGTGCAGTCACTTGAGAACTTCTGGGATATGCCTGCAACACATTGGACATTGCAGTGGGGCTGAGGGTACAGTGATGAGCAAACCAGTGGGGTTCCTGCCTTCGGAAGTAGGGGTGCAAAAGAGAAATGAAGCCAGATAATTTTGGGGATTGAAGAAAGCTTCCTTGGGGAAGCAACATTTGGGCTGAAATCTTTTTTCTTTTTTAAAAAATTTATTTATTTTTAATTGAAGGATAATTGCTTTACAATATCACGTTGGTTTCTAATAAACATCAACATGAATCAGCCATAGGTTTACCCGTGTCCCCTCCCACTTGAACATCCCTCCTCTCCTCTCCCCACCCCTCAAATCCCAGTTTGAGTTCCCTGAGTCATACAGCAAATTTGGGATGAAATATTAAGGACTTAGTTGGCCAAGAAGGAAAAGTGGAAGGCACAGCATAGGCAAAGGTCCTGAGGTGGTTGAGGACAGATTCTTACAAGGAGCTAAGAGAAGGAAGGTGACTGGAAGGGTGAAAATCAGAGATGTCAAGTGCTAGAGGAAGTGACACAGGCAGGCAGGGGTTCAACTCTAGCGTGGTCTTGCATAATCACAGAAACCCAAAGGCTTTTCTTCCAAGCCTTTCAACTGCATAGTGAACAAATAAAAGTATGGAATCTCACTTCAGAAACTCTCAAAGATCTAACTACCTCAAAATACTCACAAATAATGTAGAACTAGGGTTTAGAATTTGAGCCATTCAGATATCTAACTCTGGTTTTGCAATTTATACCACAGTTTAAAGGTTTAACCATCTAAGAAATTCAAAGTTGTAACCAAAATGTTCCTCATGTGTAGGCTAGTTTCTGAGTTAGGGACTTCACTAACATGGAGATGAATAAACCCTTTTTATAACTGGCTTATATTCAAGAGGATTTTAGTCTTTCACAGATAAAATGTTGATGCTATCATAGTTCAGAATTTGTTTTCTTGTTAAACTACTCAAGAGATTTTTTTTTTTTTTTGGTTAAATAACAGCACTGAGATGCTATCTCACTAGAAACTGCTAGTATCTAAAAAATAGGTACACAAACCCTCCAGATCAGCCAAAGTCATTATGAGATAGAATCCTTTTGCCAATGTGGACAAAAGGATTGAACTAGTTGTAGATACATAATTATGCAAAGAATCATTTTTTGTGTCATTGTACAGTGGACTCCATGAGAGGCCATGGAGGGAGCATCATAAATGGGGATGTGCTGACTATTACACTTGACTCAAACATCACTAAAGAAAACGTCTGTGTTTTTCTCAGCCTTATTAGCTATAGACATAACTGATGTACAAAACAGTATTCAGCAGGAAATTTTGCCATTTCTCAAAATAACCTCCTGGGTGTTGACTCTTCACACTTCATTGATTCTTCTAGGCCTTTCCTGAGCTCTTCCTGTCCTTTCTGAGGTCTGGGATCTTGTCTTCCTTTATTGAGTATATCTTAGTAATGAACATATATTCCAGATTTTAAATAAATTCCCTTCTTACCCGATACTTACTGTTCTTTTACTCAGTTTCAAAACATTTAATTTTCTTGCAGTAAATATTGCTTTCACATAAAGGTGGACTGCAGCACACCAGGCATCCCTGTCCTTCACTTTCTCCTGGAGTTTGCTCAAATTCATGTCCATTGAGTCAGTGATGTCATCCAACCATCTCATCCTCTGTTGCTTCCTTCTCTTCTTACCCTCAATCTTTTCCAGACCCATCAGGGTCTTTTCCAGTGAGTCAGCTCTTCTCATCAGGTGACCAAAGTATTAGAGCTTCAGCTTCAGCATCAGTCCTTCCAATGAATATTCAGGGTTGATTTCCTTCAGGATTGACTGGTTTGACCTTGCAGTCCAAGGGATTCTCAAGAGTCTTCTCCAGCACCACAATTCAGAAGCATCAGTTCTTCTGTGCTCAGCCTTCTTTATGATCCAACTCTCATATCTGTACATGACTGCTGGAAAAACCATAGTTTTGACTATACAGACCTTTGTTAGCAAAGTGATGTCTCTGCTTTTTAATGCACTATTTAGGTTTGTCATAGCTTTCCTTCCAAGGAGCAAGTGCCTTTTAATTTCCTAGCTACAGTCTCCATCTGCAGTGATTTTGGAGCCCAAGGAAATAAAATCCATCACTGTTTCCACTTATTGTCAATTAATCTATGACAAAGAAAGCAAAAATATACAGTGTAGAAAAGACAATCTCTTCAATAAATGGTGCTGGGAAAACTAGATAGCTACAAGTAAAGAATGAAATTAGACCTTTGTTTAACACTATATACAAAAGAAACTCAAAATGTATTAAAGGCCTAAATGTAAGACCAGATACTGTAAAACTCCTAGGGAGAAACATAGGCAGAACTCTCTTTGACATAAATCAAAGCAATATTTTTTGGACCTGTCTCCTAAAGCAAAGGATATAAAAGCAAAAATAAGCAAATGGTACCTAATTAAACTTAAAAACCTTGCACAGCGAAAGAAACCATTGACACAAGGAAAAGACAACCTACTGACTGGGATAAAATATTTGCAAATGATATGACTGATAAGAGATTAATAGCCAACATATATAAACAGTTCATCTAATCCAACACCAAAAAAGTCAATCAACCCAACTGAAAAATGGGTAGAAGAATTAAAGAGATATTTTTCAAAGAAAAAAAATGCAAGTGGCCAACAGGCACATGAAAACATGCTCAACATTGCTAATTATCAAGGAAATGAAATCAAAATCACGATGAGATATCACCTCACACCTGTCAGAATGGCCATCATCAAAAAAGAACATGAATAACAAATGTTACTGAGGATGTGGAGAAAAGGGAACACTCACATACTGATGGTAGGAATGTAAATTGGTGCAGCAATTGTGGAAAACAGTACATGGAGGTCTCTCAAAAAACTAAAATTAGAACTACCATAGGACCCAGCAATTCCACATCTGAGTATATATCTGAAAAATACAAAAACACTAATTTGAAAAAGATGCATGTTCACAGCAGCATTATTTATAATTGCCAAGTTAAGGAAGCAATCTAAGTGTCCATCAACAGATGGATGGATAAAGATGACATGGTGTACAGTATATATATATACACACACACAATGAAATACTACTCAGCCATTAAAAAATGTAATTTTGCCACTTGCAGCAACATGCATAGATTTGGAGGACATTATGCTAAGTGAAATAAGTCAGACAGAGAAAGACAGATACAGTATGATATCATTTACATCTGGAATCTAAAAATACAACAAACTAGTGAATAAAATAAAGAAGAAGCAGACTCACACATATAAAGAACAAACTAGTTCTTACCAGTAGGGAGAGGGAAAGAAGGAGGGTCAACATAGAGGTAGGGAAAAAAGAGGGCTACAGTGGGATTATATGAAATCTTGGGTCTGAAACTTTTGAAAATTGTAAGGCACTATGAAATTTAAAGAACTTTTATTCAACAAATAAAATAAAAATTAAAAAGAGCATAAAGGTGTTGATACACTTTTGTTGTATACACATTCATTGATACACTTAAAGAGCAAAAAAAGAAATCAGTGAAGAAAAGATGAACCATTTAGACTATGAATCATTGTTGTAAAACTGATTCACTCTATGAAGAAAAATAAAACTTGATTCCTACCTAAAAAAGTGAACTTCAGAGAGAATTAGAAATGTCAATTTGAGAGATAAAATTAAAAGCTAATATAGGAAAAATGTTGGTGAATATCTTTATGAACTTAGGGTAAGAAAGGATTTTTTTAAAGGCATAAACTGAAAGCAGAAAATTTACAAAAAATAAAAAATAATAAAATTAGTAATTTTTATTCAACAAAAGATACCACAAACTTGACAAGTTAATGACAGATAAGAGATATTTGTCTTGAGTAAAACTAACGAGATTTTAGACTACACAAAGTACTCCTGCAGATGAGTTAAAAAACAAAAGAACTCCAATAGAAAAATGAGATAATATTCAATCACATGAAGGAAGTAGAAAGAATTAACAAATACATGGGAAGACAGGCAACACATTAATAACCAGAGATACATAAATTTTTTTAAAAAGTAAAATAACATTTTTATCTCCACCAGATCAGTACAAACTTGGAAAACCAGATAATGTCAAGTGTCAGAGACTACTTGGGGAATTTCGAACCCTGGTACATTGCTGGTGGGAATGCAAACCTAAATACAATTATGCCTGACACAGTGTGTACCTGACAGAAATTCTTACACAAATTCCAAAATGCTCACGTATAAGGATGTTCATGGCACATTTTCATTATAATGGAGACATCAAACAATGTAGATGCATGTTATGTAGTGGTCAAAAGCAAAGAACTACATGGATATACAGCATGGAGAAGACTCTTGAGAGTCCCTTGGACTGCAAGGAGATCCAACCAGTCCATCCTAAAAGAGATCAGTCCTGGGCGTTCATTGGAAGGACTGATGTTGAAGCTGAAACTCCAATACTTTGGCCACCTGATGTGAAGAGCTGACTCTTTTGAAAAGACCCTGATTCTGGGAAAGATTGAGGGCAGGAGAAGAAGGGGTCGACAGAGGATGAGATGGCTGGATGGATCATGGACTCAATGGACATGAGTCTGAGTAAACTCTGGGAGTTGGTGATGGACAGGGAGACCTGGCAGCTGCGGTTCATGGGGTCGCAAAGAGTCGGACACAACTGAGCAACTGAACTGAACTGAAGGACAAATCATAAACACAGTGTGGAGGGAAAAATTAGCTCTGGAATGGGATCCACAATACAGCAGCATTTATTTATATTAAAATTATGCATAAACAAAACCCAACACTGCAAATGTTCCAAGGATACACACACATCCAAGATACCCATGGAAATGGGAGGGCAAATTGGAATAAGCTTGGGGGAGATGACAGCGTGATGTAAACTCAAAAGCAGAATTTGGTTTTCCCTGGTGGTCCAGTGGGTAAGAATCTACTTGCCAAGGCAGAAGACACAGGTTCAATCCCTGGTCTGGGAAGTTTCCACATGCCATGGGGCAACCCAGCCTGTGTACCACAACTAGAGTAGTTACTGCTCGCCACAACTAGAGGATGTCTGCGTGCAGCAACAAAGACCCAGTGCAGCCAAAAATTAATAAATAAATTAATTAAAAAATTAAAAGCATGATTAACTCAATTTTCTGAACCTGAGTTTAAGAATGAAATCCCTCTAGTGGAAAAGTTAAAGGAACATTAGTTTTTAATCTGCTAAGACCAACAACAAGGAAATTTACATTATAAAAAGGAAATAAAATGGTCACTTTGAACTTTATCTAGAAACTAACTTTCTCAAGGATAGATAGATACCCCCTACACCCTCGTGGGCTTCCCTGATGGCTCTACAGCAAAGAGTCTGCCTTCAATGCAGGAACCACAGGAGACATGAGTTCAATCCCTGTGTCGGGAAGATCCCCTGGAGGAAGGCATGGCAACCCACACTAGTATTCTCGCCTGGAGAACCCCTTGGCAGAGGATCCTAGTGGGCTACAGTCCATAAGGTCACAAAGAGTCGGACACGAGTGAAGCGACTTAGCATGCACTGTCTCATAAGTTCAGCCTTAGTCCTGGAGCAATTCTAAATGTTAAATATTATTTCATAGAGTGGGTATAAGGGGGATTTTGAATCTCTCAAACAATGCATGAAACACTTCATTAGCAGCTGGAAGGAAAATATATGTCTGTTCTTCAGGGCTAGTTTCAGAGAAAACCACTAGGACAGTGACACTAAAAAACTGGGAAAGTGACTAAGTGCCATTCATTGTACTTGCAGACAGTACACACTCTAGGAGATCAGCATATTTGTACTGAGGACAATTCTAAAAGCCCAGAATATTAGAATTAAAAATAATGTGTCTCTTTATTCACTTTATTTCTAGTTTTGCTATTAGCATCTATACAATGTCTAAATGAAGTATCATTTGAAAAGTATTTTCTATTTAAGTGATTCGCAGCTATTATCATAAAGCTGCTCAATCAATAAGCATAATAGTTATAACTACATTTCAAAAGAACTTCATTTATAAAGGAATTTCGTGACACATGCAGCATGGCCCCTATATCTACAGAAGGGGCTGGAAATGAATTCTCAGCCTGTGAGCTCTCCCCTTTTTAACTCTAACGGCATTTGCATGGTGTTGGGTGGTGCTGAACTGGCGGGTTGTAGATCCCTTAACAGCTTTTTGCTTCTCTCCTTCCAGCCTTGCATGGACTGTCACCAGTGCATTGCTAATTGAACATGATGGGCACTAGGTTGATTAAAGAGAAAATTACATTCTACTTATCAAATGCTGATTAGCATAACTACCACATGTGCTTGCTTTCTCTTGCCCTATTCAATAAACATTTCATTAGAAAAATGAATTTTGTCACTTGGGAGATGGGCCTCTAGCTCAAACTTCTTACTCGGCAGGTAATATTCAGAGGAGCTTGATACATAGTCCACAGTGTGTGTGTTGCCTTATTTATGTAAAAAAAATTTCCTAAGCAGATTTTGGTCAATTTTTCCCTTTTCAAATAGGGGAAGAAAGAAAAACAAAGTATGTGAGTTCTTGGCCCCAAGCTGTGAAAAACAGCTGACCCAGGCCTCCTGGGCAACAGACCAGAGCCCCCTGGGGTGGGACACCAGAAAGCAGGCTTCTCGTCTCCAAAGACTATGCCATGGTGGGTGCCAAAAGGTTGAGACTAGTCTAGCCCCTGCCTAGGCCTCAGGCCTAGTGTCTGACTGCAAGGGCAGCAATTTCCCAAAAGAGCTGTGAATGCCTCCCATGTCCTACATGTCCCCCTCTCCAAAAAATGTTGGAGGAATGGAAGTGCCGAGAAATTAGGGGGGACTTCCCTAGTGGTCCAGGGGTTAAGAATCTGCCTTGCAATGCAGAGGATGCAGGTTCTATCCCTGGTCAAGGAACTAAGATCCCACATACTGTGGGGCAACTAAGCCCGAGCAACTAGTGAAGCCTATGCACCACAACAAAAATCCTGCATGCTGCAACTAAGACTCGACGCAGTCATATGCATAGACATGCATTACTCTGGAGCCTAGTAGTCAATGGGGTCACAAAGAGTCAGACATGACTGAGTGACTTTCACTTTCATATATATGTAGTAAAAGAAATTAGGTGAGTAAAGAACTGACTCTGCCTCTTTTCTGGTTGACACATTTTGGTGTGTCTGCCTGGCTCACAATGACTCCCTCAGTCCTGGAGACCATTTTCCTACCCTGCCTCTGAAATGGTAACATGGACAGCACTTTATGACCCACCAGGATCTTCACTGATTGAATTGGGAATGGGGCAGGGGGGATGGGAGGTCACATGTCTCAAGCTGGGCCATTTACTTCCTTGCCCAGATTTTGGAACAGGGTTAGAGGGGCAGCAAGCTAAATTCCTAGAGAAGGCAATGGCAAGCCACTCCAGTACTCTTGCCTAGAAAATCCCATGGACGGAGGAGCCTTAGGTAGGCTGCAGTCCATGGGGTCGCTACAAGTCAGACATGACTGAGCGACTTCACTTTCACTTTTCACTTTCACACATTGGAGAAGGAAATGGCAACCCACTCCAGTGTTCTTGCCTGGAGAATCCCAGGGATGGGGGAGCCTGGTGGGCTGCCGTCTATGGGGTCGCACAGAGTCGGACACGACTGAAGTGATTTAGCAGCAGCAGCAGCAAGCTAAATTCCACTAATACTTAGAATCATAGCAGGTATGCCATCTTCCACCACACAGACCACAGAGGTAGAGAGAGCTGGTCAGAAAGAAAGGAAGCAGGAAGGGAATTAAGTAAAAATACTCAGAAAAGAAAAGATACATGGAAGACCCAGAGGCTTTGTACTTCAGGTTCAAGATGCCTCCTGCATCCATGCCCTTGGGTCTGAAAGAAAATGCTTGGGTCCTTAGGTAATCTTCCCACTCTTGCTTAAATCAATTTGACTTGGTTTCTTTTCCAGGAAACCACTGAGTCTTGTCTAACATCTTTCCCCTAAGCAGCTCTAAGTGACTAAAAGAGAATCCCAGGAATCATCAATATCCATGAGAAGCTAGTGCCAAGATGTCCACAAGAGTTTGAAAGATGGAAAGCAGATGGTCAGGCAGTAACTGTCTTCAGCACAGCAGAGAAATTACAGTTGTTGGCCCGTGCAGAGGAGAAAGACCAAAAACAAAATAAAACAAAAGCAAGTGGCATTGTGCCACAGAACCCAAGAAGGGGTCAGGATTCAGAGGCTTCAGATATGATGAAAAAGGTTGAAGTAGCATTTACACTGAAGAATACAGTCCCTCATGGGTGGCTGTTTATCCAGGAGCCAGGTGACCCTCACACCACAGACGTCTCTCACTCCAGCAGGAGATAGGAAGGTATTTCTTTGAAGAAACTGAGCCAGGAGACCTCTGGCCATGGACATGGGCTTTACAAGTTAAGGAGTGGGGCAAGGGTGGGATGCTGTCCTGAAAAATACAGCATGATTAAAAGATTTCATGCAAATCAGAATCACCCAGCCCTCTTTCCTGTTCTTCCAGAATCCCAGGTATAGGCCTTATTCTTAATATATTATTACAGCCAGTACAGCACACACACTAATCAGCTGGAATGGACACTGACCTTAGCATTGAGGCAAAGCCCTTCAGGCTTTGACCCTTTAATTGCTGGTTATAGGGAATATGAGTCTCAGAAGGGTCAGTGTGGCTCAGGGCAGTGGCTTTATGATACCAGTAAAGAGTTTCACTATTTTAACAACCAGTCTGGCTGTATTAGTGTGTACCAGCCAAATATCACACTTGTTTATACCCTCAGGCAAGAAAATTAAAAATTCTTCTCTGGTGAAATTGAACTTTTTTTCTGGTGAAAAATATTGAAAACTTAAGGTCCTTAAATGTAAAGACCAGGTCCAGCCTAACCACCCTATGGTGAACTCCAATAGTCAACAAAATGTTACCCACACGCATGCAGTTTCCAATCAGCTTTTAGTACCTTATGTTTAAATATGAACTGACATGCCAGACTCATTCCACTTTTGAGGAAAACTTCTGCCATTATAGATGGAGACCAAAGAAATTCAACAGAAATTCAAGACTCAGAGAAAATAGAGACAAGGCAAGGAATGGGGGTGAGGGAAGACTTCCAAAACAACTGTAATTAACACCTTCAGAGGGCTGTGAAGAAACTGCAACCATAGAAGAAAAATAACCAAAAAAGCACATACACTCTTTAATTTTTTTTAACCATTTTTTTTTGTGGCTGTGCTGGGTCTTCATTGCTGCACTAGGGCTTTCTCTTGCTGTGGTGACTAGGGGCTACTCCTCATTGTGGTGTGAGGGATTCTCATTGTGGTGGCTTCTCTTGTTGCAGAGCACAGACTCTAAGCAGGTGGGCTTCAGTAGTTGTGGCACACAGGCTTAGTTGCTCCAAGGCATGTGGGATCTTCCCAGATCGGGGATCAAACTGGTGTCCCCTGCATTGCTAGGCAGATTCTTGACTGCTGAATCACCAAGGGAAATCCCCATTCATTCACTTAAGCAACAATTATTTATTGAATGTCTACTATGTATCCGTTTTAGTGATTGCTTCCTATTTTCTACCCTCTAAATCACTTTATAATTGGCAGGTTGATCTCTGGCTACCTTCAAAGCTACAGCCCCAGAGCCGACCTCATCTCTTCTCAGCTGAACTTTAGCAATGGACTTTAATAAATTATTATTATTAATTTTTATTACAGCATAGTTGCTTTACAATGTTGTGTTAGTTTCTGCTGTACGGCAAAGTGAATCAGCCATATGTGTATATGGATCCCCTCTTCTTTGGATTTCTTTTCCATTTACTGCTGGTGTTGCTCAGTCACTAGGTCGTGTTCGACTCTTTTGGGATCCCAAGGGCTGCAGCACAGCAGACTCCTCTGTCCTCTTCTATCTCCTGGAGCTTACTCAAATTCATGTCCACTGAGTGGGTGATTGAAATGAGATGGTTGGATGGCATCACCGACTCAATGAGTTTTAGTAGACTCCAGGAATTGGTGATGGACAGGGTGGTCTGGCATATTGCAGTCCATGGGGTTGCAAAGAGTCGGACACAACTGAGTGACTGAACTGAACTGAGTGGGTGATGCTATCTAATCATTTCATCCTCTGCTGCCCTCTTCTCCTTTTGCCCTTAGTCTTTCCCACTATCAGGGTTTCTTCCAGTGAGTTGGCTCTTCACATTGGGTGGCCAAAGAGTTGGAGCTTCAGCTTCAGCATCAATTCTTCCAATGAATATTCAGGGATGATTTCCTTTAGGATTGCCTGGTTTGATCTCCTTGTAGTCCAAGGGACTCTCAAGAGTCTTCTCCAACACCACTGTTCGAAAGCATCAATTCTTCAGCACTCAGCCTTCTTTATGGTCCAATTCTCACATCTGTACATGACTAATGGAAAAACCAGTATACAGACCATTGTAGGCAAAGTGATATCTCTTTAACTATACGGATCTTTGTAGGCAAAGTGATGTCTCTGCTTTTTAATACACTGTTTAGGTTTGTTAGAGCTTTTCTTCCAAGGAGGAAGCGTCTTTTAACTTCATAGCTGCAGTTGCCATCCGCAGTGATCTTGGAGTCCAAGAAGATAAAACCTGTCACTGCTTCCACTTTTCCCCCTTCTATTTGCCATGAAGTGGTAGGACTAGATGCCACGATCTTAGTTTTTTCTCACGTTGAGTTTTAAGCCAGCTTTGTCACTCTCTTTCACACTCATCAAGAGAGTTCCTCTTTTCTTCGTGCCATTAGAGTGGTATCATCTGCATATCTGAAATTGCTGATTTTCCTCCCAGCAATCTTGATTCTAGCTTGTGGATCATACAGTCTGGCATTTAGTGTGAGGTACTTTGCAAACCAAGGTCCGTCTAGTCAAGGCAATGGTTTTTCCCGTGGTCATGTATGGATGTGAGAGTTGGACTGTGAAGAAGGCTGATCGCCGAAGAATCAATGCTTTTGAACTGTGGTGTTGGAGAAGACTCTTGAGAGTCCCTTATACTGCAAGGAGATCCAACCAGTCCATTCTAAAGGAGATCAATCCTGGATGTTCATCGGAGGGACTGATGCTAAAGCTGAAACTGCAATACTTTGGCCACCTCATGCGACGAGTTGACTCACTGGAAAAGACTCTGATGCTGGGAAAGGTTGGGGGCGGGAGGAGAAGGGGACGACGGAGAATGAGATGGCTGGATGGCATCACCGACTCTGTGGACATGAGTTTGAGTGTACTCCGGGAGTCGGTGATGGACAGGGAGGCCTGGCGTGCTGTGATTCATGGGGTCGCGGAGAGTCGGACACGACTGAGCGACTGAACTGAACTGAACTGAACTGAACTCTGCATACAGAGGAGCCTGGTGGGCTACAGTCCATGACGTCACAAAGAGTCAGACACGACTGACCGACTAAGCACAGCACAAGAGCACTCTGCATATAAATTAAATAAGCAGAGTGACAATATACAGCCTTATTGTACTTCTCTCCCAATTTTGAACCAGTCAGCTGTTCCACGTCTGATTCTAACTGTTGCTTCTTGACCCACAAACAGGTTCCTCAGGAGACAGGTAAGATGGTCTGGTACTCCTTTCTCTTCAAGAATTCCCATTTAGGTCACCACAGAGCGTTGATTAGAGTTCCCTGTGCTATACAGTAGGTTCTCACTAGTCATCTATTTTATACACAGTCGTGTATATATACCAATCCCTATCTCCCAGGTCATCCCATCCCCCCTTCCCCTTTTGGTGTCCATGTTTGTTCTCTACATCTGTGACTCCATTTCTGGCAATGGACTTCTAATTCATCTCCCTGCCTCGAGTCTTGCTGTCCTATAATCCACCATTTACATTTAGAATGTAAGCTCCCAGGACCCATGGGATTTCCACCATCCAGAGAAAAAAGCACAGAAACCTTAACTCCCAACACAGACCCCAACTTGTTAGGATAGAGAACCTGATGGTCCCCTAACATCTTCTGACATTTCACAACTCTATGTCTCTGAGTTCCTTCTGTCCTCACCTTCCCAAACTTATCCACAATGAGAGACTCCTCTCGTCACCCTAACACCAGGCAGCATTAAGCATGCCCTCACCACTGTATCACTGCCAGTGTGTTCTTCCCCTTGTATGGACTCAATGGCCCCGTTGTGTGTCTGTTGGCTCTTCTAAACAACATATTCCTAGAAACTCGGGACCTTGTCTCATTTGTATCCTCATGACTTGGTCCAGTGCTTGACACCTGATGGAGAAATGTTCTTGGACCAAGGTAGATAGGTGAGTGGATGAATAATTTTAGGACCTGAATTGAGTCTCATCGGATGACTAGATCTAGACTGGCAGAAAGAAAAGAGAAAGGCATTCCAAAAAGGGAGAAAGTAAAGAGTGTACAGACAGAAGTAGGAACGCTCACAGTGAAAATTCTGCCTGACCTAGAACACAGGACAGGAGTTAAAACACCGGAAGACACCTATGGAGCCTCGGGATGTGGAGTTTAGTTTAGATACGGTAGGGCACCCCACTCCAGTACCCTTGCCTGGAAAATCCCATGGATGGAGGAGCCTGGTAGGCTACAGTCCATGGGGTCGCTAAGAGTCGGACACGACTGAGTGACTTCACTTTCACTTTTCACTTTCATGCATTGGAGAAGGAAATGGCAACCCACTCCAGTGTTCTTGCCTGGAGAATCCCAGGGATGGGGGAGCCTGGTGGGCTGCCGTCTATGGGGTCGCACAGAGTCAGACACAACTGAAGCGAGTTAGCAGCAGCAGCAGGGGATAAAAGCCGTTTTAAAGCAATGGTTTATAGGTCCTTATGTAATTATAGCTAAGAGACCAAGAGTCTGTCATGAAGTCCCATGTAGACCCAAGAAATGGACATGTGAAGCGGACAACATGTATGAGCCCTGAGTGTGTCATGGTGCAGCACATGCAGTATTGAGGGGAAGACTCATTTCAGTCTGATGAGGCAGGAATCAGAGAACCATTTTTTTTTTAACTATTTTTTGACCAAAACATGCAATATGGGGAATCGTGGTTCCCCAGCCAGAAACTGAACCTGCATCCTCTACAGTGGAATTGAGGAATCTTAACCAATGGACGATCAGGTAAGTCCCCATAACATCTGTTTTAGAGATGAAAAACTGAAACTTAGAGATGTAACTTGCCCAAGATCACAGTGCATGACAGTAAATTTAAATCCAGATCTATACTTTGTCAAAATATGAGAAATCCCCTGAAATAAACACCATTTAAATTAGCTTCTGGCTTTAAGATCTAGTTTATTTCATTTCCTAGTAAGCAAGAAAATATATGGCATGATATAAACAATTCATGTAACTTCTCTGGCCTTAGCTTACTCATCTATAAACAAATGAACTAATAATGATTAGCTCCCTCATAGAGCTGTTATGTAGACTCGAGTTAGTATGTGATATATACAAATACTTGATAAATATTAGCTATTGTCATTACATTTCCTTAACTAAGTTGATAATATCATTCATGTAATAATTCTAATTAGTCATTTAAAATATTTCTCTCCAAATGCAGAGACTAGAATGGCAATTACCTGGAGTTGGGGGGTTGGGGAGATGGGGGGATGTTAGTCAAAGGACAAAAACATATATGAATAAGTTGTGGGAATTTAATGTACACCATGATGATTATAGTTTATAATACCGCATTATATATTTGAAAGTTTGTAAGAGACTAAATCTCAAATGTTTTCATAAAAAAAAAGGTAATTATGAGACATCATGCAGGTGCTAACTAATGCTAGGGTGGTAATTATTTTGCAGTGTATAAGTGTATAAATCAACACCATCGTTGATTACTTACATAATGATAAATTGTTAAATTATTTAAATGTTAAATTAAACTTATACTATGTTATATGTAAATTATATTTCAATAAAGCTGGAAAATAAAATTAAATGAACATGAAACAAAATATCTCTCTTCAGGACACAAAATACCTTCACATCTTGCATTAGATATAAGAATTACTTTGTAAGTTGACATTTTTAAATTATAGGCAATATTTAAGTGGATCTTCTTTATATAATCTTACTATAAACAGATGTACTGTAGTCAAATATATTAAAATGACTCATGAGACACCAGAGCAACCATTTCCATTAGAGTGATTTTCTAAGGCATCACAGAAATATAAAATTACACACATAATGATGCACTGCTTTTGAACGTCTTCTAAGCCCAAAAGGTACCACAACTTGTTTACTTGACAGCTCAGCCATTAATTTCAGAAAGGCTAAAATGAAAAACCACCCAGGTTACAGTTGCCTTGCAGGAATCCCTCTGCTATAATCTCATAGTTTTTTCACCTAATTAATTTCCCCTTTCCTTGCACCAGAGTTTCATGAGTGTATCTTGTTTGGAGGAGATTAAGAGTCACACGCTTCATTAGCAAGGTGTAAATTATCAGTGAGGCCCTCTCCATCCACCTGCTTAATCGGGTTAATGAAGCACCTCTGCGGGGCCTTCCTAGTGCCGCCCTCACCATGCTCTCTGCAGGTTTTACCTCCCTTGGTGGCTTGCAAAACAGGTAAGTGTTTAAAGGTGCTACTGGCTTGCTCTGTTTCCAACCCTGACTCTAAAGTTCAACTCAGCTATGGTCTTTTGATAGACAAAAATGTTGCTTGGGAAAATTACGAACAGATGTCTTTGCTGACTCCTTCCTTATCCCCTGCTCTTTTAGAGAATTTGCTATGGGGGGTGGGGGGCTTGAGTCAACTCTTGAGATTAGGGTTGTGACCATCCAGTGAAAAGTCTTGATCCCCTTCCAGGACCCTTGAGTACTAGCACAGATCTCAGCAAGGTAACCTGCATCACTGTTGTTCCTTCTGGTTAGCACTGCTTCGGAGATCATCAGGTTAGCTTTTCTTTTTCATCATTTCTAAGTTCCTGAGTGCTGATTTAAAACTTACATATTTTAAAAATTGTGATTCTTAAGCTGATCATTTCTACAATAATCTTACGCACAAAAGAATGTTTGTGGTGGCCCTTTAAGCCCTCTGGCAATTTGCAAGGGTGGCTCAGAGGTTAAAGCGTCTGCCTCCAATGCGGGAGACCTGGGTTCGATCCCTGGGTTGGGAAGATCCCCTGGAGAAGGAAACGGTAACCCACTCCAGTATTCTTGCCTGGAGAATCCCATGGATGGAGAAGCCTGGTAGGCTACAGTCCACGGGGTCGCAAAGAGTCGGACACGACTGAGCGATGGAACAGGAACCGGATGCTGATCTTAGACCTGTTGGACAAAGCCAGAGAACAGCAAGTGTCTAAGGTAAACACTTTCTGGTGGTTTAGTCACTAAGTTGTGTCTGACTCTTGTGACCTCACAGACTGTAGCCTGCCAGGCTCCTCTGTCCATGGGGTTCTCCAGGCAAGAATACTGGAGTGGGTTGCCATTTCCTTCTCCAGGGGATCTTCCTGACCCAGGGATTGAACCTGGGTCTCCTGCACTACAGGCAGTTTCTTTACCGACTGAGCTACCAGGGAAGCCCAGACACTTTCTGGAACACTGTAAATAAGCGTCTATCTACTCTCCACTGCACGCTCTTCTCACCTCAAGGGTAAAACCAATAGCTTCACAGTTTCCTTAAGCCCACATGGCTGAGTGGAAAGAGACCTTGGCCAAATTTTCAATGAACTTAAAATTAATAAGAGGTCAAATTGGGATGTCATTGACTATCTTGGGAATTTGATCTGAGAAAGAAGCCCATTGTGCTTAAATCCCTTAGGCTTCCCTGGTGGCTCAGATGGTAAAGAATTCACCTTCAATGAAGGACACCCGGGTTCAATCCCTAGGTCAGGAACAATCTCCTGGAGAAGGGAATGGCAACCCACTCCAGTATTCTTGCCTGGAGAATTCCATACAGAGTAGAGCCTAGTGGGCTACGGAACTTGGGGTCACAAAGAGTTGGACGCAACTAAGAAAATCCCTCAGCCTTATAAATTAAATCTGTTCTCAGAATTCACTATCATCAGTTCACTGAATTGGCCATCCCTGATGGCCAATAGGAAATTTTGTCCCTGGTTTCTAAACTCCCTAAAGTGTAAGACAACATGCATGGAGGGGAAAAAACCCTTTACTAGATCGGGTTCACCCTTTCACCATCTGTATACACTTTGATCCAAAGTAAATAGGATTGGTGCGACAGGAATAAAGATATGTGTAGAATAGATCCCTAAGTATGTTCAACATGCACTTCTTGTTTTAGATATTCAGGTGAGGTAAAAACTACTAAGTACAGGTGTGTTAAGGCTTTTGTTTCTATGATAGTACTTATACTCGTCAGTTTATGTAACCTTTCGCACATTGAAATTCAAACTTTTAAGATCGTGTCTCATATAGTTAATAGTATCCCTCAAACAGAAACACACATGAACACACATATATGGGCCTCTCACACACACACATAAACACAGACACTCATGTACAGTCCTGTGTTTCATAGAAAAGCTTTCTTCAGTCTCTTATGATGAAGCAATTTAAGGTAAATTGAACAAATGATCAGGCTGGTCCATCTGTAATGTCAACATTGATAATGCAAATATAGTAGGGGATTTTAGACAGGTAAGATTTTTCTTTAATTATTAATGAAAATTAATCAAATGACAGCTGAATATGTTTTACTGAGGCTGGTGAAACAGTGTTAACATTAATGTCAAGATCTGTTTACCTTCACTCTCAGTCATGGTTGCAATTATTATGTTGTTAAGAAACCTTTACATTTGAAATAGTTACCTCATTTACTTCCTTTATCTAATCACTCCCATTACAGTCGCAAGGACCTACCTCTGATGTAATGGTTCTCTTTGCAGCGGTGTAATCTCTAAGACAACATTTATTAACACGCACCCCCTGGCCTGAGTGTGCACTAGGCTGGTACCAAAGCTGCTTGGCAGCCAGGGGGACTGCAGATAGTCTGCCACCCGAAATGTCTGAGGAATCAACATACTGCCTCCTCTCCCCATAAGGAAGATATTTGCCTCTCTTTTCTCTGTAAACAAATGTGATTTCTCATTGGCTGCAGCATAAATCTAAAAAATAAATTCCAAATCTGGATGATGGCTGCACAGAGGACATGTTCCTTTGCAGAAAGGAACATCTCCATTCACTCCAGGTACCAGCTCTGTTTAGACCATTCCCCACCAGACGAACCATATAGTTCAGCCTCATGTCAAATGCAGCAACAGTCTGCGTTAACACAGACTGACAACTGTGGGCATTATAATCGGTGTGCAAGTAATATCAAAGGCTAGGTGAGAAACTGGATCTCTCAGGAGAACCACCTTCAATGTCAGATGATTCCCAAGAATGTGAGTGTGATCACATGATGCTCTACTGTTCACAAACTGTGTAAGTTGACTCTGTACTGTTCTTTTCTGTACGCACCTTGGTGTGTTTCTGGCTACTGAACTTTCAATAGCCACTGAGGTTTGTGTGCTTTTAAATTTTTATTAATTACATAAAAATCAAGTGCAACTTTGAAATCCCTTGATTTTCTGTTACTCGGCAAGCACGTTCTGACTTTTCTGATAAGTTGATATCATTCCATCATAATCAAACGCCCTCATATGTCTGTTAACTGAGTCTGCACTAGAAAAGAAGATGGAAAGAAATCGTATTATTTAGGAGAATAACTTTCCCATGATGGTAATTTTGCAAATTGAAACCCCCCAGCTCTTGCTCTTAGCCCACATTTTGTAGCAGCCGAACCTAAATCCCTTGCATTCATTTATTCATCAGTCAAAAATTATTTATTGAATGCTAACATGCTGTCTGAAAACTGCACTAGGTGATGGACGTGTATAGATAAAAGACAATGCCTACCTTCAAAGAGATGGCAGTCTGTTGAGGAAGACAGATAAGCTATTACCACATTTGGTGATACCAGTGTGACAAGGGTAGCCCTGGGGGTGCTTCATGAACACCGAGAAGGGGGCTCACTTCCACCAGGGCAGGAGGAAATAAAAAGGTTTTCTTGGAGAACAGAAGCTGAGGAATTTAGACTAGCAAGATATCTTAAACATCCTGTAATTTAAACTCCCTACTATAGACTATGGGGGCTTCCCAAGTGGCTCAGTGGGTAGAGAATCCACCTGGAATACAGGAGAAAAGGGTTTGATCTGTGGAGGAGGGCATGGCAACCCACTCCAGTATTCTTGCCTGAAGAATTCCGCAGGCAGAGGAGCCTGGTGGGCTACAGTCCATAGTGTCACAAAGAGTCACTAAAGTAACAGCACACATGCATGCACTATAGACCACAGAAACTCCTTCTCCAAAATAGACAACCAAAGTTTCATCCTGTTTCTGCTTCCCTGCTTCACAGATGAAGAGCTTGCTGCTCTGGAGGTCAGTTCTTCCCACTGCTTGGTGGCTCTCATTGTGGTTAAATTATTTCTGAGGATAAGCCCCCAAGTTTCTCCTTGTAACTCCATTTACCACCACCCCAGCTCCTTTCACCCCAGAATGTAATTAATTACCTCTTTATTTTTTCTACGTCTCCATTTATCTTTGAAGACAGTTGTTATTCCCATTTATCTCTTCAGATTTAAACACTCCAAGTTTCTTCCAGTGTTCTTCAAATGAGAGAATTTGCATAGTCACCATATTTAAAGTATGAACCCAGACCTGCTTGCAATTCTTCAGTTATGACTGGGACACGGTATTTGTAGTAATTCAGTCTACAGCTGCATTTAATGTTTATTCCTTAATTGGAAGGCTCTCACTTTTCCTGTATCCCAAAAGCTTTTAGAACACAAACCTTTCTTATCCTGAAACTACCCCCAAATCCTTTTACTACACGCTCTTCTTAAAAATGCCATCTTATTCCCAGGCACCTAGACCTGAAATCTTGAAGTCCTAAGTAGATATTTATTATTATACCTCACTTGGACTATTTAAATGGCTGCCAACTGGTTTTTCTGCTTTAAATCTCTCTCTAATCCATCCTTCAGCCTCCACCACAGTAATCTTCATAAGGAGGGCTCTGATCATGTCATTCCAAGCTGGTATTTTATACTGTGTATCTTCTTAAACTTTCCCTCTACCTCGAATGTAAATTTTTAAATTTATTAACCAAAATATATATATATATTACTTGCCTCATTCTATTCATAATCCTATTATACCATTTGTGTGATACTTGTGCCATTACATTTACAACTTTGGTTAATACTCCAAGTTCATGTTATTACTCATATTCTGTATATTGATATAGAATTATTCAGAGCCTTAAATACTGATTTTTCTTCTCTTCTCTGCTTTTCTTCCCATAATTGGGTACTTTTTCTAGTTTGATTTTTCTTCAAAGGCCACAACTATTGTTGTTTATAGTAACACTGAAGTTATATATCATAGAAGAAATATAAAGTGCTGAGTGTTCCAGAGAGGAAGAGACTGCTTCTAGCGTAGAGGCTGTGACTGACAGAAGTAGTTCCAGGAAAATCTTCATGGAAGAGGCAGAATTTGAATTGAGCCTTAAAGAAAGAATAGGCTAGAAGACTGAGGTAAGAGGAAAGGGTATTACTGGTGTTGGGATTTACAAAGGAGAATAAAGTGGGAGTGGGCAAAGGATTTTAATAGGTTCAATTGCCAAGACTATACAGTGCACGAAAAAAGGGAGATAAGATCCTAAGTGAAAAAAGGGAGATAAGATCCTAAGAGAAAAAAAGGATCCTATCTTAGTGTACTTGAAAGCCAAATGGAGGCATTTGATGCCATTGGAATGACAAATTTTCAGCTTAGAGTGATCAAAGCACCGAATTTTGGATTGCCTATCTCTTCAAAGTCAATAAAGATATACGCTAGGTTTGGGTTTACACTGCCACTTGAATCAGCCAAAGTAGGTAGAGGCTAGTAGACTTGAGGACCCTTGCCATAGTGCATCAGCATATATATAATACAGAAAGATGAGGACAGTCCCCACTTCACCAGCATATGATGACTCCAGGCATAGGGCCCTTCATGCACCTCAGTATGGGACTATCACAGTATGTTTTTCCTGGGGACAACTACAGAATTTATCTCCCAATTCCTAAGACTTTCGTTTTAAAATGATTTTATTTATCTGGCTGTGCTGGGTCTTCATTGCTGCAAGGGCTCTTCTGTAGTTGCAGCAAGCAGTGGCTATTATCTAGTTGCTGCATGCAGGCTTCTCATTGTAGTGGCTTCTCTTGTGGAGCATGGGCTCTAGGTATGCGGGTTTCAGTAGTTGCAGCTCCCAGGTTCTAGAGCACAGACTCAACAGTGTGGTGAAGGGGGTTGGTTGCTCTGAATGCAGAATGTGGGATCTTTCCAGACTAGGGCTCGAACCTGTGTCTCCTGCATTGGTAGGCAGGTTCTTTACCACTGACCCACAAGGAAAGTCCGTCCTAAGATTTTTATGTACACTTGAGTTTCCTCCAAGTATACTTTCTGCATCCTCTTCTGAAAATCTCTGAGGGTTCACCCCTCCAAAGCAGAGCTTCTTACCTGTTGCAGAGCTCTAATGCTGCCAGATTATCTTCCTCCTCCCCTCTATTACATGCCTACATACCTCTTGGCAGTGAACTTTATGGCATTTGTATGTACATAACACTTTTTTACATATGACTGACTTCTATGCATGGGTATGAGTACCTCAACCTCTTTAAAAAGGTAGAACATCCGTTTGCCCTAGAACATGGGTTCTTAACCTGAAGCTCACAGGACCAGTCCCCACAAACACATATCCAAAGTGTCTGTGCATAAAATTCTGGAGGTTCATGATCGGGGGAAACAAATCACATCTTTAACTGCACTAATCTCTTATTTAAAGTTAGTATTCTCTTATGTCACAAAGGAACTTATCTGTGAGACAGAAAGACTCACAGACATAGAGAACAGCCTGTGGTTCAAGAGGAAGGGGATGGAGGAGGGATGAACTGGGAGTTGAGGATGAGCAGATGCAAACTATCATATATAGAATGATGGAAAGCAAGTTCCTACTGTATAGCACAAGGAACTATATTCAATATCCTGTGATAAACCATAATGGAAAAGAAAATGAAAAAAAAATACAGGTATAACTGAATCACTGTGCTGTATAGCAGAAATTAATACAACATTATAAATCAACTATATATCAATAAATCAAATTTTTTGAAAAGTTATGGGACTTCTCTAGTAGTCCAGAGGTTGAGACTCTGCATGCTCAATGCAGAGGGCATGAGTTTGACCCTTGGTCTGAGAACTAATATCCTTCATGCACCATGGTGCAGCGAAAAAAAAAAAGAAATTTTTTTTTGCATTGTAAATACAGGCAAAAACCTACAGTATCTGAAATAATACCTATGATTTTTTTTCTTAAATACAGATCATGGATATTTTCATCATATTTAACTTGTAGATATCTCAAAATATTGTTTATCCCCATTGATAATTCAAAATTAAAGTCATTATTAGACTAGGAATTCCCTAGAGGTCTAGTGGTTAGGACTTTGTGCTTTCACTGCCGTGAGTCCTGGTTCAATCCCTAATCTCTAGTTGGGGAACTAAGATCCTGCAAGCTGTGTGGCTCAGCCCCCAAAAAAAAAACAACCCTCATTATTAGTCTCACTGGTAGATCTTATTATTTAAGGCATTAATAAAGAAAGGTACAAATTACTCTGTCACAGCTTTGGGGTTCTTTCTTATTTTGATAACTGTATTTCAAAAAATTGGTTTCCTTTGTAATTTTGTTTTTTAATACATTTTAAAATATTATTCAGAGGAGTCTATAAGCATTGTGAGACTGCTAAAGGAGTCAAAAGTACAGAAAGAGATTAGGGTCCCTCCCCTCAAGGAAGACCCCGCTGCATTTAGAGTACATATAATCGTACTCTAGGAAGGAAGACACACTTAGCAGAGCCTTAGAGCAAGAAAGACTATTCTTCCAGCATCAGTAAAATGGCTCAGAGCGTGGAGTGAACCTGAGAGTTAGGTTTCAAGTTCAAATTCTGTCCTTTCCTGGGGCTGCAGCAATGGACATATCCTCTAAACTGTGTGGCTATGCCCTTATCTAAAATATAAGTTGTGAAATTTAAATGAAACTTGGTATGTAAGTGATTAGCACAATGTCTGGTACGTAATAAGCATCTAATATTAATAGATAAATAATACACATCATTAATAATGATAATAATAATATTATAGTGACTATGATTCTTCATGACTTCCCATCAATTCTGTCAAGATATATTTTTGTCTCAAAATACTCATCGCTAAGAAATCCAGTTCAATTAAATCCAGTTGAATTACCAGTATTTATTAGGAAACTATTATGTGTGCTGTGCTCTATACTGAGCGCTGAGATTGCAAGATAGGTAAGGCCTGGCTCCCTGCCCTGTAGCTCATGGTCTAGCTGGAAAGACAGTCATGTAAACAAACAATTATGATAACTTGTAATAAGTGCTAAACATCAGCACTAGCAAAGTGCTGTGAGAACTTGGAAGACAGAGGGATTAGCTGGCCAAGGCAGGGGCAGCTGAGCTGGAAGGCCTCACAGAGATGGTGATATTTGAGCTCTCCGGAAGAATGAGTAATGGCTTAGCAGCCAGAAAGAGTATGACATGAATCAAAGCACAAGTCGCAGAATTGCCAGAGAATGTCAAGAACAACAGTTTTGCTAGAATGTAGAGTATGGGGTGGGGAGTGAATTAAGATGAGCTAAAACGCCATTTAACACCTGGGATAAGTCAAGTGTTGTAGAAACCTGCTATGCAAAATATAGTCCAGGATCAGCAGCAGCTGTATCACCTGGAAGATTACTAAAAATGCACATCCTCAGGCCTCATTTCCAGACCTACCAGATCAGAATCTGCCTTAAGGAAATCCCCAGGTGATTTGTATGCACATTAAAAATTGAAAAGCACTGTGGTACAACCTTAAATGCCAAGCTTAGATGTTACGCTTTCACCCCATGGCCTGTATGTGTTATAGATCTGGTTTCTAGAAAGTAAGTCTAATAGCAACATGAACAAATAGATTGGAAGGTGGGGAGCAGAAAGACTAGATAAGAGACCAAAGTAAGGGCTCTGTTGAGGTAGAGAGGGCACAGAGCAGACAGATAAATGCCCTCTGGTCTTGCCTGTAGTTATGTGAGTCATCATTACCTAGGAACAATTTCTTTGTATTAAGTACCTGCCATATTCCAAGCCCTGGGCTAGATACTGCTGCTGCTGCTGCTGCTAAGTCACTTCAGTCGTGTCCCACTCTGTGTGACCCCACTGACGGCAGCCCACCAGGCTCCCCCATCCCTGGGATTCTCCAGGCAAGAACACTGGAGTGGGTTGCCATTTCCTTCTCCAATGTGTGAAAGTGAAGTCGCTCAGTCGTGTCCGACCCTTAGCGACCCCACGGACTGCAGCCCACCAGGCTCCTCCATCCATGGGATTTTCTAGGCAAGAGTACTGGAGTGGCTTGCCATTGCCTTCTCCAGGGCTAGATACTAAAGGGATGAAAATAAGCTTAAAGTGAAATGCCCTGAAATCTTTATCCTACATAGTGAGATGACAGAGACACATGAAAAGTTAACAACCACAAAAAGGATGTGGGTGGGTGAGTGTGTGTCTGTGTTACACATATTTATACACGTACATATATATGAATGTGATCTTTCTTCAGGAATTTCTTCATTGGAGTCAACCATAAAAAAGGCATCGTGAACACAGAAGAAATAAAGACTTACACAATAAATTAAGGAATGCAGTGAAGATATAATCCCATAGTATTGTTAATATACGAACATGAGTGTAGAAAACCATTAGAAAACTTGATATGAACATTATATTTCACTGTTATATAACAACGCAATAGGAGCTTGTTGGGAGCACCAGTTGTTGATGAGGTTCAGGAACGTCACTGCAGATCCCACCATTCTGAGAAAAATTTGGGAACAGTCTGGGCACTCCCTCTTAGAAAGGGCCATGAACCTAGACGTACTGTAGACAAAGTTTTCTAATGACAGTGGCATGTCTGATTTTTAGGACATATATATTTACTTTATTTTTCCTTACTAGGATTATTACTATACTATGAAAAATAAAACAAAAATAAGCAAACAAAACCCGGGTACTATTTTTCTCACAATCAACTAGTTTCTAAGTTTTTAGCAGGGGAGACTTTGGCACTAACCTGGCATATAACTCACCACTTACAGTACCACATTTCCTTCTGGTTTTAAGTTTTAAATGATTATCACAGAGATCAAGTATATCCAATACTTTACTAAGTCAGTTCACTTCCAATGAATCAAGGACCTAACAGTGACCACTGAGGTTTAAACTGCAATCTAACAACAGTACTTTTTTCCAATTAACTTTTTCTAAATAGAGTAATGCTGTCCACCATTTTTCTCCTGTCCCTACCTTCCCTGTCTTGGAACCAGGAGAAATGCTGGCCATCCTCTGGTCCTGACAAAGACAGAGGAGGACAGAGGAGGTGAGCCGTGGATGGATGCTAGCTGTAAAAAGGGAAATACTAAAGCCACAGCAGTCTTTTTGAGAGCCCATTGATGCCAGGCACCACGAGAAGGAAATGTGCATTGGCAGCTTTTGTTATTTTTTAACTTGACTCTGACAATACCTGCTGTGCTACCTGTGCTTTCTGCCAAAGGAGTGTCAGATGCGGGAGGAAGTTTGCACACCTGGTGAATTCAACCTCACAATGCCTCTTGTAGGGAGGAAAGAGAGAAAGGCAACTACAGAAAAGAACAGAGCCAAGAAACAGAACCTGGGGAGGAGGAGGAAGAGTAATGAAACAAACAATTTGGCGGAATTCTTGTGTGACATTTTCTGAGATCATGTTACACTCCAGCGACAGCAATAATTAAGTATTATGGCAGCACCAAAGTGTGAGAATACGGCACTCCGGATTTGGATTTTTGTACCTGGAACTCAAAAGGAAACTCTGCACCAGCTGCCGTGTCTCTGATTTTGATGCCGTTTGACTGGCTGTTCCTCTGTGGAGTTCCCAACCACGTGTAATTAAACATCACGTGGTTTCTTAATGGACTGTCCTTTACACAAAGGCCTTTTTAAAATCTACAATCAGTATGTCTGTAGAAAATATGAAGTAATTGCCTTTGCCTATTCCAGTGATACTGTGACCATTTCTTTAACAGCCCTGTTGGTTTGTTTGAAGCAATTGGAGGGGCTGAGGGAGAGGTTAGTTTCAAAGATGGTCAAGCCAAAGCCAAGCTTGTTAACAGCAACTGTCACACAACAAGGCCAGGACACAGGATACCATATGGAGCTTCAACAGCCACAGACCCGGGGACCCATGTATGTCCTGAGGAGCAGCTTAAGTGCTCTAACCTCCCTCCACATGCTCAAGTCACCCTGAGGGACTTGAGAATGGAGCATACAGACTGTACTGCTGTTCACTGGAACATCTAAATTCTATTTGAGTATGTGTAGGGGGGAGGAGTGGGGAAAGTACTTTCATTCTTGAAAGTGCTATAAAACATTAAACTTCTAATGTCACTTAGAAGTTTCCACACTTCTTTTTTGGCTGTGCTGGGTCTTCCTTGTGGCATAGTCTTCTCGAGTTGTGGTGTGTGGGCTCCCTAGTTATGATGTGCAGGTTTAGTTGCCCTGTGGCATGTGGGATCTTAGTTCCCTGACCAGGGACTGACCACGTCCCCCACATTGGAAGGCTAATTCTTCACCACCGGACCACCAGAGAAGTCCCTCCACACATCTTTAAACCCATCAGTGTTTCCCTTTTAACTCTGAAGTTTCTTTCTCCAGTTATGACCACCCATCAATGTGTTCTCTCATAAACACCAATGTGAGCTCCACAGGAGCCGAAACCTTGTGTGTTTCAAACCCAGGAGAATGCCTGGTACAAAGAAGACCCTCAAATATTCACTGGATGAATAGATACATCTTTATAATGGTCCCAGTTTTCTTAAATCCTAATGAAATTTTAAGCAGAAACTTAATTTTACATAAATTTGACACCTGAGAATCCTTTCCTATGGCCACTCTAACATCCATTTTAATGTCTCTGAAACCAGAAAAACATTATGATTTTATTTTTCATGTAATTTGTTAATAATGCAGTTACTGCTGTTTGGCAAAATTTAGAGCAAGCATGAGAAATGACAACAGGCTTGGTTATTCTTTGAAATTCCTGAGGAGGTCATAGCTGAAATGTCTTCAAGGCAAACACTGACTCAGTAAATAATTACATCTCCTTGTAGAATAAATGCAAATCTATATTAACCTACAAAAATCTCTTTGGCAGTAACAATATTAGTATTAGAACTGTCAAAAGAACTGAAAAAATACATCTGGTGTTAAATAAACATACATCATAGAGGGAAACTCACAGAACCTAACAGGTCATTTGGCAGCAACTCCAGCCCTCTACTAGTGCTGGACAGTTCCTGAGACTTAAGTCCAGGAGTTCTTCCTTCTCTACCTTTAAATGTTCCAAACTGAAGATGGTGCCGCTTTCCTGGAAGAACTTTCCCATAGCTTGTGAGAGGTCATCACTGACAGATTTCTTGTTTTCATCAGTTTATTCCAAATTAGCCTGTTAGACAATTCTTCTGCCTGTCTGATGGGTGATACCTTTTCATGCACTTGCAGGCAGTTGTCAGGTCTTTGTTCCACTGTAAGACATCACGAAGGTCTTGCCTCCTTATCCATGCCCTCAGAGACACATTTTCATTTTGCAACCTTAAACGAATTGCTTGCACGGTGTGTGCTGAAGCACTGTGGAAGCTGATGACTAAAATTTCACTCTTTGCAGATATAGTCCATTTTACCTATTCAGGCTTTCTTGAGACATCAGTCCCTCTAGCCACTTACTCATTTCCCCTGCAATTCCTTAGAGAGCTGAATTGCCATCTTCAGTAAATTCATTTGAACAGATTCATTACCCTGTTCTCTTCTCCTTCTGCCATCATCCATACTAGTTGATTTACATAAAGTCTTTTTATTCTCAATTATTCTCTTACCTCTTTTTTTAAGCCAAGAGCCCAATTTACAAGGTCTTTTTACTAAATTACTTCACCTCACTTTTTCTGTTCAATGCCAATTGATAAGGCAGGAAACGTGAAATGCAATGACAGCCCTATTTAAGTCACATCTAAAAGAAAATTAAAAGTACACTTTGACAGTGTTTTCAGAGATGGGGAGGAGGTAATAAACATTGCCCACAGGATGAACTAACCTACATTACATGGGAATAGAGGCCAGTATCATTCTTAACTAAAGCAAGAACAGTTTGTTGTTCAGAGTGCTTGGAGCCAGGAAAACACTACTTGCAGCGATGAATCAAGACTTTAACTCTTATATGGAGAGAACCAGAGGTATGATTTTATGAGAGTTGGGTTGAAAATTCCCTGGCAGTCCAGTGGTTAGGACTCCATGCTTCCACTACAGGGGGCATGGGTTCAATCCCTGATAGGGGAACTAAGATCCGGCATGCTGAGCCACCAAATACATAAATAAAATAGGGTGGTGTGTCTCATTACACCTTGATCCCCTTGTAAAATCCCTTCGTTCTTACTTCCTTCTTTCCAAACATATTTGCAGAGTTCAAAATCCTTATGGTTTCTACCAATGCTGAACAAGAAAAATATACTCTTCACAATAAAGGCAAACAGAATACAAAATAAATTTAATGTATGAAGTTATGCAAAACATATAGTTTGACACATATATACACTATTATATACTCACTCCTCTTGAATTCTTCATGCTACATCTGTGATCCTGTCCTTTTAATAGGATGAGTACAGTCAACATTAGTTCATCATGGCTTCTCTGACTCAGCTTTGCTGGCCAGTGACTGACTACAATGACAATGACAATAATGGTGACAATAATAACAAAGAACATGGACTGAGCACTTATTGAGCTAAGTGGTTCAATGGCCATAGCAATTGGGGAAATACAAACTATTATTTTTCCTGTTTTACAGATGAGGACACTAGGGCGCAGAGGGGTTAACTTATCTTCATAAGGACAAATATCTACAAATACCATTATAGAGGAGCTTGAATTCAAACCCAAACAATCCAACTCGAAAGCCTAAATGCTTCACTGCTATCCTTAACTGCTCCCCTGGTGAAGCTAGGGGCGAATTTCTCAAATAATGAAAAGCATGTACTGACTTACATTTTCTAAGGCACCTGGAAGTTATATCTCCTTGTTAAATAATGTTGTATGAGGTTTTCCACAATGTTAAGACAGCTAGAAATATAGGCAAAAACCACAATGCAATTTGTATATGAAGTTAGGATAAAATTAACCAAAGCTCAGAAAAAGCTAAAAATATTCAGACAAGATGCACATGTCCACAAGGGAAGTTATAGACATTCCTTAGCACCAAATCCACTCAAGTTATCAGTGGACAACATGGATGTAAAAGTTCAAGCCCGACAATAAAAACTGGTAAATTTGCCACTCTGGATAGATCTTTGAAAGGCTGAGTAAATCACCCAGTCCAACGCTCTGCTTATTGATTTAAGACATACGCAAATGTCCCATTTCAATTAGGGAGAATGATCCCCTCTTCACCATCATCATCTTGAAGAAGTGGCAGCATTAAGCAAGAGAACAAAACCCTAGACTCTCCCTCTGTAAGGTTCTGGACTCTATCCAGACCCCTTCATGGAGCAGACAGATACTTAAGAAAGATAGTCCTGAAACTGTAAGTCCTTGCAAACACTCTCAACATGAGTTTGACTCTAGTCTGACCAGGCAAATGTTGTGACCCTCTTTATGCTTTCTGAACACTATATCCTTAAGACACTAGAGCTGAGGCCAATCTTAAGCAGTAACAACCCTTCATTTTTTTATCTTATGTCTTATTTCCCCAAAATCAATTATGCAACTGCCCGATATTAGAAAATTCACCACTTTAGCCATCAGTGACTGGTGGTCCAGAGGTTAAGGATCCAGCTTGCAATGCAAGGGACACCGTTCGATCCCTGGTTTGGGAAGATCCCATATGCCACGGAGCAACTAAGCCCATTTACCACAACTATTGAGCCCACATGCTGTAACTGCTGAAGGCTGTGTGCCCTAGACCCTGGGCTTTACAGCAAGAGAAGCCATGGCAATAAGAAGACTGCACACCACAGTGAAGAGTAGCCCCAGCTCGCCACAACTAGAGAAAGCCCAAGGGCAGCAACAAACACTCACCACAGCCAATAAATAAATCTTTATAAGGGGTGTCCCTTTACCATATGTATACAATGCACTCATCCTCTGATTAGCATTTATAGCTTAGGTTTATTTAGTGTATCATTTTGAGGAGAAGATACCAAACAACAGAATAGAGTTTGCAAATACCAGTTAATTAAAAAGCTAGGGCAGCAAACAAATAGTGTAGGAATGAAGTTATGGAACAATAGTGAGATGCTTCTGGGACATTGTTTGCTGATGACCGAAGTTCTGCATAAGTCAAGCTGATCTTTGATCCTGTCCAAAGGAACTTTTTGCTAAAAACACCTAAAACAATTTGGTTTTACTTTTACCATCAATGATCCAACTTCCAATACATGGACCTTAAAAAACATCTTATTAAAATAGCTGCAGTATTTTTGAAACCTCTTCATTCTTTTTAAATCTGTCAATTCTCTCTAGAGCCATCTAGCAAAATCAAACAGAATCATTACAATTAGTATATTGGAGTAGCAGGGGGCAGAATAATTCCACAAAGTAGTAATGGCAGGTTTTTATGACTTCAGCTAGAGCTGAGTACACTGGAACACGAGGCTACTACTTTTCCCTCTACACATTCGAAAGTTTAAATAGTAGTAGTTTTATTTCCCCTGCAGGTCATTTAGCCAATCCCCTCTGGGCATCAACACACAGGACAGCTTTTGTTTTTCAGTACACCCCTTTCCTTTATTCTCCACGGCTGCCCACTTTCACTCTCCTTTCTAGCCCTGGACTGATACCAGGTTAATACATGGTGATCTGAACTGACCTTATTAGAGATGGCAAAATAAATGCCATTTTCAAAACAAGGAAACCAATTCTAGATAGAACAACATTGCCTTTTATTCAAGGTGCATATTCCCTCTACCGTTTGGCGAAAACATTCATTTCCAGAGGCTTTTTCTAGTCATAGTTACAGCGGGGTTGTTCAAAGTTTATTGGGCTGGGAACACACAAGGTTACCTTTTCAACCTTTCTAATTTTTATTGGATTCTAAGCTCCTACATCTTGGCCCTCGGGCATTTTCATTGATAAAGCCCTCCTACCTTCTAGTCCAACAAAGACCAAAGACTTTGGATATGAATTTTTTAAAGTAACCACTGGAGAAGAGGCTTCAATTGTATTGGCCCAACTGACAATCTGTGGAAGGCCACACGAATTGCTCAGAGATAACGCCCTGCCTTTCACCTCGCGGTCACCAGTTTGAGTCAAGCAGAGATTAACGGTGTCCAGCGGTTGTTATCATCTGGTGATGGCTTGGGAGCTGATATGAAATAAATTGCTAGTATCTTGCGTCTACTTGCCTGAGGTCGCCCAGTTCAGGCTATTTGATGGACCAGATCCAAATCTTAGCTGCAATGGTTCCTCTAAATGGAAGCCTCTGTGCAAAGATCAAATGCTAAATAAACCGTAGATTATACTTCTTCTTGCATTAATGGAAGATATCCTCTCAGACAAAGTTTGAAGTAAGCTGGGGAGTTCTAAGTGGGGAAAGTGGGCAAGATCTGCTATTCCAGACGAAAGGCCTCTAAGTATTTAATTTAAATTCTATCCTGGGTCCCCTAGAGGTGATTATACCATCTGATCTTGAATTCCTCTCCTGGATAGTATAGTCATGCTCTCCTTCTGACTCAGTCCCTTATCTATTGTTTTGTCCATGTTTGACAGTTGTCAAGCTTGAAAATGAAAAACTTTTCAACAGAAAAATTTGGGAACCTGGGCATGGTTGGAATATGCACACACATTTATGTATTTTCAGAGAGATGGGCATGAGTTTGAGCAAGCTCCTGGAGTTGGTGATGGACCATGAAACTAGGCGTGCTGCAATCCATGGGGTCACAAAGAGTCAGACACGACTGAGCAACTGAACTGGCTGACTGAGAGAGAGAAAGACAAAGAACAAATTCACATTAAATTTCCAGAAATATTTAACCAGAGTCAGAAAATATCTTATTATTGTTGATTATTTTGATTAAAAAAGCTTTTGGGTCTGAATCATTAAAATATTTCCTTAAATTTTCTACTTGACATTTCATGCAAAATACTATTAGAATAAATCTTGTCTACTTCATTCATTAATTTAATGTGTTATACATAAACAGACGCATGAACAATAATTCAAACTGGGCCTAACTAGGTAGAATTTAGAAATCAAAGGGACTTTTAAGATTATTTTGTTTAAAGAAAATTAAAGGTTTCTAAAAGTTAAGGGTAGACTCAAATTTTACAGGACTGTCACCTTTTTTGTTACCAAGTTTACCCTTCATTCACAACCTATAAAAACCAATCTCTCTTAATTTGGAGTTTTCACAAACCCTTCTGGGCTTCCCAGTTGACTCAGTGGTAAAGAGTCCACCTGTCAAGCAAGAGACACAGTTTCCATTTGTGGGATGGAGGAAGTCAGCCCACTCCAGTATTCCTTCCCGGGAAATTCCAAGGATAGAAGAGCCCGATGGGCTCACAGAAGAGTTGGAAACACTACTTTAGAAACTAAACAACAACAAACCCTATTGTGAATTTGGTGAAAGCTATAGATCTTCTGCCCAGGAATAAAAAAAAAAAATAGTTAACACACAAAACAAAGAAATATTTGTACAACTGAGTTAATTTACTTATCCTCTAAAATCTATTCACAGACAACCATCCCCAAAAGGATACCTGAAATACAGGGGTAAGAATTTCTGAAGGGACTTTTCTGGTGGTCCAGTGGCTAAGACTCTGGCTAAGACTCTGTGCTCCTAATGCAGGGGGCCCAGGTTCGATCCCTGGTCAGGGAATTACATCCCACATGCTGCAACTAAGACCTGGTCCAGCCAATAAATAAATATTTTAAAAAAAGAACTTCTGAAAAAGATATCATCTCAGACAACTTTGAGTAAGAGTACATACTTTGCATCTTTATCAATACATATGAAGAAAAGAAAAACAAAGAGTGAAAGAAAGCAATGTGCTCCCTAAAAATGGGCAGAAATCAAGATTATTGGTTTAATCAGGCCAATTATTTGTCCGTGAAAATGGCAAATACATGTTTGTATCAAAATGGTGAATACATGTTTGTATCAAGTTTTCTCAGTCTCAAAATTAGAGTGCCTTAGAGCATGTCCAATTTTAAGACCAAACAAGGCCATGATTTTGCTAAAAGTTAATTATCAAACAGATTGAGTCTTTGTCAGCCTTCTAAAACTTGAAGTGGCCAACTCAGACTAAAATTAAAAACTGTTGTTGTTGTTTAGTCACTAGGTCCTGTCTGACTCTTGCAACCCCATGAACTGTAGTTGGCCAAGCTCCCCTGTCCATGGGATTTCCAGGCAAGAATACTGGAGTGGGTTGCCATTTCCTTCCCCCAAATTAAAAATAGAATCCACTTAATCAGCAAGATCTACTGAAAAATAAATTTCAATTAGAGACTTGGATTAATTTAAAATTCTAAAATGTGATTTTATTTCCAAAATAACCTAATTTCACTTTAGACATATATGTAATACACATGCATATATGTGTAATTTCTATATTCAGTTCAGTTCAGTTCAGTCGCTCAGTCGTGTCCGACTCTCCGCGACCCCATGAATCACAGCACGCCGGCCTCCCTGTCCATCACCAACTCCTGGAGTTCACTCAAACTCATGTCCACAGAGTCAGTGATGCCATCCAGCCATCTCATTCTCTGTCGTCCCCTTCTCCTCCCGCCCCCAATCCTTCCCAGCATCTGAGTCTTTTCCAGTGAGTCAACTCGTAGCATGAGGTGGCCAAAGTATTGGAGCTTCAGCTTTAGCATCAGTCCTATATGAAAGTGAAAGTGAAGTCGCTCAGTCTTGACCGACGCCTTGGGACTCCATGGACTGTAGCCTACCAGGCTCCTCCGTCCGTGGGATTCTCCAGGCAAGAATACTGGAGTGGGTAGCCATTTCCTTCTCCAGATCTTCCCAACCCAGGGATCGAACCCAGGTCTCCCGCTTTGCAGGCAGACGCTTTACCATCTGAGCCACCAGGGAAGCTCATAAATATATATAAGTGCCCCAAATTAAAAAAAAAAAAAATCCTTACCACTTCCACAGCAGTAAAAATGGCTGAAATTCCTAATCAAACATAACTCAAAAGTTATAAATTTTTTTTAGATTAGTGGCCAAGAAGGACTCGGGGGAGTCCTTTACATGTGCATCCTTAGTCTTCACAACTATCTCAAAATTCATTTTAGGCGATTTTGTCAGTCAGTCGTCAAAACGTACCCTAGCGCCCTAGCACGAAGTCGCCACTCCGCTCACCAACTGGCAAGGCCGCAAGTTGGAACCGGAAGCCGCTGCCAGCCAGCTGCCCAAGCTCTCGGGGCTCGGGTGGGTGCACTTCCTTGGGGACCCCGGGATGGTGCCGGCTATACCTCGCGGCCCTGCACACAAGGTTCCCGGCTCCTAGCTCAGGCCCGGCGCGGTAGACAGGGGTTATACCAGGTTGCGAGCTCTAAGGACAGGCCTGTTTCAGTTCTTGCATCTTTCACCACAAGAAGCTTGAGAGAGGAAGTTCGGACTTCGGAGCCCGCCGAGCGTGGGGCTGCGGTCAAGGCACGAGGCGAGAAGAGCGCCCACGACATAAGGACGGCGAGGGGCGGGGGGTGCGGGGGCAATGATTTTGATGGGTCACCGGCGACGTGGGCGCAAAGAGACTTCAGCTGCCATTTGTGTGCGGTGCGCCCTTGACTGAGGGGAATTTCCCGACGTCCTTGCCTCACACCAAAGACCATGGATGCGGCTGGAGAAGGAAGAGCACGCGGATCGCGGGCTCCTGGGTCTTCCCGGCTTCCGCGAGAAGGCACAGCGCCCTGTGGACCAAGCCTCGTCTCTGCCAGGTGGGTGTGACCCACAGTCTACCACTCTGCAGGGGACCCGGCGGCACCACGTGTGACCTGGAGCATGGCTGGGGCGCTGTGGGTTCGAGGCCCACTTCCGGGGCTGGTGCCCGTCGGCTGCATGGGTTGCAGGGGGCCGTGATCTTGATGTCCCAGGCAGCTGATCCGTAGGCTGCCTCTCAGCCACTCTAGTAACTCCTGGCCTCCCCTGGTACTCTCTCCGGTCTCGCCAAATGACCTTAGCCTGGGGACGGTGCGCGGGCAGGGCAGGCCCCTGGGGCGATGTCCGGGTGTCCTTTGCAGCCCCCGAAGGCCCTGCTTTTTTGGGGTCTTCCACTTAGTTTGCGGGGTGAAAGGTGGGGCTGGAGAATGGGAACGCGGTGCACTTGCCACATTTTTTCGCTGAAACCCGGGAACCCCCTCCCTCCCTGGCGCCGCGGCCGCTGCCAGGGCGTCCTCAGCGCCGTCGGCCGGTCGCGTCCTGGCCGGAAGGCTTCCCCGCGGTCTGCAGAAGAGGGGAGCTCCGCGAGTGTTCGGGACGCCGCAGGCCTTGTTCGAGCTAGCCAGGCAGCCTCTTCACAGGCTCTGCTCTGAGGCGGCGCGAAGAGTCCCGCGGAGGAAGCCCCAGATTTAGGGCAAACCCAAATCTCAGGCAAAGCCCTCGATCTGCCCGGCCACCGCTTTTCGGGCTTCGCTCCCTTAAAAGCCGGGATGGGAGGGACAGTGGCTGGCGACCCGCCCCTCTTAACGTCTGAGGGTGACCTAACGCCTTCAGGCAAGTTTTCCCCTCTGGTTTCCAGAGCACTATGCGGTAGTTAAATACGGTTAAATGAAGAACACAGAAGACTCCCTTTCTGCGGAAGAACGCTTCTTAAGAGCATCGCTGCTAAGAAGAGGTTTGGCTGTAAGCTGATAATCAGGTAGCTGTGGTCGGACATCCACTCCAGAACCTCGCTGCTCAGGGGCCATGTTATCACACACGACGTCCATTAGGCCCAGTAATCCGCTATCAACGCATTTTAGAGCCATTTGAATGTTAAGGCGATTTTTATTAATGGCCCAGGAGCCTAAAATGTGACTATTGGCTCTAGGAACAGATTTTAACAACTGGAGGCTGCTATGAGTGATTTTCAGAGTAGCTTGAGGCCTCTGGAGATTCCAGTTGAGAGACTGGAGGCAGGGCCTAAGGGGGAGACTTCACTCCACCCAATTTCTGTCTCTATGGGACCTTTTCTGGCCTTTAACTCGGGGACCAGGGTTGGAGGGTGAACAGACCCGCGGGGTGCAGAGTCTACTGCTTCTGTGGGATTTGCTGGTCCCATCTAGGGCAGTTCAAAGGGGAAAAACAAAAAGGCAATAGTATAGCTGCTAAACACTCTCATCTTATTTTTCAAGTCTTCTGCTGGAAAGGTTTTCTAGTAATGTCAAGTAGGCTAATAAGCCTACTTTTATCCAAAAGGCCACATTCCCACTCCTAAGTAGGCAAACTAAGTCTAGGACACTGGAGAGGTGGACAGAGGATTCCATTTGATTCTGGGATAGTTTTTTTCCCCCTTGTGGTACTGAAACAGAAGTGAATTCAAACTTTGGCCACTTAGTATTATATTTGCTATGGCATTCTTTTTCCCCCCTTTGTTGTTGCTTTCCTTCCACTGAGAATTGAAGGTAAAGGATGGGGAAGATTAAGGAATAAAAGTGAGTCACAGACCTCATGCAGTTCGACTTTCCCTCTAGGAGAAAAACAAAATTCGAAGCTGACCCTCCCCCTAGTGATAGCCTGGCCTCCCTGGCACCTGCAGTTATCTTTGACCAAATGGGTTGGACTTGGTAGGGCTCCTTTATTTGAATTTGCTTATTGTTTGTTTGCAGTCAACAGCGGATTGGTTTTTAAATATAAAGCACACTGCTTGCAAGAGAGGAAGTCTGCCTAATTCTCTTTAGAACTGGGGGCATCTCCCTGGCTTGTGGGGACCACTGCATAGGGGAAGGCCTTTTAAATGCATGCCTGCTTCCTTCTCCTCTCCAGCCATTTCCCCATACAAAAGCTTCCTCTAGCCCTGTGATGGGTTCCGTTTCCTTCGAACTGCTTCCACCAGAAAAACTGCCCTTTACAGTGTTGAAATTTCATTTTAATCAGGTTAAAACCGAAAACCCACTTATTATTTTAAGGCCTCGTGTTGCTATTAACAGGCAGTTTAGAAGAGATGCTTCAAGCAATGGTATACAATGTGTCTCAATGAACCAGGAGCACTATGGTTTCACATGTAGTGTTAATTCTGTCCGAGACAAATCCCATAATCTGTGCCGTTTCAGAGCCTAATACGGAAAAACATCGGGGTGGGTTTTGCTCTCTCCATCCCAGGGGAACGTCCCAGGGGCTCCCCGTCTTTTATATCATGCTAACCTAAGGGCGCAAATGGGGCGACTGGAGGGATCAGGTTTTATCAGGGCACGCTGCGCTGACAGGGTTCTGGCCGTTGAAGAGAGGAAAAAGAAGTGTTCAAGACTCTGGTCGCAGATCTGGGCATGCAGATGCGTGACGGGGGGCGTGGACCCTTTGTGGTACCAGACAGCTGTTCTATGTAAAGGTTTTGGAGGAAGGCGTGAAGCAAGCCGGGGTCAGGGCTGAAATTGACCCTGCATCTCCGCATTTTGGTTTTTAAGACTTCAGCTTCCATTTGTGTGGGATGCGCCTGTCTCCGGCCTGATTCCTTTGTGTTTCTCCTTTGCATGATTAAAACACGCCTCTGTATGCAATAAACCACCACCTCACACTGGAACGCCTGGGTTTTGGGTTACAGCTTAGTCCGGGTAACAAGTGAGGTTTTCAAGCGGGTGTTAGTTAGATGCGGGTTCAAACCTGCTGTGCGCGCGCCGGGGCCGGTCGCCCGAGCGCCCGCTTCTGGTTAGTGGAGGCGGGAGCAGCACTGCGGCCCTGCGCTGCAGGTAACCGGAACAGGCCACCCGGAGCTGTCCGGGACGCCAGAGGCAAGGTTTTCTTCTCCCAGAACTGGCCTCCGGCCTTAAAGGCAGTTGAGTGCTGCGCCGGGTCCAAAAAGGAAGTCAGGGTATCTGGTTTAAAGACGAAATCTAGAGACGTCGGAGAAAAGGGTTGCTACAAGGGTAACCGCGAGTCCCGCAGGCTCCCCCTTGAAAGGCTCAGCTCAGAGCCGAGGAGCCCCAGGCAGGGCACAACTCACCCAGACGCACTAGCCCAAGCCCCAGACTTTCCTGGAGGATCCCTGGGGGCCCAGGCAGGCTCAGCTGGACCCCACCGCGGCGCCACGTCTGTTCAGGACCCCGGAGGCCCGAGGCGCGGAGGGAGTCCCCGCTGTGGCCGCGACGGCGGCCTAGCCCTTCACCGCCAGTGGGAGACCCAGCCGTCTGCGGCGCTTCCTCCCAGGGAGCGGGGCGAGGACGGCAAGAGGCCGAGGGCCCCGCCGCGCCGTCTTCTCCTCTCTGGCCCCCTCTCCCGGGCCCCTCAGGCCCAGATCGCCCTCTTCTCCTTAGGCCTTGGCTTCCGTTCCTTCTAGCCCCGGGCATTCGTCTCCTGGCCTGGCCACACACACGCAACCGAAGTCCGTCCGCCTCCTGAACTCAGCCAGGCCGTGAAGTCATGCGCCAGGTGCGCCCAGGCCCATGGCTGACCCCGAAGCCTGTTCTCAGGGCTCAAGGAGGCCGCGCTCCTCCTGGTGCCGGCGGCGCACGAGTCTCCCCGCAGCCCACAGCTCCCGGAGCCGCGAGGGAGGCCTGAGGACCGGGTCGTGCGGTGGGCTGCGGCTCGGCCGATGTTGCTACCATAGCCGGAGCCAGCCCAGAAAGAGGGGAAGCCAGAGGACGAGCGCCCCAAAGGCCGCCCCAGCCCGGCCTGCAGGGCCGAGCGGGGCCCAGAGGGCGGCGCCAGCCTGGAGAGCCACTTGGGCCGCGGGCCCCCGGGGCAGAGGTGGGAGTGCTCTTCCTGGCTAACTGCGATCGGGCCATCGAGACTGAGAAGCCGCCACCCTGAAAACTCGCCGTGGACTCGGTTCCAGTGGCGCCTCGGCGCCAAGTCCTCGGAGTCCCGCGCGGGCCTCCCGGGCTGGGGGTGGGCAGAGCCGCAGGAAAGGCGAGATTAGAGGGAAGCGATGGGGGTGGGGTGGGGTGGAGGAAACTGACCATTATCTCAAACTCCGACGGTTCGAAAGCCGGAACTTAATTGACTTGATTGGATTTCTCTTATCTTTGAAGGGGCGAAACACTCCCAAGGTGAAATACAAAGGGCCCAGAATCTTTGCGGGAAAGATAAAGGTTTGGGACTACAGATCTTTGTAAAGCAAGCTAGCGCACCCTCACCTGCACCCCTCAGAACGAAGATTACATCAACGTTCAAGTCTTTGTTGGTCGCCAGACAGGTGAAATAGCTCCCTGACGCCTGTGGAGGGTGGCATCATTTCGGTACCAACTTTATTAAGCCGGGTCTTGACTGGGCGCGGTGACCAGAACTCTGGACGAAGGAGCCCGCGCTAGCTGCCCGCCTCCCACACCCTCCCTCTCTTGCCTGTGATCATGGGGAATGCATTACTACTTTACCGCCAATTCAAAGGGATTTAACTCCGTGGTCTGTTAAAGGGAGTTGTGCAAAGGTGATGGAAAAATTAGTTTCAGAGGGGGCTCGGCGCCTTTTTTTGACGTCCTCCTTTTTTAAAGTATCGGGAGAGAAACCCAACTGCAGTTATTGGCCGAGTACTCCGCTATTTGTCGTCGTTATTGTTTTTGTAGAGAGGGTGCTCTTTTCTGTCCCTTTTGGGGCATTCTGAAAACCTAAGGCAGTGTGAGAAGTGATTTTGGGTCTGCTTTACTGCTGCATGAGAAAATCTGGGAGAATAAGATCCAGTATCTGGACTATAAAGGAAAGATTCATGTTGGTGTCTTCTCCCCCCGCCCTCCCCCCAAACTCACTCCAGCGTAAACTAGGGTGGGGTGAATATTATCAGTAAGAACTGGAAAATCATGCCATTGAGTTGTGCCTCACTTGTTGACTGTAAACTATTCCATTTCCTTTAGCAGCAAAACAAAAACAGTTATTAGACAAGATCCTGTAGGGCTCGAGAGAGCATGCGCAGTCAGGGAAAATTAGCCAGAAAACAAAATGGTTGCAACTGCTAATGTTCATTTTAAAACGTTACAATCAAGAGTCACTTCATTTTGGTCAAACTTAAGAGCATAAGGAGTGTAAAATGAAATTAAATATTGCTTTTACCTGAGGAGCACCATAATCATTGGCCCATTTGTCTTTTCTCATGGTTGGTTTACAAAATGCAGGTATAACCAGAAAGGACCTATTTTTCCTCCCTTAGCAGCACTTTCTTTAAAAAAAAAAAAAAAAAAGACCAGAGTGCCTTATGTTCAAGTACTGAAATTATACGTTTTAAAACTTTTCTGAAACTCTTTTGTTCAGAAATCATTTCTGCTTGAATTGCTTTCAGATTCTGATTACATTCCCTCTCATGTTTACCTCAGATTTTTTTGGAACTTAAAAAAAATCCCTTAATCAAATAAGAAAATAGAAACAAGGGATTCTTGTCATTCACATTTTCTGAGGTACTACAGTTCGTCACTTCTTGCTTAAAAAATTGATCTATGTTAAGACATACTAGTAAGGTGCCTAAGAAATCATTAGGGTATCTGGCAGGGAGGGAAAAGCAAGGAGGGGTTTTGATTGTTAGGCTCTCTATATTCAATTTCAGAGCAGTATTAATGAAAGTCACAAAAAGTTTACATACCAATCATTCATATTTAGCACCCTCCCCAATTAAAAAAAAAAAGTTTGTTAATTCCCTCTCTGATCCAAGAAAAACATTTTTTGGGAAGGAGTGGCTGAATGTGGGCTTCTCATTCACAAATAGTGGTATAAAATTAAACGGGACCCAATGTTGTGCTAGAACCATTTTAATATAATTATACATATCTGCCAAATCAGGAAGAAAGGTTTATGCATATATAACTTTTCCAGTTAACATCTGCAAGCATAAACAACAATGATCTCAGCTTATAAATTCATCAGGGTCAGAGCAATTGACCAATGTCTCTTTACTGCTAGGTTTACCAACAGTAAATTACATGATGAATTAGTGTCCTTTTGTTTCTCTTCTCTTACTCTCCTTGTCCAGAGACATTTTGTTGTAAAGTATCAGTGCAGCTCACCTCCAGCCAAAGGTAATCTTTTTAGATAAGTACTCAGTTGCTCTGAATTTACTTATAATTATAACCTATTTAATCACAGAAGAACCCCTGCAGAGGTGGAGTTCAAGGTTGCATACAATAACAGGAGATCACAGTTTTGAAGTCTAGCACAGATTAAAAACCACAGATGTACCATTTATATAAGACACACACTGATTGTCTCTTAAACTACATATTGACTCCTTATGAACATTATTTTTTAAATAAAGTAGTGCATCTAGGACAATCAGTCACACAATTCACACAGCCCTGAAAAGTTTTTCAGTGCCAACTACCAGTTGGTCATGAAACGTGAGTGAGCTTGAGACACTGTCCATTCCTAAGATTTAACCAAGGATTGGCTAAAACATTGGAACACCTCTGCTTAAGAAGGCTATGTCCTTCCCTCCTTCCCCTCACAATTTAGTTCTGCTTGTTTATTTTTGGTGGTATTTGGTTGCACATGGCTAGAATGCTTTCAATCACTTTGTGAATCAGGAAAACCAATGATCTAAAACTATAACAGGATCTTAAGTATTAAGTAGATTGGTTTGTCCATTTCAGGTAGCTGGTTGGTAGGCCCATCTAAGGCCTTTCATTTTCCTTCTATGCTTCCCAGGACATTGATCAGAAGATGAGTCTGAACATCATAGCATCTAACTCTTTTAACCAATGCCTGGCTAAAACTGGAATGTCCAGCCCAGTATACTTAAAAATCACCCACAAAAAGAGGTTCTACAGGTCTTCACAAAACCTGGAATTTCCACGAAGATGTCTGATCTTTATAATCCAAGCAGTCAGCATTGAAGTTAAGCTTCCAGGAGGCAGTTTGGTCTTTATAATCCAAGCAATCAGTGGTTGAGTTAAAACCCAAGCTTGAAGCTCCATATCCCTGGGTGGAAAGAGAAGCTGGGGACTGATTGAGATGGCTGGTAACTGCATTGGTACCCATGGGACTGAGTGTGGTTCCTGGTCCAGGAAGCTGGTGATGCATAGGGGTCAAATAAGATCCACAGTCCATGCCCCCAAAGTAGGAAGTTGAGCCAGCATATCCTTGACTATAACCTGAAGCCTGAGTATAGGTCATGGGATAGGACCTCTGCATGCAGGAAGAGGAGGTGGACAGGGGATCTGACAGTGGGGAGATGGAAGCTGGGCTCCAGATAGACACAGGAGCACTGCTGCTGGAAATGGCTGGGACTGAGGTGCTAGAGGGGGGAGTGAATTGGCCACTTGTTCCACTCTCTGAACTCACTTCCCGGGCAGGCGATGTCTTCTTTTTGGCAGGTCTCACTTTGTTTTGACCTCCATTCTGCTGTTGCTGCTGCTGTTGGCGGCACTTAGCTCTTCGATTCTTAAACCATACCTTGAAAGGGAAAGAAACTCCTTTAACATGGTTTCAGTAATTCCTTAAGGAAAAGAGTGGCTCCCAGATTATAAATCTGTCCTAGGTGCACAGATGAGCTAAGCGGACAATCTCTCCTGCCAGTGAAAACTCTCATATATGCTCCTGGAATTATAAGAAAATCAGGGAGACTCTATCTAAAAGCACTTGACCCTGATTTACTCCTAGCTCAAAAGAGTAACATTTAAGATAATCACCCAAATCATATAGCTAAAAACTCTCCCCCTCACTTTCCGGATCTCTTATTTCCCTTCAAATACACACATAAACATAGACCTAGCTGCATTTTGGAACACTCTCACAATGAAATAGAACGTATTTGTGTCTTTTGGATGAGAACACAGGAGAAATGAGATAAAACAATTCTTTTGTTACATGCCAACAAGAACAATCTAAATTCAAACACTTTATGGTCCATCTTCCAGGTAGCAACCACTAATATGAAGGCTGGTTCCATCACTTTACTTTTTGTCTCTCCTAGAAAGATTCATAAAAGAAAGCTCTCAGGAGAAATGATCCTGTTGAGGGAGGTCTGAAAGCCACTATTTGCCAAAACCTTCCTTATGGTAAGTGGAGTGAATTGTATGTACTCTGTTTTGAACTCAAAACCAAACTTCTCTTCTAGTCTCAAGTCTGAGACTGAGGCTTTTCCTTCAGGGTAGTGCCACTCGACACATAGATTGTTTCCTGTGTTGTGTTCATTGGCTTGTCACTGCTGTGTGTAATTTTCAAAATTCTCTTTACCAGCCTTTTTCGTGTTCTGCAATGAAGCAGCTGTGTTTAGTGTGCAAGGGGGAAACTTTATCAGGGGAAAGTTTATCAGGGAAACTATGGGCATTTTCTGGGCAAAAGTTTTTAGTTGTCTTGAGTGAGCTCTCCATATTGGCGTCTTAACTGTGATAATAATGCCATAATGCTGAGCACAAACCACCAGCCATTCAGAGCCATTTATTTTCTTTCAGTGAAAGCTTTAGTTCAAGCCTCACAGGTGCTAAAACTTCTTCTATCCTACTTTGAAAAAGTCCCTTTTTGATCTGCTGTTCATGCTGATGTGTCCTAGCTAAAGAGTAGTCCCAAGTGTGTATGTGGTTTAAGTGTTCAACATTCTTCCCAGAGAAATCTACATAGGACTTGCATTCCAGGAAAGTTGGGAGCTCATTTTCCTCTCCAGCTTAAGGTCAAGTTAAGGGGGAGAAAGGGGAGAAGGTAGTTATCACAGAGATATCATGTTGATATTTTATTTGCAGAATGGCTAAGATCTAGCAAATTCTGTTCAATCCATAAGAAGTCAAAGAAAACACTTATTGTATAATTTCTTCTACCACCAAACTGACAAGTGACCTTGAGCAGGCCATTTACTCTACTTCTTCATTGTAAAAATATTGAAACTATCCAGGAGCTAGGCTTCTTTTACCCCTAAAAGTAGATGAGAATTGGGGTTGGGGGAGGGGTGGATTTCCAATAGAGGAGGGGAAGTTTTAAAATACTATGTGACTCTCCTTGACTCCAAGGGTTCTAGGACTAGGCTTTATAATCACAGCTAAATCACCGGTCTTACCTTGCAGCCTAGGTCGGAAGACCCTTGGTTATAGGATTGGGTGGGGGTGGAGGGACAAAAAGGAGTAGGAGGAGGGGACCTTAAGAGACAAGTTCACAGCCTTCAGATGGAGCCGGTTAGTTTCAATCCTTCCTTTGGTCCTCCACACACAAACAGTGATGGGGGTGGGGTGAGGTGGGCCGGTGTCACGGTCAGGAAAGACGGTTCTGTCTACATCTGCCCTACCTGTACCCTGGACTCAGGCAAGTTGATTTTCAGCGCCACCTCCTCCCTCATGAAGATGTCTGGGTATCGGGTCTTAGCAAACAGTGCTTCCAGCACATCTAGCTGCGCTCGGGTGAACGTCGTCCTCTCCCGCCGCTGTTTCCGAGGGGTGGCTGCGGGACAAGAAGCCCAGGGCCCTTTAGGGTGGGGGAGCAGTTTCTCAGTCATAGGGGTCTCTGTGGGTGTCCGACTCTCCCCACCCCCACACCTCAGCACTCCCGGGATCCTCTGTATCCGCTCAGCCGGGACGCTACCCGTGTTCTCCCCACCCCTTCCCGGTCCTCGGCTCCTCCGGCAGACACGGCCCCTTCTAGGGGAGACCCCACTCCCCCTGACGTCGGAGATCGCTCCAGTCAGAGCGTCCCTTCGAAAGCAAACAAAACAAATGAAATAAAAGACAAAAAACAAGAACCCTCCAAAATCAACCCCGAAACCACAACACAAAAACTCCATTCTCCCAAGTCAAAGGATCCCCGAGGACCGGCAGCTCAAATTGATGGGGTCTTTGTTCCTCCAGGTTTAAAATGGGGGCACATTTCACTTCATACTTCTCCTTCTACCACAGCTTTACCAAACAGATCTGATCGGAAAGGAAAACACTCGCACCCCGGATAAATCACACCTCTAGGGATTAGAGATGAAGGGACTGGAGGTCAGAGGAGATGCCGCAGGTTTGGCGGGGAGAATTTATGAGGACCTCGACTTCACCAAGAGGGCACTTCCGAGGAACTGGACTTCGAGGTATGGGCAGGGACGTCTCGCCCAAATGACAAGGGCAGTAGCCTTCTTTGCCCCAGTCCAATGTGTGTCCCCATTCACTCCAATTAAAAATATAGGAGTTTCTGGAAACGTTGTAGATCCATGTACACCCTTTTCCCCAGCCCCTGCCCTCTCTTCCACCAATAAATGCCCTGTGGCTTTGAGTTGCTGCCTGGAAGAAAAACCCAGCGGGGACCTCTCCTGGAGCTGGGGCTGGGGCGACGCGACCCTCTACCTCGGTGCTCCGGAGGAAGGGGTGTTATAACCCCGCGAAGTGCCGCGGGGCTCACTTACCCGGGTAGCCCACCGAGGGGTGCAGCAAGTCCATGCCCGAAGTGGTCAGACTCAGGCCATTGACTGCATAAGGCGGTTGCTTAAGATAAGACATCATGCTAAGGTTGTTTGGAGGCGCAAAGTCGGCCCAAATCCGGGGGACCCAGCCGGAAGGTCTTGCTTCGCCGGGGTTGGACAGATTCAGAGTCCTCGGTGGGTGGGTTTGGAGTGGTGGAACTAAGGCAAAGTAAACAAACAAACAGAGGTGCTGGTTTACCGCTTCGTAGGATGCAGCTCTTCCACGTTCCACCACTGACTTAAAAAAGAGCCCAAGGTACACAAGGCAGAGGTTTATAAAGGACTTGCAGAGCACCCCACCCCCCCACAAGCTGCCCTGGAACTAGAGGAGATGGAGAGAGACCAGATAAACCTGTCTTCCCCACCCCGCAGCCAAAACTTAAAAAAAAAAAAAAGACCCGAAGAAAGCAATTACAATCTGCCTCCCCCCTCCCCCGACCCCCACCAAAACCCCACGCCTCCAAATGCTCACATTGCATTCCTATCCCTACATTTGCATAGGACTCCTTGGCTGGCACTAGCTAATTGTCTCAAACAAAACTTGATTGGGGCCATTTGCAGAGACAAAGAACTCTTTGGCTAAATAAATAATGCTGATAACAAAGGCCATTGGTGAGAAACAAAGAAACAATTCAAGAAATCTACCTCTCCCCAGACTGTTGCCTTTCCAAGGCAGATTTTAATTATCTTAGCTTTTTACCACTTTCAACTGCTGCGAACCTAAAATGTCAGTGCATTTAACATCTAAAATACCAAATTGCTCAATGGCAAACTTGAGAAAACTGCTCAACCACTATTATTCCACATTTGAAGTCATTTCCAGTAATCATTTTCACCTAATTAGTAGTCTGGGTAATTAGATTTCGAGGTAAGTAACAGATTTATTAGGGTTTTGGAGAACCTTGATTATATGTGTCTAAAGAACTCAAGCTAAACAAACAAGTATTTAACTTTTAATCGACACCCATCAAATATTTAAAGGTAGTGCAAAGAAAGTCTTCAAGTTTGGCACAGGGTTTGCAAGAAACTCTGAAGTAAAGTTAGAATCCCACCAATCAGATAATGACAGGCTCCCACATTTACAAGTAGAAAGGGTGCGCATTTGTAGTGCAAGCCGCTCCCATGTTGATTTTGATGTGTGGAGTCTGCTGATCCCGCAGGAGGCAAATTTTCCGACATTTGGGCTTTCAGCAGCTACAGGAGAGTTTCCTGTTACCTCTAGCTCCTTTTTGCACATTCTAGTTTTGCAGAAAGTACATACACAAACACCAAAGTTGTGAAACTAATAGAATTTCTCCCTAACTTTTAAGTTTCCTAAAATCCTATAAGAGAAAGAGCTCAGAGAGGGCAAAGGAAGAAAAAGAAAAGTTATTTACTTTATTCAGATGAGTTCTTTCTCACTCCCCCAAGCAAGGGGATTAAAAAATGAGTGTTTATAGGCTGGCTGTTTGCAATTTTGACTTCTGTTTTCCCAAAAGGTGGTACTTCTGCATGGATCTCTACTTTTCGACTTTGACATTATGAGAGATTGCTTCAAAATGGCGGATATAAGATTAGGAGAAGTTCCTCTTACTTTTAGAGTTTCTACTGAGTTTTAAGGACTCTGGGTTTTCATATTTACATTGCTTAAGAGATCAAGACACAAAACTCCATAAATGGAACTTGGTTACTGCAACTTCTTCCTGATTTAAGTTCACAGCACAAAACTCATGCTTTTCCATCCTTCAGTTCAGTTCAGTCATTCAGTCGTGTCCGACTCTTAGATCTAACTTAATGTAATTTTATAAATGCCCTTGTAGGAGTTTGTGTTATCTCACCAGTAAAACTCATTTAGCTGCTCCTACAAAAAAAAAAAAAAAAAAAAGGCATTTTATCTTTTCTTCTCAAGATAGTTATTTGGAGGCTGTGAAAATATTATTGCTTTAAAATACAGTCATGTATTGGTTTTAAAAGCCTCTAAGCTGGAGTTCCGGAGAAGCAATGGCAAGCCACTCCAGTACTCTTGCCTAGAAAATACCAGGGACTGGGGAGCCTGGTGGGCTTCTCTCTATGGGGTCACACAGAGTCGGACACGACTGAAGTGACTTAGCAGTAGCAGCAGTAGCAGCAAGCTGGAGTTCTGTCTTGTTTAATGCAATCTTACTATGTTGGAAAGTCCTGAACTACTGTAGATGGAAACAACTAAAATTGTATCGGATCTGCACATGAGGAATATGGAAGAGTTCTCCATGTAGAGCTCTCACCCAATTACAAATGCCTGACACATCATACATGAAAGTAGCACATTCCAGTATAAAAAGCAGTTACAAACAGAAAGCACCAGGACAGAGATCCTTCTCGGAGCTCCTTTGATCTACCATCGAGAAACGACCAAAATTCTTGGCATAAGACTGTTTTCGACTTTACTACGGGATACATCTTTAAAAGAAAAAGGAACAAAACAAAAACTACGACGTGTTCTCGACAGCCAGCCTAGGTACGCGCTCTCCAAAGAAGAGGCCTCGGACCCTTCCATCTAACTTTCAAAGCCCTGCCAGGACGCCTTTCTCCCTTCTTCTCTAAGCAGAGCCGGGGAGCGGGAAAAGAAATCCCTTTTCAAAAATACAAACCTCAAAACAACTGCGCAGGAGGTGGCCCCTGGAGAACTCCTACCTATAGAAGGAGCGGGCGGCGGCCGCGCGGCGAGTCCCCGCAGCCGCTCGGCGCCCACACCTCCGGGCGCGAGTGACTCGGTCCGGCGGCGTCCCTGCCCCGCAGTCCTGCAGCCTCGGCGCCGGAGGTCCTCCCGCTCCACTATCCGCCCCGGGCCGCACCGCCTTATATCTAACGGTCAATTCGTGCAATCTGTCGTTCCCCCTCCCACCTCCCCCCTCTGTTTTTTTTTTTTTTTTTCATCTTCCAAGGAGCCCATCTACCAGTTGCTGTGTCCTCGCTCAATAATAATTACCTCGTCCGAGAATTAATTATAATAAATGTTTTCTTGATAAACTAACGAGATAATCCGAAGGGCACACGTCCCTTAATTACAGGCCGCCGGGCTCAGCTCTGCTTCTCGTCCGGGCTGATTAATTTTCTGCATGATGGAAAGGAAACAAAACTACGCGGACTGGCGCCCGGCCCGCGGCTCGGAAGACGACCAAGAGGAAGAGGAGAGAGAAAGAAAAGGGGATTTGCGGGCCGCGCGGGCCTCCCTCCGGCGAACTGGAGTGCAAGTTTCTGGCCTCAGGGAATCGAACGGCGCTGCCACCCGCGAGGGAGGGAGGAAGAAACGTGCCAAAAGGGTTGGCCCCGACTATTAATTATGGCGAGGAGAAAGCCCTGGTGTGAGCTCCGAGAGCAGAGGTCTGGGTGTCTACCTGCCTTTGGCGGGGGAGGAGTTTCCTCTTTACCTCCTCTCTTTTGCTAATAACTTTGGAGTCGGGAAGAGTCCCGAGGCGGGCAGGAGAAACCCTGACCCCGAAGCTCTGGGATGGAGGGAGAATTTCCAGGAGTGACCTCCCGGTACCTCCCCAAGCAATCCACCACTTCAGGGGCAACGCAGCTCGGCCTTCGGCCCCCACACCCTACTTCGGTCTGCAAAGGAGGAAAAAGCCGACTGGGCGCAATTCTGACGGGGGCTTGGGTTTCAAAAACTGTATCCTGAAACCAGACTATGATCTCAAGAGTCACTTGAACTCCTCAGCACGAAGTCTTCTTAGGAATTTGTCGCGCGACTCGTCGCCGAGGCTGGGCGCAGGCTGAGGCCTTCTGTTGGTTCTCCCCTGGCAGACCGAGATCGGAGGCTGGGCCTCTGCGCCCCGCTTGTCCCGGCGCGACCCGGCCCGCGACGCCCGGGGGTCCCTGAGCCTGGGATAGGAGCGCGCAGCAGGCCTGGCTGCTGGCCCCGTCCGAGAACTACCGAGGGGCAGCCTTCCCACCGGAAGGATTGCAGTCTTCGGCTCCGCTCGGCCTCCGGCGGAGCAGGGGCCACTCGCCGCCACTTCTGCCCGCCCCAGGTGCGCGAGGAAGGCTGCGCGGGGCGGGCCGGGAACCGGCCCCGGCAGTCACGTTGTAAAACGACTCTGGCGCACTCGCTGGGTCTAGGAACACAACACACAACAGCCATGGGGGATTATGGCACTGCCGGGTGTGTTTTTTTCCCTCCCCGGAGGTGGGGAAAATGGTGATCAAAAAGAAAAAGGCGATTTGGAGGCCCTCTGGAAGAGGCTGAAAACCTTAGTGAGCTTCTCTTGGCTGGGGGAGAGGGGGCCGAAAAGAGAGAGCGGCGAGCGCGGGGCGGACGAGATGCCGGCGCTCCCTGCCTGCTCGGTTATCTCTCGGGTTTCCTCTCACGTTCATATGGGGCAGGCAGGGGCTCGAAGGCGCCCACCGGTGCCCGCCGATCCGCGGGCGAGCCGGGCTTTGGGCATGTGGGCCCTGGGAGGCGCCCAATTTATCATCATCACCACCATCCGTCCATCCATCTATTCATCTAGCTACGTCTGCGTCTTTTTGTCTCGGACTCTTAAAACGTCCTTGTGATCAATCCAAATGACCCCAAACACATCTGATGGCCAAAACGCAAAGATCGCGGGGAGAAGCCCAGAATGGGCGTTGACATAAAACCACAAACAACACCCCTCCAAAACACCCCGCATCAGATTCGCAGAGTTTCCACGACGTTTTGCTAAAGCACCGACCGCAGGAGCGCGCTCCCTCCCTACCTCCCACTCTCGTCCTTATCCCCAAATCATAAATCTTTCGCAGTGATCGTTACTGCACCTCAGAATTTTGCAAAGGGAAGAAAATACATCAGCCTTTGGCAAACTCCACGTTCTCAAAGGTGCACCAGTGGCTCTGTTAGAGGTACTGGGGTGTGGTAGACAGGGGGACACACAGATATGGATAGACAGACAGACACTTACCTTACAGCCACATGGGGGGTTAGAGGAAAAAAATCAAATTATCCTTCAAAATTCCAAATAGCCAGTTATCCTAAAAGAAATCAAGAGTATTGAGTTAGATATCTTGTAATCTTCATCGTTCCATAAAAAGTCAAACAACGAAAAATATTTTTCTAAAGAAAAGAAAACGAGGAAAGTCGTTCAAGTTCGAGACGCGCGTGGGCCCCTCTGCGATACATACAAAGTAGACTTGAGGAGGGCTTCTCTAGCGATTTTTATTTTTAATAACAGTGGAGGCTGAGTTGGAGCTGAGGTCGGTTCCGCTCTCAGGGAGATTTGCTGAGAAAGCGCCTCTCTGGCAACTTTTTGACGCAAACTCTCCAACCAATGGCAGGGAGAGAATGATTGACACATCTAAGCCAGAGGGAAAATAATAAAAACACACAACAGGGGGAGGAAAACAGGCCGCTGCTGCACGGGGGGACGAGCAGGCAACAAATCCAGGCCTCCGACATTACCAGAATGTTCTTGAAAGACACTGGGCTCTGCCTAAAATATACATTACGGCTGGAGCCTGTGAACTTATTGTATAATTAAAATGATGGACGGCGAGGCCTCTCTTTTTCTTCTCCTGTTCTTCCTTTCCTCCCTCCCACCCCTCCCCTTTTTTTGTTTTTGCTTTTGTTTTAAGGAAAGGGAGGAAGGAAACCCATACACCCTAAGATGGGAAGATAAAAAATATTTAAGTCAAGGATGGAGGAGAGTGAGGGTAGGGGATAGCTGGTTATCCCATTCCACGCTAGCAATAAGTGTGTAGAACAGATGCAGAAAGATACTGAGACTGACGGTTAAAAACACCACTATGTGGTCTCAAACAGGGTCAGACCACGCCGAGGGGACCGGGAAGGGTAGAGAAAGGAGGCCTGGGGGTGAGGCGTGGGCGTGTAGTCAAGAGAGATGCAGATACACAAGTCCAAGAACAAACTAGTTTAAAAAACTCAGTGTCTTTCTCACTCTTTTTGTCCCTATAAACATCTCTCGGCCCCTGAAGCAAAAGATCCGGGCTCCTGGTTTTCGCGCAGGGTTTTTAGAGTTTTAAGAAGCCCAGGGTAGCCTACAAAGAACACGAATCCCGGAATCTAACCCCAGGGCCGGTTGGGGAGGTAGCAAGAGCCAGCTCAGGACTCGAGGGTGTCGGCAGTATACCCGGGGAGGGAGCAAACGTGGGAGACCCGTGCTGGAAACAATCAAGAGTTTCTGCATTAAAACAAACGACACTCCAACGCTAGCCGTGACGGGGCCTGGACCTCAACTGAGCCCGCGCGGCCCGAGCCGGGGACTGGGAGCCCCGAGGGTAGAGTTTCTGGACCCTGGGATCGAACGGGAGAGAGCGAACGTCAGCCCAACTTTTCCGCCTGGCACAGAGAGCGGGGCCCGACCGCTGGCAAACAGATCCGAGTCCCCAGAAAAGCAGAAACTGATTGGGCGGGGTGGGGTGGGGTGGGGGGGTCCAGGTGGACCGGCTGAGGATATGTGAATGGCTGGGTGGTGTGGGAGTGGAGAGCAGAAAACAGTCCTGCCTTACAAATCCCAAAGCCGGAAAAGAAATATAAAATCTCTTCCTAAACACCCTCCCCCCTCCAACCACGCCACCACGGCAAGTGGGCCCAAAGAAACGGCTCGCTGCTTTTAATTTGGGGACCTATGTTAATGAAGTTGGTAATTAATTCGTCGCTTTGTTGTCGGTTCTTATACTGTATGTGTAATCAAATGTGGACGTCCTTGGGATTTACAGCAATTAACGAATTACGGGAGTGCGCACGAGGCAGCCGGCGCTCGGCAGCCCGGCTGGGCTCCGGCTCGGGCTCGGCCCGGGGCTGGGCACTCGGCGGCCGCGGCCGGGCTGGCAGGTGTCTCTAGAGCTTTGGGCCCCGGGTCCTCCACGAGCCCTTGAGCGGCCCGGGGTCTGCCCATCTCCTCCTGGGCCCTCCGCGAGCGCTCCAGTCCGAAGAGACCCGGTGACTGTCGCGTTCCCAGGAGTCGAGACTCTCAGGGGGCCCGGGCTGGGGGGAGGGTGAGTACGGACCTTTTTTCTCACCCCGCCCCCACTGTACTAAAATGCCTGACCACTGCCCGGAGCCTTTAATTGAGGGTGGGGGGAAACGCCCCAGGCGGTCTGGCGGGTGCGGCGGAGGTTGGGAACCCTAGACCAGGATCACCTTGCTTTCGATGAGGGAAGGGCAAGGCCACCCCGATCCCCTGAGCCAGAGTCTCCTACCTACCCCCAGAGAAGAACAGGGTTTCCCCCAGTTTGATCACAATGAGGTTTAAAGCATCAAAGAACGAAAAAGAAAAATGGACGTTGTGGTTCTGGCGGAGGGAAAGGGCCGGGAGGGAGGCCTTGGGGGCAGCGGGGGCGGGGTGGGGTGGAGAAATATCAGAACGCGCCCTTGTGATCGCCACAAAGTGAGTGAAAAATTTTTAGACTGAGAGATCTATCTGCAGTGGGATCCCGAGCCGTGGGAAAAACCCTTCCGGCCCGACGTCTTCTCTGATGGCTGGGGCAGCCGAATCTCCCGGAAAATCCCCGGGTTCTGGGCGATAGGGGCAGATTTCGGTGCCTCGGGGGCGTGGAAGGGCTTTTCCCTTTCCAGCGGCCTGGAGCAGACAGCTCCCGCTTCTCCTTTGCCCTCTCGTCTAATAACTTCGCAGAAATGCGGGGCCAATAAACCACGAGTTGGAAATGGACAGTGTTAAATAAACAAGGGTCTCTTTAAAATTCTCATCCACTTCAGATGTCTAAAGTAAGATTGTGATGATTTTGTCACGGTTTGGTAAATTTACCCCTTTAAGAGGCTTTCATAAATCCCAGAACACACCTTCAGCCAGATTTGAATATAGATTTAGGTTTTAAAACCCAGAAGCTGGAAACACCGCTTTATCAAAGAGAATTTCCCTTTAGCTTAGCAATGTGCTGAAGCTCTTAAAAGATTGGATCTGAGAGAGAGAGAGAGAGAGAGAGGAGAAAGAGAACTAGACAGAGAGAGGCAGACAGGGGGGAAAAAGACTTTCTTTTTCTTTCTAGAGGAATTCTGCCCAGACTCTGCAGCAGTTGGATCAAGCAAGGTTTCTCCTGGGTGCTTCCTGGAAAAGTTTGCAAAATTGCTCTTCACCTGTAAGAACATGCTTTTTATCTTCCAGTCTCTTGTCAATTTGGAAGTTGCAGACAGCCGGGCTCAGGTACAGTCCCCACAAAACCTATTCTAGGTCAGGACAAAAGCCACTAGCTTTGGCTGGGGGGGGGGGGGGGGGCGGGGTGCGCTGGGCTGTTGTATGGAAAACCTTAGACACTTGGTGGGAGAAAAAGACTCCTTGGATGAAAAGTCTAACTCGATTTTCTCTAAGTCCTTGAGCTTCCAATGTACTTACTACATGGTCATTTTATTTTCTCTATTCATGTTTAACTTTTTTTCCCTAAGAATCTGATTTATAGTAGCATGCTTTATGTTTTTAAGTAATTTTCATAAACAAGTGGATGGTTTTTAATTGCCATGAGTGCAATTATCTTGCTATAAATATGAGATGTAAACATTCATAAGCTAAATTAAGAAAACCAATACACAAGGAATCAAGTTATTTGTCAGAGCTTGCATGCAGTTTCCAAAATATGGCTGATATTCATATTTCAAAATCTAGATGCATGTCTGGTGCTAGCTGAGCTTACATTCTCCACCCCACATGCCAGTGCAGTTTAAAATATTCCAAACTTTCCTCCAAGTTTATTAAGTATGGTGGTATGGGGGGGGGAGTGGAGGAGTGGGAGGAGAAAGGAGAGAGATCTCAGGATTCTTTCAGGCTAATTAAAAAAGAAGATGAAGAACAAAACCCATATTCCGTGAGAACACAGCCTCTCAGGGGGAAAGGAGCCAGTTAGACTCCTTGTACACTTAGTTCAGAAATATGAAGATTAATTTTCAATCTTTTCAGTGATTCAGTGGACAGTGGGGAACCACATCTAGCCTTAAAACTGCCATGATATTTAGAAAGAAGTCATTTTTCATTAGGTTTTAAAATGTCTCTATTAAAAACTTTGACAAGATTAACTTTAATTAATTTTTTAACAAGAGTTAAATATTGGTGATGCAGGCAGAATTGGAGGGGAAATAGGTGACAGATCACTTATGAATTAAGCTTGGGTCGCTTATTCCCTGTATTGCTGTAGCCTCAGAAAAGCGGGTAAGGGGGAAAGAAATGACATCAAAGATAGGATTGTGCTGTCCCGATAAAAGAATCGGAGGCAAATTCCAAATGCAAAAAAAAAAAAAAAAAAGAGGAAAAGAGGACCATGTTGTTCCGGAATGAAACGGATTAAGATTGTGTGACAAGTGCGAGATGTGGGGCTGTGAGACATTTATGAGCTGAGTGTGAGCTGGGAGCTATGCGTCTGCCCCTGAGCGTGCGGGGACCAAGGGTGTGTGCAGAGCAAGGTTAGGGTGGGGGTAGGAAGGGCATGTGACTGTGAGAGACAGAGAGCAGAGTGAGGGCTGTGAGTGTGGGTTTGGGTGTGTGTTAGGAGAGTGTGGAAGGGAATGTGGATGGATTGTTGAAGGGTGGTAGCTGTCAGTTTACATAATTTTCATCTCTTGGTCCTGAAGTTTCCTTGAAGTCAATTCTACTGCGGGCAGCAGCCTTGAGCTTACAGAGCTGATATAAAACAACCATTACAGTCCAATATCTTGCCTGTTTGCAAACTTCATTTAAAACTGGGGGAAAAAAGACCCGAGAATGGTTTTGTAAGAAAGGAAAAAAAGAAGAAAAGAAAACCGCAGTGAAGCTTTAAACTAGTTTGGATAAATCTCTAATCTTTTATTTGTAACCTTTTACAAGCTTTATTTCCTGTATATGAAAAGCTTCTTTTATATGGGCACGACAGACTTTTCCTTTGGATTTTTAATTAGAGTCCATCAATTGTAGCCATATTTAAGAATCAATATAAAGTAATCCTTCGAGATGGGATAAGGTTTTAATCGAAAATCTAATTTCCCACTCTTTGCAGATCATTTTAAGGAGCTGGTTGATTTTTTTTTTTAAGAGTTCAATTTTTAAAAGACAACACCTAAAACCTGGAAAAGATTATGTCTGAAAAATAACCAACTGATGTCGCCTTACAAAGAAAAAAAAGTCTGGCTTTTGTAGGGAACTTTTTTCTTCTATTTAGAAGAATTTGATTTATATTTTTCTCAAACACTATTCTGTAATGTGGCTCCTATGAGAGTATTCACATTGAATGGGGAGAGAAAAAGAGAGGAATTGTTTGTCTAAAATAGTATTTCATATGCAAAAGGTAGTAACTTAAATTTTTTTTATTAACAAAGAAAACACAGATCTTGACAGATCCTTTTCACTACAGCCTTCCAAATTCCCAAGATTAGAAAATGAATAATACACACCTTTCATTTTTGCTCATGGATGCAAAGTTTTCATTTTCATATCCAGGAATGAACATTTCTGACCAGCTTTTAAACTTCAACACTAGAATTTTGTGATTAAAAAAAAATTTTTTTTTTACAATAGTTGAAAAGTTGTTTATCACAAAGGAATAGAATTTTAAGCAGTTCTGCTAGAGTTACTAGCTTTCAATTCCCCCTCCTTTTTTTTTTAAAGAAGAAATATGAAAGCAAGGAAGAAAACAGATAAACAAAAACTAATTGTAGATGCACATCCCAAACATTTTTTGCCCCTTAATGATCAGACTAAGGGATTTGTTCAAAGACTGCACGTTGTGTAAACGTGTGCAGTGCATTTTCAACAAACATTGCAGTTTTAGTTTAAGATCTGCAAATTATCCCTAAACTAGAAGGGATCCCCCAAAAGTTTATAGGTGTATTTTCAGTCACTGACTTGTTTTTATCTGTTAAATGCATTTTTAAAAGTGAACTCATGGTACTTCCTTTTTGAAATCTGAATGAAGCGGGTTTGAACATATTTGATACTCATGCTTTCATCTGTAGAAATTTCAATTTATTTAAAAGCCTGCCGTTTAATGCACTACATGGCCGCATACATTTTAGAGAAACTCTCTTGTATTTCTGCATAATCGCGTCTAATGAAAACCTGAGATTTTCCTTTATTAAAAAAAATGTGAAAAATATAATGCATCTTCATTAGGAAAATTGACTGCTGTGCTCACGACAGTTCTTAATTGAAAAGGCAACCTATTTTAATGGTGTGGTTGAGAAGAAGATTACATACTTTATCCAAACACAAAGACAATTAATAATGAGAAGCAGGCTGCTGCCATTAACTCTAATGCAGTTGCATCAATGTCAGTGAAAAGTGCTCATACCTGAGATACAGGGTGCAAACTCCCCTGGCTCCCTCCTTCCCCAGTTCACCCACTTCTTAATTTGGGTTTCGTAACGTGTAAGCGCCAGGGCCACCGTCATCAGGCGGACTAGTTTTGGGCAAGTGCGGCGCAGGGCCAGGAGCCCCTTCCCGCAGGTCGCGCGGTCCCGGGCAGCGCCGTCCGGCCGGAGGCGCCCCAGCCGCGGGTGTCTGCGCGCAAACCTGGCGCCCTCCAGCCTGCGATCGGAGCTGGGCGAGGGCGGCCGCGACCCCCGCGGGCAGGAAGGTTAGGAGACCCAGGGTCACCTGGTGCATTTTGAAAAGTTTACCCAAAGAGACAGGGATGCCTCGGAGAATGGGTTCTGCTTTGATTCACTTACGGAAAAGTCGTGGGGGGAGAAAATCTTTAAATTGAGAGCTTGTGGGGTGGGGGGCTCTGGGCGCATATGGTCATCCGGCGGAGCGACCAAGTTTGCCAAAGCGCCCCCTCTCCAACTCGGGCCAGGAGAGCAAAGAGTGAGTGTGTGTGCGCGCGCGCGCCTCTCGGTGTGTGAGTGTGTGCTCGCGCGTGCGTGTGTGTTGAACGCGGGGGATCCCAACCTTCCCTAGGTTCGAGCACGCCCCGGCTCCAGGCTGGTCAATGGGGAGCAGAAGGCAGTCACCTCCGGGCTTTATCCTTTCCCCGGCGAGGCCCGACCAATTCAGGCCTCGCGCCGGCCACCTCGAACCCGGGGCGACTAGCAGCCCGAGCCAACCCACGAAAGGGAGACCGCGGGCTCCAAAGCCGGGCGCTCCTAGTGCCAGGCGTGACCCTGCGGACGGCCGAGCCTGGCACTCCGGGGCTCGGGGACCCGAGGTCACGGTCTGCCGAGGCAGTCGCCAAGTCCTGGAGTGGGGGAGCAGGGGAGGGGCTACAGGTTGGGAAAGGGGGTGATGTCAATTTGGTTTTTTTTTTTTACGGGGTGCTTTGGCGCCCGCGAGGGGTAGACGCCTACAGCTTGGAGTCCTACAGCCCTCGGAACCGGCTCTGCCCGTCTCTTCCACAGCACCATCTCCCAGCCCGAGGCTCAGGCAATTAGGGGAGGTGGTGCCCCTCCATCAGTATCACTCTCTCCCTCAAAGTGGGGCAAGGGGCGGCCGCAGGCTAACAGGCGCACTCAGACCAGGAGGTCTGTTCCCTTCACCAAAGGATTAGTGAGGGGGCGGCGAGGGGGGCCGAGCTCCTTCAGGGAACTCAGTAGGCTTCTCGCATTGGCCAGCCACACGGAGCGCCAGGGAGAGAGACTCTGCTGGGGTCTGAGCTCGTGGGAGGTGCTTGGGAGGAAAGAGAGGAGCTGGTAGTCAGATTTGCAAGGCTGCCCCAGGACACTCACAAGCACATTCGGAGGAACCGGGCCCATCCTCCAAGGCCCAACTGGACACACGCCTTTCCATTGGAAGGTAGCCTCAGAGCAAAGTTCCTCCCACAACTGCACACTTTCATCTTCAGCTCTCAGTGTCCCCGGGCCAGCCTTATTATATCCTCCATCAGTCATACCCCACTTTTCCTCCTGTTTGCATCCATTCATCTTCAGACTTCCTGCAGACTTGCCATTTTTGTGATTCTGCTCACGGGTTAGGGAGCCTCTAGAAGCTTCTGAAAACAAGCGTACCTGGAGTTTTCCGGGAAACCCCAGGCTCCTCCTTTCGCTCTCTCAGGGAGAGGTGGAAGAGCCCTGTAAGCTTCCTTTGATAGAAGGAAGGTTGATCAGTTACTTTTCAGGGTCTAAGAACCTTCTCTCTTCCTCCCCTACCTCATTCTATCTGATGTATCTAGAGCTTTTCCTGTTCCTTTGGACAGCCTTTTTCAGAGTGTAAAAGTTGAAGTACTCTGCTGCTGCTGCTGCTAAGTCACTTCAGTCGTGTCCGACTCTGTGTGACCCCATAGACGGCCTCCCCCGTCCCTGGGCTTCTCCAGGCAAGAACACTGGAATGGGTGCCATTTCCTTCTCCAGTGCCTGAAAGTGAACAGTGAAAGTGAAGTCGCTCAGTCGTGTCCGACTCTTAGCGACCTCATGGACTGCAGCCTACCAGGCTCCTCCATCCATGGGATCTTCCAGGCAAGAGTACTGGAGTGGGGTGCCATTGCCTTCTCCATGAAGTACTCTAGTTACTATCTATTAGACAAGCCTTGGTTTCTGCTCCTGATGAGGCCTCCTGTGTCAGCTGGATATCAAGGGAGAGACAAGGTTACCAGGATCAGTAAGAAGCGGTTCTCTTCTTGGGATTTATTGAAGCTTAGATGTCATACTTGCCCAACAACATAAGAGTAACAACAGACTAACTTGTTTTTGTGGATCTGTTTCTTGGCATTTGACCTATCGATGCTAGAGGCATCCTTATTAGCATGTGTGTGACTTTGGATATCAACTCAGTAATGACATTCATAATCACTTATTGAATACAATTTAAGCTAGTTCAGCAACAGACAGTAGCTTTTAGCCTAAATGGCAGTTTTCTGGCAGCTTAGTCAACCAAAGGACAAGCAAAAAGCAAAAGATATAATCGCATCCAATACTTAGCTCCTGAGTATGGCAGTTACCTCTGAAGAGACACACAGACCACACCAAAAGTAGATGATATGTTCTGAGTTACTTTTTGAAAAGCTGTTTGGTTGTGTTCTCTTGTATTTGATGCACTAAATAGGCCAAAGAAACACAGAAGAAACAAGCATGGTTTATAGAAATTGAGTGTCAATAGAATCATGACTTTAATAATTTATCCTTACCTTGCCCTACTGTTTCAGTAAAAAAAAAAACAAAGCACAAAAAAGCAGAAGTGTCAAAGTCCTAGGTGAAGGTTTTTTTCTCACAAGGAGATATTCTGTAGATACTATATATTCACCGAAGAATAGGTCACCTCGAGGAAGCCTGGGTTTATAATAAGACACTTGGAGGGAAACCAAATAATACCATTATCATTAAGAAATATTTTTAAATGACCTGGTAGTTGACCTTGGATAGATACAACCTCAGTCAACTACATTCCAATAAAAGAAAACACATTTTGCATTAGACCATATAGTCTTAAATCCAATTGCATATTTGGATCAATTTGGTCTTAATAGACCAATTTATTCAACACATGGAAGGATGGATAAATATTTTTCATGTTCAAAAATTTCCATTGAAATTTCTGATTTCTCTAAAGATGAGTAATTATCAACCCAAAAAGTCTCTATAACACAAGTTTTTGGTTTTTTTTTTAAGTTGATTGTAACATGAATTCATATTCATTCCTTTGTTCATTCATTCAACAATCACAATCAAGGGCCTACTATGTATTATGCAGTTTTCAGGAGTTATATCTAGAGATTCATGCTCAGAACCAGAAACTAAGTTAATTTTTGTTTCCATTTAAAGCAGAAGAAACTAGTTATAATAAGCATTTCATCTAAAAGTTTACATTATCAACTGTCTTCTGGAAATTTCATCATCACAAATCTGAGGGCAGAAGTCATCTTGATTTTTCTGGTTTTTAGAGTATAGAAGATTATTGGGGAAAAAAATTAAGCGTGGAGGGATTTGTCAGTTGCTCAAGGTTGTAAGTACTTATGTTGATCATCCACAGCAGTGTTCCGAGGGAAAAGTGTAGGAGTTGTTTGCATTCACTGACAAAAGTAGATGTCTCTTAATGTTCAAATTTGATTTGTTTCTAAAACATAAAATCAGAAGGCAACTGAGTGTACATTTTATTTTATGTTTAGATAATGTGCTCTTCAACAGATGATTTTTTTAGACAGGAATAAATATAACCTTGAGATTTAATTCTATATTCTAGCCAGTATCTAAAAGATACAGATATGTGTGGCATTGTTACATGTTTATCTTATTCCTAAGAGAGTGCAACAAAAAGTATTTGACATGATTATGAATACCAGTTGCCTTTTAAGTCTTTTTTTCTTGGCTCTACATAATTAGTGTATATTTATTTGTTTTTGACCATTTTAGCTTTGACTACTTGTGAGTCCTTGAATTTGATGGGTCTTATTTCTTTGTGAATCTACGATTTCCAAAGTAACAACTTACACTCAAATATAGTCTTTCCTAAGAAGACTTTCTCCCGCTTTTTTTAATTTGCCCTCCATTCATGAAACAGACACTGGATCATAAAACAGACCATGGATTTTTTCATTGGTCACTGATGGAGTTATTGAATGTGATCAAGTGATAGATTAGAACTAAGTCTTCATAGAAGTGGCTAGTGTATAAAGTCTTCTTTTTTCTGGTGAATTCTGACAGGGAGGAATTAAATACTATCTTCTATAAAGCAATCTTACTGATCTATGTCTATCTAGACCCACTAGAGTCTTTGAGCCATCTCTTCACCAGTAATTATTCTATCTTTTGAGTATAATTTGAGGGTCATGGCACCCATGCATATAGTCTATGGTCTGTAGAGAGACCATATTCATTAATACCTTTGATACAAAGTATTTGGAGGTTTTTTTGTTTTTTAATATCCTAAAAACATCCAAAAATACATTCTTTGCTTTCCAAGTTTGTTCTTTTTAATTTCCTGTACAGCTAAGAGGGTATGAAAGCCCTTTTGTTCTAGAGCTGTGGATTCTTGTGTTCAAGGTGTTTGTTTGTTTGTTCCAGGGACTGCACTTGTGATTTTAAAGTGCCATAAATTCTTCTAGCTAAGCCCCTATAGTCTTTATACTACCATGCCAGCTTAGATTGAATTCTTGGGAATGGAAAAAAAATTCCCACGAGATTGGGTAGCTATTCATATTATAAATATGACTTTATTAAATTTAACTGGCAAAGAGATCTATTGCAAGTAAAGAAGGTGAAAATGCAGGCCTAAAATATCCAGGACTGAAAATAGAACATTTAATTTCTGATTCTCTCTGCAGGTGGGGTGTGAAATAGAATGTTTGTGTTGCTGCTGCCAGAATGCTTGCCTGTTTTTACACTTTCATAAGAGATGTGGGCAATACACAAGAATACTTCCTGAAGTGCAACAGAGTTAATGTAGAAATTCATTAGACGTAAGGAGGGCAGTATTTGCTTTATGGAAGTTCGTGGGTCTCTTGACGCCAAAAAGGATGGATGAGAAAGATGGTGAAACGAAAAGGAGATGAGAATCCAGACACTCCATCAGCAGCCTTACCCTGTGACAGACCCAGAGGCAACTCCAAAGCCACCAGGGCAACTGCCTGTTCAGTTTGCCAAAGAGCCAGATGCTGTTGCTTGGAAGAATCTCCTCCACAGCTTGATGTCTGGGTCCTGTGATTGCCGTCCAAAGAACAGTGGTGGGGCATGCTGGGATGAATGCAATCCCAGCATCCCACCACAGTGTTTTCTTTTTTTGAAAAAGAGTCATTTTAACTTAAATAAGTTTTAAGACTCATATGTTATTTTTGAAAATTTAAAAAGGAAATTGGAAGACAATAGTACAAATCAAGGCTGCATATCTGGGAAAAAAAACACTCTTAAACTTTATCTTGCTTTTGGGTCATATTTAATTATCCCAGGAGGACTAGGACATTTAGAAGAGACAAAAGACCATCCACCATTCACAATGATGAGATAAATATTACTAGAAGCATGGTGATAAATATTACTAGAAAAATGGTGATGCAGATGGTATTTACTATTTTTGTTATTAACTATGATCACTTATAATTTACTTACATGAAATATAAGTGAGATATTTATTTTAGAATTCATTTTGCAACAGAATTTTGATTGTGGGTGCCAGTGAATGTAGTTTAAGTCCAAAAGCAGTAAGAAAAATGCTAAGGAACACTTAAGGGGAATAAAATCATGCCTGACTGTCTGATGATTCCCCAGCATCTCTTCTTAAATATCAACAGGATTGTCCTATGAAGTAACATCTCTCCTTTTCAAAATGTGTGTTAATATCTGTTGTGTTGTAGCTGAGTGAATAAAGCTGATGCATGTTTTTGAGTCATTCAGACCACTTCAACAAATGAATATAATTTGATTCCAGTGTACAACCAAAATCTTTGCTCTTTTTGTATAATCTTTTATTTTTCTAATTATAGGAATTTTTTTTCCTTTAATATTCCCAGACTTCATCTAATAGCCTGATAGTAACCCTGAGTGCCAGGGTAAATCTGTAATTTCTTTAATCATTGTGATCAATGTGAATCATGGCATGGTTAATTCAGCCATGGTAAAAGGTAACGGTTAAAAAGATAATCAAAATATTTGGATAGTAATAACTTACTATGGAACTGTGGTTCTCAACCAGGGGTGATTTCTCCCCCCAGGGGACTCTTGGCAATGTCTAGAGACATTTTTGGTTGTCACAACTCTTATCTAGTTGGTAGCGACCACAAATGCTGCTGAACATCCTGTAATGCAGAGAACAGGCCCCAACAGCAAAGAATTGTCTGACCTAAAATGTAAATAGGTGCCAAGCTTGAGCAATTCTGATGTAGGAAAACAGATAACATATATATTAATGTTGACATTTAAGATTTTTGATGATTACCAAAATATAAATAGCTGTATAGTACCACTAATGCAGATGAAAACTTTAAAAGCCCAGTCACTGAAATATTTTAAAATATTTTCAGGTTTGGGATCATATAGACAGGGCATAATATTATTCTTACTTTCTTCAAAGTGTATATATCATCCTCACTTCAATTATTGTTTAAGCACATAACTAGCCATATCCTGATGAAGTTAGCAGTAACTTTGAGTTATTATGCTCAGGATTCATGAATGGTATACTAATTCAGCAGGAAAATTAGGTTAAAGAATTTTTCGTTTTTAACCTTTTTTTTTTAATGTTGAAAACTTCTTTCCAAAATATTTGCAAAATACATAGAATTATAAAGAGGAAAATGAAATCCTTAATTCTACCTTATGCGTTTAGTTTCTGTAGACTAAAATTTGCATAAATGGACATTAATTTATTATTAAAGGAACAAATACTGTTTGACAAAATATTTCATTATAATTAAGTTTTCATGATAGTAATTCCCCTGTGCAGCAGATGAAAAGTGAAATTTTTAGTCATTTTCATAATTGTTCCCAATACAAGTTTTTCTCCCCTTTTCTGAGTGTGAATTTTTTTTGTTTGTTTTGTTTTTAAAGTAATGTTTTAATTATACTAAATAGAAGGTATCTCTGCATAGGAAAACTTGCTTGGACCACAAAGTTAATGAAATAAAGCACAGTCTTTAAATAACAAATTGAGCAGCAATGAGTGTGTATTAACATTTGGGCAGTTACACACGGCTTCTGCTTTATTTAATCCATTAATCTTTGGTTTCCTCCTCAGACCCAAATTGCCTATTATCAGGGAGGCTGTGGAGAAAGTGGAAATGGCCCATATGGCCCAATCTTCAGGCTTTATCTTTCCTAGATTTAAAAAGAGGGGCAAGTCCTCAAACTAACACAAGTTTTGTCTTACACATCTGGTAATGGCCATTTTATGAAACCCTCTACCTGTCAATGCAGGAGACACAAGAGACAGGGGGGTTGATCCCTGGGTCGGGAAGATCCCCTGGAGTAGGAAATGACAACCCACTCCTGTATTCTTCTTGCCTGGAAAATTCCACGGACAGAGGAGCCTGGCAGACTACAGTCCATGGGGTTGCAAAGAGTCAGACACGACTGGGCAACTGAGCACACGCACACACCCCTCAACATAAAGCAAGAGCTTTCGTGAATAGCTTCTAGAACAGACCTTCTTTCTTTCCTTCCTAGCAAAGTAGGTCTCATTCCTGGATATATAACAGGTGGCACATTCAAACAGTAACACGCCTGTCTAGGGGTGATGAGGGGTGATACCTTTTTTTTTTTAGCATACTCTGAGCAACACTATTTAGGGGAATCCCACCTTCTTGTGTCCACCAAGTTTGGCCAAATAAAAAGAAACATAATGAACGACTTTCTAAAGGTTGCAAAAGAATCTTTTGAGGAGAAATAAAATATAGCTGTATAATGAGTAATATGTCAAATGGCAAAAAATATTAAAATACAACTGAAGTATGGATCCTTTCCATAATAAAGAATATATGGGTACTTTTGATAGTAAGACTATGGGGTTATTTGTCCTGGTTCTGTTTTGGATCTTGTCCTTATGAACAGATGATGAGTCTCTGCTGGGCTTCCCCAGGTTCTGTGCTGCCCATGCCATCTTGGCCATTTCTTTGAATTAAGGCTGATTTAGTAATTACAGAGAAATCCTAATCTCTGGGTGTTTCAAACTTAAAGTTTAGAATTTAATATTGAGTGTCTTCAACTATTTCTATACCTCTAGTTATTTCTGTTCCTATTCATACTTGCAAAATGTCAGAATGTGTTGCTCATTTAATTCTTTAGGTGTCTATAAGTTTGACTGTCAATTATAAAACTCCTTTTATTTTTTTCTGCTGCTGTAGAGGAAAGGACCTGTATATTCACCCAGGGCTGATGGGGGAGAATGGAAACTCCTCTGGGCATGACCTAGAGGAGTTTTCTTTTTCTTTCCATCACTTATATGTTGTTATGGCTGCTTCTTTGTCATATTTTTACCTGCCCTTTCATCATTAGCTAAAAACGAACTAAGGAAACGTTCTTACTTCTCTACTGGTGTTTGATGCCTGTTTGTATATGGTTTGTATATACAACATCTAACTTCTCAGGCTGTTTAAAAAAAAAAAAACATGGAACAGAGCATTCATGGCCTAGGAGGCACTCAACCCTTGGGACTAAAGTTGAGTATTAATGAGAATGCAGGACCTATTTTCAACACTGTTCTTTAAAATATAAAGAAAGTGTGGAAACCCAAGTGAACTGAAAGAGCTGTGATGATAAAATATTTCATGAGCATAGCACATAGTTAAAGAGTGAGTTCTTTTAACTTGAAGAAGAATGGCTAACGTGATGACCCAAGTAATGTCATGAAATACAGAGATAATTTCCATAAGAGGGTTTTTGAAGGAAGCTTTCCATGCCTTCTTTATAAGATCAGAGAATATAAAGGAACTTAACATAGGAGCTTTTTCAGCTGAATACACAGACTCACATCTCCATCTTACCCAAGCCAGTGGTAAAACACAGGAATATGTTTACTGGTGGCCATCATAGATTCTCTGTAGATCTCTTTGGAGATCTCTGGGAAGAGATTTGAAAGCTTTGGTTCAATAGTTTTATTTACACCTGTCTGAAGGTAATCTAATGATTTCTTAAGTTTCTTTTTTATTCTATGTGAATATAGAATATGTGAATATAATTTTTAAATTATTTTATTAATAGCCAAGGGAAATATTTACTTCCAACCAGTAAATTCCAGGAGGATCTTCTCATATTTTGAGGATTTAAGAAGTTCATGTTGTGCAAAAATGAACTAGCCTTGAAATTCTCTCTCAAGAAAGCTCATAGTCCTTGCATGTTTTTCGTATGTACTTTTAAAACATCTTGGTATTATTTACTACTTAGTTACAAATTTTTATTACATGCTGTATTTTATCCCTCCAAAGCCAACACAAACCTTAACAAATTTCAACCATTTGTTGTATCCTGAACTCTTTTTTTAAATGCTAACTTTGTTTGAATTGTTATATAGTAAAACTGACTTTTTTGCTACACTTGGTTTTATGTCTAATGCTGAGTAAATTCAGGGTTTCCTGACTGTGGTGGTTACAGGACTCTGTGGTGGTTTAGTTGCTAAGGTGTCCAACTCTTGTGACCCCATGGACTGTAGCTTGCCAGGTTCCTCTGTCCATGGGATTTCCCAGGAAAGAATACTGGAGTGGGTTGCCATTTACAGGACTCTATGTCCCTTGGACTGCGAGGAGATCCAACTAGTCCAATTTAAAGGAGATCAATCCTGGGTGTTCACTGGAAGGACTGATGCTAAAGCTGAAACTCCAATACTTTGGCCACCTCATGCGATGAGTTGACTCACTGGAAAAGACTCTGATGCTGGGAAGGATTGGGGGCAGGAGGAGAAGGGGACGACAGAGAATGAGATGGCTGGATGGCATCACCGACTCGATGGACATGAGTTTGAGTGAACTCCGGGAGTTGGTGATGGACAGGGAGGCCTGGCGTGCTGTGATTCATGGGGTCGCAAAGAGTCGGACACGACTGAGCGACTGAACTTTACTGAACTGATACATATGTTGAAAATTCACAGAACCAAGCCCAGTTTGTATAGAAACAGAAAAGTAATAGTATAGGTAAAATAGCACTGTTTTGACTATGTTGTTTCTACAGATAGATGAAAATATGTGTTTGTAATTTTTAGATAAAAATGAAAAAGTCAAGGATTTGGGTTCAACCCTGGTGGCTCAGAGGTTAAAGCGTCTGCCTCCAATGTGGGAGATCTGGGTTCGATCCCTGGGTTGGGAAGATCCCCTGGAGAAGGAAACGGTAACCCACTCCAGTATTCTTACATGGAGAATCCCATGGACGGAGAAGCCTGGTAGACTACAGTCCACGGGGTCGCAAAGAGTCGGACACGACTGAGCGAGGGAATGGAAGGGCTTCCCTTGTAGCTCAGTTGGTAAAGAATTTGCTTGCAGTGCAGGAGACCGAGGTTCGATTCCTGGGTTGGAAAGATCCCCTGGAGGAGGAAATGGCAACCCACTCCAGTATCCTTGCCTGGAAAATCTCATGGACAGAGGAGCTTGATGGGCTGCAGTCCATGGGGTCGCAAACAGTCAGGCATGACTGAGTGACTAACACTTACTTACACTTACTTATTTAATCACAGTCAACACACAGAAGAGAATTCTGTTAAACACTCCCCTTTCTTTTCATCTCTTCTTCAGAAAGGGAAGTTATTATGAGACAGTAAACATAATAGGGTTAAAAATACCTGGAAATGTAGTACATGGTGTCAAAGAAGATACCGCAATAGTCAAATGTAATGAGGTTGGATTGTGTGTATTCTTCCAATTTGCCATTTCTTTTCAAAGCTATTATTTCACCCTTAGTGATAACCTCTCTTCAGTTAAAAAAAATTGCCATTAACATTCACTCACTTTTTGAAGGTTTTGAACAATTTTTTAATCCAACCAGCTATTTTACCTTACACAATAGATGTGGTTTTAGCCAATAATCTTCATTGTTAACAACATCCAATGGCTTTTAAACAATTATATGACATCCATTGTGTTCCATTTTCTTTCTATGGCAGTAAATGCCCTTTAAAGCACTCCAACTAGTAAGTACATGAGGTATCGTTTTCATAAAGCTATGTTAGCTGTCTCTTAATTCAATTACTCAATTCAAAGACTTAGTACTTCCCCATTTCTGATGTTAACCTGAGCTGTTTGTGGTTGCTTGGATTGTAAAGTGTTTCTTTACCTATTTTGTTTTTCTTTTAAAACTGTTCTACCTGTCATGATGAAATGGTTTCAGATTTTTCTTTTAATCCATAGGAATTATAAGTAGATGTCATTTGTATAAGTGTAAAGAAGAAATGAGCATCTTGGGCAGGGAGGTGAGTGGTGTCAGATCTCTACCCATAAAGAAAGCCATGATGTTAAAGCTCAAACTCTGTACCACCAGTGCCACTGTTTCTTAATGCTCATTGCTTCCCATCCCCTTATTTCTGAGATAAATCTTATTTGGGTCATTTGATTATTTACTTATTATCTCTAGAGGGTGGGTAGGCTAGTACTGTCTGAACTCCAAATACACTCAAAATGTAATAAAGGTCAGAAGCTAGAAAGGATTAAATCCTTGTTATATTTACCTTTTGAAAGCCTATCCAGTTTCACCCCCCAATTTCATCCTGGAAAAAGTAGAAATGGTATTGGATACATTATCAGAAGAGTGTCAGTATGTAGTTCTTTGCAGCTAACTAACTATGAATCATTTTTTCCTCTTATAAAATAAAAAGTTGGAGTTAGTATGTGATAGATTTTCCCCGCTTCCTCTCTGAATTTTAGGAATGGAAACAATAGGTGCCAAAATCTCTCTCATAGGTTTGATTCTACAGTAGCTAAAATGATGAATCATTTAGCTGACATGATTTTGCCTTTTTTTTTTGAAATAAATCCCTCAAGGTTGATTGTTGTAACTATCAATCTGGCTACACCACTGTTATGGTTTTGAACAGTAGGACCCTGGCATACCCACCGTACTCAACCTGCGTTGCTCCTCACTAATCTAGCAAACTCCAAACAGTAGTTCATCATGGCCCATATTCGCTAGAAATTCACTAATTGCAAATTCTTGGTGAACAATAAGAGTTATACTTTTAGTATACTGACAGGATATTAATCAGATATGGGTGCTATTCCAACCAGCATGGTTCAAGGAGCACGTGTCTCATGGTCATGGGCCAACCTCTGACTCTAAAAGACAGTGGTGAAGAACACAAATGATTGTTAAGGAAGACCACTGAAGAAGGAAGACCAAGCAGCGTCTACCTGAGTTAACCTGTGAGAGGTGCCAGCCTCCACCCTTTAAGCATATCACTGCCCAGGGAGCTGTCTCACCTGTTCTTGAGGTTATCTGTGCCCACCTGTCTTTTAATCTCCACTTCATAGAGCTGACACACTTCTTTTCTCATCCACGTGTTATAAGTATATGTCAGGTGGCACCTTGGACATCCAGTAGAACAGGGAATAGGTAAGCTGGTGAAAAAACTGAGACTTTCTGAAGAGGTTGACAATTTGTCTATTTATCAGATGAATTTGATTTTCAACCATCAGATTGAGGTCTACAAAAACAGGTTCAGAGAAAAGCCAGGACAGAACCTGGTATGGATGTATTATCAGTAAAGGGACTCCTATAAAAATAAATGAAAAAGAGAAAAGGAAGGGGAAAAAATGGAAACTTCAGTTCACCTATGCCTGTGTGTGTGCTCAGTCGTGTCTGACTCTTTGCTGCCCTATGGACTGTGGCCTGCCAGGTTCCTCAGTCCATGGGATTCTCTAGGCAAAAATACTGGATGGCATTGCCATTTCCTCTTCCAGGGAATCTTCCTGACTCAGGGACTGAACCCATGTCTCCTGTGTCTCCTGCATTGCAGGCGGACTCTTTACCACTGAGCCATGGGGGAAGCCCTGCTCTATTCACCTAACCCAACTATTTTTTTCCCCAGAAGAATAAATGGGTTTAAATATATGAAATATATCTAATACAGATTAATATTATGAATATAAATTCAATGGAAGCCTGAAACACTATGAAAACAAAATAAATGGTGAGCACTTCACTTCAGTTCAGTTCAGTCGCTCAGTCGTGTCCGACTCTTTGAGACCCCATGAATCACAGCACGCCAGGCCTCCCTGTCCATCACCAACTCCCGGAGTTCACTCAAACTCATGTCCATCGAGTCGGTGATGCCATCCAGCCATCTCATTCTCTGTCGTCCCCTTCTCCTCCCACCCTCAATCCCTCCCAGCATCAGAGTCTTTTCCAGTGAGTCAACTCATCGCATGAGGTGGCCAAAGTATTGGAGTTTCAGCTTCACTTAGTCACATATAAACGCTAGCCGAAAGTGAACGTTCCTATTTGAGGAGCCATAGTTCATAAAGATTTTTTTTTCTGTGAATCGTAAAATGTTAATTCAGGTGTGGCAGTTCATGCTTGGTTTTATTCCTTCCTTCAGCAAATGCTTATTAAGCACCTACAGTGAGCTAGAAGCTGTGGGGTCTATATAGAGGTATAATCCATGGGATACATAGAGGCAAAAGCCACAGTTGCTGCATCTATCAGTCAGGGTCCTGGCAAGGAAAAGATGGTGCACTCAAGCATGGTAATTGAGGAGAGATGAATGAGGGACTATTTACAAATGTGTTGGTGGGGATAGGGAGCCCACGAGGGATGGTGAAGCACCGTGGGACCAGCAACACTGGGAGCCATTACCGCTGCTAATAAAGAAGGGATAAAGGGAAGGAGCAGTTACTGGAACCGAGGGCAGTCTGTAGCCATGGTTGTGGCTGTCACCCTAGGAGGGAGCCACCTAACAGGAGCTGGGACCCCTCCAGGAGAGAAACGCTGACATGCCACGACCCATCAGGGAGGGGACTGAGCAACAGATACCATGCACTCTCTCCTCCCACCCTCTGATTTCCTGAGGGTGGCTGTCATTGGTTAAACGGACCCCAAACCAGAAAACCAGAGAAAAAGGGAGCCCATTGAAGGTCAGTACCCCAATATACCGAACCGAGTGGAGAAGGGGAGAGGATGGTTCTAGGGACAAGCAGCACACCCAGAACACGGACCTTGAGATATACATGCAGAGCAAGTTAAACACAAAGCAAAGCAACAAAATGTCACAAGATAATGACACATCATAGGCCACTATGTCCTGCTGAGGGGAGGAGAGGGGGTTGTGGTATAACTCAGGGGAGACTCTTAGAAAAAAAGGAACACATCTATGGTTGGGCCTTCAAGAGCGTGCTAGGATTAGGTCAGGACAGACTAACCTGGGCTTCCCTGGTGGCTTGGATGATAAAGAATCTGCCTGCAATGCAGGGGACCTGGGTTCGATCCCTGGGTCAGGAAGATCCCCTGAAGGAGGGCATGGCTACCCACTCCAGTATTCTTGTCTGGAGAATCCCCACGGACAGAGGGGCCTGGCGGGCTACCGTCCATGGGGTCTCAAAGAGTCAGACTAAGCGACTAAGTGACTGAGTGACTAACTCACGGATTAATGTGGAGGATGGTCCAGTTGGGGGGACAACAGAGGGAACAAAGGCCTGGAGATAAGAGTGAATATGGCACAGTTGACTAAGAGACTATGTCCAACTGGCTGAAGCACAGAACAGATGCCTTAATGAAAATGCCAGGGACTTCTGTGAGAATGTGAAAATTGCCATTTATAAAATTTCCCCTTATCTTTACTGAACGTGAAAGTTGCTCAGTCATGTCTGACTCTTTGTGACCCCATGGACTATACAGTCCATGGAATTCTCCAGGCCAGAGTACTGGAGTGGGTGGCCTTTCCCTTCTCCAGGGGATCTTCCCAACCCAGGAATTGAATCGGGGTCTCCTGCATTGCAGATGGATTCTTTACCAGCTACCAGGGAAGCCCTATTTTTACTGAGATGCTGGGAAAGATTGAAGGGAACAGCAGAGGATGAGATGGTTGGATGGCATCATCAACTCAATGGACATGAGTTTGAGCAAGCTCTGGGAGAGAGTGAAGGACAGCGAAGCCTGGCATGCTGCAGTCCATGGGGTGGCAAAGAGACAAAATGGAGCGACTAAACAACAACAACAATATACCTTGTAGTCTGCAAAGATTTTGTACAGAAGGACACCAAAGATAATAGGATATCTGGACCCTTTCACTTTTGCTTGCTATTCTCTTTAAACAATGAAGTAGTTAAGCACAAACACAAAATACCAAAGTGAATGGTACTTGGAATTCAAAAAAGGAGTAGGCTAGAATATGTAATTCCTGAAGTATGTTTACTCATTAAAAATAATTCATTCAAAAATCATATTTGAAGCATTTCCCATGTACCATACACTAGCATTACAAATAGAGTTTTTGGAGGGTGATCCAGATCCAAAAGCCAGTTGACAGTTTGGCTCAGACTGAACCTCACCTAGTTAAGACAAAAACAAAATGAAGTGTGCGCTCCCAGAATATATCCAAATCCACAACAGGTGTTGTTGTTCAACGTTTTGAGACCCCATGGACAGCAGCACGCCAGGCTTCCCTGTCTTTCACTATCTCCCGGAGTTTGCTCAAACTCATGTCATTGAGCCAGTGATGCTATCTAACCATCTCATTCTCTGCCGCCCTCTTCTCCTTTTGTCTTCAGTCTTTCCCAGCATCAGGGTCTCTTCAATGAGTCAGCTCTTCACATCAGGTGGCCAGAGTATTGGAGCTTCAGCTTTAGCATCAGTCCTTCCAATGAATATTCAGGACTGATTTCCTTTAGGATTGACTGGTTTGATCTTCTTGCAGTCCAACGGACCCTCAAGAGTCTTCTCCAGCAGTCTTCTCAAAAGTATCAATTCTTGGGTATTCAGCCTTCTTTATGGTCCAACTCTTTCATCCATACATGACTACCGGAAAAACCATAGCTTTGACTATATGGACCTTTGTCAGCAAAGTGGTGTCTCTGTTTTTTAATATGCTGTGGAGAAGGAAATGGCAACCCACTCCAGTGTTCTTGCCTGGAGAATCCCATGGATGGAGGAGCCTGGTAGGCTACAGTCCACAGGGTCGCAAAGATTCGGACACGACTGAGCAAATTCACTTTCAGATTTGTCATAGGTTTTCTTCCAAGGAGCAAGCATCTTTGGATTTTGTAGTTACAGTCACTGTTCACAGTGATTTGGGAATCCAAGAAAATGAAATCTGTCACCGTTTCCACTTTCCCCCCTTCTGTTTCCCACAACAGGTACTCACTAAATATTTGTTGATCAAACGAATGAGATAAGTAATTAAAGATAAAATATTATATATTTCTACAGTATTTTGAAACACGGCACAAGATGGTCATTTATACTGAATTCCAAAATGTAGTGACAGTGCAGACCTACTTTGAAGGCAGAGACCTGGCCTGTCTTGTTCACTGAAATAATCCCAGCTCCTTGCAGAGAGCCCAGCTCGGAGCTAGAGCACAGTCCCTATCCCCTGAATGAATGCTGGGATAAATTGACAAATGAATGCATACTTGGATTAAGTATTTTTACAGTACGGTTGCTTGGGGTGGTGGCATCTCTTGGGGGCAACCCTTGGGGAGATGTAGTTGTCATTACAGCACATTAAGTAGTCCTTCAGATTTTTAATGAGTACTTCTTATAAGTGCTTCTGAACTTTTCCTCACTTTAATTCCTTGTGAGTCCCAGATGAGCAGTTGTTTAAATAGCTCTAAATACAAAGGGGAAAATCATGTCCTGCATCACTTTTGAAAGGCAACACATCAGGGCAACCCATGAAGATGCAGGGCTTCTGTCTCCAACCAGGGCCCAGGTGTGTATACCTGTGGTCGGCCTCAGTGGCAGTTGCATGTTTACCTTTGTTCCTTTCTTTAAGAGCTCTAACTTCTTTTCCTACTGCCATTAAAATCATATTAAGTCATTCTGAAGTGTTTCCCATAAACACCAAATGAGAACTATAGCTGCGAGAAAAATTATCTACCTGTGTGGAGTAGGTTATTATTTTAATTTGTCATCTGAGTGACATTCATTTTAGAGAAGAGAGTATTGGGGTGTGCACCCTCCCCCACGCCCCATTTACTCAACAAAGAATGTGGCTTCCCCAGGCTCCACTCCCACCATAGCTTTAACCCCATTGGCTTATTAATTACGAGGGTAAATTTGTATTTCCTGGCTTTTAAGCATCGCTTTTTTTTTTTACTTGCCATTGGTCACAAGTAAGTTCACACTGATTTTTATGGCCGATAGAAACAGAAAATCAGAGATTATTATTGTCAGATGTGTGGTAATTTTGACTTTAAAGCAAGCAGGCCTCCTAGTAGAGTAAATGATGTTTACAAATCTCTTCTGGTCGCCTTTCGGTTTAACAATTCCTGCGTCTGTGAGGGTGAGATGGGAGAACCAAGGCTTTCAGGTGTCTCTAAGATCTGGAAATACCCACTGCAATCCAATTGTGAGTAAGGGGCTCTGTGCACTAAATCCTTGTGTTTATATTTAGAAAGAAATAAAAAATGATTGTTAGGGCTGATGGCACCCTGCTGACCTGAAGACGGAGTTTGTGATGAGGGGTTTTTCAGAATCTTACGGCTGAGATAGGACCGATTCTTTTCACTTGAACAAAAGATTATTTATGATGAAAACCTTAACCCATATGCTCTGACAGACTGAAATATAAAAGAGGTGAAGGAAGTCTGAAACATATGGATGCAAAAATGTCTTAAGTATGTGTGCTAGGAATGGAACTGTGCATATGCTACTTTCAGTTCTGAGTATTTGTTCCAGTTTGTGAAATTCTTTTCTTGTTTTAGAGATCTCACTGCTAGATATACCTACATATTAACATGTGGATATCTCTGCCAGCATTCAGCTTCTAATTGTATATGTAATAGTCTAAGCAAGTTTTTTACTGCAGATTATGAAGTTAAATTTACACATTAATTCCCCCCATAATGATTACTGTGGATGCTATATAAAAATAAAAGTGAAGTTTTAACATTGAAGTATAATTGATTTACAGTGTTGTATAAGTTTCTGATATATAGCAAAGTGATTCAGTCACACACACGCATACACATATTCTTTTTTATTTTTTTTTCCATTATAGTTTATTACAGGATATTGAATATAGGTCCTTGTGCTATACTGTAGAGCTTTGTTGGTTATCTATTTTATATACAGTAGTTTGTATCTGCTAATCTCAAATTCCTAATTTATCCCTCCCAACGTCTTCCCCTTTAGTAACTGTAAGTTTGTTTTCTATGAGTCTGTTTCTGTTTCTTAAATAAGTTTATTTGTCATGTTTTAAATTCCACATATGTCATAATTTGGTAATTTGTCTTTCTCTTTGTAACTTACTAAAGAATCTGCCTGCAGTGCAGGAGACTCAGGTTCAATTACAGAGTCAGGAAGATCCCCTGGAGAAGGAAATGGCAAACCACTCCAGTATCCTTGCCTGGAAAATCCCACGGACAGAGGATCCTGGTGGGCTGCAGTCCATGGGATTGCAAAAATTTGGGCATGACTAAGTGACTAACACTTTCACTTTCACTTGGTATGGTAATTTCCAGGCCCATTCATGTTGCTACAAATGGCCTTGTTTCATTCTTTTATAGTCCATTGTGTATATGAACCACATTTTCTTTATCCATTTATCTATCAGTGGACACCTCTGTTACTTCCGTGCCTTGGTTATTGTAAAGAGTGCTGCTATGAACACTGGTACATGTACCTTTACGAATTGGAGTTTTCTCTGGATATATGCCCAGGAATGGGTTGCTGAATCATATGGCAATTCTATTTTTAGTTTTTAAAAGACCCTCCATGCTGCTCTCCATAGTGGCTGCACCAGTGTACATTCCCTGCAACCGCATAAGATTCCCTTTTCTCCACTCCCTCTCTAGAATTTGTTACTTGTAGACTTTTTAAGGATGGCTGTTCTGACCTGCATGAGGTGGTACCTTGTTATCATTTTGATTTACATTTATCTAATAATTAGCGATGTTGAGTGTCTTTTCACATGCCTGTGGGCCATCTGTATGTCTTCTCTGGAGAAATGACTAGGTCTTCCGTCCATTTTTTGATTGGGTTGCTTTTTTGTTGTTGCTGTTACTGAGTTGTATGAACTGCTTGTGTATTTTGGAAGTGAAGTCCTTTTCAGTCAAATCATTTGCAAATATTTTTTCACAGGTCATAGATTATCTTTTCATAATGTTTACGGTTTCCTTTGCTGTGCAAAAGTTTATAAGTTTGATTAGTTTCCATTTGTCTATTTTTGCTTTTATTTCAATTGACTTGGGAGACTGACCTAAGAAAACTTTGGTACAATTTATGGCAGAGAAGGCTTTGCTTATATTCTTTTTTAGGAGTTTTATAGTGTCATGTCTTATATTTAAGTCTTTAAGCCATTTTGAGTTTATTTTTGTGTGCATTGTGAGAGTATATTCTAACTTCTTTGATTTACAGGCAGTTCTTCATGTTTCCCAACACCACTTGCAGAAGAGACCGTCTTTTCTCTATTGTATATTCTTGCCTCCATTGTCAAAGATTAATTGACATAGGTGTGTGAGTTTATGTCTGGGCTCTCTGTTCTGTCCCACTGATCCATATGTCTGTTTTTGTGCCAATATCATGCTGTTTTGATTGTTGTAGCTTTGTAGTATTGTCTGAAGTCTGGGAGGGTTATGCCTCTGGCTTTGTTCTTTTACCTCATGACTGCTTTGGCAATTCTGAGTCTGTTATGATTCCATATAAATGTTAGGATTATTTGTTCTAATTCTGTGAAAAAATGTCATGGTTAATTTGATAGGGATTGCATTAAATTTGTAGATTCCTTTGGGTGGTATAGCCATTGTACATAGTTGACACCACTGTAGTATTCCAATTTGTGGGAAAAACACTATTTTTCTTTTGAAGATTTGTACAAAAATGACACTCAGAGATGAAAAAAATACCTACTTTGGGCTGAAGTATGAGACATAGGATCTCAGTTGAGAAGTATAATTTGGAATTATCTAGAGAGTTGGACTGTAAAGAAAGCTGATCACTGAAGAATTGATGTTTTTGAACTGTGGTGTTGGAGAAGACGCTTGAGAGTCCCTTGGACTGCAAGGAGATCCAACCAGTCCATTCTAAAGGAGACCAGTCCTGGGTATTCATTGGAAGGACTGATGCTAAAGCTGAAGTTCCAATACTTTGGCCACCTCATGCGAAGAGTTGACTCACTGGAAAAGACTTTGATGCTGGGAGGGACTGGAGGCAGGAGGAGAAGGGGCCGACAGAGAATGAGATGGCTGGATGGCATCACCGACTCTGTGGACATGAGTTTGAGTGAACTCCGGGAGTTGGTTATGGACAGGGAGGCCTGGCGTGCTGTGATTCATGGGGTCGCAAAGAGTCGGACACGACTGAACAACTGAACTGAACTGAACTGAAGCATTTAAAAAATGTCTTTTGAACCTCAAAAGATTACAATTAACAAAAAGTAAAAATTAACTACTTAGATTTTTTTTAACTTATCACCATCTTTATCAATAAATAAGAAATATAAATGGCCAACTTTTTAGATTGTTGGGTAAACCCTAAGAATTTTAACAACTAAGAAGAAAGAAGTAAAAAAGAGGAAAAATCTTGACTTCATCATATGATTTCAACATTTTTAATTGTGGGTAAATAACAAGCTGAAATAAAAAATTTTAAATAATTATTTCAAAACTCATGTCTAACTCTTTGTATGATTAGGGTAGGCAAGGCTTTGATGGTGAATAGACTGGAAAAAGTAATGGCTTAATGACATTGTGGCAGTCTATTTCTTGCTCACATCAGAGCCCTGGGAAGGTGAATAGATTGGTCAGAGGCTCTCCTGTATGCAGTATGTCAGGGCACCAGGCTGACAGAGGCTCTGCCATGTTCAAACTGTGTCCTCTGTCCTCACCATGGTTCTCTCCATCACTGCCACTGGAAGGGAGTGCAGAGGTGTGAGAATTGGGGAGCAGCATGGGTTGATCCTGGAAGTGGCACACAAGACTCTTGCTTGCATTGCACTGGCTGGTACTCAGCACGTGGCCACCTAACTGCAAGTGGAAACCAGTTCTGTGCCTATAAAAAGGGATGCAGATTCTGTTGAATAGGCAAAGCCTCCAGCATTCTCCCAGCTTAGCAGAGGGTGTGATGCATAGTAGGCCCTCATTAATATTTGCTGAATGGGGTATGTGTATGTTCCCTTCCAGGTGTGTATATGTTTCTACAATGTAGCAATAAGTATCAGTTCAGTTCAGTCGCTCAGTCGTGTCCAACTCTCCGCGACCCCATGAATCACAGCACGCCAGGCCTCCCTGTCCATCACCAACTCCCGGAGCTCACTCAAACTCATGACCACAGAGTCGGTGATGCCATCCAGCCATCACATTCTCGGTCGTCCCCTTCTCCTCCCGCCCCCAACCTTTCCCAGCATCAGAGTCTTTACTAGTGAGTCAACTCTTCGCATGAGGTGGCCAAAGTATTGCAGCTTCAGCTTCAGCATCAGTCCCTCCAATGAACACCCAGGATCGATCTCCCTTAGAATGGACTGGTTGGATCTCCTTGCGGTACAAGGGACTCTCAAGAGTCTTCTCCAACACCACAGTTCAAAAGCATCAATTCTTTGGTGATCAGCTTTCTTCACAGTCCAACTCTCACATCCATACATGACCATGGGAAAAACCATAGCCTTGACTAGACGGACCTTTGTTGGCAAAGTAATGTCTCTGCTTTTTAATATATTATCAAGGTTGATCATAACTTTCCTTCCAAGGAGTAAGCGTCTTTTAATTTCATGGCTGCAATCAGCATCTGCAGTGATTTTGGAGCCCAGAAAAATAAAGTCTGACACTGTTTCCACTGTTTTTCCATCTATTTCCCATGAAGTGATGGGACCAGATGCCATGATCTTTGTTTTCTGAATGTTGAGCTTCAAGCCAACCTTTTCACTCTCCTCTTTCACTTTCATCAAGAGGCTTTTGAGTTCCTCTTCACTTTCTGCCATAAGGGTAGTGTCATCTGCATATCTGAGGTTATTGATATTTCTCCCAGCAATCTTGATTCCAGCTTGTGCTTCTTCCAGCCCAGCGTTCCTCATGATGTACTCTGCATATAAGTTAAATAAGCAATTATTTAATCATAATACTTCCTATTTTGTTACAACTTCAAGTAATAGTGACACACCCTGAACTGTGGGCAAGATGCTGGGAATAGACACTTATATACATTTTTTTTTCTGGATGTAGAGTACTTATTATTATATTTTTATCAGATTCTTCTTTTACTTCTATTCTACTTCCTTTCCATGAGCAGCATAAGATTTTGGATTTGTCAGAAACAGAGAAATATATTAACTTCTGGCTTAATTTTACTCTAGGACTTCAGTTTCTATTGGATGCTAGTGGTACATCAAGGGTTTAAAAAGTAAAATTCATTAAATGTTAGTTTTGTGGAAGCGTTCTCTTTTAGTATGCTGTTTTCTATGGCTCTATGACTCACAGATAATGTCTGTATGTGACTAATATGTCTAAGATTTAGGAGATTTGGACAAAACATTCAATAATAATGTGTTGTGATTTTTGAAGATTAGTTCAAACATCAGAAGGCACAGAAAAAAGTAATGGGCAAAATAAAAACAATAGTACTGGGACTTTACTGGTAGTCCAGTTGTGAAGAGCCTACCTTCCAATGAAGGGGGCATGGGTTTGATCCCTGGTCAGGGAACTAAGCTTCCCTCATAGCTTAGTTGGTAAAGAATCTTCCTGCAATGCAGGAGACCCGGGTTTGATTCCTGGGTCAGGAAGACCACTGGAGAAGGGAAGGGCTACCCACTCCAGTATTCTGGCCTGGAGAATTCCATGGACTGTATAGTCCATGGGATCTCAAAAAGTTGGTCATGACTGAGCAGCTTTCACTTTCACTTTCTTTCAGGGAGCTAAGATTCTACATGCTTCCCAGAGCAACCAACAATGATAAAAAATTTAAAAAACCCCAAAACACAATAGTACCAACAAGATGGTTAGATGGCATCACCGACTCCATGGACATGAGTTTGAACAAGCTCCAAGAGATGGTGAAGGACAGGGAGGCCTGGTGTGCTACAGTCCATGGGGTCACAAGGAGTGGGACATAACTGAGCAATTGAACAAGAACACCAACCAGCCAAAGAAAGCTCTGGGTTCATGCGAAGTTTTAAAAGTAAACTGTGTTATAGATGGGGGAAAAAGTAAAGAAGCAGCAGAAATACAAAGTGACTCAAGAGAATGATGAACATATTTGGTTCCACACTTATAATAAATTAGGAAATAAATGACTGTATAGAAATTATCTCTGAGTAGACATACATTTCTTCGGCAATCAGCTTTCTTCACAGTCCAACTCTCACATCCATACATGACCACGGGAAAAATCATTGCCTTGACTAGACGGACCTTGGTTGGCAAAGTAATGTCTCTGCTTTTTAATATACTATCAAGGTTGGTCATAACTTTCCTTCCAAGGAGCAAGCGACTGAGCGACTGAACTGAACTGAACTGAACTGAAACATACATTTCACTAGAATGTCAGTTCTGTGGTGGCAGAAATATTGCCCAATCTTTGATGCATTCCAGCACTTAGAACAATGTCCAGTATAGTGGTGGACATCTCATGATTATCTATTTATTAAAAATTTTTAATTAAAAACAATTTTTGAGGGGAGGAGCACAGCACATGTGGGATCTTAGTTCCCCAACCAGGGATAAAACCAGTGCCCCCTCCACTAGAAGCATGGAGTCTTAACCACCAGACTGCCAGGGAATTCTCTAATCATTATTTATTAAAAAAAAAATTAGTGACCCAAATAAATTCCAAGTGGGAAAGCATATACCTTGAATTTTCTTTGGAAAAGAGGCAAAAGCTAAATGATGTGAGATGATACAGTGACCATTAATTGATTGATTCAACAACTGTACTGGGTGTGGTGATTGTTTGTAAGGAACTGGTAGCTCAGACGATAAAGCGTCTGCCTACAGTGCAGGAGACCCGGGTTTGATCCCTGGGTCGGGAAGATCCCCTGGAGAAGGAAATGGCAACCCACTCCAGTATTCATGCCTGGAAAATCCCATGGACCGAAGAGCCTGGTGGACTACAGTCCATGGGGTCATAAAGAGTCGGACACGACTGAGCGACTTCACTTCACATACAAAGGACCACAGAGGTTATAAATGGCTCACAGTCTTTCAAGTTCAGCCTCTGCACCCAAAGGAACCTTGGCAGGGAAGGAAGTCACCCCACCATAAACTTCAGTGCCATCTTTCCTTCAAATAAGTGTTCTCTGAAAAGGAAAATGGATGCTTTTTTATTAATTTTAAATAAATATATGAATAAAAGCATCTTTAGATAATGTTGCTCTTTTACAGGTTTAAAAAATACAGTTAAAGAGAAAACTGTTATGTAATTAACTCCAGTAAGGATTCATAAGTCCCTTATGCTTTCTTGCTTCAACCCCCAATTGCTCCTCCTGTGTAGAATTCTGGAACTGATACTGTGTAAGACAAAGAAAATGGTAACGTGGATGACTGTCATACAAGGTATGAAACATTAGGGACCCTAAGAAATGTACAGGCAAAGTACCCTGAAGGCTTGGGAGAAGGAATGATCACTGCTACCAGTCAGTGTCTTTGATTGCAAACAATATAAACCAGCAGTGGCTGATTCACAAAAGAGTTTGCTGGAAGAGAAAGGAGCTCTTCATAAAATCAAAAGATAAGGCAAAGAAACTAGCACTGACAAGGAGTGGAGCAGAGCAGCTGTAGGGATCCACTAGCAGAAACAATGGACATGAGTTCTTCAGGACATGAATGAGCTCCAGGTGCTTTCTATGCTTGCATAGCAGGAGAACAAGAACAAGATGGAGAGGGAGTGTTTCTGCTTGGCCCACAGAAGCCTGGCAGGCTACAGTCCATGGGGTCGCAAAGAGTCAGACACGACTGAAAGACTTCACTTTTCACTTTTTTTTCCAGAAGAATGATGAACGAATGATGCCAGGCCAGACAGAAGCTATCGGTGTCCAGAATACTTACTGAGCTTGGAATAGGAGAGTTGAAGTTTTCATGAAAGAGTTGGCATTGGAATTAGGCTGTAAAAAACAAACAGCATTTGAATGTGAAAAGATGGGGAGGAAGGGTTAGGTTTGGAGGCAAGAGATCATGCTATGAACAGAGACACAGAGGATGGACCAGAGAACAGGGCCTGTCTTACAGAGATACACTGAGGAAAGGGAAGGTTCCATTTGGATAAAATGTAGAGAGTGTATGTGTGTGTGTGTTAGTCACTTAGTCGTGTCTGACTTTTTGCAACCCCATGGACTGCATGCAGCCTGCCAGGTTCCTCTATCCATGGGATTCTCTAGGCAAGAATACCAGAGAGGGTTCCCATTCCCTTCTCCAGGGGATCTTCCCAACCCAGGGATTGAACCCTAGTCTACTGCGTTGCAGGCAGATTCTTTACCATTTGAGCCACTAACTCTATATAATGAAGAATCATGAATACTAGCCTACGGAATTTGGTTTTATTCTATAAGCAGTGGATGGACTGAAATATTTTAGATAAGACATGCGGCTATGTGATAAATAGAATTAGCTGTGTACAGTTGACCCTTGAACAACAAGGGGTACTAATCTTCCCTGGAGTCAAAAATCTGAATATAACTTATAGTTGGCCTGCCTTATTCAAGGTCCCTCCATATCTGAAGTCCTATGCCTGCAAATTCAACCAACCATGAATCATGTAGTATTGACTATTGAACAAAATCCTCATGTAAGTAGACCTGCATGGTTAAACCATGTTGTTCAAGGGTCAACTGTACTCTTTGTTTTTTTTAAGGAAAGTCTCTCTGGTGAAAGATGTACGGGAGAAGAGATTGGATGCAAGAAAGGCAGTAAGAGAATTACTGCAAAAGTATTAAGGAACTGAAATAGTATAATAGTTGTGGGAAAGGAGTTGAGGAGATGGCACAAGAAGCATCATAAGGGTAGTATTTCACGACAGGGCTTGTTCTCACAAGTGCCACAGGAAGTGAAGCTAAATGTGGGACTGACGATTCAGCCATCAAAATCTGTGCTATATTGTTCATAGAAATACTAAAGGTGCAATTCAGTCCCTGTTACTTTTCAAGTTCTTTATCAGTTTATCAAATATTTTTCATGATTAAAATTAAGCTATTTGATAAAATGGCTAAATGCATAAATATGATCTTGTAGCTTGCAACTTCAAAGTAAAGGAAATTAATTCAAATAATATATGTCTACTCTCCACTACCAACAACAGGAAAGACAGTCCAGGGAATGGGCAGAAAGCTGTTGTTTTTTTTTAAAAGGTCACCCAGTAAACATTTTAGGCTTTGTGAAGTTAGGCATACACTTTCTGTTGTAACTCCTCAACTCCGCAAGAAAACAGCTACAAACAATATTTAAAAAAATGAATGTGGCCACACTCCAACATTACTTACAGACACTGAAATTTGAATTTCATATAATTTCCACTTATTGTAAGCTTTCTTTTGGTTTTCTCTATCATTGAAAAATGTAAAAACCACTCTTTGTTCTCAGGCTATTAAAAAACAGGCAGTAGATTGGATTTCTTACTTGCCAATAGTGTCAATGGCTACTGCATGGGAAATAGATGGAAAAACAGTGGAAACAGTGTCAGACTTTATTTTTTTGGGCTCCAAAATCACTGCAGATGCTGATTGCAGCCATGAAATTAAAAGATGCTTACTCCTTAGAAGGAAAGTTATGACCAACCTTGATAATATATTAAAAAGCAGAGACATTACTTTGCCAACAAAGGTCCGTCTAGTCAAGGCTATGGTTTTTCCCATGGTCATGTATGGATGTGAGAGTTGGACTGTGAAGAAAGCTGATTGCCGAAGAATTGATGCTTTTGAACTGTGGTGTTGGAGAAGACTCTTGAGAGTCCCTTGTACCGCAAGGAGATCCAACCAGTCCATTCTAAGGGAGATCGATCCTGGGTGTTCATTGGAGGGACTGATGCTGAAGCTGAAACTGCACTACTTTGGCCACCTCATGTGACGAGTTGACTCACTGGAAAAGACTCTGATACTGGGAAAGGTTGGGGGCGGGAGGAGAAGGGGACGACGGAGAATGAGATGGCTGGATGGCATCACCGACTCTGTGGACATGAGTTTGAGTGAGCTCCGGGAGTTTGTGATGGACAGGGAGGCCTGGTGTGCTGTGATTCATGGGGTCGCGGAGAGTCGGACACGACTGAGCGACTGAACTGAACTGAACAGCTTTAGAAATCAGAACCAACATTTCCTTCATGAGTCAACAACAATATGAACTCATTCTGAAAAATAGTAGTTGAATTAGAAGAGGAAAATTATGAGAACCAATGAACATCTCAATCATTGATTCTACTCTTCTTGATTTTGTTTCAGGGGAATAGAGTTTTCCTTGCAGCTTTCTTCCCTAATGTAGCATGGTGTTGATATTTGTTTACAAACAGATTCAGCTAAAGTAACAGAGGCATTCCAAAAAGCAATGGTTGGGACAAACAAGATAGAAGTCTCCCTCTCAGTAATAGTTTGAGTACAGGCAATCTAAACATCTAAGGGAGGCTTGATGGTGTCAGAGGTATAGGCTGTCTTTTGCTCTATCATGTGCAACACACAGCTTTCAATTCACAGTCTAAGAGGGCTGCCGCAGCTCCTATCATCATATTTGCATCCCACACAGTGATAAGGGGAAAAGGAAGGGAAGAAGGCCACACTCCTTACCTTTAAATGCATGACCTGGAAGTCATGTGTATTACTTCTGTTCACATTCCATCAGTCAGAACTTAGTGACATACCTAAAGCTAGCAGAAGAAAGGGTAGGAGTTGAAAAATATTAATATGATTTTATCTGGGAAGCTCTGTATCCAACTAAAATTGGGAACTCTAGTCTTACAGGAGGATGGGAGAATAGAATTGTTGAAATATTGAAAGATAACAGAAAGTCTCTGCCTACTCTTAGTTCATATTTACAAATTACAAAAAATAGTCCCTAAATTCTATACAGATAACATTTTATTGCTTCGACTGGGGAAGGGAGGCATTCTAAATATTTTCCATGATTGAAAAAAGAAAGTGAAAGTGAAACCCTGGAGAAGGAAATGGTAACCCACTCCAGTATTCTTGCCTGGAGAATCCCTGATTAATTAAGCCAAAAAATAGAAACCAGTTCTTCTTCTTTCTTTTTTTTAATTTTGGGCTGCACTGGGTCTTCATTACTACACGTGGGCTTTCTCTAGTTGAGGCGAGTGGAGACTGCTCTCTAGCTGCAGTGCTGGGACAGGGCTTCTCGTTGCAGTTCAGTTCAGTTCAGTTCAGTCGCTCAGTCGTGTCCGATTCTCCGCGACCCCATGAATCACAGCACGCCAGGCCTCCCTGTCCATCACCAACTCCCGGAGTACACTCAAACTCATGTCCACAGAGTCGGTGATGCCATCCAGCCATCTCATTCTCCGTCGTCCCCTTCTCCTCCCGCCCCCAACCTTTCCCAGCATCAGAGTCTTTTCCAGTGAGTCAACTCGTCGCATGAGGTGGCCAAAGTATTGCAGTTTCAGCTTTAGCATCAGTCCCTCCAATGAACATCCAGGATTGATCTCCTTTAGAATGGACTGGTTGGATCTCCTTGCAGTATAAGGGACTCTCAAGAGTCTTCTCCAAAACCACAGTTCAAAAGCATTGATTCTTCGGCGATCAGCTTTCTTCACAGTCCAACTCTCACATCCATACATGACCACGGGAAAAACCATTGCCTTGACTAGACGGACCTTTGTTGGCAAAGTAATGTCTCTGCTTTTTAATATACTATCAAGGTTGGTCATAACTTTCCTTCCAAGGAGCAAGCGTCTTTTAATTTCATGGCTGCAATCAGCATCTGCAGTGATTTTGGAGCCCAGAAAAATAAAGTCTGACACTGTTTCCACTGTTTTTCCATCTATTTCCCATGAAGTGATGGGACCAGATGCCATGATCTTTGTTTTCTGAATGTTGAGCTTCAAGCCAACCTTTTCACTCTCCTCTTTCACTTTCATCAAGAGGCTTTTGAGTTCCTCTTCACTTTCTGCCATAAGGGTAGTGTCATCTGCATATCTGAGGTTATTGATATTTCTCCCAGCAATCTTGATTCCAGCTTGTGCTTCTTCCAGCCCAGCGTTCCTCATGATGTACTCTGCATATAAGTTAAATAAGCAAGGTGACAATATACAACCTTGACATACACCTTTTCCTATTTGGAACCAGTCTGTTGTTCCATGTCCAGTTCTAACTGTTGCTTCCTGACCTGCATACAGGTTTCTCAAGAGGCAGGTCAGGTGGTCTGGGATTCCCATCTCTTTCAGAATGTTCCACAGTTTATTGTGATCGACATAGTCAAAGGCTTTGGCATAGTCAATGAAGCAGAAATAGATGTTTTTCTGAAACTCTCTTGCTTTCTCCATGATCCAGCGGATGTTGGCAATTTGATCTCTGGTGCCTCTGCCTTGCAGTAGCTTCTCTTTTTGCAGAGGATGGGCTCTAGGATGCATGATTTTCACTCGAGAAACCGGTTATTCTGTGGGTGATTTCTTTTCCAGGGCTTTTACTTTAGTGTTAGTGTTAGTTGCTCAGTCATGTCCGATTCTTTACGACCCTATGGACTGCAGCCTGCCAGGCTCCTCTGTCCATGGGATTCTTTAGGCAAGGACAATGGAGCAGATTGCCATTCCCTTCTCTAGGGATCAAATTTCCTTCCTGACCTGGGATCAAACACTGGCCTCCACATTGCAGGCAGATTCTTTACTGTCTGAGCCACCAGGAAAGCCCTTTGTAGCTTCCATAAAATCATAAATTCATTCAACAAATGTTTTTGAGCACCTCTTGTGCCAGGCTTCTTTCTAAGCAGATAAAACCCTCACCTGCTACACTACCAACAACTTTGTTATAGCATGTTATCTCTGGCAAAGACATTTCCTTAGAACGGGTAGTAAAGGCGGCTAAAAGCATGGGGGATGAACGTTGAGAACCATGATTGTTCATATATAAAATGAGGAGCCCTTCCAAATCTGGGTCAGACTTACAGACCCAGCCCCAGTCAACATGACTGCAGACAACAGCCTGTTTACTATGCAAACTTCAAGGGAAGCCCACTAGCTCCCTTTTCCAAAAGGTTGCCATCCTTGCCCCTGTCCTTTCTGGAAATTCTAGACCACTCCTTGTTGTTGTTTGATCACTCAGTCATGTCCAACTCTTTGAGATTCTATGGAATGTAGCCCACCAGGCTCCTCTGTCCATGGGATTTCCCAGGTAAGAATACTGCCATGGGTTGCTATTTCCTTCTGCAGGGGATCTTCCTGACCCAAGGATTGAACCGCATCTCTTGCACTGGCAGGTAGATTCTTTACTGCTGAGCCACCAGGGAAGACCACTCCTGGTGTGGGGATTTGGAGGAATATTTAGGTGCCAACTCTTTCCCAGCCTCCCAATGGGAAGATCATTCCGTTCCGTCAGTCGCTCAGTCGTGTCCAACTCTTTGCAACCCTTTGGACTGTAGCCTACCAGGCTTCTCCGTCCATGGGTATCTCCAGGCAAGAATATTGGAGTGGGTTACCATTTCCTTCTCCAGGGGATCTTCCCGACCCAGGGATCGAACCCGGGTTTCCCACATTGGAGGCAGATGCTTTAACCTCTGAGCCACCAGGGAAGCCCATAATAACAGCCCACCTGTCAGAGTCTTTCCCAAGTTGTATTTTTTTAAAAGAAAGAAAAGCAAGGGAACAAACACTAAGCACTCCACCTGGCATGACTTCAGAATGCTTGTGATTAAGATATTCTGCTTATTGTGAATCAAAGATCTAGGCTTGCCTTGCTCCACATAAATAGAAGCTCTGTTTCTCCGCTGCCTGTGCACATCCTCTTACATGTCCTTAGGGTGCTGGAACAGCAGGGCTTCTCTAAATGGTTCTTAGGCTCAAAGAACATGAAAAGAAACAGCAAAGGGCTCCTGAAAGCACTTACATTGACTAGTAATATGTATCGACAGTACATTTTCCCTTCTCTCGCTATAAAGTGAAAGCCTTTGTGCACCACTTTCTGTTGTTAGGACTGAGGGTAATTGAGGCGGTGGCAGCATGGCCAGAAGCAAGAACTGGCCAAAATTAATTAAGCCAGGGGGTTTGGGATGCAGCATCTCTACTCCTTGGCCACTCCCTTGTACTTTAACTGGTTGGAATTCAAGGGGCATGGAGAAGGGGAGGCGAAGACTGGAGTGGCCTTGCAAGATAGAAAAAAATGAGAAGCATTCATTTGGGATTTAGTTACCTGTCAGGTGGTTGGAAAGGAAGCAACAGATTAAAAAAGAAAGAAAGAAATCCCTTCAGTTTCTGTAGCATAAAACAGAGCAATTAAGTTTCCAATAACAGCTCTCACTTACTGAGCCCCTGATATACGTTAGATGCTGTTCTAAGTGCCTTATGCATCATTATCTTATTTGATTCCTTCAATAACTCTGTGGAAGATGATCTAATTATTTCCATTTTACAGCTAGGAAATTGAGGCTGGGAGAGATTAAGCTTGGCAGTCTGACTCCAGAACTGACACACCATCCACCGTGCTATACTGCCTTAGAGATAGTGGAACCCCTGGTTGTTATTTTCCTCTAGATTCTCATCTCAGATTTTGGTACAGGTGGTGGGCATTTCCTAATGGTAGAGGAAATTAAGTTAAATCATAAACAAGAGGATGCTTGAAAAGTATGATGTTCAAAAAAACTGAAAAGAGTTTGTGCCTTTTTCCTGGTTGCCTGCTAGCACTTTTCTTGCTGTAGGGAAGGAAGTACAGCATAACAGTACTAGATTCTATATAAAGCAATTTATTATTTTTTGAAAAGTGATAATGGCCTTGTTTTCATCTTAAGAGTTGAGTGGAAAAGACTGATAGCACCCTCAGAAGCGTGCACTCAGCAAGATCCCTAAATAGTTCCTTCCTCTCCAGTCCTGACCCAGTAACCTCTGGGCCATTCTATTCCCCGGAATCTCCTTTATAGGGCCCCAAAGAGTATGCTGATGCCTGCAACATCTTTTTAGGATGTGAAGACATATAGACAAATGGCTCCTGGGGACAGGGAACATATCAAAACGTAATCCTTACTCATAACAGAATTGAGTTCGGTGTGAACCCAGCAATCAGGGAATGAAAGGTGAGTGCATTAACCTACCATGTTATCTGTATAGGAGTTTTATATCTTAAATGGAACAGACATTCCTGCAAAACAATAATGAGCTGAGATTAATGAATTACAGGTGACCCTCAGACACGGGAAGGTTGACTTTGGATAAGCACCCACAAAGGTCAAGTGCTTATCTGAATTAACCACAAGTCTTGGATTGGGGGTAAAAATAAAGGACGAGAAATACCCCAGGGAGAGGCTTTCTCCAACCTGAGTTTTGTGTTCTTTCTTACCTTTCAGTAAATTTCTGCATTGGATTGGACAGGTCCTTTTCTTATCCCATTTTCATATACATCTCTGTACATTTTCATATATATCATCCAGCCTAAGCGAGGTCTCAGCATCATGGAAATAGTGTGAAAGACCAGAGCAATGCTTTTCAAAGTCTAGGTTTTCAGGAATGTATTGTAAACCAATTATTTTGGCTAACGTATACTTGAGTCTTTTAGACGGAGGTTTTACAAGGACTGGATGGAAATCTCCACAGTGGTAGTTTTTTGCCTAGCCCTCAGTTGAGGATTAGCATCTGTCTCATTGTACAGTGCAAATATATGGTGATACGAATAACTTTGTGTTTATTACTCTCATCCTTGGGTCAATTTTAGTATTTCCATTTAGGACAGAATAATTAATCCCCAGAGCAGTGCTGTATTCTTCATTTCTTGAAAAACATGCTTGACACCTACCTCCATTAATTAAGTGGATTTATATAGCTACCTCCTGTATCCCCCATAGAGCATATCTGCTGGGCTCTATCTAAGAAACCTGCCAGGAAGGTGAATAGACTGAGAGAGGCTCATGGGGGCAGGGCCGACCTATCTCAGGCTTTAGGAGAAGTTCAGCGCTCATGCTGGGAAGGTGAACATACAGACATATCTAATACAAACCATCAGGGCGTCCCCACTTGGACACTTAGAATCCTGTCCAAGTGTGTTGTCTTTAATAGAGAGATGCAAAGAGATAACCCTCTGGAACCCCACCCTTGCCAGAACTTGGAAAGGAGGGAAATAAAATGCCTCCCTGAGAGCAAAACTTTAAAAACAACTCGGACTAAAATAGAGCATAGATATGCAAAGTTTTCTTATGCCCTAGAAGGACCCTAAGAAACTGGAGCAAAGGCATTAACACATGCAAAGAAAGAATGTGTTAATCAGAAGGGGGTTGGTCAGCCCTGGGAGGTGGTAAAAAGAGGGCCCCTGAGGCAAAAGTTAGCAGCGCCCACATGAGCTTTGCCCCTGCAAGACCCGGCTGGCCAGCCAAAGCCTTCTCAGGCTGCGGTAAGCATGAGCTCAACAAGTACTCAGACAAGTCGGTGTGGAGTGCCTACAATGTGTCAGGTAGATGTCAAGTTTTGGGAGAAAGTGCTGAGTATGGTAACTACCTCTCAAAACAGGTACAATCTGGAAAGAGAGCACATTATGGGGAAACAATGGAAACAGTGACAGACTTTATTTTTTTGGGCTGCAAAATCACTGCAGATGGTGACTGCAGTCATGAAATTAAAAGACACTTGCTCCTTGGAAGAAAAGTTATGATGACGAACCTAGACAGCATATTAAAAAGCAGAGACATTACTTTGCCAACAAAGTCTGTCTAGTCAAAACTGGTTTTTCCAGTAGTCAAGTATGGATGTGAGAGTTGGACTGTAAAGAAAGCTGAGTGCCAAAGAATTGATGCTTTTGACCTGTGGTGTTGGAGAAGACTCTTGAGAGTCCCTTTGACTAGAAGGAGATCCAACCAGTCCATCCTAAAGGAAATCAGTCCTGAATATCCATTGGAAGGACTGATGCTGAAGCTGAAACTCTAACACTTTGGCCACCTGATATGAAGAACTGACTCATTGGATAAGACGCTGATGTTGGGAAAGACTGAAGGCAGGAGGAGAAAGGGATGACAGAAGATGAGATGGTTGGATAGCATCACTGACTCGATGGCCATGAGTTTGAGTAAGCTCTGGGAGTTGGTGATGGGCAGGGAAGCCTGGTGTGCTGCAGTCCATAGGGTTGCAAAGAGTCAGACACAACTGAGCAACTGAACTGAACTGAAGAAAGGAAACTGAATACTGAGGGCTCTCCGTCCCTGAGGAAGTAGCTGTAGGTCGGGAGAGACAAAGGGCCCACAGTAAATAAACAGTGGAAGGAGGTGGTAAAGACAGGACTTCAAACAGTGGCAGCATTTGCTCTGGGCTCCAGGCTGGAAGGATTTTGGCTTGCAGCTTGTTTGAAGGATGGAGGGAAGGCCAGTGTGACTGGAACCAGGAATGGTTTTAGATAATAGATAATATTTATTGAAATCAATCCTGAATATTCTTTAGAAGGACTGATGCTGAAGCTCCAATACTTTGGCCACCTGATGGGAAGAACTGACTCATTGGATAAGACCCTGATGCTGGGAAAGACTGAAGGCAGGAGGAGAAGGGGACAACAGAGGATGAGATGGTTGGATGGCATTATCGACTCGATGGATATGAGTTTGAGTAAGCTCTGGGAGTTGGTGATGGACAAGGAAGCCCGCCTGCTGCAGTTCATGGGGTTGCAAAGAGTCAGACACAACTAAGTGACTGAACAACAGCAACATTATTGAGTGCTTAGCGGTGACAAACACTGTTGAAAGCAGTTTTTCTTCTAATTTTTGTCACAATGCTATGAAATAAGCACTATCTTTATTCCTGTTTTAATTAAGGGGAAACTGGTGTAATATAACTAAGTCACTATGGTACAATATAACTAAATGATATATTTGAACCAAGGTGGTGAGAGAGCAGAACCCACACTCCTAACCAGTCCGTATGCTGAGGGCCAGGTCTGAAGCAGTCAGACCATGCAGGGCTCGTAGGTTGAGGATTTTGTCTTCTCCTAAGAACAATATCCAGTTTTAGAGGAGTGACCTGGTCAAATGTGTGCTTTGAAAAAATCAATCTGGTCACAGTGTGATTAGCTACCATTTTTGTAAAATTTGATGATGCTTTTGCTTCCTGTGTAAGTCCACAGAGAAAGAGGGAATCAGGACTTCCCTCGTGGTCCAGTGGTTAAGACTCCATGCTTCCAATCAGGGGGTGCTGTTAGATCCCTGGTCGGGGACTAAGCTGCCACGTGCCTCACCATGCAACCAAAAAAAAAAAATTAAAAATTAGGTTTATAAAGTTACAGTTAAAGATACTATATTAAAAATAAAAGAACAGGGAATGCACAAATCATATGAACTTCCAGAATTTTGTTCACCAAGATAGCCATTTCTTACTATAAAATAATATGGTGAATTTTGAACATGATTAGGCTTTTCAAAATTCTTGATGGTAGAGTGAGAATATGGTGCTCATGTGGTTTTAAGTATTCTAGTTCTTACAACTGTTATTTCCCAAGGTAAATTAATAAAATGGTACCCTGGTTTGATACGTCAGACTAATGAGAGGTTAGGTAGCTTGCCCTAGAAAGATTAATTTACTTTCTGAAAATATAAAATTTCTGATTTGCAATACTAAGGGCAAACTTTGTCTAGACCACAGTAAGTTTGTCCGTCATGACTCTGCCTTTGGCCGCTCAGGAGGGGCCTGCTGCCTTTTCCTCAAGGGTGGCAGCTGACATCCCACAACATTCAACAGCACTGGGCTGTGTATAACAGCACAACTCCTCCTCTTCCTTCCAAGACATTCAGATACCTAGGCAGGTAGGCAGGACCATCTGTCAGGGAGTATCAGGTTCAGAGCCCTTCCATGGGAACCAACAAGAACAATGTAGGGTCTCAGGCCTTAAACCCACTTAACATAACTGGGGAGCAAGAGGGAACCTGGGTCTTGGTTTCACAATAAGGGCCAAGGGTAAGAGCCACTCAGACAGAAGATATAAATCTGGACAGCCGTGTAGAGATGTTATTTAATGCCGTGTAACTGATGAGCTCCTGTAGGAACTGAATGTAGTTAAGAAGAGAAGAGGTCAGAATCCTAAACCCCGAGCCACTCCAACACTTAGAGAGAGGGCATGGAGAGGCACCAGCAGAGGAGACTGACAAAGAACTCAGTAGAGCATTGGGTCGTGGAAGGCGAGTTAAAAGTGTTTCAATCAGGAGAATGTGATCAGCTGCATCAGACATTTAAAGTACCAGTAAGATGAGGCCAGAGAATTGATTCATGGACAATGTGGCGTTCCTTCGTGACCTTAACAGGAGCAGTTTTGATCTTTGCAGGGTTGGGAGGTGGGGTGGGTCGATGATTGAATTGGGTTCAGGAGAAGATGGGAAGAGAGAAATTACCAGTGAGCACAAACAACTCTGAGGAGATTTATTGTCAGGAGGTGCAAAGAAAATGGAGCAGCAGTTGGTTGGAGATGTGCTGTCAAAAGATTTTTGTATTTATTTTTAATGAAAGAAACAAGAATATGTTTCTATGTATGGTGATGGTCTTGAAAAAGGGAGAGAAACTTTGGATGCAGAGGAGAGGGGGAGAATTGCTAGAGAAGTATCCTTGTGGCATTAAGACGGGGGTGGGATCTAGTGCATGAGTGTGGGGACTAGCCTTGAATGGGAGCCCCAGTACTCTATCCAGAGTCACAGGAAGAAAGGTAGGATATACGGATTCTGGTGCTGGTAGGGAGATGTGGTGGTTGAACAGGTACCTTTTTCTGAATGTTTTCATTTCTTGGTGAAAAAGGAAGCAAGTGAATGGTGATGAGTGAGCTGGTTGTGGAGGATTGAGGAGAGGGATTCAGGAGCTCTTGAGGAGAATGGGAGAGGGAACCGTCTAGGATAGAATGAGAGCTGGGCAGCATTATTGGTCCACAGGAGGTTACGATGATCAGTATTTAGAATGACTTTGGCCAGCATGGTTGTGTTTTCTTCTCTAGTACTTTTTGTTGCAGGGATGCTGGATCCAAGTAGGCAGAAAGTTTAATAAGGGTGAAAATTTACCAGTGAGACAGCAGCAAGGAGGATAAGGGTGCTTGCAAGAGAATAGTAATGGTGACAGAGTGTGGAACTTAGGCAGGATAAGGAAGAGGAAATGAGGACACAAGAGGGTGAGGGCAGTGACAAGGTGGTAGGATCAGTAGATTCTAAGTCCCAGTGGAGTAAAAAAAAATCTGTGCTCTAAATGGCATTTCTTTACCCTAAACAGTCTCTCAAACCCTTGATGTTCACATTTCTCTAAATGACAATGGAGATACCAGCATCTTCAGGTTTTTTGTGGGGATGGGGCTTCTCTGTTGGAGCAGTTATTGCCTACCAGCGTGGGTGGTTGTTGACAAGAGAGAAGAGAGGCAGAGTGTTGGTTCTTCATCGAGGAGGAAGATGACTGATGTTAGATAGCAGGTCTCAGAGTCTCTAATCGGTTGAGTTTTTTGTTTTTTGTTTTTTTTCACTTGGCTGCATTGAGTCTTAGTTGTCCCACAGCATGCGGGATCTTAGTTTCCAAACCAGGGATCGAACCTACATCCCCCACATGGAAGGCAGGTTCTTAACCACTGGACCACAAGGGAAGTCCATCGCTTGAGTTTTGTATTCCTAGGATGTAGGAAGTGTATAGACTCCCAAGTGACACATACACATGCCCCACCTGTGCATTTTCCTTTTTTACCAGGAATCAGAATAGTGCCCCATCCCAGGTGTGTGGTCTGTCAATGTGTCTTCAGGGTTTCTGGAGGATGAGAGGAAGCCCAGAGAGAGGCCAGGATAAGATGACAAGGCGGGAGGAAAAACCTTTTAAAGATAATGTTCTGCCTTAGAATTTAATTTATGAATAATATAAAAAGATATGTCATTGTAGGAAAAAACTGATAGGAAACTGATAATCATTTCACTAGGAAATATGGCTATAAAAATGCTGACAGATGTCTTTGTATAGTGACCACAAGAGGCTTATTCTTTGGGGATTCTCCCGTTTATGGGTTATATCAGTTTCCTGTACCCTACCTTCTGGTCGCAGCCAAGGGTTACTTGGTAGTTTCCACTTTTAAATAAAAAAATGGGTCTTTCTGGATCATCCAGAGTCATCTTTTCATTTTCTAGATGTTAGAACTGAGGCCCAACAAGGTAAAATCTGGGTTCCCCTATCCTGTGGAGATGTGGGCACCCTCTTCTGGCCTCTGGCTTTGATGGAAATACCCCCTATTTCCATGCTTCTGTTGGGAACTTTTTCCTTGTCATGGATGCACTTGTCCTGTGCTTAAAAGTACCACCTGTCCTCAGACTGAGATACCCTCCCCATGACCCAGGAAGCAAAAGCTTGCTGCTTCTGCACTGTTAAGCAGAGGATGGAGCAAGAGGTTTTGTGGCCTTTTTTTTTTTTAATTGGATGTAAAGCTTATTCACAAGAATGATCAGGGACTGGGGATAAGGAGGGAACAAAGTTTTCATCTCTCTTTAGAAGACATTTTATGTAAGAGACTAAATAATAGTAAAATATGTTGAACGAGCTTGGGTTTTGGATCCTGAAAATAATGCAAACAGTAGGTCCTGAGTGAGCCCTCTGTGCTGGGCAGTGCCCTCTTCGTTTCCTGGTGCTACAGATTACTAGCAATGGCTTCTTAGGCAAGTTGCCTAATGTCTTTGAACTTTGTAATTCTTCCGACAAAAAAGAAATCTAATGCTTTTCTTTTTTTTTCTTTTTGCACGGTATTTTTGTAAAATACTAAATTTGATGTCACATAAAAGTAGCTGACATAAAACAGGTGCTCAATCAATGTTAATTTGTTCTATCTAGCTTTCTCACACAGTTCCTGAGGTTTAAAAATATTTTTTTTTTCAAATTGTGAGCTGCTCAAAAATTTCAACAGCAAGGCAAGAATGTTTGTGATTAAAACCATTTAATATCGTGTATTCAATTTTGTAGTGTAACCTGATATCAACAGCCAAGATCTTTGTCCTAAAGGGAATTTCAATATTCAGTAAAGTGGGGCTGCTTTAATAGCCATTAATTCTGAGAGTATGTTCAAGTTCAAAGTCCTTCTGTTTTAAATGTAAATTGCTCTTTTTTATGTATATTGTACTGGAATTTAGGAACGAAGGCTGTCACTCCCATTTTTCTTTGCATGGCATTGCAGGCTCTTTTATTATCACAGAGTCCTATTATTGTGATACCTCACACAGGAAATGCACACTCTGACATTAGGTACCAAATTGCTGAAATATCCCGTGTTTTCTATTCATTAAAGCCCTAAAGCACTATGTGCAAATTCCCTTACTTTAATTACACACCTCAGGGATGTGCACGCCAAAAAAGGAGCCAGTCAGACAAAAAGCCAGGTCTTTGCCAAAAAACCCCAGCCCCCTAAACTGGTAAACATTTATTTTCAGCTGGGAAATCTGCTATTAATTCATATAGTGACTTTCCCAGCTGAAATAATGAGCCAAGCCAAGTGAACCAAATGTTCGCAGTGAGCAAACATGAACAGTAGGAATTCAGTCCATCTCTTATTTACATGTTTGTTCCTTCAGCAGTTAAGGAACATTTGTATGTTTCCCGTCTACCTGGAAGCACATCAGTGTTTATGCTTCAAATATCTTATTTTTCAAACAGAGCTTATAGACTCTGCTGTAGAGAGCTGCTTAAAGAAACAAAAGAAGAGAAAAACCACCAAATCAAATTATTTATTAGACCTTTAGAGCAAAGTCTTCCCACTAGCCACACTGACTTTCTAGTTTATTTGAAGGCCTAAAACAAATCAGAATTAGCAAAAACGTGAGTTTTTTTTTAGAGAAATGCCATTTGGGAATTTTTTTTAAGTTAACAAAAGTTTTAAAGTTATAAACAAAAAAAATTACTGTTCAATAAAGCAAACTAAATAATTAAAATACATTATAAAAGGTTTTTTTATATGTTGGGGAATCTTTCTTCATTTCCATTTAATTACAAACCTTTAGAATGTGAAAAATAAGAAAATAAATAGCTCCCCAGAGGCACCATATGCATATGACAAGGTAGAGTATTATTTACACTTCCTTTTTGAGGTCTGACTACTTACAAAATATACTTAGATTCTAGAACAAAAAGTTAACCTATGCATATAAAACTTAGTAGAAAAAGTAGTTTTTATAAAAAAGCATGGATAAACCTTTGTAGAAAGCAAAGAAAAACAGTTCAATTAACATATGAAATTGCAAAGTAGAAGAGTTAAAAAATCAGTACACTGATTAATTCCTATGAAGATGCAGAGTATCTACTCAATAGTCAATTAACCATTTAACATTTTTCTTGATGTAAAGGAAGTTTTTTTTAAATAAGTTCCAAACTCAAACTCATGTAAAGATATAATCAATAATTGGAGTTCTAATGGCTCTCTTAATGTAAGCTTGGGTGAAGACTTTCAATTTATTCTAAGCACAAAATGCTTTACAGTTTAATGAAGGTATGGTTTTTATTGTAACAAACATGAAAAAAAAGTAGCTTTTAATTCAGAGTACTTTAAAATGAAGGTTAACCACCTCCAAACCTTTTTCCTAAATGAAATTTTTAGCAGATACATGATTTTTTAGCAATGAATAAATGAATAAAATGTATGAGAATTTTTTTTTTTTGTTCTATAAGAAGAAGCAATGCCCTATTAATTTTGACAGACAACTTGGCATTAGCCATTTTAAAATCCAACATGGGATAAAGTTATGCATTACTAGTCTCCACATTTTTGTCAAGAGATGAACATTTTGCCAGATTTTTAATAATATGCCAAGAGCTTTGTCAGTCAGTTTATTTAGCCCTGCGTGGTTATGCCAGTTTTGGTCCACCACCCCACTGGGTGTAACACTGCCTGTCACCACTCACATAACTCCTCCCCTACAATTAGACAAAGTCAACACAGCAATCACTCCCAACTGCCCTGAGGTACCTGCACTATCAACAGTGAAGATTCCAAGGCTTGAACAAGCTTTGCTTTGTCACTGCCTCCCCACCCCAATTAGGACTTTTTTTTCTGCCTAGGCAATTTAGCACCAACACCATGGGTGGACCAGATAACTCTTTTAAAAAGCGAGTTTAAGTCATTCTTCTGCCCATCCCCCCTCCCACAGCCCAACCCAATCAATTCTTTTTCCACCTTCTTTTCACTACTTCCTCCAACACCATCCCCTCCTTCCACCCCTCCCCCCCCAAAAAAAAGCACTCCCAGAAAGAAACGGGATTCTGCAAGAAGGCAGCTTGCAGTTTCTAACTAGTTACCATGCCGACTGGAGCCTATGCTAAGGAATGTGCTGCTGCCACACTGAACTCAATGAAAAGATGAAGAAAATGTGCAGGCAATACTAGTTTGGCTGTGATGCTGAAGAATCTGAGACAGGGCTGTTGGTATGGAAGGATCTCACTGCATGCAATTTGCAAACATGCCAACTCAATAGCATGTGATAGGCACTGGATGGAATTTGAAGGTCTTATAGTCTTCAAGGACTGGGAAGGAATAAAAGAGCTAAATGGGGGAAAATCTGCCCCAAGAAACAATGTTTGTCTCTTAGAAATATGGAATTTATTAATTTTAATAAGAATCTGCAAAATGCCAAAAAAGATTGTACTTTTGATAAGCCCTTCTTTTCTGAGTCCAGTCATTACCTCTTCTAGAGATTTTTCTGTACCTTCCTTTTACTGGCCATAAGAAAACAGCAACAACCCCCCCCCCCCGATTTTCTGTGCTAAAAATCATTAGTAGAATTCATGTGACGCCGGGGCTATGTAAATCAAAAGCTGTATTTCCTGAGCAACTGCACAGAGAGGATTGCTTTGATTTTGCCTGGAGAAGGATGGAGGCAGAATGCAGTCCATGAAGAGCATAATTCTGAGAGATGAAGATTCTCTGAATTTTCTATCCAGATGGAAACAGATTTAGGTCTATAGGACAGTCCTTCTGGGGAACTGGGCTACCACTTGATAAATCTCAGTTGAGAAGTGCCCTTGGGATATTGAAAGTAGACATGGGATCACCTTGGGGGCTCTGTCCACTCCAACAGAAGTCTTATCTGAAACACCTCTTCCTGCTCCATATTCATGAGAACCAGAGATTACCCTGAATTTCCCCCCAGTGGGGAAATTTTCCAGAATGAGGATGACTCAGGATTGCTACTTACACCTCACTCTCAGATTAGTAAAATTTCTTTCTTCTTGGTTTTTCAGTCTTTCACATCTATTGATTCCAAGCTGTCCTGTACATCACTGGCAAAATAGTTTTCCATGCTTGCCAATTCGACCCTGTCTTTTCATTGCCCATAGCCTCCCTATGGCTCCTCATTGCCATGGCAACCACATGCCCTGGGTTTTTCAGGACATTTTGATTTCAAATATTCTGTCATGTGGTCAGACCATGTGTCAGATCATAAGCCAAAAGATATATCCTGGTTTTGATTTTGAAAATATGGTCACTGTACCCATTGCTCCCCAGATATGATTGTTGTTTATTCTTCCTTTTCTAAAACTAGAAAATTGTCCTTCTTTTTTGATATAATAATATCTCTCATTTTTATATAATATTTTGCAGAGTGCTTTCACACATTCATCTTGATGGGTCCTTTCCTACCTGTGAAATAAGACAAGATAGGAGACATTATTTTAATTTTATAGATGAGAAAATTGGGGCACGGAGTAGTGAGTTGACTTTCTATCATTTCCATAGTGGCGAAGAATGCCACTATGTCATAAAGTGTCTAGAATCCCTGTCTCTTGACTCTAATGTCTTTTTTCTCTAACATGCTTCTTCCTAATATAAAAGTGATGCTTTGTACTCTAGATTTCTTTGCCATTGTGATCCCTGAAAGACTGACTTTCAGGTGACTGTGTAACTGTACACCAACTCTTTCATGATCCATGTTGCACATCAGTTCATGAAGTTGAGGAAGAGTTAGGGAAAGGCTTTTAGGTGAAGAACTAGCAGCTAAGATGTTAATCACCAGTGTCATATATAACTTACAAATAGGGAGGGGGGGTTGGAGGTGAGAAGGGAGGGAGAGAGTATGGGGAGGGAAGAGAGAGAGTAGTGGGAGGGGAGAGAGAAAAAAAAAAAACAGAAAAAGCAGGAAGAAAAAATTCTAGGGAATCTGTCCAACACCAGTGATCTTTCTTAAAGATGGAATTATTTTAGAACATGTCTTGAAATGTTTGTTAGCATCCGCCTCTTACTGTTCTTCTTTATTATTAAAATTTCTCAAAAATACGTATTAAATTGCTCCAAGTTAGTATGTTGCATGGTATTGACACCTTACTTAAGAATAAATAAAAGAGAAGGGCAACGTATACTATTAGCTTAATTATTCACTCATGTATTCAATAATTAATTTGACAATACCAAGTACCATCTATGTAGCAGGCGCAATACTAGCTGCCAGAAATACACTGGTGATAGCTCAGAGCTTGCAGTCAGGTGATAATTATTGATTACGGTAAGTGCTACAAAGGCGATAAAGAGGCTTATGTGACGAGAGAACTGCAAGAGGCTGGGGAGGTCTTAGGAGAGCTACTTCATACTGAGTGGTCAGGGAAAGCCCTTCTGAGGAGGAGGTGTGTAAACTGACACTTGAAGGATGATAAAGAGCCAGAGTCCTGAACAGAGCTAGAAAGAACATTTCGTCAAGTGGCAAAGGAAGCTCAGAGCCCAGTATTGTTCTGTTCCATGTGTCTTCAGCCTGGTTTCCCTCATAACTCAGTTGGTAAAGAATCTGCCTGCAATCCAGAAGACTCTCCTGGGTTGGAAAGATCTGCTGGAGAAGGGAACGGCTCCCCACTCCAGTATTCTGGCCTGGAGAATTCCGTGGACGTCACAAAGAGACAGACTGAGCAACTTTCCCTTTCATGTGTCTTCAGCACAGTGACCTAGCAGTTGGGGGCTGGTGGGATGGTATGAGGTGAGGCTAGAGAGTTTTATTGACCTTGAATACCATGGTAAGGGGTTGGGACTTTAGTAAGAGCAATAGAAAGCATTAAAGGCACTGAAGAGCAAGACCAATATATAAAATTTTTCTAGGAAAAACCTGCAACATTACTCTGGAACCCAATTTTTTTTTTAAATTAATTAGTTTATTTTTTGGCTGTACTGGGTGTTTGTTGCTGCCTGTGGGCTTTCTCTAGTTGTGGCAAGTGGAGGGGTCACTCCTTTTTGTGGTTCATGGGCTCCTCATTGCGGTGGCCTCTCTCGTTATGGAGTACAGGATCCAAGCCCACTTCAGCAGCAAGTGGGCTCATTAGTTGTGTCACAAGGGTTTAACTGCTCTACAGCATGTGGAATCTTCCTGGACCAGGGATTGAATCCATGTCCCCTGCATTGGCAGGAAGATTCTTGTTCACTGTACTACAGGAAAGTCCTGGAACCCAATTCCGGGATCACCAGATGGTCAATTTGCAGCAGAAGATGGAGAAACTCTATACAGTCAGCAAAAACAAGACTTGGAACTGACTGTGACTCAGATCATGAACTCCTTATTTCAAAATGCAGACTTAAATTGAAGAAAATAGGGAAAACCACTAGACCACTTAGGTATGACCCAAATCAAATCCCTAATGATTATACAGTGGAAGTGAGAAATAGATTCAAGGGATTAGATTTGATAGACAGAGTGCCTGAAGAACTATGGACAGAGGTTCATAACATTGTGCAGGAGGTGGTGATCAAAACCATTCCCAAGAAAAAGAAATGCAAAAAGGCAAAATGGTTGTCGAGGAGGCCTTACAAAGAGCTGAGGAAAGAAGAGAAGCTAAAGGCAAGGAGAAAGGAAAGATACACCCATCTGAATAGCAGAGTTCCAAAGGAGAGATAGGAAAGCCTTCCTCAGTGATCAATGCGAAGAAAATAGAGGAAAACAATAGAATGGGAAAGACCAGAGATCTCTTCAAGAAAATTAGAGATAACAAGGGACATTTCATGCAAAGATGGGCACAATAAAGGACAGAAATGGTATGGCCCTAACAGAAGCTGAAGATATTAAGAAGGTGGCAGGAATACACAGAAGAATTATACAGAAAAGATCTTCATGACCCAGATAACCACAATGGTGTGATCACTCACCAATAGCCAGACATCCTGGAGTGCAAAGTCAAGTGGGCCTTAGGAAGCATCACTATGAACAAAGCTAGTGGAGGTGATGGAATTCCAGTTGAGCTATTTCAAATCCTAAAAGACGATGCTGTGAAAGTGCTACACTCAATATGCCAGCAAATTTGGAAAACTCAGCACTGGCCACAGGACTGGAAAAGGTCAGTTTTCATTCCAATCCCAAAGAAAGACAATGCCAAATAATGTTCAAACTACCTGGCAAAGTAATGCTCAAAATTTTCCAAGCAAGGCTTCAACAGTACATGAACTGAGAACTTGCAGCTGTTCAAGCTAGACTTAGAAAAGGCAGAGGAACCAGAGATCAAATTGCCAACATCTGTTGGATCATACAAAAGGCAAGAGAATTCCAGAAAAATATCTTCTTCTCTTTTATTGACGATGCCAAAGGCTTTGACTGTGGATCACAACAAACTATGGAAAATTCTTAAAGAGATGGGACTATCAGACCACCTGACCTGCCTCCTGAGAAATCTGTGTGCAGGTCAAGAAGCAACAGTTAGAACCAGACGTGGAACAACGGACTGGTTCCAAATTGGGAAAGGAGTACATCAAGGCTGTATGTTAACATCCTGCTTATTTAGCTTATATGCCAAGTACATCATGCGAAAAGCCAGGCTAGATGAAGTACAAGCTGGAATCAAGATTGGGGGGAGAAATATCAATAACCTCAGATATGCAGATGACACCACCCTTATGACAGAAAGCAAAGAGGAACTAAAGAGTTTCCTGATGAAAGTGAAAGAGGACAGTGAAAAAGCTGGCTTAAAAATTCAACATTCAAGAAACTAAGATCATGACATCTGGTTCCATCACTTCATGGCAAATAGATGGGGAAACAATGGAAACAGAGACAGAATTATTTTCTTGGGCTCCAAAATCACTGCTGATGGTGACTGTAGCCATGAAATTAAAAGACACTTGCTCCTTGGAAGAAAAGCTATGACAAACGTAGACAGCATATTAAAAAGCAGAGACATTACCAACAAAGGTCTGTCTAGTCAAAGCTATGGTTTTTCCAGTGGTCATGTATGGATGTGAGAGTTGGACCATAAAGAAAGCTGAGCACTAAAGAATTGATGCTTTTGTACTGTGGTGTTGGAAAAGACTCTTGAGAGTCCCTTGGACTGCAAGGAGATCCAACCAGTCCATCTTAACGGAAATCAATCCTGAATATTCATTGGAAGGACTGATGCTGAAGCTGAAGCTCCAGTACTTTGGCCACCTGATTCAAAGAGCTGACTCATTTGAAAAGACCCTGATGCTGGGAAAGATTGAGGGCAGAAGGAGAAGGGGATGACAGAGGATGAGATGGTTGGATGCATCACCGACTCGATGGACATGAGTTTGAGCAAACTCTGGGTGATGGTGAAGGACAGGGAAGCCTGATGTGCTGCAGTTCATGGAGTCGCAAAGAGTTGGACTCGACTGAGTGATTGAACTGAACTGAGGCCCCATAGTATAAGGCAAACATTTAAAAGCCAAAACATACATAGTTATTATCTTTTATTATTTTTATTATTATTTTAATAATAATTATTATTTCATATTATCTTTTATTGCTTTTTATTTTTAAATTTAAATTTATTTTTTATTTTCTTTTATAAAAATTTATTTGATTTTAATTGGAGGATAATTGCTTTACAATATCATGTTGGTTCCTACCATACATTAGCATGAATCAGCCATCCGTTCTGTTCCGTTGCTCAGTCGTGTCCGACTCTTTGCGACCCCGTGGACTGTAGCCTACCAGGCTTCTCCATCCATGGGATTCTCCAGGCAAGAATACTGGAGTGGGTTACCATTTCCTTCTCCAGGGGATCTTCCCAACCCAGGGATTGAACCCGGGTCTCCCGCATTGGAGGCAGACTCTTTAACCTCTGAGCCACCAGGGAAGCTCCCCCATAGTCTTGAATATTCTCCTACCACATCCCACTCCTCTGTGTTGTCACAGAGAACCAGATTTGAGCTCCCTGAATCATACAGCAAATTTCCACTGGCAATCTAATTTTACATACGGTAATGTAAATGTTTCAGTGCTATTCTCTCAATTCATCCCTCTGTCTCTTTCTCCCCCGCCCCACCCCATGTCTACAAGTCTGTTCTCTATGTCTGGTTTTTATTGCTTTTTAATTCATTTGATTTAAAAGTAAAACTCTGTTGTAAGTTAATACTGAGAAAAAGTATACAAATTTTGAAAATGGTGATGTTTTATTCCCACGCTATTGGCCTCTATCCTAAGATGATCAGTTCTTAAAATGAAAAATTAATTTAACATATTTTTCAGATGGGTGACTGAAGTTTTCTTTCTTTATTAATAAATAGCTTTAAGTACTTTCTGTGTACCAGGCACTGGGCTAGGATATAGGGATACAGCAAGGAGAAAAACTCAATTTATTTTAGGAGGGAATTTGAAAGTGTAGACTTGGGATAGGAGGTAATCTGGAAAGGCACAGGCAGCTTCATAGAAACCAGTTCTTGGGACATTCCTGCAGGTGATTTAAGCAGGAAGTAAATAAGTGTGAACAGTTTTCATGTCAGTAGTTATGTTCTGTTATAAAAGGGATTTCTCCCGAGTTGCTTTATTATAAATCCCACAATAAGTGACTCTCACAATTCTCCTCACACCCCAGTACTAACTAGTGTTAGTGTTGAACAGTAGTTAGTATTACAAAATTAGTACTGCTGTTGTTGTTGTTCAGTCGCCCAGTTCTGTCCAACTTTGTGACCCCAAGGACTGCAGCTGACCAGGCCTCACCATCTTCTCACCATCTCCCAGAGTTTGCCCAAGTTCATGTTCATTGCATCAGTGATGCTGTTCAGCCATCTCATCCCCTGATGCCCTCTTCTCCTGCCCTCAATCTTTCACAGCATCAGGGACTTTTCTAATGAGTCATCTGTTTGCATCAGGTGACCAAAATACTGGAGTTTCAACTTTAGCTTCAGTCCTTTCAGTGAATATTCAGGTTGATCTCCCTCAAGATTGACTGGTTTGATCTCCTTGTTGTCCAAGGGACTTTCAGGAGTCCTCTCCAGCAACACAGTTCAAAGGCATCAATTCTTTGGCATTCTGCCTTCTTTATGGTCTAGCTCTTACAACCATATGTGACCACTGGGAAGACCATAGCCGTGACTATATGGACCTTTGTTGGCAGAGTAATGTCTTTGCTTTTCAACACATGTCTAGGTTTGTCATCGCTTTCCTGCCAAGAAGCAATTGTCTTCTGATTTCATGGCTGCAGCCACCTTCCGCAGCAATTTTGGAGCCCAAGAAGAGAAAATCTATCACCACTTTCACCTTTTCCCCTTCTATTTGCCATGCAGCAATGGGGCCGGATCAGCTTTCTTCACAGTCCAACTCTCACATCCATACATGACCATTGGAAAAACCATAGCCTTGACTAGACGGACCTTTGTTGGCAAAGTAATGTCTCTGCTTTTTAATATGCTATCTAGGTTAGTCATAACTTTCCTTCTAAGGAGTAAGCGTCTTTTAATTTCATGGCTGCAATCACCATCTACAGTGATTCTGGAGCCCCCCAAAATAAAGTCTGACACTATTTCCACTGTTTCCCCATCTATTTGCCATGAAGTGATGGAACCAGATGCCATGATCTTAGTTTTCTGAATGTCGAACTGTAAGCCAACTTTTTCACTCTCCTCTTTCACTTTCATCAAGAGGCTTTTGAGTTCCTCTTCACTTCCTGCCATAAGGGTGGTGTCATCTGCATATCTGACTGCAAGGAGATCCAACTAGTCCATTCTAAAGGAGATCAGTCCTGGGTGTTCATTGGAAGCAGTGATGTTGAAGTTGAAACTCTGATACTTTGGCCACCTCCTGTGAAGGGTTGACTCTTTGGAAAAGACTCTGATGCTGGGAGGGATTGTGGGCAGGAAGAGAAGGGGGTGACAGAGGATGAGATGGCTGGATGGCATCACCGACTTGATGGACATGAGTTTGTGTGAACTCCGGGAGTTGGTGATGGACAGGGAGGCCTGGCATGCTGTGATTCATGGGGTTGCAAAGAGTCAGACACGACTGAGCAGCTGAACTGAACTGAACTGAACGGGGCCAGATGCCATGATGTTAGTTTTTTTAATATTTAGTCTTAAGCTGGCTCTTTCACTCCACTCCCTCACCCTCATCAAGAGGCTCTTTAGTTCCTCTTCACTTTCTGCCATTAGAATGGGATCATCTACATATCTGAGGTTGTTGATATTTTCCCCACCTATCTTGATTACAGCTTGTAACTCATCCGGCCTGGCATTTCTCATGATGTGCTCAGGGTATAGGTGAAATGAACAGGATGAAAGCAGACAGCCCTGTAGTACTCATTTCTCGATCTTGAGCCAATCAGTTGTTCCATACAGGGTTCTAACTGTTGCTTCTTGACCCGCATACAGGTTTCTCAGGAGACAGGTAAGATGGTCTGGTATTCCCATCTGTCTAAGAGCTTTCTGCAGTTTGTCATGGAAACTAGTGTTTCCATGTCATGAAACTAGCATTAGGTTCCTTTTTCTTTTTCATGGATTGATTTCAGCCAGGAGTCTAGGTGAATGTTTCCATGTCATGGAACTAGTGTCAAGTTTCTGTTTCTTTTTGTAGTTTTTTTTTGTTGTTGTTGTTTTGTAGTTTCTTTTGTACTAATATTTTGGCATATTTGTCTATCCCTCAGAGTGCAACTTTCTCAGAAAGTTAGTCACTCAGATGTGTCCAACTCTTTGTGACCTCATGGAGTGTAACCCACCAGGCTCCTCTGTCCAGGCAAGAATACTGGAGTGGGTTGCCATTTCCTTCTCCAGGAGATCTTCCTGACCCAAGGATCGAACCTGGGTCTCTGGCATTGCAGGCAGATTCTCTACTATCTGAGCCACAGAGACCACCCTGAATGCTTTGGAGGCAGAGATGGGTGGTAGTGGAAGAGTAGACAGATGAGGAGGGGTTGAAAATTCTTTTGAAAAATAACTTCTGGACACATTTTCTGCCATTACGTTACATTCCCTTGGATCTGTTCTGGTTCTGCCATGCTTGTGGAAGATGCTGGCAGCAACTCTGGGGAAGATGGAGAGTTTGGTGATTCAGATAATAGCTGTCTTACATTCAAACTTATTTCTTTTGTCCAAAGAGAGCTCACCATAATTTAGTCATGAAGTTTGTGCATAGAGATAAACACCTACACAACTGTGAAGCGGGTCTAAAAGTGTCGTTATTTTCTTTGTTTCCCATCCAAATGAATATGATAGAGTTCTTTTAAGAAAGTTCTCAACTCTCCCATTGGGGGTGATTACTCTGCCAAATATTTTGGAGATCTAATACATTCATTCATTTTAACTGCTGTACAGAATTCCATCCTTTTAAAAAAGGATGTCTGGGTTGGGTTATGAAATAAAATACTGGGCATCTAGTTACGTTTTTATTTTCAGACAAATAACAAATAATTTTTTTAAGCATAAATATGTCTCATGCAGTGATTGGGACATGTTTATACTGAAGGGCTTCCCTGGTGCCTCAACTGGTAAAAAACCTGCCTGCCAGTGCAGGAGACACAAGAGAAATGGGTTTGATCCCTGGGTTGGGAAGAGCCCCTGGAGAAGGAAATGGCTACCCACTCCAGTATTCTTGTTTGAAGAATTCATGGACAAAGGAGCTTGGCTGGCTACAGCCCATGGGATCTCAAAGAGCTGGATGCGACTGAGTGACTAACACACTCTCACTATACTGAAAAAAATTATTCAGGCCAGCTTGCATTTTTATTTGCTAATTTTAGCAATTCTGCTTGGGCAGTAGACTCCAGGGTCTTCATATCATGGTATGATTTGATACTCATTTTAAGGCACAATTGTAAGCACAATTTTGGTGCCATCAATAATAGCATGATAGTTTACGAAGCACCCACATGCCCATCAGAATTGCAATGGTTGCCATGCCAAGTTAGTTAAGTGAACGTGCATGGTCCTTTCAATCTAGGAAGACAATAATGGGACAATATCAATAGTGATAAACCAGATAAAAATAAAAATAAACATAGAAAAACTTGACAGACATCAAAGGAGAATATACAATAAATAAAGTACATCTGTTATGTGGACACTCGTTCTTAGGAACTGACACATGACCACAAACATTTCACAGAGATCACTGGGCAACTGTTGACATATTCTGTTTGTTTGGAGGCAAAACAATGATTCAGAAGTAAAAGAATCTCTGCTTCACTTAGCACTTAGAATTTCTCCAAAAGTCCGGAATCACCTCAACTCCTCATCTCTGCAAGACATTTCATGGGATCAAAAAATTACATATATATATATATATATATAAAGGATACACACACATTACTATACACACAGCAGTTCAGTTCAGTCACTCAGTCATGTCAGACTCTTTGCGACCCCATGAATCACAGCATGCCAGGCCTCCCTGTCCATCACCAGCTCCTGGAGTTCACTCAAATTCACGTCCATCAAGTCGGTGATGCCATCCAGCCATCTCATTCTCTGTCGTCCCCTTCTCCTCCTGCCCCCAATCCCTCCCAGCATCAGTCTTTTCCAATGAGTCAACTCTTCGCATGAGGTGGCCAAACTTTTGGAGTTTCAGCTTTAGCATCAGTCCTTCCAATGAACACCCAGGACTGATCTCCTTTAGAATGGGCTGGTTGGATCTCCTTGCAGTCCAAGGGACTCTCAAGAGTCTTCTCCAGCACCACAGTTCAAAAGCATCAATTCTTCGGTGATCAGCTTTCTTCACAGTCCAACTCTCACATCCATACATGACTACTGGACAAACCATAGCCTTGACTAGATGGACCTTTGTTGGCAAAGTAATGTCTCTGCTTTTTAATATGTTGAATAGGTTGGTCATAACTTTCCTTCCAAGGAGTAAGCATCTTTTAATTTCATGGCTGCAATCAGCATCTGCAGTGATTTTAGAGCCCACATAAGTGAGGGAAAATGAAAGCATTGATGCAATCAGAAAATTCTCACCTATTTGTGTGTAACAGATCTGATCAGTTGGTCATTAGTAATGAATGAGACTGATAACCATGTTCAGGCAATGGTGCAGGTGCTGCACTGTTGACTAAGGTGATTGAGATGATCCAGTTCATTGTGCCAAAACCTAGTATTATGGTGAGTGTTCACATGGCAACCAGTTTACCAAACTTAGAAACTGACTTTAAATGATTGATTCATAATGTCCATATGTAAGATTAAGGTGGCCTGAGAGATTGTCAAAAGTTATCTGTACATTTTCCATATTCATTTTTTTATCACAAAAGCAATGTGTAACCATATTAGAGAGTTTAAGAAAACAAGTTGAAAAAAAGAAAAAGAAAAAACAGAAAACAGGTAAGATGAATGATGAAAAGAAACCATAATCTCACATGTCTGAATTCCTCTTTAAATTTAATAATGACATATTTTATACCCCACTGAAAGATCAGAAAACAGTCTACCAGATTTCTATCTTCCAACAACATTAAATATATATTACTATTATTTTTACTTGATTTAGAGTTTTATTTTTAAAATAATTTTCTATTGTTTGAAGAAAAATATGTTAAGGACCCATCTCTATCCTTTCTTCACTCTTCCTTTCTCAAGGGTAATCATACCTTGAAATTGTTGTACCATCTTCATGGATGCTTTTATAATACATGTATGATTACATAATGGAGGAGGAAATGGCAACCCACTCCAATATTCTTACCTGGAAAATCCCATGGACAGAGGAGGCTGGTGGACTATAGTCCATAAAGTCACAAAGAGTCTGACACAACTGAGCACACATACATACATACATGATTACATAAACTACCTTTATAATACATGTATAGATACATAAACTATTGTTTTATGTTTTTTTCAAAAAGGAACACCATACATATCCTTTGGAATTTGCTGTTTTCAATTATTATGTTTCTGAGATTTAGTCATGTTAATACATTCAGATCTAATACATTCATTTTAACTGCTGTACAGAATTCCATTAAATGAATGTATCCACTTCTATACTAAGGAACATTTAGAACGTTTGCACATTTTTCTCTAACACAAACAGTGCAGCAATGGATGTCTCTATGTACACATGTATAAGAATTTTTTGGAGAGGACACCTAAAAGTGTAATTACTGGTTGGAAAATTTGGAAACTTTAAGTTTTCTAGGCTCTAAGATTGCTTTTAGAGTGATATCAATGTGTACTTCCACTAGAAATGTACAATAATTGCCCCATGTCTTTAAAAACATTTGGTATTTTCAATCAGTAATGTTTGCTGGTCTGAGTGTGAAATAGTATCTCATTGATTTAACTTATATTTCACTAGTTGTTAATGAACTTCAGCAAATTTTTCATGTATTTATTTGCCACACAAGTTTTCTTGCTTTGTCAATTGCATATTCATAATTTTTGCTTTACATTTTTTCCTCTTTTGTAGGAAATTTTTAAAATTTAGTTTTACTTAGTTACTTACTTTTGACTGAGCTAGATCTTCATAGCTGCATTCAGGCTTTCTCTAGTTGTGGCGAGAAGGGGCTACTCTCCAATTACGGTGTGCAGGCTTCTCACTGCAGTGGCTTCTCTGGTTGCAAAGCAGGGGCTCTGGAGCTCAGCCTCAGTAGTTGTGGCACGTGGGCTTAGTTGCTCCTCAGCATGTGGGATCTTCCTCGACTGAGGATCAAACCTGTCTCTCCTGCATTGGCAGGTGATTCTTAACCACTGGACCACCAGGGAAGTCCTCTATTATTATTTTGTTAGTGTTATTTGATTGTGGCCAGAGAACATGCTCAGTAAGGTACTGATCTTTTTAGTTTTGTTTTGTAGCCTAATACATGGTCAATTCATGTAAATGTTCCACTTGGACTTGTAAAGAAAGCATGTTCTTTAATCGTTGGCCCATAATTCTCCACATGTTTATTTAAATCATTGTGAATGATGCCTTTCAAATCATCTATGAGCTTTCCAATTTTTAGTTTGCTTGATAATTATGGAAAGATGAGTGTTTGAATCTCCCTGATTTAAACTGATTTTAAGAATTTGATGGTTAATTGATCAAATTCTTCTTGCTCTTCTGTAGGTTTTTGCTTTATTTGGAAGCCTCCAAATATTACTGGGTATAACTTAGATAACTGTTATATCTTCTTGGTAATGTTTTCCTTTTATCATCCTTTTATTCTTATCTTCCTTTATTCCTTTTGCTTAAAGGTCTATTTTATATAATATCAATAAACATATGCCAGCTTTCTTTTTGTTATATTTGTCTGCTATATTTTTCCTTATCTTTTTTTTTTTAAATATTTATTTGGCTGTGGCAGATCTTTAGCTGCAGCATACAGACTCTTGGTTGTGGCATATGGGATCTTCTTCCCCAGTTAGGGATCGAACCCAGGCCCCCTGCATTGGGAGCTTAGAGCCTTAGCCCCTGAACTACCAGGAAAGTCCCTATATTTTTCCTTATCTTTTACTTCTAATGCTTATGGCTTTCTGTTCTGTTTGAAATGTAATGTTTAGCTGCATTCTTTTAAAAAACTTCATCTGGAATCATTTTTTAAAATGATAAGTTCGGCCTATTTACATTTTTCATGATACCATGTTATTTTGTACTTGCTTTCGCTAGTCCTCATTACATACCCTCTCTCACTTCCAGTTTTCTATTGTAATTGAGTGGTTTTTAAAAAAATTTTCCTTCCTCTCTTTAATAGTTTGGAAGTTATATGGCCTAATTTTATTATTCATAGCTATTGTATTACTTACGTATTGCTATGTAACAAACTATCTTAAAACGAGACAGCTTAAAACTGCAATGAACATTTATTACTTCACACAGTTTTGGTGGGTCAAGAATTTGGGAATGGTTTAACTGGGTGATTCTAGCTTGAGTCTCTCATGAGGACATGATCAAAATTTAGCTGGGTGGGCCTGCAGTCATTTGAAGGGCTTCCCAGGTGGCGCTAGTGATAAAGAACTCATCTGCCAGTGCAGCAGACATAAGAGACATGGGTTCGATCTCTGAGTCAGGAAGAGTCCCTTGAGGAGGGCATGGCAACCAACTCCAATATTCTTGCCTGGAGAATCTCATGGACAGAGGAACCTGGTGGGCTACTGTCTACAGGGTCGCAAAGAGTTGCACATGACTGGAGCGACTTAGCATGCATGCATGCAGTCATTTGTGCCCAAAGATGGGCACAATAAAGGACAAAAATGGTATGGACCTAACAGAAGCAGAAGATATTAAGAAGAGGTAGCAAGAATACTGGAGAAGGCACTGGCACCCCATTCCAGTACTCTTGCCTGGAAAATCCCATGGACAGAGGAGCCTGGTAGGCTGTAGTCCATGGGGTTGCAAAGAGTCGGACACAACTGAGCAACTTCACTTTCACTTTTCACTTTCATGCATTGGGGAAGGAAATGGCAACCCACTCCAGTGTTCTTGCCTGGAGAATCCCAGGGATGGAGGAGCCTGGTAGGCTGCTGTCTGTGGGGTCGCATAGAGTTGGACACGACTGAAGTGACTTAGCAGCGGCAGCAAGAATACACAGAACTGTACAAAAAAGATCTTCATGACCCAGATAACCACGATGGTGTGATCACTCACCTAGAGCCAGACATTCTGGAATGCAAAGTCAAGTGGGCCTTAGGAAGCATCACTACAAACGAAGCTAGTGGAGTTGATGGAATTCCAGCTGAGCTATTTCATATCCAAAAAGTGATGCTGTGGAGGTGCTGCACTCAATATGCCAGCAAATTTGGAAAACTCAGCAGTGGTCACAGGACTGGAAAAGGTCAGTTTTCATTCCAGTCCTAAAGACAATGCCAAAGAATGTTCAAACTACCGCACAATTGCGCTAATCTCACATGCTAGCAAAGTAATGCTCAAAATTATCCAAGTGAGGCTTCAACAGTGTGTGAACCAAGAACTTGCAGCTGGTTAAGCTGGCTTTAGAAAAGGCAGAGAACCAGAGATCAGATTGTCAACATCCGTTGGATCATGGAAAAAAGCAAGAGAATTCCAGAAAAACATCTACTTCTCGACTTCATTGACTACACTATAAAGCCTTTGACTGCATGGATCATATCAAACTGCGGAAAATTCTTCAAGAAATCAAAACACCAGCCCACATTACCTGCCTCCTGAGAAATCTGTATGCAAGTCAAGAAGCAACAATTAGAACCAGGCATGGAACAACGGACTGTTTCCAAATTGGGAAAGGAGTACATCAAGGCTGTATATTGTTACCTTGCTTATTTAACTTATATGCCAAGTACATCATGTGAAATGCCAGGCTGGATGAAGCATAAGCTGGAATCCAGATTGAGGGGAGAAACATCAATAACCTCAGATATGCAGATGACACCACCGTTATGGCAGAAAGCAAAGAGGAACTAAAGAGTTTCCTGATGAAAGTGAAAGAGGACAGTGAAAAAACTGGCTTAAAACTCAACATTCAAAAAACTAATGTCATGACATCTGGTTCCATCACTTCATGGCAAATAGATGGGGAAACAATGGAAATAGAGACAGATTTTATTTTCTTGGGCTCCAAAATCACTGTGGATGGTGACTGCAGCCATGAAATTAAAAGATGCTTGCTTCTTGGAAGACAAGGTATGACCAACCTAGACAGCATATTAAAAAGCAGAAACATTACTTTACCAACATAGGTCTGTATAATCAAAGCTGTGGTTTTTCCAGTAGTCATGTATGGATATGAGAGTTGGACCATAAAGAAAGCTGAGTGCTGAAGAATTGATGCTTTTGATTTGTGGTGTTGGAGAAGACTCTTGAGAGTCCCTTGGACTGCAAGGAGATCCAACCAATCCATCCTAATGGAAATCAGTCCTGTATATTCATTGGAAGGACTGATGCTGAAGCTGAAACTCCAATACTTTGGCCACCTGATGCGAAGAACCGACTCACTGGAAAAGACCCTGATGCTGGGAAAGATTGAAGGTGGGAGGAGAAGGGGACAACAGAGGATGAGATGGTTGGATGGCATCACCGACTCAATGGACATGAGTTTGAGCAAGCTCTGGGCGTTGGTGACAGACAGGGAAGCCTGGCATGCTGCAGTCTATGGGGGTGCAAAGAGTTGGACATGACTGAGCGACTGAACTGAACTGAACTGATGCAGTCATCTGAAGGCTTATTTGGGGCTGGAAGATCTGCTTGCAAAATGGCTCACTCACATGTCTGATAAGTTGGTGTTGGGTGTTGGTGGGAAGCCTCAGTTCCTTACCAGACAGACCTCCCTAGGGCTGCTTGAGTGTCCTCGCAACATGGAGCTAGTTTTCCTCTGAGTAAGAGATCCAGGAGAGAGTAAAGCAGAAGCTAATGTCTTTTCTGAGCTAGTGTTGGGTGTCACATACCATGTCTTTCATCATACTTTATCAGTCACAATTAGACCAATCCGGTAGGGACTACACAAAGGCATGAATACAAGGAGATGAGGCTTATTTGAGGCCATCTTGAAGGCTAGTGATAACGACTACCTTAAAAATTTTAATGAACATCTTTCATTTAGCAAAGTCAGAAGTAAATAAATATTGCTACCACATCTTGAACAATACATGGGTCTTAGAACACTTTCATTATGGTTATCTAGTCATTGCATTATTATCGTTGTTGCTTCTATTGCATGTGTGTGCATGCGCACACATCTGCATGTTTGTCAAGGTTTGTTTTGATTTGCCTGCCAAGGTTAGCAATTTATTTCTTCTCCTTTGTTTCTTGCATCATATTTCCCTCTGGATTGATTTTCCTTTTCTTCTCCTGAAATCTATCCTTGGAAAGTTCTTTCAGTAAGAGTCTATGAGTGGTAAACACTTATAGCCTTTATCGTTTTGCTTCTATTCCCCAATTATAATTTAATTGTATACAGAATTTTAGGTCGATAGTTACTTTACATTAGTACTACAGAGAGATTTTTCCAATTTCTTCTTGTTTCCATTGTTGCTGCTGAATGTTATGTCTACCTATCGTTTTTTCTTTTCTTTTCTAAGTCAAGGCTCTTAGTATCTCTCTGTCCCTGTCCCTTTCTCTTTCTGTATTTTCATTTCAGTATGTTCAGATATAGATTTATTTTTTGACTTTCCTACTTGGTACTCATCGTGGCTTTGAATTTGAGGATTCATGTCTTTTACTAATTTTGAAAATTCTCAACCATTCTCTGTTCAAATATTGTATCTCTATCATTCTCTCTAGTCTATCCTTCTCAAATTCCTCACAGTAAAAAGGTGGGAAATATGAGAAGTAAAGAAATGTTGAGATGGTCATGAGAAGGTCTAACATATTATATCTGTCTGTGGTTCAGTCTGAGATTTCCCTCAAATTTATTCTTCCAGCTCACTGATTCTAGCTTCATCTGGCTCTAGTCTACTATTTAACAAATTCATTGAATTTTTTTTTTAAAGTAGATGAAAGTTTTATCTCTAGTTTTTTTCTTTCAACTTTACCTATACTTTTTTTTCACAGTACCGTGTTTTTGTGATTTAAGTTCTTTCTCATAAGATTTAAAATATACTTATATCACTGCTGGTTCTATTATCTGAATTTCATGGGGCTCAAAAACAGGTTTTTGTTTTCTGTTTTTCTCTTGTGTCTGCGTGACTTGACAATATGAGAGTATTTATGATGAAATTTGTGAGTTCATCTCAATAAGACTTTCTCTGTGGGAAGCCTCTGTGGCCTGGGTTGAGGTACATCTCCTGACAGCAGGTATTTTTGCCCAGTGGCTAAGAGGTACCACTGGATCATAGAGGGCCATCTAGGCTTGCTGCTGCTGCTGCTGCTAAGTCGCTTCAGTCGTGTCTGACTCTGTGCGACCCCACAGACGGCAGCCCACCAGGCTCCACCGTCCCTGGGATTCTCCAGGCAAGAACACTGGAGTGGGTTGCCATTTCCTTCTACCACTGGCTAAAACCACTTTGTATGTTGGTTTCTACATTTTGGGTTTCCCTGAACTTGTGGTATGAGTTCCAAAGGATTTTCCTACCTAGAGCTAAGGAAGATGCAGATAAATTTCCTTATTATCTCTCAGTGTCATTGGGTAGAATTTTCTCCCTAGCCCTTCCTTTCAGTGAAGATTTGAGTCCTGGCTTTATTTCAACTCCTTTATTTATTTCAGTTCAGTTCAGTTCAGTCACTCAGTCGTATCTGACTCTTTGCAACCTCATGAATCACAGCACACCAGGCCTACCTGTCCATCACCAACTCCCGGAGTTCACTCAAACTCATGTCCATTGAGTCGGTGATGCCATCTAGCCATCTCATTCTCTGTCGTCCCCTTCTCCTCCTGCCCCCAATCCCTCCCAGCATCAGAGTCTTTTCCAGTGAGTCAACTCATCTCATTAGGTGGCCAAAGTATTGGAGTTTCATTTAGTCCTGGCTAATTTCAACTCCTCACTTTATGATAGCCCACAGTCTTGTCTTTTGTTCCTATTTGGGTGTTAAAAACCAAGCTTCTGTTTTACAGATGCCTGTACTCTCTCTTTCTTAGATGCTTGTCTTTGTACTTAAAATATTTCTGTATTTCAGGTAGCTTTTTAAGGTGTTTGTTGGGGGAGGGATTGCAAATTAATCTAATTTTACATCTTACTGGAGCATGTTGTTACCCACATTACTATTTCAAGAAACAAAAGTCCAGTTATCTGCTTGCTCCTGAGCTGCTCTGTACATCTGCCATCCCCAAGCAGGGAACAGGGGGCCTCCCAGGTAAAACTTGAAAATGGTGAAATTCATCTTTAGCATCTTGCCATGTGGCGCTTTCTCCCCTAGCTCTCCTGTCTTCTGTAGCACCTTGCTGGTCTTTCCGCACTGTGCCCTATCCTTCCAGGATGCTCCAGGCTTCCTCTGGGACTTGTCGTTGCTGTGTCTTTTCCTTGCTTTTTGTGGAAATGTGTCTCACCAGTATCTCTGCACCGTCCAAAGTGTCCAGGTGACAATTAGCTAATCTGATAAGCTCATTCATGCTAATGTGCTAATGAAAGAGGGCCTACAGAAGATGGCTGTCCTTCCCCTACCTCCTAATCAGGGGCCCTTCTTCTCCTGCCAGGTAACATATGTGCAGAGCAGCAGTGCTCTTCTAGAGACCGTGACCCGGCTGTAGTAGTCTAACCTGGAGGGTTGACGTTAATGGAATGCGATTTTTAAGTCAAGTAGGAGGGCAATTGGGTTGAGGCAAGCAGGAGATGGTCAGAGTCAGGCAAAAATGACCCTCAGATTGTGGCACATGAGGGTCTACTAATGTGGTGGGCACATTAACCCTTTTCACACCTTGATTACAAAGAATAAAGAGGATTTCTCAGAACATCCTTTCACTAAATCGGAATTATTCTTATTAAAAACTCTTCTACAAAACAAGAACTGGAACTTGGCAGAACCACAAATATATGGGGCTCATCATTATGCATATGCTGATATTTTTGTTTTGCTAAGTCTGTAGGAAAAGTCTACACCCCTTGAAGGGGGTGGTCAGGAATGAGATGGGCCCTTACATTAGAAGCCTGAACTTGCAGGACTGGCTGCAGACAGAATAGAAAAGAACTGGTAACTTTCTTTCCTTCTCCTTCTGGGCCTCATTCTCTTGAGTTTTAGTCTCTACAGAGTGAGGGTGTCAGCCCCCAGGAAGTGGTGCAGAGATGATGCAGGCTTATGAGGAGCTGCAACAGATCACACCTTTGAGCCACAGAGAGGAAGCCATGTATCCACGTTCATGAATGTTTCCTTTTGGGTTCCCTGTGTTTTCACAAAGTAAGTGTTTTGGCCTAGTTAATACTACACTTTGGGATCCAAAGCAGGAGTAGACTTGGTGGCGATATGTTATAACTGATAGAGAGGACCCCACGTTAGCCAGAATACCATGGGGACTATCTTCCTCTGCCCTTCCTGTCTGCTTTCCATGCTCTCCTCCTGAGTTCTTCCTGTGAGTTTCTTACATGCTGCTCTGCCCCCACTGAAAGAAAGCCTTATTTCTCTCAAAGGCCCTCTCCACACAGCTTTCTATCTCTTTGGCTTCTGGTTATCCACTCCTTCCATCCTAGCCCTGGGGTTCTCCTCTCTCCCTTGCAATTTTCTTATGCTCTGCCCAAACCTTTGTAAAGAATTCCTTTTATTAAACTCTCTTCAAATTGTCCTAATTTGAGCGTGCCATCTGTTACCTGCTGGGAAGCTGACTGATAAAACATCCCAATTCTTCTTTCTGTTTGTATTATTTTTTTTCTTAAAGTAAAAGATTTTTTTTTATTGTGGTAAAGCATACCTAACAAAATTTATCAATTTAACTATCTTTAGGTGGACAATTTCATGGTATTTAGTATTGATACATTCACAATATTACTGCAACTGGCACCATCATCCATCTGCAGAGTTTTATCATCATCCCAAACAAAAACTACAGCCATGAAATTAAAAGATGCTTACTCCTTGGAAGAAAAGCTATGACAAACCTAGATAGCATAATAAAAAGCAGAGACATCACTTTGCCGACGAAGGTCCATATAGTTAAAGCTATGGTTTTTCCAGTAGTCATGTATAGGTGTGAGAGTTGGACCATAAAGAAGGCTGAGCGCTGAAGAATTGATGCTTTTGAACTGTGTTGTTGGAGAAGGCTCTTGAGAGTCCCTTGGACTGCAAGGAGATCCAACCAGTCAGTCCTAAAGGAAATCAGTCCTGAATTTTCATTGGAAGGACTGATGCTGAAACTGAAGCTCCAGTACTTTGGCTATCTGATCCAAAGAGCTGACTCACTGGAAAAGACCCTGATGGTGGGAAAGATTGAGGGCAGGAGGAGAAGGGAGTGAAAGAGGATGAGATGGTTGGATGGCATCACTGACTCAATGAACGTGAGTTTGAGCCAACTCTGGGAGATGGTGACGGACAGAGAAGCCTGGCGTACTGCAGTCCATAGAGTCACAAAGAGTCAGACACAATTTAGTGACTGAACAAAAACAAAACAAAAACTCTGACCACTAAATAATAACTTCCCATTCTCCCCCTCCCCCCAACTCCTGGTAACTATCCTCCTACTTTCTGTCTCCATGAATTCAACTACTCTAGGCCCCTCATATAGGTGGAATCATACAGTTTGTTCTTTCATGTCTGAGTTGTTTCATTTACCATAATGTTTTCAAAATTCTTTAAAGGTATAAGTGAAATGATACAATAGATCCTTAGGGGACAATATTGGTACCCCTCTGTAAGCTATAAATCTTTGAGATATTTGTGGACTTCCCATGGAAGTCTGTTGTGATAGAATCAATGTTATAAATTTCAGCAGTAGAAACTAAAAACTCCTTAGTGGTAATAAACTAGTTTCTTCCCAAGAGAATTTTGTGGAGTGAAACCAAACATTGACCAATAATGCTTTCAAATGATATCAGCTATGCCAGAGTTTAATATTGAAGAATGTATCTGAATCTTGATAATCCTTGTAAGGGTCTTTAAAAGTATTGTGGATTCTTTCTAGTTGCATTCAGTCATTTAGGAACATTGGTGTGAATACTGTAGAGTCCAGAAGTGTCTTGCCCCAATTCCCTGAATATACCTCAGTTCCTCAGCTACACTGTCACATGAATAATAAAGACTGCTTTTGTCATGTGATGCATTTTAAGGATTCTACTCTAACTGGAGTTCAGATGACACTCTGCTTCACAGAACATGTGAGCAGAGCCAGGATGTAACTCCCCAACAGCCTGAGGAAACTTCGTTCCATCTAGAATTTTAATTTCTTGTCTTGTGTATTTTTATTAATGATGTGGGTACAGGTGTCAAGTCAGAGGATTCTCTAGTTATATACTGTTGCATAACAAACTGTCCCAAAGTTTAGTGGTTTAAAAAACAGATTTTATCATTACCTCTCACTGTTGTGTAGATCTTAATGTGGGCTTGCCTGGATGGTCTTCCTAATAGCTTAGGGGCTCCTATGTGCTTACAGTCAAATGGTGACTGGGACTAGAGTCATCTGAAGGCTTCTTCACTCCTCTATTGGGGATCTGGACTGGAGGGTGTCTAGAATGACCAAAGGGTGGGCAGGGTTCCTTCTCTTTATGCTGTCTGTCCACTGGCTGGTTTGGAGTTTTTCATGACATGGCAGTCTAAGGGTGTCAGATTTCTTAGTGCTGGCTCCCCTAGAGTGTGCATTCCAAGAGAGACTGTGCAGAAGTTGCAAGTCTTCTGATCCAGCTTCCTAAACCCCAGGATGTCGCTTGAGAGACATCCTGTCAATCAAGCTGGTCAGTAAGTTCAGGCCAGATTCAAGAGGAAGAGAATTAGACTTTCCCTTTTGAGGGCAGGAGTAGCAAAAAATTTGTGGCCACCTGTAACCTGTTACAGGATGGGGCTCTTAATTCCAATGCTGCTGCTTCCAAGCTCTGGGAACCTGGGCCCATACAGCACTTGCTTTGAGAATTCATTTCCTCATATATAAAATGCCAGAAATTCAGTAAATGATCATAAAGGCTTTCACTTCAAAATTCTAAGGATTCTCTGCCTTCAAAGTAGAGACAACATTCAAGTATAGAAACTCTTCTTTAAATTTACTAGAGTGGTTCTGTTTTGTTGGCTTATTTTTGTTTTGCTGTACAGCGAGGCATGCAGGATCTTAGTTTCCCGACTAGGGATTGAACCTTCACCCCCTGCTGTGGAAACGCAGAGTTCTAACCACTGGAACACCAGGAAAGTCCCATACCTAGAGTACTTTTAGTGTCTAGGAACTTTTTTCTCAGTCAGTTCAGTTCAGTTCAGTTCAGTCGCTCAGTCGTGTCTGACTCTTTGCGACCCCATGAATCACAGCACGCCAGGCCTCCCTGTCCATCACCAACTCCCGGAGTTCACTCAAACTCATGTCCATCGAGGCAGTGATGCCATCCAGTCATCTCATTCTCTGTTGTCCCCATCTCCTCCCACCCCTAATCCTTCCTAGCATCAGACTCTTTTCCAGTGAGTCAACTCGTCGCATGAGGTGGCCAAAGTATTGGAGTTTCAGCTTTAGCATCAGTCCTTCCAATGAACACCTTCGATTGATCTCCTTTAGAATGGACTGGTTGGATCTCCTTGCAGTCCAAGGGACTCTCAAGAGTCTTCTCCAACACCACAGTTCAAAAGCATTAATTCTTTGGTGATCAGCTTTCTTCACAGTCCAACTCTCACATCCATACATGACCACGGGAAAAACCATAGCCTTGACTACACAGATCTTTGTTGGCAAATATAAAACTTGAGTTGGCCAAAAGATACCAATACAAAATTTCATTATCAATAATGAATTCATTATGCATTTTCCTTGCTTCTTGGTTCTAGCCAAAGCTTACAAAATGACAACATTGAGCAGATGTGCTTCTGAAGTGTAAAGAGCAATGCCCTCATTGATTCCAGTTGTAAATTCCAGTTCTCTAAATGATGTGGTCAGTGGTGGTGCCCTTTCAGAAATTTGATGCTTAATTGAAGGCTTGTATCGAGTTTTAGATGAATTAGGGATAAAACATAAAATTAAGGTGAATATTGAGCCTAGTAGATGGTCAGAGCATGCCTCTATTTTGTGTCTTCAAGGTAGAATGAAAGCCTCACAGATATGAATCCCTGTATGACTGACTCTTCAGTTTTCACTTGCCTGAAGATGGTTGTTGTAGAGTCGATAAGTCCTGTCTGACTCTTTGTGACCTCATGGACTGTAGCACGCCAGGCTTCTCTGTCCTTCACTATCTCCCAGAGTTTGCTCAAATTCATATCCATCGAGTTGGTGGTGCTATCTAACCATCTCATCCTCTGCCACCCCTTTCTCCTTTTGCCTTCACTTTCCCAGCATCAGGTCTTTTCCAATGAGTCAGCTCTTTTCATCAGGTGGCCAGAGTTTTGGAGCTTCAGCTTCAGCATCAGTCCTTTCAATGAATATGCAGGGTTGAATCCCTGCATAAGACGGATTGTTCAGTTTTCATGGACCTGAAGATAGCTTTTTTAAATAAAGTCTTTCCCCAGGTTCTTAGACAAAGCCCGTTTTCAGTTGTATACCAGTTACACTGGAGAGTTAAACTTCATTGCCTGTGCTGCCCAGAATTTTAAAACTAGAATCTCAGATATGTTTATATATATATAAAACACAAAACAAGGTGTTCACAACCCTACCAAGAAACTTTAGTCCAAATGAGACTGTATTCTGCTCTGAAAGTAAAATGTGAAAGTATTAGTTGCTCAGTCATGTCTGACTCTTTGTGACCCCATGGACTGCAGCCCACCAGGCTCTTATGTCCATGAGATTCTGCGGGCAAGGATACTGGAGTGGGTAGCCATTCCCTTCTACAGGGTATCTTCTCAACCCAGAGATCAAACCCGGTCTTCGCCTTATCACGTTGCAGGCAGATTCATTACCATCTGAGCCACCAGAGAGGCCCTACTCCTTCCAAAATAAATCACTGTGACAAGCAGCACCAAAATATAAAAATACAAAAAATTGTCTGTTGCAAACCCTGCTGTTTGACTACCCAACAGCCACTCTGCCTTTGTTCTTTGCTCACAGAACACCTGTTCTGTTCCGGAAAATATTCCTATTCCTAATTTTAGGGTACATCCTGATTTGTGTAATTCAACCATGGTGAATGCATGAACAGTCCTTAGTCCAGAGGTTGGCCAAATCTTACCATTAAGATTGTGAAAGGGGCCTTCCTGGTGGCTTAGTGGTAAAGAATCTGACTGCCCATGCAGGAGACAAAAGTTCAATCCCTGATATGGGAGGATCCCACATGCTACAGAGCAAATATTAAGCCTGTTCTCTAGAGCCTGGAAGCCACAACTACTGAGCCTGTGAGCCCTTGAGCTGGAGCTCCGCAATAAGAGAAGCCACTTCAGTGAGAAGCCCAGGCCCCATGACAGAGAGTAGCCCCCTGATCTCCGCAACTAGAGAAAAAGCCTGAGCAGCAATGAAGACCCAGCTCAGCCAAAAATAAATAAAATTTAAAAAAAAAAAAGAGTGTGAAGGGAAGTCTTCTTGGGGGTCTCTGCAAAAGGTATTTTCCTTCTCAAAATAGCACGTGAGAGGAGACACTCCTCTGTCTGTCCACTGACTGTCTTTATATCTGAATATGACTCCCAGACTCTAGTTACCGTAGCCATCTTGTAAGGATGAAAGTCCTGGCCTAACATCCAGCGGACACAGTGAAGTCAGCAGAGCAGAAGGATGAAAAGAATCTAGGTCCTTAATGATCTAATCAGCTGCAGCACCACCTACCTCTGACCTTCCTCACCGTGCCTGATGGTAATTTCCTCACTGTTTAGGTCAGTTTAATCAGAGGCCTCTATTCCTGGAAGCCTATGATATCTGAATGTATCTCTTTCTCACACATGGCAGGAAAATATTGGCATACCTAATATCCGTATGAAGAATATGCATAGTTCATCCATGCCTGAGGTAAGATGTGATGACCTTAGGAAATAAAATATGTGATGACCTAACTCAGTGGGATTGAATCTAGAGTTAGAAGCGTGGATCTGTCCTGACATAGCAGAGAGAATGATATTGATCATCCTAGTGATGGTTGATACTTACTGATTGTGTACTCTCTACATAGACACTAAATGCTTTAAATGCATAAGTCATTTCAGTCTCAAAAACCCTGTAAAGTCTACGCTATTATTATTCTTGCTTACACAGGTGGGAAATGAGGCACAGAGAGGTTAAGTAATATGCCCGAGGCTAGAAATCTAATAATTGATGGGACAAGGGTGTAAACTCAGGCTGCCTATTAGAGAACTCAGACTCCATCATTGCGGTCTTTGGCCTTTCTGCTCCCAGGGAAGTGCATCCCTCCTCTCTACTAACCAGCAACCCCAGGGGAGGCAGAAAGTGCTTTCTGTTTTCCTAGGGAGATTTGTGAAGAACCACACCTGGTTTCAAAACCCATTAATTCGGGTCATTCACTCATTTAGCAAACATTTATTCAACATAAACTATCTTCTAGGCCTCAAGCAAAGATGAAGAAAACCTGGTTTCTGCCCTCAAGCAAGTTAATCTAGTAGGGGACAGATTCTTAATCAAATATTTATCAGACCTCATACTCGGTGCTTTAGCTGAGATAATAATCATAGCTAGCCTTTGAGTCTTGAAGATATATCAGACAATCTTAAGGCTATAACACATATTCACTGTTTGAATCATCCTGCAATCTCTATTTTCCCGAGAGGGAACCAAAGAAGAGCTTAGCCTATCATGCCATAGCTAGTCAGTGGAAGAACTGAATTTGAATACACTTCGGTTGAAAACCACTAGGCTGGGGGCAGGGGATGCAAATCCCTGTGGGAGCACTTGCTTCCAGCTGGACCAGACAGTGGTAGAGGAGGGATCTGGAATACTTCTTGGGTGAGAGGACATTTTAGTTGGAACTTGAAGGGTAAATGTGAATCAAGGTACCATATGGGGTGAATCAACTGAGAATTTATTTTTTAAAAGAAGAAGATAAAGCAAGGAAGAAAGAAAGGAAGAGCATTCCAGGCAGAAGGAACAACATGTTCAAAGACAGCAAGGCTTGAGGGAACTGTAGAGTGTTTGCAGAATGGTGAGTTCTTTGTGATGCCTTCATAGTGCGTGGAGGATGGAGTAATGGGAGGTAGAACTGGAAGGCATCTTTGTATATAAGGAGTCTGTATTTTTTTCTGCAAATAATAGGGGAATATTGAAGATTTTCAAGGAGGAGAGTGATATGGGCTTCTTTTATAATGATTTAAATGAAAAGGAAAGAAACAAAGCCTTGGGGCTTTAAAACATCTAATACAGAAAGATGGACATTGGAGAGCCTGGCAGGGGTATGGGGAATGTCAGTGTGTGAGGACAGCCTCAAAGAAAGCTCTGGAAGTAGGCAGACTTGTTGGAGTCTGTTGCTGTTACCTTGTGGCCAAATCTAGTCTGGGAGCCAAGAATGGTTTTTTACATTTTTAAAGGGTTGTAAAACAAACAAAGGAAAGAATAATATTTGACAGAGATTGTATGCGACCCTGTTTAATAGAAAACGTTGTCGTTCTCTGCTCTGCTTAAAGCAGGTGGTGTTCTGCGAGAAGGGAAGGTCGGAGAGGGGATGAGGATGAGGAAGGTCATCCTGAAAATCCTTAGGAGGCGGAGCTCACAGGAGCCTGACCAGATGAAGGCAGGGAATAAGAGAACAGGGGTATTTCAAGGATGAATCCAAAAATTGTACATGAGGGAGTGTCATTATCAAATGTACAAAATACAAGAGAGGGATCAGGGCAGGAAGATATTTTGATTTGGGAAGATTCCTGTTGCTGTGAAGTATCTACAAGACCTCCAGGTGGAGATATTTCAGAAACACATTAAACTGAACAATACTCATGTGTCACTTCTCTGTGATCTATGATATAAATTCCTTACGGGCAAAGATAATACAACTTAGTGTTGATCCCAGCCCAGGATAGGCTATTAATCAAGGGTGCCGAAATCTCTGAAGTGAAGTAGAGCATTGTATTCAGGAGACTTGGTGAGAAACCTAGGTTAGAGAAAGAGATGTAAGTCTTTGGTTTTTAGGTGGTTATTGAAGTATGGGAGCTGATGGTATGTTTGATATACTCACTGCAATACTGTTACATCTCTAGATGCATTTGTCTGGCTGCCCAATTAAAAGCAAGTCCCTATGTGGCAGGATGTCTTCCTTTCAGTTCTATTTGCCAAAAGGCAGGAGAGCATAGCAGTTAGAAGCCAGGGTTTGTAGCCAGGCAGCTTGGGTTTGAAAATCCCTCTCTCCTACTTTCTAGGTATAATTGTGGGCAAGTCATGTGACTTCGTGCTTTAGTTAACTCATTTATAAAATGGAGATAATGACACTAACACCCTTTTCAGAGGGTTCTGTGAGACTTAATGATATATATGTTTAGAAAGGGCATGATCTGTTAACACAGTGCCCAGAGTTGTCCTTTCAAAAAATAGGTCAAGTCATGTCAGCCCACTAAAAGCAAACCCAACAATGGCTCAGAGTAAAGCCTAAGTTCTCAGTGTGCCTTACGTCCCTGACCTTTTCTTGCTCTGCTCTCCCTGCCTCAGCCAACCAGACTCCTTGCTGCCTTCTCAAAGTCATGAGGCACATTCTTGCCTTGGGACATTCGCTTTCCTTCTGCCCAGAACATTCTCCTCCAGAATCTCAGGACATCTTGCTCCCTTACCTCCTTGACCCTTCATTTAGCTGTCACCACTCTTTTCTGAACAGCAAACACCCTCACTCCCCGAGCTCTTTCTCCCTTCTATGTTTCTTTTTTCCCCATCACAACTCCTGAATGCTAACATGCTACATAATTGTGTTGTTTGCCTTCTACCCCTAGAGTATAAGTTAGTGGAGACTGGAATATCGTTGTATTTGTTGAGTGAATGAATGATGCCTTCTGCAGAGTAAGGGCTCTGTTCAGCCTGGGAGCTATGGTTGCTTTCCAAACATCCGGTGCTCTGTTGATGACGTTCACCTCCCCAATAGTGCCAGCTCCAGCAAGGCTGAGGAGACAGGGGTAAATGCAGGCACAGATGTCTACTCCTTGACCCCCTGCATTTATGAACCCTGAGTGAGAGAGCTTCTAGTCCAGTCATTTTGGACAGTCATTTTGTTAAATGCATACATTTGGGGAAAATAGACGAATGCTTTGAGAGTGCAAAACCCATTTGTAGTCTTTTAGAACTGGTTTAACAACCCAAAGAAGAAAATTTGTGTATATACAGTAATGCTGTTCTTTTGATATTAAATTAGTATTAAAGTGGAATGGAAACTCCTCTTATATTGGACTCCTAGGGAGAGGGACAAAGTAATTTTAGAGAAAAAGCAGCTGCCCTCAGCAGTAGGCTCAGAAATGTCAATTTTAATTAAAACATTTATTTTCAAATACATTTCATGGTTCATATGTAGTGATATGTGTCTACTTCATGCAAACATTCAAACTCCTGGGCTGAGGAAATTGGAGAAAGGTGTTTTGATAAAGGACATGAACAGTAAAATCAGAGAAATGCAAAGAAAAGAAAATCCACCTTGTGCTTCAGCTTTTCCTCAGTCTACATATCAGATTGTTCTTCGTGGGCTCGGCCTTTGTTGTGGAAAGGCTGGTGGACCCCCTCATAGAAATCTGGTGTCAGTGGGTCATGGTGGTGGTGGTGGGCATGCCCCTGCTCTCAGGTGAGGTCTGCTTAGTGTGTGGGTCCCTCTTCTTCATTTTAAGTTCTCTCCTTGTGCATCTAGATTTTAGTTAGAAGAAAGCTACTAAATCAGCCAACTCCAGATTCAAAATTCTCCCAACTTCCATTTTTCCATGAGTACTGTTTTGGGTTTGAGTGATTAAAGCTGCAGAAAGGTGTCCAGAATTGTACAATTACCTTCTGAGCTTACCTCTCCTCTTGCTTTCTGCCCTGCAGAGCGTATGCACCTGCCAAACTTCTGTTGACTTCCCAGGGAAACCAGTCATGACTTCAGTGTGGCCAAAAAGACATTGAAATAAAATTGTGGGCAATTTAAGTTAAATTTAGGATAAGGATTTCTGAAAATTTTGTGCAAATTTCTAAAAGACTTTTATAAATACATGGTTATTTAGTATTGGAATATTAAGATCATCTTGATGCGTGTTATGCTAAAAAAAAGTCACTGTCAGGGTACAAAGACAATAAGCATATTTATTAGTATGACAAGTGTCCTTTTATATTGTAAACTGGTGAATGCATTTCTGATTAAGGTGTATCCTCACATTTGAGAAAATTATGACATATAAATACAGTTGCATCGATTGCTGCTCTCAATATGCTTTTAACCTCTTCAAAGGAGCCATTAACATCACAGTCAGAAACACATACTGAAGTCCAGAGAATATACACAGGTACAGCAACTGGCTGTGTACTCTAGTGCTAAGCATGTTAACAAGTTATTGAATGTTCCACTTTATAAGTTGTGAGAGTTTGATTTGTGTTTAATGATGTCGATAACATACTTCCATTTTTTCAAAAAATTTCTGAATTTTAAAAAACATTTGAGTTTTGCATTTTGATTTTAAAAGTATACTAAATTATAATCAATGCTTTCTTAAACCCAAACATTTTGTTCCTCCCTAGGAAATGTGTATATTAATATATATGTATAGTGTATTATATATATATATATAATTTTGGTTAAGAGCTTTGATAAAGAAAAGGAGACCCTGGCATTCTTCTTCAGATGGCTCATAGAAGAGCTATTTGCTCACTGGGCTATGTGGTGACAGCATACACATATCCTGACATATACTGGCAGAGGAAACTATGTGGGGTATGAATGCCACAGAACAGTACATGAATAAAGCTTAAGAAAATCAACACTGGGATACTTAACACCAACAAAAGAAAACAAGATGCTTATTAAGTGTTGCCCATGTCAAACTAGGTGCTGTTCTGAGTTTTTACAGACCAGCTCATCTAATCCTACCAATACCACTTTGAGAAAGGGACTATTACTATTCTCATTTCTCAGGTGAGGAAATGGTCACAGAAAGGTTAAATAAGTTGTCCCACATAATACAACCAGTAAAAGACTTAAACTCAGGCAGTCAAGCTCTACAGTCTATGCTTGTAGACATTCATATTTAATAAACAGAGGATGTGCCATCCAGGGACCATAGGATGGTGTTCAGTTGCTGCTAGCATAGTGTCTAAAATGACAGGCTTTCCAGCCAACCACTAGGTTTGAGTCATAGTTGCTCCAGCTTCAGCTGTGTGACCTTGAGCAAGGTACTTAACATCTCCATGCCTCAGTTTTCTGCTTAGTAAGATGGGGATAATGTGAAAATTAACAGAGCTGGCACACAGCAAGCACTCATTAAAGGTAGTTATGGTTTTTATTAGTTCTGTTACTATCTATCTATGAACAGAGTGGATCAGAAACACATGGGGGTTATAGAGGCCAATCAGACCTAATTCATTTTCACAGCATTTTTTTTAATAAGGCAAAAATTGGAAGAAAATTAAATAATGTGACTGCCTTCTTTTTTAAAGAGGAAACTAATTTTTTCCCCTCTGATTTTGATCTCTGTTGCTTTGTTCCTTCTTTCCCATTTTAGTGTTAGCTTTCTTTCTAACATCTTCTGAAATCCAGTCAGGATGAGGCTCAACAAAACCAGATGTCATAGGAGAAACAAAAAAGAATAGGTTACTAGGATGTCCAGATGAAGAAATGATCTTATCAAGGAAAAACCGCAGAAGTCAAGGGCACCGTACATAGCATTTGCTCTGGTGAAGCATCTAATACAACCTGTTATGTGCTCCACATTTATATTGCTCCAGTGAGCAGAAAAGAGACACAGTTTTCAGAACCAAAAGATACGAAAAAGTGAACAGCTTTTTGTTGCAATTAGGCACCAGGTGCGAGCCATTTATTACTAATATATGAGATAAGATCATTCTATGCATCACAGAAGTCTTTACACCTCGTAGAAGGGGCGCTGTATACTGTAAATAATTTAACTACAATGAAGTCATGGAGTAAGAGGTGCCATTAGTGGGGGATTCAATCAGCCAGCTGCTGGCTTTTATTAAAGGAAGAAATATAATGAATTATTGGGAAGAAGTTGAAAACTGTAGGTATATTTGCTTGCAGTTTTTATTTTTTGTTAGCGGAGGATCATTTTTGCTTTTTGAAGCATCTGATTGATTTTAAGTAGCTCTTGTCATTAAGTAATCTTTAAATTGACCTTCAACGATGTATCAGCAGCTGTGCGATGGAAGCAAATGCATTATGTATTACTGTTTTGGATATAAGTTCTGAAAAAGCCAACTATCATTCTCAACATCAAAGAGCACCCCTTATCAAGGGCTTGGCTGACAGGATAAAGAATTGGCTATTTACCTTATGACCTTGGTTCCAATCCAAATTGCACTGCCAGTGAAAGGACTTATATGATCTCAGCCCACACAGGTAAAGGTAGTCCATATCTCCAAAATACAGATTGGCAAAAGTGGACTTTTCCTGCTTAGGAGAGACCTAAGCCTGAAAAAAATCCAGAGGCATGGACGTGAAAAAGCATCCAGCTCATATGCCATCCTAGAGATGGCAGTCTTCTCAACTGGACGAGGTGGCTCAGAATAGCAGTCTGGGGATGCGCTCCAACCTGGCTTGCAGATAAAGAAATCTGTTTTCAGAGCTTGCAACTCGTCCAAGTCTATTTCTCAAGCCAATACCTGCTCTCTAAACTCTTCCCTCACCCACCCCTCTCCTTCCAAAGACAAAAATGCAGAAAGTCAACTGGAAGGATCTTTAGGATGCCATTTGTAGAACTAGTGTGACGGTTTTAACATTCTGAAAGGATGATTCCAACTGAGCTGATCTGCTTCAGATTTTGCTTTTGAAACTTAAGATAAAAAATAATTATTCCATTCTTAACATAGTCACTTAGATAATAGAGTTAACTATGATCATAATTATACCTGTAGCCTTGTACTTTCAGGGAGGAGACCCACTCCATCAGCTGTAGCATAAGTGAAAAACTTTCCTGCCCCATATGAGCAGTTTTAAAATTAAAAATAAATTTTAAATCAAATTTATAAATGACTGTGTCATTTGTATTTGACATTTGAATTTATTTGATAATAGAGATGAGTAAATTTCCCAAATGTGTAACATCTTATTGTAAACAATTCCTCTTTGATTCTGTACATTTAATCACTTCCTTTATTTTTCATTCTATTAGTTTACTAATTCAGTCATTCTTAGGTCCTTTCAATAAATATTTTAGTAATTTTGGAGTAAAGTCATTTTTATATAGTAATCTTACTTGGCATAGCAAGAAGGGAGCATTCCAACATCTGGTTTTATACTATATCCCTTATTTCAAATATGGACAGATAAAAATAATCTCTCTTTGGCAGTAAAGGCAAACAACATGAACTTCTGCGACAGCACCATTAGAAGCATTTAAGATTCTGTTTCCTATATGCAAATATTAAGCAACTTCAGCTATTTTAAAAGCAAAGGTACATATCTGGGGTGGGGGCGGTTACACTGCTGTGGGTCTTTGTTTCCTCTAAAAGAAAAACCCCTCACCCATGAGATTTGAAGATGACTAACACCACCCATGTCAGGTGAAGTCTGTTCTCACTTTCTGCGTGTGGTGCAAAGTATGGGAGCATTGGCGCTTCAGTCCAGCCCAACTTACTGCAATGGCTCACATGGTAGGCTTGAAGGAAACGCAGGTTGCTGTGGGGTGGTCATCAGTCTGGAGAAAGCTGCCTGGGGTCCAGACATTCCACTGGTTGTGTCTGGGAAGCAGGCATAAGCTCGATATTCCAGGAGTGTTAGTCCTTAGTGCCTGTACCACTGGGCCAAACGGGCTTCTCTTCCATGCACGGAGAGGAGAGCAGATGAAAGGATACAAACGCTATAGCAAATGAAAAGGGGCACACGTGCCAGTTTACAAATTACTGTTTTCATTAAAAAGGAGCTCAAAAATCAGGTCTCACTTATCATTGTTAAAACCTTAAATTTTTTTAAGCGGTGTGATTTCATTATATGAATTACAGAACAATAATAGAGTAATATTACTCTTAAGCCAGCTCACTTAAATTTAAGACATTCAAACCCAATAATGCACTAGGTTCTTTGGTTCAAGTTATGCAAATAATATACATTTTTTATTCCACTTCCCACCAGGTTATACATGTATTATAAACACAACAAAGACCTCTTTCTGTACAATATATTACTCAGAAGCTGGTAAAAAATAGAAGCCAAAATATTATGAATTACATTCTTAAAACTGGCTTTGTACTACTGGCTGACGTATTTTAGATGCTAAAGAGAAGCTGGGACTGGAAAGAGAAATGTTGACTCACTGTAACCTACTCCTGTTGTCATTCATACTGATGTTCTTCAACGTCTAAATCAGATTGTTATCTTTGTTTTCTTTAGAGTGGAACTAGCAGACCCAGCTTTGCTACATTTGGAAAATCAGCAGGGGGAATGCTCATCTCAAAAAGACAAAAATAAAGGAAGGGACTGAAATTTAACATAAATTACCATGGCTGTCCCTGAACTCAGGACTGGGGAGAATCTTTTTATTCTGGTACACAAAGCTGACCATCAAAATCAATATGGATTATTTTGCAAACATTGTTTCTTAAACATTTGGTAAATGTGCATAATGCATTTGTTTTTTTTAAAAAATATAGCCACTGACATATTCATTCCATTCAGATGTTAAAAGAAAAAAGGCTAAACTTTAGGAAATTAGAAATACTGACAGTATTCATAGACTTAGCCCTCCAAATTGTATGCTAGATGGGGAGATGATTCTGTGTCCTTCCCCTGGTCTTTTTGGTTCCATGCATGCCTATGTAGTCCATTGGTAACTTACTCAATTCAATAAAAGTAAGCAAAAAAAACAATAATAATAATATGTATTTTTCCAGAAAGTGAAAATAAGCATATTTATGTGTCTCTGAAATATAAAGGTTAGTCTCATTATAATCTCATTCTTTAAAAAACATCCCTTTACTAAGGGAACTTTATTTCTTTATTCTGGACAAATTGAAAAAATAAGAAAAGTGAAAAATAAGAAATTCAGTCTTTTGGCTTCATGACGTAACATGAGCTCTGTGGGAATGAGGGAGCATTCCTTTATACTCGTCTGCAATCGGAGCTCTACTGAGCTCAGTGGCTTTGAAAGCTCTTGAAGTCCTCCACAAAACTCTTTCCTCCCTTTTCCCCCTTAAAAAAAACAACAACGAAAAAACCCACCTCAACTAACTTATATAATCTCATCAGCATTTCTAACAGAAAATCTCACCTCAAATTTCTTCCTGTGATACAGGGGGTAGAACCAATCTCTGGAATACTTGGCAAATCACTCCCAGCCGCTGGTTATATTCAACAAGTGTCACTTGCGCTTCTGTCAGCATAGCATTCTTTATACACAGCAAGAAGGGCCACGCTGGACGGCAGGCAAGTGTGTTTAAGAGGGTGTATCATCTATGTGGATGCTCTAGTCTGCCCCCGGATCTGGGGACAGCTTCTTTCTTAACAACATGGAGACACAGTATCACATTTACTGTCACAAAACATCAACCATACTGATGGGAAAGTTTAAAAATCTCCCTCCATCGGATTGCTATTAAGAAAAAAAGACTGTGAGGTCAGAATTATTTCTTAATTGCATTTCACACCTGGTTGAGATAGTGTCTACAGCTGCAAGGAGATGAAAGGAATGATTGATCCTTGAAAAGAGAATAGGTAGGGTGGGCACTGGAAAGCTTGAGAGCAGGGCACACTGGGGTGGCGTGAAAGGCAGGATTCACTTTTGGTAGAATTAATTTCTTGCCAGCATTTGAAAAAGAGGAAGGTGGCTCTAGAGGCAGCCTTCCTTCTCCAGTGTTGACTGCAAATCCCCCACCAGAACAGTCTCACTGTAAACAGCAGCTATTTTAGAGGCAATTAGACTTCCATGCACCATGCACAACAGCTGGGAAGAGTTTCCAAAGTTTTCTTTCTTTTTTTTTTTAAATTTGAGTGGAATACTAAAGAAATAAAATATCCTGACAACTTCTAGCGTTGTCTTGTGACTTTAAAAAAAATCAGCCTGTGAAGTATCACTGCTCTGTTTTAGTCTAATGCTACTTCTATCTTTTATCCTTTTTAATTAGAAGGCAAATTCTCAGACCGCCAGGCCTAATCCCTACACAGTGGAACAAAGCCCAGCAAAGCCTTTGAACACTGTTCAGCCGGGCAGCACAAACCCTAGTAACTGTTGGCAGTAGGGGCAGGACTCTGACCCTCATCTCAGCCATTCTCCTGCAGCTCCTGATGCTCCCTGCCCTTCAGAACCCTATCTGTTGTTCTTCTGTTTAGACTGAAAAGACAAAAGAGGAGACAATGTGGGAAACCTAGAGGATTGGCTAGGTAGGATGCGGGGAGCTGGTGATGGATAGGGGCAAGTAAATGGAGTTTCACGGGAATGGACACAGTGGGGAGAATTGGATCACCAGATTAGGTCTTTAGGTTCAAGAAATTTCTTCATCCCTCACTAAATCTTTTCATGGACAATGCCACTTTTTAAACAATTGTTGCATTTCCAATTACTCCAGGAGTGTTCAAACAAATGCCCCAAACCCTCAATGAAAAGTTTGCTTATATTTTAAACTCGCCAGATGAAAATCAATAAAACAAACATCCCCAAATCAGTGGCAGGCACTTATATCTCCAAAGTATTTACACTTGTAATAATTTTTGAGTCAAGAGCATAATTTGAGCTCACTCAAGCAAAACATGCAACTAGACAGAAACGTGAATTTTCAAAGCTAATGGGAACAATCATGAATCAAAAAGCCAAATTCCAAGTATGCAAATATGAAAAAGGATTGTTTGCCTTTCCTACTTTGGCTAACTGTGAATTATTGAACAGTGAAACAACAGATGCTACCACCGTGCTGCAAACTCTTCCACATTGTTCTTAGATTGAGCTGAGCTACGTATGTGTGGGAATCACTGCTGCCAGAATGTTTGAGAGTTGTGCTGGGATTTCTGAGAAAGATATGCATTTTTGCATTTTGAGATATCTGGGACAGACACATAAGGGGGGAAAAAGGAAGCAAAGACAAAGACCTTTTTTTGGTTTCAACACAGCAGGTTTCACAAAGCCACTTTCATTTTTCCCCCCTTCGAAAGTCTACAGAAACACCAATAAATGTAGTGCCATACTTAATCATTGTGGCTATCTTTGTAACCAAATATAAAATGTGTTGCTGATCTGACTTTGGATGACTGAGGGGTTGATTTAAATCATAGGAAAGGATTCAGTCAGGGGTTTGGATAAATGATGCTCAATAAATGTGTGCATTTTATCATATAATCTCATATTCAAAGTTAGAGCTAAGCTATTTTTAAGGAAGTTCCCATTTTTAAAGATCTCAGTAGGACACTGAGTCTTATATTTAAATAATATATGATTTTGAAATTTTTAAAATGTACATTTTACATTGACTTCCGGCACATTTATTTTGAGAACACATTTTATCTTACTAAAGGGACAGCAATATGTGTAATCATAGTCCATTTCTATATAATATCTGTTATTCAAATGACAAACCCAGTGGCTTCCTCAACATTCTCTTTGTGCTGCATAGGCAAATCCTTTCTCTAGGTCAAACGGTGGTAAAATAAGTGAAAGGTATAAAGATAATCAAATACAACTACAGATAATATTTTATTAAGTATGATGCAGCATTATTGACAGTGTTCTATCGGCCTGCTTTTGTGAAGGTCTTTACCTTTGACATCTTTAAAAATATATACAAAATATAGCTACCTATATTGACGTTCTTTAAACACACCTTATTTTCATTTTTCCTTTGTTTTAATTAAAAACAGTCTGAAAAATTAGGATACACTAATTATTTCAGAGGCTCCCAACTATGATCACAATTTGCAAATAAAAATACTTTAAATTTTAAAAGTACTCTTCGTAAAGATAGAAACCTTTTAAACAAATTGTCTAAATGTTAGCACACATTTCACTGTCTAATGCTCCAATGGAAATTATCAATAAACATTTTCATGAAAAGAACAAACTCATTATGCATGTGAGTTTTAATAGTCATTGGTAATCCTAGTGAGAAATTATGTCTGCTTGTCCTACATACACAGGCTGACTTCTGCAGGCATGTTAGGAAGTGCCATGGACAAGACACTGTAGTGATATTTAATACTACATTTCCAAAAGAAGGTTCTAGAGACTCAGAGACAGTTTTAGGAATGCACACAAACCACAGCTGAACACAGTCCCATAAATCAAACCTGGCATCACTTCTATCAGATAATGGATTTTATGTTTATTTTCATCCCTACGTCACTGTCATCTACCTACTCACCTTGATCATGTGTATGAATTAATTTTATTAGAATGGAATGGGAAAGAAACCAGATCAGAGGAATCCAAAGCTTTTGAAAACAGCTTTTCTTTTAAGAAACTAAGACTTGCATGAACACTGACAATGCAGTGTACCTTGTTATTCAACATGGTTGAATATACTTGCTAATACTTATTAGAATATGGAAATTAAAATAACTCCTATATTTCTTACTTTTCTCTTTCTCCAAATTCATTTAATTTCGCTTTACGTAGCAGCTTTGAGTGGATAGTGTTGCCAAAGTTAAAATATTTTGCATGCAGGTTAGTTTTTTTTTATTGTTCTTCAGTTGCTTCCACTGAATTAGGCTTCTTTAACATGAATAAAACCTTAGAGGGTTTCCAAAGCTTATAATGTAATGTAAATGACCACAAATACTAAGCTCAATCAAAACAAATACTAAAAAAAAAAATGCTAACCCTTAATTCTGTATTCTGATCCATCAGTGACTGTATAACTATATCATTAAGGATGTTCTCTAACTGGGGAAGTCCCTACCCTAGAGTGTAAAGGATCAAAGAAAACATTCTTTTCTGTCTGGTACACTTAGTAGTCCTGCCTCCCAACAGTAGGATAAAAGGAACTTGCTAAACTGTTGCCATTTTGCAACATCTGCTATAATTCCCCTAAATCCAGATTTGTCTGACACAGAGAGGCCTGTTCTTACATCATTGCCATGTGACAGTATAACACCAGTCACATCACGCTTGAGGATTGCAGCTTCAGGCTATGATAATATGAAGAAAACCTTTTTGCCTAGGGCAAAACACTTGTAACAAAGTATTATTCATCTGGCCAATTTAAATCTTCTCTCAAAAAGGTACCCAGAAACATATGCAGTATGCCTTTGTAAAAGGCTCGAGCAGCTCATAGGCAAATGACCTGAACCAAAAGCACAAAACCTAATGTCCTGATTAATTACTGCTAAGCGGCTCTGATACACAGAAAAGAGAATGCTGGTACTAATCCTTAACCCTGTCCTACATTCTCAAAATAGCCAAAACGTTGCTGACAGTTACAAAAACAAACCTGTCCATGTTTTTTTTTTTTTTTTTTTTTTAAAGTTGTACATTATCACTTGGTGCCCTCCACCTAATAAAACCAGGATGCAGACAGATTAGAGAGTTACCAGTCCAGGGGGCTTCCTGGGACAAGGACACAGGCTCACAGACAGAAAATCTGAAGGTGAAAAAACAAACAAACAAAAAACTGACAATAATACACAATACCCAAACAGTTATGTTTGAGATGTTCTTATTTTCAGGGTTCAGCTTCCAAGAGATTGAGCTGTTCCTGAAAATTATTCTTAAGTGTTGAGAACCTCAACATAGAAATGCTTTGCTGATTCACTTGGAGTTGAGATTGCTATATTTAAAACTTTATTAGAAAATGATGTTTGGATTTCTTTTGCTTATAAAAATAAGAGGACGCTCATATTTCACTATAAATATCAGGCTTTAGAATTTCAAACTATTTGACTTGGAAAGCTATCTTGATTTCATCAGTCACTCAAACTATATCTATCTTTATTAAGACAGCAGGTATCTGGTGTCTCTGTCACTTTTACTGAGCAAGAAATACATGGTTAAAAGAACAAAATTATATGTAAGGGAGAAGGAAGTTGCTTATCCTAGCAAAAAATGTTTCTTTTTTAATCAAAGGTCATTAAGTGCTCATCTTACTATCAGCCATAACACTATTACATTATAGGCAAATCAAATTAAAATGCTTTTCTTATATTTTAAGTAAGCATGACACTTTGATAGCCCTAATTCAAAGCAAGTAAAGATCTTTATTTCAAAGACTGATCTTAATTTGACATTATTATACAGGTACATCCTTACTTCTGAGTTCTGGGAAATAGAGGCTGAGGTTCTGAAGCTCCAGCCTAGCTAGACGGAGGGTCATGTTACCTAGGAGGCTACCCCTAATGCAAAGGAGAAGAGACATACTCACCCGAGGTGTGCTCATCATCAAGTCTAACTCCATTTTAGACTGTCAAGAATTTTTCTGTGTGAGCACATTATTTGTAGAAACAAGCATTCTCACATGCCACAGCTACCCACCTCGTGTTGTAAAAAACTGCACAGGAAATACATTTTCCACCTGTTGGGGTCAAACGCTGCCCAAGCAAGTGCATAATACAGGGTCAGCATCGAGGCCTGGGTTTGATGTTCAGTGCTTGTTTAAAGGCACCAAGCCCTTGCTTTCTTTTTTTTAAATCCCCCTTTTTCTTCCCATTCCCCACCCATTTTCTCTGCCTCTCCCCTCATCAACTGGTCCCCAAATGATGAACTTTTTGCAGATTATAAAAGATATATTAAGAAGTTTGAAAATCACTCCCTTCCTGGAATGTGAACTGAAATGTTCTTAGAGATCAGAAATACGAAGTGTTTACCATTATCTGCTTTCTCTTTTACTTATCAGTGTCCCTAAGAAGTAGGAATGGATAGCATATAAATTTTGGGTTAGAGGGATCCAGGCTTAAACCCGGCTGTCATTTATTAGTTGTACGGCCCTCAGTGAACTACTTGACATCTCTGAACCTCAGTGTCCTCACCTATAAAATGGGGCTAAATAAGGCCAATTTCACTGTCATTGGGAGGATTCGAGGAGCTAATGAACGTAAAAGCAACCTCAGTAATTCTGTTGGGCATTATAATCTCCATCTCACAGAGTGGGGTGAATGGTTCAGGAAGGTTACAGCACTTGCCAAATGTCATAACATCATAGGTGTGTAGCAAGTGGAGACTCTTTATAATCATTAAGCCAAGGCGCATGGATTCTCACCTACCTTTAAACTCCTTGCTTCCAAGTTGGAGGAGCTTTGCTTTAAGGGTGAGACAGCTAATCTCCTTGCTGACTAGCTCTTCTGAGGCCTAGATAAGAAAGTTTAAGAGGAAGGGAAAAACTCATCCCATATACCAACTTCATACTTTCAGTCCAGTTCAGTTCGGTCGCTCAGTTGTGTCCAACTTCTTACAACCCCATGGACTGCAGCACACCAGGTTTCCCAGAGCTTGCTCAAACTCACGTCCATCGAGTTGGTGATGCCTTCAAGCCATCTCATCTTCTATTGTCCCCTTCTCCTCCTGCCTTCAATCTTTCCCAGCATCAGGGTCTTTTCCAATGAGTCAGTTCTTTGCATCAGGTGGTATCAGAGTTTCAGCTTCAGCATCAGTCCTTCCAATGAATCTTCAGGACTGATTTCCTTTAAGATTGACTGGTTTGATCTCCTAGCTATCCAAGGGACTCTCAAGAGTTTTCTCCAGGTCAAAAGCATCAATTCTTCGGCACTCAGCTATTTTATGGTCCAACTCTCACATCCATACATGACTACTGGAAAAACCATAGCTTTGACTAGACAGACCTTTGTCAGCAAAGTAATGTCTCTGTTTTTTAATATACTGTCTATCTAGGTTGCTCATAGTTTTTCTTCCAAGGAGCAAGCGTCTTTTAATTTCATGGCTGCAGTCACCATCTGCAGTGATTTTGGAGCCCAAGAAAATAAAGTTTGTTACTGTTTCCATTGTTTCCCCATCTATTTGCCATGAAGTGATGGGACCAGTTGCCATAATCTTCGTCTTTTGAATGTTGAGTTTTAAGCTAATTTTTTCACTCTCTTCTTTCATTTTCATTAAGAGGTTCTTTAGTTCTTCTTCCCTTTCTGCCAAAAAGGTGGTGTCATCTGTGTATCTGAGGTTATTGATATTTCTCCCTGCAATCTTGATTCCAGCTGTGCTTCATCCAGCCCAGCATTTCACATGATGTCCTCTGAATATAAGTTAAATAAGCAGGTGACAATATAAAACCTTGAAAGTGAAAGTCGCTTAGTTGTGTCTGACTCTTTGGGATCCCATGGACTATACAGCCCATGGAATACTAAATTGGGTAGCTTTTCCCTTCTCCAGGGGATCTACCCAGTCCAGGGATGGAACCCAGGTCACCAGAATACTAAAGTGGGTAGCCTTTCCCTTCTCCAGGGGATCTACCCAGTCCAGGGATGGAACCCAGGTCACCCACATTGCAGGAAGATTCTTTACTAACTGAACCACAAATACAGCCTTGACGAATTCCTTTTCCAGTTTGGAACCAGTCTGTTGTTCTATGTCCGGTTCTAACTATTGCTTCTTGACCTGTATACAGATTTCTTAGGAGGCAGGTCAGGTGATCTGGTATTCCCATCTCTTGAAGAATTTTCCAGTTTGTTGTGATCCACACAGTTAAAGACTTTGGTGTAGTCAATAGAGCAGAAGTAGATGTTTTTCTGGAATTCTATTGCTTTTTATATGATCCAGCGGATGTTGGCAATTTGATCTCTGGTTTCTCTGCTTTTTCTAAATCCAGCTTGAACATCTGGAAGTTCTCAGTTCACATACTGTTGAAGTCTTACTTGGAAATTTTTGAGCTTTACTTTGCTAGCGTGTGAGATGAGTGCAGTTGTGCAGTAGTTTGAACTTTCTTTGGCATTGCCTTTCTTTGGGATTGGAATGAAAACTGACCTTTTCCAGTCCTGTGGCCACTGCTGAGTTTTCCAAATTTGCTGGCTGTAAGCTATTTTGAAATTTTATCTCTTTTATCAAACCAACAACCCTTCTAGTTATCATCTCCTTTTCACAGAACAGTATCTGAAAAATGTTAAGTCACTTGCCAAAGGTCAAAGCATCCCTTATGGCAGAACCAGCTTTGTAAATTCCAGTTGCTGTCCTCAGGGCCTTGCTCTTCTACTTAACTTTCCTTGCTCATTGCACTTCTGCCCCAGGGCTGGTGGCACACTCAGGTGCTGGACAAGAATAGCTAAACTTGCAAGGGCTGGGAACACTCCTCCAGGAAGTTCCCCTAGAAACTCTGGAAAATCATAAACGTTTTCTAGAATGAAGTTTTCATAGAAACCAATTTGAAGTGAAACTAAAAATCAAGGTTAAACTACCATTCCACTACACACAAAAGACTAACACAGTAGAAGACATTTCAGGATGCTTCCATAAAACAAAGAAGAGGAGCATTAGGTGAAATTCCAAATTATTTCCAGAGGGAATAGGAACCTAACAACATGTATTTTAATTGTGTATGTGCCAAGATGTTTTAAAAATCAGCATATTAAAAAAACCAGGTAAGCAATAATAGAATAACTGCTGATTCCCACTGTTCTCTTTCCCTCCAGACCCAAACTTCACATCCTCCCTGACTCACTAGGGATTGTGATTGTTGTTGTTCTCCAGTTGCTCAGTCGTGTCTGACTCTTTGTGACCCCATGGACTGCAGCACACCAGCACACCCTGTCCGTCACCAACTCCTGGAGCCTGCTCATACTCATGTGCATCGAGTCAGTGATGCCATCCAACCATCTCACCCTCTGTCATCCCCTTCTCCTCCTGCCCTCCTCAATCTTTCCCAGCATCAGGGTCTTTTCTAATAAGTCAGTTCTTTGCATCAGGTGACCACCTTTTCGGAGCTTCAGCATCAGTCCTTCCAGTGAATATTCAGGACTGATTGCCTTTAGGATTGATGGTTTGATCTCCTTGCTGTCCAAGAGACTCTCAAGGGTCTTCTCCAACACCACAATTCTAAAGAGATTGTGATTAGAAGACAGAAAACAAATAGAATCCATAAGGGTACTCTATATCTCTACTTTCTCAAAGATTCTCAGGTAATTAAAGAAATGTGCATATGAATCGCTTGGGGGATCTTGTTAAAATGCAGATTCTTGTTCAATAGGTCTTGGGATGAGGCCTGCCATTCTGCTTTTCTAACAAGAAACAGAGTTCAGATAATATAATGCAGATTCTTCAGTTGTGGATAGACTCAGTTCAGCTTCTTGAAAATGTCAGTGCAGCTCTTAGAATTCCAGACATCCTGGCTGAAGCCAGGCTTTGAAGTATTGCTCACTCGCGACCTTGGGGACTCCCAGCTGGAGACTGTCCTTGGTGAGAACAGATTCAGCCTGAGGAGTAGAACAGGTGCTCAAGTTAGAGAAGGTAGGCAGCCACTTGTGTCCATTCCCTCCTCTAATCAAAAAGATCAGGAGAGGAAAGATTCATCAGTGACCTAACAGACTTGCTAGATAAAGATGAGACTAAGTTTTCTATTCAGTTTGAATGTAAAAGGTGAACAGGTGGCTGTTGGTGTAGAGAACAAAGGAACTGAGTTTGCAGAAAAACAAAATGATCTACTAAGCAGAGAATGGATAGGGAGGGGTGGGGGGAGCTTCCCCTCCCCTCCCCTCTCCTCAGTTTGATTTTTCTGGCCCTAATAAAGTGAAAAGGAGTCAAAAGGAGGAGTTTTAAAACTGGCCAAGATTAGGGACCTGATTCTGCTGGAGGGAGGAAGACGAAATTGGAAGAAGGAGAAAATGACCAATGAGAAGTAAAGCAGGCTTCTCAGATGCTGTACCAGGGCTTTGGCTGCCTGCAGGCAAGGAGGGTGGGGGCTGGAACTCACTTTATTTACTTAGTTAATTCTCTAACTTGATTTTTTATTTTATTTTATTTTTTGAGGATCTGCTAAATCGCAACAGCTGGGCCATGTGTTGTCATATGTTGCATCCATCGCTCAGTAGCAGATTCAATTTGATGTTGAGAATATGATTGAAAACTCCTGGCATTTTGGTCTCATCACCCATTCCCTGGGAAGACTGAACTATATTAGTCTGAAACTTACCAGGTCTTTGCCCCTGCACTCCCCACTCCCAGCTCAGGTATGAGATTTAGGTGCCTGGGAAATTTGATGGGAGAGTGCCAGTGTGGGTTGGTTGCTCTTGTCTTATAGCAGGATTGTCTTTCTCTTCTTAAGAAAAATATTTGATTTTGGCTGCACCAGTCTTAGTTGAGATGCTCTGCTTAGTTGCTCTGAGGCATGTGGGATCTTAGTTCCCTGACCAGGGATTGAACCTTCGAACTCACATCCCCTGCATTGGATTTTTAACCACTGGACCACCCAGAAAGTCCCACAAGATTATCTCTTGCATAAATATTTTTTAAGGTGCTTTGGGCCAAATGGGGACATGGGGCAATGAGAAAGTACTATGCTTAAATGTTGTGTTAAATAACAATTCTTTTTGATTTTTGAAGAGAAAATGAAAATAATTTCCTGTCAGCTATTAAAATGCCTGCTTTCTTATGAGACTGGCAGACCTGCTTCCTGGTTTCAGAACTGAACAGAGCTGGTGGCTGGAGAGCAGGGCCATTGAAAAGCTCTCATCCACCCCATCTTGGTCTGCTACCCTTTCACATTTCTAATGCCCCCTTGAATCTGTTAACACCTTTTTTTTTTTTCTGAAAACTTTCTTAGTGAAAGTGAAGCAGGGGAAAAGGGGAGGGGGATAAAGGCTTCTGTCAAATTGATTAAGTGAACGCTCATTAGAGAAAGTAACAAGAGGTGAAATCTGCATATGCATTGCAGAAATGTGTCTGATCTTGCTAAATTGTAAAAAGACAAAAGGGGCTGAAAGCCCCCCTAGCTGGATGTACTTGAGGGAGAACTGGGGGAGGGGAAAGCTCTCCAATAGTAACTGTCCTTCTTTATAAATGCACACTAGACCCGCCGTTCTGCAGCACTTGGGAATATAGATGGACCTTGCTTTTCTAGAAATTTGTACTACAATTATAAAATTGTCCTGACTAATGTAGAATATGCCAGCCATTTCCTTTATTTGAGTTTTATTTCCTTCTTTTCCTCACTTACAATACCCTTCCCCCACCGCCTACCCTCACACAGCTATTCCAAAGTACGTAAGAATCTAAAGCAGTTGATTTTGGATCACTAGAGTGTAAGATTTGTTTCTATCTAGCGTAGAACAGTGGAGAAGGCAATGGCACCCCACTCCAGTACTCTTGCCTGGAAAATCCCATGGACAAAGGAGCCTGGTGGGCTGCAGTCCATGGGGTCACTAAGAGTCAGACACGACTGAGCGACTTCACTTTCACTTTTCACTTTCATTCATTGGAGAAGGAAATGGCAAGCCACTCCAGGGTTCTTACCTGGAGAATCCGAGGGATGGGGGGAGCCTGGTGGGCTGCCGTCTATGGGGTCGCACAGAGTCGGACATGACTGAAGCGATTTAGCAGCAGCAGCATAGAACAGATTGTTTTCTTCCTGGGTTTTAAAAGATAAGTCAGAATCAACAATTTTTGTTTTAATTTTAATGGTCGTTGGAAGCAGGTTGGGGTCATCCTTACCAAAGTTCTCCCGGGTTTATTGGCCTGAACAAAAAATCTAGAATGAGGATCCAAATTCCAGGTAACAATATTGATCTGGAGCAGATCAAGTTCCCGTGCTTCTTATAAAATGGTCAGTTAAGTAGTGTCATTCCAGTGAACTAATAAGCTGGTGTCTTGGGTAACACTTTGAAGAGGATAGCATTATTTCCAATTGTTTTCCATCCAAGGAAGTAGCTTAATATTATGATTCAGTTCAGTTCAGTGACTCAGTTGTGTCCAATTCTTTGCGACCCCATGGACTGCAGCATGCCAGGCTTCCTTGTCCATCACCAACTCCTGGAGCTTGCTCAAACTCATGCCCATTGAGTCAGTGATGCCATCCAACCATCTCATCCTCTGTCATTCCCTTCTCCTCCTGCCTTCACTCTTTCCCAGCTTCAGGGTCTTTTCCAATGAGTCAGTTCTTCGCATCAGCTGGCCAAAATATTGGAGTTTCAGCTTCAGCATCAGTCCTTCCAACTGTCACGCATGTGTATGTTCCTCGGTTTTTGTCTCGTCACAACGAAGATTTGGAGTGACAGACATTAAAGCCCCCTCAGCGTGTCACAGCTCTCGGCTTTGGACAGACCGTGTTACAGCTCTCAGGTCTCGAATAGACCATGTTATAGCTCTTAGACAAATCAGTGTTACAGCTCAGTGTTACAGCTCTATTTTATTTAGAAGATAGCAGGAAAATCCATCTTCAAGGCGTGAGGGGACGTCGATCCAAAGACGCGAAGAGAAGAGCGCCCCAGCGCGCAGGAGAGAAAGAGAGGGAGAGCTAGGTTTGGCTCCTCTTTTTTAATGTTTTTTTTCCCCTGGGCCTGCCCTGTGCAAATTGGGCCAGCCAGGAGTGTTGTCTGTTTTACCTGAGGTCCTCACTCTGGTCCTCGGACCTTCCTTTGTTCTACTTTCAAGGGCTTTTCCCTTCCTTGTCTTTTGGCCACCGCCATTTTGGACTCCTTTTCCCTATTCTACCTACCTAACACAATGAATATTGAGGACTGATTTCCTTTAGGATGGACTGGTTGGATCTCCTTGCAGTCCAAGGGACTCTCAAGAGTCTTCTCCAACACCACAAATCAAAAGCATTAATTCTTCAGCACTCAGCTTTCTTTATTGTCAAACTCTCACATCCATACATGACTACTGGAAAACCATAGCTTTGACTAGACAGACATTTGTCAGCAAAGTCATGTCTACTTTTTAATATGCTGTCTAGTTTGGTCATAGCTTTTCTTCCAAGGAGCAAGTGTGTTTTAATTTCATGGTTGCTGTCACCATCTGCAGTGATTTTGGAACCCCAAAACATAAATTCTCTCACTATTTCCATTGTTTCCCCATCTATTTGCCATGAAGCGATGGGACCGGATGCCATGATCTTAGTTTTTTGAATGTTGAGTTTTAAGCCAGCTTTTTCACTCTCCTCTTTTACTTTCATCAAGAGGCTCTTTAGTTCCTCTTCATTTTCTGCCATAAGGGTGGTGTCATCTGCATATCTGAGGTTATTGATATTTCTCCAGCAAGCCTGATTCCATCTTGTGCTTCATCCAGCCCGGCATTTTGCATGATGTACTCTGCATATAAGTTAAATAAGCAGGGTGACAATATACAGTCCTGACATACTACTTTCGCAATTTGGAACCAGTCCATGTATTACTATAGCAGTAGACTATGTCTGATGACTTTCTTGCTAGTGTGCATTTTTATAGACAAGCATTTCATTATGTTAAATCTAATGGCTCTGTTAATGTTCAATCTATTGAATGCTCTATTCAAACGTATTCCTGTGATTAGCTTTCAACTTTTCTACTAATACCTCCATCTTTCTTCCTCCCCTTCTAAAATCTAATCAGAGAATATCTTCTTGAAACAGATTATGATGTTGATTTTAACCTACAGAATGGAGGTACCTCAGGACTTAGTCTGAAAGCATGAGGTTGACTGCAACATCAGATGTGCCTCAATTGACCCAAACTTGTCATTTTAGAAAGCTAAAAAAAGGACTTCCCTGGTGGTGTAGTGGATAAACACCTGCCTGCGAATGCAGGGGACATGGGTTTGATGACTGGTCTAAGAAGGTTCCACATGCCCTAGCAACTAAGTCCATGCACCACAGCTACTGAGCCCGCTCACCTACAGCCTGTGCTCCACAACTAGAAAAGCCATTGCAATGAGAAGCCTGTGCACTACAATGAAGAACAGCCTCCACTCAACCACAACTATAGAAAGCCCACACAAAAGCATTGAAGACCAAGTGCAGCCAAAAATAAAATTAATAAACAAAATTTTTAACAGTTTAAAGCTAAAAATAAGAAAAACACAAGCTTAACATGTCTTAGGTTAAAAAAAAAAAAAAGACAGCATACATCCTTGAGGTGTGAACAAGATTGTCCTGAAGATCTGAAAGGAAATTAATAATAATAAGAATAATGCTACGGCAAAGGATAGCCTTTGAAATATCTGCAGATTGCAACAAAGCGGATCTTCCCATATGTGGGGTTGTCTAGGCTGTTTTGCACCATTATGTGCTTTGGAAATCCTTGTAATCACAAATTTAAGACTTAAATCCTCAGTTCTTCTTTTATTTCTAAACTACCCCCATAGGTATATTTACTTCCTTTTGTCAAGCTTAAACATTTCCAATTACCTCAGACTCTAAAGGGAAATGCGATGGTTAAATTCCTGCACTTGTAATGACATTTATTAATCTAGGGTCTGGTGAGAAATGTTGAACCTCTTGCCTTCCCAAATCATACATTTTAATTCTGAACACACCTCCAAAGAACACTGACATTGTTTAATTAAAATGAGGGTGCACATTAATAAGAAAGGATATCATTTTGTTATTTATATATAATTTTATTTTATTTAAAAAATGAACAGAGACTGGTAAGTTCCATAATTGCCCACCATGGTGAAGGAATAAGTGTAGGAGAGAAGAAAAGCACAGTAAGACACAGATGTTAGTAAAACACTCCTTAATACTACACAAGCTGTAGAAAATGCTACTTTGCATTTGGTCCTCAACGTGCTGACTGCAAGCCATTGAGGAAAAAGTGTACCTTTTAAACTAATTCCTTGGTCAGAAGATAGAGCCACATCTACAAGCCTCCTCATTAATATACTATAATGGTCAAGTAAGAGATTAATAGCAAAGTCACCTGCTAAAGCAACTAGGAACCTGTTGATTAATAATAAGCCTCCAAAAATAAGATACCAGACTGCAAAGCAAAATCAAGTCCCAGGGCAACAAGTGCTTCTGTAATTTATTCCTTCTTTATATGAGGGCATAAAGCTCCCTTTATAAACGTGTTTTCCAGGCCCTGCTGTGAGCTGTAGGTGTGAGCTTTTCAGCTGATTTATTAATTTTAGTTTCAATCAACGTGTCACCTGCAGACACAAAAATGTAGGCCTCACCACAGAAAATACAATTTAAGAGAAAAAAAAAAAAAAAGAAAGAAAAAGAAAAAACAGGGCTTTAATTCAAAAAACTCTGCCAGGATTTTTTTTAGATGAACACTGGAACGCCTATTCTTTGAGATCTAAAATAATTCCCAGCAACATAATTAAACAAAAATCAAAATTAAACATTTTTGTCATACTTCGAAGTCAGTCTTAGACCTGGGGAAGAGTAACATGAGGCTGCCAAAACAATCAGTTCCTCTTGTCAGTAGGGGTACATTCTCCCCAAAGAATCGAATGAACAACAAGTCCCCTGGGCAAAATGTGCAAAAAATTCTCAATTAGTTGTCTTTATTTAGTGAGCACTATGGGGTCCTCAACCACACTATAGAATTATGGCAAGAAAGCTGAGCTCTTCACTAGCTTATTAGCATTCTCAGAGGGTTGGAGTGCTGCTGATAGCAGGCTGTTGCCTCCAAGAGCTGTTGGTGGGACCCCTACACTCCCTTTGTCCTTTTGTCCTTCCAAGTCAGCAGGAAGTACTGCCCCATGTTCAGGGCATTCTGGGATACCTTCATTCCATTCACAGTTTCCATATCCGACAGGGCCCATGTCTTTGTTATTGACTATGACCATCACTGTTGCAGGTTTAAATGAAAAGCAAAAGTGATCTGTATCAGTCCATTCTAAATGCAGGTTTAGGAAGTAACCCCCTTCCAAATGAACATCCTTGTGGGGCTGGAGTAGCCTTACATAGCCAAAGCCCCATAGGAAATCCAGGTCTACAGTTACAATCTGGCTGTATTCTTTTCATCTTGAAATTAAAACATTAGGCTAGAAACAGAAGTAGCAGTGGGTTACTGAAATTCCAGACTGATTCCTCATCATATGTATTTTTACAGCACTCCTTTGCCTGTTGATCTCCTCCAATCCCACTCTTGTACCTCTATAGACCCCCTTCCCAGAAAAAGAATATAAAGATGAAAACAATAAAAAGAAAATAAAAGAAAAACTGGCAGTAAATATAGAAATGCCTTTTCTAAAGAAGAGGGTATTTGCTGCTTTAGGGAAAACACTATCATTGACTAAATTAACAAGTTGTCTTATCAACTGCCATAAGCCTTGGAGTCTAATTAATTTAGTACTGATCAATAGTCCTGAATGAGGCATTGATTTCTGCCTGTTTGACAGGGCTGCAGCTGAAATCGCTTTCTCCGTACACAACACACACAGAGGCACCTAAAGCTTATGCATTATCACATTAAGATTTTATTCCACTTATGCTATATGGGCATGAATTTCATGAACCAACTATAAATGAGAAAATGGGATTAAAAAGCAACTTTGGAAGTAGGAACAGGTTGACTAGCAAGCGCAATCTGAACTTGAGTACTCCCTGCCAAAGTTCTGCTTTCTTAGAAAATGTCCTTTGAATGAGATGAAACATTAAAAAAGAAAAATGGAAAAAAGAATGTATTCTGCTTTATTAAAATAGAGAGTAAATGCTTTAACTGGCCCTAAAACCTGCAAAGAAGTCTTGGATTCTTTTTCTGACTCTTATTTTTAGAATGCTGATGATACTTTATTAAAAGTATTCCTGATCCAAAGTAATAATAACGGTAATACTATCTGGCTAAGAGCAGAGGCAGATGGTGAGCCTCTGATAAGCATGAAAACCTGTGATGGAGCCACCCGATTTGTCTTTTTCTGCTGGGGTTGGTGGGCTAGGAGTGGGGGAGGGGGTAAGGAGGACTTCTCACTTCCAAAATCAATGACAATATATTGGGTCAGTATTGGGACAAAAATAATTTAAGCATTTGACTTTAATATTTATCTGGACTGACAAGATATTTATTCTCATGACATATATCCTAAAAAAGAACGAGGTTTGCATTAAGGTTTTCATATCCTCCTATGACACACCCCCTTGCATTTTCTTTCTGGTCCCTCCCAGTTTTTGTGGCTGTTCACTTTCACTGTGACTGCCAAGCCGCCTGACACTCCTGAAAATCATGAGGATTTTCCCCTTAGGCCTGGCCATCGGGTAGTTTTTCCTCCCTTTGCTTCAACATTACTGGAAATAAGCATTAAAGTAAAACTTTTCAAATATTTCAAAGATGATGGCTTCAATTTCAAACACACAGAGAAACAAGATAACTAAGGAATTTGTCTATCTCAGAACAATTTTCTACTCAATAAATATCATTCAGAAAAGAAAGAAATGAAAAGGAAAAGAAAGGGAGGAGAACTGAGGGAAAAAAATGTGCAACTGCCTTCTTTTCCAAGCTTGGAGAAACACTCAAAATGGTTAAAACAAAGCAAAGAACTCATATTCTTTTCTGTACATTTATTTAATATAGTTTGGCTTTTTAAAACTTTCAAATTTACATATAAATGTATATATAACGTAATTGAAAGAAAGTTCCCCAAAATATATACATATATATATATGTATTTTTTTTAAGTTCCAGAAAAGTCCTCCCCTTAATCTCTTTGGGGCCTCCATGAGTTTCCATAGCAGTTTACAAAAGATCTTTATTGAGGAAAGGATTGGACAAACTTTCCTTATATGTGTGGCCCACACCATTAATTGCCCCATCTCCTTCAGTAAGGCCTTATTCCTATGTAAATACCCTTGCATAATGTTACAGGCTATTGTTAGGCCAGCGCCAGTCAGTCGCCACTTATATGCATTTTTATTTCAATCCGCTGCTCCGAGAATGAAAAGATGTCTGGACTTAAGCTGTTTACCAACTGGGCTGAAGCTGCAGAGCGGCAAAACTGAAGAAAGCCCCAAGCAACTGCAGGAACAAGCTTTTACAATACGAGCAGCCATTTTCAGTTGAGTTATTAACCCACCCTGAAACTCTTCTAAGCTATGCCTTTTTTAAAGAACAAATGTGCTGAATCAAACATGAATGAGCCAGCACTATTAAGAGAGAAATCCTCTAAAGAACTACTGAACACAACATAGGTTTGTAATCATTTTGTCTCAGTTGCTGCTACCAACATTATCAAGGATGATAATGCTGGCTCAGTTGTGGATTGGCTCGTAATTAAACAATAGCATGGTACAGTAAAAACACACATGCAAGTAACACGCACCCAGAGTCAGAAAACAGTGTGCAAGAGATGAGAAGATTGAATTGCTAGCTCACCACCAGGACCTCATACTAATTTGGTCACTAAAAAGCAGTAATCTTTAGCAGGAACATTGGAAATAGGCTTCCAAATTCAAGGCTGTCTCTTCTTCAATCCTGTGTGGCCTTATACGTGCTTAAATTGAATACTGTAAAATCATTTTTACTTTACAGTTGTAAAGATCTGCTGGAATGAGACACCATGAAAATAAAGGAATGAAATTCTACCAAAGGGAACTGGCTTTTTTCTCTGTAAAATGTGCTGCAGGCAAGGAACATCTTACTTATTTAATGGCATCACAATTTGAGTACTGTGGTATTAGCCTAAAGAAACTCTTGACTGTTTGCTTATTAGAATCCAATGTGTGCTTAATAAGTGCATATATATAACAGAGGAAACATCTCATGGCATGGTTAGAACTATAGGAAAACACACGCAGAAGCGTGCGTGCGCGCGCGCGCACACACACACACACACACGAGCTGGGGAAAGCTGTCTTGAGTTAATTACCATCACAATGAAATCAAGTACAACAGTCATAGCTGAAAACCATTTCTATTAAAGCTGCTAGACTCAACCTTGCCTCCGCAGGTCAGTCACGGCACTGATAACCTTTCCAGCAGACAAATACATGTAACATTGCCTCATCTAATTAAAAGCTCAGGGAGGTGTAGAAAAATACCAGCACATTGAATCCACGCTGCCTTGGGCTGATGAAGCTACCATATGCTGCTGCTGTTTACTCTGGAAGGAAACTGAGTCACTTAACATTTCAATAGGTTAATCAATTGACAATTAAATGGAGAAATCGGTTAACTCCGAAAACAATTAACATGACACTCCATTAAGTACACTTTCTAATTGCCACAGCTGTGAGTGGAAATCAACGTGCATGTTAAAGCATCTAACTGGGGTGGTACTGTTTTTTTGTGTGTGTTTGAGAAAATGGAATTAGCTGAAAACTCGGGTTTTATTTTTATAGATTAGACAGTAGGAATTCTGTCACCCACTGCAGTTTTAGCAGAGGGGAGCTGTGTATATATTTTTTTATTCTTTTAAGGGCTCATTTCAAGTTGTTGAAATATTTAATTTGCAATGATTAATTAAAATAGCCCAAACCCCTCCTACCAAATTATGGGTTGGTGAACAAAATGGGAAATCTCTCCTTTTGCCCATTTTGTGGACAGAATTACTTCACAGGATCAGGTATACTTCAAGATCTCCTTTCTAATTAAACATTACAATGCTCAAGTGGTAAAGTCAGGATTTTTGCTGAACATTTCTGTGAATGGTTTCTGATTGCTGGTTGTGTCCCTAACCTTGCTGTAAAATGATAACAGTAGTAAAGGCCTTGTGTTTGGATTTTTACAGACTATTTACAAATGGTTGCTCCAGATAGTCATTAAGAAGAAAAGTATTCATTTATGAAATAGGTGATAATTTAAGTAAATCATATCTATTTCTCATATATATTAAGTGCTAAATAAGTATTTTTGAATGAATGAATATCTTTAAGAGCTGATTATCAAAAGGATAAAATTCTTCTCCCTCACTCCTTTTGGTAACTTGACTAACCCTGGATATGGAAACGTGAATAGGATAATGGTAGCAGAATGGGAGAATGGCATTGAAGAATAAAAGCATAAAGGACACAGCTGATGTGTGACGGCAACACTAAGAATACAAAGTTTTCTGATTTGGGCACCTGGTGAGATGGTGAGCTAATTAGTCAAAATAGAAATAAAGAAGAAAGAATACAAGTTGAGGGTAGAATAGGGATATTAGGTAACTAGTTAAGGACTTGTTGAATTTGAAGGATATCCTTGTGAAGTTCACATCTGCACCTGGATATCCTATGGGGCTTCTCTTGTGACGCAGATGGTACAGAATCCACCTGCAATGCGGGAGACCTGTGTTTGATCTCCGAGTTGGGAAGATCTCCTGGAGGAAGGCATGGCAACACACTCCAGTATTCTTGCCTGGAGAATCCGCATGGACAGAGGAACCTGGTGGGCTACAATTCATGGGGTTGCAAAGAGTCAGACATGACTGAGTGACCATAGGATATCCAAGTACAGATGTGAACTAGACAGTTATATACATCTCTCTTTTTCTTTTCAAATTTTTGGCCACATCCTGCAACCAAGGGTCAAACTTGCACCTCCTAAAGTAGAAGGCAGAGTCTTAACCACTGAACTGCCAGAGAAGTCCCAACATATCCCTTTCTTGACAGACAGACAGATATGTTTGAAATTCACATACAAGAGATATTTAGGAGTTGTCAGAAGACGTATGGTTGCTAAAGGATGGAAATGGAAAAGATTCCATTTCCACTTATTTCACGTAAAGTAAGAACAGAGCAGTTCATTTCACATGCTAGCAAGGTAATGCTCACAATCCTTCAAGCTAGGCTTCAGCAGTACGTAAATAGAGAACTTCCAGATGTACAAGCTGAGTTTAGACAAAGGCAGAGGAACTAGAGATCAAATTGCCAGCATTCATTGCATCATAGAGAAAGCTAGGGAATTCCAGAAAAACATCTGCTTCATTGACTACAGTAAAGCCTTTGACTGAGTGGATCACAACAAACTATGAAAAGTTCTTTTTTTAAAAAAAATTTTTTTAAATTTATTCATTTTAATTGGAGGCTAATTACTTTATAGTATTGTAGTGGTTTTGCCATACATTGACATGATTCAGCCACAGGTGTACATGTGTTCCCCATCCTGAAACCCCCTCCCACCTCCCTCCCCATCCCATCCCTCTGGGTCATCCCAGTACACCAGCCCCGAGCACCCTGTCCCATGCATCGAACCTGGACTGACGATCTGTTTCACATATGATAATATACATGTTTCAGTGCCATTCTCCCAAATCATCCCACCCTCGCCCTCTCCCACAGAGTCCAAAAGACTGTTCTATACATCTTTGTCTCTTTTGCTGTCTCATATATAGGGTCATTGTTACTATCTTTCTAAATTCCATATATATGTGTTAGTATACTGTGTTGGTGTTTTTCTTTCTGGCTTACTTCACTCTGTATAATAGGCTCCAGTTTCATCCACCTTGTTAGAACAGATTCAAATGTATTCTTTTTAATGGCTGAGTAATACTCAATTGTGTATATGTACCAAAGCTTTCTTATCCATTCATCTGCAGGTGGACATCTAGGTTGCTTCCATGTCCTGGCAATTGTAAACAGTGCTGCAATGAACATTGGAGTACACGTGTCTCTTTTGATTCTGGTTTCCTCAGTGTGTATGCTCAGCAGTGGGATTGCTGGATCATATGGAGTTCTATTTCCAGTTTTTTAAGGAATCTCCACACTGTTCTTCATAATAGCTGTACTAGTTTGCATTCCCACCAACAGTGTAAGAGGGTTCCCTTTTCTCCACACCCTCTCCAGCAGTTATTGCTTGTAGACTTTTTGATAACAGCCATTCTGACCAGCATGAAATGGTACCTCATTGTGGTTTTGATTTGCATTTCTCTGATAATGAGTGATGTTGAGCATCTTTTCATGTGTTTGTTAGTCATCTGTATGTCTTCTTTGGAGAAATGTCTGTTTAGTTCTTTGGCCCATTTTTTTATTGGGTCGTTTATTTTTCTGGAATTGAGTTGCAGGAGTTGCTTGTATATTTTTGAGATTAATTCTTTGTCAGTTGCTTTGTTTGCTATTATTTTCTCCCATTCTGAAGGCTGTCTTTTCACCTTGCTTATAGTTTCCTTCATTGTGCAAAAGCGTTTCAGTTTAATTAGGTCCCGTTTGTTTATTTTTGCTTTTATTTCCATTGCTCTGGGAGGTGGGTCATAGAGGATCCTGCTGTGATTTATGTCGGAGAGTGTTTTGCCTATGTTCTCCTCTAGGAGTTTTATAGTTTCTGGTCTTATACTTAGATCTTTAATCCATTTTGAGTTTATTTTTGTGTATGGCATTAGGGAGTGTTCTAGTTTTATTCTTTTACAAGTGGTTGACCAGTTTTCCCAACACCACTTGTTAAAGAGATTGTCTTTTCTCCATTGTGTATTCTTGCCTCCTTTGTCAAAGATAAGGTGTCCATAGGTGCGTGGATTTATCTCTGGGCTTTCTATTTTGTTCCATTGATCTATATTTCTATCTTTGTGTCAGTACCATACTGTCTTGATGACTGTGGCTTTGTAGTAGAGCCTAAAGTCAGGCAGGTTGATTCCTCCAGTTCCACTCTTCTTTCTCAAGGTTGCTTTGGCTATTCAAGGTTTTTTGTATTTCCATACAAATTGTGAAATTATTTGTTCTAGCTCTGTGAAAAATACCGTTGGTAGCTTGATAGGGATTGCATTGAATCTATAGATTACTTTGGGTAGTATACTCATTTTCACCATATTGATTCTTCCAATCCATGAACATGGTATATTTCTCCATCTATTTGTGTCATCTTTGATTTCTTTCATCAGTGTTTTATAGTTTTATGTATATAGGTCTTTTGTTTCGTTAGGTAGATATATTCCGAAGTATTTTATTCTTTTCATTGCAATGGTGAATGGAATTATTTCCTTAATTTCTCTTTCTGATTTCTCATTGTTAGTGTATAGGAATGCAAGGGATTTCTGTGTGTTAATTTTATATCCTGCAACTTTACTATATTCATTGATTAGCTCCAGTAATTTTCTGGTGGAGTCTTTAGGGTTTTCTATGTAGAGGATCATGTCATCTGCAAACAGTGAGAGTTTTACTTTTTCCTTTCCAATCTGGGTTCCTTTTATTTCTTTTTCTGCTCTGATTGCTGTGGCCAAAACTTCCAAAACTATGTTGAACAGTAGTTGTGAGAGTGGACACCCTTGTCTTGTTCCTGACTTTAGGGGAAATGCTTTCAATTTTTCACCATTGAGGATAGTGTTTGCTGTGGGTTTGTCATATATAGCTTTTATTATGTTGAGGTATGTTCCTTCTATTCCTGCTTTCTGGAGGGTTTTTATCATAAATGGATGTTGAATTTTGTCAAAGGCTTTCTCTGTATCTATTGAAATAATCATACTGTTTTTATCTTTCAATTTGTTAATGTGGTGTATTACATTGATTGATTTGTGGATATTGAAGAATCCTTGCTTCCCTGGGATAAAGCCCACTTGGTCATGATGTTATGAAAAATTCTTAAAGAGATGGGAATACCAGACCACCTTACTTGTCTCCTGAAAAACCTGTATGCAGGTCAGGAAGAGACGGAAACTCACATGGAGCAACAGACTGGTTTCAAATTGAGAAAGGAGTACAACAATTCTTGTCACCAGCTTATTTAACTTATATACAGAGTACATCATGAGAAATGCCAGGCTGTAGGACTCACAAACTGGAATCAAGATTTCTGGAAGAAATATCAACAACCTCAGATATGCAGAGAACCACAATTATGGCAGAAAGTGAAAAACTTAAGAGTCTCTTGATGAAGGTGAAAGAGGAGAGTGAAAAAGTTGACTTGAAACTCAACATTCAAAATCAACTTGGTTTGAAAATCAACATTCGAAAAATGGCATCTGGTCCCATCACTTCATGGCAAATAGATGGGGAAACAATGGAAACAGTGACAGACTTTATTTTTGGGGGGCTCCAAAAGCACGGACAGTGACTGCAGCCATGAAATTAAAAGATGCTTGAAGCTATGACAAACCTAGACAGCATATTAAAAAGCAGTGACATCACTTTGCCAACAAGTGGTCCATATAGTAAAAGTTATGACTTTTCCAATAGTCATGTACAGATGTGAGAGTTGGAGAGTAAAGAAGGCTGAGTGCTGAACAATTGATGCTTTCAAATTGTGGTGTTGGAGAATACTCTTGAGAGTTCCTTGGACAGCAAGGAGATCAAACCAGTCAATCCTAAAGGAAATCAACCCTGAATATTCACTGAAAGAACTGATGCTGAAGTTCCAATACTTTGCTCACCTGATGAGAAGAGCCAACTCATTGGAAAAGATCCTGATGCTGAAGACTGAAGGCAAAGGGAGAAGTGGGCAGCAGAGGATAAGATAGTTAGATAGCATCATGGACTCAATGGACATGAATTTGAGCAAAGTCCAGGAGATAGTGTAGGACAGGGAAGCCTAATGTGCTGCAGTCCATGGGGTCACAATGAGTTGGACACAACTTAGCTACTGAACAACAGAAACAAGAACAGAACAGGGCTTAGAGTAAAACCTTGGGTAATACCAGTATGACTGGGTGGAAGAGGAAAGAGTCAGCAAAGGAGGCTGAAAAGAAAAAGTCAGAAGAAAAGAGAAACGAGGGCAGAGTGACCATGGAAGTCAAGGGAAAATAAAGTGACTAATACTCAAGAGGTCTAGCAATATTAGGGCAGTTTGGAAACCCTGGTGCCCTAGTGGTGATTGATTGATGTAGAAGGCTTGAGGGAGAACTGTCTAGATGTCTTTGGTGGCCCAATGGGTTAAGAATATGCCTTTCAAAGCAGGGCACAAGGTTTTGATCCCTGGTTGGGGAACTAAGATCCCACATGCTGTGGGGCAACTAAGCCCGTGAGCCACAACAAAAGATCCCACATGCAGCAACAAAAATCTAACGTGCCTCAACTAAGATCTGAAACAGCCAAATAAACAGTTCTTTTTAAAAAAGCACATCATAGTCTCCACAGGCAATGAGTTAATGGGAGGTAAGGAGGAGAGATGTTGGTTCTGAGCTACTTTGAGAAGCTTGGGTATGAGGGACAGAGAGAGGGCAGGAGCTTGAGGACTGGGGGATATAAGGGCAGTTTTGTTTACATCTGAGTTGGGAAATGACCATCGATAGGTTTATATTTGAATGATCCAGAATGGGAAGTTGAGCTGGTTCAGGATTGTTGACTTCTGTGTGTGTGTGTGTGTGTGTGTGTATTTTTAGTCTGGGGAATTCAAAGAGGAAAAAAATGGTTTGGAATTGCTGCTGAGAGTACTAGAAGAGGAATGTGACTGAAGATGGATGAAAAGGATTACCATTGAGAGGCTAAATGGAAATGGAAACAATATTTTTGTGGTCACACCCATCTGCATTGCAATGGGATTTTCTCTGTGGCTACTCCTTCATTCATATCTTTGTTTGTTTGTTCAGCAAATATTAATGGATTCTTGGCAAGTGCCAAACACTATTCTAGACCTCCAAGACACAGTGATGAAAAAGACAAACAAGGTCACTGCCCTCAAGGAACTAGAGAGTCCCTGGAAAGCATCTCTTTTAAATGTGGTAGGTTTACCCCTAGGAAGTGACATTGAGCCTTTTTTTTTTTTTTTTTTTGGGGAATGGGAAAGACCCAGCCATCATGGACCTGGTGCAAGGACATTCTAGGAGTTAGAGGAATGGAAGTTTCCTTGAGGTTGAAGAACAGGTGTCCATATAACCAACTGTTTCCTATTCCCATCAGGTCTTATCATTATCTAACACCTAGGTAAAATAGATTGTATGTTACATTGAGTTTGTCTTTAGTTTTTCATGTTTGTTTAGTCATTCATGTTTAGATACAACCCTTAAGGAAAGTGCTGATTATAAAGCAGCCACCTAAAATACTGTTTCTCCCTCCTTAGTCAGTGAGCAAAATGAGTTTTATGAGATACAAATTTGGTAGTTTGTAACTTTCGGTTAGTTTGTGCTTGGGATCTTTGGGTGATCTTTAATTGAGAAACCCGTGCTGTGGTACAAAAGCAGTTGTTCTGTGAAATCTCGTTCTTTTATGGTAATAACTGGATTTTTATCTGGACACAAAGCTATCCAGGAAAGAAAGCTACATGTGGCTATGTGACTAGGTTTTGGACAATGGGCTATGAAAAGAGCAATGTGTGTAACTTCTAAGAAGTGATATTAAAGGAAGTGGGTCCCCTCCTCTGTTTCCTCCAACCATTGCTTAGAAGGTGGTTATGATGGCTGAGTTGCCTTCTCGGACTGTGCAGTCAAAAGCAACAAAAGTTGGCAGAGTGAAAAATGAGAATAGTCTACGTTGCAGATGACCAAGGAACTGCCACACCAGCCTTGAATTGCTTGCACCTTTACTTTTACAGGGAAAATAAATAAATTTATGTCTTGTGTAAGGAAGGCATGGCCATATCACACAGACAAATCATCATCCTAACTATCCTATCCTAACCTATGTTCAAATACATGCATAGCAAGTGTCTATTCAATATCATTGTTTTTTAATTTAAAATTTTTATTTATATTTTTAAACAATTTTATAAAGGTATCATTGACATATATAAATTGTATATATTTTTACAACTTGATGTTTTGATACACATATACACTGTGCAAAGGTCACCACAGTCAAACTAATTAACATATCCATCATTTCTATATGATACCATTTTCTGTGTATGTCAGTTGAGGCAACTATTGCTTTTTGAGTTGTTAGAATTGTGTGACAAATTTCCTTCACATAGTATTTTAGAAATAAACTAGTTCTGAGTTATCAGATAAATTTCAACCACATGTAAATCCCAGTACAGTGACTATCATTCTATTAAAGTAAAGCTATTTCCATTTCCCAAAGGATAAACATAATAAGCCAATTTTATTGTATACGTAGTTACTGCTGTGGCATGTCTGTGCCCATTTCCCTTATTATCATTGATATATTGTCCATGTAAACATATGGAAATTTCTATCTTGCTTAACTTTTCTTATGGGATTGAGTCATCAAGAAATATAAATTCTTCTGTATTTTCATGTTAACAAGTATGAGAAGGGATAAGATTTTAGTTCTTTTGTTTTTGTAGCTATACTCATTGACTACAGGTGTTTTGAATTGTTTGGCTTGTGTGTCTCCTGGGTCCTCCTTTACTTGCTCAATGTGGGACCTGGCCACCGCCATTGTCATTGCCATTGCCTTGTCTTCTAAACCTGCCAGAGCTCTAAAATTTCCTCAATTGTGCCCTGGCTTGACCCACATGTGGTCCAGCAGCAGCCAGAGCATTTTTAGCACCTAGACTTGACTCTACTATACCCACATGAAGCTCTGGCTTCTCGCATCACTTGTGGATCCAGATGGATCACCGCATCCTAGTGTAGGGGCTTTGGCTTCTGTAGCCAATGATCACTGGAGCTGGCAACATATGAAAGGAGTGTATGGCTCAGATAGCAAAGAAACTGCCTGTAATGCAGGAGACTAGTTTCAATCCCTGGATTGGGAAGATCCCCTGGAGAAGGGAATGGCTACCCACTCCAGTATCTTGCCTGGAGAATTCCATGGACAGAGGAGACTGGTAGGCTACTGTCCATGGGATTGCAAAGAGTTGGACATGATTGAGCAACTAAAACTTTCACTTTCATTGGTCCCTTAGGGCCAATTTCAACCATGAGAAAGAAGTAATGACAGGGAGTTTCATGTAGGCTACCTGGAAGATACCCTTCATCATTAACTGACTGGCTGTGTTTTCTTATGATGCTGTGGTCAACTCACTGTGTACCATGTTTTTATCCACTTTCCTTTCTTCTCCAGTTCCCTCTCTTAATACCCTGGGATTGTACTTACCAATAAAGCCTTAGATCATAACTTTTAACTTAGGACTATTTTCTAGAGAAACTAGTGTACCAGAAATGTGATGAAGACAACCCCAGCAATGATAGTACAATTGCTGAGATTTCAGCTCCCCCCACCTTTTTTTTTTCAAAAGAGAATAGGGCAGGAATAAAAGGAGAGTCTATAGTGAGGTCCACTGATAGCCCATGTAAACTGTTGTGAGTTTCCTTAAAAGGTGATTGTTCTGGGTATATGTAGTTCATAGGCATATGGCTTATTGTACAGAATCTGGGTTGGATTTGAGCCCTGCTTGTCCCCTTGGTCAGATGCCCTGGTGCAAGGAACAGCCCATACAAACATAGTCAAGCAAAATAGAAGTATTGGGTTGGCTAGGAAGTTTGTTCTTTTTGGCCAACCCAATATTAAACAACTTATAAAGAAGTAAATTCAGAGAGCTTAGTTTTTAAAGCACTTCTTGTGCACTGTTGATGTAGTTATATAAAGAAAAAAATAAATGCTACAGTTACTGTTTACAGTTCCCTGACTTTATATGTATGATAGCTTATCTTTCTTAGGAAAGAGATTAAATGAGTCTTGTCCTTAGTAGGCGAGTAGATGAGTTGGGCCAAGTTATAACCTATTCACATTTAAAAGTGGTGTTTAAATGTGCCAGGCATCATTCTATATGTGGAGTTACAATGAAGAATCAGCACAATTATGCATATGTTTTTAGTATCCTCTAATAACCCAGGATAAAGAACAGAGAAAATGGATGATTGCAGCTATCCAGGACTGGGAGTGACTTTCTTCCTTTTCTTTAGCTTCTCAAATTTTATCTGTCATTCAAACACTATATTATTCAGGTCTTTAGTCTTTTCCTACCCCTCAGTTCCTCACCATGCAAGCCCTTGGATTTCTTGCTTCCTTTGATACATCAGCATCCCCCTACAATGAAAGAACAATGACTATTCCCTTCAGTTTATCTGCTGTGGGCAAACCCTCTCTTTCAAATCCTTGGGATATTCAGGACTTTCAGGATGGCAAGTGGGACCCCAGATACTTGGTGGAATGATGGAGGAGAAGAAAGAGAGGGGCAGAAAAAAAAGCCCAGCACCTGTCCCGGTGAAATGAACGAGCTGGAGATCCCCTCACTACCACCTGATAGTAGAAGCCCCTCAGGTTTCCTTAGTTCAGCAAACATTTATTCACTGATACCCTATGCCAGGGGGCTTCCCAGGTGGTGCTAGTTGTAAAGAACCCACCTGCCAATACTAATGCAGGAGACCCAGGAGACACAGGTTCAGTCCCTGGGTCAGGAAGGTCCCCAGGAGAAGGAAATGGCAACCCACTCCAGTGTTCTTGCCTGGGAAATCCCATGGACAGAGGAGCCTGGAAGTCTACAGTTCCATGGAGTCGCAAAGAGTCCAACAGGACTGAAGCAACTTAGCATTCACACACTGCATTCCAGACCAAGTGCTACTGCAAAAGTGAATAAGGGTTTCTGTCCTTGATGAGCTTATGATTGAGTAGGAAAGTTGAAAAATGAACAGATGATTTCAATCTAATGAAGTAACTGCTGTGATAAAGCTATATGGAGTAAGCTATAGAAGCCTGGGGCATGGGTAATCTATCCCCTCCTCCCTTGGGGATTATGGAAAGCTTCCTGGAGGAGAATACCAGTAAGCTGGCTCTCTTGAGCCTGTCATTTAGGTACTGTGTACAACCTGGATTGCTATATAATCTCCCTCTCTAGCTTTACCCCCGTTAGTCTCCAACTACCTTCCTGAATTTCCTGTGCAATAATTCACACTCACCTCTCACTCATTTCAAACACTGCATGTTTACACAAGCAAGATTTTCAGTTTGGATGCTCTTTCCCCATTTACAAAACTGGAGAATCTCGATATATCTTTTAACTCTGCATTGTGCATGCGTGCTTAGTCCTGTCCGACTCTTTGCAACTCTATGGACTGTAGCCTGACCCAGGGATTGAACCCAAATCTCTTGCATCCCCTGCACTGCAGGTGGATTCTTTACCATTTGAGTCATCAGGGAAGCCCACATGCTTCAATACCCATCCCCAAACTTGCTCCTGTGAAGCTTTCTCTGAAACTCCTAGGCACAGTTGCTTTCCTCCTCCTTCCAGCTCTTAACCAACCATTTGTACTTCTGTTTTTACCATGATGGCCTTTTTTTTTTTTAAATTGAAGTATAGTTAATTTACAATGTTTCAGATATACAGTGGAGTGGGTTCAGCTATAAATATAATATTTTTCAGATTATTTTCCATCCAGGTTATTACAGGATATTGAATATACTTCCATGTGCCATATAGTAGGTTTTATCTCTTTTGTATATAGCTGTGTGTACCTGTACCACAATATCCTTCTAAGATAATATACACTGGTTTTTCTGTGTACATGTCTGTTTTCCCCACTAGGTTGTGAGCTCTGAAGGCAGAAGTGGTTCATCGTTGCTTCCCCGGGGACTAGCATTGTGAATGGTCCTCAACTCTCTAACTCAATATTTGATGGATGAATGATTCTATATAATATACTATGGAAATACTGATGATGGAGTCATTCACTATGCTGTTCACTGAATAAAACATTTGAACCATCATGTTAACAAAGCAAATAGGCGTCTGTGACATGTGAGAAGATTTGAAGTTGCCCAGGACAGAGCCCCTGCTTAGAAGATATCTCCCAGCATCTCAGGTCAGTTGTGTTCGTTTGACTACCACGTCAATATGTGTCATGGATGACTGTGTACTTTATGCATGATTACACTGAATCAAAAACAATTTACTTTAGTTAAGGTTTGACAAATGGTAAAGAATCTGCCTGCAATGCAGGAGACCCAGGTTTGATCCCTGGGTTGGGAAGATCCCCTGGAGAAGGAAATGGCAACCCACTCCAGTGTTCTTGCCTGGAAAATCCCATGGACAAAGAAACCTGGAGGGCTTCAGTCCATAGAGTGGCAATGAGTCGCACACTACTGAGCAACTAACACATACATTAACTTATTAATTCATCAGAGATTTATTCAGTACCAACTACAGTTGAACCTTGAAAAACACGGGGGTTAGGGGCACTGACTCTCTGCCGCTGAAAATCTGAGTGTTTCTTTTAGTTGCTTTCCTCTTATGTGGTTCCTCCCTATCCAGGGTTCCACATCCTGGGACTTAACCAGTTGCAGATCGTGTAGTACTGTAGTGTTTCTTTTAAAAATCCATGTAGAAGTGGACCCACTGAGCAATTCATTTGCTGTTCATGGGTCAACTGTATGTTACTGAGCCCTCTTCTAGATGTTTGCAGATACAGTGATTAAATCATAATATAAGTGCAGAGAAGTCCCTGGAGAACACTCCAGATGGTGATTCTCAAAGTGTGCTCCTCAGATCAACTGCATCAGCACTGTGGGTGCATGCATGCTCTGTCGTGTCTGGGTCTTTGATACTCTATGGACTGTAGCCCGCCAGGCTCCTCTGTCCATAGGATTCTCTAGGCAAGAATACTAGAGCGGGTTGCAATGTCCTCCTCCAGGGGATCTTCCCAACCCAGGGATTGAACCTGCATCTCCTGTGTTGGCAGGTGGATTCTTTATCGCTGAGCCACCTGGCAAGCCTAACCAGCATCAGCAGCACCTGGGAACTTGTTAGGAACACGTTCTTGAATCAGACCCACTGAATCAGAAACTCTAGGGGGAGGAACTAGCAATCATGGTGAACACCCCCACCAGTAGATTCTGACCTGGGCTCCACTGCTGAGTCCTAGTCCAAGCCCATGCTTGAAAGGCTACACATGTCAGAGCTTTCGACTGGCCCAGCAGAACCACCCTTCCAGCATATGTGCACAGTGTCAAAGTCTTATGGCCTTGTCTTCTGGTTAGACTCAGGCAGTGGAGGGGGGAGGAAGACAGTTATTTATAATCCTGGATTCCTCCCTGCAAGGTTACCCGAGGCTGACTGTCCCTCAAGTCACAGTGACTGTTTCTCCTACTCACAGTGCTTTTTCCGGCCTCCAGTAATGGCTCCTCTCCTGCTCCCTCTGGGTCTGCACAGCAAAGGTCTGTGTTGTTCATAGTCCTCTGTTACCACGTGAATTTGGTAGGTGCCCCCATCCCACCCCTACCCCAACCCCAGACTCCAAATAGTGCCTGTGTGAGTAAACTCTCCTTGAATTATCTTGAGTGTCCTTCTGTTTTCTTTCAGAACTCCACATAACATATATATATATACCATTTACTTCCTGTATTCGGTTGAGGTCTTACCACTTCACATCTGGTCTTGTGCAGTCCACAACCCTCTTCTCCATTAGATACAGTGCGATGTGCCTAGGGCCATGATACTTAGGGGCTCCTGAAAATGTTTCTGTTTCTTTTAAAATCAGAAGAAAAAGGTGGAATATAATCCAACATAGATTGCATTTGTCTTCGTATTAATGCAATTATAAAGTAGAATTTTAACCTTTTTTTTTTTAAATAGAGGGATAGTCCCACAAAGACAAAAGTGCTAAAGCCCATGGATGTCATAATCTGGCCCTACTGCAGTCCCTTGCTAATTGATTTTCTTACCTTCATATGATCCATCCCCCGACTCCACCCACAGAACAATATGTACAAGTACATACACACACACACATATATATTTGCCCTTCCATATTCATTTCACTTTCCTCCATGCTTTATTTCCCTCACTTTCCTCCTCCACTTTATTCATTCCATGCCTGGGAGGGAGAAGAAGGCTGACCTCCACGGATTGCATTACTCAGGCTTCCTTGCTGGGTCAGTAGGAGGCATCAGCAGGAGATCAGAGAAGGGAGAAGTCCAGTGTCCTCCCTGCTGCCCAGTGGTAGGCAGGAGCTGTTCTATTCTACCTAAGGCCACAGCTTCTGTTGATGAGACCCTCCTTTGCTACAGCTCTTTCCACATTCACATTCCCTCACCCCTTCAAGGGTAGTTTTGGCTTTTGACTCATGCTATGGGAAGCCTGGTGGGCTGCCGTCTATGGGGTCGCACAGAGTCGGACACGACTGAAGCGACTTAGCAGCAGCAGCAGCAGCAGCCCAGGATGGTACCTCATCCCTTGTTAGTTTCCACTGACTCTTTGTTAATAGCCTTTGTAAATAGTGTCTTCATTAATGTGCACACAGACCTAGTTTTAATTATTAGTGGAGAGCCATAGATAAGAATTTTTGATTTGTACATCACAAACATTACCCCAGGTTTCTGCAAAGTCTGCATAATGGTCATTTCATGACAACACAGTCTTCTAACTTATGACGTACAATAATTGCCTAATATATATTTCCTTTCCTTTCCTTCCTCTTTACTGGCTTTTCCCTTTCCCTTCCTTTTCTTCTCAAAGTGGAGCACATGGATGAGAAAGAGGTGCCTCAACAGTGTAGACTTAGAAGGAAAAGCCGTGGCAGTAATAGCAGTGTAATAGTAACTCAGTTTCTGGTTAGTAAGAGTAGAGGTCCTATTTAGAGAATGAACTTACGGTTGCCAGTGGGGAAGGTTAGGGGGAAGGGATAGGTAGTTTAGATGGACATGTACACACTTGCTATATTTAAAATGGATAACTAACAAGGACATACTATACAGCACATGTAACTGTACAGCACAGGGAACTCTGCTCAATACTATGTGGCAGTCTGGATGGGAGAGGAGTTTGGGCAGGGATGTATACATGTTTATGTATAACTGAGTCCCTTTGCTGTCTACCTGAAACTATCACAACATTGTTAACTGGCTATTATTGTTGTTGTTTAGTTGCTAAGTTGTGTCCAACTCTCAGCGACCCCGTGGACTGTATCTTGCCAGGCTCCTCTGTCCATGGGATTTTCCAGGCAAGAATACTGGAGTGGGTTGCCATTTCCTCCTCCAGGGGATTTTCTCCACCCAGGGATCGAACTGATGTCTCCTGAATTACAGATGATTCTTTACTGCTGAGCCAACTGGAAAGCCAGTTAATTGGCTATAATCCAATGTTAAAATAAAATGTTTAAAAGTGAAAAAAAAAAAAAGAAAAAGAAAAAAATATGGACAAGAAGGAATATCAACTTCAGACTAGTGATTACTTTAGTAATGTTGCAAAGGAAATGGGATTTGGGGACAACTACCAAAGGATTATCGAGTGTATTTGAATGTTTTATTTATTTAAATACAAATTTAAAACAAGAAAAAAAAAGAGTAGAGGTCCTGTGTCACTCTGAAACATATTATCTTTTTTCTTCATAGCATAGTCATCTCCAAATACATTTCTCATATATCAATGTACTATTGTGTGCAATAATAATAAAATCTTTTCTACCCCAACTAAAATATATGCAACATGAAAATGAGAATATTTTTGGTCTTATATATTGTAGTACATTCCCATCCTAGACGAAGTCTGGCATAGAGTATGCACCCAGTAAACATTTGTTGAGTAAATGAATGAATGAATCAACATTTATTTGTATTTCATGATTTTCCAAAGGGTGCTCTAAGTGCTTTGCATGACTTATTTCAGCCTCTCAACACACTATTAAACAGGTACTAAGGAGGAATCTGAGGCTCAAAAAGTTAAAGGACTTTTATATATAGTACCTGGGGCTGTCTGGTCTGGAGACCACAGTCTTCAGTTCAGTTCAGTTCAGTCGCTCAGTCGTGTCCGACTCTTTGTGACCCCATGAATCACAGCACGCCAGGCCTCCCTGTCCATCACCAACTCCCGGAGTACACTCAAACTCACGTCCACAGAGTCGGTGATGCCATCCAGCCATCTCATTCTCTGTCATCCCCGTCTCCTCCTGCCCCCAATCCCTCCCAGCATCAGACTCTTTTCCAGTGAGTCAACTCTTCACATGAGGTGGCCAAAGTATTGGAGTTTCAGCTTTAGCATCAGTCCTTCCAATGAACACCCAGGACTGATCTCTTTTAGAATGGACTGGTTGGATCTCCTCGCAGTCCAAGGGACTCTCAAGAGTCTTCTCCAGCACCACAGTTGAAAAGCATCAATTCTTCGGTGCTCAGCTTTCTTCACAGTCCAACTCTCACATCCATGCATGACCACGGGAAAAACCATTGCCTTGACTAGACGGACCTTGGTTGGCAAAGTAATGTCTCTGCTTTTTAATATGCTATCTAGGTTACTCATAACTTTCCTTCCAAGGAGTAAGTGTCTTTTAATTTCATGGCTGCAATCAGCATCTGCAGTGATTTTGGAGCCCAAAAAGATAAAGTCTGACTCTGTTTCCACTGTTTTTCCATCTATTTCCCATGAAGTGATGGGACCAGATGCCATGATCTTGGTTTTCTGAATGTTGAGCTTCAAGCCAACCTTTTCACTCTCCTCTTTCACTTTCATCAAGAGGCTTTTGAGTTCCTCTTCACTTTCTGCCATCAGGGTGGTGTCATCTGCATATCTGAGGTTATTGATATTTCTCCCGGCAATCTTGATTCCAGCTTGTGCTTCTTCCAGCCCAGCCCAGCATTCCTCATGATGTACTCTGCATATAAGTTAAATAAGCAGGGTGACAATATACAACCTTGATGTACTCCTTTTCCGTTTGGAACCAGTCTGTTGTTCCATGTCCAGTTCTAACATGTTTAGTTTCACCCAAGTCTCATTTTGGAAGCTGTAGACTTGCTTACTTGCTTCTTCAATCTAGAGAGAGTTCTCTTTTATAAACATGTCTAGCACTTACTTTTCCACTCACTTGGGATTTATCACACTTAGACTTTTCATGATAGTTTTGTTGCAGGAAGGGGGAACCCTTGCAGGGCCCAAAAGTGGGCTCTTGTCTAACACTTAGAAATGAATTGTCCGAGGAGACACATGTGCTGACAAAGCAAGAGATTTTACTGGGAAAGGGCACCTGGGTGGAGAGCAGTAGGGTAAGGGAATCCAGGAGAACTGCTCTGTCAAATGGCTTGCAGTCTCGGGTTTTATGGTGATGGGATTAGCTTCTGGGTTGTCCTTAGCCAATCATTCTGACTCAGAGTCCTTTCTGGTGGTACACGCCTTGTTTAGCCAAGATGGATGCCGGAGAGAAGTATTCTGGGGGGTGGTTAGAACGGTGGTGTCTCCTTTTGACCTTTCCCAAACTCTTTTGGTTGGTGGAGGCTTATTAGTTCCCTGTTCCTTACCAGGACCTGCTGTCCTAAAACAACTCAAGCAAATGTTTACTATGGTGCCTGGCCAGGGTAGGCGATTTCAATCAGTGTGCTTCCCCTAACAGTTTCATTTTGTATGCATAGATTCATGTAATCTCACCAGCTAGATGTATATGTTTATTCACAGGAAACTGTCTTCTTGGGTACCCAAGTGACGCTAGTGGTAAAGAAGTAGCCTGCTAATGCAGGAGACTTAATAGAGACCTGGGTTCGATCCCTGGGTTGCGAAGATCCCCTGGAGAAGGAAATGGTAGCCCACTCCAGTATTCTTGCCTGGAGAATCCTATGGACAGAGGGATCTGGTGGGCTAAAGTCCATGGGGTCGCACGTAAAAGGTCAGACATAACTGAAGCGACTTAGCACTCACTACGTACTTTTTCCTAGAGTCCAGTGATTAATTTGGGGACTGCCGTAGTTGTTCAGTTCAGTCAGTTCAGTCGCTTAGTCATTTCCGACTCTCTGCGACCCCATGAATCACAGCACGCCAGGCCTCCCTGTCCATCACCAACTCCCGGAGTTCACTCAAACTCATGTCCACAGAGTCGGTGATGCCATCCAGCCATCTCATTCTCTGTCGTCCCCTTCTCCTCCCGCCCCTAATCCTTCCCAGCATCAGAGTCTTTTCCAGTGAGTCAACTCTTCGCATGAGGTGGCCAAAGTATTGCAGTTTCAGCCTTAGCATCAGTCCTTCCAATGAACACCCAGGACTGATCTCCTTTAGAATGGACTGGTTGGATCTCCTTGCAATCCAAGGGACTCTCAAAAGTCTTCTCCAACACCACAGTTGAAAAGCATCAATTCTTCGGCGATCAGCTTTCTTAACAGTCCAACTCTCACATCCATACATGACCACAGGAAAAACCATAGCCTTGACTAGACGGACCTTTGTTGGCAAAGTAATGTCTCTGCTTTTTAATATACTATCTAGGTTGGTCATAACTTGCCTTCCAAGGAGCGTCTTTTAATTTCATGGCTGCAATCAGCATCTGCAGTGATTTTGGAGCCCAAAAAGATAAAGTCTGACTCTGTTTCCACTGTTTTTCCATCTATTTCCCATGAAGTGATGGGACCAGATGCCATGATCTTGGTTTTCTGAATGTTGAGCTTCAAGCCAACCTTTTCACTCTCCTCTTTCACTTTCATCAAGAGGCTTTTGAGTTCCTCTTCACTTTCTGCCATAAGGGTGGTGTCATCTGCATATCTGAGGTTATTGATATTTCTCCCGGCAATCTTGATTCCAGCTTGTGCTTCTTCCAGCCCAGCGTTCCTCATGATGTACTCTGCATACAAGTTAAATAGCAGGGTGACAATATACAGCCTTGACGTACTTCTTTTCCTATTTGGAACCAGTCTGTTGTTCCATGTACAGTTCTGACTGTTGTTTCCTGACCTGCATATAGGTTTCTCAAGAGGCAGGTCAGGTGGTCTGGGATTCCCATCTCTTTCAGAATGTTCCACAGTTTATTGTGATCCACACAGTCAAAGGCTTTGGCATAGTCAATGAAGCAGAAATAGATGGTTTTCTGGAACTCTCTTGCTTTCTCCATGATCCAGCGGATGTTGGCAATTTGATCTCTGGTGTCTCTGCCTTTTCTAAAACCTGCTTGAACATCTGGGAGTTCACGGTTCACGTGTTGCTGAAGCCTGGCTTGGAGAATTTTGAGCATGACTTTACTAGCGTGTGAGATGAGTGCAATTGTGCGGTAGTTTGAGCATTCTTTGGCATTGCCTTTCTTTGGGATTGGAATGAAGACTGACCTTTTCCAGTCCTGTGGCCACTGCTGAGTTTTCCAAATTTGCTGGCATATTGAGTGCAGCACTTTCACAGCATCATCTTTCAAGATTTGAAATAGCTCAGCTGGAATTCCATCACCTCCACTAGCTTTGTTCATAGTGATGCTTCCTAAGGCCCACTTGACTTCACATTCCAAGATTCCTGGCTCTAGTTGTTACTCAGTTATTAATTGGTGAATGATTCTTTTAATTTTGGCTTAGGCTGTTGTTTTCTTCACAGCCGGCATAAGTTGCAGTAAAAACCACATGGTACAATGTATGGAGACTTGTGAGTTGTAATTCACTCACATTTTTACCTCTAGATGAAATACCGAGTGTCTCTTTAAATGGGAAATTGATAAAGACTATATTTTAAGGAGGCCTCTCCTCCCCCAAGGGGCAGGCTTCCTTTCAGAGGAGATCCCCTTAGATAGCTGCTGAGGTTGCCTAGGCAAACCTTTGCATATACAAATTTCGGTCAATGTGTTGACAGGATGTCAGATTTGTGTGGCTAATGGAGCTTCAGCATGAATATTGAGCTTTCTGCCATTCCATTGATGCCCAAATGAATCTGGAGGTGCCTATTTCTGCCTCAGGCTGAGTCAAAAATAGAAGCCCTTCACAAGAAAACCTGACCAAGGTCCACAACCCATCCTTGTCCTATAATAATTGGTTTTCAGCAACAATTGAAAAGTAAATTCAAAGTGATCTGATTGACAGAGCACTGATATCTTTCCATCAGATAGTGTGGAATCTCATGTTGCCATTACCTTGCCCCATAGACTTTGCCCATAAGCATTTTAGAAATCTCTGCATGGCATGAATAAACAAAGAATTGAGGAACAAAGAATGAATCTAATCAGCTGATTTGGAGAGACCAAGTCTTGTGTATTACAAGAGTTCTAAAAACATTATTTAATTTATTAAAAACATAAATCTCAGTGTGAATAACGACAAATGTGACAACCCTTTTTTAAAATAAGAATTGCTCTTTAAAATTACATTTCAGGTCCATAGAAATTTTATTTGAGATTGGACACAGTAAATTGCAGAAAACTGTTATATTCTTTGAGAAATGGGGATGTGAATTAAACAGCATTTACCGTAAACCTTCATTTTAACTTCTTAATGTTCTATTACCTATCATCATATTTTTTCTCTTGCTTTTGCTCAGTCACTTCAGTTGTGTCTGACTCTTTGTGACCTTATGGACCATAGACCACCAGGCTCTTCTGTCTCCAGGATTCTCCAAGCAAGAATACTGGAATGGGTTGCCATGCCCTCCTCCTGGGGAGCTTCCCAACCCAAGAATCGAACCCTGTGTCTCATGTCTTCTGCGTTGGCAAGCGGGTTCTTTACCATTAGCACTACTTCATCATATTACCTGATGATAATTTCTGCATAATTATACAACAATGATAATTGATATTATCATTGATCACAATAATAATTTTGAGTCAGTGTAAGACCTTTTCAATTATTAAAGAAGATTCATTTGTACACATTCTAGTTTTATTTGATTTTTGCTTTTAATTATCATTTTATAATAATTGATCATCTATTTAAAAACTATTTAGCTAGATTATTTGATTAAGCTGAAGACCTTATATTCCAGTCATTCGGATAATATAATTCATTTTCTTTGCTTCAGTATAGCACATAGTGTATTTGATACCTGAAGCAGGTCCTTTTTAACATTTCCCATGTTTTATAGACAAAATTATTCTCTGCAAACAACATGAAATGAAACCTAATAGTAATGTCCAAAAAAGAGATGCAGGCACTGAATATTTTCTTTTATTGTACTTTGTATTTATAGTTTGCAAGTGAAGGAAAGATAACTGTAGAATAAATAGAGACTACAGTACAGAAATGAAAAAAAGGATTAATAGTTTTAAAGTATATTAAAGCATTTTTGACGTAAGGGGAAGTATTATATCTACATATTTGCCGGTTGCAGCAATAGGTGTGTGTAGATGAGTTTGTGTGGGTCCAGAACAGTGCATCTGACAGTTTTCCAAATGAACTTTTATGTAGAATATAGTGTTTATAAACCCTAAGTAATAAAAATGTGCTGACTTGAAGTGTTCACTTAGAGTATCAAAATTTAACAGTAACCACAGAAATTGCTTAGAATCTAGACAAGCAGCATTTTTTTGCAGAGGGAAGTATTTTATTCCTGATATTGTTTCAAATGGTCAGTGCATGGTGATTCTAAAAGGCAGATTGGATTTTAGTTCGTTTTAATATTGGGTTTCCACTCTCTATAGACAATGTCTTAGTGCTTGTACTGGAGGTCACTGATTCCACTGCTGCTTCTCACCCCCAATCCGCCCGCTCGGGTCCACCATGCTTTTCTTTATAAAGTTGTATTTCTATTTACTACTAGCATACTCTGGAGTGTAGCTTACAAAAATATTTTTTCAGTATATTTCTTTTTTCTACCATGCCTCCTCTCAGTGTATCAGAAATCTTATTTTTTTATAGTATTTCTAAATTATTAATTGTCACTCAGAAAGCTGTATACTGTTTGATGAAAACTAGACCTATAGATAAATACTGATTTGTATTTAGCATGTATTTGCACATTAGTTTAAAAGGAATAACGCCTTTTAAAAATAAGAATGAAAGAGATTAATAGAAGAATGTGGAAACATTTCCAACCTTTTTTTTTTGTTTTGTGTTTGTATTTGCCATCCATAGAAACCAACTTATCATATCTGATCTCTTTCATGGAGGCACAAAGTAAGAATTCTTCACAAGAGAGCTCTCCTCCTCTCATCTCTTCATCCCAGTATATAAGGAGGCATGGATATTTTTTCATACATTTGCCAGGTTTTGTTTTTTTTACCCAGCTGGTACCCCAAACAGTGCCCAGGCAACATCATTCTATGCATGAATCTGTTTTTCTTTGACACTATTGTATTTTTCCTCTCTCTGAAATTAATTCCTCTATAGTGTCTGAATTTTTTTTTAAAATCAATTAGCTTTTGCTGGGAAAATCTTTTCCTGTCTAATATAGAATAATGATTTTTTTCATTTGTCAAGGGGGTTATTAATAAGTGCCACCGATGGGGTTAGAACGTTCTCTGGTGTTTGCTTTAGGGGAACAAGGGGATTGTCGGAAATCCTAGCCAAACTGAACCATAATTAGAGAGAAAATGTTAGCAATTAGAACTATACATTAGGCTTTAATTTACTACCATGGAAAAGTCAAGGGTGGCATTTTTATTCCATTTTTAGGTGCAGCCAGATGGATTGCTCATTACAGGATAATTTCCGCCGACCCTCTGCATTTCCCAGGGTAACAAAGCAACTGAGGGCATAGAGCAGCCAGTGGTGCAGATTTTATTTTTTTGTCGGCACGGCAAGTTGGAATGGGAGGTTGAGCAGTTATCAGTTTCCTATGCAGTCATTGACATTACTGGGGATCTTTCTACACTTCGAACAATTCTCGGCCAAGAAATCAGTTTGGGAACACAAACACATTAATATAATTTACTTTTTTATCCTTGCCTAAGTATGTCTATAGACATATAGGAAAAATCAAAAGTGGAAGCGCTAAAAGGAGAATTTTTTAATGTGAAGATGATTAAAATGTGTCAGTATGACACATTAAAGATTGAAGAATGAGGAATATTTCTCATGTATTCCATATTTTATCAGATTCTAGCTAAAGTTTTCCATGATTTTTATAGAAAACATCAATGCAAAAACCCTATACTTTGTCAGTTGAAAATCCCACAGTTCTATAGCAATGTGACAGAAAGTGTTTTTTTTTTTTCTCATAAAAATGCATAGTATGTAAACCAAACTCTTTAATTTCTAAATGTTTAGATGGCAGAAGCTTATTTATGCTTGTCATCTTTGATAAGCTACCTTTTACAGGGAATCTTTGTAGGAGAGGAAGAAGAATTCATGGAAGAAAATTTAGAGTAAGGGCTTAACAAATATCTCCCCCCCCACCCCACCCCCGCATTCATTACAAGAGACAGACTTTTAACTTTTTCTCACTACTTGAAACAGTTTCACCTTAATGACCCCAGGGAAGTTCCAGGGTCACCAGTTTTTTTAACTTAAACATGATAGCATTTTATGTCATCAGTTTTGAGACCGGTATTCTAACCCCAGTCTGACATTCTTTTCCTTTCTCTTTTCTTTCATTTCTGCTGAACTTGTTCTTTGTTATTCACTAAGGACTCCATTCTCTCTCTCCTTTTCCCCCTTACTTCCTTCTTTCCACAATTACTATTTTTTAAACATACATTCATTTTATTTTACTATTATTTTTTAATTTGGCCATGCCGCACATCTTGCAGGATCTTAGTTCCCCCACCAGGGACTGAAGCTGGGACCCAGCCATGAAAGTGCCAAGTTCTAACCAATGGGCAGCCAGGGAATTCCCCGCAATTACTCATTGAACTCCAGTACTCTTGCCTAGAAAATCCCACGGATGGAGGAGCCTGGAAGGCTGCAGTCCGTGGGGTCGCTAAGGGTCAGACACGACTGAGCGACTTGACTTTCACTTTTCACTTTCACACATTGGAGAAGGAAATGGCAACCCACTCCAGTGTTCTTGCCTGGAGAATCCCAGGGAAGGGGGAGCCTGGTGGGCTTCCGTCTATGGGGTCACACCGAGTCGGACACGACTGAAGTGACTTAGCAGCAGCAGCAGCAAGAGCTTATTTTGTGTCAGATACAGACGTTGGAGATGCTTGCTGCCTAGAAGAAGCTTGCTATCTGGTGCAGGCATGTTCAGCAGATTTCACACTGTATATCCACTCTAAGCAGTTGGGACTGGATCTCTGGGATACTGAACTGAGGAGGGTTCTGGGCTCATGTCTAGGTTTGGTAAGAAAGAGTGCCAGGATCAATTAATGATCTGCTAATGACTCAGGGACAGATGGCACATGTGCCCTGCCCTTGCCAAACCCAAATCTGAGAAAGCCAAAGCTTTTCGCAGATACATTTTTTTTTCTCAGTCTAATTTCCAAGTTGAGAGCTTTAAAGAATCCTTTAATTCTGGTAAACTTCATTCCCTCCGTATGTCTTCACCAAGTACTCACAAAAACATTTCCTAAGTTGTATTCAGCACTATCAGTTAATCTCTCTCTTTTTTCCCTGGACTGCCCATTTTTTCGAGAGAAAAGCATGAAACTATTCTGATTCAGTTCTTGAAAATTCATGTTATCGAACCTAACCTGGTTCTCATTGCTGCTCTGTACTCCTTATATTAATCTCTTGGAAATTCCCCTGTGAATTTCCTACATTGATTGTTTAAAAACTCTTTCATATTTTTGGAGCTCCCTGATCTTCCCTTTCTTCAGAAGATTCTCTTGCCTCTTGGCCTTGAGAAGTTCAAGGCCACCTGTAAATCTCCTTCAACTTACTATTTCTTTCCTCAGTCTTTCCTATTTTTCTTCATCCATTTCTTCTTCTGCTCTTGTCTCAGAGGAGGGTCCATTCCTCTTATTTCTAGATTGAACTCAACTCCTTCAAGGACTTTTCTCTACAGATTGTACCTTCTGTCCTTGAAACCCAAAATTTCTTGGTCATAGGTTCTTTAGTTTTGAGGAAGTAAAAAATAAAGTACAGAGATAAATATAACAAATATGAGTTTTTCTAATACCCAGAAATCATCATTGTTAATGTTATGATATTCTAATAAAAAGAAAAATTGCATATAAAACTGAAGTTTCCTTTGACCCACATCCTTGGTCTGATCATCTTTCCCTTCCTGGAAGCAACCCTATTACGATTTTTGTACATGTTCTTTAAGGTCTTTAAAATACACATTTGCATATGTGTATACATAAATAATGCATAGGATTGTTTAGGGGATAATTGAATAATTTGCATATTTTATATTTCACAGCCTATGTATTTCCCCCCACAGGATATTTCTGTCCTCTGCTGTCCTGGTATATGCAGATGTAGTTGTGAACTCCCTGAGGGCTAGGTTTTTGGCTTACTAATCACTGAATCTCAGAACCTAGAACTGTATTTGACATAGAGCAGGGCTTCCCTGGTGGTTCAGATGGTAAAGAATCTGCCCGCAATGAAGGAGACCTGGGTTCGATCTCTGGGTCAGGAAGTTCCCCTGGAGAAGGGAATGGCTACCCACTCTAGTATTCTTGCCTGGAAAATCCCATGGCCAGAAGAGCCTGGTGAGCTGCAGTCCATGGGGTCACAAAGAGTTGGGCACAACTGAGTGATTAACACTTAACTAGGCACTCAATGAGTGACTTCACTTTCACTTTTCACTTTCATGCATTGGAGAAGGAAATGGCAACCCACTCTAATGTTCTTGCCTGGAGAATCCCAGGGATGGGGGAGCCTGGTGGGCTGCCGTCTATAGGGTCGCACAGAGTCAGACACGACTGAAGCGACTTAGCAGCAGCAGCAGCAGCAAGCACTCGATAGATATTGTGAATTAAGTTAATTGGGATATTAAGATAGTTCATTTTTAACTGCTATATACTGATCAACTGTATGAATATCCAACATATCACATTTTATGTGTTTCACTCCTGTACAGTTTCTAATGTTCATGCTGCTCTGTACAAACAATGTTGTGGGACATCACTGTACAGGTAAATCTTGGAACTAGTTTGGTTTGGTTCCGGCCCAGTGTAATCTCTCACATATCAAAATAAAATGAGTCATAGGTTTTTTGGTTTCCCAGTGGATATAAAAGCTCTTTATATTATACTGCAGTCTTTTAAGTGTGCAATAGCATTATGTCTAAAAAAACAATATTCATATCTTAATTTGAAAATACTTCATTGTTAAAAAATGTTAACCATCATCTGATCCTTCAGCAAGTCATAATCTTTTTGCTGGTGGAGGATCTTGCCCTTTGTTTATGGCTCCTAACTGATTACAGTGGTGGTAGTTGAAGCTTGGTGTGGCAGTGGCAATTGTTAAAAATAAGACAAAAATGAAGTTTGCTGCATCAATCAACTCATCCTTTCGCAAATGATTTTTTTCTGTAGTATTGCAGTGCTGTTTGATACCATCTTCTACCCACAGTAGAACTTCTTTCAAAATTGGAGTCAGTCCTCTCAAACCCTGCTGCTGCTTTCTCATCAACTCGGTTTGTGTAATATTCCAAACCCTTTGTTGTCATTTCAACAATCTTCATAGCATCTTCACTAGAAGTAGATTCCATCTCAAGAAACTGCATTCTTTGCTCATCTATAAGGATAAAGGATCAAACCTTTGTCTCTGGCATTGTCAGGTGGATTCTTAACCACTGGAGCATCAGGAAAGTCCCAGACTCCACTTCAATTCTAATTCTCTTACTATTTCCACCACATTTGCAGTTATTTCCTCCACTGAAGCCTTGAGTCTCTCAAAGTCAACTGTGAAGATTGGAATCAACTTTTTCTAAACTCCTGTTAATGTTGATATTACAACATCTTCCTAAGAATCATTCAGTTCAGTTCAGTCACTCAGTCGTGTCCAACTCTCCGCGACCCCATGAATCACAGCACGCCAGGCCTCCCTGTCCATCACCAACTCCCGGAGTTCACTCAGACTCAAGTCCACAGAGTCGGTGATGCCATCCAGCCATCTCATCCTCGGTCGTCCCCTTCTCCTCCCGCCCCCAACCCTTCCCAGCATAAGTCTTTCCCAGTGAGTCAACTCGTCGCATGAGGTGGCCAAAGTATTGCAGTCTCAGCTTTAGCATCAGTCCTTCCAATGAACACCCAGGATCGATCTCCCTTAGAATGGACTGGTTGAATCTCCCTGCGGTACAAGGGACTCTCAAGAGTCTTCTCCAACACCACAGTTCAAAATGTTCTTAATGGCATCTAGAATGGTGAATCTTTTTTTGAAGAATAATTTTATTATTTTGTTTTTGACTGTGCTGGGTCTTGTTGCTGTGTTTTCTCTAGTTGCGGCAAGTGGGGGCTACTGTTTGTCATGATGGCTTTTCTTGTTGCGGAGCGCAGGCGCTAGGCCTATGGGCTTCAGTAGGTGTAGCACACAAGCTCAGTAGTTTTGGCTCAAGGACCCTAGAGTGAGAGTTCAGTAGTTGTGGTGCATGAACTTAGCTGCCCATGGCATATGGAATCTTCCCAGAACAGGGATCGAACTGGTGTCTCCTGCATTGCAAGGCAGATTCTTATCCACTGTGCCACCAGGAAGTCATAGAATGGTGAATCCTTTCCAGAAGGTTTTCTGTTTACACTGCCCAGATCTCTCAGAGAAATTATTCAGAACATTCATAAGGCAGCTATAGACTTACAAGACGTACAAAATATGTTTCTTAAATAATGACTTGAAAGTCAAAATTACTCTTTGATATATGGGCTGCAGAAATGATGCTGTGTTATCAGGCATGAAAACAAAATGAATCTCATTGTATGTCTCCATCAGAGCTCTTGGGTGACTAGGTGCGTTGTCAATGAGGAATGACATTTTGAAAGTACTTAATTATTTTCCTGTGCAGTAAGTTCACAATAGTGGGCTTAAAATATTCAGTGAACCATGTTGTAAACAGATATACTGTCATCCAGGTGCCATTGTTCCATTTATACCACACAAGCAGAGTAGATTTAGTGTAATTCTTAAGGACCCCAGGATTTTTGGAATGGTAAATGAGCATTGTACCATTCAACTTATAGTCACCAGCTGCATTAGCCCCTAACATGAGAGTTAGACTGTTCTTTGATACTTTGAAGTCAGACATTGACTTATCCTCTCTAGCTCTGAAAGCTCTAGATGGCATCTTCTCAATAGAAGTCTGTTTTGTCTGCACTGAAAACCTATTGTTGGGTGTAGCCACCTTTATTAATGATCTTAGCTAGATCTTCTGGATAACTTGCTGCATTTTCTACATCAGCACTTGCTGCTTCACCTTGAACTTCTGTCATGAAGATGGCTTCTTTCCTTAAACCTCGTGAACTAACCTCTACTAGTTTTAAACTTTTCTCCTTCTGCAGCTTCCTTACCTCTCTCAGCCTTCTTAGAATTGAAGAGAGGACTTTGCTCTGGATTCAGCTTTGGTTTGAGAATGTTATGGCTGGTTTGATCTTCCCAGACCACTGAACTTTCTCCAAATCAGCAGAGAAGGCCATTTCACTTTCTTATCATTTGTGTGTTCAGTGGAGTAGCACTTTAAATGTTCTCCAAGAACTTTTCTTTTGCATTCACGACTTGGCTATTTGGTTCAAGAGGCCAAGCTTTTGGCCTTTCTTGACTTTCAACATGGCTTCCTCACCAAACTTAATCATTTTTAGCTTTTGATTTAAAGTGAAAGATATTTCACTCTAACTTGAACAATTAGAGGTCATTATAGGGTTATTAATTGGCCTAGTTTTAATATTGTGTCTCAGGAAATAAGGAATACTTATGGAGAGGGAGGGCTTCCCAGGTGGCGCTAGTGGTAAAGAACCTACCTGCCAATGTAGGAGACATGAGAGACGCGGGTTTGATCCCTGGGTTGGGAAGATCCCTGGGTCAGGAAAATCCCCTGGAGCATGGCAACCCACTGTCTCAAAGAGTTGGACATGAATCAAATGACTCAGTATGCACACATGGAGAGGGAGAGAGGCTGGGGACACTGGTTAGTGGAGCAGTCAGAACACACACAATTTTTATTGATTAAGTTCACTGTCTTATATGGATGCAGTTTGTGGTACCCCCAAACAGTCATAATAGTAACATCAAAAATCACTGGTGACAGATCACCCCAACAAATATAATAATAATGAAAAAGTTTGACATATTGGAAAAATTATTGAAATGTTACACAGAGACATGAAACGAGTAAATTGTGTTGGAGAAAATGGCATTGATGGACTTGCTCAGTGCAGGATTGCTGCAGACCTTCAATTGGTAAACAGTGCTGTATCTGCAGAGTGCAATGAAGTGAAGCATGTATGCCTGTGTCTGAGATTTTATCAGGAGTGCTTACCTAGAGTTGGAATTGCTGGGTAGGAGGAAATAGACTTTAAACTTTATCTGTCTAGTTACTTTGCCAACCAAGGTCCGTCTAGTCAAGGCAATGGTTTTTCCCGTGGTCATGTATGGATGTGAGAGTTGGACTGTGAAGAAGGCTGATCGCCGAAGAATCGATGCTTTTGAACTGTAGTGTTGGAGAAGACTCTTGAGAGTCCCTTATACTGCAAGGAGATCCAACCAGTCCATTCTAAAGGAGATCAATCCTGGGTGTTCATTGGAGGGACTGATGCTAAAGCTGAAACTGCGATACTTTGGCCACCTCATGCGACGAGTTGACTCACTGGAAAAGACTCTGATGCTGGGAAAGGTTGGGGGCGGGAGGAGAAGGTGACGACGGAGAATGAGATGGCTGGATGGCATCACCGACTCTGTGGACATGAGTTTGAGTGTACTCCGGGAGTTGGTGATGGACAGGGAGGCCTGGCGTGCTGTGATTCATGGGGTCGCGGAGAGTCGGACACGACTGAGCGACTGAACTGAACTGAACTGTCTAGTTACACCCAGGGCTTCCCTGGTGGCTCAGTGATAAAGAATCCGCCTGCCAATGCAGGAGACAGATTCCATCCCTGGTCCAGGGAGATCCCACATGCTGTGGAGCAACGAAGCCCTAGTGCCAAAACTACTGAGCCTGTGCTCTAGAGCCCAATACAACTGCTGAGCTCCTGTGCCCTACAGCCCATGCTCTACAAGAAGAGAAGACATCACAATGAGAAGACTTAGTACCTCAACGAAGAAACCCTTGCTCACCCCAACTAGAGAAAAGTCTGAGCAGCACTGAAGACCCACTGCAGCCAAAGATAAATAAATACATTATGTAAAAAACAGTACAACCAAATTCTTCTTCAGAATTCCCTGGTTTTAAAAAATGCTCAAGAATTCCTCTTCACACACCCCCACCCTCACAATGTTCTATACCCTGAAGCAATAGTTTTATCTTATTGTTTCTTTCACATCTTAACTTTTCAGAATGGTAATCTGTGGTTCAAGATCCATTCATGTTTGGTGCTTGAGAGAGCTAACCTTTAATTTTTCAGTTGTATCAGTCAATTAGACTCCCTTTTTAAAGATAATTACTATATATGAATATCTGAGGTTATCACTTTGATTGTAAGTTATCTAAACTTAAAATCTGAATCCCATAATATTGTTTCTAATAAATACTAGCAGAATTAGAAAACAACAATTAATTTCTAAGAAGCTTATTGCAAACCATCTTGTTCTGTAATTATTTGAATATATGTCTTTATAAATAAACTTTAAAGTCTTCAAGTGTGTGTCTTACTCAACTTCTATTACCCACAGCACCTAGAACTTGATGACTGGAATGTTTCTATTAAAAATTATAAATATAAATATTATAATGTTATAAATATAATAATTATAATATAAATTATATAATAGAAATATTATAAATATGAACATTATAAATATAATGTTTTAATATATAATATATTATAAACATATAAATATTATAAATATAATTAATATTTATAATTTCTCCTCAAATTATTCTATAGCCCAAATAAATATTTAATTTCTTCACAGATGTCTCTGGGGAAAGATTTTTAAAATGTTAATTTCATACTGTGATAATCATACTGAGATAATCTTAAGTGGATAGTCTATCTTAAGCTAGTGGTTTTCAAATTTTTGTACATGTAATCCCTGGGAGATGTCCCCAGGGGCACTCAGGCAGGGAGAGTTGTCCAGATCCTCAACTTCCACATGTACTCTTTTGTATAGTTATCAGTTTTTTTTTTCTTTGAATGACTCCATTTATATAAAGCACAAAAATAAGCAACACTAACCTGTGGTGTTACAGACTTGAATGGTGTCTACCGATGTAGTGATGGTAGTGACTGGAAGGGCTTCTGAGGTGCTGGTGTTGTCCTATTTCCTGACCTAGGTGTGTCCAGTAGTACAAAATTCATCAAGCTGTGTACTTATCATGTGGATATGCCTATTAAACTTCTTTAAGAAGTTGAAAGTGGTCTATTAAAAATCAGAAACAGGGATTTCACTGGCAGTCCAGTGGTTAAGACTACAGGCTTCCACTGAAGGGAGTGCAGGTTTCATGCCTGGTTGGGGAACTAAGGTCCCACATACCACATGGCATGGCAGAAAAAAAAAAGTTCAGAAACAGAAAACCTGAAGAATACAAATAACCCACATATTCACCAATAGCTATTTAAACACTCCTTGCTTTCTCTCTTCTATTCTATCTAAAGAAGGAGAGAGAGATAATAAATATGTGTTGTTTCCATATTCAGCTATTATAAATAGCACTGCAATAGATCACCTTAAATATATCCCACTTCTACATGCAAGCGTAGCTTTAGGATACATTTCCAAAATTGAGATCACTGAGTCAAGGGTAAACAGACTTGTAGTTTTGATGGGTTTTCCAGATTTCCTCTCTAAAGGCTGTACCATTTTTAATTTCTACCAGCCATGTTCATGTTTAAGAGTACTTGTTTCCTATAAAATACCTAATACTTTTCAAGGTCTTTTGTTTCTGGTTTTCAATAGATCATCTTCAACTTTTTAGTAAATTTAATAGTTATATTTTTCTTTTAAGGTCTTTGACTGATAGGATGAGGCCCACCCCCATTATGGAGGATGATCTGTTTTATTCAAAGTCTACTAATTTAAATGTTAATTTGAAAAATACCTTCACAGCAATATCTAGACTGGTGTTTGACCAACTGTTTTGGTACCATGGCTTAGCCAGGGGTATGCATAAAAGTAATCATCACTCTAGGTGATATGTCTTTAAGCCTTTTTTAGTTTATAGATTTCCCCAGCCATCACTCTCTCTCTTTTTCCTTTTGTAATTTATTTCTTGGAGAAGTTGGAACCTTTGTCCTTTTTTTTTTTTTTTTATGATTTCATCCTCATGGTGTAGTTTAATGTATTTCTGTCTTTGATTTTTTTCCTGTAAATTAATAGGTGGATCTAAAAGCTTGATTTGATTCAGGTTTGAAATTTTTGACCAGGCTGCCTCATAAGTGGATATTTTATCTTTTATTAGGGGGCACATGATATTAATACATAATGTCTGCTTGTCTCTCTTTGTGATGTTACCAATCATTGATGCTCAAGGCCTAGATCTGTGAATCATTCATTAGATGATTGCAAAATGACAATATTTAGTTCTAGTATTTCTTCTTCATTTATTAGAATACTTTCAAAAAAAGAAATTCCCCTTATATACTATTTGGTGAACCAGTGATAAACATATATAAGAAAGGTAGGATAAATATTTCTTTCTTTCTCTTTATTTACCATTTTCAAATAATAAGTTTGGTTGTCAGTTGTGTCCAACTCTTTGCAACCCCATGGACTTTAGCCTGCCAGGCTCCTCTGTCCATGGGGATTCTCCAGGCAAGAATACTGGAGTGGGTTGCCATGCCCTTCTCCTGCAGATCTTCTCAACCCATGGAGTGGGTTGCCATGCCCTCCTCCAGGGGATCTTCCCAATCTGAAAAACCTCAGATTCTTTACCATCTGAGCCACCAGGGAAGCCCAAGAATACTGGAGTGGGTAGCCTATCCCTTCTCTAGGGGGTCTTCCCAACCCAGAAATTGAACCGGGGTCTCCTGCATTGCAGGCAGATTCTCTGCCAGCTGAGCTACCAGGGAAGCCCTTGGTTGATCAGTATCCTTTTAAGAGTGTTCAGGTTGTTTCAGTACCATTATGAACTCATAAATTTGAACGTATAGACTTCAGACCATTTCCTTATTGCTCAAATTGTTCATCCTCAACAAGAGGGAGTGTTTTTGAGTTAGTTCCTGGATCTTTCTGACATGCTGTTAATAATTTTTGGTATTTGGTAGGATGATAAGATACTGCAGGCCAATTTTGTACATTTTCTACCATTTTTCTTTGAAGTTCTCCTTCCCTTAAAGGAAATGGAATTTCAAGTCCACTACCTAAACACTAAAGGATGGTTATTATTTTCATAAGGGTATTCTCACTGGATAGATTTAGGAAAATTTTTAAAGATACGTTATACCAGTGATATTTCTAATTCAAATTTAGGACTGTAAATTTTGTTATTCAAGCTCGTTTATCTTCTATCTATGTCTACTTTTTCTCGCTAAGAATTCTGATTCTCAAAGACACTACAGATGGTAGAATTAGATTGTCAAAAAGTTTCTCATTTTCTTCATTCTATCACTGCATTACATAGAATAATAGTTCTGAAGGTACCACTGATAATGTAATTATTATAGAGCATTTTAAATTCTTTTTTGCCAGTCTTTTTTGTTGACCTATTAACTACTGGATATACATTTAAATTCATTTATTTTGTTACCTTTTATTTTTTAGGAATACTTTAAAATTTCAGTTTTGTGTCTATCCTAAGACCCTTCTGATTATAAGCATGTGTACTGTATGTGCCTCTGCCCACAGTCTGGTAGCTAATGGGGTTTCCACATCCTCTGTATTTTTTATCTTTTTTCTCATCAGTGCTTTATATAGTGAACCCTGTTTTTGGAAGTTTACTTTTCAAGGTCTTTATAATTGAAAAAAATAGATTTCAAAATATTATCACAGGTGATTTATTTTTTTTGTTAGACTTTTCCCCCCCAACAAGAAAGAACTTGATAAAGAAAATCTCAAGTTTATTTGTCTGTATTTCACTAGATAGTTGTCCTCAACTTCTCAAAATTCTATCTGGTCATAAAATCCAACATTTTTGTAATGCAATGCACTCATGAGTGCTTAAATTGACTCCAATATCCTGGTTACTAGGACAAACATATGCTGTTCATCAACTACATGTGATACTGAAAACCTCTGGGAAATGAAACCCTTGCCAAGATTTCTGATTCTGATAGGATATTAGTGACATTTCTTAAGAAGTTACAAAAAAACCTTCTGAATGAATTGAGCTTTGAGCTTTAACCTAGCAACTTTGGCTCAGGTATATGCCAAGTGCTTTACATCAGCACTGTCCAGTAAGGTTAGTTCTAGTTATGTGTGGCTATTTCACAAAATAGAATATTTAGTTCCTCAGTCACGCTAATCAAATTTCAGGTACTGAACAGTCACATGTGACTAATGGATACTAGGTTGAAGAACACATATTATAGGACATTTTCATCACCACAGAAACCTCAAATGGATAGCACTGGTCTAGAAAGCCACAGTATCTGTGAAAGAGGCACTGTAACTCCTTGATTTTCATGGTGCTCCTGATAAACCTTGATGATGATGATATAGTTACAATAACAATAAAAACTACGGCACTGTACTTACTTTCTTTCAGAGATACCTCATTTTCACCTCTCACCAACACTACCATGAGATTTAAAAAAATTAATTAATTTATTTATTTTTGGCCATACCTCATGGCGTTTGGAACTTCCCTAGTCAAGGATTGAATACATGCCACCTGCACTGGAAGTGCAGTCTTAACCACTGGCCCACCAGGGAAGCCATACCATGAGTATTATTATCTCCACCTTACAAGTGAGAAAATAGAAGATTTGTGGGTGTCTGAAGCGGGGGGGTCTTCCCTGGTGGCTCAGAGGTTAAAGCGTCTGCCTCCAATGCGGGAGACCCGGGTTTGATCCCTGGGTCGGGAAGATCCCCTGGAGAAGGAAATGGTAACCCACTCCAGTATTCTTGCCTGGAGAATCCCATGGACGGAGAAGCCTGGTAGGCTACAGTCCACGGGGTCACAAAGAGTCAGATACGACTGAGCGACGGAACGGAACAGAAGTCACATAATTGCCGTATATTAGACTGAAGCTCTGATTCAAAGCAAGTTTATCAGACCCCAAGCCTATGTTTTAAATCCCTCTACCACACATCTCTCTAATTAGATGTAAGAGGTTACATAAATTATGGAAGATGAACTTATGGATGCATAACATACATGTGTCCAGGCTGTAACTGTTTTTAGCTGAAACAGCCCAAGATAAAGTAACTCAAACCTTGATTTTTTAATATAAGCTGTGCTGTACTGTGCTTAGTCGCTCAGTTGTGTCTGACTCTTTGCGACCCCATGGACTGTAGCCCACCAGGCTCCTCTGGCCATGCAGATTCTCTAAGCAAGAATACTGGAGTGGGTTGCCATGCCCTCCTCCAAGGTATCTGTCTTGCAGGGAGACCTGCGAACCCAGGTCTCCCGCCTTGCAGGCAGATTCTTTACCATCTGAGCCACCAGGGAAGCCCATTTAATATAAGGGAATATATTAAAAGTCATATTTATATAAAAGAATGAGACTTCATATTTTCAAACGGTCTAATAAACTGGTGTTGAAAATGAAACTGGCCCAAGCCAGGCCTCATTTGAAAAGTTAATGTTAGACTGTTTAACACAGTGATTAATGACGTTTATCCTGGTGTCAGGCAGAACTGCCTTTACCAGCCCCTAACTTTCTGATATGGAGCAAATTCTTCATCAGTGTAGCACATTATCTGTAACATGGGAATAAAACTGGTTTTTACCACATTGGGCCGTTGTGGGATTAAGATGAGACAATGCAAACAATATGCTTTGTATCATACATGGCTTACTAGCCCTCTGTACCTCATACACTGCTACTTCTACTACTGCTATTATTATTAATGAACATGTTGCTTTGTTGCAGTTGGGATGGGATTTCAAATGGTTGGGCGGGGTCTAGAGGAGTCTCTGACCAGAGTGAGGTCAACTGGATTAATGTTATTGGGGGTTCATATCTAGGACTTTATTAGTCTTCTGCAAGTCCCCTTCAATAGTTAAAAAATGCTTTTTTTTTTTTTTAAAAAAAAAGCTTTTGAAAAATAATCTCCACACCAGTGAAATCAGAATCTCTGGATACAGGACCAGATTCAAATAATTCTAGTGTGCACTTAGGGTTGAAAGCTCTAGTGATATGTAAGGTCTCTTGAATCTCTGGTAGAAGCCCATGAGCATGAGTTCCTTCGGCCTCTGCCCTCCAATCCAGATTGTCTCTTCGGCGGGCAACCATCTCCCTTTTCTGAAGAGAAGGTCTCTTTTCCTTACAAAGCTGAAGGCTTCCCTGTCCATAGTTGTTCCTGCTCCTTGAGGATTAAACTCTTACCAGTTAGCTCTCTTCCTATATCTTCATCCTCTCTCCTTTCTAAGGCTTCCTTTTCCCAGCAAATAAATGTATTTGAGCTGTTTTCATCTACACACACACACCCGCTCACACACACCCCAAAACCAAACCAAACAGAAACAATAATTTCATGATTGTTGGTCTCCCATCTGACCACTGTCAGGTGACGTTCTGACGCACACTATAGGTCATAGTCCTTCGGTTCGTCATTGGCCAGCTTCAAGCCACCCACACCCCCCTTCTTATTTAATCTCAACCCACCACAGTCTGGCATTGCTCCTTCTCCTTGAAACTGTTCTCAACAATGTCATCAAGGGCTGCTGCTGCTGCTGCTAAGTCACTTCAGTCACGTCCGACTCTGTGCGACCCCATAGATGGCAATCCACCAGGCTCCCCGTCCCTGGGATTCTCCAGGCAAGAGTACTGGAGTGGGGTGCCATTGCCTTCTCCCATCTAAGGGCTACTACTTTACAGTTCTCACCTAACAAGACACTGCTGATTTCACTCTCATTTTTTCATTAGGGCAAAATACTCACAGTATTTGTATTTCAACCATTTTAAAGAGTGAATATTAGTGGCATTAAGCACATTCACAATGTTGTATAACCATCATCACTATCTAGTTCTAGTACTTTTTCATCACTGCAGATGGAAATCACACCCATCAAGCAGTCATTCCCCACTTTCCATTCCCCAACAGCCCCTGGCAACCACTAATCACTAGGGATTTTCCTATTCTGCCCATTGTCTGTAATATGTGACCTTTTGTGACCAGCTTCTTTCACTTAGCATAATGTTTTCAAAGTTCATCATGTTGCAGCAAGTATCAATACTTCTTCATTGTTATAGCTGAATAATACTCCATTGTATGAATATACCACATTTTGTTTACCCCCTTATCTGTCAGTGGACATTTGGGTTGTTTCCACCTTTTAACTGTTGTTAAATAGAGCTGCTATGAACATTGCTGTGTGAGTTTTTGAACACCTGTTTTCAGTTCTTTGGGAGTATACTCCTAGGAGTGAAATAGCTGAGTCATTTGGTAATTCTATGTTCAAGTTATTGAAGAAATGCCAAACCATTTTGCACAGAAGATGTACCAGTTTGTTACCACCAGCCATGTATGAAGGCTCCAATTTCTCCATATCCTTGTCAACATTTACCATATTCTGTTTTCTGTCTTGTTTCAAATTATGGCCATCCTCGTAAGTCTGAAGTAGTATCTTACTGCAGGTTTGATTTGCATTTCCCTAATGTCCCATCGGAGAAGGCAATGGCAAGCCACTCCAGTACTCTTGCCTAGAAAATCCCATGGATGGAGGAGCCTGGTAGGCTGCAGTCCATGGGGTTGCTAAGGGTCGGACATGACTGAGCGACTTCACTTTCACTTTTCACTTTCACACATTGGAGAAGGAAATGGCAACCCACTCCAGTGTTCTTGCCTGGAGAATCCCAGGGAAGGGGGAGCCTGGTGGGCTTCCGTCTATGGGGTTACACAGAGTCAGACACGACTGAAGTGACTTAGCAGCAGCAGCAATGTCCCATGCTATGGAGCATCTTTTCATGTGCTTATTGGTCACTTGTATATCTTTTGGGGGAAATGTGTATTCAAGTCATTTGCCCATTTTCTAATTGGGTTTTTGTCTTTTTGTTGTTGTTTCTCATTTTTTTTAAAACCTACGTTTGTAACCTAGTATTGCCATATGACAAAAGAAATGCATGATGTGCTTGCTAAAAATGTGAAACAATGCAAGGATGTAAATATTTCTCCCTGGTTTCCATGACTGCATTATTTATTTGTTTGTTTGTTTGTTTTTGGTTGTGATGGGTCTTCACTGCTACACACAGGCTTTCTCTAGTTGCAGCGGCTGGGGGCTACTCTTTCATTGTGGTGCACGAACTTCTCATTGTGGTGGCTTCTGTTGTTACAGAGCACAGGCTCTAGGTGCCTGGGCTTCAGTAGTTGCAGCTTGTGGGCTCAGTAGTTCTGGCTTTAGTTACTCGGCAGCATGTGGAATCTTCCCAGACTAGGGATCGAACCTGTGTCCCTGCATTGGCAGGCTGATTCTTATCCACTTTATCACCAGGGAAGTCTTTGACTGCATTCTTTATTGTTTTCTTCCTATTTATCTGAGCGGCTTTCTTTTGGCTTGTTTGTAGACTCTTGTTCCTCTTTCTGACCTTTAATTAACTAGTGGAGCATTCCAAGGTTCTATGCTCTGTCCCCTTCTCTTCTTATGGTAAATACTACCTCTGTCATCACATTTGCAGCTTCAATGATATCTTTAGTTCAGACTTTTTTTGAGTATAGAAAGAAGAGTCTGGTCAATCAGATATCACAATTGGATATCTCAAAAGGATCTCAAGCTGAAAATGTCCCCCAAATTACTATCTCTCCAAACTTGCTGCTTCTCCCATTTTCCTTATTAGAATGAGTGACACCAACATCTACTGACCTCAATGCTCAAGCAGAAGTCCTAAGAGTTATTTAAAAATTATTATTTAAGGATTTTCTCTTTCCCTTCTGCTCACATCTAATCAGTCAATAGCTACTGTTGATTCTATTCCCAAAATATATCTTCCCTTTCTCCTCTTTTCTAACCTCAGTACCTCTGTTATGGTTTAGAGCTCCAGTAGCCATTGCCTGGATTGTTGTAGTACTCAATGATTATTTTATCTGTTTCTAGGTGTGCCCCCTCCCAATTTAAACTCTTGATTTCTTTTTTTTCAATTTTCTTCAAACTGTTTTTTTTTTTTTTTCAGCATTCTATTTATTTATTTTAAATTTTTTGGCTGTGCTAGGTCTTCGTTGCTGTGTGTGGGCTTTCTCTGGTTGCAGTGAGTGGGGGCTACTCTCTAGTTGTGGTGATCTGGCTTAGTAGTTGTGGCACATGGGCTTAGTTGTCCCACAGCATGTGGAATCCTTCTGGACAAGTGATCGAATCCACGTCCCCTGCACTGGCAGGTAGATTCTTAACCACAGATCACTAGGGAAGTCCTAAACTAGACATTTTCTAAATAAAAAGCTGATCATGTTACTTGAAATCTTCAACTCATCTCTATGGTCTGTGGAATACAAATACAAACTGCATCCTTAAGATATCTTTAAACATGATATATAATGAATTTTGTGATTTTGTGTCTACGGATTCCCAATCACCTCATCTTCTATGCTACTCTCTTGTTTTATGTTTCAACAATAATAAACTACTTGTTTTTTCTTAAGGAGATCATATGAGACCATACCTCCACATCTTGGCGTGTGGATATTCTCTCAATATCACAGCTGGAAATGCTACTTTCTTTACTTCTTTTTGTTCTTACTCTTCATGTTCCATCTCAAAAGCCACCTCTTCAATGAAGTCTTTCAGACTCCATCACATAACCTTAATTCCCTTCTTAGGTTCCCATTGTATACTGCAAATACCTACAATATGTAATGTAATTATTTAAATAAATTTCTGTTTCCCCGTGAGACTGAGATTCTTAAGGGTGGAAACTATATAGACCCAATGCCAGATATAGAGTACATTGTCAAGTGAGCAGAAGCTCAATAAGTTTGTTGAAGGTTGGCTAAACTTCAATACAATATTGTCCTTCCATTAGGACAAATGTCCATGTGCCACAATGGCCGTGCAGAATCACAAAGAACATTGAAGGAAATTAGATGATGGTTGTATGTAAATCCTTCACCACCATAAAATAGTATATTTGTGTGTCATCATGAGAACAACTATTAAAATTAGATATAAAGGCATCCTACAGCTTATTAATTTTCCATCTTTTGTAAGTAAGCTCTAAGTATCAAATTATCTCTCTAGGTATAGAATTTTTTTCCTTTACCATTAGTAATTGTGTCTCTATTTAGAAAAAGTTGTTCGAAACTATTTTGCTATATTTCTTAGAACAACTTTCATATTAATCTTCTCAGAGTTATCTCCCAAACAAAGGTATTTTAATAACTACAAATAGCTATTTTAAAACTGTAAATAAAACCTTTTTTTATGGTATCAAGTTCTCTAAAGAAACATACAATGAACCTGTTTATTTGAGAACTGTATTTGGCTTAGACTGATCCCAAAGCCTAATGCTTTTATTTTATTAGCAAAAGTTGCTACATAGTTCTTTAATGTTGTTGTCTCTTGCCTGTGAGCTGTCTTTCTTGGTAATACTGATGGTTAATGAAAAAAGTTATTTGGAAAAGCAATACATGCTGCTTGCAGGGGTGTCAGATGGAAAAATCAGTCAGAAGTAAAGACAATGATACCCTGAGCCTAAAAATCTGGTCACTCTACCACACAGTTCATGCCTATGCTTAGTGATCTTTTAAAACTCTGAAATGGGGCTGAGAAAACTAAGCTACCTTCTTCATTCTCAAGGGTGTGGAAGAACTGGGGAGAAAAGAGTTAAACCATACATCCCACTGTTAAACAGTTTGGAGTTTCTTCCTTTTAATGACTAGTGAGGAACATTTTGGTGAAACCAGCATATTTCTTACCAGATGACTGAGACTTCTGTCCTCTGAGGCAGTTCAGAGGCCACAGAGAAGTGTGAGAAGCCCACCCCAAGACAGCCCTAAATCATTGCCATCATTTCACTCTTGTTTCCATGATATTGTGAGAAAAAGAGAACTGGGCTTCTCCTACGAAATTAATCTACATACTGGGACCCAGTTGAAGGGAGAGGATGAGAGAGAAACATGAGTGAAAAGAGAGAGAAGACAGGGAGTAAAGAGAATTCCAGCAAGGGAGGGAAAACTGAAAGGGGGTAGAGGGAGAGGAGATGAAGAGAAAGCACAGAGAAGAAAACAGTGTGTGTGTGTGTGTGTGTGTGTGTGGGACGGTGATGGAGGTAGATAGGTCAGGTTGGGGAGAAACAGAGGAAGAGGAAAGAAAGTGAGAAAAAGATAACAGGCCCTATGCAGTGGATTCTCTAACGCTTTCCCTTCATCTAAATAAGTGGAGGCAAATGAAAGCCTTCCATTTAAAGTTCTCTCAACATAGCTTTCCTTGAAAATGAGGCAAAATGTCAACCTTTCTACTAGGAAATTTAGTAACTTGAGACAGTGTACATTGTTACTTGGCCTTTGTTTGTTCCTCTTGATTTTACTTTTTATAATTTTATTTATCCGATTGGCTTCTCATTGCAGTGGCTTCTCTTGTGGCAGAGCACGGGCTCTAGGCACACAGATTCAGTACTTGCAGCATGTGGGCTTTAGTAGTTGTGGCTCATGGGCTTAGTTGCTCTGTGGTATGTGGAATCTTCCAGGACTAGGGATCGAACCCCTGTCCCCTGCATTGACAGGCAGATTCTTAACCACTGGGGAAATGCTGTCATGATTTTTAAAATTTAGAATAGAAATAATTTTATTTAAAAGTGGTGACAGTATTAGACCATAAGACAGTCCGTGAACAGAGCCAATACAAAAGCAAAGTTCATTCCCACTTCCCCACCCTCAAGAATATGATGCCATTTTCAGAAGAGAGAGAAGTCCATGCCTTTTCCTTTTTCTCTTTCTGATATGAATGAATAGTCCTATCCTGAATAGGCAGACTTCACAGACCAAAGCTGACTGAGACCTTATACAGTCAAAATGTGTTAGATGCCTTGCCAACATCCATTTCCCCCTCCCCAATAGTCACCAGTTTCTTTTTGGGACTCATGTGATTTTGTGGAAACTGGCCTACTACCTCCCAGTCAGGGGTAGAATGGACAAAGCCAGTCATTCCATCCCATCCTCTTAACGGCAGTGATTGAAGCAAAGGTTGATGTTTGAACTGAGCAGACCACACAGTAATTATAGGGGGTTTTCTGGGAATGCTGGAACAAAAATGCTCTCTTTGACACAAAAAAGAAAGCATATGGCCCCCAAAGCTGTGAGGAGCCATCTTGGGACTAGGAATGGAGCCAGTTTTAGGATGAAGCTGACACAGAAGTATGGAAAGAACCCAGGTCTTTGGGATATCCTTGAAGCATTGGCTCAAGCCTCATGTAAAACAGCCCTATCTCTGGATTTGTTAGTTATGTGAACTGATAAATATTCTTTACTGTATTATTTCCTTTCAACCTGGGTGTAACGTGAATGTTTACTTTCTATAAAGGGGTTATATTGCCAGAAAGAGCCATTAGGATGCTTTCTGTTGTAAGTAATGATGACTGTTCTTTTTGACAAGATCATGGGACAAACAGCAGCAGAATTTTATATTGGGAAGACACTTCCAAATACTACAGAAAACAGAATGTCTTTCGATGTTGGTCTTGGGATTTCAGTCTGGGATTCTTCCAAGAATATACCCCTTGTCATGGGATGTTAAAGCTTTTTCATGGTGAAAACTCTTGACTATTGTAATGTACTTTCTATTTATTCGTTATCTATGATATGTTAAAGAAATTGATGTACAATAATTTACTAACTAAAGAGATAGCCTTACATGTAGAGATTAGAGTCATTTGAATTAGGGTAAATATTTTGTATATGAAAGTCAAATGAGATAGTACAACTTATTTCAATTCCACAAATATTGCTGGAGCTCTTAATTTGTGCCAGGAACCCTTTTAGATCTACAGGTACAGTAGAGGTGGGTAAGAATAGACTTTATTGTTGCCCTGTGGCATGTGGTACTTTAGTTTTCTGACCAGGGGTTGAATCTGTGTCCCTGGAGTGGGTACCCTTTCCCACTGGAAGGCAGATTCTTAACCACTGGACCACCAGGGAAGTCCCTCATTAGCTATTCTTATGAGTAAAAATAAGTCAAAGAGTAAAGGAAATGTCATAATAAAAGTATAATGTAATATATGGTTCTAATGAAGGAGAAAGTCTTTATAACTGGCAAAGGGTGGGAAGAGACACGGTGGGTTACATGGAGCTGTAGCCATTTGAGCTGGTTCATGAAGAGTAGCTATTTCTGCAAATCCAGAAACTTTCTCAGAGCACCCTGTCCTTTCTTCCTTAGGAGTTACTTATAGCCAATACTTGTATACGTATTGACATGTTTATGTATCTAGTGGTCTACTTCACTGAACTGTAAATTTCAAGAGGTGGACCCCATGGTCCATTCTGCTTTGTTCCCAAATGTATGCCCAGCATGAAGCCCAGTATCTGCTAAATAGTATTTAGTCAATAAAAAATCTGCTGTACAAATAAATGATTAGATGAGTGATGGGTAGCAATAGATACCATTTGTGAATGTCTATTAGGTAATACATATTGTGGTAAGCTTACATATCGTGGGCTTCCCTGGTGGCTCAGCTGGTAAAGAATCCGCCTGCAACGTGGGAGACCTGCATTTGATCCCTGGGTTGGGAAGATCCCCTGAAGAAGGAAAAGGGTATCCCCTCCAGTATTCTAGCCTAGAGAATTCCATGGACTGTATAGTCCATGGGTTCGCAAAGAGTCAGACACGACTGAATGACTTTCACCTTCACTTATTGTGATAAGCACATTGGTGCTCAGCTTTAATACATTCAGCAACAATACCAGGTAAATTCCATATCAGCTTTAAAAGGAAGAAATGGAAGACTAGAAAAGATAATGTCCAATGTCATCCAACAGGTACCTGGCTAAAGCTGTGCCCAGGTAGGTCTAACTTGAAAGTTCATGCTGTGAATCACTGCATAATATTGCTTCTCATTTATTGAGTAGGTACTATGGGTCAGTCTTTGGACACTCATTACTTATTTTATTTTCTCATTTATTTCTAGCAACAACTCTGTGAGTTAGATATTTTTAGCTTCATTTAATAAGTTAGAAAGATTCGGAGATGTTTATCCATTCATTCAACAAATATTTATTATCTGTCCATTGCCAGGCACTGTGCTACTCCTACAGATAAAATGATGAGACAATTAGGCTTCATCCATGCCCATGTGGAGCTTATGGTCTAACAGGGAGCCAGTGAAAGTCACTCAGTCATGTCTGACTCTTTGTGACTCTATGGACTATACAGTCCATGGAGTTCTCCAGGCCAGAATATTGGAGTGGGTAACCGTTCCCTTCTCCAGGGGACCTTCCCAACACAGGAATCGAATCCAGGTCTCTGGCATTATAGGTGGATTCTTTGCCAGCTGAGCCACCAGGGAAGCAATAGGAAGTCAGAGAGTGGTCAAATGTGCAATAGCAAGCTATGAGAAATGCTAGGAGGGAAAGTCAGACGATGTTGTCTGAGAACCCATGGCTTCCAGTGGGGTCCATTTGATACCAAAGTCCTCCCTCAAATGATACTAGTCTTTTTCACTGTAGTGACATGTTGGGTAAGACTTGCACTGGCAGAGAGGAACGGCAGGTATGGCCCCCAAAGTGCGATTATCTAGCATTGTCAGAGAAGGTAGGAAGACGTGTATAGAAAGTATATGAGTAGCGGAGGCTCAGAAAATCGTGGCGTGTTGAATATATAATGAGGGATTGCCCTTAGTTCAGAACGCAATGGGGAGCGATCCAAAAGGTTTTGAAGGATTCTCAATCAGAAGTGTATCTTAGGGACGAGTAATTGCTGGGAAAGGTTGGGGGTGGGAGGAGAAGGGGACGACGGAGAATGAGATGGCTGGATGGCATCACCGACTCTGTGGACATGAGTTTGAGTGTACTCCAGGAGTTGGTGATGGACAGGGAGGCCTGGCGTGCTGTGATTCATGGGGTCGCGGAGAGTCGGACACGACTGAGCGACTGATCTGATCTGATCTGAATTAAAAAAGAAAAAGAGTAATTCAAAACAGAGAGAGAGAAGAGAGAGACAGACTTATTGGGTAGTTTAACGTGGCACAGGCAGTACAGAAGTGTCTATTCCTTTTATATCTATTCTTAGTGCATTAGTTAAGTTGTAGGTTTAGCTGACAACACAGGGCTTTAAATAAGATAGAAGTTCATTTTTCTCTCACAAAGAAGTTGAGCTAGCAACCCTATTCCAGGAAGCTGTTAAAGGCTCTTTAATTGGTGTTAAAGGCTCTTCTACTCAACTCAACTTGGCCAGAACTGAGTCTGTGGCTGCAGCCAGCAGTTATGAGGAGGACTGTATTTTTGTTCAGTCACTCAGTCGTGTCTGACTCTGTGATCCCATGAACTGCAGCATGCCAGGCTTCACTGTCCTTCACTATCTCCCAGAGTTTGCTCAAACTCATGTCCATTGAGTCAGTGATGCCATCCAACCATTTCATCCTCTGTCACCTTTTTATCCTCCTGCCCTCAATCTTTCACAGCATCAGGGTCTTTTCCAATGAGTTAGTTCTTCGCATCAGGTGGCCAAAGTATCGGAGCTTCAGCTTCAGCATCAGAACTGATTTCCTTTAGGATTGACTGGTTTGATCTCCTTGCAGTCCAAGGGACTCTAAAAAGTCTTCTCCAGCACCACAGTTCAAACGCATCAATTCTTCTGCACTCAGCTTTCTTTATGGTCCAACTCTCACATCCATACACGACTACTGGAAAAACCAAAGCTTTGACTACACAGACCTTTGTTGGCAAAGTGATGTCTTTGCTTTGTAATACACTGTTTAGATTTGTCATAGCTTTCCTTCCAAGGAGTAAATGTCTTTTAATTTCATGGCTGCATTCACCATCTGCAGTGATTTTGGAGCCCAAGAAAATAAAAGCTGCCACCGTTTCTACTTTTTCTTCTTCTATTTTCCATGAAGTCATGGGACCAGATGCCATGACCTTAGTTTTTTGATTTTGAGTTTTAAGCCAGCCTTTTTACTCTCTGTCATCTATATTTTTTGATAGCTGTGTGTCCTGGGGCAAAAATCGGTAACTATGGAAAAAGGGGCATGATTATTAGGGGATGGCAGCAGTCCCTGCCACATTCAGTGTGTTTCTCTTCTGAGAATGAGAGATTTCGGTGACTCATTTTCTCCTGTTAGAAAAAACTGAATTTAAAAATAATGTTGATGAGTTTTACTACTGATCAAAAATTTTTTTAATTGTTTGTCACATACTATAGAAAGCTATACTAAATTTGACAGCTTTTAACTCTATTAATACCCCCCAAAACAAAATGCCTTTCAATACTACAGATAATTATCTAGAAAAAACTATGTTTTAAAATGTTACCTGAAAAACGGTAAGCTAATGATACACTTTTATGTCCCCAAGACTGAAAAAGATACTATCTGACACTCTGATATTAATATTGGTGCAGCCACTATGAAAACAGTGTGGAGGTTCCTTAGAAAACTAAAAATAGAGTTGCCATATGATCTGACAATTCCACTCCTGGGAATGTATCCAGAGAAACCCATAATTCAAAAAGATACAGGCACCCTAATGTTCATAGCAGCACTGTTTACAATAGCCAGGACATGGAAGCAAGCTAAATGTCCATCAATAGATGAATAGATAAAGAAGATGTGGTATATATACACAATGGAAGACTACTCAGCCATAAAAAGGAAACAATGTCATTTTCAGCAACATAGATGGACCTGGAGATTATCATACTAAGTGAAGTAAGTCAGAAAGAGAAAGACAAATATTATATGATATCACTTATACTGTGGTGTTGGAGGAGACTCTTGAGAGTCCCTTGGACTGCAAGGAGATCAAACCAGTCAATTCTAAAGGAAATCAATTCTGAGTGTTCATTGGGAGGACTGATGCTGAAGCTGAAGCTCCAACTTTGGCCACCTGATGCAAAGAACTGACTCATTGGAAAGGACCCTGATGCTTGGCAAAGTTGAAGACAGGAGGAGAAGGGGACGACAGAGAATGAGATGGTTGGATGAATCACCAACTTGATTGACATGAGTTTGAGCAAGCTCCAGGAGTGGGTGATGGATAGTGGAGCATGGCGTGCTACAGTCCATGGGGTCACAAAGAGTCAGACACAACTGAGCAACTTAACTAAACTGATATGTGGAATCTAAAACATGACACAAATGCACTTGTTTGCGCAACAGAAACAGACTCAAAGACATAGAGAACAAACTCATGGTTACCAAAGTGGGGGGGTGGTAGGAGAGAGAGAAATGAGGGCTTTGGAATTAGCAAATGAAAACTACTGTATATAAAATAGATATATACTCTGTTTTCTCTTCAAATTGTATAAATCTTTCGCCTTTTACTCAAATAGATAACCAAAAAAGTCCTACTGTATAGCACAGAGAACTATCTTCAGTATCTTGTAATAAAATATGATGGAAAATATTATGTATATATATATATGTGTGTGTGTGTGTGTGTAACTGAATCACTTTGCTGTGCACCAGAAACTAACCCAACACTGTAAATCAATTATCCTTCAATAAAATTGATATTATTGATATTAATCAATATAATATCAACATTGTTATGTTCTATTAATATGGCATGTTTTCTGTTTCCCTTAATTTCTCATTAAAAAATGACAACTCATCACCAGATTGAAGATATATAATTATATATATATAAGATATATAATTATATATATATATATATATATATATATAATCACCAAACTTAAGAAAAGATATATATATAAGATATATAATCACCAAACTTAAAGAAATAGCACTCAAGAGAAAATGCCTCTTACTGTGTGTGAGATGTTCCCCCATCAGCAAGTTTTACTGTGTGAGTTGCTTCTGCCAAGAACTCTGACAGAAAGGGGACGGATGGGCAGATGACGGAATAGATAAGACTTCTTATGGTGCAGTGGACAGTAACATAGTTCTTACTTCATTGATTAAAGCACATTTGCTGTCCTGGACAGCCCTTAATTTTAGTTCATTTTCCTGTAACTATTTATTTGATAGCTCATTAATTGCCTCTGAGCAGAGAAAATGTTTCCTTTAAGAAGGTTAAACAAAGAGTTTATTGACATAAGTGAATTGGTTGAAGAAAACATTATTAAATAAAAGACACTTATTTAAACACCAAATTAATCATTTAAAGGCAAATTAGAGGTCATATCTCCTCCTAACTAAATAATGTTAACCAGTAATGAGATATCCATTTTAGATAAAAGCACACTTGCAGGTTCTGGCTGCTGGCTTAACTGTGCTTTGGTTTTCCAAGTTTACTCAGAGTCCATAATTACACTGATGTTCTAAATTTCAGTATTTTGAAATAATGTGATGTTGTTTTTCATTATATGGTTTTTTTAAAAAAATTCAAAGCTTCTCTTCATGCCAGCAGAAGAGAAGATGTGCTCTGAGAAGACTTCCATGGAGGATATGGACTCACCTGGGCTCTGGCTCCATTTCTGAACTTCTCACACAGACTGGTGCATGAGCGCCCTTGGCACTGCCCTTGTCTGTCAAGCTGGGCCACAGGTAACTTTCCAACATTTTAGCTGGAACCACACCTTCACCTCTGTCAGAACTCCTCTGTGTAAGTTTCAGAGGCACAATGATTTTGGTTTGTTAGAGATAGTGCCATCATGTATTTTGTCTGGTATTTTAGGCTTGTATTTTTTCCCTCCAGTTTGGGGGTGTCCCCACTGCCTGCCCACATCCAGCCCTCACACCCTCTCTCGCAGCCACAGGGTAGTGCCCCATGCACCAATCCACCGCTGGGCTCACATTAGCTGGCCTCCCCATCACAATGACTGTGGAGTGTTGACAGGTACCATAGATTCACGCTCCAGGCTCTTCTACTGCGAATCTGACGCTGATGCCAGCGGCTTTGTTCCACACAGTGCTGAAGTTTCATTTGTAGCTAGACGGGAGTCAGGAAGTTGAAGGTTAATCAAATCTGATGTTAGCCCACCCCTGTTGGATATAACCATCAGATGGTCCAGCAGATTCCACTTTTTTTCAAAATATTTTATTGTGCATATGTGGAGGAGATGGAGAAAAAGACTCCCAATGGGCCTATTTTTGTGTGTCAGTTCCTATCTGATTTTTTAGCACTATTTGAGTCAGTTATTCTTGCTTTCACAATAATTGTTTTGATTCAGCAGGTTTTAGCAGTGAATACTTCTTTTCTTAACTTATGCTGACCTTTGTTTGGGGAACATGGTTTTTGAAGGCATGGGACTGAATTCAGGTTTTATAGCTCTGAGATAACTCTTGGAAATATCCAACAATCTAAGCCTCGATGTTCCCACCACATACTAACTGGAATTATGATCTCCTCCAAATCCCATTCTTCTCCCCACCACATTACTCCTTTCTCTTTTCAGTGAAAACAGGAGAATCTGTTTATGACAAATTACACGTCAGAAAAGACTTATCTCTATGATGTGGGTGGGCAACATAATTTAAGATTTTACAGGCTTAGGCCTAACCCATTATTTTAAGGATAAGAAACAGTAAAGGGAAAAGTTGGTTCAAGCAATCCTGATACCGCTCATTAACTGGGAGACAGAAAGGAATAAATTAAGACTTTTCTGATTATTTCAGGTCCTCTCTCCCACTTCTCCACTCCACACACCCTCCCTGCTTCAGACATTTAGACTAAGGAAGAAAGGCACTTTGTGTTTAAGGTTAATCAAGTTTCAGTACAATTTTTTTTTTTTACAAACTAGAATCACACTAATCTTTTTTTCTTGCTCTAATGTGTGGCTGTTGAAATCCTCAGCTGTGATAAATTAAGCTACTTATTAATCTAATTATCGTACATTCATCCTAGAAACTTTCATGTGACTTGAAAAGGCTATTCAACCTTTTCCCTCCCCTCCTAGAAAGGGCTCAACCTTGTACCAATTAAGATCATTCTGAAGTAAGGCTTTAAAAAAGCTTTCTCTAATCACCCAATGGAACATGGACCAGTGGAAACCAAACTCAGAGCTCTGGGAAAAAGTTTAGCATTCCTTTCTGTCTGCCAACTTTTATGGTTTCATTGCACAAGGGAGGAAGACTTCATTTTCCTATTTAGTTGTTCTTTCACTGACCTCCAAATAAAGTCCATGTAATTACTGAGCAAATAAAGTTGCAGCATGTGTTTTAAAAATCAATTGCCATTCTTGGACTATAGAAATGTAACAATACACAGATTTGCCGGAAAATGCCCAGCGCCAACCATATGAACTAAACCCTGTACTGTATCTGTACAATGGAGCCGTTTTGACCCCTAAAGCACATAGTTACTATGCAGATTTTTTAAAGGCTTCTTTTATGACTTATCTATTGATATTAAAATGTCCCTATACTAATATAGGTTCAATTTAGGATTAAAAATATGTTGCAAATGTATCATATCTTAAACATCCATTCATTGCCAAATACATTACTTCTTTTTTTTTTAAGTGATGGCATAAATGGAGCTGTTTTACATTCAAATTAAACTAGCTGTTAATTTGAATGCAAAGCAGCTCAATGTACAGGATGCAGTTTTAGTGACAGGTTTACCCCAAGACAGAAGGCAAGAACAGGTCCACATGGGTGAGTCTAGGCGGCTTGTCCCCCTACTCTGGGTGCCTGGCAAACTTGCTCACTGTGAATAGTTTTTGAAGTGAAGATTAAAAGAGTGGAATTATAAAGTATAATTACATTTTATTGAAACTCTAGAAATCAGAAAAAATTCAGCAGGAAACTTTTAGTGAAACATGATGTGTTGTCATTATCATTAAAAGATAAAAGTTCCATACTGTTTTTATCTGTTTATTTGGAAGAAATCCAGCCTTTACAGTTATGCAGGAAACAAAAAACGGGAATGCAGGAGTAATTATTAAAACTGTGTGATTTGTTATCTCAGCTACTGTCTTTCCAAATGGTAATACGATATCAGCAGCTGCAGACGGTCGCTGATTTCCTCTATTAGTAAACAAGTGCTTTGGAGACCTGTGTGAGGCACTTTAAGCTCGCTACTCCCCGAAGTGCTGTCAGGCTTAACTACTAATCCATGGTATTTCAGAGCACTGGAAATTCATCTTTATAAAACCTGAACAAAAAAGGGAAAAAAGCCTGGAGGGCATGAGCTCCCTCTGGTGAGACAAATGACATGTTCATTTATTAATGAAACAATAACCCTGGAAAGAGGATCAAAGCACATTCCATCCTCACTTTACAATCCCCAATTTTCTCAGGCCAAACCATTTAATTGAGCCATGACAATGGAATACTTAATTGTTGCCTGAAAGTTTTGAAGAAGAGACTTCTTCAGCATCAATGTACATTTCAGGATTATGATTCTAATATAATATAGCTGGATTGAAGCTGGTGGAATTTGATTCTTCCAACATTGGGGGGCCTTTGGCAGACAGAAGAAGCGATTTTTTTTAACATGCTTGTGGCCTTCACCACAAATACTTCTTGTTCTATCACTGCCTGTTTCCTTGCCTGAAATAGGCCTGATGGGTTACTTCCTCATGATGAAATAACCAACCTCCTTTTGTGCATGATTGGGTAAAACTCAGGTTCTTTTTGGCATTCCCCTGGCATCTAGGACATAATGAGGAACAGGGAGTGACAATGCCAAAGTCCAGGAGTTTAAGGAGTTTGGAAGTATTTAGTGTGGTGATTGTCCTTGTTGTTTAGTTGCTAAGTCTTGTCCGAGTCTGCGACATCATGGACTGTAGCCTGCCAGCCTCCTCTGTCCATGGGATTTCAAAGCAAGAATACTGGAGTGGCTTGCCATTTCCTTCTCTAGGGGATCTTCCCAACCCAGGGACTGAACCTGTGTCTCCTGCTTGGCAGGTGGATTCTTTACCACTGAACCACCGGGGAAGACCCTATTTCATTATATAATTAAAACAAAGAGATGTAACCATCTTATATAAACTGTGAAACTGTTAGTCGCTCAGTCATACTCATTTAAATATATCTTTGATCTCAATTTTGTAACCTCTTATATCTTTAACTTTAGTTTTCATTAGGATCCAGTCAACAAGCTTGGTCTTAGAGGAAAAGTTTTAGAAGTTTTTCTTTTCTTTTTGTTCCCTGTCCATTTTGCCTACTTTAATCTGAAAAGCTCTAGGATCCTCAGAGTGGAGTTGAGCTGAGCCTCGGGCCCTTTGGCCGAACTGTTGCCCCAAATAATTGCTGATCAGATACATCAGTGTTAATTTTTCTAGCCTTCTAATATATACATGTTAAAACTAGGGTAAATAGAACAGACTTGTTTGGCTTTTAAAGTTGAGGATGAGCAGGGGGTCCCTTTTGGCCCATTTAACCTTAGGTGATGTAGTAATATCAAATCTTGTTTTAATCACGTAAATGTCAATTTTATTTATCCCATTTTAAATAACTATCTAAAGAGTTCTTTATTCATTGGAGATAATTTTTTTAAAAAAAATTCTACCTTGTTGGGAATATGAATAGTAACTCAGCGTGGAGCCAGCATTAACTCTGGACAGGCCTATTGCATGTGTAATGGGAAAGGCAGACTCACTCTCTGTGGGTTGTTCACCAATTGTATTTGCACGTGACTATCAGTATTCTGTCCTGCTGAAACTAACAAAGACACGAAATTTAAAAAAATGAAAAAGACTGTGTTTAATTTCTACCTGTTAACCCTGGATTTCACGGCAACATTCTATGGTGATACTTTTGTGTTTATGTTTGTATGATTTTTCTAAGGTTTATTTGACTCCTATTTTTCAAATTAAACCAAAGTTTTAGAAGAGTCTTAAGGCACAGAAGTGGGAGTTCAGAAAATCCTTGCTGCTTTATTGGGCAGAAAGGGCCATGAAAACTTCATATGGTAATCTCTTGGACTCACCTGCTTTAAATTCAACCATTGTAGGCCAGTTTGATTCTAGGCCCAATTTTCAATCACATGGCATCATTTGGGATCTATAAATAGAATTCCTTTTTCTTTGCACCTGCTCATATTTATTCCTTAGGAGATCCAGTAAGTCAATGAAAACCAGTAGTCAGAAATGAAGGTTGTGAGCAATAAAAACAGTCATTTTTTATGTTCTTGAGCATCATCCATTTTATTAAGCCTTATGTGAGGCAGAGAGTGTAGTTTGAGATGATTTTTCATTATGTGTACCTAAGATCTTTCTTTTTGTTCTGATTTTTAATATCAGCCTTATAAAAGTCTTTCTTTTTACTATAGGTTGTTGAGCCTATGAGTAAATATTAGACTTACAAGTATATTTACATTAAATTTTAATAAAGTACCTAGAAATTTTTTTATAAAGAATTTTTTCAGGGACTTCTCTGGCAGTCCAATGGTTAACATTCCTTCAAAAAAGAAAATTTTACAATAAGGCCATCAATTTGAAAAGTTCCGTTTAGTTTGAGCTCTTCATAGCAAAAAATTCTTCAGTGTAATTGTTCGGGCTGCACATCGGTGAGTGGTGGTGATTCAAAGCGCATAGTTCAGTTCTACATTGGACCTCTGGGAGAATTTGGAACCATCTAGGTCAACAGTCATAGTGGGTACTGGCCCAAGAACAAAAAGCGAGTTTCAAAAGGAAGGTCTGTGTCTTCACAGAAACAATTATTTTTCTAATCTCCCTGTTTGATTATCTTTCATTCCTAAATACAGAGTATTTATTTCCAGAATATACACCTAGAAAGACTTTGTGGGCTTAATGCGTGAATGTCATGACAGAGATGGCCACAGCACAGATTTCATACAAGCCAAAGTTGAAACAGAGCAAACGAACTTACATTTGCTGAAAAGATATGCTTCCACATCTCCACAGGCACATTCAGTTAGCATTTGTATTATTTATTCATTCTTTTTTTTTTTTCATTTTTAGCCTGTCAACTGGTCATACAGTGATTGTTGATTGAGATTCTATTGCATGTATATCATACACATGACAACAGATACAGCTGGGATCGTGTTTTTAAAAATATTTATTATTTACATTTGGCTGCATCACGTCTTAGTTGCAGCACACGGGATCTTCGTTGCGGGGCACAGACTCTCTAGTTGTGGCCCAGGGGTTTAGTTACTCCATGGAATGTGGGATCTTAGCTCCCCCACGTCCCCTGCACTGCAAGGTGGGTTCTTTTTTTCCAATTAATTAATTAACTTTAATTGGAGAATAATAACAGTATTGTGATGGTTTTTGCCATGTGTCCCCCCCATCCTGAACCCCCCCACCTGCTTCCCTCCCCACCCTATCATCCCAGAGTTGTGTGTATATATGTGAGATATGTCAGAACTGAAACTGTATATAGTTGAGGGAAGAGTGGGGTAGAGATGAATAATATGGAGAGAAATAGAGTTCTCCTTCAACATTATTTTAAAAAGGGACAAAGACCTTTGGTGCGTGTCTTTTGAGTATATGTTGGAAATATTCACTCAATAATGTCGATCAAGCAACTACCACATCTCATGCACCACCTCATGTACTTAAACAAGAAAGGTCATTGTTGCTTTCTCCCAGGATTTTCCATTCCATAGCCTGACTGCGAGTTCATAATATATACACATAAAATAGTTGACTCATGGTGGATGAGAAGGCTCCATTGAAAGGTACAAATAATAACTTCAAGGTGAACTATAAATTTTGAATCATTGGGTTTGGGCTTCCTATCTCCCAATTTGCTGAGAAATGTACACTCTGGGAAGGAAGATAGCAAGAGGTGCATGAAGAGGTGCATGCATTCACCAATTCCCACATTTATGAAATTTATTCCTTGAAAAGAGAAGCAAATTTATTACTAAGGGTGTAACGTTTGATCATTTTTACTCTCTGTCATAGCAGATATAAAAACTGATATTCCTATTATAATGGTTAAGAACCCCACTATTCTTTAAACCATCAAGATAGAAGATTACTGACATTCTGGAATAAGGGTTTAAATTAGATGAGATGCAGATGTATATATAGTTAAATGAACACCTTTAATAAGCACTACGAATAGAAAAAAACTATGGTGTTCCTTGCCTCTTCCATTGCCCAGGTAGCTAAAATTTAAAACCTATGTCAAACAAAAAGCAAATGTAAGAAGAAATAAAGATATGATTTTCTTCCCCATGCTACTGCTGCTGCTAAGTCGCTTCAGTCATGTCCGACTCTGTGTGACCCCATAGATGGCAGCCCACCAAACTCTGCCATCCATGATGACTGCTTAAAATTGTTTTGGGATTACTGGGATTCCTTAAAAAATAAACTATAAAATCTAATATGTATATATATTTATTTACTATTCCTGATGCCTCTGGTATACTAGTAATGGGTAATCCTGCACTGTTTTTGCGTTAGAGTTTAAGATGTGACTACGCTGTTTTTCTTTTCTACTTTCACTGAGGAAGTAACTATTGGAATGCCCTGTTATAATTTTAAGTTCTGTTTTCTTTCTATTCCCAAATTCTGTTGTAGTATACAGGAGCTCTAACAAAACACTTCACCAGTCTCATTTAAGGGCAATTATTTCTTCTTAGCATTCTAAGTTATGGTTCAGTTCTCCTAAATGTAATACAGAAACAAGGAGCATCTGTTATCCCTGTAGACTCTCCTTGGTCTATACATCCATTTTATTACAAGCCAGATAAGCTTATAGTATACAATATTTAGAAAATATCTAAATAGTTCAGGATAAAATGTTCAAAATAAAGTCATGGCTCTTAAACAAAACAAGATGCTATGCGTACTGTTTCCTATCTCCTTCTTGATCTCGATTGATTAATGAATGATAGCTAAGTAACTGCTGAAACAGTTTGGAATATATTAATAAAGTCAAATCACAAAATCTAAACCAAACCATATATTTTCTTATTCTCTGAGGTTGATGTTTACATTTAATATTATTTAAAATTATGTAATAAATATAATAAAAAGGATATTTTAAATAAGAAAATTTTAATTAATAATTCAATACATTTTTCCTACTTAAGATTTACCTTTCTTTGATATCAAAGATGTTATAAACAATAATTTTTAAAGTTGTTATTACATTTTCTAAAAATCAATAACTGATCATTAACAGATACTGCTCTCTCCAAATCCCCTTGCATTCTCCACTCTCACTGGACACATGATTTTATTACATAAAATAAGTTAATTTTGTTGACTATATACTCATGACAATATAGTAGCATCAATATATACGAATGACACACCAAACAGTCACAAAATAATTTATATCTCTTGAATGATTTCTGATTGCATTACACAGGTACTGTACTTACGTAAAGAATGAATAATCAGTGATATAACTGGTCAGTAATATAACATAGAGACGTTCTCAGCTTTGGGGAAACAAAATGGCTCCCTCAATCTATTTGTGGAGGATACAGAGAACAATCTCTATCACATTAATTAGACTAACTTCCAGATACATTAACCATTTTGAATTGTGCATATTTCTAAAATGCAGGTGGTTTATCTGACATGATATACTGGATGTTAATACTTAATTAGTACATTGTTTAAAGTCTCAGGTTATCATTTAGTTTTCTCTTAGTGATTAAAAACTGAAAGTCCTGGAATATTTTCAGAAAAGAAAATATATTCTTTCAGAGAAGCAGTCATAGCACATTGGTATTGCAGAGAGAGACAGGCCTCGAGTTGTTTCCTGAAGCCCTCTGGAGCTCAGAATGGCCTCCAGGGGGACCAGGCTTAGCAAAGTGAAAAGTGGCCCAGGAGCATCCCTGCTCAATTCAACAGCAAGGCGAAGACAAGAGCTGACGAACAAAACAGAAAACAACTTTCCCAGACCTCAGAGAGAACACTTGGCATTCCTGAGGGACAGCTGCTTGCTGGTAGAAGTTATGATAATAAACTAAACTG